>NC_072391.2:46552500-49087500 GCF_028885625.2 Pongo pygmaeus
TCAAATGATTCTCCTGCCTCAGCCTCCTGAGTAGTTGGGATTACAGGCATGTGCCACCACACCCGGTTAGTTTTTGTGTTTTTAGTAGAGACAGGTTTCACCACGTTGGCCAGGCTGGTCTTAAACTCCTGACTTCAGGTGATCCGTCTGCCTCGGCCTCCCAAAGTGTTGGGATTACACGCATGAGCCACTGTGCCCTGCCTGGGGCAACTTTTCTATACTTCATTTGAACTGGTAAGATGATGAAACCAGGAGATTTTAATATGCCATATATATATACACACACACACACATATATATAGTAATATCTACAGCAACCACTAGAAATGCTATAGAAGGAGATATATCCAAAACACTGTAAATAAACCAAAATGAAATTCTAAAAAATGCCAAAGGCAGAAAGAGGAAATCAGAGGAATTAAAAAAATAGAACAGAAAAAAATATAAAATAGCAAACTTAAGTCCCAATATGCCAATAATTACATTAAATATAACTAATCTAACACAGCAACTAAAAGAGATTGGCAGAATAGATAATCCAACTCTATAGTGTTTACAAGACATTCACTTCAAATATAATAATATAAATAGGTTAAAAATAAAAGGATGGAGAAAGATCTATCATGTAAACATTAATTGAAAGAAAACATGGTGGCTATGTTAGCATTACATAAAGTAGACTTCAGAGCAAAAAAACTAAAAAGACAAAGAAGGATCTTACATAATGATGAAAGGATGGATTTACCAAGAAGATACAGCAATCCTAAATATGTACGCACCAAACAACAGAGCTGAAAAATATGTAAATGATGGAATTGAAAGAAGAAATAGACATATCCACAATTATATTTGGACACTTTAACAACCTTCTCTCAACAATTGATAGAACAATTAGAAAACCAGTAAGGATACAGAACTCAACAATACCACCAATTTACGGGATCTAATAGACATTTATAGAACATGCCACCGAACAACAGCAGAATACACATGTTTCAAAGGCCCATGAAATATACACCATGATACACTATATCATAGGCCATAAAACATAAATCTCAACAAATTTAAAAGAATTGAAATCATAGAGTGTGTTCTTCAACCACAGTGGAATCAAACTAGAAATCAATAACAGAAAGATAACGAAAAGTCACAAAAACATAGAAACTAAACAACACAATTCTAAATCCATGGGTCAAAAACAAAGTCTCAGGATAAATTTACATATACATTGAACTGACTGAAAATGACAATACACTGTATCAAACATTTTGGGACACAGCCAATGCAGTGCTGAGAGAGAAATTTATAGCACTAAGTGCATGTATTACAAAAAAGAGAAAGTGTTAAATCAGTCATTTAAGTTCCCTCCTCAAGAACCTAGAGAAACAAGAGCAAAATACATCCCAAGCAAGCAGAGGGAAGGGAAAAAATAAAGAGCAGAAATCAATGAAATTGAAACAGAAAACCAACAGAGAAAAATCACTGAAACAAAGAGTTGGTTCTTTGAAAAGATCAATAAAATGGAAGAACATCTAACAGGACTGACAAAGAAAAAGAGAGAAAACACAAAGTACCAATATCAAGAATGAAATAGCAGATATCACTACAGACCCACAGATACCAAAAGGACAATAAAGGAATAGGATGAACAACTTTACATGCATATATTTGACAAATTAGATTATATTACCCAATTCCTTGGAAAATAGATTACCACAACTTACCCAATATGACATAGATCATTTAAGTAGCCTTACATATAACTTATACTATTAAGGAAATTGGATTCATAATTGAAAAACTCCTCAAAAAGAGCAAGATCTGTGAGTGCTGACCTGAAAAGAAACGGAATATTTATAAGAGAATGAAAAGTCGTAGAGCAATTCACAGAATAGCATAGATTTTACGAAAAAAGGAAAGAACTATATGGAAATGTATGTATGTGCACAGACTATCTTTGGAAAGAAAGAGACTGGGAAGAGTGTAAGAGGGACAGTTGGTTTTTAGTAATTTTTTATTTTATATACTTCTAAGCAGTTTACACTTTTTTCTTTTATTATTTAACATTGTTTTAAATATGAACATCCACATGGTTTTCCTGGCTGCTCAGTCCGGAATAGCACAGAACATAGGAGCCCAGCCTTTACAGACACATCACCTGCTTTCCCATCTCAACTTTACCACCCACTAGCTGGTAGAGGTGACCCCAGCTTCCTTCACTGTCAAACAAGGACAAAGATCATGAGGAATAAGTGTCTGGGAGTGCCAGGACTCTGAAATTAGCAGAGCAGCACGGTGTACCTTGCATTGTGCTGGGTGCTGTGAAGATTTAGGAGCAAGAACAAACCCAGGAAGCACCTGAGGGGAAATCGCGGGAGGGCAGGGGGCTGCCTGAAGGTGATGGCTCTTGAGCTGAAACCCGAAGGAGCTGTAGGATCTGTTTGGGCCCAGGAGAGGAGAAACCTAATTATAGACAGAGATGTCAGGGGGCAAGGCAAACCCACGGTGCCTGGAGACAGGGTGGCCAGGGGGCACCTGGGAACCCAGCCAGGAGTCCTCAGGCTGGCAGGGCAGGCAGTTCTCCTTCAAGGAGGCCGATCAGAGCTCTTACTTCGTTAAGAAGACAGTAGGGCCAGGGTAATGTCCTCGTTGTATTCTCAGAGCTGATTTTCTTTTCTGTTTTCTATGAGGCTTTAAAAGCCATCAGCTAATAAAACTGTCCTTCGGGTGCTCAGTGTGCCACAAAGTGTTGCCAAGTGCAGCACATCCTCATATCCCCTCCACAGTTCAGGGTGCAGACATCCTTGTCCCCAGTTACAGATTCAGAAGCCACCCATGAGCCCCGTCGCAGATCCAGGCCTGCCAAGGAAGCCTCATTCGCACAGAGAGCTCTAAAGCCAAGATCAGCTCAGACAGCTGTGATTAAACACTCATTTCACAGACGAGGAAACCGAGGCCCTGAGTAGGAAAGGGGCTTGCCCAGAGTCACGGGGAAAATGATGACAGAGAACAGCGTGGATACCCAGCCCAGCGCCCTTGGCTCTGCATGAGAAACACACAGCAAGGCCCTGATCCGTGCTTGCTCGGGTGATGCAGGGGTTACCATCGGTGGCTCTGAAATTCTCTCTCAGTATTTCTGGGGTTGTCTGTTTTGAATCAATGGTCATGTCATGCCTCAGAAGTGCAGGGAGAGAAACCCAAGTCCAGGGAGGTCCAATGGCCAGGCAGAAGTCACAATGCTACCGAAAGGCCCAACTGGAAACTGACCACAGTTCCAGCAGCCCCAGTGCCCTGACTGTAAACCCCATTCTCAAGGAGAGTGCATGGGTAAGGGACCGCCCCATTGGATGGGAAGCACCACAGGTGTGGAGAGCCAGAGGGGCAGGAGTTTGGAGGACCACACGGACTCTGCAGAATGTTCTGGAGACTCTGACACCCCGGAAACCCTCAAGGGTGGGGGCTGGTGGAGGGGAGGGCAAAGCAGGGGGCCGCAGGCCACATGCTTCAGGACCCAGCCGGCAGGCTAGAGGATGGTCCTCCGCTGGGAACTGTCTCTAGGACTCCCGAAAATGCCAGGCCAAAGAACTGGGCAGCCGCCCCTCTTCCGCCAGTGACCTTGACCCAAGCTGGGCTGGCCTTTCAGAGACGACACGGCCCCTTCCCCTCTGATCCTCTTCCCAAGGTCGTAAGATGAGTCGGCTTCTGGGTGGCAGGACTTTTGCAGGGACCCTCGTTTGCAGTTCTTGCTGGGGCTGGAGCGGGGTGGGGCCCGTGACTGGGCTTGGCGTGAAACTAGAAGCGGCCAGGGCAGGTGTAAATTATGCATAGCTATTTCTGGAAACTTCTCAGATTTCTCAAGAGAGAGAAATTAATTTGCCTGTTTGGGCAAATAACACCAATTTTTTTTTCCCCTGCTTAAGGTCATTTTGTTAAAATAAAATTGATTAACATTCTCTTTAAAGTTTAAGTAGAAACTGCTCAAACATATTTTTATGCACAGAAGCACGGTTTGCGCCCTTCAGTAATTAATAACTCCACAAATAAGGTAACACCAAGCCTCTCGCAGCGCGCTCAGCCCGCGGCCCCCAGGTGGGTGGGGCCGGCCCGATGCGGGCCAATCAGGGCTCAGAGGAGGGAAGGGGCGGGCCGGCCGCGCACCAACCCCAGGTTGGGGCCGCCCCGGCGCTGTCCCGGCTCAGGCAGGTCAAGGATCCGCCCAGCCAGGAGCAGTCCAAGTACAGGCTGACCCCAGTGGACTATCACCTGGAACCAACCCCAGTGATGAGAGTATCAGGAGCTAACCACTTCTCTCCATCTCTCCTTCCCTCCCTCCCTCCCTTCCTTCTCTTTCTCTTTCTTCCTTTCTTTCTTCTTTCGAGACAGGGCTTCGCTGTGTCATCCAGGCTGGAGTGCAGTGGTGCAGTCACAACTCACTACAGCCTGGAACTCCTGGGCTCGAGTGATACTCTGCCTCAGCCTCCCAAGTAGCTGGGATTACAGGCACCGCACCACGCATGGCTAATTTTTATTATTATTTTTTTTTGTAGAGACCGGGTCTCGCTGTGTTGTCCGCACTGGTCTCCAACTCCTGGCCTCAAGTGATCCCCCCATCTAGACCTCCCAAAATGCTGGGATTACAGGCATGGGCCACTGTGCCCGGCCTGGAGCTAGCCATTTCTTATGTGCTCTGCTCAAGGGCTTCTTGGGGCTGGGAACAGGGCTTTGGAACCTGACTGCCAGCATTAGAATCTGAGCGTTGGGCAAGTTAGCATCTCTTTGCCTTAGTTTCCTCAGTTGTAAAAAAGAGATAACAGTACCCACGTGATAACTTTGTTGTGGGGATAAGAGGAGTTAATACACGGTGTCTAGGAGAATACCAGGCACCGATAATGTTATTAAACGTCACCATCATTCTTATTTTAATTTCACAACGTTGTGAGATAAGTATTATTTTTTATTTTTCCCATTTACCAATGAAAGCACTGAGGCTCAGAGAAGTTAAGGGCTTTATTTGAGGTCACACAGCTAGCAAGTGACAGAGCTGAGGTCTGAATCCAGGTATCATAGTCCACAGAGCTTAGGCTACAAGTTGTCTTCATATACATGCTTATCTTCCCCTAGACCTTTTAAATTGTCATTGATTCACTTTCATCACAATATCTGCATTCATTTAGTAAATATCTTATCTGCTCCAGATCCTATGTAGGGTGCTGGATATAACGGCATTTACTAAGAGTCAGGCTCTGCCCTCAAAGATAGTCAGAGACAGGTGGGTGGAAGGTGGAGACAGCTTGGGTAGTCATTAGTGCAGTGTTCCAAGCCTTGCTGATTCTCACTTCTTCCAGGCACAGGGCAGGATTGCACTTTCTGGCCCCTGTGATAGAATGGGGCCATGTGACAATTTGCTGGCCCATGCATTCTGAGTCTAAGAGCTCTGTATTTGTGTAAGTCCCAGGCAAGAGCACTGAACTGCCAGTTCTCTCTCTCTCTCTCTGCTTGGTTGCTGACCATATTTAAGGGGGTGGCTGCTCCCTGATCCTAACTTCTGAGTGACCTTGATGTGTTAAGAAAGCCCCCTGGATATCCAAGATGGCTGTGGAATATGAGTCAGAAAGAAATCTTTGTTGTGTTAAACCATGAGAATTTGGGCCCTTTTGTTAATGTGCCATATCCTAGCCTGTCCTGACTGATAGACAGTCCCAGAGACAATTAAGTATAAAAGGCAGTACTGTGCATGCCCAGGGATGGACTTACACACCAGGTAGTATCAGCGTTCTTATTATGAGAGCATTTTACTTAGGTGTGGGGGTCAAGGTGGCCTAAAGAATAAACTGGGCCAAGACTAGGGTGAGATGAATGAGGCACTTCCTTTGGGACCAAAATTTAAGTGAATACAAAACAAACAACCAAAAAGCTAGAGTAATACTTTCATGTTTCTGAAAATAAAAATTAATGTAAAAAATGATGGAAAAAAATGGCAAAGTGTTAAGTAAAGACAGAATCTGATGCTATATTTGTGCCATCCCGCCTCACTTGCCAAATCCCAATCCCAGCCCTGCTTCCAGTAAAACTTTATTTTCAAAAATGGGCTGCCAGCCTGCAGCCTATAGCCTGCCAATGTGATTTTAAAAAATATTACATGAAAATATTGTTTATTTGGATTACTTAATTTTTTGGCACCCACTTAAGTTTTGCTCCCAGGGGAGTGCTTCACTGATCTCACCCAAGTCTTGGCCCCAAGAATTAGACAGCTGAGCTGGGTCTAAAAGTAGGAGTTAACCTGGGACGGGGGAGGGGGAGAAGGGAAGGGCATTCCAGCAAGAGGAAGCACCATGAGCAGAGGCATGGAGGGAAAGGGCAGCCAGGGGCATGCATGCATGGCAAACTGTACTTTATTTGGTGCTTTTGGAAAGAGATCAAGCAAGATAGAGTTGCAAATATTCAGCCATTATTGAGTGTTGTGAGTTTTCTCCCGTTCTGTGACATCAAGAGTGCTGCACAGGGTATATAATCATGGAGCACTCTCCTGGCAAGTCTGAATGAGCCAAAATCAACTGTAAATTGTAAAATAGTGGCACCATGGACTTGCTTTGAAGGGTAACAAGCATTTGGGGGATAAATCCTTGTAGGGTGTCTCTCTCTTCTCCAAAGGCAAGTTCCAAGCCATACCAGTCAATACATAACATCATATGTCACAGGTGCTATGATAGACAGGAACCAGAAGTGATTACTGGGGTAGTCAAGTTACCTCATGGTTCAAATGGCTTCTGGAACACCAGCTATTGCAGCCACATTCCAGCCATCAGAAAGATAGGAGGAATGAACTAATTTCTTCGCTTTCAGGACAATTCTTAAAATTTGCACATACTGCTGTTATTTATACCCTATTGATAGAACCTATGGCTACCAATAGTAATAGGACCACACCTAACTTCTGGGAAGGATAGGATATATAATCTGCCCCTTCCCTTCTCCAAGGTAACCTCTGCTCAGCTATAAATTGGTTACTTTATTAATGAAAAGAAAGAGAACCAGCAGTCTTTCCTGTACAGTACAATACCACTTTATTCATTGTCATCATCATGATTGTTATAATAAAATTAATAATGGAGTCAGACACCCCAGGCTGGAAAGTGAGGCACCCAAGTTATAGTCGCAAGTCTATCCTGAATGGTATGATCTTGGACAAGATTCTGAACTTCTCTGGGATTGTTTTAAGCCACCTAGAATTGAAACTCCATAGGAATACAGCTCTCTAAGGGTACTTCTGGCTTGTTTCCAGCTCATGGCTTCTGCATTTGCAGTGCTCTCTTCCCACTGCTCTTGGACTGCCCACCTCCCTTATTTCTTCAGGTCTCAAGCCCCTGCCTCAGCAAGGCCTTCCTTAATGCACCCCTGTGTCTCATACACAGGTCCCTCCATTAATCCCTGGCAGCTTCTGGCTTTGTCATCACGACACTTATGACCAGGTGTGGCTATGCATTTACTGGCACGCTTGCCTGTGCCACTGTGGCCTCCATGAGGCCAGGGGCCACATCTGCTGGTCATCTCCTTAACCCCAGTGCCCTGTGCAGTGCCTGGCACATGGGGGCAGCTCAGTAAATACTTGCTGAATGGATGAGTGGAAGAAGGCATGGATTTGAGTTTTGGTCCTATTTACTGAATATTTATAGGTACAGGTTCCATCCCTAGGAACACACATCTTAGGAGGGAAGAAAAACAGGTGAAAAGTTCAATATTATGCAACTGTGAATTTAAAAGGAGCATTCTTTAAGGCTGGGGAACTCGAGAAGATTTCTCCCATGACAGTTTCTCCACTGAGACTGAAACCCTTACCTGCCTGCTTCTGGGCACTCTGGGCAGGTGCTCCATTACAGGGCCCCGTGGCCCAGGGGTCCTGGTCCATTTCCCAGCCTGGGCAAAATTCCTCTGCCCAGAGAGCCGCTAGAAACTGACAATTTGTACATCCAAATATAGCAGCAACGAACCTTAGGCTTTCAGTCACCTCGCCCACTCCCCAAAGCCAAATCCAAATGAGAGGCTGATTCCATCGCGCCCTCCTGCCTGAAAAGGTGCCCTCCTACAGGATGCCTGGCGCCATCATTGACGACCATGCTGCTTACAGGTCTCTGTGTGCAGCCCTTTGTCAGGCATCACTTCATACAAGCCTCCCAGAGACCCTCTAAGGCCCCTCACAGTTGAAAGGCAAGTGTCTCATCCCAGCTCCAGACCATTCCTCTGGAAGGGGTTAGTGGGTTCTCCGAGGCACAGGTTTATAACCCTACACTGCTCCCCCACCCTAATACCGCCTGATGGTAAAGAATGCCAGTCCCAGGAAGGGCCTCAGTGTCCCCACTGCCAGCCCCCTCCCCACACAAAGTCACAAGGGGCTCTCAGCCATAGCGGCAGGGACAGAGCCAGCCGGAGAACAATGGGGCCGGGGTGAGGGGGGAGTCGGTGGGGTTCCCTGGCTGCCTTGTCACCGCCATAAACCTCATTACCTCGCGGTCCCCTAGGCCGCCTCTCTCCTTACCCAAGGCATCAGCCGGCTTCGCTGCTGATTCCCACATGGCGTGAAAAGCTCTTAAACCCCCCGCTGCATTTTTAATGGGGGCAGTGACTAATTTAGCCCTACGCCACCAACCGTCAAATCAAATCTTCTATTGGTACTTACTGAGGGCTCACCTGGGCTCCATGGGGTTTGGGATAAATCCAGAGCTGGAGAGGGCCCTGAGACGGAGATGTGGCAGGCCCTGGGACACACTGGTCCCATCGACAGTCCCAGCACTGCCCAAAAGGTAGGCCTGGCTGTGAACGTGTGGCAGCCTCACTCAGACATAGCCCCAGCCCCAGGCCCCAAGCCCCAGTCCACGGGTGGGTACACTTAGAGGAACACTGGTGTCTACCCTGGGGTCTTCCCCCAAAACTGCCAAGTCTCCAGGAGGCTGAAAATTGGCATTCACAGCCTTCAGTTTCCAGGAGGCAACGGCCCACTACTGGCAGGGTCTGCTCTATGATTCACATATGTAAGATGCCTTTTGAAAAACTGAAAGCCCTGCCCGCGTGAGAACATTACATGAGGTGACAGAAAGAAAGGGGAACTCTTATAGGTCACCAGAAGCCCCTTGATATGGGAGTCTTCTAGAAGATGATGGGTATAATTGCTCCAAATTCCACACCCGTGACTTAGTATTACATTATAATTAGGTGCAATCTGTCTGCCTGTTTCATTTCCGCTCTGCAGAGGGTAATAACCAATTTCCTTGCCCCTTGTGGAAAGTTAGCAAGGAAGGGTTTCCCCATGCAAGTTCCGGACTCTGATTGGCAAGTCAGCTGAGCACCAGCATGATGGAGGTGTGGGAGCTAACATGGAGGAGGCCTGGAGATCAAGGCTGCTGGGTGGGCAGCCTGGGATGCCAGCAGGGCCAGGAGTAGGTGAAATAAGCAAGGTGCCTAGAGTGTAAAACGCAAGAGGACACCCATTCCCAGCACTTGCAGGTGTAGGGGGGCCCTGAGAGCGAGTGCCCCCTGAAATAATGTACCCCAGGCCCCTGCCTGCCTCACTCCAGGCCTGGCCCCTGCCACCAGTCTCAATGCTCTCACATCCTACTGATCTCTATGACTGGGAACCTGCGGCTCCTACCTGGCTCTGCTCTGCAGTCCCCAGTCACACATCTCCATGCCTCAGAACCCAAGTGCCACCTGGAGTCCTGGCAAGGGAAGGGCTACCCATTTGCCTGCCTGTATCCAACAAAGGGGAAAGCCAACCCTGAAGGGAAAGCCAAGAAGACTTCATGATCAGCATGGTGACCAACCTACTGCGTGGCCCTGGGAAAGCTGCACGTTACCCTTGGGCCTCTGTTTCCCCATCCAAGAGTGGGAAGATCAGGGTATTCCATCATTAAGGGGTCTTCTGCTTTGACATCTGTGGCCACTGCCAGCCTGTCCAGTCTGCATGCATTAGGTTACTACGATTCTTTTCCAAGGGGAGCACGGTCTATTGTGTGCAGGTCCCAAAGGGCGTGTGCAAGCCCACAGGAACTTGTAGGGGAACACACCTTACAGGAGCTGACAGCCCCCCACGCGGCCCTAGGCTGGGGAGGAGAGAACCAGGCAGCCGGATGCTAATCGCATGGATTCCCTTTATTGAACTGTACTAGTTACTGCAGTCAGATTAAGTCACATTTAAAAGCAGACCATCCAGTTGCACTGAAACCGATTATATTCATTACATAGTTTTAATCACTGTCCGGTGAACTGGCAAATCCAATCAAAGCATTAGTCTTTAATTAAAAAATTAAAAGGAAATATTCAGACAATAGCCAAGCAATCACATCACGATGCACAATTACCTAGAATTGCAATTAAAAAGTAGTTAACCGAAGCGGGGGAGGGGGGGGGGAAAGAAAAACAAGAAAGAAAAAAAGAAGCAAAGAAAAAAAATCACACTAATTCTTTTTTAAAAACTATCAATATAATACATGAAGGAACAAAGGACAATAGCCTTAAAAAGCAGGTTTCTCTAACTCTAGAAATGTAGTCTGCGGCGGAAACTCTAAAAGCACACTAGCTGTAGCAGGACAATAAAAAATACTGAGCATGGAATACTTTTAATCTCTGCCATTAATATTCATTTCCAGCTGCTTATAATAGCAGCGCCTCATGGCCAAATCATTAGAGTTTTACATCTGGGTTGCAAATGACACTTTGATTGGATGTAATGTTCAAATGGCCCTCCCCACGGCGTCTCCGGCAAGCCTTCTGCGGAGAGGTGTCCTGTTGAGCGATCCCTCACTGTGCGTGCTGGCTCATCGTGTGGTTCTGCAAAGGCGAAGAAAGGAGACACACATGAAGGAGAAGAATGGAGAGCATGCTCGTCCCTCCCACTCAGTGCATTTACGCCGGGAGCCGCAGAAAAGCGACTCGATTATAACAAAACAAAATGCAACAAGGAAAAAGTGCTCCAGGGACGCAGCTGCCAAGACACCACGTTGATTTGGGGCTTGGGGATAGGTTCCTGTTACTGCCAACTTGGACTCCCTATATGTTCTTTTTGGCTTTTTTTTTTTAAAGACCATTCAGGTCTTACCAGGGGGACTGGCTAGGTGGAGGGAAAGGGGAAATGCCGGGGAGGAGGCAGGAATTAAAAACATCCCTGTTCACCTCTCCATCTCCCTTTTCCTCTAATGAAGAGGAGGAAACTCTGATCGCCTGCAGGCTGCCCTCGCATCCCCCTCTCAGTCCTCCCCGTGGCTGCTCTGAGCCTAGCAGAGGGAGACAGCAGATGTGCTGTGCAGCTCTCCGGCCAAGAAACACCCGAGCGGGCACAGGCGTGCTGAGGCAGTGGGCGGCCATGGTGCCTGCGGTCCAGGCAGGGGACAGGTCACCCGGCAAGAAGACGCGGGAGGAGCCTCTGATGCTGGGCTCCGGGAGCCTGCCTGCTTGGTCACATGGCAATGGCCCAACCAGAGACAGGGACTCAGTGCAGTTTGGCCGAATGCACCTAGGAATCCAGGGCCCAGGTGGGACCCTGTGGCCAAATGTTTCCTTCTCATTACAGCCAATGGCATTTCCTCCCACTGCCAGCCGGAGGGGGCCAGCAGGGTTGATCTGTTTCACAGGAGCCAGCGGCCTGGGACTGGGGGTGGGATTTGGCATCTGAAAGCCGTCTTTTTGTTTCTTTTCAGTGGTTTGTGTTCCAAATTCAGACCCATTTCATCAAAGCCTCAGGTGGTGCTCCACCTCATGACACCTGGAGAAAGGAGGCAACATCCACCAGGGGCAGGGTGGCCCTGTTTGGGGCCGCACAGGACCCTAGATCCCCAGGAGAGGCTCCTTCTGGGCGCCCTCCAGGGCCCGGCGACTCCTGCAGCTGTGCCGCTGACCGCCAGGGGTCAGCAGAGGCACCGCGTCTCTCCTGGGCTCGGGTCCGCGGCGAGGGCGACCAGGTGATGCCAGTAGCCTCGCCCGGAGGCCGGGGCTGGGGCCAAGACGGGCCACTCCTGCTCCCCGGAGCAAGGCCCCGCGCAGCCCCTTCCTGTGACGGGCACTGCGAAGGCTGCCATCCCCGTGGTGATGTCACCGACCCTTCCTGCGATCTCCCTGCCGGGAAGAGGCAGCCCGCGCCTGCCTCCCAGCAGATGCCCACAGCGCCAAGCGCCAGCGACAGCCTCGTGCTCATGCGGGCCGGGCAGGCGCACGGCCGGGGCTTGGTGGGCATGCGTGCTCTGTGCCGTGGCAGGCACCGCTGTTTCAATCCTCACAACAGCCTTGCGATGTGGGACTTCTTAAGATGAAGACATTGAGGCCTAGGAAGGCAAAAATTACAGGCCCAAGGTTACCCAGGTTGGAAGCACCCGGCACTGAACCAGACGGCTGGAATCCACTAGAGCAAGGGGATTTTCAGGGGAGCCAGGCTTCCCAGGGCCTGCACCCCACGGGCACCGCAGTCTGCAAATCACCCGCATTCTGCACCAGACTCAGTGCCACCTCTGCCGGCCGGGCCTGACACCTCGGTCGGGGGTGTCAGGGACCCAGAGGCACCAGGCAGGTTGTTTGAGGCCACAGATGGGATGCAGGCGGTTTCCATGGGAACCCGCACCCTCCAGCCGTGGCACCTCTCCCTGTACTTGTGCAGGGACAGCTAGCTAGTCCTGTGGGGAGCCAAATCCGCACTCTACACAGCCATCCTCCTGCTAGCGTCAAGCCTCTGCTGACTCAGTTTCCGCCTCCCTTCTCCTCCCTCCCAACCAAGCTGCTCTTAGAGTCCTCTAGGCACATGGATCACTTCCCATCCCTGCAGACCTGTCCAGGCACCTGCAGCCCACCTCCCACACAGCCAGGCACCTCTCATGAGCTAGACTGACCTCCTTTGCTGAGCTGCACACAGGGTGGCGGCACTTCCTTTCTCAGGACCCAGGGCTGGGCATGCACTGTCCTGACCATACCCCTGGGCCTCCAATCCCCAGCAGGCACAGCTGCCCAGGAGCAACTTGGAGGTCTGCACTTTCACACCCTGCCAACCGCCAGTCAAAAACCCCTGCTATCTTGGTGTGGCTGGGTCATTCTTTATTAGGGGGAGGACGGGGAGGAGGAAGAGAGGGGACATGAGGAAGGGAGACATGGACAGCTCTTTCTTGTCCTCAAATTATGGTTCCTAGGGCCTGGCACAAAGTAGACACTCAGGCAGTATTTGTGAATGAATCAATGGAAAGAAAATGAATGAAGGTATGGGTAGGATGTGGACATGTGGAAAGGGGAGAGAGTATTCCAAGAGGAAAGAATAACAGAGACGGAGGTGTGGAGCCTGGAATCCAAGTGGCGATGCAGGTACAGGTCCCAGCACAGAAGTCACAGGAAGGCTGTTAGGCACATGGCCTACGGACAGTGGAGGCCTTGAGTACCAACAAACATGGGCTTTGTTCCACAGGCCACAGAAAACCAGACATGATATTCGATCTCCACAAAATCCCCAAGGACCACCTACTACCAACATGGGCACAGGGGGTGTCTGGGATCTCTGGAGAATGAAGCAGCCTTTTGCCAGGATGCCAAGAACAGGGTCAGTGTGACACACATGGCCCACACTGGCTCACCAGGGCACTGCTGGTGCAGACATGATGAAGGCTGGAACCCACACCTGGGACCACTGGTGAGGAAAACTCCAGAATGCCTACGCCATTCCCCAGGAAAAGCCACAGTATGCCTGCCCACTTAAATAGCAGTAGCAGGGGGCTCTGAGGTTAGACTCAAGAAAGAACTTCCTCCTAGAGGGTTCTGAGACAGAAGGATAAAACTTCCTTCCCTGAAGTTTTGTGACAGGAACAAAAGCCCAGGATGTCACAGCAGATGGAAATGTCAAAACTTGATGCCCCAAGGGGACCAGGCACCAGAATTCACTCAGCACTACGTTATTAAGCACCTGCTGGATGCTCTGCTCTGCGCTGGCACAGTGAGGGGGAGGGGAAGACACCAGCTGGGCCTACCCCTCAAGGGGCCTGATTTAGAGGGGCTAGACACAGACACCCAAACATTTGTGGGATTAATGGTGCAGCTGGCAGCTCAGCTAGGGAAACTGGTCAAGGACACCCAATCAGTTTGTGTGATGGTGGTGGGGAGCACAGAGGTGCCCAGGTGCTCGGCCAAGGAGGGCACTGGCTCCTCCATAGGCCAAGGGCAGTATCTCAACAGGCAGAGGGGGTGGTGGGACCCCTGTCCCCAAGACTCACCAGTCGCCCAACACCAGGACACAGAGCAGCTCTGGACAGCCACTGCAATCAGCACAGTTCAATAACCCTGAAAGAACCCGCGTCTGTTCCCCACAGCTAGAAGCTGTGGTTTGAGGAATGTGGGGAGGTTCAGCAAACCTTCTTAAAGAGTTCCTTCCATCCAGCATAGTTCTCACAAGAGCATTCTGCCTTAATGTCTCTTTCTCTGTTTATGCCTGTGCTATATTTAGCCCCTTTAGAGAAGGAAGAAAATCGTTTTTTAAAGATGCTACCCACCCCACAGATGAACACTTCCCACCACCATAAAGGCTGGGGGTGGAGACAGGGGCCCAGGCAAGGACTGGAAAATGCCTAGAGGGAGGCCTGGCATCCACTCGGCCTCGCTGCCTGCCAGGGAGACACAGGTGTGGGCCAGAGAAGCAGGTGAGGAAAATAAAATGGGAGAGCAGGAGGGGGTGGGTAGCAATGGTTTGCAGCCTTGATCCATCCACTCGGCAGAGCTTGTGTGCTCTCCTGGATGGAGGTTTCTGGTACAGCCTGTTTTGGGAGCCTCTGCCTGGCACACGGGGCCAGGGACACAAGACAGTGATGGCCAAGGGGATGGCATGGGCCCGGGCACAGAAACCTGTGTGCTGCCTATGCTGGGGGCAGGCCTACCCTGGGTCCTGGTGAGACCCACAAAAAGAGCCCTCTCTGTGCAAATCGTCAGCAGAGCACTCAGGAACCGCTTCCCTGACACACCCTGAGCCTCTGGAGGGAAAGAAGCCCAGCATTCATTTCATGGTTGCTCATTCATTCATTCATTTATTCATTCATCTTTGAGCCAATGAGCCACTATGCTTGTTGTTGGGAATTCAGCAGCAAAATGATCCTGATCCTGAACCCAATCCAGGGTAATGTTTTGTGCACGGAAGGAGCGGGCCGGAGTACAGAGCCTGGTGGCTACACTGTCCTTCCCAAAGCACCGCCACACACTAGAGTGAATGGGCTCCTTGGAGGTTCAGCTGGGGTCCGATGCTGGTTTTGCCCGCCCCAGGAGGGGGCCCTGGCTCAGCCCACCTCCATGCCCAACACAGTCACAAACAGGAACACTGTGTGCCTCTCCCTAGTCTGAAGCCCAAGATTGCTTCTCAAGATCTTAGCACCATTCTCTGTTGCTTAGGCGTGGGACCCTGCCTGGTCTCCCTTTGATACCTATCCATCACCACGTTAAGTGGGAGAGACGTGAGGAGCTTAAGCATGCCAGCTGCATAAAGCAAAAAGAGCTTCTTCACACACCCTGTTAGCTGCCTCTCCTGGCTCTCAGCTACTCTGATGACAGTGTCTGTAAAGTCCTAGTACCTCGCCTTGTCCTTAGCAAGTGCCCCATTGGTGCTAGCCACTGCCCTGGAGACCCCAAGGAGGGCAGGAAGCTTTAGTGGGCCGAGATGGGCTACACCTTGGGTTTGAATCTTGGCTCTGTCACTTACTGGCCATGTGGCCTTGGGCAAGTTCTGTGACCTCTGGGTTTTGGGGGTGGTTAATAACACAGCCCTCTTCCTAAGATGCTGATAGGGTTTGGATGTTTGTCCCCTCCAAATCGCATGTTGAAATGGGATCCCCAGTGTTGGAGGTGGGGCCTAGTGGGAGGTGTTTAGGTCTTGGGAGAGAATCCCTCACGGACAGCTTGGTGTCCTCTGGGCAGTAATGAGTTACCATGAGATCTCCTTGTTAAAAAATGTCTGGTGCCTCCTTGCAATCTCTCTCTCCCCATCATCATCAAGGCTTCCCTTGCCTTCCATAATCATTGGAAGCTTCCTGAGGGCTCACCAGAAACAGATGGCGGCACCTTGCTTCCTGTACAGCCTATAGAACTGTGAGCCAAATAAAATTGTTTTCTTCATAAATTACCCGGCCTCAAGTATTTCTTTATAGCAACACAAAACAGACTAATACAGATGCCCTGAGGACTCAGGAGATAATGCCTGCATACGTCCCAGTCTGGCTACAGTGAATGCTCCACAGATCTCCATAGTGGTGTCTGTGCTGGTCTTGCTGACCCGGCAGGGTGCTCCATGGCAGAGGGCCTGTTTGCTCCCTGCCACTTCTGTGGGACCAGGCACGATTGGGGCTTACAGTGAGGGCCTCATAGAGGTTTAATGGACTGACCAGCTGTACCCCTCCCCCTTCCCCTCTGGGTGTCCAAAGGGCTGGCAAGGTCTTAAGAATGCTCCCGAGATGGCTGAACTTTGGATGGTCCTGCCCTTGGAACAACAGGCGTCATTATCCCCTCCCCACAATCCCCCCTGGCTAGAACCCCTGTACCCACAAATCACTGCTTTCTCCTCCCCACCCTCAGGAACAGAATGCCATGTCTGCAGGGGAGGACAGCCTCAGGGAGACTCCACGGGGGATGGAATAGGTGTACCCTCATCCATCCATCCACTCACCCATCCATCCATCTACCCATCTATTCGTCTATCCACCTACCCACCCATCCATCCATCCACCCATCTATTCATCTATCCATCCATCCATCCATCCATCCATCCATCCATCCATCCACCCACCCATCCATGCATCCATTTCTTCCACAGATGTTCACTGAGTTCCTGTCTGTCAGGCCCTGGGCTGGGCACTGGGCACAGACAGGTTAAGAAGCTCCAGCGCCCTCCCATGAGGGGCTCACAGTTTCATGGTGAGGGTGACGATGGCCAAACTCATAGACCCTGAAGACCATTAAGAGGCAAAAAAGAAGGCTTGGCTCTTCTCTGGAGACTAGGCCTTGGTTCTGGCCCTTGAGTCTTTGAGTCCCTGCAGCATATGAAGGCACAAGAACACTCAGCCCCCACACCCAGAGCATCCCACCCTACTCTCCCGGCCCCACCTGCAGAGCCACCCAGCTTGCACATCACCTCACTATGATTTCCGGTTGGGAAAGAGGTTGTGGACAATCCCCCTTCTCCCCACTGCCCACCACTGGCCACTCCCTGGCAGGTTCCAGCCACAGTGGCTCTCACAAGGCTGGCTTTACAACTCACTTTCTCCAGGAGCTGGGGCCAAGCCCGATAATGCACCTTAGCCACTCAGAGATTCCCTTTCCAGAAGAAGTAGCCCTTGAGGCTGAGGTGGCAGCCATGTTCATGCTTGGCAGGGGTGAAGTTTGGTCCCGTTATTTGTTCACTTAGCAAACAAGGCGCCTGGCCCTGTGCAGTAGACAGAAGAGAGTAAGTGAGGCACAATCCTGGCCTTTTAAGGACTATAGAGAGAGGACTGCCAATAGGAGATGCTTAAGGAAGAAGCTGGCCTTTTAGCTGCCCTTTAAGGACAGCCCAGGTGAGGATTTGCACTGGGTGTGTGTGTGTGAGCTTGAGAGATGGCTTTTCAGGCAGAGTGAACCCCTGGACAACAGCATGAAGGTGGGAATGGCACCAATCATGATCACTGCTAACACTGATGGTAGGCTCACTGTGTGCTAGACACCATTCTTAACCTCCACCCATATTAACTCATTTAAGCCTCACAACTGCCCTGTGCATTAAATACTCTCATCATCCCTATTTTACAGATGAGAAAACTGAGGTGCAGAGAGGCCCAGGTCCTGCCACTGGTGATGGCAGTGCTGGGTCTGCACCCATGCAGTCTGTCTGCAGAGCCCACTCTTCACCACCGCACTGTTCTGCCTGTGAGATGTGAAAAGTGCAGCATATGTTGGGGGAACAATGAATAATTCAGCTTGGCAGAAGCACAGGGTATGTGCCATGGAGACCAGCCTGGAGAGGAAGGCGGGGGCCTTATTGATGAGGCTCCTTGATGC
The DNA here is from genome assembly GCF_028885625.2 of Pongo pygmaeus. NCBI lineage: Eukaryota > Metazoa > Chordata > Mammalia > Primates > Hominidae > Pongo > Pongo pygmaeus. Next base: position 46,570,525 of record NC_072391.2, read on the forward strand.
CAGACGAGGCAGCTTGCCCTTAAATCTGGGCCATGGGGAGCCATCGAAGGTATTTGAGCTGTGGAGTTACAGGAGAGGCAAGACACAGGGAGAAGCTCATGCCTCCAGCCAAAAAGGTGTGTCAGCAGGGCCTTCTCGCCCATCATTTCCCTCTGCTCCCATCCCCTGTTCCCTGGAAAACCTTCCCCTTTCCCCCCACACTTTATTTCTTTCCCTTTGGGAAGGGTATAGATACAGGCAGCCCTGCCTCCCCTATCTGCTGTGTATCACCTGGGCAGCCCCTCTCTGCTTGTGAGCACTTATTTTTAGAAGCGTTTGACAATCGTCCAAGGGTCTAAGACGAACAGATGGCCTGTCTTAAAGGCTCATATGTTCGCTAGTTTGCACTTCTGACAAACGGTAAGCGTACTCGAGAGCACACCATAAACAGTGCCGAATGAATACTCAGAACACAATTTAGCTAATGCATGTCATTAAAATTAGGAGTGAGTGATGGCCAAGGTTCCCTCTAAATGCCTGCCCTGTGACGCAGCCACTCCCCCGGGGCCCAGGCTATGACGTGGACACACCTCACTTCTCCCATAACCCCCACCCAGCAAGCCAAGGTTTGCCCCATTTACGCAGAGGGCAGAGCAAGGTTTGCCCGAGTGGGTATGACATCCATCCCTGGCCTCAGATTGAAGCTGGTGGCCCACTGGCCTTGGACAAAGCCTTGAGATGTCCTATGGCAGAGAGAGCAGCAGCTCTTCCATGCACAGGATGTGTGTGAGGTTTTCCTGTCCCTGCCTCCCAGACAGTGAGACAGCCTGTCGTCTGCCACCCCGGAGCAGCAGGAGATGAGTGTTGCAACGCTCAGCCAGGGAAGCTGTCTCTCATGTGAGAGCCTCAATTCATCCGGAACTCCCGGCCTAGAGGGAGATTCCAACTTCCAAGGAGCAAGGGGATTGGCTTTGGGGTGGAGGTTCTGCAGCTTCCTTGCCGAACCAATAGCAGAAGCAGATGCAGCGACCTGAGTCACCGGGGGTAACATTTGAGAAAGAGCCACATCCACACAGCCTCTGACCCAGACTCCTTTTATTGGTGCCAACTGGATCCAGGTTTTCTGTGTTCTCGAGATGCTCTATGGAGCCCAGGCGGGGAGGAGGGTGCCCCCCACTTTCTGTGAACCCCCTCTTGCCAGGACACAAAAGACCAACGCAGGTGGCTTGGTCAACAATCAGTTCCATGAGCGGGAAACTCTTCCCTCGCATGAAAACGTGGGAGAAAATATTGTGGGGAAGAAAAAAGCCCAATAAACTCCCAAGGGGGCAGGTTCTGTACTGCTGTACTTTGGAAATAAAACCCACCAGGGGATAGATTATTAGGAGGGAACCGAAGCCTTCTATTAGGAACCCAGCCCGTAAACAGGCTCCCATTCAGAGTCACCCAACAAAACAAGGGGACTAATAATACCTGCCTGGAGGGACAGGGGACTCAGGGGAACTGCACTTCAGAATGCAAATGGGCCCCATCAGTCTGTTTGTGAGCAGAGAATCGGGTGAGCGGTGAGACTTTAGATAGCAGCCGTGCAAGGGAAAATGAGAGTTTTATGGCTCCTGTCACAAGCAAAGGAAGATGGAATGCTTCCACGGCTGCTTATAGACTTGCTCCTCCTCAGCAACAGAGTCCACGCCTGACTCTGAGGCCTGAGTTAATGTGACCCCCAAATACTGCCGCTGTTTCTCCAAAGAAGGTGGGGGTACCCAGTGGCTAAGCCCCTTGGGGACAGGGTACCTAGCAGCAGATTCAGGACTGAAAATCGGGGGTCCTAGCAACAGTGTGCCAGGTGACCACAAGTTCACTTCTGTGGCCTTTGGCCCCCTCCTGGGTAGAAATGCTGCACTGATCTTGTCAACCTGTGGCCACTGCAAACTCCATTCTAACCACAGCAGCCTGCTTGAAACCAGGCCCCCATGGGACAGCTCATCTCAAATATGAATTAGTGCACAGTCCCCTGCCCTAAAAGAGCCTGAATCAGACCCCTAAAAGATGGGGCCCCAATCTGATGCTGCTGGGCCAGGAATCCAATCAAGTGCACCTCTTGCAAAGCCTTGAGAAGAGCCCGGGGTGGAAGTGACGAAACTCCATAAAAAATGGCACTGGAGCTGGGTGAATGGCTCATGCCTGGAATCTCAGCACTTTGGAGGCTGAGGTGGGAGGATCACTTGAAGCCAGGAGTTTGAGATCAGCCTGGGTGAAACCACATCTCTACGAAAAAAAAAAAAAAAAAAGATTAGGTGGGTGTGGTGGCGTGTGCCTGTAGTCCCAGCTTCTCAGATGGCTGAGGCGGGAGGATCACTTGAGCCCAGAAATTCGAGGCTGCAGTGAGCTAGGATCATGCCAGGGCACTCCAGCCACAGGGTGAGACCCCATTTCAAAAAAAAAGGCTATTGGGTGGACAGGTTCTCAAAACCAAAAAAGGGTTCACTTCAAAGTCTATCTGTTGCTCTTAGTGTGGGTCAAAGAAGATCACGCACGTGAAGCAGTTTGGGAAGATGGAAGCACCTGTCAGCAGGGGTACCAATGCTCAGAAAATGTTTATGTCATGAAAAAGAGCAGGTGAATTCCAGGAGATCTGTCTGCAGTGGGGAGGATTCCTCTAACCACATGGAACTGCATGTCTGGATGGAGGCCTCAAGATTAGAGTGTGGGTGCTGTCAGGTTCACACCATGGGCAAGTGCAGCCCAGGCCAGGTGCAAAGCAGTAAGACCCAGTGGGGTCTGTGTCAGCCCCAAGAACTCAAACTTTGTCAAGAAGAGGCAGCACTTGTCAGCTCCAGGCAATGACTGCCACATGCGAATATAGGCCCAGTGTTGCTTCCGGTTTTGCAAGAAAACTGGAAATTTAGATTTGTTTAAAATATAAACTTTCTTAGAGGAATGCTTATACACTGTTGGTGGGAATGCAGATTAGTTCAGACACTGTGGAAAGCAGTTTGGAGATTTTTCAAAGAACTAAGAATTGAACTACCATTCAACCCAGCAATCCCATTACTGCAGATGCATCCAAAGGAAAATAAGCATTCCACCAAAAAGAAACATGAACTCGTATGTCCACTGCAGCACTATTCACAATAGCGAAGACATGAAACCAACCCAGGTGCCCACCAAGAGTGGGTTGGATAATGAAAATGTGGTACATATATATCATGGAATATTATGCATCCATAAAAAGAATAAAATCATGTCCTTTGCAGCAACATGGATGCAGCTAGCAGCCATTATCCTAAGTGAACTAACACAGACACAGAAAACCAAATACCACATATTCTCACTCATAAGTGGGAGTTAAACACTGTGGTGTGCACAGACACAAAGTTGGGAGCAATAGAAACTGGGGAATAAAAGAGCTGGGAGGGAGGAAGGGGACAAGGGTTGAAAAACAACCTATGAGGTACTATGCTCACGACCTGGGTGATGCATTCAGTCATATCCCAAACCTCAGCAGCATGCAATATACCCATGTAATTAACCTGCATATGTATTCCTGGAATCTAAAATAAAAGTTGGGGGAAAAAGGAAGTAAAACAAATCCATAAACTTTCTTGATGTTTAAAGCACTATGCAAGCCCACAAAAACATATCTGCAGGTTGAATCTGGCCCTCGGGCCACCAGCTTGAGACCTCTGGGGTTGGTGAGGGCCTCTAGAAGCCCCAGACACCCTGAAGTGAGGTGGGGAGTGGTGTCATTAGGCAGCAGATGGCCCAACATTAGTTGAATCCTCACCCAAGGGGCTGGGATGTGGGACTCAGTGTGGTTAAGTTCTGACAAAGAGGGTAAGGGTAGAAGGTGAAGTTCTGTTAAGACAGAACCATCCATATGTCCTGGGTTCTGCTGCCTCATGGGCATTCCCACCCAGTCAGCCCAAGTGTTTCTGGGTGCGCCAGGTGCTGGCAAACCTGGGAGACCAAGGAGCATGTAAGGAGACCAGAAACTCCCACTTTCCTAGAGCCACCCAGGAGGCTCAACACGGCTGTGTCTGGGGTTGTCCATGGGCCATCTGGAGAGACCAGCGCCAGAGTTTGCCGCATGACCGCATTCAAGAATCTGGACCATAAGTAACCCCCACACCTTCTTTGCTTCAAAGGACCTGAGATCCCTCCCTTCTACCCTCCACGGTGTCCCATGGGGAAAAGGAGAGGCCAGGCATGGTAGAGGGGCAGCCGCTTGGGGTGCTTACGAAATCAGCCTGCCAAGGCAGCGTTCCTATTACTGTGCACACACCACTCTGTATGCATGCACACACACAAATACTCTAGTCACACACACACACCCACCTGCCCCCCTCATGTGCCCACCCTCCCCACACACGGATACCCCACAATCCCATGTGCCCACACACATAGGTCCCCACAATCCCATGTGCACGCGTGCACACGCACACACACACACACGGATACCTCACAATCCCATGTGCCCACACACATAGGTCCCCACAATCCCATGTGCACGCGTGCACACGCACACACACACACATACGGATGCCCCACAATCCCATGCACACTCATGGACACCCCACAATCCCATGCAGGTACACATTCATGGATACCCTCGAATCCCCCCCAACGAAACACACACACACACACCCCAGTCCTGACACTAACAGTGTACTGCTAAGTGGTCAGAGGCCAGTTACTGTTACTTTGGCCTTCTGTCTCCCCACCCTGTGCGGCTAACCTGCCCCACGTTCACCCCACTGCTGGGTCCCTCCAGCAGCCCCACCTGCCCAGGACGCAAGGGCCCCTTGAAAGCCCCCTTCCTGGCAAAAGAAAGCTGAGAAAACAACGTGAAGCACAGTCCAGGTTGTCTCCTCGAGGAGGCAGAGCTGTAGAAGGGTTTCTGCTTTTTAAACCCCCCGGCGGGTCCCACCCACACCCGGAACACATCCAGACTCTGACCACAGCCCAGATGGCCCTCCATGGTCTGGTTCTCACTGGCCCACAGCCTCAGCCACCACCTTCTGCCAGGCCCCCAAACACCGCAGCCCGGAAGCCCCTCCCCCTCCCAACAGCACTCCCACTACCCAGAGTGTTCCCCACACCCCGGTTTTCCTGGGGCTTCTCCACATCGGAGCCATCCTCCTGGAGCAGGCTTCCTGTTCGCTGACCACAGACTCCCATCACAGCATCGCTCTGCACCTTGCAGAGGTTTCAACTCTGCACGTCCTGCAACTTGCAGTGACCTGCAACTTGCAGTTGGCATGGCCAACTGCCCCTCATGACACCATCAGCGCAACAAGACAGGGACCTTGTCTCAGCTCTCCACTGTACCCCATTAGCTCAGAGCCTGTACTTGGTAAAAACTCAACGAATATTTCTGAAATGCCAGCCTGCAAGCTACTGTAGCAAAGCCAAGCCTCCACTGATAGGGTCAAGGGAGAAGAAGAAGAAGAAAAAATACAGTTGCCCTGCTCCACTGTCTTCCCCATAACCCTTGCCCCCGCCATGCCCAGAGCAGGTTATACCTTTTTCTTAAAGCTGGGATGGATCCTTTGAGGACACTAGGCCAGGTGGAATGAATTATTACATGATTTCTCTTGTACGAGGTGCCTAGAACAGCCAAATCATAGCGATGGAAAGTGGAACAGTGGCTGCTGGGGGCTGGGAAAAAGGGAAATGGGGAGTTAATGTTTAACAGGAACAGAGTTTCAGATGGGAAAGATGAGAAAGTTCTGGAGGTAGATGGTGGTGATGATTGCACAACAGTGTCAATGTGCTGAATGCCACTGAACCAGCACTTAAAAGTGGTTAAGATGGTAAATTTTATGCTATGTGAATTTTTACAATGAAAAACAGGCCAGCACGGTGGCTCACACCTGTAATCCCAGCACTTCGGGAGGCTGGGGTGGGGGGGGGGGGGGGGGCAGATCACTTGAGGCAACGAGTTCGAGACCAGCCTAGCCAACATGGCGAAACCCCATCTCTACCAAAAATACAAAAATTAGCTGGGCATGGCAGCGTGTGTCTGTAATCCCAACTACTCGGGAGGCTGAGGCAGGAGAATCGCTTGAACCCAGGAAGCGGAGGTTGCAATGAGCTGAGATTGTGCCACTGCACTCCAGCCTGGGTGACAGAGTGAGACTCTGTCACCACCACCAACAACAAAAAAAGTGGGCAGGATCTTAGAAGGTAAGAGAAAGTGTTGCTGCACCAATAGCTAAGACACTCAGCGACATTCCTGGCTGGAAGGTGCAGAGATCATAGCAGCCCGAGACATCCTCAGCTGGGTGGGAGGGAGCCACAGCATCCCAGGACAACATGCCACCAGCTGAGCGCAAGCAGAGGGGCTTTCTCTGTGCTGCCGGGGCTGGGCCGTCCACTGTTGTCTACAGTGTGGCTCCCAGTGCCAGCTGGTGGAAGAACAGAAGACCTCAAGAGACTCATGGAACTGGGAGCTCTTTCCCCTAGAGAAAGGCCTCACCTGCAGTCATAGGCCAGTCCAGCGAAGGGGGCCCTGATGGTTTACAAATGCTGCAGGAAGGAAGTGTCTGTGTTTGCTCTGGCAGGGCAGGTGGGAGGCAGGAAGGTGAGCACAGGGCACACCTACACATGACATGTTTTGCCAGGTTGAAAAAAAATAAGTGGGAGAAAATTTTTTCTGACTCTGCAAGACTTTACCACTTTAAATATTTATTCATCAAAATATGATGAGAAAACCGAGATCCACATAGAGTCACCATATTCCACAAACCAAAAATCAGGACAAACAGCCAAGAGCTGGGATGGAGTACTTGAAATCAGGACTGTAGTGGAAAATCTAGGTCACACGGTCACTAATTATACAGAACACATATGTTCAGGTCCCCAAACTAACCCAGTGCTTTTAGGATTTGCAAATGATATAAGGAAACTTTGATCGTATCCATTTCTACTTTCTTCCAAATTTTGGTTAAAAGGAAAACTTTCCTGCATCCTCAAAATTTCTAGAAAATTAAGTCCTACAGACTAAGAACTGTTCTGGCGGATATTCTGAGGGGGCCTCCTCAGAAAACATGGCCCATCAACCCCCAAGAATGGCCCCCAGCCCCTCATGGCCCAGCCCCCTTGCTGACAGACCCCCAGGCTGCAGGGCAGAAGCTTGTAAGGATGGACCTAATTTGCTGTGATAAATTGTGTGCACGCACCAGTGATCAAAACTGCAGCTGAGACCGATTACACTTTATGATTGTGTCGGTTCTTGGGAAACATGTAGGTGTACACCCTTGCCAGTCCAGAGAGGGGGTCCAACCTGGCACCCAGCAAAGGGTGATCCCGTCACCCAGAAAGGCAGGGCTTCATGGGCTGCCCACTCTTTGGAAGCTGGTCCCACTGATGAGGCTGAAGAATGCTGTGGCCTGGCCTCAAATGCCTTGTCTGCCCTCTCATACATACCCAGCCTCCAACCAAACAGTGGGCACATTGTCACTGCCCAGACACCTGCCCCACAATGATCAAATGGGTCTGCCCTGTGCCCCCCCTTCTATCACCAGGCAGAAGTCACTGGTTTTCATGATGCAAACCAAGAATTATCTATATCCCCAGTTTGTCCCATCCCACTCATCTCACCAGAGGGGTGTGTGTGCTTTCGTGTGTGTGTATGTGTGTGTGTAGGTATATGCACAGTTTTAAAGTAAGGAGAGGGATAGGTAACAGTGAAGTGTGAAATTAAGAGCACATGAAGAAGGCATCCGAAAAGCTGTGTGGTTCTTGACACATACCTCTCACTCAATACTGGAGGGTGATGATGGTGAAAGAATGTGTAGCTGGATGGATAGGGAGATGGATGGTAGATGATGGATGGATGGATAAATGATGGATAGGTGGGTAGATGGGTATGGGGGAAGGGATGGTAGACAGATGATGGACAGACGGATGGATGGGTAGATGGAGGAATAGGTGGGTGGAAGATGGATAGTGGATGAATTGGTGGGTGGGTGGATGGGTGGATAGATAGGTGGGTAGGTGGAAGAGTGGGTGGATGACAGATTGATGGGTAGATGAATGAATAGATGGATGGATGGATAGATGAAATGGCGGGTAGGTGATGGACAGATGTATGTATGGATGGAAAGGTGGGTGGATAGATAGGTGGAAGGATCGGTGGACAGATTGGTGAGTGGATGGATAGGCAGAGAGATGGGTAGGTGGATGAATGGGTAGGTGATAGATTGACAGACAGATGGATTGATGGATGAGTGGATGGGTGGCTGGAGGATGGATGAGAGGATGGATGCATGGATGGATGGATGGGTGAATGGATTGGTGAGTGGATGCATGAGTAGATGGATTGGTGGGTGGATGGATAAATGTGTAGACGAATGGATGAATGGTGGGAGGAAGAGGAGTGCATGAATAAATAAGTGGGTAGGACAGTAAACGAGTTGATGAGAAGACAATGGGCTTTGGAGATCAAATCTTGCCTTGGCTAATTACTGTCTTTCTGACCCTAGGCAAGTCACTCGCTTCTCTAAGTACTCCTTCACTCACCTGAAAAGTAAGACTAATAATATCTACCTCATTGCCTTGTTAGAAGCTTCAAGTTAGATAACATATGTAAAAGGTTTTACAACATGTAAAATGCTGTATAGACACTTAATAGGGTCATAACTAATACTAACCACAGGGCTTTTTCATCTCTGTCAACTAAAAAACATGGATGATCCCACATTTTTTTTTTGGTAGATACGGGGTCTCATTATGTTGTCCAGGCTGGTCTCAAACTCTTGACCTCAAGCAATTCTCCTGGCTCAGCCTCCCAAAGCACTGGGATTACAGGTGTGAGTCACCATGCCTGGCCAATACCACATTTTTGATGTGGCAGCTTCTGAGGCAAAGATGAGGAAATAAAGATGGCGCCACAGGTCAGGGCTGCAGCTGTCTAGACTATACCTCCAGGTGTGGCCTCAGCTGGGAAACTGGTCACTGCACAGGAAGCAGAGAGCCTCACCTTCCTCCCCAGCTCAAACACTCAAGCCCAAATGAGTAGAACACATTCCACACTCTCACCACAAGCCCCACTTCTCCCTGCCAGTATTCTACTTTAACGCCCAGGTCCCAAGCCTGTATTCAAGTCTACAAAACGGTGAGAGTCAAGAGCCCCTTACCAATGGTTGCACAGGCACCAATGAGATAATAATCGCAAACTGTGAAGTGTTTCAATGGGGTTACAAACTCACAGTGCAAGTTGGTAATAAGCCAGGTAAGGAAGGCCAGGTGTCGGCTGTGTTGAACCAGGAAGCACATCCCAGTATCCAAAGGGGGTCACACAGAAATGTCGGCCAGGGGCTGCCAGGCCTGATTTATAGAAAAATCAATAAATCCAGCCATTTAGTGTGGTGGTGAAGAGGACAGAATCCGGGGCTGCTGGCCTGGGTCCAGCACTAACCAGCTCTGAGGCTTTGGGGGGTTAGTTGACCTCTCTGTGCCTCATTTTGCTTGTCTTCATATCAGAGGCATTGTGAGGATCAAATGTTTTAATGCCTACAAGTGCTAAGAACAATGCCGGGCACTCAAAAAGCACTAGCTAAATGACTCTTTATGATGATGGAAATTCTCTGTTTTAAAATACAGACAACCAGCTAGGCGCGTGGCTCATGCCTGTAATCCCAGCACTTTGGAAGGCCAAGGCAGTAAAATTGCTTGAGGCCAGGAGTTCTAGACTAGCCTAGGCAGCATAGTGAACCCTATCTTTACAAAAAATAAAAAAGTTAGCTGGGTATAGTGGTGTGCACCTACAGTCCCAGCTACTCAGGAGGCTGAGGTGAGAGTACTGCTTGAACCCAGGAGTTCAAGGCTGCAGAGAGCTATGATCACACCATTGCATTGCAGCCTGAGCAAGATTCTCTTTCTTAAAAAAATAAAAATAAAAAATGAAAATAAAATATAGATAACCCTCTAAAAGTTCCACAATTCCCAGGCCATGGACTGTGAGTTTTCACCCTCTGCTCTATAAAAATGTTCAATGTTATAAAAACAGTGACTTTTCCTTGTGCATCCCTTCTCCCCTATGTGAGGAGAGACCAGGTTACATTGTTCTGGATGCTCCTGAAGGCAGGGAGGGCAGGGGCAGGCATGGTTCCTTATCCTACTGGAAATCCCCTCCCTGCCCCAGACAATTTCAGCATCTTGCTCCTTACCTTCCACCATACTTCCCACCAACGCTGTATTTTATTTACCCTAGAACCCCAAAGAGCATAAGATGCTCCAGTATTTTATGTATCACAACAAACAAAAAATACGACCAATTAAACTACAGCACACAAAGGAGGTATTGCAACTTAACATAAGAGAGGCTCTAAGGAGGAAAGTTGTGTATCTTAAAATACAACCGTGAAATAAGGCAACAGCTCCAGCTCCCATATACTGAGCTCCTACGATGTGTCAGAAACTGGACTCTCTGCTCTTTATGTATTATCTTTACTTCTCCCCGTTGTTCCCGTTTGACCGATGAAGAAATTGAGGCTCAGAAAAGCAAAGCGGCTCGCTAAGTCGTCTGGCTGGTAAGAGGTGGTACATAGATTTTAGCCCAAATGGCCCTATCCTAGGATGACTACCTCCTTCCTTCTCACTGTCCCCTGCCACTCCCATCCCTGCTGTCCCCTGGGATGCTAAAGGAGACACCAAACTGAAACTGTCACTTTCCCTTGCTCGTATTGCAGCCACACAGCGAATCTCAATGCGGCCCCGGACAAGCCCCAGTCCGTCCATGATTGATTCTGTCTAAACTTCAGAAGCAGAATGAGTGGAGCCATGTTCATTATTGACACAGCAAAATTAATTTTCTGCCATCTCCTCTTCCCCATGCCCAGCCCCCAGCACCTCGCCTCTCCTATGAGTATTGGCGCACGGCTGCTGACGGGTGCTCCTGAAATGCCAACTTGCATTTCTCATCATTAATTTCTTTGTAAATGTCATTAGTAATTGTTCCTGCTTGACCAAAGAGTACAATCCAGGCTTCCACCCAGAGCCCCCTGGTCTCTCGTTGATGGGGGCTAAGACATCCCCAGCCATGCCAGACCCCAGCCTCCTGATGCAGGCAGCCATCCCCGCTCCCAGTAAGTCAGGATCACAGGCTGCTGTATCAAGAAAGTTCTGACGCAAATGGAGTTCAGTAACACAAAACATCCTGCCCTTGGTGTTAGGACAATGGTTGTATGTTCAGGCTGCCTGGGTTCAAATCTCATCTCTGCCCAACTATGCCTCAGTCTCCCCATCTGTGAAATGGGGATAACAGCAGCACTGGCTTCATAGGTTTGTCCTCAGAATGGGAAAATCAAGGCAAAAGGATTCCCTTAGTGCCTGGTTGGTGGTGGTGCTACCATCGTCCTTCACCTTGCCTCTTACCACCAGAGTTGCAGGTTCAGCTCTGCCACTTACCAGCTGTGGGACACGACATCAAGCGAGTGGTTTAAACTCACTGTTGAGCCTGTTTCTCCCATCTGTGAAAGAGGGACAGTGATATTCACAACAACTCTGCCAATTCCACCCCAGATGTTGCCTCCTCCATGTGGCCTTCCTAGGGGACCAGGCACCGTGCTTGATGATCCACAAGCATGATGCTGCATCCCCACAGTAACCCTCCAAGAGGGGCACTGGCAGCCCACTGTCCAGGTGACGACAGTGAGTCACCGTGAGGGAGGTCACATGCCCAAGGTCACATTGACAAAGCAACTCTGAGGCCCCCAAACCTCATCTCTGGGGGGTGGACGTTGACTGTGCTCCTTGTCCCTAGAAAGCCCAGGACACAGGCCTGAGCCCTTCACCACAAAGCAGTAAAAATGAGGCAGTGCTTCCTGAGTGCTGCTAGGGACCTCACAGCAAGCCCTTCCCATGAGTAGCTTCTTACGACCTCACATGAGTGTGTCTCCTTGTCGTAAATGGGTAAACTGAGGCTCCCCACGTGGGCAGAGCTGCCAGGGCGGCAGAGCTGTGAGCCCAGGAGGTCTGACAGGAGTGTCTGTGTCTGTGTCTATGTCTGGGGTCACCCCCTCAGGCCCCCAAGCCCCATGTCTTCCCGTCTGAGAGGCTCCCTCTTTGTCTGAGTCAATGCGGGGCAGGGCTTTGCAGGGTGCAAACCTCTGTGGATGTGGAGCCAGTGAGGCGCCGCCACTCGCAGTGTTGTCACTGTTACTAAGAAACTGAAGGCATGTGGTCCCGGCTGAGACAGCGCCGGGGAGGGGTTCGGCTCGCCTCACACACAATGGCCACCGGCCTGAGGCTCCTGGCAGCTCCCCCGTGCCCATCTGTCGAGATGGCATGGTGCCCTCTAAAGTTGGTTGGCCCCCCGCCCTAGGGCATGAATGACAGGCTCCAATGGGCAGACGGGCAGCCGGAGGCTGATTCCAAGTGCCATCTCTGCCTGGAGCTGGGCCTTGAGGGGAGGCCCCCCAGTCCCCACCTGGGCCTCCACACACTTCATTGCTCAGGTGAGCTGACCCTCAAGGCTCATGAGGGTATCTGAGCACAGCTGGGCACAGACGTCTGTTTCAACACTACCCCTCCGGTGCCCACTCCTCACTGAGCCTCTGTGGTGACCAGGGAGAAGCCATTGCTCACCCAGGGCTGTCCAGACCAGCGACAGTATCATGCCCTGGGAGCTGCATGCAGCCTCCATGTCACCCTCTGGAACTCCTGCCTCGCTGGGAGGTGAGGCCCACTCAGAGACCCCTGCACCCAAAGACCTACCCTTGGCTTCTAAGGGCTTTGAGAGTCGTCTCCAACCCCACTGCCTCAGCCCACAGGCTGCGAACACAGGCACTCATGTCAGACTGCCTGGCCTCACACTCCTCCCCGCTGACAGCTATGTCCACATGGGGAGCCTCAGTTTACCCATCTATGACAAAGACCTCATATGCGAGGTCCTAAGAGGCTACCCACATGAAGGGCTTACAGTCAGGTTCCCAGTAAGCACTCAGGAAATGCTGTCTCATTTGTACTACTTTGGGGTGAGGGGCTCAGGCCTGTGCCTTGGGCCTTCTAAGGACAAGGAGTGTTGTCAGTGTCCACCTCAGCCTTCTCCCAAGGCAGACCCCAAACTGCCACACATGGCCCCTCAGGAGACACAGCTGCCTCCAGTGGTGGCAGCAATAATAATCATGTCAATGACAACACTGATGATGATGATGATGATGCCACACCTTATTAGGTTGGGAACACCCTTGCCCCACTTGACAGTAAATAAACCAAGGCTTAGAGACACAGACCAACTGTGCTCGTAACACAGTAACATACAGGGAGCAAGGGCAAAGCTCAGGCTCCACAGTGCCCCTTAATGTCACATGGGGGCCCAACTGTGGGGCTCTGTTGTGTGTAGCACTTATGTTGTATTTAGTATATAGTATGAGTGATATGGTATGATGCAGCACTATACTATACTATATTATATACTATAGCATATTACATCATATTATATTACATTCCACAAACACATAAGAAATATTCTGTTTGTCCTTATTAGCTTACTTTCCCCTCCCTGCAACATGTGAGGGGCTTAGTCTATGCCTCTGTTTGTCCCCAGCACCTATGCACAGCTAGCACAGATCAGGTGCTTAGTAAACACTTGCAGGCTAGATTGAGCACGTCCACACATGAATGATTGAATGAGTCAATGAATGCATTAACAGAAAGCCCACCACCTCCAGAGCACAGGCAGGGCAATGACCAGGGCTCACCAACCTTTGACTCTGACCCAGACCCAATGCTGGGAGCTTTTCAGGCATCACTGCCTTCAGCTACCCCAGTACCCAACAAAGAAGGGATCTTCAATAACCCTGGTCTCTTGAAAGCAAGAGAAGGCCAGTGACTTGCTCATGGTCATGGAGCTGCTTGGTGGCAGGGCTGGCATCTGAGGCCAGACTGTGAGCTCCACAGCATGGGCATGGCATCGCCACAACATGTGGTCACATTCAGTAGAATTCAGGCTGTGCTGGGCTCTGGTTTCCTACCCTAGTGGGGAAGGCAGGAAGCATAAAGTGATCCTATTGGAAAAGGGCCACAATGACCCTCAGCAATCCTTCTATCCTAAGTGCTATAAAGGGCTTTACACATGCGAACTCCATCTTCACAACAACCCGAGGCAGCAGGTCTTACCCCATTTAACAGATGTGGAAACTGAGCCCAGAGAAATACATCTGCAGTAGGAAATAATGGGCGACTGGGCACAGTGGCTCATACCTGTAATCCCAGCACTTTGAGAGGCCAAGGCAAGTGGGTCACTTGAGGTCAGGAGTTTGAGACCAGCCTCGCCAACATGGTGAAACCCCCGTCTCTCCTAAAAATACAAAATTAGCCAGGCATGGTGGTGGGCGCCTGTAATCCCAGCTACTCGGGAGGCTGAAGCAGGAGAATCACTTGAACCCGGCAGGCGGAGATTACAGTGAGCCGAGATCGTGTTACTGCACACTCCAGCCTGGGTGACCGAGTGAGACTCTCTCTCAAAAAAATAAAAAAGAAAATGGGGATCAGGAGACTTCAGAGGGTCAGCAGCCAGCCCAACTCTCAGCCCTCCCCCAGGCTCCTGGCCTCACAAGTGGCTGACTCCAGCATGAGCAACAGGTTCTCACTCCCTGGAACCACCACTGGGTGTCAGCAACTTCAGGTCATGCCCATCCGGGCCCTGGTCTCCCGGCAGAAGTCAGGTTGACAAGGATTGGGCCATCTCTAAAGCAGGAAGGAGGAAGATGCCGCTACTCAGAGAAAGCGCAGCCAGAGTCAAATGCTAAGTATGTGCCTAGAGCACTTTTGATTTTTAATTATTATTAGTTATAATTATCTGGCTGGATCCAACAGCAGCAGTACAAAGAGACAAGGAAACTGGCTCTTTGGTTACCCATCTTATAAGGACCACAGATTTTAAAAATGGGCTCCCGGAATCTGTGGGTTTCCCCTTCTTCCTTTTCCTCCTTTCCTGCTTGTGTTCTCTTTCCAACTTTCTAGGAGCTCAAAAAATATGTTAACACATATGGGGATGGATGGATGGATGGATGGATGGATGGATGGATGGATGGATGGATGGATGGATAGCAAAGGGTGTCTTCACTCTCCAAAAACTCACATCAGAATGGAGAGTTTGGTGTAGACATAGTGACTTACAATCCATACTGGTAAAGGAATCAGGGGGGTTAAACCAAGGGCTGGAGAAACCAAAGGAAGGAGAATCAGAGAGGCTTCTCAGGGGAGGAGGCACTGGAGCTGGGCTGATGCATTAAGACAAAGAAAGGGTACTTCCTGCAGGCAGATGGGCAGGTGTACGTGCATCTAGGAAGCCCCGTCTTGATCTCACTGGGTAGGCGATGCGAGGCCAGCCCAGGAGAATAACGCAGGAAGGCAGTGGCCGTCTGTCCTGCTTGCCCCTCTAGTCCCTCTGCCTTTTTATTCTGTTCCGTGAACACCCCAAATCTGCTTGGGCCTCAGATACTTGGTACTGGCTCTTCCCTCTCCTGGAGGATCCCCCAGCTCTTCCCCACACTGGCTCTGCAACCTCCAGGATTGAGCTGAAATGCCAGCCTTTCCTGACCACCCAACACACACACACATGCACATACACACACCACTCTCCATCACAGTACGGCGTTTTCACATTCTGAAATCCCCTAGTTCACGTATTTACTGACTTATCATCAGTGTCTCCCAAAGCATGTCAGCTCCATGAGAATAGAAACCCTGTCTCCTTGTTCCCAGCTCTGTCTCAGGCCCCTGAGGTGGTGCCGGGAGTAGGTACTCAGTAAATGGAATCAGGACAAGGGTCGAATCAAATGTTCTCAAGGGCTAGGAAGGAAGGGTCCCAAGGGAGCTGAGATCCCTCCCCTGTCTCAGAGAGCTCTCCCTCTGGCTGGGTACCAGGACCCAGCCTGGCAGAGCCCGGCTCACCCTATCAGAAGGGCTCCGGGTTGCTTGCTAGAATACCTAGCTCTGCTTTTAATCAATTGTAATCATTTAGCTGGAAGCAGCATGATTAGGCACACACAAGCAAACAGCGTGAGCTAATCCGTTAAATGCGCCCGCTCAACGCTGGGCTGGCCGCTTTGCCACCGCGGGCCCGGCTCACGGAATCACTTCCTGCAGCCCCTGGCTTTGTCAATGAGGGAGTCAAGATTCCAGGGCGTGGCGCTGGTCCAACACCCCAAAACCGGCTTCATCAAGGACATGTGCATGTGTGCGTGCACACGTACACGCGCTGTGAACTCTGACATGCCCTGGCAGGCAGTGCCCCGCAGCTCCAAGATCCCAGAAGTTCTATGTCTAAAAAGACGTCTCTCTAGTTCAAGTTCTATTCCCCCATGACAGGACCAAGCAAGTCATAAAGGGGAGAAAGGTGGCAGCACCAGGAGCTTGAGGTCTTAGGAAGTCCCTATCTCCGTGACGAGAATGAATCCTTCCTCTCCCCAAGCCCAGCCTAAGCCACACCCATCCTGATGCTCATTTGCAAGCAACAGGGTTTGCAGGGCCCTGGCCTCGAGCTGCAGCCTGGCAAACGCGGCCGTGCACAGCCCTGGCCCCGCGCACACAGGCCCCATGGCGTTCCCACCTGGGCTCACCCAGGAGCAATTTTTTTTGCATACCCTGTTACTGCTACTTGTGCTACCTGCTTGGCCCAACTACTAAAATAGTTTCTGGGTCCCCTGACAACGAAAGCTTTTTATAGTTCAGCACTGCAGGCCTCATTTAAATCTATTAGCTCATATAAATGGCAATTTATTTAAACTTTGGAGGGTTTCTGTTTGCCTTGGTGGCAAAGACAATTCAGCTTTATGTGTGGCTCTGCCATTTGCAAATGACCCTGGGCAAACTGCTTAACTTCTCAGAGCCTCAGTTTCTGTATCTGTAAATGGGGATGAGAGTACCTTGTTCATAAGGCTGTACACAATCCATGCAAAGTGCTTAGAACAGAGCCTGGCCCACAGCACAGACCTAGGGCCCGGGGGGTGAAGACCATGAGAATTGTCTCTTGTACAATTTCAGGGGAGCTTGTCCACTGTCTAACTCCAGCCCTGTATGGCTGGTAAGCCACACATGACCCTCATGCATGCATCCCCACAGTGAGGATGAAGAACAGGAAGCAGCAAGGCTCTTAGGATGGGGAGATGGAGGAACCATCCGTGCCCAGTGTCTGTGGGCACAGAGGTGCCCATGGGGATGCAGAGACAGCTGGGCTGGTGGGCAGAGGCTGCCCCTCCCCTCAGGTTGGCTAACCGCTGGCATGGGGCCGATAGGGCCTCAGGCCTTCATCTGCTGAGGCCTGAGGCTGGGAATGCAAGGCCAACAGCTCTGACATTTGCGGGCTGTCTTGCACCCCCAGTCAAATCTACATACCACCCTCCACAGTGCCCGGACGTGGCTCAGAAATAGAGGGTCCTAAGAAAAGAGCCCAGGTCAAAGGCACTCAGAGAAGTAGGGGAAGGGGGACCCGAAGCCCCGGCCCTCTGGCCTCCATTCCATGCCCTTTATGCCCCGTCTCACTGCCTTGGGCACCTGGCTCCTCCCCATGCCCCAATGTGGGGTCTCCTGTGCCCACAGCCCTGAGGCTTGGTGGGATGCCACACAAGGAAGGACTTGGAGTCTCACTTTGTTCAAACTCAGTCCAGAAACCATGAAAGCAGAGCAAACTCCAAGGGGAGGGAACCCCCAAAGCCATCTGATCCTCAAACTGCCCAGAAGTCAATGTCAATAATAATCACAGGCAGCATCTGCTACGCGCTCTGTGTGCCAGCCACTGTGCCAAGGGCCTTTTGCAACTGAACTCTGAAGTAGGAACTACTCACACCCCTGCCTTACAGGTAAGGAAACTGAGGCTTACGGCTGGTGCATGACACAGCAAGGTTTTAAATACGGAGCCGCCCTCACAAAGACTGGGCCGCTCCCTGCTTCACTCTTGGCAGCATTTCAGACACGTGCATTGTTTGCACACTTCTACTGACAGGGACCTCAGCACTTTCCATTTCTAGACAGTTTTCCCACATACTGCAAATGCGCAGTGTCCATCCAGGTCATGCACCCCTTCCCTGAACAGCACCCTGAACTTGCTGGTTTGTATCGCATGACCCTACCCCCAGCCACAGCTCACTGGAGCAGGGTGGACAGCTCACCCAGGTTCACCTACCAGATTCCCCCTCCAGGGATCTAGCACCTGTTGCCTGAGGGCTGGCTGCCACTGCTGTCACTATCTCTGGGGTTTCCTGGGTGTTCCTTCTGGCTACCTGTGTCACCAATCCTCACACTAAATCCTCTCTGTTGAGCTACCTAGGGTGTCTGTCTTAGCAGAATTGACAAGAGCTGTGGAACCTTGACCACCTTCCTCCTTGTGCAGAGGAGACCAGAAAGTCAGGCTGTAGAGAGAGAGGACAATAAAAGCCAGAAAGAGGCAGAAGGCAGGGACCAGGCAGTCTTAGAGAAGACAGAGTGTCGCTGCCTTATTTAAGTGACACTTGGCTCCGGGAATAGGGCTGCCAAAAACCCAACATTGCTTCCTGCTCTTAGCATCCAAAATCCACCCATGTCCCTACAGCTTAATTTCCCTTCTAGCTTGAGCCAGCTGCAGAGAGTGATGCCTGAGCCATGACTATCGAAGACCAAAACCCCTGTTCTGAGTTGGTGCCCACTGCCAAAAGTCTTGGAGCCACCTGAAGCAATGAGAACCCCTCCAGGACCCAGCGTTCTTAAAAAGCTCGAAGACAACTGTCCCTGCATTTCTTCTGCAATCCATCCAAGTCTTCTCCTGGTTAAACAGACTCAGGACAGACTCCAGGAAGCACCTCGAGGTCAGACTGGATCCCCTTCTGCCTGGGTTTTCAGGGTGTGGGGTGAGCGTGGGCAGGTGTATATGTGGGTGAGGGTACAGGTATATGGACAAAGCTTAGTCTCCCCTATTTCTTTTTTTCCTACTTTCAAGTCATAGGATTTATTTTGTTTTGTGAATTTGAAAGCTTTAAGCCACAATAAAATGAGAGAAAACTTTTTTTTTCATTGTTAGATCAGGCCAGTTAATGGTGACTTTCTTGGTAATATCCTTTCTCCACCCTACGGCTTCGAAGTTATCACTTGGGCTACTTGAACTCTGTGACTGGTTGTTGTTCCTACTGCTGTCTTCTGAGATAGATCTGCTGCTTACTGTTCCCGCTTTGCTCCAAAATCTCTTCATTTTATTCCATTTAAGACCAACAAAAGCAATTAAAATGAGCAAAGGTAAAAAAGAAATGTAGAAACTGATCAAAAGACCATTGTCTTTAGGAGCAGCACGTCATTTTGGAAACAAGGGTACACTTTTTTCTACCGTAAGCCAAAATCCATTATTAACACTTCCTCCTGGTGATGATATTGCCAGCTCACAATCTGGAGGAGCATAACCAGGATCACACTGAGAATAGAAAAGTTCATTGCAAACCCCATTCTCTATGCAATTTATGTTATATCTTGTTATATTTATGTCACTAAGATATCTGCATCCTTGGAATCTACATAACCTGTGTTGACCACATGCGGTTATAGCTTCTGCATAGGTCCCCCATTGTTTTGAACCATTTCTTGCATGTGCAGATAAACATACATGACCCCCAAGGTAAGTATATTGTATATCCAAGTCTGTCATTGATACTGGTTCTGAATGTGTCCAGTGACAATCTTTCCACAAAGAATATCATAAAAATGACAACGGGAACCACAGTTTCCAAAGTTGTCATTTAGAAAATTCACTTTTTCTGTACACAGAACACTAGCAGACTTAGAAAATTTTCCAAATAACTGTGCACACTGTCTATCCCTATCTCTGCATACTCCTTTAAAGCAATATCTAGTGTTATTACTGCAGTATTCTAAATCAGCAGCTTTCACATCAGGTACACAAAACTCAGATATTCCATTGCAAAAAAAAAAAGTCTCCCCTATTTCTTCCCCCGAACTCCGACCTTCAGCCACTGACAACTGCTGGTCTGTTTTCTATGGTGATATATTTTTACCTTTTTCCAGAATGTCATGTCAGTAAAAGCATACAGCATGGAACCTTTTGAGTATGGCTTTTGTCATGTGACATTTGAGAATGATCCATGGGGCCAGGGACAGTGGCTCACGCCTGTAATCCCAACACTCTGGGAAGCCAAAGTGGGAGGACTGCTTAAGCCCAGGAGTTTGAGACCAGCCTGGGCAGTATCATGAGACCCTATCTCTAAAAATAAGTTAAAATTAAAAAATTAGCTGGGTGTGGTGGTGTGCACCTACAGTCCCAGCTACTCAGGAAGCTGAGGTGAAAGGATGACATGAGCCCCAGAGGTTGAGGCTGCAGTGAGCCATGATCACACTCCTGCACTCCAGCCTGGGTGACAGAGCCAGACCCTATCACTTAAAAAACAAAACAAGATTCATTCACATTGTTACATGTATCTGCAGTTGCCTTTTACTACTGAGAATGTACACATGACCTGTACCAATGTAACACATGACCCCATCTGTTACCCATCCTCCAAATAAGGGACAACGACGGGGCCTCCAGTTTGGGGCCATGACAAAGCTGTTAACATCATTCATGTAGAGGTATTGGTGTGAGTGTAAATTTTCTTTTTTCTTGGGTAAACACTAAGAGTGGGATTACTGGGTCTAACGGTAAATGAACGTTTAACTTTATAAGAAACTGACAAATATTTTGTCACATGGCCATACCATCTTGCACTGCTACCGGCAATGTGTGAAGGTTCCTATCCCACCCTCACCAACTCTCAGCATTGTGAGTTTTTCATTTATGTGGGTGGCATCAGGCTATGGTTTTCACTTGCCCTTCCCTAATGACTAATGATGTTCATTTTCTTTGGTGAGACATCTGCCAAAAGATTTTTGCTCATTTTTTAGTTGTTCTGTGTCCCCTCTCATTATGGAGTTTTGAGAGTTCTTCATATAGTCTGGATACAAGTGCTTTATTCGATACGTGATTTGCAAATATTTTCTCCCAATCAGTGACTTTTCATTCTCTTAACCACGTCTTTCAAAAGCAAACTTCTTACATTTTGATTCAGGGTGTAAATCAGATAATATCTGTCCCCTGCTTGGTTTCCCATCACGATGGAGATAAAATCCAAAGTCCTTCACTGTCCTGAAAACCTTGCCGTGATCTGGGCTCCACTGCCTCTGCCCCAATTCACTGTGCTTCAGCTGCACTCTGCCTTCTGTCATCCTAGCCCTGGCACCCAGTGGCCACAGGGCCTTTGCACTCACAGCTCTCTTCCACACAATCCTGCCTTCATGCCATCGGTCCTCAGCTTGCATGCCACCTCCTCAGGAAGGCCCTCCCTGACCACACTTACCAAGGAGTGTCCGACTTCAACCTCCCAGCATGCTCTAGCCCATTATTTGGTTTTATTTTTTTCATGTCATTGGCTCTTATTGGAAAATGCCCATCAATCCCCTAGAATACAGACCCCGTGGGTATTTCTTCATCTTTTCACCACTGTCTTCTCAGGTGCTAGAAACAGGGCCTGGCACATCATGGGCCCTCCACATACTTGCTTCAAACAAACGAATAGGAAAGCTAGTTCCCTCTCATGTTCCTAATCATTCTGTTGTGAATTTGCAACAGTTTGTCTAAACTCCTTTGAATTAATCTCAGTCTTTTGGGCAGAGCCCTCCGAACTTGGACTCAAAGAGGACTCACACCTCCCTTATACTGGCAACTGTGCTCCTGTTAATGTATCCTAAGAAAACATTATGTTTGGAGGGAGACATGTCAATGTTGACAGAGACCAAGCCTGTCATGGTTCAATTCTACCTCCTATACTTCTATTCCTGCAGCAGCACTTCCTGGTCCTGCAGTGAGCTCAATCCTAAGCCTAGAATATTCTCAAGACCTCTCAGCCCATGGTCCCTTGTGCCTGCAAATACCAGGTGCCTGGAATTTCCATGCATAACCTCAAACTACACATGGCCACAAGAAACCAGCAAGGATGGAACTCCAGTTGGCCTTGCCTCCCACTGCCCCACCCAAACCTCCAGCTCATTCCAAGAAACAGCACACTTGCCTATTCCACCCAGCCAGGGCCTTCCAGCCCCAGCTTCTGTGTAGGGACAATGAACACTCCAATGCCTGAAAAACCCTCCTCTCAAAAACAAGAAAATTGCTATTCAAGTTACTTAACAAGAGCCATTATTTGCATAGATTTGGTGTTGCAACAACACTTCCATATTTAAACGGTCTATAATTAAAATCATTAATTGCAGAAAATAGCGACTCGTTAAGGCTGTAATTTAGCGGTTTCTCAGTATTTGAGGATCTGACTTAAAGGTTAACGGGATGACCCAGGAAACCACCAGCTCACACGAACCACTCTCAGGTCAAGTGTGGCCCACAGCTCGAGACAGGTGGGATCGAAGCAAGATCCAGATTGAAAGCAGCAGCCTCCCTCCACCTCTGCACTTACGGGCTACGCCCCCAGCCCAGTGACACCGATGAAGCTCAAAAACGTCAGGATGGGAAACCTTCTCTGGGAATAATCTTAAGGCCATCAGAGAAGACACCCCTTGGCATTTGGGACAATGCAGGGGAGCCAGGCAGGAGCTGAGCAAGTCCAAAGTGTAAATAAATCGTAGTTTATATGCACTCATGGGTTTAAAAGAGGCCTGACCTGTTGGGCTATAGAAAGCTTCCTCTGTCAGGGGACCCAGGCCTATTTTGGTAGCTGGGCCACTCAGGTAAGGCAGGTAGGATAAGGTGGCTGCATGGACTGCACTTGGGAGAGGGTGCACATCCAGCACACGAGCAGGGAGGCTTCTTGGATGGCATCAATGCCTAGCTGTTGCCCCACACATCCTAAGCACAGAGACATCAGCTCAGTTTGTGGATCAATGGGGAGACAGCAGTGGCATGGTCAGGGTCACTAGCTCAGTGGTGGCCTTTTGGAAGTGGAACCCCCTCTCTGGGCCAGGTCTGTATGATTGGTTTCATAACTCTGTCCCACGTTGTGACAATGGGATAAAGGCCTCATGTACAATACACAAATTTATGAGCACCATAAGGATGAAAAGAAACAGGCTTTCCACCACACCAGCTGGGTGCTCCTCGGGGCCAGCCCTGAGCTCAGCCTGCCTAGCCCTGGCATGGGGCCAGCCTATGGAAACAGGACTTGACCATCTAATGGTGAATCCCCATTTTTTTTTCTGGGTACGGTCCCCGCACCCTCCAAGGGCCTGTTTGCATGTCCTCCAGGCAACAGCCACCACCAGCTGTGCAGACAGGCGGGCCCAGGCCTGGCAGTGTGGGTGGGCCACAGCACAGTAAGAAGGGGGCCCCCTACAACAGGCCACAGCTGTGCCCCTCTAACCCCAGAGAGGGGGGCACCACTGTGGCCATTCAAGTGACTCTGCACGGGGTGAGTGGCCCCAGCCTTGTAACCTGGGTGTGTGGGAGATTGCTGCGTGCAGGTGCAGCAGTGGCATAGGGATGAGGGAGGGTGCTGCTGGGTGTGGAGGGCCCCCCCTGGGGGGCCAAACTGGTGTGTATAAGTCCTTAGGGCTCTCTTCTCCTTCCAGGCAGAGGGTGGAATTCCCTGCCTCACCCGCTTTGAGGTTGGGCATGCCCGCGGGACTTACTCTAGTCAACACCATGTGAGAGAAGGTGGCGTGCATCATTTCCCAGGGGAAGCTTGAAGCACTGGTGCAGAAGTCACCACCTCCCTCTTCTTCCTGCCTCGGTGACTACGGAAACGTGGATGGGCATGGACCCTCTGTGGGCCTGGGTCACTGAGTGAATATTATGAACAGAGTCTCTTCCCCATCACTTGCTTGCATATGTCACATGGGCAACAAATAAACCTTTTGTTGAGGACATAGAGACCGAGAGGAGGTTTGTTATTGCAGCCTAACCTACCCACATCCTTCCCGACAGGCTCATTCTTGGTATGTGACATTTCGGCATGTCCGTCTGTGTGTATGTGTGATATATCTGTGGACATGAGTGTGGTCCTTCTTTTGGGGGTACAGTGTTGCGCTGCATGTGTGCGGTATTCCTCAGGGTGGATGCAGTGTTACTCTTTGTAAGTGACATCTCTGGGCATATGCACTGTGATAGGAACTGTGTGCATGCACCTTCCCTTTGTGTGTGTGATGCTATAGTCCAGGTACAGTGAATGTGAGATTTTTCTGTGTACATGTGTTGTATTTCTGGTGGGCATGTGATCTCTCCAGTGTTGTAAGAATTTTTTGCAAAAACCAGCGGGAGAGAAAGCAGTTTCACTTGGGCACAGATCTTGTTCCTTGGAAAAACCAGTAACAGGTGAGAAGGGGCCCCATGGGATTCCAAGGGAGGTGGCTGCGAATGCCTGGGAAGACCGTCACAGCAGCTCCCTTTCCCAAGCTCCTCTCAGCTACCACAGGCTGGGGATGAGGATGCAAGGAAGTTGGCTGAGGCCCCTGTCCCTTGCCTGAGGACCACATCAGTCTCAGGACCTCTGGTGACCGCCTCCAAGTTGGGGCAATCGGGCACCACTACTCTTACTTTTCTGGCTTTTATGGGCAAAACTGGAGGCTCCAAGGCCCCAGACCTAACTCCTGTCCCCACACAGCCCCAGGACCCAGCCACAAAGATATCATGGGCTTCTAGCCACAGAACCAAAGCTCAGTGAAATATCATTTTACAATAGAGGTAGGGAAATGGAATCCCCAAGAGCAGACAGGACTTGCCACGAAACACTTCAAATGTAAGCTTCTGACTCTTGCTCTGGGCTCAGCTGGTGGCAGTTGGTTCTTTTGAGAATGCTGGGCCAGCAGAGGCCAGGGGGCTGAAACTCCATGCCTGCCAGCCAGGAGGTCAGCCCCTGATTGCAGACCTGCCAGCATAAGACCCCATCAGCCTGCCTTAACCCTGAGACCCTTGGTGCTGACGGGGGAACCGAGGACCATCAGGCGGCATGGTACAGCGGATGTGGGCACCCACCTGCAGCTCGGTCTGGAAGAAGAACTTCTGAGGGCACTGTGAGCAGTCGTAGATCTTGTCCTCCTGCCCGTGCACGGCAAAGATGTGCTGCTGCAACTTGTTGGCCTGGACGAAGACTAGACACAGACACGGCTGTCAGGGCCAAGCTCAGGACACCAGCCCAGCCTCCTGTGGCAGCTGCCCCCACAACACTCGCAGGCAGGGATCACTGTGGCATAGGTACAGTCAGCCAAACAGTGGGCTACTGGGAGTATTCTTAGCACATACTAGAGGAGACTCAAGTTAGATAAGCTGAGCTCCGGTACTTAGTGGCTGTGCAACCCTGGGTAAGTCACTTAACCTCTCTGGGCTCCATTTCCTCACTCAAAAAATGAAGATTATAATATGTCCCTAGCTGGGTGGCTGGGAGGATCAAATGGGATATTGATAAAGTGCTTAAAAGATGGCCTGCCACAGACAAATGAATGCTGTCCTCCTCATCCCCATCATCAACAGCCAGACACCTACAGGGGTGAGCTTCTTGAACCCCTCCCAGGCCTGTAGGACAGGTGCTATTATCCCCATTTGATACAAGAGAAAACTGAGGTACCAGGAATGTTAAATGGCTTGTCCAAGGTCCCACCGCTAGCAAGTGGCAGAGCCTAGACTTGAATTAAATAAGCTCAGCACAGGGTCTTGTACAAGAAGTTGCTCAACCAACACAAATTCCTATTTTTATTGTTGTCAGCATCCTCGGGCCCCCACACAGAGGCCCCCATGTCCTGGGTTGGCAGACGGGCAGCTGGAGCCCCTCAGTGCCAGCCTCAGAGTGTGACAGTGACAGATGGGTGGGGGCTCCTGCGATGAGTGGGAAGGTGGCATCAGGGTGCTCAGGGACTCTGGGAAGCCCCAGGGGTGTGTGTTTGGGGGATTTGCCCCAGAGTGGACACCCCTGGGCCTGGCGTGGAGCAGGTCTAGCCCTGGCTTCCCAGTGGCAGGAGTTCAGAGGTGGCCCCAGCCCTGGGCGCACCCAGGAGGTGGCCCAGAGCAGCTGTGTGTCTGGGAGGTGAGCACTTCAGAGATACCCTCCTGCCAGGCGTCCTCCCCAGGGTAGGCTTCCTGCCGTGGCAGACAGCAGATGTCGGGGGAGGCAGGGAAGGCCAGGCTCTCCCACGCACACCGGCTGCCATCTGGGCAGCAGGAGGGGGCCGGCAGAGCCCCTGAGACTTGCCTCGGGCTGGGACAGCCATTCGCCTGGGCCGGCAGCCAGTCTGGGGGCTGGGGACTTGGCCGGCAGAGCTGCCCTTGACCCCTGCATCCTGGAGCATGGATGGGAGCTAGGTAGGCCAGGGAAGGGGGGAACCAGGAGTATGTGAAGCTGGGAGCCCCAGACGTGCTGAATAGAGCTCAAGGCTCGGGGAGACAAACACAGGGCCCGGGAGGGGAAAACTGCAGCAGAGGGTTGAGGCTGGGTTGGACAAAGGGCTTCCAGCTGCTGTGTGCAGAGGGCGAGGAGAGGGTGCCAACCAGCCTGCTGATGAGGAGAGGCCAGAGAGCACTGAAGGAGGGCGTGTGTCAGCTCTGAACTGAGGGACATGGGGCAAAGGGCCTGTTAATCCCTCAGGGTATCCCCCATGGAGTCCTGGTCTATAACAGGCCTGCCAAGGAAAGAGGAAGAACACACACTGGGATCCCGCAATGACGGGGCAGGGCTCCTGCGTTCATCTCTCTCCCCCGAGGGGCACAAGCTGGGTACTTACCTGTGAAACACACGGGGCATTTGAAGGTGCCGCCCATGCCCTCGAAGCTGTGCTCAATGAGGTGACAGAGGAGCTTGGCCGGGGAGTCGAACATCTGGTTGCACAGCTTACACTCGTGGTTGATGCCTTCCTCTGCAAGGAAAACCCGTGACCAGTCAGTGAAAAGCATGCCATGCCCCCCAGACAGGTGCTCACAAGGTCTCCCATAGATCGCAGCGCTAACCCCCGTCCAATCCCCAGCACCGGGGCTGGTGAGGGGAACACAGACACCAAGACTCATCCTGGCTCCACATGGCCTCACCCCTAGAGGCTTACAGACCCCAGAGGACTGGCTCCAAATATGTGGCCCTTGGAGGTGCCATTTGCTGTGATTTCTCCTGCTGATCAAGCAGCCAGGTGTGCAGGCCATGGTCAACAGCTTGAGTCCCAAGACTGGGTCACTGTGCAGAGGCACCCAGGATGAGGTACGGGATGCAGAAGGTGGTCCAACCAGGATTTTAAAAAATCCAATCAAATATTTATTGAGCATGTACCATGTGCCAGGAACTTTGCTCTAAGGATTCTTTAGGCAACTAAACAAATCGTGTCTCTGCCCCCATTCTGGCGGTGGGGTAGACAGATGATAAACAAAATCATCAGCACATAATGCAGTGTCAGGAGGTGATGTGAATATGCAGGGAGAGCACTCTAGGAGATGGGTGGGGGCAGGGCCCTGAGGTGGGTCCATGCCATGCTGGACAGGCTTGAAGCCCAGCATGGGAACAGAGTGCCTGAGCTCGGAGGGCCAAGAGTGAGGTCAGAGAGGCTACAGGGATGGACAAGAAGAGCCTTATCAGCCCCTGGAGGACTTTGGAATTTTACTTCGAGACTGATGGGCAGCATGGAAGATACTGCACCAAACGCTCTTTTTATTTGCTTTTCTTTTAAACAAATGGTCTATGCAGTGGATGATGGACAACAGGCAAACTCGCCATCCTGTTCAGACCAGAACACAGCTCCTTCATCTCCCCACCTGGGAGCCGCTGAGACCCCAAACCTTCACCCAAAGGCGCTGAGGGACACACAGTGCCTGAGCACCAGCCTTGCCAGTGTCGAGGAGGCTCAGAGCTCTGGTGCCCTCGCTCACAATCAAGCAGCACCAGGTTCAAATTCTGGCTCCTCAACCCCGCACAGCATGCTGTGGGCACCAGCTCATGTGCAGTAAGATGGGGACAACCTGTCCTCCCTGCCTCCCGGGCTGCAGTGGGGTCAGCGGTGGGGTCAGCGGTGGGGATGGGGAATCCCCTGGTTTGAGTCACACATCACCTGGGGTTGGAATCCAGCCCTTCCCTTACTGGGTGATCTTAGGCAAGTCACACAACCTCTCTGTACCTCAGTTTCCTCTGTCTGAAACACTCCATAACAGCTTTTCTGCTATAGTTGCTATGAGAATTAAATGAGCTAATACACGCACAGGGGTCTGGAACAGACCCTGGCACACAGCAAGTGCTCAATAAGTGTTTACTGCCAGGCATGTCAGTGTTGGTGAGAGTATTATCTGGGACAGCCAAGGACACGGGTTCCCCTTTGGGCTCCCCCAGGGAACCAGCCTCACTGAAGGCGCCAGGTGCTCTGATTTGCCCTTAAAGGCAAGAATTAGGTAGCAGAGGGGTTCTGCTGGTGGCAAGACATGAACACAGATGGGCTGAGGCTCCTGGCGAGTCCCTGGGTCCCTAGGCCCTGGCAGGGGCTGGCAGAGACAGCAGGCATTCCCCCTGGCCCAGCCATCCCCCGCACCCCCGGGCACCCCACCGCAGAGGCACGCACACACGCGTGCACACACAGGTGGGCCTGCCCCACATAGCCCACTGGCTGGAATCTACCGGGTGTATGTCATGCCCCTGGAGCCCTGGCAACTAGGCCACATACACCCGACAGAGACTCAAACAGATCTTCCATTTATACTAGCAGAAAAGGAACTCATTGACAAGTTTTGGGACACAGGGCAGGCTCAGCACGCTCGCCCCGCAGGCCCCACGCATGTCCTCCACCTCCCTTGGGGAGACGTTCATCATAATTAGAGATGGCCTCCAGTGTGGAGGGCTGCCTCAAAAGACCCCCCAATGCATCCCCTGCCCCCTACACAAACAACATTGCCCAGTGCCTGGCACAGGGTGTAGGATCAAGGAAAGAAAGAGACTCCATCCTTATACGTGACCTTATTAGAATGAGGACACCCCTTGGACATTAAGGAGGGAGGGGGTATGTGAAGTTGACAACTGTGCAGAGTTTTCTGTAAGAATAGTTTATAATATATTTCAATCTCAGAAATAACCCAGCTTACTTGGAAAACTGCATTTCTGGGAAGAAGAAATGGGTTCGGAGAATTAGACCATTTACTCAAGTAACACAGCCAGATGGGGGTGGTGCAGAAGAGGATACAAAACCTTTCCCATATGCATGTACCCCCACCATCATACACCACCTCCAGGCAGCCTGCCCTGACTATTCCAGTTCATGAGCACACACACGTGTGCACGCACACACACACGACTACTCCCTCACTGGGCACAATGACCCTTGATTCATGTAACCATGTGAGTTTTTCTGGGCTCGCCTGCAGGAGGGGCTTGGAAATACTCACAGAGGAGAGACCTCCCCAGGCTGGGCCCTCTCTCCCTGCCCAGGTAGGGGCTCTGGGGGCTGAGATGGCAAACAGGATTTACTGCTCTCTGCCGAGCGGGGGCCTTTAACCACTTGGCTGTGAATGGCAACGTGCCCATCTGATACACAAACACCGAGAGGACAAAGAAGCCTCCTGCAACTTATAAATCAGAGAAATCATGTCTGACAGTCACTTTCCGTTCTCCGAGTGCCGAGCAATTCATCAGCTGGTCCCCCCTGATTCACAGTCGCAGCTACACCCAGCGCCCACGTTCATAAATATGTGCACAGTCAGGCAGCCCTGGAGCTGCCAGCTGTCCGGGGCCCAAACGGCTACCATTTAAGCAGATCACAGCCCCAAACCAGTGTCAAAGTAAGGTTCCAGGCTAATTAGATCAAGAACCCAACAGACCACTGTGTGTCTCGGGACCCTTTCCTCTCTCTCCCCCAAGTGTTTTAAGAGAGTCAAACCTGGGGAAAGAGGGGAGGAGAAATAAAACAAGCAAAAAGTGAAAGTGAAGGGAGGGGATGGAATAAAGCCTGAGGGGTTCCCGCAGAGCTGGGACTCGCTCCCACTCAAGGCAAGACCTTTTGATTTGCAAATCTTTCTGAAGATGAGGCCTTCTCCCCACCGGAGGGGTTCGAGGTACTCCCTTGGGTGTCCATTACGTGTATCTCTGCCTATGAAACCATCCAGGAAAACAGGGGGAGGGCCGGGGAGGTGTAGAGGGCGGGGAGGGGCTGCCCTAGTTAGTGTGACAAACACTCCTTTGCGTGCTGGTGACCCAATGTGAGCCAACCCATGGATATTGATAGAATTTGCTAGCACCATCACTCTCACCCCGCAGGCGCTGACAACCTCTCGTTCCCCCCCAAGATGCAGGGTCCGCCGATAGCGGCACCCTCCGAGAATCACTTTCCTGAATTATATAAGATCGCACAGTGTTCGGCCGACACCTTGGAGCAGAATGACAAAGCTGTCTGGGAGCCTGCAGGCCCCTCCACCCCGGCGTGGGGACTGGAGGATTTTGTGAGTTAAGACGCACAATCGCTTCCCTTCCTTTTCTGTGCCTTTTTTTTTTTTTTAATAGCACATGACAGGCATCCATAAGAGAGACCCACACAACTCAAGTGATTTATGCAGCCCCTCTCATTTGTAAAGTGAAATGCAGATTTCACCTGCTGAAATTCAGATCTTGCCTCCTGTTCCCCATAAGTCGAGGCTGGCATGAGGAAATCTATTGATTTATTATGATTAAAAAAAATAAAAATAAATAAAAACCCAAACTGCCAAACAAACAACCCGCCAAGCACGAAAATCCCAAAGTCCCTGTCTCTCCTTTCTCCCTCCTCTGCTCAGGAATAATAAGTGTTAATTTTACACTTCATTTCTCAAAAAAATAATAGGATGTGCTTTTGCTTAAAACCAAGTCAGCCTGCTGGAACCTTTCAGGCTGAAACTGTGTCAGCCCAAAAGAGGAGCAGAGGGCTTTGTGGAAGAGCATCGTGCCGAGATGATAGCTCCCTGTAATGTCCCTGGTACCGACTTTTGTCTCCAAAAGCATTTGATCGCTGGCAGACACATACTTATTTCCATACGGGTCTTGGGGGAAGCCAGGAGGAGAGAGAGCTGATTATCAGAATCCTGAAGGTGAAGCTCAGGTGGGCCCCACTGATGTCAAAGTCAGGCCTGGGCACACATTCGGAGGCCATAATTTGCTGCCTGGGAGGGAGGAGCAGCGGGCTGCAGCGGGGTGTGGACGGGGCATTGTTCTCGGGCTCTGGTGCACTAAGCGTGACCTGCTCCAGCCACAACGGATAGTCCCTGCCTACCCCCTCTCTTAGCAGGAACCCCCCTCGGGAAAGCTGACCCCAGTGTGGCATCATTAATGCACACACCTGTCTAGGAGAGGACCAATGACTTCCACCTGGTGTTGACTAGGGGCATGACTAGCCACCTACATCCAGGACGTGGCAATGAAGGACACAAAAGCTAGAGCTGGGAACACTTGGGTTTGAGCTCCAGTTCCACCACTCACCTGCTGTGTAGACTGGAGTAAGTTACTTTGCCTCTCTGAGCTTCTGCTTCTGCCACTAGAAAACAGGCAGAGTCATTACAGGGCTTTTGTATGGCAGCCAAGCAGTCTTCTTTGGCCACAGGACATCTGCCCTTGCTGAGACCCCCAGACCATCCCACACTCCTTCCCTCACTACACTCAGGGGTCTGCCTAAAGGACACCTCCTCAGGGAGGCCTTACTCGAGACCCCCATCTAACACAGCACACACCCCCGTCCTTTCTGGCACCTGGCCCAACTTTAATTCCTGGATAGCGCTTACTACCACCTGGTGTATTACAGGGTTCATTGTTTAATTCATTCTCATTCCCTCCATCCCTCCCTCCCTCCGGCACACAGACAGAGTAACATAAACTCCATGAGGGCTGCTTTGCCCACTGCTATGTCACCAGTGTCTAGAACAGGATCTGGCACCCAGGAGATGCTTGACAAGCAGAAAATGAGTGATTTATGTAAAGCACTTAGCACAGAGTTTGGGGTAGGGTGGGAGTGCTGGTAAATGCCATCACTATGCACCCATGGTCACCCCTAATCTCACAGGACTCGGCTTGTAAAACCTCAACTCCAGTAATGCTTTCTGGAACCCCACAGAACAACAGCCTGCTCCAAGACTGAGGGTGTGGAGAGGCTCCCTCAGCTGACAGAAGAGGAAGGGACGCTTAGAGAGGCAGGGCCCCTAACAGGGATGTGGCAGGGCAGAGCGGGGCAGCAGCAGCCCTGCTGTTCACCCCCAACAGCCCTCTCTGGCTTTAGAAAATTCAAGAAACAGTTAAATTCAAGAAACATTAAAACCTGGGACCCAGCAAGCCACCCCTGCTCCCTGATCACCCAAAAAAAATCCGGGTCAGAAGGAAGACAGAGCCGCCCTCCGCATCTCCATGTTTGAGCCTGGGGGGGTCCCCTCACCAGCACAAGCGCCAGTTGGCAGCAGGGCTGGGGCTTTCCCTGAGGAAGGGGAGGAGGTAGCCCTGCATGTGACAGCGTGGGACAGTCCAGGCTGCACCTCCTCTCTCCAAGAGTGTGTCTGCAGGTGGAAGCAAGGCAGGGAATACACAGGCTGCTTGGCTGAGCTGAGGCCCCTCCACTACCAGCCCCAGAAATAAATGCCCCAGACTGACATTCCACAGCACCAGGGGCAGCCTGCGGCCTGCGCACCTAGTATCAGGTCAAGTCCTGAGGTCCTGGGGCTCAGACACCACACTGTAAATGGGCGCGGCACATGGTCCTTGGAGAGAGGAAGCATGGGAGCAGAGGCCCCAGCACTCATCCAGGCAAATCTTGCCAGGAGGCAAGAGGGTGAGGTGAGCGTGACCCCAGGAAAGGACCCCTCTGACACCATCCCAGTAGATAACCACAAATAGCGCAGAACAGAAGCTAGGAACCTGAGCTGTGGGAGACTCTGTCCTTTGTTTCCTGTAAGAAACAAAGACCCCGGGGCAGAAAGAGGAGGGCAGGTGATAATATCTGGGCAGCCAGATTGGGCCATTTATCTATTGATCTGTCATTAAATACCATGAGGAAATTAACCAGGCCAGGCTGAAGGGAAGGGGAGAGTGACATTTAGGCTGGGAGTCAACCAGGGTCATAGGAGAACTCAGGGTCTGAGGAGTGTCCCTTTTCAAAGGCTGGGCAAGAGCTGGGAGCAGGTGAGTGGTGATGGGGGATGACCATGGGAGCCCCAACACCCCCAGCTCTGGCAGCCCACAGGAACCCACTTCCCTGCCAAGCAGCCCTGGCAGCACCTGGGAGCTTGAGAGAAATGCAGAGTCTCAGGCCTGCCCCAGAGCTGCAGCATTTTAAAGGTGCCCCCGTGTTTGGGGTGTCCATTAACGCTTGAGAACCACTGAGCGCGATACAAGGGGCTTAGGGACGCTGATCTTGTTGGAATCCTGCTGTCCCGAAGCTGGGTTTGGGAGCTGTCCCACTGCTTTGACCAATATTCTATGTGGAAGGATCTCTTAAAAGGCAGGAAGTTTTCTAGTCACTTTTTGTCCACATTTTGCAAAAGACTGAAAAATCGTCAGCAATGAAAAATATTTCCTGTGGTTACTCCTGGGATGGAAATGATGCGAGTATATCTTTGAAGAGGTTGCTGGAGACTCTCAGGGTGGGTGGCTAACACTCCCCCAAACCATCCCCGCATCACGGTGTCCCTGACCCCCAGTGCCAGGGGCTCTCCACCTTTCGGTGTCCTCGTCACTCAAGATCGCTCAGCCATGGCTTGAAGGCACAGCCCACCACGCTGCTCCCATTTTGGGCTCCCATTTTCCTAATTAATGCTGGAGGATGGGCTGTGCCCTTCCTCCTCCCCCTGGGGGCACCTTCCCAGGCCGTTCTGCCCAGAAGGGACCCATCGTATGGTCCCCCGTGTTTCACAAAGGCTTCTAAATGAGCTCCGGCAGCCTGAACCGGGCCCCACAGGGGACCCAGAGCCTCTTCAAAACAGAGCCCTGACAATTAGGCAGTCTGAGTTTTGAAAGGCTTGGGATTGATGGTGTGGACAGTAAAAACATCACCTGGGGAGCTGGGTGTAGTCCTCCGAGGGTTGCCTGAGGTCAGTTGCCATGGCAACGGAGAATGAGCTCAACCTTGTAACTGACCCTTATCTTTTTTTGATCTGTGGGCCACTTGGGGCCAGGGCTTGAAATCAACTGGAAAATAATCCGGTCACATATCAGAAAGAAAACTATTTATACTTATTTACCCAGGTACCCACCAACGTCCCCCTTCGACAATGCTGTCGACGCCGCAATAAACCGACATCGCATGTGCAAACGAACGCTACCCAATGGCAGGAGAAAGGGGGAGACCGAATGCCCCATCTGGGTAGAATGCCAATTCCACGCATGAGCACTTGGGTGTGGGTGGGAAGGGTTACCCCCCGACCTGCAGCCTCGCCCTTCATCGCTACTGACCACAGCAGACTGGACTCTCCTGTCTTCCAGCATCTGGTCCAGGCCCACCAAGGGACAGCCTCTGCGATCTGCCCTCTCGCTTGCTATGCAGGCATGTGGTTTCAGCCTGGCTTGATCACTAGGTGGCCTTCCTTGATTCCGGCATCTGACAAGTCTCCCCTCTGCCAAAGGCTGGACAGAGAGGCCAGGTGGAAGTTCATCACTTTCTACACCTGGGGGTCGCAATGGGATTCGGGGAAGGAAGGCTAAGAAAGGAGGAGGACAGAGGCCTTCCTTCCTGGTCCCACACCCAAGGAAGGGCTGGCTGGTTCGACCACCCCAGCATTCACCCCAGGGTTTCCATGGCAAGACCGGCCATCTGGCCAAAGCCCATCTCCAGGACACTGCTCTCCTAAGTTATAAGTACTTTGCTCACTCTCTCCTTCTCTGAAACTCAAATCAGAAGACTCCAGATGGTTCCATTGACCAACTGCTCCCAAGAGCCATGTCAGATAGATCTTAGCTAGGGGTCAGTTACGCTTGAGAATGATTCCGGGTAAACTCCCTGTGAGATTTCCCATCACAGCAAACAAGACAGTTCAGCGGACGGCCCCCCACTTGCCCTTGTTTCATCAAGACTAGATCCATCAGGGAGTGGGGAAAACATGGCTGAGAACCAGGCTGCGTGGAGGAGAATCCTGGCTCTGCTGCAGACGCCCAGGGTGACACTGGGCCAAGCGCTTCCCTCTGTGTCTCAGTCTCTGACTGTGAAATGGGGAGAAGGTTGTCCACCTCACAGGGCTGTTATGAGAGTAAATGAGAGCCAAGTAAAGAATATGAATCATGACCCCCGGCACAGTGGCTTACACCTGTAATTCCAGGACTTTGGGAGGCCGAAGCAGGAAGATTGCTTGAGCCCAGGAGCTCGAGACCAGACTGGACAACACAGTGAGACCCCATCTCTACAAAAAAGTAAAACATTAACCAGGCATGGTGGTAGGTGGTACACTGAGGCAGGAAGATGTCTTCAGCTCAGGACTTTGAGGTTACATTGAGCTATGAACCATTGCACCCCAGCCAGCCTGGGTGACAGAGGGAGACTCTGTCTCTTAACAAAAGCACAAAAAATTTTTAAAATTAAAAAAAAAATTAAAGAATACTGATCATAATGCTACCACCACAACTACTATTACTGCTATTGTTACTTTTTCTCTTTTTGTTTTTGTTTTTGAGACCGAGTTTCACTCTTGTTGCCCAGCTAGAGTGCCATGGCACGTTCTCAGCTCACTGCAACCTCCATCTCCTGGGCTCAAGAGATTCTCCTGCCTCAGCCTCCCGAGTAGGTGGGACTACAGGCACACACCACCACACACAGCTAATTTTGTATTTTTAGTAGAGATGGGGTTTCACCATGTTGGTCAGGCTGGTCTCGAACTCCTGACCTCAGATGATCTGCCTGCCTTGGCCTCTCAAAGTGCTGGGATTACAGGAGTGAGCCACCACGCCCAGCCTGCCATTGTCACTTCTGACATGACTCTACCTGAAACTCCATGCCCAGGCCTGGTGACATGGCACATACAAGCCCGCTGTGGGGGCCATCAAGGCAATGGAACCCTGCTCCTCTTTCAGGGCATATGGCCAGCCATGCCCATGCCCCCACCCCAGTATATGTTTAAAGACCCTTAGCACCTGGGACATTGTGTGTTCTCTCATGGCACGTCCCATGCTACTTCCATCTTCAAAATGCTTCTGTGTCAGCTTTCTTTGTCTCCATCCTCCTCTACCTCCACACCACTCCCATATTTGCGATGGTGAAACTTGTGTCCAGATTTTAAGCCCTTTTTTTCCCTTGTGGCTCGCTGCAGCTTCCTACTTCGGGCCATATGAGTTGACTTTGCCTCCCCTCTGATGCTCCTGGACCCAAGTTTCCCATTTCTTTATGGTTCTTCTTGCTTCTCTCTCTTGAAATTCCCTGAGATTTTCATGAAGGTCAGAGCAGGGCCTGACTGAGTCAGGGGCGTGATCATCTGCATGCACCCCCAACCCCTTGGCCCTTGGCCAGCCCTTCCCCATAGCTGGGCCCAAACAGAAATCTCCCTAACCTGAAAGGCCTCAGCACCCAAAAACCACAGACAGAGGGGCCCAGCCTGGATGGGATTACCAATGGAGGCTCCTTCCAGCTCTGAGAGCTGATTCCACACTGCCAGGGAGCTAGCACTGAGGTGCAAGTGGCCCTGGGTGGTTAAGGAGAACATCACCATCACAGAGGGTCATGCTTGCTAACTTCCTATGATGCTGGTGGAAATATCCACCTCCCGGCTCCCTGAGTGATCAGCAATTGCTCAGAGACATCACTAGCAGACACATCCAAATCCCAGCTCTCTGAGCGATCAGCAATCATGATGGGTGGTCTTTGGCAAAAGAAAAGACAAAGATCAGGTCCCGGACATAACACCAAGAGAAAGGAGGTAACTATCTCAGCTTCTTAATAGAAAGAGAATGGATGTCTGAGTGATGAAATAAACCACACACAAGAGAACAAGCGGGACTTCACTGAGAACCGAGGAAAGAGAACTCTTGGAGCTCTATACAACTCAGAACTTCTCTGCCTGCACACTTTCAGAAGGCATTCCACAGCCCTCCTCACACACATCCCCTTTTACCTGTAAAGAACTGAAGACTGATCACCTCAGAAAATGAAGATTCCACTACATCCCCGGGGATCCACTAGGTAAAAACAAGTAGCTTTATTCTTTCTTAACACATCAAACACCTACTGATGTATATCACTGATCTTCAGATTAAAGTTTTCAACAAGATGATTGCCTAAAAATCCATCATGTTAATAATCCTCAGATTAATGGCCTCTAATAACATACAATTAACGTGACAGGCAGGTTGCAAAACCCTTATTGTCACCGACCCTGCCAGGGACACATGAATTACCCCTGCTTCTACTACAAGGGTTTTCTCTACTGCCGACATCATTTTTTGTCCCCACCAAGATCATTTTTTAAAATGAGCAACAGCAATGTGTCAAAAAGCCTGACAGTTACCAACGGGCACACACAAACACAACACACACCTGCAGAATGCAAGAAAGCAACATTTTTCAGAAGTTCCCCATCCAGGTAAATACAGACAGAACTTCTCCTGCAGTTACTAGTACTCAAAGCAAAAAAACCCGAGTTCAGCTTGGAAACCGGAATTCACCACTTTCTCAAAGTCCACCTTGACCCGGTTCACTGGACACCACCCTCCAGCTGAAAAAATAAACAATGAGACTAGAAAATAATGACTGACTTCTATTGAAAAGCTTTAAAAAGTAGATCCACACTGTCAATCTAGTAGTTACTGGCCACCTGTGGCTCTTTAGTTTCTGGGTGGTTTTTGGTTTTTTTTGTTGGTGGTTTTTTTTTTTTTTTTGGTTTTTGGTTTTTTTTTTTTTTGAGACAGGGTCTCACTCTGTTTGCCCAGCCTGGAGTGCCATAGTATGATCAACAGCTTAGTGCAGCCTCAAACTCCTGGGCTCAAGAGATCTTGCTGCCTCAGACTCCTGAGCAGCTGGGACTGCCAGAGTGCACCATCGCACCTGGCTAGATTTTTAGTAGAGATAGGATCTTGCTATCTTGCCCAGGCTGGTCTCACACTCCTGGCCACAAATCCCAAAGTGCTGGGATTATAGGTGTGAGCCACTGTGCCCAGCCTGTGGCTATTTAAATTTAAATTAAATTTGAATATATTTAAACATTCAGTTCCTCAGTTGCAATAGCTAATGTGGCCAGTGGCTACCACTCTGGGTAGTACAGAATATTTCCATCATTTTAGAAACTTCATTTGGAAAGCATTGTGTTAGTATACAGGCAAGGTGAGGGCAGGGGCTCTCCCTGTCTTATTCGAAACTGTAATCCCAGAATCTACAACAGCGTTGGGCACACAACAAGTGATTAACAAATATTTACTGAACTATGGAATGTGAATGTCAAATATCGTGAAGAACGCCTCAGCCCTTTTGCTGTTAGCACTTGCTTGCAATTGCAATTGCCCTGCCTGAGAAACCACTTAGATGTGAACTTCTCCAACGTTCAACATAAACCTACACCCTGATAATTATGTGGGCACTTTGCCCAAGGTGGGTAAGAATATGATGAACACAGGAACACTGCAGAGTCATGAAGTTTCTCTGAAGGATGTAACCCAAATACCATAACTTTGAACCAACAGGTCATATGGTAGATCAATAGCACCTGGGCTCCTAACCAGTCAAGAAGCCCACGGGCCACAGCACTACTGAGTTGCCTTTTAAGCTGGCTGAGCCCTGTGGCTCATCAAGGAAATAAATGCTTGGATTTCTGACGCTGAGCTAAGTGGTCTGTGCAATTTCTCAGCTCTGCTTCTGCAGGCTATGTCTCAGAGAGCCGGGTTTTTGCTGTGACCCAAGCAAAATGAAAATTGAAGCTAAATTGGAAATCCAAACGCAACATGGAATAAATGAACACATTCAAATCAATGATACACCCTTCAAGTAGTCACATGATTCTGACACTAATACCAGTATTGGGTCTACTCTGGGGGAGCGGGTCTTTCTTCAGTTCGGCTGAAAAGCCACCCAAGATAGCGAGGCTTATGGTCACAGTGCACAGGGCCCTCTAAAGGTCTTTTCTGAGGTCACGTCTTCCTCTCAAGTCTACTCACCTCTCCCCTTCCTTTACTCGCTCCTCTAACAAAATACCACCTTCTTGAGGCCAAGCCCAGTGCTCGGCCTTTCTCTCTTCAACAGACCCAGGATTGAGACCAAATGAGGCCGATGGGATGCCCCAAGCTCACATTAGCTTGTTGATGTATTCAGCTCCCAGAGCTGAGCCCTCCCAGACCATTTTCTCAGATGGTTTGGGCCCAGCACACAGGGACCAGATGGGGGGTCTGCCACCCCTGGGCAGCTTAGACCCATTGCCAGCTCCCAGAGCCCAGCCAGCCCTCCTGTCTGCCCTTGGCTGTGCCAAGCAGGTGCCTGCAGCCTAAGGTCTGGCCTGATCCCATCCAGCAGCCACTCCTGACCCACAGAGGCAGAGCTTACTGACAGCTCCTGACAGCCCCCACCAGGAGAGGCAGGGACAGGCAGAGGGGGACTGGGCAGGTAAAGAATGGGCTCATTGCTAAGCGGCAGGGGAGTGGGGGTGGAGGCCACCTCCACGCAGCCTCCAACTCTCCAGCGCGATGCAGCGAGCAGAACAGCTGCCATTAGCTGTGATGAGATGTGAGCAGTGCCAAGCCCACGCACCATAGCAGGAAAACGCCCCACTGTACGGCTCTGGCTGGCATCTTGCCTTTTTCCTACTTGGAAAAGACATCTTCATGGACACCTTCATCAAAAAGCACATGCGACAGACACCTGGCAATTCACCCTTTGCTCTCCGCCCCTGGCGCCACCTCATGATGACTGCTCCAGCCTCTCCCCCTGCCACATTCAGACACACTGCCTGGATAATCCTCCCCAGGCTCCACAGCCATCATTTCCCTCTCCTGCTCAAGAACCTGCAGTGGCTCCCTTTTTCCCAGGGCAAAGCTGCACTCTTCTGCCAGACGGCCCTGGCCCTGCCTACCTAACACCCCTACTTTTGGCCGCACCCAGCTTCCTCCTGGCCCAAGGGCTGCACTCACAGGGCCTCACTCATTCCTGAGGGTTAGGGCTAGGGTTAGGTTATGGATTCTGTACCCTTATTCAAGTAGCTCTCAATGCCTTGCCTCTGTCCTCCAGGCCACAATTTTCCAAAAAGGAGTTTGAGTTGCACCCAAGTTATTCATAGCTATGTGAAATAAAAAGGTATCTTTCAAAACATTCCTTCTCTTTGCTTAAGCTAACTTGACTTTCTGTCACTTCCAACCAAAACAATCCTGGCTAA
Organism: Pongo pygmaeus; assembly: GCF_028885625.2. Classification (NCBI taxonomy): domain Eukaryota; kingdom Metazoa; phylum Chordata; class Mammalia; order Primates; family Hominidae; genus Pongo; species Pongo pygmaeus. The sequence continues at coordinate 46,610,702 of NC_072391.2, forward strand.
TACATTATCTGAGGATGAAAAAGCAATTCTTTCACTTTTCTGGTATTTCTTACAGAGCCAGACAAACAAGAGGTGCTCAATAAATGCTAATAGTTTGCTGTGCACGTGTGTGTCCATCTCTTGATCATGTCCCGTGGGAAGAGAGGTGTCATCCCTATAGACCATGCCCTTCAGTGGCAGCAGGACACTGGTCCCTCACACTGTCCCCTGATGGATAGAGTCCTGCCTCAATTATACCCCCCATGGCTCTGGACATCAGCCCTGGAGCATTCAGGTTCAGGTCTCAATGCCATCCCAAATGCAGGAGCCCAGACACGTGGCTCTGGGTCCACAGATGCCACTCTTCATGTCCGGGAGCAAGGCTTGCTCTTGGGGGTGACGCGGTGGGGCTGCATCTTCCCGGGAACCCCATATCACCTCAGCCACCACGCCATTCTCAGGGCTGGACATACCCCCTCATTTGCTCATCAGCTGCATTCAGCTATAGCTTTCTGGTGGCACAGCACATGAACAGAAGTGCAGCCTCGGAGTTGGATTGCACAGGTTCAAATCCCCCACCACCATCCACTAGCAGTGGGATCCTAGAACCCCACCTCCCCGGGCCAATGTTCCCCGCCATGTAAAATGAGAATGATCGTAGTGCCTACATCATAACTGTTGGGAGATGAACAGGCTTAATAGCTTGAGTTATTAATATCAATGACATGGTTATTATTGACCCTGAGGGAGGCACTGTGCAAGGTGGTGGGTGTGGGGGGTGTGAGTGTAACAGAGACCAGTGAGACACTGTCACACCCAGCTTGCTTAGGAGGAGTCTGGGAGGCCTGGCCAAGGGACATACTCTGTGTGAAAACACAGTCACCCAGAAATCCTAAAAAAACCGAAACCAAGTCCTTTGGGACCCCAGAGTGGAGAAGCAGAGCTCGAGGGGAAATGCCATGGACGTCTGGCCTGGCAGGAGTTGGAGGCCCAGCAACTCAGCCCTGCCTGTGCCAGAGCTGTCTGTCCTGCCTCTGTCATGCCACAGGACAGCCTCAGTGACCCAGGGCCCAGGATGCAGGAGCCGCTCTAAGAGAGCAGGCAGAAGGGCAGAGGGCCAGTGTGAGGGGCCAATGTTCTGGTGCCACTGAAGGGCTTGGTCTAGAGCAGTGATAGATACCTCCCTTCCTACTGGACATGACCAAGAGGCAGACACACACACATGCACAGCCTCTAGAATGCTGGCCTCAGCTGGGGAATCTAGCTGATAATTCACTGCTCCAGAACCCATTTCAAGGTCCTGCATACTAAGGAATTTCCAGTAAGAACCCCCAGTCACAGCAAAGACTGTGGCCCTGAATCCCATCCACAATGTTTTTTTTTTGTTTTGTTTTGTTTCATTCTGTTCATAAGACAGGCTAGAGTGCAGTGGAGCAATCACAGATCACTGCAGTCTCCATCTCTCAGGCTCAGGTGATCCTCACACCTCAGATCCCTGAGCAGCTGGGACCACAGGCACAGGCCACCATGCCCCACTCATTTTTCCCCTAGAGATGGGGCCTCACTACGTTACCCAGGCTGGTCTCAAACTCCTGGCCTCAAGCAATCCATTCACCTCGGCCTCCCCATGTGCTTGGATTCCAGGCATGAGCCAATGCGCCTGGCCCACAATGTTAAACTCAGATTTTGGGGGAAAAAGCAAATCCAAAGCCGATTACTCTGCCTTCACCTCATGCTTTAATCACACCCTGAATGCACAGGGGCAGGACCTTAGTGACAATTTAGAATTCCAGAAGCCAGGGTTTAGTGAAGCCTGTTGAATCCCACTTCCAAAACAGACTGTGTCTCCAATCCATGCCTCCACGCCCTCAGGTGGGGACCTGCACCCGGCCCTATCCTGGCCTCCATGTGGATGGCTCCCTTCTCCTCATCCAGAGCTGAGAAAAGAAGGAATCCAAGACACCATGGAGAGGGCTGTGTATGTGCTGCTGGAAACAAGCTCCAGCATGAAAATGGGGGTCCCAGTGGCCCTCTGTCTAGTTGACAGCAGAAAACACCTCCCCAACTTTCCATGGCTGAGCCCCTCCTGCCAAGAGCAGGATGTCCTCAGAACCCGGCTGAAGAACTCAGCTCCAAAGGGACACTCCCTGCCCACCTGCCCCTCATGTCTGCCCCATCAGGGACTCCTGCTCTCTGCACCCAGAACCTATGCTTCCCTCCCCTAGCACAGGTAGGGAGGAAGGATGGACCACCATCTCTCTCACACTGCCTAGGCATTTCCTAGCACCTAACAACCTGGCACACAGTGGCACTCAATCAATGCTTGCTCAATGGCAGGGGGCTTTCTAGAGACAAACAACATTTAGTCCCTTGTCCACAGCCCTGTGGACCAGTGACAAACATCTTCTCTAAAAAGGCAGACTAATACTCAGACTAACAATCTTCCACTTCACCCACAATTAAGTGGAAATACACAAAACCAGGTAGTAAACACAATGCTATTTTGGTTAAGAAAGAAAAGAAAAGTGGGGGAAAGAAGGGAATGACTATATTTGTGTGTGCTTGTGTGCGCTGAGAAACTTGCTGGAAGGACACACATTAAGGTGTTAGAGGGTCATCTCTGGAAGACAGGATATGTTTTCCTTATTTTTGCTTGGCTGGATTTTCTGGTTTTCCTGCAATGAACATGTATAGCCTTTGTAATTTATATGGTTTGGCTCTCTGTCCCCACCTAAATCTCACCTTGAATTTTAATAATACCCACCTGTCAAGGGTGGGACCAGGTGGAGATAATTGAATCATGGGGGCAGTTTCCCCCCATGCTGTTCTCATGACAGTGATTTCTCACGAGATCTGATGGTTTTACAAGGGGCTTCCCCTATGCTTGGCTCTCATTCTTCTCCTTCTTGCTGCCATATGAAGAAGGACATGTTTGCTTGCCCTTCTATCATGACTGTAAGTTTCCTGAGGCCTCCCCAGCCCTGCAGAACTGCAAGTCAATTAAACCTCTTTCCTTAGAAAGTATCCAGTCTCAGGCAGTTCTCTACAGCAGCATGAGAACGAAGTAATACAATACAATAAAAGCTTTTTAAAAATTTTAATCCACTGACTAGTGATGGAGACAATGTTGGTAATGACTAGGCCTGGGTCTCTCTATCTATAACTGGAAATGGTTGGACCAGAGAGCTCCACAGCCCCACTCAGCCCTTGCCTTGCAGATCTTCAGACCAGAGATTCCCAGTGGCAGTGACTCTTCACTCAACAGCTCTTGCTGGGCTGAGGCCTCGGCAGATCTGCTTTCTGGTCCCTGCTGGGTCTCTGCCTTCATGGGGGCAAATTGCTCCCTCTGGCCTTGACTCTATTCCATCACCTGTCAAGTGGAATGGACAGGCCAATTTTCAAGCCCGGGCTCTGCCACTGAGTGCCCCGGTGGCCTCATCAGTAAAATGGGGATATAATTGTGCTTGATGCATAGGATTGAGTGATCCTATGCATTTGTAGAGCTTGGAGTGAATGCACCTGCTGGGCTGGTCCCTATGGATGGCCTTGAAAAGATGTGAGTCACCATCCACTCTCGTACCTCACACAATGTTCTGTCCCATGTGAGCTGGAATGTGCTTGCTGTGACGCATGGCCAGAAGGCCAGAGGCCAGGAGGTGTGAGGAGCTGGGAGGCGAGGTTCGGAGTCGGGGACAGAGGCCAGGGAGGCCTGGGACCCCCCCATGAGGAGGCTGCCACATGATGGCTCCCATAGCCAGTTCAGACACTCTCAGCAACCACTGTGTCTGGCTGGGTGCAGGCTGGGCCCCAGCCCACCCTGGGGAGGAGGCAGCTCCACAGGCTCACCCGGCCAGATGCCGCCTGCCCAGATCTGAGTCCTCCATGAGATTGAAGATGACAGGCTCTGGGGGTGGGGAAGAGCCAGGTCAGCGGAAACTTGGCAACGAGAAAGGCAAGAGGAGCAGCTGAGCTCAGAGCACCCCGTGCCCCCCCCCTTCCGAGGGCGCAGCGAGAGGTTCTCTCTGCAACCCCTCAAGTCCCCTAGTGGAGTGGAAATGTTCTTCATCTGAGGCTGGGGTCTGTCACCCCTTCCCAGCCTACCAGCTTCCAAAGAGACAGCAGAAAGTGACCCAAAGATCCAATATTTGTATTTTGAATGCTAATTTGACATAGAGGAGTGGGCATGGGGAGTGTTTATAATCAGCACTCCAATAAGCCCACAAATGACGCCAGTATTTTATAAGCTTGTTAGAAACAAATCACCCCCTCAGCTGATATTTACTTACTGATGAATCATAAAAGGGCTCAACACACAAAGAAAATCCAAAAAGAATGTCTTTCTTCGGTCCCATGTTCGGCAACAATGCTGGGAGCCTGGCCTGGGTAAGCCCGAGCAGCGGGCCTTCTCCAGCACCAGTCCCCAGCCCCCCACTCCCCACAGCCTCCCCAGGGGTGGCAAATCATCGGTGCCAGCCCCATCTCCGTGCCCACTCCCCACCCCGGCCCCCACCCATCGACTGGCCTAATCTGAGGTTCAATTCAGCGCTCCAGAGGCAGCTCCGTCCTTCTGCTGCCCCCGGAGTCCTCTGCGGGAGCAGATCCAATCCAGCTAATTTGCATAATGATGAAGCCCTCCAGTGCGGGCTGGGTCTTAAGAGGGTTGGGAAGAAATATGCCCTGTCCTTTGGAGAGGCACACAGAAGGCTCAGTGCAGCCCGGGAGGAATGGGGCGCCTGGCGGGTGGGCAGGGGCAGCGTGGAACCATCAGCTTGCCCGCCAAGGACAGCTCAGCCCTGTCGCCCGCTGAGCCCATGTCCAGCTGGCCCAGCTGAGGAAGGACTGCCCAGGGCTGTAAACCAGCAGGAACTCAGGCACAGAACGCCAGCTCCAGACGCAAGTCGGAGTCATATGACCCCGGTCACAGCGACCGCCACTCACGGGCTGGCTGACCTTGGGCAAGTCGCTGACCTCTCTGAATCTCAGTCTCCTGATCTGTAAAAACAGAGGGAGATCCACCCTACAGGGCTCTGTGAGGACCAGCAGAGGTGCCTATAAAGCACTGAGTAGAGCGGGCTGATAGAATGCAACAACTGTCAGCTGTTATATTAATGCCGTCATTAGTCTAATCCCTGTGGTACTGGGTCCATTCATGCACGCATCCATCTGTCCATCTACCCATCCATCCATCCACCTATCTGTTTATTCAACAAATGCCAGGTATTGTGCTAAGCAGTCTGGAGAAGAGAGAATGAATTAGACACACCTGCCTTTAAATCACCTCTAGCAACAAGACGACAGTGTGGTCCAGAGGTGAGGCCAGTGCTTGCCTTTGAGGGAGGCAATAGCAGGAAGGACTGCAGGGAGCTACCAGAGGCCATTGGGTTCTACTTCTCGATCTGGATGTGTTCTATTTCTGCAAACTCATCAAGCTGTGCACTTAAGAGGTGTGCATTTCTCTGAACATACGCTATACTTCAACAAAGTTTTAAAAAAAACCCTCACGTCTAATTAGGGAGGGAGATCAGCTGGGTATGCACATAAGCATTACACCAGGCAGGAAGGGGTCAGCTCCTTAAGAAGGGTGAATAAAATATTTGGGATGGGGGTCGAGGTAACACCAAGGGGGAAGAAACTTCCTCCGTGACAGGTGAGGATCACCTTAGCACATGTCTGGTGCATAGGTACCTACTGAATGGATGAGTGAATGAATAACTTCCTGAATGAGGTGGCCTTGGATGAACAGGCTGAGATGTGGAGGCAGAGAGGGCGTTCCAGGGGAGGGTGCTTGCAGGGGCTGAAGGCTTGGGAGGGTTTTGCTCACTGAGCCAGGTGCTGGCATGCAGCAGTGACCTGGGAGCCAGGGCTTTTGCCCTTGCTGGGCTCACAGTCTACAGGCATCAGACATCTAAGACATAACTCCAGGGGGTCGCATCCTTCTTCCATTCTGCAGAAACTGAGCGCCCAAGTGCAGGGTGCAGCACTGGGTGCTGGTGATGTGCAGCAGAACAGGATAACAGGACCTCTGACCTCACAGCGTGACCAGAGGATCAGAGCTGAAGCGAAGCCAGTTTTACACAGTCACTTGCTCATCATAGTGGCACTATGGGGCTGGTGCCGTTATTATTCCCACTCCACACATGGAGAAAGTGACACTGCGTGAGGTAAAGTGATTGTCCCACGTGGCTGATCCGGGACCGAAATGCAACTCTTAACCTCTGCCAACAATGGCCCTTCCCCTTGGCCTCTACAGAACACTTTATCCCCAGGTCTGGTTCTCAGCCATGTAAGTAAGCTGGATGGAGGCGGCATTCTTCATCCCATTCTGCAAGTTGGAACACTAAACTTCTAAGTGTCAAGTTGAAAAGATAGTAAGTGACAGAGGAAGTGAATCTCAGGGCCCTGACTCCTTGTCCAGTGCTCCTTCCCCTCACCATTGCTGTTGGACAGCATAATGGGGACTGTCATGAAGAGGAGGGGCTGGGCAGGCTTGACAAGGGCAGCCCCATCACATGTCAACATGTGCAAGCCTGGGCCCTGGCTGCCACATGACCATGCCACCCCATCAACCCTGCTCAGAGCCTGTGAGCTACACAGGTGTCATGCCCAGCCCTGCCAGCTAGGGTGACCACCCACTCTAACTGTTCAGCACCGAGCCTCCGACAGAAAAGCAACCCCAGACTGCAGCGGTAGCTCATGCTGAAACAATTCTCCCAAGCTGCTTTAAATGGCGATTTTGCAGTTTGGGGTACAAAATTATTGTCCACGGCACATGGGGAGTGGGCAGAATGGATTTGCCTGTGATGAGCCACAGTTCTGTCTCCCAAGCAAAGCTGAATAGACACTGGCCAAGACTGGGCTCGCTGAGTTAATAATGATTAGCTCTCCTGGACTATCTTGGAGGCATTCAAGTGCTAACTACCTGCCAGGCATTCAGCTAAACACTTTATATCTGGGATGGGCTCATAAAATCTCTACGAGGAGGTCATGCTCTTGTCCTCACTTTACAGTAAGTGACGGCGCCCAGGCCCTTCAACCACAGAGCTGTACTCTTAACCCCAGGGCTGTGCTAACTTCCTTACCATTATTCATAATCGCCATTGGTAGCATAAGGATAGAGGCAATTAAATTCAACACTTAATTTCTGTTATGTGCAAAGCATAGAGCCAGGTGTTGGGAACATAAGCAGAATGAGAACTGACCTCTGTCTGCAAGAAGTTTCAGATTTTTATACCCACAAATGCAAGACATCTTTTCACTAAGATTTTTTTAATGATCAAGCACATTGCCCAGCATCTTGCACAATAAATGTCTTCTGACTACACAAACAAACAAAAGTTAACATTTTTTAAGGAGAACACATTTTCCTTCCCTACTGGCTGTTCTCAATTCCATTTCAACACCCCTCCATCCACTTAAACTGTGACTTCCTTCACTTCCAAACAGTACAAACGCTTTCATTAAGAAACTACTCGGTGGGGTGTCCTTGGGTAAGTTGGTCCCTTTTCTGAGCTCAGAGACCTCATTTGTGAAAGGAGGAGGTAGGATTTGATAACTCACAAGGTCACTCGGGGATAGAGTACTAGGATGTTAATGGCCAGTCCCCATCCTAACTGTAGAGGACTTTATCAGATAGTTGGCGGCTATAAAGGGATGAGCATGTGAGACTTCCATTACAAAGTTCAAGATTTAAACTCGAGGGCAAGACATCAGAAGGAGGCACTCATAGTGAGCGCGCACAGCAGCTGAAGCTATCCGTGGAAGCTCGAGATGTCATCAGGGGGCACAGAATTAAATGCCAAAGCTGAACCTTAATGCTTTTCGAATATTCCCCACACTTCTTATCAGTCCCTATTGTCCTATATTCCTCAGCCCCACCCTGATCTGCTTGACCTCAAAGGTCATTGAGTTTGTGACCCCTGTGAAAGAGAATTCATTCTTCAAAGGCAAAGCAAGAGAGAAGAAAGAGCATAACATTTGTTAACTGGGGGACGTCAATGCCTGGTGCCTGGAAGCTGTGTGATCTTAGGAAAGTCACCTAACTCCTCTGAGCCTCAGTTTTCTCACTGTCCAGAGTGGACAAAAGTTTTATCTACTTGATGCTCTTTCCAGGAAAAAAAAAAAAAACAATCAGCCAGCTTTCCCACAATCCCAATACCCTGCAGAAAGTCGTAAACTTTAGAGAAATCAACAAAGACCCGTGTATTAGGATAGGGAAAGCTATGTTGTAGTAACAACTCCCAAAATCTCAAGGGGTGCAATGGTTTATTTCTCATTTGCCCTTTATGTCCATTGCAGGGGGTTCTGCTTGTGAAAAACACTCAGATGCTGAGAGTGCCCCAGGGAAAGAGAGAACAATGAAAGGTCCCACTCTGTTGGTTAAAGGCTCCACTCACAGCTCTCTGGCCGGAATTAGCCACAAGGCTTCACCCAACACAAAGGGGCCACGACACGTGATCCTCCCACATACCAAAAGACGACACTAAGGATTACCACGTTAACAAGAAGAGCCACGAGGCTCAGCAGAGCACTCTAAGAATCTCAAGGGAGGAGTCAGGGACATAAGAAAAAGGATGAAACCTGAAAACTCAGGATGGTAACAAAGGTTCTCAGAGGATGTTCCCATTCATCCAGGCCCAGGAATGGTGGGGGTGAGCAGCTGGCAGCATGCTCTCCAACTCCCTGGGTCAGCTCCACAGTGGTGAGTGGGCCCTGGCGGGGAACCTCCAACCCCCACGCCCTCTCCTGAAGGCGGAGGGTGGCATGCTCCTTCCAGCACTCCACCACAGCCACCCGGCTCTCCAAAGAGCACAGCAGGTAAATGCCGGGCGTTGTCCTGGGGCTTCTCGCAAAAGTCGCTCTTGACGATAATGGCTTTAGGAGGCTATGCAACCACACGCCTGGCATCTGAAACATCATCTGAGGCCAGGTGTTGCATCTCTAATTAGGATGGGGATTTTTTTCACCCCATACAGAATTTACATAATTGGGAAGGAGGTTACAAAGAGGATCATCCCCACCAATTGTGCGTTTTCCACGGCCTCCTTCCACTTTCCCTTGCACACCTCAAATTTAAGGCAGAAATGAATCGATTTGAATTTTTTGAAATTAATTATCATCATTGCCATGGAAAACGTATCTTCCGCTTTCCTTGGGGAGTTGAGAGATGAGGGGTGATCTCATGTGGAGGAGTGCTGGGAGTGCCACACGTCACCCACTGTCCTCTTAAGGAAAAACCCCCACCTCACCCAACCTCACCCAGTGGGTCCTCCAAGCACCTCCCAGTTCGGTCTGAGCATTCTTCAGAATTTTTTTTAGCACCAAAATTAATGCTTTAAAATGTCACTTGCTACAGTAAAATTTATCAGCATTATTATATACCATAGAAACTGCCATCCCAGACAAATGCACGACATTAAAATTTGGTCTAGAGCTCCCCAGAGGAAACCTTTGCTGCAATTTGTATAACAGTTTATATATTTATGCTATTTAATGGTACAAAGCAATAATTATGACTTCATTCACTGATAAGCAATGGCATTACATAAATCTGATGCGGATTTAGAACATGCCAGCTCTGACACCAGTGTACTAGTTGTAAATTATGTTGCCGTTAAAAAAAAAATCCAAGCAAATATGAAGGAGCAGCAGGAAACTAATAATGCATCTCCAGCTGTTCCAGTTAACCTGCAAATGTGGCCATCTGCACCTCGGGAGAAAGAGAAGGGGAGAGAGACGGGGAAGGCGGAGCGGAGAGAAGGAGACAGCCGCCTTCGGGGAAGCACAAAGCCTTCCCCTGACATCGAACCAATGACCTTGCTCCTCACTGCCAGGCAAGCCGTGCCTGAACCAGGAAAAGTTTCCCAAGAGCACTGGGTCCATTCTCCACTCCTCTGGCATCCACACCCGGACCCACACTCCTGCCCCTGGCCAGAAAGGCAGCCCCAGTGTCATCCCTCCTTTCCCCGCCTCTCTAGAGACTCATCTTGAACCTTCCAGTTCCTAGTTACTGCAACACTGGTCTGACTAGGCAGCTTCCTCTACAACTTCATTTCTTTCTTTCTCCTTTTCATTTTAACACTTCTTCACAGGCCTATCTTGCATTTTTTTTTCTTAAGTGGGAAGAGTGATGAAAAAAAGTAGTTATTGTCAGATGTGTGCCCACTTCAGATGGTTCAAAATGGAGCCACAGGGTTCAAAGACTCGAACTATTGAATGAAATGGAAATGCTCAGATGGTGGCAGATCACAGATCTGCATGCGAGGACTTCCATTGGGCTTTGGATTCCTGGGGCCGTGGGGCTCTTGGCTCTGCCCAGTGAATGGGGGGCAGGAGAGATGGTCTAGGGGCCACCAAAGACTGAGGGTGGGAACAGGCAGGAGCTGCAGGCTGGGGGTCTGGGCTGCAACTCAGGCCATGCCGCACCCTGCCTGCACCCCCCAGAGCAGACAAAGGTCCCATCCGGCCTCTAGCCAGAGGGCAGAGAAGAGCTCTCACCAGGCAAGTGCATGATTCTGCTTAGGGGCATGGGCTCCCCTGTGAACCTCCCCACATCAGCTGCAGCTCCCTGGGACTGTCCCTGGGCCCAAAGAACTGAGGCACAGCAGACCCATTTCCTCTCCTCTCCTCCAGAGGTTGGCTGACCGAGAAGGTGACAGGTCTGGGACTGCACCTCCTTCCCTAAGTAGAAGGGTACATCTACAGCTTCAGCAACAGCAGCTAACATGGAGCATGGATTGTGTGCTAACGTGCTGAATACTTTACATAAATTCACACATCTGGTCCTTGTAATGTCCTTTTGTGCTGGGAACTACTGTTATTCCCATCTTACAGATAAGGAAACTGAGTCACAGAGAGATTATGTAACTTGCTCCAGATCAACCCAGCTAGTGAACTAACTACATTTCTGAACCATAAGCCTTAGAAGAATGTTTATATAAGCTACTCTGTATTTTTCAAATATGTTTTGTTTCTTCCTTTTTTTTTTTTTTTTTTTTTTTTAGAGATAGGTCTCATTCTGCTTCCCAGGCAGGAGTGCAGTGGCGCAATCACCGCTCGCTGCAGCCTCGACCTCACAGACTCAAGCGATCCTCCCACCTCAGCCTCCCAAGTAGCTGGGACCACAGGCACACGCCACCATGCCCAGCCAATCTTTTTCAATATGGACAGAGTCTTGCTATGTTGCCCAAGACGGTCTCGAACCCCTGACCTTAAGCAATCCTCCTACCTTGGCCTTCCAAAGTGCTAGGATTATAGGGATGAGCCACTGAGCCTAGCCTCAAATTGTTTAAACCGCAACTCACAGCAAGAAGCATATACATGATGACCTAGCTGCACATTAATACACATGGTAACCAAAGCAAGTTTCATGGAACCACTTGTGAGCTTACTCAGTAGGATGGATTCTGACATTATCCTTCCTTTTTTCCTTTTCTCGTCCATTCTCTTCCATTCTGTGTTCTGCTCCACCCTACTGTTTCCTCTTTCATTTCATTGGCTGTGGCTGCCTAAGTTGATTTCATGATTTGCTAATGGGTTGCAGCCTGCAACGTGGAAAACACTGCCTATTTCAATTCCCTCATTTTACAGAAGGAAAACTGAGGCTCGGAAAGAGAAGCCTGCTTGGCCAAGGCCACACAAGTCTGTGGCCCAGCCAGAACCAAAGCCCAGGCCTCCAGCTCTCTTTCTACAAAAACCTGCAGTCAATGCCATCCCTAAGCCTTTTCTGGGCCTACTCAGTGCCCCCTTCTAACCACACTGGGGATAACTGGGTCCCTGGCCATAGCGTGGGGACATCATTTGTGGATAAGGGACAGCCGTGGGCAGCAAGGGACAGACAAGGGAATGTAGGGCTCCCCAAAGGGGCTCTCAACTCATGCCAGAAATGATTTTGGGGATGTGGCCGGCCCAACAAGTCTAGCTCTGAGGGCTGCTTGCCAATTGCCCACAGCCTGCTGGGCAGAGCCCATGTGGTCACATACAGAGAAGGGGAGGCACCACCTGCCTGGGAGTGACCTCCATCAGGGTGGGCCTCCCTCCACAGGCACCTAGAGGGGTCTCTTGGTGGCTGGGTTTGCAGGAAGCTGCTGGACTGATGAAGAGACAGAGGAGGAAACAGGTGATTCTCACAGGGCCACAGGCAGAATCAGCACCATCTCTCCCCACTCTCTCTTATCATCATGTCCCAAACAGAAGAGCTATCTCTATCCCACTTCCAGGTGGGCCCCCAATGGAAGGCCCTCAAGCTGGGACACTGGGAGGGATGTGTGTTCCCACCACCCTCCTTCCCACTCAAACTTCCTATCGTGTTGACAAAATGTTTTTGCAACTAAGAAAACAGCATTTCTTGGCTGTTTTAATTTTCACAGATTCAACCTCAGTTCCAACATCCAATGCTCCGCTTTTCTGCCAAAAAGTTTCAAAAGCCTCCATCGGAGATCTTTGCAAGGTGCAAGGAATTGGTTCCTATTAGCATCTCAAAACACAATTCCATCCCCCCTCCCAAAATACACACACATCAGCTTCTTCAAGAGACACACTCTAAGTACCCAGGATACGGTCTTTTTATTTTTATGGTCTAAGCAGAATCAATTCCAAGGACTAGAAAAACAATCCCTCAGTGAGAACCTATTCAGTGACACTCCCAGGAGGTCCCGGAGGCCAAACTAGTAGCTCTGTCTCCTTGGCAGCATGGGGGCAAAGGACAAACCAGGCAGGAGGTGGGGTCAGACTTGCACCTGCTGCAAAACACGCACAGTGCGTGGAAGCTGGGATCCAGAGAGGAGGATTGCTTAGGAAAGGCCTCCTTTCCTCCCAGGAAGGGTGAGAGACCCTCGGGGGCACAGCTGAGCCAGAGTAGGTGGGGGCTGGAAGACATGGAGCTGGAAAGGACACCGAGAACAGGCCCCTCAAGTCTGTGGCTGGGACAAGTGGAACGGCCAGGAAGCCATCTGACATGGATGGAAGTCAAGGTGTTTGGACACCTGGACCAAGAGAGTGGCCTCCCACTTGTACACTGTGCAAATCCTGTACCATCTTCAACTCAAATCTGTGGTTCTGTTTTAGGGCCACGTGTGTGTGTGCATGCACTCACGCGCTTTGTCATTAGTTGCCAACATTTAAAATACAAGAAACTTTATATTAAAATATGGGCTTTTGGCTTCTCTTGAAAACTCAGAACATCTGGACTCTCCCAGATGCAATTCCCTGGGCAGCCATGGAAGGGGTGTGGGCTCTCTGCAGGGTCTGTGTAACCCTCACTGTCCCATGTGCAGCTGTTGCACCAACTTATGTTAATACCTGGCCCCCACAGACACAGAGTTGATGACCCTTGAACTAGGAGACCAGGATACCAGCTCCCTCTGCCACTGACTCACTGTGTGACCTTGGGCAAGCTCCTGCCCCTTTCTGAGCCTCAGTAAAAACTGTGCAATGAGGAGGGTAGAAATCAACTCTCTTATACTTGATGCCTCCCTGATGCAATTTTAGGCCCCTACAAATAGTAGGTGGGCCAGGAGCAATTTTCCTGGTGAGAAGACAGGGTGGAGGGGGGCAAGGGGCCAGTGCAGCCCCTGCAGCCGTCCCCGAGGCTGTGCTGACGCCACTCCTCCAGCTTGATATGAATATTGTGTCAGAGATTGGAGATATTAAGAATGACAATGCATTATTACTGCAGAGGGAAATCTCGGGAGTCCTAGAGATAGGATTTTGAAATCCTCAGCCAAAAATCAATAGTAATGCCCAAGAATTTATAAAAGAAGCACGTCAGTCTGCATTTGAGAAGACACACTTTCGGTTTCCAGCTAAACCAAAGGGACAAGTGCAAGCATGTCATTCAGGAAGGGCAAGAAGCAAAAGGAAAAACCTCACACAGGGTCCTGCCTGGGTGATGGAAGGCAGCTTGTAGGCTCTCGCTCAGAGGCCGGGCCACGATCCCACAAGGCAAGCGGAGGAACCAGCGGTGCTCCCCAAGGGCCCCCACCCCTCCAGGAGGGGATGGGGATGCAGAAGAGACCCGACTGTACCTGGACACGCTCTACCCTGGAAACCAGCATTTATGGTGCAAGCAAGAACAAACAGGAAGCCCAGGGCAGAGGCACCAGCAGGGCTATTCTGGGCTGTAAAATGGGTACAGAAAAATGGCCCCAGCTTTCTCCTGGGATGCTGTAAAGATCAAATACTAATTTAAAAAAATATCAAACATGCTTTCGGGGGTGTTAAGATTCAACAGAGCACAGACTCTGAAGGCAGAAGGAGCTAGGCTCAAATCCACATGAAGCTACTGGAAAAATGATAATAATAAGTCTTACCTTACACAGGGATGTTAGAAGGGTTAGAGGTACTACCTGTGCAGTATCTGGCAGAATACTGAGTTCTAATAATTACAACAGTTTCAATATTATGGTCATGATTTAAAATGTAAACATTATAATTTATATATATATTTCTTTTCTTATATTTTATTTTTTTGAGACAGGCTCTTGGTCTTGCTCTGCCACACAGGCTGGAGTGCAATAATGCAATCATAGCTCACCGTAGCTTTGAAATCCTGGGCTTAAGAGCTCTTCCTGCCTCAGCCTCCCAAGTAACTGGGACTACAGGTATGCACCACCCCCACGGGCTATTTTTTTACTTTTTTGTAAAGGTGAGGTCTTGCTAGGTTGCCCAGGCTGGTCTCAAATGCCTAGGCTCAAGCAATCCTCTTACCTTGGCCTCCCAAAGTGCTGGGATTACAGGCATGTGTCGCCGAGCCTGGCCTATTTTTATTTTTTTTTAGATATGGGGTCTCACTCTGTTGCCCAGGCTGGAGTGCAGTGGCATGATCAATTTTATATGTATTTCTTAATAACAACCACTCAGTAGATTAGATGATAATTTTAAGTCTTTTTATGATATAACATCTTTCCCTGGCGTAGGGCTCTCCTGTTTATAAGATTCTCTCATAACATTTTCATTAGGGTTGCTCAGAAGATGAAGTGAAAGATTCTCCATTAGATGGGGAACCGAAGGCCCCCAAAAGTGATATGACTGAACCAAACAAATTTGCCAAGTTAGCAACAGGAAGAGCAATGCCTCCAGCCCAACACAGTCCCGCCTTGGAGGTGGAGGGGACTCCCAACTGCCCCTCCAGTGCCCATTCCTTTGCTGGGCTTCATGGTCCCCCCAAAACAATATCTTTTCTCTCCTGACACTGGCACTGGGCAGACTTAGAACAGGATGCATCCATGCTGGAGAGCCCCAGAGTCAAGCTTATCCAGCTCCCAACTTTACAGACCCCACACTTGAGGCCACAGCTCTAACTCCACATTCAAACCAGGAGTTTGAAGCATGCCTAAGGACTTCCTTCCTTCCCCAATCCTAGATCCTCAGGTAGTAACGCCGGGCACAGCAGGCCAGGGAGCAAGTGCGCTAAGAATGAGCATTCTACCTCTATCCATTTGCCATAGCTCGGAGGCAAGACCCACACCACCTTCACAGCCCACCTTGGTGACCACACCTTGACCCAGGCCCGCAAATCCCAACTACCTCCCAAACAATCTGGCCGAACTTCCTCTCCCTATTTTGTCCAGTCTAAATCATTTCAACAGGGTGCTCTAAGTGCCAAGAATTGACTGGGCAGTGGGTGGTAGGCACCCAGGGTGTCTCCAGGACCAGTTGTTCTGAAAATGCCAACTCAATGTTCTCCATTTGTTTTCAGGGACTCATTACATTAATAGGCTCCTATGGTATCACTTTGGCTATTATAAATGGCGGTTCTTCTGCTTGACTGTGAGCTCTCTGATCTCCCTGAATTATTTTCAGTTCGCTTTTCTGATATGGAATCATTATATGATTATTGTAGGAAATTTGCAAAATACAAAAACAGATAAAAGATCACCCTTAATTCTACCCCTGTTAGAAACGCACTGTCAAGATTTTGGTCTATTTCCCTCTGAAGATATAAACCTTACACGAGACCTTCAGGACAAAAGCACCTGGCACAGTGCCTGGTACACAGCTGGTGCTCAACACATGTAGCTTGAAGAAATCTGTGAGAACAATCAAAGAATGAGTGAATTTGGATGTAAGTGGCATTGAGTCTGTGCTTTAAAATTAAGAGCTTGGTCAAGATGGAAACTGGGATGTAGACAACTCACCAAGGAGTATCATTTTCTTCTGTATTTCATGGGTTCATTTCATAATTAAATGTTAAAAAAAAAATTAAGAGACCTCATGGACACATATTAAACACACCTACATCAAAAATTAGGATTTTTCCCCCTAAAACAACAATAAAAACAAAATACACTGGTCATTCCTTAATGATCCTTAATGCCTATGTCAGTAGGTCCCTCCCACTCCAAAATCCTAGCCCTTGCCACAAGGCAGAAGCTGGGAAGCAACCTCTCCAGTCTATACCTGGAGCACCAGTAATTCAGTTCAGGCTGTGCAGGGTGGCATCCAGCCTACAGGCATCACTCAATAAACAGAGGCAACATTTACTGAGCCCTTACCATGCCAGGCACTGTGCTAAGCACTTTGTGTGTAGTATCTTATTTAATTTTGACAGCTAGCTTCTGTTGTCCTCTGCTATTTTTTCCCATTTTGTAGATCAAAGGGTTAACACATGGGTTAAGTAGCTTTCCTAGGACATAATGCTAGTAAGTGTTGAAGGTGGGACATTAATTCAAGAAATCTGACTGCAGAATCCTTGCTTTTGATCCATACACTATAATGTCTCATGGATTATGAACAGATAGATGGATAGATGGTGGATGGGTAGATGGACATCTGGCAGGTGAATGTAACCATGGACAGGTGGATGGTAGATGGTAGATGGAAGAATGAATGAGTGGGCGGATGGAAGGATAAGTGTATGGGTGAACAAACGGATGGAGGGATGGTGCATGGATGGATGGATGGATGAAATGAAGAGGTTGGTGAGATGGAGAGATGGATGGGTGGATGGATGGATTGATGGGATGAGGAGGTTGAAAGGATGGATAGATGGATGGGTGGATGTCAGGTGGATAATAGTCATGTGTCAGTCCAGATCTGCCTCCTTTCCTTAACCCAATGTCTCAGCACTGGAGCACACACAAGAAGATGATCCACAAGGCTGCTCCCATCAAAACTACAATAACATGAGAACCACAGACTTGCTTCCCTCCCATTGCACCTAGGAATTATTTCCACTCAATCCATCAAAGGGCTGAGTTTTCAAGCCCACCAGATCACTGGTCTCTTCTGACCTTCAGAGCTTTCCAACTGTGGACAGTAGAGGATTTAAAGGGCATCAGGTAAAGGCAAGCCACATACAGAAAGAGGCAGTCCATGCAGCTTGCCCAGAATACCTGCTCTCATGTTGAAGACTGACTTTGGTTTTGTTCATTTCCAAACATTCCCTGTGGCTCTTATCACTCTTCAAGTCAGAGCAGAAGTGTCCCCTCTTCTCCAAAGCCCTCCCTCTCACCCTAGGCAGAGTCAGATGCCCCTTCTCAGAGCTCCCATACAGATTTTTCTATTACAGCATCTCTCGCATTGATTTGCTAGCTGTCCTCTCCCATGGGACTATTCACGTGAGAGTGGAGATTTCTGCCCTATCAACTCAGAGGCCCCCACAGCCCCCAGTTCAGTACTTTGCACATAGAAGAGCTCAATAAATATGTGTGGAATTGATTCCAACATCCCAAACTGAGACCTCCACAGACTCTGCAGCCTCCCCCCATCCCTCTTGGCCACAAGTAAACAAGAGTCCAGCCACTGGGCTGCGGAATTCAGCCACCTGCAGTTACTTCTTTATCCACAAGAGAGCATAGTGTCTTGAAGCTCAGCACAAATTCTTTTGTAAATGCCTGGTGTACTTATAGAACACTGTATAACTCAAAAATTATAATTAAAATGTCTTAGCTCCTGTATTTATAGTAACATTTAAACTACTGTGCTTTCTTGAAGTCAGTCATTTACTTGAGAACAGCACACTTTACGGTGAACAGATCTTTGAAACAGTACCACGGGGATCTAGCCCAGGCACATGTAACTCAATATATGTCAACAGCTGTAAAAATATTGGTGGGAGAAGGCAGGAAAAAAACTATGAGCCCAGATCAAGTGCCCTGTCTCTCATATCTGACTGTTTTCAGCTGCTCCCTCCTCTTCCAAATAATTGGGCCATTTTGGTGCCCGCTGTCACACAAGGCGGGCCCTCTTTGAGGCTAGATGATCAAAAAGGTTATAAATGAAAATGATTTCGATGTTGGCGGCCTGGAGAGTGACCAGGGCGTGCAGGGCGGCAGAGGGGCTGTTCTAATCTTACCAACTGCACGCCGCCATCGGAGAGTATTCCTAGGGCGCGAGCAGCTCCCCAGGGTGAGGCCACGGTAAATTCCGCCTAATCCCTTCTGCATACAAATGAGAGCCTGGCAGGAGGAGGGAGGGGGGCAGACGTCGCAGCCCCTGCCCGCTCCTCCTCCCCGGGTTGGCTGTCTTGGCTGAACAAACAAGCCAGCGACAGTGGAGAGGGCTGCAGGCTGGATGGAATGAGAAGGAGGAACTCCTGGGGCCACCAGGGCTAGGGGAATCACATGAGCGGATCCTAGGAGCAGGTGGCCCTGGGGCAGTGTTCTGACCCTCTGACCCCAGGGGCTGGTGGTGGGGACATGGGTGCTTGGGTGGAAAAGGATGGCATGGCTGCAGGGCCTCGATATTGGCCCAGGTGAGAGAATGAAATGGCAGCAGAAGCAGCCTCTGGGCTGGGGCTGAAGGAGCTGCCAGGTGATGGGGCATTTTGGGTGGGAATCTGTCCTTCTGAAGGCACAGCACTGAGTTCACAAAGATGCAGAACTCATCTCCCATGAAGGCCTCAAGGATGGTAGAAGGCCTCCTCCCACCCACAGGATGAGCACGCAGGAGTCCCAGGAAAGGCCAGGAGGAAGAGCCTCCATCCTGAGCCCGCTTGGTTCCAGCCCTGCAAGGAAGTGATCAATTCAGTTCTGGCAGCCAGATCTAGAGAAGGAGTCTGGGCCTGGGCACCTGGGGCCCCCAAAGCCAGAGAGGGCTGGCTCCAGAGGGGCTGAGCCTCAAACAGGGAAACAGCCCACAGAGGGGAAAAGACGTGCGTCCCACCACAGAGAGAGCCAACAGACAGCCGGACTGGAGCTACACAGTGTCATCCTGCAGTGGTGGGGGTTTCTGAAGCCAGTTTTGCTTGCAGAAAAACAGAGGCAAGGACTGTTTTTGAGATCAATTCTGAACCTGGTGGTTAACTCTCCAGGGCAGGCGTTCATAACTTGGACCTGTGGATGGAGTTTGCGGGGCCCCAGACCCCAGCAATGGTGGACAGATTTCACAGGTGCACTGCATTTGTTTGTCACAATCTCTGCACAGAGCTAAGGAGTGACTTAAATGAGTTAAATAAAGGATGCACAGCACTTAAACTTTGCTTGGCACACAAGCATCCAAGGAGCATTAGCTAGTATTAAGATGTTTACTTGTTGGGGGCAAGGAGAGAAAGTTCCATGGCATGAAAAAGGTGAGTTGCCCTGACAAAGATCCTTGCCCCAGCCCTGGGTCACTTCCCAACTTGAAAGTGATCCAGGATAAGAGGAGTAGGCCCGGAAGTGGCTGTAGGGGCCCTCCCCAGTGTGCAGGAGAAATCATGTCCTTTGCTAAGTAATGGACCCATCAAGTGGCCCAGGCACCTGCACAGATATGCAAATCTACACAGCTCAAAATCTAGCATCAGCCCAATTCTGCTCAGGGATCCACACGCACCCACACACACACACACACACACACACGTACATGCACACACATCCCACGTCCACATCTTCCATGAAATCAGCAGGAATTGCACATTTTGAGGACCCAATTAAGCTCAGTGTGTATTTGACAACCTTTCAACCTCCAGAAGACATTTATTTTTACAACACTCTCCAGCTGAGAAATTACTAGGTTTCTGCCCTTTCCTGAATAGTCTTGGCATTGGGAAGCACCAAGGTGTACCTGGAAGCGAGCGGGGTTTTGGGGGGGTCCCACCTGGAGGGGCCCAGCAATGACATCAGAACCACTCAGAAAGGGGGTCTCAGAGGCAGGGATGTCCAAGGTGGGGGCAAGTCCTGAGCTCCTTAGGGGCCACAGGGGCTTCCGCCAACCTTGGACATCCCTGGCCCAGGCTGGCCCCAGGCATGGCCTGAGTCAGCTGCCCCTTCCACCTTCTCGCTATCCCCTGGGCTCCTAAACACCACTCTGAAAGGCAGTTATATGTCTGGGGTGGGGAGTACTTTCCATCTCACAGACAGAGAAAGCGAGTCCCAGAGAGGTCTACTGACTTATCTGTGGCTTGGCCACACAAAAGGGGCAAAGCCCTGGGATATTGCCACTTCCTGCTTTGTACTTTCCTACTCAGTACCAAGGGGGGTCAGGGAACAGGGTAGAGTACGGGAAATAAAAAGAAAAACAGAAAAGCAAAGCCTTCTCTGCTAATGAGGTATGGTGGGCCGGTGCATCAGCATGGGGCCAGATGGCGAGAGATTCCCCCTAATCTTTCTAGGAGGCCCCAGGGAACATCCTCACCAGTCTCCGTCCATCCCTGATGAAATTACTCCAGCTCCCTCCTGCTGCAGAATGAGTGGTTGGACCTAATCCTATCTCAACATCACTGACTTATCTCTGTCCAAAGAGGATGAATCTTCCCCCACTGAAAAGACCAGGACTTAATATCCTTGTCAAGGAAGAAGAGTTGACGACAACATGTTTTACTGTGGGCGGTCTGCTCCTGACTCCTGGCTCTGTGGACCTTCGCCAAGCTCCATCTTTTGTGCATTTGAACCAAGGTCTACTGTCTACATCAGTATCGTCAGGACATTGCTGGCCAATGGTACCCAGATGCTAGAATTTCATGGGTATTTCATAGCAGGGTCCCATATTCACTAACATTTTCAAACAAAGATGAGTGAAATGAAGGCACGATCCCAGTCAAGAAAGCCAACAGACGTCCTCCCAAGAGTGATGCAAACGGTACCACTGCTTGTAGATTTACCCAGTGCACATCTATGATTTCAATGTTAGCCTCACTTTGGTCTTTGGCTGTCTAAATGTCATCGTGACTTTGCCAGGGCAAAAGGTGTGCCCAGAAAATTGCCACCCTGTCACAGTAGCCTGAGAGCAGGGTATCGAGTAGAACATATGCTCTGTACGGCTTTGTTTGCACCTCTGACTCTGCTATCTCACAAGCAGCAGGTTGGCGATTAACAAAATAGCAATAGCATTGAAGCCGGTGACAACTGCCATCATCACGGCAGTGACGACAGCTGTCACCAGGAGCCAGTGAGCCTGCTCCTTCCCACCCCCAGAGTCCCCAAATAGGCAGGAGCTCTGAGCATTTTAGGGAAACTTGGCCAATCATTTCCGTGAATCTTCACTGCCTGGACAGATTAAACCCAGGCCCCAAGTGGCTCTCCCAGTTGACAATTTTTCTTTCAAAAAGGCCGAAGTTGCTGTGAGCCAAGTTCTTGCAGCCGAATTCCTGGACACAGTTTCCAACAATTCCAATCAGCCAGCTCTGCGGTTGGGCTGGGATTTCAAGCTTGCCACAGTATGAAGTCCAGTTTGGGCTATATTCCCTTCCCTCTCGCAGCGTGATGAAGGTTTCCCCGCAAAATCAAAAGGCTTACTGTCAAGTTTTCGATTGGTCTGGGCTCCGCGCTATCGTGTGTGGTGTGGGAAGGAATATGAATGTGGTGCCGGCTCTACCATGGGGCCTTGAGGCCTCGTCCAAGCCATCCAGGGACCTTATGAAAGTGGAACGGAACTCTTTTCATGTATATTCCAACTGCTGAAATTCCCCAGACGCACCACAGTGTGCAAACTCGGTGTAAAAAGAACAATGGCTGGATAAAAACCGAGGCGAGTCCGCCGAGTACGCTGAAGACAAGCCAGTGTTGCTAATGCAAGGGAAGCCAAGCCTGGATTCTCCCCCTCCTTCTTCACCTCTTCTTTTCTTCTTTTCTTTTTTCCTTTAGCACGTGGAACTTAATGAAAATAAAGTCACCGTGTTTCCAGGGCAGGAGGCTGCTCTTTACTTGAATAAAATGTACATGCAAATTCACTAAAGGAGCCTGGCACTTGGGAAAACACAGAGATGATACTCAGGGCTCAAACTGATGGATAGCATTTATGTCTCCTTTCTTTTTTTCTTAAACCATAGAGATAATATGTGTCTGTCTATATGCACGTACATGTGCACATACAAAACAGGGCTGTGCTAGAGCCAGTTCATACTGACTCCTGAGAGCCAACTGTGCGTTTCTCTTCCCAACTCCAGATTCAGTGAAATGATATTGGTAGACTGAAATTGGCCCACAGTGGGAGTATTTACACCACAGAAATCGGCAAAGGCTACAAAATCAAAATTCTGTTTTTTATCAGACAGGAGTTATTAAATATTTACCAACTATATTGCTACTACATCTACTTTACTGGGGGTATGTGTGTATATAGATGTATAGAGGCATACATAGATATATACACATATATATTACATATATGCCCCAGATACATAGAATACAGATGACATGCACGTACTTTTCACCTTTGTATATTCCCCTTAATCCATAACCTCTCTTTATTCTTTGAAAGCAATATGAAAACCATGGATCTAAGTGAATCTGTATGCTTTTATCATAAAAAAGCATGAAAAACCAATCTGCTCTTCCAAAATATAAAAGCAATCACTAAATTGATTCCTTTTTTTGCCAGGCATTAACTTTCTCCTATTACTGCAAATTTGCTGCACTTGTATTTTCTTCCCACCCCAGAATTAAACACACTTCTAATTTCTCACTTCAGGTGCATTAAGTGCGGTATAGGGCACAAATGAATAATTTTATTGATAATAAATTTTATAATCCATGCAGCACTTGCTGAAAAATGGATGTGTTCTGGATGCATTCATTATTTCTCCTAATTTGAAGACCCCAGGATTGCAGTCAACCTGCTCACTGAGCCTCTGGTAATTGCTGGCTATTTTCTACTGCTTTGAGGGCCGATTGACAATTCAGGCACACGCTCTGCTTTACGGGGATAAATTACAATAACCAGTTTATCAGATTATTACTTTTATTAATTTAAGAGACTAGACAACAGTGGTGAGTGGTTTCTGTCTCCTGCAGACAGAATTTATCCTACTAGTTTAACAGTGCTGTGAGAAGCTGTAGATATAATATCTCACAGAAGGTAACATCTCTATACAGTCTCCCAAATCACGCAAATAAAACATCAATGGGAAGAAACCATTATGGGAGACTGGTCTGACTGCAGTTGAGAAGGGAGAAGCAGAGAAAAACACTAAAGAATTAGCTGGTTCTGAGCTTGCTTGGAAAGGATAATGGTTAGAACATCAGACAGATCTCAGTCCCAGCCAGCTGAACTGGATCCGTGTAAGTCTTAAACAAATTAACTCTCTGATCCTTTATCCTCATCTGTAAAATGGAGGCAAAATAACATCTGTCTCTTAGGACACAGGAGGATGGATGAGATCATGTAGGTAAAGTGCTTGGCCAAGTGCCTGGCCTGACACACACTCGATGGGTGGCAGCTGTTGACTGTTCTTGGGAGTCTATACTGAAGAAGCCAGGGAAGTATTTCTATCAGGTGAGAACCACCAAAAAAGTACAGTCTGGAAACTAGATCCACAAAAAATTGTCTATGATTGATTGCAATGGGTGAGTTCCCCATCATGGGACGCATTCAAGGAAAGCTGGGCATTTGTGGAAGAGATTCATGAATGGATTCTAGAATCAGACCAGATGATTTGAGGTTCTAGGATTCTTGTCAAACTATTCAAGATTATGGAAGAATTTGACCAAACAGCCAACGTTCACTGGGTACTTAAATGCCCAGCATAGCTGTAAGCATTTTTTTTTTTTTGGGACGGAGTCTTGCTCTGTCATCAGGCTGGAGTGCAGTGGCACGATCTCAGCTCACTGCAACCTCCACCTCCTGGATTCAAGCGATTCTTCTGCCTCAGCCTCCTGAGTAGTTGGGACTACAGGCACGAAACGAGCCACCAAGCCCAGCTAATTTTTTTGCATTTTTAGTAGAGATGCGGTTTTACCATGTTGGCCAGGATGGTCTTGATCTCCTGACCTCATGATCCACCCACCTTGGCCTCCCAAAGTGCTGGAATTACAGGCGTGAGCCACCGCGCCCACATAGCCAGCTGTAAGCATTTTACATGTGGCTATAGTTTGGATGTTTGACCTCTCTAAATCTCATGTTCAAATCTAATGCCCAGTGTGGTCGTGTTGGGAGCTGGGGTCCAGTGGGAGGTGTTTGGGTCACAGGAGAAGGAGCATGAGTGAGTTCTTGCTCTGTTAGTTCCCACAGAGCTGACTGTTAAAAAGAGCCTGGCACCTCTCCCCTCCCTCTTGCTCCCTTTCTTGCCACACGACCTCTGCACATGCTGGCTCTCTTCCCTCTTATCCTATGAGTGGAAGCAGCCTGAGGCCCTCCCCAGATGCTGGTGCCATGCTTCTTCTACAGCCTGTAGAACTGGGAGCCAAATAAACCTATTTATAAATCACCCAGCCTCGGGTATTCCTTCACAGCAACACACAAGGTCTAAGACAAACGATATCTCACTTAATCTTCACAACAACTCTCTGAGAGAGATGCTGTCATTATCTTGATTTTATAGTCAAGGAAAGTGGGGCGGCCTGTCCAAAGTCATAGAGCCAGGAAGGGGCAGAGCCCAGACTCAAACCAAGGTGGTCTGCCTCCCAGAGCCACGTCTTTGGCCTCTAGGCCTGTCTGCACCATCCCAACCACACCCTTGGACCAGGCCAATGGCATCCACCTGCACCTCTCCCTCATCCCTGAGACCCCTCCCCATGGCCTGCCACTGAAACATACACATCCCACTGGTATGGCCAGCTCAGGAATCCAAGAAAACATCTGCGACCTGATTGCTCATCAGGCAAGAAACCATTAGAATTCCATGTCTGCTCAAGAGCCTCCAATCATGCCACCAATGGGCAGAGCTTATTTCCCACCATCTGATGGGCCAAGGTCATGCACAGCAGCTTTGGAAGCCAGGCCTCTTCCCAACATAAGACTGCCACAGTTGATGTGTGATACCAGCAGACTCTTTGCCTAGGTTTGTGTTTCCTTGATGACCAACTGCACCTGATGCTTAGAGCCACATCTGCAGCTGATGGACTGCACAGTGGCCTGCCCAATGGCCTGCCCGAGTGAGGACACAGCAAATTGTTAAATGGATAGATTTGCTATAGATGTACCACAAACGCCACTGCCACTGAATTAGGGCTATATATTCTGCTATTTATAATCACAATGTAGTTAAGTTGGATTTACGCCTTTTTTCAGCAAAGACTCACCTGACCCTTAAAACAGGAAGCATTTTGCTTATTGCAAAAATAAGTACATATCAAAAAAAAAAAAAAGAATATTTCCAGATCTCTCTTTTGGCATGCTGGCTAAGGATGGGAGTGTGCTAGATATGCTCTCAAGCAGCATCTGTGACAATGGGAAGGACCCCCTTCTCCAGCCTTGAGTCAGACTCAGGGGCCAGGACCCAGTCCCTGACAAGAGCCTTTCTCAACACAAGAGGAGAAGACATCCCTTAAACGTATGAAATCAAAACAGCCCCCATGTTGTAGCCAGGGGAAAGCGAAGGACAGCTGGCAACAAGTGGCTCTACAGAGAAATTTCCCAGGACAAAAGTAGATCTGTGCAGCTCCCCAGATCCAAGAATCACCCTACCATTTCAGCCAGGGGGGCCTGAGCATGGTGTGGTGGCACTGAGCTCCTGGAGCCTTTGGAAGTAGTGTGGAAACACCCAGATGTCCTTCTTATTCACCCAACTCCCAAGACAGATGCCTGAGCAAGGCACAAGGAGGGGGTGCTATGCCCAGCCCTTGGTTCCCCCACCAACAACAGCCTGTTTTTTCCCTGGCCCCAGAAATCACAGCTCTGTACAAAGTTCCTGGTCTGGGCGGGACACCTCCAGCAATCTCCTCCTCGTCCTCATCTTCTAAATTCCCGGCATTCCACGGGTCCCTCTCCCCTCTCCTGATTAACAGCCGGCCACCTCATTTAGAAAGCTAACTTTTCTCAGGGTTCCATCCTGTTCTTGAGGTTTCGGTTGGAAACTTGGCCTAGATGACAGCTGTGTGGGCCTCTCCCCAGCTCAACCCAGCAGGAGTTCTAATACACTTCATTCTGGGGCTGGTTGCTGCTTTTAATCTATCAGCACGGTGCCGCAGCTGCTGTAAGCTAGCTGAAAATTGTCTGCATACGGGTGAACCATTTGTAACCCTTTTCAGTGCAAACCCACACTTCAGCAGAAAGGCACTGTCCAGCTCTCCCACACCTACGAAACACGTGGGCCCATAGTGACCAAGATCTTCCCTTAAACCGAGAGGTACCCCACCCCAAACAACCAGGAAACTTTCAAAAAGCCTGAATAATTATTGGCTTGGAAATTTCACTCTCCTGACCCAACTTCTCATCCCAAGGAAAGCCAAAATGCTTCTTCAAAAGCTCAAGCCTGAGCGCCAGAGCACCATCGGCCCCCCTCACTAGGACTCTGCCCAGGATTCCTCTGCCACTTCTCTTTGATTCTCAGTAAGAGAAAGGGGCTCTTCTCCCCTAAGGAAGTAGGCTCAGCTTTGCGGAGGCCCTCCCACGTGCTGCCCACCCTCAGAACCAACGAGGACTTGGCTCAAGGCAACACCACCTGATTCTCAAATCTGCTGGTGCCATCAACTCAAAGGGTCTCTAGTCGATCTACTCAGCAACATCAGACCCAACGGGGCTCCGTGAATGGGGGAGGGCAGGAGTTGAAATGCTTGCCAAATATTAATAGTTACAGTTCTTACACAACAGCCAGTACCCTTCAGGCATCCAACACAATTTTAGATGTCAACAGGGAAAGAGAAAAAGGAAGAAAAGTAGGAAAATAAAAATGGAAAAGATAAGGATGGAAGGAGAGAATGGAGAGGAGAGGGGGAGGGTTAAGAAACGGAGAGGAAGGGAGGGGAGAGAAGGGGAGGGGAGGGGTGATAGGAACAAGGTGGGTGCTCCCATCAGAAAGCACCATCCATCCATCCATCTATCCTTCCTTCCTTCCTTCCTTCCTTCCTTCCTTCCTTCCATCCTTCCATCCATCCTTAATCTGTCTTTGCAAACCCCCTGGTGGTCAGTGGTAGGAGACCTGGTCTAACTCCACTTCCAGTGGAGATATTCAGAGGAGAAGTTGACTCCTTACCCCCAGGCTTCCACCACCAGCAGAGGAGACAGGCTTCCTGGCTTCTCCACCTGCTATAGAGGCCCCCAAACAGCACTTACAGCCACCTTTGCTGCCCAGTGGGGAGAGAGGCATGGAGAGGGTCCTTCCTCTTCTACCACTCAAAGAAGGCCCATGGCTCCTCCCAACCTGGCTCACTGGTCATTAGATTTCTCTGCTTGCAGAGCAGCACCCATAAAAGTCTGGGTCACCCAAATGGGGCAGGACCCACACCCTGTTCTTGGAGCAGATGGGTGCAGACTACCTAGACTCTCACCCCACCTGCAGCCCAGCCCCAGCACTGGCTGGGGGAGGAGAGGCTATGAAAGACTCCATGGCCCAAAGAAAAGAAGGGCTGCAGGGGGCCTCTGGGGAGGGATGTGGAACTGTGTGGTGGGGCAGGCCACCTCCCAAAATGAGTCCAACTCAAAAATCCAGTCTTCCCTCAGAATTGATACGGCAGCAGCTGTATCTCTTTCATTTGAGTAATTATCATATAATTAAGTGCATGAATTACAAGAGAGCCAAGGCATTAAATTAAAATATTTAATGCTTGTAAATCTGAAAATGATTACTGTGCTGACGTGCAGCCAGTGAGAAGGGAGGCTAATGGCTTGGCGGGCAGCGCTGGGAGGTGGTGGCAGCCTCGAGCTTCACCCCGGAAGTTAGAGAAGGGGAGGGGAAAAGGGTGTCAGGGAACTTTGGGGAGGGGGTCTGCAGCAACCTTGAGACGGGGTAGCCTGAGCAGAAAACTCACAGCTGATTCTTTGAGTAGGGAGAGCCATTTTTCCTAAAATGAGAGCCTCGTGTTCCGAAGCTGCCAGCAACAACAATAGCATAGAAGAGGGGCAAGACGGGGTCCTCTCACTGGGAATCTCATTGGGACAGAAAGGAATGGGCCCAAATTGATGACATCACTCGCGAATTAAGTTTTACCCCTCACAAAGTGTTCATGTTCCTGTGTGGACAAATAAGGAATTCAAGGCACAGAAAGGAACGGAGACTTGCCAAAGATCACAAGGCAAGCTGCAAGCAGGGCTGAGGCTAGGACTAGGGCCTCTGACAAACTGAACCTCCCCACCTGTGAAGCCGTGATGAGCTAGCTCACCCAGCTTTAGCTGGCTTTGATGTGACCCAGGATGGCATTAGCTGATCCTTTCATTTCCCAAGCCAACCTCTCTCCCTCTCAGGACAAAAGGGAGATACAAAGCTGCCACTGCGATGCTCCCATGATGCTGACGCACAGCTCCACAATGTGGAAACAGGGGTGAGCTTTGGGTTTCTGTCCAGAAAACACTATGCGCTGCCCAGATAGAATCAGGCTAGACAGACCCCAGAAGGGTTCAAAAGAAAAAGGTCTCCCAGTCAGACCCAGCCCTGCCATCTCGGTCGCTGTTCATGCTGGCCAACCAGGAATCGGACCACAAGCGGCCTTAACAAAAGCTCCCATTCCCACCCTGAAATGCACTCACCAGGAAAAAGGGAAGGCATTGAAAAGAGCCCAGCCCCAGCAGGGAGGATGCAAAGAATAGCTGTCCAGCGCAGGTGCAAGGAAATTAGGTGCATGAGATGTCAAGAGAGGCTAGGGCCTCCTCTGCCCATGTGGCCTCCACCGGGTGTGGCCATTCCTTGGCCCAGAAGACCCCTCCTTCCCATGGACCCAGCCCTCTCTGATGGCCAGCTCCTGACATCCCACTTGACAGGGTGGACCCAGCTCTAAGCACTCATTCCGCTCATTCCTGCAGGGGAGAGCCAGCCTATACTCCTCCGGAAGTGGACCTTGTTTTTATTCCTGCCAGCATCCATTCTCCCTCCTTTTGGGAACAATGACCCAAGTGTCTTTTGGGGAACCTCCATCAGAGAATAATGGCACTCCTGAATCATAGGTGAGCATGTGATTCAGGCCTGGCCAATTAGTGTATTCCATGTCTCTGGATAAAGAGACTGGGTCCAGGATGAGCAGGTGACTAAGGCCTGGCCAATGAGTGTATGCCATGCCTCTGGATAAAGTGATTGGTTAAAAGATGAACATGTGACCAGGCCTGGCCAATCAGAGCCAATTGTAAGAATTTTCTGGTATTATGGAGGTTAAAGGACTCTGTTGTCACGGAACCCCATGGAACTACCAGCTAAGCTGGCAGGATGTGGGCCTGGAGGGGCTGGTGGCCATTTTCCATACCATACTGCAAGGGTTTTGGCAGAGAGGGAGGCTAATAGAGAAAAGGAGGACCAAGAGCTGGAGACAGAGAGGGCAGGGCTGGGCCTGTTGCACCTTGAGAAGCCCTAGTTTCAGCAGCAGTGAGCCTTTCCCCTTGTTCCCTAGACTAGCTGGAGGCAGGGTTCCAGCTCTTGCAACTCAAAAAACCTATGACAAGGCATACAAGGTATGTATGCCTCCTAAATCTTCAGTGCCTCCCATGGAGGGCTTTTGTCCCTTTTTGTCCCTCTGTCCGTCTCCCTTCCTGCCTCCGCCTGGTCTCCTGCCCCACAGTATTAGTACATCGATGGTCTGAACAAGTGAATGAATGAATGACAAATGCTGTCTGCACAAGCCTTTGGGTCCAGTGAGGGCTCCCCAATCTCTCCCACACCCATTCCTATTCACTAAAATTCACAGCCCACCCAAATCTGTGGAATAGCTGGTGTTGGACGTCACTCTGCTTGAGCCACTGTTGGCTGCAGGCCTCTTGTCCCAGAACACACGGGGAGCTCCTTGAATGCAGGAACCTTCTCACATCCTCCTTGTCTGCTCCCCAAAGCTGGTCCCAGGGCCTTCCCACCTCCAAACCTTTACTCTTCACGTCTCTACTGTGTGAAATGACTCCATCCCTCCTTCAGGAGTCAGATTAGACCCCACCAGCCCCTTCTAGTAAGGTTTCCCAGAACAACATCCCTCCGAGGAAAACCTCCGCCTCTAAAGAACTCTAGCACCTACTGTGCATGCTACTGGTGACCAATCCTGTTTTCTCCACAATCTACCCTCTCTTTTCCACCTCTGCTGCCAGCATCATTCTTCAGGCTGCCATCTTTTCCCTCCTGGATGACAAAATCCTTCTAACCAGTTTCCCCCCTTCCAGGGAGGATGAGCTGTCCTATCACCTCACTCAACCCAGAATGAGCTTTTCATGGACTCCTGGAGAAGGCAATTCCTAAGGGTCAGAATGCCCCATGGGGGTCAACATACGAATCCTCCAAGACTTGTGGATAATCCACTCAGACTGCAGATATGAAAGTCTGCATAGAGCAGATGCCCAGTTAGGGTCAGGGTTGGGAGGTGTGTTTTCCTGAGTGGCAGCATGGCAGAGTGAAAAGAGAGCCGTTTTGGGGTCCCATAGGCTTGGGTACAAATCCTAGCCCTGTAACATCCTGGCTGCCTATATGGCCTAAGCTAGATTACTTTAAGAGCCTCAGTTTCCTCCCGTGGATGATGAAAGTAACAGCAGGCTTGTTGCAACAGCTATGGAGAATGGATGTTAAGCACCTCCTCTGGGCCTTCCACTGACACATGGTAGGCACTTGATAAATGGGCACTGCTGTTAGTCTGGGGCTGGTTGTGTGGTGTATCCCTAGCCTAAGTAGTGGAGTGCCCATGGAAAAAAACTGGCAGCTTAAACGGGCCATTCTTTAAATAAATGAATAACACATTGACATGTATTGGGAGCTTTTACTATGTGTCAGGCACTGTTTAAGTGCTTTCCATTTGTTAAATTCATTTAATCCTCACAGCAGCCTAGGAGGTCAGTAATAATTAGTGATATCCCATTTTACAGAGGAGGAAATTGATGTGGCAAGGGCATAAGCAACTTGCCCAGGGAATTCAGAGCAGCTAAAGGAGGTGCTGAACTAGGACCTGAAGCCATCTGAGGTCTGCATTCTGACCCTCCTCACCTATGGAGCCTGCCTGCTCTGAGCTATGGACTATGGCTGTTAAACAAAATAAAACAAGAGAGTCCTTATCCCTGCTCCCAGAAACTCACAAATACACTAGCACACTCGTGAGATGCATTTGGTAGAAAACGGACTTCTAATCTGGCTCTGACTGTCGGAGCATAAATCACCGAGCCTCAATGCACCTCCATGCCATCGTGACCCTTTAGTGAAGGCCTGCTTTGTGCATGGAACTGTACCAGGCAGGCTCTTTCTTTCATTATCTCATTTAACTCTCATGGCAACCCTGTGAGATGGGTGTTACCATCCCCATTTTACAGATGAGAAGGCTGAGGCTCAGAGAGGTTAACTGCACCATGGCCACAGAGCACCACAGAGCTAAAAATTAAAGCCCATAATGG
Source organism: Pongo pygmaeus (assembly GCF_028885625.2). Lineage (NCBI taxonomy): Eukaryota > Metazoa > Chordata > Mammalia > Primates > Hominidae > Pongo > Pongo pygmaeus. The sequence continues at coordinate 46,642,253 of NC_072391.2, forward strand.
TTCCAATAAATCAAGCTATCTTCATTTATATGGTGAGTTGGGGGGTATTTATTTAATTCTTTTTCTTCCTCTCCCTCATTTTTAGCTCATAGGGAGTCAAGAGAGGTGCCTGCTAATGAAGAATGAAACAGTTTGCTATAATCTGCTCCAAAACAGTATGCTTAATTACCACAACCTCTTCCCCAACCAAACCACTTAATTGAATTCAGATAGCATGTTTGATGTTATATATAATATTTGGCAAGTTGGCCCTCTTTGGGGAGTGTATTGATTGAGGAGGAAAACAGATGTTCTGGAAGATGTTTCCAGATCATGGCTGGACCAGACGGCTCTGGAGTTGAAAAGATTACAGAAGTGCAAAGAGAGTCATGATACCAGGGGCCAGAGGCCAGGGCAGGCTCCATCCCATCACTCACCAGAAGGCTGCCCCCAGCACAAGTGTGTCAGCAGAGGTCTCTAGGGCCCCATGGTCACCCTCCTCCAGGTCCTGCCCGTGTGCTGGGGTAGAGCAGGCAGGAGGGTCAAAGGCATGGCCATGCATGGCCTCCTGAGCTGACAGGGAAAGAGCAGGAGGGCTGGATGGACAGACAGATAGTATCCCTGGTCTGGAGAAGGCCTAACTGGAAGAGTCATTGGCCAAGGTTTTCCAGCAAAGTGCTGAGCCTTCTCGATTTGCTTGGGTTTTTTGGTTTATCCAACAAGAATTTGCTAGGCATCTATAGTGTGCCGTCCATTTATTCATTCAATAAATATCTACTAAGCACCTACCTTGTATCTTTTTTTTAATCCATTTATTCATTCATTCAAAAAACAAGCATCAAATGTTTACTGTGCATAAAGCCTCAGGTCTTGCTGGTGCCTGCCCACCAGGAACTCCCAGTCCAGCCAGGGAGGAAGATATTCACCAACTGTACACACGAGTCACCACCTAACTCAGCCTGAGAGATGGATACCCCGGAGGGTAGACAAAGGGGCAGCTGCTCCGAGGGCATCAGGCCCGTGTCTTGGCAGGTCTGACACGTGGAGAGCAAGTCCCAGAAGAGGAACAGCATGCACAAAGGCCTGTGGCTGGAATGCAGAGAGAGGGGCAAGTGTCAGATGGAGGGGAGGAGAGGATGGGGGTGTCTGACCACCCTACAGAGCTTTGTGGGCTACATTGAGGGTCTCTACCTAAGGACAATGGGAGCGATTGAAGGCTCCAGACAGGGAGACACATTCAGAAGGCCACTTCCAGTTCACCATAGAGAACAGACGAGCGGCCGGGGGCGTAGAATAGACCAGAAGAGCAGAGAGGATGCAGGTTCTGACTGCAAGTTCAGAAGTGAAATGCACAGCCCCTCCCCACTCGAACCCATAGGTCACTCCAAAACAGGGACAAGGGAACAGGCAGCTGCCCTCCTAGATGACCAACACTGCAGAGGGCAAGTTGGGTTTTGAATTTTTAGTATTATTCTTGCTTTCTTTGCTCCATATTTATTTTGAAATTACAAACATTAAAGGAGAAGGTAAATATTTTCATTCATTCTTCCACCCAAAAAATACTGATTGAGCACCTACTATGTGCCAAGCACTGTGTGTACTAAGGGGCAAACAATGTTCAAGGCCTTTTAACCCAACAGTCAGACCCCAGTAGCCCTTTCTAGGTCTTTCCCTTACAACACCGTCTTAGACACATGTAACTAAACCCTGAACTGCCAGGTTCAGAAACAGCACCTACTATGTGTCAGGCACTGGACAGTGACCTGCAGTGGAGACAACACAGACTTGCAGCTGCCTGAAATCTGCTATGAGCAAGAGACTTGCAAACAGGAGCCAGAAACATGACAATTCCCTCTGCAGAGGGAACATCCCATCCCAGTGGGACACAAGGACAGACCCCATGAATAAAAGGAGGGGGAGGCATTGAAGCAGGACCACGGAGAGTGGGAAGGATTTTCACTGGGGGGAGTGAGGCACATGGAGTGAAGGTGTTTTCCACAGGAGATGGCATGCACAAAAGCATGAAGCCAAAGCACATGCCAAAAACAGTCTGGAAACCAAATCGCCCACTCTGGCTGCAGCACAAATTGGAAATCAAAGGGCCATAACATTGATACCTAGACTGGGCCAAGCACAGAGAGTATCAGATAGCTGAGCAAAACAGTGGGCTTCTTTCTACAGGCACTGAGGAGCCCACTGGAGTCTTTGAGAAGTGGCATGATCAAGTGTGGTACTTCCAGATTGTAAGTAACGGCACGAGTTGGGAGAGGCTGCTTGTGGGGAGACCAGCTGACACGCCACTACCATAACTCAAGGAACTGTGAGGAAGGTGTGGATGGAGGAGGTGGTGGTGCTACAAAGGACGAGAACATAAGGCCTCCCACAGTGCACACTGGAGAGGGATGCTGGCAATGGGAGGAATGGAAGAGCAGGTCCTAGGCAGAACTGTGGAGAGACTCAACTGTTGTCATAATCCTGGCTCAATAGTCTCTTACAAAACTCATGTGACCTGGGTTAACTTAGGTTTCTACTGGTTGAGAATGATATGGAGTGTGTAGTACATGTAGGCTCTTCATAAGGGAGAGCAGGAAGGTTTGGCTAACTAGTGGACAGGTAGATGGATGAATGGGTGGGGAGTGAATAAGCAAATGGGTGAGTGAATGGTGACTTAAATATTTGGATGGATACATGAACACATGGACAATGGATGATGGATGGATGAATGGGACTGATGGAAGGTAGAAGTGGGTAGAGGAGTAAATGGATACATGGATGGACCAGTGGATGCATGGATGTGTGGATGGACTGATGTATGTCCTGCAGTAACTCCCAGCAGAACATGTCTAGAGGATGCTGGGAGACTCCAGGCCAGTGAATATATTCTGGGTTTATAAACCATGGGGTATCTCCTTGGCTTACCTAATCACTTCCAGTTGAAACCTCTTCTCTCCCAACTCCATTGTCTTACTCCATTTTCTGTTGTTATAACAGAATGCCACAGACAAGTAGTTTATCAAGAAAATAAGTTTATTTAGCTCATGATTCTGGAGGCTGCAAAGTCCAAGAGCACAGAGACGACATCTGGAGAGGGCCTCCTTGCTATGTTGTAATGTGGCACAGGGCATCACATGGCAAGAGGACAAGTGTGTGCCTGTCTACTCAGGTCTCTCCTCTTCTGGTAAAGCCACCAGTTCCATCATATGGGCCTACCCTGATGACATTATCTAATCCTAATTACCTCCCAAAGGCCCCACCTCCAAATGACTCAACATACAGATTTTGGGATTAAATCTCCAACACATGAAATTTGGGGGACACATTCAAACCATTGCATCCATCCTCTGCATTCAGAAAGATAGTCCAACAGAAAGATCTGGAATCAAGAGACCAGCTGATTAATAATTCCAGTTTTGCTCTGATGTGCTGAATGACCTTAGACAAGCCCCTTCCCCTCTCTGGGCTTCTCTTTGCTATCCAGTTTAGTGAAGGAATAGGACTAGATCAGGAATGCCTACATGTGGTGAGCCTGCTGATCATCCCCACACCTTCATCCATACCTCACAGCAAGCCGTACCAATCTCTAAGGAATCACTGCACGGCTGAGCCCCATTTGCCAGGTGATCTTTAAGGAAAGTGGTTCTCAAACTTTAGTGAATCAGAATCAGCTGGAGAGTCTTTTAAAACAAAGATTACAGGCCAGGTGCAATGGTTCACACCTGTAATCCCAGCTCTTTGGGAGGCTGAGGCGGGAGGACTGCTTGAGGTCAAGAGTTCAAGACCAGCCTGGGCCACATAGTGGGACCACCCCCGCCTCCCCCGCCGTCTACACAAAATTTTAAAAATTAGCCATAAATGGTGGTACATGCCTGTGGTCCCAGCTAATCAGGAAGCTGGGGCACAAGGATCACTTGAGCCAGGCGTTTGAGGCTGCAGTGAGCTATGATAGCACCACAGCACTCCAGTGACAGAGCTGGTTGCTCTGTCCTCACCCAGAGTTTCTGATTCAGCAGTTGTACGTGGGGCTGGGAATTTGCATTTCTAGCAAGCTGTCAGGCGATGCTGATGCTGATGCTGCTGGTCCTTGGACTCTACTTGGAGAACCACTGATCTAGTGACCCCTGCTCTGAGAGTCTTGGTGAAACCTAGTAGGTATCCCCATGTGGGGGACAGCTTGCCATACCTAAGACAGGAAGCCTGCTGGAGCCACTGTTCCCTCCAGTCATTCAAAGGCATCCTTGAACCCAATGACAGGGGCATTCTCTGCCTACAGCCAGCTGCACTCCAGGTCCTGCGTCCGACCTCGCCCTGCCCTGCTCTCTCCTGCCTTCCCTCTCTCCTGGAGCCTGGGAGAGCAACAGGCCTTCTGCTGCCTGTGTGCTGCCTGCCCCTGCTGCCCTCGGAACAGCTGTGGGCTTAATTATCAAAATAACATTTTAATAGTCTCATAACTGAACTCCCTTCAAAACATGCCAGCGGAGGTGGGAAGGATTCTTTTTAGCACCTCTTCCCACCCGACTTGCTAATCGGAGGCATTTAAGCTGCTGGAAGGCCCAGATGCCCGGCCCTGCCCATGGAGCCTCTCCTGCCACCACACAAGGATGCAGCTTCCACAGGCAGATCGAGGGCTCGGGCCCATACCAGACTGCCAGCCGGAACCAGGAGTCATTGCAGGAGCCGCACTGCACCTTCGTAATGAGAAGAAAGCGGCTCACTCACGTGAACCCAGGCATCACTCAGGAAAGTGGATATGCTAAGAGAACTTAGGCAATTCATTTGCGATCACCAGGGGTTTCACTTGCTTTCAACACATTTTTTTTTAGATTTAAAAAAAACTGCTATCACCAGCATTAACTCTGGCTCCCCGTCGCCCTGCCATTTCATGTAATAATTCCACGGGGAGTCCTGGCTGGTATTTAGCTCCTAAGTTAAGCTCCACTAAACAAGCCCAGTGCAAAACTAGCTTCTCAGATCAGCAGTTTCCCCTCCCACTTGCCATAGCCCCTTCACTCTCTAGGTTCTTAAGGCCTCTAACATCACACCCAGCCAGCATTCACGACACCCAGGCTGTGTGCTAAGTGCAGAGCATGTGTTAGGAGTGGCTGCCCCAGTCCTCGTTCAGCAGCACAGGGAGACAGGCCCGACTGTGCCTAGGAGGAAATGAAACCAGGACAGGCCACATCCCCAAGCTGTATGGCTAGCAGTGGGCGGGGCTTCAACAGAGGCCAGGCGGGAAGCCACTATGCTACCTCCCGCAGCGTTTGCCCTGGGTGTCCTGACTTCCAAGCCACCCCTTCTCAAATTTGACTGAGCATGCAAATCACCTGGAGCTGTTTTAAAAATGCAGATTCTGGTTTGGCAGGACCAGGTGAGGCCTGGCCTTTGGTATTTCTTGCACACTCTGAGACACTGCAGATGCTGTGGGTCACTGGCCCACACTTGGAGGAGCCTGAAGGAGGCACAGGCTAGCCCTTCAGGGTGGTTAGATCAGAGACTGAGTGCAGGCTGGGAGAAGCAAAGGCCAAACTCTGTCTTGGGGTGGGGGTCCTTGTTCTCCCCTGGTTCTCTCCTGATCACCCCAGATAGTGCTCCCGACTCCTGGGAGAGACAGAGGGGCGGAGCTATTTCAAAGGTCAGTGTTCTCATCCTACCCTGTTCATCCCGTTTCTCAAACTCCATACCCAGACATGGAACCAGAAGTTTCCTTTGCTCTCTGGAGGAAATTGCCAGAACCAGACAAATCCCTTTGGCCCTCATCATATTTCCTGCTGCCCGCATTGACCACTTACTGTATACCAAGATAGACACTGGGAACACTAGGAACAGCAACCGTGGCTGTGGTCCCTGTGCTCAGGCAGCTGACTGGGGTGCCTGGCCAGCTGCTGTCCAAGGGAGCTCATGGTGCCAGGTGAACTCGTGGTGGGGGCAGGGGTGCAGGCAAGAGCAGTAGCTGGGCTGGGCACTGCCAGGTGCCCTGAACCTTGAGAGAGTCAAGTCTATTGCGTGTTAGCCCCAATGCAACTACATTCACTACCAATAAAAACTGAGGCCACCATGCCACTCGTGGACGCTACCTGGAGGCAGGCACTCTTTCACAGACTTGTAGACTCAGGCCACTGCAGCCCCTAGCTCAAGGTCAACCCTTAGCAAACTGGCCCCTACCCATCAGAAAACTGGTCCTATTGGAAAACCCCTAGAGCCCAACTCTCTGCTGCCCACACAGTCTGCCCCAGTAGAGTTCAGAGCCCTGAATTCAAGTCCTACCTTTGACTTTCCAAGTGCCGTGACCTTGAGCAAATTAGTTTTCTTCCCTGAGCTGAATTTTTTCCATTGGCACTGGGTGTGATTCCCAGGGTCTAGCCCAGAGCAGATACCGTATGATAAGGAATAGATGCACATATGTTCTTTATTATACATAGTCTTTGAAGTGAAAGGCCTTTACCTTTTTAAAAATGTAGTTTAATACTATTCAATGAAGCAAGTGATTACTAAACATTTACCAAACCCAGAATTTGGGGGCCAGAAACAGAGGGCACAGATGAGAAGACAGGCAAATCCCTGTTCCCAAAAGAATCTGGAAACAACTGAGTTGTGCCAAATGGATGTGACAACATTAAAGACAACCTGGGCAGACAACGAGGCAGTAAGGTTGGGTGTCCAAACACCCAGGGCAGACAATGGAAGATCTGGGGTCAGGCCAGCTGGCATGGGGGGGTGGGGTCCCTGCAGGAGGGGTGCTGCGAGCCAAGTCTCCAAGAATGGGAAAGAGTTGTAGGAAAAGAAATCAACCACCACAGCCATAATAATGTCAAACATTTATGTACTCATTGCTACTCCATGTCAACACTGATCTGTGCACTCTACATACTTAGCTTATGTCATTCTCACTAGCACATAAGGAGAGGGGACCGTTACCATCACTGTTTTACTGAGAAGAAAGCAGGCACAGTGAGGTTACATGACTTACCTAGTTGCCCAGAGAGCAGGGTGCAGAACTGAGGCTCACACCCAGACAGACACCAGGGCCCCACGGCCAGCGAGGCCCAGCGGCCAGCCAGGAGCCAGCATCTCCACAAACAGAGAAAAGGAGGGCTGGGACATCCCTCCGAGCAGGGTCAAGAGAGAAGGGAAATGTGGTGCAAGACTTGGAAGGTAGGGCAGGCAGTCCAGCAGCCGCTCAACTTGCAGCAGGTAAGTGCAGGAGGAGAGCAAGGCCAGGAGGTGACTTAAGGCCTGCAGGAAACCTTGTCGGCAGCCACAGGCAGTGCCGACCCTCCTCGCTCATGGAGAGAAGGATTTCCCCACGCCCCACTGATGGCACGAGAGGGAGACCTCCACTGTAGAAGCAGCTTCTGTCCTCCTTCCACCATGCAGGTTCAAGAGGCCTCTCCAGGACATAACAGCCTCTCTCGTTCCTATTTGCCAGCGATAGAGACCCGGCTCCCAGCCGCCCTGGACCAGGCTGCCTCTGAAACTCTGCACTCACATTGCAGTAAAGGCCAGTGCCTGCTCGACTTAGACATGGCAGGCACACACTGTGGGCAGGTGGAAGAAGGCGGCAGGGGGTGAATGTCCAGCACCTGCATTTGGAAGAAAGGCAGGATCAACAGAGCCTAGAGCCACAGTATTCCAAGATCCTCATTTCTCTGGGCAGGGAGCCGGGCATGCCATTGTCCAAGGCCTTTGAAGCCACACAAATGGCACCAGTCCCAGTAAACATCCCCCAAGACAGGACGGGAATCTGAATTCTTGTCCGCAAATGGCCACCTGCCAGGGACCCCCTTCAGCAACAAGCTCCCTCTCCCAATCCCAGAGGTGGCCTCTGTCCAGCCTATGCATAGCAGCTGGAACAAGGCATCCCAGCCCCCTGGCTCCAGCAGGGGAAGGACTGCTTCCATTTGCTAAGGGTCTTCTTCATTTCCTTCACCTTCTCACAACTGCACTTTCTAAAACAGGATATTAAGGGAAGAGAAACCAAGGGCTTTGGGGTTTTTTAGCCTCCGCTCCAGGGAGAAACAGATACTCATCCCTGTCTGAAATTGCTTCACTCCGAGAGCTTGTGGGCCACGGGAGCCTCCCGCCACAGATGAGCAGAAAATAGAGTTTGTTTCTCTATTTCCCAGCCCCCTTGCCTCTCGCCCTCTCCTTCTCTCTCCCGCCTCTTCCTTTCTGCCTGGTGCACGGCTGGGGGCTGGGGGCTGGGGGCTGGGGCCTCGTGGCTCCACACGGCTGCCTGGTGCCACAGAGCAGGGCATGGGCTCCCACAGTACGCAGCCTGGAAGGGAGGGGAACCAGCAGAAATCCTGCCCACTTCCTCCCACACTCCCGAAACCCTTCCAAACCAGTCGTCAAATAACCCTGGACGGAGGTAGACCCAAGGATCTTTTGTTCCCTGAAATATTCAGGTTTTCAGGTCATTCTCTGGCCTTGCCAGGAATGCAGTGTGCTCCTGGCTTGAACAAAACGCGCTAGTGTTAAAATATTCATCTGGTTTTGGTTGGGACTGAGGGGGTGTGTGTGTTTCAGGGAAACAAAAACATTATTTTCCCCGCTTCCTCTGCTCCCAAGCACACCTGGGAGGTTCATGCTCCACCTTGATTTTGGCAACTTCTGTTTTAGATTCCTCCATGTTCCCCAGGATGCAGAGGGTGGGAGAGACACAGATGGATGGATTCAACTAGTTGTTCCTTCTTCAAGGGAAAGGGGAGGGATATTAGATATTTTCTTGGAAGTTAATTCAACTGGAAGCTGGGCACTGGGAATATTCTGTCCAAGCAATTAATCCCTGCCCCCGCCCCACCCACCCACTGCTGCCCCACCCCAGCCCCTGGTGGTAGCCTACCCTCCAGAAGGTCAGGTGCACACATGCCCACTGACCAGATCCCCACGGGGCAGGACCCCTCTTGGGCCAACTGGACCAGACTAGGATCTTTTAATTATCAGTCACTCCACTTCCTTTCCCTCCGCTCCTTAGTCCCAGCACAGAAACCTGTCAAGCATCCACCCCGAGGACTGGGAAAATCAGCTACCTACTGGCCCTGGTCTTTAACTAAAGGCTTGAGCTAAATTATATTACAGACCGTGGGGAGCTTAGGAGTGGTGGCTGGAGGAAGGGCTGTTGTTGGGCTTGTGGGGAGAGAGAAGGGAGGGTCCAGGCAAGCTGAGCATGCTGGCATCCACTTCTCAAGAAAAGCTGGGGAAACTGAGGCTTGAGTAGGAGTAACATAATTCATGAGGGGCTGGGGAGGCAGGGAATCCAGCCAGCCCCTGCTCCATCCTTTCTCAAGGACCACCATAAAGAGTTCCAAACAGTCTTTGGGGTAAGAAGATAGACACCCCAGGTAGTCAGTCCTGGGAGATGACCTCTCCCATGGGAGGGCACAGGGAGGGCTGGAAGAGGGCCAGCTGAAGAAACTCAGTGGCCCAGAGTCATCCAGACCAACACACCTTCCTGCCTCGCATGCAGTTTACCAGCGAGTTTATCCACCTACCTTTCAAATTATACCTTGATGCGGCCTCCCCAGCCACTGCCACCACCGTGGACTGTCATCTCCAGCCAGTACAGCAGCAGCAGTGGCCACCCACAGGACCCTGAGCTTCCACCCTTGCTCTTGGATGTTCCCATCTCCACCCAGAGGCCATAGCAATCTTTATACAAACTTAAAATAGGAAAATGTCACTCACAGCTTACAGCTCTGCAATAATTTCCTATTGCAGAGAATAAAATCCCAGTTCTTGGCCACGTCCTGCAAGGCCCAATATCTCCTCGGCTCTGCTGGCCTCTCTCATGTCGTGGGAGCCACTGTCCCGGTCACTCCCCACACTCCAGCCCCACACCCAGCTGGCACCCTCTCATCCTTTAAACCTCAGCTTGACCAACATCCTCCCATTTTTCCCTATCCCTGCACCAATAACACGTCTCTTAGTTTGTAATTATGTATTTACTTGTTTGCCTGTTTATTCCTGGCTTTTCCATCAACACAGTAAACTACACAGAGGTGTGGAAAATACATGTATTCATTCCCCAGAGCCCAGCAAAATACCTGAAGCAGAGCAGTCTCTCAAATGTTTGTTGAATGAATTAAAGAACACAGGCCTTCCAGTTAGCTCAAAGCAGAACTTCCCCATTGCCAAGGGATGAAGAAAGGAGAGCTCTCAACACTCAAGACCCGTAGAAACAAATATTCTTCCAACCTGTGATGCATATCAATCTTCCTGGCTCCTTCTTAATTCCTGATCACATTTGGATTCAGATATTTAAGAAGCCAGAGAAGCAAATGTTATACAATGCCCCGAGAAGGCCCCAGAGATTCCACATTCGAGGGTAGAAAAGTTTCACTTTCATAAAGCCTAATAAAATCTTGCTTCCACCGAGCAGGCAGCGGAGAACGCATTCAGAGAGCCTACAGGGCGCTCTGTGGATCGTGAGAGCATAGAAACGTGGACTGTGACCAGAATACCGGAGTTCACAGGACCCGCCAGGAGGACAGCCCAAGGCCCGGCCAGGCCCACCACACGCACAGAAAAAGGGCCCTGAGAGTTTACGGGCTGAGTAGATGTACGCTCCAGCCGTGATATTTATAACAATAAATGATTCACGAGATTGCCACAGCCCACCGCAGTCCTCCTTAAGAACCGTGGACAAAAACAAACACATACTCACCGCCCCCTCCCCAAAAAATAAACAAGGGGGGAAGAGAGGCGGTATGTTCCTCCAGCCCCACTGATGTGGGCTTACTCATTACTCTAATGTAATCAGAAGAACATTAAACATTTCTAAAGTCTCCTCTCTTTTCCATGGCTGATTAAGCAGTTGGGAGCGGAGAGTTTACTGTGAAAAAAAGCAAACAATTATGTGCTATCCGAGGTAAACATTACCTTAGTAATGGAAGCTGAGATGCGCAGCCCCATTGTCAGTAGGGATTATCATTATAATACTTAAAATAACATTTATAACACTTACTGAAATTACACGAATGAAGTCTGCAGAGACACCAAAATGAAATCAGCTCAATGTGTTTTTATAAGAATACTGAAATCTCCGTCCCTTGGAGGAAAGTTATAGGCATTAACAGTTTTTGCTGGGCCTCCATTAGCTGGTAAAATTTGAATACTGTTTCTTAGGTGAGCTCTAATCTTCTTTGAATCCTCCCAACACATTTTATCTGTAAAAAATTGTAGTTAAAAATTTAGTTTGATGGAATGATATTTAAGTGCTTTTCCTCATCTAACTCCCTGAAAGCGCCCCAGAGAGTCTCCCTGTAATTTGTTCAAACGAAATAATATTTTCGTTTCCCCGTTTCTCTTTGTTGTCTTGGGTGATGAAAAGTAACATTTCTTTTCTTTCAATCCTATTAAGCGAGGCTCGAGGAATGCCAGCCACTCAATCCAAATGCAACCTGGCAGACAGGCACTCGGCTTAAAAAACGGGACCTGCCAACCCGGGTTTCTGTCAGGAGCTGACATGTCACCAGGCGTCAGTTCTGTGCAACATTTCCCAAGCAATAACCAGGGTTATCAGCAAGCTGAGTTGAGTTTTTTCCTTCTCTCTCGCTCTCTTTATTTCGGTTGACATGCTGGGAAACTTGGCTCAAATATCTGGTTAGTTGCACATACTCTGTCTGCACCCCCATGCAACTCACCACGCTCACATAGTCTCCTGAGCCCACCTGACGCCTACACGCAAGCTGGGGATGCAAGAAACTGTCCCATTCTCCAATTGCAGGACTTCCTCCCAGGGGAAGCCCCTTCCAGGCAGGAAGGTGCATGAGATCCTACTCTATTCCCTTCCTGAATCCATTGAGTCTCCTATTCCTCTTCTCATCCCCCATGGCTTCCTTCCACATTGCAGACATTGATCAAACTTACAAACTCCAAGCCACTCTTCAAAACCTGTCATAAAATGTCACCTCTTCTCTGAAGCCCTCCCCAGCATCCGAGTTGTATCTGTGCTCCCATTGCATTCTGCAAATGCTTTTACTTCATCCAGAAAGGTGTGATTAAATAAGTTACAGTGCAGCCATAAAATAAAACACTATGCATACTCTATTTTTTAATGAAGCAGAACCAAATGGGTTGAAATAGAAAGAAATCCACAGTGCAATCCTAAAAGCGAAGGAAGCAAGATGCAGAATAACCAATGTAATTGATCCCATCTGAATAATACATGGAAATGGGCAAAGGAAATTCTTGGAGGCACATAAACATCAATAAGAGTGGTAGGTGGCTTCCAGGGAGTGGAAACTGAGGGAGGAGTCAAGAGGGGTTAGAGAAGGAAGAATTTATATTCTTCTATGTATTAAAATCTTTTTCCACAAATATGCATTACTTTTGGATGAAAAAATAATAAAATCAACCTATGTTGATGAAAAAAAAAGACTTACTAGCACCATTTTGAATTTCTACATTTAACTCACTGGAATGAATGCTATCATAGGATAAATCACTATCACCAAAGATCAGTTTTATCACACAACTTTCTAAATGACCTATACTCCCTATCCATATGTGAATATCTTGCTGACATCACACCTGTTAATTTATTGTATGTATGGAACCCCTCTGAAGATGAAATTCTTTTAGCGACCTACTCAAAATTGGGCTCTGCCTTCCCCTTTCTGTTCCTGCCTGACTGGTAAACAGAAGGAAAGGCCAGCCAAGAAGAACCACAATGAGACCTCAGAGGCCACCTATGGACCGCAATTTTGGACACTAGCAAAGGGTCAGGACCCTAGGAACCTTCCTGGACTGATGGGAACAAATGGTCATGTGTTTGAGGCATTTTGGCCAACTTCCAATGGTGGGTTTTTTCATTTCTTATATGTTTCTATCCTTGGATGAAAGAATAGCAAGAACAATATGACCAGGGATGCTGGCAGGACACTGACATTTGGGTCTTCCAGATAAAGCTGCGATCTGACATTAGAAAAGCATCTTGTGATGATGCTAATCACACCATAAGTGGGGAAAAAAAGTCATGATGGCAGCATCATTCCCATTCTATAAGAAATGTCTATGGATTCTAAATGATTTGAGAACAAATACATATGCACAAAAATATTAAGCCTATCAATTTCATTCTAATGACATAATTTTCTTTACAGATGCATTAACCACCTACAACACACCATAAGTGGGGAAAAAAGTCATGATGGCAGCATCATTCCCATTCTATAAGAAATGTCTATGGATTCTAAATGATTTGAGAACAAATACATATGCACAAAAATATTAAGCCTATCAATTTCATTCTAATGACATAATTTTCTTTACAGATGCATTAACCACCTACAAAAGTACTAATGACTGTATGCATATTTCATATATATTCACACACACATATATATATACACATACATAAATGCATATATACACACACTTATATGTCATCAAGCTCAATGACCATTAACCAGGGAGAAAGGGTGGATACTGTACCAAATCTATATCCAATAATGGCAAGTGCCTAGCAAGTGTGACATAGTGCTAATGAACAATCAATAAAATATATTGATCAGGTTTAGGCTAGTGGTCCTATAACCAAGTACCACAACCTTACAAATATCAACAATCTGTCCTGAAGTTGGGAATCCAAATGTTTTCTGCTACTTTGCTAAGTTGTAAGAAAGCTAAATTCTTTTAAATTATGGAGTGGAGCTAGGGGCAGGAGGAAGTTGGAGCGTGGGGTGCTCAGGAATGTGTCAGTCACAGACCCAGCTTGTTCACTGAGCAGATACCAGGCCTAGAAGATGCTAGAATAAGCTCTGATAAACCACAAAGCATTGTCTTCCAAGCTTAAAAAGTCCCTTTTGTAAATATTGGTTTGTAGGTGCCAACACCCGTGTGCTTAGAGAAGGAAGATGCAGGAATGCAAACCTCTCCCACACTTCCCATGAAAATGAGAGCTATAGCTGGTTGGTGCAAGGGTGTAAGAGGCCTCTGTGGAGCCCATTTCAAATGACAAAGAAGATCCCTCCCCCAGCCCCCACCGGGTCCCTTAGTAGCTAACTGGATATACAAAAGAACGTCTATCTAATCCCTTTTAGGAGCTGGGCCTCTATTGCGGAATGAATTGGAGTGGCTGCTATCTACTGCCTAAGCTTAGGGCATCCTGTACTTTGTCCAAAAACTGTATTTTTCAAGCTTTAAGGGGGCTGCTGAACTTTGGTTTTCTGGGACTTTTCCAACAGCCCATACCACAGCCTCCTCGAGCCTCCTAGAGCTATAGGAATTGTCTGTACTCATATGCTGGGGCTGCCATAATGAAGAACCACATGAAGACTGGGTGACCTAAGCAACAGAAATTTATCTTCTCACAGTTCTGGAGGCTGGAAGTCCAAGATCAAGGTGGCAGTGTCAACATGGCTAGCTTTCTCTGGGGCCTCCCTGCTTGGCTTGTAGGTGGCCACCCCCTCGCTGTGTCCTCCCATGATCTGTCCTCTGAGCACATGCATCCCTGATGTCTCTCTGTCCAATTTTCCTCTTCTTATGAGGACACCAGTGAGATTGTACTAGGGCCCAACTGAGGGCCTCATTTTGATTAAATTACCTATGTAACAACGCTATCTCCAAATACGGTCACATTCTCAAGTACTGGGGGTTAGGGCTTCAATATGTAGAATGCACCGGGAACATAATTCAGCCCAGAACAGTGTCTTCTTGGGTCTCTATTATTCCTGAAGGAAGGAGCCTCAGCTGTCTTGTCTGTGTCAGATCCAGAGCCTCCTCCCCAGCACTCACTTCATTAGCTAAGTGCACCAGGCTTCTCTAAGCACTGCCATGGCTTTCTCAAGGCAGAAGGGTCAGAAGTTCTCATGAACTTCCAGGGGCGATGACCCTGACTGTTTCTCCCCAAACCACCCTCTTTCTAAATTACCTTTAGGCTATGGCAACAGGGACTTGAAGGTAACTTCATCCAATCTCTTCCCCCAAGACCCCCTCAGGGTTGCAAGACCTGATCGATTGGAAGACCTTGCAGAAGGAAAATTATGATAAGAAAGAGCAGTGGCTGCCCCCAGAACACAGATCAGGTGTGGGTGAGAAAGCGCTCAGGAGGCAGGCACTGACTCGGCCTCTCAGCCCCCGAGGAGCAGCCCACACCTTCCCTCCCACTCCCAAGGTCCCCCCAAGTCCCACAGCTACCAATGGAGGGTCAGACCCCCCACCCCCACACCCATAGCCGCTGTACAGCCAGCCATTGTTACACAGGCCTCGATGGGGGGATGAGAGTTTGGGAGGTATTTTTTAGTTGCATGCATTTTGAAAAATTTGTTCATGTGTGAGATGCATCCTGCCTGTGCTACAGAGAGCAGGCTTTGCAATCTGAATCGGCAAATTTGTTAACTGACTGTTGAGTCTAATGTTACACCACTATTCTGCCTCTCGTTAGCAACACAAATTACCGGCAATTAGCCGGCTGACTGTTCAAAGGCAGTTCAATTTCATGTATAAAGAGAACTATATAATGCTTAATGTATCTATCAAATGTAACAGCCCAAACAAAATTAATGATATGAATACAATGAGTGCTTATAAGGGATAATTACAAGGTGTCCGTCATGAGAGGCGAGCCATGGAGTCAGAAGCACAATTCAGGCAAACAGTCACCAAAGTTCTCGAGGCTGGCCTAGGCTGTTAGGAGAGAGAAAAGGAATTGTGATCCAGAGGAGGCTCAGCCCTGTCACTGGACAGGGTGGGAAAGCAGGCCACTGTGACGTCTGAAATACACAGCTGTGATTTCAAGCCCTGAGTGAAATGAGACACTGGGCTCCATTTCCTCATCTGTAAAATGGGAACAATAGCATCTGCCTCCCAGAACCCTAACCTGGCACAACACAACCAAACGGCAATGAAAGAGCACTGCTAACTCTCCTGGCCTCACCTGGAAGAAGGTGGCGATGCTGCTGATGTTCTTATTATTACATAAGAATTTCCAAGGTGAGGCCCAGCAGACTTCTTCCCGCCTGCGTCGCTGACAGAGTAGCGTGGCGCGATACAAACGACACTTCGATTTAATTACCACCTTTTTTTTTTTCCTCCTGTAACTAAACATTTTCCTCTGCTCAGTATCCCTGGAATGACTGGGCCATTCCCAGTGTATTACTTGCATATCTATAATTAAATAATTAAGAATTGTTCAAGCCCTTCCAAACACAACAAAAGGCGATGATTATTTCAAAGCCACTTTAGGAAGAGTCAAGCCCCTATCAGCTCCATTTTTTGCTAATAGTTATGCAAGGCTGCACCGGCAGCATTCCCTCTTGCATGCCAGCACACCAATAAATTAAGATATTCCTGGCCGCATCTGCACGAGGGAAATTAGAGCATTACCTGGTCCCCGCCAGTGTGCCAGCTCCGAGCGGCAGGCGCAGCCCACGCTGGGCGACCAGCTGTCTGCGAATGTGGCGTGTGGATCACAGCTCAGAGCCAGGGGATCTCTTAGGAGGTCTGCTCTAATATCACAACTGCCTCGCTGCAGGACTGTTCCCTTCACAGCACAGTATTCAAACACTTCTTCCGCCTCTTTCTTTCCAGCTTCGAACCAGGGAGAACCGGGAGCTGGGACCTCCGAGCCAGTCCCCAGATGCCAACATGAGCCTGGCTGATTTTTCTTGTTCACCTCGGAATCCTTAATGGTGAGGACAGCACCAAGGCACTTTGTTTTCTGAAACCCCGGCCCCAGCTGCCTTGGAGGAGGGGCAACCTCATTCCTGGTGGGTGTAACTTCACCAGGCACAATGTCTCGTTGGTTTTGATGAGGGACAAGTAGCCCTTGTGGAGACTTAACAGCCAAAATGATTCCACAAGGGTTTACACAAGCACAAACTCTCTGTCCCAAAAAGAGGGAAAGACCGATTTTCCCAGAAATGGGTGGAGGCTTTTAGCTTGGGAGGCCAAGTCCCAGGGTGTGTAACGTCTTGAGGATCAATATCCAGTTTCCCTTGCGTTCCTTTAGGTCTGAATCTCTCTCCCTCTGCAGAGCTCCTGAGTCCCTGACCATGACAGACAGGCCTTGGAAACGGTCCCTGTGCTTTAGACAAACAAAAGCAAAAAGAATGAAGTGCCACTGACCCTGCATTTGGCAAATGTTCGAGGCATCCAGATGAAGCCTCTTTGGCAAAATAACCTGAGGTGCCACAGGCCTGGATCAGAGCTGGGGCTTGGGAGGTGGGAAGAGTAAGGCTATGAACATCGGGGGTCCAACAACCATGTGGGTAGGGGTTGTGGGGACAGGTGGAAGGAGCTGATCTAGGAGCTGCTGCTGAGTCAGAAGCACTGAGACAAGGGGCTTTGACACTGGTGTGGGAGAGGGTGAAGACAGTTTCAGGCAGCGGGCTGTGGGGGTGGAACAGGAGAGAGAAGGAAGCTAGGGCTGGACACCACTGATTTGAGGGTTTTCAGACATGCCTGAGGACAAGAGTGTCTAAGGAGTGGTCAACAGGGTCTAATGGCCTGGAAAGACTACAAAAGTCATCAACTTCTACAGTCAGGAGTCACCGGTGACTCTAGCAAAAAGAATTTCAAAGAGCATCATGCTCTTCGCAATGCCTCTAACTTTTGCTGTACTCATCACCTAAGAATTATCTTTCACTGTTTCTTCTGGTGAACTCCTATTCATCACTTTAGAGACCCAACTCAAATGCCTCTTCTCTTTCAAACTTCCACTGACCACCCCCTACCTTCACATATCTATTCCCACGCACACATAACCAGGACAGGCAATCACTTCCTAACCCATTCATACTACTTAGGAATTTGCACATCTATGCGTCTACCTCTCCCATCAGATTGGATATTCCTCTAGGATACGAGCTGTGTTTGCCTTAGCTCAGGGTCCCCAGCAATCAGCAAAAAGCCTGGCATGGAGCTGGCAAAAACAGACCGGATGGCATGAGAGGAAAACTATTCCAAGCCTAGGGTGGAAAGTCTGAGACTCTGTGAATCTTCCCTGCTGCAGGAGGCTGCCTCAGTAAGTTGTACTGGGGGTCAACTCCTGAACCAAAAGGGCCAGAAACCAGAAGACCGTGGGCATCCATGTGTTTGTACTCAGTGCGTGAGATGAACATCTTCCTCCCAGGGCACAGTGGGGGCGTCTGCCCAGAGGGGTGGCAGCTGGCTCCCGACCTTACATACACTGAGGCTAAGCCCCATCTCCAAAGGACAGAGCTCTCACCGGGTCCCATGAGGCCCACAACAAGTGAAAACTGGATTCTTCTCCCTTTCACTCTATCTGGGTATGAGCTGTTGCAAATTATGCTGCACTTTCTTGGCTTCATGAGCAGGTTAAATTCCACCCAAGCTGGTCTCATCAGTACCCAAACAGGCTACATCCTTCTAAACCTTTTCTGACTATTCCATCCTCTACATTCTCTTTCTCGTCAAAAACTCAGACTCTAGCATTTAATCCTAAACTGTTTATAACATGAGATGTTTTACGGTAGCTATGTCTGCCTCCCAAATATGTTGAAAGCTTCTAGAGGGCAGCAACAAATCCTGTATCTTTTAAAATATCTACCTTAATCCAAAGCCAAGCAAGAATATTTGATAGGAAAATACTGGGAAAGTGCTGCCTGCTACCACTACGCCACCAGTAGCAGACATGGCCAAACAAGCACCTATCTGTTTCTCATGACGAATGACTCATGCATGCAACTTGATCACTTCTGCCAGTTTTATCGGACAGCTGCTCTCCAACAGAACTGGAAGGAGCTGTGAAATGCATGACTTCAAGGAGGCCCCAAGAAGGTACTGCTCACAGCAGCAATGTGCTTGGATGCAGCCCCTCTCTGAGGTCCTCCCCAGCAGCCCTCCTCTGTCAACAACTGAAGGGGCCACAGAAAATCAGGAGAAACAAAGACAACAGCCACCATCCCCATTCTTGGCATTTCCCCCAAAAGTCACTGAAACCCCTCTTCCCACTCCACATTCCAGTCTCAGTAGGTCAAAGTCCATCGCAAAGGGGAAAACCCAGCTCCCTAGGATGTGCCCTTGTCCAAGCTTTCCCACTGCCTACCCAACCAAAATCAGACAAAGAGATAAGACAAAAGGTAGGAACTCTTGAGCCATCCATCTGCTGTCTTTAATATTAGTTTATAAACATGATTTCTTCCTCCTCTGCTACTCGCTCTACTCTGGGCTAAGAAACGTAGCTCAAGACCTGATCTGGGTATCACTTTTCAAATGCCCAAATCCCTGTAAAGGTTTAGTGTCTAGCTGTGTGCATTTTGCTCAGTATTAACATGTTCAATGGAGTACTTTGATTTTTTTTTTATCTAGACGCCAGAAGCTGGTGAATATATGCTTCATAGCTTCAGATAAACCTTTTGTTCTTCTGGGGCTGATCAGCTGGTGGAGCAGCGAGAGGGAGAAGGGGAGGGGAATTCACAGGGGCTCAGCGGTTTCAAAAAGTCAAATTACCTCTGAGCCATAGCAAGGCTGATAATTTAAATGAAAAAATATATATACAGGCTGCAGCACACAACACCGTCTCTGTTAGGACTTTTAATGAAGCCCCAGTTGTGATGACACTGAAGCCGGGAACGCTACAGTGGGATAATTACTTGGCTCCCACACAGCTGAGTTCCATAGATGCATTATTAACAGCACATTCCTCGCCATAACGAGAGCTGAACAGAGGTAGGCTCCGCAGACCTTGGCGTCCGCCATTAGCGGCCTGGCGCAAACACAAATGAGTGTTTTCACAAAAGCATGCAAAGGTTGTGAAATTCCAATGAGTCTTGTGCTGGGAGGTGGAGATGGGGTGGGGTGAAGGGGAAGTGGCGAATATATATATATATATATATATATATATATATATATATTTGGTCCATACAGACGTGACCAGAGATGTCACCTTTCCCTGCGCAAGGTACTTGGAGTAAGGCAACCTGGGAAATTACGGAGTCAGAACACATTGATTTTCCCGCAGCAGATCCAGGCAGCAGCCCTGATGAAGAATTACAGAGGAAATGCAATAACCTAATTCTCCTCCAACCTGGCCCTGCCGCGCCTGCAGCCCTGAGCGTACCTGGCTGGGGCTGCGGGCAGCACCTCCTGACCCGGGCATGCTGCACAGCTGGACTCCTGTTTGGCACTGCCGGGCAGTCCCCCATTCCCAGCCCCGGCTCACACCCAAACCACAGCACTCACACCGGCCACGTTTTCAAGACATGCAGGCATCACGGCTGCTTCGAGGGGCAAGGGTCTTCTGGAAAAGAGAAAGCCACAGATACGGGCATTCTTGCTCCCAGCTCACCCCAATTAAAAGCGGGGATAAAGACACACACTCATTATCACCCAGGGGCAGGGAAAGCCTCTGCACATCCCATACAGGGGCTCCAGGGCACCAGGGTGACTTAGCCAAGGCTGGTGGGAAGCCGTTCCCCCAGCCCTGTGCTTCCCCTTGGTCTTCTCCTCAATTTCTCTTACCCTGGAAGCGTCTGTTTCAAGGTGACCCTGTTTCACGAGTTAGCCCCAGCGTTCCCCGCCTGCTCACAGAACCAGGGGCCTCCCAGTAATTAACACCCGCACTTGATGAGGTCCAGCTGGCAAACTGAAGCGATGCCAGCATCCTCACGCCACAACCTGGGCTCCAGCAGGCCCGGTGAGGGCCTTTCCCCCACCACCATTCTGGCCACTCTGTCCCCAGAGAAGGAGGAGAAAGTTACCCATTTGGCTAGCATGATGTTCAATAGAGAGTTGTTTCTAATAGTGACACTACTAAAAGCTCCAACGGGAAATTTAAACTGTGGCACTTCTTATAATGGAACACCAAGCAGCCACTAAAAATGATGGTGTAGAGACATGTGTGCTGACACAGAAAACTGTCACTGTCTACTGTTGGGGGGAAATGATTACAAAATAATATGGGCATTGTAACTCCACTGGAAACCAAACCAAGTGTGCTAAAATAGTATGGACAGTGTAAGTCCACTGCAAACTAAACATAAGTGTGTAAAAATAGGATGAGCATTGTAACTCCACTGGAAACCAAGCCAAGTGTGCAAAAATAGTATGGGCATTATGACTCCCCTGGGAAGCAAATAAGTGTGCAAAAACAGTATGGGTATTATAAGTCCACTGCAAACTAAACATAAGTGTGCAAAATAGTATAGGCATTATAACCCCACTGGAAACCAAGCCAAGTGTGCAGAAATAGTATGGGCATTATAAGTCTACTGAAAACTAAACAAAAGTGTGCAAAAACAGTATGGCCATTTATAACTCCACTGGAAACCAAACCAAGGATGCTAAAATAGTATGGGCATTATAAGTCCACTGCAAACTAAACACAAGTGTGCAAAAATAGTAGGGCATTATAACTCCACTGGAAGCCAAGCCAAGTGTGCAAAAATAGTATGGACATTGTAAGTCCACTGCAAACTAAACACAAATGTGCAAAAATAGTATGGGCATTATAACTGCACTGAAAACCAGACACAAGTGTGCAAAAGTCTGTGCATTATAACTCCACTGGAAACTAAACAGTATGGACATTAAAACTGCATTGGAAACCAAACACAAGTGTGCAAAAACAGTATAGACATTAAAACTCTGCTGGAAACCAAACATGAGTATGCAAAAGAGTAGGTAGTGATTCCATTTCCACACAGGAAAAAAAAAAAAAAAATAGGCACCACTGTCTTTGCTGTTAGAAGTCAGAGTTGTGGTCCTCTGGGGGCTGGGACGGGAAGGTGCAGGAGGTGAACTTCTGGGGTGTGGGTCACACTGTGTCATGATGTAGTGCTTACCTGGGTTTGGTCTGGGAAAATTCAGCAAGCTATCTGCTGCTTATGACAAGTAAGCTTTTCTGTATGTAATGCATCAATAAAGGGTTATTACATTAGGTTGGCGTAAAAGTAATCGCGGTTTTTGCAGTTGCTTTTAATTTCTATTTATTGATATGTCTACTTTTCTGTATAAATATTAAACTACAACAAAATGCTTTTTAAGACTGTATCTATGCATGTGTGAACACACAGAATTGGGAAAGGTAAACATCAAATTGTTAACAGCAGTTTTCCCTGGGAGGTGAGATTAAGGGTGATTTCTATCTCTTTCTTCTGTTTATCAGCATTTTTTTTCCTGTAAGGAAAGTGTATTACTTGAGTTTTTTAAAACACAGCTTTTTTAAAAACAGGAGGGGCGGTTCAGCTGAAATTATAAGGAACACAGCCAATTAGCAAAATTAATAACAACCACCACATCATCATCTACTCAACAAATAAAGCACTAAAATGCAGTTTGGGACCTATTCAACCCCAGAGTCTTCTTAATGCAGGCTCCCCTAAAACACGGTGACAGAATTCTTTTGCAGAAGTCACTTGCAGGAGTGAATTCTTTTTCCCTGGCCTGGCCCATAAGCCATGAACCAAAACGTGAATAAGACAGCTCTGTGTGCCAGGGCATCGCTGTAAAGCCTATCCTCGTCACCCACACCAGCCGGGAGTCGGCCATGTGCAACCAGAGAATAGTTACACAAAAGACAAAGCAGGCAGGAAACTCAAACCCACCAGCAAAGGTGTGTGATGCCCCCACCTCTGCCAGAACCAGCTGACCTGCAGGGCTATCCCCTCGCCTCCCCTCCCCACATGCTCCTTGCTCATTTTAGATCCATTTCGAACAGATCAGTCTTCACTCTGCGATGCCCAGATTCCCAGGCTCAACTTCTCACTGCCATCCATAAACAGGGAAGAAGATACGTTAGCAAGGTGTGGAGAGACAGCGTTCGTGCGGTTGTGGGTCTGGGAAGGGTCAGTCATCCAGGTGAAATCCTCATCTCACCCTCCCCAAACCAAAATCCTTTAAATACCTGATCAAGATGGATTTGGAGGAAAGGTTGTACGGGGGAGTGAAGAGAAGGGGGACCCCTGGTGGTGACTGCTATCCACAGCAATCCAGCTCTGACCCCAAACTCATCCCCACCCCACAGAGCCAAACCTCTGGGCTCTGCGTGGTGGCTTATGCCTGTAATCTCAGTGCTTTGGGACGATCACAAGAAGCCAAGAGTTCAAGACCAGCCTGGGCAACATAGCAAGACCCTGTCTCTACAAAAAAAAATTTAAAAATTAGCCGGGGGTGGTGGCATGTGCCTGTGGTCCCAGCTACTCAGGAGGCTGAGGTGGGAGGATTGCTGGAGCCTGGGAGGTCAAGGCTATGATCATGCCACTGCACTCCAGCCTGGGTGACAGAGTAAGACCTTGTCGCAAAAAAAAAAAAAAAAAATTCTCTGCCATTCACAGACCTCACTCCTGTCCCTTGGAGGTCTCACCCCTGCCTCTCCCGCCAGAACCCTCTCTGAAGTCTGGCAGACAGGGTTTGCAGAAATCTCTTTCTGGTGGGACTGTAGCACCTCCCACAGGTCAGCTTCCAAACTGTACCCTGACTGTCTGTCTGCAACCAAGCCATATGCCCTCTGTGCCTTGGTTTCTCCATCTGTGTACATGAAACACCCAAGCCCCAAGCCTGTTCACAGAGAAGGGAGAACGGCCTTAGATCTCCGAGAAGCCCCCAAGACCAGCACTGCTGGTGTGGGACCCGGAAGAAACCCACTTCCTTTGCAAAGTGAGTAAAGCTTATTTAGGAAAGCACAAGGTTGGGGAGGGGGGCCACGGAGGCAACACACTACTGAAGAGAAGACCAAGAACTCTGCCAGGGGCTCAGAAGGCAGCAGAAATCTCTATCTGTAAGAGGCTCCTCCTGGCCCTCCATGGCACCCGCAGGGCCCCCAGAGGCAGCTTCCTATCCCCTGCAGGAGAACAGGAGGAAATGTTGTCCTAGATTACTGGGGATGGACCAAGTCAGGATAGAACTCAAAAACTAGCAGTGCAAAGCAAGTCCTTGAGAACCATCCCCTCCTCTCAGCCCCCCAGCTGCCTGCCCTTCAGCTGGGGGTAAACAGAAGTGGGGACATGTCTGGATTAAGAACCCAGAGCAGTAAATGTTCCCTTTCAGATTGTGCAGGGTGTTAGACCCTGGTTCAGTTGTCTCTCTCTTTATTAAAAATTCCACACTTCCCTCCCATGCGCTATCCCCTCTGGCCCCTCTGGAATCTCTTCCCTGCCTCCTCTCTCCTCTCCTTCCATCAGAAAGTTTGGTGGAAGGAGATGGCCGCACCCTTGCAGTAACACAGCCAGCTGCCTCCAAGCTGGGAAGCCCCCAGGCCTCTCTCAAGAAAGGGGCTGGTTCCTCAACAGAGGGAATGCTTACCTCTCTCACACAGACACACACACACACAAGTGCATACTGACACAAACAGAAAAACACAGGCATACAGAAGAGTGGTTCACTGTCACACCCAACACACACCCAACACACAAACAGGAATATAGAGACATACACTCCCAGACAGGCACAAAAAACACAGATAAATAAACTCACAGATCCAAATACAAAGCATTAAACACATATGGCCACAAACACACTCAAAGACAAACACAAAACACAGAGAGAAGCATCCAGTGTATTAACCCCAAAAAACACCCACAGGCACAAAGACATCGAAACCCATAAACAGAAGACTCAAACTCACGGGGATGCAGATGGACAGGCGAAAAAATAACACAAATTAGAGCACACACGGCCAACAGCGGCAAGAACAACATGATACACAGAGGCCACCACTCAGGCTCAGAGACCTACCCTTAGGAGCTACGACAGGCACACACAGGGCTGTCAACGCAGATGTCTTGGGAGAGCAAGAGGGCGGAAGGAAGCTGGTTCTTAGAAAACTGGACCTTGGTCAGTTGCTCCCAGCACACAGGCAAGGCCCAGCCAGGCTCTTTCAGAACTCCTTGGCATCCTCTTTCTTGTTTTGGTCCTTAAATTCCTCTCCGCCCTACCACCTTGGCCATTTTCACCCTGAACACCCGGGTGACCCCAACAGCATGATCTCCGTCACAGCTAAAGGCGGGAGGGCAGGGAGTGTTGCTGAGATGGGGGTGGGGGGGTCTCTCTTGTGTCCTCTCCTGTTGGTTTTCCTCCCCAATGAGGACTGTACAAAAGAGGGGCTCAAGAAGTTAGGGTTTCCCTGCCACTCCCAGCTCCAGATGGAGCTCACATGTGGCAAACCCACACTGGGACATTGTCCCTGGACACACTTCAGTGGCTACAAACAGAGGCTGAAAATCAAGGTCAAATCTTTCCAGAAACCCCAGGGCTAAACTGCCCTCCAAACAGCCCCTGATCCTGCCTGAATTTAAATTCCCAGGAGCACTCACTAGCATCTTCCTGCCTTCCCAGCCACAGACCAGCTTAGCCTGACTGATTAATAGGGAGAGATCTGCAACTCATATTTAGCACTCAACTGGCAGGATTCACAGGTAAGAATCCTGTTTTAAAAAATAAAGTGCCCACCAGTATCTGCATCCAATGATAGGCTAACAAAATTTTTGTGTGCAGTTAGTTCTGAAACAGTAAACTAAGAAATGAACTCAAAAACCAAACCCGGATTCACTAATCTTGAAACATCCACCAAAATAGCACCAAACTTTTAAACCATGCTCGCTTCCTGGAAAATAAAAATATCAATTGTCTTTTTAAACCTCTATAGTATTTTGTCAATATTTTTTATTACAGCAGAGAATGTATAAATATTTTATTATAAACCAAAGGCCTAAAATAAACAGTTTAGTAAATAGTTATTACGTTACAAGGAAAAACATCTGTGGAAACTGCTTTCCATGTAATTATTCTTGCTATTTTACATTAGCGCTCAACGTGAATTTCTTTGGCACTAATGTTTCACTTGTTCTAAATCTTCCTCCTTGTTGCTATTATTAAAATCTTAAAAAGGTGCCAAATCTTAAATGAAGAAAAAAAAGTGATTCACTAGAAATTATTCATATCACAGTGAGCCGCTACTAAACCTGGCAGGGGTGCAGTATTTTCGGTGAAATTAACATAAAATATACAACTGCAAATTATCCAGGAAATAGCTATGTTCTTTACGGCATGCTTTTACATTGGGAAAAAAAAAATGTTCTTCTCCATCTCGCACAAAGCCGCAAACAGCTCCATTCCGGCAAGTTTTAAAGGGAAAGTAATAGATTTGTCAAAGGAGCACGGGCTTTGAAAACGGACTAACAAATAGCTCAGGGGTGGATCAGCCTTAGGTAATTACCAGAGACAACGTCAGCCCTGGACAGCCGGAGTAGATAGAGAAGGCAAGAAAAACAACAGCCCGCAGCTTCCTTCCCCCTCGATTCCAGAGAATGTATTTCCTCTCGAAGGCCTCAGCCCTTTCTCCTAAACACAAGAAAAACTGTAACACCATGTAAAATGCAAATCTCGCTGTAAATATTTTATAAAATTGTTGCATACATCCCAAAAGCTATAGGTCTTAATTGAGAGCAGGCGATTTTTCTAGTCAATATATGGAAATGGAAAATGCTAATTTGTGTTTTTCTACTTATGAAAAACCCTGGAGAACAGCAAGCCACAAATGCACTCACTTTAATATTATAAATATAATTTGGCTCCCTCTCTACCATCCCCACAGCCCTGGCTTTTATCTCCCCGTGGCTGCAGGAGAGAGACAGAGAATCGCTTTCACAGCATCAGCCCGGGAAGGTGGCCTTGGATGCTGTGCAGAGGAGGGGGATGTCAGGCACAGGGCTATGTGCTTCCCCACCCCCACCTCTTCACCCCCTAGGGATTGGCAGTCAGGGATGGAATATGGCAGGGCCACACGCCAGGAAGCACAGCCCAGCCATTCTGTTCCAGCAAGGGGCAGAAGCAAGAAAGATGGCTGGGGCTTCGGCCACGTGGCTCCTCTCTGCCCTGTTGGGCCGGCTTGGGCTTCGGGCTCCATCCAACCACCTAAGAGCTCTCTCTGGGCATCGAGAGATCTCTCTGAAGGTCAGCCCTGGAGCAGCTGTGATGAACAGGAGCAGCTGGCAAGATGGCTGGAGCACTCCAAGTTGGGAGTGTCTGTTTCCAAACCACAAAAAGAGTAACGCCACTGCCAATGTTCCCCAAGAGCCTGCTCCTCTGGCCAGGGGAAGATCAGCCCACAGCCCAGGCCTCACAATGCACCTCCCAGTGGGAACCTGGGGGAGGAGGGTCTCCTACCTAGAGCTGTCCTATCCACTCCAGTTGCCACTAGCCACATGTGACTACTGAGCAACTGAAATGGGGTGGGTCTACCCTGAGACATGCTGTCAGTCCAAAATACACACCATATTGTTAAGGTTTAGTACGATAAAAGAATGTTAAAAAAGTCTCATTCATAATTTTTAAGTTGATTATATGGTACCATCATAATATTTTGGATATATTGGGTTAAACAAAAAGTATACTCTTTAATTTCACCGGTTTCCTTTTAATTTTTTTTTAAATGTGGCTAGTAGAAAATTTGAAATTGCACTTGTGGCTCGAATCCTATTTCCCTTGGACAGCCTGCTGTAGGGGATGCTCCAGTCTGCCGTGTGCAAGCCTGCCTGGTGTCCATGCATGTCGGTGCCGTTCTCTTAGGTACTGTGTAAATGGGAGGCCCCCGACATTATGATTCTAGAGCTCTGCAGTTCTCAGAGTTTGGGATTCTGCGATTCCAACAATCTGCAAGTCTACAGTTCTAAGAGGGCACAATACTCAGAGATTATATTACTATTGGTTCTCTGAATTTAACACAGACTTTACAAATACCACCATGAAGAGGGCAGGACCGCAGCCCTGGCCTTGCTCATTCCTCAGTCAAAAAGGGCTGGAATATTTGGTAATCACAGCTACCTTCCCCCCATCCTCTCCTAAACCCAAACATAGCTCAACCCTCCCTACAGCAGCCTCCTGGGTGACTCCTACCCTCCCTTACTCTCCCCTGCCCAGAATGCAGAACAGGTCCTCATGGGGAGAGCTTGTCAATCACGCACAACCTCCTTCCCTGGGTAGTATCCGCTTCCTGGAAACTGTTCCTCAACTTCTCCTCAAATGTGTGTATTTGAAGAAAACAGCCAGAAAGAAGACAGGAGTGGTGAGAAGGACACATTTAGAGTTAGGTAGCCTGACTATACCTCCAGGCTGTGCAACTTTCTAGCTGTGAGAGCTTAGGTGTGTTACTGAACCTCTCCTTGCCTCCATTTCCTCATCTGTCACATGGGAACAATAACTCCTACTTTATAAAACTTTGAGGGAAAACTGCAATAATGCACGTAAGGTGCCTGGCCATAGCACACACTCCATAAACAGTGGCTCTTATTCCTTTTACCATCATTATCATTTTTGTCATTCCAGAGCTGGCGCTTGGAGCATCATTCCTGGGGGCAGAAGCAGCAAAGGGAAACAGGTGTCAGGCCAGAGTGAAAGCCTGTGTAGAGGAGAAAGGGGGCTGCCTGGAGATTTGTGGGCCCTTGCTGCTGACAGACCCCAGCTGGCTGGCGAGCACACGCACTGGGGACAGAACTGGGTAGGGCATTCCACTGTACAGGAAACTGAGCAAGGGAGGCCATCACGCCAAAAGGCCCAGGCCTGGCCCTGCAATCCTGGCTGTGCAGAGACACCTGAAAGTCCAAGAGAAAGAAACTCACTGCTTCACTTCCACACGCTTTTGGAAATATCCAGGGAAAAACTGAAGTGGTCGGGGGTGATTTTAGGACTGGATGTAAACGGTTTATAACTACTGCAGCACTGTAAATGGTTGCTTCTAAAGGGTCTGAAAGTATTAGGCTGAACCATATGAAAATGTCATTTTGGTAGGTTAAAAAC
Source organism: Pongo pygmaeus (assembly GCF_028885625.2). Lineage (NCBI taxonomy): Eukaryota > Metazoa > Chordata > Mammalia > Primates > Hominidae > Pongo > Pongo pygmaeus. Next base: position 46,670,924 of record NC_072391.2, read on the forward strand.
TGGATGCTCAGCTTACTATCTTTAACACCTGAAAGTGGGGTGACTATTGGCTGGAATGAAAGGCTACATGGTTTCTAAGAAAGCCCCAGTTTCTGAACTCTGAGTTGGAGGCCACACTTCACACCAGGCACCCCGGGCTCAGCAGAAATCCCTCCCTAACTGTACACATGTGTGTGCACACACATAGACACACACAGACATGCACACAACATGCTTGTCTGCCTTTGAAATCACTTACAGGTTGGAAGTAAATTAAAAACCAAGAAAGAAGGGAGGGAAAAGACACAGACCCATCTAGGCTTGTGCAATGGCAAATTTCCATGTTCCAAAGAAAAAGGCTGGGTTACTTGGCAGCCCTTAAAACTCAAGGGAAACCTACCCTGCACACTCACCCCACTGCAATCAGTACACAACAATCTGCGCCCAAGTGAAGCTCATTGATGTAAAAGGCTCCAGTCCCTCAGTGTTCCCTGGGACTGTGCTGAGCACTTGACCATAGATTCCTTAATCTCCTCATTTCCCAAATGTGTAAACCAAGACTCAGAGAGGTTAAGGAACCTGCAGGAGGTCACACAGCAAGTGAGTGGCAGAGCCGGATCCCAAGACCCCAGAGCCAGGATTCATAAACAACATGGAACACAGATGGGCTTAGCAGCACTGTGAATAACAGCCCAAATCCAGGTACAACCCAAGCAACCAGCAACAGTAAAATGCACATTTTCCCATATTCACACAGTACAACAAACACACAGCAATACAAAGGAACACACTCCTGATACACACACAACACGGATGGATCTCACCAACTAAATGTAGAGCCAAAGAAGCCAGACACAAGGACCACAGGATGCATGGGGGCGATTCAACAGAAATGACACTCAGAAACAGGCAAAACTCATCCACCGTGGAAGACGTCAGAACAGTGATTGCCTTTGGTAGGGGTGCAGGGGTATCAGCTAGAAGGAAGCCTGAAGAAAATTACTGGTGAGGAGGAAGTGCTTGATTTGTTGATGTGGGTGCTGGTTACACAGGTGTACACACTTGTAAAACTGTATCACGCAATACCATAAGATCTGAGCCCTTCACTGTATGTAAGTTAAGCCTCAATTAAAAGGGGCAAGAGGCTGGGCATGGTGGCTCACTCCTGTAATCCCAGCACTTTGGGAGGCTGAGGCACTTGAGGTCAGGAGTTTGAGACCAGCCTGGCCAACATGGTGAAACCCTGTCTCCACTAAAAATACAAAAATCAGCCAGACATGGTGGTGCATGCCTGTAATTCCAGCTACTCAGGAGGCTGAGGCAGAAGAGCGGCTTGAACCCGGGAGGTGGAGGTTGCAGTGAGCTGAGATCGCGCCACAGCACTCCAGCCTGGGCGACAGAGCAAGACTCTGTCCCTAAAAAATAAATCAATAAATAAAAATTAAAAAAATAAAAGGGGCAAATTGTCCCAAGTTATGGAGGCAGCAAGGACCCTCACTTGGGCAGCTCTCCCCACAGGATGTGATGAATTTGTGCAGCCCTGCAGGAAGACACCCCAAAGCCAAGCCAGCAGAAACAAGAGTCCCCTAACCAGCCTCACAATTCTAAACTCGGGGTCAGATAGACACAATTCTGGGCGACTTCTCGGTCTCAGTCTTCCACGGCAAAAAGTGACAGGAAGGGCCCCCACAGCAGGGGAGACGAGGCCCAGCAGGGAACCATGCGCCATGGCCTCCCCTCTCTCGTGGGGAGCAGGAAGGAGCTGGCCGACGTTTATTACCCACCAGCAGCAAGATTGACTGCAGCCCTTCTCTGCCCACACTGCGCCATTAGCTCATAATGGCCCCGAAGGCTCCCTCGGCCACAGACCCAGGCCAGAGTGAGTGCTCCGGCTCCGACACCAAAGATACTAATGACTACCACATTGCCGAAATAAATCACCGTCGCTCAGGAGGGGCTCCGGCCCGGCCGGCGGCCTCCAAACTTCATTTCACGAATTTCCCCTTAATACTCAGCTGCCTTAGTGAGGGGGTTCTCGGGTGGATGCATCATCAGAGAATTTCTCTGATATGATGTTTATAGAGAAGGAGAAAAAAGAAAAAATGGGGACTATTAATCTCTGTAACTCCACAGGAGTCCACATTGGTGGGAATTTGGAAGCTGGAACAAAATCCTTGTCTGAGACTGGACAAGGCATTCAAGGGTTCAGAAGGGCCCATGTGCTGACGATGGACTAAAAGGGTCTCCTAGAGAACCCAGCTCCCTCTAGGTAGATGCTCCAAATTGGGGACAATTTGGCACCGTGGTGAGGCACACGGGTTCCACAGCCATACCATGCAGGTTCCCATCCTGGCTCTGACATCCGCTGGCTGTGTCGCCTTGGGCAGGTCACTTTGCCTCTGTATTCCTCAATTTCCCCATCTACAAATGGAGAGAATAGGGGTATCCCTTTGGGGCTGATGTGAGAATTAAGTGCTTAGAACAGGGCCTGGCATGTAAGTGCTATACACTCGTTTGGGATCAATATTACTGTTGTTATTATCGTGTTAAAACTCTGAAACTTCCCACAGGAAGGGAACCTGGTTAACAATTTGAAATGCTCCTTACTCCAATTCAGCCTGGTATTGTTGAAGTGTGGATCCCAGAAGGGCAGTGACTTGTTCAAGGTCACAAGGCACATGGTGGGGACAGGCTGGAGTCCAGGCTGTGGCTCATTCACATAAAAGGCAGCACTCTCTGTAAACATGCAACGTCAACGACACAGGGGTCTGCGCAGCACATCAAGTGAGCCAGGGAGAGCTGCAGGCTTCTCTCTGGGCTCAGTCAGCCTGTGGTCCTCCCTCGGCCTTGGGACCTGCAGGCGGTGATCAGGAACACAGCCGCAGCTGGAGAGCATCCTCCCAGCCTGTCTTCCTAGAGGAAGCAGGAGCCAGGGCGGAGGAAACAGATGGGCAGCCTCAGGCAGGGGCTTGTTCCTCAAGACCCTGAGTCCTCCTCTTCTCCGTCCTTGACACACAACCCTCATGTCTCTAGGTGATCTGGAGTCTTTCCTATAAACCTCAGCTTTGGCTGTGGAGACTTGTTCCAGCTCTGACTTAACCCTGGTCCCAGCACTGGGTCTTGCATACAGTTGGTGCTCAATTATTGTTTGGGTGTCATTACATCTCTGAGCCATAAAGCTATCCCAGCCTAGGCTCCCCAGCTTCCTGTCCTGGACCAGAGATGTTCTGTTCTGAATCTGACTCCCTGGAAGCCCCGAAATAACAGAGAGAGGGGCTAGAGTCCAGTTCATCACTGCCTCTGCCAGGAAGGCCTCCTGACTTCTTCAGCACTCCCTGATGGCTGTTCTGACAACCAGTCCTCCCCAGACTGCTCATGGCCTAATTGCCCACACCCTCAGTTTTGCTGCCAGCCCCTGGAAGGCAGGGTGTGAGGAGGCCCTCCTCATCTTTTCCACACTCGAAGAGTTTCACAGTAGAAGATGTCCACAGCCTTGGCAGCCCAGGCTGAGGATGGGGGTGAAGGTCAGGAGGGGCTGCACAGAACCAGGTCAGCTGGCAGGTCATGAAGGTGTCCATAGACCAGGGCACACTCAGCAAGTTTCGGGTGGGGGCCAGTTTCAGCAGATTCCTCCAGGTCGCCTAATGTGGAAGCAGAAGTGTAAAACCCGGCAGCCCCATCCAAGTGCCTCCTGCCCAGGAAAACAAGTGCCTGGGCTCCAGCCGCAGGCCCAGGGCACAGGCTGGGTATGGACCAAATTCCTTGGCGGCGGCCATGCGTTTCCAGCATGCAGAAATTGCTGCTGCCGATTCAAAACCAGGTCAGAGAAAACCGGCTCTTGTTTCCGGCAGGGGTGAGTGTTCCTCCCAGGGAAGGGCTCTGCAAAAGTCTCCAAACCGAGCACAAGAGACAAGTGGGAACCAAGCCTCATTCCCTCGGTGGCCCCGCGGCTGCCAAAATTACTGACAAACTGACCTACAAAGAGAGTTTCTATTTTGTGAGCAAACCCCAAAGGTTAACAGCGGAGCTGCCGGCGGGCGATCAGCACCGAGGAGCGGAAGCTTCCCCAGCAGCGCCCGCGTGGAGCCCTGGCACCTCGGTTTCGCAGAGAAACGTGTCCCTGAAATGCCAAGGAGAAAGGGAGGATGGGAGGAGGAGGTTCCGAAACACTGGTGCGAGAAAAGGGTCTGGATGGGAGGATACCAGCCCATCACCAAGCAGCCTCTCTGTCCCAAAGTTCTGGATCACTGTCACTATCTGGGGTCTGCTGCAGTGATCTCTGGCAGGGCCGCCATGGACCACAATGTAAATGGTGTCCCCTAGAGTTGTGCAGTAGACAACCTGCACAACCATATCCTGCAGGCCTGTGTCCTGTGGGGTTCCTGTCACTCAAAGAATCTTGCCTCCACACAGCACTGGCTTCAAGGACGTGTAATACATGCAGTCACACAGGTTCCTGGATTTAGAAAAGTCCAGCATATGGTTTTATACCCTACTGTCACTGTCTAGATTTTTTTTTTCTTCAGACGAAGTCTCACTCTTGTCCCCCAGGCTGGAGTGCAGTGGTGTAATCTCAGCTTGCTGCAACCTCCGCCTCCCGGGTTCAAGTGATTCTCCTGCCTCAGCCTCCCGAGTAACTGGGATTACAGGCGCCCACCATCATGCCCAGCTAATTTTTGTGTTTTTAGTAGAGACGCAGTTTCACCATGTTGGCCAGGCTGGTCTCAAACTCCTGATCTCAGGTGATCCGCCCACCTCGGCCTCCCAAAGTCCTGGGATTATGGGCATGAGCCACCACGCCCGGCCTAGAAATTCTTAATAATTTTCTGACATACAGCCCACATTTTCATTTTGCATCAGGCCCCACAAACTATACAGCCAATCTTTCCTCCATGTCTGAGAGTACCAGAGCCATGCCTGAATAATTTCTACCAAAAGTAAGAAAATAGCCTCCCTCCTTCCTCATCCTCCAGGCAGTCCCCTTGTGGCTTGCCAGGAGCAGGGGTAGGGCTTGGAGAGCCCTGGGGACAGGCAAGGGCACAAGGATGCCAGAAATCTCCAAAGCCAAGCCCTGATACAGGGAGAAGCTTTTGATAGCAGGAACCCATTTGAGACGAAAGGCCCTTGGGTGTTCTCATACGATACTGGTGTCTGAGCTGCAAGAACAGCCCCTGGTTGTGGCAGTGGATGAGCAACAGAAAGCAGGCCGGAGAATATGCACAAGCAGGTGGCAAACAGGGTCGCCATCAGCACCCCGCTGGCGGGCACCCGGGCCCCTCACCACTGTCTCTCAACCCAGGCCTCTCGAAGCACCCACAGCCACTGACATTTCATCACATCTGCCCAGCCACCTGTGAGAGAGTGCCCTCACCACTGGGGTCACAGAGGGCTGAAGACTGGCCACAGCCACCCTCCAGGACAGGCCTGACCCACACCTCCCCTAGCCCTGGTAGTGGCACAGTGGTCCAGGACAGAGCTTTCCAGTGAAACCTTCAAAGAACAGAACAGAGCAAGGCTCCACCCAACCCCGTCTAGGTGGCCCACGGGCACCTGCCTTGAACACACTGCCACACTGCAGTTTGAGAACCAGTGATCTAGTGGCCTCATTTCTAGTCTCCATCAATATTAAATAGTTGCATCACCTCAGCAGGGTTCCTAAACCTCACTCTATTTCTGTATCCATAAAAGGGGCATCCTGGGTTTGTGCAAGAGCTCAGCTTTTTTGAGGGATGCACAATCACGGTCAGTGCAATCCCTGTTCCCTCTGCCCCGGTCCCAACTTCCAGTCTAGCCATCTGGTCCTGCAACCTGAGATCGTTCTCCCATCCTCAAGGCTCAGAATTTTGCATTGCTCTGCCCCTGTGTCTGACCACCAAACACCAAGAAGCCTGCTGCGTCCACCCCATTCCTGGGCTGCCACGACCACTGTCCCTACTGGTGCGATGAAAGCCGGACACTGTCCCCTCCAGACCCCAGCCTGTCCACATCACCAGATCCTGGGAGGGCAGAATCAGAATGCAAAGGAACAGTTGAAAGAAAAATAAATCACACCCCAGAGGAAAGGGGGAAATGTATTATCACTTTCAACTTTTGTCTTGGATGCTGCCTGGCTTAATGTATTGGCTTCCATGCCCACAACAGCCCACTCTTCTCCTCTTGCCAAGGGTATTGAGGGTTCTAGAAATAGTCCTGGCCCTGGGTCTGGGCCACTGGGTCCCAAAGTCCCAGCTCCCAGGTTCCCACCGAGCTCCAGGTCCCACCACCAGCAGATGTAGTATCGACCAGAATTTCCCAGACTTCCCTGAAGATACAAATCCTGGGGGTGGAGGATGCTTGTTGGCTACCCAGATTTCCAGGCCTCCTCACACCCAAGTTCCATCTCTTCTCTCATTCATTAAATACTTACTGAATGAGATGGAACTTGGGTGGGTTTGCATCCATCCCAGCCTCTGGCCAGCTGTGCAACCTCGAGAAAGTGTCTGTCCCTCTCAAAGCCTCAGCTTCCTGAAACGTAAAATGGACCACTTAGTCCTGAAGTTTCCAGCTTTTTCTTGGCTTCAACAGAGCATCAAGCCCCTTCTAGACACTGCTCCAAACAAAGAGAGAACTCCAACTCAGCCTCCTAAAAGAGAACCAAGCCCAACCCACCTCCCTTCCATTCCCCAGAACAGACCCTCAGGCCCCCTTCTGAGAGACAGCAGACACTCCCTCAGGAGAATTAAAACACTATTTTTGAATAAATGAAGCCCCGGCCCTGCACCAGCCCTGGAAGACTGTGAGCTGGGTGAGGTGGCTTCCTGCATGTGCCTCACTTATTAAGACATTGCCACTCTGAAGAGTGGAGTCATTCCCAAGGCCCCCGTGGTCACTGGCAGGCAGCGGTTGACTGACAAGTGTCAGTTTCAGCTTGCTGATCAGCAGAGGCCAATAGGCTGTGAAACAAGGAGCGGATGTGCTAATGACAAAACTTTCCAAACTGAAAACACAAGGAGCGGATGGATTCCCGGGAAAGGTGTTTCCCCAACCTAGTACCTGGTGATGGGACGAATGAGAAAAACACTAGCCAAACACAGAGCTCAGAGTCATCGAGACTTCGTAATGAGAATGCAACAGGGGCTGAGCAGAAAGAGGGAAGGGCCGCTGTCACAGCCGCGTGCACGGGCAGCCAGCGCCATTGTCATAGCAGCTCTGAGGATGTAACAAGAAGCAAGCAACCGTCATCAGACTGTAAACAGAGTGAAAGCTGCGGAAGGACATGTAGGAGTCACCTTCCTATGGGAAAGTCCCACCCTTTGGGGTTAGAATTAGAGCAAAATAAAGTCCTCTCTTAGACGCTCTCCTGTGCAGTAAGAAGAAACACCCGTAATGCCCACCGACAGCACAGGCGCAGAAGGGGCCTGGCATGAGGGCATGTCACTAGGAAGACACACGCTGGACCTAGAGAAGCCAGCTTAAGAGCGAGGAAATGGTGTCATGCCAAGCCCATGGTTAGAATTCAGTAACACTTGCTGAGGAGTGGAGGGACAGAAAGAGTAGAAAATAGGGTAACCAGCAAAGTTGATACGCAGAATGTTTCAACAACTGGTGCACCAGGGTCCCCACCAACCTGAATTATCCCAGGGGGTGGTGTGGTAGCCCTGATAGACTGGGGTTGTCCCGTCAAGTGCTGGGGATGCCCAGGGGGCTCAGGTCCCAGAGGGAGAACCTGCGGATAGGGGTCTCAGGGCAGAAACTATTTGCTAGGTGGTTAGGAAGCACATGAATGTTTTATCAAACAGTACAGTGGTACTGGTGCATACCAGCTAAGGTGTCCTGACACAGGTGCCTTGGTGCACAGTGATCACAGGGGCCCTGGGATGGGTGAGAACACGGCGAGGAACATTCTAACTATCTTTTCACTTGTATGTTCCTTTAACTGACTGAGTAATGCTCCTGCCATCCCTGAAACAAGGCCTCCCAAGTCTCCGAGCAGAGAAGTGGGAACCATGCAAGCCGTGTGAAGGCCATTGGAACCAGAGCAGAGCCCACGGGCTGGGGGTCTGCAGGGAGAGGAGGTCACCAGGAGAAAGAGATGAGCTGCCTCAGGAGCAGGAGACAGAGCCAGACGTCTGAACCCAGATTCTGATCCTGATGCTGCAGAGAGAAGCCCCAAAATGTTTTATGGTGAAACATTAAATGTTTTGGAATTTTTTTTTTTTTTTTTTTTTTTTTTTTTGGAAAACAGATCTTGACAGCTGAGAGAGTCAAGGCCCTTCATTCACACGGTGATTACTGAGTTGTTGTTCTGTTTTTCCTTTAAGGAAGCAGGCCTTATGATAAACCCTTCGTGATAGCTTCAGGAATCCTTCAGGATAGCATTTTTTGTGGTCTTTGCATAGTGAAAGGTGCCTTTTGTGGCTTACTGCAGCCCTGCATAACAGGCCACAGAATTCAGAGTTCATAAACATAAGAAGATTAGCTAAGCCCAGCATGGACTGAGGACCTCAACTTCAGCATCTTTTAAGGATTCATGTTATCAGTAGAAACGACTACCTTTTTTCCCAAAGCTATGGGTTCTTTACAGTGTATGTTGATGTTTGATGGGAATCTAATCCTAACCCAGATTCTGGGGGCAGATCATCAAAACTGAAGAAGCTGGGTTTGTGTCACAGAGCTTCTTGATTTCAATCAGCCCCTGCAACTTTAAAAGAGTAGCCCACGGAATTCTCTTCCCAAAGCGAAAGGGTTGGGTAATGGGGTTGTTTTAGTCATATGAAAGTAAGGATCATTCTGCATCTTACTAGGCCCATAATTAATTCACACATTCAACTGTTAAGTCCAGAAATATGTTCATGTTGACAATTTGCATTTGATGCTTCAAAAACAATCTGGCATGTTTTTATTTGCCTCGAAATCTCAGAAACATCCACCCCATTCCATTATCCATCCAAACGCTACAATTCCACAACAGCTTCCTGAGGCCCCACCTGTGGGAATGAGGGGAGGGGGCTCAAGATGCCCAGTCAGGAGAAGTGGTGTTAGTGCGAGAGCTGTCCTCCTTTGAAGGACAAGACCACCATACGGCCAGTGGAATTTCCGTCTGCCCCTCCCAACTCCCATGACAGCTTTTAGCCCTAGGCATGAATGACTGGAGATCATTCTACCACCCCGTGTCTTCAACGCTGGATCAGTGATTTTCCCCTCAACCTCCAAGCACCAATTATGCCCCACCTTTGCCCAGCTCCTGGTCTACACTATGAGTGCACCCATCTGATATGTCAGGTGGGACCCCACCCCAGCCTGTCTACCTCATCAGCTCCTAGGAGAATAAAACCAGAGTGAGAAGGACGATCGGAGGGAAGAAAATAAAAAGCAATGCTGGCACAGGAACAAGGGATCGTTAGTATCAACATTTACTGCTAGGCTTGATTTACAACTGCCACAGACAGGTGAGTCAGAAGAGGAGGGGAGAGGGAAGGAGGAGGGACCTGAGCTCAAGCCCTCAAACTCTTAGCTCCAATTTCCGCACCCTGAGTCCTACAAGCTCGCACAGAAGTTGCTGTGGAATAAAACAATGTTTATGGAGGTTCTCAGTTGCCTATGCTGCTTCCAGATCACTCCCACAGATGTACTATTCCCTATTGCTCTGTCTAAGTACAACTAAAACCCTGAACATTATAAATGAAAGAAACAGAAGAAGATTCAGAAAGGCAGAGAGAGGAAGGCAGACCAGCCAGGGACCCAAGGAGTGACACAGCGGGGAGGACCTTGGGTTTTCTTTTTGCTTCATATATCCCAGACTAGGACCTGACAAAACTGACAACCCAGAAACACCAACAAGAATTTTGTTTTAAGCCTTAACCAAACCCCACTCTTTCTAGCCAAAGGACCAGGAAATATTTTTGCCTGGCAAAACAGAAAACTTTTAGACAATAACAGCTCTGTTCCAGGCAAACCCCACAGAAGAAAACTATGACCCCACCACCATCCACTCCAGCAAAGGCTGAATGGAGATCTGAGACTCCCATGCTGGCAAGGCTATAATGAGGCACTCACCGCCCGCTCTTCCCATCCCTGTTAATGTGGCATCAGAGAAACCCTAGCAGGGAGCCAAGACAGTCATACTTGCTGGGCCGTAACAAGGCCTCTCCCCATGGTGTCAGTAGAGACCACACGGGGAGCCTGGACTCCCCTCCTACCTAACAGTAACAAGTGCCCTAACCCATCCTCCTGGTATAGTGGAGACCATGTGGAGAGCAGAAATGAGGCATTCCTACCACGACTGCTCAGAGAGGTATGAGTGGAGACCTAGGGAGGAAATGAGCCTGGAATTCTACCCACACCTGGCAGTAGCAAGATGGCATCTGCACCCCTTCTGCACTGGAGTGGGGTCAAAGGAAGCCAGCTAAAACAGAGGGTTTAAATAAGATCCACAGTGTCATTATGTAATACATAAAGATTTCAATCAAAAATCATCTATCCTACCAAGAAACAAGATCTCAAACCCAATGGCAAAAAAGTCAATCAATATATGCCAAAATCAAAATGACAGAGATGTTGGAATTATCTAATGGGGAGTTTAAAGGAACCACCATAAAATTACGTCAATAAACAATTATGATCATCCTTGAAACAAGTGGGAAAAAAAGGAAGTCTAGCAAAGACCTCGATAGTTTTGACAAAGAAATAGGAGATACAAGGAGGCACTAAATGGAAATTTTAGAAATGGATAAAGGAGAGAAAATCTTAAAACCCAATGAATAGGCCTAACAGCAGAAGAGAGAAGAGAAAAAAAGAATCAGTGAAATACAAGATAGAATAATAAAAATCACCCAGAGTTTCAGGGGCCAGTGGGACAATAACATTTTTGTGATTCAAGTCCCAGAAGGAGATTAAAAAAAAAAAAAAGAGGACAGGATTGAAAATGTACTCAAAAGAGTGATGGCTGAAAAATTCCCAAATTTGGCAAGAGATGTAGATGTATTCAAGAAGCTGAGTGAAACTCAAAAGGAATAAACACAAGGAAATCCACACCAAGACAAATCATATTCCAACTCCTGAAAACTCCAGGACAGGAAAAAATCTTGAAAGCAGCTAGAGAAAAAATGACACCTTATATAGAGTGAAAAAATAATTCGAATGACAGCAGATTTCTCATTAGAAACCATGGAGGCAAGAAGGAAGTGGCAGAGCATTTTTCAACTGCTGAATAAAAAAGAACTGTCAACCCAGAGATCTTCTACATCCAGTGAAAATGATCTTCAAGAATCAAGGGAAAATTGAGATATTCTCAGATAAAAGAAAACTAAGAGAATGCGTCACCAGCAGAATCACCCTAAAAAGAATGGTTAAAGGAAGTTTTCTAAACAGAGAGGAAATGATTGGAACATTAGGTAGTAAAAACATGGTAAGGAAATTATACTGTAGATACCACTAATTTCCCTTCTCTTCTTGAGTTTTCTAAATTATGTTTGATGTCTAATACAAAATGTTAACACTGTCTAATGTACTAAATATATGCAGAAGAAATAGTTAAGACAATTATAAGTAGGGAAGAGTAAAGGGACCTACAGGAGGTAACTTTTCTACATTTCACTTGAACTGGTAAGATTATGACACCAGTATTCTTTGACAAGTTATGTGTATATAATATAATACCTACAGTAATCATGATAAAAATCTGTATCAAGAAATGAAAACACTGCAGATAAACCAAAATGAAATACTTAAAAATGTTCAAGTAAGTCACAGAAAGGAAAAAAGAAAACCACAAATGAAAAACAGAAAATAAAATATAAAATGGCAGACTGAAGCGCTCAGGTATCATTAACAACATTAAATATAAATAACCTAAATATACTAATTAAAAGATGGAGACTGGCAGACTGGGAGGAAAATGACTCACCTATGTGCTGTCTACAAAAAACTCACTTAAAATATAACAATACTGGCAGGTTGAAAGTAAAAGAATTCAAAAGGATATATCTTGCAAACATTGATTGAAAGAAAGCAAAAAGGCTATATTAATATTATATAATGAAGGCTTCAGAACAAAAAATTAGCAAGAGAGAAAAGAACATTAAACAATGATAAAGGGGTCAATCTACCAAGAAAATCTTAAATATGTATGCACCAAACAACAGAGCTGCAAAATATGCTAAGCAAAAGCTAATAGAGCTGAAAGAAGAACTAGACATATCCACAATTATAGTAGGAAACTTCAGAACCTTTCTCTCAATGATTGATAGGACAACTAGGCAGAAAATCAGAAAAGATACAGAAGAGCTCAAAATCATTGACCAACAGGATCTAACAGACATTTATAGAACACTCCACCCAACAATAACAGAATGCACATTTTTTCAAATGCGCAGAGAACAAATACCAAGACAGACCATATCATGGGTCATAAAACAAATGTCAACATATTTAAAATAACTGAAATCATACATATTGTTTTTTCCTATCACAATGGAACCAAACTAGAAATTAATAGCAGAAAGGTAGGAAAGCCTCCAAATGATAGAAACTATACGACATACCTCTAAATAATCATGGATAAAAGAGGAAGCTCATGGGGATTTTTTAATACACTGAACTGAACAAAAAAATAAACTACAACATGTCAAAATTCGTGGGACACAGCAAAGTAAAGGCTAAGAGGGAAATGTATAGCAATAAATGCTTAATAAAGAGAAAAAGTCTCAAATCATTAATTAAGCTTCTACCTCAAAGACCTAGAAAAAGATCAAGATAAACATAGAACAAGCAGAATGCAGAAAATAATAAGGAAAAGATCAGAAACCTTGAAACAGAAAACAGTAAAACAAAATTGAAAATCAATTAAACAAATAGGTGGTGTTTTAAAAGACTGATAAAATTGACAATTCTTTTAAGAAAACTAACAAAAAAAGTGAGAAGACACAAATTACCAATATCAAGAATGAAACTGAGGATATCACTACAGACACTACAGACATCAAAAGAGTAATAAGGGAATAATACTATGAAAAACTCTACATACATAAATTTGATAAATTAGATGAAATGATCTAATTTCTCAAAAAATACAAACTACCAGAATACACATAATAAGAAATAGATATTTTGAATAGTCCTGTTCTATCAAGGAAATGGAATTCATAATTAAAAACTCCCTGTAAAGAAATCTCCAGACCCAGGTGTTTTACTGGATAAATCTAACAAATGTTTAAAGAAGAATCAACACCAATTCTACATAACTTCTTTTGGAAAACAGAAGAGGAAAGGGCACTTCCCAGTTTATTTCAGTAAGTTAATATTGCCCTATATTAAAACCTGGTCAAAGACAGGACAAGAATAAAACTTCAGACCAATACCCCTCATAAACACAGATACAAAAATCCCTGACAAAGTATTAGCAAATAGCATTTAGCAATATATAAAAAGAAGTATACACCATGACCAAATGAGATATATATATCAAGGGTGCAAGGCTTACTCAATATTTGAAAACTGATCAATATAATCCACCATATTAACAGACTTAAGAAAAAGTGCATGGTCTCACAATAGGTACAGTAAAAAAAAAAAAAAAAGACAAAAACTTCAGACATTTGACAAAATCCAACACCCATTCATGGTAAAAACAAACAAACAAACAAACAAACAAAAAACGCTTAGATAGAAAGGGAATTCCTCAACTTGATAAGGAGTATCTACAAAGAAAACCTATAGCTGTTATTTTACTTAATCATAGAAGACTGAATGTTGCCTCCCTTAAGATCAGAAATAAGGCAAACATACCCACTCTCACTACTCTTACTCAGCATAGTGCCAGTAGGTCTAGCCAGGGCAATAAAGCAAGAAAAGGAAATAAAAGGCATACAGATAGTTAAGAAATAAATAAAACTGTCCCAATTTACAGATGGCATGATTGTCTATGCTGAAAATCCCATAGAATCTACAGAAAAATTCCTACAACTAAGTTGAGCAAAGTCAAGCAATACAAAAATGAACATTCAAAAACCAACTGTATTTCTATATACTAGCAATAATCACATGAACACTGAAATTAAAAATGCAATATCATTTATAATTGCTCAAAAAATTAAAATAATTAGATAAATCTATCAAAACCTGTACTAAATTAGGATGCTGAAAACTTAAAAAAAAAAAAGATGAAAGAAATCACAGATCTAAATAAATGGAGAAACGTACCATGTTAATGGATTAGAAGACTCAAGACAGTAAAGATGTCATTTCTCCCCAAATCAATATACACATTTAACATGATCCCAGTCAAAATTACAGCAAGAATTTCGGTAGATACAGACAAGATTATTCTAAGATATATATGGAAAGGCAAAAAGAGCTAGATAGCAACAATTTTGAAAAAGACAATCAATAAAGAAGGAATCAGTTTATTCAATTCCAAAACTTATTCTATAGCTATAGTAATCAAGACTATATTGTATTTGGCAGAGGGATAGGCACACACATCAGTGGAACCCAGAAACAGACCCACAGAAATATGCTCAACTGATATTTAACAAAGGTGCAAAAACAATTCAATGGAGAGGCTGGACATTGTGGCTCATGCCTGTAATCCCAGTGCTTTGGAAAGCTGAGGCAAGAAGATTGCTTGAAGCCAGCAGTTCAAGACCAGATGGGCAACATAGTGAGATCCTTCTCCACAAAAATTTAAAAATTAGCCGGAGGTAGTGGCCTATGCCTATAGTCCTAGCTATTTTGTTAGGGGGGAAGTTGGTGCTGAGGCAGGAGGATTGCTTGAGCCCAAGAGTTCAAGGCTTCAGTGAGCTATGATCATGCTGCAAACACTCCAGCCTGGGCGACAGAGTAAGATCTTGTCTCTAAAAACAAACAAAGCAATTCAATAGAAGAATGATAGCCTTTTCATCAAATGATACAGGATCAACCGGACATTCACAGGCAAAAATAAAAACAAAAACAAAAAACCTCAACCTAAGTCTTATATTGTATATAAAAATTAACTCAAAATGGACCATGGCCTAAAATAAAACTATAAAACTTTCAGGAAAAAAAAATAGGAAAAATCTTTGCACCAAAGGTATAATCCATAAAGGAAAAATTGACAAATCTAATTAAACAAAATTAAAAACTTTTATTCTGCAAAAGCTCCTCTTAAGATAAAATGACAAGCTCCAGACTGGGAAAAATATTTGCTAACCACATACCTAACAAAGGACTAGTACTTAGAATACATAAAGAACTCTCAAAACTAAATGGTAAAAAAGCAAATGATCCAATTAGACGATGGGCAAAATTTATGAAGGAACATTTCATCAAAGAGGAATGGCTGGCAAATAAGCCCATGAAAAGATGTTCACCATCATTAGCCATTAGGGAAATGCAAATTAAAAGCACAATGAGATATCACAATGCAACTATCAGATTGGCTAAACTAAACAAATAGTGACAGAACAAATGCTGGTGAGAATGTAGAGAAATGTGATCTTTCCTACATTGCTGGTGGGAATGTAAAATGACACAGCCACTCTGGAAAACAGTCTGGCAATTTCTTAAAAAGTCAAACATGCAAGTACTACAGACCTAGCAATTGCACTCTTGGGAATTTACCCCCAAAATAATGAAAACTTAAATATAATTCCATTTACATAACAGTCTTGAAATGATAAAATTATAGAAACAGAGAAGAGAGTAGTGGTTTCCAAGGATTATGGAAGGGCTGGGTAGGAGGGAAGTGTCTATGGCTATAAAAGGGCAACGGGAGGGATTCTTGTGGCAATGGAAATGTTTTGTAGCTTGACTGTATCAATGTCAATATCCTGGATGTGATATTGTACTCTAGTTTTGCAAGATGTTACTGTAGGGAGAAACTGGGTAAAGTGTACAGAGGACCTCTATGTGAATCTGCATGTGAATATACAATTATCTCAAAATAAAAACTTTATTGTCTTTAAGCTAAAAATGTTTAAAGGACAAATAAAAGCCCAGGCGGGGCTTTAAAAGAAGGGGGAATGGATAGGGAGCGGTGGCTCACAGCAGTAATCCCAGCACTTTGGGAGTCTCTGGCGGGTGGATCACCTGAGGTCAGGAGTTCAAGAGCAGCTTGGTCAGCATGGTGAAACCCCATCGCTACTAATAAAACAAAAATTGGCCAGGTATGGTGACGCATGCCTGCAATCTCAGTTACTCAGAAGGCTGAGACAGGAGAATCACTTGAACCTGGGAGGCAGAGGTTGCAGTGAGGTGAGATCGTGCCATTGCACTCCAGCCTGGGCAACAAGAAAGAAACTCCATCTCACACACACACACACACACACACACACACGCACACGGGGCGGGGGGGCAATGAGCACCAGCATTCTTCCCAGGCTAAGTGGCCTGTGGCATGGGGATGGTGGAGAGGGTGCAGGGTTGCCAGGTAAAATACAGGATGGCAGGCAAATGCAAATTTCGGATAAGAAATAATGTTTTAGTAGAGTATGTCCCATGCAAATGAATGGAGACATACTTCGACTAAAAATGTATTGGCTGTTTATTTGAAATTCAGACTTACTTAGCCTGTATTTTTAGTGGCTAAATCTGGACACCTAGAGGGGAAGGATGGGACAGGAGGGTTCTGGAGCCCCCAGGGACAGTGGGCTGAAAAAGGCAGGGTGGAAACAGGGAGAAGTAAAAGAGAATGAGCAAAGAGATGCCAGAGGACCAGAAAGGCACCCAGGCTAGGCAGTCCCACGTTGGGGGCAGGGGGCAGTCACAAGCTGGGAGGCCTGAAGTCCCCGAGCTGCTGGTGAAACAACCCTGTGTGGGGCAATCAGGCAGAATCCACAGGTCTAAAGAGCGGATGCTGGAGTCTCGGTAACAGGGGGCCTGGCAGCCTGACCAAGGGGCTCCTCTAGGCACCAGGAGCATCACCCAGTTAACCCCAGGCCAACCCCTGGGCCTCTGTCACCATGATCTGGCTCCACCCAATCTGTCTCCCCTCCCTACAGGGAAAGGACGTGCTGAGCAGTGGGTTCAAGTGTTCAGGTCGGTGGGCAGCCACGTGCTTGACCAAAACAAAAAATGCTTTGATGAGACTTTGCTATCAGCCTGCAAGTCAGTTCCAGGGAGGCCGCTGCACACATTTCATTTTCACCTTGCTCCCACACACACCCAGGACCTGCCCTTCTCTTCTGTGTGGTACCCATCATTATTGGACACAATCAGGAGCTCTTCCTTGTTCTCTTGGTGAACACCTGTCTGCTCCCACCAGACTCTATACTCTGGGACAAAATGGCAAAGACTGTTCTGCTTGCTGCAATATTCATGCTTAGTGCCTCGCACATAGTAGGTATTCAAGAAAGAAAAATAACTTGGAACTGGGGGACATTATGTTAAGTGGAATAAGTCAGGCACAGAAAGACAAATGTCCCATGTTCTCATTTGTGGGAGCTAAAATTTAAAACAATTGAACTCATGGAGATAGAGTGCAGAGTGATGGTCAGCAGATGCTAGGAAGGGTAGTGGGGAGGGAGGGGAAGTGGGGATGGTTAGTGGGTACAAAAATATAGTTTGACAGAATCAATAAGATCTAGTATTTGATAGCACAACAGGGTGACTACAGTCAACAATCATTTATTGTACATTTTAAAATAACTAAAAGAGTATAATTGGATTGTTTGTAGCACAAAGAAAGAATAAATGCTTCAGGTGATAGATACCCATTTTCCCTGATGTGATTATTACATATTGCATGCCTGTATCGAAAGATCTCATGTACTCCATAAATATATACACCTACTATGTACCCATAAAAATTAAAAATTAAAAAAAGAAAACTGAATGAATGAAGGAATAAATGAAAAATCGGCTTGATTGGAGCTACTCCTTCTGGGTCTGTCCTCCAGGCCCAGCCCCTTGGAGTCTTGAGAAGGCAGAGAGGGGGGGCCATTCTTCTTGCAGAAAGCCGTCAGAAGCATCCTCTAAGCTGATAAGCACTGACATCTGGGATATAGGCTTAGCATAGCCAGTTTTTCCTCTCTAAACAGGGACTCTGTCATCATCATCATCTAATAACACTAATACAATATTGATAGATACCATTTATCCAGAACTTACATATGCCAGGCAGTGTGCTGGGACCTTTTCATACATTTTAACTCATTTAATCCTCCAAACAGTGCCAACCAGTAGGTGTGGTGAGTTGCTCTGTTTGTGCTGCCCCTTCTTGTGGAAATAAAAGCCCTCTTTCTTTTAAATAATACCCTTCCTACTTCCACTGCTGGGGGGCAGACACCCAGGAAGGGCAGGGGTCACCAGCCTGACCAGACAACCAGCTCCACCTCCCTGGCTATAACGATTGGCTCATGGGCAGCTTCAGGACGCTCCTGAGGCCAGTGGAAGAGGCCTTCCACTCTCTCCCCGCTGGGCCCCAAGGATCCAAGGCCAGGTCTGGGGCTCTGAAGCCCACTGGGTGCTCAGGACAGAGGGGACCAAACTCTGTGGCCACTGGCCACAGGACCCTTGTTGTCTGCTGTTATTCTAGTAAGGCTCAGCCAGAAGCAGGTATGAGGGAAATTGTCCATGTATCAGCTGCTGCCAAGCAGCCAAATGACATCAAAGGATGCTCAACAAAGTCAGTTCAACAATCCAGGCCACCAAACCCGTGTGACATGACAGCAAGAAGAGAAGGACATGCTTATGAGCCGGCTCAAGCAAGATGATGCCAGGGCTCCAGTGCTGGCCCCTCCAGGACCAGCTCCATCAGCATCTCCCTCACTTCCATCTTTCCTCTTCCCCTTCCTGCTGGCTCTCTCTCCCGAACCTAGAAACACACTTTGGTCTCTCTCTCTTAAAAATACAAATACTTCCTGTTACCTTTGGAGCCTTCCAGTTCCCACTTCTCTCCCTCCCCTCCCAGCCTGGAACCCGGAAAGTCCACCAACACTGCTGCCCACCCCCATCTCCTCCTGACCCCTTCCATCTGATGCCAGTGACCCTGCTCACACCCAGGACAAAATGGCCATTTGTTGCTGAGCCACACAGACCCTCTTCAGCCTCCCTCCCAGAGCACTTTTCACACTGCACCCAACTGATATTACTGGAAACACTGCTCCTTCAGCACCAACCACCCCACACTCCTCACTCTCCAGGCTCCTCCCAGATGTTCTCACCATCTATGCTGATGCCGCTGGATCCTCTTCCTCAGACGGCCCTGCTGGCCAGACACCAACACTCAGATCTCCATGGGTATCTTGTGCGAGGCTACATTATCACAAACACTCAAGCCAACCAAACGTGATAAGCCTTCAGGTGCAGGGGTTAAGGGCGCAGGCTCCAAGTCACACTGGCTGAGTTCAGGTCCCTACCCTGAAACTTAGTGACATTGGACATGACACCTCAACTCCCCATGGATAAAAGGAAGTAATGACAGCACGTCTCACAGGGTGTTGTGAGGGCGAAGTGTGATAACACCTGCAGATATGGAAAGAAGGGCCTGGTGCTGAGTAAGCTTCATTAGATGGTACTGATTGATACGGTTTAGCTCTGTGTCCCCACCCAAATTTCATCTCGAATTGTAATCCCCATGTGTGGAGGGAGAGACCTGTAATCCCCACGTGTGGAGGGAGGAAGGTAATTGGATCATGGAGGTGGTTTCCCCAATGCTGTTCTCATGAATGAGTTCTCACAAGATCTGATGGTTTCATAAGGTGCTCTTCCCCCTTTGCTTTCTCCTCTCTCTCTCCTGCTGCCATGTAAGATGTGCCTGCTTCCCCTTCCACCATGATTGTAAGTTTCCTGAGGCCTCCCCAGCTCTGCGGAACTGTGAGTCAATTAAACCTTTTTCTTTTATAAATCACCCAGTCTCGGGTAGATCCTTACAACAGCATGAGAATGGACTGCTACATGAACCACTGCTAGCATCACTGTCTTCTTTGCCAGTCCCTAAGAGCTCTTCCTCTGGCATGGTATCATCTGCCACCTGTCACCCAAAACCTGGTCACCTGAGACCTTTGCGTCTTCCTAACTTCTCCCCCTCCCATGTTCACTCAATAGCCAAATCTTGCTGGTTTTGTCTCTTAAATGTTTCTCCAGCCCATATCCTCCTATCCAACAACCTCACCTTCTCTCACCTACTTTATCTCATCCCCTTTGCTGTGATCCACCTACCTCCTGCCTCACAGTTTGTTCTGTTGCAGTACTGAATTGTGTACAGTGTCCCTACATACTACATGGACCTCTTTTCTCTATAATTGCCTTGTACTAGTTTCTTTGCCTGGAATTCCCCTCCCACCTTACTTCTTATACTCTGAGACCCTGATTAGGTGTAACCTCTTCCAGGAAGTTTTCCTGGAATACCCAGATTGGGCAACATGCCTGTCCTCTGAGCTCCCTTATCTTAGACTTGTGATGTTACATTGAACTTGCAGGTTACCATCTCCTGAGCTGGGTTAGCGGCCCCTCGCAGAGCCCACTGAAGATTTTAATAGTGTTTACTGAACATGAAGGTATGAGGTTACTATTAGAAGAAACCTCAATGACACAGGCCTTCCCCCAAAACAAACAAACAAACAAACACATATGCATACAAAAGGAACTCAAGGAAATGAAAATTTCCACTATTTTAAAATTCAGAACTGATGGATTCTCCATAGACCTAAACAGCTTCCTCAAACGAACCAATGGGATGGATTCAAAGTCAGGGAAACCAAGTCCTTTGGGCTGGTTCTCTCACCCAGGAAGATTGTTGAGGGGGAAGTGACCGCCCTAGTTTGGGGGTTTGGGAAGGAAAAAAAAAGAATAAAAAAGAATTGGATTATAGGCTTGCTGTACAGGCTTGTTATTCTGACAGAACAGTTCCAGAACCTGAAACATGATCTCTGGAGGGAGAGGGAGACATTTTTATCACATACTAAGGTTACACAGATGTTTTGGGTCTGGTGTTACCTGAATCAAAAGCACCATTGAAGAGCCTGACACAGCCCGCTTCAGCAACACGTGATCCTAGCAGAAAGGAGACAGGAACCCCTTTTTCTTTTCCTGTTCATGAGATTTTCTTCTGTGGTTCTATTTGAGTTTTTTGTATCTCCCTGGAGCTGAGGCGAGACACTGACTTCCACTCCAGACTGTCCTTGGACCAGAGATTCCTTCCCCTCCAAAATGCTGCAGTCTGGGCCTTCAGCACGGGGCCAGGGTCCAAATGGCAGCTTGAACAGTGGGCCCTGACTCTGCAAGGCGGTTTGAAAGTATCTCCAGGGATGTGCTTCATAAAGACTTGTAAGGTAGAAAAACCCTCTCTCTGTCTGTCTCCCTCTCTCCCTCTTTCTTTTACACACACACACACACAACACACACATACACACACACATACACATACACACACAGACACAAAACACACTCCTCCCTCCAGGTGGGCCAGGGACAGTCCTGCCACAGTGACGGGGAGGGCTGGGGACGAGAGGACACACAAGGACAGAAGCTGGCACTGGGGACACTTTAAGGGCCTGGGCAGGAGGCAGGAGGGGTTGATTTTCCAAACACCCACTTCCTCCCCCATTTATTTGCCCCTGACAGCAGAGCCCAGCCCTTGAAGGCACCCAGGGAAAGGGCCGGCATGAGCATGAAAAGCAGGCCTCCGGAATGACTAATGCCCCACCGGGACAGGCCTGGCTCTGGCCTGGCTGCCCGCCAGAGAGTCCGCAGCCACTTTCCAAGGACAGCAAGGGCAAGCGTTCCTGACAAGATTCCCTGAGGACCATCCCTTCCCAGCCCTGACCCTCCCTGGGGCTCCCCCAAGGGGCCCGTGAGGCCCTGCGTGAAGATGTCCAGGGGCCCAGAGGCTGAGTCACTCCCTTGGGGCCAACCTGGGTCATGGCAAGTTTGTTATCTCAAGGACAAGTTCTCAGACCCCTTATCCAGCCATCCCCACCCAAAACAAACTAAAAGTAAGGCCTCTCCAGCAAATCGGCTTCCTGGGGGGTCTCTAGACTCAGGCCCTGCCCCCCAGGGTGAGGTGCCATGTGCCCCAGGAGGGCAGTGTACATACATTGTACATATATGTTCAACACATGTGGGCAGACCCACTGCTCCTCCCTTCCCAGCCGTGGGGGGCCAGCTTCCTCTGGGCCAGGCCCCCTATAAGCCTCCTTCTCTCTCCTTCAGCAGCCCCCCCGGGGAGCCCAAGGCAGGGGCCTCCTGCAGAGCCATTTCCTGGAGCGGCAGAGGTGGGAGCCATCCTCCCAGAGTCCTCGGAGGGGGTGAAGGGGAGGTGGGGAAAGGGCGACTGGGCAGAGCCGGGTCACCCCGGCAGGAGGCCACAGCACAGAGCTCTGGGCTGCTCCAAGTTTTTCATGTGCCTTCTGGGGGAGGAAGTGTCAAAGCCATTTCAAAAGCTGGGGGAGTCCCAGGGAAGGGGCCTCATTCTCCATGGGGAGGGGGGATTTCAAAGGAGACCCTGCTGTTGAAAGGTTTCCAAAGACCCTCACCTTTCTATCAGATCCAAATCACTCCCCTCCAAGCAGCAGCCAGGAGAGGGGTGCTGGGAAAATGTTTCCAAGGAGACATGTCCCTGAGTCATCGTAACTCCCAGGGTCTCCGGGCTGCAGAGCCATGCAGAGGCCCCCGCTATAAAAAGGCCGGTTTACCGCGCCCTCAGGGGAGCTCTCCAGCAGCCCGGGTCCCAGGGGAGGCCTGCCTCAGACCCCCAAGTGCCCTGAGTTTATGAGAAGGCTGCAGAGCTGAACAGGGCCACTTCTACCCACCAAGTCCCCCTGGTGCCACTAAGGGGGACTTTTACCCCCGTCAGCGGCAGGGCAGCCACTCTGGGCCCGGACCATTTAGCAGGAGAAGCCATCCACAGGGACACTGGGCCCCAACAGATTTACTGGGATTGCAGAGCCAGCCCCAAACCAGGCCTGCTGTGCCTGCCTCTCACCATTTCCCTAGCAACCTTCCCAAGCCACCAGGGCCGGCCAGAATCACAGCACAAGCCACATCTAAGTTCCATCAACTTCTCCCCCTGCCCTGTTCACTCACCGCAGGACCACAGCAGGTGGGTCTTCGTTCTCTTCCCAACTGGTTCCTTCTCAACACCGCAGCCAGATTCATCTTCCTAAGGCTCAGGCCAGGATATACCCTGCTCCAAAACCTTCAATGGCTCCTTAGCGCTTAAGTCCAAGGTTTAAACTCAGGTACCCACAGGGACCAGAGGCTGGAGACTTAAATGAGCAAGACCATGATGCCTGGGAATGCATGCCTTGCCTACAGGAAACTGCTGCTGCTGCTGCTAAGTCACGCCAGGTGGGAATGATGATTGCGGGAATGTGAAGCCCTGGCTGCCACCTCTTGTGGTTTTTCAAGAGAAGCCTAGTAAATCATAGCCAAGGGGCCCCCAAAGTTGTACCCTGGCCTACGGGGTGAAGGACAAACCCAAACCCCTCCACTTGGTATCGGAGGTGCTCCATGGCTCACCCCAAACCCCTCCCCATTCTCACTCCCCACAATACCTCAATCTCGGCCAGGCCAAGCACCTACAGCCCACCCAGACTCACCTGCTCTGCTCACCCCCCATCCTGCTATAGGCAGTGGCTCACCACCCTTGCAGCCTGGCAGCAACACTGTTCCAGAGCCTCCTCCTGATGTTCAACCATCCCTCCGAAGGCAACGTCCCCACTCTTCATCCTTCAACGCCCAGAGGGCCCTGTTCTGGGAGCACCCACACCACTGCACTGCACTTACCTGCATGCCCATCAGCCTTCCCCTGGACAGGGAACCCTGAGGTCTCTCCCACCACAGGCCCTGGCAGGGGCTCCAAACACAATGGAGGGACCCTAGCTGTGGTTCAGACCCTGCCTCCATTACTCAGGCTGGAAGGACTTGGGTAAGTCACGTAACCTCTCTAAGCCCCGGGTTCCTCATCTGTCAGATGGGGAACTAGTGCCCATGTAAAGTGCCTGGCACGTAGAAAGGCTGAGTCAGTAGCAGCTGTTAGCATACTTATTCAATGTGACCTCTTTGCTGCATGCTATGTGCAGTGTCTTCTATGGGATGATCTCTGAGGCAGAGACCACGTCCCCTGTACTCCCATCACCCACAGAGACCGCTGCAACTCTCAACATGCCATAGGTGCTCAGTCAAGGTCCTCTGGTAGACTGGGTTGATGAGGCTCGGGGAGGGCAGGCAGGTAGCAAGTGCAGGTTAGAGCGAGAGGGACTGCCCAGCCACCAGAGGTCTGGCTCACCCAGGGTTCCATGCCACAGTGAACTGGAATCTGCGCTCGGGGACCAACCAACCACTCCCTGCTGCCTGCTCCCCAGGCCTCCGACTCCCACGTTCCTGGGCTCCAGGTCAGCTGACAGTGCTGCAGGGCAGGAATGGGCAAGGGGACCCATCCAGCCCCCCAGCCAAGGTGCCTTCCCTCAGAAGCCCGGCCCACAGCTCACACACAGGCCCAAATGCCCCTCATACCCTCCTTTTGTGTTTCCCACAACTCTAGTTAAGAGCAACCCCCTCGCCTTGCACTTGAGGACACATAGCTTCTAGGCTCTGCACTAAAGGCAAGGTGGGAGAGAGGAGGGAGGAGGCAGAAACACCTCAGAAATCACTGTGGTCCAATTAGCCAGGCTTGTGCCCTTCATGCTTACAAACAGGAATGCGCATTAACACCTGCTACAAAAGCAAACATTTTTAGATATCTTCATCTTCACCTCCCTGACACTCCATGAAAGGACTTTCAGCAGCCAGTGACTGACAGGGGAGTGCTCCTTCTTATCCTTCAGCAGGTGGCTTTCAGACGTAGAAATTAAGAAGCCACCAATCTCCCTGTCAGGCCAAGCTCCCAGGGCCCCCACCTGCTCTTCCTGGGCCCCTCCTCCCCACTCTCCACCAGGTGAGCCCCACCACACACACGATTGGGAGTCAGTGGCTGCAGGAGACTGGCTCCAAGGCACTGGGGGCAGAGGCTGTCAGATAGGTTGGGGGTCAGCGGGACTGGGATGCTGGGCATAAGCATGGCCAATGCTGTGGCTAGGCAGGGACCAGGGGACCCATACCTGCCCTGAGAGCACCTTCACTAAAGAAGGGCCTTTGCAATGAAAACCTTGATGGCTGTACAAATGTGGAGCAAACTGCAACTCTCATACACCACTGGTGGGGGCGTAAGTCCATATAACCACTTCAGAAATGTATTTGTCAGCATTTACTAAAGGTGAACATCATTTAACCTGTGACTCAGCAAGTCCATCCAAATCCTATATTCCCATTTTATATACATATTTACACATACAAAGAATATAGTATATAACAGTGTATAATGTATTATATATAAACACAAAATATAATATCTATATATTCCTATAATCACAATAAAATCACATACATATGTTCATCAGTAGATATGTACATGGGGCCAGGTGCGGTGACTCATGCCTGTAATCCCAGAAATTCAGGAAGCTGAGATGGGCAGATCACTTGAGGTCAAGAGTTTGAGACCAGCCTGGCCAACATAGCGAAACCCTGTCTCTACTAAAAATACAAAAAAATTAGCCAGGGGCGATGCTGCATGCCTGTAGTCCCAGCTGCCTGGGAGGCTGAGGCAGGAGAATCGCTTGAACCCGGGAGGCGGAGGTTGCAGTGAGCAGAGATCGTGCCACTGCACTCCAGCCTGGGTGACAGAGTGAGACTCTGTCTCAAAAAAAATCAAACCAAACCAAAACAAAAGAAGACATGTCCATGAATGTGCCAGCACTATTTCAGAATGGGCCCATCAAGAATCAAACAGATAAAGGGTGGTTGGCATGCTCCTGTGACAGATTATTATACACCAGTGAGAGGCATGATCTCCAACTAGAGGCAATAATGTGAAAAGTGAAAGATGTCAGGTGCAAACGAGTAGAAACTGTGATTCCATTTCCATAAAGTAGAAATCAGGCAAAACCAACCAATATTATTAGACATCGGCATCATGATGACCTGTTGGTGGTAACGGAGGGCCTGAAGGAGCCCAAGAGGTAAGCTTCTGAAATGCTGGAAATAGTCTGTTTCTTGATCTGTGTGTGGGTTACACAAGTGTGTTTAGTTCATGAAAATTCATTAAGCTGCTCACTTATGAGAGGTTTTCTAAATGTACGCAGTAAAGGGTTTTGTAAACCAGTACTCCGATGGCATAGCTGTTAAGACAACAATGAAAAGATGCTAGAAGAAGAAAAACAGAGATGAAGTAAAGATGAAGTTCAGGCCAGGCGTGGTGGCTCACGCCTATAATCCCAGCACTTTGGGAGGCCGAGGCGGGTGGATCACGAGATCAGGAGTTCAAGACCAGCCTGACCAAGATGGTGAAAAATTAGCCGGGCGCAGTGGCAGGTGCCTGTAATCCCAGCTACTTGGGAGGCTGAGGCAGGAGAATCGCTTAAACCTGGGCGGCAGAGGTTGCAGTGAGCAAAGATTGCACCACTGCACTCCAGCCTGGGCGACAGAGTGAGGCTCCGTCTAAAATTAAAAATTAACAAAAAGATTAAGTTCAACCCACGACTGCAACTTTACTGCTCAGACTAGAGTCTTGGAGAAAGTGATCACATGTCCAACAAAGACCCAGGGTACCAGGCTTCTTGAAGCTCTCCCAGGCCCCAGCCCATCCCAGGCCAGCCCCTTCCCTTAGAACCTCCATGCCCATCAGAACATCAGAACATCCAGCTGTGCCCTCTCCTACAATGAGGGCACCCCTAGCTGCCAAGGAGACCACATCCACCCATCCAAGGTAGAGGGGACTTCACAGCTTCCCGGGTCTCTTGTGCCAAGTGTGTGAACTCCATAGAACTTTGCAAGCTGCCCTTCTAGAGAGGCTGAATTTTCCAAAGTCCAAAACCACT
Source organism: Pongo pygmaeus (assembly GCF_028885625.2). Classification (NCBI taxonomy): domain Eukaryota; kingdom Metazoa; phylum Chordata; class Mammalia; order Primates; family Hominidae; genus Pongo; species Pongo pygmaeus. Next base: position 46,697,716 of record NC_072391.2, read on the forward strand.
TGAAGAGGAATGGGAAAAGTACTGAAATAACTTTGTAAGCGTTCTGTTTTGACAGTGTGCCTGAGGAATTCACCATGTTGAGTAGGGAAATATGAGCAGTTAAATCTATTCAATGTCATGACACACAAAATTGAAGCATAATTGCTCCTGAGTGCTTGACAACTGGAAAGCACTTTGTTTCAGAAACGGAGGGAAATTTATGCTGGAAAATGGAAGAGATTGTCAAAAGTTTGATTGCAATGTGAGTGGAGCTGCGACAAGAAGGCTCAGATGGAGAAAGGGCCCCCATTCTGACATTTTCACTCCCATGTGCAATGTCTCAGAAACAGCAGCAGTGACTCTGTCCTTTGGCCTAAAAGCCAGTAAAATGATGATTGGAACCGCAAATTTAAAACCCCAAAGAGTAGCTCCAGCATGGCTGGGAGGAAATGCTCTCTTACCAATCATGTGGTTGGCAACGTGGATTTGGATCTCTCTCTCGTTCTCGAAGGTCATCTGGCACTTGATGCACTGGTATGTCTTTTTCTGTTTGGAAACCAAAAATAAAAGATTTAGAGAGGCAGGAGGTAGAAAAAGGAGAAAGCAAAAGTTCCTAGGGGGCCTGGGTCAAGACTTTCCAGAATGGTTCCAGTCCCCTCCTAGGTCTCCCCAGGCCATTCTCTTTCCACCTTCCTCTAAATCCAGCTCTACCAGACTGAGGAAGGGGCATGAAGCTACATTCCAAGGGAGCTGCTTCTCTGCTAGATCTGGGAAAACTCCAGTCTCAAGGTGAAGCTTTAAGGGAGCTGAGGGGAGGCCTCCTTGCTTAGAAGGGCAAATCCATCTACCCATGCCCCCATCCATCCAAACATCCACCCATCCATCCTCCATCTACCCATCCACCCATCTACATACACAATCACCCGTCTACCCATTCATCCATTTACATACACGCCCATCCATCCACCCATTCATCTATCCATCTACCATCCATCCTCCATCTACCCATCCATCCATATACCCATCCATCCATCTACATACACACCCACCAATAGACCCATCCATCCATCCTCCATCTGCCCATCCATCCATCTACATACACACTCACCTATCCACCCATCCATCCATCCTCCATCTACCCATCAATCCATTTTTCATCTATCCTTCCATCCATCTACTCCACCCATCCATCCATCCTCCATCTACCCATCCATCCATCTACATACATACCCACCCATCCATCCTCCATCTACCCATCCATCCATCTACATACATACCCACCCATCCATCCATCCTCCATCTACCCATCCATCCTCCATCCACCCATCCATCTGTCTATATACATACCCACCCATCCACCCATCAATCCATCCTCCATCTACCCATCCATCCATCTATTCCACCCATCCATCCATCCTCCATCTACCCATCCATTTATCTATATTCACTCACCCATCCACCCATACTCCATCTACCCATCCACCTCCCCATCCACACATCTACACACACACATACCCATCTACCCATCCATCCATCCATCCATCCATCTTCTATCTACCCACCCATCCATCTACATAAACACCCACCCACCCATCCACCCATCTACATACATACCCACCCATCTACCCAGTCATCCATTTACATACACACCCATCCACCCATCCATCCATCCATCCATCCACCCATCCATCCTCCATCTACCCATCCATCCGTCTACTCCACCCATCCATCCATCCTCCATCTACCTATCCATCCATCTACATACATACCCACCCATCCATCCTCCATCTATCCATCCATTCATCTATATACATACCCACCCATCCACCTATCCATCCACCCTCCATCTACCCATCTATCCATCTACTCCAACCATCCATCCATCCTCCATCTACCCATCCATCCATCTACATAATACCCACCCATCCACCCATCCATCCATCCTCCATCTACCCACCCATTTATCTACATACTCACACACCCATCCACCCATACTCTATCTACCCATCCATCTCCCCATCCACACATCTACAAACACACATACCCATCTACCCATTCATCCATCTTCCATCTACCCATCCATCCATCCTCTATCTACCCACCCATCCATCTACATACACACCCACCCGTCTACCCATTCATCCACATACACATCCACCCATCCACGCATACACCCACCCATCCACCCATCTATTCACCCATCAGTCTATCCATCCATCCACCTACCTATTGTCTGTCTACCCCTTCGTCCATCTATACACATATCCATCCATCCGTCCATCCATCCATCCATCCATCCATCCATCCATCTATCTAACTTTCTACCTATCCAATAACCTTCTCATCCATTTACTCACCCTAATAACCATGTGGCTGAGCAGGGGACACTGTTCCTGCCAACTCTGGTGTTCAAGGGTGGCTAAGGAACTCCTCATCTGCCCTAAGCACAAATGACCCCAAGAGTTCCTACAGCTGGTTTCCACACAGAGGGGCTAGTACCACCTGCCTGTGGGAGCTGAGGGCAGAAAAACTGAGATGAGAAGCTTCAAAGCTTCTTGAAGAGTTGTTCCAAAGAGTGAACCTCACTCACACAACTAATCCCAGATGGTCTGAAACACCCCAGGGACACAGGTGGTGTTGCCCATCTGAGGGAAGGACTGTGGCTGTGGGGTTTTTTGAAGAAAGAGGGGTGGTATTGGGAATCAAAATATCCAAGTTTTTTGAAGACCACTTTGGTTCCTGGGATGAGAGTACTTCTCTTACTTCTGGAAAAGGGAGCAGGACTTCACACTTCTTGGCCGAGGTCCCAGGCCCAACCCTCAACTATGCAGCCAGATGAACCACCAGGGAGCTTAACCATCTCAGCTCCCACCTCCCTCTTTATCATTCTGAAATGTTATGATGAGTTCTTGCATGGTGCACACTTTTCTTTCCTTTTACTTTTAACCTATCTGTGTCTTTATATTTATAGTCCAGGCCCTGTAGATAGCATTCAATTGAGTCTTGCTTTTTCTTTGCATCTAATCTGACAGTCTCTACCTTTTGATTGAAATTTCAACTCCATTTATACTTAGTGTAATTGTCAATATGGTTGATTTTAAATCCCACCATCTTTTGAATTAATTTCTATTTTATCCTACCTGTTCTTTGTTCCTATTTCCCTCTTTCCAACCACACCCACAGTTCCCTAAGTAACTACAGGCCTTTGCCTGTGCTGGTTCCTCTATGTGCAACACCCCCTCCATCCTTGACTCAATTCAAATGTCATCTCTTCTGAGAAGCCTTCTCTTTTCACCCAGAATGGGTCCAGGACCCCCTCCACACCCCTGAACTTATGCTAAAGGACCCTGGGTAATTAATACATTGTTGTGTCATGGTAGATTGGCTCATCTGCTCCCCTCTTGCACCATGAGCACCCAGAGAGCCAGGAATGTGTTTTGTCTGCCTTTGAGGCAGCACATGAAGGGCTTAACAAGCGTTTGCTGAACACATAAAGTTGCAGAATAACATATGCAGAGGAGTCTATTCATGCAGAAGTGACAAAGAGAACCAAAGATGACTTCAGTGTCCTGGACCCACACCACCCTAGCACAGGCCTGACCTAGAGTCAGTGCATAATAATTATTTAACTTTTATTACGATTATTATTGGTGCTAAGAAAATGCTTCTTGAACAAATGAATGAATGAAGAAAAAACTGGAAAAGCTGATGCTGGATGCGTCAGGCTCCGGGACCCGCTCTGACAAAACCAGGGGCCTTTCCCACAGCGTTTCAGAAGACCTGGGGGGTTCGCTGTGTCCTGAGTACAGGCCACAGCCTGGGACCCAGACACAGGCACTCTGCATGGAAAGGCCCTGGGAAGAGCTAGGTAAGTCGGGGGCAGGGTGGAGAGAAAGACAGGGCTGGGGAGTCCAGCCTTGCCACAGACAAAGGAAGACGTCCAGGCCACAAGGAGACTACAGGGCCTGAGGTCTTCTCAGGAGATGCAGCCCAGAGTACTCATCTCAGGTCAACTCCAGGGCCATGGTCATGGAGAGGAACCACCTCGGGTGTCTCCAGCATCAAAACCATCCCTTCTGTCTCACATGTGCCCCCACCTACTCTGCTTGGCAAAGTGAAAGAGCCTTTGGTAGTTGAATGAATGAACGAATGAATGGAATGAGTGAATTAATGAATGAAGCACACCCCAGGAAGGGAAGCTTCATCACAAGGAAGCCCATGGGAGGCCTGCTGGATGACAACCGCCCAGGCCTGTAGGTGGGTGGGTGGGATGAAGGGGTTGGTACCAACCGCAGCGATGGCTGTGGGAAGAAGACCACGTCCCCCCTCCAAGGATGGCAATTTGCTTGGGTGCAAGTCTCTGGAGGCTGCAGCCATGGCTGGTCCAGAGGCGTGCAGGGAACAGTCCATGATCACAGTGACTTGGTTGATCTTCTCAGGAGCAGGTGAATAAAGGGAGCTCACTGTGCTTGGAAAATACATCCCCAGGGGCTTGGGCAGGAAAACAGGCTGCCCTCAAATGCCTCTCTGCCACCCCTTGGTAACAGGAAGAACACTGCCCAATAACTGAGCCCCCCCCGGTGGGGCACTGGGTTTCATAGGGTTCAGAGGGTTCCCAAGGGAGGGGCCGGGGGAAGGGCTGACCCCTCACATACACACAAGACACACACACAGATGTGCAAGCACACATGTGCATTCACATGCTCACCCTCACCCCAACTCACCAGCAACACACAAGACCTTCACAGACACACCCACAACCCCTACACACAGCAACCTGTAACACAGATACATATGTGCAACCCCCAGAGAAGCAGGGCCATTCACATGGGTGAACAAGGCCACACAGATGGGCATGTCCACACTCATCCAGAGACCCTGCCTTCAGCTCACTCACCACAACCCCAGTACACACACCGGTACTCCCAAATACGCCCACAGACATGCATGCAGCTTCTGACACAAGTATACACACAGACCCATCCCCACACGTACCACACACCCTCATGTACACACATGTAGACTCATAAGTGCACACATGTGCACTCACACATAGGCACATACACACACAGGCTCACCAGCCCCCAAACCCTCCAAGCATGGCTGGACTCCAGTCCTCACCCCAACATCTATTCCTGGTCTGTCCCCGGTCTCAACCCCCCTGGAGACCCCTTCCTCCCGGAGCTTCAGCCCCCGCTAGGAGACATAATTACAGAAAGACAGAACTTGGCACTCAAAGCACCTCCCCTGCCATAAGCCCCTTCCCTGGGGCCCAGCCCAGGAGAACTAGAGCTGAGTTCCAGGGCCTGTGGCCAGGGCTGCCTCCCCCAGCACAGCCCCGAGCAACTGCAGAGGGGGGCCCCGGGCAGGAAGAAAACACACTCGAGAATGGCGGAGACAGGAGACGGAGGGCAGGGAAGAAATGGCCGGGCCCTTCAAGACAGGAAGGAGAGAAGGAAAAGCCAGCCAGAGCTGCTATATTTCCGTGATCGTGAGCACTGCCAATGTTCACTGAGCACCTGCCATGTGTGGGCAGCATTTTTGCTAAATACTCACAAACCCTCTGCAAGCTCCACCCTAGGGATGGGGTAAGTGGAGTTTCAAGAGGCTGCATCACTTGGTCAGAGCCTCTTGCTGGTGAGTAGGAGAACTGGAATTCGATGCCCACTGTCTGAGCTGCCATTCTCAGCTCCATGTCCCAGATCTCCTGCCAGGCCTGGTCTAGGTGACAGAAAGCTAGTGGGATCTGGATAGGCCCTCTAACCTTGATATCTGTTTACTTGGCTGTAAAATGGGTATGAGAACACCTGGCTTGCCCTACCCAGCAGAGAAAGGCACCGTGGGGATCTGTGGGATCAATGGACGGCCAGGGTCTGCCCGTGCTGGTCTCGAGTTGGGGTGATGTTGTCATTACCCATAAACAGAGGGGGAGGTGGAACTTCAATGCTTCATGCTCCAGCCGACAGCAGCCTCGGCCCCACAGGAACCCAGTCCTCTGAGAGCTGGTTGCTATGGATACACTCCCGAGGGTCCCAGCCTGCCAGCCCCCAAGCCCCTGTGAAACCCCCAGAGTCTGTTCTTACATGAGTGGGTCCTCAGGGAGGGAAAGGGTGGGCTAACTGACATCTGGGTCCCTGCCCCCAGGTGTGCCCACGCAGGGGGCAAGGCCCCAGAGAATGCTGCCTTGGCTGGGGAGGTACCTGGGCTTTGTTCTGCAACGGCCCATCTCCCCAGGCCTCTAGGCAGGCAGGGCCATGATTTTCAGCGCTTCCCTGCTCACACAAGGCCCGAAGGCAGGGAGAGGAAAGCCTGGGGGCCCCCAGGAAACACGGTCCCCTTGAGTTTCAGTCCCTGCACAGCCGTGCACAGCTGTGCATCCTTGGGTATACGGCATCACCTTTCTGAGCTGGAGCCCTTCTTCGCCAAAACACAGGCCACAGCAAGGTTCCTGGATTGTTGCTACAGAGATGACATAAAAGTTGGTGCCCAGCAGAGCACCACTCACATAGTAGGGGCTTTCACAAAGTGGTGCTTGATGCTGGATGCAGAGCACTCCAGGGAGGCTCACACAGCCCAAGGCTTTGGAGGCTCTAGAAACAGCTCCCTGGCCATCAGAAAACCCAGCACCATAGTGGGCAGTGCCAGAAAGGGAAGGGTGATCCGGGTTGAGGGGCACCCAGGAGAAGCGGGCACAGTGACCCAGCCCAGCTGCACTGCCGCATAGCCTGAGCACAGCTATGACCACCCGGGACCCCACCCCAGCTGGCCTTTCCCTTCTTGCAGCCAGGATGCGGTCCAGAGCTACTGGTCAAGACCAGGGGCTGTGGTGCAGATGCTGCCTGCCTGGGTTTAAGTCTCCTTTCAGCTCTCGAAAGCTGGGGGCTTGAGGCAAGCAACCTCATTATGCTATGCCTCAGTTTCCTCACTTACAACATGAAATATTGTAAGGATTAAATAGAAAGTGCTTGGCAAGTCCTTCCTCCTCAACGAGTGTGGATTGCTATTGTAAAAGGGAAAAATGTCAGCGACATTTACTATGTGCTTGGCACTTAATTTACACATTTAATCCTCAGAGCAAAACGCTGAGGTCAGCATGAGAAATAGTCACAATGGTTCACAAATGATGGGGAACAGGCAGTGACCAATCAGAGCAGATAATGGTTAAAAAACCAGAGAGGCCCCCCAGTTTCTCCCTGGATGCAGAGATGTCAGCCCAGGCGAGACTCTATTACTATTCCATTACTATCACTGTTCATTACCACTGCCACTGCCTCTGGCTTCGTAGTGGAACACAGAGGCCCAGAGAGGTCAAATTACCGCTGGGTCCTGAAAGAAGATTTTAACCCAGGCCACGTGACTCCAGGACCAAAACATTCCCTGAGAGCACCTATGCCCCCCTAGAAAGGCTGAGGGGGACAGAGCGGGGCAGCAGAAACCAGTGCCCATGCTCAGACCCCGGAGGGGATCCTCCTGGGGTCCTGTTTAGAACCCTGGCTCAGACAAAGGGCCCTGAGAGGGTGGGGTATTGCTATAGCCCCTAAAAGGAGCTCTCCACTCCCGACAGGACTTTGAGGAGAGACCCCAGGCCCCAGCCAGACATGCAGCTCTGTTTCTTTTTCTTTTTCTTTATTTATTTCTTTCTTTCCTTTCTTTTTTTTTTTTGAGATGGAGTCTCTATCACCCAGGCTAGGATGCAGTGGTGTGACCTTGGCTCACTGCAACCTCTGCCTCGTGGGTTCAAGCAATTCTCCTGCCTCAGCCTCCTGAGTATCTGGGACTACTACAGGTGTGTGCCACTATGCCCACCTAATTTTTTTGTATTTTTAGTACAGATGGGGTTTCACCATGTTGGCCAGGATGGTCTCAATCTCCTGACTTCGTGATCCACCTGCCTCAGCCACCACGCCTGGCTTTTTTTTTTTTTTTTTTTTTTAAAGAGACAGGGTCCCACTCTGCCACCCAGGCTGGAATGCAATGGTGTGATCACAGCTAACTGCAGCCTTTATCTTCCAGGCTCAAAAAGTGCTGGGCCTATAGGTATGAGCCACAGCGCCCGGCCTCACTATTTTCATTCAAGTTCTCCTGTCTTCAGGAAGATATCCACAGACGGGTCCCCTGGCCCTCTGGGCTCCCGTGGGCCTGTGTGTAACATCAGAAGGCAGGGTCAGCAGACACTGAGGCCCCTTCCACTGTGGGGTCCTCCCTTCACTCTCTCTGGCCCTCTTCTCTCCCCCTCTGCCCTCCTCACCCCCTCAAACTCACAGGGTCCCAGGAAAAACACCCTCAGCAAACACCCCTGTGTCCCAGCAGGCGTGCATGGCAGATGGCCCTTCCCCAAATCCTGCCTCCCTGCCAATGGTACCAGCAGCGGTCCTCAAGGGAAAGATACCCCCAAGATCCGCCTGGCACCTCCTCGGTCTGGAAACAGACAACACAGACTCAATGGGAACCCCAGGCCTGTGCTGTCTGACACCCAAGGGCCACACAGACTCCAGGCCCACCACTGGGTGCCCCTCAGCCCCTGTACCCAAGGCCTGTGTGGGCCCATCCATAGCCTAGACTTCTCCCCAGCTCATTGAAAGCCACTTATCATAGGCCTGTGGCTCCCTCTGGTCCACAAGTTCCAAGTCAGGGTCCATTTCTGGTTCTCCTTGGCTCCCAGGCACCTCCAAACATAATGGGTACTCAGGGAAAATTTGATGAACGAATCAATCAGTCATTAACAATAAGAGCAATCGAAACCACGTCGAAGGGCCTTCCACATACCAGCAACTGCACTAACTGAAATGATGCTGCTGGTGATAAGAGTACTAGCTGGTGATGACAGCCAGCACCACTGAGCCATGAGTGCCGGGCTCTTGGCCCCTTGTGCATCTGTGATCTCTATGAACTGTCAAAAGAATCCTGGATCTAAGGCCCAGAGAAGTCAGTGACTTGCCTAAGGAGACCCAATAAGCAAATGAGTATGTTGTACCCCAGCTCAACAACAAAGACACCAGCCACCACTCATGGTGCCCTCACTGTGCATCAGCTACTGTGCCAGGCACGTTACCTGCATGATGTCCTCAGCCTCTCACAACAATTCTCTGAGTTTGGGACAATTATTACTCCCATTTTATACATTAGCACTTGACAAATGAGGCCCAGAGAGATAAATAACATAAGCCCATCACATGGCTGGAAAGGCAATGGCAATGCTGAGGTTCAAACTCAAGGAGTCTACAGCACAGCAGTTGTGTTTTGCCACTGCGCGATAGCGCCGCTTCTTGGAAACACGGCACTCAGTGTATGTGGCTCCTGTGGGGACCAGAGGAGCCCCAAGGAGAGCAGCAGGGAGCAGGATGAGGTGGGCTGCACTTACCCGGGGCACTGGCGACGTCTGGGTTCCTTTCCGGGGCCCACTGGTCTCTGGCGTGAGGTCACGGTGGTCCATCTGCATGTGGCTCTCCAGGTCTTCGGCACTCTCAAACTTGACACTGCACTCGGGGCAGCGGAGGCCGGCACAGGGCCGGTCGGCAGGCTCGGGTGGGGCCAGGCCACCCACCTGTCCGTTGGCGCTGCGGGCCATGCAGCCGGCGCAGAGGCCATAGGGCAGCCCATTGACGTCAAGCTTCACCAGGTCCTGCTTGCTGCGGAACTCCTTGAGGCACAGGGCGCACTTGTAGAGCTTCTGCAGCCCCTGGCCGTTGGGGGAGGACGCCGCCGAGCTGCCTGCCAGCTTCTGCATGTGGAAGGTGCCATGGATCTTGAGCTCCAGCGTGGAAGTGACTGTCTGCATGCAGACCACACAGCGGAAGCCCGTGAGCGAGTTGCGCAGGTCAGGGTGCATCTGGCAGTGCTCAATAAACTCCTCCTCACTCTGCAGGGGCATCTTGCAGATGCGACAGGTGCCCGTGTCCAGGCTCTTGCTGTGGGTCACCTTGTGTTCGGTGAGTGTCAGCAGCGAAGGGAAGCGCTCACCACAGATGGGACACATGTAGTGCTTGGCAGGGCCCCGGTGCGTCTGCAGGTGCTCCCGTAGCCCGTTCTCCGAGAAGAAAGTCCGTGAGCAAACGTTGCACTTGTGGCTGCCCTTGATAAACTCAGCCTTCTTGCGTGAGCCGTCATCCTCGCCTGGCCGGATGTTGTGGTCCCGCAGCCGGTGGTTCTGCAGCAGCACCTCCATGGTGTAGGCCGCCCCACAGATGTCACAGCCGTACATGGGCTCCGACGCATCCACGTCATCCTCACTGGCCTCATGGCTGTTAGGCGCCTCCGGGTTCTTAAGCAGCATGCCCTGCAGGTCAGCAGGCTCAGCTTTCTTGGTGGCCGTGGGGGGTACCCCATTAGCCGTGCCATTCTCGGTCGCAGCATCAAACACACAGTGCTTCTCTCGCAGGTGCTTCTCCAGCAGGATGATGGCATGGAAGGCCTTGCTGCAGAACTTGCAGTTATACTTCTTGCTGTGTGTGGTGATGTGGCACTGCAGCTCCACCTCGGTGCTGAAGGTCTCCCCACAGAAGATGCACTTGTGAGCCTTGGCCGGGTTGCCCAGGTGGCTGTGTTTGACGTGCACCTGCAGGTCAGCCTCCTTGCGGAAGTCCCAGTTGCAGGCCGTGCAGCGGTACATCTTCTTCTCATTGCTGTGCTTCACCGCCAAGTGCACCTGGATGGACACCTTGGAGTCGAAGACCTCCTGACACAGGGTGCAGTGGTACAACACGAAGGTGTGCATGTCCAGCAGGTGCTTCTGCAGGTCATCCACTGAGGAAAATTGCTTGTCGCAGCTCTCGCACACATAGTGGGTCGACGTGGTCATGTAATGCACCGTCAGGTGCTGCAGGAGGGACTCTTGGGAGTCAAAGTCCTCTTTGCACTGGGGGCATGCCTGCTTCCGCAGCAGCAGCTCCAGGTGCAGCTTCAGGTGGGTCTGGAAGCTCTCAAAGTTGGAGAACTTGAGGTCGCACTGATTGCAAGGATACTCCCCATTGGAGATGGAGTTGGCGCTCGCTGAGAGCCGCTGCCGCTTCGGGGAAGACACCTCCACGTCGGATGAGACTGGGCTCTGCTCAGCCTTGGACTTCTTGCTGTGGGCCAGTGGAATGTTCTTGTGGTTCTCCTTGATGTGCTTGGTGAGCTTCAGGATGGAACCAAAGATGGGGGAGTTGGTGCAGTAGGGGCAGGAATAGACCTCCATGAAGGACTGCGTGGGCTGCACCACCGGAGACTCTAGTTTGGCACTGCCCACACTGCAGTGGGCCTGCTGGATGTGCTCAGTGAGGGAGGACTCAGTAAGGAAACCCATGGAGCACTGGTTGCAGAAGAAGGCGTTATTACCGTCGGAGGGGTTGGCGTTGGGGCCGCAGTGGGAGACACGAATGTGCTCCTGCAGGCTATTGATGTCGGCGAACATCTCGGGGCAGTAGTTGCAGTGGAAGGCGGAGATGTTGCCAAACTGCATCACGGGGTAGGCATGGTTCTTGTGCAGCTTGCGAACGTGCTCATTGAGGTTGTAGAGGGTGGGCATGGAGTCCAGGCAGATCTGACATGTGTGGCTCTGCTGGGGCTTGTCCGCGTGGATGGTCTTCAGGTGGATCTCCAGCACGGCCAGGCTGTTAAAGTCCCGCTTGGAACAATAGGGGCAGCTATAGACCACCTTGGTCCAGCCCTGCCCATCATCCCGCATCTTCTTCTGCCCCCGCAGCGGCTTCAAGGTGGAGTCCGGGGTGGAGCCGCGCTCCACAGAGGCGCTGGAGTCGGGTGTGGCGCTGCTCATGGAGGCCACGCTGCCCAGTACAGGGTCGGGACTGACGCTGTGGTTGCTGGAGTCGGGCTGCCGGTGGCTGTCCAGGTGGCAGTAGACACCTTCCACTGAGGAGAACTGCTCAGGGCACATGGGGCACTTGTGTTTCTGGTTGGCGTGGGCTTGGTGGATATGGGCGAGCAGCGTGTTCTCGTCAACGAAGACCTCAGGGCAGTGGATGCACTGCAGGTCCGCCTTCTCGGACAGCTGCGGGTGGCGGGTGAGCACGTGCTTCTCCAGCTCCTCTGTCTGGCTGAAAGTGTCCTCGCAGTAGTCGCACATGAAGTCGTCCTTCTTGGCTTCCTTCTCCGACTTGGCCAGATGCTCCTTGTTCTTTTTGTGGGCCTGCATGTGGCTCTGCAGCGAGCTAGTGGAGGAGAAGCCGCGCTTGCACACAGTGCACTTGAAGGGCTTGCTGGAGCTGTGGGTCTTCAGGTGGATCTTGAGGTGGTCGCTGCGGGAGAAGGCCGCCTCGCACTCGTGGCAGTGATACTTCTTGTCGCCCGTATGCAGCTTGATGTGCCGGTCGCGGCTCCTCTTGTGCTTGAAGAGGCGGCTGCAGTAGGTGCACTTGAACGGCAGCTTGTCGCTGTGGATCTGCTCGTGCCTCTTCAAGTAGCTCAGGCGGATGAAGGACTTGTCGCAGAACTGGCAAGGGTATGGCAGGCCCGTGCCCCCTTCCTCCTCGCCGAGGCCGAGGTCACAACCATCCCCGATCATCTGCGTGGGTGACGCAACATCCTTGCTGGAGGGAGACGAGGCCACCCAGGAGAGTTGTGGGTCGTCATCACCATCTGCAGGAGAAGGCAGAGAGGATATTAGAGGCAATTCCCAGGGCTGCCGAGAAACAAGGACAGAGCCAGCTTCTCGACAGTGCGCGGGCTGAGGCTGTGCAGCTGGCCAACGGCTGCAGGGGGCTGTGGGGAGGGGCAGGGGCCGGAAGCAAGTGGACACCGGGGCCTTCCTGTCTGCAGAGGGCACGCCAGAGGGGCGGCAGATAATGAAGGGGGAGCGCCTTTTCCCTTAACAACACTTGCCTGGACCTGGCAGGACATGATACCCCCCATCAGGGGGGAGGCTCTTGGCCACTTTCCTATAAGGAGGGGCAGCCTGGACAAAGTCACTGGAAACAAACTCACAGACCATCAGTCCCATAGGCCAAAAGGACAAGTCCCGTCACTTGATCCACACCTGGGAGTCAACTCCCCTCAAATCCCTAATCCTGGAGGGAAGGAAATCCCACTGGTCCTTATGAAGACAGGCAAAATTTTGCAACAACAAAAATGCCCTTATCGGATTGGCCATAGAATGCACCATTCTCTGGGGATGGGTGGACTGATGGAGCTGGAATCTGCTGCTTTAGGTAGTAGGCAAGACATAGGAGGTGTGAAATCACAGGGCAAGAGACAGCAGACTCCAATGCTCAGTGGGGAAGTGAGCCTAGGGCACTGAAGAGGCATCTGTGGGTTTCCCGGCCCAGGCCATCCTGAGACCCTTGTTTTCTTTGTTTCCACTGCACCCCTGAATTTGCCCCAACCCCACCCAGGATCAAGAGAGATGGAGAGATGGTGACAGTGATCGGAGGACCAATGAGGACATGGAAGGCCACAGAGCTCAGACCCAGGTGGACCCTTAACTCCACTGTAAAGGCAAGGAAGAGGCAATCCTTGTACAGACTCCAGCGCGTCCCACCCTCCCTGGGGACAGCCCCCACAACCCCCTCGTTTGCTGGCCCGGCCAGCCTCAGAGGAAAACTAAACAAACCTAAGGGTAGGCCGTTTCTGGGAAAACAAAGGCACACAGGACACAGTGAATAAAGCCAGAGAAATTCCCCGGCGGGGGCCGAGCAGAGCCAGCCCGGGCAGGGAGTGAGTTCCAAGGCTCAAGTTTCTCTTCGGCTGGATTTAAAACTTAATAATGAATGAAACAGACCGCAGGCTGCTGCGGGCAGGGGAGAGACAAACAAAAGCTCAGATTCGGCTGTGCTGACCTTGCTCTTGTAACCCCGAGGAAATAAACCACTGCCCCCGCCTCTCCAGCCGCCAGCCAGCCTGGCTGAGTCTTCAGAAGAGCCTCACAGACGTAACCCAGACGTAACCTTGGCCCAGAGGCAGCCCAGACCTTCAGGAAGGGATGGGGCAGGCGCACCACGCTCCCAGCACAGGTGAACACTGGCACACACATGCGCATACACACACACCCACCTACATACCCACAACACCCACCATCACACACATTCATTCACACCATCACTCCCACACACTCACACTATCACTCACAAACTTAAATATATATGCACACGCTCATGTACACACATTCACCTGCAGACACACACACACACACACACACACACACACATCACAGACCTGTGGTTTCCCTACAAGGCTCTCCACACAAGCTGCCTCTGCTGTCCCAGGCCGATCCTAAGACTTAAAGAGACAACAAGGGCTGACTGGGGGGTCTTGAGGGGTCCCTCACAGCTGGGGCTGAGCCTGGTCCTAGGCCCCGCCCCCACCCCCTGGCCCCCGCAGCGCTGACTATGTGAAGATCCACCTGACCCCCGTGGCACCATTGGCACAGCTCAACCGGGATGCATGCGGCTCTCCAAAGCTCGCAGTTCTCCAAAGCTCCCGGCTGCAAGGCTCCCGGCAGCCAACCCACCTCTGAAGCCCAGCTCCCCAGCCCAGCTCAAGGGGCCTCCTGGAACGCCCTCCCAGAGCAGCAGCACCTTCTCCCCCGGGGGCCTCACATGACAGGCTCAGCAGACGGGAAGGATGCAGCAGTTGTGGCCAGCTCCCCAGAAGAGATGAAGTGGGAGGCGCCCCAGCCCCTGCCTGCCAATTCCCAGCTCTTGCCAGCTGGGCTCTATGGGGCACAGACAAAAGGGACCCCAGGGAGGAGATGGCTGGGGCCAGGGGACCTACTCGGCTCCCGCTCCAGGCCAGGCTGGACTGGCTTCTTATTATTTTGATGTCTTCACTCAGACTCACTCAAGCTGCCATTGAGCCCTTCCTGTGTGCCCAGCACTCAGTGCTGAGTGCTTTCCCGCAACTGCAAATGAGTGGCCAGGTCCACTCCCACTGGACAGACGAGGAAACTGAGGCACGGTCTCAGAGACTTGCTCTGGGAAATGACAGTGCCAGAGACTGATGCCAGGACTGTCCACATTCAGGCCCCTTGATCGTGACGTGGGCCTGGACCAGCTTCTGGGGGGCAAACAGTCAAATAAGACCACTCCTGCATGGGTAAGAAGGGGAGAGGCCCACGTGTAAAGCCTCCAGGGTCTTCAGGACTTGGTCTCCTTGTAGCCTGCCTCATGAAGAGGACTGGGGCTGGCCCATGATTTGCATTTCTGGGAGGGGCTCATCAGGGTTCAGAGAGACACAGGAGCTTGCTGGAGCCCACCCAGCAACTGATGTGTGGAGAAGTCTCAACAACTGGGCAGGTGAAACCACTATCACTCTTGTCCCTAGGACAAGCCTGAACAGATATTTCTGCCAGGGTTCATTTGCTCCTAAACCTTTTGCACCACCTGAGGACCAGAGGACACTCACTCAGAGCCAGAGCCCTCTCAGCTCCTCTATGAATTCATCCATGTCCTGAACATTCCTCTTAACCACTCACTTTATGCATCTGAAAAAAGGGAATCACTGGGAGAAGTGGATGAGAAAAATTAATGGGAGAAAGCACTATTATGCCACTGATATGAATGTCCAGAATAAGGCGCATCTGAGACAGAAGGCAGGTTAGCAGCTGTCCGAGGCTGGAGGTGGGAGCAGGGACTGGCTGCACAGGTGACAGTGATTCTTCTGACATGATGGAAATGGTCTAAAACTAGACTGTGGGTGAAGACTGAACAGCTCTGTAAACTTACCAAAGACAGGCTGAGTTGCTCACTTCAAACAAGTGAATTTTATGGTATGCAAATTATACTTCAATAAAGTTGTTAAACAAAAGCACTATTTTGCCAATAATAAGAATTAGTACTAATTAGTGCCACAAGTGCTAAGAATATTAACAGCTCCATTTATTGAGAACATCCCACGTGCCAGCACTGTGCTAAGTACGTCTATTATCGCAATTAATTTCTATTCATCCTCACAACAACCATATCTGGCTGTCTGCAGTAACATTCCCATTTCTGAGATGAGGAAGTGGGGTTCAGGGAGGTGAGGAACTGGCCCCCAGTACCAAGCCAGATGCCCCAGTTAGTGTCTGGCCAAACTTCACCTTGTAGGAGTACAGAAGCTGGTCCCGAGGCCCCACATCAGTCATTCACCCAGTAGGCTTTGGAAAGGAGAATCTTAACCTGCCCGGCGCCAGAGTACCCAAGGTTCATTGCAGGCTGGCTGCTTGGCTTTATTTTTCTGCAAACAAGTTTTGAAACTAAAGCAAAGCATATTATTCTGGGAGCAACAAGCTGAGCCACTGCTGAGATTATAATCATCTGAATTGAAATGAAAATAAGGCTCCTTAAACTGAAAAGGCCCAATCAGGGAAAATGGGCATGTTGACATATAAAGTCCCAAACTCAGATTGCCCTGTTTAAAGTCTTTTATTCAAAGAACATTCAACCTCGCCTGCTGCCATCCCACCCCCTCCAAATGCATTTTGCTTCGGGGGCACTTAGCTCAGTGCTCTAGAAACAGGCTAGAGAGATAAGCTAGGGCCAAAGCTCAGGATGTGTCTACAGGGGCATCAGCAGAGAAAGCGGTTCTCTTTTCTTTTCTTTTTTTTTTTTTTTTGGCGGGGGCCGAGGGGGAAGGAGTCTCTCCCTGTGGCCCAGGCCGGAGTGCAGTGGCGTGATCTCAGCTCACTGCAACCTCTGCCTCCCAGGTTCAAGCAATTCTCCTTCCTCATCCTCTCGAGTAGCTGGGATTACAGGCACATGTCACCATGCCCAGCTAATTTTTGTATTTTTAGTAGAGACAGGGTTTCACCATGTTGGCCAGGCTGGTCTCGAACTCCTGACCTCAAGTGATCCACCCGCCTCAGCCTCCCAAAGTGCTGGGATTACAGGCGTGAGCCACTGCGCCTGGCCCAAGGTTCTCTTCTCTTACAGCAATGACACTTTCCTCATGCTGGATGCTGGACACCACACACACACCTGCAACTGTGGCCAAGGCAATCCCAAAGTCCCCTCCAACATGAACATTCCAGAACTCAGGAAGAAGGTGTGTTCAAGGAAAGTCCTGTTCAGTCACTACATTTTTATTTTCAAATAAATACTTGCATCGATTTTGCTGTGTGCCAGGCATTCTTCTACGAGTTAATGTGTACTCATTCAATCCTCTCAATAGGCTGAGTTAGGGACTGTTATAATTTCCATTTACAGATGAGAAAACCAGGGCACAGAGCGGCTGAGTGACTTGCCCAGTGCCACACAGCCAGCAGGCAGCAGAGTCAGGATGCGAACCCCCCTTAGTCCTCTTCAGTCAGTGTTTTCACCCACAAGGCTTCACTACCCCCACCACCCCCCGCTTTGGGAGGAGAAGCATGAGAAAATCAAGTGGGAGGTACAATGACTAATGACAGACCCGTGCTTCCCCCGCCCCCCAGAGTAAATGCAATCAAAGAACTATAACAAAAATGAGTTAAAAACACACACACACACACACTTGCAAAATCGAGATTAAAGTCATTTAAAAATGACTAATCCTGCAAAAAGGCCAAATAGGAAATGGGTTATATGAGGCTTTTGCTGTCTGCTGCAGGAAAAGAAAGAAAACAAGCATAAAAGAGGAGAGAATTTTTGATAAAAATTCAATTAAGTAGAAAAAAGAACATTAACTGGGCTTCAGAACACATCAGCAGCAGAAAGAGCCAGATGATTCCCAAGCTCATGTGGTCACACTTGGTGACCAGCATGGAGCAGGACATGAATTCAGCAGGCTGATGCTACAGTGTGTAAAACTGCCTCGGACACACCTCCTCTAGGCAGAGCAGGGCAAGTGGCCACCCAGAATGGCTGGGAGCCACAGCTCACGGCTCCTCTGTCACAGAGAATCAAGGTCAGAGCTGCTGGAGAAGGCGCTCGGGCCAAGGCAGGAGAGTGACTGGCCCACAGACTCACAGGAGTAGGTGGAAAGGGGAACCTTCCTGCAGTGGGGGGCACACATGGAGGAGGAAGTGAACTGCCATCGAAGCTATGCAAGAGGCCCTAAAAAGAACACTAGGGGGACTCTCTGCATTGAGTTTGGGGGGAAGACAGCTGAGCCCAGGAAGTTCCAGGTTACTAGGACATTCCTGAGCTGGGCAGTTCCATCTGTGTGAATAAAAATGACCATCCAGCCGGGCATGGTGGCTCATGCCTGTAATCCCTGAACATCAGGTGGCTGAGGTGGGAGGATCGCTTGAGGTCAGGAGGTCAGGAGTTTGAGGTCAGGAGTTTGAGACCAGCCTGAGCAATATAGCAAGACCCTGTCTCTAAAAAAAAAAAAAAAAAAAAAATTTAATTACACAGGCGTGGTGGTGTGTATTTGCAACCCCAGCTACTTGGGAGGCCAAGGCAGGAGGATCACCTGAGCCCATGAGTTTGAGGCCGCAGTGAGCTATGATCATGCCACTCTAGCCTGGGTAACAAGAGTAAAACTCTGACTCAAAAAAAAAAAAACCATGAGCCTACAGAGGGAACAAGAGCTCATCCAGCCATTGGAATGAGGTTTCCATCCCAGTCCACAGGGCCTCTTGTGCCCAGGACTGTGCTGAATGCTGCAGGGTCGCCTGGGTGCATCTCACCTTGGTCTTGCCCTATGGACATTCCAGACCATGCAAAGGAGAGGCCAAGTAGAGCAAGAAAGGCACCAGTGGGAGTCATGCTGCGGCAACGGGCAGAGTCCATCAGGAGGCTGGGCCTCCACTGCCTCTGCTGGCTCATGGGAAGCTGGAATTCATGCTCTCTATAGCCCCTGCCAGATGAATATAAAGATCACCTTGTACAATACTCCAACCATCAAGACCATCTTCATGATAGACACAAAAAGGCCTTACAGTGCTTCACAAAGTCCCCAAAAAGACTCCTTGCCACTCAACTGTTTCTTCAGAAAAATGAAAATTGCCAAGGAGACCAGTTCCCGACAGGACAAAGCTTTGTAATACACCAAGCAGAGCTTCTCTGCTGCCCCCATCCAGAGCTCCAGGAATAGGAATCACTGTGGCCCTTCCCTAAGCTCAGAGGAATGGGACCCTGGACTCAGGAACCAACTACCCAATCCCACATGATACAGATGAAAAAGTTGAGGCCCAGAAAAGAGAAGAAAACTTACAAACCCAGCTAATTGGTAGTGGTTGCCTAGAATCCTGTGTTCAGAAGGATTCCAAGGCCTTATCTCAGGTCCAAAGAAATGAGTGCTGCAATCAACTGATGATGTCTGCCATGAGCAGAGACATGTAGGAATGGAATAGTCAAAGGGCACTGAGCAAACTGGAAAGAGGAGTCTCCTGACTCCCAGTGCTAGATGGTTTCCAGGTTTCCTCTTCTAAAAAAGGAGCTGTCCATTCTCTTTGAGAGATGAGGCTTTGGTGTTCCCAAAATCCTGTTGGTCACAGAGAGACAAGAGGCCCTGACAGATACCGTATGATATGGTTTCGCTGTGTCCTCACCCAAATCTCATCTTGAATTGTAGTTCCCATAATCCCCACATGTGGTGGGAGGGACCTGGTGGGAGGTAACTGAATCATGGGGGCTGTTTCCCCCATGCTATTCTAGCAATATTGAGTAAGTTCTCATGAGATCTGATGGTTGTATTAAGGGGCTTCCCCCTTTGCTCAGCTCTCATTCTTCTCCTTCCTGCCACCATGTGAAGAAGGACATGTTTGTTTCCCCTTCCACCATGACTGTTAGTTTCCTGAGGCCTTCCCAGCCATGCACAACTGTGAGTCAATTAAACCTCTTTCCTTCATAAATTACCCAGTCTTGGGTATTTATTCACAGCAGCATGAGAATGAACTAATATACTGTAGAACCGTGTTGGAGTCTGGAGAGGAATCTCCAGCCAGAGAGGTCAGCTGTGACATCAGCCGATGGTGAGGGTTGCCCAACGTGGACACAAAGCAGCCCGGACAACCGAGGAGAGCCAGTCAGTGTTTCCTAGAGCCTGGGATAACAAGAGCTGCAACTCCTGAATATGCTTCAGGGCACACTGCAGATTGTGGTTCCCATAGAGGTAGCCAGAGCCTAACCAGGTGGCCTTCCAGACATGAAATGATCCAAATTGAGCTCAAGGGGCATCTGGGCATATTCCTGATCACTTCTTGGGAAACCAGGGGTACCTACACACACCTGATGCCAGAACTAGCCATCCATCCCAGAATACTCCTCAACTCAATTACATCCCTGCCTATAAAACTAGCATCAGTTTATTGAGGGCAAGAGAGGGTGCATAGCTCCTCCCTCAACTTATTTCACTGATGGAGAAACTGAGGCAACATGACAAGTCACAGGCAGATCCAGTGGTTACTGTTTATGGCACATTTTCTTCTTCTTTTTTTTTTTTTTTTTTGAGAAGGAGTCGCGCTCTGTCACTCAGGCTGGAGTGCAGTGGCATGATCTTGGCTTCCTGCAACCTCTGCCTCCTGGGTTCAAGCAATTCTCTGCCTCAGTAGGACTCCTGAGTAGCTTGGATTACAGGCACCCACCACCACACCCAGCTAATATTTGTATTTTTAGAAGGGACGAGGTTTCACCATCTTGGTCAGGCTGGTCTTGAACTCCTGACCTTGTGATCCACCCGCCTCAGCCTCCCAAAGTGCTGGGATTACAGGCGTGAGCCACCACACCCAGCTGTATGACATATTGTCTATGTGCCATGTCCTTTGCCAGCTTTTTCTCAATTGATTCTCACACATTGCCTATGAGGTAGGTACTATTAACAACCCCTTTTTATAACTGTGCAAAGTGACACTCCAAGAAGGAAAGTAACTTCTGAGCACACAGAGATTGCAAGTGGCAGATGCCCCCACCCACTTACTAACCACCAGGCTACACTGCTTCACCAGGCCCTGGAGCCAGTCCAGGGCCCATATCCCTGCTGGACCTGCTCCCTCTTTCTTGAGGTGCACCATGCACAAGCACAGTACCAGGCCCCGTGACTTGAACCAGGTACAGGTCTTAAGCTTTACAACCCCACCTGCCATTGAGGCAAAGTCAGTGGTGGATGACCAGGCTAGGCTGGGTCTGATGCCAAGCACTAATGAATGTTGCTGGCCTCTTTCCTCACTGGATGGCGGGTAAAGCAGCCTGCTGCTTAAATAGCCTATGCAGAAGCAAACCTGGAGATTGTGGTAGGCAGAATAATAATTACCCCAAAGATGTCCAAGTCTTAACTCCCAAAACATATGAATATGTTACATTACATGGTAAAATGGAATTAAGGTTGACAATCGGCTGACCTTAAAATAAAGAGATTATCCTGGATTATCCACATGGGTCCACTGTAATCACAAGCATCCTTAAATGTGCAGGAGGGAGGGAGAAGAGGAGGTTGAGGTGATGCAATATGAGAAGGACCCAACCAGCAATTACTAGTATTGAAGATGGAAGGAGGCCATATGCCAAGAAATGTGAGCAGCCTCTAAGAACTGGAAAGGCAAGGAAATGGATTTTTCCCTAAGAGCATCCAGAAAGGAATGCAGCCCTGCCAACACCTTAATTTTAACCCAGTGACATCTAGGTCAGACTTCTGACCTACAGAACTGTAAGATACTATTTTTTGTTTGTCGTTTTAAGCCACTGTGTTTATGGTAATTTGTTACAGCAGTAATAGCAAACTAATACAGATTTTGGTACCAGGAGTGGGGTGCTACGAGAACAAATACCTAAAATCATGGAAGTGGCTCTGGAATTGGGCAGCGATCAGAGGGTAGAGGAATTTTGAGGAGTATGATTTATTTAAAAGCCTAGGTAACCTTGAACAGATTAATGGAAACATGGATATTAATGACTCTGTTAATAAAGACTCACAAGAAAGTAAGGAACACATTAGAGAAAACCTAAATCACTTTAGGAAATATCTAAATCATCATGAACAGACTATTAAGAGAAATATGGACATTAATAAAGGCACTGACAGTGAAAGCTTATCAGGAAATCAAAAATATGTTATTGGAAACTGAAGGAAGGGGGATCCTTGATATTTGGTGGCAGAAAGCCATAAGTGAAATTATGACTCATAGTTATGTGGGAAGCAGAACTTTCATGGATAAACTTGGATACTTAGCTAAGTAGATTTCTAAGCAAAATGTGGAAGGTATGGGCTGGTTTCTTCTTGCTGCTAAAAAGAAAAAAGAATAAGAAAAGAACTGTTAAACAGGCCAGGCGCAGTGCTCACACCTGTAATCCCAGCACTTTGGGAGGCTGAGGCGGGCAGATCACCTGAGGTCGGGAGTTCGAGACCAGCCTGACCAACATGGAGAAACCCCGTCTCTACTAAAAATACAAAAATTAGCTGGGCATGGTGGCACATGCCTGTAATTCCAGCTACTCCCAGCTACTCGGGAGGCTGAGGCAGGAGAATCGCTTGAACCCGGAAGGTGGAGGTTGTGGTGAGCCGAGATCATGCCACTGCACTCCAGCCTGGGTGACAGAGCAAGACTCCATCTCAAAAAAAAAAAAAGAAAGAAAAAAAAACTCTAAGAGATTTACTTACAAGAAAGCATGCTCTGGAGAAACAGCCAAAGGTAGGACTGCACATATTGCTAATATCTCAGAAAAATCAAAATGCCAGAGTATTGAGTATTGAGTCACAACAAAGGCTCTTTGGTGAGATTAAGGGTGTGACTCACAGATCTCCTAGATCAAATTAGAGAGCATCTAGGAAATTTGGGGGCATTGCTCTGGAGCAATCTCAGCAAAAGACAAAAGTAGAGAAGGGATTATCCAGGAAATATCTGTGGAGGACCATCTTGAATAATGGAGAAAATATCCATGACATACACAGGAGACTCACAAGGTTCTTGAAAAGTTTATACTGGCAGAAACACTGCCAGCTTGAACCAAAAAAGACAGAGAGAGTACAAGATGGAAGAAGTCTGTTGGACACCCAAAACTTCACAAGCAGGAACAGGTTAATAAAACTACTCAGATGAAAGTACATGCTACCTTTCATGGGGAAAAAAGGGATGACTAAGGGGGCAGAACCTCAAGCCCAGAGGGTGGAGCCATGAGCCATAGTGGATGAGATCACTACTGGACCAGGTTCAGATTCCAGAACTGTGTAACCATGGGCAAGCATATCCCCTCTTTGTGCTTTCATTGCCCCAACTCTTGATAGAATCCGACAAACAGGTCTCTAAGAGGCTTTGTAGCTCTTACAGTCTGTTATCAATTAATGATGTCTGTGCCTGCCCTGGGTACAGAATAAGTCTCAGGTGGTAGGTATCCCAGCTCTCTACTGTCTCCTAGTTCGGGTGGTTTTTTAATTCAGCACATATTTAGGACGCCTGCTCTAAATACCCGGTTTTCCAAAATGTGTAGATGTACCCAGCATTCTTAGGTTTCTATGCTCTTATCTGTCCAATCTCCGTGTCAATTAATTACTGTTTAAACATTAAACGCTAAAGCAACCCTTTACTGCTTTGAAGTACACACACATACACACACACAAACACACACACACACACACACACACACACAGAGAGAGAGAGAGAATCCCTTTAATGGTAACATCAGTACTGCACCTAGATATCTGACAGGAGAAGTGTAAAGGATTAAGCTTGACCCCTGGGACATCAAAAGTCCACCCTGGGAAAGGAAAGGGATGAGGCTATTGGAGGTTCTTTCCTCAGAGGTAGGCCAAGGAGCTCCACAAAGGTGACCAGAAGCTGACACGGCTCTTCCTGAAATCTTGAGTTAGAATTATGCTATTAGCAAAAATAATAGCAGCTTCTATTCACTCATTCCTCCTCCAGGGAGCTGAGAGTTTCTTACGAATGGGATCTCATCATCCCCAAAGTATAAGCAAGAAAAAGTAGGGATCATTCTTTCGGTTTGGGAGAAAAAAGACTCAGAGGTCACTGGACATCTCAAAGACAGAGACTGGCCAGGCCTGCCCTTCTCCAGCCAGCTCTGGGGGCTGCTGAAATGCCACATGACAGTGAACAGCTGCCACCAAGGCCCTTAACAAAACTTCCAGGGACTCACAACTCAGCTTAGGCTGCTAAGCTTGAAGAAACTCAGTCAATTGCAGGGAGATGTCAGCCCTGAGGGACAGCAGAGCCATGAGTAAGAGTGTGCACTGTCTTGCTCAGCCATCATTAGCTGTGAGACCACGGGAAAGTTACTGCCCCTCTCTGAGTGCCCATGTCCTGGGGAAACTAAAAGTAACTACCTTACAACACTTTGTAATGTAATGTTTACATACTGCTAAACATTGGATGAACGTTGGCTAAAGAAAATAAAGGGGTTCCTAATGTAACTGACACTATTATCGTGCATTGTAAATCCCATCACCTACAGGGCATTTAACATTTTGCACAACACCTCACACCCATTATCCATCTGACATCTGGAGCAACTCTGTGCAGTGGTGGTGGTGATGGTAGTTTTGTTATTGTTATTATCCCCATATTACAAGTAAGTGGGGTGTCACACAGCCAAGCATCCTGGGATGGAACCCAGCATCCCATTCAGTTAGTGAATCCCTTTCACCCTCATAAACAGCTGAGCTTACACACATAAAAGCTGAGCTTACTAGTTGTGTGGTCGCCCCAGTAAGGAGGAAAAAGAACAGAGAGGTTAGGTCACATCCTGACATCACAAAGTGACTGGAAGAGCTGGGCCTGAACTTCCAAACCAGGGCTCTTAGCCAGCTGGACTGGGAGAAATGATGCCCTGAGCAATGGGTCATAGGTCATCATGGCTGTCCTCCCACTGGACAGTCTGGGGGCCACCCAGTCATCAGTATTAGTGATTTTGTGAAAATGCCAACATTTACAAATCAAGAATTCCCAACTTTTTGTTGTTGTTGTTCCTTATTCACAGTCATTTTTGGCTTTTTTTTTCTTTTTTCTTAGAGACAGGGTCTCCCTCTGTCACCTAGGCTGTAGTGCAGTGATGCTATCATGGCTCACTGCAGACTCAACCTCCTGGGCTCAAGCGATCCTCCTGCCTCAGCCTCCCAAGTAGCTGGGACCACAGGTGCGTGCCACCATGCCTGGCTAATTTTAATTTTTTTTTGTAGAGACAGGGTCTCTCTATGTCGCACAGGCTGGTCTCAAACTCCTGGCCTCAAGTGATTCTCCTGCCTCAGCCTCCCAAAGCACTGGGATTACAGTCATGAGCCACCATGCCTGGCCCACTTCTGGTTTTTCTTGAAGGAGAAGAAGGCCTGGGAGCACAGACTCTGCATCTGGCATGTGGAAGATGGAGCTCAGCTGGGGCTTCCTGGAGGAGGGACCCCCACCCCCCTGCATGCCCACCACCCCAGGATTTCCCTCCCCATTAGGGGGTGTCCCGGGCCTTGGAGACATCTGTGTTTGCCTGGTGGCTGAGAGCCAGCAGCAGGGCTTAGACTCCCAGCTCCCCCACTTACTATGTGTGTGACCTTAGCCAAGTGAATGACTCTTGCTGAGTTTTACAGATGGAGAAACCTGTCTCAGTTTTCACATCTGTAAAATGGGGATGACTATATATAGACCCAACTATAGAGTTGTTTTAAAGATGAAATTGGTGAATATCTGTAAGGCGTTATATATAACAAATGTTCTATAATGCCTAAAATAGTCACTGGCTACTGGCTCCCAGATCACCATAAGGTGGTCACAGGACAAGGAGAGGCTGGCAATGGCTGGGATGGTTTGAGGGGACACAAGACACAGTGTCACCTCCCTAAGCCCTGATTGATAACCAAGAGGGTCTAAACCAAACCTACAGTTACCCATGCACAAGACGGTTTTCAAACAAAGCAAACTCAACCTGCCAAAATTCTCAGAGGGCCCCTGCCATTTACAATCCCAGGACATCAGCCCTGAAAGGAGCTTCAAGACCCCTCATTATACAAGTGGAGCCCAACGCTCTCATTATACAAACAGAGAATCTAAGGCACCGGGAGCCATCCATGGCTTGGATGTGGGTCCCTCAGCTCATGGTGGAGGGGGTGGGGGATGAGGCTCAGGCTCCCAGAACACCCCCTCCCCCGCCCCCACATGGTTGCTGGACATGCAGGGCAAGGACGCGTCCACCTTTCCCCTTGAAGCCTCTGACCTAGCAGAACACACAGCCTGCCAGGCAGCTCCATCCCTTAGACAAATTTACTTAGCACTGATATTGAAAATGCAATTGAGCTCGAGTTTTATTGCAGAAATTAAATAGACTAGGAAAGGGGAAAAAAAAAAAAAAAGCCAGTGCTCATCAACTCACCCGAGAGCTGGCTGTGATCAAACTTGCTAAAGAGGAGCCTAGTGATCAACTCCTGCCAGCAAGGAAGAGCCCCCCAAGTCTGCCCCTACAAGGGACTCCCCAAGGGCGCGAGGAACTCAGGAGCTCCGGAAGGTTCTCCTGCCAGCCTCCTGGCGTGGGCCTCCTGCGCACTCTGACATCGCCTGCCCGCCTCTTCACAAGGAGTTGGCGCCTTGTGAAGTCATCTCCGTGAGCTTCACAAAGCAACACCGCCAAGGGCCTGCGCAAAGGGCGCTCTGCTCCACTCGAGAGAAAGCAAAATGCTTTCGGGGTTGAATCACTGTTTTTCTTGACTCCCTTTGGAGATCGGCAGAGCCCACATTCGGCCGTGTTCGTGGACCTGGGACTGGAAACAGCTGCGCTCTAATTACATGTAAAGTGTACCAAAACATCCCTTTTATCACAGACTGGAAATCTGTTAGCATCTGTCTCTCCTTTGTTTCTTCCACAAGATACAAGCTTGTTTCTACATTTTTCTCACCTGTAGCGGTGATTAAAATTCATTATAAATGAAAGGAGTGAACAGAGAAACAAGTTCCTCTGTGTACCGTTCTAAACTCAAATTAGAAACAGCTGTTTGCTAATTCATGCAGTGATGTTTTGTCGTGCTCTGCGAATCAATAATAACTCACCCTATTGCTGCAGAAATTTTTAGATAATCCATATATTTAACGCGGAATTGGATTCTCCAGGCAGGGCTGCAGTGGCAAAACCTCAAGCGGGTGGGAGGGGACCTGGGCTCCCCACTCTGGAGGTGTCCCCTGCTGCCCAGACAGAGAACCCCAAACTCAGAGCTGCCCAGCACCTCTACCCCCTACACAAGTCTTGGGAGGACCAGAAGGAAACCCTGAACAGGCTCCTCATCTCCTTCCCTCCCCAAGAACCACCAAAAAAAAAAAAGAATTCAACTCTGATTAAACGCAAACCACACACATCCTCCAGCCGCCGGAGGGAACAGCAAAATTAAAAGTCTAATTGGTACCCGGAACAATTTAAAACTATTAAGTATAGGTGAAGCTTTTCTGTAAGAAAATAATCCTTTGATTGGGATTAGGCATGTTTGGATAGCATTTTTCCCATCCACACGTTTTAGCTGCAGAAGTTACAGCTAAGGTCTGGACGTGCTCAGGAGCCTCTGAGAAGTGTTCAGTCATCCCCTTTGCCACCTCCAGGGAAAGGGGTGGGTGGGGTGCAGAGCTGCATCCCCATTTGACGGCTTAGAGGGAAGCAGATGCTCTTTCTCCTTCGCAGGGAGGGAGATGGACAACACTTTTGGAGGCTTGTACTGCCACTGTGGCATGCCAAACCTACTCTATCCTGGCTAACACATGCCCATCCTTCAAGACACTGCCTCCAGGAAGCCTTCCCTGACTGCCTCTGTCATCCTCCCTGACTTCAGGGCACTACCTGTTTATATTTGAGTGGTTGGGGTGTCCTTGTGTCTCCTGCATCTTTCTGGGTCTGGGGCATGGTCATAGTGAACCACTTTTTGAACTTCAGACTGGTAGCCTCTGCAGAGCCCTTTCTGCGGCCAGACACCGTGCCAAGCCCTTCGTAAGCTCCATTTTCTTAAACCTTCACCTCCATCCTATGCGGTGACCACTACCACCATTAACCCCCATCTTACAGATCAGACATCTGAGACACAGAGAGGGCGAGGGCCCTGACTTCCACAGCAATTAAGTAGAAGGAGCCTGGAATGACTCCATAGATCTCCAGAAAGCCATCAAGACCACCTGCTGTCATCAAAGAGGTACACTGAGCATGCCTCGCCTGCTCCAGCTCCTGAGCCTTCATTCAGGCTATTGGTGGTCACTGCCCCCCACAAGCCCAACCCATGACTTGGGGCCCAACTCTGCCCACCTCCGCAAGCATCTCACAGGTGGTGTTGGGAGGGGTGGTCTCCTGCATGGCTAAGAGTAGGTCCTCATTTCCTCCTTTCCTGGTGTTCATCTGGGCCTACAGAAGATGGCAGTCCAATACATCCCAGGGGGCGCAGGGCACAGGCCCCAGGCAGGGGCACGGACAAGGAGTTCATGCTGTCCCTGCAGGGTTGTAGGGAGCTTTCCCTTAGCCAAGGCCACTGACTGCCAGAAGCTCCAAGCCCAGGAGGGCTGGGAATGGAAATGCACAGATGAGGTGCCATCGTGGGAGGCAGGAGCACTCAAATTGGGCTTTGAAGAAGGAGTAGGAGCTCCACTGACCTGTGTTCTTCCAAACATGGGCTACCTCCCATTGGTAGGACCCGTGATCATTTTAGGGAGCAGCCAAGATGGTCTTAAATAACCCTGATGCACAAATGAGAAAGTTAGCACCCTTTCCATTCTGTTGTCAGCCTTCAGATTAGACCAGGGAGAAAGGCTGTCTCTAACTCCTCTCCAGCATTTCAGCAAAAGAGAGGGCAGACCCCATGCTTAGCATTTCTAGAACACAGCAGCTCCTGGCTGGAATAGCATGAGCATGGAATTTTCTTTGGTTTTGTTTTTTATTTACTTTTAAGGTTACTGTCGTCTTACAGTAAATGATACTGGTTTTCCATTTGCAGAATGAAGTAAATTAATTAATTTAACCACAAAAAGAACCAGCAAAGAAAAATACTAGGTGAATCATAGCATCAGTGATACTCAAATGTTGCAAGAATCACAGTAGAGATATGCAAATGACTAAAGCCTGGGACCCCCAGGTACAGAGAGATGGGAGGAGAAGGCCTCCCAGGAGAAGGAATGGCGGGAGCCATGGCTGAAGCTTGGGTATCAGTGGGAGAAGCAGCTTAGAAGGTGCAATGAGAGCCCATCGTCAATACCTTAAATACCAAGCAAAGGAGCCAAGAACTCCATTCCACAGGCCCTGGCAACCACCAACACTATCTGAAACACTAGCTCATTAGTAAGTGGGATCCGAACTCCCCAGCCCAGGGCTCTTTCTAGACCTCCCATAACTCCGGGTCTACGAATGACAGAGTTAAACAATCACTAGCCTATAAGCAGAACCCATTTCAAGGAAAACAGTGATCGGTGACCCCAAGGACCCAGGGCTCTCAACAGCCAAGATCAGGTGCCCCTGCAGGAGAAAACCCCTGCACAATCAGCATGGGGTCCCCTTCCACGTGGGGGCTGAACACTCAAGTCATTGTGGACAGCAGAAGTATCAACTCCCCCCACAAGGACCCCTGCTGGGGCGCTGAGGAGGATGAGCGCACCACCCTTCAGTGAGTCCAACCCAGCCAGCTTTTCCTCCACTTTTGGAATAAATTGCCATGTCCTCTGTGTGAAAGAGCCACGGTGTTCCCAAATGCACACCATGGACCTCAACATGCTGAACAAGTGTCTGCTCCCACAGGAGGGGAGTGTGGAAGCCAAAAGCCCAGAACACCATCCATCTCACGGTCACTTCGCCCCTGAACCCACACCGCTAAATTATTTTTCTTCCACAAACCCACACAGAAGCTTTCCCTTGCAGAGCACATACAATTGAAGCACTGAATGCTAAGTGGGTGCACGAGGTAACTCCAGTGGGGTTTTGTTCATCGGGTCCAGGGCAAGTCTCCAACTCTCCAAGTGTCTGTCCCACCTCCCTCTCTCCTCCCACCCCCACCCCGGCTACCTAGGGACTCGAGCCAAAGGTCTTCTGACTTCCAGTCCTCCATCCCATCTACACTGCAAATCCTTCTGACAGTGGTGCCCCACGTTGGGGCAGTGTAGGTGGGATGCAGGACTGAATGCATCTGGTTTATGTGACTTTCTTACCAGAGATGCAGACAGAGGAAGCTCTCAATGCGAATAAAGAATGGGCAAGCAGAGGCCAGGTGCGGTGGCTCGTGCCTGTAATCCCACACACTTTGGGAGGCTGAGGCAGGTGGATCACCTGAGGTCAGGAGTACAAGACCAGCCTGGCCAACATGGTGAAACCCCGTCTCTACTAAAATTATAAAAATTAGCCAGGTGTGGTGGTGCACGCCTGTAACCCCAATTACTAGGGAGGCTAAGGCAAGAGGATCGCTTGAACCCAGGAGGCAGAGGTTGCAGTGAGCCAAGACTGCACCACTGCATCCAGCCTGGATGACAGAGCAAGACTCTGTCTAAAAAAAAAGAAAGAAAGAAAAAGAAAAGGAAGCGGGCAAATGGATGACCAAGTTCATCTTATAATTTTCCCAAAAGCCAGTATCAGAGAAAACCCCATAATGCCTCCAAGCTAGAACTCTGAGCTTAGACCAGCTGGCGACACTGAAGAATAATTAATAGATTATACTTTGTATTCTATATCATACATTGCATATGTACATACAGGTCTAATCAATGATGTTTATTAAGTGCCACATATTTCTTGGGTGTTTGATCCATGTCACGTGTTGTCTCATTTTATTTTTTGTCTCCAAGAAAAAAAAATGAGTTGTCTCATTTTAATATTCACAGCAATCTGATGTGTTCCTATTACCAGCCCCATTTTATAGATGAGAAAACTGAGGCTTATAAAGGTTAATTGACAGGCTCAGGGCCTTACAGGTGGAAATGGCCTAGCAGGGCTTTGAACATGGATTCCCTGATCTCAGAGGCTGTGTTCCTAACCACCGCAGGATGTGAGTTTGTGAACCACCATGTCCCAGGGAAAGAGGGGGAGTGACACCCGCTCAGGGGCACAAGCATTCTGCCAAGGAGGTGGCCTCCCGTGGAGCCCAGCCTGAGAGGATGTC
This sequence comes from Pongo pygmaeus, assembly GCF_028885625.2. Taxonomy (NCBI): domain Eukaryota; kingdom Metazoa; phylum Chordata; class Mammalia; order Primates; family Hominidae; genus Pongo; species Pongo pygmaeus. Next base: position 46,728,562 of record NC_072391.2, read on the forward strand.
TGGATTGGGTCCGTATTCTCAGCCCGGACACCTCTCAGGGTGACACGCTCCTTTGGCTGGAGACTTCCACAGACAAGGTGCACACACTGTGTGATCTCAAATCACAGATCCCCTGCTTCTCAGTCAAATCCCATCCAGGGCCTAGCCCCAGGGTCCCACCCCAAGTATCTGGAGGATGGAGAAACTCCCCAAAAACACTCCCTGTCTCCAGCCATGTGCCGGGCGCCCTCCAGCAGCTCCAGGAGACAGTCATGAACTTGGTCCAATTTTATGGAAGGGAACGCTGAGGGACGGAGGAACTCAGGGACCTGATGCGTGCATCACGGCCAGTGGCCCCCAGGGAATTCAGCAGCTGCAGGGACAGTCTGAGTAAAAGAGCCTGAGGCCCTGCCTCCAGGTGTCTGCCTGTCTCAAGTTTGACCCCAAAGGCAGGAGAGGTGATGCCTCCGGGGGCAACCTTCACCCAAAAGGGCCTGGAGCCAGTGGGCTCCTCTGAAGACCATTCCTGGGGCATCTTGCAGACATGAAGGTTTTGTTAGGTTCAAGCCCAGCGGTCTACAGCAGCAGGCTCAACACTGCACCCCAAAATCGGCCTTTTCCTGGCCCTGTCTCCTCCGTCCTACTTCCTGGGAGTGCCTCCTCGCCACATACGTGCACTAAGTCCTTGCTTCAGGCTCTGTGTTCAGGGGTCCTCCCTGCAACACTGACTAAGGCACAACTGCCAGAGATAGTGGCATCAGACTTGGAAGCCCTGTCTTTCAGCCTGCAAAGCCTCCTCCACAGCCCCCTCTCTGCACCTGCCAGGATTTGCCATGCTCAAGTCACTGACAGGCCACCGTCAGGGTCTGTGTCCTATACTATTACTCAACCTTGTCCTTTCAACGACCTCAGGACTAACAATGCCAGGTACCCAAGTGTAATACTAAATCATGATATTGAAGAAATCATGAGTATGATGTTTTTGTAATGCCCATTAAAATAAAGATGTAATTGGGTTAAACATGCATGAACCACCGGAAACTGGGCTGGGCAGCCCTAGATGTGGTGCAGGTCCTGCTGCCCTGGCCCATACAGCAGTGACTGCAGCTCTTGGTCTGTCCCTCTCCCCCTCCAGACAGGGCAGCGCAGGGATGGGGGCACACCTTCATAGCTGCTGTGTCCCCAGCACCATGCCTGGCCAGAGGCAGGCGGGAGAGAAGAGGTGGGCTGGGCGCTGCAAGGAGCCCGGGGCCTGAGGACGGCCAGGAAGAGAAGAGCCAGCGCATCTTCAAGGATGTGCTGGGCTAGCCAGGCGGCCCCTCTGCGGGCCCCACTCACCCCTAAACTCATCCAAATCTACAACACGACAGAGGAAATTCCAATTTTCCCCTGATTTTCATGTTTCCCCCCCTAGAGTAATTGTCATCGTGGACTTTGTGGCTGGGCTGTTGAGCCTCATGGCTGAAGGCTGCCCCAGCCCTGCCCGTGATGGGCAGGAGATGAAAACAACTCATCAGGCCTGGGGAAGGCTCTGGGATATGGCAGCAGCAGCAGAGAGGCAGCCACCTGGCCCTGGACCACTGCGAGGAGGAGGAGTTCCAGTTCGTTTGGCCAGCACGTCAGGTCCCTGGAGGCAGCTGTGGCAGGGCATTCCCCTGACTGGATTCCCGAGTGTGGGGCAGGGCCACTGAAGTCCCAGGCATCAAGCCTGGGGCATGTGGGTCCCCCGCCCTTTCCCAGCATTGCTGACCCTTTCCCAGCATTGCTGACCCTTTCCTAGGAAGCCCCGCCCCAGCACCCTTCCTGTCCCTGCTTTCTCAGCCTGCGTGGCCATCACCTCCTCCCACTGGAACCAGGCCCTCATCTGTGTGCCTCATTGTGTGCCCCTGCTCACAAACAGACCTGAATATCAGCCACACTCACCAGACACTTCCTACGTGCTGGGCTTTCTTAAAATCTATATTATTTATTTACTCCCTCATATTAGTCTTTGATGTTTTACTTGTCTTAGCGGGGGGCGGTTTGGGTTTTTAAATTTGAAATAGAGTCCCACTCTGTCACCCAGGCTGCAGTGCAGTGGCGCAATCATAGCTCACTGTGGCCTCAACCTCCTAGGCTCATGTGATCCTTCCACCTCAGCGTCCCAAGTAGCTGGGACTACAGGTGTGCCACCACACCTGGCTAATTTTTTTTATTTTTTTGTAGAAATGAGGACTCGCTATGTATGTTGCCAGGCTGATCTCAAACTCCTGGGCTAAACCAATCCTCCTGCCTCAGCCTCCCAAAGTGTCAGAATTGCAGGCGTGAGCCACTGTGCTTGGCCGTTTTACTTACTTAATGCATTTAAGCCACACATAAGCCTTTCACTAGACCCTCCATTTTACAGATGTATTGTGCATGGTACATACTGGGATACTGAGGCCCTTGAGGTCTGAGGGAGGGACTTGCCCCAGGGCAGAGTCCGGCAGAGCCAGGAGAATCCGGCCACCTGACTCATCAGCCATATGAAACGTTGAGATGTGGGGTTTATGGGAAACACACCCCTGACACACATACCCTCAAGAGGAGGCTGGGTGGACAGATGTAATGCAGGGGAAAGAAACTGATGGAGAGCGATCAGTCACCCCGGATTCTGCACATGGCACACGGGGGGCTTCATGTGCCCACCGCTGCAGGCACTGGTACCCTCCTCATAGGGGGGTCTGGGAAGGGGAGATGCCACCCCCAGCCCAGCTCAGGCTGACGGCACCCCTGAGGGTGGTGCTGGGCCTACAGTCTGCCACGGGCGGCTCCACGGTCCCCAGATGGTCCCCAGCTCCTCCCAGCACCCAGCACACAGTAGGCCCTCAATATTTGCCAAATGAGTCAATGGATGCACACTTTAGTCAGGCCACTCGTCAGGGTTGGGTGCAGGGCCAAAAGGGAGCCGTACCTTCCTTCCTCCTCCTCCACCCACAATATACCTCTCAACCACTTCCCTTATGCTTTTTTATTTTCTTCCAAGAATGTGATTAAGGTTTCCTCGCAGGTACTCCTGGCTTAGAACTGCCTGGAGACAATTCTGATAAGCCCCTGGATTCCTGGATCCCTGGGAGCCCCCACAAGGTGCTTGGCAATAACTATCTGCTCGATGACTGACTGACTGACTGAATGAATGAATGAATGAATGAATGAATGAATAGATGAAAGGGTACCTGGCCTACGGGAAGCTCTTGGTAACTGTGGCATGAATAAATGAATAAATTGATGGATGGATGGATGGATGGATGGATGAAATACTGAAGTCCAGGCCTTCATCTAAAGGAGGCACTTGAAAACTATGGTATGAATGAATTCAGAATGAGAAAATGAGAAAACGAATGAATGAATGAATGACTAGTCTAATCACAAAGAAGCAGCAAGGAGCCAATCAAGAGGCCCCTGTAAGGTGGGGCCTAGGAGTTGGGGACAGAGCCTCCAGCTGGAAGCCAGGGAGTAAATGAGCCTGACCTGACCACCCTCCTGACCACCTGGGTCCAGTGGGGCTGCCCCCAGCAGAGCCTGTCCAACATCACCAAGGTCCCTGGGGCCCCCTCTCATTATGGCAGAATGCAATTACTCCAGTCTTCAGTTGGGTCTGAATTTGTTATGATTTTATTTGAAAGAGCCTCTTGGAGCCAGGGAAGCAGCAAGGGTATGGGGGTCAGGGTGCATGGACGGAGGCAGAAGGAACAGCTCAGCTACCCAGCCTCAGCCTGAATCCCAGAGAAGTGGCATTAAAACAAAGGAGACACAGAGCTGGGGTGGGGTGTGGGGAGATGGCGGGTAGCTTACTTATTCAGACCAGAGCCAAACAAATGGATAGATTTAATAAGATAATAAGCTCAGATTCCATGCTCTTAAAGATACAGACTCAGGCCGGGCACGGTGACCCACACCTATAAGCCCAGCACTTTGGGAGGCCGAGGAGGGTGGATCAACCTGAGGTTAGGCGTTTGAGACCAGCCTGGCCAACATGGTGAAACCTTTTCTCTACTAAAAGTACAAAAATTAGCTGGAGTTGATGGTGGGTGCCTGTAATCCCAGCTACTCAGGAGGCTGAAGCAGAAGAATTGCTTGAACCTGTGAGGCGGAGGTTGCAGTAAGCCGAGATCGCACCATTGCACTCCAGCCTGGGCGACAGAGTGAGACTTCATCTCAAAAAAAAAAAAAAAAAAAGATACAGACTCAACAGTGGGATTTGGGGTGGGGGGTCTCCATATTTTTCTGGGAAAACACCCTCAAGTGGATGCCTTTCTTCACACACCACACTAGAGAATAAGAGTATGTGAGTATGCATGTATATGCTTGCAGGCATGTGTGTCTTCCCCACCAGGGGGAACCCCCAAAACTCACCAGAAACTTCCTTACTTCCTAACCAGGACCTGTGAACAAATGCACCCCTCCACAAGGAACACACAGCCAAGCAGAGCCCTTGTAATTTTTTCAGGAGGAAGTCGGGCCAGCCAAGCACGAGTCGGTGTCACCTCCTTCTCGGCCTGGGCTTCCCTCTCTCTGTCCAGTGGACCAACAGTAAAAAGTGAGCACTTCCCACTCATCTTGGGAAACTCCTCACATCCACTCACTCGATCAGCCAGCAACTGCACTGTTGAAATATTTATGGAGTGCCTCTTCTGTGCCAGGCTCTGCTGCAATTCCTGGGGCAGTGAGCACACCCAGCAAAGCCCTGCACCATGGAGGCTGCACTCCGGGGGCATCAGGATCATGTCCAGGAAGGCTCTGGAGTCAGAGAGCCTCCGTTCAAATCTCAGCTCCACCACTGACCAGTGGTGTAAACCAGGATACGTTAATGGACCTCTCTAATCTTCACCAAGAGGAAAAACAGGCAGAATCCCTTCTGCCTCCTCGGGTTGTGCAGAGGATGAGATCAGATACTGCAGGTTAAGCACACTGGCCCAGCGCCTGGCACATGGCACATGCTCAATGAACAGATCATTGTGTGTGGTTTCCAGTCCGGTGGCAGCAAACACAGAGACCGCTGGGCAGAGAGCCATGGTTCACTGTGAGACCCCCACCCTTGGGGAACTCCACCCCCACTCCCAGGTTACCCTTCTCACGGGCATCCCCAGTTTACCACCTCCTTATGTCATTCCTGCCAACGTTATGTCATAAAGAAAGCCAGTCCCCCTGAAGGGCTCTGGTCCACCCCAAAAAGTCCTTAAATCCCTTCTACAAAGAGGTTTGGTCCCTTCCAGTGAAGGGGAATCCACTCCCTTCTGAACTCCCTTAGTCTGCAAGAAGAAATGATCTCCTGATGAGCCCCAAAGGAGGGCCTTCTGACCTCCTCTCAGGGACAGGAATAACAGGACCCCCTGACTCCAACCATCCTCCAAGAGGAAGGACAAACAGCGAGTCACCTGCTATATGGCAGCCATTTTTTAAAATGACATTGCAATTTACATTCATTTATTCCTTCTATAAATATGAATAAGTGCCTACTCTGCCAGCCCTGTTCGAGGCTCTGGGGATAGGGTAAGAAGAAACAAAGTCCTTGCCCTCAGTGAGCTTACAATGCTAAGAGAGGAGACTAAATCTTCCTGCTGAAGAAGGAATAAATCAGTCTGTAGTAAATCATGTGTTGCTATGAAGAAATGCAGGGCAGGAAAAGGATGGAGGGTGGGGTGCCACTCTGGACAGGTGACAAGGTGACACTTGAGCAGACACCAGAAGCAAACAAGGCAGCAGGCCAAGGCAGAATCTGGAGAGAGAGGATCCCAGGCAGGGATCTAGCAGGTGCAAGCACCCCAAAGCCAGAGCATGCAAACTTTTCAGGGCACATTTTCTGAGATGCCCACGTGGGGCTCAGTGTGAAGGCATGTGCCCTGCCTTCTAAGATCACAGGACAAGCTGTCATCCAAAACCCCACAGGGACCCAAAATCCAACCCCAGCATCAACTCACTGTGTGATCTGATGCTGGTCTCTCAACCTCTCTGGTCTTGGTTTCGGCAACAGCTAATCAGAACTGAGCATTATCCAAGCAGGCGCTGGCAGAGGAGGCCCCCAGAGTCCTCCCGAGTCTGCAGCTCTATGCAATGCGCACCCACCATTCCTCTCCACCCCATCGCACCATTCTCACACCCCGCGCCAGCAACACCACGCAGGATTGGTACTCCTGCCAAAATAGCTATTAACCCAGTAGCCAATAATAACACGTTATCCTATCAATTTGCTTCTGAAACGCTGTGTAATTGCAGAACCTAAGTTTGCCATCTCGGTAGCCTGGTTACCACATAAACAGAAAGAAACTCACCAGCCTCTTCCTGAGGAGAACAAGTGGCTGGCCACGAGAAACACCCGATTACCACCGAGGCCCCCCAGCCCCCCTCGAGGCCCTACAGAATCCATCAGGAATCATAGTCTGGCATTCAGTACTTCAGAGGCTGGTCTCAATGTCCCCTTGGCATGCCACCCCTGTGACTGGAGAGGGGACCAGTGCCCGGGATGGGATGGCTTTTTAGGTGGCAAAGTCAGGCCCGGCAGCTGCACTCTGGTGGCCTCCCTCCCGGCCAGTGGTGCAGGAAGTGGGACAGACATGAGGCTTCAGGAGGGCACGGGAGAGGGCAGGAGCCAGAGGCAGGCAAGTACTTGGGTGCAAAAACCATCACAGATGCAAGCCAGCCCTCCCCACGAGAGACAGAGGGGATAGGAGGTCAACGGGTGGGGCACAGCGGGAAGGACAGGAGAGACGCAAGGGAGGACTCCAGACCTAGGAGTCAGGGTGCACCCCAGGGCCCTCCCCATCCCCATGCCGCAGGGCCCCACCCAGGTCTGACACCCTGGCCACCACCACCTGCTTGGCAGCTGGCCGCCCACTTTTCCTCTCTCATTCCAGAAAAAAACGTTTCCTTCCTTCTGGATTTCATTCCACTCTGAGCAAACATTCCGCTCCCCAACGCGCCGGGAGCCTCTAAGGGGACTCGGCGTTCCGGCGCAAACACCAGCCTGTTTTATTCATTCTTCCCCCTTCCAGCCCAGTCACCTCCTCATCACTGTCCCGTGCCTGTCCCGTGCCTCCGCTTACCTTTCCCCCTGCTCACCAGGGCGTCCCAGGGCAAACTGGCCGATGCCAAGAGGCCAGAACCTGAGCCCGGGTTCCCAGCACCCGGCGGCAGGGCAGGCGAGGGCTGGAGAGGCGCTTCCCACCGGCCCACTGGTGATCTCAGCCACGGGACGCATCCCCACCCGCCCGCCTGGGCCGGCGGAGAAGGATGGGCCGAGGGTGTGCTGCTCCCGCGGCGGCGCTTGGCGGAGGACCCAGCTAGCGGGAGAGGAAGGGCCTTGGGGAAGAAAAGGGGCTGGGAAAAGGCACAGATGGGGAGGGAGAGGACAGAGGAGGCCCAGGGCTCAGGCCACGCGGCCAGATGTTGACCCAGTTGAGGGATCCAGGCCCCGGGGGCGACCGGGGAGTTCTGGCTCCCCTGCCAGCTCTGAGATTCTACAGAGATGGAGGAGGGCCTAGGGCCGGCGCCATGCCAGGGCCTGGCGCTGAGGCTGGGGTTAAAGGGAGGACCACAGAGAAGGAGCAAGGGGTCTCTCTCGGACACTGCCCCTGTCTGCCAGGACAGGGTGGGGGGACGGCCCCTGGGAGGCCCCTGGGTGGGGTGGGTGGGGAGCCGTCTGCGGGAAGCAGCTCTCAGCAAATGAAAACCAGGCCTTGGAAACTGGCCGGGCCACAGCCAGGGCACAGCTCCAGGGAAAACCCCGCTGCTCACCGAAAGGTGCCCCAACCAGAGCGAAAGGTGATGTTAAAATGAACGAGCTAGGAGGGGCCAGGCAGCTTGAGCGAGATCAGGGGTGGCCCCCGGCTACAACCCCACTATCCCTGCTCTTTTGTGCTCTGAAGGCCCCTCATTGTGGGCACATTGTACTCCCAAGGCCTGCTTGCCTGTAAGTGCTGTAAAAAGCCAACTAACTGAGCAATTTTCTTCCCTTGGCTTCCCTCTGCTCAGCCTTGGTCAGGTTCTCAGCAGAGCTGGGCCTGGGGCTGGGGACTGGCCTGGCTAGGCAGGCCTGAAGTCCCCACTCCCGCCATATTTGGAAATTCAACTCTCAACGGTGCATTGAGGCCCAAGGGGTGGCACTTCTAAATTGGTGGGACACCAGGTTCCTGCCATCAAGAGCTTGGTGGGTAGCGGCATTCAGTAAATATAGATGTCACCCACACATCCTTTCATTCATTAATTCACCCATTTAGTTATTCACAAGATGTCTCTGATGTGCCTACAACCCAGCAGGCACTTAGGTGGTGAGGTAGGAGGGTGAGCCACAGTGGCAGCTCTTGGCCTGTGGAACTCGCAGCCTAGGTAGAGGGACAACGTTTGATCCTCTGTGTTTACTAGGAGAAGTGTGTGGGGCCTCGGGGGAGAACAGGGGCGCAGTAAGGGTGCCAGAGCTCTCTTGGAAAAAGCAGGCTCTCTGTGGAGACCAGCAGGATGAAGAATTCACCAAGTGAAGGAAGCAAGGGGCAGAAATGAGCTCCAAGCAGCAGGACCAGCAAGAGCAAAGGCTTGGAAGTGAGACTGAGGTCTCTGACAGGTTTCATGGAGCCTCCTTCGCTCCTCACTCTCAGCCACAGTGGGTGGCCCAGCCCTGGTAGTGCCGCCCCCCACCCCAGCTCACAGACTCGGGCAGCCCCCCATCAGCACCTCTGGAGGCCAATCCCACAAAGCCATCATCCAGCCTTGTCTTTCCCAGCTGAAGTTCTAGTTAAAAATGTTTTCATATGTTTATTTTTAAGGGGGGATGGGAAGACAGAAGGGAGACCTGAAGGTCTTTTTCTTTTCAGAAAAAAAGAAAATTAATAAATAAATAGAGCCTCAAGAAAAGGGCATGGAAAGGTCTCTGCATCTGTAACCACTGAACAAATTAAAATTAGCTCATTTAATCAGCTCCTAATGGCCTGGCTGTCCCGAGTGGGCCCCGGAACACAGCAAACTTCACAGCAGAAATGCACAGGCCAATGTCAGTTTATCCTACAACAAAGGGATTTGCTAAATAGTGCGATCAAAACGCAGCGAAGGCCGGGGAGAGCTGGGGAGACTGAATGCGGCCCCCCAGATCCTGACTGGCCCCCGCCTCCCAGCTTCGTCCCTTTGAACAGAATTGTTCTTTTGGCTTTTGTTCTAATTATCTAAACATGTGTGTAACTCTGTTCTACAAAGAGTGTTTTAACCAGCAGAGGAGGTAACTCTAGCCCCTACCATATGTTCCTGGGGCCCTGCTCCCAAGCCTCACGCCTTTAATACTTTCCCATTCCCCACCTGCCTTAGACAGAGGCGTAAACACACCTATGACATGCAGCCACCTACACACGCCAGTTACATTCACAAACACACACAGCTCTATACACACGATCACGTATTACACCAGCTACATACACGTAGTTATAAGTGAACAGTTACATACATGCATGGTTGCCTATTCCACACGCATAAAGTTACACAGACACACAGTTCTATACACACAGTCACGTATAACACATTACATACGCATGGTTATATATACTCAGTTACATGCATGCATGCACAGTTACATACCCAGAGTTATATACACCACACACAAGTACATGTGCACACAATACACACAGCTCCTCAAGCTCCTGCCTAACAGCTGGAGATGGGGGAGGCCCAGCTCACCAGACCCCCAGGGAGGGCCGCTGGGTGCACACCTGAGGCCCAGGCTGGTAGTAAGGACTCTTATTTCCCTGGAGTAGTTTCTCTATGCAACTTGCCACCTGGGCTAAATCATTAGGGCAATGGAGGAGGGGAAACAAAAGGCCAGGGGAGGGGGGCTGGGACCCCAGAAAAAAAGGGCAGAGTGGGAAAGCATGATGCCAGGGGTAAGCACAAGCCCATGGCCCAGTGGGGAGGAAGGAGGCCAGCCCCATCACCGACTCCATCACCAACACCGACCTCAAATTCCCTTCCCATGGCCTCTAAACTGGCCAGTCTGCAGCTCTGCCTTTAGGCCCAGAGCCTCCTTGGGTGCTCAGCCCACAGGGAAATAAGCCTGGAGTCAGCCAGATCTGGTTGAAATCCCAACTCTACCACTTACTAACTCTGAGCCTCCCCTTTCTCATCCAAAAAATGAGAAACAATAGTCGTCCCTATCCCAAGGGGCAGTTGTGCTGATTTCATTAGAGATGCCAGTAAAATGCCTAGTCCAGAACAAACTGGGTCAGTGTTTGCCACTCTGGCAACTGAAAGGTGTGGGCATGGAGGCCCGAGAAAAGACCATCAGACAGCGGGTCAGGGCACAGCCAGACAAGAGCTAGCCATTTGATGACTTTCAATTTCTTATTCAACCCTCATCCCCAGAGTGAGGAAGGGGAGAATTTTAAAACTGGATACAAGAAATTAAACAGGGTAAAAAGAGGAACCAACTGGGATGGAGGGAAGCCTTCAGAAAACTTCTGGCCCAGAGTCAGACCATATCTTCTGAAGACCTGCTCTATTGGTATTTACAGCAACACCCTGGGGTAAAAGCAATTGTTATCTCCATGTCACAGAAAACGAAACCGAGGGCTAGGCACAGTGGCCCATGCCTATAATCCCAGCACTTTGGGAGGCTGAGGCAGGAGGATCCCTTGAGCCCAGCAGTTCAAGACCAGCTTGGGCAGCATAGCAAGACCCTATGTTTACAAAAAATTAAAAAATAATTTAGCCAGGTGTGGTGGTGCACACCTGTATTCCCAGTTACTTGGGAGGCTAAGGCAGGGGGATCACTTGAGCCCAGGAACTTGAGGCTGCAGTGAGCTATGACTGCACCACTGCACTCCAGCCTGGGCAACAGAGTGAGACCCTGTCTCAAAAATAATAATGATAATAAAGAAGAGAAGCATGAGGCTCAGGAAGGTGAGGAGCCTGGGCTGGCAGAGGCAGCGTACAAACAGGTCTGTGTGGCTGCAAGCTGCATGCTAATGCCCAAGCCCACTCCACCTTCCTTCCGGAGGCAACCTGTTCTCCCAGCTGCAAACTTTCTTTAGCAGGACTCCAGCAGGTAGGAGAGCCTGAAGTTGGCTTCTGGCTCTGGGAACTACAAGAGCCTCAGACCACCCAACCCAAACCCAGGAGTGTGGCCCTTTTCCATGCAGGAGTTCACCAAGTCCTCAAGCTCCTACCCCCCACCCGCCTCCCATGCTGAGCAGGAGGTGGGAAAGAACCTGTACACAGAGGCCTTACTGTAAAATGGGAAAACATATTACAGACTTAGAAACTGAGGCCCCGAAATGGCAGGGGTGGGAGGCTCAAGCTCCCACAACTCAGAGGCTGACTCTGCAAACCTTGAGTCCTCCCAGGATGGGACTCCTACCTTCCTTGCCCTTCCCTTGCCCAGGCAGGTCTTCCTGGGATCTATTAGGTGAGCAGCATTGTTGAGACCCCAGGGAGTGCTCAGAAAAAGAACCTGGACACAGGCTCCATCCAGAAGGTCCCACTGGGCTAGTGGTAGCTGTCCTGGTCCTGTTTAGGGATCCTGTTTTCCGCTTGATTGGCAGGGCCCAAGCTGACCCCTGGTATGCCTGGAGGTCAGCCAAGATACAGGGAAGGTGGCAGGAAGGTCAGAGCCTCCTGATGCAGCCTCAGTACAGGGAGTAGGACCTGGGGAAACCGTTCCTGCTAACCCACTAATGCTGCAGACCCACAGCCTGCAGGCTCTCCCAGCCCCACCCCCAGTAAGCACCAGGCCCCCAGGAGGAAGGAGGGGTGGGCAGGGAGGTGAGTGCATGGGCTCCTGTTTGAATCTTGGCTCTGTCATCTACATGCTGTGTGACCTGGGGCAAGTGACCTCCCCTCTCTGAGCCGCAAACTTCAACTATAAAATGAAGATGGTGACAATGCATGTCTCCTTCCTTACTTGAGGACTGAAGGGAAGTTTCTAGCTCAGTGTCTGGTCCCCCTTCCCCAATGGTAACCCTTGGTAAGCACAGGGAGTGGGGAGGGGGGAGTGCAGCATGGTCTTAAATCCATGTCGACCATGCGCGGCAGCTCATGTCTGTAATCCCAGCATTTTGGGAGGCCGAGGCAGGCAGATCACCTGAGGTCAGGAGTTCGAGAGCAGCCTGACCAACATGAAGAAACCCTGTTTCTACTAAAAATATAAAATTAGCCGGGTGTGGTGGCTCACGCCTGTAATCCCAGCTACTCAGGAGGCTGAGGTGGGAGAATCACTTGAACCCGGGAGGCGGAGGTTGCGGTGAGCCAAGATCGCACCGTTGCACTCCAGCCTGGGCAACAAGAGCAAAACTCCGTCTCAAAAAAAAAAAAAAAGAAAAAAGAAAAGAAAAAACAATCCATCTCATCTCCTACATGGCGTCCCTAGAGGCCCAGGCCACCATCCCCAATGAGTGGGATATGGGGCACCCTTCTTTCAGATGCAGCAGGACTGTCCCCCGTCCAGCATAGATTCATCTCAGCCATTCTTAAGCTAAGCCCAGCAGGCAGCCGACAGGGCAGCCCAGAGGACATGGCCAGGCCAGGTGGGATGCAAACCTCTTCCTTATGGGATCTGGGCCCACCAGGCAGGAGTTGGACCTAGAGACCCCTTGGAAAGCCCAAAGCTTCACTCTCTTACCATCAGGATTCAGAAGAGAACCACAAGAAAAAAGAGTTGGTGGTATCTCCCCCTGTACCCCCTCACCGTCCAGGTCACCCCCCACACAGAGCCCAGCTGGGCTGGGAAACCGGGCCCTAGCCAGGGCTCCTGCTTCCCTACTCCAGAGCCAGATGGCCCTACACAAGCCTCCCTTCTACTCCAAGCCTCAGTTTCCCCTCCTTGGCTCTGCTCACTTCACAGGGCTGCAGTGAGGGTCAGAGGGGAATGAAGGCTGTGGAGATGCTTTGTAAACTGTCGAAAGCCATTGCCACACACGGGATTACTGAGGGTAACCAAGATAGGAAGGGGAGGAGACGCCAAGGGCAAGCCCCATCTGTCTGTTCCCTTGCATCAGGGCAGTGGCCCCGCCACGAGAAGAGAGGAAAAAAGGCCAAGAAGACAAAGTCAGGGAGGCTTACACCAGGGCTGGATGCTTCCTCCAGGGCCCCAGAGTGCAGGCAGGAGCTGCTGCAGCCCGGCAGTTCTGTTTGGTGACATTGGAAGGGGAAAGCAGACAACATGGGTCTCTGGGATGTGGCCACCTGGCTTGGCACCCAGCACACAGTAGGCGTCACCCACTGGTTGAGTTCTCCCAGCCACCAACCCTCAGACAACCTGCCTCTGTGAAAGATCAGTGCAGATGCCCACAGATGGAAGCCAGAAAAAAAATATGGCTCCTTGCAAAAGAAGCAGACTGCACCACGTGTCCCAGCTCAGCAGGTTGGTCCCAAGGCCTCAGACCCCCTCGTGGCTGTGGCCCTGTAAGGATGGGGGGGCATGGTTTTCCCACTTCATGGGTCACCAGCAGCTGTCCCTACCTGCCCAACTCTGCCAGCAGGCAGGCTCAGCTAGATGCAGGCAGCCACCCTAGTGCCAAGGAATAGGCAGAGGAAGAGTTGGGGCTGCATTCTAGTCCTGCCCACTTTTGCCCCCTGTGCCATCTGCATCTAGGGGACTCCTCTGTCGGGGACTCAGTTTCCCCACATGCTCCAGCTCCCCCTGCCCCATAAGCTGTGAAACCCAAGCAAAACAGCACGCTGCCTCATTCTCAGCCAACGTAGGCTACAATTAATCTGAAGCAGAGATTTTCTTAATTGCTGGGTTTTACAACCCAAACGCAGAGATAAAATACAGCTAGCTGACAACGCCAGCTTGAGGCGAGATGTTTAAAGTGTCCTTTTTAAGTGTGTGGGCTCTTTAAAAAGCTGGTGTGATGGGAATGGAATTGTGCTTGCAGCCTAGATGGGAGGCTACTTCCCTTAGGGAATCAGGCCAGGAACGCCAGGGGACAAGCCTTTCGAAGGAGATGTCTTATTGGGGAGTAAAAGTAAATACATAAAAGAAGGGAGGTCCACCTGCAGCCCTCCTAATTGTCTTCCTTCGCAGGCAGCTGCAGTTCCACACTCCACAGCCCCTTCAGGTGTTTCAGCGCCAACAGGATTCCCAGGACTAGGAAGGCCCAGCTTCCCTCATTAGCTGTGCCTGGCCACCCAGGGGGCACAGAAGAAATGGTGTCAGCATGCACTTGGCAGTGCCCTCCAACACAAGGATGACTGCCCCCTGGGAGAGGCAGTGAGGGTAAGGGATGATGTGTGAAGGGGGTCCCCTCTGATCTTGTTCTTGCAGGGAGCTCGAGGCCTGGCAGCAGCCATGTCCAAAACAGACAAACCATGGGCCCCGGGTCCTGTAGCCCACCCTAGGACCAAGCCCGGCCTTGATGGTTCCATGAGGTCCCAAGCACATGTCCACCCGCTACAGGGTGTCCCACCTCCGGCCAAGAGGAATAGCATGGTTGTGCATGTGTGCGTGCACATGACTTCCAAGCAAACGAGCCCTCCCACCATCACCCACCCTGCCCTGCATGGCCAAGAGTGGGAGGAAGAAAGGAATAGGAAGAAATCCAGCAGTGCTGCTCTGTGAGATGGGTCAGGTGATGGCTCCACCTAATGTCTGCTGAGCAATTATTCTGGGAGAGGTGCCCCACACGTTTTATTTTATTTTTTATTTATCTTTTTTTTTGAGGCGGAGTCTCGCTCTGTCGCCCAGGCTGGAGAGCACTGGTGCAATCTCGGCTCGTTAGCAACCTCCACCTCCTGGGCTCAAGAGATTCTCATGCCTCAGCCTCCTGAGTAGCTAGGATTACAGGCACACACCACCAGGCTTGGCTAATTTGTGTATTTTTAGTAGAGATGGGGTTTCACCATGTTGCCCAGGCTGGTCTCAAACTCCTGAGCTCAGGCAATCTGCCTGCCTCAGCCTCCCACTTTTACAGGCGTGAGCCACCGTGCCCGGCCCACATCTTTTATTTGCCTGTCTACAACTCCCTACCCCAAACCCAAACCGTCAGATGTGCTCCCAAATTCAGACTTTTTCAGATTCTAGAAAGGTGAGACAGTGCACTTGCTGCAAATTTGGGAACACCCCAGCAGCAGTCAAGCACACTGATACTTCTGCAGCAAAACATATCGGTATTCACCAATGTGAATGAAATAAAGACCATAAATAGCTTCACATCAGCTCAGGTCAAACTTGGCTGCCAAATACATTACAGAAAAAAAATTCAGGTTTCTGGCTTTCTGGAATTCAGAATTGTGAATAGGGGATTCTGGACCTGCACGGCCTCTTTACTCTTCCCAGTGACCCTGTGGGGTAGGTACTATTGCTACTCTTGCTTCCCAGAGAGGAAAGTGAGGCACAAAGAAGTTAAGAAATAATTTCCCCACAGTCTGTGGGGCAGCAGGGCAGAAACCATGGCCATCTGGCCTGGAGGGTCTGCACTCTCCATCCCCAGGGTGTCCCATAGTTGACCAAAGTACGGAGCTACAGTTTAAAAGCCTCCTGAGGCCGGGCGTGGTGGTTCATGCCTGTAATCCCAGCATTTTGGGAGGCCGAGGCGGATGGATCACCTGAGGTCAGGAGTTCAAGACCAGCCTGGCCAACATGGTGAAATCTGTCTCTACTAAAAATACAAAAATTAGCCAGGCATGGTGGCACATGCCTGTAATCCCAGCTACTCACGAGGCTGAGGCGGGAGAAACACTTGAAACCCCAGGCGACGGAGGTTGCACTGAGCCGAGATCGCGTCATTACACTCCAGTCTGGGCGACAGAGTGAAACTCCATCTCAAAAAAATTTAAAAATAAGTAAATAAAATAAAATAAAAACCTCCAAAAAAAGAGTGGAGCATCTGTAAATGTACCCAGAGTGTCCACAGCCTGCCCCACCACGCGGTGTGATCTATGGGCCAGCCTCCACCAGGAGGCACCCGCCTAGGAGTTACACAAACCCTGGCTGGCATTCCCACACCTGCCCAGGGCCTTGCTGGAGCCCAGGAGCCCAAGGCAGGCTCCCACCAGCAGGTGAGGCTCACCACCCCGCCCTGGTACACAGGTAATTACTCCCTACCTGACACAGTCTGCACAGATCATTTTACCCACAACAAATATGCTAAACACAGCCCCAGGCCAGGAGAAATAGGCTGCAGGTAAATCGCATTTGACAGGAGCTGGGGCTTCCGGCAGGACTCCCAGATGCCTCTGGGAGGAATGGTGACCCCATCCCATTAAAATGACATTGGAGCCCCACCACTCCCCTGGTCATCTCCAACTTCTCTTGATTGGCAATTTTTTCACCCACTGGGAAAGATTGTTGCATAGGCAAAATCCTGGCA
The DNA here is from genome assembly GCF_028885625.2 of Pongo pygmaeus. Taxonomy (NCBI): domain Eukaryota; kingdom Metazoa; phylum Chordata; class Mammalia; order Primates; family Hominidae; genus Pongo; species Pongo pygmaeus. The sequence continues at coordinate 46,744,842 of NC_072391.2, forward strand.
TTCCATTACCAAATAATTACATGATCATTTCATAGGCATTAAGACACTCCCACCAGCGTGAGCGGTGGTGTCCAGCACTAACCGAGGCTGGCCTGGACTGCGAGTGCTTGTTAAGGAGAACTCCAGCATCGAGGAAAACCTCCAGCTGCAGCTGCCTGCTCCCACACTGCCCTGGTTTCTAATTAAAAATTAAAGCAGGCGTCTTTCCTCAGAAACCCAATTAGCATCAGGCTGATGGTACAAACACACATGTGCAAACACAAACACATGGGCACACGTGTGTCACATGCACATGTTTATGCAAGGTGTGCAAACATGTATGTATGCATGTGCACACACTTGCACATGCACACAAACCCTTCTGCCCATGGAGGGGGCTACAAACTGCCATCTGGTCATCCATTCAGTCTACCCTGATGAGGATTCACCAAGCATCACGCACTCCACGTGCCCCACAGGAAGAAACCCAGGTCCCTGCCTTCAGGAGCATGAGCTCTAAAGGAGGCTGAGAAAAGTGCACAAGGTAAGACAGTCCATGGTGGGACCTTAAAAGGGTCCTTATGAAGCCCAGAGAGCTCAGTTCTGGCAGGATGATCAGGGACACCCTGGGACATGAAGGCCTGGTGCTGGGTCTTAATTTATAGAAAAAACTATAAAAGGCCATGGAGCAGGTAGAGAAAATAGCCAGGGCAAAGGCAAGCAAAGGTAGCTGGCACTCTGAGAGCAAAAATTATTCTGAGTGAAAAATAGGCAGGTGGAAAATGGGTAAATGTAGATATCACAGGAGTTCTAGCACGGGTACCTTTTTAAACCTATATGAATTTAGCTGTGTGCTGAGCAAAAAGAAAATTTGTGCACAGGATCTGAGATAGGAATGAGTGTGAGACGCAAACAAAATTTTGCTGTCCAGTCCAACAGCTGATGTTCCAGTAACCTCTCCTAAAGCAAGTGTCACCAAGTGCCTAAGGGATTTGTGGTGTGTGTGTGCAGACCATGCAGTGTGTTCTCGGCTGGGGAGCAGTCCAGTCGGTAATCCTGGCCATGTGCATACGTGTGCTGCAGCCGATGTGTACACGGTGTGTCATCCCACTTTACAAGGGAGGACAGGGTGACTCTGAGAGGTGATGTCACTCTACTGGAAACACAAAACCAGTCAGGGCCAGAGCCCACATCTGACCCCAAGCAGTGTGGCCCAGAGTCCACCCCCTGCACCACCAGATGGAACAGGGATGTGAACAAAGCTGTATTTCAGGGAAAATAATCAGGCAGGGGTCCTCAAGGTGGGGTGGAACAAAGCGAAGGCACAGACCAAAGCCCAAGAGGCAGCCACGCAGTGCTGTGCAGACGGGTGGAACGGGGCTGCAGCCACGGGGATGCTCTGAGGCCTTGGAACAGACGGGAAGGCAGGGAAGAGGGCACCAGGGGACTCTGCGGTATGAGTGAGATTTTCTTCGGTGACTACAGTTTGTGAGCTCCCAGTGGCCGGTTTGTCTTAGAAAGGGACTGAGTCCCAGCCCTTCCCCTCCAGTCATGACCACCCCTGCTTCCTCTCATCTTGCCCTTGGTGAAAGAAAACTCCAGCACACCAAGATGTCCTGGGAAGTCCATCTTTCCCACCACCCAGGTAGACAGGATGGCAGGCAGGCAACTGAACAGCTGCCCAGGGCAGAGCGGGAGGCCTGTGGTGCGTGGAATTCATCTGCTGTGAGATGATGCTATTTCTTCATGCAACATGACCAGGGTTGGAAAGATAACACTGGAAACAAAGTCAACATTTACAGCTGGTCTACTAACATGCTGTGTGACCCTGGAGACATCACTAAACCTCTCTGAGCCTCAGTTTCCCCTAGCTGTTGACTCAGTCACGTACAGAGGACCCACTATATGCCAGGTATAAGTTCTGTAATTGGTGACCTCTGCAGTTGGTCAGTCCTGCATGGCTCATGGGTCTGAAGCCCACCCTGGATCATGCAGGAAAGGCACGTACCCACCCAGGTGCTGGAACCATTAACCTGGCCATCTTTGACTAGGAGGCTTGGGAATTACAGCATTCAGCCACTCCGAGAATCCCCTCCCTGCTGGGGTGATAACCAGTACTGGGGGTGACCTGCCCCACCCCTCCCTTGGCGGTGCCCTCAGCTGGAATTGGGCACGTTAAAACTCAGACTCCGGGCTGCCACGGCCTCCACCACCACACTGCACCGCCCCGCCCCCCTCCAGCTGCCTGTGCGCCGGCTGCTGCTGCTGCTCATTTCCAGGCAAATGTTCTAGTTAATTAAAACACACCCAAGTGCTCACACGCACATGGAGCCAAGCTACAAAATCAGCTCTACCAAACAGCAGTTCCTCTGCTCCAGCCTGGGATCAATGCAGGCCAGGACAGGGGTTCCAAAGTTGATGTTACTGGCACTGAGACTTTGCTCATGAGACCCTACCTGTATACACACCTGTACACAAATGTAAAAGCATATGTGTGCACCTACATATGAGCCTATGTGCACATGCAAGCCATATGTGCATGCACATGTGTGTGTTCTGAACACGTCCATGAGTGCTCCACACACAACACTGTGCAGAGGTGTGCAACATCCACGCACACACGCACCTGCACACATATGCATGCACATGCTCACACAGACACGCACACACTCCACAGTGCCCCCTTCTCCAGGAAGTCTTCTCCAGTTTTTTGGGCCTTCCAGCTCAGAACATCAGCCATGGTTAGTAAATAAACACTTGCTGCATGAGGGAGAGAATGAATAAATAAATGAATCCACTGATCAATGATACAGTGGGCAAACAGGAACAGCCCACAAGTACAATTTTGCATCACCGCAGATTGCATTTCCCAGAGACTGGAGGTGCAGCTCTGCCCTTGCACCTGTGCTGCAGAGCTCCACCAGGCACTAACTGAGATACATACACACGCACACGGGCATGTGGCTGGAAAATGCACATTCCCAGATCTGGACATCCATAACAACCAGGAACTGGCAAGGGAGGGCTGCGGCCATCCAGGCTAGGAGACAGAAATCGGTCACCTTTAATGGGACTTTAGTCCCAGAAGAGAAGGTGCCTGACAGTCCACGAGGCTGCCTGACATTCTGGGACTAAATAAGACACATGGCCTTCACACAGGCAGGTGACTCTAGGGAACAAAAACAGCCCCGAGTGGGTCAATCCTGCCCTAGCAAGCATGTCCAGTATGCTCCAGATCCACTGAGACCACCTTGCAGGTGGCCACTTCTGCAGCCACAAACAACTGTGTTCTTTATGAGGACCTGACACTCATACATGAGTGTCAACCACTTGACACCCTAGATGGGCATGGAAAGGATTTCTGTTCATGGAGATGGGGACAGCTGTGCTGGGCACCTCAAACCACATCAGTTGAACAACTGACCTTCTAACTCATGCCACAGGGCTGGTAAAGCTGTCTACAGAGAGCAAAGGACGTGGGAAGGAGGGTTTAGAAAGGAGTGGGGATGGTGGACTTAGGGGCCATGGGAGTCAGCCACTCAAAATGTGGCCCTGGACCAGCAACTCAGATTCACATGAGAGCTTTTTAGAAATGTAGAATTTAGGCCAGGTGTGGTGGCTCATGCCCATAATCCTAGCACTTTGGGAGGCCGAGGTGGGTGGATCACCTGAGGTCAGGAGCTCAAGATCACCCTGGCCAACACGGTGAAACCCCATCTCTACTAAAAATACAGAAATTACCCTGGCATCGTGGTGCGTGACTGTAGTCCCAGCTACCCAGAAGGCTGAGACAGGAGAATCGCTGGAACCCGGGAGGCGAAGGCTGCAGTGAGTCATCATCACGCCACTGAACTCCAGCCTGGGCAACAGAGCGAGACTCCATCACAGAAACGAAATGAAACGAAAAGAAAAGAAAAGAGAAAGGAGAGGAGAGGAGGGGAAGGGAGGGGAGAGGAGAGGAGAGAGAGAACGGAAGGGAAGGAAGGAAGGAAAAGAAAGAAAAAGAAAAGAGAAAAAAGAGAAGAGAAAAGAAAAGGAAAGGAAAGAAAAGAAAAGAATTTTGTTGCCAGGCGCAGTAGCTCATGCCTGTAATCTCAGCACTTTGGGAGGCAGGAGGATTGCTTGAGCCCAGAACTTCAAGACCAGCATGGGCAATGCAGTGAGACCCTGTCTATATAAATTTTTTTTAAAATTAGCTACTAGGGAGGCTGAGGTGGGAGGATCGCTTGAGCCCAGGAAGTAAAGGCTGCAGTGAGCCATGATCACACCACTGCCCTCCGGCCTGGATAACAGAGCAAGACCCTGTCTCAAAAAAAAAAAAAAAAAAAAAAGACAGAGAGAGAGAGAATGATTAGAAATGCAGAATTTCAGGTCCACCTGGAGCTGCTAAATAAGAATCTGAATTTCATACATTCCGTCTGTAATTGTGTTAAGAATGAAATGAAAATATGACATTTTTTGGCCAGGCACAGTGGCTCACACCTGTAATCCCAACACTTTGGGAGGCCGAGGCGGGTAGATCATTTGAGGTCAGGAGTTCAAAACAAGCCCAGCCAACATGGTGAAACCCTGTCTCTACTAAAAAGACAAAAATTAGCTGGGCGTGGTGATGGGCGCCTGTAATCCCAGCTACTCGGGACTCTGAGGCAGGATAATCGCTTGAGCTCGGGAGGCGGAGATTGCAATGAGCCGAGATCGCGCCACTGCACTCCAGCCCGGGTGACAGAGCAAGACTCCATCTCAAAAATAAAATAAAATATTACATTTTATTCGAATGTATGTGTTTTATTTTTTTTAAAGCAACTATGCTGTTAGGACATAAATATTTAAGTTGTTTAGACAACTGTGAGGTTTTTGTTTTGTTTTGTTTTGCTTAAGGGGCACCATAAAAAAGTTATCAACACTAAGGTGCCATGAACTAGGAAAGTGGGGCGTTCGAGCTCTGTATCAGGCATGGTTTTGGGTGATGGCAAAACAGCAGAGAATATCACAAAGTCCCTGTCCTCATGGAGCTGACAGTCCAGTGGGGGAAGCAACAATAAACCAGTAAACAAGTGACTGGGCAAGATGTCAGGGAACTGGAATCTAATTAAAAAAATTAAGCAGGGCAAAGTATTGATTGCCACCTACCATGTGTGAGACCCTGGCCTCCCATGATCGCCTCCCTGTGCCAGGTGCCTGATGGGTGTCTTTCCTCCCTCTCCTCACCCCTGCATTGGGAACAACCTCCAGCTCGTAATTTGCACTGACAGGTGTTGGGTATGGCTGCCTTTCACTTGAAATTTTCAAAGATCTCACAGAGGCCCTGTGTAGGTTCGCTGTGGTGCCCTGGGGTGCCACAGCACACAGTTTGGGGAAACCAATCTCAACTATTTATTAAGTGAATGAATACGAATCATGAAGAGGATCTGACATGAGATACAGGAATCAATTCTCAATCCATACAAATGCTCAGAGACACCTTGGAGCACTGGCTCACAACAGCAGCCCTCACTGCCTCGAGCCCATCAGGCTCTCTGGGCCTCAGTCACCCCAGTGGTACACAGGTCAGGAGCCCACAGCAACTCACAAACATACTCCCGGACTCAAGGGATCCTCCCATCTCAGCCTCTCGAATAGCTTGGACTACAGGTGTGTGCCACCATGCCTGGAAAATTGTTTTTGTTCGGTATACACAGGGTCTCACTATGTTGCCCAGGTTGGTCTTGAATCCCTGGGATCAATAAATCCTCCCACTAATGGCAGCAGCACCCAGTCTGGAGCGACCACTGCAAAGATACCAGCTGCAGTGGGGGAGGCATGGCCAGGGCTGTGCCCTCCATGGAGCTGGTGGGAGCCAGGAACAGGTGAGATCTCTGCCCCCTTCCAAGTTGGCAGGGTGGGATCCCCACCCTCCCCAGCACAGCTGCAGCCACCTAGCTCTTGGGAGCCTGGGAGGTCCCCCTCTCCTGTCCCCACAGGCTCGGAAGTGCCTGCTCCTGCTGCCTGGCTTCTTCCTGCTCCCAGCACCCTCTCTGATTTTGGAGCAAAGTTGAGGCCAAGCCCAGACACTGTCATGACCCAGCCAGATGTGCATGCACTCAGGGCAGTGCTGACATGGCAGCCCCCTGCCACCTCAGCCCCCTCCAGACTTTGGGTGCAGATGGGCATGGGAGGGACACCGAGAGGGAGCTGAGGGTGGCTCAGCATGGGCCTGCAGGTGCCCCTCGGCACAAACAGTCTGGGTGCTATGGATGACATGATTGATGGTGGCAGGAAGCAGACAGGCTCCTGAGCAGAAAGGGGCGGGTCCCCAGTGAAGCCCCATGTTCTAGCCAGAAATGGCCTGAAACTTGGGGTCTGGGCTGTCAGTTCTGGGTGGAGTCCCAGCCCAGAGTGAGAACTTATAGTGCTGTTTCTGGGACCACCCAAGGATCAATCAGTATGCATTTCCTCCCTTCTGAAGCCCATTACTCCAGACTCAGCCAGACTCACAGAGATGTTGGAACTACCAGCTGCAGGAAGGAGCTACCCACTTCGGGTCTCCTGACTCTTTGGAATAACCTACCTGTGGAAAGGAGCTACCCACCGTGGGTCTCCTCTCAGCGGAGAGCCGGACACAAGTTGGTACGACCTGTCTGTGGAAAGGAGCTACCCACTGCGGTCTCCTCTCAGCTGAGAACTAGACACTCATGGGGACAACCTGCCTGAGGCAAGGAACTACCCACTGCAGTCTCCTCTCCACTGAGAGCTGGACCTGCCTGCAGAAAGAAGCTACCCACTGCAGGTGTCCTCTCAGCTGAGAGCTGGGCACTTGTTGGGAAGGAGCTGCCCACTTGAGGTCTCCTGAGAGGTGTTCTGTCACTCATTGAAGCTCCTGTCTGCCTTGCTCACTCTCCAGTTGTCTGCATACCTCATTCTTCCTGGACATGGGACAAGAACTTGGTACACACTGAATGGCAGGACGGAAAGAGCTGTGACACAAACAGCACGGAAAAACACTCCCTGCTTACCATGCTTCAGGCAATGAGAAGGACAGAAGAGCTGCAGCCCTTCAGGGAGCCCAGACCTAGAGGCTCCCCAAGCCAGGGCTGTGACACCTTCCTTGGGGTTCTGTGGTTCCTGGCATCTCCAAGCTTCCGGACACCACCGCATTCCCCAGTACTCCCAGTGGAAGTCACTTGCAGTACACCTGGTCCAGCCGCAGCCTCACATGGAACCAGCACCTGTGCCAGTGCATGGAGCTGCCCACCCCACCACAGCAGCCAGCATGCCTGGCTGTGTGAAGTGGCCGGACCTCATGCTTACTTGCCTCACCACTCTGCACCTGGATCACCCTTGGCAGATATGGGATCCAGGCTGGTAGCACGAGCCAAGCACAGCCTGCCAAGCCAAGGGTGCAGAACGAGCCCAGCAGGCATGAGCAATATAGTCAGGAAGAAGGCACTGCTGGCCACAGAGGTTTCTGGCTGGTGAAGCAACACCCCAAGGATCCTGTGACACCACCTTAGGCTCCCAAAGTGCTAGAATCACAGGTGTGAGCCACCATGCCCAGCCAAGGGCAAATTTTCTAAGAAATGTCGGTGTCCAAACCAGCCCCCTCAGCTCACACCTTAGAGTTGGAGCAGCAGGCCTTTCCAAATAGGAGACCAACAGGATCACCCAAACTCGACAGTCAGGGATTCCCACTTCTGGTGAACAAAGCAGAAAGCACTATGTGGCGGACTCAGTACAAACCCCCATAGGAAAGGAAGCGAGAAGTGAAGGGTGGATTTGGGGAAAACCAACTGAACCCCAAGGTATCTTTTATCCTGAGCCATGACTGCAGCTGCTCTAGTTTGGGGAAAATAAAATCCAACAGCATCCAGACTACACAGCTCCCATGTCTAAATAACAAAATGAAACATGGGTTCTCTTTTGGCAGCTTTCTTCCCCGTCAGCAGGAGAACTTTGGTAACTGAGTGCTTTTTGGGGATACAGAGAGGGGAGAAAAACTCTCATGTACTCACGCTGCCAAGTTCACATCAGCGACAGGCTTTATAAAGCAAATGGGGCAGATGTATAAACCTTGGTGCTGGAAAGATGGACTGGAAGATTAAATGACAGGGTGTGTGCAGCAAAGTAGAGACTAATGAGACCTCAGGCTGGATCGTTTCACCACGATGTCAGGGACTTCAAAGGGATGGCTCCCAGGCCTGGCCTGCCAGCAAGGGCAGCCCACGGGCGTGCCCACACCCACAGCCTCAGCCAGTCCCCCAGGTGCCCACGGGTTCCTGGAGGCTGCAGGGATCTGAATGCTGGCTTCCTGGCCTTTCATATTATGATTTTCTTTTTCTTTTTCTTTTTAAGACAGGGACTTGCTCTGTTACCCAAGCTGGAGTGCAGCGGTGCAATCACGGTTCACTGCAGCCTCCACCTCCCAGGCCCAAGAGATCCTCCCCTCTCAGCCTCCCAAGTAGCTGGGACTACAGGCATGCACCACCATGCCCAACATTATGATTTTCAAGCATCAGAATTCTTTCTGTACCTAACAAGCTCCCACCCCTCACAGCCCCCATGTCTATCTCCCCTTTTGCTCTCTGCCTCCCCTCATCCCTCCTCCATTCCCTCCATTTCTGTCCTCTAATTACCCCCCGTCTCCTGTTCCTCTTCCCCTTCCCCTTCGGAAGCCAGCTCTCGCCCCACCCATGTCTTTGCTAGCTCTTGGCCAGTTTCCTTTCTGCTCTCCCAGAGGGTCTGCCTGCTCCTGTCTTCAGCCTTCCTCCTGCCCCTTTTTCTCTCAACCCCATTCTCCCCCCATTCTCCAACCCTCTCCCTGGACCTCAAGAAAGAAAGTGCAAGAGAGTGGATGACCATGCTGGAGCTTGCTGAGTGCCAGGACTGGCCGAGCACATCCCACCCCTCCTGCTCAGGAAAGGAGGGTGGGCACAGAAGGCCTGGCCCCAGGGGAGAGCCAAGGGCTGCCAGATCTTCCCGGTCCACACTTGCAATGCCAGGGTCTGGAGCAGGGACACAGTCTGAGAATTCCCTTCACCTCCCTCTGCAGCAACTGTCCTGGTCTAGGATCCCAGGAGAGGCCTTGCATCTGGCCTGAACAGAACCTCTGACAGATGGGATGTCGCCCCGAGTATGACAGGACGGCATGAAAGATGGGAAGAGAGGAGAGGTTGGTGGGGATGCTGAGCCGAAGGAAGCAGCAGAGGTCAGTCATGCAGACTGCCCAGGTTCAAACACCGTCCCTGCTACTCCCTGACTCTGTGGCCTTGGGCAAATTCCCTAGCCTCTCTGAACCTCAGTTTCCCCATCTGTAAAATGGGAACGATGGTCACAATATCTACCTCCCAGGACCATTTCAATGATGAGATGAGATGCTGCATGTCCAAAGAACTCAATAAACAGCAATTATTTTGTCAAGATGGCAATTCTTACATCTGCACTGTGTATTGGCAGCTCTGAGTGGGTGTCAGGACTTCGACGGAGTGGGTATCTAGGAGACGCCCCTGTCACAACCAGCGCAGAGCCGCCACCCCACCGGGCACCCATGTCACACAAGGGAGCCTCAGGGCTGAGGGAGTCCCCAGCCGCTTTTCCGCCTGTGCCAATAAAGAAGGGGCCCTTCTCTAGGCTGCACAGCTGCAGTGCCCAGAGGAGCGGGGACCTGCCCTGGCCATCTCCCTATATTTCTTCCGATTAATAATCTCATGAACAGGTGGCAGAGGGGTGCCTGGCGTCTGCCTCCAACTTTGCTATCTGACTATTCACTCAACAAATACTCAGCTCTCCCGTGTGCCATCAGTGGGGCATTCAGCAGTGACCGAGGCCAAGGCAGCCCCTCAAGGAGCCCATTGTCTCATGCAGGAGACAGACACTGACCAGCAAATTGCACCCTGGAAGTGTAAAATCACTACTGGAGAAAGAGCTACAAATAACTAAATACAAATATATTCTCATCTTAATATTGAAAATGCATTCTTATACTTAATATAAGTGTAATCCTTCTTTGGAATCACAAATTTTAGGATGTGGGCGGTGGAGGAGACCAACCCTCATCTCTAGACAGAGAACTTGACACCCAGAGGACAAAGGACCAAGTTCACTCAGAGCTGCTTAATGGTAACCCAGGGCTAGAATTCAGTTCTCCTGACTCCAAATTAAAGAAGTGCTTTCCTCTATGCCACAAGGTACATTGAGAATAGTTCCCTTAGGGGCCACTGTCCAAAAAGAAACCAGGAGGAAGAGGGGCCCCCTGGGTAATTCCAATATGCCTGGTCCGACGCTCAACACTTGATCCACACCTAGCACCAGCTCCTCGAGCGGGCATTAAAAGCAGCCACGAGCCAGCCTGGCCAACACTGTGAGACTCTGTCTCTATAAAAAATTTAAAAACTAGCCAGGCATGATGGTGTGCGCCTGTAATCCCAGCACTTTGGGAGGCTGAGGCAGGCAGATCACTTGAGCCCAGTAATCAGCCTGGGCAACATGGCAAAACCACATCTCTACTAAAAAATTAAAAATTAGCCAGGCTTAGTGGCATGCACCTGTAGTCCCAGCTACTTGGGAGGGTGAGGCAGGAGGATTGCTTGAGACTGGGAGGTTAAAACGGCAGTGAGCTGTGATTGTGCCACTGCACTCCAGCCTGGGCAGCAGAGCAAGATCTGGTCTCAAAAAATTAAAATAAAATAAATAAGAGCAGCTACAAGGACCACAGACCACAGAGGCAGGTCAGACCATGAACTCCCTGGGCAAAAAAAGCAGAATATATTAGACACCCTCTGGTTGGAATCCTGTAAACTCGCATGTGTACAGACAAAGACCAACACAAAAGAAATATCATCAGGAAAATAGGGTGTTTGGGTAATGAGGAATTTTTTTCTCAAAATACAACTAACTGTGTTGTCTGAGATTCATCTGTTGAATTCTCAGGTTGTAAGACTATAGCAACATGGCCAGATTATATCAGGGATATTTAGATTCTCAAATTGCCCTGGGGAAAATTAAAGAGACATTTGTAACCATCTTGAGGATGTCCATGCCATTAATTAAATGTTGAATGGTGAGGGAAATGGGTCTATGGTGGGTGCCTGATGTTCCCATTTTACAGATGAAGAAACCTCCCCATGGTCTGCCCAGACCTGGTCATGCCTCTGTTAAAAGTCTGCTTTGGGGTGAAGATGAAGAAAAGAGAAGCTGAGCCCCTCAAGGTTCTGGTCAGGATGTGAGTGGCCCCAGGATGTAAGTCTCCTTCACCCCAGAGAGCAAATCTAGGACCCAACAGCAGCAGTCCAGTTCATGTAGGGGGTGGAACCCGCATCTTCCTATAAGCCCTCCCCTCAACTTGAGCCCTGGGCCCCTCCACCAGGCTAAGCAGCACTCCACTTCCACCCCAGTCCAGCTGCAAGAAGGAGCTGCCAAAGTTGGTGGACATAAATGACGGGGCCCTGACACGCGGCCAGCTGGAGTGTGCGAGGGCTGGAGCCAGGCTCTGCACACACCAGGCAAAGCAGATTTCCATGCAATCTGGACAGCGGGCGGAATCTACAACCCAGAAAGGCAGGGGCATGCGAACCGCCAACACCGGCTGATGGCTGTCCCCAGGCTCAGAGGCCCAGCAAGGCCAGACAAGAGGATTTACAAGGGAGTCAGGAACACTGGACAGGCTGCCTCCATCTGGGGCCACAACAAGCGGGCATCCGGCAGCCCAGCCAGGCACAACAGCTCAAGCTCAAGCTCACGGCCTCCCTCTGGAAGGCAGCAGCCACCAAAACTCAACATCTGAAGTTGGAGGAGGAGGCGGTCCAGGGCAGAATCTTCCTCCATCAAGCAGCACCCCCATCCCAGCGTGTTTTAACTGATCTGCAGCCTTCTAGAGCAGGTCTCCTCAACAGACATTAACAGGGCACCTACTGTGTGCCAGGCATGGACTAGGTGGGCTCAGCTAGGGATAGAGCAACGGAGGTTCCTGCCCACATGCAGCGTGGGGTCTTGAGGGGACTGAGCAGCAGCCAGGGTCTAGTTCCTTGGACTGACACCCCACTGTCCCTACCAGCTTTGTCCCCAGGCCCCTGCCCTGGTGCAGTTCAGTCAGAAAAGGGGAAAGACTTCTCTGCCTCCGATCCTATTCCTCCTCCAGCCCTGTGTATTTCAGGAGAGATCCCTCTGTTCATCTCGATGCCCAAGCCAGGAAACCAGGGATCCTCCTGGGTTTCTCCAAAATTTAATCCATTTCCACACCTTGTCAACGTGGTCCCTAGGATGGCTCTTGCACACACCCTCTGTTCTCGGTCCCCACTGCCTGCAGCACCATCCTCTCCATGTCCCCACCTGCCCACGCCCGTCCTTGACAGGGCATTGGCAGGAGCTCTGCAAAGGGTGAGTCTGAGGATGCCAAGACCCCCACCACCCACACTGCTCCTAGAACATAATACAAATGCCCCACCTGGTCCCACCTGTACACACACTCTGCTGGCTCACCACGCTCCCCCATGCTGCCTACCACCAGTCCCCCCAACATGCCAGCACCCTCCTGACTTGCGGTCTTCAAACCTTCCGTCTGGGTGGCTATCCCCATAATTTCTATTCATTGTTTCACCCTGGTTTCCAGTGTCCATTCTTCAAAGAAGCCTTTGCTTCTCTCTCACGCCCCATGCTCTTCCTTCCAGATGCTTCCACGCCTAGAAGATAAACGTAGCTATTTATGGGGTGGTTTGTCTAGCTGTCCTTCTCCCCCACAGGCTGGAAGCTCCACAGGGGGAGAGTCCAGGCCTGTCTGGCTCACCGTTGTATGCCCAGCACTCAGCACACAGCCTGGCACAAAGTAGGTGCTCAATTAATATGCATTAATTCATATTAATTATGAAAATCCTGCTGCTTGAGTCTCGGGTAGGCAGGCAGGAAGGCCAGCCTCGAAGCCTTCCTTAGCACCAACCAAAGTGCAAGGTGAGTCTCACAGAGGCTCTGTCTTCCATGCTGGGGCAGGAGGGGACCACATCGTCATGAACATCAGGCACGTAGTGGAGGTGACATGAAGCCTCAGGTATCATGTACAAAAACCTTCTGGCCCTGTGGAGCTCACTGCCAGGAAGCAGCCCTGCAGCCACTCGGAGCACACAGGCCTGTGTACACCCCACACGGAGGATGCGGGTCCCCTGTCAGTGCCCTCCCAGCCTTTCCTGCCAGATCCACTACACTCGAGCGGCCTGGACGCTCCAATCACCCCCTCTCCCACCACACCCAGGCTTCCTACCTACCAGGCTTCCTACCTACCTTACTATCACTGTCCCCTGACCAAGGCAGACCTCTTCTTCTCATCTCTGAGAGATTTCCCATAAAGACCCAAGTGACTGGCTTCTCTTGGAAATCTAAAAGCTTGGGTGACACCAGGCCCAGCCTCCTGCAAGGCAGCCATGGACAGGAACAGACGGAGGAGCAAGCATGATCTCGACTCACCGGCCCCGCCAGCCTGTACCCATGCTTCCTCACCTCCCAGGCAGAACCCCTGTCATCATCAGAACCTGCGATCCCTGCACCAGCCTCGCATCCCCATCCCAGCTTGGATCGCATGTTCCTAACCATGGAGAAGGCCTCACCTTCTCATCTCTGTCTGCCTCAGGGTCTCCTGCCTGGAGGGAAGCCCCAGGAGGGATGTACACAAGAACCAGATGGCGACACCCCCTCCATGTCTGCCACCACCCCACATCTGGCAGAGCACCCCATTTCATCTTGGGTACCTGAGTTACTGTTCATACACCACCCCCGTGGTTTGCCCCCTATAGTTTATTAACATCCACTAATAAACAGTGTGCAGGCCTCCCAGGGCGCCACCAAGAGACGCCTGGCCGGGTGGGCAGGGCCTTCCTTGTCCTGCCCTCTCTCAGCACATTTTTCACCATAAGGGAACAATTAGGAAAAACTCCCTCCAGGTTATATTTAGGAAGGGGTGGAAATGGGGGAAGCTTCCTCTCATAATTTTCATTCAGTTGCACGGGACTGCCTGTCCCCACCTACCCTCAGGCTAGCACTGCAGGGCAGGCAACCGCCTCTCCCGACACACGGGTGCAAACCGAGCCCAGCCTCTGCCCAGCCCTGATTATGCCCGCGTTTAAAAATAAGATGTGAAAGATGCATTATGTAAGACCTGTAACACTCTCCTGCCCACCTCCGACTCTAGAATCAAAGATCATCATTTCTGCCATCAAAAAAGAATGAAAGAAAGGCAGGAACAATGAAAATAGCTGCCCAACATGAGCCAGATCAAAGACGTGGGCACAGAAAATGAGGAACCAGGGGGGCCTTTAATTACTGCCTGCATCCTCCGAGTCATGTGGAGACAGGGGAGAAGAAAAGTTTTGAAGGCCACCAGGTTCCGTCCTGCTGTGGCTCCTGTTTCCACAGCCAGCACCAGTTCCCGACAAACTCACGCCTTTCATTTCCCTCCCTTTTTTCCCTCCTTTTTCTCTGCCCCCCACATGTATGACAGGACTCCCAGACTCCCCAGTGCTTGACATCCTCCAGCAGAGAGAGCTCAGAGGGGCTCCTTGGAGACCCCAAGGGAGGGACACGGCTGCACCTTGAAAGGCCCTGGTGGGTCCCAACCCATCTGCCCTCCCAAAAAACAGCCAGAGGGCCTCCGGGAGGGACCCACGGACCCACGGACCCACAGTGGGAGCGGACGCTGCAGACCACGGTGCCTTTTTTTTTTTTTTTTTTTTGCAAGTCTCCCTGGTTGAGAGGAAAAAGAAAAAAACTCTTCAAATTCACATTGGGCAGGGCTCCGTGGGGCAGCAGATCAAACCTGAGGCCCGGCTGTTTGAGCTCAGCGGCAGAAAAAAGGATTGCCCAGGGACTGAGCTTAAGTAGAAGCTGGATTAAACTTCAAACGCAAACTCCTCCTTTTTCTACACAGCAGACAGTCATGGCTAATATTGCAATATGGACTCTAAAAACGCATTACAAATAACTTACTCTGGACCCAGACTTGGGTCTTTTGTATCAAGGGGAGGAGCAAGAGAAATCATTTCAACAGAAAAGACATAGGAGCCCGCCCCTCTTGCTCCACAGAGGGAAGCCGTTGGAGGTTTGGGCCAGGGAGGCCAGCGAGATCCCCAAGTGATGGAAGCCTTCAGGAAGATGTCTTGCTGGCAGCCCGGGCGGCTCCCCCGGAGGCTGAATGAGGCTTAGGTCTTCCTAAGTTGGGAGACTCTATGTATATTTTATCAAGGAAGAAATGCCAGGCCAAGGTAACCAAAAGAGCGGTACATTTAAAATGTCTAGTGACTTAAATAATTAAAGCATTTACAGCACTCATGCTCTTAAAACACATCCACAAACAATGGAGGATGATTGTGTTATTCACGTGACAAATGAGAGACTCATTAAAAAAGGAAAACTTACAAACTCCCGATGCTAGCAGGCGGTGCGGTGGGCGGGGAGCAGAAGACAGATTTCCAGCTGTAGGATTTGCTTCTTTCAGCACCTCCAGAGTTACCCTATGGTTGGTGTCCCATTTCTTTGGGAATGGCCACGCTAGTATCCACTCCACGGAAGCTCCTGGGCCAGTGGCTGCCCTCCAGATACTAGCAAGAGCCTAGAGCTGGACCAGGAGCCGCCTGCACTACCCTGCCTCCCAGGACAGCACACCGGGCACCTCAGGAGACCTTGGCCAGGAGCACAGCCACACAGGTGAGGATTTGGAGGTTTGGGTATAGGGATGAGAAGGATTTGTTCCTACTGATGTGTTGATTCATGTGTTTATCCAGGGCATGGGTCTAAGATTGTGTCGTTAATAAAGAATGGGGCTGGACACAGTGGCTCATGCCTGTAATCCCAGCACTTTGGAAGATCAATGCCGGAGGATGGCTTGAGCCCAGGAGTTCCAGACCAGCCTGGGCAACATGGCAAGACCCCATCTCTACAAAAACAAAAAGGTGGGTGAGGAGAATTAGCCAGGCATGGTGGTGCATGCCTGTGGTCCCAGCTGCCCAGGTGGCTGAGTCAGGAGAATCGCTTGAGGGATCAAGGCTGCAGTGGGCTATGATGGCACCACTGCACTCCAGCCTTGGCAACAGAGAGAGAGACCTTGCCTCAAAAAGAAAAAAAAAAGAATTTAGGCCAATATTTGCAAAGATATGCTGCTTTCCTGAAGTATTTTCAGAAACATTAAAAACCCGCCCCACACCTCCATGACCTCCAGGAGGTCGAGGGGTGTTACAGTGTCTCTGACGGAACAAGGATATTGCCCTCTCCCTACACTCCACAACACCCAACCAGAGGCCAAGAGGCCTTGAGAGTTACTGCAAGCAATCCCGTGTGGCACCCCGGGGGCCCCAAAGGCATGGTACGCCATTGCTGGTATCTCCACATAACTTTACCAAGGTCAGGGACAGGCAGGTGGCACCTGAGGAGGCATCCAGGCTAGAGATGCATCTGGGAGGGGTGGTTGTCCTTCCCCCGACCGAAAAACCAGGGCAGTCCTCCCTCAGAATGGCCACATCTCTGGACCTCACAAGTCCTGAAAGGCTCCCAGGCAGTGACCCAGCTCTGCCACCAGATAGCTCAATAGCGAAGGACACTCTCCCAGGTCCACTGAGGATGGTAGCCTGGACTGTTTCACTCTGCCCCACCTGCCATCCCCAGGACAGGCTTCCTCTCCACACCCTACTCCACCTCCCTGCACCCCCAGGGGTGTCCTGTTCTACACAAAAGGGCACAGAACCACCATCTACTAAGTGCAGCCCAGTGTACAAGGCAATGTGCCAGCCCTTCATGCCCATTACTGCCCTGAACCCTCATCGCCATGCAAGGGAGGCTTCAGTGGCCCCATTTCACAGAGGGGTAAACTGAGGCTCACAAATACGTTAACAGCTAAAGACTGTGGGCAGAGAAAAAATGTGAACACAGAACTGTCAAGATCCAAATCACCGGGAGGCCGAGGCAGGAGGATCACTTGAGGCCAGGAGTTTGAGACCAGCCTGAGCAACATGGTGAGATCCCACCTCTAGAAAATAAAAAGCCAAACATGGTAGTGCACACCTGGAGCCTGACTACTTGGGAGGCTGAGGCAAGATAATCACTCATGCTCAGGATTTGAGGCTGCAATGAGCTAGGATCGTGCCACTGCACTTCAGCCTGGACAACAGACCAAAACTCTATCTCTAAACAAAAAATCATAACAATGCAATTTATCTGCTTTTCTTTTCATGATGTGACATCATCTCCCAGGGATTCTTCAGAGCTTCCACCCCTATTAATAAATCCCTTTGCAGAGAAAGTACGGACCAGAGAGGTTCTGGAGGAGGCAGCGAGGGGGTACCACTGGGTTACCATTGGATAAACAAATGGATTATCCATGCCCGACAGGCGGTGCCACCTGGAAGCCTTACTACACCCTGTAGGGGCACACAGAGAGGTACCCCCAAGCGCTCCCAACAGGAGTCACTGGAGGATGGGAGGGGGATGGAGACCTGGAAACAAGGAGACAGTAGGCCCGGGTGGAGGGTGGCAGGTAGAAGGAGGCTGCAGCTCCAGAGACAGCCAGGAGGTCCGCGAGCAGCGAGCAAACTAAAGCAACCTGTCTCACCAGCCGCAGGCCTGGGGAGCATGTGGAGACAGGAGGGGTGAGCTCCCCGGCAGCCCATGGCTCCAGCCTGAGGCCCAGGCATCTGACCAGAGACACTGATGACATCCTTCTCAGAAGCAGCCGTCGGAGGGGGCTGAGGGGCCCTTAGTGGGGAAGAATCAGCCAACCAGGGCAGAGGGCCGGACAGAGGGAGTCAGACAGATAGACATAGAGAGTGGGTTCATCTATCAGAACCCTCGCCCTCTTGGCAAGTTCTGGTCTTCGAAGTTTCCAACTTGTAGCTAGAAAAGTGGCCACCTTCTATGCCCCTCCCAGTTGGGAGGATGCTGGGGTCTGTGCAAACATTCACTCTGGGACGGTACAACTTGGTGACCAAGAACTTGGGCTGTGTGATCAGACTGGCGTGGGTTTGCCTCCAAGCTCCACCACATCCTGGCTGGGTGATCGTCGGCAAGTTACTGAACATCTCTGAGCCTCAGTTTCCTTATAGGTTAAAAGAGAGGATCCTCGGCCGGGCGCAGTGGCTCACACCTGTAATCCCAGCACTCTGGGAGGCCGAGGTGGGCGGATCAAGAGGTCAGGAGATCAAGAACATCCTGGGTAACATGGTGAAACCCCATCTCTACTAAACATACAAAAAATTAGCTGGGCGTGGTGATGGGCGCCTGTGGTCCCAGCTACTCAGGAGGCTGAGGCAGGAGAATGGCGTGAACCTGGGAGGTGGAGCTTGCAGTGAGCCGAGATCACGCCACTGCACTCCAGCCTGGGCAACAGAGCGAGACTCCATCTCAAGAAAAAAAAAAAAAAATAGAGGATCCTCAACGTTCACATGTAACAGAGATATTGAGGGTATAGAAGATGGGGTGAGTGGCTGCACGAGGGAAGCGCCATCATGCAGTGACTATAAGCCTGGGGCTGAGCACTTGGCCTCCTCCTGCTGCTGAGGGACTGGGCAGCTGTGGCCCCCTATCCCCACACTGCCCCATTTCTTTTCTTATTTTGTTTGTTTGTTTGTTTGCTTATTGAGACAGGGTCTCTCGCTCTGTGGCGCAGGCTGGAGTGCAGGGATGCAATCGCGGCTCACTGCAACCTCCACCTTCCAGGCTCAAGAGATCCTCCAGCCTCAGCCGCCAGAGTAGCTGGGTCTACAGATAAATGCCACCATGCCCAGCTTATTTTTGAATTTTTTTGTCGAGACAGGCATCTCACTGTGTTGCTCAGGCTCTTCTCAAACTCCTGGGTTCAAGCGATCCTCCTGTCTCAGCCTCCCAAAGTGCTGGGATGACAGGTGTGAGCCACCACACCTGACCTGCCCTATTTCTTATGCAGAACACTTGACATATGAGGACTTCTTCCCATGGGCTATAAGGGGGAAAACGATGAGGCTTTCTCCTTCCCCACTCCTCTCTGGCAGACCCCCAGCACATAGCCCAATGCAGAGCCAAGAGGTCTGCCCCAGGAAACAACCCAAAAAAAACAGAGTGAAGCCAGGCCCAAGACCCCACCCAAGCTGAGGTGGGACAAGGGACTGAAGTCCGATTGGTGTTGGACCCAAGAACCAGCACCTTAACCCATGCCTGACCCCCACTGCCTCCTTTCACCACACAGGGTGGAGACTGAGAAGCCTGCAGCCGCCTCATCCATCTTGCTGGGAGGCACAGAAGCCAAGGGAACAGCCACACACGGGAAAACCTGGAGAAAGGACGAGGAGGGGGCAGGGGAAGCTACAATCCTGGGTGGACGCCCCTGAAGGACAGGCAAATGCCCACCCACTCACAACATGCTAGACAAAAGGCCACTTTCGAGTTTTTAACATATGCCCACATCTATTCTCTCCATGCAGTCTCTCTGCAGAAGACAATATTGTCTCTAGCGTTTAGATGCGAAGTGAAGAATAAGCAAAGACACCTCGTACATCTCCATGAAGGCAGGGGCTATTTCCATCACCCCTGTGTCCTAAGCTTAGCTTAGCACTGTGCCAGGTACATAGTAGGTGCTTAATAAATGTTTCTTGAATGAACGAGTGAAAAGCAATGGTAGAATGCCTCTGTGAGTTCCACAAGGGCAAACATTACGATGTATTCACTTGCTTGGATGAGCCATAGAGTTCCTGAATAAATGTGTGAATAAATAAAAATAATGATAGCTAACATTAAGTGCTTATTACATGCCAAGCATTGTTCTGAGCACTTTAAATTGATTAACACATTTACTTCTCCCTCCTGCTTCCCCTTCCTACTTCCCTCCTTTCCATTTATCAAATATCTATTAAGCATCTTTATTCCCTATGCTAATAATAGGGGTCCACAGAAATGAGCAGGGTGTGGGAAGAACCCGTGAGTATGAGGTATATGCTATTGTTAGTTCCATTTTACAGATGAGGAAACTGAGGCTAAGAGAATTAAGTAATCTGCCCAATGTCACACAGTAAAAAGGATGCATACGTGGGATTAGAACCCACAGTCAGGCTCCTGGTCCTGTCTTATGCGTGAATAGGCTCAAAGGATGCTTATCAATGACTGTGGTGAAATGCTCCATGCTTTTCAGCCTGGCCAGCATCTATCCCTGCATTCTGTAGACCAGCCCTGTCTTCCTTGAGCAAACACTCCCTGCCCGCTATGTGATTCAGGTACTTCAAGCCTGGCCAAATAGCACTGCACCCTCCAGCCACAGTGATTGGCTTAAGGATGAATACATGACCAATCCGGGCCAATCAGAGTGAATCCTGAGACCTCATTGCACTACAGGAAAAAGATGCTCTACCTCAGCAAGGAGGCTATGAGCTTGGGGCCACTGGGGGAAGGGGGATTAACTTGCCCTCTTTTAGGAAGAGCCTGGCAGAGGATGAAGCCAACGAAAATGAAAGCAGAGACAAGAACACTGGAGAGATGAACTCCTAAGGATCCGGCCAGGCCTGAAAGTTTATCTTTAAGCCAGTTTGAGATGCGACTCTATTCCTTGCAACTGAAAGATGCCTGCCCAATACTATTATTGTTCAGTTCAACATCCTCCTCTTATAAATGAAAGCTCAGAGCAGGTCAGTAACTTAGTCAAGTTCATAGTCAGTGTCAAGGCCAAGGCTAGAGCCAAGTCTCACGAAAACTCCTCTGCCAGTGCAACATTCCTCCTCAGTCTGTCTAACAAGGTTCTCCCCATGCCCTGATCATTTCTATGGACCCCTATTATTAGCATAGGAAATAAGGATGCTTAATAGATATTTAATGAATGGAAAGGAGGGAAGTAGGAAGGGGGAGCAGGAGGGAGAGGGAGGGAGACTGAATTCCCAGAGATCAAAACCCGTTCTTATTCAGCTTGGTATCACCAAGTGCCCAGCACAGTGCCTGGCATACAGAGTCCCCTCTAAAAATAATCAGATGTGTGGCGGGGTGAATGCACAGAACAAAGCATGAGTCTTTGCTATGCCAAGAGACACAGAGGGGGTTCCATTAAATCCCCCAATTGCTAGGGGCTCTAGCAGTAGAATTGAATTTGTAAAACTACACACATGATTTTGTGCCTCCAGCCCTGAACACCTTTTTTGGCCACATAGTAAAAACATCCTGCGTCTGCTCATCTGCAAGCAGGGATTGGAAATCATGCCCCCCGCCCCCGTGCTCAGCTGCCTTCAGGGGATACCTTTTCTTTCCCATTCTTTATACCCCCAGACTTCTAAGGGTCAAATCCCCTATGCCTTCCTCTCCTGCAACAGACACACCACACATAGAACTCCACTGGCCTCCAAGGGAAAGGAAGGGAGGCCCTGCGCTCCTCCATCCAGGAAGGGCTCTGATGCCCTCTGGCCAGGGCAGGCACCCCCAGCCACAGTGAGGGTGGAGGATTACTCCTAACAGCATCTTGAGGTAGGGTAGGGAGAGCCTTGGGAAATACTTGTGAGCATTTCCAACACACAAAATAGGGCCTGGTTTCATGTGAAGAAATGTCTCTCTGCAACTAAGGGAAACCAGGCAAAATATGACCAAGCCTTGCAAAATACTTGTCCACCTAGTGAAGACGTGAGAGTGTGATCCTCAGAGGCAGCCTCTGGCTCCCACATCCATATTCCACTCACCCTGAGACCCACAGCCAGTCCCTTCCCCTCCCTGGGCTTCCATTCCCCAGTTCTGCACGGAGCAGCTCAGGCGAAGGATCCCTCAGCAACCTTACAGGTTTTGGTTTTTGTTTTCGTTTCTGAGACATAGTCTCACTCTTGCCCAAGCTGGAGTGCGGCGGTGCGATCTGGGCTCACTGAAGCCTCTGCCTCATGGGTTCAAGTGATTCTTGTGCCTCAACCTCCCGAGTAGCTGGCATTACAGGTATGTGCCACCATACCTGGCTTAATTTTTGTATTTTTATTTTATTTTATTTTGAGACAGAGTTTTGCTCTTGTTGCCCAGGCTGGAGTGCAATGGCACGATCTCGGCTCACCGCAACCTCCACCTCCCAGGTTCAAGCGATTCTCCTGCCTCAGCCTTCCCAAGTAGCTGGGATTATAGGCATGCGCCACCAAGCCCGGCTAATTTTGTATTTTTAGTAGAGATGGGGTTTCTCCATGTGGGTCAGGCTGGTCTCGAACTCCCGACCTCAGGTGATCTGCCCACCTTGGCCTCCCAAAGTGCTGTGATTACAGGTATGAGCCACCGCGCCCGGCAATTTTTGTATTTTTAGTAGAAGCGGAGTTTCGCCATGTTGGCCAAGCTGGTCTCCAACTCCCGACCTCAGGTGATCCACCCACCTCAGCCTCCCAAAGTGCCAGGATTACAGGCATGAGCCACCGCACCAGGCCCCTTACTGGTTTTTATTTTGTTTGTTCATAAAGCAAAAAGAGTACTCGCTCTGGAGCCTGGAGAGTGTGGACTGGAATCCAGACTAGACAATTTAGTACAAGAAAGACAACAGCTACTATTGAGTGCTTGCTTTGTGCCAAGCACACTCCAAGCTCTTGCACACATTATTCCAATGCATCCTCCCTACAACCCTGAGGTGGGTACTATTATTATCTCCATTTTATAGATGAGGAAACTGAGGCACAGAGACCTTCGGGAAATTCACCAGAGTCATAAAGTCTGCAAGTGCTGGGGCCAGACGTGTGATCTCAGGCAGGTTTACTCAACTTCCTTGACCCCAGTGGACTCATCTGTAAAATGGGAACCCATGCTCAACTCTCACTGTTACTGTGAGAACCCACAAAGGGAATGAAGGGAGAAGAGCCAGGCATGGAGCCCTGGAACTGTTCTTTTCCTTTCCTTCCTCTCGCTTGAATGACAAAGGTCCTCACGCCTGCTCCCCAGCCTCACTAAGCAGGTAGAAAAGTCATTGCAATGGTGGGGGGTGGGGTGGCATGCTCATAATTCAGTGACATGCATCCTCATACATGGGGTGTTATTATTGTTGTTATTATTGATATGAAAGACTAGAAGGCTCTGTTTTAAGCAATTGGGACACACTGAGCTCTAGCTCCAAACAAAGAAAGTGAAACAAGGCTACCAGAGAAGGACAGCATACCAGGGGCTCCCCATGGTGCCAGATTCCAAAACCCTGACTCCATCAGCCCCATTCTCAAGGTGTTTTTCTACCTCCAGTGGCTTTGGGAGAAGGAGGCCCAGGCCCGCCAGGCCTGGCTGGACTCTCCCCTAGCCCCTTTGAAGTGCCCAGCATGGGGTGGGCTGGAAGGAAACCCTGGGCCACAGAGGCTGTGACGGCACCTACCCACCCCCACCCGGCTACCTCCGCCTCATTGTGCAGCCTGACTGGGCCTTTGTTGCCAGAGTCCTGGCGGGGGACAGCCAGGGACCTGGCCTCATTAAGTGCCTGACCTCAGGCAAGCCCCCCCCACCCAGGGTGGAAGGTTAATGTGGCTGCCCGCCATGCAGGCCTGGGCCTCCAGGAGGCTCCTCGAAGGGACAAAGGACCAGCCCCCTGTCTCCTCTCCAGGCCCCAAAACAGCTGCCAGCCTGCAGAGCCCTTTCAGGAGGGGGGCTGGCTTTGATGGCTCAGAAGTCACCAGGGGGGCCTCCTTTCCAAACCCTCCGTCCTCCCACCCTGTCAAGGAGACAAAGCTCACAGGGAATCGCCGGAGGGTTGACGCAGGAATGCGGTCCATCGTGGGGGAGGAGGCTGGCTGGTGATGGGCTGGCCCACACCTTCCTTTGACCTTCCAGAATTCCCCAGGGCTCAGAACCTTGCTTCCAAGCAAGGCTCATTTCAGCCCCTCACCAAGGTGGGATGGAGTAGACAGGACAAGTGGTCAGAATAAGTCAGAAGCCTCTCAGTCCCTGCCCCACCAGGTCCCTCTGTCACCTGGTTTCTGGGTACAGAACTGATGTCACCTAACCAGAGATGGGCTGGGAGCAGAGCAGCTCCCAGAAAGAGAGAGAAGGCCAGGAATCCTGTGCAAGGAAACAAGCACATGATGTTTTTTAAAAGTCCCTCTGGCTTATCACATCGCCTTCTAATAGGAGGGCTCACTCCAAAATGCTAATTACCTACCAAGTAGGCTCCTGGAGTCCATGCCAAGCACCAGGTAGAACCACCTAGAAGGCCATTCCTAATCAATTCCCTCATACAATTTCCAGTTATTTGGAGGCCTGCGTCTCGTATGCCAGACTGACACGCAGGTTTACAGCACACTGATTTTAATTTCAAAAGACTCTAGGGAAATTTTTTGGAGTGTTTTATTTGCTTAAGATCCTGGAGCAAACACAGGGGCTCCCTGGAGCACAACGAGACTGGCCCAGGAAGCAGTACCCCGGACCATGCAGTGGGATGGGCAGGAGTGCCGGAGTTGTGCGTTCACGCGTGTTTCTGCAAGCAGGTGTGTCCCAGCATGTGCACGTTGTCAGTGACACAACAAAAGACCGGCTGAAAGCCTTACCTATGGTGCGGGCAGGCGGCATGAGCCCGCGGTGATGCGACTCAGCCTTAACCAGCCCATTGTTGGGGAGCAATGCCTTTCAAGGGACAAAAGGTAGAGAGGGCAGGAGGATACACGGGGAGAGGCGGACACATCTGTCTGTGGCATGAACCACTGCCCCATTACGCCACGTTCCCCCACAGCAGCATCTGGGGGCGTGCGTGTGTGTGTGTGTGTGTGTGCAGGGACCGGCCCGACTCCACATTGTCCTGCCCAGCCAGGAGACACAGAGTGCGGCACTCTTACAAAGACATCGATTTTCTTCCTTCCCTTCCAGAGCAAGATCAGATGAGCTCCCGGAGTGACACGTCCTTAACTTTTCAGTGGGGTTTTCTTTTTCTGATTTGTTTGTTTGTAACATTTTTTTTTAAACCAGGTCTCTAATTGTGTCTTTTCTTGGCTGCATCTCCTTTGCTCCCGCCCCCCAAAGCAAGGAGGGCATGTGCTGATTATCTGAGTGTGCAGCCTGCTCACGGGGCATCCTGGGCTCTAAGAATGCCAGGGGGTTAGAAATTGGGGAGGGGTGGGGGAATTAATTGCCAAGAAAACACAAGGCTGTGCTGCGACTTTGATTCCATCAATTACCATTATCTTTCTCCGCAGGTCCGCCAACCATCCCCCGGATCCGGCCGTGTTTAACTTTCTTTGCCAGTCGTGATACCCCGTCAGATTTCTGGCGCTGCCACGCCGCCGGCCTGGGCTCCTTCTGGGCTCTTATCAGCCTCTCCCAGTCAGCCTGGCCCGCCACAGCTGTTCCAGGCCCTCAGCCCCTCACTTTATCTGCTCGCACAGACCTCAGCCTGGCAAGCGGTGGGCCCGGCGCCTGTTCCACATTCCCCAGGAAGCCGGCTGACAACACAGCCGCCCTGCTCCCGGACCCTCTGAGAGTTCATTACCAGCCAGGGTACCCCAGCCCGTCAGCCAAGGTGCAGGCCGCGCCGCCAAGCCCGGCCGCCGGAGCCGCCTGCATCATTAAAACTCCAACCTTCTGAAGAGAAGAAAGAACAAAACCACAAATTTAGATTAATAAAGCATTTGTTGATTCTACAGCAATTTAGCAGGCCCCTAAGAAACCCACCAGAGACCCACGGAGCTCCAGTAATTTTCTGTTATATTATCTTTCTTGTAAAATACTTCCCCAGACAGAGTCCCCAAAGGGGCTCAAATATCACTGTGACTAACCAAAATCAATGTGCACTCACCTATTGACATTTTTACATAGTTTTTGGATTTAGTATCCAGCCGAAAACACAATCAACTCCTCTGCCAAGGAGCCGACAGGCACTTAGCTAGTCAGCTATTAGTGTTACAAAGGGAAAAATGGAAGCACCCAGGGGAGCTGGGCGAGGCGGCACTGACGTCAGGGGGTAATTGGGTGTCTGAGAGAAATTGCCAGCGGCTGGCCGGCTCCCCCGGGGGCCGCACAAAGCTGAGCTGTAACTCTAATAAAGGAAAGGAAATTCTAGAAAAGGGGGCTTTGCTACAAAGGAGCCCAGGCAGACGCCAAAAATAGCCCTTTGGAAATAAATAAATAAATGCGGCCAAAACATCTAGATCTAAAAAATAAAATAAATCACTGCTCCACGGAAGCTTTCTGGCCTCGCCTCTCTGGACATCTGTTTGGGGGCTCAAAGGCTCCTCCCACACCGCCCCCCGCCCCCTGCCCCCTGCCCCCGTTCTTCCCTGGAACCACATGGATTTTGATGCTGGAAGGAGGTTTGCCATCTGATTTGGCAAATAGTATGTGTTTTCAAAAGAATCTAAGTTTGTCATGTCCTCTTTCCCGGAGGTGGTATCTTCATTGTTTACTTTGAAGCTCACAAGGAAAAGGAATTTCTATTGTCCGGCTTTTAGTTGTTTTGATGTTTTCGGTTTTGATTTGTTTATTTTTGAGTGCTCTTACCATGCCACCCCCACTGGATGAAAATTGAAGGGGCTCTGGCTGCCTGGTTCAGGCCTCCTTAGGAAAAGTCTGTGTTCTTGGGAAGTGGGCTAAATTTTTATCTTATGGCTCTTCCACCCACTGACCCTGAGGCCAAGTGAGGGCCAAAGTCTCCAAGAGGGAGGAGGACAGGAAAATAGTGGACCCCACCCCACAGCAGCTCCCGAGCCAGGGCCCCAGGCCAGGATATCAGCCTCCCTGGGGAGTGCGCAGCCCTCAGAAGACAGGGGCGAGGGGCTGGGCTAGAAGCAGGGTTTCAAGGCCAAAGACCCTCTGAGACCCAGAGGCTGCCAGGAAATCCAGGCCTTCGTCAGGCAGAAGAGGGTGGCTTGGGGAAAGAGATGGCAAGAATGGGATTCCCAGGGTCAGATTCTATTTCATCGCTTTGAAAGAAAAAGGAAAAAGAGGCCCAGGATTTAAAAAAAAAAAAGAAGAAGAAAAAGAAAAAAGCAGAACGCACTCCAACCCCAAGCTACTTGGAAATTGGTCGGAACAAAGGTCTTCAGCTAAAAATGTCAAATCAGCACCACAGGGCTCCCTGCCCTCTCTGTCTCCAAGCCCCTGCTGAAGCCCACAGGGCCTGCTGGGAGCAGAAAAGGCCCCTCATGAGGTCTGCTCATGGCCCACAGCCCCACCCATCATGACACCCCAGGAGGCACAGGGCTTCCTGACTGGGGCAGAGATGCAGCTGGAATACAGGGGGCCGTTCCTTTCCTGATGGAACATCCAGGATTGGCACTGAGGAGGAAAATCGGGCTGGAGAAAGGAAAGGGATCCTGCAACTCACAGCCCAGGGAGGGGAAGCAATGCTCAGGAACGCAGCCGCCAGCGCCCTGGCACCAAATCACAAACCTTGAATCAATGATGCAGTTGCTTAATTAATCAGCCTGCTCGGGGTGGGTGCAGAAGATCTCTGTGAGCATCTGACCCAACCAGCTCCTGATGGGCAAACCCCCCTCCTTGGGCCCCCTCTGCTGGGCCCACGGGACCACAGATGGTTGAACACCGTCTGGGAGTCTCACCAAGGGGGGAAAATGTGAGTTTCTGAGTCCCCTGTGTGATCCAGTCACT
The DNA here is from genome assembly GCF_028885625.2 of Pongo pygmaeus. NCBI lineage: Eukaryota > Metazoa > Chordata > Mammalia > Primates > Hominidae > Pongo > Pongo pygmaeus. The sequence continues at coordinate 46,772,298 of NC_072391.2, forward strand.
CTGGCAGAAAGGAGGGAGGAGGCAGGGGAAAGGAGGAGGGAGGAGGGAAGAGGGAGGAGGGCAGAGGAGGGAGGAGAAGGGAGGAGGGTCTTATCAGCAACTTAGAATTTCTTGGCCTTGGCTGCTGTAAGTTAGCTCTCTCAATGTTATTTTATTGTCCCAGTCAATGAGATTGTAATAGAAATAGAGAGGCCTCTTTTCAGCAAGCTAGTGAGTGCCAGATTTAGAAGGAAAAAAGGCAGCTTAAATTAACCCTAAGGCTTAACATGTTTAAGTCTTGTAACTTTTAAAAAAACAGAACCAAAGGTGAGTGTGCAGATGATGGAGGCTGAGATGAGTCACACGTGGAAGCCGGTGTATGCGCGTGTGCGTGCATGCGCACGTGCGTGTGTAGGGTGGGGGACAGGAAGGCACCCCTCTGTCTTTTCAAGACTTCAGCAGCAAAATGCTTGCAAAAAAGTAGCAGGCAGCCTTGATATTTCCTACGCTGACGGCCCCAACCAGCGACGAGGATTTGAAACCAGTTTGCACGGGAGATTGGACCATCTCCAAGGTTGATTTTCTCATCTTTAATGTGCAGAGGGGAGGTGAGAGGAGGAGAGGGGAGGGGAGGGGAGCAAGTGGGCCAATATCTCAAACCGACCCCAAACGGTTAATGATAATGAGACGGCAGCGCGCTACAGGAGCTTAACAGCTCTAAGGAAGAGGGGAGACCCGGGAGAGGGGCACGGCAGAGGTGTTTTCAATTACCAAAAAGAAAAATAATTTATTTTTAAACAATACCCCTTCGACAGTAGGTGTTTAAAGAGAACATACTCTGGCCCCTAAAATATCAAAGTGAGATTTAAAAATAGAAAAGTCATTTCCCCCCATCCCCATCGCAGATTTTACTGTAGCGTTCTAGAAGGCAGATTAAATGAAGGAAGCTCAAACACACTCAATTTTGTCCTTTAGCAAATTCTTCTCTTTCACTCTTGCATGAAGAAAAAAAATCTCCCCACAGAGTTTTTCTCTTCTTCCTGGTGTGGATCTGGGCCCCTGCAGTGCCCTGTGTAATTTCCAGTTCCTCAGAATTCAGGTATTAATAAAGACCCCATGGGGACTTCCAACAATATAACCCTACATTTTGAGGCATTATGAAAGGAAACCCCCAGGGGTCTGTGGCTCAAATTTCTGAAATGTAGGCATTGTAAAAGGCACCCCAGGGGATGCCCGCAATAGAAATCTGCTGAATTCAAAGCATTTTGGAAGTCCTGGTGGGAGTCATTACTCCCACTGGAAGCTTTTTACAAAACATGTGTTGCTGACATGTTGACAGATTGCTCAGTGAAGTGTTTAGGTGCATGCACAAGGCGGGCCTTTGGAGACGCTCACACTGCCAGCGAGTCTCTGAACGCTGGAACCAGTACCATCCATATTTCATAACAGGGGAGGCCAAGGCAGCCAGGGACAGGAGAAGTGTTCTCCAAATCAGCAGCGAGCCTCGCACCCCTGCGCCGAGGAGCCACTTCGAGTGGGCCAGCCCCATCCTCGCCTTTGGAAGCTGGTTTGTGCAGCACAGCTGTGACGGCCCTTGTATCCCTGCCAAGGGCTTTACTGAAGGAATCTTGAGGCGACCTCACTGATCACTGCAAGGCGTCATGCAGATCAAACTGAGGAGGGGGCAGAGTGGGGGCGGGGGGCTGGTGGGCCCCTCACCTCCACCCCCAGCCCTCAAGGAGAGGCTGGATGGTGGGAGGGGGTCAGAACAAGGGGCACGCTTGGTCTTGACAGCGTTAAGCTCAAGAAAGTGATCTGTGACTTTAATAAGGCTGAGAGGCTCCGAGGAATTAGCTGCCTAGGTGATGGGGGCCAGAGATGGATGGAAATGTATTCATGGCCTGGTGGGCCAAGGGCCAGGCTGGGGCCCTGGGGAGGCCGGCTCACCCACAGCCCCACACGCTTCCAGGCTCTCATCTCCAAAGGAGTTTCTCAGCCACAGACCCATGTGTGCTGGAGGAGCGAGTGCCAAGCCGACCTGCCTGTGTGCGCGCACGCACACGCGCACACACACACACACACTCCATGGCAGGATAACGCACCATATGCTCATGTTCATAAAATTTTAAAGGTAAAAGCAGATGTAATTTGATAAATGTGTACATGTGTTGATACGAACACATGCACCAACACCCGCGCGCAGGCATGCACACGCCCGCATTCCAATGCTGGGCCCTCCTCCCTTCTGGGCTCTGCGGTTACTGCTAGGACCTCCCCACAGGTGCACCAGGACCAGAGAGGCGACCTGCTTAACCACGTCATGACCGCTGGAACACACAAAGAAATCTCCTTTAGAAATTTCTTTCTTGAAAAAATGTATTCTTTTTAAACTGTACTCTATCGATGACGTCAGCTTGGGGTTTTCCTTCATTGAATTTTTTTAAAAGCATGTGAAGGAGTAAAAATCATTTCTGACTTCAATTTAATTTTTAGGCACAACGGCATTTAGAGTCAGGGATGGGGTGGGGGTTTCCCGGGGCAGGGCGCCCATCCACCCAGCCCTACATTTTTCAAGGACTTTACCTGCAGGCTGGAAATTTACTCTGGATCTGGGACCAGAATCCTATCCTCACCCTGGTGGCCCTTCCTGTCTTTTTCCTCCTTTCAGGAGAAAATTACATTTCAATGGACAAATGGCTCTTCCTAGAGAAGGGTGCAAGATTCCACTCTCCCAAGGCCCCTCAGAGACCTCTAGGGACAAAGGCTCCAGAGAGGCACCTAGCAGGGGAGCCCCATGGGGTCAGCCCGCGGAGGCCCAGCCAGGGTGGATGCGGCTCTGCTGACTTAATGGATTCCTTCCCACCAGCTGCCCTGGATGAGAAGCTGCTAAGGCTTCTGGAGCTGGCTGGCTCCTAGGTCGCCCCAACTCGCTGGGCTGGCAGTGGTTGTTTATCTCCCAGCTCCTCTGTGCCCCACCCTGGGCTCAATGCATCACCAGCTTGTGCCCAGCCCAGTGCCCAGCACATAAGAGATGAACAGGAGCCCTGTGTTGAGTGAAGAGGTGAGTGAAGAAACTGATGAGTGATGCACCCAGGCCATAAATGAAGCCACTGAAGTCTAGGGCAGTAGACCCCATTCAGTGCAAGGGAGGAAGGGCAGGTTTCCTCTTCAGAGTGGACTTCGGAGAGCTCTGTTCTTCAAAGAGGGCCTGGAGGCAGAAAGGGATGACTGAGCCCGGGTCTCAGGGATCCACTTTCCAGAAGGCAGTCTTAGCCCCTCTGGAACACCCTGGCTGTGCCATAGCCAGAGGGGGAACACAGGAGCAGGGGCATAAAGAACTGAAAAGGAGAAGGGAAGAATCTTTGCTAGAACCCCCTTCTAGGGCATCTCAACTCCACTCCATGACACTCCACGAAAACTCCCACTAAGCATGCCACACCTATAACAGGAAATCCAGAGGTGACCTCCCTCCTCTGGGTCCCTCAGTCCTACCCACAGGGTTCTGACCTCTTTCTCCTTGGATGACAGTAACCCAGTGACCAACTTGTCCCAATTTGTCTAGGACTTCCCCAATTTTAGAACTGAAAATGCTACATACATACCAGGAACCCTATTAGTCAGTCAGTCATGACCAAACTGGGATAGCTGTACCCTCACCCCAAGACTGTGAGCTCTGTGAGAGCAGGAACCAGCATAGAGCCTGATAGAGAGGAAGATGCAGTCAACATTTGCTTACTCCATGCATGCATGCTTGAATAAATGAAGGCTTTGTTCTCAGGCTCCAGTAGGTCTGGAGGGAGTATGAAGGTTTGTGTCTCATCACACACAGAGGACAGAATTCCACTCCCATGTAACTGCTATGCAGAGCACACACACACACCAGACTCCCAAACACCACAGTGCCACCTCAGCTACACTGTGGGCCTTCAAATATGGCTGCCAGAGCTTGGAACCAGGCATGAAAACTTCCCAGCTCCAAGGGACCTCCACTTCCAACTGGAGTCTCTCCTGCTCATCAGCAGCCCCAGGCCACCTAGAACTCCCTGGGCTCCCTCCTGGCCTGGAAGCCACTTACAAGCCTGTGCCAACACTGCCACCTCCAGGAGGCCACCCTTTGCACCCACTCCCGCCTAGCCCTTCCAGCCTCTTGGTTGCCCGAGCTATTGGCCTGCACTTTTAAAGGTTAAATGACAGCACAGTGGGCTGTCCTGTCTCCCTTCTGGGAAAAAGGTGGGAGGGTACTTGGGATGGGAGAAGAAGGCCTTAAATACAGGCTTATCTGGTACATCAGGAGACAGATGAGAATGCAGGAGAATTCATTCATTCAACAAAGTCAAGGCTCCAGCCCTTCACAAAGCCTGCCATGGTCACAGCACGGCAGGTGGATCACTGGGATGGGGAGTGCCCTCTGTCTAGCCATAGGCCACTATAATACACACCTGAGCACAACCTCACAATGGAACAGTATAAAGCCGATTAAAAGGAGGCTTTTGGACAATATTAACGTGATAAGCTGTTTACAACCTACGGGTAAACAAAAACAAAGCAGATTGCAGAACAAGAATGTGGATGGATAAATGCCAAAATGACTCTCTGGATCTCTAGGTTATAACTGGATTTTCTTCTTTTCACTTCTCTGTACTTAATAGACCTTCCACAGTGAGTTTATTTTATTATTTTTTTTGTGTTTTTGAGACAGAGTTTTGCTCTTGTCGCCCAGGCTAGAGTGCAGTGGTGCGATCTAGGCTCACTGCAACCTCTACCTCCCTGGTTCAAGAGATTCTCCTGCCTCAGCCTCCTGAGTAGCTGGGATTACAGGTGCCCGCCACCACACCAGGCTAATTTTTGTCTTTTTAGTAGAGATGGGGTTTCGCCATGTTGGCTGGGCTGGTCTCGAACTCCTGACCTCAGGTGACCCACCCACCTTGGCCTCCCAAAGTGCTGGGATTACAGGCATGAGCCACTGCGCCTGGCCCCACAGTAAGTTTATATAGCAAGCATAAAACAAAAAAAATGTATTTTGAGAAACAAGGGAGTGTCCAAGTGCTCCATTGCTTCTGGGAGCCCCAGAGAAGGCATGTGGATGACCATCTGTGTAGAGGTCAGGAAAGGCTTCCAAGAAGACCGGAATGATGGGATGGCTTTACAGGGAGGCACACTGCGGGGTGGTGTTTAACGCAAAGAGAACGGCATGGGCAAGGGCACCACACACTTCAAAGGCAAGGGTGAGGTGGGGAGTGGTGAGATAGCCTGGAAAATAGGGCCAGACATGACCACAAATGGCCACCCTAGGAAAAACAATGAATTTTGGTCTCATGGGCACTGGAGGCTGTCAGTCTTCAGAACTGACCCCTCACCACTCCCCATCAAAGGTGAAGCCAGTTTGCCTTGAAGAACTAGTTTCCATGTAACAATTGGACCCTCCATAAGATGGGCAGGACTGTAGTCCCAAAGGATAGAGCCTTCAAGTTCTCACCTCCAGGCCAGCCATGGCCACAGCTGCCTGGCCAATCAGACAGACACGCTGGAAGAATCCCATCCCTGGGTACCAGCACTGACCCTCCAGTCCTGTGCTCTAAAGGGGGCTCACTGCCTTGTGGGGACCAGGGCATGCTGCCCCACCATCCACAACAGAGCCAGGTGTGAACTGGGCCCAGGGCCACCCCATCACCTGGAGGCAGACTTCCAGCCACTGGCAGGATGGCTGCCACCAAACACAGAATCCAGGTGTCAGAAGGAAATTAAAACAAATGACCCTGCCACATTTTTATCATCCATTCATAAAAAATACAAGAGCAACATGGAAGAAAAATAGGTCACTTCAGTGAGATTTACAGCGACTTAGAAATCTAAACATCACCCGAAGGTCTTCTGCCACCATCTGGCTTCAAAAGGCCAGGTCTGCCTGACCCAGAAACAGAAGAGAAAGTCCAGAAACCCAGACCAGAGTGAGGTAATGGCCCCGGGCACCGACAACACAAGGGCACCTTCGGCCTCACATGGCAGGGGGTCCCAGGACCCATGACTGCCAGCCAGGAAGGAGAAGCCTATAAACAAACCCCCAGGACAACCCACACACCCGCCCATGCTATCCACAGCAGCCAGAGGGATCTGTTAAACACACACACCGGATCCTGTCACCCTTCTGCTGACCTCTTCCAATGGCTTCCCACTGGGCTTGGAATAAAATCCCCACCCCTTTCCATGGCCTGCGAGGCACTATGTGATCTGGCCCCAGCCCCATGCCATGCCCTCACCTCACCGCTCCCTGGGTACCTACTCCCCGTCCCTGCCGGGACCCCCACACCCTGTGTCGCCTCTGCTTCCCCAGGGCCTTTGCACATGCTCTCCCCACTGTCTGCAGTACTCTCCCCACTAGCCTCCACCCACTTACCTCTTGCTCCTCTCAGACCCAGGGTCAAGATGTGGGGAGAACCTATATACAGAAAAGAGCATTTGTCGGGCATGGTGGCTCACGCCTGTAATCCTAGCACTTTGGGAGGCCAAGGCGGGTGGATCACCTGAGGTCAGGAGTTCAACACCAGCCTGGTCAACATCTTAAAACCCCGTCTCTAATAAAAATACAAAAAAAATTAGCCAGGTGTGGTGGCAGGTGCTTGTAATCCCAGCTACTCGGGAGGCTGAGGCAGGAGAATCACTTGAACCTGGGAGGGGGAGGTTGTAGTGAGCCGAGACCGCGCCATTGCACTCCAGCCTGGGTGACAGAGTGAGACTGTTTCAAAAAAAAAAAAAGAGCACTTTCCCTACTCAGAATTCAAAATAAAAAACACTAAATTATAAAATAACTATAAAGAAGCCTTGACAAAATTTATTTATTATTTACTTATGCATCCTCTAATGCTTTAAAAAAAAATACAAGTGCCCTAAGCACTTCCTTGCAGATTTGCAGATCTTATTTTATTTATTTATTTTTATTTTTATTTTATTATTTTTTTTTTTTTGAGACAGAGTTTAGCTCTGTCACCCAGGCTAATGTGCAATGGTGCGATCTTGGCTCACCGCAACCTCCACCTCCCAGGTTCAATCGATTCTATGATTCAGCCTTAAAAAAGAAGGCGGGCTGGGACTGAGCTCATGAGGTCCTGCAGAGTGGAGACTTAAATCCAAGGTCAGGGCAAGACATCTGGAGTTCATTGCCAGGACTGTGATGTTACAGAAAAGGACCGTGAAAGGTGCATGCGGGACCCAACACAGAATCGTGGCCATGAATGGGCTCACTGAGGACATTCAACATCAGCAGTGCCATGAGAAGCCATGCCACCAACAACAGGGGAAAGCTATGGAAACTGCCGGCAGATCTACAGCATGGAGATGGCTCCAGAGATCAACCTCTTGGTGGAAAAGAACTGGCTGGATCGGCAGGGCTGCTGAGCCTGTGGATACGACACCCACTTCTTTTTTCTTTTCTTTTTTTTTTTTTTCTTTTTTGAGATAGAGTCTCACTCTGTCCCCCAGGCTGGAGTGTAGCGGCAAGATCTCAGCCCACTGCAACCTCCGTCTCCAGGGTTCAACCGCCTCAGCCTCCCCAGTAGCTGGGATTACAGGTGTGTGCCACCACGTCCAGCTAATTTTTTTTGTATTTTTAGTAGAGATAGGGTTTCACCATGTTGGCCAGGCTGGTCTCAAACTCCTAACCTCAAGTGATCTGCCCGTCTCGGCCTCCCAAAGTGCCGAGATTACAGGCATGAGCCACCGTGCCGTGCTCTTCCTTGCAGACCTTAGCTCCAACTCTACCACCTCAGGGACCCCTCCCCGCCATCCTCCGCTGCCCACATGCCACGGTGACCCAACACGCGCTACCCGCACAGCCTTTCACAGGCCATGGATGTACCCTCCCCTAGAAGCACTTGCGGAGACTGTCATTTTCCCACTGCTTGTCTGATTCTTGGACTAATGTCTGTTCCCCACAGCACACCCTCAGCTCCACAGTGAGGACAATGCCTGCCTCCTCCTGCTTCAGCACAGGGCATGGGACCTAGTAGGTGCTCAGTAAATATTTGTTGAATGAATGAATGAACTAATAACTCCATGAATGAATGGGTGGGGGGTAAAGATTCACATTACAAACTCGCTGTTCAGTGAAACAGAAGGATCCATCACTGAGCTCCTTGGAAAATTTGATTTTCCTAAGGAATTCAAATAGTTATTTCAGCAAACATTTACAAGACACCTACTATGTACCAGGCCCTGAGGACATAAGGATGAACAAGATAGGCCTTATCCTCCAGCAGCTCGGCCCAGAAAAGACAAGCGCATAAAAAACTCAAAACATTCAGCAGCCGTTTTTTTTTATATATATAAGAAAACGGAGCTTCGGAGCCCTGGGGGAAAGCCAAGGAAACAGAGCTGACTTCAGAAGCACCATCATTTCCTGCCTCTTGTCTCCCCCAACCATCCCTCGAGGTCAAGACGCTGCTGTCCTCAGCAGGTGCCACCCTGCTGGGTGTAGCAGAGGCACACAAATCTGACTCTTCCCTGAAGCAGGGGTTCTTCGCAATGACATCATCTTAGTGCCTGAGAGGCTGCCTTTTTTCATGGAAGTCACATTTATCAGGTTCCTATACCACACCAGTCATGACGCCAGCCACTCCACATGGTATGGAAACCAGACCATGGTCCCTGCCCTCAACAAGGGGTGCATATAGTTCCAGGGGCAGCACTGCCCTTCAGGAGCATTTTTCAAGTGCCACTGCTATCATCTGAATGTTTACGTCCCCCCAAAATTTGTATGTTGAAACCTAACCAAGATGATGGTATTAAGAAGTGGGGCCTTTGGTGGGTGATTAGGTCATGAGGGTTCCATCCCTACGAGTGGGATCAGTTTCCTTATCAAAAGGCCCCAAAGGAGCTTATTAGTCCCTTTTTGCCCTTGCACCAGAGGGCACATAGAAGTCTCCATCTATGAGGAGTGGGCCCTCACCAGACACGGAATCTCCTGGCACCTTGATTTTGGAATTCCCAGCCTCCAGGACTGTGAGCGACAAATTTCTGTTGCATGTAAATCACACAATCAGTCTCAGATATTTTGTTATAGCAGCCAGAGCAGACTGAGGCAGCCACAATAATCAGGGAGGTTGCTACTGGCATCTAGTGGGCAATGCCAAGGATGCTGAATGTCTTGCCAAGCAAGGAACAGTCCTCGGAATGAAGAATTATCCTCCACTACATGCCACATGATAGTGGAAACTCTAGAACAAATCTATCAGCCGAAAATAAACCAACAAACTCTCCCTTGACTTGCACACAGTTGCTAGAAATAGCGAGCCAAAAGTACAAATAATAATAATGACAATAATCTATAGTCTGAAGAGGTGACCTGCTCATCATGTCCAGCTTTGGACCCTAAAACACCTCAGCTCTCACCAAAACTCTTCTTCCACACTTCCCAGGTCCCCCCTGCCTCCATAGTTGGCCTATCCTTCCTAAAGTCCTTGCTACTCCAGCGTGGTTCAGTAGCATCTGCATCCCCAGGGAGTTTGTAAGAAATGTAGACTCTCCAGCACCCCAGGTCTGTTCAAATGGAACTGCATTTTCACAAGATTCCAAGTGATCATAAGGACCTAAATGCCTAAGAAGCACTGCCTGAAGCCACTTCAGGGCCGACTCTGGCACTTTCTGCTCAAAAGTCACCAGGCGGCAGAAGTAGTGAGGGAGACTCCATCCCTGCATCCTCTCCATCCCCCGCATCCTGGTGAGATGGCACAGCACCTCTGTGCAGAGCAGCCAGGTGCCACCGGAAAGACGGGTGGCTCTTAATGGTGGGAAAACAAGAGAGGGGACTCCACAACAAGTCAAACAGGTGTCCAGCCTTAAGGAACCCACCTGGGGAAGATTCTCATTTAAGCTCCATACCAGTCAAGAGGTGACAACACGTGGCAATGCTAAGGAACACTCTTTAATTCCTGAGGGGCTTGCCAGCCTGAGAGGACCCAGAATGAGTGTAAAATGAGGTTGCAATGTCTCCCTCAGCACCAGACAACACCTGTGCCCCACCCCCAGGCTTCAGCTGGGGACGTGGGGCTCAGATCCAAGTCTTATTTCAGGGTTTCTCTCCCAGCTGCACCAGAAGCTGCTGGGTAGGCAGGTACTGACTCCCCTCTGTGGGCCCCTCAAGCACAGTATGTAAAGCCAAGTTGGTACTAGGGTGACAACTGTGGAACGGGGTGAGATGGGGTGGGATGGGACAGAACAGGATGGAATGAGAGGGGTGGGATGGGACAGGATAGGATGGAATGAGACGGGTGGAATGGGATGAGTAGAGCAGGTGGGATGAAATAAGATGCAATGGAACAGAACGTTGGAATGAAGGAAAGAGAAGGTTATAGAGGCTGGGCCCAACGATGCCCCTTCTCCTCATCAACCACGGAAAAAAGTGTTCCTACAGGGAGACGTGTACAAGAATGTTTACTATAGTGAACAACTGGAAACACCCTAAATGACCCCCACCAGAGGCCTGCTGCATAAAGCACGGGGCATCCACGCTACACAAGCCCCAAGCAGCTAATAAGAAGTAGGGAGATGTATCGCCGAGGTGAGAAGCTCTCTGAGGACTAATACTAAATGGAAAAAAAGCAAGTTGCAGAATGATAGATCCAATATGGTATCATTCATTTTTTAATCAAAAATCAATATAACATTGTTTCTATGGATACACATAACACTATATTTCACTGAACGTAAGACACCGTGGATGGTAAAATGCACGATTATTTTATAGACCACTGAAAAAGAAAAACAAAAACCACTGTCAATTAAACCATGACAAGCCACTACTTGAAAGATGCACCTCAATTTCAGAAATGTTAAAATATGTCTTAGAATCTATGAAATACGGTATTATGTAAAGGTGTAGGAGAAGGTCTGGAATCAAGAAAGCCAAAATGGTAATAACAGTAGTTAATAAGTAATAAGTAGGTAATAAGTAGTTAATAAGAGAGCCTGAAGCCTATCTTTGAAATTTTTACAAACAGAATACATTTATGGCCAGACACAGAAGCTCATGCCTCTAATCCCAACACTTTGGGAGGCTGAGGCGGGAGGATGGCTTGAGCCCAGAAGTTCAAGAGCAGCCTGGGCAACACATAGTGAGACCTCATCTCTAGAAAAAATAAATAAATAATTTAAAAATTAGCCAGAAATGGGGCCACATGCCTGCAGTCCCAGACACCTGGGAAGCTGAGGCAGGAGAATCGCCTGAGCCCAGAAGGCTGCAGTGAGCTATGTTCACACCACTGTACTCCAGCCTGGGCAACAGAGCGAGACCCTGTCGCTATTTAAAAAAATAATAATAATAAAGAATACATTTATGTATTACTGTGATATTTGATCACATTTAATTGTTTTACAATAATGAGGGAAGGCTTTCTCTGCTCCTCACTTGGAGGTGAAGTGATGCTGATAACATAGGGGCCTGCACTGGTCACAGAAGGAACGGGCATCCGCACCGCTAACGCACGGTGGGGCTCACGTGCCTGAGCAGGTGGGGTGCCGCAAAGCTTTGTGAAGAGGAGAAAAAAAGCTCTTAGGAATGTCCAGAGGGGAAAGTGCCATTGGAAAAAAAAGAAACAACAGAAAGAGAATTTGATTGGGGGAAACAAACAATTCATAATCCACTCATAGAGGGCTACTCAGGGGCTGAGGGTTGGCCCCCAAAACAGCTCCTCCATCTCCCCTCACTGCCCTCTGCAAAAGCAGTTTGGAAAGTCATAATGCCATCCTGAATGCATCCCTCACTAGGGACCTCCTCAGACTCAAGCTTCTAATTCCACCTTAATATCCAATTCAGTGTGTCGGGGACGGCTGAACCTCGGCCTGCAGCCGCCACATCACCTTGCCCTGTACACAAATAAAAATAGCTTTGGTGCTCAGAGCACCGGTTCCCTTGTCTTATCCTCTGGGGGTCCCAGGAGCCGCGCGATCCGTGAATGGAAACCACGTGTGATGGAAATACATAATGAACAAAGAGGCTCTGCGGATGCATCCTTGACCTTCCTGCTTTTCCTTGACTTCTCCACTGCCATTGTCCCTATGAAGCCACAAACAGAATGACACCGTCGTGCGGGTGACAGCCACAGAATGCCTTCCATTGCCAATTTCTCCAGGAGTTAAGCAGAAAATGGATTTAATCAGAATGATAACTGATTCACGTCGCCATTTATGCAAATAACAAAGTTTTGGCAGCTCAGGCCTCCATTTGTACAGCTCCACTTGCCAGGCACTGGGCCTCCAGTCTGACAAATTTGCTCCTCTGCTCCATCATCTGTGGCCTTACAGAGCAAGACCAAAGTGCTGGCAATTGGCTTGTCCCAGGAAAAGGGACCACCAAAAGCTAAAAGCCCACAGTCACCTGACACAGCCTCAGGGTCCAGGAGAAACAGGGCACCGCCCACTCCCCCACACAAATCACACAGGAAACTGCTATAAACTGGGGCTGATCTCCAAAATCTGACTTCTGAGCATTTGCTCATCCGCAGGATCTAAGAGAGCCCAGGGAGTGGGGTGGGTACAAAGGATATTTGCCACTGTCCCCTCTAGATCCGCCCCCACCTTGGTCCATTCCTGCTCTGTGTTCCTGCAGAGACTGCAGTGGGGGAGGAGAGAGAATTGGGGTAGTTATTCTCCCAGCCTCTGCCCTGCCCTGCTGCACACCTCTCCCTCAGCAGCCTCCCTAAAGCCACTCTCTCCAGGTGGCCTAAATGCCCCTCCCCGCAACCTGGCAGGTTCTCAGGATGATGTCCCACTCCTGGACAGTTCCCCTTCTTCCCCTGCCTGCCTCTGCAAATGAGCCCTTTATTAAATGCTCCTCCATTTCCTGGTTTGAGTGCGCCATCTGTTTTCTGTTGGGACCCTGACTAAGGGGGTATCCTTTAAAGAATTTTTAAGTAAATATGTCTGCAAGGTGTTTGTTGAGACTGTGATAAAAAGGCATTCAAGGAAGCAGTGTGAAAGATGCCATCCGTGAGACTGGAGAGACAGAAAGTCAGTGATCAGACACGCAGCCCCAGAGAATGTGGTCGAAGAGGGCATCTTCCAGTAACTCACTCCTCCGCTGCCGGGGGCCCCCATCCCTCCTCTGTGATCTGGCTGTGTGGAGTCAATGACCAGTGGCTTTCTCCCTGCAACTCCATCACAGGGCAGACAAGTCAGCCTGGCAATGTGGTAAAGGAAGGAGGAGAGAGTGAACCCACCAGGCATAGTTGCTTCTGAAGCCCAGCTCTGGGTCTCTTGCTTGACACCCCATCAGTGCTTCTCAAATCCCACCCCCAGGAGCCGGAGCATCTTCCTGTGCTATGCAGACGGCTCATTCTCCCAGGAGATCATGGGCTCTGAAGGGCGGGAGCCAACTGTGTTTATTCATCACCTCACACATGATGGTATGACAGTATGACGAAGCACCCAGTGCTTGCCTCCTTATTATCTGTCTCCCCAAACAGGGCAGGGATCCGGTCTACTCAGGGTGCTGCTGTATTTCAACACGCAGCCAGGGCCTAGTACATACATACTAGGAGCTAAATTAAAAACTGATGGGGCCAGGTGTGGTGGCTCACACCTGTAATCCCAGCACTTTGGGAGGCCAAGGTGGGCAGATCACCTAAGGTGAGGAGCTCAAGACCAGCCTGGCCAACATGGCAAAACCCCATCTCTACTAAAAATACAAAAAATTAGCCAGGTGTCTGTAATCCCAGCTACTTGGGAGGCTGAAGCAGGAAAACCGCTTGAGCCCAGGAGGTGGAGGTTGCAGTGAGCCAAGATCTCGCCACTGTACTCCAGCCTGGGAGAAAAAAAAAAAACTGATGAGGCTGGGTGCAGTGGCTTACACCTGTAATCCCAACACTTTGGGAGGCTGAGATGGGTGGATTGCTTAAGTTCCAGATCAGCCTAAGCAACACAGTGAAACCTCATCTCTATAAAAAAAAAATTTAATTTAAAAATAAAAATGAGTGGTCCGAAATATGAACTGCCCCCTCCACTGAAGACCGAAATGCACCCTGGGGTTTGTCCCGCGGCCCCTGCTCTCCAGCCCCCAGGAAGCCATGGGAAGAGCCATTTCTGGAATGGGAAGGGAGGTGTGAGGGGGGTGTGGCTTGGTGGAATTTGAGGAGGGGAAGGCTTCTTTCCGGTCCCGAGGAGACGGCCCAGCTGCAAGCCCCCAAGAATTCCTGGTGCTCGTGCAATCCAAGGGAACAACTTAGCACCACCCAGGCCACTTCCAACAAATCACCGAGTAAGTATTTCCTGAGCATTTACTATGTACCAGGCCTGCCACAAGGCCAGAGACAGGAATAGGCATGAGGGAGACAGCACAGGACGGGACTCCTAAGAGGGTCACCTTCGAGTGGCAGAGACAATAATTCAAAAACATCAAGCAATCACTGCCATAAAGAAAATAAATGGTGTGATGTGTTTGGCGTTGAAGGGAGCCACTGCTGCGGGAGACGGGGGAGGGTGTCAGCAAGGAGGGCGGCACTGAGGAGGTGACCTTGGAGACACAGAAGGAAGGGAGAGAGCTGTCCACGTGAAAAGCTGAAAGAACACCCAGGGAAGGCGGGTGGTGCAAAGGCCCTGCAATGGAATGAGCACGGCCTGTTGACGGCTCAAGAGAAGGAACTGAGGCTGGGCACGGCAGCTGGCACAGGTATCCCAGTGCTTTGGGAGGCCAAGGCAAGAGGATTACTTGAGGCCAGGAGTCTGAGACTAGCCTGGGTAACTTACCAAGACCACATTTTTTCAAAATTAATATAAAATAATTAGCTGGGCATGGTGGTGTGCACCCATAGTCCTAGCTACTGGGGAGGCTGAGGTGGGAAGATGGCTTGAGCCCAGGAGTTCAAGGCTCCAGTGAGCAACAATCGTGCCAGTGCCCTCCAGCCTGGGTGACAGAGTGAGACCCCATCTCCCAACAACAAAAGCCAGACACAGTGGCTCACACCTGTAATCCCAATACTTTGAGTGGCTGGGGCAGGAGGAATTTTTGAGGCCAGGAGTTCAACACCAACCTGGGCAGCATAGAGAGACCCCATGTATGCAAAAAATCAAAAAAGTAGCTGGGCACAGTGGGGCATGGTGGCGCAAGCCTATAGTCCCAGCTACTCGGGAGGCTGAGGTGGGAGGATTGCTTGAGCCCAGGAGGTCGATGCTGCAGTGAGCTGTGATAATCAAGCAGGAGGAGGAGAAGCCCCAAGAGGCACAGGGCCAGGCAGGGGAGCGGATTCATCCCCAGGGCGGTGAGGGAGGAGCAGAGTCAGACGCAAGCTGTCCTGAGGACAGCAGAGGGCAGTTGAGGAGAAAAGGCTGGGTACAGGCTGGGTGCCCACAGGCAGATGCCAGCCATTGCTCCTCCCAAGTCTCCCTGCTGCCTGCCCCTCAGCCACCTTCCTTCCACCTACCCCCCACAACACACCCCACCAACCCTCAGAGGGGTCAGACCCGCTCCAGCAGATCTGACCTCATCACCCCCATCAGGAGGCAGCACCAACCCGCTCAGCCAAGCCCTTGGAGAGGCTGAGACATTCCACATCCAAGGGCAGGGACAGAGGTGCAGGCGTGCTCCCCCAAGCTGGTTGCCATTCCCCCACCTGCAGAGCCACCTCGCCTGCCTCAGTCTTCCCACATGCACCCCCATACCCATGACGTCATTTCCAAAGGCAGCCAAATCCTAGCCAGTCAACTCCAAAATAAAACTGTTTAACACAAAATGAAGCATTTTATAATCCCCTGTACATTTTTTCTCTGAGTTGGCACACAGTGTTTAAAAACACTGCCAAAACACTCAACCAATAGTAGCGCTTTATTTTAGACCAGTGCCAGAGTTAAATTTCCTTGCTCTTTTCCTGTTCTGAATCCCCCGCCTCTCCCTGCTCCCCGGCTTTTGCTGCAACACTAGAAGCAGTTCCTCCTGATCGCCCCTCTGAGCCACTAGGCCAGTGGGCTGGGGTGCTGGGGAGGCTGTGACCAGAGGAAAGTGGAATCCGCATTACGGGATGATCTCCTGCTGGGAGCACTCCTTGAACTGCAAGCCCCAGTCAGCGGGAGATAAATTTGGTTGGTTTCTCATTTTGTTTGGGGATGTTCTTTATTTTTCTGTGTTAGGGTGTCATGTTAGGGATGCCAATCACAGGATCTCAAGGTTTGAAGGAACCTGATAAATCACCATGCCCATCTCTCAGCCCCAAGCCTGCATCCCACTCTCCTCCCCCTGACACTCTCTGATGTGTTCATCTCCAGGCTTGCAAAGACTCTCACTAACCAAAACATCACTCCTTACACATAGGCCAGGCGGGTGTCCCTGGGGACTTCTGGAATTGGTCCTGGTCTGGCCCTTGGAGTATCAACATTAATGGAGAAAGGGGTGGACGGGTCTCATCCCCGCTCCCCCACTGCCCTGGCACACAGAGGCATCTTATCCAGAGGCAATAATAAAAGCATCAGCCACTCAAGCCATACCTTCACCGTCATAGGAACAGGCCCCCATGGAACTGGTAGGGCTGGCTGGACTTCCAGCCAAGCTCTTGCCTACCCCTCAGTTCAGGAGGTCAGGTCACCTGCTCTCTAGATTAAATGGCCTCAGCTCCTTCTCTCTTTGGGCTGCTTCTGCTGCCAGCATCTATCCCCACTTCTTCTGCTAGCAGCACCCTGATTTCCTCTGGGGAAACTTTTTAGGTCTGCTATTCAGAGCACTTGACTTGACCTGAGCCAAAAGCCATCGTGGCATTCCTCAGAGCTAGGAGATGCAGGAAGACTGGGTCCTTCGCCCTTCACTGGAGTCCCTGGATTCAGCTGCACCTGAAGCTAGTCCTACACCTAGGTTTCTATTTACATGAGCCAATACATTGCACTGTTTGATTTCAGCTGGTTAGAATTTGGTTGTCTGACACTGGTCGGCATGGAATCCCAACCTTCCAACTTGCAAGCATGACCCTGAGGCCTCTCCTTCTCTGTCCTCCCTGAGCCACTCCCTCCAGCAACATACAGAACAGACACTCTTTCTGCTTCTGCTGACAAACAGCGTCAGAGTACAATAAATAACCCTTTGGCAGTGAACCGGCTCCTGTTCTTCATTTCCACACCACTCATGCAGACACTGGCCAGTACTGAACCACTGGACTACCCCACAGAGGGAGGGGACCAACCGACTCATAGGAGTCCATTCAAGAATCCCCTGGCCAAAGTTATCGAGGGGCCCAGTAAGCTACACAAGGGCAGGAACTGTTGTCTGTTTTGCTCACCCAATGCTCACCCAGTGTTTTGCTCACCCAGTTCCCAGCACACAGTAGATGCTTTAAAAAAAGCCTCTGTGGCCAAGTGTGGTGGCTCACACCTGTAATCTCGGTACTTCGGGAGGCCAAGGTGGGAGGATCAACTGAGTCATGAGTTCAAGACCTGGCCAACATGGTAAAACCCCTTCCTACTAAAAATACAAAAATTAGCCAGGTATGGTAATCCCAGCTACTCAGGAGGCTGAGGCAGGAGAATTGCTTGAACCAAGGAGGTAGAGGCTGCAGTGAGCCGAGGTTGTGCCACTGCACTCCAGTCTGGGTAACAGAGTGGTACTCTGTCTCAAAAATAAAAGCATCTGTGAATGAATGCACACATGCCAGGAGATGCTGTGGTTCTAAGGAACACACCTCTCTTTCATCTGTTAAGTTCGCTTGTTCCTTTGAGTGCCTGGAATTGTGGAGTAAGGGATGGAGGAAGAGAGCATCACTTTTCAGCTCTGTCTTAAGTCTGTTCAGGCTCATATAACAACACCACCATAAACTGGATGGCTTCTAAACCACAAACGTTTATTGCTCACAGTTCTGGAGGCCGGGAAGTCCGAGATCAAGGTGCTGGCAGATTCTGTGTCTGGTGAGGGCGCATTTCTCATAGACAACATGGTCTTGCTGTGTCCTCACATGGTGGAAGGAGCTGGGCAGTCCTCTGGGGGGGCCCCTTTTGTAATAGCACTCATTCCATTCTTCCAGAGGCTTCATGACCTAATCACCTCCTACAGGCCCACTGCTTAATACTACCACATTGGGGATTAGATTTCAACAAACGAATTTGGGGGACAAACAAACATTCAGACCATAGCCAGTTATAATAAAGGACTCTTCTAGAACAACTCCCCTCTGTTTGCCTCTTTTACCCCAAAATCAGGTCAGGATCCCAGCTGGAGGCTATTCCTATCCTCACCCACAGGCATTTCTCAAAGCTTTTGCAAACCTCAAATTGGTAGTAACCGAGATTGATTACTCAGGGAACACAATTTTCAGATCTTTATGCCCAACAGAATCCAGAATTAGCACAAGCACCTCCAGGAGAAAGGCAGCAGGGCCTCTCTGGGGGGCTCTGGCCTTTGCTTTTCCCACCCAGGGGTGAGACAGAGGATAAGGAGGGCAGGAAGTGCTGGCCTAATGAAAAAGCAGACCTGATGGGAAAGGAAGAGCAGCTCCACGTGACGGGCCCCGAGCTGGCTCAGTGACACTGAGGTTTTAGAGCTATACACTAATACACTAGGGGAAAAAGCTTATTATTGAAATACCTACAGAATAAAGAAAAGACCTTGTTAGTGCAATTTTAGAATACGTAGCTGCATCCCTCTTTCTCCTTCTGGCTGATGGCAAATGATGTGGTTTTTTGGTAACACTTGGGTGATATAGTCTGGCTCTGTGTCCCCACCCAAATCTCATGTGGAATTGTAATTCCCAATGTTGGGGAAGGGGCCTGATGAGAGGTGATTAGATCATGGGGGCAGATTTCCCCCTTGCTGTGCTTGTGATGAGTGAGTCTCACAAGATGTGGTTGTTTAAAGGTGTGTGGCACCTCCCCCTCACCCTATCTCTCCTGATTCACCATGCTATGATGTCCTTGCTACCCCTTCACCTTCCGCCATGATCGTAAGTTTCCTGAGGCCTCCCAGCCATGCTGCCTGTACAGCCTGAGGAAATGCAAGTCAATTAAAAACCTCTTTTCTTCATCAATTACCCAGTCTCAGGTAGTTCTTTATAGCAGTGTGAAAATGAACTAATATACTGGGTTTCTCAGGAATGCACGGGAGAGGTTCAGCATAGCTGGCTGATTTCAGAGTCGCCTCTCAACACCATCTGGGCACATGAGCCACTCAGGCTCAAGGCTCCGACTAACTTGGTGGCTGCCCAGCCTCTCTCGAGCCTGGCCTGAGACCTGGACATAATGTTGTAGGGGCCAAGCTGCTGGTGGGTGCCACGAGGGCTTGACACACCATTACCCCACCCTCCACCTCCCAGAGCACTGCCCCCAAAGGACCAAGCAGCAGAAGTTCAAGGGGACCATGGCTTTATGGAACACCCAAGGTGAAGGGCACAACTTCTATGAAGTTTGTTAGAATTCAAGGGTCAAAGTCACTCTTCCACAACATGCAAACAAAGAAAAGGTCCAGTGCAAATGGTGTGAGGTCTGTGGGTCTGGAGACCTCAAAGACAGTGAGCTGGATGTGGCATTCCCAGAAGCACCCATGAGCCAGGCAGGAGCTGCATATACACGGGCACCTCCTGCCAGAGAACATGGGTGCCCTGCAGGCTGCACTAGTCCCCTGTCCACCCTGGGAGCTGCAATCCCACCCCCCACCCCCCACCCCCCACCCCACCAGCAGTTGGCAGATAACCTTAGAGAGTGCTGGCTAAGCTACCACCTCCCTGTGTGACCTGGGACAAGTACTACCTCACTAAGGAGCCTGGTCCAATCAGTGCCCTGGCTGTGTTTGAGAGACTGGTTCTGCTATTGTTTCAACCACATTCAAACCAAAAAAGGTTTGAGGATATACACACCAAGGATTCTGCTTCCCTAAAATTCTAAGATTACCTGACTAGACACTGTCAAAAGCAAAAGTATTGGTTATCAATTGATAACTGATACCTGACTATCTGGCATTTCATTGCACTCTTTTACTACTTCCTATTTGTCTGCATGTAATTCCTACCTCCTAAAGAAGATGTCTGTGGCTCCTGACCACCATTCACGGGAGCCCCTCCCCAGCTCTCAGGCCCAGTGGTCTGCATGGAGCTGCCCTGATTCCCCGCACCCAACCCTGACCCTTGCTAACATGTATGTTGTCTCCCTGGCCGCATCATGGGTGGGGGTGAGTCTTGGTCCTGGCCATTCTACAGAGTCAACCTCAGGACTTCTACCCTGGCAATGGTAAGAGGCTGCTCATTCCATTGTTACTGCTGAGTCGAGAGGTTGGAGCCTGGAGGCACTGGGGCACCTCTGCTGATGTATACATGGTGATGGGGTTCATGTCGACAGACTTGGGGCAATGTCTCTGGAGGCCCTGGAGGACCAAGCTTGAAGCCAGCCTTACATCCGCATTTCTCAGTTCCTGGAGCCAATGAATCCTCTATTTTCTGCTTGTCAACTTGAGCCAAGTCTCTATGCAGATAGTACATTAACTGAGGACCTACTATGTGCTGGCAGCCAAAAGGATCACAGCAACTTCATCTTCCAGCTAGACTATACATTTCCCTTAACAGGAACGAATGAACACCCACACACAGGCATTCACAGCCGCGAATACATGGCAGGTATGGTATCACTGCTTGCTGACAGGTGCCCTCTGGAAACTCCCAAGATGAAATGGACAACAGCAGGCTGGACCCAGACCACACCGGGAACACACGTACAACCAGCCTAAAGGCCAGTTTGGTGTACATCCTGGGCCCAGGAGGACACCGGAAGCTTTGGCTGCTGCCAGGAAGGTAACAGAAACCGGGGACAGCCCACCTCGCTCCCCCAGAACCATCTCCAGAATCAACCCCCAGGCTCATCCCAGGGGCTGTGTGCAGCAGCAACACCCATGATGCCAGGCGCCACACTGGATCCCACTCTGGTGCACCCTTGGAAACCAAAGAATCCATGAAGCTCAATTATTCAGAAAATCATGAAGGTGGTCAAGCAGGCTGGGTAGGAAAGAAGCAAAAGCCTCCTCCACTTTGGAGAGTCCTCAAAACCTCCAGAAAGACACATAGACTGTAGACACATAGACACAGTCTATGCCTTTTTTCCCATGGAAAACAAAAGAAATGCAGAATCTTCCACCTTGACCCCTGCCTTCTATATTGTTAGATTTGTCATCCAATTTTGGAGAGGTTTACAGGCCCGACAGTGTGATAACAGCATTCGCTCTATGTAATCAAGTCAAGGGAGGGATGCTCTGCAACCTGCGGACTTCGCAGGCAGTGAATAAGAATGTCAGCAACTAAGAAACAAGTCCCCACCACCACCACATTACCACCAGGAAGGAACCCAAGACACAGCTGTCTGAGCCAAGACTGAGAACCACCGTCTATGCAGCCTGCTGGTTCCCCAGCTTACTCCGGATGGTTCTCCATCAGAAGCTATCGGAGGGCAGGGGCAGGCAATTTACGGAAGGCTTCCACAAATGCCACCAGCCAAGCAGACCCAGGCTGGCCGGTGGTCCACCCTGCCCATCCACTTCCCTCCCAAGTGGAAGCCTGCTAGCAGGTCAGCATCTTCCTGAGAGCTATAGAGAATAACCTCTCTGTTCATCAAAGCCCCTCTTAAGGACACTAGAGAAGGAGGCTGTTTAAAGACCACCACAGCACTTCATCACACAAGTCGAAGCATCCTTTTGTGAAGTGAACACCTTCTCCACTGAGCTACCTTTTATAATAGCCTCCGCATCCCTAGAGCCCAGAGGGTCCCTGCTAATAGTACACACTAAAGAAACACTTATTGAATGAATGAACCATCTCTTCCATCTCTAAACTTACCCTTCTGATTATACATTAATTGAGGACCTACTATGTCCAGAACTTCTGTTTTTTCTATCTCACATCCCAAAGCACTGTATCCGTGGCATTTCCACTTTCCTTACTGCACACACCCCTTTGTTTGCAGGAGGGCTGTAGCCTCCTTAGCCCCAAGATCAAACATTCCTTGAGCAACTACTACGTGTTCTAGCCACAGGCCAAAGCAATCCTGCAGAGAGGGAAGAGAATAAGACCCCAAGCCTGGACATCATGGAACACAACCTGACCAGTGAGATGGTGTTGGCAAACTTTTTGATCTGTGCCCTTCTGGTATTTTTAAAATGGCATTTCCTTATGGTTTAAATTTGCAGTTCCCTTACTATAAACGGGGTTCTAATTTTTTTTTTTTTTTTTTTTGAGACTGAGTCTCACTCTGTCACCCAGGCTGGAGTGCAGTGGCATGATCTCGGCTCACTGCAAGCTCCACCTCCTGGGTTCAGGCCATTCTCCTGCCTCAGCCTCCCGAGTAGCTGGGACTACAGGCACCCGCCACCACGCCTGGCTAATTTTTTGTATTTTTAGTAGAGACGGGGTTTCACCGTGTTAGCCAAGATGGTTTCAATTTCCTGACCTCATGATCCGCCCACCTCGGCCTCCCAATAAATATTTTTTAAATATTTGGGATCCCACTAGTATTTCCTTCTCTGGCTCCATTTCTGTCCATTTCTGTAGTTTGCACATGGGAGATAATCAAAACATCTAACCACCAGTGCGGCATCAACGGATCAGAGACGGTACAGACCTTGGGGAAGGCCAGGCATCTCAAGCAGGCTTGGCTGTGCCTCAACCCAGCCTTTGCCATGTTTTTTTATGTTGATTTATTGGCTATTTTCTTAGCATTTGTAGGAGCTTCTTACACATTAAGGAAAATATCTTTTGCCTGTGATATGTGTCCCTGGCTTGATTTATTGTGGTTTTCACAATGTAGAAATTTTTTATTTTTATGTAGTTGAATGTTTTGACTTTGGTTTTATGGCTTCTGACACTGGGGATATATTTAGAAAGGCCTTCCTCACTCTGATACTATTGAATTAAAATATTTAAAAGCTCTCTGTTTTCTTTTAGTATTTTAAAGTTTTCTTTTTATGTTTAGATTCCTGATCCACTTGGGATCGAGTTTGGTGTCAGGAGTGAGGGAAGGATCCAATTTCCTTTTTGGGGGATGGCCACCTTTTCATCCTAATTCCAGTTGCTGAGAGAGCCATCTGTCCTCCACTGTCGTGCAGTGACACCCTTCTCATACACTAGATTTCCAGTTGTATTTGGGTCCATTTCTGTTTCACACCACTTCAAATCCTTTCCGCTCCAGAGCAATCTGAGTTGGTTTCTGTCCCCACTCCCTGTTCCTTTTCCAGAAGATTCCTTCTGATGCCTGCATACCCACTTTTTCTTATGAACTATAAATTCAGCACATCCATTTCTAAACAAATCTTATACCTTTGCTTTCATTAGCTAACATTAAGCCAATAGGTTCATTTAGAGGAAATTGGCATATTTATGATACTGAATCTTTCCACAAGAATAAGAATAAGGTCTCTTCTGTGTTCCCTGCCTTCCCCCCACCGTAATTGATTTTGTTTGTCTGTCCTCTCCATGCCGTTTGAATGTTTCTTACTGGGTTTGCTCCCTGGTTTTTATACATTTTGTGGCTGACATAACGGGACCATTTCTTGCTCTGTGTTTCCTAACTCGAAACTGTATGCATGCAGGAAAACTCTTAAGGTGGGGGGGCGGATATCAATTGTGCTCAAGCCCCCAGCCTTTTGCACCATGTGAAGTCAGCTGACACCAAGGCCCCGAGTGCATTCCCTGTGGGCAGAAGAAGCCCACACCCAGCACCTGTGTATCAGGTAGCACAGTG
This sequence comes from Pongo pygmaeus, assembly GCF_028885625.2. Taxonomy (NCBI): domain Eukaryota; kingdom Metazoa; phylum Chordata; class Mammalia; order Primates; family Hominidae; genus Pongo; species Pongo pygmaeus. The sequence continues at coordinate 46,795,947 of NC_072391.2, forward strand.
TCTGGCACTGGCCCCAGCCCCACGCCGCACGACCAAAACAGAGCCAGTTCGAGGAGCGCCACAAGTCAATAAGGCAGGGAGCCCCTCATGCTGTTGGAGCAAGAAAGGGGCCTGAGCCGGCACACAAAGGCAAGCGCTGGCCAGCCAGCCGGCAGCACACGGCTGGCAAAGGTGCCAGCTCCACACAGCCCCAGCCTGTAATTGGGGCCCACAGGTCACTCTGGCCACAGCTGAACAAACCAGGGTATAATTAACTTTCCACCCGGCTTGTTGCACAGTAGCATTTCACCTTCGCCAGAAAAGGAGGGCCCACCTTTCACAGGGGCTAGGGAAACACTCTTTGGTCCCAGTCCTCAAGAAGGGATAGCGGAGCGGGGAGCCGCAAAATTAACCCACCAGGAACACATGTTTTGCTGCTGCTATTTGAACAAAGTCCCCCCTCTTGTTTTTTTGGAAGTTGAGCATTCAAAAAAGCCATCTGGAGTTTAGTTTGAAATTGCTCACAGTCCCCAATCTGTGTTCTCAAGCACAGGCAAGCTGTTCCGACCTCGGAGCTTGCCTTTACTGACAAGATCTGTAACCTTGAGCAAGATCCTCCAGCTCTCTAAGACTCAGTCACCCAATTGCAAAATGAGGACGAATGGTAGAAAATAGTGCCTAGATTTGGGAGGCCCAGGCAGGAGGACTGCCTGAGGCCAGGAGGTCATGATCAACCTAGGCAACATAGCAAGACCCCATCCATACAAGAAAAAATTAAAAATGAGCCAGGTGTGGTGGGGCACGCCTGTAGTCTTAGCTCAGGAGGCTGAGGCGGGAGGATCACTTGAGCACAGGAAGTCGAGGCTGCAGTGAGCTACAAATGGCACCACTGCACACCAGGCTGGGCAACAGAACAAGACCCTGTCTCTTAAAAAACTAATTAATTAAAAGAAATAAAGACAGTGTCACCTTGGACACCAAAGGTGATTGTTATAAAGACTAGGTGAGATGATTCATTCATTCAACAAACATGTTGAATTCTACTCTAGCGCTGGGCTAGAACATAACGGGGAACAAAACAGGTATGGCTGTTGTCCTCATGCAGCTTAATAGTAGGAAGAGAGATGGGTGAGAAACACGTGAAAGACAATTACAGAAAGGGATGGGCGCTCTGGACTGTGTGGGCGTGGGGGCTGCAGAGGGCCAGCAGGGAGGGCTGCAGGGCGTGTGTTCCAGGCAGAGTCCCATAGTGCCTTGCGGGCAGTAGGCACTGAAAATACAAAGAATGTCAGGACTACAGCCCTCACGGCAGTGTGGAGGAGGCAACACCTGCTCACACATTTGCCCCCAGCACCAGACTGCCAGCCCCTGGAGGGCAGCACGCACCCCATCTGCTTCAGAGCCACCTCTCTAGGGCCCGCCAGGAGCCTGGCCCAAGTCAGAGATCAGGGAACGGAGCTGAAGGGAAGACACCAATGCTGAGCTCCAAACTGGTCCTGAAGGCGATTTCTATTCCAAGGCAAGTGCCTGGAGCCCGCAGTCTTACTACCTACAACAAAAAGCCATATCAGGCCAGCAGCCCCTTTAGCAAAGAGGTCAAAGACCCCAAAAGCTGTCAAGTGCTCCAGCCCCGGGGACCTGGGCTGGCATGTTCCAGGACTGGCACAGCACAGACCCCTGCTGACAGCCCACTGTGGACACTCTGAGGAACAGCACTAAGAAAGTCAGGTCTCAAGCATGACAGCGCAGACGGAGCACCCACACGCCCTCCAGCAGCCAGCCTCTTAATTCAGGCCAAAGCAGGGGTCAACATAAATTGCAGTGTCTTTAAAAGGGAGTATTTACACCAGGAAGTGATAAATCCAGACTACAGGCCCACAGGTGACTGACTTCAGTGAGCACATAAAAAACCACCATCACCCCATGGGCAAACCAAACCTCTTGCACCTGCTTCTATGGTACCCCAGGCAGTTCCTAGAGAAACTTTCTAAAGCAGTCCAAGTCCTCCTGGCTCCTAGAAGATGATGATAAACACCCCCTGCTGGAGTTTAAAGGACCCAAATTTGCTTGGCCAGTGCTTCACAAATTATGACGTTATTTGTTCCAACGTGATTTAAATCAGTGAGACCTGAATTGACAGGGACTGCCCATCCTTGGCAATTCAGACAGCCACCAAATCCTTTGCCATTTCCTGACTTGGTGCCCACAAACAATGTCTCCATTAGGAAAAGAGAAGCCCATCACACTTACCCAGTCAGCCCCTATCTACACTGTGGCAAAAAGCCTCATCTACGGACATCTTAGTCTAAATTTAGTATTTTCATAGAGTATGGACACAGTACCTGCAACCCAAGCTTCCTGCCCTTGAGCACTGCTATTTAAAAGACAGAGTTCCCCCTAGCAAAAAAAACAAAAACAAAAAAAAAACAAAGAAAAATGGCGAAGACCAGGTAACCACATGGGAACCCGTTCATAACATGTTATGTGACAAACACAGAACATGAAAACGTATGTGCTCACAACCACAAGCATGCGAACGTGTGGCATCCTGTGGCCAGGGGCTGGAGAGGAACAAAGAAAAATCAAACAAACATCAGGGCGGGAGAATGAATGGAGAGAACTGGATTTTTGCTCTTTTCAGTTTGTGTCATAAAAATGCAATGTTTGATACCTTATGGGTTTAAGGCTGGTTTTTCCTCAGACACAAATGAGAGCGAGAGGGAGAGAGAGGAACAGGACTTGATGGAGTTGTCCAAGATCTTAAAGTCCACGCTTCAATAGCTCATGGGCCCAGCATGCCACTCCTGCTGAGGAACAACAGAGAGGTGCCTTCTCGAGCTCCCAACTGGAAATGAAGGCTCCTTAGTGCAGAGGCCAGGCTCCAGGTTGGGGATGGGGGTTCTTCCATCGTGGCCATTCTGGCATGAAGCTCCCCTCCCACCCCTGACGGGTGAGCATCCCCTCACTTCAGAAAACCCCCAAACCTCACCACAGCACTCTCCCAGATTCTGAGGGGGCAAAACGCTGCCCCCAATCTCCCCCTCAACACCACCCCAACTGCCATAGAAAGACACAGAAGCAGTTTTCAGGAAGAGCCACATTCACGGTCACCACCCACAAATACACCCCCGACACCCCAACACACAGCGCTCTCCCCAGAAGGCCAATGGCTTGCAAGGGCTGACCCTTCCAGGACACACCCATTTGGGGAGGCACGTGCTGCCTCCATGTTCCAGCAGCAATAGTGCCTATGAAGGGGAGGGTTGTTCACACCCCAGGTCACGATTCCTGAGGAGCAGACCCTCTGCTCCAGGCCAAGCGGGCAGGCCCTCTGGTTCCCACAGAAACATCTGCAGGGCACCATGGTCTGCCCAGCCTGCGCCCAGCGCAGCCCTCTTGAACACGGTCTCTGTTGGGCTTCTATCGAGTGACCAGTGGTGTGCGTCCAGCAGACCCATCAGCCTGGCCAGGGGGAGCCTGCGATTGCACATTTATACCAGTTCCAAACCTTTAAATCAGAGGCCAATTTTCAAACAACATCTTATGCTAAAGCCCCAGGTATAAAACAGACTTTTAAGGTGAATCGCTCTGACTGGACTGGACATCAGTGCCTCCTCAGTCTGACAGGCCCCAGTACTCACCTCCTACGCCCCAAACACACCACACCACAGCCCCAGAGATACCTCTGGGAACACAGTTCGAAAACCACTGCACAATGGAAGGGTGTGGAGGCATTCCAGGTAGGGAACTGTTTTGAATAATACATACACAATTCCCGGTGGTTTATCCCATCATTGTGTAATCCTAAGAACCCAAGACCTGGGGGAAAATAACTCCTCACACATCTAGGAAACTATTCCAGGCTGGGTCACGCCTTTACCGGGTGGTAATGAATTTCTCAGGGATGCGCTTAGGCAAGGTTGTTTCCCTCACTCTTTCAAGGAATTTCTGACTCCCTTCCAATGCTCCAGGGTTTGGGGGTATTCCTAGCTCCTGCATCCCCACAGAGGTCATTAGCAGGGTCCTGTTAGGAAGCGGGCAGGAGTATCGGTGGATACCACCAGCATCAATAAAGACAGCTGGGGACCCTGCAAACAGGGCTGCCATGGATTTCACCTGGAGTCAGAGGCTGATGAGAGAAGGGTTTGCCACTGGGAGGAGGAGCCTTCCTGGGGACCAAAGCACAATTAGCTACCAGTTCTTATCTCTGGCTCAGACCCCCATATATATCCCAGTTTCACAGTTTCCTTTCTCCACCTAGAAATGCCACCATTCTTTTTTCCCCCCCTTTTTTGAGACGGGGTCTCGCTCTGTTGCCCAGGACAGAGTGCAGCAGCATGATCTCGGCTCACTGCAACCTCCGCCTCCTAGGTTCAAGCGATTCTTTTGCCTCAGCCTCCCAAGTAGCTGGGACTACAGGCATGTGCCACCACACCTGGCTACTTTTTGTATTTTTAGTAGACACGGGGTTTCACCATATTGGCCAGGCTGGTCTTGAACTGCTGACCTCATGATCCGCCTGCCTCAGCCTCCCAGAATGCTGGGATTACAGGCATGAGCCATCATGCCCAGCCCAAAATGCCACCATTCTTAAAAGTGAGACTGAAAGACAGGAGAATCTCCTTGATTTGAAGGGCTGGAGGAAGGGGCAGCCTCTAAGAGCTGCAGGAACTCAAGAAAGCACAGCTTAGCAGAGGGCCTGGGGCCCCACTCTAACAACTACACAGAATGGCCTATTCTCTTGCATTTAGAAAATAAAGAGAATAACTTTTCATTAGATCAATTAGTTGATTGTAAAGTAAGTGGCAATATTTCATTCTCTTATAGTTAAGATTCCATGCTAATTCTTGGCTAAATCAAGAAATATACCAACATCTGTAATATTATTCCTCAAGTAGGATGAGGGTCAATAGCCCAGAGTCCAGAGGAGGTCCTAGCTTGGCCACCAAACAGCTATGTGACCTCGGCCAAGCAATCACCTTTTCCTCCCTTTGCCCTAGTATTTCCCTTGGGGAAATGAGGAGACTTAAAAAGCGAACATCATAGGTCCCTTCTAATTCTGATTTAGAATTGAAAATTAACCATCACCTCTGCCTTCTGGTTGCAATATCACAAATTCCAAATGACTGGGGTTTGGATTACTGGGCCCCAAAATGTCCAAAACTGTAAGATTCCTCTTAGGTCTATTATTATTATTATTATTATTATCATTATTATTATTATTATTATTACTATTATTTAAAATCTGTTCCTCCAGAGGTTGAGAATGGGAACTTGGTCTAGCCAGCGCTGTGCAGGCACAGGTGTCACTAGAGGGCAAATCATAGCAGTTCCCCAAACACTTAGTTTCAAAATTCCAAGATGATATGAGGAGTAGAAAAAGTGAGAACTTTGGGTGCCAATGTAATCCCTACCAGTAAATGTTCCCCTCAACAGGTGATGGGTTCCCTTTAAAATGCAGGCCTGAGATTTCAGGCCTTCTTCCACAAACCAGTATCCAAGGAGTTTCATCAACAACCCTGATGGAAGAAGGTCTCTCAGGAAGACTATGTAAGGAACACAGATCCTATGGACTCCGTCTGCAGATCTCAGAGCCCAGAAATGTGTCATCTCTGCAGCATGGCTGCCACATCCCAGGGAATGCACATGCCCTCTGACTCCCCACCCCAATCACCCCAGACAAATACACATATACACACACAACTCCCGAAGTCTTCAGTAGCTCCTAGAAAACTGGTTTTACACACCCTCTCCAAGGCACCGTGTAAATGGAGAACAGAGCTCCAGTCAAATCTAGCAGAAGCAACTCCCAGCTACCCTTCTCCTACTACTCAGGGAAGTGTGAGGTCAAGCACAGAGTTGGAAACAGGTCCCTTTTTCATGGGCTGTCCTTGGCCTTTGAAATTCTCCTCATCCCATCACAAGCTCTGCCTCAGAGCTTACTCCTTTATGCAGCTTTCCACACTTAAGCTGCTTAACTTTGCACTAACAATCTCTTAATTACTGTGTTTCCAAAAGGCCTTCCAGAAATTCAGGGTGCAGATCCACCCATTCATGGCCTGAGTACCAGAACACAGCTTGCAGGGAGAGGGGGCCAGGACGGAGCACCACCATCTAATTCCTGTCTGCCGGAAAGCTGTTGCTTTCATTTTTAATTGTATTTAAAAGGCGGATACAGGGTACCCAAGACACCACAATAAAATGACATTAACTGTAAAATTACATTATTAATTCTTTAATCTCACTTGAGGCTTCAAGCTGTTGCTATGTCCAATTACCCGTGTAACCACCTGTCAGAGTCCCGGGGCTGTTTTGCATTACCTCCAGGACAGCGGTGGGCCCGGTGGTCCGTCAGGTCTGCCAGAGACTCGAAGTCCTGCTGACAGTGATCACAGGTGTAAATTGATTCATCCTCCATGTCTTCATCATCCTCATTTCTCTCCTCTTGACTTGTCACGCTGTTCCTGTCTTCCAGCGCACGGCTGGTTTTCCGATCGCACTCCGGCTCTCCTTCTAGGCCTCCTGCCAACAGGAAGAATACAGTCCATGTCAGCTGATGGGGTCTTGGGAAAGGGTTTTAAAAGAATCGCCCGGCATTTATTAAGATACATTTAATTACTCTACCTCCCGGGGTCCATTATCCTTGACACCTCTCAGTATATTAATAGATGGGGTTTTTTTGTAGCATGTGGTGCCATAATTCTCAACCAGATTCTTTAATTCTTGGTGCAAATCTTCTAGGGGGATTTCCTGTCATCTCCCCTCTGTGCATGGATGCTGGGGGCCGTGACCCATCAGAGAGGAGAAAAACCTTAGTATTTTGTCTCCTAAAAACCAGATTCGGTTACACACCTTTTTAAAGCCTCCATCAGCTGTTCCTAACACACCTAAACTTTTAGTTTTCCCCACAGCCTTGCAATTTAGAGCTGGGAGATCTTTTAGCCAAGTTCACCTTCCATACAACAGGCCTCCCAGGACAGTAACGTTGGCTCAGTTCTTTGCAAAGATGTCCAACTCTGAAATAAAGGAAGTACACGTTTGAAGAACCATGGATGGTCGAATCTCAAGCTTAAAATGCGTCCAGGCTGGGCATGGGAGCTCACACCTATAATCCTAGCACTCTGAGAGACCAAGGTGGGAAAATTCCTGAAGGCCTGGAGTTTGAGACCGGCCTGGGCAATATAGCAAGACTCCATCTCTACAAAAAAAAAAAAAAAAAAAAAATTTAACTAGCCTGGTATAGTGGTGTGTGCCTGTAGTTCTAGCTACTCAGGAGGATTGCTAGAGACCAGGAATTCGAGGTTACAGGGTACTATGATCGTGCCACTGTACTCCAGCCTGGGCCTGGACCCTATCTCTAAAAAATATAAAATAAAATAAATAGTGTCACCTGTGACCTGGTACAGGCCTAGACAGTTAGAATCAGTCTTGGAATGATCTCACTGATTTCTTTAAAATAAAACAGCTACTGTGCTTAGCACTGTGCAGCGAGTGGCTAATCTATAGGGAAAAGTGAATTCGTAATCATAATGATGCCTTGCAATTGTGCTGTGTTCAGTGCTTCTTCAAAGCCACCATTATATATGCACAGCCCCATTTCACAGTCTTGCATATCCTAAACTCAAAGAAGGCTCAAAGGATCATGTGATCCAACCCCCTGCAGAGAGGGACAGCTTTGTTATTTCTGTCTCACAGGTAAGGTACCTGGCATCCAGCCAGAAGAAGCAACAGCCCAAGCACCCTACAGAGGCTCAGCTGAACTTTGTGACTCCTGGTCTAGTTCACTTCCCTGCACAACTGTGGGAAATGGAGCACAGCCCCAATCTTACAGATTAATAAGACACACCAGGAACTTGTAAATCAAAGTGCAAAAGCGTGTGGTAAATATAACACACAGAATATATCAGTAATGCTAATAAATGTCAATGGATAAAACTTGTCTGTTAAAATGCAGAGGCCCTCGGATTGGAAAATAAAAGCGTGTGTTGTCTCTTCCCACAGCCCATCCTGGAAAACAGATTTACCCATCCGGAAACTAGCTGCACTGATTTAAATCAAAGAAAGAGATCTTATTATCCATAAAGGTGTTTTTGAAAGCATATATACATATGCAAAAGTGCGTGTATGTGCACATGTATGTACATGTGTGTACATGCAACATCACAGTTACAGGAAAAGGCTCAGTGCACAACCTGCAAACCCCTGAGGGCGGGCACCAAAGCAAGAAAGAGAGACAAGAAGCAAAGAATGCACTCAATTCAAGGTGGAAACCACAGTCCTATGAATATTTCAATTTGGAAACAGATACTGTTATAAGGGCTCTACTTCTCCCATCTGCACAGAACATGCCCTTCCAAGCACCCGACATCAAGAACCTGGGAACACAAATCGGCTCATCGGAGAGCCAGCTGCTTCCTTCCAAGGCGGGGAACATTGCACGACATGCCGCCTGGAACTGCGCAGAGGCAGTAAAAATCAATGTTTCCATTTGTGGCCCATCAAAACATCTCTCTTCTTACCAATTAAGGGATGCACAGTTTTTAGGTTCTTTTATTATCAGAACGCGCCAACTCCTGGCAATACAGAAATCCCATTAAAAGCCAGGCAGCATATTTATCTCAGGGAATCTGATCTGCCACTGCAGTGAGGGTAAGAAATAGAAAGCAAAGAAATGAGAAATATCATTTGGAGCCTTCGATATTGTAAGTCATCACACAACCATGGTTACACAGTCAAGTGCCCGTCTCCGAAATTCCTCCTTTACAGTCTTTCCTTAATAAAAAAAATGTTCTGTAGAAAGGGAAAATAAAAGAGCCATAATTCTGGCTTTATCTACTACACCGACTCTCCAGATAATAAGTTACAATCAGCACCACACTTGTGCTACTTTACTTAACACACAATTTAATAGACATATTTAAATTATCCCCTCATTATTTTTCTGCCGTATTTACTTGGCAGCACTTTCTATAATAGCTCATCTAATCCACAACTGGAACCACAAACATCACAATGCATTTGATCTCTTTAAATCTGGTACATCCTGTTGACTCGGGAGTAGATAAATCAGAATGTCAACTCTCAGGTTTTTATAAGGCAAAGACCCATAAAGTCATCCAAGAGTATAAATCTGTTTTAAGCAACTGTCACCTCCCCTACGGCCAGCTACTAATGGGAAGGGAGGGTGGCTGTGCAGAAAGGGATGGAGACAGAGGCGAGCTCAGGCCACACAAAGGCACGGACCTCATCCTCTGGGCTCCCAAGGGGTCCCAGCCTGGCCCTCAGGAAGGTGACACAAGACAGGGAAGACTCAGGGGCCTGAAGAAGTTTTGGGGAGTGGGACTTCCCTGAAGACGCAAGGGCCCCTCTGCTGATTCAGCAGAATCAGGCACTGGAGAACAGGAAGGCCTCCACCCCAGGCAGGGTTTGCCTCTTGCAATGCACTTTCATGCCCAGGAGTTTCTGAACCTCACCGTAAGACAAAAGAACAAATGGTGTTATTTTTCCATTTGCAGATGAGAAAACTGAGCCTCTGCAAGGCCACCCAAAGCCATGCCAGGATCGAATCTACACGTTCACGTGTTCATTAAGCAGCACACCTTTCCTGAAGTCCCAGGGCCTGTTGGAGCCCCAAGCTCTTCAAGGCCCAGGAGGCAGAAGTTCTAGCAACAGCGAGCTCCAAGGACATCAGTCCTACCTGGAGACCCTCTGGGGTTCCTCTTTTCCAGGCCCACCTGCTCTGTTGCTCAGTAAGTCCTGGGGATGGAATGATTGGACCTTCCCTACTCCTTCAACCCAGCTCCGCCTGTCCTGTGTGCTGCTCTGTCCAGCCCCAGAGCCCCCCCAGCTGGTCCCTGCCCTGAGTCTGGGCATCACCTGTGCAAACTCAGAGAATATAGGGCCCAGAGGCCCAGCCCCTGGCCCTGCCTTGTGAGTCCCATCACAAGCACTGGCTCATTTCTATGACCTGGGCTAGAACTGTAGCTCACTGGTTCCTCCAATCATCCCAGATCCCAGTGAAGCAACTTCAACAGGCCGAGGAGAAGGCCAATGGCTCAATGCTTTTCTGCAGAGGCCTCCAGGGCTGGGGAGGACTTCCCGAAAACAGCCAGCTGGCTCCTTTCCCTCTGGCTCCTCCCCTGTCCTCCTGGGGGCTGTCTGCAGCAGCATGAAGACAGCTCGCTCAGGGAAGGCCCGAGCCAAACGGATTTCAAATCAGGGACCTCTCCCTCAGGGCCATGTGCATGGGACGGAAACCGAACCAGTGCTGTGAACGCTGACCTGTCTGTCCAGCTGACAAGATTCCCTACCTCCCACAGCTCATGCTTTCCACGGCGGACAACTGTTTTCTGATGTGCACACCTGCATCCTTTTGCCCAGGCATGCCCCAAGAACAGTGAGCATTGATTAAGCACTCAATGCTTAATCAAGTGCAGGCACCTTACGAGTTGATGTCATCATATCTCCATTTTACAGGTGAGGAAAGCAGAGCTCTAGGAAGTGACAGAGCTTAAGTGAGGCCGCAGAGAAGTAGTGGGGCTGAGTTTCAAGCCCACTGCACGTGACTCTTAACCACTCTACTACATGGTTTCCTCACAGCAAGACGCAATGAACACCTGAGCCAGGTGTTGGGAGTTTGTAAAACCCCTCAAAGTCCCATGTAGGGTCCTGGTCACAGCCCCTAAGGTTCAGCAACAGCTCTGCTGATCTCTCTTACTTATCGCCCATCTCCACAGCCTTGAAGGTCATCTTTCAACCCCATAAACTGCCAAGTCTCTTTGGTCCAGGGCTTCCCACTCCTGATCTCCAGCAGGAAGATTTCCATTAAGTCTTCACACAGCTCCCAAAGATCTCCACCAGCCTGGGCACCTACGGAACTCGGGGCCCCGTTACTCTTTCCCCAGGGCTCTCTTCCCTTTGCAGTCAGAGCTCTCAGCATCACGTGCACTCATGCTTTTGTGGGCTAATTTGTCTACTTTCTCTCTCCCTGTGGCAGGCTGCATTTTCCACAGACTGCCACAGCAATATCTCCCACCCCACCTGCCCTTCTGCAGGGAGACCTTGACTCCCCCATCATAACGAGGGACCGAATTCTCCTCCACAGTCCCCCTCGGGGCTGGCCAGACTCAGTGGCTCCTTAACCAACAGGATGCAACAGAAGCACTATTCTAAACTTCTGAGGCTAGGTCAGACGGAGGCTTGCAGCTTCCCCCTGCGTCTCCTGGGACACTCCCCCTTCAAGCCCAGCAGCCATAATATATGAAGCCAAAGCCACATGGAGAGAGAGCACATGCGGGCTCCAGTCAACAGCTCCCAGCTTCCAGCACCGACTTCAGCCATGGGAGCACACCATCTTGGACATCTCACCCCAAGAAGCCTTTGGATGACAGCAGCTCCAAACACCATGCGGCTGCAACCATACAAGAAACACCCAGTGAGACTGCTAGCTGAACCCAGTTAGCTCATAGTACTGTGAGAAGTAGTAATAAATTATTGCTTCAGGCCATTACATTTTGGGATGGTTTGTTACGTAGCAATGGATAGCAGACCTTCTCGCCCCACACTGGACTATAAGCTCCATGAGAGCAGGAGCTGTGTCTAATTTAGCTCAGTGCCACCTCCCCCAACTCTGGCATACAGATGGACATATAGTAGGGGCTCAATAAACGTTGAATGAATGGATGAGTGAATTAATTGATTGGTTTCAAAAAAGCAGGCCTCTGAATCCCCACACAGGTAGAGGCAGAAGGAGGGGAAGGGGCCACAATGCAGTTTATTGTCTGACGATAAGTATTAGATTGAACCATATAAGGGTGCCATCTTTTTAGGTCAAAAAAGTTGAATATTGGCAATCTCAAATGGCTCAGCCTCACATATAATGAGGTTGCCCTGTCCTGCCAGCTTCTTCCTGCAGCCAGGAGGAAGAAGGTACACCCACACCAGGAAATCCCACTACATCACACCCACTCAAACCCAGCTTCCCTGAACCCAAGATATGGACTTGGGGGACATTCTATGAGCAAAGAGAGGAAATAACAAAACCTTTCACCTCAATCACGTTTCACTGGAAAGCAGTGAATTTTCAGGCCGGTCACAATGGCTTACGCCTGTAATCCTAGCACTTTAGGAGGATGAGACAGGAGAATCTATTGAGTTTGAGACCAGCCCAGGCAACACAGTAAGACCCCATCTTTACAAAAATTTTAAAAATTAGCCAGGCATGGTGGTGCACGCCTGTGGTCCTAGCTACTTGAGAGGCTGAAGTAGGCGGATCGATTCAGCCCAGGAGTTGGAGGCTGCAGTGAGCCTTGTTCGCACCACTGCACTCCAGCCTGGATAACAGAGCAAGAGTCTCAAAAAATTAAGTAAAAGTAGTGAATTTTCCCACCCCACTGAGCTACTGCCCTTAAGAAAGGGCTTGCATTCAAGATGATGACGTTGAGAGCAGACAGCGGACCCTGCAGAAACGCTGTGCAGCAAGACAGCTGGCCCCATGCCCTCTGGAGGGAAGGAGCAGCAGAGGCCTTGCCAGGGGCAGAGGGCCTTGCCAGGGACAGAGGGAGGTGGCACAGCCTCCCCTACACCCTGACGGGATGCTGAGTATGGTGTGAGCATCTCCTGGTACCATTTTACACTCACACTGCCCCATTTCGATGAGCACAGAAACTCTATGTGGTAGGTACAGTGGATATCCCCATTCTGCAGGTAGGTGCAATGGACTTGCCCACTTTGTCAATGAGGAAAAAAAAAAACAAGGCTCAGGAGCCCATTCAAAGCACGTGCCAGGAAGGGCAGAGCAGGATTTGTATCCAGGTCTTCTGACTCTAGATCCTGAGTCTTTTTTTTTTTTCCCAAGACAGAGTTTCACTCTGTCACCCAGGCTGGAGTGCAATGGCACAATCTCAGCTCACGGCAACCTCCGTCTCCCAGGTTCAAGTGATTCTCCTGCCTCAGCCTCCTGAGTAGCTGGGATTACAGGCAAGCACCATCATGCCTGGCTAATTTTTATATTTTTAGTAGAGACGGGGTTTTGCCACGTTGGCCAGGCTGGTCTCAAACTTCTGATCCACCCGCCTCGGCCTCCCAAAGTGCTGGGAATACAGGTGTGAGCCACCACACCCAGCTGATCCTGACTCTTAACCATTATACGGAAAGGCAGAAAGGGAATGCCTGCAAAATCACGGGGCAGGGGACAGCTGGCTGGGTCCACTGCCAGGAAAAGGGGAACGGGGAGAGGCCCCAGGGGACCAGACTGCCCACATGCTGCCAGGTCTGAGAACAGGACATTTCCTACCTTCCCAGCAGGGCTTCGCGAGGTCATGAGCCAGGGCCGCCAGGGCAGCCAGGGCCTCACCCTCCCAAGGGCCAGCTAGGAAAGGATCAGCCAATATCAGCCCCTGGCCAGCACACGAATCAGAAAGAAACTCACCCAGAAGGATGCCTCTTCCTCGCCCTCATGTCCCGGGAGTCAGCTAGTCAGCAGGGAGCCCTGGGCACACTGAAAACTTCTCGGCAACCATCAGACATCCCACCTCTGGGGCCGCATGGCTGAGTATCCACATGATGGAGGCAGGGGGCCAGGAGCTGCCTCCATGCACCCGAGACAGAGAGACCCAGGACAGAGCTTGAGAGACGTGAGACAGACCAGGGTCAACAATCACACTCACTCACCCATTCTTTCCTTCATTCTTTCCACAAATATTTATTAAGTGCCTACTGTGTGCCAGGCATAACACATGCACATTTGCTACAACATATGGGGTGCTCCCCAACCCTATTTATCTTGGCGGCCTCAAAGCCCACACAAAGGCTGGCACAGAAAAGATGCTTAATAAATATGGGGTGGGCAAATGAGTGATTAGATGAATAAATGAATGCCCAAGAGGATACGCTAAGTAGTAAGGGCCGGCATCCAGGGCTGGGGCTGGTCGGGGACCCAGCTTCCAGTCTTAGCTCCAGTACACCTCAGCCCCCAACCATGAGTGACCTTGACCAAGGCAAGTCCCCCACCTGAGCCTCTGATTCCTCATAGGCCCAAAAGCAGCCTGAATCTCATGAATGCCATCCTCTCCAACCTCACAGTGGGGAGGCGGGGCTCACCTGAATGCACAGCCACTATGAGACAGGCACGCAGCTCAGCTCCACATCAGGGGTTATAGGAGCCTTGTGGGGTTTCGAGGGGATAGGGGAGGCCAGGGCAGGGATGGGTGGGAGGAGGAAGGGTGCAGGGGAGAAGGGAGACCAGTGGAGTGGAGAGAGTGAGAGAGCCAGGAACACTGCCAGGTGAGAGTGAGAGGGCAGCAGGGTCAGCAGGACCAGCAAGGCCAGCAAGCCCTGGGAAGGCTTCCCCACCTCTCACTTCTTCTCCCAATCAGATTTGGATGGGAGACCATACCATCCACCCCTGCAGAAAGCAGAACCACCAGGCGCCACGTTCTAGGCACATCCAGGGGTTACCAGAGAACCCAACTGTACAGGAGCCATCGGGACACTGGGGTAGATGAGTGCAGTGGAGCTGATGGAACCAAGTTGTTGAAATAAAGACAGTCATTAAGTAACGACACACACAAGCAGCAGATGGCTGGGTACATGTTCCAGGGACTGTCGGGGATGACACAGAAAAAACAGAAAAGAATCACAGGCTCTGAAGCCAGCCTGTCTGGGTTCAAATCCACACTCCACCATTTAGCAGCTGGGGGACCATGAACAAGTCACTTGCCCTCTCTGGGACTCATTTAATTAAGTCACATAATTGTAATAAGGTGATATATACAAAGCCGGATGCTAGGCTCACAGTACAGCTTGAGACAATGGTAGCTGGTGAGCACTGTCTTGCTGCTGCGTTATGATTCAAACCAACATGTGCAGCATCGCGGTGCAGACAAGAGCTGGAGGCGTCAAACCCGGAGGGGTCTGACAGGAGGACTCACATGCTCCTGAGGATGCAGGAGGATGAGGAATGTCAGGGCACAGGCCCTCTTGCAAGGCACGAAAGTGTCCATGCATACCAAAAGAAAAAAAATCCACTCCATCAGGAGAGGAAAGTCCTGGGTCCATGTGTGAATCCTCCCCTTCCCAGCCTGTGCGACCCTGAGCAAGGTGCAAGCCACCTCCTCCGTGAAGGGGTGTGATCAGCTTACAATCCACAAGCCCACTGTTCCTGTGCCCGCCCTCTGTAGGTGGCTGAGGGAAAAATAGTCCAGGAAGATACCTACCATTTCCAAAGTCTTTACCCTGGAGCAACACGGTTTTTTTTTTTTTTTTTTGGAGACAGGATCTTGGTCTGTCACCGAGGCTGGAGTGCAGTGATGCGATCTCGGCTCACTGCAGCCTCAAACTCCCGGGCTCAAGCAATCCTCCCACCTCAGCCTCTCGAGCAGTCAGGATTACAGGTGCACCATCAGACCCAGTAATTTTTCCCCCCAAGACAGAGTCTTGCTGTGTCATCCAGACTGGAGTGTAGTGGCGCAATCTCGGCTCACTGCAACCTCTGCCTCCCGGGTTCAAGTGATTCTCTTGCCTCAGCCTCCCGAGTAGCTGAGATTAACAGGCGTCTGCCAACGCACCCAGCTAGACCCAGGTAATTTTTAAAATTTTTGTAGAGATGGGGTTTTGCTATGTTGCCTAGGCTGGTCTCAAACTCCCAGCCTCAAGTAATACCACCTCAGCCTCCCAAAGTGCTGGGATTACAGAAGTGAGCCACTGTACCCCACCGACATTTCTTTTTCATAAAAAAATATATCCTCCACCCTAATAGCCTGCACATTTCCTAAAAACATGTTCCCGAGGGCAAGATGCCTTTTCTGAACCTGGGCACCAGGTCAAAGCCCTGGCTTAGCCTCTACTCAGTGTTCGTCCGGGCCCTGCTGGCAGAGAAGAACCCTCCCCTCCATGAACACTGTCTCAAGCAGGCCCCAGGAGGGGTGTGGTCAGGGCTGGGCAAGAAGCCCACCAACCCCAATTCCGCACTCGGCTTGTGCATCCATTGCTGGCCCCAAATTCAAAAAGGCAGCCATTATTTATCTTCAGGTTTAAAATATTTGCAGTGCAGGCAGCGGGGTAACATTTAAAACTCAGCCTAAAGCGTCCCCTCGGCAGCAGAGCTCTAGGCAAATATTTTAACACATAATTTGCTGTCCAAGTTCGGCTTCTTAAATAAGGAAGCAACTTCCCGACGGCTGTCTGGGGAGCCCCGGTGTCCCTGTCAGTGCCCGTGGCTCTGTGGATGGAATTTCAAGCCAAGGTCTGTCAGAGGCATTGAAACTGACCTCGGCTGCATCGCACAAGCCTCGCTGGGCTGCTCCGTCTGGCCATGAGGGACTGGATACAGGACAACCCTCTGCAGAGTCCCACGGAAATGACTAGAAACTTCCAGAGAACGTATCTTCAGTTGTCAGGAAATCTAGAACCTAAAGGACTAGCAGTGTGATGGCAATCGCCTCCTTCAGGCCAGACCTTCCAATTCATTTGTATCTTTCGCCTCGTGATCCCCAGCCCCTGTCAGGGAGACGTTACCACCAGACCTATTTTACAGAGGGTAAAACTGAGGCTCCGATAGCTGAGACAGCCCCCTCAGTCACTCGGATAATGAGTGGAAAGAAGCTCTCAACTCCAGTTCCCCCACCACCACCACACAAATTACAGAAATGAGTGTACAAGCGAATGGGGTGTGGAGTGAGCACACAGAAGCCCACCCAGGGAGGGGTCTCAACTCCTCTAGATGGTCAGCACTGCAAACACACCTGCTGCTTTTTTTTCTTTTTTTTAAGAAGAAAATCCATGGCTCACACCTGTAATCCCAGCACTTTGGGGGGCCGAGGCGGGCAGATAATTTGAGGTCATGAGTTCGAGACCAGCATGGCCAACATAGTGAAACCCTGTCTCTACTAAAAATACAAAAAAAATAAAAAAATTAGTCGGGCGTGGTGGCACATGCCTATAATCCCAGCCACTCGGGGGGCTGAGGCAGGAGAATCACTTGAACCTGGGAGGCAGAGATTGCAGTGAGCCAAGATTGCACCACTGCACTCCAGCCTGGGCAACAGAGTAAGACTCTGTCTCAAAAAAAAAAAAAAAAAAGAAGAAGAAGAAGGAAATCCACCGTTCTCTATAAAATTTCTGGATGATTTCTAAATGTTGACTTCAAGTTTTAAGAAACACAGTATGGGCTAAACAATACGCCTTGGAGGGCTGGTCCAGCCTGGGGGCTACCCACTGAGGGTCTCTGCCATGGAGTGTGTCCAGCAAGAGCCCCTCAGAGCCCCTAGAGCACAGGGTCATCTGCTCATTCCTCACCAAAAAGAGCAGTCAGCTAAGCAGTGATGAAAGTGTCTCTTCTTTAGAGATTCAGGAACTGAGTTCAAGTCCATTTTTGTGCAAGACCTTGGTTGCTTGTACTTCTGAGCCTCAGTTTCCTCACCTAGAAAATGAGGATGGTACTCACGCTGTGGATGCTCCCTATGGGACCACTTTCCAGGTGACCTCACTCCAGGTCTCTGCCCCCCAGGCCCTGGTCAGCAGTGAGCTCCCTAAATGTTGGAACGATGTCAGACACAAATCCTCCACATCTTCAATCAGTCAACAAACATTTACTGAGCACCTACTATGTGCCAGCCCCTGTTCTAGATGCAAACACATGAAAGGACCATACACAGCTCCATGACCAGGACAGGCTGACATTTGGTCACAAGGACCTTGTTTTTTATGGGTGTTCCATACATGCAGGAATGAATGACTCTACCCTCCCTGCAGGGCTCAGTTGCAACAGAATCCAGGAAGGTAAAGAAAGATGGCAGCTTCCCCAACCTCACAGACACTTGCACTCAGCTCTCAACTACAGTGGGTCAGGAATGAGTGGAAACAAAAGAAGGCAGATGAGAAGGAGGGAAGAGGGGAGGAGGGAAGCAGGGGGAAGAAAAATAAACCACAAATACCCACTGCAAGGAAAAATCAAATCTATTTTTCCAGCAAGTAGTTAACAGTGTCACTCCTCCAAGCCTTAAAATCTTAATAAAACTGATCTCGCCGCGTGCAGTAATGAAGAACGGTCAGACAAAGCCACCCTGGAACCATGAAAATTGTGCACTGTTACCTCCTCGTGACCTCCTGAGGCAGTGACCACTCTGCCCTCGCCTTGCTGTCATGTTTTGTCTCTGGGAAGGGGGAGATGGGGGAGCAGGGCCAGCGGTGGGCAGGGGAGGGAGGATGGTCAGGCAGCGTGGGGAGCTCGATAAATCCAGCTAATTTGTGGCCAGTGCCAGTGCCTGACACTCCTAATTGCTCTCAGTCCTGGAGCAGAACTCAAGGCTAGGATGCTGGGGCACAAATCACCCCCCTTGTGGCTACAGAAAAAGGATCCCAGTTAGGGGAAGAAAAGCAGGGAGAGGAGGGATCTGCACCCCTAAAACCAGAACCAGTGGTCAGGCTAATGGAGTTTGGCTCAGAGCCAAGGACAAACAGAGGCGGTGTGAATGGAGAGCCCAGAACCCAGGGGCCATGCATCATCACTGTGCATTCCAGGCAAGGTGTGCCCTCTCTGGGCCTCAGCTGCCCTATCTGTAAATTAAGGCATGGACCACAGAGAAGCAATTTTAAAAACCATGCACCTTAGCAGCTCAACACCGTGCCAGGGGCAGGCCTGAGGGCAGAACTCTAAGACAACACCTCCACACTCAGGGAGCCCCACTGCCGCCTGCCTTCCATGCTAGGGTCCCGCAGCAGCACTTTGCAGAAAGAGCCTCACTGTCAAAATAGAAAGTGTGCAAAAGTTGACCCGCCCAACTCCTCCTCACCGTTCAGGTCTCAGCTCAGTGAATCTGCACCCCCACAGGGGCAGGCCTCCCCTGTGAGCTCTGGGAGCTCGCTGGGCACCTCTCCTTCCCCACTTATCATAGCAGTCCTCATGATTTTATTTGCTGGATGTGTGAAGGTCTCCTGGGCATGCAAGCACCAGGCAGGCAAGTCCGCATCAGTTTTGTTCTCTCTGCTTCCCCCTTCTCCACCTCTCAGCACCCAGCATAGGGCCTGGTACACAGCAGGTGATTAATAAGGATGTGTTGAAGAAGCTGTCTGGACGGGCCCTTCCCACTCTGACATTTAAAGATCCAGCCACAGGTCTGTATTTCCAGGGAGGGATGGGACAACAAGAATGAAGCCCGAAGCAGGCCCCCGGTCCTGCCTGCTGCCTCGGGACACGGGGGGCTCAAGGGACTCCCCAGACCCGGCTCTAGGGCCTCTATTGTAACCCAAAAGCCAGCAGCTCCCTTCCCACCAATGATCCTCCTACCAACGAGCCTCCAGGTGGGCCTGGAGGGCCAGGGGAGCCCCCTCTCCCTCCAGCCGCAGTGCAGAGGCTCCACAAAAAGCCTTTAAAAATTAACCAGTTGCCAGGCACGGAGACAGCCTGGTGCGCAGCCACTTTCCAGGGAATACGGAAGTGGCGCCTGGAGAAAAGGGAGCAGGCATCGTGGAGTGGCTTTCCCGTGCTGTCCCACCCCAGGAGGAGCACACTCAGATTCCAAGGAGCCGCTCCCAGTAAACCCCCATCTAGGCACCCACTCCCTGGAGGAGGGCGGCAGCCTCAGCCCACCTCCAAGGATCCATGCAAGCAGCTGGCTCCTCCAAGAGACCCCAGGGGTCTCCCCACCGCTTAACCTCATCCACTCGCTCAGGTCTGCCGGCTTTCTGCCGACTTCCCGTCAGTCCCCAAGAGGGTGTTTGGAGCCCCACAAGTGGGCTGTAAGACATTCTCGGGTGTCTCCAGAAACCTGGATTCTGGAAGCAGGGCACAGAACAAAGCCAATGGCCTGGGCAGCATGACACGTCTGCCACAGAGGTCCGAGAAGCCTCAGCACACACACAGCCAGGCAGGGTGTCCCCACGCTCAGCACACATGTGGCCAGGCAGGGTGTCCCCAAGCCGAGCACACACATGGCCAGGCAGGGTGTCCCCAGGCCGAGCACACACGTGGCCAGGCGGGGTGTCCCCAGGCCGAGCACACACGTGGCCAGGTGGGGTGTCCCCAGGCCCAGCACACACGAGGCCAGGCGGGGTGTCCCCACGCTCAGCACACATGTGGCCCGCCGGGGTGTCCCCAGCTTGGGGTCGGGTGTCCCCAGCTCGGGGTCGGGGTTTTGATGAGGACTGCACTCAGACCCCCCAGTCGATGACAGCAAGGCCTGTTTGGTAGCCTAGGACCCCTGGATTCACATTCCTAGGCAAAGAGATGCAGAGACATGGGGGGATTAGCCACAGGCCAAAGGTCAAGTGAACCGCACCAAGGAAACTTCCAGACCCACCCCAGGGACCTGGCTGCCTCTGCCTGATGGCCAATATCAGTGTGATCTATATGCACACGCACACCCCACACCCCACTCACCACCCCCAGGCTCCTCCTCAAACCGTCAGTTAACTCGGATTTCAAACTGCTGGCGATGTTCTTTAGTCAACATGAAGCAGAAACCTTTTATTAAATGCTGCTAATTTTTTATTGATCGCACTGTGAATCATTTCATTTTCCATTACCGCAAATGTCTCCTATCAGAGCTCCACGATCAGGCTTCTTTCTTCATTCTCGAGTAACTTGTCACTTTTAATCAGTTTTCAGTTTCGGTCTGGCTCAAAAATTAGAAGGCGGGCTCTTTGTATCATTATTGCTTTTGTTTAAAAAAAAAAAAAGTTTCCATGCAGGAAAGGTTATTATACTCAGAATAAATATACATGAATCAAATTCAAATGAAATTCCTCCCTGGCTCTAACCAATTTTACCATTAGCTTTTATAATTTTTTTAGGTTTATTTTCACGGAAAGACTGTTCATAATTATTGCTCATGCTCTCCCAAAACACTTATGTTACTAAAGTGTGAAATGTCTTCTAACACAAAGACAGATCTCTGGGAAGTAATTACAGAAATGCATTCAGGGGCAATAATTCTATATTAGCTGTCAGCAGCAGACATCCTCTGAAAGGCACTTGTTATGAAGGAATTATTTGTGCTACTATTGAAGGCATGGCAGGCAAGCCCAAACTGAAAGACTGCATCCGATCAGAAACATGGGCTCCCTCATCAAGGGTCAAATTAAGTTTAAATCATTACCTTGAAGCCCAGCAAACTCGTACCTGACTGTCTATTGTGAAGACGTTTTTGAGGCGCACTCGAGCGCGACGTGGTCTTCCCGTTCGCAGCGTGGTGCAATTACCCTTAGTCTCAAAAGGATTCTGCCAGGAGCTTGTCACAATAGGGAGAGAGGAGGTGGCAGGATGTCTATTAAATGCTAACTTGTGTCACCAAACAGAATTTTCAAGAATTATAAATTGCCGAGATGCCTTGCCGCTGACCCCCTCGTGTTAAGAAGAGCCCAGAATATTATCCGGAAAGTGCAAGAATTTGCATCAAAGAAAGGAAAGGACTCTCTATGGGGAGCCCACGGGGATGGAGCTGAGGGGACTGAGACCCAATGAACTATCCCCTCACCCCACAGAAGGTCCAACTGGGATCTGCGCCGCAACACCAGCTTCCTCGGGGCAGAGAAATACCCTAAAATGAGGACAGGTGCAGGGGGATCTGAGGAAGTATGTAATTTCATCTGAACTTTGTCCCTAACTATTGGCATGACCTCAGGCCAGTCACTTCCTCTCCCCGAGCCTCAGTTTCCCCACCTGTAACAACATCCTACATCAACTCTGTGTGGAGGGCATTCTGTGAGTGGAATGCAATGTTGGCCCCTGCTGTTCCAGTCTCTGTTTTCCCACCTATAAAAGGGCAGGAGTAATTTCCAGCACCGTTAAAGGAATCACCTGGCCACTGGGTGCAGGAAGAAAGCGTGGGATAAACAGCAGAGCATCTTCCTGGGCTTAGCAGGTCTCACAGATGTCTCAGGAGATCTGCTTGGACTCATCGAGCCTCAGTTTCCCCACCTCAAAAGAGGACAAGCTAAAGGTCATGGCCTGGGGTTGCCCTTATCAATCACAGTGAAGCACAAACCCAGGCTTCTTTCATCTGCTCACCTACTGCTATTTCCAAAAAGACAGGGTACTTTCTCTTTTTTTTGAGACAGAATCTTGCTCTGTCACCCTGGCTGGAGAGCAGTGGCACAATCTCAGCTCACTGCAACCTCCGCCTCCCGGGTTCAAGAGGTTCTCCCGCCTCAGCCTCCTGAGTGGCTGGGACTACAGGCACCTACCACCACACCCAGCTAATTTTTGCATTTTTAATAGAAATGGAGTTTCGCCATGCTGGCCAGGCAGGTCTCGAACTCCTGACCTCAGGTGAACCACCCACTTCGGCCTCCCAAAGTGCTGGGAGGCCCAGCCAAGACTGCACTTTCTAAGACAGCTCAGGGCAAGAAGCAAAAGAACTACTTCCTCCTAACAGCTGGAGCCCATCTACCCCGAGCAGCATCCCACGGTGCCCAGCAGTGCTCAGCAGTTGTGGCACCCCTAGCCCTAGCATCCTGACCTTTCCCCTGACCTCCGAGCTCGGCCCATGACCCAAGTGGGGACACTAAGACACAATCCAGAGATATGCTAGAACCACCGGGAAATAAGGTACTTAAAGTGGGGAGAGCAGAGCAGGCAGACAGAGATCGGGGAAAAGAGTTTGAGCCATGCCCTTCGACTCAGTCACTGCCCACAGAGGCGTATATCCTAGAAAACTCCTGTTTGTGAAAGTCCGCCGTGAGAGTATCTGCTGCAGAATGATTTGTAATAGCCAAAAAAAATTAGCATCTACATCTCCATGAACAGCAGATCGATAGATAGATTGTGGTACATTTACAGAGTGGACACCATGCAGCAATTAAAATTAATGAAACAGCTACATGTATCAACACGGATTAATCTTCTAAACATAATGTTGAGAGAGAAAAAAAAGCAAGTTGCTAAAGATAAACTATATATATGGTAAAATATGGTATCTATATTGTTTTAAAATATGTATATCAGTAGTATTTAAATATCATTTATATGTATTTCCAGAAACAAGACATACAGGGAAATGATGAATTGATATCATTTATAATTAAATATCACATATCTCCAGAAGCAAGGCATACAGGGAAATGATGAATGCCAAGCCCTAACGGGGCAGGAAGAGTAGGGCACTTTGGCACTCAGCTGGGTGAACGATTCCTTAAGCTGAAAGGTATATCCTGGACGGTCGTTATTCTCTTTTGTTTACCTGAGATATTTCATTAAAAAAAAAAAAAACCACCATTGCTGAGCCACTAAAAATTTTTAGATGATAAAAGTTTTTAAAAGAACAGAATAAATTGGAGAACCACAGGGAAGCACAGAATTTTAGATGGAGAAGGCACTGAAGAAAAGAGCCAATCCAATCCAGCACTTTCTCAGAATCTGTGATGCAAGAGATTGTTCCCAGGGCACAAGGCAAGTTAGTGGCAGAACCAGGGCTAGTGCCCAGCCCTGTGCTCCTTCCCTCCCTCCAGTGTGGAGGAGCCTAGCCCTGGTTAGGGGATGAGCTTGAATAAATGGTACTGAGGTGCACAGTGGCTGTCGCTTGTAGTCTCAGCTACTTGGGAGGCTGAGGCAGGAGGATCACTTTAGCCCAGGAATCCAAGGCCAGCCTGGGCAATAAGTGAGACCTTGTCTCTATAAATAAATAAACGAATAGGACCTAAGTATATTGTTCTCTCAGAGCAGGAACTTCTATCTGTTCACTGTGGAATCCGAAGCACCTAGAACAGTGCCTGGCACGTAGTAGGTGCACAATAACCCTGTGTTGAATGGATGAATGAAGGTAGACTGAGGTGATTAAAGTCATGCATATCATTCTATAAAGCAGATCTTCTTGGACAAGCCCCGTTGCTGGACAACACCAAGTTGGTCATTTTTCAGTAAATGCAGATTTTCCACCTCTGAGTTTAAAAAGAAAATCACTTCTCACCAATTTTCTGACCCTCCTGTGGGTAGGCTGAGATTATGAGTCATGGCTGAGGCTGGAAAACCACCTTCAGGGAGATGAGAATGGAAAACGGCCTAATTCAAGGAGGAGCCAGGTACTGCCTAAAATGCGTCTTGGCCCCCTTCCAGGAGTGCACATCGAACGGAAAAAATTACTCCAACTCTCTCCGTAGGAGAGCATCTGCCGGCTGGCTGACCAAAGTAGCTGGTTGCTAAGAAATCACACCGGGTGACGTCACCTGATCACTTACTACAGGCAAGACATGGCCAGGGTCAGAGTTCAAAACAGTTTCTGGAAATCTTTCCAGCGAAGCCCCTTTCCCGTGCAGGGATGGGAGGATGGGAAAGTATCTTGATGGGTACCCACCGTGACCCCCTGCCCTATGACAGAGGTACTATTACAGATGGGGAAACTGAAGCCCCGAGGGGGAAGGTCACTGCTAGAGGGTGGTAGAAGAGGGGGGTTCCAACCTCTAAGGGACCAGTGCTTCTTCTGAGCATGGAGGTGCTTCCCGGGATACCAGGTTCTGAGCCCCTCTGTGTGCACCCCTCTCATGCAGAAAGAGGTCAACATAGAAGTCCAGCGCATGGTAAAGACCAGTGTGACCACAGGCTGCAGCTTTTCCACATGGACAATGCAGTTTCTATAGAGTCCAGGGGCTACGGTCCCATCTCCACGGCATTAAACAAAGAGACGAGGAAGGCGGCGAAACAGCATAGGAGAGTAACCTCCTCTCAAGCCGAGGCACCACCCCACAGGGGTATCTAGCAGCACCAAGTCTCACCAAAGACAGAAGCCCCAGAAGTGAGGTCTCCTGGGAGCCCTGGGCTATGCCGGGAGCAGCAATGGGTGCAAGAAGGACCCAGCCCACCCCCACAAGAAACGCCCACGCCGGGGAATCTGCCCACACTTGCAACAAGCATCCCAGGTCCTGACCTTGACACGGATGCAGGGCTTGCATTCGGCCAGCCTGTGGTCTCACCCGGCTTTCTCCCCAGAACTGCTTCTGTGTTTCTGAGTATCTTTCTTTCCCAGAAAAAAACGATGCTTTACTGTTATTTCTGATTACAAAGATAACTGCGACTGATGTCAAAGATACAAGCCATACTGAAAAGTATAAAGAAAAATAGTAAAAATCACCTGAAATCTCACCACCAGAGCTTGGGGCTGTGACCACTTTGATGAGCGCGATCCCGCACATCCTCTCCTGCACTTACGGACACGCGCAGCAATCGCCGTGTGCGAATGGGATCCTGCACCACACGCTGATTTGTAACCTTTCTACACTTTGTTCCACTCGCCCCTGGGCCATGGTCATCTCTTCCAGGGATCGTTTTGAGAGTCTGCCTTTAAAGTTTCGTCTGGAGGGAAATCACACGGGTCCACAACTCCTAGTTAAATGTGAACAGGCCCCAGTAGTGAATTGGGAGGGCTGGGGGTGGGGTTTCTGTCTTAGAAAAGGTTTCCTCGCTTTGCAAATGGGTTCACCCTGGGAGTCTTTGCATTAAGGAGATTCTCCCTCCCGCGAACGCATGTGTCTCTGGAGGTGCAATTCAGGGGGCCACCTGCGTCAGCATTGCTACCATCCACTCTCTCCACATCCAAGTCCATCCGTGCAGATGGAAAGGGCCATGTGGTGGAGAGTCCGGGCTGACCTTGAAGGGAAGGCTGCCATCAGCCCATAACGTTGCCGAACAGCCCATCTCTGGCTGTCACTCACACCTGTGCAGGCAAGTGCAAGCTCACCTATCATGCTGCTGCTCGGGGTGAGTCACATCAGGGCTGCTTCCTTGCACCCAGTGATCTGGGGGAAAGTTTAGGAAATTCCTACTCTGGGAATTCTCAGTTGGCGGCTTCCTCTCCTCTTTCTCCTCCACCAATACCCCTTCCTAGGCACAAAATTGTGAGGCTTCCTGGGTTTTGTCACTAACATTTAAGTATACGGCTCCAAGTCATCACCCTCCAGGGGCCAAGTTAGGGGGTTCCAAGAAGTCCCTGCATTCTTCTGTCCTGGGGGATCCCAGGTGGGGGAAGTGGGCTGGGTGTTTCTGGGAAGCGGACTCCTCTGGGAGGTACCTTCCTCTCTTTCTGCCAACTGCCAGCACTGAGTCACAGAAGATGTGTCAGCCAGACACAGGGAGGAGGGCCGGAGCCCCCAGGGCCAGCCAGACGCTCCTTTCCAGAAGAGAGGCGCAGGGGCATTTAAGGCCATCTGTGCGCTCACAAAACACTCATGGAGACCCTGCAACGTGCCAAGGACTGTCCCAAAGCAAAACCGGGAATGAGGTGGACAGATCCTCTCGGGGAGTTTACCCTCTAGTGGGGAAAAAGAAGATGCATAAATAGAGAAATAAAATCATTGCTGTGAGTGATCAGCACATCTAAGGAAATTAAAAAATTGACGTGACAGGGGCTGGAAGAGGCTAGCTCCAGCCAGAGTGGTGAGGGAGGGAGAGCCTCACTGAGGAAGCAGCGTGAGCCAAGCTGCAGGGGACCAGACAGTGATGGGGAGCAGTGAGCACAAAGGAACCTGAGGCATGGAGCATCATGCACTCCAAGAACCAAGTGGAGGCCAGTGTGTCTACAGCACAGAGCTGAGAGACAGAGGCCTGACAGCGACGAAAGGCCCGAGGAGGGCCCAGGACACGCCATCAAATCCTGAAATCAGAAGGTGCTGGGAGAGCCCCTCAAGCAGCCCAGAGTCAGTGCACACAACTCCATTCAAGGCACACGTGGGAACTCCAGACTGAAGATAGACTGCAGGTGCTCATGTCACATACAAGACTGTTTGACGCCTCCGTACTTTAAAATAACTCAGCTTGGTCAAATCTTTTATTTTTGCTGTTGTTGTATGAGACAGGGTCTCACTCTGCTACCCAGGCTGGAGTGCAGTGGTGCTATCACAGCTCACTGCAGCCTCCAACTCCTGGGCTCAAGTGATCCTGCCACCTCAGCCTCCCAAGCACCACCACACCTGGCTAGTTTTTTTAAAAATCTGTTGTAGAGATGAAGTCTTACTATGTTGCCCAAGCTGGTCTCCAACTCCTGGCCATAAGCAGTCCTCCCACCTTGTAATCCTAGCACTTTGGGAGGCAGAGATGGGAGCCCACATGAGCCACCGTGCCCAGCCTAAATTGGTCAAATCTTATTGGGAAACATTTCTAACATGAGAGTTCTGAGTTAGCAAGATGTACCCAGCTCCATGCAAAGTGCCTTGGCCTGGGCACCGGCTGCAAGGTCAGACCTGGGTTCGAATCCCATCGTGACCTCAGCCAGAACTAGTCTTCTGATTTATTAAAGAGTAAATGATCTTCAAACCCATGCTGGGCTTCTGAGTGTCAGGAGAGGAAGTAGCAGTACCACCCATGCATGGGCTCTGCTTCCCAAAATAATGATGGGATCAGCCTTGCCAACTCAGCAACTATGACAGAGAGTGGGGCTTGGGGTTGTCTCCCCCAGAGGTGCACTGGAGCCACAGTCTGTTTTTCTTCCTTCCAAGGCTCAGGTTCAGTGGTTCAGAACTCAAACTCCCACCCAGGCAGGACAGTGAAGAGGCCCCCACAGCCCAGAGAGGGCAAGATCTTGGCCAAAACCCCACAGCAAGGAGGGAGCAAATGCAGAGCAGCAGCTCATCTCAGGACCCCTAGTGCCCACCCCAGGCTCTCCTGGCCCATATCAAAGTGCTCACCCCCAAATCCAGCTCCTGCAGAAGAAAGCAGAATTGTGTGGCCACATTTCCCCCTGCCTGATATTCACTAACTGAGGAATCAAAGTATGCGGGCCACTGTGCCCGTGACGTGGCCCAGGAAGGCATTGCAAACAGGTGGCCTGATGCCTCGCCTGGCTTCCGTGGCCCCCAGGCAAGAGCTGCACACCGGAATTGGGAGAGGGGGTGCACACCAGTGGTCCTCCCCCACCCCACATGGCTTGGGCCTGGGGTCTTCAGCATCCCTTCCTGACGGAGCCCCAGCCACAGAAACCCTTGCATAACTGCCTGGGCATCCACAGCACCAGCCATTTGACACAGTAGGGATCTGGGGGAGCCAGGCTGGTCCCCCTTTCTGACCATAGCAACATCACCAGAGAACTCTAGCCCTGGATATCTCTCCAAGCCTCCTGTCCTTTTCAAAGGGGAGCCCAGGGAGGCCAGGGAGACTGTCTAGGGACCACAGGAGGGTGGCCCATAGAGCGAGCAGGCTTGCTCCAGAGGTCACAGAGCACAGAACAGACCCCACGGGCTGATCAGGAGGAGAAAAAACCTGCACAAGTTCATCGGGACAACTGAGAGCATGGGCTTGACCTTCTACTGGCTGGAGATGCATCCCCGTGTGACCCTAGGTTAATCACTTAACCTCTCTGAACCTCCGTTTCTTCATCTGTAAAATGGGAGGTTGCCGTGGAGCTCATTCAAGGCAACAGAGAGGGTAGCATGAGCCTCACATGTCCTCACCCACTCAACAAGTCAGGACTGCGGGGCTGCTATGTGCCAGGCAATGTCCTGGGCTGGGGACACAGCAGTCAACCGCAGAGACAAAATCCACTAGGCAGCAAGGAATATAATCATCAGAAAATCGACCAGGCACAGTGGCTCACGCCTGTAATCCCAGCACTTTGGGAGGCTGAGGCGGGTGGATCACTTGAGGGCAAGAGTTCAACACCAGTCTGGCCAACATGGCGAAGCCCCGTCTCTACTAAAAATACAAAAATTGGCCAGGTGTGGTGGCATGAGCCTGTAGTCCCAGCTACTTGGGAGACTGAGGCAGAATCACTTGAACCCGGGAGGCAGAGGTTGCAGTGAGCCAAGATCATGCCACTGCACTCCATCCTGGGCAACAGAGCAAGACTCTGTCTCAAAGCAAAATAATAATAATCAGAAAATCTCAGAGGGTGATAAATGCAAGGCAAGTATTGAAACAAAGGTGATAGGAGGCTAGGCGCGGCGGCTCACACCTATAATCCTAGCACTTTGCGAAGCTGAGGTGGGAGGATTGCTTGAGCCCGGGAGTTCAAGACCAGCCTGGGCAACATAGCAAGACCCTGTCTACAGAAAAAAAAAAAAAATTAGCCAGGCGTGGTGATGTGCACCTGTAGTCCCAGCTACTTGGAAGGCTAAAGCAGGAGGACTACTTGATCCCAGGAGTTGGAGGCTGCAGTGAGCTGTGACTGCACCACTGCACTCCAGCCTGGGCAACACAGTAAGACCTTATTTCAAAAAAAAAAAACAATAAAAAACAAAAAAAAAACAATAAAAGGTATTAGGATAGGAACTGTTGAAAAACAAAGAGGCAACTTCAGCTCTGGCTATCAAAAAAGTCCTCTCCAGGGAAACGACATTTGAGCAAACACTTGAATGGCACGAGGAAGCCAGGCATTTGGCTGGGCATGATGGCTCACGCCTGTAATCCCAGCACTTTGGGAGGCCAAGGCGGGCAGATCACCTGAGGTCAGGAGTTCGAGATCAGCCTGGCCAACATGGCAAAACCCCGTCTCTACTAAAAGTACAAAAATTAGCTGGGCATGGTGGAGGGCGCCTGTAATCCCAGCTACTCCAGAGGCTGAGGCAGGAGAATCACTTGAACACGGGAGGAGAAGGCTGCAGAGAGCTGAGATTGCGCCACTGCACTCCAGCCTGGGCGACAAGAGCAAGACTCCATCAAAAAAAAAAAAAGCCAGGCATTAAAAGGTGGAGGAAGAATAGTTTGTTTATGCAAAGGCCCCAACCCAAGGCCAGGTCAGGTGGGGTTTCATAAAGAAACGGGGAGAAGTTTGGCTTTAGTAACTCCTCCTCATTGAGCAAGGCAGTGGCGTTGCCCCCACCTAACCTGCCCTCTCTCTACACACTTTTAGTTTTCAAAGCATTCATCATTGCATTTATCAGTTCCCTCCTGCATGCAATCTGGCGTAAGCTCCAAGAGGGCAGGAAACCTCCATCCAGGGTCATTGATTAATCCCCAATGCCTAGCACAGTGCCTGGTCCAGAAGAGATTCTCAATAATGTTTGTTTAATTAAGTAATTATTGGCACTCAGTAAGTGCTCAGTAAATGTGATCATCAGGGCTGCCAATAGGGATCAAGCTGCTTTGGAATGAGATGAGACTCCCATCCCTGGAGGCATCCAAGCAGGACCTACAAGAAGACATGCTAGGGACCCTCAGCCCCAGAAGAGGCTTCCAGGTCCTCTTCCACTCTGAAGGCTGTCAGGTCTGCCCTATACCCAGTGCAAGGGATGGAGGGGCAGCTCGGGCTGCAGCTGCAGGACAGACAGGGACAGACAGCGTCTGAGCAGCCGGAACACATGTGCACCAAGCCGGAGAAGCCGCCTGCATTTCTCAATCACTAGAGATGTATTTGCACCTCAAAGTGCGGCCTCCTGCACTGCTTAATGAGGAAAGCAATCATTATGGGGGGCTTGCGGGCCTGGGGTCGGAAGGAAAGAAAAAACTTTTTTTGCCAACATTGTGTACAGAGTGCCAGGCAGAATGGACTTAAATCCTCCCTCAAAGGGCCCCCTGGGCAGGGCACTTCCTGCAGACAATTGGAACTTGGCCTGTAGGGTTCGACTTCCTTTGTGTTAACTAATTTCTGACTCGGGGTTTTCAGCTATTTATTTCTAGAACAATACACTCACTGCAACAGTCTGCCAGTGCGGCTATCTTCCGCGGTGGCAGCGGCACGCTTTCCCCTGCTTCCCTCCTCAGCAGGAGGGGAGGAAGGTGTGAAAAGCCATCAAAAAGAGGTGGCTGGGAGCAGTCAAGCCCTGTCCCCCCACAAGTGCAAGTCTCATTTTCAGCTCTCTGGAGCCAGAATGCAAGAGAGGACCCCAGGAGGGGTCTCGGAGCCCCCAGGATTTCTGGGCAAGCAAATGACAATGCAGGGGGGAAAAGGGGGCACAGCCCCCAGAAGAAAACCTTCCTCCCTCGGTCATTAACTGAGCCCACCAGAACCCTCCCGCCTCCTCGCCCGCTTTCCCGTTTCTGTAATCTTTTTCTAATCTGCTTGCCGCTTCCTGCTTCCTCCAAACCACCTTAATTGGGAACTCTTTAGTTCACAAGGAAAGTTCCTTTCTGCTCTCTGAGGACACCTATCGAGGGTGAGCCAGGCTCTTCATCATAATTCTTACCAGACATGGCTAATAATGACCCTCTTTCGCTAATGAAAAAAACACACACATGCACACATTGTGGCTGCGGTAATTAAGCCTGTGACGAGTTGAGTTGGAGGAAATTAGATTTATTTACACGCTGTTCTGTTGCTGATGAAGCACAAGCTATCGGGAAGCTTTCTCATTAACCCTCGTTTAGAGGGTGTGTGCTCTTTTGTGCCTCTACGAACCCTCTGTAAATTGTAGTTGGTTAAAAAATAATAATAATTAGCCATTCTTAGAGTGGAGTTTTCTCCTATAACTCTGTTAATCCTCGAGTTACACTGCCCAGATGCTGATGGTAATAAAATGCCCAAAGGATTTCAGGTCTGAGCTGCAGCCACATCAACACATCAGCCAAGAAGTGTTGCCGGAATGCCTGCCACCCGGAAGACCCTGCGCTAGGGACCCCGGTGGATCAAAAGTGGAGTCAGAGGTGGCCCTGCCTTGGAGGAGGTCATGAAATCTTCCCACTGGAAAGGAACTGGGTGAGTGGCTGATTGAGGTAGAAAGAATAATGCAGGGGCCAGACTGAAAGCCAGGCTGAGTCCAAGGTTCAGGTAGAAGAAATAGGGAGCCATTGGAGGTTTGTGAGTGAGGGAGGGGAGGCAAATGCAGTGTTTAAGCAAAATTAGATGACAGCCCACAGAGATGACTGGAAGGTTTCAAAGTCAAGGGTTTTCAAAACTGACTTGCTGTTTTGAATCCTGGGGGCAGCCTGCATCAGCCCAGGACGCCTATCACCAGTTACGACAGCCTATGAGGTCTAAGAGGCTGTAAGTGTGTGGCCCACCACTATCTTAATGACAGCTCTCTCTTTGGAGGGACTGTCATTTTATTAAGCACACATACAGACATTAAAATGCTTCCCAATTTCAGAAATGTTAGGCAATGACAAAATACACATCTTAGAATGAAAACAGCACGAACATCAAGTGCTTGGAAAACAGCCTTTTGGAAGGCCAGTCCCCGCCACACTGATACGGAATCGGACCCCTCCCCGGAGTTCCAACACTGGCCAAGACAAAGAGCACCCGGACTGCCATAGATGACTCCGTGGCACCTTTCAGGGGCATCTTCCCACCAAATGCGTGTCTCGAAAGGTCCCTGCCCATCCCTTAAGCTTGGACCCAGGGAAGCTTCAAGTTGGAAGGGACTTAAGAGACCACCTCATCCAGCCCAGCTCTCACCTGCATGGAAAGGAGGAGGTGGCAACCATCACCACCTCCCAGGGCACACGGGCAAGAAGGCAGGGGTCATGGGTGGGCTGAGAACAGGGGGAAGCACCCATGATGAGTTCAGACACTTGTGAGCACCCCTGAGGACAAATCCATTTCGAGATGGGGGTGGGGAAGCCAGCATGCACAGGGAGGGGCAGACATGAACAGGCCTCAGAACCCATGTCCACATGGCTGCATAATTCCTTGTTTTCTTCTAGAGTGTGTGGCACTTTTAAAAGCCAAAGTCCTGCCAAAAGACAGAAACCCCACCTAACTATAGTGAGAAGTCCCATTTTGTGTTACCAACACACAATAGACAACTGGCCCTGTACTCAAGTGTTTTGTTTTTCTTATAAATTACTTGTCATGATGCACAATGACAGTTATTTCTTTTCCATTACGCTGTGCAATGTTGGGACTGAATCCAACACTCCTGTGTCCTCCACACCAAAGACAAAAAAATAGACTTTTAATCAACGCTTATTTATAAATGAGACCAAGAATTTCCATTCTCATTTTTTGCTGTGTTTCCATGTGCTATTGGAGATTCCATAGGTTCATGATGCTCTTCCCAACTCAGCTTAAAACTGGCTATGCTGACATCTCCTATAGTCTGAACTTCTAGCAAAGGGAACCTTCAGTAATGAGTCATAAAACCACTATCATGTTCCCATGTAGAGAAGATTAGGTGAATAAGGAGACCAGCCCCCTGCTCCTACCAACAGCAAGGCTTGATCAGCCACCTGCTTGAAGTTAAGTTTCCAGGACATGAGGAGCACCTGCATGGTGAGGACTGCAGAATGCTGTTGACCCAGCATTTGAAAATCACCATGGCCCTCTCCCATAGAACTCACCTGTCAGTAACTTCTAAAATTCAATGCATCTCCACAGGCTACTGTAGACACTCAAACCAAGCCAGACATGTGACCACCTGCCTCCAAATCCCCCTTGGGTGGGGTGAGGAGCCCAGCTCAGCAGGAAATACACCCCTGTCATCAATTCTGGTGAAGAAAGGCCTCAAAGACAAACACCCCATGTGCCCTGGACAGCCCCAACAGCAAACTCAGGTTTCCCTGCCATGGCAAGTGCGAGATTAATTTCCCCCAGTGTACTGAAGGGGAAAGAAGGGGAAAGAAAGGATGACGCACAGCTCCTTCTCTCCTTTCCCCTCACGTTAATCCTTCCCCCAGACCCGCCCTCGTCGGCTCCTTCCCTCCACACTGTTGGTCCCCCTGGCTGTGGTCACCCTGGTTCAGGACTGCGGTACCTCCTCCCCAGGTGACTGTAAAACATCCCTGGCATTTCCAGCCTCTAATCAAACTCTGAGTGGATACCTGCTAAGTGGTAGGCACTTCCTGCCTCACCTTCACCTGCCAAAGGTAGAAAATGGTTTACCCAGGAACCTAATCACCAGAAGCTTCCAGATCAGGAATTGTTAGAAAGGAATTTTTTTTTTTTTTTTTTTTTTTTTGAGACAGGGTCTCGCTCTGTCGCCGAGGCTGGAGTGCAGTGGCATGATCTCAGCTCACTACAACCTCCGCCTCCTGGGTTCATGCGATTCTCCTGCCTCAGCCTCTCGAGTAGCTGGGATTACAGGCACCCGTCACCATGCCTGGCTAATCTTTGTATTTTTAGTAGAGACAGGGTTTCGTCATGTTGGCCAGGCTGGTCTGGAACTCCTGGCCTCAAGTGATCCACCCTCCTCAGCCTCCCAAAGTATTGGGATTACAGGGGTGAGCCACTGCGCCTGACCAAAAGAATTTTTAAAATAATCAGCTGGGCATGGACTCACACCTGTAATTCCAGCTACTTGGAGGGCTAAGTAGGGAGAATTGCTTGAGGCCGGAACTTCAAGACCAACCTGGGCCACGTAGTAAGACCCCATCTCTACAAAAATGTTAAAAACTATCCAGGCATGGTGGCATGCACCTGCAGTCCCAGCTACTAGGAAGGCTGAGATGAGGGAATCGCTTGAGCCCAGGAGTTTGAAGCTGCAGCGAGCTATGACGGCACCACTGCACTCCCAGCCTGGGCGACAGAGTGGTCTCCAAAAAATGTGAAATAATCATCACTACAAAAAAAATTACTCCCTCGTGCTCCTTAAAGAATGGCACTCCAAGACTAAATTATAGTGGCAAGGGGTACACACGTGAGTGACAGAACTTTAAAACAAAGCAAGGGAGCGATCACCATAAATGTCAAGCTAGTGATTCTTTCTGGAAGGAGAAAGGGGGATGGGGAACAAGGATAAGCCTTCTGAAGTAGCTTGCAAAGTTCTATTTCTAGACCTGGGAAGGGGTTTCAATGGCGTTCACCTTATAAAAATTCACTAAGTTCTACATTGACTTTGTGGGTTTCTAAATCTGTGTTTCATTTTGCAATAAAACCATATTTTAAAAAAATAATAAAAGGAAAGCTTGCTGGCTGGGCACAGTGGCTGTGGCTCACGCCTGTAATCCCAGCACCTTGGGAGGCCGAGACGGGCAGATCACGAGGCCAGGAGTTCAAGACCAGCCTGGCCAACACAGTGAAACCCCGTCTCTACTAAAAATACAAAAAATTAGCTGGGCGTGGTGGCACACACCTGTAATTCCAGCTATTCGGGAGGCTGGGGCAGGAGAATCGCTTGAACCTGGGAGGCGGAGGTTGTGGTGAGCCAAGATCGAGCCACTGCACTCCAGCCTGGGTGACAGGGCGAGACTCCACCTCGGAAAAAAAAAAAAAAAGGAAAGCTTGCTATCCCCTTGCCTAGGCACAATGCAACCCAAGAGCCAGCGAATGGCTGCAGGGTGACATCTAGCCAGCCCAGGGTCAGCTTACAGATAGGTGCTACAGACCCTAACGGACAACCCTGGCGGGACCACAGCAGCCTCAGGAGCAGCACATACTCATGAAAGTTCTCAGCCAGGAGTGCACTTTGCAGGGCAATGGCTGTTGAAAAGCATGGAGTTGCACTTCTGCAAATCCAGACACACTCTGAACCTTCCTGCTTTTAACCACTGTGCCAACTTAGAGTTAAGATCCCAAAACTCTGGAAATGTTGTGAGTTTGGAATGTGTTGGGTGCCTAACATTCCAAGTGTAAAGTCCTTTTTTGTGTAATTCCACAACCTCCTTCAGACGTCCTAGGAGGTGGCTCTGTCTGCGCAGATGATGCCAGGGTCCCTGCTGCACCTGCCCTTTGGCCCTGGTTCTCTTTAGAGAGATTGCGAGTTGTGGGTGTTCCCCTGGGCTTTAGCTCCAAGGGCCAGGATCACTTTAGACTTGCTTACACTGCAACCCCAGTGTCTAGTGTTTGCTTAGTGAATGGGTGAATGGATGGGTAGATGAATGAGTGGATGGATGGGTGGCGTGGGTAGATGGATGGATTAATGACTGAAGGGACAGATGAGTGGATGAATGGGTGGATGGATTGATGAATGGATGGACGGGTGGGTGGGTGGATGGGTGGATGGGGTGGGTAGATGGATTAATGAATGGATGGATGGATGGATGAGGGGATGAATGGGTGGATGGGCTGATGAATGGCTGCATGGGTGGGTGCGGTGGGTAGATGGATGGATTAATGAATGGATGGATGGATGGGTGGATGGGTTGATGAATGGATGGATGGGTGGGTGGATGGGTTAGTGGGGTGGGTAGATGGATGGATTAATGAATGGATGGATGGATGAACTAATGAATAAATTTGCCACCCTTTCACAAGAGCTTTCCTCTCCAGCATATCCTCTAGGGGATTAGGAATCATATTTGCCTTACTTGCCACAGACCTATCAGCACCTGAGTCAGGGCTCGGCACACAGTAGGCCTCCAATATATTTTTATAAATGAATGGGTGAAGAAAAACCAACTGTGCTGGGGATAGAGGATACGAAGATGACCAAGACATGGTCCTGCCACCAAGGACCTCACCATTTAGCCAGGAATGGAGAAACACACATCAGACAACGTGATGAGGGCAAGCAGCATAAGATAGGAGCACAGACGGAACTCGAACTGAGCGGAGAATGAAGGAGGGCTTCCCAGAGGAGGGGACCTGGACCTGACTCTTGATTGAAAAGCCAGAAAGTCTCCCCCTGAGACTCAGGACAGCACCCCCAGGCGGTGGTTGGGGTCCCCTCCATCCCACTGACTTCTCCCCGGACCATCTGCTATATCCATTGCTTCCAAGAGTCATCTCCCCAAATTCCCCCTGCCATGCCATCACCACCACCTCCCTCCAACACACACACACACACGCACACATGCATACACGCATGCACATGAACACACATATGCATATACGCACACACGCACACATATATACACATAAGCACATGCACATGTACACACACATACATGCACACTCACACACACACATGCACACACACACCCTCTGAGAAGGCCCTTTGCCTCCCAAACACAGTGTGACCTGAGAGAGGTTCAGCCTAGGTTACTTGCCCTCTCTGCGACCTGGGTCTCCCCAGCAATAAAGGGAGACGATGACAGTGCCTACCTCATAGGACTGCTGGGGGTTAAATGTGAGAAACCATGAAAGGGTCCTGCACAACACTGGGCACCATGGCTGCCAATAGCTCCATTCTGACTGCCATTGCTACAACTGAGGAGGCCATACTACAGAGGAAAGCAAACCTGGCCTGTGCCAGCCTGCTCCCGTGCCGTGGCAGGGCCTTCACCCTACACATAGATCCCCAGCGAGCCTGCTCAAATGCAGATTCTGCTTCAGCAGGTCTGGGAAGAAGCCCAAGATTGTGCGTTCCTAGAAGCTCCCGGTAAGGAGAACGACGCTGGTCCCAGGACCACGCTCTGAGTAGCAAAGACTCAGCCCAACCGAACTCATTTCCTCACCTGCAAAACAGGAGCCATAAAAACCACCTCCCAGGGCTGTTGTAAAGAGTAAATGCAGCAACGTGCATGCGTATGGGAGCCCTCCTGCACCCAGATAGGCACAGAGTAGGTGCTGAGAAAATGGCAACTCCTTCTTCCGTTTCCTCCCTCCTCTTCTCCCACTAACCAGCTAATTCTGAATACTATTGACCTCTGCACATACATCCAAGGCACAGTAACAGTGTTCAAATAAGGCTTAATAAGGGAATGAATACATGAACGAATCCTTTAAAAAGAGAGAGAGAGAGCCGGGGTCTCATTCTATTGCCCAGGCTGGAATGCAGTGGCACAATCACAGCTCACTGCAGCCTCCAACTCCTGGACTCAAGTGATCCTCCCACCTCAGCCTCCCAACTAGCTAGGACTACAGGAGCATGGCCAGTTAATTTTTTAAAAATAATTGTAGAGAAGATGTCTCACTATGTTGCCCAGGATGGTCTCAAACTCCTGGCCTCAAGTGATCCTCCCGCCTCAGCATCTCAAAGTGCTGGGATTATAGGCATGAGCCATTACACCCAGCCCAAATCCATATTTAAAAGCTGCTCAGCAAAGGCGTTGAGGCCCAGCAGGCTGAGCTCCGTGCCCAGACACCTAGAGGAGCATTATGTTCAGAACTGCCAGCCCTTTCGGAAAAGGCCTGTGAATCTCAATCCCCACACCAGGTTATATTAGTCATGGTGCACGTCTCCCAGCGCCCCAGAAGGAAGTGGGCCTCCGCTGAGGGCCTAAGCTCAGGCAGTATCCACCTTTCCCCATGTCTTCCCTCCATCTCTGGCTACAGGATCCCATGATGCCCAGACAGAATGCCCCACACAGAAGCCTGTGGCCAGCCCTTCGCAGGGCACAAAGACCCCGAGTGAGCTTCCCAACCTCTCTGTGAGGCTGGTGAGCCAGGAATGACCATGTCTGTGTCTAGACAAGAGGACTTATGTTCATGGGGTCAAGCAATTTGATGAGGTCAGGCCAGGAAGAAGAAAAGATAGGCACCCCGCACCTCATTCTAGAACAATTTCCCCAACATAAGAAGGCCTGAGACTTACTTTACAAGTGCAGAGGGGAGGACTGGAGGGCTGGCAGCTGTCACTCAGGAGGTGCAAGGACACTCCAGACTCTCCCAGTACCTTCCACTCTCCGGAACGGCCTAGGTGGGCCCTTTGACTCTTACCTTCAACACCCCATCTGAAGGTGGGCCCAGGCAACCAGCCCAACACTTGGTCTTGGAATATCTTATTCTAATAATTGAGGGGGAAATGAGCCAAGTAAAAAGCCCACAACCTCCACATCACTGAAATGAAAATGTTTAATCTCATCAGTTCTTTTCACGTTCCTTTCATGATCATAGCTCACTGCAGCCTCGGACTCCTGGACTCAAGCGATCCTCCCACCTCAGCCTCCTGAGTAGCTGGGATTACAGGCACACACCACCATGCCTGGCTAATTTCTGTATTTTTAGTAGAGATGGGCCTTGCTATGTCACCCAGGCTAGTCTCAAACTCCTGGCCTCAAGAGAGCCTCCCTCCTCAGCCTCCCAAAGCACTGGGATTACAAGCGTGAGTCACTGTGCCCGGCATCCCTTTCTTCTTCAGGTTTAACTCACAAATCTTAAGCAAACTGGGTGACAGCAAGCATTTTTGTTGTTGTTGTTCTTTGTACTCTGGGTTTTTGTTTGTTTGTTTTTTTTTTTTTGAGGCAGGGTCTCACTCTGTTGCCCAGGCTGGAGTGCAATGGAACAATCATGGCTCACTGCAGCCTCTACCTCCCAGGCTCACACAATCCACCTACCTCAGCCTCCCG
Organism: Pongo pygmaeus; assembly: GCF_028885625.2. NCBI lineage: Eukaryota > Metazoa > Chordata > Mammalia > Primates > Hominidae > Pongo > Pongo pygmaeus. Next base: position 46,834,888 of record NC_072391.2, read on the forward strand.
AGTAGATGGGACTACAGGTACCTGCCACCTCACCTGGCTAATTTTTGCATTTTTTCTAGACATGGGGTTTTGTCTTGCTGGACAGCAAGGTTTTACATAAATGAGCACACAAATCAAGGTATGGGACATTCCCTGCACCCCAGTAGGTTCCCACATGTCCCTCTGAAGGCAGTCACTTCTTCGCCTCTATCACAGACATCCACTTTGCCCACTCCCCAGTGTCACAGGAACAGACATGTGCACCCCACTTCTCTGCTGCCTCTGCTTCCTTTGCTCAACATGTCTACACGAGTCACCCACACTTGGGGGTGGCAACTGGTTGTTCGTCCTTATTGCTGCGTTCATGACGTCCTGTTAATTTTTGTTTTCCAAAGGGTCAGCCAGTTTCCATCCAATCCTTTTCCCCCATCCATGTCACCATGAACAAACAGAAGCCCACAGATCAGATCAGCCCATTCCTTCCTTCCCACCATTTGCTGGGTGGCTCGTTTAAGGTTTAAAGCATTTCCATCACCACGTCTGGCAACCAGACACCACTCAGCAGAGAGCTCCCTCTCCCCTCCGACAGCCCCTTGTGCAGAAAGTCTCATGGCTGAAGCAGCCTGCTGGCCCCAGGGACAGGAGGAGACAGGAAAGGGGCTGTGTCTGTGAGTCACCCACTCCCACAGCCAAACTGCAAGAGGAAGGAGGTCGACGTACTTTTCTCAGGCCAAAAGGAGGATGTGTGTGGGGAAGATGGATGTTGACAAGAGCCCCCAACCCCACAGAGGACCCCTCGCTCCCATGCCCTGCTGCGGGGAACGTGAGAGCCACTCCCAAACACGCAGCCTCTCACCACCAGTCCCCTCCATCTGGGCCAGCATAAGAGAAGACCATGCTGCACTGGGTCCCACTCACTCCACCATTCCTGAACAAATTAAAGCAACCCTGTGTCCATCAACAGAGGAAGGGATAAACAAAAAGTGGGCTAGACACACAATAGACTATGATTCAGCCTTAAAAAAGAAGGCGGGCTGGGACTGAGCTCATGAGGTCCTGCAGAGTGGAGACTTAAATCCAAGGTCAGGGCAAGACATCTGGAGTTCATTGCCAGGACTGTGATGTTACAGAAAAGGACCGTGAAAGTTGTGTGCGGGACCCAACACAGAATCGTGGCCATGAATGGGCTCACTGAGGAATTCAACACCAGCGGTGCCATGAGAAGCCATGCCACCAGCAACAGTGGGAAAGCTACGGAACCTGCCAGCAGATCTACAGTGTGGAGATGGCTCCAAAGATCAACCTCTTGGTGGAAAAGAACTGGCTGGATCGGCGGGGCTGCTGAGCCTGTGGATAGGACGCCCACCTCTTTTTTCTGTTCTTTTTTTTCTTTTTTGAGATGGAGTCTTACTCTGTCCGCCAGGCTGGAGTGTAATGGCACGATCTCGGCCCACTGCAACCTCCATCTCCCAGGTTCAAGCAATTCTCCTGCCTCAACCACTCCCAGTAATCCTCAGCTGTAATCCCCAGCTGGGATTACAGGTGTGTGCCAGCACACCCAGCTAATATATTTTTTTTTTTTTAGTATTTTTAGTAGAGACGGGGTTTCACCACGTTGGCCAGGCTAGTCTCGAACTCCTGACCTCAAGTGATTTGCCCGCCTCGGCCTCCCAAAGTGCTGGCATTACAGCCACCACCCCCAGCCGAGTGCCTCCACCTCTTTTCTTCCTACAACCCCATTCTTGGGGTTTTTCTACCTTCACCTCAATCCCATGTATGCAAAAAGGCCGCCACGTAGAGAAGCAACCCCATGAGCCAGAAATGAGCCTTCTCTTTTATTAAGTGAAAGAAAAAACTGAGTAGAACAGTGTTTGCCAGGGCCTGGGAAAGGGCAATGGTGAGTTTGTGTTTTAATGGGAACATCGTTTCATTTTGGGAAGATGAAAACTTTCTGAAGATAGATGGTGGTGGTAGCTGCAAAGAAAGGTGAATGTACTGTACTTAACGCCACTGAACTGCACACACAAATGGTTAAAATGATAAATTTCATGCGACATATATTTTACTTTAATAAAAACAAATTTTCCTGGGTACAGTGGCTCAGGACTGTAATCCCAGCACTTTGGGAGGCCAAGGCAGGAGGATTGCTTGAGCCCAGGAGTTTGAGACAAGCCTGGGCAACATGGTAAGACCTCATCTCCAAGCACACACACAAAAATATTAATTAGCTGGACATGGTAGCACGCACCTGGAGTCCCAGCTACTTAGGAAGCTGAGGCAGGAGAATCGCTTGAGGCCAGGAAGTCGAGGCTGCAGTGCGCCATGATCGCGCCACTGCACTCCAGCCTGGACAACAGAATGAGACCCTACCTCGAAAAATAAAAAATTAAGTCAAGGAAAAGGGAGGAAATTCTGATATATGCTACAAGCTGGATGAACCTTGAGGACATTATGCTAAGGGAAACAAGCCAGGCACAAAAAGACAAATACTGTATGACTCCACTCACATGAGGGCCTGGCTGCAGTAGTCAAATTCATACAGATAGGCAGTAGAATAGTGGCTGTCAGGGCCTAGGGGATGGGGAATGGGGAGTGAGTGTTTAATGGGAATAGAGTTTCACCTGGGAAAATGAAAAGAACTCTAGAGATGGATGGTGGAGGCAGCTGCATGAGACTGTGAATGTACCTAATGCCACTGAACTGTGCACTTAAAATGGTTATGATAGTAAATTTTATCTTATGTATTTTTACCACAATTTCTAAAAAGAAAATTTTAATGGAGGAAAACAGTAGAATGCTCAGAAAATGTATAGCAGGCAGATGCAAGAAAATTCAAAGCAGAAGTCAGGATATTATCATAGGACCAAATGCAATTCAAGGGAAATATCATTAAATAAGATAAGGTTGTTTCATATTTTTTAAGTGAAGGTTTGCAGCTCCAGCGAGCCTAAAGGAGGAGCCAGGCACAGCGGGTAAGGAAATCTCCTGCCCAAGAAGTGACAGGAAGGCTCCTCTCCCTACTCACACGGGCTCCCAACATCACTCCCAGAAAAGCAAGGTTTGTGGTGGGCAAGAAAACGCGCGTGCTTCCGTCAGCTAGAGGGAGATCTGATGCCACAGCACTGAGAGACCCTCCTTCAGACATCCTCACCCACGCTTTTTCCAAGCCTGTGACCTTCAGAGCAAGTCCGAGGCTCTGGGGGACTCCCAGTCCTTTGGCTTCTTATAAAACAAAGTTTCAGATCCTGGGAGGCCCAGGAAACTCAAAACACTACAGGCCTGAGCCTGAGCCTGAGCCGTGGGGAAGCTGCTAGCCTCTAACTGAGGCCCAGTCTGAAACCAACAGGCAGATTCCCTGCATCTCGGCAATAAAAGCAACAGCTCCAGCACTGCAGACCGAGCCTCAGTCCCTCAGAGGCCAGGCTCATCACAGCAGTATCTCCCTTCTCAATTCCCAGCTGTGCTATAAACTAGGACCTCTGATCCCATTTTACAGGTGAGGAAACTGATGCTCACAAGTCAAGTACTAAGGTTAAAGTCCCAACTAGGAGCTCCTGGGATGCAAACTTATGACCTGGCAGACTCCAGAACCCCAGAACCCAATTTTTTTTTCTTTTCTTTTCTTTTCTTTTTTTTTTTTTTTTTTTTTTTTTTAAGAGGCAGGGTCTCACTCTGTTGCCCAAGCTGTAGTGCAGTGGTGCAAACACAGCTCACTCACTGCAGTCTTGAACTCCTGGGCTCAAGCAGTCCTCCCACATCACAGGTGTGGGCCACTCATGCCCAGATAATGTTTTAATTTTTTTTTTTAGAGATGGGGTCTCACTATGCTGCCCAGGCTGGTCTCAAACAGCTGCCCTCAAGCTCCTCCTGCATCGGCCTCCCAAAGTGCGGGGCTTACAGGCCACCATGCCTGGCCCCAGAACCCAATTCTTAACCATTAGACTATGATGGTCTTCTGAGACATTCAAACAACATGGGGGACTTCATAGCCTGGAGACCTGGGAAGGCCGGGGAAAGCAGAACTCGATGTGGGCCAAGGCACCTACATCTTTGTTCCCAGCCAAGAGGCTGCATCAGGTACAAAAAGACCAAACTATCCCTTAGCCATCATCACACTGATTCATATGGACCATTCTGAGATTTCACAGCACTGGGATCTAGGAATCGATTTGATCCAACAGCCCATGGAGCGCTATTCATTGTCATTGACATCTAATTAGATGTCATTCACTGTCATCCACAACTGATAAAAAAGGGAACTAGTGGAATGATCAGAGAGGGGCATGCACAGTCAGAAGTCACACAGCAAGTTCCCACTGAGTTAGGCCTCATCCTTTAATCCCAGGGACAGTCAGACCCCACCAGGCCCCCCAAGAACATGCCCTCAAACACAGCATCGAGGACAACATTCCAGCAGGCACCAAGACACAGAAGGAATCCTCTGAAGTCCACGCATCCTTCCAGCCAGGCCAATACGCACTGTCTGCCTGCCAGCCTGACACTTGGGCCTTTGTATTTTATTGCTAATTAATTTGGATGGAGATGTCTTTAAAACGAGGCTTACGTCGGGTCCTCCCCACTGTCTGTGAACCAATTTCATTACAACAGAAACCGTGTTGCCAAAATGAGAAATCCCCTCCTTTTCAGGCCTGTGCCCTTGAAGGCATCTTATTAGAAAAGACCATTTCTTAATTAACATTTTTGATCTTTAATCCATTACACATCCCTCTAATCCTGTACGGAGGTGCGGCTGGCCCACTTCCGCAGGCTGGCTCTGGGCTGCACGAGGCTGGCAATTTTAGCGCTGAGGGCTCGTGCACAGCTGGACTCCGCCACGGACAGTCTACAGCTCCCAGACACCACCTCTGCTCCAGCCATGGGTACATCCTCTAGCGGGCGCCGGGAACGGGGGCGCAGCGCGGACACCCCCGGATGGGCCAGTCTGCAGACGAGAGTTCATTTCATTAACCCCTGAGCCCCATCTCTTCTCGGCCCAGAATGGTTTCAAGCAAAGGCTGTTTTAGCAGATCCGGCTCCTGCAAAGCATGAGAGCCGCTAGGCTGGGCTTCCCTTCCACACGTCTCCTGCAACCTGGCCACATCTAAACAGAGAGCCGGTGTCATCAAGGTCACGGCACATGTACTCCCACGCCATTGCCTGCTTTGGAAAGCATTGGACCTGCCTGGTGACCCTGTCCTTCCTGGAAGATTTTCTTCATAGGGTTCTGGGGACCTGCCCACTCCCAGTTTTCCTCCTTCCTCCCTGACACCTTTCTCCATCTCCTCAGTCTCTCCTCATCATCCCATCCTTCAAAGCCGATGTCCCAACCTGCAATGTCAAGGTGGCCCTAGACCTCAGCTCCTCTGTATTCAGTCTATGCTCACCACCCAGTGGGTGCATCTGTCCCAGCCACACACTCATGGCACCCAAAACACATCTCGGTCCCATCCTCCCCGGATTGCCAGAACACATGTTCAAGTGCCCCCTCAACATCTCACGGGCATCTCAAGCTTATCATGGACAAGCCGCACTTTTGAGCCACACCATCCACACCGAGCTGCCCTATGCCCTGACAACTTCTCCCAGCACCCTGCGTCTCAGTGAGCACAGCCCCAGCCACCAGCTGCCCAGGCCAAAAACTTCGCAGGCTTCCTCAGCTCCTCTCCTTTCCTCATGCCCAACATCCAATCCAGAGACAAACTCTGTTCAACCTACCTCCAAAAAGAAACTTGGGCTCACGCCTGTAATCCCAGCACTTTGGGAGACCGAGGCAGGTGGATCACCTGAGGTCAGGAGTTCGAGACCTGCCTGGCCCACATGGCAAAACCCCATCTCTACTAAAAATAAAAAATTAGCCGGGCGTGGTGGTGGGCACCTGTAATCCCAGCTACTCGGGAGGCTGAGGCAGGAGAATCACTTGAACCCGGGAGGCGGAGGTTGCAGTGAGCCGAGATCGCGCCAATGCACTCCAGCCTGGGCAACAGAGTGAGACTCTGTCTTGAAAAAAAAAAGAAAGGAAGAAAGAAAAGAAAAGAAAAGAAAAAAGAAACTCAGAATCTGACCTCTGCTCACCTCCTGACCTTGTTCCCAACCCCATAAGCTTGCACCCGGATGAGTACTTGGTCAGCCCCGACCATCTCTTCCCCATACACAACTAGAGGGATCTCTTCCAGATATAAACCTGATCACGCCACTGCCCTGTGCAAAGCCCTCCCTGGTTCCCCATCAACTCAGAAGAAAAGCCAAGGCGCCCACTAAGGCTCCAGGCCTGAAAAGAGACACTTCTGCCTGCTCCCCTCGACAATCTCCTGACCTCACCTCCTTCCTTTCTGCTCTGTCTTTCCCCTCTCTCCCCCTCTCATCTCCCTGACCTCATGCTCCCCCCACTACCTCATTTCACACCCCCATCTCCCTCCCTCATCTCCAAGCCCACCTCTCCCTCCTCTGCCTGGCACTTGCTCTCCTCCAGGCACAGTGAAGTCCCTTCTGTCCCACAGTGGGGAACGCCTGGGACACTGCTTCCGCTGCTGTGCATGGCTCTAACGCCCCCTCCTTGGCACAGAGGCCTCTCTGACCACCCCAACACAGCCGGCCGTCTCCTCCTCACCTCCCACCACTCTATCTGGTCACCCTGCTGGCCACCCCTAGTGAAAACATGTGGTGCACTTTTATTCATTGATTCATTTTTTACTTTTCTAGTGCCATCTCCCCACAAGACTGTGAGCTCTGAGCACAGCAGAGACTTTGTCAGCTCTGTTCCTGGATGTTCACCAGCACATGGTAGGTGCTCAATAATATCTGTGACTGAAAGGATGAATAAAAGAATGAACGAATGAATGAATGAATGAATGAATGGGCCCTCATGGATCCTGCCAGTGGTGCAGGCTCACAACCATCACAGCCCTTCAACGAGAGGTCTTGCAACAACAGCACCGAGGCTCAGCCAGCAGCAATGGAAAAGGTGGTTAGACATTAAGTAGAACTTCCTGATGCTAGAAGTGCTGAGAAACTGTCCATCCATGAGTAAATGCATAGTGTGAGCCTGGTGCTAGTTTACTGGGGTTAGGGGGAAGGGGGGAGGGAGGGATGGAGAGAACCTGCTCCACGGTGGGAGGGAGACGAAGCCTATGAACGGCTGAGGAAAAGGAACAAGCCAGCATGTGGTCGTCATAGGCTCTGAAGGGCAGGATAGGGGTTCATGGAAAGGACAGGCCCCCCCAGAAGACACATGTGCAAAGGGTTTGTGGAAGGCAAGGACAGCGGTTGGGCCTTGGAAGACTGCCGCTTTGGAGTAGGTGGGAAGGGGGAGAGAGGGTGCTCTTGGAGGGGCACAAGGCATAGGGGCCAGGATGCAGACGAAGGACAAAGTGGGGGCCTACAAGAGATCACCTCCGGGCCCTGCGACATCACCCATCAACGTGGCTCTCCCAGCCAACTGCCCCAGTGAAGCCTCCGTTGCTTCCATCTGGCCCAGGGCACTGAGACTTCCCAAGGTTGTTGGTGGCCTCTGAATCCAGCCAGCCACCCCACAGGAGCCTCCCCACAGCAGCAGGAGGCCATGGCTTCCAGCCCCCCACCTTCCCTCCCTCGCACCAGAGCTTGGAGGGGTGCCGGACGCTGGAGGAGTCGGGGCCAAGGGATGGAGGAGCAGAGAAGCCAATCTTCCCCTCTGCTAAGGCCCAAGGCACCTCCAGGTCAGGCCCTGGGAACTGGGCTGAGAGGTGTTGTTCAGGAGTAAGACTAAGCATAACACCACCGATAGAGACTGGTATCATTTGGCTGTGTCCTGTGTCCGCACCCAAATCTCAGCTTGAATTTCTTTTTTTTTTTTTTTTTTGAGAAGAAGTCTCACTCTCTCACTCTGTCACCCAGGCTGGAGTGCAATGGCGTGATCTCAGCTCACTGCAACCTCCACCTCCCAGGTTCAAGCAATTCTCCTGCCTCAGCCTTCTGAAAGTAGCTGGGATTACAGGCGTGCACCACCAAACCTGGCTAATTTTTGTATTTTTTGTAGAGACAGGGTTTCACCATGGTGGCCGGGCTGGTCTTGAACTCCTGACCTCAAGTGATCCTCCTGCCTCAGCCTCCCAAAATGCTGGGATTACGGGCATGAGCCACCAAGCACAGCCTCATCTTGAATTGCAGTTCCCAAAATTCCTATGTGTTGTGGGAGGGACCCTGTTGGAGATAACTGAATCATGGGGGCAGCTTCCCCCATACTGTTCTCATGGTAGTGAGTAAATCTCACAAGATTGGATGATTTTATGAGGGGTGTGTCCCCCTTTGCTTGGCTCTCATTCTGTCTTGCCTGACACCATGTAAGACGTGCCTTTGCTCTTCCTTTGCCTTTCACCATGATTATGAGGCCTCCCCAGCCATGTGGAACTGTGAAGCCATTAAACCTCTTTTTCTTTATAAATTACCCAGTCTTGGGTATTTCTTCATAGCAGTATGAAAATGGACTCATACAGAGAAAATTCAGCTCCCACATACCCTCACCAGGGTTCTCCCAAGAACTAGAGCCTTAGCCAGGGTTCTCCCAAGAACTAGAGCCAAGAGGATCCACATATGGATGTACCAAAAGAGATGTGTTATGAGGGCCTGGATCACACAGGTATAGAGGCTGGAAACATCCCACCCTGTGTCATCTGCAAGCTGGAAGCCCAGGAAAGCCGATGCTGCAGTTCATGTCCAAATCCCAAGGCCTCAAACCCAGGGAAGCCAATGTTGTCAGTCCCAGTCCCAGGCTGAAGGCGCAAGAAACAGGAGTGCCGACGTCCAAGGGCAGGAGAAGATGGATGTCCCAGCTCAAACAAAGAGAGCAAATTCACCCTTCTTTGCCTTTTCATCCTATCCAGACCATCAGTGGACTGGATGATGCCAGCCTGCACTGGTGAAGGCCATCTGCTTTATTCAGTCCAGCCATCAAAATGCTCATCTCTTCCAGAAACACCTGCACAGTCACACTCTGAAATCATGTTTCACCAGCTGTCTGGGCAGCCCTTAGCCCAGTCATGTTGACACAAAATTGGCCATCACACCTGCCCTGGCACACTGATCCAAGCATCCTTGGTGAACCTGTGGGTCAGGCACAGGCTCACCCCTGTTGTCCCAGCTTCGGGGGCAAGGGAGTACCAGGTTCTAAAGTTAGTCTATGAGGCAAATGTGTCTTAGAGTCAAAGTTATTCCCCAAAACTCTTTCCTCTCCCCTAAGATACAACTGCTGTGGCTTGAGATACATCCATGGAGAATGGCTTGGTGCATACATCAAGCGTGTGGGATGAAAATACATCTTAAAACCCCAGAATCGAATTCACCTGCCCCACAAGGGGCCACAGAGACCAACACTGGAGGGAACAGCAGATTCTCACCCACATCACAGGTTGTATTAGTCCATTCTCACCCTGCTATGAAGAAATATTTGAGACTGGGTAGTTTATAAAGAAAGAGGTTTAATTGACTCACAGTTCCACATGGCTGGGGAGGCCTCAGGAAATGTATAATCATAGCAGAAGGCAAAGGAGAAGCAGGCACCTTCTTCACAGGGCGGCAGGATGGAGCGAGTGCTGAGCGAAGGGGGAAGCCCCTTATAAAACCATCAGATTGGCTGGGCACGGTGGCTTATGCCTATAATCTCAGCACTTTGGGAGGCCAAGGCGAGTGGATCACCTGAGGTCAGGAATTCGAGACCAGCCTGGCCAACACGGCAAAACCCCATCTCTATTAAAAATACAAAAATTAGCCAGGCATGGTGGTGGGTGCCTGTAATCCCAGCTACTCGGGAGGCTGAGGCAGGAGAATCGCTTGAACCCAGGAGGCGAAAATTGCAGTGAGCCAAGATGCCACCATTGCCCTCCAGCCTGGGTGACAGAGCAAGACTCCATCTCACAAAAACAAACAAACAAACAAACAAACAAAAAAAGCCATCAGATTTTGTGAGAACTCACTCACTGTCACGAGAACAGCAGGGGGGAGACTGCCCCCATGATTCAATTATCTCCACCTGTTCCACCTGACACATGGGGATTTGGGGGATTACAATTCAAGAGATTTGGGTGGGGACACAGTGCCTAACCACATCGCAGGTTCCCTGAGTAAGCTAGCTCCTGCTGACTGCAATTGCCAAATCCCTTTACGTTGTTATTGTCCTCATTTTTTGGCAAATGTGCCTATCTATGTTGGAGGAAGTTAAATGATAAATAATGACCTATACATAGGCATATGTTGCTGTCAGCTAAGTAAAGGGTGTGTGGAATCTGTGCTATAGTGCAGCTCTGCCACAAACTTGCTGTGTGACATTGGGCAAGATGCCTAGCCTCTCTGAGCCTCAATTTCCACATATGAAATACAAGAATAATGATAATACCAATGGTCAGAGTGTGCCTGCAAGGACTCAGTGAGGCAATGCCTATGGAAATGTCTGCTTGAGGGAGGCAAGGAGGCAGAGTGACAACCACATGGGTCTTGGGGACAGTGAGCTGAGTCCAAATCCTGACCCAGCCATTTACCAACTGGCTGGCCCCAAGTCTCTGCAAGAGCATGCAAGGAATGCCAGCACAGACATGCACGAGCTCATGGGCAGAACCGCAGGAGCCTACAACAGTCAGCTCCCAAAGCGAAGCCACATTGTGCGGCTGTGGCCCTAGCTGAGCTATGGCCGTCCCCGATGAGTGAGTCCTACACAGCTCTTTCCCAGGCTCCTTGGGGTCCTCAGGCCCTGTGGCTTTGCAGAAGTCAGGGACTGTGGCTGGAATCCCAGGCCGGCCACCTCTCTTTGCTTCCTCTTTCCACGTTTGGAGAAGGCATTTCCTCCCCTTCCAGCCCTGGGCCAGTGGGTCAGGTTTCCACCCAGATGGAAAGTCCCACCCAGGGCCCCCAGAGGACAGCTCACCATGGAAACTCCACAGGGCGCCCGCCAGACACGGAGTAAGTGGCCACTGGCAGGCCTAACTGGGGCAGGCTCCCAGTCCTGCCCACCTCCCCCTCCTGGTGGGCAGGAGAGGGAGAGGGGGATCCAGCCAGACTTCAGATCTCAGACACAGAACAACGTCCCCACACACACAGAACAAAAAGTGGGTGATCGTGCGTGCATGCAGGTGTGCGCATGTCTGTGAGCATGCCCTGAGCCCTCTACGCATTCTGAGCCTCAGTTTCCCTAACTGCACCCCTGTTGGAGGCTGGATTGGACTCAGATAAGATGAGTAAATGCAATCATCCAGTAAGAAGTAAGCAACAGGTGAGCTCTGCCAGATGAAGATCCCCAGGCCTGTCGGAATAAACCACAGCCAAATGACAGTCTGGGCAAGGGAAGGAGGGGACACCGTGAGTGAGGTGCCTCGCTTGGTGTTCAGTTCAAAGGAGAAGCACATAAACAGAGCTTCCCAAACTGTGCTCCAAGATTCCGGGCTTAGGGATAGGTGGTCGTCAAAAAAAGGGATGAAGGACAGATTCTGAGCCCAAGAGTTTTAAGAACCCTCTCTATGACTCAAAGCATCCACAGGCATGTTGAGGGCCCTTGGAGATCCTGCCTTAAAGAAACCCATTTAATTGCACTTAACCAGGCACTTAGGAAAGTTACCCAAGCAGCTGCCCCACCAGCCCCCAGACGCAGCCCAGTGAAGGCAGCGTTGCCTCCGCCCAGCTCCCTCCAGGCTGTACTGCATGGAACTCCAGGGTTGTGCGGTGCACTGAGGCACCGAGCATTTTTCCAGGGTCAATTGAAGAAGGAACTCTAAGAAAGACGTTTCTGGATCGTGTGCCAAATTGTTACTGAGATGGTTCCTGCTGTTTGTCCATTGATTAATGAGGATCCACAGAATAAATCCCTCAGCATTCCAAGCCAGGGGGAAAACACTGGTCTGTCCCAAGCTCTTACATCAGACGGAAGCAGCTTTGATTCTATTTCTCTTTGGGCCTTGGCTACCAGGAGGCTCAAAGGCATCCTGACCCTTCCCTTAGGTTTTGACATAATTAGTCTCTTCATCTATTATTTGAGCTCCCCAGTGACCCACAGGCCACCTCCACAGCCTTTCATTAGTAATCATCACAGTTAGCACTTATTGGGGACATGCTGTGTGCCAGGCACCATGCTGGACACATGCCATGTACCCTCTCACTTGTCCTTATAATTGTGCCACAAGGTAGGGGCTTTGTTATTCCCATTCTACAGATCACGAAACTGAGCTCTGAGAAGGTACAATCACTGAGTCAAGCCCATTCTCGCAGTGAATACACTTAATTTGCGCTGTGTGTGTTCACCTGCCCACTGCTGCCTCCTCACTCTAGAATGTGAGTCCTGGAAGTCAGGGACCCAACTGTGCCCTTGTGGCCTAGAAGGACACAGACGCCTGACAATACTATGATGAATAACTGGTGGTGAATCAGGATTGAAATAAGGGCCTGTCTGCCTGAAAACCCATGCCCTTAACGCTCGTGTCTTTTTGGTCTGCAGGGTTTGGTAAACCTAACGCTAAAGTTAACCTTCAGTGTAACCCTAACCCTGATAACCAAACCTATGCTAACCTCTAGCATAATCCCAAATGAATTAATTAATAAGCCATGAAATGCTCCCTGCCCGGCCCTGTCCTTGGCTCTGTGGGGCAAGGGCTCTGAACACAGAGGCTTGGGCCATTTAGGGAGAGGAGATGCAGGAGCTCAGATGACAGCATAGATGGACTCAGTGAAGATGGTGGGAGCACATGGAGTCGGCAGCAGGGAGAGGGCAGCGGAGACGGAAGGCTGAGTTTCCCTCCTGGGAGGCCTGGCCAGACCTGAGTAGGGCAGACCAGGCCAAGCGGGGCTGGAGCGGCGGTGACGGAATAGGAACGCCGAGCCGACCCCCACTCCCAGGAGCGGCTACTCTGGCCTGCGAGGGCCAGCCCAGCGGGTGGGGAGGCGATGCCCTGCCCAGCTTCCTGCCCCATTCCAAGCTGGCCAGGAGCCCCACAGCCAGCACAGGAAATAACAGGGGCCCCCAGAGGCCGCCCAGGCAGGCCCTGCTCCGAGGCCACCCGGGGAGGGAAGGAGGCCATTGTCGGCCTTTGTTTCAGTTTCCCCAGCATTACCCAGGCTCCAAGAGGCCGCTGGGAGCTCACAAAGCTTCCCCGCAACCTGCAGCTGTCCAGCCTCCCCCAGCCCCGACCCTGGGGACAGGCCTGCCAGGCCCCTGGTCTCTTAAAAAGGCAGGTGCAGGGTGGAAAATGAAGTCACATGCAAGTTGGGGGTGTGGGGCGGCCCATGCAGGCCACAGCAGGCCAGGCAGGCGAACAGACAGATGCACCAAGACTGGGGTCTAGGTCCACACCAGGGTCAGCCCAGCACTGAGTACAAGTGCAAGGGTGCAAATCTTTGGATGGAAAGAATGTCTAGGACCCTGAGGGTACGAAAAAGAAATGGAAGAAAGAAAACAGAGAGCAAGGAGACAATCTGGACATCTTGAACACCCCACCTGGGCACTGTTGCTGATCCTTCAAGGGAGACAGCCCAGAAACAGGCTTTTTCTGCTCATTTGCATGCCTGGGTGTGGATGAGTGAATGCTGCATATGTGTGTATGCCTCTGTATGTGCATGCATTTGTAAGTGTGTGCACATGAGCACTATGTGTATGTTGGCAATGTGAACACACTCCTGTATGCATGTATGGGTGTGCATCTGTGTTATGCATGTGCGTGCATACCTGTGTCTGCAGGCATCTGTGTGGGTGTGCATTATGCATATGCATGTACTTGGTCATGCGTACATATGTGTGTAGTATGGAGGAACATGTATGTGAAGGCCCATGTATGTGAATGTGTGTATTGTGTGGAGTATGCATATGCCAATGTCCACGTACGTGTGTGTGTTTATATGTGCATGGGGGTACATGTGCATTGTGTGCAAATGTGTATCTACATGTGTGTGAGTGTCCATGTGCATTGTGTGGAGTACATTTGCACTGAGTGAGAGTATGAGCATATATATGTGTGAATGTGTGCATGCATCCTTGTGTTTGTGTGCATGTAATATGTGTATGTTGCGTGTGCACATGCATGAACACGCAATGACTTGTGAATTTCCACGTCACCACCAAAGAGCACTCACAGGTTTGTGCCCATCAGCAATCACTCATTCCCACACTGACCCTGGTGGCTTCTCACTAGTGGTGTGACGCTGCAATGACATTAGGGCTTACAGCACATTCTAGTACCCCTCATTCCACAAAGATGCAGTAAGTCTCCACTGAGTCCCAGGCACTGTGAATCAGCAACTACAGAAAGCGTGCCCTAGACTCAGACAAAACCCCAACTAGCTGTGCAGACTGGACCAGTCTCTTTAGCTCTTTGGCCTCAGTTGCTCATCTGTGAGATGGGAATGCTAATACTGTGGTTAACAAGGCTTAAATGAGATAATGCATGTCACAGCCCCCTGTCTGGCACCGAGTGGATGCTCACTAGATGGTTATTATTTTTTAATTGTTATTGTTAAGATAGTGCTAATTGCTGAGGATACAACAGTAAGCAAACAGGCACTGTCCCTGCCTCCACAAGCTTGCCAGGTTTGCAAGGCATTCAGCCTTGATAAGTAGAATAGCCTAAGTAAAATATATCATATTTGCCAGACTAAGCATGAGTCTGATGTGCTAACTACTATCACGTATGGCCAGCGGCCATCAGTTAAAGCAATCAACCATGACAAAGGAGAACAAATTATCAGTGGAGGTAAAATAATAATTTTTTGAACCAGAGAGGCATCAGATAGCCAGGTTCAGCCTAATCTCATGTGTGTGTGAGTGTGTGTGTGAGAGTGTGTGTGTGTGTGTGTGCACCTGCCTGCACACTCAAGGATGTTAAGGGAATGTCAGCTGACATGACAGCAGCCTAACCCCTGTGGGCTGCCTGCAGTCTACAGCAGGGCACCATTGACCATATCCAACCCAGGAGTTGGGCCCTGCAGAGTGTCCACACAGGAAGCCAACACACGCCAGGTGGTGTGGTCAAGCTGACCTTGGCCATTTCCTACTGGGCACTGGCCAATGGACGCACAGTCCATGTGTCCAGCCCCACCCAGGGAAGGAACCTGATCTCAGGTCAGCCTCAGGCCTCTGCCTTTCAGAGCAGACCCTGCCCACCTCCCACCAACCCCCACCCCACCTGGCCTTCCCCTCTTGGGAAACAAGCCATGCCTCACCAACCATGGTGAACAAGAATGGCTCCCTAAGACTCAGTTCCACCCCAAATCTACAGGAAGGTGAAGCGGATTGCCCCAGGCACTGTGGCCATGCCCAGGGATTGCCAGTCACGATGTGGGGAAAAAGGCAGGAAGCTGTGACGATGTGACGAGAAGGAGGGGCCCATCTGAGCCTTCTCTGTCACCCATACAGACCCAAGCTCAGAGCTAAGCTCCTATGGGCACTTCCTTCCACATGGTGTCAATAGCAAAAGTAAAGGTGCAGGGTGCCAGGTGGCACCCTAGGGGTTGAGCGCTCCATGCGGATTCCCTGTGCCATCCTCACAATGGCCTTAGGAAGCAGGCCTATTATTATCCCCATTTCCGATGAGAAAATGAAAGGACAGGGAGGTTTAATAACTTACTTCATATTGAACAGCTAATAAGTATCTAGACCTCAAACACAGATTTTGCTCTAAACAAAGTGAACAAAACTCAGGCCCTGCACTTCCCAGGACAAATACAGACGAAGAAGTGGAGGTGAGGTTCTGCATCTTGGCAGACTTTTGCCAGGCACCTGCCAACTGCCAAGCCAGGGCTGGGCTGTGGGGACACAGAGAATCAGACTTGGTCACTGCTCCCTAGGAGTGAGCAGAGCATCAGGGAGCTGGGTATAAGAAGAGAAGGCGTGTTAGAACCAAGCAGAGGGCAGCAGGAGCCCTGAGGGCCAGGATCAGGAGCTCTTAGGCTCAGGGGGCACAAAATTATGTCAGGACTATCATGGGAAACTTCCTGGAGGAGGTGTCATTTAGGCTGAGCTTCAAAAAATGCCAAGGGGACACACACAGTCTGTGGACCAGCAGCATCATCACCCCAGAGCCTGTTAGAAATGCAGAATCTCAGGCCCTACCCAGACCTGCTGAGTCAGAATCTGCGTCTTGACAAGTTGCACACGTGTTCAAGTTTGAGCAGCACTGGTGCAAACCACCCCAGGACACATAAGGCTGGGCAACACTGGAGGGAGCAGGATGGGCAGCAACTCCCCCAAATGCATGAGGAGTGATGCCATCAGCACCCCACCCCACACACCCCAACCCACAGACATGCCTGACTGTTTACAGGCAGGCTTCAAGTCACCAAGAACTATTGATTTCCAATGTCCACCAGCAGGACAGCGGGATCCTTGGGGACTTAGGAAAGGGCCAACACCAAAGAGAGGCCTTTCCATCCTCAGGGAGCACCCCAGCTTTGGAGAAAGTAGGACTGGCCCCTCCTTGTCTTTACAATCCTCATTACTGATGTCCCCCGAAAAGCCCAACAGCACCAGGAGAGGAGGGGCAGGGCCATGGGCTTGCTGGGGCAGATGGTCCCAAATCAACTGAGCAACTGCGCTGCAAAGTCTCAATGCCAGGCCAGGGACACGAGACAAATGACAGCATCCCTGCCAACAGGGAAGCCCCAAGTCCGTCTCAAGAGGGTAGAAACCAGCAAGACAAGCCTAGCTCCATGGAAGCGAAGTCATCAGCCAGGGTAGAGGTACAGGAGGAAAACAGGAGTCAGAAGACGCACTGCACACGTGTTCATTTCCACATGTCCTGGGCACCAGCACACTTGAGTCCAGAGCACACACGTGTACATGTATGCATGGGCTCTGCATACACATGTGCACAGCAGGCATGTCGACGAGGAAGCCAAGTACAGTGGAGCCCAATGGGGGCCCCAAGGCTGGTGCAGAGCCAGAGGAAAAGGGTGGACAGGAAATGCCACCTCCTCCTCAGAGAACTGGTCCAAGGCAGCCCCAGGGAGCCCAGGATGCAGCACCAACCAGCAGGCAGAGCAGAGGGGCGCTGGAGCCTCCCCCAGCCAGGGGTCTGAATCAGGGCTGCAGCTACCTGGGCATGCTCACACACAAGCACACACACAAGTGCATGCATCCATGTGCACACAAGATACAGAATGCCCTACCCCATGGACTGCTCACCATGGTAACAGAGTGGCCACCTCTCAGCTCCAGTCACCACCTGACGATTTCTGAGGCCCCCTGCGCTGGAGGGGGAGCAGCTCTAACAAAGGCGCAGCCCGGGCTGCCTGGCCAGGGGTCCATGGAGCCGACCCGCCGGCGCATGCCTGCCACGCTCCCCCAGTGAGCTCAGGGCCACCGCGTCTTCCTACCCAGCCTGCCTGGCTCCACTTAGCTCAACTCCCCACAGGCTCCCCAGCCGAGCTAATGAGAAACTCCCCAGCTGGCCCCATATAAAAATGCATTTCATAAGTCTTTAAAATGCTGGGAAATTCTACATCTATTTAGTGAGACTTTTCTGCTCCTTTAAAATGTCCCTTGGTCCTCATCAAGAAGACGATTGGGTTGAGGGCTCAAGCACAAAAGGTGGACGCCACCAGCACACCAGCCCGAAGCCAAAGGGCGCCCAGGCAGCATGCACCACGGGCCACAGCCAGGCAGCTCCAGGCAAGTATCGTGGGTGGGTGGGACATCCCACAGGTGACCCAATGTAGGACGGTCACTTGGGGAAGTGTTTAAAGTGAGACCCAGTGGGGAGCAATGGACACAGAAGAGGGGAACAGTCTCTCCAGCCTTGATTGGGGATTGAAAGAAAAAGTTAGAAGTTGCTGGGAGCCCCTGAGAAAATCTCCAAAGGAGAAAAAAAAGACCACCCACACAAAGATGTTCATCATGGCATTATTTACAACAGCCATCACCTAAAGCAGTCTGAACGTCCAACAGGGGAGAGGCGGAGAATAACATTCATGCCCATCCACTCAAGGGCTCCAGCACAGACACCAAGGTAGGAGGTACGTGGGTCCCAAGATCACAGGAAGCTCAGGTCCAACAGGGACTACAAGGAAACCCACTGCGAGTTCAGCATGGACTTCATCTAGAAGCTTATAGACAAATGGAGCTCGAAAGGGGACTGGGAGAAATGCAAACGCAAGTGCAGAAGCACAGGGGTGTGGGTGGAGTTTCTGTGAAGCTGTTGAAATAATAAATATGCACTCCAACAAAACACAAGCAGGGCGGGAGGCAGCTCCGCGTGGTTCAGAAGTGCAGGCGGGACTGCACGGAGTGGCCTCGCCTCCCCATGGTGACAGGCCCGGGCTTCTGGACATTTCTATCCATTTCCCCAGCCAAAACCTCGGGGCAAAGGACTGCAGGGGATGAGGCTGTCACCTTGGTCAGGAGCAGGGACCCTGACCATTCTCCTCACCCCAACTTTTAACCAGAACCAGGCTAAAAGAAAAATGAGAGGCTTCAATGCATTCTTCCCAAGGAGGTCCCAGGACACCAGCTACCCCATTGCTGGCTCTACCTCCCATCTGAGCAGGTCCCAGAGCCTGCAGCCCTATCCCCACCTTCCCCTGCAAACTGCCCCCATGCCCAACACCCAGATGTGGAAGGAGGGCTGGGGATGGGGCTGGAGGTGGTGTGAGTCCCTGTGGAGAGCCTGGCCCAGTGTTTTCCAGGCCTGGCTTTGAACATGGGAGATGTGTGCAAGGTCTTCAAAACATGAACCTCCTCTCCTTCCAGGCAGCAAATCCTGAGAGCTGGCTTCAGTTAGACTCTTCTACCTGACCCAGGAGTGACCGGGGCACAGAGCTGATTCCAGAGAGTCTCATCTAAAACAAGGCATGGGACCCACATTCTCACCGGCAGGTCTGCCATCTACAGTTGAGGCACTAAATTCATGCATGAGCGGCCTGGGTTCAAACCCCCGCTCTGCGGCTTCTTGGCTGAGTGACCTAGAAGCAAGTTACTAGCATCTCTGTTTCTCGGTTTTCTCACATGGATGTGAAAAGCAGTGGAAAGGAGCCCTGGCTCCTAGAAGCACCTCATAAATGGGAGTGACGGTTCCTATTAACCAGGGCAAGAAGACCTGTCCCATGGCAGGAAAGCCTAAAAGTCTGATCACACCAATAAGGTCTCAGGCTGTGGGGCCATCACGGTCAACTGATGATACTGAGTGTTCCTCTCAAACCACAGGTGTGTCTGTCACCATGCCAGAAATAAACCTACCTAACTTGCCCAGGCATTCACAAGAAGTATGTGTCAGCAAACTAACTGTGTCCTATCTCTGGCCCACCCACAGACCCTTCTCCCCCTGCCTCTCCCTGCTGCCGTTCCAGAGCTGCTATGCTGGATGGAAGCCATGGAGCAGACTCTGCCCAGCCAGTCCCAGAACCCAGCCTGGAGAGGTGGGAGATTCCAATGAGACTCTGACTAGACAACTACATTAAAATGACCCCCTTACCCACTTCACGCTAAGCATGGTAGTACATGCCTGTAATCCCAGCTGCTTGGGAGGCTGAGACAGGAGGATTGTTTGAGCCCAGGAGTTCGAAACCAACTGGGCAACATAGCAAGGCCCTGTCTCAATTAAAAAAAAAAAAAGATGAGCAGCTTCAGCTCCCAGATCAAACTCAGTCACAGGGAAAGAGGAGGTAAATTTCCACATGGTCGTGTTTGTTCCCTGAAACCCCACATCATAGACCTCAGGATGTTTCTGGTGTCTGCCACTTAGAGACCTCATTCCAAAGGGCTTGTGGGAAGAGGGAGGAAATGCTGAAGGCAAGATGTTTCTCCCTACCAGGCTGGGATGGGTGGGAGAGACAGGGGTTGGGGTAGGGTTAGGGTTAGTAGCAGGCTGGGATGGGCAGGAGAGGGGGTGGTTAGGGTTAGAGTTAGGGTTAGTGCCAGGCTGGGATGGGCAGGAAAGAGGGGGGTTAGGGTTAGCATTAGAGTTAGGGTTAGGGTTAGTAGCAGGCTGGGATGGGCGGGAAAGGGGGTTAGGGCTAGGGTTAGAGTAGGGTTAGGGTTAGTAGCAGGCTGGGATGGGTGGGAAAGAGGGGGTTAGGGCTAGCGTTAGGGTTAGTAGCAGGCTGAAATGGGTGGGAAAGGGGGGGGTTAGGGGTAGGGGTAGGCTTAGTACAAGGTTGGGAAGGGTGGGAGAGAGGGGCGTTAGGGTTAGGGCTAGTGCCAGGCTGTGATGGGCAGAAAAAAGGGGATTCGGAGACGTTGGTAGGAGGTAGGTCAAAGGCATTGGGAGCCTTTGGAAGGCCGAGGCTTGCAGATCACAAGGTCAGAAGATTGAGATCATCCTGGCCAACATGGTGAAACCCCGTCTCTATTAAAAATATAAAAATTAGCTGGGCGTGATGTCACATGCCTGTAGTCCCAGCTACTCGGGAGGCTGAGGCAGGAGAATCGTTTGAACCTGGGAGGTGGAGGTTGTGGTGAGCCAAGATGGTGCCACTGCACTCCAGCCTGGCAACAGAGCAAGACTCCATCTCAAAAAAAAAAAAAAGAAAATAAAAAAAAAATCCATGAGTTGTCCAGAATGAGATACCTTCATACCTACTAGGAAGGTTAGAATTTACAAAAAGGAAAATAACAAGTGTTGACAAGGACTTGGAAAAAGTGGAATCCTCATGAGCAGTGGGAATGTAAAATGCCTGGGAAGGTCTTGTGGCTCCTCCAAAGGTTAAACATAAAGTTACCCTATAACCCAGCAATTCCGCACCTACAAACACACCCAAAAGAACTAAAAACAAGCATTCAAGCAAAAACTTGTACATTGCCAGGTGCAGTGACACACACCTGTAGTCCCCGCTATGAGGGGAGGCTGAGGCAGGAGGATCCCTTGAGGTAGGAGTTCAAATCCAGCCTGGGCAACATAGCTAGACTCCATCTCTAAAAACAAAACAAAACTTCTATGTGGATATTCACAGCATCACTATTCACAATAGCCAGAAGATGAAAACAACCAAAATGTCAATCGACAATACCCAAACAAAATGTGGTCCTTCCATACAGTAGAATATTATACAGCCCTAAAAAGGGGTGAAGGACAGACACCTCCTATAATAACATGGATGAACCTTGAAAATATTAGGCTAAGTGAAAGAAGCTAGTCAATGGAGATTACGTATTATATGACTCCACTGACAGGATGTCCAGAATAAGCAAGTCTACAGAGACAGAAAGTGGATCAGCCAGGTGCCGTGGCTCATGCCTGTAATCCCAGCACTTTGGGAGGCTAAGGTGGGTAGATCACCTGAGGTCAGGAGTTCAAGACCAGCCTGGCCAACATGGTGAAACCCCATCTCTACTAAAAATACAAAAATTAGTCAGGTGTGGTGGCACACGTCTGTAATCCCAGCTACTCGGAAGGCTGAGGCAGGAGAATCGCTTGAACCCAGGAGGTGGAGATTGCAGTTAGCTGAGATCGCGCCACTGCACTCCAGCCTAGGCAACAGAGTGAGACTCTGTCTCAAATAAAAAAAAAAAAAAAGAAAAAGAAAGTGGATCAATGGCTGCCTGGGGCTGGGAGGGGTAGGAGGGCAGGGGTGATAGCTAAGGATACAGTGTTTCTTTTTTATTATTTTTTTCTTTTTCTTTTATTTAGTTAGTTATTTTAGAGGCAGGCAGGCAGGTTATCACTCTGTCACCCAGGCTGGAGTGCAGTGTCGTGATCATAACTCACCATAACCTCAAACTCTTGGGCTCAAGTGATTCTCTTGCCTCAGCCTCCCAAGTAGCTGGGATTACAGGTGCATGCCACCATGCCCAGGGCTGTTTTGTTTTCATTCTTTGTAGAGACAGGGTCTCACTATATTACCCAGGCTGGTCTCAAACTCCAGGGCTCAAGCAATCCTCCTGCCTTGGCCTCCCAAAGTGCTGGGATTACAGGCATGAGCCACCACGCCTGGTCCAGAGTTTCCTTTTAAGGACATGAAAATGTTCTAAGTTGACTGTAGTAATGGTCACACATATCTCTAAATATACCAAAATTCACTTTAAATGGGTGAATTGTATGATATGTGAATTATATCTCAATAAAGCTGTTTTTAAAAAGATATAGGCTGGGTTTGTTTTTGTTTTTTTTTTTAAGAATCTAAAGATTTCTTATGAAAATCCAGCTTTCTGGCTTTTCTTTTAAAACCTCTGAAGATCTGGCAACTCTGGACCCAGCCAGAATTCTGGCAATTCATGGCCCAGCCGGCAGGAGCTGAGGGCCAGCCATCCCCTTTGCAGGGTCTGTGTCACCATCCACCACGGCCCCGTCATGTATCAGCCCACCTGGGCCACTAGCTTGCCTCGGGTGGGCCTTTGAGTTTGTGACCCTGGCAAGGTTTTCCCATTTGCAAAGGACTTTCACATTTGTAAGGAGTTCACACCTATGGCCTGGCAAGGTGGGAGAAGTTGGGGTTAGCAGGAGAAGAAGAATGACCCATGAACTCCCCTGAAGTCACACATGAAACCCTGTATGTGTCCGAAAGAGAATCCACACAGTTCCACTGGATGCCCAAAGGCACCTGTGGCTCAAAACAGGTTAAGAACTCCTCCAGCTCCACACCTCCAAGGCACCCCCACATCTTGACTCCAAATGAAGTGCTCCTTCCCCTGGACCCACCATTAGCAGCCCCATTCGCCAGCAAGTGGCATGAGTGGGCCTGCGCACTCCGCTCCCCACGCCCCTGCCTCCAGACTGCAGGATATTGCCATGAGCTGATCATTTCGCTCCTTTCCCTGCCAGGCAAGGCCAGGCTCTCCATCACTGTCAGGGCCCCTGCTCGAGGGCACGGAAGGAGCAAGCCTGGTTGTTTCTGGGGGCGGAGGGCCACAGGGTCCCCACTGGCAGGGTGGCCAGGGGAGGCCAGGGGTGAGTGAAGACACAAACTGCGCATTCTGCTTGTTTATTGCAGTTCTCCATCACACACCCAGGGCTGGGCAAAGCAGGGGAGAGGAAGGCGCATGAAAAGCTTGCGCTCTGGGCCAACAGGGCCCCCCTAGAAGAGGGGCTGCTCCATGCCTTACAGTTCTCCCTTCCTCCTGGTAAACTGCCCTCAGCCCAGGGACACTGGGGGCCTGTGAGCAGGACCACCTATGCCCTGCAGCCACCAGGCCTGTCCTGCCAGGGACCTTCCAGAGGTCCCCATAATGCCCTGCCTTCAGGTGCTGCTCAGCTCTCCACCTCCCGATGCCAAGTGGTGCAGAGGTGAAACCACAGGCTCTGGCTTCCGGAGGACTTGGGTTCGAGTCCCTGATCCACAGCTTGCCGACTGGGGACCGTGGATTCACTACTGTATGGCTCCAAGCTCCTTCCCTCATCTGTCAAATGAGGATGGGGATTCTCAGTAGCAGTGCCAAGGATGGCCTGGGAAGTTTTGCTCCCCCATAATCTTCTTTGGCATCTGCTGCCATTCTCTGATGTGGCCAAGTGACATTTTCTCAGTTTAATGAAAAGTATTAGACAAAAGCAGCTTTCACCAGGCCTTTGGCCCTGGTGTCCACCAGATGGCTGTCCCTAAACCAAGCCCATGGAGAAATTATGGAGCTGCTGCTGGAAGTGGCACCCACCTTACAGAGCTGTCACAATGGCTCAGCAAGATGCTGCAGGTAGAGTGTTCACTCAGTGCCTGGCACGCACTAAGTAAGTGCTCAATAAATGTGACATCGCCCACGTCCAGGGCTACCTCCCACACTGACTTCTGCCTGCCACCCAGGCTTGGAGCCATCTCACATGCCCCATGGTCAGGGAATACAAGCTGACTTTAATAGCCCAATTCCAATAGAACTGGGAAGGAAAATTTATCACACGCACGGCACAAACTATTAATAAAAAAACAAAACAAACAAAAAGAAAAAACACCAGCAAAAATGAGCCAAAGAAAACAAAACAATTCCTGGCCTGGCTGTCTGGCTGCGGATTATCCACTGCCAGGGATGCTCTGCCCTCCCTCTCCCCATAGCAGAGCAGAGAATCCGAAACTGGCACCGTGGCGAGCCATGGCTGTGGAGTCACAAGGAGTGTGCATCCTCCTACATGCACGAGGCATGCTCAGCTCTTGCCTGGAAACTGGCAAATCCCACAGCTCCCACTACTCCCAGGCACCCCAGAGAGGCCCTAAGACTGGCTGCCCAACTATGGAATTACAGAACTACAGAACCCAGGTCCCTAGCATCAACACCGCCCTTGCCTTCTGCAAGCTGGGAGACACCTCACTGCCTAAGGATGCAGCTGGGGTGCTTGACACCCCCCTGCCCAGGGCTGTCTGTCTATAGCAATCACTGCCAGCACCCTCCTTGCACGCCACTGCTGTTCCCATCTGTCTGCATCACCTCCGCCCCACCAGGAAAGCAGCTGGGAAGGAGGACCTTCTGTAGACAACACTGGGCTGAGTGCTTTCCTAGTTCAGGGGTTTGGGGTACAGTGGGATCCTCTCTAGAGCGGGCAGCCAGACTGAGCCCCTGCACCCCTCGTCTCTCAGGAGGACTACATCTCTGAGACACGGTGCGTTATGGCCTTGCTGTTTCCGCCAACCATGGGGAACACACTCCCTGCACAGCAGACACACAGGGGGCTACACAGCCCCTTCCCCCAGCCTCCTATCTGCCCAGTGCTGACCCCAAGGCCTGTCCTAGTCCTGGACCCTCCTCCCTAGAATTTGAGCACCACTCATCACGTTGGCTTCAGACAAGGCCCCTCTCTATGGAGGAAGCCCCTGTCACCAAGGGCCAGGGCACCTGCAGCCACAACAGTGCCAAAACCTGGGTCAACCAGGACCCTGCAGACTCTGCAGGCAGCATTAGCTCCTGCTGGAAAGGACACGCAACCAGGGGCCACAGGCTTGAGTTCGAGGGCTTAGTCTCCTTTCCCAAATTTCATTGAACCATCTTCAAGCTTCCTGCTGAATCTCCGTATTCTGTACTATTAACACTTTCTTGTCAACTCAGTTTTTTCACTTAAATGAATTTAGCATCATTGTAAGTCACAAATGTCTATAATATCACACATTAGACACATAACCATGAAAACATTAAATGTTTATATACCTGATGCCTAACCGCGTTTTTGAAATACTGACCCAGAGCAAATCTCTCCTCCTGCTTCAGTTTCCACAACTAAAAGAGGAGAAGCTTGGACTGAATGTTCCCTCATGGGCCTCCTCAGGCCTTAAGATTCTGCAGCTCCAGCTCCCCCACGAATCCAGA
The DNA here is from genome assembly GCF_028885625.2 of Pongo pygmaeus. Lineage (NCBI taxonomy): Eukaryota > Metazoa > Chordata > Mammalia > Primates > Hominidae > Pongo > Pongo pygmaeus. The sequence continues at coordinate 46,860,020 of NC_072391.2, forward strand.
AAAAGCTGGTCAGGATCCCAGGGCAGGCCTGGCCCAAGGCAGGGGAGGAGGACAAGGAAGGGGATCCCAGCGCCTGCCGGACAGGGAGCCAGGGGCACCACTGCCAAGAGAGGCCCTGGCTGCATGCAGAGAAAACAGGAGAGCCTGGGCCCTCACTCAGGAGCTCCCAAAGACCCCCCAAAGCCAGTTGTAATCTCAGTACTCATGGGAAGGCTCCAAGCTACAAAACTTCACAGTTAGAAAAACTTTACTCATCCACTTCTTTTTACAGCTAAGAAACAGAGGTACAGGAAAGAGCTTATGCAGGAATCCTGACTGTCATGTCACCCCCAACACCCCACGAGTCTGAGCTCCCTCTGTTACCTCTCCCTGGAGGCATGAGCTCAGCTCTGCCAGCCCTGAGAGTGCAGAGCAGCCCCTTCCAGGGAGGGAAAGAGGAATTCTGATGTAGACTGGAGTTTAAAAGTCCTATTAAAGTGGCTTTTATGCAATTAGATTGGAATGAATGTGCAGTGACGCCCATAGCAGGGAGCTTCAAGGCTTGTACAGTGGGAAAATCACCGCCCATCTGAACTGTACCCACAAGAAGGAAACGTGGCCCTCGGGAGAATAAGGGAATATTAGTCTCCGTATGTAATAGATTTTATTGACCATATGGAACTGATATAAAAATTGTGTTGCATGGGGTAGTCTGGATTGGAGGCAGGAATGTGACATGAAGAATATCATTTCCATAACCAGCTGGGTGGCTTTCTGAGTTCCTGGGCCAGCCCCCAGGACCCCCTGCAACTCTTCCACCAGCCCCCGGGCATTTACCTGCTGCTGTCACAGAGGAATCCCAGGCCAGCGAGAAGTCTGAGGCCTCCCCCTCTTCAACTGAAAGAGAGAACAGAGATGGGCCTGTGAGTTTGAAGGCTGTACAAATAGATCAGGTAAGGCGCAGGGCGAGGAAGAAGGAACATTTGTGGGGGTCCTTATTATAATACCCATCACCAGGGGAGAGGGGGCAAAGCCTACAAAGAGGCCTTCATTGGTTTCATAGAGATGTAAAATGATCGGAATAAAACAGGAATAGCAAGTTAAGTGCTGGATCAGTTATGGTTTCCCCAGCCCTGTGCCCCGGCAGACTTCACTAATCAATCTCAGCACTGCCTCAAGAAACCAATAAGGTTGCTCTCAGAGATCAGCAAAGTGGTGAGAGCTCATGACCCTGCTGAGACCTGACCCACAGACAGACCTCAGGACACACTGAGGTCAACTCTCCCAATGACAGCACATCTGAGCACTGCAACTCATGAGCTGACAACATCAGAAGGCAACCAGCCTCCTCCCATTCCACCCAGGACCCCACAGAACCAAGCTGGGCAGAGATAGGGTGTCCCCACCATCCCACACCGCAGGACATAAGCCCAGGCTGGTAGAGGCCATGCACTAGGAGAATATGGGAGAAACACTACACAGCATAACAACACTCTTGTCCTGGAATTAATCCCAGTCTGGGGCATGTAATAATATTAAAGCTGGGTTATGGACTTTGTAAATGGAACTTCATTTAAGCCAAAAATGTGCATACACAGTATTTTTCAGATTTAATGGCCTTTCTAGCTCTGCATATGTGCAGGCTGAAGCCACCACGAACCACCCAGTTCTCTCTGCACTGTCGATGTTCTTGCTGGCACCACGTGGGTGCACACTGAGCCAGGCACTGTGCTGGGGCTTTGCAGCCATCACTGGGTTTAGTTTTCCTCAACGGACTCTCAGAGGGGTGTCTGACGTCTTACAGGTAGTGAGAGCCACGAAGAGTTTGGGCTCAAACCCAGTGTTGTCTGTCTCCAAGGTTGCTTTGAAAACCACTGTTGACCGGGGTACAAAGGATGCTATCCAGAACCCTAGCAACTCAGACTGGAGGGCAGTGACCACAACCCACCACGTGGAAGGTATGTACAACACGCAGGCAGCCACCTTGCGAGTGGAGCAAGCAGGCTGGCTTGTGGTCGGAACCTGAGTTCTAGCACAAGGCACAGCCTGCCTTCAAATCTCAGCTCTGCCTCTTACTAGCTGTATATGACCTGAGCAAATGATCTAACCTCTGGGTTTCTGTTTTCCCACTTCAAAAATGGAGAAAATAATGGTACCTAAGCCATAGGGCTGCTGGGAAGATTAAATGGGATAACGTCTGTGCAGCACTGGGCGCTGTGCTGGCACAGGGTAACTGCCCCCATAATAATGTCAGGGCTGTCATCTGCTGGAACAGTGGCCCAACCAACCGAGTGGGGGTCGATGCCACAGCTCAAACAGTCCTGCTCTACGTGGTGCTCTACATGGTGCAATCTACCCCCTTGACCATCTAACCATGGTCTTCCTCCTTCCCAAAGCCTCACAAAATGGGTTTCTCTGAACCCTGAGAAACAGCACATGCAAGAGGGAACATCCGCGAGCAACTAGCCAAGTTGCTAATGAAGTGTGCTCTCTTTTCCAAGCCCGCATCCTGAGAGTGGACAGGCAGGATCAAGACAATGAAATGCACAGATAATTTGAGCTGGGACCCAAGCTATTGTTTTACTTAGCTAGTTACAGCTGGGGTGGGTTTTCAAATGTGCAGCTTTATAAATAGCAATCAAGACCTCGTGTCAGACAAAATTGATATTATTCACTAAAATGATTCCAACCAGACAGCCTCCAAAACACGGGTGGCTAATGCCTAAAGCCATCAGAAGCGGGCCATGCACGGAAGGAGCTGTTGTTAACAGTGTTCAATGCTATGCCAAAAAATCAGTTTCCCTTACATTTCATCTTTTACTTACACACACACGTAAATATATGGTGCTTCTATTAAGAGACTGCTGCCAGTGTGCAAGGTTACCATGCTGCCATTTTGTTAGACACCTTCAACAAGGTCTCCATGGGTCCCTAAACCTTAAGAATGACGTAAAGCTATATGAGCTGATAAAGAGGTCAGATATGTTAAATTTGAAAGAAAAAGCACAAAAAATGTGTTCAGCAGAATCCCTTTTGTGTGCATTAAAAAGACACGTCCAGGGCCGAACACAGTGGTTTATGCCTGTAATCTCAGCACTTTGGGAGGCAAAGGCAGGCAGATCACTTGAGGTCAGGAGTTCGAGGCCAGCTTGGCCAACATGGTGAAACCCCATCTCTACTAAAAATACAAAACTTAGCCAGGCATGGTGGTGCATGCCTGTAGTCTCAGCTACTCAGGAGGCTAAGGCAAGAGAATCGCCTGAACCTGGGAGGTGGAGACTGCAGTGAGCTGATACTGCACCACTGCTCTCAGCCTGGGCACGACAGAATGAGACTCCATCTCAAAAAAAAAAAAAAAAAAAAGAAAGAAAGAAAGTGGATCGGTGGTTGCCTGGGGCTGGGAGGGGTAGGAAGGTAGGGGTGATAGTTAAGGATACAGAGTTTCTTTTTTATTTTTTTTTTCTTTTTCTTTTATTGATTTAGTCATCTGCAGGTATCAGGGCATTAATACATGATCCCAGTTCTCCTCTGACCTCTGTGCACCCAGGTATCAGGACAAATAGTCTGCACACTTACACCCACTCAAGGTGGTTTAGTTAAGAAGTGTGACCACCCAAGTCACTGAACTTGAGGATGTCCCAAAGATGTCAAGTCATCCTCTTAGGAAGATCTGGCCTCGGCCATAATGGGAAAGAGAACAGGGAAACACCCACCATTTTGGAGCTCTGGGGGAAGTCAAAGCTCTGTGCTGGGTCCCAGAAGTCCAGACAGGCCTGCATGGGCAGAAAGAGGAGGAAAGTGACCCAGTGCTAACTGGCTGGGGAGGTCCAGAGTGGCAGACCTCACTACAGGCTTCCTGGTCCCTCACTGCAAGCAGCCGCATGACACAATGCAGTCCCTGGAACCACGTCCTTGTGTGGTGAGGGATCTGTGGGTCACCTTACTTACGACTTGGGTGTTAATGCGTTTTCCTACAACTGCAGGCACCACTCCTCTCACATGCCCTCCTCTAACCCATATTCTGCTTTTGAAGGTAGACGCACACCTTCAAAGGTGAATATGGGCTAGAGGATTCAAAAAACAGAAAAATATAAACAGAATATGGGCTAGAGGATTGTTTTATGAGACAGGCTCATGCTCTGTTGTACAGGCTGGAGTGCAGTGGTGCGATCATAGCTCACTGCTCAGTCTTGACCTCCTGAGCTCAAGTGATCCTCCCACCCAAGCCTCCTGCATAGCTAAGACTATAAGCATGTGCCACTTCATCTGGCCAATTTTTTTATTTTTATTCTTTTCATAGAGACAGGGTCTTGCTATGTTGCTCAGGCTTGTCTCAAACTCCTGGGCTCAAGTGATCCCCACCTCAGCCTCCCAAAGCACTGGGGTTACAGGCATGAGCCACCACGCCTGGTTTTTATACATTCTTGATGAGAAAGAGTCAACACCCAACCCCCCACCAGCCCCATAAGGCCCTGTGCTACCCGGCAATGAGTGTGAGGTTTTTTCTCCCCACAGCTGCACTCTTCTGTCCAGACTGGATCTCCAGCAATGGCATCACTAGCAGGGGCAGCAGGCACAGAGGAAGGAGGGCCCGTCTGCAGCTGGAGCCGGGGCCAGGTGGCCCGAGCCCACACCGGCAGCAGGCACTCTCTGGGGGCCCAAGCAGCAAGCCCCCGACATCCCTAAGAGGGAGTTCTGCTGCCGAGCCCCACTGCACACTGAAGACTCGCGGCTCAGAGAAACCCCAATCCACACAGGGGCCAATACGGACAACACACCAAAGGGGCTACTCGGCCGGCCCGAGGCGCCTCCTGCAGACATCCCCAGCTCCATGTCTAGTTGTTTAATGTATACAATAATCGGCCCCACTGAATCCAAGAGATACACACCCCCACCCTACCCCACTTCAAGGGGAACACAGGACTCCTGTGGATGATGGGCATTTGTAAGGTAGGTGGATGGCCAGGGTGTGCCCACACTGGAGGGCACACAGAGTATACAGGCATAGGGAAAGCACGTGAAGCAAGTGTGTGCACACAGAGAGGAAGCATGGGGGCAAGTGTGTGACACAGAGCAGAGGCATGGGGGCAAGTGTGTGACACAGAGCGGAGGCATGGGGGCAAGTGTGTGACAGAGCGGAGGCATGGGGGCAAGTGTGTGACACAGAGCGGAGGCATGGGGGCAAGTGTGTGACAGAGCGGAGGTATGGGGGCAAGTGTGTGACAGAGCGGAGGTATGGGGGCAAGTGTGTGACACAGAGTGGAGGCATGGGGGCAAGTGTGTGACACAGAGCGGAGGCATGGGGGCAAGTGTGTGACACAGAGCAGAGGCATGGGGGCAAGTGTGTGCACACAAGGAGGGCATGCAGGGTGGATGTGAATACACAGGGACGGGGCACATGGCACAGCCCGATTCACCATGACACTAACGAAGCCCCAGTTCTAGAGCCCTTTGCAAACACAAGCCCCTCTGCACACTGGGAGGGGTCCCAGCAGTGGGGTTCTGTAGCCCTACATGTTTTGTAACATTTACAAAGAAAAGATCTGTTACCTACTTAAGACCTCTCTGTCTCTGTCTGTCTGTCTCTCTCTCTCTCTCGCTCTCTGAGACAGGGTCTTTGTTGTCTAGGCTGGAGTGCAGTGGTGTGATCACAGCTCACTGCAGGCACAACCTCCTGGCTAAGGTGATTTTCCTGCCTCAGCCTCCCGAGCAGCTGGAGCCACAGGCACATGCCACCACGCATGGTGGATTTTTGTAGTTTGTTTTTTTGTTTGTTTGTTTGTTTTTGTTTTTTTTGTGGAGACAGGTTTTTGCCATGTTGCCCAGGCTGGTCTTGAACTCCTGACCTCAAGCAACCCTCCCACCTTGGCCTCCTAAAGTGCTGGAGTTACAGGTGGGAGCCACTGCGCCTAGCCCACTTTTTCTTTCTACTCCAAACTCTCTTCCATCCCATTTCCTCTCCTGTCGGTCACCTTGAGAACGGCCACAGGCATTTTGCATTTTTTGTCCCAAAGGATTCCCCCAGTTGTTTCAGCCCTACGGCCCCACACACAAGCTCTGTGCTGGGGCCAGGCAGTGGACTTCGAGTACCCTCTGTTCAAGCACACGTGCAGGTGTGCACATGCTCATGTGTGGGATGCAGAAAGGCTCCGGAGTGGCCCAGGTCACATGGCCAGGCTGCAGCTGCCCACTCCTGCCCCGTGGTCTACCAGCTCCTGCTCATGATTCCCAGACCTGACCTTGCAGGGCAGCTTCTGGCTTAGCCCCTGCATAACCCGAACACCTCTCATTATTCCTTCCACCTATTGGTTTCCTAGGCTTTTATCTGCCTCCCTCACGGGACCATGCCTGTCTTGTTCATTGTTGTATCCCAGTGCCTAGCTCAGTGCAAACATAGTAGCAGGTGCTCAACAAAAAACAAAAATTTTATTTTTGGAAACGGAGTCTCACTCTTGTCACCCAGGTTGGGGTACAATAGTGTGATCTCAGCTCACTGCAACCTCTGCCTCCTGAGCAATTCTCCTGCCTCAGCCTCCCGAGTAGCTGGGATTACAGGTGCTTATCATCATGCACGGCTAAATTTTGTATTTGTAGTAGAAACAGGGCTTCACCATGTTAGCCAGGCTGGTCTTGAACTCTTGACCTCAGGTGATCCACCCGCCTCAGCCTCCCAAAATGCTGGGATTACAGGCATGAGTCACTGCACCCGGCCCAAATTTTTTAATCAATAAGCACACAGGATGTGTGGTGACATCCCAGAGGGCCTGCAGCAGGGCTGGGCTTTGTTCAGGCAGTGGGCAAGGCAGCCACAGACACACCTGCCCCCTCCAAGCCACTACTGTCCCCACCCCATCACACTAGAGTCACACCAGCTCTGGGAGCAGAAGGTCACACATGCCAATCCAGCTCCCTCATGGCGCTCACACTTGCCCTGGCCTTGAGCACAAACCACTCCTGCCTGGGGTCAGGCAGGCACTGAACAGAAAACTCTGGCCACAGAATCCAGTTACAGAGTGGATGGAGCAGGGAGTGCTTCCTGCCCATGCAATGGGAATCATCATCGCTCATCAGAGATGGGATCCTTCCCAGGGCTGAGTGTGACCTCAACAATCAGGTGGCCCTGGGAGGGCCCAAGGGCACCACAGTAGCCCCGCGAGGAGCTCCTGCTAAAACACTTCACCGGACAGGGCCTTGGAGGCCCTGCCCCGACAGGGATGGAGAGGGCTGCACAGGGAGGTAGGAACGGGCTCCTTGATCTTAAGACTCCCAGCTGTCCTGGGATAATCCCCCCAAGCTGCGGAGACTGGTGGGCGACGTCCAGCAGCCTCTGGACAAGGGCTGCTGCAGAAAGCCCTTCAAAGGAGCACCTGAACACATCCTGTTAAGAGAAAGGGGGTGTTTGCGGCCATCTCTGAAGTCCTGGGGGACTTCCAGTTCCCTGTGTGAGTCAAGATCCTTAACAATGGACAAGAAGGAGCTCAAAGAGGCCAGAGGGCCCTTAGAGGGCACCTGCTTGGTGGCAGCAGGTCTAAGACTAGCTCTCACTATTAACCATGGTTCCTGGGGTGCATTAAGAAGGATTCTGGGGCTCTGCCAGGGCTTCAGGCAGATCAGGACTCCACACTGACTCTCAGCTATGGGGTCACAAGTTGTGGGAGGCTGATTGACAAATTGGAGTATAAAGTCCCCCCAAATGCTGTCATCCCAACTCCACAGCAGGTGCATAAGTAGCTGCAACTCTCCTGCTCTGGGATTGGCCACAGCTCGTCCCCTGTGCACTAGCACAGGCCTTGCCACCACCGAGATCCCTTGTGTGCTGGGCCTCTGGATTTTGGATATCCAGTGGCACAGAGCAAGTGGCACTAGGCAGACACCTGCGTGCACCACCTCCTCCAGGTCACTTGCTCTTGGCCTGGAGAGTAATGCCCTCCACCCAGAGGGCTCCCCAACACCTCACAGAGGCAGAAGAGATGGAGCTGGAGAGGGAAACAGAAAGGGAAGGTGAAAGCTGGGCATGGGGTCTGGAAAATGGGCCCAGAACACAGCAGTGGGGCCCAGACAGGGCTGGGGCCCTGCTCAGGAGTTTGTCAAAGTCAGGCAAGATGTGTTTCGGCAGAGAAGGTTCAGGTCAAAGGCAGGAAAGCTCGGGGGACAGATTCTGAGGCAGACAGTGGCAGGAGGTGAATGAGAGACAAACAGAGGCTAGTGCTGGTCCAAGGGTCAGAGGAGGCCTCTATTAGGGCCAGGGAAGAACCCAGAATGCTCCTTTCTGAACTCCAAAATCCACGCTAGGGCCACTTGCATAGCCTGGCTTCAAGGCTGGAAGAAGGCTCTGGGTGTGAGCTGCTGCACACAGGCACAGAAGGGCACTGTTCTGGGGAAAGGATCCATAGATTTCATCAGAAGATCTAGAATCACCTCCACCCCCAAAATAACTTCAAGCACCCATAGACCAATGGCTCTCATTTGCGAAGTTTTCTCAGCTACTTTCCCCAAGGCCTTGGGAAACCTCCCCATGCTTTGCTGGCCCCTGAGACCATCCCACCCTTACAGCATCCCATGCCTCCCCAGAGACATCCCTGTCCCAGCAGAGGTGTGGTGGCCAGGCAAGGGGCACGCGACTGCCCCTCCTTAGCTCACCCTTAGGGAAACCCTCTCACACACTGCAGGCCAAGGCCACGACAGGTAAAGGGGACAGCGAGAGCCCCAAGTCTCATTGTCAAGCATGAAACAGAGCATCACTGCTCCTGACTTACTACTAAGCAACCTTCAGGAATGGAAAAGCATAGACCAGGCAGGGAGGCCCAGCAGGTAGAGCGGTATAGGCCAAGCACTGCACAGAAGGGCAAGCAAAGGTGGCGAGAAAGAGCTGAAATGTGACCCACACTCTGTCTACCCAGCACTGTGTCCTGGTGCAGGGCTGCGAATGCCCAGAGAAAGGAGTGCCCGTTCCTTTGCACAAAAGCATAGCCGATCGCTTTTCTACAGCCCATGATCATCTTTGGCATCACGCTCCTAGGTCAAATGACCAGGGTCAAGTGCAGACAAACCCAACGAGGAAGCCCACATCCTCCAGGCTCCTTTCAGGTGGCGATGTGTTCAGGCAGTGGGTGGGGTAGGGGTGATTGCATGCAAAAGCCAAGGCTCCCTGCAGCTAAAGCTAAAACCAACCAACACCTCCACTGACAGGCCCCTTGGCACCAAGCTCAGACCCTCAGAAAAGCCACAATATGACAGTCTCATCACAATCACCTTTGTTTAACTCTCGTGATTCACCCTGACCACTTGCTGAAAAGAGAACAAGCTGTTTCAACAGCACAGGTAAGATCGCCTGCCATTATGCCCTGAAGTGAGGGTGAAAGGGACAGGACCCTCTGGCTCTGTCTCATGGGTCTCTCTGTCCACACCCTGCCCCCCAATATATGGGCATCTCACCAAAAGGAGGCTGGGTCTAGTATTTAAAGAAACCTATTTTTTAGGCCAGGCACAGTCACTCACACCTATGATACCAGCACTTTGGGAGGCCAAGGCAGGAGGATTGCTTGAGCCAAGGAGTTTCAGGCCAGCCAGGGCAACATAGCAAGATCCTATCTCCATAAAAAATTTAAAAAGTAACCAGACATGTGGTATGTGCCTGTCATCCCAGCAACTCGGGAGGCTGAGATGGGAGGATCACTTGAGCCCAGGAGTTCGAGGCCGCAGTGAGCTATGATCACATCACTGCACTCCAGCCTGGGTGATAGAGCAAGACCCTATCTGTTAAAAGAAGAAAGAAGGCCAGGTGCAGAGGCTCATGCCTGTAATCCCAACACTTACAGAGGTTGAGGTGGGCAGATGGCTTGAGCTCAGGAGTTTGAGACCAACCTGGCCAACATAGTGAAACCCCATCTCTGCTAGAAATACAAAAATTAGCTGGGTGTGATGATGCACACCTATAATCCCAGCTACTCAGAAGGCTGAGGCACAAGAATTGCTTGAACCCAGAAGGCAGAGGTTGCAGTGAGCCGAGATCACACCACTGCACTCCAGCCTGGGTGACAGAGCAAGACTCCATCTCAGAAACAAAACAAAATAAAAAAGAAACCTGTTTTCAGACAACACAGCTCCTAACCAGAAATCTTCTTCTATCCAATCTAGTACTTTTTAAAAATAAATACGTGCAATTTAAAAAAAAAAATTAAAGCAGAATATTCCAATGTGCGAAGAAAAACCATTGCTAAGAATTACTGATAGATGGTCAGTGGGTCTCCACGTCGGTGCTTGTATAATAGGCAATTTTGGCGATGCTTGACTTTCTCCTTAAACTGACTTTAGAACCAGCACCTCTGGAAGCTGCCACGCTACTAAAGACTCCTCATAAACTGTTGCCCTGGAGAATTGTAGGCAGAGGGGCTAAAAGCCTAAACCTTGCTTAGGCACTGTGCCCCTTCCTCTCCTTGCCTTGCTATATATAAAACAGAACAGAAAGACACCAAGGAATAATCCAAGAATTCCAAAAAGGAAGTTCATCTGTCCTTACAGGAAAAGAGACCCTTGCAGAAGTCACGCAACAGAGCTCATCTAGCTACGGCAGTGAGGTAGAGGAGGGAACCTGGAGAGACACTATAAAATGTAGGGGTGTGGGAAGTGGGCTCTGGAATAGGCTGCTGTCCCCCAGGTGATCGCTTACAGGCCATCAGATCTCAGGCAAGAGACTCGATCCACCCGATCTTCCGTCTCTGTAAAATGGGGATATTCAGAATACCAACCTCGCAGGAGGATGGAGAGGACGAAATGAGATGATACCCCAAAGCACTTAGCTCCAGGGAAACATGCAATCAATGTGAGCTCATGTTACTGGGATAATTCAAGCTCCCCTTCTCCCGCCAGGTTCCTGGCTGGCTGCTGAGGTTTCACTCTCCCTGGAAAGACAGGAGAGCTGAGTTTTGAGCAGTGAGATCAAATTTCCTACTGAGATTTAGCCCACCCCGCCCCACCCACAGGAATGCCCAGCTAGAGCCACAGATGCCTCAGCATCACTGCTTTCCTGTTCCCACTACAGTGCAGGGATGGTGTCCCTAAATGTGGAACTGTTTGGAGGTGACAGCCAAGGGGCTCAGCTTCTGTGCCAGCTCATCTCCCTCTCACCCTCCTGTTCCCCATCATCACCCCAAAAGAGAAAGGCTAGGAGATCTCTGCAGAAGGAGCAGGCACTAACTCCAGTAAAATCTATATCTTGGGCAACTCTGCAGAAAGGTGACTCCTCTCCTCCATCTTTCCCTAATAAAAGCATGATCATGATGATGATGTGTAAAATAGGACAATAAGTGTGAAACACTTGAAGTTTTCTTTGTTTTGTTTTATTTTATTTTTTAAGACAGGTTCTCACTGTGTCATTCAGGCTGGAGTGCAATGGTGGCATCTTGGCTCACTGCGGCCTCAAACTCCTGGGCTCAAGGGATCCTCCTGCCTCCGCCTCCTGCGTAGCTAGGACCACAAGCACGCACCATTACGCCCGGTTAATTGTTATATTTTTCTGGCCAAGCGTGGGAGCTCACACCTGTAATCCCAGCACTTTGGGAAGCAGATCACTTGAGGCCAGGAGTTCAAGACCAGCCTGGCCAACATGGCAAAACCCTGTCTCTACAAAAAATACAAAAATTAGCTGGGCATGTGGATGCACACTTGTAATCCCAGCTACTTGAAAGGCTGAGATAAGAGATGCACTTGACCCTGGGAGGCAGAGGTTGCAGTGAGCAGAGATTGTGCCACCGCACTCCAGCCTGGGTGACAGAATGAGATTGTCTCAAAAAAAAAAAAAAGATATTTTTCTGTAGAGATGGAGTCTCACTATGTTGCCCAGACTGGTCTCAAACTCCTGGCCTCATGTGATCCTCCCTCCTTGGGAGTTTTCTCTAAGTACTAGGAAAAGGGTTTTTCCACTAGACCCAGGACAGCACACATGTGGAACACCTGCCCCAGCTCCTCTATCCTGCACCCTCCATAGATATTGCCAACTGATCGGGGTTCTTTCTCTAATTTGACACAGATGCAGCTTCAAAAGTCTCAACAGCAAGGGTTAAAATCTATTGGGCTTCTCTGTTCTGGTCCATAGAACTTCCCTGAAGCACCTGGGCATGACACACACACACACACACACACACACACACACACACACTCCTGCACACACTTGAGGATGTGCCCAATGTGAGCAGGAAAGGCCACCCTTCACTGGGCCCAAGTGGCACCTGGCACAGTGCTAGGTATCCCACATACTGGCTCCCTTTTCATCCTCCCAGGCCCCCTCAGAAGGAGCCCTCAAAATCCTCACTTTTCTGGTGAGGAAACAAAGCCCCAGGGAGCCACAGCATTTGTCCAGATGCCATCCAAGGACTCCCAGGCCAGGGCGGATGTTTCCAAGCATGGTTTCAGCTCAAAGGCAAAAGAGAGAAGGGAAGGAAAAAGGGGAGCCATGAACACCCACCCATTCACCCCTCATTCTGCCCTGGTCCAGCCCAGCCACGGAGTAGGAAAAGAAAAGGAACTGAATATCGCAAAGCCACCTGATGTGGCAATGTTAGTGGAAAGCCAGAATCAGGAACTGAGAAGAACTGAAGACAACATCACAAAGGCAGTGAATTAAAACAATGTCTTTTTTCTTCTTCTAAAAGAGTCCCTCGCAGCTCTGTCAGAAGAGGAGCCAAGCCTGGGTACGTTGGCAGCCCCGGGGGACTGAGGAGAGCGTGTCCTGCCACAGCCTGCCCCTCTGTGCCAGTCCCATGTGAGTGAAGAGACAGACACCAGCCTGGCCCCGGTCCCTCACGTCCTTCCCCACCACCCTGCACCAGAACAGTCTGGCACTGGAGGCTTTTACAGATGTTTCCTCAGCTCCTGCCTGAAAGTCAAGGCTTTACTGACCCATTTCACAGAAGGAAGAATAGAGTCCCAAATAAGAGAAATAGCTCACCTGGGGGCCCAGACGAGGCGGCAAAAGCAGACTCAGAACCCGGTGTTCTAGCTTCCAGGCCCTGGAATCCTCCTGGACAATGCTGCCCACCTCTGAATAAGCAGTGAAGTGCAACTGAGCCCTCACATGCGCCACACACTGTGATGTGCACTTCAGTTGCACAAAGTAATTCTCAGAATAGGTTTCTGGACCAGCAATAGCAGCATTACCTAGGAGCTTGTTGGAAATGCAGAATCCCAGACCCCATCCCAGACCTACAAAATCAGAATATCTGAGGGTGGGACTCAGGAATCTGTGTTTTCGCAAGACCAACAAATGATTTTGATGTGTGCTTAAGTTTGAGAACCTATGAGTAAGTACATTTATTAACCCCATTTTACAGATGAGAAAACTAAGGTTAAGCAATTTGTCAAAAGTCACGGAGCTAGGATGGGGTATAGCCAGGACTGGATTTTTATTTTTTTAGAGATACAGCCTTGTTCTGTTACCCAGGCTGGAGTGCAGTGGTGTGATCAGAGCTCACTGCAGCCTCAAACTCCTGGGCTCAAGTGATCCTCCCACTTCAGCACCCCAAGTAGCTGAGACTAGGGGAACATGCCATTATACCCAGTCAGTTAATTTTTAATTTCTTTTAGATGCATCTCACTGTGTGGCCAGGCTGGTCTTGAACTCCTGGCCTCAAGCACTCCTCCCGCCTCAGCCTCCCAAAGTGCTGGGATTACAGGAGTGAGCCACCATGCCCAGCCGGGAATAGAATTCTTAACCCCTTGATTTTACTTCTGCCTCGAACAGGCAGCAGGTCTGGTTCCAGATTGAGTAGGATCAGTCAACATAGGACTGGACTCACTCTCTCTCACTCTGCCCCGCTCCCATGATCCTTAAGATCCTTAGGTCCCTCCCTGGGCCAGCCCCAGGAGACCCTAAGAAGAAGAGAGTTCATCTCTTGGGTCTCCCCAAGCACTCAAAATCCTTGGGGTGAAACCATGAGAGACAATGGTGTGCTGGTCAATGTCTAACAGGGGGCTCTCCAGGAGAACAAGAGGCTCTGGTTTGTAGGGTTTGCCACTTTCTGCAGTGTAAATGCCCCCACTGCAGCCAACATCAAGCTACCAAACAGGACACTGCTGAGTGGAAGAAATGTGCACGATCAGCGCACCATGGGACGAAGGCATAGTGTCACAGGAGGAGGAGGAGGACAAGGAGGAAGGAGAGAAGGGGCTTTGGCAGCAAAGCGGGGAGCTGGAGCCAGCCTAGGATGCAGCAGAGACCCCAGCTCTCCCACCCACCCCACCCGCCCTGCCTAGGCTTTGTCCCTATGTTCCAAATATGTCAGAAACACAGAATTCACTCCAAGTGGCCCTTTGCTTATTGTTTCCTAGAACAAACATCTCTTGCTTTCTGTAAAAGTTTCTGACATAAGTAATCCATGTACAACACAGAAAACTAGGGAATACATGTGAGTTAAAATGAAGAAACTAAAAGCACAACTTTCCAGTATGTAAATACATTGTTACAACATTAAAACCAGGTAGTGCTCTGTATTCCTCTTTTCTAACTCAGCAGCACCCAGTGAACATCCTTTCACAGTACCCAGTGAACATCCTTTCACATCAAAAACAGAGACCAAGGCCCAGCCCGGTGGCTCACACTTGCAATTCCAGGGTTTGGGGAGGCCAAGGTGGGAGGATCACTTGAGGCCAGGAGTTCGAGACCAGCCTAGGCAACATATCAAGATTCCGTCTCTACAGAAAAATAAAAAAAATTAGCTGGGCATGGTGGCACGCATGGGTAGTCACAGCTACTCAGGAGGCTGAGGCAGGAGGATCACTTGAGCCCAGGAAGTCAAGGCTGCAATGAGTTATGATGGCACCACTGCACTCTAGCTTGAGTAACACAGCCAGACCCTGTCTCAAAAAAATAAAAAATAAAAAAAACAGAGACCAACACTATTATCAATGATGGCCTGAGTCCCATCACAGGAGGCTCCAAATAACCAATATCCTGTTGCTGGATAGCCAGGCTATTTCCAGCTGTCTTTTCCTGTAAGAGAATCCACATTGCAACACATGTATGGTCACGAGCCTGTTCGATAATATTCCTTAGGATTAGTTCAGAAGCTTGATTGCTAGGACAAAGAGTGTACCCATTTTTAGGCTTTTGGGATACACTACCAGGAGGCATTTGGCCATTTCCTCCTTTAACAAGCACTGAACACCTCTAGGCTACCTAGAACTCTGCGCTAGGTAGCATGAGAGAGATGAGAAAAGGAAGTTGGGTTTTGACCTTCAACCACTAGACGGTGAATCCACAGTGACAAGTGTTACCCATCACTGTGCCCCTTCAAGGGCTGGCACACAGGAGCTGAGTGAGTGAGTGAATGAATTAATGAACAAACTACGGTATGCTGGAGGTTGCTAAATGCATCCCAAACTCAGAACAAGACAAAACCAAGTAGAAATCGTGAGGACCTGGAGTACAGACACAAGGGAGGGGCAGGGAGCTAGGGAAGGGGAAAGGCAGAGCTCAAGGTGGGGTCTGTCTCCACAGCCATAGCCCCAGAGCAGACTCAGGGGCGGGGAACCAGCCCAGGGCTAGGATAAGTTTCTTTTTTTTTTTTTTTTTTTTTTTTTGAGACAGAGTCTCCCTGTCACCCACGCTGGAGTGCAGTGGCGAGATCTCAACTCACTGCAACCTCCACCACCCAGGTTCAAGTGATTCTCCTGCCTCAGCCTCCCCAGTAACTGAGATTACAGATGCCTGCCACTACGCCCAGCTAATTTTTTATTTTTGTAGAGATGGGGTTTCACCATGTTGGCTACGCTGGTCTTGAACTCCCGACCTCAGGTGATCTGCCCATCTCGGCCTCCCAAAGTGCTGGGATTACAGGCCTGAGGCACTGCGCCCTGCCTTCAGATGAGTTTCTACTTCAATCAGAGTTAAAATTCTGATTTTTTTACACTAATATGCAAATCCCATTTTCAGGAAGAATGATAATTGTGGACAAAATCTTAAAAGTCCATGGGTCTCTTTTTTAATGTAAGCAAGTTTTCCTGCTCAAGAGTTAAGTTCAGAAAAAAATCTAATCTAATTGAATTTAACTAAGCAAAGAAATCAATACTAGAGGAAATCTAGGTAGCCTCGCCCCACCCAGCCTAGCATCATCTGGGATCCGGCTTATGAGGAGACCTGGAAACAGGCCCAGGGCTTCCAGCTTCTCATCCAAGTCCCCAGAGTCAGCCTGACCACAGGCTACAAGGCCACCTCCTCTCCTGGTCAGAAACACTGACCAGAGCTCAAGGTCACCTCCTCCAAGAAGTCTTCTCCAGCCATGGACTGAAGTTAGTTCTCACCTGCAGCAGGGTGTAATTGAAGCAAGATGCCTTAGGATCAAATCCCAATCCACCACATTTTGCTGTGTGACTTGGGCAAATCAGGTAACACACCAACCCTGTGCACACCAACCCTGCAAGGTAGCTCTGAAGATCAAACAAGATGGCGAGTATAAAGTGCATGGTTCAGGACCCAATACCCAGTGCCTGGCAAATGGAAACCCTGATCCCACAGCTTTTTTTTTTTTTTTTTTTTTGAGACAGAGTCTTACTCTGTCGCCCAGGCTGGAGTGCAGTGGCCTGATCTCGGCTCATTGCAACCTCCACCTCCTGGGTTCAAGCAATTCTCCTGCCTCAGCCTCCCAAGTAGCTGGGATTACAGGTGCCTGCCACCACGCCTGGCTAATTTTTGTATATTTAGTAGAGATGGGGTTTCACCATGCTGGCCAGACTGGTCTCCAACTCCTGACCTCAGGTGATCCACCTGCCTCAGCCTCCCAAGATCCCACAGCATTATATGTTGCCCTCAACCATACTCTCAGCCCCTTTAGGGAAAGTCTTTCCATCTCCTCTTTCTCCCACCTTCCAGTTCACTTGGCAGCAGACTGTGCACATCAGAGACACTAGTGACAACCATCACATACCTGTAGTGAGAACACACTGAGCCACCTCTTCACACGTTACCACATTCATGCTGACCCTCCCAATGGCCCTACAAAGGTAGGTACTCATCTTACAGATGGAAAAACCAGGGGCTAAATTAATTTTTTTAAGTGGACCAAATTATGGAAGCAGAGGGAGATAGAGCCCAGATTTGAAGCTAGGCCTACATGGCTCTGAAGTTCACCGGGCCATCCTGCCTCTCAGCCCCTTCGAAACAAACAGTAATTGACTGGCCGAGCTTCCCAGATTGCCTGTACCTTCTCAAAATAAGGCGAAACTCGCCAGGCAGGTAAGGGTTGAAATGACTCCTCTTTTCTGAACCCTCCAGTGACCAGTCTGTAGAGGTCAGTATTGGGTGTGCCAGCTCACGTTGATCATAAACTCCACCTGTTGCTTGCTGTGTAACCTTGGGTAATGGACTCTTCGAGTCTTTATTTCCACGTCTATAAAATGGGGATTTAAAAAATTCCATTTATTTTAAAGACAAAGTGAAATAACACAGGTAAAGATCTCAGCTTAGTGCCTGGCGTCCAGCGAGCAACACAAAATAGGATGATTGCTTCTGTGCCCCCAGCCAGTCCATCCAGGGTTGCAATGTGTGCAGAAAATTCCCTTTCTGGGGAACCGCCTGCCTGGACCTTAACAGGGAGGGCCCCCAGCCTCCCAGGCTGCCCTCCCATTTAATCCCATCTCTCCCTGAGGTTAATCTCCTCATTCATACATGTATTTCATTTCGTACAGTCATCTCTGCATGGTCTCGTTAACCAGAAACGTGCAGCATATAAACGTGGATTTACGATGGGGTCTGGCTCCTGCATCCTGTTGCAGGGGCAACACTGGGCTCTCGCCCACCAGCTGGGAAATGCTGATGGAAGGTGGTGGAGCGAAGGGCACCCCAGCCCCCCAGGTAGGGGCCACACAACAGCCCACACAACCGCCAGATGAAAGTGGCAGCCTGTACGTCAGGAACCTGACAGTGGGCACACCAGCCTGGGGCCCAGCCCCTCACTCAGGGTATGGTACAGAGGACCCATGTCTGCCCAGGTCTGTTTGCTGTTTCGGGTGGAAAGGAAGAAGCGGGTAAGATCGGCACCCCACTCTCTTTCCTTCTTTCCACTTTCATTTGAAGAAAAGCACTATAAAGTAGAAACTAATATTTTTTTACAACCCCTTAACAGCTTGTCCTCTGTGCTAACATACTGTAAATAAATGTCAGTTCCTTGTTATACATGTGGTTTATTTTAAACACGAGCAGAGGAAACTGAGTCTGTCATTGAAAACTGATTTGTGTACGTATGACGTGTGTGTGTGTGCTTCCATCTGGTTCTGAACACACAGATCACCCATCCATCTCTCTTTTTACACATTGCTCTTCTTCCTCATACATTTTTTGTGGTTAAAAAAAAAAATGCACAGCAACCCAGGCGCTGTGACTCACGCCTGTAATCCCAGCACTTTGGGAGGCCAAGGCGGGCAGATCACGAGGTCAGGAGTTCAAGACCAGCCTGGACAACATGATGAAACCCCGTCTCTACTAAAAATACAAAAATTAGCTGGGTATGGTGGCGCACGTCTGTAATCCCAGCTACTGGGGAGGCTGAGGCAGGAGAATTGCTTGAACCCGGGAGGTAGAGGTTGCAGTGAGCCGAGATCATGCCATTGCACTCCAGCCTGGGGGACAGAGCAAGACTCTGTCTCCAAAAAAAAAAAAAAAAAAAAAAAAAAAGTGCACAGCATAAAATGTACCATTTTAGCAATTTTAAACATACACTACAGTAGTACTAACTCCACACACATTATCTTCCTTCTCTTTCATATTAAAAGCCCAAGCCAGGCCGGGGGCGGTGGCTCACGCCTGTAATTCCAGCACTTTGGGAGGCTGAGGCAGGCGGATCATGAGGTCAGGAGATCGAGACCATCCTGGCTAATGCGGTGAAACCCCATCTCTACTAAAAACACAAAAAATTAGCCGGGCGTAGTGGCGGGCACCTGTAGTCCCAGCTACTCGAGAGGCTGAGGCAGGAGAATGGAGTGAACCCGGGAGGCAGAGCTTGCGGTGAGCTGAGATAGCCCACTGCACTCTAGCCTAGGCAACAGAGCAAGATTCCATCTCAAAAAAAATAAAAAATAAAAAATAAAAGCCCAAGTCTTCCACAGAAACGAACTGTAATGTCTGGTTCCAAACACTTTTTCATTCAACAAAGACACCCCGGGGTAGGGGCAAGCACAATACTTCACAGCTTAAGGAGTTTGTATTTTTAATGTCTGATTTGGGAGGGGGACATTTCACTGGCACAGATGTGCTCCCGACTTGGCCCCACTGCCCACCCACCATGGGGAGCTTGCACATGGAGAAGGCCTTCGGGGGACCCCAGGCAGCTCCACCTGGCAGCTGGTCCCACCAAGGCAGGCCCTCCCTAATCCAAACCTGCCTGTCATCCCAAGACAACCCCAAAACCTTCACTAAGCATGCCAACCATCCCAGGGGCCGTGGCAGGGTCTGCCTGGGCACAGGCTCCAGAGCAGCAACTCAGCCTCTCCACTGTCCCTGCCCCAGGGCTGGCAGGGACCTCCCCAGACAAATCCTGCCAGGAGGACACACCTCCGGCACTCAGAGTCACAGGATGCTTTTCTTCCCATCAACTCCCTGCTTTTTCTTACATTCCTTTTTTTCTAGCTTCTCCCTAAGCAGCGTTACTCAAGAAATCACACATTTGGTGTGCTAGTAACAATTTTTCTTTCTTTTTTTTTTCTTTTATAGGGACAAAATCTTGCTCTGTCACCAAGGCTGGAGTGCAGTGGCTCCATCATAGCTAAGTGCAGCTTCGACCTCCTGGGCTCAAACCACCCTCCCACCATAGCCTCCTGAGTAGCTGGGACTACAGATATGCACTACCACACCTACCTAATTTTTTAATTTTTTGTAGAAACAGGGTTTTACCATGTTGTCTAGGCTGGTCTTGAACTCCTGGCCTCAAGCAATCCTCCTGCCTTGGCCCCTAGAAGCACTGGGATTACAGGTGTGAGCCATTATGCCAGGCCCAATTTTTCTAATAGACAATAAAATAAATATAAGAAGTAACATGTTCCTAACAGACAAAGGAATAAATATATATAAGTATGAAGAAAACAGAACCATTCACCTATCGGCCACCTGAATCCCACAAGCCTCCAGTGCAATGTCCCATTTTGGGGACAGTGGGCATGAGAAGTGCTGGGCACCTCTGATAAAGAGGTGCATGTCAGTTGTCCTAAATGGATCTCTGGGAACCCACTCAGCCCACTGAAGTTCAGCAAGGGCTGAGTGTTGCATGCCAAGGGCAGTGCTGGACAGAGGACAGTGGGAGGGATGGGGGACATGCTGGCTATACACTCTGGCAAGCAGTGAAGCACTCCCCCAACCCGTGGCTCATCCACCCCCCAGGGCCGTTAGCAGAGGGGTGGAGAGGGGTGGAAATCATGACAAGTGCAACTATTTCCCAAGTGCGCCTGACCACCTGCCCCCAGGGCCCAGGGACTGGAGCTGTGCATTCCCTACGCACAACAGACAGGGCCAGAGAGACCCACCAGGCTGCGGCAAGGCTCAGGGGAAGCCAAGCCAGAAGACACGGCCTCAGAAAGGTTCAGCGATGGGAAAGGATACCACCGAGGGCCAGAGCCCCTGGCAGGAGGCACGTCCCTGAGCAGGGGGCACACTGAGCCCTTCCTGCCCCAACCACATCTGTCTCATCCCACAGCCCTGCACGGCCCCACACTTGCCAGATGTGGCCACCCGTAGGGACCAAGTTCATTTTCCGCGTGTCCTGTGATAATACTTGGTTGTGTTTATTTAACTTTCTGCTTCGAATGGCGGAGAGATGGGCCAGGAAAATCAGTTTGGCTCCCTTCGATCAAAACATAGCGGCCCACACATAACGCGAGGACACCCACACAGAGAAGCTCTCCCACACCATCAGAAAAGGCACATCTGGTCCACGGCTGGCAGGGGCTGGCCCGGCCCTGGGGGCCCTTGGAAAAGCTGCCTCATGCAAAGCGGCATAGGCTGCAGTGGTCCCATGCTCTGTGTGTCGCCCACAATGCCATGCTCCAGCGGGCAGCAGCAGGTTCAATCTCCCCACCCAGGCAGAGAGGCCTCAGAGAAGCCTTGTGTTCCACTACACACAAGCCAGTGCAGCCTGTGTGTAGTGTAACTCACACCCAGGTCCTGCTGGTCCTGGAACCCCCAAGAAGGCGAGAGGGGGACTTTGGGGAAAAGAAGCATCTGACAGAAAGGTCCCAGAGGCTCCGCTCTGCACCTGCGAGCACAGATGTGGCTGCCTCCTCCTCCCATAGCGGACCACATGCTGGCTCCCAGAGGGGAGAGGTGGGGACCCCCGGGTGGGTTAGCACAGCTGGTAAAAGCATTCCTGCTCCCACTTCTGATGGCCTCCAAAGTGCCTCCACCAAGCCCTGAGGCATCTGAAGCCTGCTCCTGAGACTGGAGACAAAGACACCAAGGGGTCTGGGGCTGGAGGGTCCACCTGGGAGCTCTTAGCAGGACACCAGGGGAAGCCTTATGAACCGCATGAGCGTGAGAGCTCGCCCAGCTGTCAGGACCCAGGCCCCCAGCCTGCGCCCACCCATTTTCTCCTCCCACCCCCAGCTCCTTCCCTCGAGGACAGGGGCAACCATGTGTCAAAGGTCTGCCCAGGACCCATTTCCTGCTGACAGCACCCCTTCCCCACTCTTTGGCCTGAGGATATGCACACTGAAGGCTTGGTCCACCCTTGGGAAGACAAACACAGGGAGAGGCCCCAGAGGTCCAGGGTGGTCTGGGGTCAGGGAGGCTGGGGGAGTCCTGGCACCTGGAGATAATCTAGAAGAAAGAACAAGTTCCCAGACTCACAGACTCCTCACCCCAAAGAGGACAGCCAGAGAGGGGTTTCTGCCAGCCCCTTGTCCCCAGCCCTGCCACACACCCCTCCTACCTCCTGATGCTCCAACCATGCACCTGCTCCCTTCCAGGCAAACACCTTCCTGTCTCAGGACCTCTGCCACTGCTGCTCTCATTACCCAAAACACCCCTGCCATGTTGGAGGCCCCCACCAGACCTCTGCTATCCAAGAGGCCTTCCCAGATCCCTGGATAAACAGATGCCTCCTCCTCTGGTCCCCATAATCCTCTCTGAGGGCCCGACTCAGCTGAGACCCCTGGGCGCATCAGGGTCCCCTATGCTGTGAGCTCCCTGAGGGAGAGCCCCATCCTGTTCCTCCTCCTTGTCCCTCACTCCCAGCTCAGGGCCTCATCTCCACAGGCAACTGCCATGAGTTGGTTAAAATGAATTCATCACAAGCCCTTTGCTTTGTTACTTTTTTAATCTTCCAGATTGTAGGAAAAATAAATAAATACAGGTGAGTACTCAGGGAAAAATAAAACTACCTATAATGCCCCTCTCGGAAATGCCATGGGTATTTGAGGGCAGTCAGCCCTACCGGACACTTTCTGTGCATTTACACTTTCTCTCCTTCAACACAAATGGGACCTGGGGCATGTCTGAGTGGTCTTGAGGCCCTCGGGGTGTGCAGGGCAGCGCTGAGAGTCCGGCCACAAGAAGTTCACGGGCCCACGAGGACGTGGCTAAGGAGAGACATCAGGGTAATGGGGGGTCTTGAAACCACATCTTGGGAGGGGAAGTGAAGGAACTGACGCTGTTCAGCCCAGAGGGGCAGGCTCAGGGGGCCCTCAGAGCTGTCTTCAGGCATCTGAAGGGCTGTCACAGCGAAGACAGACTGCGATGGCTGTGTGGCCTCAAGGGGTCAAACCGGGACCAACCAGTGGAAGGCACTACAGAAAGATTTCAAGAAGAAACAGATGGGACGCTATCAGCAGAGGCAATGAGGGGAGGTCTGCTTGGGGGGTAGTGAGTCTCCCGGCATGGGAGGGGACCAAGCAGTGGTAGAGAGACCCCTGAGCAAGTCAAGGCTCAGCCAGCAGAGGAGTTAGAGTTGGCCTTGATGGGATCTCAAATGATCACAGGGGAAATAAGTAGGTACCAGAAATAAACACTGGGGGTGGAGGAGACAATGGCACCACTCTACCCCCAGCCCAGCCCACACTGCCACCCAGAGTGTGCTTAGCAGCAGGGTCCCATCTTCCGGTTTCTCCAGGGAGACCAGAGATCTGAATATTTATAGGAACCATTCCAATTTTTAGATAGGCTGACCAAACTTCTAGCAGTCCAAATACAGTCCTTGCACTGCAGGCTGCAGACCCCTGGTCGGACAAGGAGCTCACAGGGCAAATGAGGCTACTGAAAGAAAAGGGAGCCATTTCAGGGCCCAGAAGAGCAGCCATCCCCGCAGGACTGGAATGGGTTAAAGTCTGAGTTGGCTCTCTGCTGCTCCAGGACTACAGCTGGCCTCCTACCCCCACCCCCGCCCCCGGAGGCCCTGTCAGCTGCCCAGGCCCCGCCTGACCGCCCGCCTCAGCCACCCAGCCTGGAACCCCAGATCTGGGAACAGGGCAGCTGCCCTGAGGCTGGCCGGCCACCGCCAGCCAGAAAGAGATTCCGTTCCCCATGCCCCGCTGAGAGCCATTTGCTCATCTGGGATGGATGCCACAGGGGCAGAGAAGCAAGCTCTGTCCCACTCTCCTCTCCCCTTCCTCCTGCCCCTAGGCCTGTGACAGGGAGCAGACCTCTGGTGCCACCACAATCAAAACTCTGCTGAGCACCAGCGACTAGGCGGGGTGCTCCACACACAGAGCACTCGTGTCACCTTCCTAGGGATCCTGCGGGGAGTCCTCAACCATCCTCATTGCACAGGCAAGAAAACCTATACTCAGAGAGGTTAAGACACTTGCTCACGGTCACACAGCCAGCAAGTGGCAGAGCTGGGATTCAAATCCAGATCTATGCAATTTAAAATCCCACACCAAGCCACTGGGCTAGAGGGTCCTGGCTCCCCCACATCCACATTCCCCATCTACCTGGTTGTTTTCTAGAAGCTACAGGCACCTGCTGCCTGGCTGGCTATGAGAGGGGAGAGAGGGCATAGTCAACCCTACTGATAAAGGCTGGGATAAGGGAGCTGGGCATGGTGGCTCATGCCTGTAATCCCAGCACACTGGGAGGCCAAAGTGGGTGGATCATTGGAGGCCCAGGAGTTCAAGACCAGCCCAGGCAACATGATGAGCACATCTCTACAAAAAATACAAAAATTAGCCAGGTGTGGTGGCATGTGCTACTCAGGAGGCTAAGGTGGGAGGATCTCCTGAGCCTGTGAGTTCTAGGTTGCAGTGAGCTGTGATCGTGCCACTGCACTCCAGCCTGGGCAATAGAGTGAGATCCCATCTCAGAAAACCTAAATAAATGAATAAATGAAGTCCTGAAGCAGTACTGAAGTAGCTGATTTGGAATCATTTCTCACAGTCTGGAAAGTGAGAAAGGGTGAGGGGCTGTATGGTGTACTTCCATTTGTGTGGGGGAGGGGAGATAAATGTACACATTTTCATGTGTCTGAACACACGTAAATTGCCCTGGAACCAGACACAAGAAACTAGGACCAGCAGTGGCCTCCAGGGAGGACAGTGGGTGGCTGGGGGAGTTTCTAATTTTGCTCCTTGTGCATTCATTAGCAATTCGTGTGTTTAAAAGCGTGTGTGTGTTCTACTTAAACTCCCTGCCACACCACCAGGGGCACCCACACTTGCCTTGGGGTACTGCATTTTTGCCTTCCCACCTTGGTCCACTCCCCTAGTTGTAGCCCTACTAGGCAGGGGGGCTTTGGGGAAGTTCTTGCTGCTCTCTCTGAACTCCCATTTCTCTGTGTGTATGAACGACATTAGACTGGACTTCCCCCAAGTCCCCACCCACCCTGGTGCCCTACAGGTCTACCTTGGTGACTCCAACCCCACAGCCCAGAGCTGGCCTAACAGGCAACGGCGCACTTCCCCCCAGCCCACCCTGTGCCCCGACTCCGGGCAGCCGGAGCCTTCTGAGGTGGCAGGACAGGCCACCAGGAGAGCAGTGACAGCCAAGCAGACACGTTCATACTCCAGGTATCCACTGCCCCAGCCTCGGATAACAGCAGCACCCCGATCATGCCCTGAGGAACCGCCCCTAACCCTAACCTCAATGTGCCACCAGTCAAAATGCCCTGCCCTCCCCTGGGCCATGGCCCAGGCTCATGCTTAGATCTGCCCAGGGATTGATCCTCAAACAGAGCCTCACAGGAGACACGGGAGGTGACGAACTCCTGCCCCATGGCAGTTCCCGGAAGAGAACATCCATTCCCTCTCGCTCCCGCATCTCCAGAGCTGCCCCAAGGCCTCCATCTCTCAGTGCATTCACACTGTTGGCTCCCCCTTGGCCTCCTGTTAAAGTCTCTTTCGGCTTAAGTTGTCCGGAGTTGGCGTCTGTCACCTGCACCACTGAACCCTGCTGGACAGGAAACCAGCACAGTGGCCGAGACAGCAGCTGAGACCATGGGGATGGTCCTGCCATTGCAGCTGACTCAGAAGCCACCCAGGAAAAGCCAAAAGCTCTTTGGACAGGGGCCAGGGGTCCACATCTGCCCCCCAACTCCTATAAATGCCTTGGAGAACCAGGAGGCCCCAGGTGGGCTCCTGCAGAAGAAGCTGGAGAAAGAAAACAAACAGCTCCTTCCTCAAGGACATTACCAGGATTTGTCGAACTCCCACTTCTTACTTCTGGAAAGCCCAGAGGACGCAGGAAGTGACAGTTTCAGGGAACGCGGGAGGTCGAAGGCTGTGGGCTGCCAGGGTCCAAGAGCCAGGCCCTGAGGAGCCAGGGCTTCGGAGACAGAAGGCCCTGGGTCAAGGCTGCAAGCCCAGCCCTCAGCAGCAGGGGGGCTCCAAACGGGGCCTGTAATACTGAACCTTTTCAGGCATCACCTGTAAAATGGACATGATTCATCTGCCTTCCCGTGGGCTCTGGGGGGTGGGGGGATGACAACCCCGACATGTCCTGTGCCCAGGATAGACTGCACCTACCCTTTCCAACAATGGGGCAGGATCGGAGGGCAAGCAGGACAGGGGTGGGCTGTGCCAGGATAAACTGCACCTGCCTTTTCCAACAATGGGACAGGATCGGAGGGCAAGCAGGACAGGCATGGGCTCTGCCTTCTCAGGTGAGCAACTGAGGCTCAGACAGGAAACACGCTTGTTCCTGAGAAGTACAAAATTACTCCAATCCTCCAAGGTCCTCCTGAACAACCTAATCAATTGGTTTGCTATAAGATTTGTTGCAGAAAAGTTTTGCAAGCCACTATTGTCCAAAAAAAACAATTTAATCCACAACGAGTTTACAGCTCAACAGGCCTAGCACTCCATTTCTCTACCTCATTCAAACCCAGGAGCATGACCCAAAACAGGGCTCTGATAGGGGTGAACCTGGCATGTGAGCAGGGAGCCAGGAGGAGGTGTCATCCCCCACCCTGGGAGCATGGATGGCCAGCAAGACGGAGGCGACAGGAGGCGGTCGGGTCTCTTCTGAAGCAGCCCTGGAGCACTGGCCATCTCAACTCTGCAGCGGCATCTCTCCTGACCTCCTCTTTCCCACACGTGTGTCCTAGAATGCCACCTCCCAAGCCACCTCGGGGAGGGCAGCCTGCAGGTTAGGGCCTCAGGGTCTGGGATGAAACCAACCAGGCCCAAAGCGGGGCTCGGCCGCTCATCAGCTGTGTGAACTTCAGCAAGTTACTCAGACTCTCAGAACTTGAGTTTATCAGTAAAATGGGTCAAAGAGGGCCTACCTTAGTGGGAGAATAGGCTGCTCAGTGAATTTGGCCATTCTTATTAATAACACTATTATTATCCCTTTCCTGCCCTGATACCCCCAGCCACTCCACCAAAACGAACCAAAAAAAGCAGCCCCCTAAGCAGCAGCTGCACAAAGATCTTTATACGAGGTCAGGACAGGAAGTTATCTGGGAGTTCCCTAACTTTCCATGAGAAATCTAAGGCACAGACCTAATTCACAAGGGAAGTGGGGGGCCTGGCACCTGCTTCTGCTTCATCAGGCACAGTGGGAAACTGCCAACTCAGTCTAGTGCCCCACTGGACAGATGGGGAAGCTGAGGCACAGGGAAGTGGTATGACAGGTGCCAACTCACACAGCAAACAGGAGGCAGGGCTGGTCCAGGAGTTCCAGGCAGACTCTGGCAGGGCAGCACTGCCCAGCTCTTTTAACCCTCGGAGTACTGGCAACCTTGAGGCCTCCAGGGCCAGCCAGGTAACATTAAAGGGTAAGGAGGGCTTGATGCACACAACAGGGAGTCACAGGTACGAGGAATAGAGCACGCGGGCTTGGGTATAAGCAGGCAGTGCCAGCCCGTCCTCACTGTACGGGAACTTGATCTCCTGATTGCTCTGAAGAACAGCTAGAAATCTGGATTTTTGTGCACACTTTCCTGAATTTTAAGTGTTACATTCTAATTCCAAACAAAAATACATATATATATTTTTGAGACAAAGTCTCACTCTGTTGCCCAGGCTGGAGTGCAGTGGTACAATCTCAGCTCACCGCAGGCCTCACCTCCCAGGCTCAGGCAATTCTCCTGCCTCAGCCTCCTGGGTAGCTGGAATTACAAGCTCCCGCCACTACACCGGGCTAATTTTTGTGGAGGCAGGATTTCACCATGTTGGCCAGGCTGGTCTTGAACTCCTGGGCTCCCGCGATCCACCTGCTTTGGCTTCCCAAAGTGCTGGGATTGCAGGTGTAAGCCACTGTGCCTAGCCAAAAACAAATTTCAATCCTGAGCAGCCAAGAAAACAAAATGATCCTGACGCTGGATGCGCTCCTCGGGTTCCCAGACAGCAACCTTCCCCCAGGATTTCAAAGTAGGTCCTGAGTATTTTTGTTTGTTGTTTTGTCATTGAGCTAAAATGACATGAGAGGTGCTTGGAAAGTATTTTTCCCTATAAAGCAATGTCTTGCCCAGGTGACTAAAATTCCACCATTAGCTACTAATTCCTTTTAGTCACAGTGCTCTCCTTGGATATTCTTTTAAAAAGAAGATTCAGGCAGGATGCAGTGGTTCATGCCTGTAATCCCAACATTTTGGAAGACCGAGGAAGGAGGATTGCCTGAGCCCAGGAGTTGCCAGCCTAAGCAACATAGTGAGGCCCCATCTCTACTAAAAATTTAAAAATTAGCCAGGCATGGTGGCATGCACCTGTAGTCCCAGCTACTGGGGAGGCTGAGATGGGAGGATTGCTTGAGCCTGGGAGGTTGAGGCTGCAGTGAGCTATAATCATGCCACTGCACTCCAGCCTGGGTGACAGAGCGAGACCTTGTCTCAAAAAAAAGGAAGATTCCAAAGCGTTTATTGTAAATGTCTTAGTCTAGAGGAGAGACCTAAGCAATGCTTCAGTCCTGGAAAAACAAAGTAATAATAATAACAATAACAGTAGCAATAACTAACCTATACTGAGCAATCAGTATTCTCAAGGCACCATTCCAAGTACTGAGGACACAGTTGACTGCAAAGGCTTTTGAGAGGGTGAAGAAAAGCATGTGTCTATTTTAGATAAGAAGCTGCTAATATCTCCCCAAAATACCACTCCCAAGGCTGAGATCAGACACTTGGTGTCTTTCCAGCAGAGAAGCATCGCCACATTTGCCATCTCGAAATAAGTCTGGCATCTTCCATGGACAAAACTTTTGGCTGCCAAATAGCTGGGGCACGCCTGAGGCTCTCGCCACCTGACGTCCTGGAGGGAGGGCCTTGCACAGAGTCCTAGCAGCGGAGAGGGGAGAGCAGGGGGAGGCAGGGGAAAGTTTACCTCGACACTTTTCCCTAAAATGCTGATCTTAGGTCTAGACAACAGAAAAGATGCTGCTAAAATTACTATGAAGTCTTTCCCCAAAAGGCATTTGGTTACATCTGATTTTAACATGCACTTGCAGAAGTCCACTCTCTGGGTCCATCCTGGGCTTCCAGATGAGGGTCTGGAAAGGGCCCCTGAGATTATAAACCCAATAAAAGAGACGCAGAGGCCTGGGGAGGACATTCCAGGAAGGAAATGCAGAGCAGCAACAGGAACACAGGTCCCATCAGACCAGGGTGCGGGTCACAGAGCCACACAGACCGCCTGATACCGCCTTAGCCTGACTGAGGACAGCTGGGGAGAGTGGTGCTGGGCAGGAGGTGCTCAGGCAGAGCTGAGACCCTGAAGGTAGGAGAAATGGGGACAGTGCAGTTAGAGAACAAAGAAAACTCAGTAAGAAACAAGACCACCATGTCACTTATCCCAGGATTTGTGTTGTGCACATGCGTGCTTTGTCCATGCAGTTTGAGTCCATCCATCTTTTGACCCTACTAGATAAGTGCATGGCAAGGTGTGGTTAGCTCCGTTTTATCAATGAAGAGAATACGAGGCCCAGAGAGGTTAAGACACCATTTCAGGATCGCACAGCTGCAGTACCAGGCCTCCTACCCGCCAGTTCACAAATGCTCCATCTCTTCGCTCCAACATTCTGACCTTTTTTGAGTTCATCAGCTGTGCCAAGCCCTCCCCACTGCTGGGCGTGGTGAGCTGTGTTCCATCACCACCAAAGGCCCAGCCAGAGCCAGGCCTGCCATGGTCACCTCGCTACTCATGTCTCAGTCACAGCTCATCAGTCCTTTTTCTCAGAAGGCTTCTAATCTAATTCCCCTACTCCTTGATGCACCGCCCCCCAGAATGGATCGCATGATAGCATCACACCCACACCTACCTTTCCTAGAGCAAGGCCATATAAAAATACCTGGAGGGATTGCTGAAACTCAGATGCCTGGGCTCCCACAGAGATTCTGACTCAGCAGAGCCTGGATAGGTAGGACCTGGGGATCTGCATTGCTACCAAGTTCCCAGGTGAGGCTGACTCCATGCTGTCCAATACAGTCTCTACTACCCTCATGTGAGTATTTAAATAAAAATTAACCAAAAGTAAATCAAACTGGGCATGGTGGTGCATACCTATAGTCCCAGCTACTCAGGAGGCTGAGGCAGCAGGATCGCTGGAGCCCAGGAGTTCAAGTCTATAGTGTGCTGTGACTGCACCTGTGTATAGACACTGCACTCCAGCCTGGGCAACACAGAGAGACCCCATATCTAAAAATAAATAAAAAAGAGCTGGGTGCAGTGGCTGTCACCTGTAATCCCAGCTACTCTGGAGGCTGATGTGGGAGGATCCCTTGAGGCTAAGGTTCAAGACAATATAGAGAGATCCCATCTCTTAAAAAATAAAAATAAATTAGCTGACAGTGATGGTGAACGCCTATAGTCACAGCTACTCCAGAAGCTGAGATGAGAGGATCACTTGAGCCCAGGAGTTCAAAACTACAATGAGCTGTAACCATGCCACTGTACTCCAGCTTGGGCAACAGGGCAAGACCCTGTCTCTAAAAAAATTAATAATAATAAATAAATCTTGTTAAAATAAATGTTTAAATGTTTTTAATTAAATCAAATTTAAAATGGCAGCTCTGGCGGGGCGCGGTGGCTCATGCCTGTAATCCCAGCACTTTGGGAGGCTGAGGCAGGTGGATCACGAGGTCAAGAGATCGAGACCATCCTGGCCAAATGGTGAAACCCCATCTCTACTAAAAATACAAAAAAGTTAGCCAGGCGTGGTAGCGGGTGCCTGTAGTCCCAGCTACTCGGGAGGCTGAGGCAGGAGAATGGCGTAAACCCAGGAGGCGGAGCTTGCAGTGAGCCGAGATCGCGCCACTGCACTCCAGCCTGGGTGACAGAGTGAGACTCCATCTCAAAAAACAAACAAAAAAAAAAATGGCAGTTCCTCAGTCCCACTAGCCAGGTTTCAAACGCTCAAAACCCGTATGTGGCTGACGGCTACCATATTGGACAGTACAGATATAGAACATTTCCATCTTTGCCAAAAGGTCTATTGGACAGCACTGGTCTAGACTCTAGAGCACACGTTACTGTTAGTAATCACAGGCTCATCCACGAGTATCTTTTTTTTTTGAGATAGAATCTCACTCTGTCACCCAGGCTGGAGTGCAGTGATGTGATCTCGGCTCACTGCAACCTCCGCCTCCTAGGTTCAAGCGATTCTCCCTGCCTCAGCCTCCCAGGTAGCTGGGATTACAGGCACCTGCCACTTTGCCTGGCTAATTTTTGTATTTTTAGTAGAGACAGTGTTTCACCATGTTGGCCGGGCTGGTCTCAAACTCCTGACCTCAGGTGATCTGCCCGCCTTGGCCTCCCAAAGTGCTGGATTACAGGAATGAGCCCATCCATGAGTATCTGATTACAGATGGTCCCTGACTTAAAATGTTTAGACATACAATGGTTCAACCTCACAATGGTATGAAAGCAATACACATTTAGTAGAAACTGTACTTCAGTACAGTACTCAATAAATTACATGAGCTATCTTCCCTTTATTATAAAATAGGCTTTGTGTTAGTTTGCCCAACTGTAGGCTAATGTAAGTGTTCCAAGTATGTTAAGATAAGCTGGCTAAGCCCTGATGTTTGTAGGTTAGGAGTATTATTAAAGGTATATTTGTTGAATAGGTGGATGGACGGATGGATGGATGGATGGATGGATGGATGGATGGATGGATGGACAGACGGACGGACGGACAGACAGACAGATGAATGGAAGGATGGACAGTGAGCTGAATGGCAAGAACTCCGAAAGGGGCAGAGACTCCCAGTGGCCTAACTCCTCTTGAAGGCAGACCCCCTACCTCCCTTGATTGTCCTGCTAGAGCATGAACCCTCTGCTTAATCCCACAGCTGCTGCCCCAAAATATGAGCAGCAGAGGAATATCCGCTAGGCCTTGGATAACCATGTCCTGCTTAACCAAGAGGAAGCTCTGTTGGAAAAGAAAGTCAATTCTAAAATGCCTTTACTATTTTCAGTTCTTGGATACCTAGCAAACAAGAGCTGACAATCTGACTTTAATAGCTCCAGTTCTGAGTGTCTTAAAGACATTTCTTTCCAACTAAGTAACCCAAATAAATTTAGCTACATTTTTTTAATAAGGAGAAATAATTAAAGAACAGATGGTGTTGCTTACTTTGAAATTTTTGCTCTAAAATAGATTTTGTGTGCACCTTGGTTGGAGTTCAGCTCTCCCCCTCCCCCTTGCATTCGTGTGTCAGGAAAGGAGATCAGTTCGCTAATTACCTGGCTGTCTTTTCCCTACAAGATCCCAATTTAAGAATCTCGTTTCATTCTAAGAAAATTAATTCAAAATGCCAAATAATTTAAAAATGTATTAAGATTCCCCTTAGACTAGAAAGCAAAAAGGAGCTTTCATTTGTCTGTTAAAAATCACCTTGGGTAGTAGATTGAAGTTTAGCTCTTAAGACTTGATCCCCACAATTGGGCTTTTGGCAAAAGCTATGGGTTCCATATGTCCACAAAATGTTTCATTTAAAATATATGTGCTTTTAAATTGGTCTCTGACCATTTCTATGCCACAGTCTCTAACTGCTCCACACATTTTCCCAACCCTTGGAGCCTTGTTCGCCTCGGAAGCTAGACTCTTTTATTTGCATTGGAGGTAACCTATTTCCAGCATGCCAAAACCTGTTCACTTTCAAAGCCACTTTTGGAGATTTTATAGCCTGAAATGGAATAAAATTTAAATTTAATAAAATTTGAGACCTAAACAAGAAAAAAAAGAAAAACTGAACGGGTTTAAAAGCCAGCTACCCAGACACGGAGGAAAATATTCTGAGAAAACCCCACAGGGCGGTGGGGCGGGGGCAGGGGCGGGGGGCGGTGGGGAGCCAGACCATGGTTAGCCTGCCAAATGTCATCTGGGGCTGGCTTTAGAAGAGAACCAGAGCTGGGGATGCAATGCAATTATTTAAATCCAGAAAGAAAAATGTTTGCTCCCAAATTTGTCAGCAGATGTTTGCCTCTGATTCTTCCCATTTCCAACTGATTCCATGCAATCTTAAGTGGAGGAAGCTTCAGGCCCAGAAGAACGCACAGGACAAGAGTCCCACACCTGGGCTCGAGGTGTGGTCTGCAAAGTGAAAAGTCCTGCTCTGTGACCAGACGAACCGAGGGTCTCACTCTAAGGCCTTCAGGGGTGGCAAAGCACATTTTTCTTTAAACCACAGGTTGTAACAAGAAGGGATTTCTCTCTTCCTTTGTTTCTCCCTGTCTCTGCCTTTGTCCCTGGCTGGCAGCCCCCTCCTCTGCCCCTGCCACTCTCTTTTTCCCTCCCCCTGTGTGTGCGAAGGCCAAGCCTGGCTGTCACTCAGGCTCTTCTGTGGGCCCAGGGAAGGAGGCCACATGGGGCTCCCCAGGCCTCAGGGTATTTATTACCACCCCCAACAGCCCAGTCCCTCTGCAGCCTCCAAGGCTGTGCTCAAAGGCAGTGAGGTCTGCTGTGCACACCCATGAAAGGGCCTCTGGGGGATGCATTCAATGCCTCCATTTGGGTTTTCCTCTCTCTCCTAGAGATGGTTCAATCACTTCCACATCTCCTACCCTACTTGAGGAAAGAGCTGGGAAAGCCGAAGATGAGTAAGAACAAACACTCCAGCAGTCCCTGGTTGGCTGGTGAATTCCAATAGCACGTGGGCAGCATCTCCTGATACAGGAGACCACGGGAGTATTTGGGCTGAAATGACAACCCGTTTGTCTAAGTCACCCCGCAGGAATTTTTTTTTTTTTCTGAAACGGAGTCTCTCTCTGTTGCCCAGGCTGGAGTGCAGTGGCGTGATTTCAGCTTGCTGTGACCTCCGCCTCCCAGGTTCAAGTGATTCTCATGCCTCAGCCTCCCAAGTAGCTGGGATTACAGGTGCCCGCCACCACGCCTGGCTAATTTTTGTGTTTTTAGTAGAGACAGGGAGTCACCATGTTGGCCAGGCTGGTCTCGAACTCCTGACCTCAGGCGATCCACTGCCTCGGCCTCCCAAAATGTTGGGATTACAGGCGTGAGCCACCACGTCCGGCCCCCTGCAGGAATTTTTAAATCCAAGTTAGATGGGGTCAAGATGATGTTGCTCCTTCATCCTCCCCAGGCAAGGCCCCTAGCTGAGTCAGAAGGGATGAGACCCATATTGTCCAAGAGAACTAAGCTCTAGTTCGAGCTCCTTCTGTCTGCCTACTTCCCTTGCCCCACCCCTCAGCCCAAGGCCTCCCCTGCTCACCCCTCTTCTTATGCATCCATGTCTTTCTTCTTTTACAGGGTAAAATCCGTCCTTCTCCAGGAAGTTTTCCTGGGGGAATAAATACAGAATTTCTTATTGCAGGCTAGTAAGCATGTGCAATCTCCTGGTGAAATACTACTTGTATGCCCATTTGACAGATGAGCAAACTGAGGCTCAGACTACTTAATGACTTGCCCAGATAGTCATCTATGCAGCCAGGATTTAACTGCTTTTCCAGATACACAGGTGAATTTTCAAAGTCTCTGGATGGTTGATCCCCTGCCTTGAGCAAGGCCCTTCCCTGGAGTGTGGCCCAGAGGTCAGGATAGGAGGCCCTAAGGCATACTCACTTTCACATCAGACCACCCTGGTGACTAGTGACTCTGGGCAAAACAGAGAGGCCCGAGTGGGGGACAAGGCCTGTGACTGACCTTGAACTTAAGAAGCTCCAAGCTCTCACCAGCATTGCTAATGGGCCAGGAGTAACCTGAGCCAGCCTTTGGATGGAAACTCAAGCCATTATGCCTGGCTGGCCTGCCGGCCGGCTGGCATCACTACCTGGACAGAAGCCTCACTTCTCCATTTCACGGGGCTTCTGTTCAGAGCAATCTTTTCTCTTGCAACAACAAAACAGCTCCCATTTATCAAGCACTGACTAAGTGCCAGACACTCTGCTAAGCACTTTACACACATTATCTTGTTTAATCTTCACAGCTGTGCAGAAAAAAACGAGTGTTAATGCTGCATCACAGGCAAGGAAACTGAGGCTCAGAGAGGATAAGGAAGTTGCTCAAGGGCACACGGCTAGCTGGTAAGCTCAAAGCTGGTGTCTGAACAGGCCTGTGTTCCTAACCAGAGTCCTATGCCGCCCTTGGAAGGAGATTCTTGCTTGAGATTATGGATAATTTGTTTTAATATTTTTTCAAAATGCTCTGCAACATTCCAAAGGGGAAAGAAAAAAGTTATAACTTGTTGGGGGAAGAAAAAGGAGGAGAAGGAGGCAGGGGAGACAGTGAGAGGAAGGTTGAGTAATCTGTGAAGTTACCATGATATCTGGTGGGAAAACACACACACATACATACACACTTGCACATGTACACGCACCAATAGGCTTCATCTGCCATGTATCTGGGATTTTGTGTTAAAGGGGCCGGGCACAGTGACTGACACCTGTAATCCCATGGGAAGACAGAGGTAGGAGGATCACTTGAGCTCAGGAGTCCGAGACCAGCCTGGGCAATATAGTGAGACCTCTCTACAAAAAAAATAAAAATTTGGTACACACCTGTAGTCCTAAGCTGCTCAGGAGGCTGTGGGAAGATCGCTTGAGCCCAGAAAGTGGAGGTTACAGTGAGCCATATAATGCTACAGCACTCCAGCCTCGATGACAGAGTGATAACGTCTCAAAAAAAATTTTTTTTTAATCCAAAAGGGTAATTTTTCTCATCTAGGACTTAGATTATTAGTGTCAAAACTGGAGGGGGAGGGGGAATGTCCCAAAATAAATTATTCCCTATCATGCTTCTAAGCTACCCAAGAGACTTCTAAGCCCACAGCCAGGCATTGCATCTCCAGCCAGACACTGCACACGCTTCCTCAGAGTCTTCCCAGCAGTCCCAAAGGCAGAGATTAGAGCCCCCCTGTCACAGGTAGAGACCCTGAGCCTCACAGAGAGTAAGGTACAGGCCCATGGTTCCTCAGCTGACAAGAGACAGAGCTAGGTTTTGAACCCAGGTCAGCCTGCTTCCAAAGCACTTCCGCCCTGCTTCCAACTTCCAATCGTGCCAATCCCCAGTTGGGGGTGGGGGAGGTGTGCTGTTGCTAAGCAGTCTTGGGCCAGGAGAGAGAGCTACAGAGATGCTACACAGAGCCTGAGTGGCAGGAGAGTGGCACTCAAATCCTCAGCTCTGGCCAGATTTCAGGAAGGCAGGAGCACTGGGTGGGGAGCCAGGAGACCTGGGCACCACCAGAGCTCCAAGATAAACTTGGGCGAGGCACTTCCCATCTCCAAGCCTTTCTAAGCCTCAGATGCCATTTTCCTGCAGAACAGGAGCTTTTCTGGGTCTCACTCCCAGAAGGAAACCTGACCCCTTGCTTTCCCTTCCTGGACCCCGCCTCTCCACCAAATGCCACGCTGCGCTGCCCAGAAAAGGACGAGATTCCAGGGTGCCCCGTAAGCAGAGGCCCTGAGAATCCAACGGGCGGGCACCTCCACCCACCAGCAGCTGCCCTCCTCTCTGATGCAAAAGAAACTCGTGGGCTGGTTTTTAAGACTCAAAATAAAGTTTAAATATTATGTGGAAATTACTAAACAAATCAAATCACTGTTAAGTAGATGTCACAGGCTTCCTCTAGACAATACGTTTAATGAAGATTATTGTCCTCCTGGTTATAGTTTTAGATTTGCATTTTATTATCAGAGAACCACTTATGCATTACTCCAGGATTTTCATTAGGTAAATAAATTTTTATGTGGATTTCATTATATTCCCTTGGCTGAAATCCTGATCACTTAACAGCAAGAATGCTGCTCCGACATCCTGTGTGTCAATCAGGATGTAACTGTTTCCTTTGGTTGTTGAAAATTACTTTTTAAAAAATCTGGTGTTGATGGCAAAAGGAAGAGAGATAGGGTCAGAACTCTGGGTAGATTTCGTGTCCAGTTCTTTCACTGAAACATACACACACCCTAAAAAGAAATTTTCTATTTAAAAATAACACATGTAATTTTACATACATGGGATATATAAGCTCCCACTCTCTCTTTCTCTCCATACATATATACAATATATACTATTTTTTTCCTGGTGTCACTTTGGCCTCTCAGATGTAAACTGACACAATGGCACCGGGTCTAACAGGACTGATGTGCAGGCCAGTACCAGAGAAATAAAGTTGAAAGAAACAAGTTTGGAAGAAGCAGGAAGGAAGGCAGTGGGGGAGACATTCCTGGAAACGCAGCCATCAGCAAGAAAAAAAAAAAATCTTTTCTAAGAAGTCTAATATGAAGCAATTAAGCTAATTGGAATCTAGATTGTAGTGGGTGCCTCCGGAAACTTGAGACCAGGGGACTCTCTTGCTGGAAAATCACACCTCAATATCAATGAGCGAGGGAGTGAATGAACGAAGCGGTCAGAAACAGACCATAACATCCAGATCTCATCCATCCAGCCCCCTAAGACGCAGGCGGTTCCAGGCCCTTTCCTAGGGACCAACAAGGTTTCAGAAGAATTTACTAATAACAAAATCTTTTGCTTATTGAAAAGGGCTGGCCAGGTGTGATGGCTCACGCCTATAATCCCATTACTTTCGGAGGCCAAGACAGGTGGATCTCTTGACCCCAGGAGTTCGAGACCAGCCTAGGCAACATAGTGAAACCTCCATCTCTACAAAAAATACAAAAATTAGCCAGGTGTGGTGGCATGCACCTGTAGTCCCAGCTCCTCAAGAGGCTGAGGCCAGAGGACTGCTTGAGCCTGGGAGGTCGAGGCTTCAGTGAGCGGACATTGTACCACTGCACTCCAGCCTGAGTGAAAGAGCAAGACCCTGTCTCAAAAAATAAAAAAGAAAGGGCTGTGACATGCCAGGGATGGGCTTTGATGTGCATTATTACATCCATCTCTGGTCAATCCAGCCCAGAGGACTCAAAGAGAACCTTCCAAGATGCCTTCCTTAAGAGCAAATGAGAGAGGCAAAGCTCTCAATATGGCCGGGGCACGCAGCAGCAGGGGCTACCCAATATGCAGTTAAGGGGAAGGGGAACAAGTCAGGCTGGATTGCTTCATGGCATCTTCAACCTTAACTCCTGCCCAGAGCCAGGACTCTGATGTTGAGGTCCCAGTCCCTAACCACCTGTGTGACTAGGGGAAGGTCATTACCCTCCCTGACTCTGTTCCTTGCCTATGATAATAAGAATAACAGCACCAACCTCATAGAGTTGCTGTGAGAATCGAAAGAACTGAATAGGGACTGCTTATGTCTAGTGCCTGGGACGCAGGAAGGAATCAATACATGTTCACCATTACAGGGAATGTTTTCTACACAAAACTATCAGCCTGAAAGTGAGTCACTTTCCGACAGTCCTTTCCAGCTGTTGATGACTTACCAAAACTACCTGGACTCCAATTCCAAGTTCTTTAAGGACGCAACAAAACCTCCTTAATCTTCGATCCCAAAATTAGTCACCTGTGTACTCAAGTAGGGGTTTGACTAAGCATTTCTCTCTGACCTTTGAAAAGGCCACTGGGGAAGAAAGCAAAGGGAGATGATAAAATGAGGATGCCTGAAAGGAGGGTCCCCGGTGCAACAGTGGTCCTCTTCAGGGGGACATTCTGGAGGGTTTGATTTTCTTCTCTATAGTTTTGTGTAGTATTCTTATCTGCTGCAATTGAGCAAGTATTGCAACATTTTAAGGACTTTACCATTCTGTGAAGGAAAAGATATTAAAAAATATAATTTCCAAGCAGCTCAGAAACATCTTCCGCATAAAATAAAAGAGATACATCTCCCTGCCCAGGTCAGCCATCTGACCTCATCACCCACTTCTCCCGATCACCTGCTCGCTCCAGCCTCCAGCCACAGAGCAGGCCCCTGCCTCATCCCTCCTCAAACACGCCAGACAGTCTTCACCAGTTCCCCCACCCCTCATCCTTCCTTGTCTTCCTGAGCCCTTGTCTCTAACAAACTGTATACATTTCACTTCCTTGTCTGGTTACCAACAACAACAAGCAGAACATAGCTCCAGGAGGGCAGGGGTTTGGATGTTTCTCACTGTGGCAGCAAGAGCCCTACCTAGTCTGGGACATGACAGACGCTCAGTAATACTTGATTGGATGGAAGAATGAATGAGTGAACAGCTAACTTTTTTTTTTTTTTTTTGAGTTGGGGTCTCATTCTGTCTCCCAGGCTGGAGTGTAGCGGCTCAATCACAGTTCACTGAAGCCTTGAACTCCTGGGCTCCGGCAATTCTCTCACCTCAGCCTCTCGAGTAGCTGGGACTACAGGCACGTGCCACCATGCCAGGCTAATTTTTGCATTTTTACTTTTTGTAGCAATAGGGTCTGTGTTGCCTGGGCTGGTCTCACACTTCAGGCTTCAAACAATCCTACGGCCTCAGCCTCCAGAGAAATTGTTATGTTGCCTTTTTTTTTCAGTGGGGGTAGAGAAAGAGCTATTCCATTCTTTTTCTGGGGGTAGAATATCCCCTAACCCTGGGATTACAGGCGTGAGCCACCATGCGCTGTCTGAATGATTAACTTGAAA
The DNA here is from genome assembly GCF_028885625.2 of Pongo pygmaeus. Classification (NCBI taxonomy): domain Eukaryota; kingdom Metazoa; phylum Chordata; class Mammalia; order Primates; family Hominidae; genus Pongo; species Pongo pygmaeus. Next base: position 46,899,328 of record NC_072391.2, read on the forward strand.
TCATTCTTACGCATTTATTAAAGCAGCCCCAAGAATCTCTTTTTACACACTTTCTTAGTGACCCCAGTACGAACTGCTAAAAGAACTTCTTGGAAGTACAAGTGCAAGCCATTTCGTTGACTCTTCTCCGATTCAGACTTTTCACGAAATTCAGAGTGGCCTCCTGCCCAAAGAGCACCACGAGATGGCCCATCTCCAGGGTCCTGACCCCACATTCCAAATTCAGGCATTTTTCTTGAAGAGCATTTATCACTCAATCAAGCCACCCACCCTGCCAACCCTGAATAACACCACTTACAGGAGGCTCGGTCATCACTGCTTAGAATCTCACTTGTCCTCAAATATCTCCTGTTTATCTTGGTAACAGTCTACATGAATAGTCCGTTTGTTGGAAGAACATAATATTTTCCTTGGCTTTTAGGCAACAGTCTGGCAAATGAGCATTTCCCAATGTAACTTGTGATGGCTTTATGCGAGCAGTTAATTAGAATTACACAGACATGTTTATAGAAGTTTAAATGAAGCATAGTTCAAGTTTGTGAAAATATATGTAATTACTCACACCGACACTTCCCACTGAAAAAGAAAAGGCAACATAACATAAGCAAGTTCCGTAAAAGCAACAGCAGGGGTCTAGAAAAGACTCCGCCAGCTTAAACAGCTCCATTTTGAGGGACTTGGGGAGACTGAGCCCTGTTGGGGAACCCACAGACCCACCATCAAATGCTTTGCTCATTAGACTCACACTGCAGCCAACAAATTCCCCAAAGAGCCCCGGGGTGGGCGCCATGCTCCAGGCAAGTCTTGTGTGGATCCATGTACATACACTCCAGTCCCGCCCACGCACATGCAGAAAGGCCATAATTTGTCCCACAACCAGCTATGGAGGAGAGGTCTGGAGACCCAGGGAGGCTCTTTCTCTACCCCCAGGGAGAGTGAACAGTATTTTTGGCAGCCTGAGGACTCAAATTAGGGAGGCTTCATGGCAGGCTGGCCTGTGGCCTTCAAGACCCTTCCTAGCCTGGTTCCACTCGCCTCCTGGTCTGATCCCTGCTCCCCCTGGGCCCTCATTCACCCTCCAATGTTGCCAACCCAGCCAGAGCAAGCCGTTTTCTCCTCTATCCCCAGTCCCACACCAACAATGCAGCAGCACCCATATCATGTGGCTGTCCCCAGACCCATGTCATCTGAGCCCTGGGGATGGTCAAGCTGGCTATTCCAGGCAGTTACTCAGATTGCTTGTTAAACTTGAAGGAACCACAGCCAACTCTTTCCACCTCTGTGTTGTGTAGAATGACCAACTGGCTCCCAGATCAGCCTTACAATCTGGCATTGGCAATCCTCACAACGGAACTGGTTTCCCAGGAGTGGGCTGGACTGGATACCCCTGAAATGGAAGGATCCCACTATCTCATGGACAGAGGGAGTCCCCAGCAGTGTAAACGAGCCCTCCTTCTTTGAGCCCGAGAGTTGGAGGTGGCAGTGAGCTATGATCACACCACTGCATTCCAGCCTGAGTGACAAAGTGACACCCTGTCTCTAAATAAAAATGTAAAAATAAAAACTGTCCTGGAGCAAAGTGACCAAACCTATGCAGAAAGGGACAGATCCAGATGTCCAGACCAGCATCCATGTTGCCCCCTGGCTTCAGTGGGCACCTACCAGCCAGGAAGGCGGCTGAACTGTGTCCAGACTCCCTTCCTCAGCCCACTCCACTGCACAGGCTCGCCACTGCATGCCCTACCTCCAGATGTGGATTTTTTCACAGAAGTGGCCCTTGGAGAAGCCCTGCGGGCAATCCCAACACTGTCAAGAGAAGTCAGGTCCATGGGCTCATGGAGAAGTTCTTGTTCTTCCTCAAAAAACAAGAAGAAATGTGGGGGCTCCAGTGGAGAGGAGGACAGAAACAGGAAAAAAGAGACAGGAATTCAGGTAAGATGGGGGACCAGCGGCTCCTTCATTCAGTCAATATCTCCTAAATGCCAACTACATGCCAGGCACTGTGAATCCCTTCTCCATCCCACTAACCCTTTCTCCTGAAGCCTAGGGACACAGGAGTGGGCAAGTCAAACCTGGCCCCTGTGCGGGGACAGCTAAGCGGCCACTGAGGAAGGAACTGTAAACAAGTGAATACATCAATAAATTCCTACTGAAAACAACATGACATTAAAAAGAGCAAGAGGGAGACAGTAACAGCAGCGGGCCCACTTTGGGAGAAGGGTCAGGAAAGGCCGCGCAGAAGAGGTGACATTGAACCTGAGTCCAGAAGAAGGAGAAGGAGCCAGGCAGGCTAGTACAGAGGAAGAGTCTCAGTCACAGGGAAAGCCATGCAGAGGAAGGAACGGCACAGTCCTAGGACATGAGTTGAGGCCAGGGGACTGATGAGATGTGAGGGAGAGCTCCCATGACATGAGGGAGATGCTCCGGAACCTTGCATGGGAAGAGACAGCTCACACAAGCTCCCCCAGACAGTGCTGGATGCTGCCCAGCAGCCTTTCCCCCTCCTTCTTTCTTGCTGGCCTAATTCAAATTTTGCTCGAACATCCCCAGATTCACTAACTCCAAAGGGAGCTCCATATGTTGGCCTGAGATTGGTGCAGGATGTTCAAGGGATGCCGTTGTCAACACAGTGAGATACAAGGGAGGGAACATGGGGACATTTAGGAGAGGTATCCTTCCCCTAAAGACAGGCCTGTGTCAGGGAGCTTCTCTCTCCTGGTCTTCGGACACTGATGTGTAGTGGGGTGATGTCCAGCACCACAGCAGCCATTTCTTCATCATGAGGAGACAAATCCCAGGGCACCAGCCAATGAGTTGAGCAGGACAGAGCATAAAGACAGAAGGCAGCTGGGTCTCTGCTGACAGTACTGAGCTGCTCAGCTAAGTTCTCTGCAGCCACACTCCTCCACACTTCTCACCCTAGGAGATCTCACAGCCCCTTATTGCTTGAGCTTTTCTGAACTTGGATTGCATGCCTTGCAGCTCAAAGCATCCCAGGTGATACAATCCTGTGTCAGCCAGCCAGTTCCACCAAATTTGAATTTCTGACCTGACTGCTTGCTCTTCCTCTTTCCAGAAGACCCTGTAGGTTTCTCTGCACTGCTCCCTGCCAAGAGGAGCCCCAACTATCAGAGATGCAACCCTCTCCCCAGGGGAATTTCACAACCTCAGGGTGTGAGGGGGAACACCTGGCCAGAGCCAGAGCAGTGACATGGTCAAAGTACATCTCATGAAGACTGAGGCGGGGGAGAAGAGGAGAAAGCGTAATGCTTAATGACATCACCCAGAAATAAAGAGTTAAAGAAACCTCAAAGCGCCTGAGTCCATGTTCTACAGTGAAATCTTTCTTTGTTCATTTTATCTTTGTAAATCTCTCTTTACTTATTTTATCTTTGCCTTCAAGAACCCTAGGAGATGGGTTCATTTGCCCTATTTTATAATTGGAGAAACAAATCATATAGGGTCAGGTTTAAGAGGGCAGATCAAATCCCAGTATCTCCAATTATTTATCAGGTTTGTGACCTCGGGCAGCTGTATGACCTTGGGCTGCAGAGCCTCAGTTTCCTCACCTATAAAGCGGAACTAATATAACTATTAGCTGGAGCTGCCGTGAGAACAGCATGAGACCACCATACAGGGCACGAAACTCCCAGTGACTTCCCAAGGCAGTCCAAGATGAAGGCCTGGAAGCACACAGGGATCAACAGGAGCTGTTCTCCCAGGGGACACCTGGGACACCAAGACTACAGGGCAGAGCGCTGCACAGTGAAGAAATTATCGATAAAGTTCGAGCACGGTGGCTCACGCCTGTAATCCCAGCACTTTGGTAGGCCAGGGCAGGCAGATCATCTGAAGTCAGGAGTTCCAGATGAGCCTGGCCAACATGGCGAAACCCCGTCACTATTAAAAAAAAAGTACAAAAAAAATTAGCCAGGCATGGTGGGGCGTGCCTCTAGTCCAAGCTACTGGGGAGGCGGAGGCAGGAGAATCACTTGAACCAAGGAGGCGGAGGTTGCAGTAAGCACTCCAGCCTGGGTGACAGAACGAGACTATCTCAAAAAAAAAAAAGGAAGGTGTCAGTATTTATCAGTTTCACCTGCCTTCTTTGTTGCTTCTGACTTTTCCTCCTCTAAAGTGGAGGCTCCACAAAGGCACCAAATATCCGAGGGCCCTGGCCACCAAGGCTGGGTCATCTGGGGTGTGGGGCAGGCATCATTCCTCAGCTAGAAATCCAACCCCAGCCCTGACGCTTTGTCAAACCATTCCCTTAATGGACAGGTATTATTCTGGGCCCACTTAACTCCAGTAGATTCCAAAATCGGGCCAAGCCAGCTGACCGAGCTGGGCGGCGATGCTGCCTGAGTCTGAAAAACAGATTCTGAGCTCATGAAACGCCTGTCTTCTGGGGCAGCAGGCTCCAGAGAGATCTGCTGAGGAAAAGGCCAGGAATGTTCTGAGCAAAGAGAAGCTCCTGGGAATAAGGGTGTGACCTCGCAAAGTGACTCCCTGTCCATATCTCCACCCCCAGCCAATATGGACATCAGGAGAGCTTGAACTCACAGCCACTGGGGGCAAAGCCAGAAGGCCCAGGAAGAGCTCCTCAAATAGGCGCTCCTCAAATAGGCGCTCCTCAAATAGGCAGGGCCTGAGTGGGGCAAGAGAGGGAAGGGTACAGCCAAAAGATGCAGGAGCAGTTATGACAGGTCAGAACAGAGCACCCGAGGGGCCAGGTGAATCGCTGACTTCAAGCCTACAGGGCACATGGTGAACAGAGAGGACCCACTGCAAGCAGGACCCTAAATTCCCCAGGGGCCAGACAGGGACATCAATGGGTGACTTCAGCCAAGGTCTGGACTGTGATGGACAGAAGAGACATGCCGACCTACAGAAGCAGTCACCACCCCCAGCCCCAGGATGGTAGCCAAGCCTGAAACGGGGACGTTGAAGTCCCAGATCTACCCATTGCTTAGGAGACAGAAGCAAGAACTCCAATTTTTTTCTGTGACATCTCCAGATCTCTCAGTGTTGATTTCTTTCTTTCAAACACAGCGCAAGCCAATCAAAACACATCTGTGAGCAACACTCAGCCTCGAGCCTCCAGTTTGCAGCCTTCATCTAAAAGGCTGGAAGGACAACATAAAGGAGTGGGCGCTCAGGTGAGCAACCCTCCTCCTCGCCCAGCCCTGCCAGGCCTGGCCCCTCATGGGACCCTGATTGGAACCGGGGTCCACGCACAAGCTTGGGGAGGTTTATCCGCTTTCACAAGCTCCGCCCAGCAGGTAACACCCAGAGCCCAGGACTCCAGCCAGGGAAACACCGCTCCGCAGAGAAAACCCTCAGCACTTGGCTCTTCCTGGAGCCTGAATATCCTCCCCAAACAGGATGGATTTACGTGCGAGAGCAAAGGCCTACGCATGCGCCCAGCTCCAGACCCCGGTATTTATACAGTTTCATAAACTGCAAGCGATTATTTTGTTTCCTAAGAACAATCACTATGCAAATGAAACCTCCAGCTAATACAAACAGGGCTGTTAAATTCACTTGCCAATGTTTATGAAAAGAAACTCAGCCTGGCCCTAACCAAGCTCGCTAAGAAAATGTTTAATCACAAGACACATTTGAGTGAGGAAATTAGGCAAATAAGAAAAGATGTCCTGACTTCACTCCCAGAGCCCCCTCCCACCTCCCACCCCCTCCTTTATTCGGCAAGACAATGATGGTGAAATGAAAAGGTTCCCAGAGGACGGACAGATGTCAAGGCTTAAGAAGGAAAAGACAGAAAATGCAGAGATTAGGGAAGCACTGGTTCCCAAATTTCAACAGCCCCCTCAGGACCTTTCCACTGTATATGTTATATTTGTTTTTCAGGGATTTCGTGGGAAGGGAGGAGAGGAGCATGTGCAGGGGTGCAGCAGGGCTGGGTGGGCAGGGAGGGCAGGGAGGGCAGGCAGAAACTCCAGGCCGCTCCTGGATCCTGGCTCTTGCACTTGGCTCCTGTACTCGGTCAGGCCACTGGACCACAGAACTGGAACTCAGGATGGAGCGAGTTCCCAGCTGGGGCGGGCAGCGGCCTTGGCTTCCCACAGCCTGTCACAGGGCAGGGGGCAGGCTTGGGGACCCAGCCAACACCCAAGCAGGACAGAGTGAAGATCCCAAGTCCTCAGTGGGCTGGGCGGTTGTCCCTGAAGAGTTAACAGCCCCAGGGTCAGGATCGATTGGAGGATGTGAGGGCGAAGAAAAATCATCTCATCAGTCTTGCCTGGGCTTAAGGCCCTGCAGTTCCACCACATACAGCCTACATAACCTCAAACAAGTGACTTCCTCTCTCGGTGCCTCAGTTGCCTCATCTTGAAAATACAGATTGAGACAGCATGAACACAGTGCTTTGACAATACAAAGAGACGCTAAACGTAAACAGTCAGCAGTCCTGGGAACACAGGCATGTTTGATGGAGGTTAGCTATCTGCTCCAAGTCCCTCAATGCACAGATGAGGCCCAGAGAGGTTTTGGTGGAGTTCCCCAAGTCACACAGATCAACAGCAGACAAAGGATTTGACCCCGGCTCCAGCCTCTCCAGCAGAGATTTAGGGGAAGAATGGGTGGAGGCCAGGGCTGGGCCCTGCCCTGCGTCCCCTCTGGGAAGTGCACTAGCCAAGGAGGCGGTGGTAGGAGGGACCTCTGGAGCCACTGCTCCCTGGGGTTGGGGGAAATCGGAGCCTGGTCCTGGCAGGGCTTCCCAGGGGCCCGGGCAGGGGCAGCTGTCCAGAACTGTCTGTCCACGGAGGGGGCAGGGAGGCTGCCACTCGGAGCACGCTGTGTGCCAGTCCCTGGGGCCAGGCCGGCTCAGCCTGCAGGCTCCATCCAGAGCCCGCCCCAGGGGATGCTGGGGGAGAGCGCCAGGATCAGAGCCGCCGGCTGTGCGCTCCCCTCCCCCAGCAACAGGGGACTAAAGTGGGTCAAGGAGGAAGGAGGGGCCCAGGAGGGCTGGGGGAGGGGCCAAGGAGCTTGAGAAGGCACCCAGGGGGAGGGGACCAGGGGAAGATGCCTGGAAAAGCAAAACCATGTGTGCAGTGCGCCTTGGGGGGCCAGGGCTGAGCGGCAGAGGGGCTGCTGAGGCCTTCAGGGGAGTCTCCAAATCACCTCCGGATTAACACCAGGGGAGCTGAGCCTTGGCTCTTGCCCCAGAAAGTCAGTGCTTCGCTTTCTCCCACCCCCTGGCCTTGGGGGGACTCCCTCTTCTCTGAGGCCCTCAGCCTCTTCCAGAGCCCCCACACCCCATGGGCCCCCAGCCAAGGGGTCTGTGAGGAGCACTTTCAATCGGTGCTGGCCCCCTGGCTCAGCCTTGGCCTCGGGCCCAGCTGTCCAACCGGGAGGTGGGGTCTAAGGAGGGTGGAGAGAAGAATACAGCCAACCCCATCCTGGGCCCAGACTCAGCAGGACTGTGGTGGTGCCAGGCCAAGTCAGGCCTCATCACCGGGAAGAAGGGTGAGCATGGGCCCCACGTCCCTGCAGAGGCATTCCTGGGGGGCCTGGTGCAAAATAAAAGGGAGGAAGGCAGGAAATGGTGAACAGCGATGCCCCCTAGCCAGGAGGGGAAGCCAGGCTCCAGGCCCCAGGCCCCTCAGAGACAGGGCTGGGGGCCCACAGTCTGCTCCGGGGAGACGCGGGCCAGTGGGCAGCCTCCACCCCTGGCTGGGCCTGACCCAATCATCAGCTTCTCTCCCAGCTCCCCCACCCGGCATGGCCCAAAAAAAAGGGATGCAACCACCCAAGCAACTCGATATGGTCCAGAAACCTCCAGGGTCCCCAGGTTCCAGGAAGCCTGCATAGGAGGTGGTGGAGGGCAGAGGATGCAGAGGGTCCGGTGCCTGGGAGTGAGGTTTCAACAGGGAGGGGAAGAGGAGCTGCTGCTCCCGGGTGTTAGTGCCAGTTGACAGACAGCTGGGAAAATGGGGCCCAGGAGGGGCACACACCCACAGGTTCCAACTTAAGCCCCAGGGAAAATGCTGATGGGAAGAAGAGGCAGGCTTCCAGGCCAGGTCCTGGGCCCAAGGAGCCGTTTGGGTGGAGACAGAGAGAGGCCCAGAGGACAGGGCCCTGTTTTGAATCCCTCAGCAAGGCTACCTACCCCGACAATCACAGCTAAGATTTCTAGCTGAGCCAACTGGACTCCTGGGGCCTTGTGGGGAAAACACAGTAGAAATGAGGACCCCCCAGCCTAAATACCCTAAATGCAGCAAACACTTCCCACTTCGCACCTAGCAGAACAGAGGTGCTGGCCTAGCTGTGCCCGGCCTTGGACCTTGCCGGGTGTGCAGTTCCCAAAAAATCAGGAAGCAAGTACAGCCCTGCCCACCACCTGTCTCAAATGTCCCAGGACTTGGCCTGGCACATCCTCCACCTCCAACCTGTCCAAGCTACTTCTCTCCCAAGTGAGCCTCAGGAGCAGGCCCAGTGGGGGAGGGGGTTGGCATGGGGGGGAAGGGGGACTTAGTCACCAGCTGGGTCCCAGGGGGATCGAGGTGTTTACGGTCTGCCTCCAGGAGCTCTGGGAGAAGATTCCAGCATGGCGCTGGCTCACCAGGTGTGAAGACAGTGACCCTGGCAGTTACTCAGGCAGGCACCAGGCATGGGGCAGCCTCATTGTGACATGTGACCTTGGACCTCAGGCTGACCTTCAAAGCTGCCTCACCCACAGGATGGTGAACATAATGGTACCAACCTCACAGGGCTGCGGAGGGGATTCATGAGAACACGTGCAGGAAGCCCTCAGAGAGCCCTGGACCCACAATCACCTCAGTAAATACTCCCCATGAACGCCCTTATCCCCTCCTGACGCTCCCTCTCCCCCACCGAACCTCTCTCCACAAGAGCAGGCTTGGAACTCTCCTACTAGTAAGAAGGCAGGACAGGATACAAAGAGAGGTCTGGGGCCAGGCCCAACCTTGTCCAACACGTCCCAGTAGGAAAATGAGCTCAGACCCTGGGAACCCAGGACAGGCCTCTACATTCCCCTGGGAGAGCCTGAGCAATGGGTATTTTGAGCCAACAGATACAGGAAATTCAAAATAAAGCCCATTCAGATTCCCAATTCAAAGTGGACTGTGGACGCCGGGACACATGGGAGCAGCTGTTTCCTCACTGGCCTGGTTTGATGTCTGGGGGATGGGGGCAGCTCAGTGTGGAAAGCCAGGCTGAGGGACGTGGGTGACAGTGATGGAGCATCCCCCTCCACCTCCCACCCCAGTAATGTACAGAGGGGGCCCTGGCAAGCTGAGGCCTGGGGGTCAGGGTCCCTGTCCATGGGATATGGAGACCTTGGAAAGGAGCAGCCTGCCTGCCAGCTGGACACAGGCCCTGCTACACGTGGCTGTGTGAGCCAGGGCAAGGCTGTGTGCGTCTCTGAACCTCCTTTCCTCAACTGGCAAATGAAGAGGGACAACCCCTCCCCAGACCCCCACAACTTGGAGGTGCCTGTGAGAGCCTCTGGAACCACACAGTGCACAGAGGTTGTGCAAACCTTAGGGGTCATTTAAGCACAAGGCCCCGGTGGCTTTCCCTGGGGACTCCCCAGAAAGAACCATGCACCATGCTGTGTGCATGCATCAACAGGCCATCTGCAATGCCACTCCAACCCAGCCATCTCTCCCAGCACCCGACCCTGCCTCTTCCTTCATCCCTGCTCCAGCCCTTCCAGGAGAGCCTGCCAGCACTTGCCCCTGCCCCTCCAGACAGTCACACTCAAAACTCTCCCAGATTTTGTCCCATCATGTCCTCATGGACAGAGACTATGGCCTCTTCTTCTCCCTCCTTCCCCACATGGGGCGAGCCCAAGGCAGGCAGAGGCAGCCCTAGTGAATGAGTTCAGAGCCAGAGGAGACTAGCCACTGTCCTCTGCAGTTCCCTCTCATCTTCCTACACCAGCGGTCACGTCACTTCCTCTGCAGTGCCCTCCCGGGAGGACCTTGTCCAAGTCAGATAAGCCAGAGCGGTCTCTCAATGAACAATTACAAGCCGGGGAGCTGCTCACTCTTTATTGTCTGTCTTGCTACTAAGCCGTAAGCTCCCTGAAGGCAAGGACCCAGCACTAGCATTTGGCCCATCACAAACTCAGAACTACCCATCCAGTGAATGAATGAAGTCAAGAAGGATCCATCCAGAGAAGGAATTTTAAGTGGCAAACCCAGAATCATGACTCAGATCTGTGTGCCAATCTTCATCTGTAATTTATTGGATACGTGCTGATGCACTGGAAGCTGCACCCCTGGGGCCAGGCCTCCAGCCCACCACGCAGGCCTGGGCACCTTGCAGGGACTGAGCACGGGTCTGGGGCCAGGTCTGCGGCCGGAGTGCCTCCGTTCAAATCTTGCCCTAGCAGTGGGGCACTGGGCCATTTATTTTACTTCCCCGTGCCTCGGTTTCCTCCTCTGTAAAATGGGGATACACATCACGTACCTATTTCACAGGGGTGCTGTGAACCTTGAATGAATCAACGAATGTTAAGTGCTCAGAACAGTCCTCAGTACCTGGGAAGTGCGCTCAGCGGCATTACGTGTATGAGGATGTACCAGGGAATGGCCCTTCGGCTGTCACCCGCCTTCCCCCAGCCCCACCCCAAAGCGGAGGCCCGATCGGGGCTCCAGTGCCCCAGGGCTCCCGAGGCGCACATCTGGCTGGCGGGCCCGCAGCCCACCCACGGGCGGCACCAGCTGTGGGCCCGACGCCGCCGTCCCCAGAGCTGGGCCTGGGACCCGGAGTCCTGAGGGCGCCAGACTCCGAGGGGCGGGCGGCCGGGGGGCGGCCCGCGGCGCAGAACAAGCCAGGCCCCACCCGGGCCGCGTGAGCGAGCTGCGCAGCCTGCGCCTTCCCAGCCGGCCCCCCGCCGCGGCCGCTTTGTGCCCGAACCTGGCCCTGAGTGACTGCGCCGCAGCCATGGAGCCCTCCCGCGCGGGAGGCGGCCCAGCGCGTTCCCAATGCCGCCACCTCAAAGGGGTCCAGGGGCTGCCCCCGCGGGCCGGGCAGACAAGGGCCCGGGAGGGGCCGCGTTCCCAAGCGTCGGCCGGACTCCCCTCGGGTAGCTGGGCGGGAAGAGCCCCGAGGCCCACTCCCCTGCTTTTCCCCGCCTCTTCCCAGCCATCCCCCCTTCCCCGCCTCCTCCCCAACTGCCACCCCACCCTGGATTTCTTCCTCCTCTCCGACCCTTGACCCCTTCCCCTCCCCCGCGGTTTCTCCGTCCCCTCCCCTCATCCCAGGACCCAGATCCTACAAGGCAACTCCGCAATCGGACTCCAGGAGGACCTTGGAGGGTTCAGATCCCACCTCCCGTCCTGGAAATCTCGGCCCCCACACCCAGACACTTCCTCCCACCCCACAAGCCTCAGGCCACAGCCCTGGCTTGGAGAAGGGCTAGATGCCTTGGAGAGGGGCCGGCCTCTGAGGTAACGGGCTGTGGGAGCCTCCTGGCCCCATGTGCCCATCTGTCAGATGGGGGTGGGAACGTGGTCCATTGCCAGACACAGGGAGCAGTGGCCGGCACAGGCAGGAGTTCTGCCGGGTGGCGCTCACAGCAGGCAGGCCCAGGGAGGCCCATCCCCTGAGCCCTCCCAGTCACCTGTGCATTGAGAGGCCTGCATGTCTGCGGCAGAGGAGCGGGACATGACACTGAGGTCCCCAGGGCAAGACTGGGACCCTGAAGCGGCTTCTGCCCAGAAACAGCCCCAGGGAACTGACTCGCGGCCCCAGGGAAGCTTCCAGAGAGAACAGAGCCGGGCCCCACCCAGCCTGCTGGCTGGAGCTGCAGCCTGCACCTTCCCAGCCGGCCCGCCGCCCTCCCAGGGTGAGGAGACAGAGGCTCAGAGAAGGACCCCCACCTGCCACAACCTCCCAGCCTCCCAAAGCATCAACCACAAAGACCTCCAGGCCCCCAGCTCCCCTCATGAAGCAGCCCCCTTCACCGTCTGGGATCCAGCATCACCTCCAGGATGGCCTTCTCTACACAGCCTCCCTGCCTGCCCCAGAACCTAATTTGCTTAACAGAAATGTGCTTGCAAATGGCTCCTCACTCAACTAGAATAAACCTGTCCACGTGGTGGCCACAGCACCTTGAATACTGCCTAGTACATAGTAGGTTCTCAGTAAACATGTGAGAGGAATGAATGAACAAACGAGCAGCAGCTAATGATAGCAGCTCCTAAAAGCCTTGAAACCTAAACCGTGCCCCAGATAAGAGGATTCCATGACAAGTGATCAAATAAGTTTGGAAATCACAAATTATTAACATCTCTGAGAGTCCCATGCTGGCATTTTAAAGGCTCCGAGAAGCCGTGAAGTTTTTTTTAAAAAAAATTTTAACTCTGTTTAATCCAGTGCTTGCCAAATGCATTTGGCCACAGAAAACTTTTCGCTTTTTGGGGGGTGGAACATCAACAAAATCCTGGAATACATTTTGGGAAACACCAATATAAATTCATTTCCCACCCTCACAACCACAACTTTATACATGGCCAGCTGAATCTTAGAAAGAAAGAACTTGCTTCTTTCTCTTTACAGGGTCAGGTTAAACACAATGCTCCAAAAATACCTGAATGAATGGATATAAAGTAAATTCATAAGCAAAGTCTACCACCCGCTAGTATGTTCTCTGTCCCTGTACTGAGAGTCTGAACCAGGCAAGCAATTTGAAGAGTCTCTTTGCCCTGGAAGCTGGCACATATGACCACTCACACAGGCACACACACGCACACACACATATGCATTCATGCACACGTGTACACAGACACACACTCTAGCACGCATCCGCATGCACACACTAGTACACACAGACTCACACACATGCACACACGTACCCAACAGGTACCCACACAGACTCAGACACACACACAGTCATACATGCACACATATGTGCACATACAGGCACACACAGACTCACACACATGCACAACTATTATGGGGCATATGCCCTCCCACACAGCCGCTTCCCTGAGCCTGGCCAGGAAGCCCCTTGAGAAGGGCAACTGTCTTCTGGTGGGGTGGGGAGGATGGATTCGAGGAGAGATCCAAAAGCCCCCTTCAAACCTGGTGTCTCTAAAAAGGGCAGGGTTGCCCCAGCAAACGACAGGCTAAAGCCTGACCAACAAGCTCTTCCTTACCTGAGATTTCCTCCTCACCTCTCTCCTGGGAGTAGAGCCCATTTCAAAGAAAAAGAAACTGAGGCTTACCAATAACATGGCAAGGATGTGGGGAAAGAGGGGTAGGAGCCCAAATCTGTCTGCTCAGAATCCTCCCCCCACTCCAGAAGCTTGGGGATCCTAGGTTGTTCCGAAGGCAGAACAGTGGCAGCAGCAACATCCTCCAGCTCCCCCTTCTCCTATCCCCAGGCACAATTCTGCCACAAGGTCACTGTATGACCTTGGACACCTAGCTTGCTCTCTCTGGGCAAGTTTAATCACCTATATGAAAAGGAACTTCAGCTGAGGGTTCTCCAAGCTCCAGGACTGCTGGTAAAAAAGAAAGCCTAAGGTCCCCACCTCAGCAGTCAAAATCAAGTGTCAGGATTCCATGAGCTACTGCCCATAACGTGCATAGCCCAGTGCCTATATACAAGGGGTGCCCATTAGAGGCTAGCTGCTCTTAGTGTTGTGATTCCATCCCTCAGGGACCAAATAAAAAATGCTACCCCCTCTTCCAGGCTTTACCTGATTCCCCTACCAAAGGGAATCCCCCCCAACTCTCTCACCCCTCCCACAGCCCTCAGCCCACACTTCTGTCCTAGGCTGCCTTGTCTGGTCCAGTGGTTAGGGTCTACTCCCCTCTCTGGCCTCCAGGCTTCCCGAGGACATGGCCTCCTCTGCATTCTCTCTGCATCTTCCTTGGAGCCTAGGCTGAGCCTCACCTGAGTCAGATGCTCAGGATTTACATGGAAGGATGGATGTGAAAGGGAGGGAAGGAGGGCAGACGACCAAAGGACTCACCAAGGGAAAGAAATGCCCATATCCCCAAGCTCTATAGTGCAGTGACCCTTCAGAAGAAGAAAGAAAAATGGCCAGGTGCTGTGGCTCACGCCTGCAATCCCAGCACTTTGGGAGGCCCAGGTGGGCGGATCACCTGAGGTCAGTAGTTCGAGACCAGCCTGGCCAACATAGCAAAACCCTGTCTCTACTAAAAATACATAAATTAGCCAGGCATGGGGGCAGGCGCCTGTAATCCCAGCTACTCGGGAGGCTGAGGCAGGAGAATCACTTGAAGCTGGGAGGCAGAGGTCACAGTGAACCGAGATCATGGCACTGCACTCCAGCCTGTGCGACAGAGGAAGAGAAGAGAAGAGGAGAAGAGAAGAGAAGAGAAGAGAAGAGAAGAGAAGAGAAGAGAAGAGAAGAGAAGAGGGAAGAGAAGAGAAGAGAAGAGAAGAGAAGAGAAGAGAAGAGAAGAGAAGGGAAGGGAAGAGAAGGAAAGAGAGAGAGACAGGAAGGAAGGAAGGAAGGAAGGAAGGAAGAAAGGCAGGCAGGCCGGCCCATAAACATAAGAGGCCAGGTGTGGTGGCTTGCACCTATAATCCCAACATTTTAGGAGACCAAGGTGGAAAGATCACTTGAGCCCAAGAGTTTGAGACCAGCCTAGGTAACACAGCAAAGCCTCATATCTTGAGGGGGAAAAAAAGGCAATTCACTAATAATTAGGGAAGTGCAAATTTAAACAATGTGCCGTTTTTTGCCTGCCAGATTGCCAAAAAGAAAAAGGAAAGAGAAAAAGGCGGGGCGCAGTAGCTCACGCCTGTAATTCCAGCACTTTGGGAGGCCGAGGCAGGTGGATCACGAGGTCAAGAGATCGAGACCATCCTGGCCAACATGGTGAAACCCTATCTCTACTAAAAATAAAAATAAAAAATTAGCCGGGCGTACTGGCATGTGCCTTAGTCCCAGCTCCTCGGGAGGCTGAGGCAGGAGAATCGCTTGAACCCGGGAGGCGGAGGTTGCAGTGAGGCAAGATCACGCCATTGCACTCCAGCCTGGTGACAGAGCGAGACTCCATCTCAAAAAAAAAAAAAAAAAAGGAAAAAGAAAAAACAAAACATCATCACATATGGGCAAGGATTAGGAGAAACATGCATTCATGCCCTATTATTGAAGGGTAAATTGGTACAGACTTTGTGGAAGGCAATTTGGAAATATTTATCAAATTTTTCGAGTGAATACCCTTTGACCCAACAATTTCACTTCTAGTAATCCAGCCAAAGAAACACTCAAACAAGAACACAAAGGTTTATAAATGAGGATACTCCCTGCATCATCGTTTAAAACAGCAAAAAACTGGAAGCAACTAAATGTTGACCAATGGAAGACTGTAAATAAAGTCTGGTGCAATGATTTTGTAGACCTCCTTATGGCTATTAACATGGAACACATATATATACTCTAGGTGCTATCTCCTAGACTAATGGTTCCTAACCCTGGCTGCACATTCCAATTACCCCCATCCTCAGAGATTCTGGATTATTTCATCTATGGTGGAGCCCAGGTAATGTTATTTTTTAAGTGCCTAGGATGATACTGATGTGCAACTAACCAAGATTGGAAACTTAACTCATGTAGCTAACCCTACTAGTTCTATCCTATTTCATAGAAAACTGAGAAACTAGGAAAACAGAAAACTAGGAAACTGAGGCCCATAGAAGGAACTGTCTTGCCCAAAGTCAGAGTGTGTTTCCTCCAACCCCCTCCCCTCCACAAGGACAGAAATGAAGGAATCTTGACTCAGACCTTCAGGGAGAATGGGGTCTTTCTTTTCTATTCTGAGTGATTGGCAGGTTCCCTGCCAACACATCCCATTTTCCCCCTCCCACCCACTTAGCTGGCCCCACCCCTCACTCCTAGTGCTGTTCCTAGGGCAGACCACCCCGCCTTCAAAGATGAAGAGGGTCCCAAGGCCACTTAATGGTGGCTGATCCCTGGCCAGGATCGAGCTGGTCAAATGTGTCTATTCTGAGCCATGGCAATGATGTAGCAGGATGAGGGTCACAGGCAGGATGGCAAGGTTATTGAGTTGAATATTCTGTTTTATTTAAAATTAAGTCCAGGCGCAGAGGCTTATGCCTGTAATCTCAACATTCTGAGAGCGCGAGGTGGGAGAATCATTTGAGACCAGGCTGAACAACACATGGAGAACTCCATCTGTTAAAAAAAAAAAAAAAAAAGAGGCGGGCATGGTGACTCGCACCTATAGTCCCAGCAACTCAGGAGGCTAAGAAAGGAGGATAGCTTGAGCCCAGGAGTTTGAGGTGGCAGTGAGCTATGATAACATCAATGTACTCCAGCCTGGGTAGCAGAGCAAGATCCAAACTTTAAGAAAATAAATAATTAAAATTAAGTTAGTACAAAAATCTCACATTGCTTTTATCATTTTAAGAGAAATGTTTTACAAGCCTAACACAATCCATGACATAAAGCCCTCGATAAACAGCAGCTGTGATCTCACAGCACAATGTACCCTGAGTATGAAGAAGAACGGGCATCAGCCTCTCCCAGCCCGGTGTCCTGCAGCTCCCACCTCCTCATCAGGAACAGAGGCTGGGGCAGCGGGAGGGGCAAAGACTGACTCTCACAGTGAACTCAAGCCCTGCAAAGGCCTGTGCTCCCTCTCAGTTCACGCACTCGCTTATCCACTCATTCACTTATGAATCCATTTACTCATCATTGAGTCATTTACTCACTAGTCACTCATTCATTTGTTCACTTGTTCACCCATTCATATTCATTCCCCATTCATATTTATTCCCTCAACAATTCACACACTCATTCATTCATTTAAGGAATATTGCCGAGGCCCTGTGGCTCACGCCTGTAATCCCACCTCTCTGGGAGGCCAAGAAGGGTGTATCACCTGAGGTCGGGAGATCAAGTCCAGCCTGGCCAAATGGAGAAACCCTGTCTCTACTAAAAATACAAAATTAGCCACGTGTGGTGGCGCATGCCTGTAATCCCATCTACTCGTGAGGCCGAGGCAGGAGAATCATTTGAACCCAGGAGGCGGAGGTTGCAGTGAGCAGAGTTCGCGCCATTGCACTCAAGCCTGGGCATCAAGAGTGAAACTCCATCTCAAAAAAAAAAAAAAAAAAAAAAAAAAAAAAACAAATCTTTTAGACATAATGACCCAGAAGGTTGAGGCCAGATTTTTTTGTTTGTTTGTGTTTTTGGGGTTTTTTTGTTTGGTTGGTTTTGTTTTAAGACGGAGTCTTGCTCTGTCACCCAGGCTGGAGTGCAGTGGGTTCCAGCGATTCTCCTGCCTCAGCCTCCTGCGTAGCTGAGATTACAGGCGCATGCCACCATGCCTGGCTAATTTTTTTTATTTTTAGTAGAGACAGGGTTTCACCATGTGGGCCAGGCTGGTCTCAAACTCCTGATCTCAGGTGATCTGCCTGCCTCGGCCTCCCAAAATGCTGGGATTACAGGTGTGAGCCACTGCACCCAGCAATTTTTTTTTTTAATGGATGAGAGGTTTTTTTTTTTAATGTTGCCCAGGTTGACCTCAAATACGTAGCCTCGCCTCCTTATGCACCAGGACAACAGTTCTGAGCCACCGCGGCTCACATTTTTGTTTTGTTTTGTTTTGTTTTGTTTTGTTTTGAGAAAGGGTCTCACTCTGTCACCCAGGCTGGAACACAGTGGCACGATCACGGCTCACCACAGCCTCAACCTTCCAGGCTCAGGTGATTCTCCCACCTTAGCCTCCTAAGTAGCTGGGACTACAGGCTTCTGCCACCACACCCTCCTAATTTTTTTTTTTATTTTTTGTAGAGAGGGGTTTCACCATGTTGCCCAAGCTGGTCTCGAACTCCTGAACTCAAGAGATTCACCTGCCTCGGTTTCTCAAAGTGTTGGGATTACAGGCATAAGCCACCACTGCACCCAGCCAAGGCCATTTCTGAATGAGCATGGGGCCCTGGAAGCCCAGCAGGCTGCTGGCATCCCATACATGAGACCCTTCCCCTGAGAAAGGCAGGACATGGGGCTGCTGGAGGGACTGGGGATTTGAGCTATTCACTGTGGCCCCAGGAGGTGGAACCAGGACCAACACAGAGAGGAGACTGCAGCTTCATGTGTGAAATTCAAGCTAAAAAGCCACAGATGAGGCCGAGGCAGGCAGATTACCTGAGGTTAAGAGCTCGAGACCAGCCTGGCCAACATGGTGAAACTCCGTCTCTACTAAAAACACAAAAATTAGCCAGGCGTGGTGGCACACGCCTGTAATCCCAGCTACTCGGGAGGCTGAGGCAGGAATTGCTTGAGCCTGGGAGGTGGGGGCTGCAGTGAGCCAAGATCGTTCCACTGCACTCCAGCCTGGCTGACAGAGCAAGACTCTGTCTCAAAAAAAAAAAAAAAAAAAAAAGGCACAGATATGCCACAGAGGTAGTGAGCGCCCTGCGAGTGAAAGTGTGTAGTCCAGGCTGGATGAAACCAAGTTTGCCAGAAACACACCCAAAGAAGGGTAAATAAAGTGACCTCCAAAGTTCCTTTTCAACCTGTGTTTTTCAGGATTCAGAGAGGTTCAAAGGCAAAAACAGTGAATCTTCCCAACATGTGTGTCTGGCCCCTGGCTGGCCAGTGTCTCCCTAAGGGGCACAGGGCATCCACAGGGGCTGTCCTGGGCACTGAGAACCCACGCACTGCTTGCTGCTCCCCAGAGACCCCAGCACTCTCTGTGGCCTCCACCCCAGAGACAGAAGTCTGCCTCCTCTTTCCATCTCCCCACTTCGGGGCACCTGTTTCTCCTCCCTCCCCCTCTCCCTGGGGACCCTCAGGAGCTGATGATTGTGTCTCCTCTCTCCAAGTTCAAAACTGCAGCCACAGGGGGCGAGGGACAAAGACACATCTCTTGTTCAGTAACCAAAAATATGCTGTATGTTGCTGGTGGCTCCAAGGTTCTGCAGGCTCCAGGCCAAGGAGGTCCCCCTGCCCAGTCTTCCAGCCTGAATGTGCAGTCATACCACCCCAGCTGCCCTCTCCGGCCATGCCCAGCTCCCTAACTAAGCCCAGATGGTCATCACTCTGCCTTCAGGCAGGTAAAATTCAGTGCAACAGGAGTTAGGTGAACAGTATGTTTTATTTAATTAGGATCAACAGAAGAGATATACCTCACAGCAGGATAGGGAATGACAACACTGCAAAAAATAATTCATGCCCAGGTAACGAAAGGGCAAATTTCAATTACAGAGAAAACAGGGGAAGAAAAAGTTTCCAAGCACCTCCAAGGAGGAAGGCAGCGAAGAGTTTGCAAAGCCTAGACCTGTGGGCCCAAGATGGTCTAGAAAGCAAAGCAATCAAGTGGACAAAACAGCCATTCCTCTCTCTCCTTGTCATAGACAAACCAGCCTAAGTGTGCAGGACTGGGTAGGCCGAGGGAGCTGAGTCCTGGCAGGCAGGCGTAGGGGCCACAAGGGATCTGCCAGGGCCACTGGGCAAGCTCACAACCCACCAGGCACAGTCTCAAAAGAATGCTGTCCCCACAAGGAGACAAAACAAATGTTCTAATCCTAATAATGGTCATCAGATCACTCAGCAAGTCCTTAGTAGCACCCCACCTGCCCTTTCCCCCAGCCCCACCAGCCCTGACGGAACCCTAGTCTTATGCCCTGCCCCAGCCTTGGACAATCCAATCTCACCTCTTACACTAGAACAAGGCAAAGAACATACCCCCCCACCCCCCACCAAGAGAATGGTCTCATCTTTTAAGCCTCTGTTTCTCATGCTTACCCTGGAAATGGGAGGCTGGCCTGGATGACCTCCTCTGGGGTGGTGGGCTGCAGATCCCTAATCTACCATCACTTGGGTGCCAACTATAAATGAAAAATTCATGGTGGTGACAGCCCAACAACAATGTGTATGTACTTAATGCCTCTGAAAAATGGTTAAGATGGGCCATGCAATGTGCCTCATGCCTGTAATCCCAGCACTTTGGGAGGTCGAGGCAGGAGGATTCCCTGAGGCCTGGCATTCGAGACCAGCCTGGGCAACATAGCCCCATCTCTACAAATAATAAAATTAAGAAATTAGCCTGTAGTCCTAGCTACTCGGGAGACTGAGGTGAGAGGATTGCTTGAGCCCAGGAGTTCAAGGCTGCAGTGAACTATGATCACGTCACTGCACTCCAGGCTGGGGGACAGAGCAAGATCCTGTCTGTAAAAAAAGGAAAAAAAAAATGGTTAAGATGGTAAATTTTAAGTTAGGTATATTTTATCAAAATTGTTTAAAAGCAGGAGTTGGGGGATGAAGAGATCTAAGCCCCTCCTCAGACCAGCCAGGTGAGCATCTGCAGGACCTGGGCCCAGGAATATGCAATTTAACCAGCTTTATTGTAGGTGATGGTGATAGGCATGACAGCTGGGGATCCACTCATCTGTAGGAAGCCACCCTCTCCCCAAACGAAGGCTCCCCAGCATAATGCTTGAATTACCTCAATAAATACTTCTTCTGCAAATGAATATTCAAAACAGTGAGTTCTCCAAGTTTCATGGCACAAGCTAATCTTTTTCTGTGTGGGTTCTCCCTCCAAAATGAACCCTCGAGAAGCACGAGCATAACCCAGGCCTCTCTCTCTCCCGGCCCCTGGTCCCTGCTCCGAAGGTGACGTCAGCCCCAGCACCCCCATTATCTGGGAGAGGGAAATTGCTGTTAAATTAGCACATCCACAGAGCCCCATTTTATATCCCAATTCAGAAGATGACATGAACATCTGCTTTCACTTCAAGACATTAATTTTCAATTATTGGAGAAAAACAAAATTAGTCCTGACAAATTGCTGGAGAATACAGGCTCTTGTCTGGTGGTTCATAATAATAACTTCGGGGGCCCACAATTAGTGTCTCGGACGGAGTTTCCTGATGGATCCCTGTCATCTGGAGGCAGTGGCAGCAGGGCAGCGCCTCGCACCGCAGTGTATCAGGCAGGAGGATGCTCCAACAACCCGCAGCTCGAAGGTCACTGCTTCTTGGATGACCAGGTTTAGAGAACTAAGGAATTAGAGTTTCCTCTTTCTGGGGAAGGCAGGGAGGGACAGAAGATAGGGGGCAGGCATCCAAAAAATATCCACCTTAACCATATTCAGCTTTGAATATTTTTCAAGGTTTTCTCCTCCTGTTCAGTAGCAAGATTTTGCACACTTAGATGGGAATGCAAATCACTCCTGAGTCCTTACTGGGCACACTGGGATCACCTGATAGGATTGCAGTTTGCCATCTGCAATGAGAGAAGGACAGATGACATGGTTTTCTTATGAGACCCCTTCTACCCTTCTACATGACGTCATTCAGGATCCCAAATCCAGAACTCAATGGCTCCAGCCTCTGAGATACAAATGCCTATAAATCTTCTGTAAGAAAAAACTGTTTGCCGGGGTCCCATCGACCCAGAACCTGGTTCAGCCCAGGTTGTAGTCTCCAGAAAAAAAAGAAAGAAAGAAAACTCTGAATTTGCCAACCTCAATGGCCCCAAATCCAGAGAACAACCCACTTGATAAGAGATTATCAACACTGTAATCTCATTTGATGGGTTTTTATGTATCTTGGCTGCTTTAGTCACTATATCAATAAGAAGCCACTGAAATGTGAATGAGTTGAAGAATTCAGAGATAATGATGTGGTCGCCTTTGAATTTGACTTGTCACAATTGAAACCAGAGTGTGTTTGCCTAGCTAGGATGTTCAGACTCTTGAGGGGGGTGAGGCAAGAGGGAGGGGGAGGTAAACAGAGGGAGGCAGGTTAAAAAAGAAAGAAAGAAAATGAAACAACAACCACAACAACAAAGGGAAATTATATCTTTAAAAAGAGAATGAAAGACATTGTTACTTCCAAAGTCAACTTGGTAACTGAGCTCTGACATTGTGTAATTGACTTTGCAAGTAGAACAACAGCAACGTAACAAAGAAAATGTCAGTGTTTTCACAGCACCAATCTATAACGCTGGGAGGCCGTCCCGCTGTCAGCCAGGGCTGACAATACAATAGCTTTCAAAGGGATATTACCATCATGCTTTTATTCCTGACATCAATCAAGACAAAGAGAATCCTTTTCACAAGACATTAAAAATCAAACCTTTGTGCAAGAAGATAGGTAAAACAGCATTCTCCTTAAAGACAGCCACATGGAGCAATCAGCTAATTGGCGCTCCTTGAAAGCAGTAAAGTATATTTACTGAGTGTACAACCCCAATCGTTGGCTGCCACCGATCCTGGCAGGTAAGCTATGAATCAAAAGTTTCCATCAGCATTTCCTCACTCACTTCACCCTGCCTCTCCCACAGTAGGCTGAGGGAGCTGACAGGCAGCCCCAAAAACTTCAAGCGGGATGTAACCAATCCAGGCTCAATTCATCCATTTTGGGTGGGAAACTTCTCTGATTACCCACTAACGTGTCCATGCACAAGATGCCCTTGCAAGCTGATGGGAATTTGCAGAAATTGTCAAATTTCTCCAACCACAGTGTATCGGGGTTTTCCTGGCTACCCAAATAATGGGGACCCCGCTAACAGTTTTCAAGGTATTCTACTGTAATCAACCTAGACTCACAGATACAAAGGAACCCTGGTATCTTCTGCAAATGTTTTCAAGACATGAAGATAATACTCTTTGCAAACACCAGCGTACCATGGACAAGGTTGAGCTTTAATTCAGCCAGTGGCCAGGAAAGGCAAGTCCATCCTAACCTATGTCAAACAAAGAGTGAACTAAACCCACCCACCACCTTGGCAAAAACGATGGGGCCATCAGGAAATCCAGCCATCCTCTGCCTGCTTACTTTCGAGACAGTTTCAGATGCCTGCATGTCAGAAGTTGTTGACACTTACAGAAAACTGCGAGTCCAGAAGCAGGAAGTTAGAGAGCCTCATGTTTCAAAGGGGTCATTTCCTAGACACTTTCCAAGCCACTGACATCTTACAGCCTTCCCACCTTCCAAGATGCCATGTCCCTACATCCAGTCCAGGCTTGACAGAGCCACTGGTCTAGGTGGTCACAAGTCTCAGACCATTGTTGAGGAGGAGTGGGAGCAAGAACTCTCTCTGCAGGAGGGCTGTCAGGAACTCAGAGCCAAAGGGCTCTGTGACTTGCCCCTTTGGTACCCTACAGACCATCTGCCACAAAGTCCAGTCACTCAAAGACAGGGAAAGCACTCTCAGCATCTGTGGCAGAAAAGGATGTTTTTACTTTTCAGCTATAATGGGATACCGTTGTTTTATTTTTAAACAGAATTTGAACAGGTGCCGTTCACTTCACTACAGAATGGATAGAAATTTTGAAAGAAGAGAGAACTGGTCCTAACACTGCCTTGAAAAAGCATATACTCCCACCACCACCACCTAAATCAGCCTTTTTCAAAGAGCCAGGCAGCATGTCTGCATCATCAGCCTCAGTGGTAGGTTCCTTTCGTTTACACATCCAAATGAACAGTTAAGAGAAATCAATGCATCTAATTGCCAGACTATTAAATCCTACATCAGGGGAAGAATTCCACAGCCACTAGCTTAAGAGTTGGCTACCGATATAGCAATTATTGCAACTTTCTATTAGATTGAACCAGATCCCCAGCCTTTCGTCTCCAGCTAGGAACGCTGTACTCAAGTGCTCCAGTTTCCTGCCGTCCTGGTTCCCCCTCCTCCTCCTCTGTTAACACACTGTAGCATGCCACAACATTGCCAGGGCTGGCTGGTTCTTCTGAATTACTTTATGACTGTAAAGTCACCAGCATTTTGCACCTTTCATTATGAATGCACGCTAGGCACTTCATGGTTAACCGTTTAGCAGGATTCCCCTGCCAGAGGCACATAGTTATCTTATTTTATTGCTTATTAAGTTTTTGCAAGGAAACAGGTGTAAGAATCTAAACAGCAATTACTAGACATAAAGGATGTTTTTTAGAATGAAACAGGCCCTTCCAAAGCTGGGAATCGATAACTTCATTGAGGAGGGGGGATTAAATATTAGGATTAAATGTTAGCTACCCCACTCCACATAGAAAGCTAAAGACCCTATAAAGGATTTGTTTTGCCCTTCCTACAAGATCATGTACATTTAGCCAAACAAATCTCGACAATTTATACCTGTATGTGGTCTCAGCTGAATCAAGAAACCTGTAACCTCAGAACGCCTCTATTTATTACATCTCAATTATTTCCATGGAAACACACGCAGTGTTCCCAAGTCCCTAGACCACCAAATTTATAAGATGGACTTTGAGGAGCTACACGCTGGCAGAAGAGGAAGACAAAGAAGGGGAAGGGAGTGCCGCGAAGTCACTGGGGGTACTTTGGGATGCTGGGGTGGGCGGGTGCATGGACATAGCCTGAGTGCTAATTAATATTAAGAACTGTAATTAACAGGCAGTTGCTAGACAGAGAAAATTGACAGTATTAAAATTATTCAAAAGTTTTAAGCTAAGGCAAGGGAAAAGATGTATCAATTTTCTCTATAAATGAAGAGGCTGTTGCATGGATTAAGAAAGCCATGGGGTGAAAGGGGACAGGCCTCCTTAATGTTGAGTGACAGAGAGAACTGCAGTGGTAATCGTTAACCAAACCACCTGATATCATCAGCCGAAATAACATCAGTGAGCATGATGAGAACAGCCCGGGAAAAGGAGGCCAAAATTATCAAAGAGAACAAATCACTGCAACCACCACACCACACCACACCACCAGGAAACAAAAAAGGGGAGAAAGGTGTAGGGAGGGAAAATCGGTCAGAAAAATGTGACTTTTATAACACTCCTGGCTTTAGGGTTTTTTTTTTTTAATAAAATTACAAGGCTTTTGAAAACCAATGAGGCTATTCTCCCCCCTGCCCTACTGCCCCGACCCCCTTCCCTGTTTACTAGATGTCCTCCCTGTAAGCTGGGTTTTCCAAAGAAGGACAAACACACTGTGGGGACAAGTGACCCCGCTCCAGAAGGGAGGTTGTGTCCATGAGTGGGAAGTGAGACCACCCCAGCCCCCAGAGGCCAGTTTTATTTTCAAAGAAGCAATGCCTGTGCTTTCAAATCACACTTTCTGAGCATCCATTCGAAATTGTTATATTTCTGTCTTTCCTTCCTGTTATGGGCTTTCACATTTCCGAGATCAATTACAAATTACAGTCAAGCGACTTTCACAGCAGAATGTTCGGGGATGGGGAAGTCCACAAAGCCTCTACATCAGCCCTGACACACAGCAGTGGAGGCAAAATAAAATAAAATAAAATGTAAAAGACACCACTGTTCCTTAAGAAGCACTTTCAAGCATCTTTAAAGGTGAAGACCTTGTCGTTTCAAACACTTGGTGTGGAGCTGTCCACACTCAAGCACACACTTTTGAATATTGCTTAAGAGAAGGGGTGGGGGGGGAGCAGTTCTTGAAAAGCAATAAATCCCTCACCTGCTGGAACTCTTATCTATCCAAATTATCTTCTCTCTTAATTCCTCCCTTGATAAGTGGCCACATCTCCACCCTCTTCACCCCAGTAAACTGAATAAAAGGTAAAATGGTGAGAGACAAGGGTTGTAGCAGCTTTTGGAAAATGCAAAAAGCTATGGGAAGAATCAGGGGTCTCCGACTCCGCGGACAGAAAGGCTCTGTGTGGCTGATATTTACAACACCGAGTCTCGAAATGCCTCCACTGGTCTCCTGTTCACCTTGCTGCCTTTCTCCTATCAACCTGCTTGAACTGTCTGCTACACATACACACATATACATTTGAGAGAGGCACTCACTAAAAATCATTGCAAGGCTCATTTCATGAAAGGCTGAAGACCAATTCTTGAGTCTTTCTCAGAGATCCACAGAGTGGTTTTAGAACTCGGTTCAAGCAACTCTGAAACACCCACCTATCTGTTCACTGCAAACTGCTCTCCCTTTGCTTTCTGGGTCTCGCCGTCTAACATAAGGAGGTTTGAAAAAGTGGATTGGAAGTCTAGGTAAGCAAGCTTTGCATCTTGACGGAAAAATCGGCTTCTATACTTAGGTTTAACTCAAAATCAACTGCCTGAGTTAAATAAAACTTTTTCCAACCAGAAATTCCAATTCCACATTTTCTTCTGGGTCGCCTCTTAAGTGGCTCCTGAAAGAGTGAGCAGTGAGCCAGGGAAAGAGAAAAGAAATCCAGTTTTATTTCAAGCCGTACAGCCTTTCCATAAGCAAAAGAGAAACATCCACCCTTCTTTCCCGTCCTCTTCTTGGATTCTCTCTTCTGGTTTCCCTGTCCCCCAATCAGAACACCCTCTGAACCCCCAGTTCTGTGGAGCAGGCCAGGCTGTCCCGGATTGGGAGACCAACCAGGGTGAGGCGAACAAGACCAACTTCTCTCAGGGAAAAGGAGGAGTAGGAACGGGCCGGGCGCTCCGTTTGGACTCAGTCGGTCTCCTTCTAATATGACGGGGAGGATCTCTGCTGGGCCGGGGGCAGTCCCTCCGG
Organism: Pongo pygmaeus; assembly: GCF_028885625.2. Taxonomy (NCBI): domain Eukaryota; kingdom Metazoa; phylum Chordata; class Mammalia; order Primates; family Hominidae; genus Pongo; species Pongo pygmaeus. Next base: position 46,925,754 of record NC_072391.2, read on the forward strand.
GGACTTCAGGAGGACAGAACTGACGGGTATCTCAAGATCCTCCTTGCCAGATTCAGTTCCAGCCATTCCAGCCAGGCGCAAGGCTGGCAGGAAGGGAGCGGGGCCCCAGCGCCTTCCCGCGCAGGCCTCCAGGAAATGAACTTTTCAGAGCAGAACTGGGCTCAGGCCAGAGGTCATCAGGGGAGCTGGGAGAAGACAAGGGCCTGGGGGCTTTTGGCTCCGCAGACTTAGCCGCTCTCATCGTTCCCCCACCTCCTCGATCATCTCCCATCTCACAGCCGGGCGCCCGGGCACCCAACCGAGGGGCTAGAATCGGGACAAAGCAGCAGGCAAGGCCTGGAAAGGCCAGCCGCGGGGAGAGGAAGCCAGGGGAGGGGCTCCGCTGCCGGCGCGCGGCCTTTCCCCAGGGCCTCTACTCTCCAGGGGTCCCCTCGAGCTGGGGGCCCTCGGTGGAAATAGAAAGCAAAGCGTGGAGACGAAGGGATGGGTGTGTGTATCTATATATCTGCAGCTCCCCACAAACGCGCGCATCCCAGGGAGCCGGCACAGAAAGCCGGCCTGGGTGTCGAGGGTGCCGGTGCCCGGGGTCAGATCCGGGGCGTCCTCCGCGGAGGGACGCGCACAGCGGCCACTGAGCTCCCCTGAGGACCCGCGTCCCGCCGGCGCCGTGCATACAATGAACTCCTGGCGGAGGCTCCCTGCCCGGTGGGCCTCGGTGGAGGAGGCAGGAAGTGCAGGGGCCCGGGCCGGGAGAAGGCCTGGGCAGGGGCAGGAGGGGGCGCCTGGCGGCCGGGGCGAAGGCGCGGCGCCCGGGGGGCTCGCCGACAGCGCCCGCCGCTCCCCGCGTCCTCGGGCGACCAGGCAGGGGCCAGAGAGAGCCAGCGAGGCCGGGGGCCAGCGAGGGCGACCTCGGAGCTGTCGGCCTGCGGGGCGCCCGTCCTCGCCTCCTCTTCCTTCCTCTTGTCGCCCGCCCGCCGCCGCCGAGATTCGCAATCCCCGCCAAGTCGGGCCCGCACCCCTTGATTGGCCACACGGGCCCGGGCCCCGCACGGAGGGAGCGGCAAGGGCCCCTTAGCGGCGCCCCCAGGCCTGCGTCTCCCGCGGGCGACGGCGCCGGGTCCGGGCGGGGAGGGTGTCCGCGGCGTACCCCCGCCGCCGCCGCAAGCCGCCTCCGCCTCCTGCTCCCGGCTTCCTCCTCCCCCTCCTCCGCCTCCGCCTCCGCCTCCGCCTCCTCTGCCACCTCCTCCTCCTCCTCTCGGCTCACTCGCGCGGGTCCCCGGCTGCCCGCCCGCTCGCCGGTCCCTCCTCCCTCGCTCCCTCCCTCCCTCCTCGCTCGCTTGCTCTCTCGCGCCTCCGCCGGGCCTCGCTCGCTCACCTTTCACCGAGCGCGGCTTCGCCTGCTTCCGCCTGGACATGTCCGGGGCTCCGGGCGCTCCGTCGCCCTCCGCAGCCGGCTCCCCCCGCCGCCCCCCGCCGCTCCGGGCAGCCCTTCTCCCCCTTCTCCTCCGCCTGTCTCTTGGAAACTTTTTTTTTTGCAGCCCGGTTGGCGGCTGTGGGGAGCGGACCGCAGGTCTGGGGCGGCCTCCCTTAGGGGGGCGGCCCGGGCCGGCCGAGGCCGCTCGAAGGCGGGGGGAGGCCCGGGGGGCGCGCCGGGGCCCTGCCTGTTGCAATGCGGCAGCCGGGGGCTCCCGATCCAAGCGGCGGTCCCAGCGGCGCGGGGAGTCCGGAGGCCACTCGGCCGAGCCGAGTTATGCAAAAAAAAAAAAAAAAAAAAAGCCGCCCCCCTCCTCCTCCCAACCCCCCGCCGGCCCCCGGCCCCTGCGGCCCCCTCCTTCCCTCCCCCACCCTACCGCCACCCTCACCCTCCTCCTCCTTCTCCTCCTCCTCCGCCCCTTGCCGGATTTTTGTGCAAAGTTTGCAGGCGTCCGGCCACGCAGCCCGGTGCGGAGCTCACAATGAACCCATCTGAGGAGGGGGAACGGGGCTGGAGTCGAGGGTATCTCAAGGGGGGAGGAGACCGGGAGGCGGTCGGGAGCGCGGAAGCTCAGTACCCCCCAGAAAAAAAAAAAAAAAAAGCCTTCAAATTATCCCCTGCCGCACAAAAAAAATAATAATAAATATTAATGGCTCAAAAATGCCCAAGCGCCTGGTTTGGAGATTATGATGGATGGGGGGCGGGGGTCCCTCAACTCAGCCTACTTGGAGGGGAGGCTCGAAACGGCCGCAGTGGCTCGGAAGCCGCGGTTCGGGGCCCCTGGCTCACGCCCCCTTCTCTGGCTCTCGTATCGGTCCGGCGCCGGCCCCCCGGAGGAGGAAGGGGCGCGCGGGGGCGCTCAGGCAGCGGCCGGCAGGCGCGCCCGTGCCCCGGGCATCGCTCAGCCCGTGCGCCGGGCCGCCGCTGCCTGCCCTCGGGCTGCGGTGCTCAGCGCGAGGCGCGCAGCCGATCCCCAGGCCGGTGCCAAGTCGCCGGCCCCGCTAGCTGCCTCCATGGGCCAGGGGCTCGGAGAGGGGGGAGGCGGCGGCCGCGGTGGCGGAGGAGGAGGACGAGCAGGCGGCGGCGGCGGCGGCGGCCGGGCTCCCGTCCTCCTGGGCAGCGGCGGCGGCGGCTGCGCCCCGGCTCCTCCGCGCTCCAGCCGGCGCCGGCCCGCCCGCCAGCCTCCCTCGCGCTCCTGTCTTCTTTGTGGTCGCTGGCTCTCCTCCTCCCGATCCGGCTGCTGGGGCTGCACTGCAGAGACACATAATAAAGCCAGGCTTGGCTGGAAATGTAGCCGGGTCCCAGCAGGAGGATGTGAGGAGCGGAGTCCCGGCGGGGGAGCGCTCTGATCCCGTGGGGCGCCCCGCACTGCTCCGGCTCGGATCAGACGGAGAGAGGGCCAACAGCACCGAGCGATGGACAGCGCTGGAAATACAGCTCCGGCCGCCCGCAAAACCCGGACCGCGGCGGCGGCGGCGGCGGCAGGCACGGCGCGGGCGCGGGCACCGCACCAGCACGCGGGGCCGGGGCTCGGGCGCTGGCTGCACCGGGGGCAGGAGGAGGGAACACACTTAGGGCCCACGCGGCTGTCAAGCTCGCCAAGACGCATGAGCCTCACAAACTGTAAAAAGTGAGAGAATGGGGGAGCAAACCGAGGTGGGCTGCCCTAGTATTGCCACCTCGCGATGTATGCCTCATGCACATGAACTATCCGGGGACCTGGCTCTGCCAGGTTGGCTTTTGCCCACCGATCGGTGTTCAAAGACCACCCCTGCCCCACATCCAACAAATTCTTTCACCACTGGGCTAACCCCGTGCGCCCCCTACACCCTTATTTGTAGAATTCTCGCACCTGGTGTGCACTTCTCTGTCTGACTGTAAAAGGAACACCTTACCCCCGAGACCCTGCAGGATCACCGCCTCCCCGCACAGTTGTCAGAAGAAATAAACCAGCTGCTACTTTCTGCGAGGTTTTACCCAGCCGCCAGGGGGCGCCGCGCGTCCCCCGCAGCTCCTGAACCGGCTGAGACTCTGGTCTCCGGGCAGGCCCGGGAAGGGTTCTGACTTGGGAAAAGTCTTCCCCAGACGGCTCCCCTAAACCGTTCCTCGGAGCCTCTCCCTCCCCAACTAGCTGCAGGCGGCCAGGTCTCGGGTGGGGAGCGGCCCCGACCTCGCCCCCCTCCCGGGTGAGTGGCGCCACCTCGGGCCGGCGCGCCCCGGAGCCAGGAGAACGGAGCGGGTGCACGGCGCGGCGCTGGGGGTTATCAATCTCTCGGATCGATAAGTTGCCACTTGGAGAGGGGAGGGCTACGTCCCCTCGGAGACGAGTTACCCAGGGCAACCTTTCACGGAAAAACCCGCTGCCCGCCGAGAACAGCGCCGGGGCCGGCCGGGCCGCGGCGCCCGCCCCACGCAGGGTGCCCGCGCCCCGCCGCTCCCCAGCCTGCCCGCCAGCCGGGCCTGGCCCCGCTCAGCTCTCTCCGCGGTCCCGCCGGGCCCTGCTCGCCAACCCCGTGCTGGGCTGATTGCCGAGATAGATGCCACCCCCGCACCCCCGCGGCTGGAGAGCGCGGGCTGGAGGATGCGAGAGGCCTGAGGCAGGGGGGCCAGGCGCGCGCGTCCTAGGCAGTCTCAGAGGTAGAGTCGGTTGACGGGCTAAACGCGATGCCTAGGTGGACACCCTGACAGCGGGAGCCGGCGAGCGAGGCTCCCCAGAGGGGCGGGGGCCAGGACCGAGACGTCCCCTAACTAGACCTAAGCCCTGAGGGCCGCCCTTCCCCGGGTTAGCGCTGCCATCCCCAGGCCACAGCCCTCCCCAGCTTGTGCGTCCAAGAGTGTCCAACATCTCGGCCTTCCCGGAGGGAATGGGAGCCGCCCCCCGCGGCCCAGGGATGGACGGAGTTGGGCTGAACCGGGGGTGCCAAGGGCCGAGGCGAGGGCAGGGGCCGCGAGGCGCCTGGGAAGGAGCCAGGAAGGAGGCGCAGAATCAGCCGCTCCCCCACCCCCGCCGGCGCCTGGGATCGAGGCCCGCGGAGAGTGGCTGACAGGCGGCAGATGGCACACGCTGGGGGAGGGGGACGATTGGCCTCGGCTCTCGGGTGCCCCCGCCGCGGGCTGCCTCTGCTAGAGGGAGGGGGCGGGGAACGGCCCCCAGCTCGCCCGCCCAAGCTCTCTGGGGGGCTGGAGATTGCGGATCCTGCCCAACCGGGAGTCTGGAGAGTGAGGGGGCGGACAAAAGGAGCGCGGTGGGGAATGCGTGTGCGGGACGAAAGAGGGGCCGTCGGGGGAGAGGGGTGGTTGGAGTCCCACGGGGCTGCCCTTTTCCACCCCAGGGGCCTGCTGAAGGCTGAGGACGGAGGTGGGGGCAACAGGATGGGGAGCCCGCAATAGCCCATCCTGACCTAATCCGAAAGGACGAGATCCTGGAGCCGCTCACAAAGTTTTCCTGGCCCCCTCCCACGCGTCGCCTGCACGTACGTCCGCGTCCCGACGCTCCGCCCTCCCCCGCCAAGTTCGGCGTCTCCCAGCTCAGCGGCAGTCAGGGTGCAGAGGGAGCCCGACCTTGTCCCCGCCTCGGCCCGTCCCGCTTCTTCTGAAGCTTGTTTCATTTTTAACTCCTTCCAGAAAAAATGTTGTTTTAAGGAAAATCTCAAAGGAACAAAAAGCCAATAGTGCCTTCCTTATTTGCAATCCCTACCCCACCTCTGAGCTCGGACTGCAAGGGCCTCAAGGGACACCAGGTGACACCTGGGCCTTGCTTCTCACGGGTGACCTTGGACCAGAAAGGGTCATTTTCAGGTGGTGTTTTATACCCCCCACCTGCCTACTTCTGGCAGGGAATAGGGGGTCCGGTCCCCTCCCCTATGAGAAGGGGCCCCTCTGGCCTCTCCTTCTTCGTCGGAAAGTGAACAGCTGCTCCTGCCCTGCTTGGAGGAGTGGCTGTGGAAACCCACTGTAAGCTGTAAGGAGCAGGAGCCACCATCATAAATGCAAGAGAAATTCCAAGTTGAGGTTTTTGAGAACAAGTAAGACTTTGCCCACAAAAAGGTGCATCTTCCTTCAAAGTCATAACTTGGCTGGAAGAGGGGAAACCTCTTGCCCAAGGCGGTGCCTTCCCCAACCATTCTCCTTAAGAATGTTTTTCCTAGACGTGCAGCAACTGAGGCTTCTTCCTTGAATTTTCGAGAGGCAGGCGTCATTTTGAGCAGTCTGGTGAATGCACGAGGGTCTGGTGGGCTGCAAAAACAAGATAGGACAATAAAGAAAACAAGGCAGCATTCACTTTGTGGCCTCAGACCTATGATCCCTGCAGAGCTCCCAGAGTTGCTCAAGGGATGCTTTCCGGTAAGTGACCAAATGCCCACCTTGGCCAGGTGCCGTGGCTCACACCTGTAATCCCAGCGCTTTGGGAAGATGAAATGGATGGATCACCTGCTGCGGAGGCCCTGGCTTATGCCTGTATTCCCAGCACTTTGGGAGGCTGAGGCGGGTGGATCATCTGAGGTCATGGGTTCGAGACCAGCCCCAGCAACATGTTGAAACCCTGTCTCTACTAAAAACACAAAAATTATCTGGGCATGGTGGCACGTGCCTTGGTGGCATATACCTGTAGTCCCAGCTATTCAGGAGACTGAGGCATGACAATCACTTGAACCTGGGAGGCCGAGGTTGCAGTGAGCTGAGATCATGCCACTGCACTCCAGCCTGGGTGACAAAGTAAGACTCCGTCTCAAAGAAAAAAAAAAAAAGAAAAGAAAAAGAAAAAACAAATGCCCACCTTTTCCCCTTCCAGGCACACAAACATCACTTACTTTAAATGACAACAGTCACTTGAATATATATGATCCGGAATGAGTGGTTTTTGTTTACCGCTTTATTACTTGAAACTCCCAGTCCCTACTGTGGAGAATTTGCATCAGCCTATGAGGAGCAGTCATTTTGGGGAGGGATGATTTATCCCTTCAGCCTTTCCCCAGAGAGTAAGTTCACTGCTTTGTTCCTGTGTTTATTCAACATTTATTTATGATTTTGCACTTACTGTGTGCCAAGACTGAGGGTAAAACAATGAATGAGAAGGATCGCAGTTCCTCCCTGTTGGGGCTTGCCCTCTAGTTGTAGGGGGTAAGGAGGGGTGGCTGACTTAATAAATGGCCACACAAGGCAGTCGCGGTGGCACACATCTGTAATCTCAGCACTTTGGGAGGCTGAGATGGGTGGATCACTTGAGGCCTGGAGTTCGAGACCAGCCTGGCCAACATGGTGAAAGTCTCTACCAAAAATACAAAAATTAGCTGGGCGTGGTGGTGGGTGTCTGTAATCCCAGCTACTCGGGAGACTGAGGCATGATAATTGCTTGAGCCCAGGAGGCAGAGGTTGCAGTGAGCCAGGATCACGCCACTGCACTCCAGCCTGGGCAACAGAGTGAGACTGTGTCTCAAATAAATAAATAAATAGCCACAAAAATAATTATTTACTTATAGTTTTGATCAATCTTGAGAAGAAATTAAAATATAGTACAAAGAGGCCACAAAACAGAGTCTCAAAGGTGGTCTGCTGAGAGCCCTATGGAGGAGGAGGAAGAAGCCAAGCAGGGGGATGGAGAATAGAGTTCCCAGCTGTGAACAGTGTGTGCAAAGGGCCTGGGGCACAAAGGAGCTGGAGGCTTCTCAATAAGAGTTGTCACAGCTCAGGCAAAGGCCACCATGGCCAGGCTTAGGAGCCAATTCTATCCATTTTCCAATCCAGCCTCCCTCACCACCTAGCTGAGGAACCCGGAGCAAGGGAGTCCGTGTTCCAGTTTTGCATCTGCAAAATGAGAAAACAGATAGCATGGATCTCATAGGGTGGTCCTAAGGGTTTCTCATCTGTCCATGCTGCCTGTCTGGCCACAAGACAGCAGTCATCTGGCCTTTGCTGTGCTCCCTTACCTTTTCTCTCTCACCTTCACCACCTCCAAGGTCAACCATGTTCATAGAGATGCCAGTTACACAACTGCAGATCCCCTCCTTGCACCAATAAGTTCCTCTTTCTCCCTGGTATTTCCTTGATTCAGACTTGCCCTTGCTTTCTAGAAGCTTTCTAGCTTGCTTATGTCTATTGAGAAGGTTTTGTGCATTTGTGTTTTATTATTTTATTTATTTGTTTATTTATTTTTTGAGACGGAGTCTTGTTGTATCGCCCAGGCTAGAGTGCAGCGACACGATCTCAGCTCACTGCAACCTCCGACTCCCAGATTCAAACAATTTATCTGCTTCAGTCTCCCAAGTAGCTGGGATTACAGGCATGCGCCACCATGCCCAGCTACTTTTTTTGTATTTTTACTAGAGATGAGGTTTCATCATATTGGCCAGGCTGGTTGTGTTTTATTTTAATGATGCATCTATTTGTGGAATCCAAGTTTCCCTGAACACTCCTGTCCTCAGGGTACTAAGGAAGCAATGGCCATGCTCTCTGGTCAAGCCTTCCAGGAGATGGCCTGGCAGCATGATTGTTAACCAGCAGCTGCCACAAGCCCAGGTCTTCCTCACCTCTTCATCATTATTTGCAGGGTTCTTCTCACAAGACTTGGTCTTGAAGCTCCTGAGGGTTCAGAAGAGAGGAAGGCAAGATTGAAAAGAGAGTCCTTTTCTCTGCTTTTAGTTCTCAGCCTGGTGTTTTGAGGAGGGAAATCTCTGCAGATGCTCCTGAAATTCCCCAGAGGTCCCCGTTGTCCCCCCTCCCCATGACCACAACTCAAAGAGGCCAGCAATGGACCCAGACATCTGCCTCTCTGGGGCTCTCTGGGGCTGTAGTAGCCTGGTGCCAAAAACAATAAGGCGGGTGTGGGAACCTCCTTGTCTTCTCTGGTTTCTGTTCAGCTGGGAAAGCCATTTCTATTTTATCATCATTATTATAATTATTTAATTCTTCAAGCGTCAGCAGTCTTTGCAGGGAACACCCACAAGGCAGCAAGGAAACCAACTTGGCAGGAGGATCCCCATGGACTTATACTCTCAGAAAGCTTGAAACTCCAGGCTCTGGCCCTGAGAGCATCTACCCTGACCACCTGTAGCTGCCCAGGTGTGCAGCACGCTCGAGCCTGGAGTCACTTGGTTCAGAGTCACCTGCTGCTTTGTTCTCTTAAAATACTTATTTTATAATGTTTGTGATTCGCTTTAATTTTTTTCAGTATGATTTTTGTAAATTTTAATACTTTTTTTTTTGAGATGGAGTCTTGCTCTGTGTCACCCAGGCTGGAGTGCAGTATCGCAATCTCGGTTCACTGCAACCTCCGCCTTCCAGGCTCAAGTGATTCTCGTGCCTCAGCTTCCCAAGTAGCTGGGATTACAGGCACCCACCACCATGCCCAGCTAATTTTTGTATTTTTAGTAGAGACGGGGTTTCACCACGTTGGGCAGGCTGGTCTCGAATTCCTGACCTCAAGTAATCCACTTGCCTCAGCCTCCCAAAGTGCTGGGATTACAGGCGTGAGCCACTGTGCCTGGACTTTTTAAGAAAATGTTTAAAACTTCTGTTTAGTGAATGTGATGTGATGTGATGCCAAATTCTTTCAGCTTTACCCAGAAGTGGTAAGGCAAAATGCTCTGTAGCATGCAAATTTCATGACTCACACACTTCAGGACTGGTCACAAGTCCTTCCACCATCAGTAGCTCAACCAACCACCATCCAATCTAATTAGCAAACTGGACATCAAAAAATGTGATATGTTTAGCAGTGGACTGTCATTGATGAAACTGAAAGCACTCATGTACAGTTTAGCAAACGTGATCCAGAGACACACCCCACCTTGCATGAACAGGGACTATAAAGCCAGAGAGGCTGGGATAAGCTGTATCTTTAAGGCGAACCCCCTGCACACATACCTTGAGCCCTAAGGGGCCCTGAGTCCAGCCATTAAGTAGGATTTCAGCTGCATGGTGCCCAGTAGAGGACACAGATTCCTGACTGGAAATGTGATGGGTATATCCGGAGTGTGCCTTTCACACTGGAACTGGTCAGAGAGTCTGGAAGGATAGAGAGCTGAGACTTCATGGAGCTCACAAAAGTGGTTGCAGGATCTGTTTTGTGCTTAAAATGGTCCTACTTTGCTACTGGACATCTGGGTTTTTTATTTTTTATTTATTCATTTTTTTTGAGACAGGGTCACGCTGAGTTGCCCAGGCTGGAGTGCTATGGCATGATCATAGCTCACTGTAGCCTCGACCTCCCCGGCACAAGTCATCCTCCCACCTCAGCCTCCTAAGTAGCTGGGACCACAGGTACACACCACCACACCCGGAGAATTTTTGTATTTTTTATAAAGACAGGGTTTCACCATGTTGGCCAGGCTGGTTTCGAATTCCTGGCCTCAAGCAATCTGCCTGCCTCAGCCTCCCAAAATGCTGGGATTACAGACATGAGCCACGGTGCTCAGCCAATGTCTGTCTCATAACGGTCAGTGTGTGTGGCAGAATTTGGCCTTCAGTATCACTTGGTAGAGAGGTTGTTGGGGAGTAGAAAACCTTCATCCACCTCTAACCTCTTTTGTGACCACTATTATCTACTGAAAAGGATGAAACTGGCTTAGATCATTTTGGGGGGAAAAAATCTGGTATTTATTTCTTTCCTTGTGTAAATACTCCTTCCCCACCATCATGGAAAGAACCTACTAGATGCCCAGGCCTGGGAGAAATACCATGGAGATTTCAGAAGAACATCAGCATGTGTGGTCCCTGTACATGGCACATATAATGCCCTTAGATACCCAATGCCTCCAGGAAGGAGGGAGAGAAAGAGGATTATCAGGGCTGAGTCTACACGGCTTCCCATTGCATCCCTAGTACCCTGCAGATGCTCAGAACTTAGGGGTGGCTTTGGTAGAGAAAACATCAATCTGTGTGGCACACAGAGGAAGTACCCAAATACCTCCCTGGGCAATCAACCATTGTTACATGAAGGCTTTCTGCCGGACAACAGAGGCTGATTAGAAGGCTTTGAGCCAGGCGTTCTTTCACACACCTGTAATCCCAGCTCTTTGGGAGGCCAAGGTGGGCAGATCACTTGAGGTCAGGAGTTCAAGACCAGCCTGGCCAACATGGTGAAACCCCATCCTTACTGAAAATACAAAAATTATCTGGGCATGATGGTGTGCACCTGTAATCCCAGCTATTCAGGAGGCTGAGGCAGGAGAAGAATCACTTGAACCCAGAAGGTGGAGTCTGCAGTGAGCTGAGATCATGCCACTACACTCTAGCCTGCGTGACAGAGAAAGACTCTGTCTCAAAAAAAAAAAAAAAACAAAAGAAAGAAAGCTTTGCCCACCCAACTAGGTCAAACACTCCTTCAGGGCACAGCCCTCGATTTTGCTCTATACCCCTTTCGCACAAGGGTGCCCACTGCCTGCCCAGTGAGTGCTGGTGACTGGAAAAGCTGGCAGGGCACCGTCCAGAGGTCAGCGGTGGGCTCTAGACACACAGGGGAAAGAGCTGGTGAATTCAAATCCCAGCCTTACCTTGGGCAAGACAACCTTACCTATAAAATGAGAGGATAGTGTCCCTGGCACAGGGTGGTTGTAATCCATAAGACAATGTCACCATAGTGACCTGCCTCCATGATATGAAAGGGGCATGGAATCAGCTCATGCTGTAACACGCCTAGCGCGCAGCACTTTGCACATAGTAGGTGCTTGATCAGTGTTCATTATAAAGTTTTGATTGTGGTTCCTTTTCAGTAGTGGGTATGGCTGAGACTCTGCTGAGGGGTGGGCTGACAAGGAAGTAAGCTCATTCACAAGGACCTGAACTAAGGCTAGAGAAGACAGCAGGTAAGCAGCTTCCTGAGAGCCCCAGAACACAAGCACCTATTTTTATTTGTTCCTCCGTTCCCTGGATTTCCTCCCTGGGGCCTTCATATTGTGAGGGCTTAATTCACATTAGCTATTGTTAATGTTTATAGGCAGAGCACACACAACAGCCGTTCAATCAGTTTAGGTTCCTGGCCGTGGCTCACACCCATAACCTCAGCACTTTGTGAGGCTGACTGCTTGATCCCAGGAGTTCAAGAGTAGCCTGGGCGACATAGAGAGACCCCCATCTCTAGAAAAACAAAAATGGCCAGGTGCGGTGGCTCACGCTTGTAATCCCAGCAGTTTGGAAGGCCAAGGCAGGCGGATCTTTTGATGTCAGGAGTTTGAGACCAGCCTGGCCAACATGGTGAAACCCATCTCTACTAAAAATACAAAAATTAGCCGGACATGGTGGTAGATACCTGTAATTCCAGCTACTCGGAAGGCAGAGATTGCAGTGAGCTGAGATCATACCACTACACTCCAGCCTGGGTGACAGAGTGAGACTCTGTCTCAAAAATAAATAAATAAAAAAAACAAAATTAGCCAGGTGTGGTGGTGTGTGCCTGTGGTTCCAGCTACTCAGAACCTGGGTGGAAGGATGGCTTGAACCCAGGAGTTCAAGGCTGCAGCGTGTTATGATTGCTGGGCGACAAAGCAAGACCTTGTCTTTTAAAAAATAAAAAGTTTAGGCTCCCTGGGTGGCTTTGGGCAAACCCTCTCAGTGCCTCAGTCTCCCCATTTGTGAAATCCCCCTGGTTCTCTGTCTGAATGAAGAAGCACATCTGGGCTTATTCCTACCCTCTGGCCCAACCGGCACTAGGCCAGAATTCAAAGCCTGAGGAGCAGAGGAAATTCAGGGAAAAGGCCACCAAAGGGAGGTTATGGGGCTTGGGCCCCACTGGGATGGGAGCAGATGGGGCAGGACTCAGAACTCAGTGGACACAGCCCAGTGCAGTAATTCCCGGGGCTGCGGCTGCCTCCGCTGAGCGGCCCGGCCCCATCCTGGCCATGCGCTTCGGGACATGCCAGGGCCTGGCTTCCCAGGGGCCAGAGGGAGCTCCCGCAGGGGACTTCAAAAGCCCAAATGCCTTTCAGAAAGGAACTAAAACTTTCTGCTTAACCAAAGCCTCCACAGGAGAAGAACAGGCCTAGCCCTTTTCTTTTTAAGTCTCTTTATTTTCCAGCCGGCTGGCCTGGTCATTCTCTTTTTTTCCTATTATAAACGGTCCCAGCTGCAATACACAGGAAAAAAAAAAACCATCTCCCAGGCCTGGGCAGGGGCCGGTTGCAGCCGCAGCCGCCTGGCTGGCCTCCTGCAGCAGACAAAGGCAGCTCTGGCCTCCGGCACCCACTGGGAGAGGCCCTGGAGCCCCTGCCCAGAGCCAAGACCACAGCAGGAGTAAGGGGAAGATTCGGGAAGTTTCTGCCTGCACTCCAAACCTTCTCCTGCCCCTGGGAGCAGAGCCACCATTTGGCCAAGCCACGGACTTCTGGAGGGCCTGTTTGTCAAGGGCAGAAAATGAACAATTAGGTCCCCCTTACAAAAGCAACAGGATTCTGGATCTAAAGGACCTGGAAGGGCCTTATGAGATGATCTAGTCTTGGATTACAAAGATGGAGAAACTGAGGTCTAGCAAGAAACAGATTTGCCCAAGGTCACATTGCCAACTAATGGCAGAGCTGGCCTTGAAGCCAGTACTCTCGATTCCACAACCAGATAACAAAGAAATGTTGGGGGAGGGAAGGCAGGTGAGGGAACTGAACATCCTGAAGTTGCTAGATGTTGGTGGGGGGTAGGTGTCACGGTGTCATTGCTTTTAGTCCTGGGTGAGACCTACATCTGGTGATCTGAATGCAGACAGCCCGCTTTGAACTCAGCTCCTCTGCCTCCCAGCAAGTAATTTCATTTATCTGTGCCTCAGTTTCCTCATCTGTGAAAATGGGGGTATGCTCGTACCTACCAGGTAGGGCTGCTGTAAGGATTAAAGGAGCCTATAGATAAAGCACTTAGAATAGTGCTGAAGAAAGTGACATCTTACTATCATAAAGGCCTTCTTCACCTAACCCATGTTTGCACCCTCCGGCGGGGGCCCTGCTGTGACAGCCACTGGGCCAGTGGCGGGCACCAGCTGGGCAAGGCAGAAAAGCCCCTGGTCTGATGGAACTGCCTGGTCGTGGCAGGGGGAGTGGGGGATCACACTAACTGACACGGTGGCTTGTTAGCCCAGAGCCGGCACGTAGCACACGCTAATCTTCCGTTCTCCTGGTGGGAGGTGAGCAGGAACCACAAACTCAGCTGTCCCCAGCTGTCCCCAGATCCTAACTGACCAGGCAGGAGAAGACAAGCAGGCTAGGATCTGCGTGGACTCAAAGGGAGTGTGTTCCCTGCAAAGACGGGGGAAGCCACCCTGCAGCGCCCCTTACAGGCTGTAACCACGTTTGTAAGTGGGACTAAGCCCCAGGCCCACAGTTTGCGACCTCCCCAGCCTGGTGAGTCTGGCTAATTCTCGTTGCCTGCCACGGTGCCAGGGAGGCAGGGGTGGTGCGTGAAGAAGAGGGAGCCCTTATTCTGGCGCCCTTGCGGTGTTCCATTCCCTGCCGCCCATTCCCACCCCAAGAGGCTCTCCAACTTCGCACCACCTCCCAGCGCTAGAAGCGGAGCGGCCCCGGGCATGGTCTGCGAGCTAGGGGAGCGGGGCTGCAGCCAGGTGCCCCTCGCCGCGCTTGGCTCCTGCACTCTCGCCAAGCCCCGTAAGCAGCGCGGCCCAGGCTCCCGCAGTGGCCCGCAGGGACACTGCCTCCTGTGGGGCGCCAACCCGCCCTCAAAAAGCCAGCAAGCCCGAAAACAAACTCTCCTGATCTTCTGCCCTGGGAAACCCATGGACCTCACAGAAACCTTGTCTGAAGCAGGAGGCAGGAGGAAGAGGACCCAGATCCCCTGGGCTGGGGGAAGGACAGCCCCCTCCTTTCCATGCTTTTCTCCCAGCGCCCCACTTCCAAGGCCCAGCTCAATATCCTGCAGAGTGGTCTTCCTATACCGTTTAAGTTCACGCCCATGATACAGTCATTATCTCCATTTTTCGTGAGAAAACCGAGTCTCAGAGAGGCCATGTCACTGGTCCAAGGTCACACAGCCCTTAAGGGATAGAGCCGGGATGGAAATCAAGGCAAATCTTCCTCCAAAGCTGGAGGTGTTCGCCTGCCCAGCCAGTTAATTTCAGTTTCTGTAACTTGCCTGAAGCATAGTTGACATATTGATTTTAGATGGATGGATGTTTAGATAGACATATAAACAGATAGATAAAGATGGCATCTGGGAATCACAGACAATTGTATCAGGTGTCAGGTTGGGGGCACAGCATGTCCTTCCTCTAAATCTCCATCAACCCCCAAATTCTTTTGTGTTCATGGTTAATTAGGAAAGATTTTGAACATGCAGAAAATAATAATAGCTGATACTTATGTGCACCTAATAGATGTGAAAATGTTACATTTGTTAGGGAGTGGGGTGGTGGAGTGGGGTGGGTTAGTTGATATGGACAACTGATGTTTTCTCAATCTTACTCAAATGTAGCTTCAAGTCAAATCACCTAGGTTCCCTGTACCCCTCCAACTAGACCTAAGCCCATTTAAGAATGCTGCTTACAGGGGTCAGGGGGCTGCAGAGGTAACCAGCAGGGCTGGGAAAGCCTCCAGTGTTAGATATTCACGGAAGCTGCAGGGGCCTTGACTGAAATATCAGAGCTTGAACATACCACCCTCAAGAGAAAGGCCCTACAAACAGACAGCAGAGATAGCAAAGGTCCTGATTTACAGGGGTGCAACCTGAGGCTGGAAAATGGCTTGTCTGGGGCCAAAGATTCTGCCCTTTCTTTCTCTTCTCCATCCCTGCTTCCCTGTTTCCCCCTTGCTTCCCTTGGAAGAGTGGATGCAGAAAGGAAGGGGGCCACCTGTTGAGGGAGGGGCCCTGGAACACAAAACTCCTGGCAAGAGGGAAGGAGCCAGGCTGTGCCTGGCTTCCAGGGAAGAAGGCTGCAGGGCCCTGGGGGTCAGCTGCCCTACCTGCTTCACGGGGCTTCAGGGCTCTGTTGGCCCCTGCAGAGATGCTGAGCAGGGATACCCAGCAGAGCATCTGGAAGTTGGGAGGGGGGTATTCACAGGCACCCTCAGGAATGACAGACAGGCAACATGTCAGGCAGGTTTGTATCCCTAGACATGAGGAAGGGGCCGCCTGCCACCATGGGATGTCCACCTGGGTCAGGTGGTAGATGGTGACTCTCAAGCATAAGACCCTCCGTCTCTTTCTCTGGACACTCCCCGCACACACACACTTTTTGCGGGCCATTCTCGTATGAATATATCTGTCCAGCTAGCCTCAAGGTTGGGGAATCTGGAACCAGAAATGCAGAACCCTCTCCTGGGCAGGTCCCTGGACTCACTTGAACTTTCAGAGAAGCCACAGAGTCAAAGCAGTGAGATGATAGCAACAAGAAGAATACTAAGAATAACAATTTAGGAATTTTTCTGTTGCAAATGATTTTTTAAAAAAAATCTGGCTTAAACAAAAACTGTGTGGTTCCAGATTCAGGCTTGAGAGGATCCAGATATTCAAATCATATCACAAAGGACACCATCTCTCCATCATTCAGCCTGGCTCTCCTGCATAGTGGCTTCATTCTCAGACTCCACTCAGTGACAGCATGGCTGCCAGGGTCCAGCTGTCCTGACAGTTTCAAGGTCAATGAGAAAGAGTCGGCCAGATGTGGTGGCTCATGCCTGTTATCCCAGCACTCTGGGAGGCCAAAATGGAATGACTGCTTGAGCCTAGGAGTTTGAGACCAGCCTGGACGACATAAAGAGACCCCATCTCTACAAAAAATAAAAAATAAAAATAAAAATTAGCCGGGCATGGTGGTGTGTGTCTGTAGTCCCAGCTACTCAAAAGGCTGAGGTAGGAGGATGGCTTAAGCCCAGGAGGTTGAGGCTGCAGTAAGCTACGATTTAGCCACTGCACTCCAGCCTGGGTGACAGAGCAATTCCCTGCCTCAAAAAAGAAAAGAAAGAGTGAGCCTCTTTCTTCAAGTGTTTTTTGTTTTTTGTTTTTTTTCTTTGAGATGGAGTCTCGCTCTGTCACCCAGGCTGCAGAGCAATGGCGTGATCTCAGCTCATTGCAACCTCTGCCTCCCAGGTTCAAGTGATTCTCCTGCCTCAGCCTCCCGAGTAGCTGGGATTACAGGCGTGTGCTACCAGGCCCGGCTAATTTTTGTATTTTTTGTAGAGTCGGGGTTTCACCATGTTGGTCAGGCTGGTCTCAAACTCCTGGCCTCAAGTGATCCGCCCACCTCAGCCTCCCAAAGTGCTGGGATTACAGGCGTAAGCCACTGCACCCAGCCTCCCCAGCTCTTTAAATTGAGCATGTGATTGGGCTAGCCAAGGTTGGACACCCACTGCCTCTTGCGTGCCAGGCACCATGTTGTGCTGTCTACATGGTTATCTCATTTTATCCACTTGGTGTCCTATTTGTTTGTGTTCTTGCTTTTTGTATTGTTTTGTTTTTTGAAACAGGGTCTCACTCTGTCACCCAGGCTACAATGCAGTGGTGTGATCACGGCTCACTGCAGCCTCAACCTCCCAGGCTCAAGCAATCCTCCCACCTCAGCCTCTCGAGTAGCTGGGACCACAGGCACATGCCACCAGGCCTGGCTAATTTTTTTTTTTTTTTTTTTTTTTGGTAGAGGCAGAGTCTCACTTTGTTGCTCAGGCTGGTCGCAAATCCCTGGGCTCAAGCGAGCCACCCGTCTTGGCCTCCCATGGTACTGGGATTGCAGGTGCGAACCACCTCACCCAGTTTGTTCTTATTTAATGTCCCTCTTTCCCATTAGATTATAAGCTCCATGAGGACAGGTACTTCTTGAATCTTATTCACGGCTCTGTCCTCTGTACCTAGAGCAAGCCAAGAACAGCAAAGGCACTGAAACAATTTTTTGTTGGAAAGAACACAATTTTACCCTCCCAGAAGCAGAAAATGTGGAGGTAGAGAGAGCAGACAGTTGTTCTCATGCTCTGACCAGCTCACACAAGATTAAAACAATGTTATCCTCCATCCCTGTCACTAGCTTCTCATTGTTTATATGCAAATTTGCTTTTGCACATTTACAATAGTATCTTGTATAAGACATTAGGTTACATGTTTTCAGTTAACATTACACAGTAGATACTTTTCCATTTGGGTTGTAGACCAAGCTGTTTTCCCCCTTACTTATCTAGCCTTTTCCCACTCCTCACTTCCAAGGCCAGCAGCCTGGTTTCCAGAAGAATTCTCCATGCTTACAGGTCATATACAAACAGAAGTACCTGTATGGGAAGGGGCTGGGCTGGTATTAGCGTGATGAGGTGCTTCACACTGAAGAGGCTGGTCACTTGCCCACCTCTGGCTCTCCTCACTGGACTTAACCACACATCCTAGAAGCCCTTCCAGGCACTTGGAATAGTGCTAACTAGGGAGGGCGCGGTGGCTCATGCCTGTAATCCCGGTACTTTGGGAGGCCAAGGCGGGCGGATCACGAGGTCAGGAGTTTGAGACAAGCTTGGCCAATATGGTAAAACCCTGTCTCTACTAAAACTACAAAAATTAGCCTGGCGTGGTGGTGGGCGCCTGTCATCCCAGCTACTTGGGAGGCTGAGGCAGGAGAATCACTTGAACCCGAGAGGCAGAGGTTGCAGTGAGACAAGATCGCGCCACTACACTCCAGCCTGGGTGACAGAGAAAGACTCCATCTCAAAAAAAAAAAAAGAAAGAAATAGTGCTAACTTATCATTTTTTCATGGCCACATAATACTGCACATGTAAATGTATCAAAATTTAACTTTTCATCTTGGGTATAAATGTTTCCATGCTTTTGTTCCTTCATAAAAACACTTTAAGGGCTGGGCATGGTGGCTCACACCTGTAATCCCAGCACTTTGGGAGGTTAAGATCAGAGGATAGCTTGAGCATAGGAGTTCAAGATCAGCCTGAGCAACGCAGCAAGACCCCATCTCTACAAAAAGTTTAAAAATTAGTGGAACATGCTGGCATGTGCTTATAGTTCCACTTACTCAGGAGGCTAGGGCCACAGGGTGGCTTGAGCCCAGTTCGAGGCTTCAGGCATTTCACTCCACTCCGGCCTGGGTAACAGAGTAAGACCCTGTCTCAAACATACACACACACACACTTTAATAAGTATCCTGGTATATTTACCCTTAAGTCTCAGGATGGAATCTCAGGAGTGCAACTGCCGGACAAAGTGTATGTTTTTTGGTTTGTATAGTTTTGTTTATACAGGTTGAATATACCTAATCTGAAAATCCAAAATCCAAAATGCTTCAAAATCCAAAACCTTTTTTTTTGAGATGGAGTCTCGCTCTGTCACCCAGGCTGGAGTGCAGTGGCGCGATCTCCACTCACTGCAAGCTCCGCCTCCCGAGTTTACGCCATTCTCCTGCCTCAGCCTCCCGAGTAGCTGGGACTACAGGCGCCCACCACCACACCTGGCTAATTTTTTTGTACTTTTAGTAGAGACAGGGTTTCACCGTGTTAGCCAGGATGGTCTTGGTCTGCTGACCTCGTGATCCACATGCCTTGGACTCCCAAAGTGTTGGGATTACAGGCGTGAGCCACCGCACCCAGCCAATCCAAAACTTTTTGAGTGCTGACATGATTTTCAAAGAAAATGCTCATTGAGGCATTTCAGATTTCAGATTTTTGAGTTAGAGATGTTTAACTGGTAAATATAATGCAGATATTCCAAAATCTGGAAAAAAAAAAGAGAAATCTGAAACATTTTTGGTCCCAAGCATTTCAGATAAAGGCTACTCAACCTGAATTAATATATATTGCCAAGTTTCTTTTCCCCTCAAAGCCATAACAATTCCTATTTGCACCAACTATATATGACAGTGCCTTCTCCCCCAGATTCCCCCAGGACTATCACCCATTTTATTTTTGCTGATCTCATGGCATACTAGTGGCATTTTATGTGGCTCTAATTTGCATTTTTCTGGACCAAGAGTCATATTGAGTTTCTTTTCATGCGTTTTTGGCTATTTGAGTTTCCTCTTCTGCAAAACGCATGGTTGTATCCTTAGCTCGTTTTAGGGGGTGGTCAATCCAGAAAAGCACTCTGACTATGCACTTACCTCAGTGGATCAGAGTTATTTATGTTCCAGAAGGCTGTGAGCTCCACCTGGGAGGGCCTGTATCTTATTCCTCCTGCTCTAGCACCAGCACCAAGCTCAGCACCTTGCACACAGGATTTCAGGAAGCACTGAATGAAGAAAGGAGCCTCTGGCAGCCCTGGGATGCTCCAGCAGGCCTAGTCACCAGGGCAGGCTGCTGGGGGATCTGAGCACATTCTCACACTGAGGGTTATGTGTTATTTCTTCCAGCCCATGGTCACCCCTTGCTAGGACCTTTGAAGAGCTCCTTGGCAAAGCCGAGTGGAATCTCATCATGGCAAGTGCCCCCAGTGAGCCTGGCGCTCCTCTGCCTCCTCTCTCTTCTTTCCCCCAGGAAAGGAAGATCCAAAGCCAACAACCCCTTTGCCATGGAGCGCCCTCTCCCAAGAAGGTCAGGGAATCCATTCTCTCTCTCTCTCTCTTTTTTTTTTTTTTTTTTTTTGAGTCTCACTCTGTCGGCCAGGCTGGAGTGCAGTGGCACCATCTCACTCAATTCACTGCACCCTCCACCTCCCGGGTTCAAGCGATTCTCCTGCCTCAGCCTCCCGAGTAGCTGGGATTATAGGTGTGTGCCATCATGCCCAGCTAATTTTTGTATTTTTAGTAGAGACAGAGTTTTGCCATGTTGGCCAGGCTGGTCTTGAACTCCTGACCTCAAGTGATCTGCCCACCTCGGCCTCCCAAAGTGCTGTGATTGCAGGTGTGAGCCACTGCGACTGGCCCCAAGGAAGCCATTCTCAAACTCCTTCCAGCCACTTCACTGCCTGCTGTAAGTCTGCCAGAGGGGGAGGGAAGGAATGGAGACCCCCCCAAGTGATGACACCAAGTGGCCCCTCCCTAGGGTGTGGTTTGGCTGGATAGAAAGGATCTGGTTTGGACCATGTGAGTGCCTCGCCTAAAGCAAGGCCAAACTCAGCAGGAGCAGCTTCCCTGTGGCCAGTCTGATTTTTGGTCCCCGCTTAAGGAGACTGAGGGATTGGGGGTGGGCAAATTCCTTCTTCTGATCTCCAAACGAGCATCTGCTTGAATCACTACAGACCCCCATGCCAAGCTCAGGAACATTGGAGCCTCTGCCTCACCACTGCCTGGGGCCAAACTCATTCATGCAACAAATACTTATTGCGCAGCTATTATGTTCCAGGCACAGTTCCAGGCACTAGGGATACACTAATGATCCAACAGGTAAAAATCTCTGCACTCTTGCAGCTGACCTTGCCCAGCAGGGCTTGACAAATTTTTTCTCTAAAGGCCAGAGAGTAAACATTTTTGGCTTTTCAGACCATAAGGTCTCTGTTGAACTGACTTAACTGCCTTTGTAGTGTGAAAACATGCATGAATGGGTGTGGCTGTGTTCCAATAAAACTTTATTTATGGACACTGAAATTTGAATTCTGTGTAATGTTCATGTATCCTGAAATATGAGTGTTTCTCTTTCTCTTCCCCGACCATTAAAAATGTGTAAAGCACTCTTAGCTCAAGGGAGGGCTGTATAAAAACAGGTGGTGCCAACCTCTGTTCTAGAGCGATAATAAAAACTGAAACTTACACAGCACTTATATGTGCCAGGTACTGTTCCAGTGCTTATGTAAATTGACTCATTCAATCCTTACACAAACCCTGGGAGACATACAATTATTACTGGCTCCACTTTACAGAGAAGGAAAGAGGCACACAGAAATTGACATAAAGTTATATTATTAGGAAATTGTGGGGCCAGGATTTGCGTCCAGATCCAAAGTGTATGGTTTTATACACTATTCTATACCTTTGCCTCCAAAAAACCCAACAAAATCATAAACAGCTGTCTTTGTTTTTTTGGTGTTTTTTTTTTTTTTTTTTGAGATGGAGTCTTGCTCTGTTGCCCAGGCTGGAGTGCAGTGGCACAATCTTGGCTCACCCCAACCTCCGCCTCCCAGGTTCAAGTGATTCTCCTCCCTCAGTCTCCAGAGTAGCTAGGACTACAGGTGCGTACCACCATGCCCGGCTAATTTTTGTATTTTTAGTAGAAACAGGGTTTCACTATGTTGGCCAGGCTAGTCTCGAACTGACCTCGTGATTTGCCCACCTCGGGCTCCCAAAGTGTTGAGATTAAAGGCGTGAGCCACCGCGCCCAGCCCAGCTGTCTTTGTTTAATACCTATTATGCCCAGATACTCCGAGGCACTAAATGTACAATGAAAGAAATAGACGCAAACCGCCTTATAAGACATATGACCCACTTCACAGTGGTCAGCTCAAGGAGAGGACACCCCTTCCCTGGGCCACTCTGCCCTCCTGCTCTCAGTTTCCTTGCCTTGCCCACCTTCCCTTACAGTGCCCTCCAAACACCCTGCCCCACAGCCTTCCACATGCTGGCTAAGTTGCAACTTGAATTCCAAAACCAGAATGATGTTGGCATCATTGTAACACACCCAGATATTTGAGGAAGAAGATTCAAAGCTAAACAGCCCAGGAAAGAGACAAAGACTGGGGAGGTTTCCAGGGCCTGAGAAAGCCTTTTGTGGGTAGGGTTGTGGTACAGGCACGGTGAGGTGGACTCTAAAAGAACCACCACTTCTTCGGTGTACCTCCCTCTATTCTCCCCTCTCTCCCAATGCTAGCAAGGCCTCTGGGTCTTTAAGAGGGGAAGGGGGAAGCAGGTGAACGCTTCTCGACTTCCAGAACATGGGGGAAAATGCTTCTGGCATTAAACAAAGCCTTTTTATATTTAAACTGCCACCCCGGGATTTTCAGAAAACTTTCCCCAAGAGTCACTGAATGTGTGTGCACAAACAATTACACACCAGTGTCTAAGCAGAGTTGGATGCAGAAACACGCACTTGTGCACGCTGAAACATCCAGCTAGGTCCACGCAGCCGCGGCTGCCCGCGAACCGCGTGTTCATCTGCGTGCTCGCCCGCGCCCCGTCCTGCACCCCCGGGCGCACGCTCGGCGGGACTTGTTGCACGCTCGGGTGCAGGCCGGGCTGGGGGAGTAGGCTCCACCAGGAATTCCAGAGCCACGGGGGGTGGGAGGAGAAGGAAGCCGTCGCAGCGGGGGTGGGAGGAAGGAGAGGGGAGGAGGGCGAGAGAAGAGGGAGCCCCCAAGCTGGAAGAACAGGGCGCAGGCCCGAGGCCGGGGGCTCCGAGGCCCCGGCCCCCAAGTGAGGAGCCGCCCAGCTGGCCGAGTAGGGGAGGAACAGGCGGCGGGAGGCAGGAGTGAGATCAGAGGGTCGAGAGGCCCCCCCAGGGGGCGGGAGGGGGCAGGGACACAGGAGGGAGCTGGGCGGGGGCCGCGTAGGGGTCAGGGTGCGGCGTGGCGGGCGAGGGGCGGGAACGGCTGGCCAGGGTTGTTCCCAGGGCAAGCAGCTGGAGACCCGCCCCGGGAGGCGTCTGCGAGGGCCGGGAGGACCAGCGGTCAGCGCGGGAGCTCGGGCGCCCCCTGCCGCCAGGCCTGGGCACGGGCCCCGCAGGCCTTGGAGCTCCTCTCTCTCCAGCGGGGATTCGAGAACCCAAAGCCCCGCAAACTGCGCAGGCCCAGTAGAGGCTCGCAAACGGGGGGCCCCAGGGTTCTCACTGGCCAGCATACTTGTGTACAACTTTGTTTTTTCTTTTTGGAGACAGGGTCTCACTCTGCCGCCCAGGCTGCAGTGCAGTGGCACAAACACAGCTGACTGCAGCCTTGACCTCCCTGCCTCAAGCCATCCTCCCTCCTCAGCCTCCTGAGTATCTGGGATTACAGGCGCAGGCCACCACGCCTGGCGTTTTTTTGTTTGTTTTTTTGTGTTTTGTTTTTTGGGTTTTTTGTTTGTTTGTTTGTTTTACAGGCAGGGTCTCCCTATGTTGCCCAGGCTGCTCTTGAACTCCTGAGCTTAAGCGATCCTCCCACCTCAGCCTCCCAAAGTGTTGGGATTACAGGCATGAGCCACCGCACCTGGCCTGTTTTGTTTTTTGTTTTTTAACGTGAGTCCCAGTCTTTGTAGCTGGAGCCTGGGCTCTTTAGGTCACCACATCACTCCCCACACACCCCGCTGTAAACCCAGCCCTTCTCTCAATCGCTCACCCAGCCCCTGAAGGCACCCCCTGCCCTAATCTTGGGAGTCAGATACACCTAGGTCCTGGGTTCCAAAACGAGCCGGGCTCCTCTCAGACTGTGTCTCCCTGAGGGAGCATCATCGGTCAAATGGGCCAATTATACCTACTCTCTCAGGCTGCCTGGGGGTTTCCCAGGGAAACACAGGTAGGAGCTTCGCCTTGAGTCAGTGCCTCCCCTCAAATAAATTGGGGTGAATATTGGGCATTCACAATGAAGACAGGCCCAGCCAATATGATGTTCAAGAAAGCAGATGATGCTGAGACTCAGAGCAGAGAACATTAAACCTCACAGCTGGCCAGAGGCAGAGGTGGCGCTCAGACTCACATGCTCCAGCCCCCAACCTGGGGAAACTTTCCACTGTCTCAGACATGAAAGCCAAAAGGTTTGTTTTCCAAAGCCAGGTTCAAGCATCTAAGTCAAAAGCAGCTTCCAATTGCTTTTCCACCCTCACTTCACTGGGCACCTTTTTAATGTGCCAAGCTCTTTACCTAAGAGAATGCTGCCTGTATGCCCACTGCCCCACTGCTCAGATGGCTAAGACAAGGCTCAGTGACAGAACCTACCCCAGCCACCCAGCCACCCAGCCACCCAGCCAGCCCAGGATTCAGCCCTTCAGCTGCACCTCAAGTTCCTCAAGATGCTCCACCCCTGGCCAGTAAGTCAGCATTCTGGGGGGAAGTGGAGAGTTAGCTTTTTTTCCCCCTAATCCCCAGGTAATTACAATGTGTACCCCTGGTGAGAACCACAGTACTGAATGTCAGGCAGAAATGTTCCAGTCCAGAGTTAGCAAGCAGTGGTCCCTGGGCCCAGCCTGGCTTACTGGCACGTATCCTTAAATCCCCAGAGTAGTTCATAAAATTGTGAATTCATTACTAGGAGGTAAAAGTCAGGAAATTTCTTTTTTTTATATGTATATACTTTAAGTTCTAGGGTACGTACAGGTTTGTTACATATGTATACATGTGCCATGTTGGTGTGCTGCATCCATTAGCTCGTCATTTACATTAGGTATATCTCCTAATGCTATCCCTCCCCGCTCCCCCAACCCACGACAGGCCCCAGTGTGTGGTGTTCCCCACCCTGTGTCCAGGTGTTCTCATTGTTCAATTCCCACCTAGGAGTGAGAACATGCGGTGTTTGGTTTTCTGTCCTTGCAATAGTTTGCTCAGAATGATGGTTTCCAGCTTCATCCATGTCCCTACAAAGAACATGAACTCATCCTTTTTTATGGCTGCATAGTATTCCATGGTGTATATGTGCCACATTTTCTTAATCCAGTCTATCATTGATGGACATTTGGGTTGGTTCCAAGTCTTTGCTATTGTGAATAGTGCAGCAATAAACATACGTGTGCATGTGTTTTTATAGCAGCATGATTTGTAATCCTTTGGGTATATACCCAGTAATGGGATGGCTGGGTCAAATGGTATTTCTAGTTCTAGATCCTTGAGGAATCACCATACTCTCTGCCACAATGGTCGAACTAGTTTACAGTCCCACCAACAGTGTAAAAGTGTTCCTATTTCTCCACATCCTCTCCAGCACCTGTTGTTTCCAAAAGTCTGGAAATTTCACACCGAAATCTGGATTTCTGATTTTTTCTCCAACAGTTGGAGAACCAGAAGACACTGATTACTGACTTATGTTCCCTTTCACTGTGTAGACAGGGACACTCAGGGCAGAGAGGGGCAAGGTGTGTCCAGATACTCCCAGGTCGGATTCCAGGGACAGAACTGGAACTTGGAAATACCCAGGTTTCCCAACTCTGGGTCCTGTGCTCATTTTTGACCCCGTGCAACTACCAACTGCCACTGAATCATTTTGAGATGAGCCCCCCTGCAAAGAACACCCCCCTCCAGAGACAAGCAGGAGTGGTGCCTCTGTATGTCACCTGGGAAAGCCCCAAACCCAGCAAGCCCCATGGCCTCCACTGCCACATACCGTTTCCTGCTTCAGAAACTTGCAGCAGGACGTGTAACTCAGAGCCAAGAGGGTGCAGCACATGAGCCCACATGTACATGGACACTTTAACCATCCTAATACCTGCAGTTGGGTGCGCTATGCTAGCTACTGGGAGCCATCAGGGGTCAGAGTGGAAATCCATGGGTAGAAGAGGATATTCTGGGGCAAGAGGCAGGGCAGACACCAAGGAAACAGATACCCAGGTGAAAACGGCCACCTTGATTCACACTCTCAGCCCCTTGGGATGACAGAGGAAGCAGGTATCTCTTTCTCCCCATTCTACAGAAGGGCAAATTGAGGATGGAACAGTCTTAGAAAGCAGAAGGGGAGAGCTGAGAGGGACCTTGGGATCTGAACTTGTGCATGAGTGGCAGATGTGTTTCATTTCACATGCCACCTGTGATTAACTGGTATTGCCTGCCCCAGACATTGGGGGACAACCAGTTTCCAAGCAGGCCCAATGAAAAAGAGGACCAAGGTCTGTTGGTCTACAGCCACGGGCTGGGGAGGGGAAATGGACAGGGAGATAGGAAAGTATTTCAAGCCGAGAGGATGCGCCAAGGCCTGCAGGGCCCACAGAGACTGGCATATTTGAGGAGAAACGGCATGGCCTGGGTAGGTAGGAAGGGGGTCAGATCGGGCAGGCCACGGGGCCAGTTAAGAAGCTTTGGTTCATCCTATTAATAGAAGCAGTGCAAAACCACTTAAAAGGATTTTAGGGGGTAAGCACCAACTGAGGACAGAGAGCTCCTGTAGGCTGCAGAGATAGGGCAAGACCAGTGAGAGGCTGTCCCAGCTGCCAGATGAGAGACGATGGTGCTAGGACAGGGTGGCCAGATGGGTGTGGAGACCCAGAGGCCTCCCAGCCCAGCACAGGCCAGATGACAAAGGCCTGTGGGTGGCCAGATGGGAGCGAGAGCTTCTAGTCTCATAAGTCAGATTGGGAGCTGCTTAACCCTTTCTTGGTCCCCGGCTCTTTAAAACAAACAAACAAACAAACAAAAAACAGCTCGGATGCCCATGTCCAATGTGAGTGAGGAGGTGAGGGGAACACATGGAGACGCCCAGCATGTTTTGCTGTTTTATTCTGTGTTCTAAAGAACCACGTACCCACCCCTCCGGCCTTAGCAGGTAGAGGGGCTGACAGTGGGCCGTCCAAGCTGATAGAATCTGCTGGATTTTCTCGCCTCTGCCATAAACCACCCACCTTCTCATTATGGCATGCAGAGGATGCAGGAAGTGTGGGCTGGACACCGCTTACCAGGTGGAGAGGAGATGGAGCAAGGACATTCATTTCTGGACATAAGTTGTTGTTGTAGTTGTTGTTGCTGTTGAGACAGGGTCTCGCTCTGTTGCCCAGGCTAGAATGCAGTGGCGCCATCATAGCTCACTGTAATCTCAATCTCCTGGGCTCAAACAATCCTCCCACCTCAGCCTCACAAGTAGCTGGGACTACAGGCACATGCCACCACACCTGGCTAATTTTTAAAATTTTTTGTAGAGACAGGGTCTTGCTATATTGCCCCGGCTAGTCTCGAACTTCTGAGCTCAAGCGATCCTCCTGCCTTAACCTCCCAAAGTGGTGCGATTACAGGCATGAGCCACCACCCCTGGCTGGACACAGATCTTTCCAGAGAGGGCCACAAGTCTCCCAAGATGTCCCTCACAGCCTTCCTTGTCATCTGGGACTCTGGGCTCATGGAGCGGTTTTCGGATGTATGCGGCTGTTACTGCAGCAGGTGTGGTGCTGTGGCAGCATTTGTGGAGGCCAGCACAGGCCTATACCCCGCAGACATACCACGCAGGGTTATGGTCCCCTCCCACAGCCCCAGGCAAGTCCCATCTCCCTCCTGGAGCTCCCTGGCCTGGGGAGCCAGAGGACCGGACCTGAGGTTGTCGGAAGGGCAGAGGTCTCCTCCTTATTCTGCCCTGTGTATCCTTGGGCAAGTGACTCATCAATCTGAACCTCACATCCCCTGCCCCGCCCAATGCTCAGGGCTGCAGGGAGTATTCGAGTCAGAAATGAACGGAAAGGGTAAGGCCTGGAGATAACCTCAGGCCGAGTGCAACTTGAACGTGGTTCCCAAACAAACATCCAGAGCCCTGTGTTCAGAGCTGGGGCTGCTTCGGTCCCAAGGAGAGGCTCGAGGCAGCAGGGGAGGCAGACCCCAAACAGATCTTGACCATGTCGTGGCCAGCTGCAGTCCAGGAGTATGGCAGGCTAAGTCACAGAGGTGGCCGCTATGTGCCTGGGAAGCAGAGCAGGAGGCAGTGGGGCAGCATAGTTGAGTTCATTTGCAGTCAGCCTTGTTTGGGCTCGAACGTGGCCCCACTGCTTGCTAGCTGTGTGACCTTGAGCAAGTTGCTTAACTTCTCAGAACCTCCATTTCTACATCTGTGAAATGAGAAAAATAAAAGCCAACACTTAGTGAGCACCAACCATGTTCCAGGAACTTCTCTAAATCCTTTTTAAGCCTAAATCATTCCTTAAAACCACCCTGGGGTATGATACTACTCCAGCCCTGGAGAACAGATGAAGGAACGAAGGCCCAGAGAGGCAAAGTAATTTCACCAGGCCACACAGCTGGCAGGTGGCAGAGCCAGGCTGGCCACAAGGTCCCTGATCCCTAGAGTTAGTGAGGATCATGAATGGTGACACGTGGATCAGGCTTGTCACTGCGGCTGGCACCTGGTAAGCCTGCAGTGTGTCTTGGCTGGTGTTATTGCTGAGGGTGGCTGCATTTGTTTCTAGGGCTGCCATAACAAAGTACTGCAGACTGCACAGCTTCGGCACCAGAAATTTACTTCATCACGATTCTGGAGGCTGGAAGTCCATGCGCAAGATACTGTCAGCAGGGTGGTTTCTTGCAGGAGCTCTCTTCTTGGCTTGTAGAGGCTGTCCTCTCCCCAGCCTGCGTGGTCTTCCCTGAGCACGAGTCTGTGTCCTCATCTCTTTTTTTTTTTTCTCTCTCTCTCTCTCTTTTTTGAGACAGGGTCTTGCTCTGTCACCCAAGCTGGAGTGCAGGGGTGTGATCTTGGCTCACTGCAACCTCCACCTCCCGGGATCAAGCCATTCTCCCACCTCAGCCTCACAAGTAGCTGGGAGTACAGGCATGCGTCAGCACGCCTGGCTAATTTTTGTACTTTTTGGTAGAGATGGGGTTTTGCCATGTTGGCCAGGCTGGTCTTGAACTCCTTACCAAAAGTGATCTGCCTGCCTTGGCCTCCCAAAGTGCTGGGATTACAGGCGTGAGCCACTGTGCCCCACCTGTGTGTCCTAATCTCTTTTTATAAGGCTGGTAGACATACTGAATAAGGACCAAACCTAAAGACCCCTTTTTAACTTCATGACCTCTTTAAAGGCCCTGCTGCCAAGTACATTCTGAGGTGCTGGGGGTTAGGGCTTCAACACATGAAATTTAGGGCGACACGGTTCAGCCCCTAACAGTGGGAGAGGGGGTTGCCTGTTACCATGGCAGGGCTGGAGACAGAACAGGCTGGAGGAGAGACGGTGGCTGCCCAGACACCCCCTACCCTGAATGCCTGGCCATCGGCGCCCCTGAGCCCTGGTCAGTGGGAAGAGGGCCAGGGCAGGCTTGGGCTCTGGACCTGGGTCAGGGCTGCCTCCATGAGGATGGAGGCTGCAGGGCAGAGCCCCCTTTTCCAGCTTTCACACACTCAGGCCATCACTGGGGCTCTGTGCCCCAGCACTTTGGGGACAGTCTCCCCAGGCCCTGTGTGGATGAGGGCGTTGTGTCCAGAGCCAGAGAGGGCACCTGGGCCCCAAATACCATCCGGACAGCTCTCCAATCATCCTTCCTCCTGCCCAGATGGACCAAGAACATGCTTCACCGGGTTGGGAAGCTGCCTCCAGCTCACACTCCTCAGGAAGGCTTTTTTTTTTTTTAAGAGTCTGGGTTTCACTCTGTGGCCCAGGCTGGGGTGCAGTGGTGCCTTCATGGCTTGTTGTAGCCTCAAACTCCTGGGCTCAAGTGATGCTCCCACCCCCGCCTCCCAAGTAGCTGAGATTACAGGTATATGCCACCACACTCAGCTAATTTTTTTATTTTTATTTTTTAGAGATGGGGTCTGGGTATGTTGCCCGGACTGTTCCCAAACTCCCGGCTTCAAGCGATCTGTCTCAGCCCCCAGGATGCCTGGATTACAGGCGTGAGCCACCATACCCAGCTCAGGAAAGCTTTCTTAAACCTCCTCCTCAGAAATTCTGCCTGGAAAGAAACAATGACAATGAAAAGATTCTGTAAACACACTTAGGGATTCGGGGCTCTTCAGCATTCATTTGTTTTCTTGGCCTCACATGTGGTTGAGTTTGGCCGGCCCTGGAATGTGCACCGACCCCAGTCCCAGGACCCCACCAGCCACAGTGCCAGTCTTAAAACCTTCCAGGATGCAAATCCTGAAGCCACGAACAAAGCCAGGCCTGAGTTCATCCTAGCAGGACGGGGCTTCCCACTGGCTGTCAGCGACCCCTCCTCCCAAAGTTGTCCCAGTCCCCTCCAGCTTGCGGCCACCACCCCAGTGCCCCCCCCACCCCTAAACCCGGCATTGCTCTCACACTAACTGCAATTTGCCTCCTAGGTGACCCTTTGTCTTGTTCCTCTACTGTGGATTGGCCACAAAACAGCCAGAGGGACCTTTGCACCATAGGTTCCTGCTCATATCTCATCATATCACTCTGGTGTGATGATGCAATTGTTGCCAGAGGAGGAGGACGCTGGTTGGTGAAATGCCTGTCCTTTTTTTTTGACTTCTCCATATCCGGTCAACTTTTTTTTGTCCCCTTTTTCTTACCTGATGCAGTGCTCAGGACCAGGGCTGAAACTCCAAGTACGGGACGCCGGGATGATTCCTAGGCAATAAACTGTAACTGTTTTTAAACTTTGTTGGAATTCCTAAGGGCCTGAGGGGACGTGTTGTGCCTTCACACCCTCTGGCAAAATCGGGGTTCACAGTGAAAGCAGCTATATTGACTGGTGCTAAAAATAGCCCACTAACTCCACACCTAGGTAACCTTACTTTATCTGAATGGGAGTGGACTCAGGGGGAGGTGCTTACTGGACTAGCTCTACTGCCTACAATCTGGATGAGCACGGTGGCCAGAAATAATGTCCCTTCCACAGAGGGAAAAGCTTGGGCATAAATGGAGAGAAGGAGAAAAAGTAGCTGAGGATAAAGGAAGGAAGGAAGGGGTTACATAATGAGGGAAATCCAATATACAGTAACATCTTGAAAGAGGCACATAGCAAGAAACGAGAGTGTATCTTAGCTCAGTCATAGCAGATGCCTGAAAGGGTGAGGCTATGTCTGCCAAGACCACTCCTGCTTTTGGAACCTGACAAGATCAATGCAAGCCTGCAAATCCGAGTGGCTCCCCCTGGGAGACATTTTCATATGATGTGGTGGTGGACTGGACGAATTATTAATGACTGAATGGGATTCTAGTAACATGCCAGTATTTTTTGAGTTATATGTCTTTTTGCTGTAAGGGATCCGTATCTGAAGAGTGAAAGGTGGACTGTGATATTGTGATTTATAATGTGAAATACAGGGCCAGGCACAGTGGTGTGTGCCTGTGATCCCAGCTACTTCAGAGGCCGAGGCAAGAGAATTGCTTGAGCCCAAGAGTTTGAGACCAGTCTGAGTAACACAGTGAGACCTCGTTTCAACAAAAATTTAAAAATCAGCTAGGTGAGATGGCACGCACCTGTAGTCCTAGCTACTCAAGAAGCTGAGATGGGAGGATTACTTGAGCCCAGGAATTCAAGGCTGCAGTGAGCTATAATTGAGCCATTGCACTGCAGCCTGGGTGACAGAACAAGACCCTGTCTCTAAAGAAAAAAAAAAAGAAACATATTTATATTTTGGTCTTTATCCCCAGTTCCTGGTACTGGAGAAATTCCTAATCCCTTGAAATTTCCTGGGTGATGGGAGTGTCTTTTGTTCTGATGAAGTGAATCTTGGTGAGTTCCTGGGTTCCTGAATGGGGCTGGGAACCAGAAAGACCAAGCCACGACTAGAAACTTGGATCCCCCCACCCCCACCCTCTGGGTAAGGGTAAGAGGTGGGAGAGTGAGTTAAAAATCAATCATACATAAATGATGACATCCATAAAAATCCAAGAACTACGTGAGGTGGGAGAGCTTCCAGGCTGCTGAAGACATCCACATGCCGGGACAGTGGTGCACCCCAACTCCATGGAGACAGAGGCTGCTACACTCAGCATTCTTCCAGACCTCACCCTATGTACCTGTTCATCAGATGTTCAATCCACACCCTTTATCACATCCTTCGTAACCAATAAGCTGGCAAGTGTGTTTCCCCGAGTTCCCTGAATCATCCTAGCAAATTATCAAACCCAATGAGGGAGCTGTGGTAATTCTGATTTACAACCAGTCCATCAGAAGTACAGGTGACAGAGGCTGGGCGAGGTGGCTCACGCCTGTAATTTGAGCATTTTGGGAGGCTGAGGTAGGAAGATTACTTGAGGCCAGGAGTTTGAGATCATCCTGGGCAATATAGTGAGACCCCATCTCTACAAAATGAAAATGAAAATAAAAATAAATTAGCCGGATGTGGTGGTGTGTGCCTGTAGTCCTGGCTATTCAGGAGGCTGAGGTGAGAGGATTGTTTGGGCCCAGGAGTTCGAGGATGCAGTAAGCTACTATTGTGCCACTGCATTCCAGCCTAGGTGACAGAGCAAGACTTTGTCTAAAAAAACAAAAACAAAAAAAAAACACCCAAAAAAAGAGGTACAAGTGAAAACCTGGGACTTGTGATTGGCATCTGAACTGGGCGGTAGCATTGCAGAACTAGGCCCTTAATGGGTGGAGTCTGCAGTAGCTCTGGGTAGTGTCAGAATTGAAATGAACTGTAGACACCCAGTCGATGTCCACAGACAATTGGAGAATTGCTTGGTGCAGGGAAAAACCTTAGACATCTGGTTGCAGAAATGTTCTGTGTTGAGGGTTGAGAGTGTATGGGAGAAACAGTTTGTTTTCCTATTCTGTAAGCACTAGCATGCTCTCACTCGCTGCAGCTCCCACTGGCTCCCGAGCCCCACTCCTTCTCCAAGGGTTTTGGTCTTCTCTGCTTCTCTGCACCCACTGCAGGGCCAACCCTGGGCCAGGCCAATGTCCTTGGCAGCTCGGGCCCAGGTCTGCCAGGCTCGGTTGGTGAAGAAAGCCTGCCTCTTGCATTCACCCTAGGAATGCAGAGAACTTGGGAATGTTTGGCTTGGTGCAGACATCTCTGAGCTTTGGGGCCTCCCAGTCCCTAGCTGCCCCACTGCAACCTTGAGAATATCTCAGCCAGAGCCTGGGCGTGAGCTTGGGGCAGAGGTCTGGGGGTGTGACCACCTGCCTGGGAATCCACATCCTCTGATAGGCTCAGTCTGCCCCCATTTTCCCTGGACACCCTACACCCCCTAATTGCTTTCCAGAGGCTCAGACATACCTTCCGGAAGGGCTTGGTCAAAGTCACTGTATTAGTTAACTATTTTTGCTGTAACAAATTATCACAAACTTAGCAATGTAAAACAACATAAACTTATTATCACACAGTGTGTGAGGACAGAAGTCTGAAATGGGCCTTGCTGGGTGTAAAATCAAGGTGTTGGCAGGACTGTGTTATTTCTGGAGAATCCATTTCCTTCTTTTTTCTAGCTTCTTAAAGCCACCTACATCCATTGCTTCATGGTCCCCTCCTCCATGTTCAGAGTCAGAATTCACTGCACTGCCTTCAAATCTCTGACTCTGTCCCCTCTTCCTCCTCCTTCTACTTTAGAAGACACTTGTGATTCCATTGGGCACCCAGATGACCAAGAGGATCTTATTTTAAGGTGAGCTGATAGCAACCTTAATTTCATCTGCAACCTTAATTCCCGCTTGCCACTTTACATAACATACCCACAGATTCCAGAGACTGGGATGCAGACATGTATGGGAGCCATCATTCTGCCCCAGTGAAAGGCATCATGGCCCAGTTAGAGACAGAGAGAAGGCACAGGTGGTAGTTAGGAGAGTGGGTCCTGATGCAATCACCTGGGTTCAAGTTCACCAGCCAAGGAACTTTGGGCAACTCACTTCACTTCACTTTCTGAGCTTTAGTCTCCTCATTATGTAAATGGGACATGAGGCCAGAGGCCAGACTCGGTGGCTCATGCCTGTAATTCCAGCATTTTGGCAGAGTGAGGAGGGAGGAGTTTCTTGAAGCCAGGAGTTGGAGACCAGTCTGAGCAACATAGTGAGACCCTGTCTCTGCAAAAAATTTAAAAATCAGCTGGGCATGGTGGCATGTACCTGTGGCGACAGCTACTCAGGAGGCTGAGGCTAGAGGATCAACTAAGCCCAGGAGTTCGAGGCTGCAGTGAGCTATGATTGTGCCACTGCCACTGCAGACAGCTTCCTCACCCTGTTGCTAAAACAAATAAATAAACAAGCTAAATTGGGAGATGATGTGATACATCTATACAGTGGAATACTGCTTAACGGTGAAAAGAAATGGACTGTTGCTATTCCACAGCAATGTGGATGAATCTCAAAATTACTACGGGAGAATGAAACCAGAGGAAAAAAAGTACATACTGGGCCAGGTAAGGTGGCTCATGCCTGTAATCCCAGCACTTTGAGAGGCCAAGATGGGTTGATCTCTTGAGGCCAGGAGTTTGAGACCAGCCTGGCCAACGTGGTGAAACCCCATCTCTACTAAAAACACAAAAGTTAGTCAGGCTTGGTGGTGCATGCCTGTAATCCTAGCTACTACTCAGGAAGTTGAGATGCTTGAACCCGGGAGGCAGAGGTTGCAGTGAGCTGAGATCGTGCCAGTGCACTCCAGCCTGGGCAACAGTGTGAGACTCCATCTCAAAAAAAAAAAAAAAAAAGAAAATGCAGACTAATTTATAGATATGGAAAACAGTTCAGTGGTTACTCGTGGCCAGAGGGAGGAATGACAAGGGGCACAAGGAAACTTTTGGGGGTAACGGATGTGGTCCTTGTCTGACTGTGTTGACAGTTTTGTGGGTGTATATATACATGTCAAAACTTATCAAATTGTACACTTTAAAATGTGTAGTTTATTGTGTGTCAACTATACCTCAGTAAAGCTGTTAAAAAAATGGGAACTGGCCGGGCGCAGTGGCTCATGCCTGTAATCCCAGTACTTTGGGAGGCCGAGGTGGGTGGATCACCTGAGGTCAGGAGTTCAAGACCAGCCCCAATATGGTGAAACCCCGTCTCTACTAAAAATACAAAAATTAGCTGGGCGTAGTGGCATGCACCTGTGGTTCCAGCTACTCAGGAAGCTGAGGCAGGAGGATTGCTTGAACCCGGGAGGCAGAGGTCGCAGTGAGCTGAGATTGCACCACTGCACGATCCAGCCTGGGTGATAGAGTGAGACTCTGTCTCAATAAAAAATAGGGGGAACAGATGAACTGATGACAGTGTCTTCGGCATAGGGTGGTGGTGTAGATTAAATGAGTTAATTCATGAAAAAATGCAGGACAACACCTGGCAGGTGGTAAGTGCTCAGAAAGCACTACCCAACCTCATCGTTGATGTTTTTGTTGGGATAAACCGCAGTGGTTTCCACCTGGCTGCACATTAGGATCACCTAGCAAATATTTTTTTAAGTTCAGTGGCCTGGGCTTCCCCCAGAGAGAGTCTGATTCAGCTGACCTGGGGTGGAGCTTGGGGCTGGGAATTTTTAAAACTCTGTAGGTGATTTTATAGGATTTGAATAAGTCAGGATTTTTCTTTTACTTTTTCTTTTCTTCTTTTTTTTTTTAAATTGAGACAGAGTATCACTCTGTCGCCCAGGCTGGAGTGCAGTGGCACAATCTCAGCTCATTGCAACCTCCGCCTCCTGGGTTCAAGTGATTCTCCTGCCTCAGCCTCCCGAATAGCTGGGATTACAGGTATGTGCCATCACGCCCGACTAATTTTTGTATTTTTAATAGAGATGGGGTTTCACCATGTTGAGCAGGCTGGTCTTGAACACCCAACCTCAGGTGATCCACCCGCCTCGGCCTCCCAAGGTGCTGGGATTACAGGCGTGAGCCACTGCACCCGGCAGGTCAGGATTTTTCTTCACTGCACCAATATCCATCGAGTCCCATGATGCGGAAACTGTGCTAATATCTTCCAGATAGTTCTGTCCTGCAGGCCAGCTCTGGCCACATTAATTTATTCTGCAAATGTAGCCGACTATGCTGTGCAGCCCTGACCAGACGTTGGGGACATAAAGGTGGATCCAAGTTCCCACCCTGCGGGATGCCTGGTCTAAGGAGAGAGATGAACGCAAAACAGATCCACACAGGGAAGAAAAGGCCACAAGAGGCACGCACACAAGAAGCTTCCAGGGCATAGAGGAACTGGGGAAAGCTTCACAGAGGAGGAGGTGACATTTTTGCAGGGTTTTGCAGAATGTATAGGAGTTTGCCAGAGAAGAAGAAGAGCATCGTGCATATCAGTTATCGCTTGCTGTGTAACAAATGACTCCAAAATTTGGCAGCTTAAAACAACAATTATATTAAGTTCACAAACTCTATGGGTTAGGAATTTTGGTAGGGCAGAGAGGAGATAGCTTATCTGTAGTCCTCAATGTCTGGGGCCTCAGCTGGAAAACTTGAGGCTGATGCAACTCAAAACTGAGGGCTGAAATCATCTGGTCTTGTTTACTCACATGTCTGGCTCCAGACCAGAGTGACTCAGAGACTAAGACTGCCAGCCAGGGTGTCTTTACCTGGCTTGTCTATGTGGCTTGGGCTTCCTCACATCGTGGTGGTCTCAGGGTAGCCGGACAAAAGCTCAGGGCTCTAATAATGAGTATTCCAGTGGAAAAAGATAAAAGCTGCCTTTTATAACCCACCCAGCCTTGGAAGTGACAAAGCAGCACTTCCACTGCCTTTTTTTTTTTTTTTTTTTTTTAGACGGAGTTTCACTTTTGTTGAGCTGGCTGGAGTGCAATGGCATGATCTCGGCTCACCACAACCTCCATCTCCCATGTTCAAGTGATTCTCCTGCCTCAGCCTCCCGAGTAGCTAAGATTACAGGCATGTACCACCACGCCCAGCTAATTTTTGTATTTTTAGTAGAGACGGGGCTTCTCCATGTTGATCAGGCTGGTCTCGAACTTCCGACCTCAGGTGATCCGCCCACCTCGGCCTCCCAAAGTGCTGAGATTACAGGCTGAGCCACTGAGCCTGGCTTACACTGCCTTCTGTTAGTCGAAGCAGTCATAAGCCCTCCCAGATTCAAGGATGGGAACCATGAGCTCTGGCTCTTGATGGGAGACGATGTTCGGGATCTTGCTACAGTGTGTTCAGAGAGTAATAATAATGATGATGATGGTAACACCTTACATAGATATTGAGCACTTACATGTGCCTGACATCCTTCTAAATTCTCTTCATATAGTAACTCATTGAGTCCCCACCACTGCCTAAGGAAAGTGGAGACCTTCTGCAAAGTCAGAGTTGACAGGTAAAAGAGCTGAGACTGAAACCCAGTCAGCCTGGCTGCAATGCCCAGCATAGCTGCTACCCTATTCTGCCTCCTAGCTGCAGAGACCAGTTTGGCTGGATCTTGCGGTGCCTGTGGGGAGGAGCTGGAGCTGCACTTGGGGAGGAGGAAGTGCAGGGGCCCAGAGGCCCTTGCCAGTCACTCGGAAGAGTCTGGAGTTCAAGCCAAGAACAGTGGGGGCCGCTGAGGGGTCTTACCCCTCCAGAGGCTGGTAGAGAGTGACTGGATGAAGTAAAGCCAGTGCTGGGAGACCAATCAGCAATTGAATCAAATTATAATATGTACTATGTATTATACTATATATTATTATTTATATATAATATTTTTATATATAATATAATTTATATATTTTATATGTAATATATCTAAAATACATATACACATACTACATAGTATAGTATATAGATGTATATATAGTATATTGTTACAGGATTTTTGGGGTGTTGCTTTTCTGGCTGGAAACCTCTGTGGCCGGTGGTGCCTTTGCCCAAGTTTTTGTCCTACATCCAGGAAGAATGAGGTATGCAAGCAAGTGGAGGGTGAGCCAGATGAAGAGGAGCTTTGTTGAGGTTAGAACAGCTCAGAGGAGACCGGCAGTGGGTAGCTCCTCTCTGTAGGCAGGCAGGTCATCCCCTGGATTCCAGCTGAGATATTAGGGGAGATGAGACACAAGGTAGGGCACTGTCATGGGGGAAGAGGGTAGTCTCCACTGGGGGATGTTGAGCTTAGGGGTCCTGTGTGGAGATGACCTGTGTACACTGGGCATAACGGTTTGGAGGGCCAGGTGCAGTGGCTCACGCTTGCAATCCTAGCACTTCGGGAGGCCAAAGCAGGAGGGTCACTTGAGCCAGGAGTTGCAGGCTGCTGTGGGCCATGACTGTGCCACTGCACTCCAGCCTGCGTGACAGAACAGGATTCCATCTCAAAAAACAAAACAAAACAAACAAAAAGGTTTGAGGGGAAGATCTAGATGGAGGAGAGAGACCTAGAAGGATCGGCAGAGGAGGAGGTGCAAAGAGAAACTTGGAAAGTGGAAAAGGTCGCCCTTCCACAAACAGAAGGGTTTGTGGTGTAAAGAGAGCAGGTGGTGGAGGAAGGGGTCACTGGAGGACCACCACTGGAGGGAATGTGAGGTAGGAGGACATCAGGGAAGAATGTGGCATTTGCAAAGAAGGAGAGCTTTAAAATGCAACCGGCCTTGGCATGAGGACTCTGAGGCCCCGGGATGTGGCCAGGACCCCAGGATGGACCTTGCAGCGAGAGAGCAGCTCACGTTTTCTGGCTTCTGTCCTGAGTCACACTGGCTAAGACTGTCCTTATTCCATCCTTCTGTGGATCCGGAGTAGCACAACCCTGACCAAGATTGTTCCCTCACGTTCTCCAAGCTTGGGAAGCCAGTTACCAACCGCCTGTGGGAGGAAGGGATGTT
Organism: Pongo pygmaeus; assembly: GCF_028885625.2. Lineage (NCBI taxonomy): Eukaryota > Metazoa > Chordata > Mammalia > Primates > Hominidae > Pongo > Pongo pygmaeus. The sequence continues at coordinate 46,964,273 of NC_072391.2, forward strand.
TGTCTAAGCGGCTCTAGTTCCTTGGGGTTGTTCTGCCGAGAGTAGGCTTTTCCCTGTTTTCTTCAAGAGCTTTCTTAATTTCCTCCTCCTCTCTCCACACACCTGTCAGGGGACCTAAATGTAGAGGAACCCACTTTTAAACAGACACTTAACAGAAACACACTCACAAACCTACACTTTCAGGCTGAGGTTCCTCTTAAGATCCCGTGTCTTCTTGAGTCGTTGCAGTGGTAGCAACTTCAAGAGGAGGGAACAGCGCCTTAAAAACCCTTCATAGCATCCACGTGGGACTAACGTTGCTTCTCTGAGTTCTCAAAGCCCAATTTAATCCAAGCTTATTAAAACATAACATATTAATTTGCCTTTTAAATATGTTCTGCACTGTATGAGCGTAACAAATTTAATAATATCGGAAATAAGAATTTCATATGTTAATTACAATGTCTCCTTTTCTTTGAGAAGCCCTATCCAGTTGGGGTTACCCTCTGTGGACGACAGACCACTGAAAAGGGAGACAGTTTCAGGTCCTTCCCCAACTCCATTCCCAAATTGCAATAAAAAAAAAAAAAGAAAGAAGAAATGAGCTGGGCACCACGATCCTAACTACTTGGGAGGCTGAAGCAGGAGAATTGCTTGAGCCCAGGAGTTTGAGGCTGCAGTGAGCTATGATCATGCCACTGCACTCCAGCCTGGGCAACAGAGAGAGACCCCATCTCTAAAAACAAAAAGTGACCAGGTGTGGTGGCTCATGCCTGTAATCCCAGTACTTTGGGAGGCCAAGGTGGATGGATCACTTGAGATCAGGAGTTTGAGACCAGCCTGGCCAACATGGTGAAACCCAGTCTCTACTAAAATAACAAAAATTAGTCAGGCATGATGGCACACATCTATAATCTCAGCTACTCAGGAGGCTGAGACATGAGAATCACTTGAACCTGGGAGGCAGATGTTGCTGTGAGCCAAGGTTGCATCACTGCACTCCAGCTTGGGTGATGGAGCAAGACTCTGTCTTAAAAAGAAAAAGAAAAGAAAGAAAAGAAAAAGAGAGAAAAGGATGTAATGAGGAGACTCTTAGCCAGAGGGACTCAGGACAGAAGCCAGGTGTCAATTTGGTTTCTAGCTCCAGCTGCAGAGCTCACTAAGAGCTAAAAGAGGAGTGGGGGCTTATCTCTGACTCCCCTACAGTGGCAAAATGGTCTCCAGTGCCCAGAGAGCACCCACAGGCAAAGGAACGCAGGACCTGGCAGTTGGAAATCAGGCTGGTGTGTACTGAAGTGGCCCGGGTGAAGGAACCTGTGTGAGGCACAGGCATCAGTGATATAGCCCAGATCCAAGGTCCCTGGGCACAACCCCTGGTCCCGGCACATGTTGGTGGGGCCATTAGTTCTTGGATTGTGCTATGTGTTGAAGGACTTCAGCCCTAGCTTCTCCTGGCCAGAGGAGACTCTAAGCCCTTAGACCTAAACCATTCAGCAAGTAATTTACAGCAATGATAAGGCACTAGACACTGGTTAGATCTGGAGCCTCAGCCATGGGTGACACTTGGCTTTGTCCTGTACATGTAGGCAGTCTGGGACCTCTATGCTACCCAGAGTGGCATGTGAAGCCCTGGTGACAGGCACGGTCACTCCAGTGGTTGCAGACCACTTTTTTCTTTTTTGCTTTGTTATGTATTTATTTAATGAGTATTGAAAACAAAGTTTACTGTCCAATTCTTGCTTTCATGGATATTATTGCTTAGGAAATATAGCTGGGTTTAAAAAGTGAACCAACCTAGCCGGGCACGGTGGCTCACGCCTGTAATCCCAACACTTTGGGAGGCTGAGGTGGGCAGATCACTTGAGGTCAGGAGTTCAAGACCAGCCTGGCGAAACCTCGTCTCTACTAAAAATACAAAAATTAGCTGGGAGTGGTGGCACACACCTGTAATCCCAGCTACTCGAGAGGCTGAGGTAGGAGAACCACTAGAACCCAGGAGGTGGAGGTTGCAGTCAGCTGATATCGTGCCACTGCACTCCAGCCTGGGTGACACAGTGAGACTCTGTCTCAAAAAAAAAAAAAAAAAAATGTGAGCCAACCCGAATGTCCATCAACAGATGAATAGACAAAATGTAGAATATACCTATGGTGGAATATCAGTTAGCCATGAAAAAAAATGAATTCTGATACGTGCTACGACATGGAAGAACCTTGAAAACATTCTGCTAAGTGAAATAGGCCAGACACAGAAAGACAAACTTTTGTGTGATTCCACTGATTGGAGGTCCCTAGAATAGAAACATAGAAACAGAAGGTGGAATAGAGGGTACCAGGGCTGGGGGAGGGGAGGAAGGGAGTCAGTGTTTAGTGGGGACGGAGTTTCTGTCTGGGGTGATGGGAAAGTTCTGCAGATGTGTAGTGGTGATGATTGCATAATTTTAGTGCCACTGAATTGTGCACCTAAACCTGGTTAAAATGGTAAATTTTACATTATATGCATTTTGTCATAATAAAAAATGTGAGTCAATTAAAACATTGATTTAGGCTAGGTGCAGTGGCTCACACCTATAGTCCCAACACTTGGGGAGGCCAAGGCAGGAGGTTCACTTGAGTCCAGGAGTTCAAGACCAGCCTGAGCAACACAGTGAGACCCCTGTCTGTACAAAAACTTCAAAACAAAACAAAAAAAAGCCAGCATGGTGGCATGTGCTTATGGTCCCAGATACTCAGGAGGTTGAGGTGGGTGGATCGCTTGAGCCCAGGGGTTCAAGGCTCCAGTGAACTGTGATTGTGCCACTGCCCTCGAGCCTGGATAACAGAGCAAGACCCTGCCTTTAAAAACTTAATAAAAAATTTTAAAACATTGATTTAAATAAAAATGCCAAGTAGGTAATAGTGCTCCTGTGTACATCTGTGACAAAGGAAGTTTGAGAAACTGTCAGGTGAGCTTAAAGGAACAGGGACCAGCTGCTGGGCAAGATGTCAACAAAGCTCTGGAAGTGGACCCCTGAATTTGCCAAGGGGAGGAAATGGGGAAAGACAGTCCAGGCAGGGCAGGGGAGCAGGGGCAGAGCATGCCATTGCCCTGGTGGCTGCTGTGGTGGCTGGGGCGTCCTGGGACACACAGTAGGGTGCTTGAGCTGCTCCCGCTGAGGGATAGCTGAGCTGGCTGGGAGCTGCTCCGGGGAGCGCCGACTCCCCACCACCCTGACCTGCCTCCTGCACAGGGGCCAGAGAAAGTCAGGGGCTGGCAGCAAAAGCCACCAGATGGGCACCCCCACCATGGGGAGTGCTGCAGGGCTATGGCAGGGGCCCACAGTGTTGGTGACAATAGTGGAATTCCATCCCAACTCATTTCAGGTATGGGACCACCTCTCAGGATGTGAGGTGGGGGAAGAAAGAGAGGAAAAGGGTCAACTTTTTATTTGTTTATTTATTTTGAGACAGTCTCGCTCTGTCGCCCAGGCTGGAGTGCAGTGGTGGGATCTTGGCTCACTGCAACCTCCGCTTTCCAAGTTCAAGAGATTCTCATGCCTCAACCTCCCAAGTAGCTGGGATTACAGGCACCTGCCACCATGCCTGGCTAATATTTGTATTTTTAGTAGAGATGGGGTTTCACCATGTTGGCCAGGCTGGTCTCATCTTAACAGGCAGGCTGCTCTGCCCACAGCTCCCTCCATGGGTGAGTGTGAAATAGAAGCACAGCCCCTCCTCCCTCGGCTGGCCTCTGGGCCCTCGTTTCTCTCACAATGCAACCACCTCCCTGCACTGGGGACCACTGTAGTGTTTGTAGTGTATATTTTTCCTGCCACTTGACCCCTGAACACAAACCAAAATGTCACCCAGTCCTTACCCATAGAAACTGGCCATGTCCCAGGAGTTTGAGACCAGCCTGGTCAACATAGTGAGACCCCATCTCTAAAAAATAAAAATTAACAATAAATAAATAACAATAAAAAATTAGCCTGCGTGGTGGCACACCCCTGGTAGTCCTAGCTGCTTGACAGGCTGAGGCGGAAAGATCACTTAAGCACAGGAGGTCAAGATTCAGTGAGCCATGATCACGCCACACATTCCAGCCTGGGCTGCAGAGTGAGACCATCAAAAAAAAAGAAAGAAAGAAAGAGAGAGAGAGAGAGAGAAAGAGAGAGAGAGAAAGAAAGAAAGAAAGAGAGAGAGAGAGAAAGAAAGAAAGAAAAGAAAGAAAGAGGGAAAAAGAAGGAAGGAAGGAAGGAAAGAAAGAAAGACAGAAGGAAAAAGAAGGAAGGAAGGAAAGAAAGAAAGAAAGAAAGAAAGAAAGAAAGACAGAAAGACGGAAAGAAAGAAAAGAAAAGAAAGAAAGAAAGAAACGGGCTATGTTACTGTTATGGGAGATACTGGGGTGGGGTTGTCTCACATGGCGCCTCCATAAGGGGAGTCGGTGTCTGCTTTGGGGCACCTCCCCACCCTGCCTTGCCCTTCTGTGGCTCTGTCACACTTGCTGTTGTTGACTCGAGGATTGCTCATGAGTCCAGCTTCACGGGGATAAGCTACAAGTCACTTGTGTTCTCTATGGAATCCCAGGGCCTGGCACTGTGAGACCCACAGTAAATATCCATCAAACAAAGGAAAGAGCACAAGACCCGTGCCCCTCCCTGAAGCACAAGCCTTACGGGCATTCTCATTCAGTCTCAGTCACCTGAGGAGACAGGCTTCTTACTTATTTTTTTAAAGCAAGGTTGCTTTTATTATCCCCATTTTATACATGAAGCGGTGGAGGCTTGGGCTACATAACTTGCTGCAGCAGACACAGTGGATGCCGCACCCATATGCCTCCATACAGCCCTCAGCCAAAGGTGGCGAGGGCTGGCATATAAATGCCCTGGCTCCCCCATCCGTCTGGGTGCAGCTCCCACAGCTGCTCAGAAACAGACCTGCTGAGGGCTGGGCGCAGTGATTCACACCTGCAATCCCAGCACTTTGGGAGGCCGAGGCGGGCGGATCACAAGATCAGGAGATCGAAACCATTCTGGCTAACACGGTGAAACCCCATCTCTACTAAAAATACAAAAAATTAGCCGGGCGTGGTGGCGGTCGCCTGTAGTCCCAGCTACTTGGGAGGCTGAGGCAGGAGAATGGCATGAACCCAGGAGGCAGAGCTTGCAGTGAGCCCAGATCGCGCCACTGCACTCCAGCCTGGGCGACAGAGCAAGACTCCGTCTCAACAAAAAAAAGAAAAGAAAAAGAAAAGAAACAGACCTGCTGAGAAACAGACCGTTTACTGGCTTCCTTCCTGCCCTGCTCTTTCCTGTCTCCCCTGCGGTGCTCTCTGAGATCCCCTCTAAACACACTTGGATTCGTGTCCTTGTCTCTGACATGGCTTCTGATGGAGCAGCTCCCAGGGTCAGACTGTAAATCTACACACAGGAGTGCTCCCTCAGCGCCCACTCTTCGCCCCATGCCACCCTGAGTTCACTCAGTGACCCTCAGATTTCTCCAGCCAGAGCTTCCAGGGCTGGCTGACTTCTCCATACTCCCTGGGAACACCATCTAGACTTGTGAAAGAGGAAGCCTGGAGTTAGAATTTTAAGCAACTATAAGGGACTCTTTCTGCATCTTATTCCAGAAAGACAGTTATTCCATTCCTATTTTTCCAAAACCTTTGGAAGAGCAAAGGCTTGGCAGTCCCCTCTACTTTTTCCAGCTATTTCTCGCCTTTCACCAGACCTAACTTGAGATTTCCTCTTTAGAACTCACAACCAGGTATCTTCTGCCCACTGATGATCAGAGATGGGACCATCCTGGTGACTGTAGAGCCTGAAATGAGCTGGTCCCCAAGTGAATCCTGCAGAGAGGAATATTACCAGAAAGAAAAGTGAGCTGGGCAGCAAGCTTCCGTTTGCCCTCTGCACTAGCCCCAGCTAAGTACTCCCTTTTCATTCCGAGGGGCGGAGGTGAAATCAGCCTCCCATGTCTCCTTCACTGGGCTTTGCCCTGGGGTTGGGCTGGTCATGGTGCCCAGTGACCAGCTGCCTGATCTGCCCTGGCCTGAGTTGAACTCAGGCCAGAGTTGAACTCAGGTCCCTTCTTGCTCCACAAAAGCAGAATCTTTGTGTGTGTGTGTGTACATTTGTAGAGACAGGGTCTCACTCTGTCAGCCAGGCTGAAATGCAGTGGTTTGATCATAGCTCACTGTAACCTTGAACTCCTGTGCAAAAGCGATCCTCCCGCCTCAGACTCCCTCACCTGCTGGGATTATAGGTGTAAGCCATCATGCCCGGCCCCATCTACACATTTTAAAATAATAACCTGAAACCCTCTTCTACCCATACAGCAGCCACAGATGGTTAATTAAAACGCAGGGTAAGATCAGGCACAGTGGCTTACGCCTATCATCCTAGCAGTTTGGGAAGCTGAGGTGGGAGGATCACTTAAGGCTAGGAGTTCAAGACCAGCCTGGGCAACACAGCAAGACTCCATCTCTATGAAAAAATAAAAAATTAACTGGACATGGTGGTGGCACCTGTAATCCCAGCTACCCAGGAGGCTGAGGCAGAAGGATTGCTTGAGCCCAGGAATTCGAGGCTACAGTGAGCTGTGATTGTGCCACTGAACTCCAGCCTTGGCAACAGAGCAAGACTCTGTCTCTAAAACAAAAACAAAAACAAAAAAACCCAGGGTAACCCCTATAGTTGCAAATGCCTCCATAGGCCACCCTTTTGTTACCTTGAAGACTGAAGTGGAAGCCAGCACCATGTCTCACCCACCTAAGAGGCCTCAGGGTCCTTAAGGAGTCCCTCTGATCCGTCCTCCGCACGCCCTTACTGGCCCCTCCAACCCGCTCCCTTCATGGCCTCTAGGACAGTGTCCTCCAAATGCAGAGCTGACCGGCTAAAACTTTCCAGTGGCTTCCCTGACTATCAGAGTAAAATCTAACACGCACCCACTGCCAGCCCAGCCCAGCCCAGCCCAGCCCAGGACGACGGGCCCCTGCTGATCACACCTTTCAGATGTCCCTGACTGCCACGCCCAGCATTCAGGCCATCTCACTGTTCCTGGAATCTGCCTTGGGGCCTTTGCCCTTTTAGGACCTCAGTGCATCCATCGAGCCTCAGGGGAAATGTCCCCTCCTCACAGAGGCCATTCCTGATGGCCTGATTTAATATTCTCCTATCCCTCGCTTTCCGTCACATTGTTCTGATTCCTGCCAGCACAGCCTCTATCACAATTAGAAGCCACTGCGTTTGTTTCTGATCTCTCTGTTCATTGCTGTCAGCTCCTTGAGATCAGGGCCTCTGGCCATCTTGCTCAGTGCTGTAGCTTCAGCACCTGGCACGGAACGGGTGCCCAGTAGATATATGCTGAATGAATGAATGAGTAAATTCCACTGGGGGCAACCAGCAAGAGAAGGTGAATGAAATAGACAACAGGAGCTGCTTCTTGCACCTGTGTCCCCGGGGAGTGTGGGCTCCCTCCTTGCGCTGGGAATCCTCAGAAGCAAACATGTGGCAAGGAGGCCCCTGTAAGCTGCTGCTTACAGATCCTTGTGCCATCCTTAACCACTTGAATATTGCATTTTTTTTTTCTTTACCAAGGCCTCTCATGGCCCCCAGGGAGGCCCACCCTCCGGAACCTCTGGGATGCAGTTCCAATCTCCAAGTGGTGGCCCTGGCAACAGGCTCTGGGAGCACTGGGTCCTCAGGGCTCCCTCCAGCTCCTCCTGGTCCCCTGGGTCTTTGGTGGCCTCTGCTCAGCAACCTGAGCCGAGCCCCAGCCTGAGAGGGGACAGGTCCCTGAGGGAAGGGACTGGAAAGTGAGACTCTGGGGTCAGGGCCCTCCTAGGAAGGAACTAGGAGGGAGGGGAGGTTTGCTTGGGAATTGTCCAGCTCCAATCACCCAGAGACCAGTCCCCAGGGCCCCGCACCCATGGAGGCTGAGCCCAGGGAGGCAGCAGGCTGTGTTGTCAAAGGAAGCCTCAGGCCACTGGAAAGTTGCTGGGAAAAGTTTGCCAGTGTTCTCCCCCAGGTGCCCTCTGGGCCTCTGGGCCCCTGCTTCTCCAAGGAGGACAGAAACATGAGTTCCCTGAGGCCTCATGCCTGGCTGGCCTCACTCTTTCCGAGGAGGGTCTCAAGAGCCAAGAGCTCAAAGAGAATTAGACCCTGGACCTGAGAGAGCCCAGATCTCACGGGGTGGAGGCCCACTGTATTCAACCCTCCCAAGACAGTATTTTATCATCTAGAGTCGGGAAGTGCTTCCTTAGGTCTAATTGCCGCCCCTCCTGCTTTCATGTAGGTATGTTCTGCAAATGTGGTATCCAAAGGTCAGGCCGTATCTGTATCTTGGGTGATAAGGAAGTCTGCTTTAAAGATCAGACAGTCGAGGACGCAGTGTTTGGAGGTAAGGAAGTGTCAGAAAACTGGAAGGTGCTGTCTTCCCTCTTTCCTCGTCTTTTTACTTGAGCAAGACTGAGCACGGAATGGAAGGGTGGGGAGCTGGAGTACGGCTCCCACCCTGCTCCTTCTGCTGTGTGACCTCTGGAAGGCGCCGGAGCTCTCGGAACCTGCAGGTACACATCTCTAACATGGGTGGCATCCGGATACTCATTTCAAGGGTGGGATTACACAGGACAACTAGTAAGCCTAGAGCCCAGCGGTAGCTGCTACTAATATAGCCACTGGCACATCCTCCAAGGCCAGCTTTGCCCTGCAAAGAGTGTGCAGGGGGCCAGGCCTTCCTCCTCTCCCTCCTCTAGGCTTACAGAGCCTAAATGTGCATATTCTCCCCAGTTAGAGAAGACAGTGTGGAGGCTGGGGAAAGGAAGAGCAGCCACCCTCTCTCTTCCTCTCCCACATAGTGGACGCTTATTCATTCAACAAACACCACTGCAATCAGCTTGTGTCCCAGGTGCCAAAGTGGGAGCCACGTTCGCCAGCTGGGACTCACAGCGAAGAAGGCCACTGGCAAGTCACCAGGTTACCACGTGAGAAAGACTAGGAAGGGAGCGTGGGGTGGGGCTCAGGGGGCTCCGCCGAGAAACTTCGAGGGATGGGGTCAGGATGGAGTCGATACTGGAGCTGAGTTTGAGAAATTGAACAGAACCTCACTAGATGAGGGGCCAGGGAGGACCCCCAGGCTGCAGGCAGCCCTGTGGTTCCTGTCCCGAGGCCCACTTTTTTATGTATTTTACATATATTAATATTATTTTATTTAAGGTTTAAAAAGTGGCATTATAAATAGTCCAGTGACCCAGCTTTGGTATGCAGCTCACAGAATTTTTATGCGCATGCACACCCGTGGGACCACCTCCTTGGTGGAGATGCAGGACCCCGTCAGCTTCCAGCAGGCCCCTCCTGCTGCTCCTAGTGTGCGCCCCCGCCCCCAGGTGACCCTCCTCCAGCTTCCGTCACCCTAGATGACAGGACGCCCCCTTTCATAACAGGTTTGTGTAACTCCCCTTCTACTACCCTGACGTGAAATTCATAGACTGGCCCTAACTTGATTAAGAAGATAAATAAAGTATAATACATGCGTGTGTGTTTATAATAAAAACAAGTACAGTAGTTCAGGATGTCAATGTCCCCATGGGAATATTCCAGACCTAAACCTCCTGAGAAGGCACTTATACCCCTATGGAGAACCACGCCCTTGACGGTTAGAGCTGTGGACTTCAGAAGCGCTCAGCCAGCACCCCCCCGCATCAGAGGGGCAGAGTGCAACTCCATGAGGGAATGGGACATGACCCAGATCACAGGGCCACACCCCAGGTCAGTGGGATAGCATCATACAGTGTTCAACAGCTCGAGCTTTAGGTTCAGAAATACTCAGTTTCAGTCCTCACAACGGCAGGTCACTTGTCTCCAGAAGGGTGATGACAGAGGAGCCTTACAAGGACTAAATAAAATGATGCATACAGAGTGCTCAAGATCAGTATAAATAAGGGCCTTCGTTTACTTGATGGACATTTATCGAGTACCTATTATGTTCCAGGTCCTGGGCTGGATGTGAGAAGTGGACCAAGATGGATGAAGCTTCAGAAAGCTTACACTCTGGTGGGGGAGAAGCAGGACATAGGTAACCAAATTCATGGAGAAGAATGTTGTAGATGGTGATCTACAGCCAGTCGATATTAAAATAGGAAGTAATTGAGTTTCTTAGATGCTGGGGCTCAAGGATGTCTTCTCCGAGGAGGAGACACTTGCACTGAGACAGGAATAATGAGACATAACCCAGGTAATGTTGGGAGGAAGCAGCATTCGAGGCATAAGGATAGCCAGTGGAAAGGTCCTGTGGCAGGGACTGGCTTGAGAAGATCTAGGAAAACAAGGCATAGAGAACAAGAGCATTAAAGCCTGAAGTTGGCCAGAGACCTGGAGCCAGATCATGAAGGGCCTTATAGCATTATATTCTGGTTGAAAGGGAAGCCTGTAGACACTTTTAACCAGGGATACAGCATAATCTGACTTACATCTTCAAAATCTCCCATTGTTGGCCAGGCACGGTGGCTCACCCCTGTAAACCCAGCACTTTGGGAGACTGAGATGCTGAGGTGGGAGGATCACTTGAAGCCAGAAATTTGTGATCAGCCTGGGCAACATAGCAAGACTGCATCTCTACCAAAAAAAAAAAAATTAGCCAGGTGCAGTAACGTGCACCTCTATTCCCAGCTACTTGGGAGTTTGAGGCGGGAGGATTGCTTGAGCCCAGGAAGTCAAAGCTGTAGTGAGCCGTGGTCACACCACTGCACTCCAGCCTGGGTGACAGAGCAAGACCTCATCATATATATATTTTATATAATATATATTATATATTATATATTATATATATTATATATTATATATTATATATTATATATATTATATAATATATAATATATAATATATATTATATATTATATTATATATAATATATTATATATTTATATATTATATATTGTATATATTTATGTAATATATAATATATATATTTGTATATAATACATAAAATAAAACCTTCCCACTGGCTGTTTGTGTGAAGGGGTTGAGGGGGCAAGAGTGGAAGGAAGGAACCCAGTGAGGAGGCTGCTGTGGGTGTCCAGGTGAGAGGTGAGAGGTGTTGGAGCCTGGGTCTAGAAGGCTCTGGGTGGGCAGGTGTAGGTTACGCATAACTCAGTCAACAGAAGGCAGGATCAGTACTTCCTTCCAGCACTCTTCCTGCTGTACATTCAACAGACATTATCCTAGTGCATCCCAATAGTGCCGTGCTCATTCAATGCAATGGATATTTATTCAGGACCTACTGTATGCAAGGCTCTGCATTAGACTGGGTAGGAAGGGGATTGGTGGTGAAAGAAGACAGAAACTCCCTCTGCCCCACCCTGCCAGCAAAGACCAAAAGGGCAGAGCCTGGCGTCCCAGACAGCTTTCACTGCCAGCTTCTGCACCGCCTATAGGAGCATCCTCCTCCCGTTAGACCACAGGATTCCCCCAGTATCCCACCTCCAGGTGTCCCTTCATCCCCTAGCTTATGTCCCCTCTGCCTCCAAACTAGTGAGGAGGCTGCAGGGTACAGGGACTGTGCCTCCATCCTGCTTCCTCCACGGCCACCAGGCCTCCATCTGCAATATCGGCAGTGCCCTGGGAAGAGAATGGGAGGCCCCCTCCTCTTCAGCAGGCCAGCCAACTTATTTGAGCACTGATAATAAAACAAGTACAGTAGTCTTGTGGGCTTTCTTTTTGTTTGTTGTTTTTCAGAGATGGGGTCTGGCTCTGTTGCCCAGACTGGAGTGCAATGGCGTGATCATGACTCACTGCAGCCTCAAATTCCCAGGCTCAAGCAATCCTCTTGCCTCAGCCTCCTGGGTAGTTGGGACTACAAGCTTGTGCCACTGCACCTGGCTAATTTTAAAATTTTTTGTAGACATGAGATCTTGCCACGTTGCCCAGACTTGTCTGGAACTCCTGGCCTCAAGAGATCCTCCTGCTTTGGTTTCCCAAAGTGCTGGGATCACAGGCATGAGCCACTGTACCTAGCTTGTGGGACTTCTTGAAGAAGTAGAATAAAGGGGGACAGGCGCTTCCCAGCCCCTGGTCCTCCTGCCCACGGTCCCTGTACCTGGAATAATGGCAGTGGCCTCATCAATTACACACTTCGCCTATGCCAGGCCTTTCATATCCTCGCTGATTTAGTTTTCACAGCTCTAAGAGTTTGGGTCCCACTTCCTCTATTTTACAGATGAGGAAGTAAAGGCCCTGAATTTACTCAATCACCTGTCATCTGAGACGTCTGCTTACACTGCACCTTACTTACACTCAGCTTCCCTCCAGCCTCCCTGGGTCACAGGCAGAGGGTGTCAGAGGCCTCTGACTCTGCTCCTCATCTCTCAGTCCACACACCTCCCCATCCCAGCTCAACAGACAGCGCCTGTCCCAAGTGCTCAATCCACACACATCTATGAATGCCCCATGCCCATCACAATCGGCTTCCAACACTCCTAGAATTCAACCATGCCTGGCACCTGGCTCAGCTGCCATTCTCTCCAGCTCTCTGACCTTGGCCTCCTAACTGTCTTCAGCTTCTGCCCTTGGCCTGTCCTGTCTACAGCAGTGCTGTCAACTAGAAACATAATATGAGCCAAGTAAGGAATTTTCTAGTAGCCACACCCAAAAAAGTAAAAAGAAATGGATAAAATTAATTTTATTCATGTATTTTAAACCAAATATATCCACAAGATTATCATTTCAATGTATAATCAATGTTTTTACATTGCTAATTAGTTTCCCTTTTTTCATAGTAAGTCTTCAACACCCAGACCATATGTATACATACAGTGCAGCTGTATTCAGACAAGCCATATTTTAAGCACTCAACAGCCACATGTGGCCAGTGGTTTTGATAACGAACAGAGTAGCTCTATTCCCAACACAACAGCCAGAGCAGTTCTTTTAAAAAGTGGACCAGCCAGGCACGGTGGCTCATGCCTGTAATCCCAGCACTTTGGGAGGCTGAGGCTGGCTGATCGCTTGAATTCAGGAGTTTCAGACCAGCCTGGGCAACATGGCAAAACCCTGTCTCTACAAAAAATACAAAAGTTAGCTGGGTGTGGTGGTGTGTGCCTATGGTCTTAGCTGCTCAGGAGGCTGGGGCAGGAGAATCGCTTGAGCCCAGGAGATCAAGGCTGCAGTGAGCTAAGATCACACCACTGCACTCCAGCCTGGGCAACAGAGCGAGACCCTGTCACAAAAAAAAAAAAAAAAAAAAAAAAAGTGTATCAGTGCATGTCACTTCTCTGTTTGGAACCTGCAAAATCTCCCCATTTTTCTCAGAGTAAAAGTCAAAGTCCTGACAAGGGTGAACCACCTCCCATGCTGCCCTCTCCCCCTCTGCCTCCCACAGAGCCTTTGCATTTGCTCTTTCCCTCTGCCAGGAACACTCCCACTCCAGGTTCCTCCTGGCTTACTTCCTGGCCTCCTTCAAATCTTTGCTCAAATGTCACATTCTCAGGAAGGGCTGCTTGGGCCACACTGCTTAACTTGCAGCTCCCCTCTACTTTATCCCTCTCCATCCCAGTTAGTTTCTCTCCAAAGCACTTAACACCTTCTAATATAATGTATAATGTTCTTATGTATTGTGTTTACTGTCTTTGTCTCTGTTGTTTAAATGTTGGCTCTAGAAGGGATTTTTGTTTGTTTTGTTCATTTCTGTATGCCTGGTGCTTGGCACATAGTAGGTACTCAACAAATATTGCTTGGTTGGATGAATGGATGGATGGTTGGATGCGTGGATGGTTGGATGGATGGATAGTTGGATGGGTGGATGGATGAATGGGTGGGTGGATGGATGATTGGTGGATGGATGAATTGGTGGCTGGCTGGATGGATGGATGAATGGATGGTAGGATGGGTGAATAGTTGGATGGATGGATGGATGGTTGATGGATGAATGAATGGGTGGAGGCATGGATGGATGGAGGGTTAGATGGGTGAATGGATGGATGGATTGCTGGATGAGTGAATAGATGGATGTATGGTTGGATGGATGGGGATAGATGGATGGGTGGTTGGGTGGTTGGTTGGATGGATGGATGGATGATGGTTAGATAGGTGGATGGTTAAATGAATAGATGGATGCAGACCTACTATGTGCTGATCAGGCTGAATGACTTGGTAGAAAGCCGTTATTTAAACACACAAACACACGTGTGTGCTGAGAGAACCGGGAAGCCTGTTGCCCCATTTCTCTTCTGTGCACAGTGGCCACCTTTCCTGGAGAATCCAAGATGCAGCAAGGAGAACTGCAGAGGTGACTGCCTGGGCTGCCCTTGAGCAGCTCATTTTCTCAGGTCAGTTTCTTGTGGTCTGGAAGGATTTAAAATAGGCTGTGATTTAAAAACAGAAAATCTCCCAGTCTGTCCAATTAATGCTCACAGTTCATTGTTTGTAATTGCACATGAAATTTTATAATGGAAAATTACAAGAATTCACTTTGAAGACTTCCCCCAAGGAACATATTTGGGAGAAAAAAAATCCCATTTCTGCTTTCAAGGGATAGGTCTCTTAGTAAAGAGTTCTGAAACCTTTCCAAGAGATGAGCTTATGGGGGCAGAGGAGTGGTATACAAAGAGCAAGAGCTTTGGGGTTGGATTCCAGCTCTGCAGGTGAACCCGGCAGCCAGTATTTAGTCAGTGTAAAGCATTTCACACCCATGCATCCTGAAATCAGCTCTGTGAAATACAAAGTGTGCCCATTTCTAGATCAGAAAACTTAGTTCATAAACGCTTCCCAAGTGGGACCCACACCCTGGACCATCTAACCCTGGCCTGTTTCAAAGAAACCATATGGCCTTTGCCACAACTTCAGGCTTTGAAGAGTCTCCCACTGGGCTGCCACATATGGTCATAGGGACCTGCTGCATGAATAAGTAGAAAAGACAATGTTCGGCCGGGCACAGTGGCTCATGCCTGTAATCCCAGCACTTTGAGGGGCCGAGGTGAGTGGATCACGAGGTCAGGAGATCAAGACGATCCTGGCCAACATGGTGAAACCCCATCTCTACTAAAAATACAAAAATTAGCTGGGTGTGGTGGCATGCATCTGTAGTCCCAGCTACTAGGGAGGCTGAAGCAAGAGAATTGCTTCAACCCGGGAGGTGGAAGTTGCAGCGAGCCAAGATCGCACCACTGCACTCCAGCCTGGGCAACAGAACGAGACTCCAACTCAAAAAAAAAAAAAAGACAATGTTTATCTTACAACAACATCCATTTGCTCCCAGATCACCCCTGCAGGACGTATGAGTTGATCATTTTTCCTAAAAACTATGATTATCTCCTGAAGCGCATGATGGCATTGACTGATAATTTTTTAATGTATTCAAATGTTAGTTTGTTCAATGCAAACATTTAAAATTTACCCCAATTTCTGAAACCCTGTTTGGGCATTTGTCTGTTTGTTTTCATCTATCTAGAGACTCAGAAATGGCAGTGCCTACATCTCTCTGGACTCTCAGAGGCCCCAAGGTGCAGGCTCTAACCCTGAGAAGACTCCTCTGTGTCCACATGGACTTGCTGTGACCTGGGCCAGGTGTCCCCTCTCTGAGCATCAGTTTCACTCTCAGCTGCAACATTCCAGGACACCTTGATTCTCACTGCTACCATGAAAATGCTCTGGGAGTAATGAAACACACACCTCAGGCCCTACCCTGAGCCCACTCAGCCAATGACACCCCTTTGCCAGCAAGCAGCCTCTCCTCCCTGTACTGGCGGCCTTGCAAATCATTGTATATATGGATTCCCTTCCGGGTGAGCCGTGAGACTCCCTCTGACCTGGGGCTCCAGAGGGCAGCTGTGTCAGCACCCCTTCCCCTTCTGCCTCACCTCACTATCATAGAACCTCCTTCTCATAATCCCTCCTCTGTGAATTAATTCCTAAAGGTCAGATACCTGGATATGCCATTTTTCATTCGTCATGTATTTTATTTTATTTTATTTTTTTCTTGCTCTATTACTCAGACTGATGTTGGACTCCTGGGCACAAGTGATCCTCCCACCTCAGCCTTCCAAGTAGCTAGGACTACAGGCATGTGCCACTGTGCCTGGCTCATTAAAAAATGTTTTATAGAAATGGAATCTCATTACATCGCCCATGCTTGTCTTGAACTCCTGGCCTCAAGCAATCCTCCTGCCTCAGCTTCCAGAGTAGCTGGGAACACAGGCGGGAGCCACCAAGGCCAGCTCATCCCTTCTTTTAATAGTTATTGAACACCTACTATGTGCAAACTATGAGCGTATAGTGGCATAAGATTAGGTCTCTGCCCTCAGGGAGCTTAGTTCCCAGGGATGAAAGAGAGAGAATACACACAAAAGCAAATAAATAAACAAGATGATTCCAGAGGAACATGAGTGCTATGAAGACCGGGTCATATGTGACCAAGGAGGCCACTTGGAAGAGGTGATGAAGCCCCTGGTGATAAGAGAAAAGCAGGACCGTGAAGACCTAGGGGAGAAACAGCAGTGCAGAAGCCCAGAGGCAGGGTTGCTGAGCTTCTGGCAAAGCTCTGCAGGAAATTGAGCTCAGAGCCCCTGCTTCTTGGAGGAGGTTGAGGGACAGAAAGGAGCATTCTGAGGGAAAGGAGAGAAGGTCAGATCATGTGGTGCCTTGCGTACAGCTTGTCCGAGTTTTTTTTTTTTTTTTTTAGACTTGGTCTCACTCCATCATCCAAGCTGGAGATCAGTGGTGTGATCGTAGCTCACTGCAGCCTTGAACTCCTGAGCTCAAGCGGTCCTCCCGCCTCAGCCTCTGGAGTAGCTGGGATTACAGGTGCATGCTACCACGCCTGGCTAATTTTTTAATTTTTTTTTTTTTTTTTTTTTGAGATGGAGTCTCACTCTGTCACCAAGCTGGAGTTCACTGGCACTCTTGGCTCACTGCAACTCCACCTCCCAGATTCAATTGATTCTCCTGCCTCAGCCTCCCGAGTAGCTGGGACTACAGGTGCCCACCACCAGGCCCAGCTAATTTTTGTGTTTTTAGTAGAGATAGGGTTTCACCATGTTGGCCAGGATGGTCTTGATCTCCTGACCTCGTTGTCTACCCGCCTTGGCCTCCCAAAGTGCTGGGATAATTTTTTAAATTTTTTGTAGAGACAGGGTCTCACTATCTTGCCCAGGCTGGTCTCAAACTCCTGGCCTCAAGCAATCCTCCTGCCTCTACCTCTCAAAGTGCTGGGATTACAGATGTGAGCCACTGCACCTGGCCCATCCAAGGTTTTAGACAGGGAGTGGTCAGTAAGTTATTTTGACTACAAAATTTGTCATCCTAGCAGACCAAGAAAGGGCCAACTGGAGAGGGCCAAAGGACACTAGTGAGGTTGGGCGTTGGAGCCAGCTAGACATGGGTTCAAAGCTGGTCTTCTCCAGTTAACAACCTGTGTTGCACAACTTACCAAACCCTCTGTGTTTCAGTGTCCTGATCTGTAGAGTGAGAGTGGAGCCTATCTCATGGGTTCCATCTTCATCAGTTAAGACTGTTACAACAAAACACTGTAGACTGGGAGGCTGCTTAAACAGGTATTTATTTTTCACAGTTCTGGAGGCTGGGAAGTCTGAGATCAGGGTGCAGGGTCAGGTTCTGGTGAGGGCTCTCTTCCTTGTTGGCAGATGGCCACCTTCTAGCCGTGTCCTCACACAGTGGAGAGAGGAAGCTGGTGTCTCCTCATTTTCCCATGAAGGGCACTAATCCCATCATGAAGGCCCCACTCCATGACCTCATCTAACCATAATCACCATCCAAAGATTCCACCACCAAATACCATCACATTGAGGGTTAGTCTTCAACACAGGAATTTCATGGAGACATATTCTGTCCATAACAGGCTCTCACTAAGAGTACTCCCCACCAGGAGAATTTGAGCAGCCCCCAGAGTCTTCCCTGGGCCACTTGTACTCCTTCTTCAAGCTCCTCCAGCCCTGAGTCACCATGTGGCAGGAACAGAGAATTGGAATGGCAAGATAAAGGCTGCAAACTCAAGCCTGTGCAGGGCCTTGCAGGGAACTCAGTGACCATGCAACCTGGTGCACTCCTTCCCCATCACCGCTGAGAAGCAGGGGCTGTGAGCTCAGTCCCTTGCAGAGCTTTGCCAGAAGCTCAGCAACCCTGCCTGTGGGCCTCTGCACTGCCGTTTCTCCCCTACATCTTCACAGTCCTGCTTTCCTCTTATCACCAGGGGCTTGGTCACCTCTTCCAAGTAGCCTCCTTGGTCACATGTGACCCGCTCTTCACAACACTCATGTCCCTCTGGGATCATCTTTGTTTATTTATTTGATTTTGTGTGTATTCTCTCTCTTTCACCCCTGGAAACTAAGCTCCCTGAGGGCAGAGACCTAATCTTATGCCACTATACCCTCATAGTCTACACATAGTCAGTGCTCAATAATTATTAAAAGAAGGGATGAGCTGGGTATGGTGGCTCTGGCCTGTGTTCCCAGCTACTCTGGAAGATGAGGCAGGAGGATTGCTTGAGGACAGGAGTTCAAGACCAGCCTGGACAACACAGTGAGATCCCACCATACCTACCATAAATGTCGTCCATCACTCCGACCAAAAACCCCACAAACTGTACCCTCTCCCTCTTGAAACTTGCTCTCTGTCCCTGTAACTCTCCCATGTTTTTAGAGTTATGAGGAAAGGAGATAGTTCACTTTCCCACTAACTTCACTGTAAGAAAAACAACAGTGCAAACCCAGTCATCAATAGCAACTGCCATTTGACGTCAGGGCCAGACAGGCAACAGGGAGGGGTAAGGTCTGAAGCAAATTGGGGCCTGTAGGCTCTGCCTCGAAGGGCCAGGGGCTACCTTGATTCTAGACCATTGTTGCCAGTGAAAACAAGAGCCTGTGTAACCAGATGGCCTGATCTTTCAGTAGTAGCCAGACATCTTAAAATGCGTGAGGAATCTACCAATTTTTTCAATGTTGGCAACCAATTCAGACTTTTTGTGGCCATTGCTCAGGCCAAAGAAAACATGGCAGTAGGCAGGATTGGGCCAATATGCCACCTCTAAGGAAAAGAGACAGGTGCTTTTTTCCTCCAGAGGGTTTTGGCACTCGGAAGGAAGGGTGACTTCAGATGGGACCTATCAGGCAAGTCTCAGGCTGGAAACCAAACGTCAAGGTTGAATCCAGCAGGCAAAACTGGTATAAGGAGGTGGAGACCCACTGAGCAAAGCCCTGGTGGCCTAATGACCACATCTGCTGTGATCAGGGCTGGCCAGTGGTGGGGTTAGGACAGAACGTAAGTGATCAGAGGAACTGGCCCCAAAGACAGGCCCAGGAATCTAGGATTTACTCTGCCTGGCTTTTACCTTCCCTGGCAGGATTTCTAAATCTTTAGGTTTTAAGGAAAAAAAGCCTAGTGGACTTTTGCTAAATCCTCGACCATGTGCCCCCCTCCCCCCTCCTCCACCAGAACTCCAGGCATCCCTTCCCTCTGGTAATCTCCATAGCACACTCATAAATTATGAGCACATTCATTTGCATGTCAGAAGCTCGGCCAAGAAATTAGATAAAATTGATCCACCGCAATTTATTCTCTCTATTTTTCCAAGAAATGGCCTCCCTCCCATGTTTTATTCATGGAGACACCCAGCTCTCTCTTTTATCTCCAACCCTCAGTAACATTTTCAATTTACTCAATTTATAGCTGCAAGACGCCCTTGGGCTGGGCAGGAGGGGAGGCCACCCAGAATGGGCCGCAGCTCCCTGCGGCTTGCACGGGCTCTGGGGCTGCCAGGCGGACGCACTGAAGTGAGACAGAGGGTGGTTCCAGCAAGATCCGCCAGCCCTGGGCCTGGGAGAAAGGTTTCCAGGGGGCAGCCTGCGAAGATGGCGCCGAGCACTAATGAGGGGCCTCTGCTCCACGGTGAGCTGAGTGGGGAGCCGGGGTCCCTGCTGGATTCGGAGGAGCTCCCGACAGCTGCTCCCCCTTCAGCGAGTTAGGGCCGCCTTTGGCCTGACACAGGGGTCGCCTGTTAGGAAGAGAGAAACGCCTGCCTCTGTCAGCCCTCCCTGTCTCCAAATGCCGGAGATGCCTTCTCGAAGAAAGGAGGTGAAAAGGATTTTTTCACATCTTCCCTTTCTCTGTTAGAGAAGAACACGGGACTTTGGGAAGGTGTGTGGGTTTGGTTTGCTTTTTTATTTCCAGAGCCATTTTCCTCCCTGAGAGGCACAAATTCCAGTGAGTTCTCATCTGCAAGGGCGGTTTTCGCAGTGTCAGCTCACTGTCCGTTCAGCCACCCATCAGTGTCCCCACCATGGCCACATAGGTATCCTCAGTGGTGTGAGGCAACAGAGCTGGGTGGGGACTGTGGTCAACAGGAGAGGGGCCTTCCTAGAAAGGGCAGCCACTTCTCCAGCCAACTGCTGCCATGATGAAAGAATGCAGGCCTTCCGTTGCCAGAGCTTCAAATGTTAGAAGAGACTCCAAAATTCCAGAGCATGTGTGAATTCTCCCAGGTTTCAAAGATCGCTATGTAAACAAAAACAAAAACAAACAAACAAAAAACACTCTGTCTCCCAAACAAACTCATAACTATGAGAGCCACTTTATCTGTTGTCCACCATTGCCCTTGATTGTTGGCTCCTTGAGAGTAGGGACCATGTCTTGATTATCTGTGTGTAGCACAGCCCAGCCCTGTGCCTGGCATACACTAGGTGACCAATAGATCTGCAGTAGCCTAAGAGGTAGGTTGAAATCCTTGTGACAGAGGCTGCTCTTGGCCTTCCCCATCACCCAGTTTTCCTTTCCTCTTTGAGGTTATCAAACGCTGATGTTTAGCCTGCATATTTCTCTACTTCCCTTGCACCCAAAGATAGTCCCAGCCAATGAGAAGTGAGCATAGCTGTTGAACAGGACTTTTGGGAAGGATGTTGAAAGGGAACTGCCAGAGCTGGGAGGAGCCTCTTTTTGCTCTTCTGCTTTTCCTGTACCTATGAGTTTCCCGTGATCCTGGTCATGATGGCTGGAGCTCTGGCAGCCATCTTGGGCCGTGCAGTGATCTTGGGGATGAACACCAGTGCTGTGTTTGGTGGGGCAGAAGAGGAGAAGCATGTCACTGATGGTAGAGCTATTTTACCACCCTCAACTGCCTATATCTGGGCTTGTTTTATAGGAGAGAGATAAACTTTATCTTCTTTAAGGCACTATTATTTTGTTTTCTATTATGTGCAGCTGACCTGTTCCTAGCCCATACACCCTTTTCCAAGGGGCGACTGCTCAGTTCCATTTCCACCATTCAGAACCTGGAGAAAGATGGGGAGAATCCAATCCAGCAGATGTCCCTTTTGCAAGCAAATCCCATGAATGAGCTGAAGAGGAGACTAAAGATGGTTTGCAGACCTTCTGGGATCCTTTTGGGTCCTCTGTTCACAGGATGCCCAGGGAAGCTGCTGTCTTTGATGGGAATCCAGTCATGACCTTGACTGATCAGCCTGGCATGGCTTAGGTATGTGCCTGTACGGAGCTGGGGTATGGACCAGATGGCTCTGGACGGAACCATTCTATAAGAGTGGAGAGACTGGTCTGGGAGACTCCTTCATATGTAGTGGCCCTCAAAGCCCAAGACAAAAGCCACTGCATGAGCCCCTTTCCCCAGTGGGGTATCAGTCTCCCCACAGGCAACCGGCCCAGCTCCTCAGGGCCTGAGCCTTTCCCCAAGACCACAGCCAGCGCTGTGGGTAGCACTTCAGAAGTGTGAGGCCATAGCACAGAGCAGGAGTGTCTCTCTGCCTCCCTGGCCAGGCCAGCCGTGTGCATGACAAAGCTTCCTGTGGTCTGGGGTTGCAGAGCAGGAGGTCCAGTCACATCCTCTGAAACATAACGAAGGCCTAGGACACCAAACCACTGCAAGAGGCTCAGATCCAGCCTCAGCTCCACCCATTTCCAGCCAGGGGATCTTGGGCTTGTTAGCAATTCAGGGGGCGAATATAGAAGACTAACCACTAAATGGCTTTAAAAAAAATAAGAACTGTTTTTTCTTCTTTTGATATCTTTGGTACCAAAACAATCTTATTTTGTCTTTCTTTTTTTGTAGAGACAGAGTCTCACTCTGTCACCCAGGCTGGAGTGCAGTGGTGCAGTCATGGCTCACTGCAGCCTCAAACTCCTAGGCTCAAGCCATCCTCCTGCCTCAGCCTCGCCAGCAGCTGGACTACAGACATGTGCCACCACACCTTGCTAATTGTTTTATTTTTATTTTTTTACAGAGGCAGGGTCTTGCTTGTTGCCCAGGCTGGTCTCAGACTTGTGAATCCTCAAATGATTCTCCTGCCTTGGCCTCCCAAAATGCTGGGATTACAAGCATGAGCCATTGCACCCAGCTTTATTCTTGAATAACCAATGGCTTTAAGGTAGGGCAGCTCCAGGCTTGATTAATTCAGCAAGTCAATCACATTATCAGGGAGCAGATTCCTTTGATCTTTCTGCCCTGCCATCTGTGGTAGGTTAGAGCAATGGCCCCCATTTTTCATCCCTGCCCCCAAATTCATGCAGTAACCACCTCCTTGGGTACCCATCAGCCCCAGTCCCTTGACACGGGGCTCAGTCATGGGACTGACTTTGATCCATGTATTCTAGCACACGGATGCAGGTAGAGACTTGAAATGGGCATGATGCGTGCTAGGGCTTGTCCTTTGCACTTCTGCCATTTCCCTGAGAACCTGCTGCAGGATGAGAGACACAAAGGACATATCTGAGGCAACCTATTTGGTTGGTGAAAAAGTAGTGGCAAAAACCGCAATGACTTTTGCACCAACCTAATAGATCTGCTGACTCCAGTCATGTGGGCAATAAACACTTCTTGCTGAATACCTTTCGAGTTTTGAGGTTGCTTGTCACACAGTATTATCGTGGCCATAGATAACAGATACACATCCTTAGCACAACAACTTGCACTAACTCTCCTCCTGACTCCAAGATGGCTACAGTAGTTCTAGAAATAACATGTAGCCAACAACGATCAAAGGCAAAAAATGAAAGGGAGTATTCTTAACTTGGGTCCTTTTATCAGAGCGAGAGAAACCTCCCCGCCAGTACCCAGCCGACTTCTCAGCCAGCACCGGATCTCATGCTCTGTTTATCTGTCCTTGGCAAGAAGAGGTCAACAGGGCTTGATCAGTCAAAAATCACTCCCTGGGCTGTGGAGTGGCCCACTCTCCCTGGGAAGAAGAACAGGCCCCTGGAAGAAGAAAGACAAGCAAAATGGGGATGAAGAAGGGTCTGTGTGTGAGGGGTGGAGGACTGGCTGTGGGACAGGCAACCAATAGCCTGTCCCCCACATAGTATCTTGGAGACTCAGTTCCCCCATCTGTCAAATGGAGATAACACCTGCTCTACCTACTTCCCTGCGTGAAACAAGAAAATAGATGTGAAAACAGCATAGCAGATTCTACCATTATGTGACTAGCATTCAGCTAGCCTGTAAGTCCATCAAATATTAGTCTTATCCCTTGAAAGAGGCCTCTACTAGTTCTTCATGGGAACTAGAAACCATACTAGAATATTTTCCCAACTTTCTCCCAGTGCCTAGTGGGGAGGGCTCCTGCATGGTGATGGTCTTGTGGAGTCCTGTTGCAGTTTATCCAACAGGGGCCATGGGTGAGGCCACACTCCCACCAGTGAAGCAGGTCTACTTTGAGCAGATGAACACCTCACTGTCAATCATCTGCAGAAGAGGTGGGGGGGCGGGGCCAGGGAGGAACCAGGAACTGATAGGGGCAGGTCTGTAGCTTGAGGGGCAGCATCTGTGCCAGCATAGGAGGGAGTGGTGGAGCAGAGCCCCTGGGGGAGCTTTACAGACTGGACAGCCTCCTCGGGTATCTATGGCATCAAGAATTTCCAAATGCACAAGAATCTCAAGGCATGCGAGGCTCTTTGGGGTCCAGCACCCCCGACCTGCTCTCCCTCAGGTAGACACTTGGGAGTTCAGAAGTCTCTTCACTCAGCATGATGGCAGAGTCCTTACAGATGTTCCTCCAGGGTAAGGAAGGGCTGGATGCCTGTAAAACTCATCTTTGTATGTGGTACAGCTCACATCATGGACAGGTACAAAATCAGGTTTGGGTTGAAGAAGAAGATTTGTGAATAGTCAGCAAAGCCAAATCCTGAACCTACTGGCTACAAGTCCCAGCCTTTCCCCCACCCTTTGCTCAGGTTCCCGACAAAATCTCTTAAGTTACAGGGTGCTTCCCACTCTTCAAAGCTTTTGCACACACAAACCAGGCTATTCACTGCAGCTTAGACTTCAGCACTCAAATGCCGGTAGGTAGGTGACTGCTAACAGAGCACGGGACAGCCACATGGCAGAATCCACAGCAGCCACTGAAAAGGATGAGGCCACGCTCTCTAAACCGACATGGAAAGCTCCAAGGTATATATAGGCTCTCGTGAAAAAGCCAAGTCCAGGACAGTGTGTACACGTGTGCGTGTGCATGGGAGCAACATCTCTGGAGGGACGCGCTCTGGGGGGCGGGAGGGAGAAGCCAGTGTCCAAGGGCAGCAGGGAAACTTACTCTGTATCTTAGAGCCTTTTGCATGGCTTGAAAATTTTTTTCTTTTGGGACTTTTGCCTGTTTAAATAATAAATTCATTTTCAAAGTGTTTTAAGGCTGGGCAGGGTGGCTCAGGTCTGTAATCCCAGCACTTTGGAAGGTCAAGGGAAGAGGATCACTTGAGGCAAGAAGTTCGAGACCAGCCTGGGCAATATAGTCAGACCCTAACTCTACAAAAAAAAAAAATTTTTAAAAAGTCGCCACACATGGTGGCACTCGCCTGTAGTCCCAGCTACTCAGGAGGCTAAGGCAGAAGGATTGCTTGTGTCCAGGAGTTTGAGACTGCAGTGAGCTATGATTGTGCCACTGCACTCCAACCTGGACAAGAGAGTGAGACCCTGCCTCTAAAAAAATCCCAAGTGCTTTAACCCCCGCTAATGTTGTTTATCCCTCCCTGTGGGTGGGTGACAGTGTTTGGATATTTGTCCCACCTGAACCTCATGTTGAAATGTAACCCCCAAAGTTGGAGGTGGGGCCTGGTGGGAGGTGTTTGGGTCACGGGGGTGAATCCCTCGTGGCTTGGTGCTGTTCTCATGATCATGACTTTTCACAAGGTCTGGTTGTTCAAAAGTGTATGGCACCTCCCCACCCTCCTTGTTCCCACTCTGCCATGTGACAGCCTGCTCCCGCTTCACCTTCCACCATGAGTAGAAGCTGCCCAAGGCCTCCCCGGAAGCCAAGCAGATGCCAGTGCCATGCTTCCTGTATAACCTGCGGAAGCATGAGCCAAGTAAACTACTTGTCTTTATAAATCACCCAGCCCCAGGTACTGCTTTCGAGCGATGTAAGAACAGCCTAAATACAGTGGGTGTGGTTATCCCTATTTCAAAGAAAAGAAGGCCGAGTCCCAGAGAAGCAGAGTGACAGACCCAGGGTCCCCAGGAAGATTCTAGCCAGGACTGACCAGCAGCCTCCTGGTTCTCCATCAGGAAGGGGTTCCAGCATCAGTGTGGCAGTTACCCTCAAGTGTGATACCCCCACTGGCCTGTTTCCCCAGCTGCCAGCAGCCTGGCCTGAAGGCCCCCTCCAGTCTAGGCATCCACAAGGCTGCAATGCTGAACCAGAGACAGTAGACCCGCTAAAGTGTCTGCAGCAGGCCTCACTGCATGTCTCAGCAGTGCAACCTCAACTTGCTCACCAGCCCTGTTCCCATCGCAGTGCATTGCTTGGAAAATACATTCTTAAAACTCCTGTCATATTTTATCTGATGCTTAAAGTTGATTTTCCTTTGGATGACACACAATATGAATGGGCTGCTCAGTGATCTCTTTATCAGCCATAGACACCAGCATGATGCTCACCACCCGCGTCTGGATGCTCTTCGAGCAGACCTGGAATGGACCCAGATTCAGGATTCCAGAAAGGCTCTGAGTGTGAGGTGCCCAGTGAGTGTGAGGGTCCCAGTAAGTGTGTGGGCCTGGGACTGACCAGGGGCTTTTCCAAATGACTGACAGGGCTCCCATCTGCCTATGGAGGCCATGGAAAGGTCCACACTGAGACAACTTCACTACAACTGAAAGAGAGCAAAGACCTAAAAGAAAACATCCACACATGTACTGAGGAGCTACTATGAGCCGGGGTCTGTGCTTGGCACTGTTGCTGAGCCTTCTCATTTACTCCGCATAATAGCCAGTGAGGAAGTAAGTTAATCTACTTCTTGTTTTATTTTTATTTTATTTTATTTTTTAAATTTAGCTTTATTTATTATTTCTTTTCAAGACGGGGTCTCTGTCACCCAGGCTGGAGTGCAGAGGTGTGATCATAACTCACTGCAGCCTCCAAATTCAAGCCATCCTCCTGCTGTGGCCTCCCAAGTAGCTGGAACTACAGGTACATACCACCACAACCAGCTAATTTTTGTTTTTATTTTTTATTTTTTTGAGATGGAGTCTTGCTATGTCACCATACTATGTACTCCAGGCTGGAGTACAGTGGCCTGATATTGGCTCACTGCAACCTCTGCCTCCCAGGTTCAAACGATTCTCCTGCCTCAGCCTCCCAAGTAGCTGGGTTTACAGGTGTGCACCACCACGCCCGGCTAATTTTTGTATTTTTAGTAGAGACAATGTTGGCCAGGCTGGTCTCGAACTCCTGACCTCAAGTGATCCATCTGCCTCGGCCTCCCAAAGTGCTGGGATTACAGGTGTGAGCCACCGCACCCGGCCACAACCAGCTAATTTTAAAAATTTTTTTATAGAGGCAGGGTCTTGTGATGTTGGCCAAGCTGGTCTCCAACTTCTGAGCTCAAGCGATCCTTCCACCTCAGCCTCTCAAAGTGCTGGGATTACCAGCGTGAACTACCACGCCAGGCCTAATCTACTTCTTTGGGGTGCCAGAAAGTCTCGCTGGAGCTAGCACAAGACATGGGAGGGGCTATGGAGCGACAAGGGAGGACTTGTGGGAATTTACTAGTTGCTTCAACAAATATTTGGTGAGGGTCTATGATGTGTCAGACATCGTTCTGGGTACTGTAGATACATCACAGAACAAAATGCAAAAGAAAAAAAATCTGCCCTGCAACGGGAGGCAATTTAAACAGAGGTGATCAGAGATGGCCTTGGCATGGAGATACCATCTGAACTCAGCTCTGAATGACTTACGGGGCTAGGCAGGGGAGGATCTGGAGTAAGAAGAGCGAGGACGGTGGTGGCCCAAGTCACAGAATAAACTATTTGCCCCAAGTCACAGCATAAACTATTGCTAGCCTGGGATTGGCTGCCCTTGGGCTAGGTGCCCACTCCTGGCCCAATCAGCTGTAGCCATGAGGTCCTGTGGCCTATGGGCAGAGCTGATCCATTAGGAGGCGCTGTTGATGGCTCTCATCCCTGAGTAGTGCACTCATTTTACAGGTGGCCCCTCTGAGAGCCTAATCGAGAGACTGCCCTGTCAAGTACGGCTTGCAGAAACACTGTCTGCCTTGCTCTGTTGTTTTTCTGTTTTATAATTGAGCCAACATTTAAAATGGGAAATTTAGGCCAGGTGTGGTGGCTCAGGTCTGTAATCCCAACACTTTGGGAAGCCGAGGCAGAAGGATCGCTTGAGCCCAGTAGTCTGAGATCAGCCTGGGGCAACATAGCGAGAACTCCTCTCTACAAAAAATAAAAATAGGCCAGGCACAGTGGCTCGCGCCTGTAATCCGAGCACTTTGGGAGGCTGAGGCAGGTGGAACATCTGAGGTCAGGAGTTGAGGCTAGCCTGGCCAATGTGGTGAAACCCCGTTTCTACTGAAAATACAAAAATTATCTGGGCATGGTGGTGCACACATGTAATCCCAGCTACTCGGGAGGCTGAGGCAGGAGAATCACTTGAACCCAGGAGGCGGAAGTTGCAGTGAGCTGAAATCACACCATTGCACTCCAGCCC
The DNA here is from genome assembly GCF_028885625.2 of Pongo pygmaeus. NCBI lineage: Eukaryota > Metazoa > Chordata > Mammalia > Primates > Hominidae > Pongo > Pongo pygmaeus. The sequence continues at coordinate 46,992,168 of NC_072391.2, forward strand.
GGGCGATAGAGTGAAACTCTGCCCCCAAAAAAATAATAATAATAAAAATAAAACAATTAGCCAGGCATGCTTGTTCATGCCTGTGTTCCCAGCTACCCGGGCAGCTGAGGCAGGAAGATCCCTTGAGCCCGGAAGTTCGAGGCTACAGTGAGCTATGATTGCACCACTGCACCTCAGCCTGTGTGGCAGAATGAGACTCTGCCTCTAAACAAAATAATAAAGTGGGAAGTTTTTTTTTTTTAAACAATCATCAAATCTGGCAACTCATATTTCTGCCAGGCACCAGAGGCTGGAGTAGCCAACCCTTCAGGTGGGGGTCTTGCTTTCTCTACTGGATATGTGATACTCATTTATGCTGCCACCTGGCTCCTGTGGCCACATAACTTGCCACCTTGATTTAACAGTTTGTCCAGGAACACAGAGGAGCTGGTGGGAGCTGGGATGGGACCTCCCATCTGCCAGGGTGCTGCTTGCCTGCTGTGCCCCACTCCACCTTAACTCTGGCAACCACTCCTGGGGTGCCTGTCTTCTGTCCTGCTTCCAAAAGATCCCCTGAGCAGACAGCATAAGAGTGGGCTTCTAGTAGGCTCTGTCATCCTCTTCTGCCAGTGACATGTCATTCTTCCTGGCTTAGGGTCCTTCAATCCCTTCTCATGAGCCACTAAAATATCTTCAGAAGTCTTTCCTGAACAGAAAGGATGAGAGCTCTTGGGATAGGCCTGGGGCTGGGGAAGCAGGGGCCATATTTACTCCTCGTGGTGTCCCCCAGGTCTGAGCACAGTGTGTGGCTCAAAAAGCCAGTCTGAATGGTGACTGATACACCCAATGCTGTCTGTCAAGTCCAAAGTCCTCACAGAGGGACCTGGGCCTTGTCTAGGTGAAGGGACACTTTTCCTTCTGGCCAAGAGACTTCCAGCAAGAGGCTGGAGGTGGGAGCTTAATGGAATGGTGGGGCTGGGGCTCCTGCTTTTCCAGGAAGGTGGGCTTCAGAGAGTGAGCTAAGGAGAGTGGTGAGGGTGAGGCCTGAGAAGCAAAGCCCCAGTCTCTCAGGCAGCCTCCAGACTGGCCATGCCTTCACCCTGCCTAGAAACTTGCAGCTAGCCAGCTCAGCTCAGTTCCTGCAGGAGGTTCTAGATCTGTAGTGAATGAAGAAAGTGCATTTCAGGGGAGGGAAGGGGGATGGGGAGTCATGGGCAGATGGAGACCTAACGTCGGCTCAGATGTCCCTGTTGGATACCCTTGGATTTAGGGCCAAAGCCCCCCTCAAGGTATGCCTCTCCCTGAGGGAGCAGACACATAGGAGGGGCTTCTGAGTTCACATAACACATGTTTGTTGAGCACCTACTGTGTGCTGGGCACTGAGCTGGGCTTGTGACTGTAGTGACATAAATAAGTGATGATGAGATCTGTGACAGCACTGAGCAGAAGGACAGGACTGAGGGTCCTGGTGGGCAGGGAAGTCCTCTTGGAATAGGCCACATTTTAGCTGACTCTCGAAGGATGAAGAGGAGTTAGCTACATATAGTGGGGTAAGAGAGTCCAGACAGAGCGTGGCAATGTGGGACGGTCCCAGGGCAAGCCCAGGGCTCCAGAGACTGGACATCCAGGTGGCTGGTAGTATGTGGAGGGAGGAAGTGGAGAGGCTGGAGGCCACACAGAAACACAGTAAATGTCTGGAATTTGCTCTGAGGCTGCAGGAGCCATGGACATGTAACCAGTGGAGTTGGGGGCTAGACACACGGTGGGTCTTGTGCTGAGAAGGGACAGCGTGGAGGTAGGACACTCAGGGCAGACACAGGTCCGGGGACTCTGGTGCTGGTACCACTGCCTGGACAGCAGTGTATGGTAGGATGTGAAAAATACCTGCTGTCCTGGAACCTCCCCCGCAGGCCCCAGGGATAGTGATTCCTGTCCCAGTGGATGAGTGTGGGCTGGGGAGGCTTTTCTGAATTCCGTTGTGGAAATCCATCTTCACCCTGGGAAATCGAGTGCCCTTCAAAGGCCCATGCTGGAGCTCGCCTTAATCTGGGCAGACACCTTGTGGTTGCATGTCCAGCTCATGTCATTTAAAAATTCTCTTTGAGATATCCCAGGGCTGGGGTTGCTTTGTGGCTTAGGAAATCCACAAAGGACTCAATTTCAACAGGCACCGGGCCCAGCAGGACACACTGCTGAAAGGCCTGTCCACGAGGAAGCTCCAGACATACCACGGGCCATCGGCGTCCTGTGACCGCCAACACTGGTGGTGGTAGTGTGGAGCAGTGGGCCGTGTGTCCAGGTTTGGGAGGGGAGGCAGTTTCTAAGTGAGAGGCCCCCATCTCCCAGCGCCTCCCACCTGGAACCAGGATGCACAAAGGCATTTAGACACTTGCATCTGTGTCTGTCTTCCATGCAGGACGATTCGGCGGCTCTGGGGGTTTCTGAGGCTGGAAGGGCTTCCCTGAGCAGTGACCAAGCCAAGGGGTGGCTTAGAGCAACGTTTTTGTTGTTGTAGAGACAGGGTCTCCCTGTATTGCCCAGGCTGGTCTCAAATTCCTGGGCTCAAGCGATCCTTCCACCTCAGCCTCCCAAAGTGCTGGGATTACAGGTGTGAGCCACTGCACCTGGCTGGCTTCAGAAAACTTAAACCCACCTCAAATCTCCACCAGCCCCCTCCAACACCCTAGCTAAATGTACGGTCCAGGTAAAGACAATGTGCCTGTTCTTCAGCTTCAAGACCAGCCCCAGCCCCTGCTCCTAAGGCAGACTGCCAGCCCCCTAGCCTGTCAAGCCCTCCCCAATCCAGTGACCTGACTAGACAAGCAGTGGGCCTGGGATCCTCTGAGCTAGCCCACACCTGAAGCTTCCGGAGAGCCAAGCCCAGCTGATGGGGGCCCAGCTTGTCCCGAGGTGGTGGAGGTGGTGGAGGTGGTGGTTTCAGCCTGGCGCCTCCACCCCATCTTGCCTGCCTCCTCACAGATCCATTGTGTCCCAGCTTCAGAAGTCACCGTCTGCCCCCTTCTGGTGGCTGGAAATTCTCAGGAAGCCTCCAATGGCAGGAACTCCAGCACAGGTGATGGGATGAAGGTGCAGGGCTCCACCACCTCCCCGTTCCCCTCCCCAACCCTGACTGTGGCGATTGGTTGCCCACCTTATCAGGACAGGAGCCAAAAAGGTATGCCTTTCACCTTCCCTAAATACTGTCACATACAAGTCACAGAAACAGGATGGAAACGAGGGACATTCTCCAACTTGAATCTTGCGGCCCATTGCCAGGCCAGCCTCCCTTCAGTGACCTATAAATCAATTTTTAAAATAATATGCTAAGTACCCCGGCATAGTTAAATCACACCATTTGTGTGTTAGAAGCACTGATCTGTGAAAGCTATTTATGTAAGTACACTACAACGGTGGAAACTTCTGTTGATGCTTCTTCATTTTTACCATATAGGAACACTCAAAACTGGAAACAGCCTGGCCTTGCACGCCGCCCAGGACCAGGCACCAACTGAGACATGTAGATGGAGGGGCTTTGTCTCAGAAAGGCTTGGAGCCCAGGACAGGATCTCCCTGTGTTGGCTCTCCGGAAGCTTCAAGTGTGGTCTGGCTCAGAGGACCCCAGCCCCACTCCTTGTCTCATCAGCTCACCAAGTAGGGGCAGGCTGGACAGGCTAGGAGATTGGCAGTCTGCCTTAGGAGCAGGGGCTGAGGGCTGGTCTTGAAGCTGAAGAACAGGCACACCGTCTTTACCTAAACCATAAATTTCACTCAGGGATTGGAGAGGCTGGGGGAGATGTGAGATGGGTTTAAGTTTTCCTAGGCCAGCCAGGTGTGGTGGCTCATACTTGTAATCCCAGCACTTTAAGAGGCCGAGGTGGGAGGATCACTTGCCCAGAAGCTTGAGACCAGCCTGGGTAACACAGGGAGACCCTGACTCTGCAACCACAACAAAACTGTTCCCCTAAGGCACTTCTTGGCTTGGCCACTGCTCAGGGAAGCCCTTCCAGCCTCAGAGAGACCAGAGCCTAAAAGCTAGGACCCAGGGCTCTGGGGTGGGCAGATCTGGGCTCAAGGGCAGCCTTCTTCGATGCCCAGCTGTGTGGCATTGAGCAACTGACTCAACCTCACTGCGTCTAGTTTGCTCATCTGTAAAATGGAGCATTCCGGATCCAGTAGCAGGGAGGTTTGGAGGGGATTGCAAGTGTAAAGTACGCAGCTCTGGGCGAATGCCCAGGGAATAGGAGGAACCTCTGTGACAGCTCCACATGCTGGCCCTGAGCATGCTTTCACTGTGACACAACGAGGGTTAGACCCATGATCTCTCTGCCATGGACGAGGCAGCTGGAGATGAAAGCCAGGATTTGCCCAAGCAAATAGCCGGAGAGCTGCAGTGCCACGATGCCGCCCTTTACTTTTGGATTCCAAGACCAGTGATCTTTCCTCGTCTCATACCTGCTTTCCAGGTGATTTGGTCTGCTTTCCTTTTCCCATTCAGTTCACAGAGCACCGGGCAAGTGCCAGGTAGGGTGCCCAGGCCTGTAGGGGAGGGAGGACCGTTGGGCTCCAGCCCCCCAGGACTCATATTCTCCGGAAGAGAACACAGAAAGACAGACGGATGCTCAAGCAGCTGCGTACCGGGTAGGTGCTGCTCAGCGCGATCGCCAGGCAAGGCTGCGCGGGTAATGTGGCTCGGAGGGCGTGCAGGTCAGCCCCAGGTGTGGAGAGTCAGGAGGGACGTCCTCACGTTCTAGGAAGGAGAGAGAGGCACAGACACAGCCTGTTTTCTGAAAGAGTTGAGAGTTTGTCTTTCCGGAAGGAGGTGGCTGGCTGCACACGGCCCACTGCACAATTCTTAGAGGATGTCAGTCAAGTGATAAACACCCAGTCAAACAGGATTCAGTATGAAAGGGGGTCGCTGGTTCTAGTATCTGAAAATGCCAGGGTGGGGCTGCCTTCCAGCACCAGCACCCAGGGCCTCAGACGATCATATCAGGAACCTGCTCCTTGCCTGCGCTGTCCTCTGTGTCTTCACTCTCAGGCAGGTTCGCCATCCCCTCCCTTAGGTTGTTCCCTACCCGATCCCAGTTCGAGGATGACGTCCTAAGGGTTTGGCAGTCCCACCAGAAAGGGTACACCTGCGGGGTTCCCAGGAAGTCCTGGCAGAAGTCCTGAGGGGGGCTCTCATTGGACTAGCTGGAATCACGGGACCATCCCTGAACCAATCACCAAGGCCAAGCCAATGGAATATGCTGATTGGTCAGGCCCAAGTCACATGACGGCCTCTGTAGCCAGGGCTTGGGAAGTCAGTCCCTGGGGTTGAGATGTTCCAAAGGGCTGTCAAAGGGCTGTCAAAGGGCTGTGAGCGGAAAATCCCTGCGGAAGGAAACCACACATGTCCACTGCAAAAAGTGGTGTTTTGTTATCCTTGGGTTGTTGTGTGTTCATTTGTTTGGCTCTTTCATGCCTAGAAGTTGATATGTTATGCTCAAACACAGGAAAAAGTACAAGCACCAATTTGGCAACCTGCGGACTGAGACCCCTGACACTGGCTGCTTGGAAAAGTCCCCAGGGTGGACAAGAGCTGCACCACTGAATCGCCAATCCCAGAACACCAAGCTTTTGGCCCCATGCAGATCTGGGGCTGCCCAGACACCCATAGCTCCCTGGACAGCCTGGGTCTTAGCTCCTGGCATCCCACCCTTGGCAACCTGGACCCATGAAGCCCCAACACTGATGTACCTTCTACTCTTAAGAAGGAGTTCAGGGTGCGCTGTGCTTCTAGGAAAAAGACTGATCTATGATGCATGTTTTCTCACATGATATTTTAAAGTTCCTTAAATTAGTATCAGTTTTACAATTATTATGCACCTTTCACAGCAGGATAGCTCTTTTTCTCCTCTCAGCTTCTACCCATTCCCCAACAAAATCTATCACTAGGTAGATGAGATCTTAGTAGCAAAGAAGTAGGGTGTAAGTTTTAAAAAACTGTTCTGACTGCAGAAAATCCAAAAGAATGGAACAAAAATTCCTCTTGGAATTAAGCAATTATAATAAGGTTTCAGGATAAAGGTTATTATACAAAAGTCAGTCACTTTCCTATATACTAGCAATGAACAAGTAGAATTTGAAATTAAAAACACAATACCATTTACATTAGCACCCAAAAGAATGAAATAGGCATAAATCTAACAAAATATGCAAGAATATTTATATGAGGGGAACTAAAAAAACTGATGAAAGAAATCAAAGAAGAACTAAATAATAGAGAGAAATATTATTTGTTTATAGATAAAAAGACTTAATTGTATCAAGATGTCAGTTCTTCCCAAATTCTATAGATTCAACACAATCCCAGTTAAAACTCCAGCAAGTTATTTTATGGATATCAATAAACTGATTCTAAAGTTTATATGAAAAGGTAAAAGACCAAAATAGCTAACTTAATACCAAAGCACAGTCAGAGGACTGCCCCTACCTGAATTCAAGACTTACGGTAAAACTACAGTAATGAACACTGAGGTATTAATGAAAGAATAGACAACTAGATTAATGGAACAGAATAGACAGCCCAGAAATAGACCCACATAAATATAGTCAATTGATCTTCGACAAAGGAGCAAAGGCAGTTCAAGGGAGTAAAGATGGTCTTTTCAACAAATGGTGCTGGAACAACTGTACATCCACATGCAAAGAGGTGAATCTAGACACACACCTTACACCCTTCACAAGAATTAATTCAACACAGACCTTACATCCTTCACAAGAATTAACTCAAAGTGGATCAGAAATCTAAACGTAAAATGAAAAACTATAAAAATCCTAGAAGATAACATAGGAGAAAATTTAGGTGACCTTGGGTTTGGCAATGACTTTTAAAATGCAACATCAAAGGCATAATCCATGGAAGAAATAATTGATAAGCTGGATTTTATTAAAATTAAAAAGCTTCGGCTCTCTGAAATACATTGTCAAGATAATGGGAGGGCAAGCCACAGACTGGGAGAAAATATTTCCAAAACACATATGTGATAAAGGACTGTTATCTAAAATAGACAAAGAACTCTAAAACCTCAACAATAAGAAAACAGACAACCTGATTAAAAAATGGGCAAATGACCATCTTTTGCCAAAACAGACACCTCACTGAAGAAGATATACAAAGGGCAAATAAGCATATGAAAAGATGCTCAATATCACTGTCATTAGGGAAATGCAAATTAAAACAACGATGACATACCACTACACACATATTAGAATGGCCGAAATCCAGAACACTGACAGCACCAAATGCTGGTGAGGATGTGCAACAACAGAGACTCTCATTCATTGCTAGTGGGAATGCAAAATGGCGCGGCTGCTTTGGAAAGCAGTTGGCGGTTTCTTATAAAACAAAACATACCCTAACCATATGATCCAGGAATAACACTCCTTGGTATCTATCACAAATGAGTTGAAAATTTGTGTCCACACAACAGCCTGCCCATAGATGCTTATGGCAGCTTTATTCATAATTGCCAAAACTTGGAAGCAACCAAGATGTTCTTCAGTAGGTAAATGGATAAATCAGCTGTGACACAACCAGAAAATGGAATATTATTCAGTACTAAAAAGAAATAAAGCCAGGCACAGTGGCTCATACCTGTGATCCCAGCACTTTGGGAGACTGAGGCAGGAGGATCACTTGAGGCCAGGAGTTTGATACCAGTCTGGGCAACATAGGGAGACTCCATTTCTACAAAATATAAAAATAAACTAATCGAGTGTGGTGATGCACACCTGTGGTCCCAGCCACTTGGGAGGCTGAAGCAGGAGGATCGCTTGAGCCCAGGATGTCAAGGATGCAATGAGCTGCAATGGCACCACTACACTCCAGCCTGGAGTGAGAGTGCGTCTCAAAAAAAAAAAAAGAAAAAAGAAAAAAAAAGAATTATCAAGCCATGAAAAGACGTGAAGGAATCTTATATTCATATTACTAAGTGAAAGAAGCCAAGCTGAAAGTATATGTACATACTGTATGATTTCAACTCTATGACATTCTGGAAAAGGCAAAATTATGGAGCCAGTAAAAGGATCAGTGGTTGTCAGGGGTTGGGGGGAGGGAAGGATAAATAGAGCACAGAGGATTTTCGGGGCAGTGAAACTACTCTGTATGATACCAGAATAGTGCATAGATGTCATTATGTATTTGTCCAAATGCATAGAATGCACAACATCAAGAATGAACCCTAATGTAAACCATGGGTTTTGGGTGATAATGATGTGTCAATGTAGGTTCATTAGTGGTAAAAAATGCACCTGTCTGGTGGAGGATGTTGATAATGAAGAAGGCTGTGCATGTGTACAAACTGGAAATATATGGGAAATCTCTGTACCTTCTGCTTAATTTTCCAGTGCACCTAAAACTGCTGTTAAAAAAAACAAGTCTATTGCAAAAAGAAAAACTAATTGTTCTGATTATCTACTGCAGCACAACAAACCACCCAAAATTTAGTGGCTTAAAACAACAACAGTCATTTTTGTTATCTGTCATGGTTCTGGAGCTTAACTGGGCTCAGCTCAGTTCTCACTCAGGGTCTTATACGTGGTTGCACTCAGGTGGCAACTGAGGCTGGAGTCATCTGCAAGTTTCCCTCACTCATTTTTGATGCCTTAGGTCCACTGGGACCTCAATAGGGGCTTTCAGCCCGCATATCTACATGTGACCTCCCGATACACATGTCTATACATGACCTCCCCATGGACAAACCTACACATGACCTCCTCATGTGGCCTGGGCTTCCTTGAAGCATAGTGGCCAGTTTCCAAAGGTGAGCATCCCTGGAGAGGGAGGGAGGGAAGGGAGGAGGAGTTGGGGGAGCTGGTGGAAGCATACGACCTACGCTTAGAAGCCATGCAGAGTGGCAAGGTCACATTACAAGAGAACACGATGGACAGAAGACAGTTGTGGCTGTCTTTAGAAAATAAAATCTGCCACACCGACTACCTTCTTGTATGGCTGAGGTCAAGGTGCCATCTGAGTGGGCCACAGGTTTCTCTCCTGCCCTCCTCCTGGAACTGTGCTTCTACCTGACTCCAGCCCAGGTGCCTCAGTTCATTAGCCCTGGTCCCCATCACACTCCCCAAGCAGAGTAGGATACATTCCCCTTTCCTAGGAGAGATACTGTAGCTTCCGCAGATCTCAGAGCTCGGGCCTGACTGTTGGCTGCGTTAGGAAAGCTGGGTCCCTGGGCATGAGGCCACCTCCCTTCTACCTGCTGTGCTGCTCTCTGCCTTGCTTGCAGGACCCCCTGCTCTCCCCTCTGCCCGTGTGCCCACTTCAGTTCTTCCCTTGGGCCCTCCACATCCCCACTCCACACTATCTGACCACCCGCCAGATGTCAGTTTCTGTCCAGAACCTGGTAACCACAGTGCCTCGCTTAGGCCTGGGAGACAGAGTCAGGCCAATTGCCCACCGGTCCCTCTCGTGCCAAGCTCACGAGGGGTCACCCCACTGTCCCTACCTCAAAATCAGCTGCTGCATTCACATGGTGTCCAGGCTTCCTCCCAAAGCCTCCCCTGCCAATGACTGACACCAACCAAGCCCACAACACACGGAAAGCCAATGATAGCATACGTGCATGCGTGTCCTCAGACTACACTGTGAACTTCCGGAGGACGTGGACATGACTTGTTTCCTTCCACATTTTCTGGCACACAGGGACGCTCATCTACTGCATGAAGGAGTGCCTGACTGAATGAACAAAGAAACCTGTGGAAGAGGGCTTATGACTTAAGCCTTGGGGAATTAAGGGAACCCATTCCCAGCCACGCCTCCCACAACTTGCTTCCAGTTGGGCCAAGATCTGCTTGCAGCTTTCTTTAAGGTTGAAATGTGTAGACTTGGCAGAGCTGCTTTCTCCTCTCCCTCTCCACACCCCCGCCTGTCTTCACCTTTCCCCAACTCTGGTTCCCACGTGGCTGCAGCCTAGCCTCATGCTGCTCAAGTGGAAATCATTCTGCAGGTTGGATTCTTTACATTAATGTTTGTTCCTTGGGCATTCATATAATGGGTACTTTAATGTTTTAAAGAAAAGAAAAGAAAAAAGATTATAGAATAAAATTCATGCCTGTTGCCATAATTACTATGAAAGTTTTTGCATATTTTCTTTCAGCATTTTTCAAAGCATAAACATACTTTACACAGTTGAACCTATACCGTATATGTACTTTGTAACCTATTTTTCAACACATTCTAGCATAAATTCGATCATGAGGTTTTCCCCATAAATTTAATTCTAATGTATGTTTTAATGGCTGCATAATATTCCACCTTAGGAATAAGCTGCAATTTAAGCCATTCTTCCAGAGCTGCTTGTGGGTTGCACTTCTCACTTTTTTGCATGACGCTGTGCAGAAATCATAGGCTTCAGCAACTTTGCCTGTCTAGCATTCACCCTTCTATTTCTTTTTTCCTTAAAAGAGCCATGGTCTCACTCTGTCACCCAGGGTGGACTTCAGTGGTGCAACCAAAGCTCACTGCAGCCTTGACCTCATGGTCTCAAGCGATCTTCCTGCCTCAGCCTCCTGAGTAGCTGGGACTACAGATGTGCCACCCTGCCTGGCTCATTTTTAAAATTGTTTGTAGAGACTGGGTCTCACTATGTTGCCCAGGCTGGTCTCCAACTCCTGACTTAAAGCCATCCTCCTGTTTCAGCCTCCCAAAGTACTGGGATTACAGGAGTAAGCCACCACGAAAGATCTCACTCTTCTTTTGACAGGAGCACTCCAAGTACCCTCAAGGATCCCTGCCTCACAGTGTGGCCCACGTGGGAATGGCTTGCCTCCTCAGGTCCAGGAGAGGGAATGGCTGAGGCCTGACCAATCGGCTTATTCTATCCCTCTGTACACAGCGATGGGTCAGGATGAGCAAGTGGCCCAATCAGAGCCAGTGTTTTTGTTCTAGGACAAGTGTGGAACCCTTGTGAAGAGTCCCTCCTCCTGTCTACTGGGGCTCCTTCAGTTAAGAGGAAGGCTCCAAGCCGCTGACAGGCATTATGCCACCAGGAGAGCAAGCAGCAGCACATGAGCCCCTGGGTCCAGCTGTGCTGAAGGCCAGATACGCCTTGACATTTCTCGGTCACATTAGCTAATACATTCCCATGCCTGCCTCTGTTTGCGTTGGGTTTCTGACCCTCAAGTCTTATGACAGATTTGTCAGAAGCAATTCTGTCCACAGTTCAAATCCTTCATTTCCTTAAGAGGTGGGCCCCAAAGAAGAAATCATGGATCGAAGCACAATGTTTGTAAAGCTCCTACGATGTACTGATAGAGTGTTTGTTTTCCAGAAAGCCTCTGACCATCGATCCTCCCCTACAGAACAGGGAGAGAAGCCCCTGCCAAGCATCATGGCATGATGCTCCCAGTGTGCCCTCTGCATGTTCAGAAACAGCCACACTGGAATGCAGTTACCCAGAGAGGTAGGCAAAAAAACGCAAATTCCAGCTGCCTAGCGTGGTAGGTGGTGCAGCATACAGCAGGCACATGGGGCTGGGCGAGAAGGGCCCCAGCAGCCTGAGGTTGCTTCCAAGTGGACCCTGAAGCCATGGTTGCATCACGGGTAGAATAAGGGAGACCTGAAAGGCAGGTGTGTGGGCTGGGTGGGGCCGGGAAACAATAGCTCCCAGAAGCCACTTACCAAATCACTCTGCTGACAATCACACACTGCACCTCCCCAAAATGGGTCTTTCTCCTTCTCTACTAACTCTTTTTGGTCGAGTTTTTGGAGGCATCCAGAATCCTTTTCTCCCAAGAACCAAGAGCCTTAAACAAATTCTTAATGTGTGAGGACATTTATTTCTAGGGAAATTCTGAAAGCAATGGTACTCACTAAGGAGAGGACACCAGGTGGAAATGTGATTCAGAAGCATCAGAATGGCTCATATGAATCAGGGCAGGGCTGGGTCTGCCGGCTTCTCTGTCCATTCTGAAAGGAAGGCCCTGATGGGGGTTGCCTGCTGTTTCCTCGACCCTGTGGCAGGCAGCAGGGGGGTTCTCACTGCTCTGTGCCTATCAGCAGGTGCCCGTGGGTCTGTGTAACTGCCTCTATCCCTCAGAGGACAAGCCGCAAGCCCAGCAACATCTGTGCTACTCTGTTTGTCTGCTCCGTGCCCTGGGCATGAACACACTGCCCAGCTGCCATTCCTACGTGGTGCAATGTAGGAGCAGACACGTGAGGTCTGGATGGGCGAGATGGAGCAGCTCCCAGGTTCCAGTAGTGGCTGTCCCCCTCCATTGTCTTTATTTTTTTGAGACAGGGTCTCCATCCAGGCTGGAGTGCAGTGGTGGGGTCACTGCTTACTGCAGCCTCCAACTCCCGGGCTCAAGCAATCCTCTCACCTGAGCCTCCCAAGTAGCTGGGACTACAGCTGAATGCCACCATGCTCAGCTAATTGTTTTTTTAAGAGATAGGATCTCACTGTGTTAGCCCAGGCTGGTCTCAAACTTCCAGCCCCAAGCCATCCTCCTGCCTCAGCCTTTGACTATGCCATGTCTCTTGACCTCAAGGCATCTCAGATATCCCAGAATTGGAACATGCAAAGCTCTGAAAAATCTTAGAAATGACACGAATCCTTTCTAATTGTTCAAATGGGAAAACTGAGGCCCAGAGGAGAGGAGTTTGCCCAGGTCACACAGTGTGGTTTATCGACAAAGCCAAAGTGAGAAGTAAACCCTCCCCTTCAAAGTCCCCCTGCTCATGGCATGGGGGTTAAACGTTGGGGTTTGCCATCACACAGACCTGGGCTCAAGGCTCAGTTCTGCTCCTTGTTAGCTGGGTGGCCTTGTCCAAGTGTCCTAACCTGAGATCATAAGATGTACCCGCTCCGGAGTGTCACTGTGAGGATTAAATGAAATAATGTTTGTAAGCACCTACACGTTTATACATATAACTAGCAGCTGTCATGCTCTCAGAAGAGACTTCTGTGCTGAGGTTTGTCAGTTGCAGGGTGAAAATGACCAGCATGGTCACCTCTCCTGGCAATGAAATGGGCCATTTTACAATGGAGGTGGACACAGAAACCAGCCAGTTTGCGGCTGTGAAAGGACAGGGCCTGGTTCTAGAAGCCCCTCCTCAGTACATGGGCCCTGCTGGCCAGTGTCCCGTCCCTCTTCCTGGTCCTGTCGGTGACTGTGACTATCATGCGGTGAAGGACCACTGTCCTGGCAGAGCCCAGGTCTCCTTGCTGAAGGACCCTGCGTAGGGCAGAAAAGAGGAAACAGAAGAATGGGATGCGGGACTGGGAGGGAGCTCGTAATTCATGGTGGCCTTCTGCATTCCTGGATGCTGTTCCAGAAGTGGGTGACATGATGGAGGACGAGACAGAGGTCTTGACTTAGTGAGACTCCCCTTAGATACTGAATTCCTCATTTTAAAAATGAAGCTGCGGCCCAAGAAGGGAGGCTGTGTCCCTTCAGGGATCCACAGCTGCACAGTCAAGCTGCTAAACTCGGCCTTGAAATGCCACATTCCACCAAGTTCTGCAGGGGGTCGGTTTGCATTAGGTGATGGGCAGAAGAAGCGGTTTCATTTAACTTTTGTAGGACCTTTTAGAGAGGTCCTTTTAGAAAGACCTTTTAGAGAGGTTTGGCAGCTGGAGAGAAAATAATTGCCCCTACACATGATGAGAGGCATTCTGTTCAATCATTTCGTCACAGGCTCATTCACCACTGACGGATGTTAGCGCCAAACATTCTGCAGACAGGTTAAGAAAAATGAAAGCCATTTTACACTGTTATATGAAAGAAGCAAAAGATTGAACAATGTCGTAGTATACTCTTATTCCTGGAAAACCAGTAAGGACACAGCTGTATAGGAGTAGAATTTCTACAACACACAAAACCCATAACAGTAGTTGCCTCTGGGAGACCAGGGTCTTGGGGAGGAGAGGGATTTACTTTTCATTCTAAATTTTTGTTAACTGTTAGTAAGTTTTTCCATGAATTATTTTTCCAGTTAAAACATTCTAAAGGATGGGGCAACTTAAGACAAAAACAATAAACTAAACAATTCCTTTTTTGCTGTGGGTCCTGACTAGCTGTCAGTTGTTAGATAATTTTCCTTCTCAAAAGTCCCCGTGTTTTCTATCCTATAAAAGGGAGGCGGAGATGGTAACAGTAAGAGACGGTTCTGGAATTCCTGGTTGCTGACATGCATTTTGGCCTCTGGGCCAAAGTGGCAGCTCCTTACAGCTGTAGGAGACTCCGTCACTCGAGTTTAACCATAAAGGCTAGGCTCCCAATTGTTTTCACAATTTCACTTCTGCCCAGGTGATAGGATGAAGCCACCCATCAAAGCACAACACTCTTAGACACAGTCATAGGAAAACAGTGGTTTCACTTCCAAACAGGCACAGTAAGTCCTCCTTCTGAAGATGTGATTTAGAAATGTCTATCTAAAGGCCATTAAAAGGGGGCCCATCCATCGCAGCTCTAAGAATGTATTGCAGGGAGATACTAGCAAGAGGCTCAAGACCAGTTTAAAAAATTAAGGAACGCTGTTATTATAGGATACTGGAGAATAATTGGATCTATATTCACTGATATGCAAAGAGTGAGTTAAGTGAAAAAATGGATATAAAATAATAGTAAGTACTTAACATGGTACTTGCTATGTGCCAGGGCTGCCTCTGAGTTCTTCATATACAGTAATCCATTTCATTTTTATTACAATTTTATGAGGTAGGTACTTTTATTGTCCCCATTTTGCAGAGGAGGAAACTGAAGCCAAGGGCACTAAAGTGACTCGCCAGGGTCACGTAACTGGTGAGTGGTGGAGCGGAGCCCAGAGTCCAGGCATGTAGCTCAGTTCTGTGTTCTTAACCACTCCTTCCCAACATGTACCCCACAACCCCATCCATGAGAAATTGAAAGGCAGCTCACCCGGCTGTTAACATTGCTTCCAGATTGTAGGACTGCAGATTCAGTTTTAATTTTCTCCGTGAATGACACTGATTAAGTAAATCTGCTCTTATTTTGGTTTTTAGGAAAAGTGTACATTCTGTTTGATTCAAAAACTCTGATCTCTCAGAAATTTTCCTCAGGAAATTATTAAACAGATGTCAGCAAAGATGGATCAGTAAAGATGCTTATCACAGGAAAACTCTAGCAACAAAACGCTGGTGCCAAACAAGATGTTCAACAAGGGATTGATGAAATGTGGTATCTACATATGGTAAAAGAATAAATATTGACATGGTGAGATGTTTATGCTCTGTTGATGAGTGAAAGAGACAGTAAGCTACAGTTGAAAAAGCCATGTCTATCTGGAGGAAAAGCATGGAAGGAAACAGAAGAAAGAGGACCTGCAGCCATCTCGGGGTGTTGAGGCTGTACCTTTTCACTTGTGATATTTCTGAATCTTCCAAGTTGTCTGCCTTCAGTGCATATTATTCCTCCAATAGCAAAAAGATGTTATTCTTATAAAATGACTGTCACTATCACCCTATTCAAGTATAAAATCTTAGAATCCCTGAGGGTTATGGTGTCCTTGTCATTGTGATTCTCAGGAAAGACTATGCAAGGTTCTACTAGAAAAAAAAACACATTAAATTAATTTCTACCTAAAAAGACAGCCTCTGCTGGATGTCAGGATGCAAAGAGCCCTTAGGTACCATCCGAGGCGTGTTCCTTCCCTGTCCCTCCTGCCACAGTCCAGATGACCAGGCAACTCTGCTCCAGTCCGACGCACAGACAGGTACAAAACATTGATCAAATAAGGATGCGCAATTCAAACATTTACTTTTCAAACATCTTTGGAAAGTTTATCATACACAAACAAGCACAGGAGAGAGAAGAGGGTTCAAGTTCAAGCCAACTCATTTGCCCAGCGGCTCCAGGGAACACAAGCATCATACAGTGAGTCGACCACAGAGGCCCTGGGGGTGGTTCCCCTCAACAACCGAGGAGCGAGGCTGGCGGGATTCTGTGGAATGGCTGTGAAAAATACTGTGGAGCTCTTCCAGGGGTGCTGTCTAGAGGCACCGGGAACAGCCCTGTGTTTGACACAGGGTCATAGGCTTTCCCACAATGCAGCCGCTAACAAAACAAGGCTGTCCCAAGCCCCTGGTAACAGAATCATCCATCCCTACACCAACAAGGCTGGGAGGGCACCTGAATCTACACATGGTGTGCGCCCAGGTGGACGTCGAGGGATTCCTGCTGGGAGACCCAAAGTTCTTACGAGTTCCTCCAAAGTGAAAACCTGTCAGCAAGGCCTATGGTGAGTCCATGGGTGCAGAGGTGTTCATGACAGCAGCCGGCATGTTTTCCCTATTGGGGAGCAGAAAATCTTTGTAAAAGTATTGAAGGCACAGGCCGGACGCAGTGGCTCATGCCTGTAATCCCAGCACTTTGGGAGGCCAAGGCAGGTAGATCACTTGAGGTCAGGAATTCAAGACCAGCCTGGCCAACATGGCGAAACCCTGTCTTTTCTAAAAATACAATAATTAGCCAGGTGTGGTGGCAGGTGCCTGTAGTCCCAGCCTTGAACCAAGGAGGCGGAGTTTGCAGTGAGCCAAGATCACACCACTGCACTCCCGCCTGGGGAACACAGCGAGACTCTGTCTCAAAAAAAAAAAAAAAAAAAAAAAAAAAGTATGAAGGCACAAGCACAGAGAGAAAGTTAAATTGAAAAAGTGAAGCTATTTGGGGTAATAAAAATTAAAAGACTTTAAAAATACTGTGGAATAAGTATAACCACAGTCACATGAAAAAGGTTAAGTGAAATGCCAACTGAACACAGGAGTGGCCTCCACTGGGAAAATAATCCAAGAAAAACCTCAATGTGTCCAGCATCGTCCACAAGTGACGCATTCAGTATATTTTCATGAACACTCCAAGGCTATATTCGAGTGAGGCAAATCTTAACAAGAACTGCAAAATAACATGCCAGCAATGCTGCTTTAGAACCTTCATGGACAGTTCTGATTTAAAACAAAAAATTGTAAAACAGTTGCCCATAGAAAATTCTCTCAGATCTGACAGTCTGGAGCAGAGAAGTCAGGCAATGTTAGCTAATCACACACAGCAGCAAGTCTCCCAGCTCCTGAGGACACGGGAGTCAGGGCTATCATGGGGAGGGAGCTCAAAGGGCATCTGGTGCAACCACAGACTTCTGGGCCTAGAAAAATCATGCAAAGTTCAGGCACGGTGGGTCATGCCTGTAATCCCAGTATTTCGGGAGGCCAAAGAGGGTGGATCACTTGAGCCCAGGAGTGCAAGACCAGCTTGGGCAACATGGCGAAACTCTGTCTCTACAAAAAATGCAAAAATTAGCTGGGCATGGTGGCACATGCCTGTGGTCAGTCCCAGCTACTCGGGAGGCTGAGATGGGAGGATCACTTGAATCCCAGAGGTTAAGGCTGCAGTGATCCATGATTGCATCACCGCACCTCAGCCTGGGCAACAACAGAGTGAGAATCTGTCTAAAAAATAACATAAAATAAAATAGGTGGGGCGCAGTGGCTCATGCCTGTAATCCTAGCTCTTTGGGAGGCCCAGGTAGGTGGATCACCTGAGGTCAGGAGTTCAAGACCAGTCAGACCAACATGGTGAAACCTTGTCTCTACTGAAAATACAAAATTAGCTGGGCGTGGTGGCACGTGCCTGTAATCCCCACTACTTGGGAGGCTGAGGTAGGAGAATACTTGAACCTGGGATGTGGAGGTTGCAGTGAGCTGAGATCACGCCATTGAACTCCAGCCTGGGCAACAAGAGCGAAACTCCATCTCAAAAAAAATAAAAAATAAAAACAATAACAAATAAGAATTAAAAAATAAGAATAAAATAAAAATCATGTGACAAGTGTGTATCAGGTACCTGTTGGGGTCCAGGCACTCTGCTAGGTGTTGGGAACACAAAACGGCAGAGAGCACAGTCATGTCCCCTGGGAGCTCACAGTCTGCTGGGGAGATGGGCAGGTGGACCCTTGATGGCATCACAGAGATGCTGTCACTGAGGGCATTCCAGGAACTAAGCAAACTTGGGAGGAAACATCCATCTCTGGGAAGTCTAAGGAGCCCTGAGAGAATGCGCCACATCTGGAATGGGAAGGGGAATGCACTATGGGGGAAAAGATTACGATTTTTTTTAAGTGGGGGCAGGGAGGAGGCCACAGCATGGGACCTGCATGGATGGGACAAGACCAGGCTGGAGAGGCAGACATGATGCTGAGTGCGGAGGTCCCTGTAAGCTGGGCTTAGGAATGTGGCTTTAGCCCAAGGACCACTGCTTCCCAAAGCTGTGTGCATGTGCGCGCGCACACACACACACACACACACACACACACACATACACCCACACACAAATGCATCCACAGACCAAGTATGAGGAAAAACACCACATGAACAGTTAGAACCCTACCATGTTGGATGTGCCCTTGGCCCCAGAGCAAACCAAACAGCAATGCACACACTGAAATTGCACAACAGCGTCAGAATCAAGTAGTGATCTAGATAATCCAGGGTAAGCTTTGTCTTTTTTTTTTTTTTTTTGAGATGGAATCTTGTTCTGTCACCCAGGCTGGAATGCAGTGGTGCGATCTTGGCTCACTGCAACCTCTGCCTCCCAGGTTCAAACAATTCTTGTGCCTCAGCCTCCCGAGTAGCTGGGATTACAGGCATGTGCCACCATGACCGACTAATTTTTGTAATTTTAGTAGAGACAGGGTTTCACCATGTTGCCAGGTTGGTCTCAAACTCCTGACCTCAAGTTATCCACCCACCTCAGCCTCTCAAAGTGCCGGGATTACAGGCGTGAGCCACTATGCCTGGCCAATCCAGGATAAGCTTTTATTAAAAATGTCTCAAAGATGATCATTAAAACTGAAGCACGAAATTAAGAGATCCTTATAGAACTCACACTCACCTTGACACATGTTCCTAGACCCCCAGGGGTCTGTGTCTCTAATTTGAAAAACATTTCCATAGGCGATGGAAGGCTTAAGTGTTGGGGGCAGGGAAGACATAGGGGCAACTGGATTAGATGTCCAATGTTTCCAGGACACTGAGTTAGTTGTATAAAAAACGATGCTTGCAGCAGTCTGAAGGGGCCTGGAGTGTGGTTCCTGGACATCTTCCGTGTTCAAGGCCAGCAGCTCCCTGCTTCAGAGACTGAACAGAGAGTGGGACCCTGCCCTCCTGGAACTTGGATCCTGGTTGGAGACCTAAGACATGAGCCTCACCAAAGAAGAGGCTGAATACATCATTTTAAAAGCCCACGAGAAAGAAGCAGGATTCTATTGAGGGCAGATGATAGCTGAGTTGCCTAGACTGCTCCCGGTGAGAAGGAAAGGTTTCAAGAAGAGGGAAGATGTATTAGTCCATTTTCATGCTGCTGATAAAGACATACCCAAGACTAGGCAATTTACAAAAGAAAGAGGTTTAATGGACTTACAGTCCCACATGGCTGGGGAAGTCTCACAATCATGGCAGAAGGCAAGGAGGAGCAAGTCACATCTTACGTGGATGGCGGCAGGCAAAGAGAGGAGAGCTTGTGCAGGGAAACTCCCTTTTATAAACCTATCAGATCTCATGAGACTTATTCACTATCACAAGAATAGCATAGGAAAGACCTGCCTCTATGATTAAATTACCTCCCACCAGGTCCCTCCCACAACACGTGGGAATTCAAGATGAGATTTGGGTGGGGACACAGTCAAACCATATCAGAAGACTTCAAGACTTTAAAGATTGGAGGATGGAAGCGAGAGGAGCAACGGAGGACGTGTGGAAACGAAGGAATGAATCCTGCTCCAAAAGGCACCCAGTTGCCAGTGGTGGGAGCAGAGGCACCACTAGGGCTGGCACGGGCACCCCCAGCTCACAGACCCAAGGCCTGAGCAGGACTGTGGCCTGGCCTGACCTCCTCCACCATTGGGGACCAAGAGATGACAGTCTGGATCCACAAGGCCAATTCTGTAGATTTCAGTAGATTTTCCAAATTTAGGTCATTCCTACACAGCCTTCACCATTTTTGCCAGATCCTTGCATCTCTTGTACTATTATTTATGTCCTATTTTTATTTAAGTTGATTCACTTTTGAAATGTAAGTAAGTCTATTTTAAAAGGAAACTTGGCATGACCATGGATGGAAAACCGGTGTCACTTGTCATAAAAGAAAAGTAACTGGGGGCCGGGCACAATGGCTCATGCCTGTAATCCCAGCACTTTGGGAGTCCGAGGTGGGTGGATCTCCTGAGGTCAGGAGTTCGAGACCAGCCTGGCCAGCATAGTGAAACCCCATCTCTACTAAAAATACAAAAAAATAGCTGGGTGTGGTGGCGAGCACCTGTAATCCCAGCTACTCGGGAGGCTGAGGCAGGAGAATTGCTTGAACCCAGGAAGCAGAGGGTGCAGTGAGCCAAGATGGTGCCATTGCACTCCAGCCTGGGCAATAAGAGTGAAACTCTGTCTCAAAAAAAAAAAAAAGAAAGAAAAATAATTGGAAAACTAAATACAGAACACAAACTGAAGGGCAAAACAATAGGCTTATACTCCTTAAAAATAAAGGAAGGCCATGCATGGTAGCTCATGCCTATAATCCCAGCACTATGGGAGGCCAAGGCAGGAGGATCACTTGAGGCCAGGAGTTTAAGACCAGCCTGGACAACATAGTGAGATCCCATCTCTACAAAAAATACAAAAATGAGCCAGGCATGGCGGCATTCACCTGTAGTCCTAGCTACTTAAGAGGCTGAGGCAGGAGCATGCCCAGGAGATCGAGGCTGCAGTGAGTTATCATTGCACTACTGTACTCCAGCCTGGGCAACAGAGTGAGACTCCATCTCTAAAAAATAAAAATAAAAATAAAAATAAAAAAATAAAAAAAAAATAATAATAATGTTTTTAAAAAAGTAAAAGAACCCAAAGAGACATAATAATTGAATATATTATGCAACCCTGAATTGGATCCTGGAGTAGGGAAAAGGTTGCTTTTAAAGGATGCTACTGGGAGAATTGGTGAAATACACATACGTAGGTAATAGCACCATATCGACGTTAAATCTCCTGATTTTGATCATTGCACTATGGTTAATAGAATAATACCCTTTTTCTTAAGTAAGTGCCTCTGAAGTATCTAGGCATGAAGGACACTTACTGCAACTTACTCTCAAGTGGCTGAAAAAGCAAAAGAGAAATCAGATATTTTACATACATATATCTAATATATATGTATATTTTATATATATGTAAAATAGTGACAGAGACATAAGGCAAATGAGATAAAATGTCAATAATAGGTGACTGTGTGTGAAAATTATATGGGAATTTATTGTAGTGTTAGCATTTTTCTGTAGGCTGAAATTTTCCAAAATAAGAGCTATTACAGCTGGGTGCGGTGGCTCACGCCTGTAATCCCAGCACTTTGGGAGGCCAAGGCCGGTGGATCACCTGAGATCAGGAGTTTCATACCAGCCTGACCAACATGGTGAAACCCTATCTCTACTAAAAATACAAAATTAGCCAGCCGTGGTGGTGGGCACCTGTAATCCCAGCTAATCGGGAGGCTGAGGCAGGAGAATCACTTGAAACTGGGAGATGGAGATTGCAGTGAGCTAAGATCATGCCATTACACTCCAGCCTGGGTGACAGAGTGAAAGTTCGTCTCAAAAAAAAAAAAAGAGAACTATTACAAAAGATATATGTCCACACCTATGAATGGAGCTGCAACCACAGCAAGCACAGGGCAGGCGCTTAGCAAATATTCGCTGTTGAGTGAGGCTGGTGCAAAAGTAATTGTGGCTTTTGCCATTACTTTCAATGGCAAAAACCACAATTAGTTCTGCACCAAGCTAATAATAAAAATGTGTGTCTGTGTGCCCCCTAAAATTATCTCACATAACCACCAGTGGTTCACAATCCACATCTGGGGAACCCACTGTGTCAAGGGACAGGGGCTTGAGCCAGGAGAAACTACTTGCAGAGACAAGCCACGAGGGAGGGTGAAAAGCATCATTCAGGGCTGTTCCAGGACAAAGAGCATTCCTGTGCCCACTTCTTCCACCAAAGAAGACAGGACAAGCAGACTCCAGGAGCTCCCGCCCCTGGAGATGGAAAGCACTAGAAGAAAGTGGAGTGTGGCAAAGGTGCGACGGTGAGCGTAGCAGGGGTATGGGGAAGGAGTGTTTCTGTTTTCTTCTTACACACACCAACATTCCAATCCAAGGTAGTGGCTGAAGATAGTGTGAAGCTCAGCAAGTTCAACTCCAACTAAAAGTAATTGCTGGCTGGGTGTAGGGGCTCACGCCTCTAATCCCAGCAATTCAAGAGGCTGAGGTGGGCAGAATGCTTGAGGCCAGGGGTTTGAGGCCAGCCTGGGCAACATAGTGAGACCCTCATCTCTACAAAAAATTAAAAATTAGTCAGGCATGGTGGTGCATGCCTATAGTCCCAACTACTCAGGAAGCTGAGGTGGGAGGATTGCTTGAGCCTAGGAGTTCAAGGCTGCGGTGAGCTATGATCATGCTACTGCACTCCAGCCTGGGTGACAGGGTAAGACCTTGTCTCTAAAAAACAAACAAACAAAAAAAAGTAATTGCTACTTTGGTGTGGAAGAGCATAAACAAGCTGTCATTATAAAATGAAGTGAGGGGAGGCTGAGACAGGAGAATGGCGTGAACCTGGGAGGCAGAGCTTGCAGTGAGCCGAGATTGCGCCACTGCACTCCAGCCTGGGTGACAGAGCCAGACTCCATCTCAAAAAAAAAAAAAGAAGTGAGGTGACAGCACCCAAGCAGGAAGACCTGACAAGGTCAACGCTGGCTCCTGCCTCCTTCCACTCTAAAGGGGAATCTTTGGAAAGGAGAAATCCAGGTGCCTGCTGTCAATTCTTGACCTGTCACCAATGAAAACTCATTAATCTAGAAATAGGCCAGGTGTGGCTTATTTCTGAGTTCAATGTGAGACTCACCATTATTTTACATCACAATAGCAAACAAAACTGCCAACTCTTTGAGATGCTGATATGGGTTTGGATGTGCGTCCCCTCCAAATCTCATGGGCTTTCCTCTCTCTTTAGTATGATGAGAAACACTTTCAGTTTTTCAAAAGAGAGATGATTCAATTCAAAATGGATCAAAGACTTAAATGTAAGATCTGACACTATAAAACTACTAGAAGAAAACATAAAGGAAAAGCTCCATGATACTTGGGCAATGATTTTTTTTATATGATCCCAAAAGCACAGGCAACAAAAGTGAAGAAACAAATGAGATTACATCAAACTAAAAAGCTTCTATACAGCAAAAGAACCAATCAACAGAGTGAAGACACAACCCACAGAATGGGAGAAAATACCTGCAAACCACACACTTGATAAGGAGTTAGCATTCAAAGACATGAGGAACTCAATAAGCTCAACAGCAAGGAAACAACCTAACTCAATTTTAAAAATGGGCAAAGGAGGCTGGGCACAGTGGCTCATGCCTGTAATCCCAGCACTTTGAGAGGCTGAGGTGGGAGGATCACTTGAGGCCAGGAGTTCAAGACCAGCCGGGGCAACATAGTGAGATCCCATTTCTACTTAAAAAATGGGCAAAAGACCTGAACACATATCATTTATCAAAAGAAGACATGCAAATGGCCAACAGGTATATGAAAGAATGTTCAACATCACTAATCACCAGAGAAATGCAAATCAAAACCACAATGAGATATCATCTCACTCCAGTTAGAATGGCTAGTATCAAAAAGACAAAAAAATAACAAATACTGGAGGGATGTAGAGAAGAGGGAACTCATACACTGCTAGTGGGAATGTAAATTAGTACAGGCATTGTGGAAAACAGTATGGAGGTTTCTCAAAAAACTAAAAGTGGAACTACCATAGATCCAGCAATCCTACTGCTGGACATTTATCCAAAAGAAAGGAAATCATTATATCAAAGGGATACCTGTGTTGTATATATACACAATGGAATACTATTTTGCCATCAAAAAGAATGAAATCCTGTCATTCATAGCAACAATGGATGAGCCTGGAGGACATTATGTTAAATGAAATAAGCCAGACACAGAAAGATAAATGCCACATCTTCTCACTCATATGTGAAATCTAAAAAAGTTGATCTCACAGAAGTAAGGAGTAGAATAATAGGAGAATCTTAGCATAGAAGCAGAGAATAGAATATCACTTACCAGGGCTGGGCGCAGTGGCTCATGTCTGTAATCCTAGCACTTTGGGAGGCCAAGGTAGGTGGATCACCTAGGTCAGGAGTTCAAGACCAACCTGACCAACATGGTGAAACCCCATCTCTTCTAAAACTACAAAAAAATTAGCCGGGCATGGTGGCACATGCCTGTAATTCCAGCTACTTGGGAGGCTGAGGCAGAATTGCTTGAACCTGGGAGGCAGAGGTTGCAATGAGCCAAGACTGCACCACTGCACTCCAGCCTGGGCAACAAGAGTGAAACTCGGTCTCAAAAACACACACACACACAAAAAAAGGATATCACTTACCAGGGGCTTGAATGAGGGGTGGATATTGATCAACGACACAAAATTTCAGTTAGGAGCAATATATTTAAGAGACGTATTATATAACACAGTGACTATAGTTAATAATGTATTATATTCTTGAAAATCATTAAGAGAGTAGATTTTAAGTGTTCTCGCCACAAGAAATAAGTATGTGAGATAACACATGTTAATTAGCTCAATTTAGCCATTCCACAATGTATACATATTTTAAAACATCATGTTGTACATTATAAATATGTATAATTTTAAAAATAGGGCCAGGTATGGTGGCTCACGCCAGTAATCCCAGCAGTTTGGGAGGTTGAGGCAGGCAGATACCTTGAGCTCGGGAGTTCAAGACCAGCCTGGGCGACATGGAGAAACCCTGTCTCTACAAAAAAAATACAAAAATTAGGTGAGTGTGGCAGCACACACTCGTGGTCCCAGCTACTAAGGAGGCTGAGGTGGGAGGATTGCTTGAGCCTGAGAGGTCGAGGCTACAGTGAGCCAAGATCATGCCACTGCACTCCAGCTTGGGCAAAAGAGCAAGACTGTCTCAAAAAATAATAATAAAATTATATATATATAATGTATAAATATATATGTGTGTGTATATATATGTGTGTATCTACACACACACACATACACACGTATAAAAATGCTGCATGGGTGAGCATGACATAGGCAAGCTCTTTAAAAGGTGAAGCATCAGAGACTCCTGCTAACCTGGGAGAAAGCCAACAGCCAAAGGGAGAGAACAGGGCCACATGAAAGGGACCTGAGGATGACTTCTAGGAGTTGAGCGGGGTTTCCTGCTGACAGCTAGCAGGAAAATGGGGACTTCAGTCATCTGGCTACAGGAAATTAATTCTGTTGACAACCAGGGAGTATCACAGGCCCTGCCGATATATTGATTTTCAGTCTGGTGAGACTGAGGACTCAGCTAATCTGTACCCAGACTCCTGACCCATGGACACCTTGAGATAATAAATTTGGGTTGCTTTAGGCTGCTAAGCTTGTGGTCATCTGCCACACAGCAATAGGAAACTAAAACATCCTCATATCAAAGGACTCTGAATGATGTGGACAGAGGTTCTGGACAGGTTCTTGTCAAGGCTTACACAGCAGCTCAAGCCTGCTTTGTGGTCAAAGAGATTTGAAACAAATCTGCTAAAGCAGAAAATGAAAATGTAAATAGTAGGCTAGAGAAATCCAGTAAATTCTTTCTTATCCAAATCAGTGTCTATAATGACACCCCAAATTTTCTAGGCTAGAAAGCATCTCATTGGACTTACTTTCCAAATATTAGCCTTGTCCTCTAATGTATAGATTGAAGACAAGCATGAGTGTTTAGCCAAGTTACAAAATACTTTTATTTGTAAAATTCACACCATGAGTTTTCATTTTATTCCCATCTAATAGCAGAAACCCAATTGTGTTATTTCTTATTGAGTAACAGGAATGATAAAATTGGCTCTAAACCTTGTTGCTCTATAACTGAAAAACAAAACCAACTTACATCAAAATAAAACTCCCTTTTGCTTAAACAGCAAGATTACAAATGACCTAAAATTCTATCAATAAACACCTAATTGGCTTCCTTGGTAAATCAAGTAATACGAAGCAAAAATATATATATAAAGAAATTAATAAATGTAAAAAAAATTTAAAAGACCAAATGAGGTAAATTATGGCACATCTAATACTAGGGAGTAATTTGCAACCATTAAAAAGAGGCAATAGTATATCTGATATACAATCATTTCCAAGATATAATGGAAAAAATAAAGGGGTAGAATAGCATTTATAATATGTTACCATTTATGTATGAGTTTACATACATCTCTGCCTGTGGATAAATAGCTCTAGAAGGAGACACAAACTGTTAAGCTACAAAACAGAAGTGGAAGAACTACTTTTTGCTGTTTACTTTTTGTTTCTTTTGAATTTTCTATTGTGTGTGTATCATTTATTTTTTAAAATACCAATTTTCATAAAACAAGGAAACAAGCCAACATCACAGAACTCTGTACTTTTAAAAATATACAAACTAGCCAGGCATGGTGGTTCACACCTGTAATCCCAGCACTTTGGAAGGCCGAGGCAGGCAGATCACCTGAGGTCAGGAGTTCGAGACCAGCCTGACTAACATGGTGAAACCCCGTCTCTACTAAAAACACAAAAATTAGCCAGGCATAGTGGCAGTCACCTGTAATCCCAGCTACTTAGGAGGCTGAGGAGGAGAATTGCTTGAACCCAGGAGGCAGATATTGCAATGAGCAGAGATCAAGCCATTGCACTCCAGCCTGGGTGACAGAGCGAGACTCTATCTCAAAAAATAAATAAATAAAATAAAATTATATATATATATACACACACACATATATATACACACACATATATGTACACACACACAGTCTTCAAATCCTTAACTCAAGTTACTGTACTGATCTTGTTCTACTAAATTATTTAGATGACTATTAAAAAAAAAGTCTTTCAGCTGAGTGCAGTGGCTCACACCTCACACCTGTAATCCCAGCATTTTGGGAGGCCTCCTTTGGGAGGAGGATCACCTGAGGTCAGGAGTTCAAAACCCAGCCTAGCCAACATGGTGAAACCCCGTCTCTACTAAAAAGTTAAAAATTAGTTGGGCGTGGTAGAGTCCACCTGTAATCCCAGTTACTTGGGAGGCTGAGGCAGGAGAATTGCTTGAACCTGGGAGGCAGAGGTTGCAGTGAGCCAAGATCGCACCACTGCACTCCAGCCCGCCTGGGCGACAGAGTGAGACTCGTCTCAAAAAAAAAAAAAAAAGAAAAAAGAAAAAAGAAATAAAGTCTTTCCCCCGTAGATGTTACTGATTCATCCAACTCTGAAAGCCCCTAGAAAGTTTCTGAATATTTATGTGCAAGGGAGGGCTCAAGAGTCCCTGAGGAAGTCTCTGTAAGACAGGAGAGGGGCTCGGTGACTAACACCCAGGAAACACCAGCGCCTGAAGACAGGATCTCAGGACAGGACGCAAGGACTTCACCAGGATGAGTTTCTCACTATCCTGTCCCTCTATCACTTGGTTTGTGACCCATGACTATGGACTACATCCCGCCACCTCGCCCATTTTGTAGAACGATAAGACACGAAATGAAACATCAACAGAGCAAGCTGAAGCACTCTCAGGCCAATGGAAAGACTTCACATGTGAAGGAAGGACCTCAGTTCACGTAATCTCAGGAGATTCCTTGAGCCAAAGGAAAGAATGTTTCTTTTGAAAGTTATAGAAAGGCATCCATCCCAAGCTCCTCATCCTTATCTTTAAAATTCTATGATATATATTAATATATATAAATATAAATATATATTTTTTATTTTTATTACTTTATACATTTTTTTGAGACAGAGTCTCGCTCTGTTACCCAGGCTGGAGTACAGAGGTGTGATTTCAGCTCACTGCAACCTTTGCCTCCCGGGTTCAAGTGATTCTCCTGCCTCAGCTTCCCAAGTAGCTGGGATTACAGGCATGTGCCACCATGCCCGACTAATTTTTTTTGTATTTTTAGTAGAGACAGGGTTTCACCATGTTGGTCAGGCTGGTCTCGAACTCCTGACCTCAAATGATCTGCCCACCTCGGCCTCCCAAAGTGGTAGGATTACAGGGGTGAGCCAATGCACCTGGCCTAAATGTATATACTCGTAGAGACAGGATCTTGCTCTGTCACCTAGGCTGGAGTTCAGTGGCATAATCATAGCTTCCTACAGCCTCAAATTCCTGGGCTCAAGCAATCCTCATGCCTCAGCTTCCCAAGTAGCTAGAACTATAGGCATGTGCCACTATGCTTGACTATTTTTTTTTTTTCATTTCTTGTAGAAATGGAGTCTCACCATGTTGCCCAGGCTGGCCTCAAATGATCCTCCCGTCTCAGCCTCCAAACATTTGGGGAATACAGGTGTGAGCCACCATGCCTGGCCTCTATAATATATTCTTACCAATCTTCCATAATCCTCAAATTAGAAGACGAATGAATCTATTTGCTTATTACTGACTGCTATGGGTTGAATTGTGTCCCCCCAAAAGATATGTTGAAGTCCTAATCCCTATTAAGTCAAAATGTGACCTTATTTGGAAATAGGGTCACTGCAGATGTAACTAGTTAAGATGAGGATATACTGGAGTAGGATGGGGCCTCTAATACAACCATGAATGTCCTTAAAAGCAGAGGGAAATGTGGACAAGAACACATGCACAGAAGAATGATGCCATGCGATCACACAAGGAGGACGGCCATGTGATACAGAGGCAGAGATGGGAGCAGCGCATCTACAAGCCCAGGAACACCAATGACTGCTGGGAACACCCGGAACTAGAAAAGCCACAGGCAGATTCTCTGCCATGGGTTTCAGATGCAGCATGGCCTGGCCCACGCCTTGACCTTGGACTGCCCAGCCTCCAGAACTGTGAGGCGACACATTTCTGTTGTTTTAAGCCACCCAATTTGTAGTACTCGATTACAGCAGCCCTAGGAAACTAACACACTGACAAAGGCGTCTTTGTAAGTCTTCCGCAGGCCATTTCCTAAACAGAAAAACAATGAAAATGAAAAAGGTGCTCAGCATCATTAATCATCAGAGAAAAGCAAATGACAACCATGACAAATGTCTCATCCCCACTCAAAGGCTAAAATCAAACACTGACAACACAGAAGTGGGTGAGGATATGGAGCCACAGATATTACCAGTGGCAGCAAAAATGGTAGAACCAGTTGGGTGACTCTCATTACACTAAGCATCCATCACTCCTATGACTCAGCAATTCCACTCGTAGGTATTAACCAAGCAAAATGAAAATGTATGTCCACAAAAGGACATGTACAAGAGTGTTCATAATTATAATAGTCAAAAAGTGTGAACGACCTCAAAGTCCGCCATCAGGAGAAAAGATAAACAGGTTGGCACAACCATACAATAACCTCCTGCTCAACGACAAAAAGGAATGGTCTACAGGCTCATGTGACAAGATGGGTGAACCTCAAAAGCATTCTATTAAACAAGGGAAGCTAGTCTCAACAAAATGTATAATGCATGATTCCACTTACATAAAATATAAGAACAGACAAAACCTAGGTGATGGGAGTCAGAAAACGTTTGGAGGGGATGGTGCATGCCTGGAAAGGGACGCAATAAGACATTATGAAGTGATGGAAATATCTATACCTTGTTTTGGGTGCAAGTTATATGGATATAATTTTCAAACCTCACTAAACTGAACGTTTAAGATCACACACCTCTGGCTGGGTGCGGTAGCTCATGTCTGTAATCCCAGCACTTTGGGAGGCTGAGGCAGGCAGATCACCTGAGGTCAGGAGTTCGAGACCAGCTTGGCCAATGTGGTGAAACCCTGTCTCTATTAAAAAGACAAAAATTAGCCAGACATGGTGGTGGGCACCTGTAATCCCAGCTACTCAGGAGGCTGAGGCAGGAGAATCGCTTGAACCTGGGAGGCAGACGTTACAGTGAGCTGAGATCACATCACTGCACTCCAGCCTGGGT
Source organism: Pongo pygmaeus (assembly GCF_028885625.2). Lineage (NCBI taxonomy): Eukaryota > Metazoa > Chordata > Mammalia > Primates > Hominidae > Pongo > Pongo pygmaeus. The sequence continues at coordinate 47,022,176 of NC_072391.2, forward strand.
GACAAGGGCAAGATTTTGTCCGAAAAAAGAAAAAAAAAAAGGAAGAAGAAAAAAATAATAAGAAGAAGAAAGATGAAAGAAGAAGAAGTAGTAGTAGCAGTTAGCGCACCTCAATTAAAAGGGAGGGCAGAAATTAGCCACATTGGTGGCGAAAACCTGTTGTCCCAGCTACTCGGGAGGCTGAGGCACGAGAATCGCCTGAACCCGGGAGACAGGGGTTGCAGTGAGCCGAGATCACCCCACTGCACTCCAGTCTGGGTGACAGGGTGAAACACTGCCTTAAAAAAAAAAAAAAGGCAGGGGGAGGGTAGGTCGAAGATAACAATTGAGTCAGGTAAAAATCGATGGACACAACTAGGTAAAAGCTGGTAGGGGGCTAGGAGCGGTGGCTCACTCCTATAATCTCAGCACTTTGGGAGGCTGAGGTTGGCGGAAAGCTTGAGTCCAGGGGTTCAAGACCAGCCTGGGCAACATGGTGAAACCCCATCTCTACAAAAAATACAAAAATTAGCCAGGCATGATGGCATGTACCTGTTGTCCCAGCCACTCAGGAGGCTGGGGCAGGAGGATCACCTGAGCTCAGGAGGCAGAGATTGCAGTGAGCTGAAATCATGCCACTGCACTCCAGCCTGGGTGACAGAGTGAGACCTTTTTTTTTTCGTTTGTTTAAAAAAAAAAAAAAAAAGCATGTGGGGAATGGTTGGTGGGGAACAGGATATTTGCTTGATGCCATGAAAAAAACCTACCTGCACCAGGCAGTCACCACCTTACCCAAGTGACCAAGCATAGGAGCTGTCCCAGCAGGATGACAGTCATGTATGTTTTGATATGAAGCCATATAAACAGGCAGCACCATCTATGAAACCCCCTTACCGAAAATGTACAGCTTGGCTAATCAAGCCTCTAGGCCAAACTTCTGTGATACAGAAAATACAGGGAACAGAAGAACAGTTAAGTGACACCAGGAGGAAGCCATCAGACATGTAACAGATGCAGGAGATTCTACAAAACAAGGGAAAGGCGTGGACTCAAAGTCAGTATCATGAGAAAACAAAAAGAGGTAAGAAGGCTGTCTTAGATTAAAAGAAACTGAAGACATATAAAAACTACATGTAATGCACAAACCTTAATTAAATCCTAGTTTTAAAAAGAAGCCATAAAAGCATTCTTGGGATAACTGGGGAAATTCAAATATTAGAACTAGATATTAGAGATTATAGAATTGTCATTAATTTTTAAGGTGTGCTAATAGTATCATAATTACATAGGAGAATGTTCCCATTCTTAGGAGATGCGTGCTAAGGTATTTGAAAGTGAGAGGTCATAAACTCTGCAATTTACCTTCACGGTTGAGGAAAAAGTTAAATGTACACAGACATATGTATAAGCTTTTACAAAAATTCATGTTAACTTTTGAATCTAGATACAAGATGTATGGGTGTTCACTGTACTATTTATTCAAATTTCTTTATATTTAAAATGTTTCAAGCTGGATTTGGTGGTGTGTGCCTATAGTCCCAGCTACTAGAGAGGCTGAGAAAGGAAGATGGCTTAAGGCCAGGAGTTCAAGACCAGCTTCAACAACATAAACAAGACCCAGTCTCTAATTTACAAAAAAAAGTTTCATAAGAAAAAAATGGCCAGGCACGGTGGCTCATGCCTGTCATCTTAGCACTTTAGGAGGCCAAGGTAAGCAGATTGCTTGAGCTCAGGAGTTTGAGATCAGCCTGGACAACATGGCGAAATCTCTTCTCTCCAAAAAGTACCAAAAATTAGGCCGGCATGGTGGTGTGCACCTGTAGTCCCAGCTACTTGAGGGGCTGAGGTGGGAGGATCGCTTGAGCCCAAGAGGTTGAGGAGTGCAGTGAGCCGAGATCACACCACTGCACTCCAGCCTGGGTAAAAGTGAGACTCTCAAAAAAAAAAAAAAAAAGTTAAAAAAAAAAATAAACTGGAACATAATAAAATAAAAAGGGGTCTAAATCTAAGTGGTACCCAGAATAGGATCCTGAAATAGAAACATTAGTGGAAAAATTGGTGAAATACAAATAAAATGTGTAGTGTAGTTAATATTGCTGTGCTAATGTTAATTTCCTAGTTTTGACAAATGCACCATGGTTATATAGGATGTCGGCATTCAGAGGAAGCTGGATGAAGGGAACTCCCTGTATTATCTCTGTACATTTTCTGTAAATCTAAAATTTTTCTAAAATAAAAAGGTTTTAAACAGGGGCAACTAGTATGTAAAAGTTAGACATTTTTATTGTATTTTAATATGCACATAATTGAACAACTTCGAGGCCTACTGTCTACAAAATGACTTTCCACAAATATCTAGTTCAGCACAGACCCCAAAAGTGAAAAAGTTTCCATGGGACCACGTATCAGACAGACAGAAGCCACATTAGTACTCACAGCCTGGACATCAGTACTGCAGGCCAGGCAGGGGCCTTCAAGGACGGTGACACCACCATCTGGGCAGAAACCACCTTGTTCTCCAGGCTCGGTGGAGCTTCCCTTAGTTCAGCAAAGACACAGGCTGAGCTGCTCACTCCTGTGGCTCCAACTGCAAAAGAACTGCGAAGAGGAGGAAACCACAGCATCGGTTCACATCCAACCAGCAGTCGGAGCCAGTTCCCCCAACCACACCAACCAGCCTTTGCAGACAGAATTGGATTAACCAAGCACCAACAGACAGACATCTGTGCAATTCTTGAAGAGTCGAGAAGATTTTCATTCATATGATCTCATTTAGGCCAGGTGCGGTGGCTCACGCCAGTAATCCCGGCACTTTGAGAGACCAAGGTGGGCAGATCACCTGAGGTCAGGAGTTCGAGATCCACATGGCCAACATGATGCAACCCTATCTCTAATAAAAATACGAAAATTAGTGGGGGGGCGGTGGCAGGTGCCTGTAGTCCCAGGTTCTTGGGAGGCTGAATGAGGCAGGAGAATCGCTTGAATCCGGGAGGCGGAGGTTACAGTGAGCCGAGATTGTGCCACTGCACTCCAGCCTGGACAGCAGAGTGACAATCTGTCTCAAAAACAAAACAAAAAAATCTAATTTAATCCTGGTGACAGCCAAAGAATATGGGACATCTACCCTACCATCCCCCCACCTTCAATGAGTCCTAAACCCTTGTCACCTGAAGGTCCCTCTCTAAGCAGGAGACGACGGTGCCTTCTCCCCTCCAGGCACCCAAATACTTGACTTCCTTCAAGGCTGGCTCTTCCATTAGGCTTCTGTGGCTTCATCCAGACCCGCACTAACAACTTCACTCCTTCTCTCTGAATTTCTACACTGTGATGAATCAGAAGATGTGAGTGATATGAAAACACTTCTGGCATTTTGTCAAAGGGGGGCTGTGCTGGCTGGGCATGGTGACTCATGCCTGTAATCCCTGCACTTTGGGAGGCTGAGACAGGCAGATCACTTTCGCCCAGGGGTTCAAGACCAGCTTGGGCAACACAGTGAAACCCCGTCTCTACAAAAAACACAAAAATTAGCCAGGTGTGGTGGCGCTCACCTGTAGTCCCAGCTATTTGGGAGGCTGAGGTGGGAGGATCGCTTGAACCCAGGAGGCGGAGGTTGCAGTGAGCTGAGATAGAAATCGAGCCACTGCATTCCAGTCTGGGTGACAGAGTAAGACCGTGTCTAAAAAAAAAAAAAAAGAGAGAGAGAAAGGAATAAAGAAAAGAAAGAAGAAGAAAAGTAAGAGAGAGAATGAAAGAAAGGAAGGAAGGAAGGAAGGAAGGAAGTAAGGAAGGAAGGAAGGAAGGAAGGAAGGAAGGGTGGGCTGTGGATGTGGTTGAAATTGAAGCAAAAATCTAAGATTTTCTTTGAAAGCAACATCAACTTGATAACATGTATGTGCCACTGGGACTGTGTGGTGGTGAAGAGCCCAGGCAGGGGGGTCACAGGGCCAGTGTGCAGTCTCAGCTCCACCAGACACTACTGTAGCAATGGGTAGGAATGGTGTGATGTTTTTACCAAAATTCGTTACTTAGTTTTTTCCCCCTCCTTCTTTCATTTTTAGAGTTGCAAATGCACTTTAAAAAGGAAATATATCTCTTTCACAAATGGGTATGATTCTCAATTGTTATAAAGTAAGAGGGTAACTTAAAAAAAGCACAAAACAGTGTTACTAAATTCCTGCCCAATAAACTTAAAGGTTGCTCTTTGCTGGTTAAAAATGGGGGTTACTAAAGGTCAAGGATGTGTTTGTGGCATACCGACACTGCTAGAAACCCTCTCCTTGACTTGTTCAGAAGGATTGCAAGAGGTTGGCAAAGGGAACATCTTTTTTGTTTGTTTTTTTGTTTTTTGAGACGGAGTTTCACTCTTGTCGCCCAGGCGTGACCTTGGGCAGGTTAATACCCTCTGTGCTTTAGGTGACTCCTCTAGCCTCATCTTCTCTGCTGCACAGGAGAAAAGGCAGCATCTGAGGAGGTGAGAGCTGGCCAGGTCTTCATTGAAAAGGAAGATAGAGAAAAAGCGTTGATTCTCCTGCAGGCTCCAGCCTAGGGCTGGGTATTGGTCAGTACCTTAAACATGGCAGATCAGAACCCTGTCGTCCTCCCAGGCAAGGGAGGAACTGTGTGCTTCCCTGAGCCAGCAGATATGGGGCATCCACATCTCCAAAGGACTTAAGGATTCACAGGCCCACGATCTAGACACTCAGTCTCATTAGAAAATGTCCCCTTTGCCAGCCGGGTGTGGTGGCTCATGCCTGTAATCCCAGTACTTTGAGAGGCTGAGGCGGGCGGATCAGCTGAGGTCAGGAGTTTGAGACCAGCCTGGCCAACTTGATGAAACCCCATCTCTACCAAAAATACAAGAATTAGCTGGGTGTGGTGGTGGGCGCCTGTAATCCCAGCTACTTGGGAGGCTGAGGCGGGAGAATCGCTTGAACCGGGGAGGCAGAGGTTACAGTGAGCTGAGATCGCGCCAATGCACTCCAGCCTGGGCGACAAGAGCGAAACTCTGTCTCGAAAAACAAAAAAAACAAACAAAAAAGAAGATGTTCCCTTTGCCAACCTCTTGCAGTCCTTCTGAACAAGTCAAGGAGAGGGTTTCTAGCAGTGTCGGTATGCCACGAACACCTCCTTGACCTTTAGTAACCCCCATTTTTAACCAGCGAAGAGCAATCCTTAAGCTTATTGGGCAGGAATTCAGTAACACTGTTTTGTGCTTTTTTTTAGTTACCTTCTTACTTTATAGCAATTGAGAATCATACCCATTTGTGAAAGAGATATATTTCCTTTTTAAAGTGCATTTGCAACTCTAAAAAAGGAAGAAGGAGGGGCAAAAAACTAAGTAACGAATTTCTTGGTAAAAACATCACACCATTCCTACACATTGCTACAGTTTCTTGAGACCTCCAACAGCCTAGAACTGTGCTGTCCAGCATGGTCGCCACTGGCTGCATGTGACTATGGTCATTTCAATTAACTAAAATTAAAAATTCAGTTCTTCAGTTGTACTCTCCACATTTTAAGTGCTCAAGAGCCACATGTAGCTAAGAGCTACTGTATTGGATGGCACAACCCTAGAGTGTTTCCCCCATCACGGAAAGTTCTACTGGACAGCACTAGCCTAGAATGCCACTCACAGCTCACCTGGCTACTCACCTGATGGCAGTGCTAAAAGGCCTGGCTTCTCCTCAAGTACTGGGCACTTGGCAGGCTTGGGGAAGGCTAGGGGATCCTTCAGGGCACCCCAAAGTGTTATGCCTCTTGGAGAGGCCTGCCACAAGCAGGGGAGGGAGAAACAGACCTTTGGGGTTGACCAGTCCTGCAGAGAACAAAAACAAAAATATTGACAGGGGTACACATGATAAATCCAGTTCTGGCTGCTCTCCCCAAAGGGATCTTTCTTCATTTTTGGAGAGGGGCTAAGTAGGAAGTAACCTGCCACTCCCGCCAGGCTCTGCCTTAGCCCTGCAAGCTCCACCAAGTCTTCTTTAGACCCAGAGAAAGCCATTAGGGGTCAGCAAACCAGAATCTGGGACCAGATCAGCCCTGCTGCCTGGTGAGGCCTTCAAGCTAAGAATGGTTCCCCCCTCCCCCACCTTTTTTTTTTTTGAGACAAGGAATCTTGCTCTGTCAGCCAGGCTGGAGTGCAGTGGCACTCCAGGGTTCAAGCGATTCTCTGGGTTCAAGCCCCTCCGGGTTCAAGCGATTCTCGTGCCTCAGCCTCCTAAGTAGCTGGGATTACAGGCGCCCGCCAGCACACGTGGCTAATTTTTGTATTTTAAGTAGAGACAGGGTTTCACCATGTTGGCCAGGCTGGTCTCAAACTCCTAACCTCAAATGATTCGCCCACCTTGGCCTCCCAAAGTGCTGGGATTACAGGTGTGAGCCACTGCCCCCAGCCAGTTTTCCTATTTTTAAGTGGTTACATTCTAAACAGTTACATAAGTATATACATAAAATCCTTGATTTTGGTTCTTGGCCCACAGAGCCTAAAATATTTACTCTCTGGCGCTTCATAAAAAGAAGTTTGTGGCCAGGCGCAGAGGCTCATGCCTGTAATCTCAGTACTTTGGAAGGCCAAGGTGGGAGGATCACTTAAGCCCAGGAGTTTGACACCAGCCTGAGCAACAGGGTGATACCCCATCTCTGCAAAACAAAAATTTAAAAATTAGCCATGCATGGTGGCCATGCGTGGAGGCGCATGCCTATAGTCCCGGCTACTCAGGAAGCTGAGGTGGAAGGATTGCTTGAGCCCAGCACATTGACACTGCAGTGAGCTATCACTGCATGGCTGAACTCTAGCCTAGGCAACAGAGCAAGATTCTGTCTCTTTAACAACAAACAACAAAAAAGTTTGCAAACCTTTGGTCTAGTCTGAGCCTGTCATAATGTCCTGGTCCTCCATTCTCCTTTGTACAAGGGGGTTTTGTTCTGAATGTTCTGTTTTGAAGTGTTGTTTTTTTGTTTGTTTGTTTGTTTGTTTTTTGACACCTGGAATTCATATTCTTTTTTTTTTTTTTTTTTGCTTGTGTGTGTGTGTGTGACAGAGTTTCACTCTTGTTATCCAGGCTGGAGTGCAGTGGCGCAATCTCAGCTCACTGCAACCTCCGCCTCCTGGGTTCAAGTGATTCTCCTGCCTCAGCCTCTCGAGTAGCTGGGATTACAGGCACCCACCACCATGCCCGGCTAATTTTTTTAGTAGAGACGGGGTTTCACTATGTTGGCCAGGCTGGTCTTAAACTCTAGACCTCAGATGATCCACCTACCTCAGCCTCCTAAAGTGCTGGGATTACAAGCATGAGCCACCACGCCCGGCCTGGAACACATATTCTTAAACATTCAAAGCAGTGAAGTTCCCAGATCCGCCATAACAGCCGAAATCCTCTGCTCCTCGGAAGCTGGCCTCCCTCCACCCATCCAGAACACTGGCCTGGCACACCACCCAGCACCCAGCCTTGTCCCTCTTGGACAGGCAGGCTGTCCGGCACAGCCCTTACCCTGCTACACAAGACATTTCCTCAAAGTGCTTACCATAAAGGCCCTGAACTAGGCCTTTTGTGAAGGTCAGAAAGAGCTTTGTTCCTAAACTAATGGCACGGATGGGAGGCAAATGAGAGCAGAAAGATTTCTTCCTGAGCCCTTCTCCCCATTCTCTGCTCACTCCTCACAGGAAAAGTCCAGGTACTCACAATGGGCCTGTGGGTGAGCCAAGAGGGGGCCTGAAGCAGGAGACACACCCAGTCTTAGGGAGGCTTGAGCCCATCGGGAGTTGGGAGGCTGAGTCCAGAGGCCCAGGGAGTGAGGGGAGGACCAGTGGAAGGAAGGGAAAAAGCAAAGGCACAAGAGCAAAGAAGCCCAAATAGGAAGGCGTGGGGGGTGGGGAGGCAGAACCGGACTCTCACCCATCTCCAAAGGCAACAGGTCAAAAGCGGGTGGGGCACAGAAATGTTCCCCCCTGCAGGGCTGAGGATTGTCAATACAGGCTGACCTTGACAATCAAAGGCATGCACATCTACAGCTTCCAAAGCAAGCTGGCATATTCCCTCTATTTGGATCCCCAACAGCAGTCAATGTTGAAATGTTGTGCTCAGAAGAAAGATTTTTGGCTCAAAAATTCCCGGTTCCCATAAAAGGTCAAAGCTGTATTTGACTCTTATTTACAAAGACATCCCCAGATGTAAATTTTATTTAGGGCCCAGGTGAAAGCCACCTTTCCATAAAGATTTCACTGGCAACTTGTTTTTTAACATGGCAGATTGACAACACACTCTCGGCCGGCCACGGTGGCTCACACCTGTAATCCCAGCACTCTGGGAGGCCAAGGCAGGCAGATCACTTGAGCTCAGGAGTTTGAGACCAGCCTGGCCAACATGCCAAAATCCTGTCTCTACTAAAAATACAAAAATTAGCCAGGCGTGGTGGTGCATCCCTGTAGTCCCAACTACTCTGGAGGCTGAGGCAGGAGAATCGCTTGAACCTAGGAGGCGGAGGCTGCAGAAAGCCAAGATTGTGCCACCACACTCCGGCCTGGGTGACAGAGTGAGACCCCATAAAAATACACATATATATAACAGCACACGCTGCCATGGCTCTAAACTGCCCGCTGTCTCCGGGGAGCTCTCCGAGAAGCAGAAGAGCTACTCATCTGTTGTGTCCCTAGGGGGAAGCACTGAGCTGGCAGTGGAAGGCGGTGTCCCCCAGGCCTATCATCTCACAAAGGGGACTTGACAGGAACTGGTGGGGGGACCCAGGAAGGATTTCCTGCCAGGAGTTGGAAGAAGTGGAGGCGGCTTGCCCACAATGCGGGGGATTCCTGCCTTGAAATGAGGAATGCTCACTGCTGGCTAAAGGATCCAGCATCTCCAAGCCTGGAAAAAGGAAGAAAACAAACGGTTAGCAGAAGTCTGCAGTCCAAGCCAGCAAGCCACACAAAGAACAACTCAGCCTACTCAAGAAAGATCTTCACGTTCACTGACTTTGAGATTTCTACAATCAAAAAGAAACAAGACTGCTGTGTTTTAAATTCATGGGTTCCACCTGCCCTGAGAAAGTAAGTACAATAAAATTGCACCAAAATCAATCACATTCTGTGTTTTGTAAGATAAACAATTTCTTTACAGCTTTAACATGGTCCTATAACACAGCCTGCTTCTTTTTCCTAAAAGGGACAAGTGATTATTATTCTCTTCTCACCCACTTAACTCAAAACAAGCAAACGAAAAAGTCACTACTTCAAGGGTTTGGCTTCTAATTGGAATGCTCTTTAAAGTCTTTAAGATTAAGCAGGAGTAGTGGCTCATGACTGTAGTCCCAGCTATTCCAGAGGCTGAAGCAGGAGGATCGCTTTAGCCCAGGAGTTCAAGACCAGCCTGGGTAACATAGCAAGACCCCGTCTCAAAAAACAAAGTAAAACCTTCAAGATTAGGAGTTGCTTCTTCACATTTACCATGTACTTAAAAGTAACCTTACAAATGTCTCAATTAAAAACTGAAATCTAGGCCAGGTACAGTGCCTCATGCCTGTAATCCCAGCACTTTGGGAGGCCAATGTGGGTGGGGTGGATCACTTAAGGTCAGGAGTTTGAGACCAGCCTGGCCAACATGGCAAAATCCTGTCTCTACTAAAGATACAAAAATTAGCCATGTGTGGTGGTGTGTGCCTGTAATCCCAGCTACTCGGGAGGCTGAGGCAGAAGAATCACTTGAACCTGGGAGGTGGAGATTGCAGTGAGCCAAGATCACACCACTGCACTCCAGCCTTGGTGACAGAGCAAGACTCCATCTCAAAACAACAACAACAACAACAAAAAACTATTAAAAAAATAAAAATAAAAACAAAAACTGAAATATAGAATCAGGAAAATAAACTGATAGGGAACTGGAACTATTTCTTACACATCCATCTATCTATAGAGGTCATTCTATTTATATAATTAAAATCTGGTTCAAAAGAAAATTTAACTTCAGAAGAAGCATTTTAGTCCATAAAGGTGAAATACTGAAACAGTCTATTCTTATCTGAAACACACTCAAATCCAATGCCTCTGTAGGATATACACATTACAGAGGCACATTCTCTCATAAAGGAAAATTTTTTTGGTTTTCCTTCACACATGGATGTGCAGAAAAAGGACTTTCTGGTATCTGAAATGGGAGGGAAAAGGGACAGCACCAAATACCTCCCAGTTGTCCTTTTCTGGTCTTCAGGCAGTCAGTGATCAGTCTCAACTCATCCCTGTACAAATGTGTCCCCAAATTTAACAGGAAGAGAAGGTGCTGAGTGCACGGAGGCCGGGGTGGCTATGGTGGCACTCCTGTCCTGGAATGTCATCTGCCTGCTCTCCAGCCCTCTGAGAAACTGCAGGACATTCCTGCTGCTCCCACTTAGCAAGAAACCTCATAAGTGCTTCAGTCACCAGCCCCGGTGCATCCTTGAGGGCACAGGACGATGTACCAGGGACAAGAAGAGCCTGTTTTACCACACGGGTGCCCTGATTTTTAAAAAACACATTTACAAAAAAAGGAGAAAAAAACCGTCAGAAAACACAGTTAATCTAGCCACAAGTTGTTTAAACTGTCTCTGCTTTTTGGTGGAGCTGTGACTGTCTATGGATGAGAGTGTCTAGGACCCGCAGCAGCAGGGACTCTGAAGGGTTTCAAAATCAAACATTCCATTCTGTTTCAAAACCATAACAACCGGCAGCGTGGCTCCCCACTTCCACACAAACCCTCATTTCACAAGTGGACACCTCCAGGCTAGGCTGACGGGGTGAGGTCGGGGGGATGAAGGTGCTGTGTGTCAATGGGAATTCTTATGTCTAAACAAACCTGGCCTAAAAAAGGGTGAACACTGCTGGCTACTCAAAGACTAAAAAAATAAAACTCAAAAGGGGCAGGTGTTTTTTTTGGTTCCAGCATCAGGGTGCACAACTGAGATGTGTGTGATTCACAGAAGAAAGAGCCAGGGGCTGGGAATGGCAGCCTTTCCAGAGCAGAGTGGGGACTAGAGAGAGTGTGGCAAGGGACCGCTGTTTTTCTTTTACTTTTTTTTTTTTTTTTTTTGAGATGGAGTTTCGCTCTTGCCACCAAGGCTGGAATGCAATGGTGTGATCTCGGCTCACTGTAACCTCCGCCTCCCAGGTTCAAGCAAATCTCCTGCCTCAGCCTCCTGAGTAGTGGGATTACAGGTATGCGCCACCATGCACGACTAATTTTGTATTTTTAGTAGAGACGGCATTTCACCATGTTGGTTGGGCTGGTCTCGAACTCCTGACCTCAGGGGATCCACCTGCCTCGGCCTCCCAAAGTGCTGGGATTACACGCGTGAGCAACTGTGCCCAGCTTGACCGATGTTTTTCATTGTGAACCTTGTACTGCTCATTTTTCTTCTAACTTTGTACAGGCAATGCATTAATAAAACAGATAGACAGACAAACAGACAGACGTGCTAATGCTGGGCTTCAAGCACCCTCACTGCAGCGTGCAGGGTAACCCACTTCCTCTGCGTGGTTCTGCTGTCTTCAGCTCAGCCCTGTGGGATCTTAAGCCATGGAAAGGCCTTTCCAGGTCAGGTTGGGAATGCTCCAGGCTCTAAATACTACATATAAAATAAACTTGAGACACCAAGAGTGGCTTTCCCATAACTGAATGATTGTAGTCAACACATAGGTGTCTTGTAATCTCTCCCAGGTTTATCTGCTGAGAATAAGACTTCATAAAAGTTTAATCTTGGATGGGAGTCCCCTACCCTGGCTTGCCATAGATCATCAAGTTCTGAACAAATTTAGCACCCAAATGGCATACAGAACTGCAGTGGAGATTACAGCATTGGCTAAATCTTAAACTGTGTCTATTAAGGTTACATTCAGGAAGAAACAGGAATATGTATTTGCCTTCAGGCTCTGAAGTTTCATTGTTTGACTGTTTCAAGTATTTGTCTTGGCACATGCTTCTTAATAATGGCCGCATGCAAAGTATGAAATGAACTGTTGGCCACAAAGCATTGTGAAAGAGAACCCAGCTAAGAGTAATTCACTAAAATAAATGTAGCTTTCTGGAGAAAACAGTATTCTTTTTATTTATGATTTGAGTTCAATAATTAAATTAATGGTGACAAATGAAATGTGTCCCTAACAATACTATTCTGGACATGAAAAAGAAACTATTTTCTGAATTTGTAATATGTTAAAAGTAAATTATATGCTTTTTTGAAGTAGCGCTAGTTTTGTTAAAGTATTTTAGTAGTCAACAAATTATTCAACCTACTTACTTTAGTGATAATTTCCTAAATGATCTTGCATGAATGTAAACACTTAAGTAACTAGACGTAATTAGTCCTTTTCACAACCAGCTCAAATTAAACTGTTCCTCACCCCAGGAGACTGGGATCTGTACTTAGTGAAAGTCTGTGTTCTTTTACATTTCCAGAACTTATGTATGACATAAATGTGGGTTAGATTGATAAATTAGCCATTATTAGCTTAGAAAAACCATAATTTCACACTCTTGAGAGTAGTGTGGAGCAAGAGCTGGCCAGGTGGAGATACAGAAGCACAGTAAATAGAAAGGTGGGAATAGAGTTGTCCTGGCATCCCTGAGATGATGGGGGACAAATGTCCTTCACTTTTCACTCTTCAGACCCAATATTATGGCTGGATTTAGAACACTAACCCTGCATTCCCTTCTCTGCAGGCTCTGGAAGCTACAGGCATGATATAAATCTAGCTACTGGTACTCTCTACACTCAAGGGAAGTTTCGCCCAATCTAGCAATGAAAATCCAACGCTGCTAAGGAGACATGAGCCGGGACGGATGATCCAGGGCCTGTTGGAGAAGTCTGCCTGATGGCTGCTTACCTACAGAGAAAAGAAGAAGCACTGGCCTGACATCATTCACAGTGCCTAGCATACAGGAGGCACTCAATATGTCTGAACTGACTAGAACAGTACCGGGAACTTCTGCAAAGAAGAAAGGAATGGAAAACCCATGCTTGTTGGGATGGGATTGCAGGTGAGCTGTAAAGGAGGCTCTTTGCAAGGCAGCCCCCTCCCCTCTTGAAAGGGAGAGGAACAGCAGTTTAAGTGCCTGCAGCTGGGAGGAATACCATTCCCAGTGTCCATCTACTGTCCAGGGCAGGAGATGGGGCTGAGACAGATGGAAGCAGCAGGTGTGACCAGGAAGAAGGAGATGAAGGGTGGTCTAGAATGTGTTCATCTGCCTAAGTCTGTATATTCTAGGGAGGAGGAGAGTGGTCATTTTTGTGCATTCTGATGAGCCTAACAATAATGGAATGAATGAGATCCTGTAAACAAGGCAAAGCTGATAAGAAAGAAAGTCTAAGAGAATGCAGGGTATCGCTAAGGGTAGAAACGCTGGGGGTGGAATTTGGTCAAAATTTCTGTGTAAGTCTGTAATCCCAGCACTGCGGAAGGCCAAGCTTGGCAGGCAGATCACATGAGCTCAGGAGTTTGAGATCAGCCTGGCCAACATGGCGAAACCTCGTCTCTACTAAAAATACAAAAATTAGCCGGGTGTGGTGGTGTGTGCCTATAATCCCAGCTACTTGGGAGGCTGAAGCAGGAGAATAGCTTGAACCCAAGAGGCAGAGGTTGCAGTGAGCTGAGATCCCACCATTGCACTTCAGCCTGGGCGACAGAGAGAGGCTCCATCTCAAAAAAAAAAAAAATTCCAGATAAGAGAACTGAATTGATTACCTAATATATTGGCTGAAATGTTTTGGATTCTTAAGTAAGAAGCAATGAAAATGATGTAAGCTTCAGTTATTAGTAATACACAGGAGAGTACTTTGTGATTTTTTTTCCTCAATTAGATTCAGTTTACTTATTGACCAACATGAACCTTCAAAGTGTACCGGTGTACAAAGAAAAAGCATTATATTTTTTAAGTAGGATATATTTTAAGTGATGTGATAGACTCTTGAAGCATAATTACGGTGCAAGAGAAAAGGTTTTATGTTAGACTGTTCGACAAGAATACATAATGGGGAACCATTATCTTTCACTCCTTGGAGTGCACAAGTAAGACCCAACCAGAGGTAAAGTGGATTGTTTCCACCACGAGGCCATGATCCCACAAATGATGACCTATAACTGCTGCATATTCCCTTAAAACACACACACACAAGAAAAAGGCAGGTTACTTTCAGTCAAAGAAAAGAATCTATGTCACCAAGCAGTTGTTATATAGATAGTTTGATCCACAAATTTAAGTAAGGGATAAGATCCTATATTTTTACTGTATTTAGGTAAGTGAGATATAAGATGTTATACATTTTTTAAAATCATGCATGGGCTCAGCACGGTGGCTCACACCTGTAATCCCAGCACTTTGCGAGGCCAAGGCAGGAGAATCACTTGAGCCCAGGAGTTCAAGACCAGCCTGGGCAACATAGTAAGACCCCCCATCTCTACAAATAATTTTTAAAAAAATTATGTGCCTGTGGTCCCAACTACTCTGGAGACTGAGGCAGGAGGATCACTTGAGCCTGGGTGGTTGAAGCTATGGTGAGCTATAATCACACCACTGTACTCCAGCTTGGGTGACACAGCAAGACCCTGTCTCAAAAAAAAAAAAAAAAATCACGCAAGTCTCACAACTTGTTTTCACTCTTAGACACACTGAAACGCTTAAGGCTATGCAGTCTGTCTGATGGAATCAATTAAGGGAACTGGAAGCAACTCTGGCGAACAGGAAACTTACTTTTTTGAAGATGTAGTGTCTTCATAGGGTTGACTATGTCTATGATTGTATAAAGAAAGCAAGAGATGTGTTTTCATTTGTCATGATGCACTGGGTAAGCACCATGAATGTTCTTTCTCAAAATGAAAACATTTTTTAAATGTCCTTTTTCAAAATGGAAACATTCAAGTGCTATTTGATGAAGTCATTTCAATTGAAAGATCACAAAAGAATATTAAAGATTGTTTTAAAGAACAGATGAGAAAAGTATATTCAGAAAAATGAGAGAAGGCTCATCCACAGTTAGTCCCCAGGACAGACCCATACTTGTGGTCATTACCACCAAGATGATTCCTTGCTAAAGAGTAAAAGAATGTGCTCATGCTGTCCTCTCAACACTTTGGGAGGCCGAGATGGGAAGACCGCTTGAGGCCAGGAGTTTGAGACCAGCCTGGGTAACATAGCGAAACCCTGTCTCTACAAAAAAAAACTTAAAAAATTAGCCAGGTGTGGTGGCACATGCCTGTAGTCCTAAGAGTCAGGAGGCTGAGGCAGAAGGATCGCTTTAGGCCAGGAGTTCAAGGCTGCAGTGAGCTACAATGAGACCCTACCTCATTCATTCATTCGTACACATATACACAAGTGAAAGTGAAGGAATGACACGGAAGCCACTTTAGCCAATATCACCCATCCTATAACTAATGCTGGATCAATACCCGAAGTCATCTCATCTCTCATTTCCTCAGCCCCAGTCCCTTAGTCCCAGGGAATCTGTCCTAGGCCTCTCCACTGGGTTCATGCCTCCATTCTTGCCCAACGTTTGCTTAGAACCTTGCAAAGGCCTCTACCATAATTTCTTTTCCCACTCCAATCCGTGCTACACTTCAGCCTCTGAGCAATCTTGTTAAAAGTATTACTTTCAAAAACGCCACAGTAACTGCTCGGCATCCTAAATGTCTTACCCTAGCACTCACAGTCCTGGCAAGACATGGCTTCAACCTATCTTCACATGTTTTGTAACCTACTGGGCTCCAGACATCCTATTCTCTTCCCAAATGTAATTTCTTGTGATCCTTGGACTCTCTCCGCCCTTTTCTTCCAGCTGTGTCCTCTCTGCCTGTCTGTTTGCTGGACACATACCAGCCCTTCCCTCAAAGGCTCAGTTCAAATGATGTTACTCCCTGAAACCCCCTTGATTTATCTCCTTGAACCCCATACAATGGTAATCCACTCTTCCTCAATTGTACCCTCTTCCTAGAGTGGAAAAACTCTCTTAGCATGTCAGGACTTTTATTGTTATTTATGTACATATTTTATCTTATCAGGCTGCATGACCTACGAATGAGAATTATCACTTAATTATGTTCCTTCTTGTGCAAGCACAGAGTTCTACATATAACAGGTGCACATTAAATGTATGTTTTGTGAATTACAAATTAATATGATAATAGGAAAAATGCTTTTCTGGTAATTTAGGAAAGGATGGATGATTCCAGAAAATAAATTCAAAAGGAAAGCAAGAAAAACACGACATGGTTCATATCTATGGAGTGACAGCCCGTGATTCAAAATGATCACAAAAAGAAGTCACATTTGGATAGCATGATTTGAAAATTAATTACTGTTTTGGAGTATAAAGGGATGGATTAGCCAACTGATTTATCACCACACACCTTCCTGACATCAGAGTGACAGCAGAGCCAGCAACATGCCCCAGCTCAAGGGTTCCCGGGTGGCTGCAGTCTACATGGCGGCCGAAGAGTTCCAAAGCTGCTTCCACCCAGTCCCCTAATGCATGGCTAACTGCTAGAACCCAGATCACCAGGCTGGATGACATCCGAGGAGTCCTTTCTAAACACCACTCCAGATGGAGAGGGAGAAGAAACACAACCTCCACGCCTCTCCACTACAAAAGGCAGCCCTCAAATCAACACCAGTTGGCCCAGCTCTGTAGATGGGAAGGTGGCAAGAATATCAGGGCTGTGTAAGTCCAATGGCAGCTGGTGTCAGTCACAATTCTAAAAGAATCACACGGCAGACGCAGTGGCTCACACCTGTAATCCCAGCACTTTGGGAGGCCAAGGCAGGAGGATTGCAGGAGGCCGTCAGTTCGAGACCAGCCTGGACAACATAGTGAGACCACCCCATCTCTAAATTTAAAAAATAAAAACAAATAAAACAAGGACTAGGAACGGTAGCTCATGCCTCTAATCCCAGCACTTTGGGAGGCTGACGCAGGTGGATCACTTGAGGTCAGGAGTTCGAGACCAGCCTGGCCAACATGGTGAAACCCCATCTCTACTAAAAATACAACAACAACAACAAAAATTTAGCCTGGTGTTGTGGCGTGCACCTGTAATCCCAGCTTCTCAGAAAGCTGAGGCAGAAGAATCACTTGAACCCCAGAGATAGAGGTTGCACTGAGCCAAGATTGCACCGCCGTACTCCAGCCTGAGTAACAGAGTGAGATTCTGTCTCAAAAAAACTTTTTTAAAATCATAAGATGCTACAAGTCAGATGTGATGGTTGCCAAAAGTCTTGAGAAAGTGAATCTGGTCAAAGATTAATGCAGTGACCCTGGGTGATGCACAATATTGCAGCAAAGTACTGCAGCTTTGCAGGAAACAAAGCTACTGTGCATGCTGGGTCTTTACTGCCTCTGGGTTCAAAATTGGTTTAAATTACTATATGTTCAAATTAATCCTGGGCAGGTCTGGTTGTCTTTCAATTATTAAAAAGAAATTCCATCATTTTTGAATGTAAAAGGAACTGTCCTCTCCACCCGCATGCTGTGACTGACCTCATTTCTTCTAGTACATCGTCTCCCAAGGTCTAACCCTAATACCCTCCGAATGAGATGGGGCTATATTTTTGCTTTCAAAAACTCTTAGAGAACAGATGCTATCTACAGATAAAGTCAATTTCTGCAAAGGGGATATCACGATAAACATTCTGAGTCATCTGAGTTTAAGATTGCAGATTTTCATATTAAAAAGGTGAGAAAGCCCAGGGCAGAGCTGTGTCCCGTGTGTGCCTGGTCTTCTGTGCTGGGACTGTCCGTGCTCATCACGCCTGGGTCAGCGTCCCTTGTTGAGCAGCTAGCTCAGAATAAGTGTGCATCCCCCAACCCGACCATTTGTCTACATGCCAGGCTGTTTGCCAAGCACGGTGAAACCTGACATCACCCAGAGACACAGTTATCATCACATATTAAGTCTGTCTGTCCTCAAGATAGGGGACAGAAGCAAACCAACATGTCTAACACAGCAGAGTGAGTGCCAGCCAATGCTCCCTGACACCAGGACAATACATGGGCCCAGGGGACAAGCTGAACACAGCTTAGAGGGCAGGGGCAGTGGGGCAGGACTCCCAGAGGACCAGGCTGCCACTGTGCTTAAGTTGTCCACATGAGTTCAGCAGGTGGAGAGGAGGGAACAGGCACCCCAGACTAAAGACAAAATCGCACAGATAAAGGCAGAGAGGAGTTGGAGAAGCAGTTCAGAAATGAGAGGAATCCTTCTTTGAAAGCTCAGCAGCTGTCAGTGCCCAGGGGTAGTGGTTTTGCCTGTTGTGTTCACCAAAGTACCCCCAGAGCCCAGAATAGTGCCTGGCACATGGTACCTACTCCCCATCCCCCAAAATAGCTTTGAACTTTTTTTCTGATTGAGAAATTGATAGATGTTCATTGAAAAAAAAAACCCTCAAGCCATACAGAAAAGATGCATAAGACAGTAATCTTCAGAAACATCCCCACCCTCAGGTCACTCTGGCACCACCAGCAACGCTACCACCAGTGACACCAAGAGCATCATTCTCGCAGTTCCTAAAGCAGTGTTCTGACAGAGCACTGCGGGAGGCCCAGCTCTCAGTGACTGGTGTGCTCAAGGCTGGACACTAAATTATTCGGTTTGTACACAATCTCATTTGACATGCTACAAAGAAATAACACTACCACGGTTGTTTGTCAATACAAACAATAACACGATCCAAAGGCCTCTCTCACTCCCACTCTTTCTGAATCACTTGATAAAAGGGCTGGAAAAGCTTCTCTTTCTGAGTGTCCCTGATGTTGGCATCATCTGAAAAACATCGATGCATTTGTGTTTTTGCACAGCCAGAAAGCACTTGCTGAAGGTTTTCAGGGTCTCCTTCCAAAAGGGTAAATGAAAGACAACACTGCTACCAAGAACAGATGAGAAACTCACTAGAACTGCAACAGGATTGATTTTATTTGTTTTTGTTTTTGTTTTGAGACAGAGTCTCACTCTGTCACCGAGGCTGGGGTGCAACGGCGCTTTCTCGGCTCACTGCAACCTCTGCCTCCTGGGTTCAAGCAATTCTCCCGTCTCAGCCCCCCACGCAGCTGGGATTACAGGCACCCACCACCACGCCCAACTAATTTTTGTATTTTTAGTAAAGACGGGGTTTCACCATATTAGTCAGGCTGGTTTCGAACTAGTGACCTGCCTCAGTCCTCATCCACCTGCCTCGGCCTCCCAAAGTGCTGGGATTACAGGCATGAGCCACGGGGCCTGGCCAATAGGATTCTTACTGAAGGGAGAGCACCAGGGTCGCCGCCCCGGTTGTCTTCACTCCCTTTTGAAGAATCAGCCACATTTCCCACGTAATCCCTCAATGCTGTTAAATATGCATTAAAATTATTTTTCAATATTTCATAAAATATTCATAATTTCATAATTGAAAAATATGAAAATGTTTTTTCAAATATTGTGCTGATGTATTTTCCCCTCTAAGTGTACCCCCAAAAGCCAAAAAGCAAATACCAGATCACCCAGCGCAATCTATAGTCACTAAAGCCTGTGTCTGTCTGCAGGTCAATGCGGCTCCATAGTCTGCTCTGCTCTCATTTTAGTGTTTTATAAATTTCTAGGATTTTCTGCCCTTTCCATTTGTTTCCTCTTGCCCATGGGGATGAAAAGTGCTATATGGAGCCATTGATCCTTGTTATAGATCAGATAGAAAGATAGCTAGAGCTATATATTCACACTTTAAAGTGTTTAGTCCAAAGGGTTTGAGATAATTTTATCAGAAGCATTCATCTTTAAAACTGGGGATGCTCCTCTTCGAAAGTCTTCATTGGATATGGATATGGGTGAAGAATGAATGAACAAGATCTGCTCCCTTTACTTATAAACGCTCCACAGCGCCTGTGAGCAGGCTATTTTCCCTTGCTAAAGACATACAAAATAGTGCACAGATGCTGGGTCATCTATCAGCTGTCTAAATAGTCCCTTTTGCTGTGATTTAACAGAAGAAAGGGAGAAGTAGATGCACTCTGTACCCTAAATCAGGCATTTTTACTGTGGCTCCCCAGAATCCAGACACCAATGTTTCTGTCCACAAGGAGTGTCCTGACAGGGACTGAACCATGCTGGCGGGCAGCAATTAGCTGTTTTCTCGCAAGAGGCCTCAGGCTGCACAGCGAGGCGGCCCGGAAGTGCACTCCGCAAACCATGACTACTCAGCAAGCTGCCTGCGAGCATTCGTCCCTGTGCTTCCCCCCCTTCTGATGTTTATTCGGGTTGCTGTCCACAGCCAGCCTCCCAACAGACATTTCCAAGCAAAGCTCTTGCCTGAGTCCATGCCTCCCCCTACTGCCCTGAGAATCCTGAGCTGCACACAATGCTTCCCTCTCCGGAGCAGGCTTCATTTGTCTATTTGTCTTTGACCAAGACCGGCCGTTGATTCTAGAGGCCGTTCTGTGAGCCAACTGCTTTTCCTAACCCTTGCTGCCTTTTGTTCTTGCTGGCTTTCCCTCACACTTTCTACACTTTCTTTTGTTGTTGTCATTGTTGTTTTTAGAGACAGGCTCTTGCTCTGTTGCCCACAGCCTGGGCACGATCAGTAGCGCAATCCTGGCTCACTGTAGCCCAGAACTCCTGGACTCAAGCGATCCTCCCACCTTAGCCTCCCAAGCAGCTGGGAGTATGGGTGCACGCCACCATACCTAGCTAATCTTTTTATTTTTTGTAGAGATGGGGTCTCACTAAGTTGCCCAGGCTGGTCTCAAACTCCTGGCTTCAAGTGATCCACCCACTTCAGTCTTCCAAAGTGGTAGGATTACCACCGGCGTGATCTACCATACCTGGCCATAGACACTTTCTTTTAATGAAGTGGTAGGTAAACACCACCACCACCAAATAATTAGAGGTGACTGGGAGGAGCCTGGGAAGCCAGTACCTGGTCATCCAGGGAAGGCAGCCTAATGTTGACAATGCAATTGTCTGGGTTTGAATCTCAGCTCTGTCGCTTACAAGCTGGGTAGCCTTGATTAAGTTACTTGACATCGTCATGACTATTTTTTCACCTGTAACATGGGGATTATTAATCGACCCGACCTCTTAGTGCTGTTATGAGATTGAATGAACTAATACAGGCGATATCCTCCAAATGGTGCCTGATGCAGTGTGGGCCCTGAGTCAATGTTGGCCATTGTGATCCATCTCTGCCTTTAGGTTTCTTTCAGGTCAAGGCTAAGAAGATCTCCCTCAGAAGACCACCCAACAGTGCAGGTAATTCCAGGTCTCATCTTCGGGAAATGTTACTGAGAAAAACTAACCTCCATGAATAGTTACTCCTGAATTCTACACTTCCAAGTGCTTCCGCAGTTGAGGAAAGCATTTTTCAATTCTGAATTATTAATCTAATCTGACACAAATCTCATCTTTAATGCAAGCGAGAGAGAGGCCCTGTCAAGGTTCATATATATAAAAATCAATTCAAATACGGTTCAAGGAAAACTGTTTTTACCAAAACTACAGAGAAAGATTCAAGGCAAGAATCTTGAACTGCCATGTTGATTTACCCATTTAGTTGCTTAGAGGAACTTCACTGCTGAATATAAAAACCAGAGTAAACAAAATAAAGTTGCCTTCAAAAGTGATTTACATACTTGAGGCTGGGTGTGGTGGCTTACGCCTGTAATCCCAGCACTTTGGGAGGCCGAGGCAGGCAGATCACTTGAAGTCAGGAGTTCAAGACGAGCCTGGCCAATATGGTGAAACCCTGTCTCTACTAAAATACAAAAATCAGCCAAGTGTGGTGGTGCATGCCTGTAATCCCAGCTACTCAAGAGTCTGAGGCAAGAGAATAGCTTGAACCTGGGAGGAGGAAGTTGCAGTGAGCCGAGATCGCACCCCTGCATTCCACCCTGGGCAATAGACTGAGACTCCGTCTCAATTTAAAAAAGAAAAAAAAAGTGATTTACATACTCGAGAATGCTACACAGTGGTTACAAACAATAAGGATGAAGACCCCTTCATGATACACAGTTAAGTGAAAGAAACAAGTCCAGGACAATATGCCAGGGCCAGCCATTTCAGTTAAAAAAAAAAAAAAAAAAAAAGGGAAAAAAATGGGAGAGTGGGAGAGTTCTGAAAAGGGATTTTTATTTTATCTTTTTATTTTTTGTAGAGACAGGGTCTCACTATGTTGCCCAGACTGGTCTCAGACACCTAGCTTTTGATCTTCCCGTTTTCATTTTTGTTCAGACCCTTTTTGTTCAAGGGTCTGCTATGGATAACCCACTTTTTATTATTACCTGCTCTTACGTATCTATCCATTCCTGGAGTAAAAAAAAAAAAAATCCAGTTTTAAGTGACTTATATTTATATTTGGCTCTGGAGTTTTGATTTGTATCACAATAGAATACATTTGCATTCTTGAGCATATACCAATGGTTAGAGGGTAGCAAAATCAAGATGGTGAGGTGTGAAGGTGTGGAGGAAGGGATTCAAGGGTCTGCTATGGATAACCCACAAAGCAGATGACGCACACCAAAACAATGGAAGAACAAAAAGGCCTAGGGGGCTAAGTCCTTCAGTCTGTAGGTATATTTTAGCCACTAAAGTCTAAGTGACTACAGAAAGGTAAAAGTTAAAGCAGAATGGCTTAATCTGATCAACTTGAACTGAGGGACTTCCCAAAAGCAAATATTAATGACATCAATTTTAACAAACATCTAAGTCTGCACAGTAAGAAAGCATTTGAATTACTACTAAAGCTTTTAGCAAATTGTGCCACAACAATAAAATTTTACCTTAGCATGTCTTCACCCTCCTTTAAGTAGCCCTCTTGGGGTGAATAAGAAGTTGGCAGAAAAGGTTTATATGGCTTATTGAAAAAAAAAAAAAAAAGACAAAATTACACTTCAGAAGAAATTATTTCCCATAGTTCCTACATTAGTTTCCACAGTTCTGGTACACTCAGGGGTGATTAAATCCTCAGTTAAACTGGATTTTAAAATCTCAAACAATGGCCTTTCTCAAGTTTTTTTTTTCAGAAGCTCTAACTCTATTTTGTAATGCCTATTTCTATTTCTGCCTAGCTTGTTTGTTCAACTGCTTTTGCAGAGTTGACAACTGAACGCATGGCGCTGGCCCAGGGAGAAGCAGGAAACTCACCAGCAGAAAAGGGCTTCCACACAATGAATCTGATTTGCCCAGCTGAACGAAACTCAACCCTAAAGTAAATAGGTAAATGCCGGTAGTAGTTGGCAGTTATAAAAAACAAGCATCACTGGTTTTGTTTAAAACGTCTCTGATAGATGCTCCCTCAATAGCACTATAAGTTTTTGTGGATCATCTGCCACCTTTAATGTATCTGACACTGACTTCACAATGGAGCTTAGGATAGAAAATTCCTACATAATCCATGTGCATACATTCCAAGTGTTAAATAACCTCAAGTAAGACCATTTTTATGAATATTTACATGCCAAATATATTTTGACGTACGTAGCCACCATCCTCCTCATTTAAGAGCTATATAGTTAACATAGCTCTAAATCTAAGACAAAAATAAGGGGCAAAACCGAAGAAGAAAATGCTTGCTCCAAACCATTAGCTGAAAGAGACTAGGAGCTGTCCAAGATGAACTGCGATGAATTTGGACTGAGAGGGTTAAAGAGTTATTAGAAAGCATTCCGTTTCCAGAAAGGATGAGCACAGATGCTCTGCTCGACCCTCTTCTCAATGCTCCTCGCCAAGTTTGAAGGCCACGAGAAGGAATAAGCAGATGGTTCAATGTGAGTAAGTCAAAAGGAAGTTGCATTTGCCTTATTCCGCTTCCTAGCAACTAAACCAAATGATGCCAAGAAAGCCAGCCGGCTCTAAGGAGGAACGCTGCAGGGGATTTGAAACCCGGCCGTCAGGCAGAGCAGAGAAGGCCTCAAGACACCTCCACCTGGCACAGCAAATCCCCTGCCTACCAACGCCCACCCTTCCCACTCCCCTCACAGTTCCAGCACCAGCCTACCTGCCCATGCTAACGCCAATCTCCTGACTGTCCATTTCGCGACAACCTTTCAAATTCCAGCGACATCAGTGAGCAGTCTGGCCCCGCCATCAAAGAACAAGCCCCCACTTCTCCATGGGAGGGAAGGCCCCATGCACTCTCAACACACTTCGGCCAGCTGGACAAAGGATTCCGCAGGCCAAGAGACAGCACCCTTGCCACCCGTGGGCCCAAGTGCTGCAAAAGGCAGGCAACACACACCGGCTGGAATCCCAGAAGCCTGGGAAACCTGCCTCTTGGAGCCAGAGTGTATTCCTGTCCTCCCTAAAAACAGACTAAGCAGTCCTTAAGGAGGTTGAGGATTCCCCAACAGGCCATGTCGAGGAATCACATTCAGGCAGGAATTGCCTTGGTGGAAGTACATAAATATGCATATGAAATACATCCCCACTACAGTACAAATGACTGAAGCAAGGCTGAGACATTGTTTTCGTTTGTGAGACCAAGTCTCGCCCTGTCGCCCAGGCTGGATCGCAATGGCACGATCTTGGCTTACTGCCTCCTGGGTTCAAACGATTCTTCCGCCTCAGCCTCCAGAGTAGCTGGGATTAGAGGCGCCTGCCACCATGCCCAGATAATGTTTGTATTTTTAGTAGAGACGGGGGTTTCACCATGTTGGCCAGGCTGGTCTTGAACTCCTGACCTCATGATCCACCCTCCTTGGCCTCCCAAAGTGCTGGGATTACAGGCGTGAGCCACTGCACCTGGCCTGAGACATTGTTAAACATTGCAAGGTTACCCTAAGCACTGGCAAAGCCACTGCATTTCACCATATTCTCTGTGGCCTCCGTCTAACGGTGGCACCCATGAAAATGTCAGTTCTTCTCCTAGTCACTAAGTGGGTAGCAGGTCAACCACTGTTAAATAGAAAATGCAACTTACAATTACAAGTATAACCCTGGAAGATTAATACATTATCCCAGATATTCAATGAATAAAGATGTTTTCAATGCATTATATTTAAGCTTTATAATAACCATGCAAGCTGGGTAATATCAACCTCTCCACACATACTTTTTAAAAACAGAGGAGGGGCTGGGAGTGGTGGTGGTATGCTTGTAGTCCCAGCTACTCAGGAGGCTGAGGCAGGAGGATCACCTGAGGCCAGGAGTTGGAGGCTGCAGTGTGCTGTGATTGCTCTTGTGATTGCTCCTGCACTGCTCTGCAGCCTGGACAACATGGCGGGCCCCATCCTCTAAAATAAACAAATAAAAGTTTTTTAAACAGATGACAAAACTGAGGCTTAACTCACATGACTTGCCACACAGCTAAGCCATGAAGCCTGAATTCAAATCCAGGTCTGTCTGACTTTAAAACCTAGATTTCTTTTAATACATTACAGCCCAGAAACCCTCTCCAGGATGTCTGCAAGTAAATAATTAGGAAAAGCAACATAAGAAAGACAAGTCAGAGGATACCTATATTGTCATTCTAAATTTTTATGGAAAGCACATTTAACATAGGCGTAAAACAATTCTCATGTGACTTTGGACTCCAGGGAAGGAAAAAAAGAAAAAGAAACCTAAAAATTCTCATGTGACAACATGAAGAGTATGAGGGAGGGCTCCAGAGGGAAGCAGCTGCCTGCCCTGCCTCTCCTGGCCATGTCACAAGCCAGCGCTGAGCCCTCTGGGTGGACCATCTAAGGAAGAGCAATTCAAAATTCAGACCTCAAGGCTGATGTGGAGGAAGTGGAACGCTCACACACTGCTTGTGTGAATATAAAATGGTACAGGTGCCTTAGGAAACAGTTGGACAGTTTATTAAAGAGTAAAACATACACCTACCATATAACCCAGCCAGTCCTCTCCTGGATATTCACCCAATAAAAGTGAAAGAACATGTCCACACGAAGACCTGTACACAACTGCTCAGAGCAGCATTCTCTGTAATAGTCAAACCGGAAACAACTAAAATGTCCATAAGGCCAGGCGCAGTGACTCACGCCTGTAATCCCAGCACTTTGGGAGGCTGAGGCGGGTGGATCATCTGCCGTCAGGAGTTTGAGACCAGCGTGGCCAACATGGTGAAACCCCGACTCTACAAAAAATACAAAAATTAGCCGGGCGTGGTGGCGCATGCCTGTAATCCCAGCTACTCGGGAGGCTGAGGCAGGAGAATCACTTGAACTGAGGAAGCGGAAGTTGCAGTGAACCGAGATTGTGCCACTGCACTCTAACCTGGGCAACAGAGTGAGACTCTGTCTCAAAAATAAATAAATAAGTAAATAAATAGAATGTCCATCAACAGGTAAATGAAAAACAAATTGTGGTGTATCCATGTCTTAGTCAGCTTGGGCTGTCACGGCAAACATCATAGACTGGGCGGCTTAAACAACAGATATTTCTTCTGTCCCACTTCAGGAGGCTGGAAGTCCAAGTTTAGGGTGCCGTCATGGCCAGGGTCTGATGTGGGCCTTCTTCCTGGCTTGCAGTAAGCTGCCTTCTTGCTGTGTCCTCACGTGCCAGAAGGAGAGATCTCTCTCTTCTTCTTCTGGTAAGGCCATCCATTCTAACAAATTACGACCCACCCTTATGACCTCCATCAATCTTAATTACCTCCTAAAAGCCCTATCACCACATACAGTCACATGAGCGCTAGGGCTTCAGCATATGAATTTGGGGGTGGGGGTGGGGGGGCACAATTCAGTCCACAGCATCATAGAATAAAATGAACACTACTTGGCAATAAAGGGCTGATCCACCCAACAGTGTGCATGAGTCTCACAGTAATTATACCAAAAAGCAAAAAAGTTCCCCCCTGACCAAGAGTATTTTCCATATGAGTCAATTTATATAACTTACATAAAATTATATATAATATATAAATTTACATACGATTCTAGAAAATGCTAACTAATCTATAGCAATTAAAAGTGGCAGATAAGTTGCTGCCTGGAGACAGGGACGGGGGGATGGATTACAGAGAGGCCGGAGGACACTTCATGAGATGACAAATGTGTACCTTATCTTGATTGTACAGATAGTCTGATGTCCATAAGCCAAATCTCTAATTTGTACACTTTAAATATGCACAACGTGTTATTACATGTCAGTATTATAAATCAATAGTTATAAAATTATAATTTCATAATTGAAATGATAAAAAATAAAGCTGAAAAAAATCCAAGCCTCTTTCCTGTTCCATTTTGTTCTTTCTTTTACAACAATAAGTTTCTGACATGTTTGAAGTTTTTGCACTGGTCAGAAATAATTTAGATTCTAATGTCCTTACATGGAGAGAACCTTAAATATCTCCGGAAATAAGGTCCACTGAAACGCCTTCCTTGCAATTTCAAATTAAATGTACCTGTCACTCCCAAAGCCTCCAGGAACGCTAGTATGATTATTTTTAACTTTTTACTGTTGTATCTCAATTACCTCAACTTCTAAGTCAGCCGATCTATTAAATTCTCAGGGTAGAACCCACTGGGGATAAATTTTAAAATTAAAAAGATTTTTAAGAATCTACTCTTAGAAGTTCCATCATAATTTCAAATTTCACTGAAAACAATTTGAATTTTAACACTCCTCTGGAGAAATTTCAATCAAGCCTCCAGAAATAGAAAAAGAGTAACATGGCATTGTAAAAGGGACACAGACCAAAAAAAGTCACAGGTTCTTTCCATAATATTCTAAAAAGCAGAGGTGCATGGACAGCTAGACACAGCCTTGCCATAATTCTCTAAAAAGCAGAGGTCTGGCTGGGTGTGGTGGCTCACACCTGTATCCCCAACACTTTGTGATGCCAAGGCGGGCGGATCACCTGAGGTCAGGATTTTGAGACCAGCCTGGCCAATATGGTGAAACCCCGTCTTTACTAAAAAATACAAAAATTAGCTGGGCGTGGTGGCATGCACCTGTAGTCCCAGCTACCCGAGAGGCTGAGGCACGAGAATCACTTGAACCCAGGAGGTGGAGGTTGCAGCAAGCCGAGATCGCACCACTCCAACCTGGGCAATAGAGTGAGACTCTGTTTCAAAAAAAAAAAAAAAATCACAGGTCCATAAACAGCCAGACAGAGCTTTACCATAATACTCTAAAAAGCAGAGGTTCATACACAGCTAGACACAGTCTTATCATGCCAGTCACACCTCTAGGTGTTTACCCAACTGATCTGAAAACTTGTGTGTGCGCAAAAACCTGTACACAGATGTTTATAGCAGCTTTATTCATAATTATCCAAAACTGGTAGTAATCAAGATGCCCTTCAATAGGCAAAAGGATAAACAAACTGTGGTACATCCATTCAATGGAATATTATTATGCAATAAAAAGAAATGAGCTATCAAGACAAGAAAGACACAAATGAACCTTAAATGCATATAGCAAAGTGAAAGAAACCAGTCTAAAAAGGCAACAAACTATCTGATTCCAATTAGATGACATTCTGGAAAAAGCAAAACCACAGAGGTGGTGAAAAGGTCTGTGGTTGCCAGGGGTTTAAAGGGAAAAGGAGAAGATGAATGGTGATGCACAGGGTTTTTCCAGGGTGGTGAAACCATTCTGTATGACACAGTAATGGTGGGTACATGACACTATGCATTTGCCAAAACCTATTGACCTTTACAGCATCAAGAGTGAATCTCAAAGTATGCACCTTAAAAAAAATCATTTAGGAAGTCAGGATGGAATATACAATGTGACAAAACAATTACAAATGGCATCACAAATGTATAAAGGAACCTCACTGACCAGGTAAGAGGGAAGTTGCTGGCTCACTGTGCACAGCTTTGTAGAAAAACAAGTGGATAGGATTTGGCCCAAGGGCTACAAGGCTGCAGGTGGTGGACTCCTGCTCTAAAGCCTGGCAACAACCTCTAGGGTAACTCAAAAGCCCATAGAAGGAGGGCTATGGTGATGTGGACTCCATGCCAGACCCACAGCTTTGCCAACACCTGGCCCAGAGTCAATGCCAAAGTCCTCACTGGGACCTAGAAGGTTCCCCATGATCTGGGGCCCCCGTGCTCCACACCCCACCCCCAGCCCCCACCTTGACCTTGTTCTCTAATGGGCTTATAGTTGTGCTCTCCCACAAGGCCTTGCCCCTTGCTGTCCCCTAGATAACCACATGGCATGCTCCTTCCCTTCCACCCAGGGCTCTGTCCAAATGCCATCTTCCCAGTAGGGCCCTCCTCGCCTTCCGCCAACTCCCACCTGCACTCCCTGTCCCTCTGCCTTGGCTTCACTTTTCTCCAGGACATTCATCAGCATCTGATACATGACCACACATACATATGCCATCATCATTACTACCACACACACAAGTCATCATCATTACTATCATCACACACACACACATCACCATTACTATTATCACACACGTCATAATCGTTACTATTAACACACATACATGTCATCATCATTACTATTATACACACATCACCATCATTACTATTATCACACACACATGTCATCATTACTATTATCACACACACGTCACCGTCATTACTATTATCACACATACATGTCATCATCATTACTATTATCACACACACACATCATCATCGTTACTATTATCACACACACATCACCGTCATTACTATTATCACACACACATCATCATTATTATCACACACATATACATCATCATTACTATTATCACACATACATGCCATCATCATTACTAGTATCACACACACGTCATCATTACTATTATCACACACACATCACCATCATTACTATTACCATGCATGGTATGGACCAGTATTACTCAAAACTGGTTTATTTTATTTTGGTTTATTTTATTATTTATTTTATTATTATTATTATTATTATTATTATTATTATTATTATTTAGAGATGGGGTCTTACTCTGTTGCCCAGGCTGGAGTACAGTGGCACCTTCTTAGCTCATTGCAGGCTTGAACTCCTGGTCTCAAGCAATCCTCCCACCTCAGCCTACTGAGTAGCTGGGACTACAGGTGTATGCCACCATCCCTGGCTAAGTTTTTACTTTTTTTGTAGAGACAGGGTCTCACTGTGTTGGCCACACTGGTCTCAAACTCCTAGTCTTAAGGTATCATCCCACCTCGGCCTCCCAAAGTGCTCAGATTACAGGTGTGAGCTTCACTTATTTGTGTTTTCTCTAATCCCTAGCAGGAGGTAAGCGCTTAGAAGACAAGGATTTCTGCCTGCCTGTTCACTGCCGTTTCCTAGCAACTGGAATGGTGCTTGCCACAGCCTAGGTGTTCCATGTGTAACTGCCACCCAGATGAGTTTGCCAAGCAAACAGTTTAGATCTCTGGGTTTCAGAGAGCCCAGTCCTTCACATGCTGTATATAAAGACAATTAGGGGCCGGGCGCGATGGCTGATGCCTGCAATCCCAGCACTTTGGGGGGTTGAAGCAGGCGGATCACCTGAGGTTAAGAGTTTGAGACCAGCCTGGACAACATGGTGCAACCCCATCTCTACTAAAAATACAAAAATTAGCCAGGCATGGTGGTGGGTGCCTGTAGTCCCAGCTACTCAGGAGGCTGAGGCAGGAGAATTGCTTGAATCTGGGAGGCAAAATTGCAGTGAGCCAAGATCACACCACTGCACTCCAGCCTGGGTGACAGAGTGAGACTCCATCTCATAAAAAAAAAAAAAAAAGACAATTAGGTCTTGAGGAATTAGGTAATTCACTAGTTTCAGGAACCAGCACTGGAAACTCCTTGATGTTTTGTGACTGCCACAACTGGAACACCTACACTTCGCTGTACGCCAGGGCCCCTCAATCACCACCAGGCCAACACTTCAGGCTGTCCCATGGGAGAACTTCAGAGCTGATCTGCATTCTCAGCAACTTGACAGCTTCTTCCGTGTAAAGTGTTTAAATGGGTCAACAAAGTTTAATATTTTATTGCATTTTGCCCTTATTATTTTATAAATGTAAGTGGAAAAAAATAGAAGAAAGAAAATGCTGACCCTAGTAATTGGGAGAAGTTATCTAAGGAATGCAGATGACGAACAGGAGTGAAATCTTTCAGGCTGCATCAGAGGCTTCCTAGGCCCTGGCCGATGACCTGACACCCACACAAAGTGCTAGAAACCCTATCAGAGCTGTGTGTAAATGGAGAGACGTGGTAAGGGACTGAATAGCATTTCCTTTCCCTCTTGGAATACCTCACCATGTTAGGCAGAATGACAGTTCTACTTTCTACTCTGTCCTTTTTAGTTTCCTAGTATCTTTTCAGAAACAGACACACCAAGAATTCCCTGCTCATCATACCTGCTTGGCAACCTTACAGTACGTGCTTTAGGGACACCTGTGTGAGCTGGGAATCCAATTTCATTTATTCATAAGTAATTATGGAGCACTAAAAATTGGCTAAGCATGTGCTTCAAAATGTGTCCTTTCTTGTTCACCCAGTGCCCAATACGTAGCGTGCTCTAAATATTTACAGAAGCCTGAGCAACATAGGCTGGGCAAGGTGGCTCACGCCTGTAATCCCAGTACTTTGGGAGGCCAAGGCGGGCAGATTACCTGAGGTTGGGAGTTCAAGACCAGCCTGGCCAACATGGTGAAACCCTGACTCTACTAAAAATACAAAAAACATTAGTCGGGCGTGGTGGCAGGTGCCTGTAATCCCAGCTACTCGGGAGGAGAATTGCTTGAACCTGGGAGGCAGAGATTGCAGTGAGTTGAGATCATACCACTTCACTCCAGCCTGGTCAACAGAGAGAGACTCCATCTCAAAAAAAAAAAAAAAAAAAAACCTGGGCAACATAGCAACACTCTGTCTCTACCAATAAATTCAATAAATTAAAAATTTAGTCAGGCGTGGTGATGCACCTCTGGAATCCCAGTTACTTGGGAGGCTGAGACAGGAGGATCACTTGAGCCTAGGAGTTCAAGTCTTCAGTGAGCCATGATCACATCACTGCACTCCAGCCTGGGCAACAGAGTGAGACCCTGTCTCTAAAACATAAATAAATAACTAAATATTTACAGAATGCATGGAAAGGCTTCAGTTCCTCAAGTAAGAGAGTAAATGTCTATCAAAACTAACCCCATGTTTGCTTAGAGACAAGTTTACATGTCCTGTAAAATTCTAGCCTTCAGAAAAGCTTACAAAGCCAGTCACAGTGGTATGCACCTATAGTCCCAGCTATTTGGGAGGCTGAAGCAGGAGAATCACTTGAGGCCAGGAGTCTAAGGATGAAGTATCCTAGGATGGCACTTGTGAGTAGCCACAGCACTCCAGCCTGGGCAACACAGTGAGACCCCATCTCAAAGAAAGAAAGAAAAAAAAGCACACAACTATTATATATCAATTTTAAAGATGTTTTTTAAAATGTTAATCTCATCCAAAGACACCCTCACAGAAACATCCAGAATAATATTTCACCAAATATCTGGGCACCCTGTCGAGTTGACACGTGAAATTAACCATCACACATACAATGGAATACTCTGATGCCTTTGAGGAAGGAAATCCTGTCACACGTTACAATGTGGGTGAAACTTCAGGACACGCTGAGGGAAATAAGGCAGCTGCAAAAAGACAGATATTGTATGATTCCAATTATATGAGGTAACTAAAAGTAATCAAATTCATAGAAACACTAAGTAGAACGATGGTTACCAGGGGGTGGTCAGGATGAGGCATAAGAGAGTTGTTTAACGGATATAGAGTTTCAATTTTGCAGATGAAAAAGTTCTAGAGATCTGTTTCACAATGATACAAACATATTTAATACTACCGAACTGCATAGTTAAAAATGGTTAAAATTGTAATTTTTTTGAAAGGACATTTTGTTATGTGCTACAACATGGATAAACCGCAAAGATATTAGGCTAAGCAAAATAAGCTAGTCCCAAAAGGACAAATACTACATGATTCTACTTATATGAAATACCAAGAATAGTTAAATTTACAGAGACAGAAAGTAGAATGATATCTACCAGGGACTGGGAGGAGGAGAGAAGGAGGCGTTGTTATTTAACGGGCACACAATTTCAGTTTAAGAAGAAGAAAAGCGTCCTGTATATGGATGGAGATGATGGCTGCACAAAAGTGTGAAAGTATTAATGCTACTACACTGTACACTTAAAAATGGTTATGATAATTTTTATGTTATGTACATTTCACCACAATTTTAAGAGACATCTAACAAATGCAATATGTAGGCTTTATTGAAATAAACTGTAAATTCAAATAAACTGTAAATAACTGTACAGCATAACAAGAAAATACAGTGTCTGGATATTTGATGGTATTAAATTAGTAATTTGGAGGAGATACATTAGTAAACTATGACTGCATCTTACATAGGCTTCTAGCAATACATATTGAAACACGTATGGAGAAAAACATGTTTGCTGAGATTTGCTTCAAGATGATTTCAAACTAGAGAAACAGGGAAGGTAGAGAGGACACAAGATTGGCCAGGAGCTGGTATTTACAGGAGCAAATGGTACATTTGTACATTGGTACATTGGTACATATGTACATGATGGGTACATAGGGGTAAATTATACTGTTCCTCTACTTCTGTTTATGTTTGACATTTTCCATAACAAAAAGTTTTTTTTTTTTAATGAATGGCATCTTAGAATCAAAGAAATAGGATAACCTCAGGCCTGTAATTTCAGCACTTTGGGAGGTGAGGTGGGTGGATTGCTTGAGCCCAGGAGTTCCAGACCAGCCTGGGCAACACAGCAAAACCCGTCTCTACAAAAAATACAAAAAATTAGCCAGGGGTGGTGGTGCGCACCTGTGGTCCCAGCTACTTGGGAAGCTGAGGTGGGAGGACCACTTGAGCCTGGGAAGTAGAGGCTGCAGTGAGTCAACATCGCACCACTGCACTCCATCCTGCATGACAGAGGGGGACCCTGTCTCAGAAAGAAAAAAAAAAAAAGAAATAGGATAACTGTTGTGCCGTGATGGAATGATGCTCTCAGGCACTATTAAGACCATCTGTCCTAAATGGCCCACAATAGGCAAAAGATGATGGTTCCCAAAGATGTCTCCCACCCCAAATCCCTGATCTGTGACTATGTTAACTTATATAGCAAAGGCATTCTGGAAGTGTGATTAAAGTTACAGATCCTGAGGTGGAAATTGTCCCAGATATCTGGATGGGCCAAATCTAATCACAGGGGTCCTGAAAGCAGAGCATCTTTCCAGGATGCAATAAGACATGAGTTGGAGGAGGAGAACAGATCACAGGTATCATACATACCTATGAAAAAGTTTAATTTATAAATTAGGCACAGTAAGAGATTCACAACAATAATTAATAATAAAATAGAACAATTATAACAATATATGGAAGTGTGAGATGGACATGCTGTTGCTGGCTTTGAAGACGGGAGAAGGGGTCCTCAAGCCAAGGAATGCAGTAGGCTCTAGAATGGCCCTCAGCTGATGGCCCATAAGAAAATGGTGCCCTCAGTCCTCAAACCAGAGGAAATGCCCTCTGCCAATAACTTGAATGGGCAGGGAAATGGATCCTCTCCCACAGCCTCCCCAGAAAGGAATGCACCTTGATTCTAACCGAGTGAGACCCATGATACACTTCTGACCCACACTACTATAAGATAATAAATTTGTGTCCTTTTAAGAATATGAGGCAGGGCATGGTGGCTCATGCCTGTAACCCCAGCACTTTGGGAGGCCAAGGAGGGCAGATCACGAGGTCAGGAGTTCGAGATCAGCCTGTCCAATATGGTGAAACCCCGTCTCTACTAAAAAATACAAAAATTAGACAGGCATGGTGGCGCGCACCTGTAGTCCCAGCTACTTGGGAGGCTGAGGCAGGAGAATTGCTTGAACCCAGGAGGAAGAGGGGTTGCAGTGAGCCGAGATTGCGCCACCACACTCCAGCCTGGGCAACAGAGTGAGACTCCATCTCCAAAAAAAAAAAATATGAATGCATGGGAATTTGTTATAACAATAGAAAACTAACAAATGGCCCAAATGCCTAATGGTTTTGAATGTTTCTGTCTGCATTTTACAGGGTTTTTTCTACTCTCCTTTGGTAGGAGGCTATACAGTAGCTCTCCCTTAGCTGCAGGAGACATGTTGCAAGACCCCCAAAGGATGCCTGAAAAGACCTCAAACAGCACCAAACCCTATCTATACTATGCTTTTTCCTATACATACATATCTATAATAAAGTGTAATTTATAAATTAGGCGCAGTAAGAGTTTCACAACAATAATAATACAATTGAACAATTATAGCAATATACTGTAATAAAAATTATATGAATGTGGTCTGTCTTTCTCTCTCTCCTTCTCTTAGAAGATTTTATTGGGCCAGATGCAGTGACTCACACCTGTAATCCCAGCACTTTGGAGGCTGAGGAGGGCGGATTGTTCGAGACCAGCCTGGGCAACATGGCAAAAACCCCATCTCTACAACACACACACACACACACAAACACAAATAGCCAGGTGTGGTGGCATGCACCTGTAGTCACAGCTGCTTGGGGGGCTAAGGTGGGTGGATGTCTTCAGCCTGAGAGGTTGAAGCTACAGTGAGCCATGTTCACACCACTGCACTCTAGCGTGGGTGACAAAGCGAGACCTATCTCTCTCTCTCTATATATATATATATATAAAAAACTTATTTTTATATATATCTATATAAATATCATATATATAATATTAAATATTTGGAGGCCAAGGTAGGCAGTTTGTTTGAGACCTTGGCTGGTCTCAACTCCATCTACACAAAAAATTAGCCAGATGTGGTGGTGTGCACCTGTAGCCACAGCTACTCAGGGAGCTGAGGTGGGAGGACGGCTTGAGCCTGGGAGGCCAATGCTGCAGACAGAAATATTCAAAACCATAAGGCATTTGAACCATTTATTAGTTTTCTATTGTTATAACAAATTCCCACACATTCATATTCTTAAAAGAACACAAATATTATATATTTATATAAATATATTCATAAATATACATAGATTTATATTTATATAATTTATATAATATATATTTTAAGTATATATTTCTTTATATAAATATAAATTTTTATATATTTATATATAAATATGCTTTTATATATTTATATCTTATTCTACTGTATTCACCTGTTTTGGGCCTGCAGTTGACCATGGGTAGCTGAAACTGTGAAATGAAACTGTGGATAAGGAGGTACTATCGTAGTGTATATGAATGCTGCTTATTTACCGTTTCAAATGTGCCAAGGGAGGGAAAAGCAAATAGCATTGGCTCCCTCACTCAATGCCAGTGAGCAGGAGTTCCTGCTCCATACCAGGCAGGCAGCAGGATAATGACCTGGGCTGTCATGGGGCCAGCCAGAGTCGGGTGTGCACACCCCAATCTAGAGCAACACCCCACAGGACTTTTTTTTTTAGACGGAGTTTCGCTCTTGTTGCCCAGGCTGGAATGCAATGGCGCGATCTTGGCTCACCTCAACCTCCGCTTCCTGGGTTCAAGTGATTCTCCTGCCTCAGCCTCCCGAGTAGCTGGGATTACAGACATGCGCCCCACCCCCAACTAATTTTGTATTTTTAGTAGAGGTGGGGTTTCTCCATGTTGGTCAGGCTGGTCTTGAACTCCCAACCTCAGGTGATCTGCCTGCCTCGGCCTCCCAAAGTGCTGGGATTACAGGCGTGAGCCACCGCGCCTGGTCCCCCACGGGCTTTTATTACAGGCAGCCTGACTAGGACCAAGAGCATCTAGCCAGATGTCGCATGCTGGCTGCAGCTGGGCTTAGCAGGCTGCAAGGCTGCCCAGAGAATTGGTGTTATCATTGGAGGGTGTCCAGGTTCTTGGCATTTTGAACAAAGAATTGGACAAGACACACAAAGCAAGGAAAGAATAAAGCCACAAAAGCAGAGATTTATTGAAAACGAAAATATACTCCACAGGGTGGGAGCGGCCGGAGCAGCCGCTCAAGGGCCTAGATGCAGAATCTTCTAGGGTCCAAATACCCGCTGGAGGGTTCCCATTGACCACTTGCGGTTCACCACATGTAAATAAAGTAGTGGCCCACAATCAGTCTGATTGGCTGAAGAAAACAACCAATCGGAGGTACTTTCAATTTCCCATCTGCCGCACAGAAAAGGTGAGGTTTTGCAAAGGGAGTACCCTCCGGTCCTTTGGTTACTTAGGCATGGAAAGTTAGGGTTTTCCTTTCAATTTAGTTCGAGGAAGTCAGCATGAAACGGCCTTAGGTTCCCAGCCTCCAGACCCTATTCCCTTGCCTCATTGGTACCAGCAATTCGTTGGTGCAGAATTCTTAAAATGTTTCCAAGATTACTAGCGTGAGATTCCTGAGCTGAGTACTTATAAACCCTGGGCCCTAGAATTTAAAAAACAGCAGGGATGGGGCCTGGGAAACTGCATTTTAACAAGCTTTTCAAGTGATTCTTAGGCATCCAGAGGTTTGAGAAGCAAGGCCACAATGGGTTGGGGGGCCCAACTCAGGCTCTTTGGGCATAACCAGCTCTGAGTGAGAACCACTGAACTTGTAAGTAACGCATGAAAACGACAATGAAAGGGTAAAAGTGCAAAGATTTGAGGGTATCTATTTTGGTGTTTGCAGAGGTGAAATATTAATGACAGCTCATAAGCAATTAAGTCTGCAAACTACCTTCAAACACACAAAAACCGGGAGTATACTTTGTTTACAGACTTCTCCAGCAATATAACAAAAAGTTTAAAGAACACACATCAAACCATAAACACTGGCAAATGCTCAGCGTTGGGGTTTTAGTGGATTTGCACTTTTTTGTACTATGCACTTCAATGTTGTTTGAATATTTAAAAACAAAGACAGTCATACATCACTTAAGAGCAGGGATACAGCACTTCTGAGAAATGTGTGGCTAGATGATTTCACTGTTGTAGTGAAATCACCAACATCAGAGAATGCACTTACACAAATCTAGATGGTATGGCCTACTACGGACCTAGGCTATATGGTATAGCCTATTGCTCCTAGACTAAAAATCTGTACAGCATGTTACTGTACTGAATACTGTAGACAACGGTAGCACAATGGCATTTATGTATGTAAACATAGAAAAGGGATAGTAAAAATACTAGTATAAAGATAAAAAGTGGGCTGAGCATGGTGGCTCATGCCTGTAATCCCAGCACTTTGGGAGGCTGAGGCGGGTGAATCACTTGAGGTCAGGAGTTCAAGACCAGCCTGGCCAACATGGTGAAACCCCATCTCTACTAAAAATACAAAAATTGGCCGGCTGTAGTGATGCACACCTGTAGTCCCAGCTACTCAGGAGGCTGAGGCAGGAGAATCGCTTCAACCCAGGAGGCAGAGTTTGCAGTGAGCCAGGATTGTGCGACTGCACTCCTTCCTGGACGACAGGGTGAGACTCGGTCTCAAAAAGATAAAAAGCGTACACACGCAATATGGTTCAGATGCTTGTCCCCTCCACATCTCACGTTGAAATGTGATCCCCAAGGTTGGAGGTGGGGCCTGGTGGGAGGTGTTGGATCATGGGAGCAAATCCCTCATGAATGGCTTAGCACCATCTCCTTGGTGATAAGTGTGTTCTCACTCTATTAGTTCATTGCGAGAACTGGCTGTTTAAAAGAAGTCTGGCACTTCATAATCTCTCTCTGGCTCCCTCTCTTGCCATGTGACGTGCTGGTCTCCCTTCACCTCCAGCATGAGTGGAAGCTTCCTGAGGCCCTCACCAGAAGCAGAGGCCAGCACTATGCTTCCTCTACAGCCTCCAGAACCATGAGCCAAATAAATCTCTTTTCTTTATGTGAATAAATTAGCGGTCTCAGGTATTCCTTTGTAGCAACTCAAACAGACTAATACAACCTGTATAGGGCACTTGCCAAGAATGGAGCTTGCCATAACTGAAAGTTGTTCTGGATGAGTCAGTGAGTCAGTGGTGAGAGAATGCGAAGGCCTCCAGGGCTATCCAAGAGAGAGAACACAGTCATGACTTCTTAGTTTCTGTTTCTGGCTGGGCCAGTAAAGCCCCTTCCTCCCCACTCTTTTCTACTTATCACTAGAAACAGAAACCAAAAACCATGGCTTCAGGCTGCTAAAAGCCTGAAACAAAACAGAACAACAACAACAGCAACAAAATAAGGCAGGTTGGACAAGCTTGGTAGGAAATTACTATACACTACTGCAGATTTTATAAACACTGGATACTTAGGCTATACTACATTTTTTTTATTTTCTTCCTTCAATAATGAATTAACCTTAACTTACTGTAACTTTTTTTTTTAAGATAGGATCTCACTCTGTCATCCAAGCCAGAGTGCAGTGGCACAATCATAGCTCACTGGAGCCTCGACCTCCTGGGCTCAAGCAATTCTTCTGCCTCAGGCTCCCAAGTAGCATGGACTACAGGCACACATCACCACTCCCAGCTAATTTTTTAAAATTTTTTGTAGAGATAGGGGTCTCACTATGCTGCCCAGACTGATCTTGAACTCCTGGCCTCAAGTGATCCTCCGCCTCAGCCTCCCAAAGTGTTGGGATTACAGACATAAACCACCAGGCCTGGCCTAGCTTCCTGTAACTTTTTTAACTTAAAAACTTTTTCATTGTTTTAACTTTTTGACTGTTTCATAATAACTGCTTAAAACACAAACACACTACACTGTACAAAAATATTTTTATATCCTTATTCTATGAGGTTTTTAATTTTTTTTAACTTTTTAAACATTTTTGTTAAAAACTAAGACACAAACACACACGTTATCCTAGTCCTACACAGGGTCAGGATCATCAATATCACGGTCTTCCATTTCTACATCTTATTCCACTGGTAGGTTTTCAGGGGCAATAACACACATGGAGCTGTCGCCTAGGATAACATTCCTTCTTCTGGATACCTCCTGCATGACCTGCCGAGGCTGTTTTACAGTTAACCTTTTTTTTTTTTTTTTTTTTTAAATTGAGATGGAGTCTCACTCTGTTGCCCAGGCTGGAGTGCAGTGGCACAATCCCGGCTCACTGCAACCTCCACCTCCCAGGTTCAAGTGATCCTCTTGCCTCAACCTCCCAAGTAGCTGGGGACTACAGACGCCCGCAACCATGCCCAGCTGATTTTGTATTTTTAGTAGAGACAACGTTTCACCATGCTGGTCTTGAACTCCTGACCTTAAGTGATCCGCCTGCCTTGGCCTCCCAAAGTGCTGGGATTACAGACATGAGCCACTGCTCCCAGCCATGGTTAACCTTTTTTAATAAGTAGAAAGAGTACACTCTAAATGATAAAGTATATAGTGATGATCACAAGTATAATATAGTAAATACATAAACCAGTAACTTAGCTGTTTATTATCAAGTATTATATACTGTACTAGACTAGATTATATGTATATACTAGACTTATATA
This sequence comes from Pongo pygmaeus, assembly GCF_028885625.2. Classification (NCBI taxonomy): domain Eukaryota; kingdom Metazoa; phylum Chordata; class Mammalia; order Primates; family Hominidae; genus Pongo; species Pongo pygmaeus. Next base: position 47,062,459 of record NC_072391.2, read on the forward strand.
TGACTGACAGCACAGTAGGTTTGTTTACACCAGCATCATCACAAACACACAAGTAATGAGTTGCAATACAACTTTAGGACAGTCAAGTCACTAGGTTATATGAATTTTTCAGTTCCATTATAATCTTAAGAGACCACCGTCATATATGCGGTCCATCACTAACAGAAACGCTGTAATAGGCTGGGCGCAGTGGCTCACGCCTGTAATCCCAGTACTTTGGGAGGCTGCGATGGGTGGATCACCTGAGGTCAGGAGTTCAAGACCAGCCTGGCCAACATGACGAAACCTCATCTCTACTAAAAATATAAAAATTAGCCAGATGTGGTGACACAAGCCTGTAGTCCCAGCTACTCGGCAGGCTGAGGCAGGAGAATCACTTGAACCCAGGAGGTGGAGGTTGCAGTGAGCCGAGATCATGTCACTGCACTCTAGCCTGGGCAACAGAGAGAGATGCCATCTCAAAAAAAAAAAAAAAAATCACTTTAGCTACTGAAGGTTTCCATATTGTTCTCTGTGAAGCCTGACCAATGAAGACATCTTAAGTCCTGAAGAAACAAATTGGTTATTCTTTAGGATTAAATTAGAAGACCATTTTCACAATATTAATAACACAGAAAGCTTTACAAGTCACGATACTTGCTTCCAACCCCCCCACAGCCCATTTTAGCCAATTTTCAAATAACCATAACAATGAAGACCAGCTAGTGACAACCCAGAAACACCACCCAAACTCTATTTCTCTGCAAAAAAAACAAAAGCAAAAAACAAGTTTAGGTCAATAAAATCATCTACAGAAGATCAAGAGAGTACTGGCAGAATATTCCCTTAGACTAGAGAGAAGGAAAATAAGTAACTAGGAACTAAAAATCCACTATATGAGATATCTAGAGTAGTCAAAATCACAGGAACAGAAAGTAAATGGTGGCTGCCAGTGACCAAAGGGAAAGGAGGTAGGGAGTTGTTTAACGAATGACAAGCCTCAGTTTTGCAAGATGAAAAAGTTCTGGTGATCTCTCACAACAACGTGAATATACTTAGCACTACTGAGCTGTACACTTCAAAATGGTTAAGATTGCCGGGCACAGTGGCTCACACCTGTAATCCCAGCATTTTGGATTGCCAGGCACGGTGGATTACAGGCCTGTAATCCAAGGCGTGTGGATCACTTGAGGTCAGGAGTTCAAGATCAGCTTGGCCAACATGGTGAAACCCCATCTTTACTAAAAATACAAAAAAAAAAAAAAAAAAAAAAATTAGCCGGGTGTGATCTCAGCTACTCAGGAGGCTGAGGCAGGAGGATCACTTGAACCTGGGAGGCAGAGATTACAGTAAGCCGAGATTGCACCACTGTACTCCAGCCTGGGCAACAGAGCGAGATTCCATCTAAAAAAAAAAAAAAAAAGAAAAAAAACAGTTAAGATGGCAAATTTTATGTTCTGTGCGTTTCACCAAAATAAAAAAGAGATCAAAAAAAAAAAAAAACCTACAATAAGATACCTCTTCACACCTACTAAAATGGCTACAATAAAAACAAGTGTTGGTAAGATGTGGAGAAACTGGAACTCATGCATTGCTGGTGGGAATGTCAAATGCCATAGCCATTTTGAAAAGCAGTTTGGCAGATTCTTAAAATGTTAAACATAGCCAGGCATGGTGGCTCACACCTATAGTCCCAGCTACTCAGGAGGCTGAGTTGGGAAGATTGCTTGAGGCCAGGAATTCAAGACCAGCCTGGGCAACATAGTGAGACCCCATCTCTATGAAAAATTAAAAAATTAGCCACACATGGTGGCATGCACCTTAGCCCCAGCTACTCAAGAGGCCAAGAGAAAAGAAAAAAGAAAAGAAAAAAACGTGTAGTGTATCCATACAATGAAATATTATACTATTCACCAATAAAAAGGAATTAAGTATTGATACATGCTACCAGGTGGCTGAACTTCAAAACGTGCTGAAATGAAAGCCAGTCATAAAACGCTACGTATTTTATGTTTATGATTCCATTTATATGAAATAGCCAGAAAAGGCGAATTCATAGAAAAAGAAAGCAGATCATTGGTTGCCTGGGGTGAAATGGGGAGTGACTGACTGAAAATAGGCTCAGGGCATCTTTTTGGTTTGACAAAAATATTATTTCAATAGCAAACTGGTGCTAAAAAAATTGATAATAATAAAAGACATAGTCTAAAATTGATAGTGGCAATGGTTAATGGAAGTTTACTAAAAATTGTTAAATTTAAAATGAGCGAATTTTGTGATATGTAAATTATACCTCACTAAAACATAAAGCTTTTTTAATAAAAGGAAGTCAGACTTCTGGATTACACATTGAGGCCCACGTTGGCCAGTGAGGTGCTTTGCCAGACAATTTCCATACACTAAATGAACAATCTATAACTCCTAGATTTTGCTTAAAATATAGTTAAAACATACACACAATACATACAGGATAGGATGGTAATGATATCCTTTATAACTCTTTAGAAGTATAATGAAAAATACTTTACTGTCAACTTACAAAGGTACAAGAGGAAAATTCATTATTTTTCCACCAAGAGCTTGGGAATAGGGCCCCCACCGCGTGTCAGCTCACTGCCATGGGAACTGGGAGATGAGACCTCACTCTAGAAGCTAGAAGTCACCTGCCCCAGAGCAAGTGCTGGGGATTTCAGTGCATTCTCAATATTAACTGAGAGAACCATTAGAAGGCCAACACTAGGCTGGGCACAGAGTTTCATGCCTGTAATCCCGGTACTTTGGGAAGCTAAGGAGGGAGAGTCACTTGAAGCTGGGAGTTCAAGACCAGCCTGGGCAACATAGGGAAACCCCAGCTACACACACACACACACAAAACCCCAGCTACACACACACACACACACATATAAATTAGCTGGGCATGGTGGCTCATGCCTGTGGTCCCAGCTACCTAAGAGTCTGAGGTGGGAGGCTCGCTTGAGCCCTGGTGGTAGAGGCTGCAGTGAGCTATGATCGTGCCACTGCATTGCAGCCTGGGTAGCAGAGCAAGATTGTATCTTGCTCTGATTTAGCTCATTTAGTTTATAGGAAGAGAAGGAGAAAGAGAAAGAGAGAAGACAAGAAAGCAAGCCAGCCAGCCAACACCAAATGTCAGGTTGCATCTTTTCTCTCTCATCCTTTCATTATGGGAAAGCCTCACAGGAGGCATTTACCTTGCAAAACAACTCTTGACCTCCACTGCCCCTGGGACTGGGACAAAGCTGAAATACAAAGATAACCAAAAATAAATACATATATAAAAATTAAAATTTAAAAAAAGTGTGGGGCTTTCAAGAACCCATGTCCTTCAATGGTAATACTGACCTTAACTAATTTTCCCTGGAGACTGACCTTCCGTATCAGACCCAACCCTCCTATACAGCAGTCCCCCAAAGTGATATGTTCCAAGACCCGCAGTGGATACTTCAAACCATGGATAGTACTGAAGCCTATGATTCTGTAAAAAAATAAAATAAAATAAAAAATAAAAATACTATGATTTTTCCTATACACACATTAACTATGATAAAGCTTAATTTATAAATTAGGCACAGTAAGAGATTAACAACAACAATAATAAAAGAGAACAATTATAACAATACACTATAATAAAAGTTATGTGAATGTGTTCTCTCTCCCAAATTATCTATCTATATCTATATCTATTTTTGAGATGGAGTTTTGCTATTGTTGCCCAGGCTGGAGTGCAATGGTGCAATCTCGGCTCACTGAAACCTCTGCCTCCCGGGTTCAAGTGATTCTCCTGCCTCAGCCTCCCAAGTAGCTGGGATTACAGGAATGCGCCGCCACACCCTGCTAATTTTTTGTATTTAGTAGAGAGGGGGTTTCACCATGTTGGCCAGGCTGGTCTCAAACTCCTGACCTCAGGTGGTCCACCCGCCTCGGCCTCCCAAAGTGCTGGGATTACAGGCTTGCGCCACTGCACCCAGCCAAATTATCTTAATATTTTCAGACCAAGGCTGACTGACTTAAATGGAGGAAAACAAAACCGTGGATACGAGGGACTACAGTACTTGTTGAAATTCTTCTTTCAGACTGACGTAGAACCGTCAAACTCACCTCTTACCCCCTAGCCTGGCCAAACTTGCCTCAGACTCCTCCACTCAGACACCTGCTAGGTGCTGGGATACAGGGTGAGCAAAGTTGTCTTTGCTCTGTCATGCTTCTTGGGGAAAAAGTATTCATCAAACGTTAAGCAGTCAAAACTAATTAAGTAAACACAGAAGGAAGATTATAACTGTGGTGACAGGCAAGGAAGTGGAGGCAGGTGGATAACGGTGCATCAGAAGGTTCACTCTGGTCCAAACCTTTATCCATATTAACCCGTTTAACCACCAAAAGGTCCTACAGGTACATTCTGTTATTATCCCCATTTTAGGGATGAGAAAACAGATGCACAAGGAGGTAAAGTGCCTTGCCCTGGGTCACACAGCTCAGCAGTGGTCCAACCAGATTCACATCTAGATCTGACTCCAGAAGCCGGGTATAATCCCCAAATTCACTGCCTCCATAAATATTGAAGGAAGTCAGGAATGGAGGCAGCCACATTCTCCCAAGGGCTGATCCAGATGGCACCAGCCTGCACGTGGGGAGCACGCGCCAAGATGGGAAATCAAGCGGACAAGCCCGCAGGCCGCAGGGAAGGCCGGAGGGACCCTGAGCAGCTGCTGGATCTCCCTGAGTTCTGAGGTCAACATGCCTGTTTCTCAGCTAGGGAAACTGAGGCCCACAAGGAGTAGGAAAACTGAGGATCTGAGGTGCTCCTGGGCCTCCCAAGCTCCCCCTCTGTGAGGTGGTAGGGGTGCAGGGGCTGCAGAAGTCAAGGCTGCAGTGAGCTAGGATTGCCTCACTACTCCAGCCTGGGTGACAGAGTAAGACCCTGTCTCAAAAAAATAAAAATAAATAAAAATAAAAGAGGCCAGATGTGGTGGCTCATGCCTGTAATCCCAGTACTTTGGGAGGCCGAGGTGGGCAGATCACCTGAGGTCAGGAGTTTGAGACCAGCCTGGCCAACATGGCAAAACTCTATCTCTACCAAAAATACAGAATTCAGCCGGGCATGGTGGCAGGCGCCTGTATTCCCAGCTACATGGGAGGCTGAGGCAGAAGAATCGCTTGAACCTGGGAGGCAGAGGTTGCAGTGAATCGAGGTCATGCCATTGCACTCCAGCCTGGGCAATAAGAGTGAAATTCCATCTCAAAGAAAAAAAAAAGAGAGAGAGAGAAAGACATTTGCGTGCCAGAAATTGTTCAAAACACTGGGGGTATGGCAGAGAAGACAAAATTTCTGTGGTCATCAGCTTACATTCTAGTATGAAAAGACAACAATGAACCAACACAGCTTATCACCCACAGCTGAGATTCATTTTACATCACTTCTCAGTACACACACAGACACAGACACATCTATATAAAACTGAAACTCAAGTTTTACAGAACAATGCTTACCTCATAGCCTGTTAGCTCCTCAAAAGACCACCAAAAAACCAGCCATCAAGCAAAGCTAACTTTGTTAGATGTTCTGCAGTCATGGAGACCACCATCTTGACACTCTTCGTAGTATCTCAGAGAGGGGAAGGTGAGGAAAGGAAATGTATATTATTGGGATCGGGGCTCAGTGGTTCAAGGCAGGTCTTTCAAGACAGAAATTGATTGGGATTGGGCACATTTCAGGACATAATACTTTAGGATTGGTGAACACATCAAGGCAAGGGTCTTAAAACCAGCTCAATTAGTGAAACTGCTGTTTGATAGGCAAGCTGTTTTCCCAGATGAGCAATCTATTATCCAGATGGGAGAGCTCATTCAGCAAACTGTCCAGATAAATTGGCTTGGATGAATTCCCTAAAGCAACAGAATCGGTTCTTACTGGTTTACAGCCTTATCTTACTACACACAGCATCATTTTTGCTGTATTCTATGGATCCAAGCAATGGCAAAGAGAACCCCGATTCAAGAGAAGGGGACTTAGACCCTGTGATGTAAGGAATGTTAAAGAATTTACAGCCATCTTAAATTCTCCATGCTGGGATTACTTGGAAAATAAGGAGTTCCTTCTTCTGCGCTAAAGAAAGAAGAGGAACCAAGGAGAAGCAGGCAGCATGGATTGGCTGGGCATGGCCAGTGGAACTTTCCTTCCAGCATGGAGAACTACATGTGACTTCTCCTGTCGTTGCCGGTCTCACCTTTGGGTCTCAAGATTGGGTCTAGTCTTCCTAGACACTTTCTCTCTCCTTTCTTGGGAGCCACATCAAAAGGTGAATTAGGCTGTTCCTTGGGTCTATGATTATAGCAATTTTCAGAAAGGTTTTTAAGGAAGTCTTTTTCCCATGTTCTTGTCTCTGAAAGGGTGTTCCACTTGTTCAGGGTATGGAATGGGGAATAATGAGGTGACCAGCCTACAAAGCTGGAAACATACATAGCAATCATTTTTTCCTCTGAACATTGGCTATTGAATGAGCCATTTATAACCACCTATTAATATCATACCCAGAAATAAGCAACAAAATTCATAAATCTAGAAAAAAAGTAACAAAAGCTATTATTGGCCAGGCACAGTGGCTCACACCTGTAATCCCAGCATTTTGGTAGGCCAAGCCAGGAGGATAACTTGAGGCCAAGAGCTTGAGACCAACCAGGGCAACATATCAAGACCCTGTCTCTATAAAAAAATTTAAAAATTAGCCGAATGTGGTGATGTGCACCTGTAGTCCCAGCTACTTGAGAGGCTGAGACAGGAGGATCACTTAAGCCCAGGAGTTCAAGGCTGCAGTGAACTATGATTGCACCACTGCACTCCAGCCTGGGTGACAGGGTGAAACCCCATCTCTTAAAAAAAAATTATCTCCATCTTTACATTCAAGTAAATGAGCAAAGAATGGAGAGCAGAGTAACTAGACTATATCAAAGATTTAAAAGGCAAAAAAAGAAAAGCAAGGTGAGGTTTTGATTTGGAATTTGGAGTAGAAACTGTCTATTTTGTATGTCATCTACTTGATCTCATAGTCTCATGTAGCTGTTTTTCTTCCTGTTACTGTCTGTTTCTAAAGGACTCTGAGCATCTTCCTATGGCTGTCTAATTGGCAAAGGATGAAACTCTGTGTTACTCCAGCTGAGAGACATGAGTCCAGGAATGGGTACCCTGGAGCTTCACCACTGCGCCAGTGCTCAAAGTACCTGGTGGGTCAAGGTGGCACAGAACAGTGTCTCCCTGCTCCTTCCCTCAAAGCAAAACTATAAATCCCGGAAACAATGCAAGAGGCAACCAAGAGAGAAATCTGAAAGACAGTAAGAAGAAGGCAAACTGGTCTGGGGCCCCAAGACTGGAAGAACAACAAAGCAGGAGGACATCTTATGTTCCCCCCAAACCCAACCCAGACCTGGCATTTCCCAACCCACACTGTTGTTACAGAAACCAGCCCAGATATGGTCATTTCTCCCCAAGACTGAACAGGACCTCTGACAACATCAGGGTAGTCCAACACTACCAGCAGGGGGACAGATTGGAAGTCCCACCAACACTAAGCAGCCAGGGTGAGCATTCGCTGGGCCCAAGAGTCCTCTCCCCTGCCAAGAGGTGCCAAAGCAGACAGGAGGAACTGGCAGGAGGCACCCAGCCACACAGAGCAAGCAGACTGCTACAGGAGCCTCTTTGTCCCCATGGAACTAAGACTCCATTCCCCCACATCTGGGCAAGAACTGTAAGAGGGACGTGGCCAGGACGAGAAGCCTGGCTCTGGGAGCCTCTTTGACCCTGTGAGCCTGGTACTCCCCTCCCCTGACTGGAAGAAGCACTGAGGCAGCTGGAGGGCACTGGTGGGAAGATCCTAGCATGACAAACACCTAGTTCAGGAAATACTCTCCATCCCCAATACAAGGCACCAGCCAGGAGAGCCTCTTTGTCTCATGGGCCTGAGACTCCCCTCTTCCACCTGCTCAGGCAGCATGAGCAGAGACCAGCAGGAGTCCCAGAGGCACAGAAAACCAAGCAGGCCTCTAAGACATTGAAAATTAAACTGTCATTGGAACCACAGCCCACAAAAGTAGCTAGGACCTCCATGCCAAACCTAAAAAGGATGCTTACCTACTAAAATAAGAGATTTAAAGAGAACCCAGAGTATCCTAACATGATATCTAATTTACAATCCAAAACCACCTGTCACTGGGCACAGTGGCTCATGCCTGTAATCCCAGAACTTTGCCAGGCCAAGGTGGGTGGATCACTTGAGCCCAGGAGTTCAAGACCAACTTGGGCAATATGGCAAAACCTCATCTCTACAGAAAATACAAAAATTAGCCAGGTGTGGTGGTGCGCACATGTGGTCCCAGCTAGTTGGGAGGCTGAGGTGGGAGGATTGCTTGAACCTGGGAGATAGAGGCTGGACTGAGCCAAGATTGCACCACTGCACTCAAGCCTGGGCAGTAGAGCGGGACCCTATCTCAAAAAAATAAACAAATAAATCACCTGTCATACCAAGAACCAGGAAAAATGACCATTTGAATGAGAAGATGCAATCAACTGAGAAGATGAATCTGATGTTGGAATTATCTGACAAGGATTTCAAAGCAGCCAACACGAAAATTCTCCAACAATCAATTACAAGTCCTCTTAAAACATGAAAAATGAAAAATCTCAGCAAAGAACTAGAAGCTATAAAAAAGAACCAAATGGATTTGCTTCTGGGTATATACACAAAAGAAGTGAAAGCATCCCACTTGAGAGCTGTTGAAGAATAAAAAATAAATAAATAAATGTAAAAGTGAAAGTGGTGTACAGTCCTATGGCATTAAATGCATTCACATGTTGTGCAACCATCACCTTCATCCATCTCCCAAACTCTTTTCTTCCTGCAAAACCCAAAATCTTTACACATTGAACAGTACTCCCCTTCAGTCCCTGGCAACCACTGTTCTACTTTCTGTCTCTATGAATTTGACTTATTCTAGATGCCTCATAAGATCCTCAAGCTTCATCTATGTTGTAGCATGTGTCAGAATTTCCTTCCTTTTTGAAGCTAAGGTTCCATTGTGTATTGTTATAGACTGAATATTCATGTTCCCCTAAAGTTAATATGTTGAAGTCCTAATTCCTAGCGTGACTATATTTGAAGATGGAGCATCTAAGGAAGTAATTAAGGTTAAATGAAGTCATAGGTTTGGTCAACAATTGGACAAGACTAGTGTGCTTACAAGAAAAGACATCAGAGAGCTTGTGCTCTCTCTCCCAGGGGCATGCACCAAAGAAAGTCCATGTGAGGACACAGCAAGAAGGCTGCTGATGCAAGCCATGAAGAGAGCCCTCATCAGAAACCAAATTGCCTGGAATCTTCATCTGGGACTTCCTAACCTCCAGAACTGTGAGAAAGTAAATTTCTGTTGTTTAAGCCACTCAGTCTATGGTATTTTATGGCAACCTGAGCAGACTAACACGTGTGTATATACCACATTCTCTTTATCTATTATCTGTTGATGGACACCCGAGTTGCTTCCACTTTTTAGTTACTGTGAATAATGCTGCTGTGAAGATGAGTTATCTCTTTGAGACCAGACTCAGTGGTTCACACCTGTAATCCCAGCACTTTGGGAGGCCAAGGCAAGTAGATCACTTGAGACAGGAGTTTGAGACCTGCCATGATTGCGACACTGCACTCCAGCCTGGTTATCAGAACAAGACCCTGTCTCAAAAACAATAAAAAATAAAAATAAAAGCAAGTATCTCTTTGAGACTCTGCTTTCAATTCTTTTGGGTATACACCTAGACGTGGAATTGATAGATTGTATGGTAATCAAATCTTAGTTTTGTGAGGAAGCACCACACTGTTTTCCACAGCAGCTGCCTCATTTTACCTTCCCACGCAGTGTACCCAAAGGTTCCAGTTTCTCCACATTCTTCTCTTACCTTGTCTTCCTGGACAAGATTTCCCTGGGACAAATAATTAAGCCACGTGGTCTCAGCTCTCATTCCTGATATTGAAGCAGTATGAATGGAAGTAGTCTCAGCCATCACACTTATTAAATGTGATAGGCTCTCATATTTTCTATTTTATTTTTTAATAAATTTATATCTAAAATTTTAAAATACTTGTCCAGGCCCACTGGATTTCAAAACCCAGTAATGAGTGATAACCAGCAACTAGAAAACATCACTGAACTAGATCATTTCAAATGTGTAATTACTCTGAACATCAAAAAATGAAAGAAGGGAAAACTGGCTGGCCATGTGTAGAAAGCTGAAACTGGATCCCTTCCTTACACCTTATACAAAAATTAATTCAAGATGGATTAAAGACTTAAACGTTAGACCTAAAACCATAAAAACCCTAGAAGAAAACCTAGGCGTTACCATTCAGGACATAGGCATGGGCAAGGACTTCATGTCTAAAACACCAAAAGCAATGGCAACAAAAACCAAAATTGACAAATGGGATCTCATTAAACTAAAGAGCTTCTGCACAGCAAAAGAAACTACTATCAGAGTGAACAGGCAACCTACAAAATGGGAGAAAATTTTCGCAACCTACTCATCTGACAAAGGGCTAATATCCAGAATCTACAATGAACTCCAACAAATGTACGAGAAAAAAAACAAACAACCCCATCAAAAAGTGGGCAAAGGATATGAACAGACACTTCTCAAAAGAAGACATTTATGCAGCCAAAAGACACATGAAAAAATGCTCATCATCACTGCCAGTCAGAGAAATGCAAATCAAAACCACAATGAGATACCATCTCACACCAGTTAGAATGGCAATCATTAAAAAATCAGGAAACAACAGGTGCTGGAGAGGTTGTGGAGAAATAGGAACACTTTTACACTGTTGGTGGGACTGTAAACTAGTTCAACCATTGTGGAAGTCGGTGTGGTGATTCCTCAGGGATCTAGAACTAGAAATACCATTTGACCCAGCCATCCCATTACTGGGTATATACCCAAAGGACTATAAATCATGCTGCTATAAAGACACATGCACAGGTATGTTTATTGCGGCACTATTCACAATAGCAAAGACTTGGAACCAACCCAAATGTCCAACAATGATAGACTGGATTAAGAAAATGTGGCACATATACACCATGGAATACTATGCAGCCATAAAAAATGATGAGTTCATGTCCTTTGTAGGGACATGGATGAAATTGGAAATCATCATTCTCAGTAAACTATCGCAAGGACAAAAAAACAAACACCACATATTCTCACTCATAGATGGGAATTGAACAATGAGAACACATGGACACACGAAGGGGAACATCACACTCTGGGGACTGTTGTGGGGTGGGGGGAGGGGGGAGGGATAGCATTAGGAGATATACCTAATGCTAAATGGCGAGTTAATGGGTGCAGCACACCAGCATGGCACATGTATACATATGTAACTAACCTGCACATTGTGCACATGTACCCTAAAACTTAAAGTATAATAATAAAAAAAAAAAAAGAAAGAAGATAATGTGATAGAGTGTATAGGAGGTTAATGGTGGGCCCCTGCAATGTATGTCCACCCAGAACCTGCGAATGTGACCTGATTTGGAAAAGGGGCTTTGCAGGTGTGATTAAGTTAAAGATCTCAAGATAAGATCATCCTAGATTCCATGGGTGGGACGTCAATCTAATGGCAAGTATCCTTAGAAGAGAATAGAAAGGGGCTGGACGTGGTGGCTCATGCCTATAATTCCAGCACTTCGGGAGCCCAAGGCAGAAGGATCACTTGAGCCCAGGAGTTTGAGACCAGCATGGGCAACAGCAAGACCCTATCTCTACAAAAAATTTAAAAATTAGCCCAGCGTGATGACGTGTGTCCATATTCTCTACTATTCCAGAGGCTGAGGCAGGAGCATTTCTTAAGCCCAGGGGTTCAAGGCTGTTGTGAGCTGTGATCATGCCACTGCACTGTAGCCTAGGCAACAAAGTGAGACCTTTTCTCAGAAAAAAAAAAAAAAAGATAAGAGAAAGAGAGAAGACTCAGGGAATGAGGTGATGTGGGTGATGCGAAGATGAAGGCGAAGGTTGTTGGAGTAATGCATCCACAAGCCAGCAAATGCCAAGGATTGCTGGTAGCCACCAAAAAGTAAAACAGAGGCATGGAACACATTCTCCCTCAGGGCTTCCAGAAGGAAAGAACTCTGTCAAGACCTTGATTTGGGACTTCTGGCCTCCAGAACTGTGAGTGAATAAATTGCTGTTTTAAGCCCGTTAAGTTCATGGTAATTTGTTTGGTGGCCCTGGGGAATGGGTTCAGAGATAGATGGGCAAGTCAGGAAAGCCATTCTGAGGAGGTGACCTTGAAGCTAGGTTTTGGATGAGAAGTTGCCAGTCTCAGGAAGAACTGGGGGAAGAGATCCAGGCAGAGAGAATAGCAAATGCAGAGACTCGGGCAGGACAGGATTGATACATGTGAGAGCTGACAGAAGGCCAGTGAGCCTGCAGAACAGAGGCGAACATGCAGTTGCAGATGGAGGTGACATTGGCTGTGAAGGGCAGGATGGTATCGAAGAGCATGAGGCAGGAGCATCGGGTGGGGAAGCGGGAGGTGTCAGCCATGGAGCACAAACTTTCAGTTACGCACGATGAATCAGTTCTGGCAATCTAATGTACAGCAAGATGACTGTAGCTGAAAATACTGTATTATATACCTGAAATTTCCTGAAAGTGGCCAGGCACGGTGGTTCCCACCTATAATCCCAGCACTTTGGGAGGCGGAGACAGGCAGATCGCCTGAGGTCAGGAGTTTGAGACCAGCCTTGTCAACATGATGAAACCCCATCTCCACTAAAAATACAAAAATAAATAAATAAATATATATATATTAGTCAGGTGTGGTGGCTCGTGCCTGTAATCCCAGCTACTCAGGAGGCTAAGGCAGGAGAATCGCTTGAGCCTGGGAGGCAGAGGTTACAGTGAGCCGAGATCGCACCACTGCACTCCAGCCTGGTCAACAGAGCGAGACTCCATTTCAAAAATAAATAAATAAATAAATAAATATGCTGAAAGTAAATCTGAAGTATTCTCACCAGAAAAAAGTCACTATGTGATGATAGGTATGTTAATTAGCCTGATTGTTGTAATTATTCCACAATGTGTGTGTGTGTATCAAAACATCATGTCCTACACCTGAAATGTATGCCTTTTTTTTTCTTAAGAGACAGGGTCTCACTCTGTTGCCCAGGCTGGAGTGCAGATGTATAATCATAGCTCACTGTAACCCTGAATTTCTGGCCTCAAACAATCCTCCTTCCTCAGCCTCCCAAATAGCCAGGACTACATGTGCATACCACTACATCTGGCTAATTTTTACATTTTTTTCGTAGAACAGGGTCTCACTATGTTGCCCAGGCTGGCCTTGAGTTCCTGGCCTCAAGAGATCCTCCCACCTAGGCCTTCCAAAGGGCCAGGATTACAGGCATGAGCCACCTCACCCAGCCCTTATGAATCTTATTTGTCAATTATACCTCAGCAAAGCTGGAACAATTTTTTCAGTAAATAAAATTATGCTTGATCCTTTCAAAAAATAAAAAATAAACAGGAGAGTTTGACCTAATTTAGGTGAGGGTATAGGTAGATAAATTTGCGTAGGAGAGTAACTAAGCAAAGGATGTTGTGGGGAAAAAAGGAATTCTAGGCTGCAAAGAAGTTTGTATAAAGGCCTTGACGCAGAAACAAAGCAGAGATTTAGAGAAACATGTATTCAAAGTGGCCAGGTTCACACATGCCCAAACTCACGCTCATATACTGTTGGAGGGAGTTAGCACCTCTTAGTCCGTAGCCCCTTAGGAGCATAGCATAGCAATATGTTTCCACAAATTTGACAATTGTCTGTATCCCTTGAAACAACAATTGCATTGCTAGAAATCTAGTTCATATAAAAGTTTATACATTTGCACAAAGATATGTGTTCATGAATGTAATGGTTAATTTTGTGTCAACTTAACTGGGCCAAGTTATCCAACTATTTGGACAAACATCATTCTGCACGTTTCTGTGAAGGTGATTTGAAATGAGATTGGCATTTAAATCAGGGGACTCTGAGTAAAGCAGACTGCCCTCTACCATGTGGGCAGACTTCATCCAATCAGGTGAAGGCTTGAATCCAATGAAAGACTGACTTCCCCCCAGCTAGAGGGGATTTTCCCGCAGAAGTCCTTTGGACTTGAACTGCAACATCCATCGGCTCTTCCCTGGGTCTCCAGCCTGACAACTACCCTGTAGATTTTGGACTTGCCAGCCTCAATAATCATGTGCACCATTTACTTAAAATAAATCTCTTTGTGTGTGTCTGTCTCTCAACACACACACACACACATATAGATTTTTATACGTATGAGTATTAGTCAGGATTCTCCAGAGAGACAAAACCAAGAGGATATATATATATATATATATATATCCATTCTTGCATTGCAATTAAAAAAATACCTGAGGCTGGGTGATTTATAAAGAAAAGAGGCTAATTTGGCTTGCAGTTCTGCAGGCTGTACAGGAAGCATGGTGCTGGCATCTGCTCAGCTTCTGGTGAAGCCTCAAGGAGCTTTTACTCATGACAGAAGGTAAAATAAAAGCAGGCATGTCACATGGCAAGAGAGGGAGCAAGAGAGAGGGGAGGCACCAGGCTCCTTAAACAACCAGCTCTCTTCTGAACTAACAGAGCCAGGATGCACTGGTTATTGTGAGGATGGCACTCAGCCATTTATGGGGGACCCACCCCAACGAGCCAAACACCTCCCACCAGGCCTAATCTCCAACAGTGGAGGTCACACTTCAACATGAGATTTAGAGGGACAAACATCCAAACTATATCAAAGCCCATGTTAAATTCACTCATTTTTGCTCCTAATGTCCCTTATTTGGCTTTGTTTATTCTTTCCTCACTATAGGATAGGATGGAAATCCCTACATCCCTGCCACTCTCCCTCCCTCCCTCTTCTCCACCCTTCCTTTAACAACCATTTATCGAGCATATATTATGTGCTAAACAATGTTCCAGGTGCCTTGGTGAACCAAACAGCCAAGATCCCTCAGGGAGCTTTCAGGCTGTTCAGGAAGCCAGACATTAAGCAAACACACAGTAGTGAATCATAAACTGCCAAAAGTGATTAACAGTTGGAAGGGAGAGAACAGGGTGTTCCTTCTGGCTACAAAAGGGCAGGATTGGACAATATTGAATAGGAAGTTCAAAAAAGTTCAAAAAAGTTCTCAGAAGTAGAGGCATTTGGCCAGGCACAGTGGCTCATGCCTGTAATCTCAGCACTTTGGGAGGCCAAGGTTGGTGGATCACCTGAGGTAAGGAGTTCAAGACCAGCCTGGCAAACGTGGTGAAACCCTCTCTCTACTAAAAATACAAAAATTAGCCAGGCGTGGTGGTGCACACCTGTAATCCCAGCTACTCAGGAGGCTGAGGCAGAAGAATCGCTTGAACCTGGGAGGCGGAGGTTGCAGTGAGCTGAGATCACGCCACTGCGCTCCCGCCTGGGCGACAGAGCAAGACTCCATCTCAAAAAAAAAAAAAAAAAAAAAGAGGAAGAAGAAGAAGAAGAAGTGAAGAAGTAGAGGCATTTGAGATAGATGTTAGCCGGGCAGAGGGTGGGAGCCCTTCCTACCAGAGGGTAAACCCTGCCTGGCTGTTGCTGCTTTCCTGGACTGAGAAAGAGGAACCGACCAGAGTCGTGAGACTGGCCAATCTTGGATGAGGGTGCTAGTTTTATAACATAAAGTTGAAGAAGTAGCTGGGGCTAGGTTGCACATCCAGGTAAGGAATTTGGGCTATATTTTAAGAGCAATGAAAGGGAAGACATATAACTTAGATTTTATTTGTTTGTTTTGAGAGCCATAGTCTCACTCTGTCATCCAGGCTGGAGTGCCCTGGCATGATCGTAGCTCTCTGCAGCCTCAAACTCCTGGGCTCGAGAGATCCTCCTGCCGTGATTGCTTATTTTATTTTATTTTATTTTATTTTATTTTATTTTTTATTTTATTTTATTTTATTTCATTTTATTTATTTTATTTTATTTTATTTTATTTTATTTTGTAGAGATGGGATCTTGCTTTGTTGCCCAGGCTGGTCTCGAACTCTTGGCCTCAAGCAATTCTACCACCTGAGTCTCCCAAAGTGCTGGGGTTGTAGGAGTGTGCCAACATCCCAGCCTAATTAATATTTGTAAAATCCTCTTTTAAATCCACAGTATGGATAAAATGACAAATCATTATTGAAGGACATTAAAGAACGTGTAAATATATGAAAAGCTGTCCTATGTTTTTGGTGGAATAGTCAATATTATCAAGATGTTCTAGAGTCAATGCAATTCCAAAGTCTCAACATAGATTTTCATAAAACCAGTTGGGTCTAAAGTGGATGTGGAAGAACAAAGTGCCAAGAATACTCAAGACACTGCTTAACCACAATAGTGTGGTATTGACAGGGATAGACATATTGACAAAGGGAACTGAGGACAGGGCAGAAAGGGACCCATACACTTGGTGAAGCTTGATCATGACAGCCTTGCCCCAGCAGGTCAGTGGGAAAAGAATGGGCTATTTAGTAAATGGTACTGGGACAATTGTTAACCCATATGGGAATAAAGAGAACTTGCATAAATGCCTGGTGTTAAGAGATTCAAAGTTTCAAAATTTTCTTTAGCAGAAGACTTTGTACAATATCTTTATGACCTCAGAAATGAGAAGAATTTTTTAAACAAGATCCAAAAAATACTATAAAGGAAACTATTGACAAATTTGACTAAATTAAAATTAAGAATTCTGTTCATCATCCTTTGCTGATAAAGGAAGTGAAAAAATGAGATATAAGCTGGGAGATGATACTTACATTAAATATAATCAATAAAATATTAGTATCCATGAAATATAAAAACTTTAACAAATCGCGAAGACAAAAAATCCACTAATAAAATGGCAAAAGACATGAAAAGGCATATCACTACATCATAATGAGATATCATCTTACACCCACTGGACAGGCACAAATTAAAAGTGAGGATGTAGAGCAAATGTCAATTCTTATTCTGGGTTGGGGAGGAGTCAATTACTATAACTACATTGCAGAACCATTTGGCTTATCTGATAAAGTTGAATATGTCCATATATACCCCATGGCTCAGCAATTCCACTCCTACGTCTATGCTCAAATTGCCCTATGCCTCATCATCTGTGTATGCGTACATATATGCACTCAACGTTTTTCACACTACGAATTTGTTAGACATGAAATCCTTTTGTAACCTGTATCAGCTTCTTCTTCTTTTTCCTTTTCTGTAGAGACAGGGTCTTGCTCTGTCACCCAGGCTGAAGTGCAGTGATGTGATCATAGCTTACTGCAGCCTCAAAATCCTGGGCTCACGCAATCCTCCCACCTCAGCCTCCCGGTTAGCAATGCAATGGACAGTTGCAATGATTCCCACTCCCCACCTCCCCTCTGGAACCCCTGCACCCCCAATAATTCTCCATAGTGCAACCCAAGAGGGCATGTTCCCCTTTTATTCCTTTTAAAATGACGAAATATTTAATATGTACAAAAACATGTAAGTACACATATGTAAGCATATGGAGGTGGTGAGGCATGACCATAAAACAGCCCCTGTGAGCCCTCCTTTCACCCTAGGAAATGGAACAGTAGCAAATCCTCTGATGTCTCATTTGTCACCTCCATATGCTTACATATATGTACTCATATATTTTTGTACATATTAAATACTTTTTCATTTTAAAGGAGATAAAAGGGGAACATGCCCTCTTGGATTGCACTATAAAGAATTACCAGAGATGCAGGGGTTCCAAGTGTGAGCCAGTGTACCTGGCTAACATCTTCTAAAAAAATGAAATAGAATAGCATAGAAAATGCCACCAAAGTGCATCACCAAAAGTCACAATAACTACATGTGTCTGTGTGTACTGGGTCATGGCATTAAAGACACTTCTTATCAAGAGTGGAGGGAGAGAAAAGTACTAACTATTTTTTAGCCACTACCCAAGAGAATCTCCTGTACACCAGGAGACAGGTACAAGCATTGTGCATAACAGAAATAAGGAGAAGAGAAAAGAAGAAGCAACCAAATGGCTATCAACAGTAGAATGAATGTATAAATCATGGATTTTACAATGGATCATTCAATAGTGGTGAAAATGACTGACTGATGGCTACATACATCAACACAGACGAATCTTAGAATTAATAATGGTAAACAAGCAAACGAATTTCAAAGGAATATTCACAATATGACACTATTTTAATAAAATTTACAAACAAGCAAAACCAAATAATAAATTACTTAGGAATACTACACACGTAGTAAAGCTCTAAAGGAAAGCAAGGGAATAATTTTAGAAAGAACCAGCAATCCCAGCACTTTGGAAGCCCAAGGCGGGTGGATCACGAGGTCAGGAGATCAAGATCATCCTGGTCAACATGGTGAAACCCCATCTCTACTAAAAATACAAAAATCAGCAGGGCGTGGTGGTGTGCGCCTGTAGTCACAGCTCAGGTAACAGAATCACTTGAACCCAGGAGGTGGAGGTTGCAGTGAGCCGACATCGCACCACTCCCCTCCAGCCTGGGAGACAGAGTGAGACTTCCATCTCAAAAAAAAAGAAAAAAAGGCCGAGTGCAGGGGTTCACGTCTGTAATCCCAGACTTTGGGAGGCTGAAGCGGGTGGATCACGAGGCAAGGAGTTCAAGGCCAGCCTGACCAACATGGTGAAACCCCGTCTCTACTAAAAATACAAAAATAAAAAAATTAGCTGGGCATGGTGGTGCACACCTGTAATTCCAGCTACTGAGGCAGGAGAATCGCTTGAACCCAGGAGGTGGAGGTTGCAGTGAGATGAGATCGTGTCATTGCACTCCAGGCTGGATGACAGAGCCATACTCTGTCTCAAGAAAGAAAGAAAGAGAGAGAGAGAGAGAAATAAAGAAAGAAAGAAAGAGAGAGAGAAAGAAAGAAAGAAAGAAAGAAAGAAAGAGAGAGAGAGAGAAAGAAAGAAAGAAAGGGGAGAGGGAGGGAGGGAGGGAAAGAAAGAAAGGAGGGAGGGAGGGAGGGAAAGAAAGAAAGAAGGGAGGGAGGGAGGGAGGGAAGGAAAGAAAGAAAGAAAGAAAGAAAGAAAGAGAGAGAGAAAGAAAGAAAGAAAGAAAGAAAGGGGAGAGGGAAGGAGGGAGGGAAAGAAAGAAGGGAGGGAGGGAGGGAGGGAAGGAAAGAAAGAAAGAAAGGAAGAAAGAAAGAAAGAAAGAAAGAAAGAAAGAAAGAAAGAAAGAAAGAAAGAAAGAAAGAAAGAAAAAGAAAGAGAAAGAAAGAAAGAAAACCAGTTTCCAAGAGTATTGAGAAGGGCAAATGAGACATAACAGGATTTGCTACTGTTCCATTTCCTAGGGTGCAAGGGGTGCTTACAGGGGCTGTTTAATGGCCATGCCTCACCACCTCCATATGCTTACATATATGTACTTATATGTTTTTGTACATATTAATTATTTTGTCATTTTAAAAGGGATGAAAGGGGAACATGCACTCGGGTTGCAATATGGAGAAATACAGGGGGTGCAGGGGTTCCAGAGTGGAAGTGGGGAGTGGGAACCATCGCAACTGTCCAGCTGAAAAATAACAGCCATAAAAAAGAACAAAATCATGTTTTTTGTGGGAACATGGATGGAGCTGGAGGCTATTATCCTCAGCAAGCTAATGCAAGAAGAGAAAACCAAATACTACATGTTCTCACTTATAAGTGCAAGCTAAATGATGAGAACTCATACATCAACACAGATGAATCTTAGAATTAATAATGGTAAGCAAACCAATTTCAAAGGAATATTCACAATGTGACACTATTTTAATAAAATTAAAAACAAAGAAGGAAACAAGACACTGAGGTCTACTTAAGAGTGGAGAATGGGAGGAGGAAGAGGAGCAGAAAAGATAACTATTGGGTACTGGGCTTTATTCCTGGGCAATACAATTTGGCTCTATGCCCCCACGCAAATCTCATCTTGAATTGTAATCCCCACATGTCAGAGTAGGGGCCTGGTGGGAGATGAGTGGATCATGGGGGTGAATTTCTCCCTTGCTGTTCTCATGAGAGGGAGTGAGTTCTCACGAGAGCTGGTGGTTTTAAAGTGTGGCACTTCCCCCCTTGCTCGCTCTCTCTCCTGCTGCCATGCAAGACATGCCTCCTTCCCTTTTCACCCTCCATTATGATTGTAAGTTTCCTGTCTGGGCATGGTGATTCATGCCTGTAATCCCAGTACATGGAGGTCTAGACAGGTGGATCACTTGAGGTCAGGAGTTTGAGACCAGCCTGGCCAACATAGTGAAACCCCATCTCTAATAAAAATTTAAAAATTAGCCAGATGGTGAAACCTTGTCCCTACTAAAATACAAAAAGTTAGCCAGATGTGGTGGTTCATGCCTGTAGTCCCAGCTACTCAGGAGGCTGAGGCACGAGAATCACTTGAACCTGGGAGGTGAAAGTTGCAGTGAGCCGAGATTGTGCCACAGCACTCCAGCCTGGGTGACAGAGAGAGACTCTGTCTCAAAAAAAAAAAAAAATTAGCCAAGTATGTTGGCATGCACCTGTAGTCCCAGCTAGTCTGGAGTCTGAGGCACAAGAATCACTTCAACTTGGGAGGTCAGGGGTGCAGTGAGTTGAGATTGTGCCATTGCACTCCAGCTGGGGTGACAGAGTAAAACCCTGTCTCAGGAAGAAAAAAAAAAAAAAGATTTTAAGTGTCCTGAGGCCTCCCCAGCCATGCAGAACTGTGAGTCAATTAAATCTCTTCTCTTTAAAAACTACCCAGACTCAGGTATGACTTTATAGCAGTGTAAGAATGGACTAATATAGAAAATTGGTACCAAGAGTGGGGTACTGCTATAAGGATACCTGAAAATGTGGAAGTGACTTTGGAACTGAGTAATGAGCAGAGGTTGGAACAGTTTGGAGAGCTCAGAAGAAGACAAAGATGTGGGAAAGTTTGGAACTTCCAAGAGACTTGTTGAATGGTTTTGACCAAGATGCTGATAGTGATATGGACAATGAGGTCCAGGCTGAGGTGGTCTCAAATGGAGATGAGGAACTTAATGGGAAATGGAGTAAAGGTCTCTCTTGCTATGCTTTAGTGAAGAGACTGGCGGCATTTTGCCCCTGCCCTAGAGATCTGTGGAACTTTGAACTTGAGAGATGATTTATGGTATCTGGACAAAGAAGTTTCTAAGCAGTAAAGTGTTCAAGAAGTGACCTGGCTATTTCAAAAAGTGTATGCGCATATGTTTGAAGAAAGAGATGGTCTGAAATTGGGACTTATGTTTAAAAGGAAAGCAGAGTATAAAAGTTAGGAAAATTTGCAGCCTGACCACATGGTAGAAAAGAAAAACCCATTTTCTGGAGAGAAATTCAAGCCACTGGTGGCAGAAATTTGCATAAGTAAAGAGAAGCTGGATGTTAATAGCTAAGACAATGGGGAAAATGTCTTCAGGATATTTCAGCGATCTTCATAGCAGCCCCTCCCATCTGAGGCCTGGAGGCCCAGGAAAGAAAAATGGTTTCGTGGTAGGCCAGGCCCAGGACCCCACTGCTCTGTGCAGCCTCAGGGCATGGCACCCTGCATCCCAGCTACTCCAGCTCCAGCCATGGCTAAAAGGGGCCAAGGTATAGCTCCAGCTTTTGCTTCAGAAGGTGCAAGCCCCAAGCCTTAGTGGCTTCCACATAGTGTTGGACCAGAGGATGCACAGAAGACAAGAGTTGAGCTTTAAAAACCTCCCTCTAGATTTCAGAGGATGTATGGAAACTCCAGGATGTCCAGGCAGAAGTTTGCTGCAAGGATGGAACCTTCATGGAGAATCTCCACTAGGGCAATGCAGAGGGGAAGTGTAAAGTTGGAGCCCCCACACAGAGTCTCCACTGGGGCATTACCTAGTGGAGCTGTGAGAAGAGGGCTGCAGTCTTCCAGATCCCAGAATCATATATCCACCAACAGCTTGCACTGTGCACCTGGAAAAGCTGCAGGCACACAACACCTGCCCATGAAAGCAGCCATGGGGGCTGTACCCTGCAGAGCCACAGGGACAGAGTTGCCCAAGCCCTAGGGAGCCCACCCCTGCATCAGCATGCCCTGGATGCAAGACATGAAGTCAAAGGAGATTATTTCAGACCTTTAAGATTTAATGACTTCCCTTCTGGGTTTCAGATTTGCATGAGGCCTGTAGCCCCTTTGTTTTGGCCAATTCCTCCCACTTGGAACAGGAACATTTATCCAATGCCTGTACCCCTATTGTATCTTGGAAGTAACTAACTTGTTTTTGATTTTACAGGCTCATAGGCAGAAGGGACTTACGTTGTCTCAGATGAGACTTTGGACTGGGACTTTTGAGTTAATGCTGGAATGAGTTAAGACTGTGGGACTGTTGGAAAGGCATGATGTGTTTTGAAATGTGAAAAGAACATGAGACTTGGGAGGGGCCAGAAGCAGAAATATATGGTTTGGCTCTGTGTCTTCACCCAAATCTCATCTCAAATTGTAATCCCCACATGTTGGAGCAGCGGCCTAATGGGAGATGATTGGATCATGGGGGCAGATTTCTCCCTTGCTGTTCTCATGATAGGGAGTGAGTTCTCATGAGAGCTGATGGTTTTAATGTGTGGCACTTCCCTTCCTGCTCACTCTGTCCCCTGCCTCGATGTAAGACATGCCTTTCTTCCCTTTTCCCCTTTTCACCTTCCACCAGGATTGTAAGTTTCCTGAAACCTCCCCAGCCATGCAGAATTGTGAGTCAATTAAACCTCTTCTTTATGATTACCCAGTCTCAGGTATATCTTTATAGAAGTGAGAGCAGACTAATACACAGGGTGCTGAATTAATCTGTACAACAAACTCCCATGACAAGAGTTCACCTATGTAACAAACCTTCACGTGTACCCCTGAACCTAAAATAAAAGTTTAAAAAGAAAAAGAACAGCAGTAGGCCAGGTGCAGTGGCTCAGGCTTGTAATCCCACCACTTTGGAAGGCTGAGGTGGAAGGATCACTTGGGTCCAGGAATTTGAGACCAGCCTGGACAACACAGTGAGACCCTCATCTCTATAAATTTTTTTAAAAATTAGCCAGGTGTGGTGGCATGTGCCTGTAGTCCCAACTACTCGAGAGGCTGAGGAGGGAGGATCACTTGAGCTAGGGAGGTTGAGGCTTCAGGACTTATGATCACACCACTGCACTCCAGCCTGGGTGACAGAACAAGACCCTGTCTCAAAATGAAAAAGAAAAATAACAGCAGCAGTGATGAGGAGTGGAGTAGAAGGGCTTTTGCTGTGTTTGGAGGGAGGATGGACTTGCTGATGGATTGCATGTAAGGAGTGAGGAGGAGGGAAGTTCAATAATGACTGCCCAGGCCAGGCGCAGTCTGTAATCCTAGCACTCTGGGAGGCCGAGGCTCACACCTATAATCTCAGCATGCTGGGAGGCCAAGGTGGGCAGAGTGCTTGAGCCCCAGAGTCAGGATTTTGAGACCACCCTGGGCAACAAAGTGAGACCCTGTATCTACAGAAAATACAAAAATTAGCCAGGTGTGGTGGCTCACACCTGTAATCCCAGCACTTTCAGAGGCCAAGGCAGGTAGATCACCTGAGGTCAGGGGTTCGAGACCAGCCTGGCCAACATGGTGAAATCCCATCTTCACTAAAAACACAAAACAATTAGCCAGGCATGATAGTGCATGCCTTTAATCCCAGCTACTCAGGAGGCTGAGGCAGGAGGATCACTTGGACCCAGGAGGCGGAGGTTGTAGTGAGCTGAGATCATGCCACTGCACTCCAGCCTGGGTGACAAACTGACAGAGAGAGAGAGAGAGAGAGGGAGAGAGAGAGAGAGAGAGAGAGAGAAAGAAAGAAGGAAGGAAAGAAAGAAAAAAGAAAGAAAGAAAGAAAGAAAGAAAGAAAGAAAGAAAGAAAGAAAGAAAGAAAAGAAAAGAAAGAAAGAAAGGAAGGAAGCTACTCAGGGAGGTGAAGTGGAAGGATCACTTGGGCCCACGAGGTTGAGGCTGCAGTGGACAAAGGTCATGCCACTGCATTCCAGCCTGAGAGACAGAGACTCTGTCTTAAAAAGAAAAAAAAAAAGAAAAAGACTTCCTAGTGGAACAGAGCAGAGCCCAGAAACAGACCCTCGCAGACGTAGAAACTGGCTATAGCCTATGATGGCACTGGCCAAGCAGGGCAACAAAGAAAGGGCTTGGTAAACAGTGCTGGCACAACTGGTGGTCCATATGGAAATAAAGAGAGATTGAATACATTCCTGACCAGCCCAAAGGCTTCAGTGTGAAAAGCAAAACTTGAGAACATTTAGGAGAAAAAGTGGAAGAAGTTAAGATACATTTTAAAGAATGGATTTGCTGACGGAAATGGGGAGAAAGGAAGGGCATGTCCCCTCTGGGAAGTGAGGAGCGCCTCTGCCCGGCCACCCCGTCTGGGAGGTGAGGAGCGCCTCTGCCCAGCCGCCCGTCTGGGAAGTGAGGAGCGCCTCTGCCCGGCTGCCCGTAGTCTGGGAGGTGAGGAACGCCCCTGCCCAGCCGCCCGTCTGGGAAGTGAGGAGCGCCTCTGCCCGGCCGCCCCGTCTGGGAAGTGAGGAGCGCCCCTGCCCGGCCGCCCCGTCTGGGAAGTGAGGAGCGCCCCTGCCCGGCCGCCCCGTCTGGGAAGTGAGGAGCGCCCCTGCCCGGCCGCCCCGTCTGGGAAGTGAGGAGCGCCTCTGCCCGGCCGCCCCGTCTGGGAAGTGAGGAGCGCCTCTGCCCGGCTGCCCTGTCTGGGATGTGTACCCAACAGCTCCGAAGAGACAGCGTCCATCGAGAACGGGCCATGATGATGATGGCGGTTTTGTCGAAAAGAAAAGGGGGAATGTGGGGAAAAGAGAGATCAGATTGTTACTGTGTCTGTGTAGAAAGAAGTAGACATAGGTGACTCCATTTTGTTCTGTACTAAGAAAAATTCTTCTGCTTTGGGATGCTGTTAATCTATAACCTTACCCCCAACCCCGTGCTCTCTGAAACATGTGCTGTGTCAACTCAGGGTTAAATGGATTAAGGGCGGTGCAAGATGTGCTTTGTTAAACAGATGCTTGAAGGCAGCATGTTTGTTAAGAGTCATCACCACTCCCTAATCTCAAGTACCCAGGGACACAAACACTGCGGAAGGCCAGAAGACCGCAGGGACCTCTGTCTAGGAAAACCAGAGACCTTTGTTCACGTGTTTATCTGCTGACCTTCTCTCCACTATTATCCTATGACCCTGCTACATCCGCCTCTCCGAGAAACACCCAAGAATGATCAATAAATACTTAAAAAAAAAAAAAAAAGAAGTCATAAAAAAATTTATGTTCACAAAAAATGTATACAAATGTTTATAGCAGCTTTATAGTAATAGCCAAAAACTGGAAACAATGCATATGTCCTTCAGTAACCGTTTTTAAGCAAACTGTGGCATATTCATACCATGGAATATTAATCAGCAATAAAAAAGAATAAACGATTGCTACATGCAAAAAAAAAAAGGAAGGGCATGTATAACTCCTAAATTTTTGGCTTAAGCAACTGAATGGGTAATACAAACATTGATTTTTTGATAGAGAAGGGGTCTCACTATATTGCCCAGGCTGGTCATGAACTCCTGGGTTCAAGCAATCCTCCTGCTTCAGCCTCCCAAAGTGCTGGGATTACAGATATGAACCACCAACTCCAGGCCAAAAATATTAATAATAATAGCTAATATTTATATAGCACTTGTGGGTGTAGGCCAGGCACTTTTCTAAACACTTTGCAGGCACTATCCATTCAATCCTCACAGTCATCCTATGAGAAAGCTTCTCTTGCTATTTCACTCCACAGAGGAAGAACTGAAGCACAGGAGGGTTGGGTAACTTGCCTGAGATCACACAGCTGTTAACTGGCACAGCACTGATCAGCTGCAGAGACACCACCATGGAAGAGTGACAACACCAGATGTGTGGAGCTCAGCCTGCTGTGGACACACCTGGACAGAGCACTTCAGCCTTGGCAGGGTCTCCTGGGATTTCCAGTCCCCACCTTCCCTGACCTCCTCAGGAAGGTGTGCACACCAATGAGAGGTCATGAAGAGAAGCGGTGTTATGTAAAACGAGTCCCAGAAAGCCACAAGCCCAGGCTGCGCCCTCTCTGAGCAGCTAATTCCTCCAAGAGTACCCAGACTTAGCTTCTTTCACTTTTGCTTTAACCTAGGAAAGTTGTTAAAGATTTATTATGGGACATCAGTGTGCTTTTTCATGGGGGTAAATATACACAATCTTAAAATACATATATAGCATAATTTCACCATTTTAGCCATTTTTACACATGCAATTCAGTAGTACATGTACATTCACCGTGCTGAGCAACCATTAAGTTTCATTCTCTGAACACACACCTTGAGCTCCTGATATGCGTCAGGCATGGGTATAGTCACTGAGGAAAGCAAAATAGGTCTTTGCCCTAATGCAGCTCACATTCTAGTTGGAGAGACAGACAATAAACATGGAAGAAATATCAATAAATACAATTGTCAGATATTGACAGGTGCTAGAAAGAAAACAGAACAGGGTAATTATGACCATATGTATGGAGCACTTTCTATGTTCCAGCAGCGATCCGAGGGCTTGGCGAGAATTATCTCACAGGATCCCTTCTACAGTTCTTTGAGGACAGCACCTGCCTCAGTCATGGGTAAGAAAGTAAAGCACAGAGAGCTTCAAACTGCACAGCAAGTAAGCAGGATGCAGTGGTCCAGGTGGTGATGGTAGAGGAATACTTATGGCCGGGGGAGGGGTGTAATCCCAGCACTTTGGGAGGCTGAGGTGGGTGGATCACTTGAGGTCATGAGTTCAACACCAACCTGGCCAACATGGTGAAACCCCATCTCTACTAAAAATACAAAAATGAGCCAGGCGTGGTGGCACGTGCCTGTAATCCCAGCTACTCAGGAAGCTGAGGCAGGAGAATCGCTTGAACCCGGGAGGTGGAGGTTGCAGCGAGCCAAGATTGCACCACTGCACTTCTGACTGGCAACAGAGCAAGACTCTGTCTCAAAAAAAAAAAGAAAAAAAGAGAGAGAGAAAGAGAAAAAGAGAAGTACTTAAGCTGGAGTGATCCAAGGCCTCTTTGCAGAAAGGGCATTGAGCTGAAGCCTGACATTGCAAGAGCAAGCCAGGGCAGGAGAGTCCCAGTGAGAAGAGACAGCAAATGCAAAAATCCTAAAACAAGCATGGCTCTTTGAAGGATCCAATGGGGCTGGAGCCAAGTAAACCTGGGAGAGTGCGGGGAGTGAGGGTAGAGGTGGGATGTGCGGGGGAGACCTGTGAAAAGCATCTGCAGAGGTAGGCAAGGTCCAAGCCTCCAGGGTCTTGTGTAGGCCGCCCAACTGTCCTGGTTTGCCTGGGACAAGTTGGTCACCCTACACGGTGGAATATTACTCAAATTTTATTTTAAGTGCAAAGGAAAGTAATGAGGAGGTTTTACATAGGGAGGGACAGGCCCTCTCTCGTTACTGTACCAAGGAGGACCAGAAGGAGAGCAAGAGGTGAAGCAGGGAGATAGTGATGAGACGCTTGCAACCTTCCAGGCAACTGTGCTGATGGCCAGGACTTGGGTGACCATAGTAAGGGTGAGAGGTGACTGGATTTGGGATCCATTCTGGAAGTAAGGTGACAGAGCTAATGGATTGGATAATGGATGTGAGATTAAGAAGGGGACTCAAGGATGATCCCCAGTTCTTGCCTGAGTAAGTAGTGGGGGGACACAGGGCCATTTACTAAAATGGTGACCATGGATAAAAAGCAGGTCTGGGGAGAATCAACTTGAGCCCCATGTCCTCTAAGAAGCCTCCTCTGACCCCCAGACTGAGGAAGAAGGGAGGGAGACTCTCGAGGGCAAGAATTCCCAGTTGTCCTGCTCCAAGACCTTGGTCCTCCTTCCCTCCCCTGCTTCACCATCGCCCTTAACCCCAGTCTACAGAAGAAAGGCCCATCTCTCGCCCCGCTGAGTTACAATGGGGCTGTGCCCAGGTGCATGGAAGACAGCACTGGCTGCAGGAACAAGAAGGACATCTTATTCAAAATAAGGACACGCTTGAAACTCCTTAAACCATGAGCAATAAATCCATCCTGCACTCTTGGCTTTCTTGTCCTGTTTAGATTCTCGGTTAAGAGTGAAGCACTGGCTGGACACGGTGGCTCATGCCTGTAATCCCAGCACTTTAGGAGGTCACAGCAAAGATGGCTGGAGCCCAGGAGTTTGAGACCAGCCTGGGCAACAAAGGGAGGCCCCCTCTCTACAGATAATTTAGAAATTAACCAGATGTGGTGGCACCCGCCTGTGGTCCCAGCCACTTGGGAGCCTGAGGCAAGAGAATCCCTTGAGCCCAGGAGGTTGAGGCTGAAGTGAGCTGTGATTGCACCACTAAATTCCAGTCTGGGTGACAGAATGAGACCCTGTCTGAAGAAAAATGTCAGGTGTGGTGGCTCACGCCTGTAATCCCAGCAATTTGGGAGGCCAAGGCAGGCAGATCACCTGAGGTCAGGAGTTGGAGACTAGCCTGGCCTACATGGTGAAACCCCATCTCTACTAAAATAACAAAAATTAGCTGGGCGTGGTGGCGCATGCCCATAATCCCAGCTACTCAGGAGGCTGAGGCAGGAGAATCGCTTGAACCTGGGAGGTGGAGGTTGCAGTGAGCTGAGATTGCACCACTGCACTCCAGCCTGGGTGACAGAGTGAGACTCTATCTAAAAAAAAAAAAAAAATGAGTAAAGCATTGCTTTGAATACAAACAATTTTTACCAACATGTTGAGTTTTCACGAGGATTTGCATTGAAAAATGAAGTAAAATTTCTGAGAGAAATGAAGCCTGATTTTACTGAACGCTTTGACAATAAGAACTGGCTTTGTGCATTAAAGAAAACGGTGAATAGTGTCTCCAAATCAAATGAACTAAATTGACTCCGAGGTTTTGATGAAAATATATTTAAGATATGTGATAAGATAAAAAGCTTTTCTATTTTTCAAAAAACATTAGCAAAGATGTATCTTATATCACCAATATTACAATTTCCCCAATTGTTTCTGAGCCTATTGGGCTAAACAAGTTGTCTCTAAGTGAAGAAAGAATAGGTAACATTTGTTCCAATTTCACACATTTTAGTAAAGCCTTTTTGATACATTTTCCAGAAACTGAGGGTGTAAGACAGTCTGACCAAGTAAGAAACTTTTAGCAAGGCCAGGCGTGGTGGCTCAGGCCTGAAATCCCAGCACTTTGGGAGGCCGAGGCAGGCAGATCACGAGGTCAGGAGATCCAGACCACCCTGGCCAACATGGTGAAATCCCATCTCTACTAAAATACAAAAAAGCCAGGCGTGGTGGTGCGCAGCTGTAGTCCAGCCTACTCAGGAGGCTGAGGCAGGGGAATCGCTTGAACCCAAGAGGCGGAGGTTGCAGTGAGCAGAGATTGCACCACTGCACTCCAGCCTGGCGACAGAGCAAGACTCGGTCAAAAAAAAAAAAAAAAAAAAACAAGAAATCTTTAGCAAAACAGGAAGTTTCCACAATACTGCAGGAGGATCTATCTAGAAAGAGCAAGACAAAGATTTTTTTTTGATGATGGGTCACTATGTGACTTTAATTTTTTAAAACTGTAGTAAAATACTCATCAGTTTACCATCTTAGCCATTTTTAAATGTACAGTTCAATTCAGTTCAATATTAATACCTTCATCCTGCTGCGCAATCATCACCACCATCCATGCATGAAACGAAACTCTTCATCTTGCAAAACTGAAACTCCATACCTATTAAACACTAACTCTCCATTCTCTCCACCCCCAGCCCCTGGAAGCCACCGTTCTATTTTCCATCTGTATGAGTTTGACTACTCTAAGTGCTTCATATAAGTGGATTCAGAGTATTTGTCTTTTTGTGACTGGCTGATTTCACTTAGCACAGTGGCCTCAAGGCCCATCTATGTTGTAGCATGTGGCAGAACTTCCTTCCCTTTTATTGCTGAATAATATTCCATTGTACAGATATATTATCACCTTCTGCTTACCCATTCATCAGCTGGTAGACATTTGCTCCCATTTTTTTACTTTATAAATAATGCTGCTATGAACATTCACATACAAGCCTTTTTATGGACATACGTTTTCATCTTTCTTAGGTAGACGAGAGTTGAACTGTTGGGTCATATGGTGATTTTTACAGGTTCATTTGTTGTGTTTTTGTTTCAGACAGTGTTGCTTTGTCACCCAAGCTGAAGTGCGGTGGTGCCATCTCAGCTTACTGCAACCTCCGTGTTTGTGTATTATTTGTTTCTTTCAGACAGAGTCTTGCTCTGTTGCCCAGGCTAGAATGCAGTGGTGTGATCACATGTCACTGCAGCCTTCATCTCCTGGGCTCAAGTTATCCTCCCACCTCAGCCTCCCAAGTAGCTGGGACTATAGGCCTGCACCACCATGCCCTGGTATTTTTTTATTTTTTACAGAGATAGGATCTCCCTATGTTGCCCAGTCTGGTCTCAAACTCCTACGCTCAAAAGAGCCTCCTGCCTCAGCCTCCCAAAGTGTTAGGATTACAGGCATGAGCCACCTCACCCAGATGACTTTATGTTTTTAAGAAACTGCCCAACTGCTTGCCAATGTAGCCACACCATTCTACATTCTCATAAGTAATAGATAAGGATTCTAATCTATACGTATCTATCCTCTACACCAATTGTTACTATGTTTTATTATTATTATCGTGATTACTATTATAATCATCCTAATATATGTGAGGTAGTATTTCACTGTGGTGTGATTTTGACTCGCATTTCCTTGGTGGCTAATGATGACCATCTTTGTCTATGCTTCTTGGCCATTCATATACCTTTTTTGCAGTAGTATTTATTCAGATCCTTTGTCCATTTTGTATTTTATTTTACTTTATTTATTTATTTATTTATTTCAGGTTCTCACTTCATTGCCAAGGCTGGAGTGCAGTGGCACAATCATAGCTCACTGCAACCAAGACCTCCTGGGCACCACTGATCCTCCCACCTCAGCCTCCTGAGTAGCTGTGGTTATAAGCACGTGCCACTGTGCCTGGCTAATTTTCGTATTTTTAGTAGAGACGGGGTTTCACCATGTTGGCCAGGCTGGTCTTGAACTCCTGACCTCAAGTGATCCACCCACCTGGGGCTCCCAAAGTCCTGGGATTACAGGCGTGAGCCACCACGCCTGGCCCTTTGTCCATTTTTAAATTGGGTTACTTCTATTTTTGGTTGTTTGTTGTTTTTTGTTGTTGTTGTTTTTTGTTTGTTTTGTTTTTGTTTTTTGAGATGGAGTCTCACTTTGTCACTCAGGCTAGAGGCAGTGGCATAATGTTGGCTCACTGCAACCTCTGCTTCCCGGGTTCAAGCAATTCTCCTGCCTCAGCCTTCTGAGTAGCTGGAACTACAGGCATGCACCACCACACCCAGCGAATTATTGTATTTTTAGTAGAGGTGGGTGTTCATCATGTTGGCCAGGCTGGTCTCGAATCCCTGACCTCAAGTGATCTGCCCACCTCAGCCTCCCAAATGCTGGCATTATAGACGTGAGCCACCTGGTTACTTATATTTTTATTGTTGAGATGTAAGAGGCTTTTTCTTTTAAAAAATAAATTCTGGATACAAGTCCCTTACCAGATATATGATTTGCAAATATTTTCTTAAACTCTGTGTGTTGTCTTTTAACTTTCTCAGTGTTATCCTTTGATGCACAGAAGTTAATGGTATATTTTAAAATTAAGATATAATTTGCATGCCATAAAATTAACCATTTTAGAGCTAAGCTATGAGGATGCAAAGGCATAAGAATGACACAATGGACTTCAGGGACTTCAGGGAAAGGGTGGAGCTGGTGAAGGATAAAAGGCTACACACTGGGTACAGTGTACACCGCTCAGGTGATGGGTGCACCAAAATCTCAGAAATCACCACTAAAGAACTTATTTGTGTAACCAAACACCACCCATTCCCCCAAAAACCTATTGAAATTTTTTTTAAGTAAAAATATTAACCCTTTTAAAGTATACAATTTAAAGTATACAATTAAAGTATACAATTAACCCTTTTAAAGTATACAATTTAAAGTATAAAGTACACCGGGCTCGGTGGCTTACACCTGTAATCCCAGAACAGTCGGAGGCCAAGGCAGGTGGATCACCTGAGGCCAGGAGTTTGAGACCTGCCTGGCCAACATGGAGAAACCTTGTCTCTATTAAAAATACAAAAATTAGCTGGGCGTGGTGGCGCATGCCTGTAATCCCAGTTACTCGGGAGGCTGAGGCAGGAGAATCACCCGAACCGAGGAGGCGGAGGTTGCAGTGAGCCAAGGTCGCACCAGTGTGCTCCAGCCTGGGTGACAGAGTGAGATTCTATCTCAAAAAAAAAAAAAAAAAAAAAAAAAATATATATATATATATATATATACACACACACAATTCAGTGTTTTAATTATATTTACAAAGTCGTGCAACTATCATCCCAATCTAATTCCACAACATTTTCATCACTCTCATAAAGTATCCTATATCTATTGTTAGTCACTCCTGATTTTCTTTTTCCCTGGCAACCACAATTCTACTTTCCGCCTCTATGGATTTACCTACTCTGAATATTTCATGTGAATGGAAACATAGGGTTTATTCATTTTGTAACATTTCAGTACTTAATTCTTTTTCATTTTTGCAAAATAGAGTAATAGCCCATTGTGTATTTACCTCACATTTTGTTTATCCATTCATTATTTGATGGACATTTGAATTGTTTCCACTCTTTGGCTATTAGGAATAATGCTGCTATGCACATTCATGCATAAGGTTTTACTTAAATGTATGTTTTCAATTCTCTTGGATATATACCTAAGAGAAGAATTGCTGGTTCATTATAGTAACTGTATGTTTATCTCATGTTCACCTTTTTGAGGAACTGCCAAACTATTCTCCATAGTGGCTGCGCCATTTTAAATTCCTACTAGCAATATATGAGTGCATCCTTATCAAATTGTGTGTTTTCTGTCCTTTTTTCTACTGATATGACATATTACATGAACTCATTTTCTGATGCTGAACTAACTTTGCATTCCTGGGATAAATCATATTTTATCATGGTATATAATACTTTTGATATGTTGCTGAATTTGATTTGCTAATTTTTTTGAGAATTTTTTGTCTATGTTCATAAGAGATACTCATTTTTTTTTCTTTTCTTTTTTGAGACAGGGTCTCACACTGTCACCCAGGCTGGAGTGCAGTGGTGCAATCTCGGCTCACTGCAACCTCCTCCTCCTGGGTTCAAGTGGTTCTTGTGTGTCAGCCTCCCAAGTAGCTGGGACTACAGGCACACACCACCACACCTGGCTAACTTTTATATTTTTTGGTAGAGACAGGATTTTGCCATGTTGGCCAGGCTGGTCTCGAACTCCTGACCCCAAGTGATCTGCCCACCTTGGCCTCTCAAAGTGCAGGGATTACAGGTGTGAGCCACCATGCCCAGCTGAGATATTCATATATTTTTTAAAGGATGGTGGTGAATATCAACCTGCCATGGTATTTCTATTCCATTGAATACATTTAAAAGAATGATGCAATGGGCCAAGTGCAGTGGCTCACGCCTGTAATCCC
This sequence comes from Pongo pygmaeus, assembly GCF_028885625.2. Taxonomy (NCBI): domain Eukaryota; kingdom Metazoa; phylum Chordata; class Mammalia; order Primates; family Hominidae; genus Pongo; species Pongo pygmaeus. The sequence continues at coordinate 47,096,168 of NC_072391.2, forward strand.
AGCACTTTTGGAGGCCAAGACGGGCAGATCACCTGAGTTCAGAAGTTGGAGACCAGACTGGCCAACATGGCAAAACCCCATCTCTAGTAAAAATGGAAAAATTAGCTGGGCATGGTGGCACGTGCCTGTAGTCCCACTACTCAGGGAGGCTGAGGCAGGAGAATCTCTTGAACCAGGGAGGGAGAGGTTGTAGTGAGCCGAGGTCACGCCACTGCACTCCAGCCTGGGTGACAAAGTGAGACTCCATCTCAAAAAAAAATAGATGCAATAGCTTTCTTTCCAAATGTCAATATCTACAACTTACCAGAAATTACATCTTTTACAAGTATTTAAACCCATGATGAAAATTTGTGATGTCATTTTAAAAACATGTGACGTGGCATATAATCTTGTCAAAATTATTTTACGAGGTACAGCAAGAGAAACTGTCTGAAGATCACTGTCACTGTTATAATCATTTTAGGGAGCCACCAGACGGTTCTGAGCAGGAGAGCCATGCTATCTTTTAGTGTTTTACAAAGCACTGTTGGAGACGGAGTAGAGCTGGAAGCCAGTTAGAGGCCACTGTAGTAATCAAGCCCAAATGGTGCTGTGGACCAGGTAGTAGTGAAGATGGTGGGAAGTGATTCTTTGTTGTTGTTTTTGTTGTTTTTGAGACAAGGTCTTGCTGTCACCCAGGCTAGAGTGCAATGGTGTGATCACAGCTTACTGCAACTTCAACCTCCCAGGCTCAAGTAAGCCTCCTACCTCAGCCTTCCCAGTAGCTGGGACCATGTCCAGCTATTATTTTTTTCAGAGACAGAGTCTCACCGTGTTGTCCAGACTGAAATGTTTAATATATGTTGAGGGTAGAGCTAATAGGGTTTGCTATCTGATCTGATGTACCACGTGGAAAGAGAGAATGAGAGAGAAAGAATATATCTCCAGCTACAGGGTTCAGGGTTGATCAACTCATCTACTCATCTATAAACTCATCTCTAAAATGAATTTGATAGCACCCCTTGGCTCATAGAGCTGTTGTTGTGAAGTCTAAAGAAGATTCAATGCTCCTGAACTAATAAAAGGCAGAGTGGCAACCCCCTAGTAAAAGATAACCAACTTTAGCTATTTTATAGGTGCTCCCTCTTAGCAGCTGATCTTCATCTTATCATTGCTGTTTTAAGAGTCATTAGTGTTTTGTCTTCTTTTGTTTTTACACTAAACTCTACCTTCATAGACAGTAGGAGTGAGTCTTACACATCTTTGCATCCTCAGCTCATACCCTAGTGCCTGGAACATGTCTTCCTTAAATATGTGTTACTATCTTCTCCTTTCCAAGTCCCATGGATATGAAGTTCTGAAATCTGTTCCTTTTCATCTCCCCAACTACCTCATGGTCCAAATTCCTTAACCTGACTATGAGACCCTGTTTTCCTGTCTCCCTCCCCTATGTCCCCCAATCCCTCTATCCATAAATGTAGACATCAATGACAGACAAATAACATGCACCCTTTCAAAAGCATGTTCAACATTTATTTTAACACAGTTGAGAAAGAAGGATAGCAAGGCAACACCCCAGGAGGTAGCCCTTACTGTTCCCTCTGTTATCCCAAGCTCTTGCTAGAAACTTGCACACCCCCCTCAGGCAAACAAAAGCCCTGCAGTTAACAGAACTGTCCCTTTTGAAGGCAAGTCAGCAAAGCCTCCACTCACCACAATGCTTTGCAATGCCCTATTCATCAGTCTGTCTTCACTCCTCACCTCCCCAGGATCTAGCCCAGGAGAGCCTGTCATATAACAGATGTTCAATAGCCATTCTCTAAGCACTGCTGCGTGCCAAAGGGAAATGTGATGAATTAGACTTGGAGATGGAGAAATGGAACATTGAGCAAGAAGTCAAAAGGGGTAGTTTGACTTAGGGCTTAAATTCAAGCTACGACAATAATTGTGAGATCCGGGCAAACTGATTTTTACTTTCTCTGTTGTGAAATGGGCCTTGATGACTTTCGAACTTTCAAACTTTTTTTTTTAAACGGAACTCTCAGGTATATGCTTTGTACTGTGATGAGAACATGGTGAGCATGCACACACACCCACACACAACGGAAACAACGGGCCATGATACCCCACATCCTCACTTCCAATTAGATTTCTTTTTAGTATTTTTTTTTTTTTTTTTTTTTAGACAGGGTCTCACTCTGTCACCCAAGCTGAAGTTCAGTGGTGTGTGTGATCTCAGCTCATTGCAACCTCTGCCTCCTGGATTCAAATGATTCACCCACCACAGCCTCCCTAGTAACTGGGACCATAGGCACACACCACCATGCCCAGCTAATTTTTTGTATATTTTGTAGAGATAGGGTCTTGCCATGTTGCCCAGGCTGGTCTCAAACTCCTGAGCTGAAGCTATCCATCTGTCCCAGCCTCCCAAAATGTTGGGATTACAGGCCTGAGCCAGAGTGCCTGGCCTTAATTCATTAAAAAAAAAAAAAAAGTCATCATGTGCCCTGTAAATATATACAGCTACCATGTACCTACAAAAAAATTAAAAATAATAATAATAGTCATGACTCAGTACATAGATTTTACAAACCTCTCTCGATTTTGACTCACAGTTTAAAAAATATCACCTGAAAGGGTTAAGGGTGATAACACATAGAAAGGGTTTGGTCCCAAGGAAGGCTCCCTAAATGGAGAACTGAAAAGTGCTATAGTAGAGGAACCTTCAAAATGAAGTGGTGGGTGGGGGGTGTCAATTAATTCTGCTGACAAATGGGAAGGAGGAAGGTTGAGGATGAATTAAATACACAAAATACCAATAGGGGAAAAATTTCAGTGCTGCTTAGAACCTTCTTAGCCCTCATCTTTGCGTGGCTGGATTCTTCTCATCCATCTTTTCATTCTCAGCTCAAATGCCTGTGCCTCATGAAGCCCTCCCAAAGCATGAGCTCCTGCTAACCTTCCTTTTTCTCACTGTATCCTATTACTGTTACTCCCTCCATAGAACTGTCAACTAAAGAATCACGAGATTCATAAATTTAGGGAGGAGAGCTTTATTTCTGTTTGTTTGTTTGTTTGTTTTTTGAGATAGGATCTTGCTCTGTTGCCCCAGCTGGAGTGCAGTGGTGCAATCATAACTCACTGCAGCGCTGAACTCCTGGGTTCAAGCAATCTTCCTGCCTCAGCCTCCTGAGTATCTGGGACCACAGCCACATGCCACCATGCCCAGCTAATTTTTAAATGTCTTTTTTGTTTGTTTTTTGTAGAGACAGAATCTCACTATGTTGCCCAGGCTGGTCTGGAACCCTGGACTCAAGTGATCCTCCCACTTCAGCCTCCCAAAGTGTTGGAATTACAGGCATGAGCCACTGTGCCCGGCCTGAAGAGGTTTATTTCTGAAGGGTTGGAGGCTGTAGGCTGGCCATCCTTATAGGCTGGGAAGTATGGTCTCTGGCAGAGACCAAAAGCAGGCACTTTGAAGGAGAGAAGGGTGAAGCAGGAATTTATGCCAAATGGGTTGGCCAAGTATACATATTTAACAGGTTATAGGAGAAGCTATTCAGGAAAGAGGGGTACACACATGCATAATAAACAACCATGCACGTTACATGGGTCACATGTTCACTTTGGGGTAGAGACTTAACATTTAAAGGCATTACAATTAGACCCTTTACGTCAAAAGGCAAAGTAGAGAACATAAAGGCACTCAGTGTGCAGCCACTGTAAACTGGCTAGGGCCAGTCTATGGTGGGTGGTCTCTTATCAGGAGAAAGTTACTGAAATCTGTCTCTTGTCTAATGAAAGCAGGAGTTATGGCTTGTGGAACAAAGGGATCAGTTAGTCAGTGACTGGTAGTTGGTAAGCTGCAATTGTTTTAATATTGCTTGTTTAGCTGCTAGAGGAAAAAAATGAACATTGTGGCGGTTAGAACATCGTTTATTCTTTAAGTGTCTGGGTGAGTGATTTAACCCTTGCCTGGCAGGGCCTTAGGTCTTGTTTATAAGTTGGTATGTTGCTGCCACAAAAAAATCTAGTCCATCAGTCTTAGGATCTTTTTTTTTTTTTTTTTTGAGACAGTCTCACGCTGTCACCCAGGCTGGAACGCAGTGGCTCACTGCAACCTCCGTCTCCTGGGTTCAAGTGACTCTCGTGCCTCAGCCTCCCAAATAGCTGGGATTACAGGCATGCACCACCACGTCTGTATAATTTTTTTGTATTTTCAGTAGAAACAGGGTTTTGTCATGTTGCCCAGGCTGGTCTCAACTCCTGACCTCAAGTGATCCACTCGCCTCAGCCTCCCAGAGTGTTGGGATTACAGGCGTAGGCCACCGCGCCCGGCCAGGATCTCTATTTTAACAGAACTATTCTTATTTGAAATCAATTACTTATTTGCATGTTTGTTCCCTGCTGTAGCCCTTCCTCTTTGTGGGCAGGAATCCTGTCTACCTGGCTCACACGCGTATCAATACAGTGTCTAGCATGTTAGGCAATAAAATGGTTTTGAATGAAAGAATGCCACCAATAAATGAACAAGAAGGCCTTGTGATCAAATGTAAATGTAGTCAATCCCTTACAGATCTCTTTTTAACTTATAGGTATTTGGGCTTATACTTTGGCTCATTTAGGAATTATGAAAGCTGGGTGATGTGAGAAGAAAGTAACCAAGAGAGAAGTGTTTACTTAAGGGGTTGGTTATCTAGGATACCATAATTAAGGAAACTGGTTATTTAGGGTTCTAGTTAGTTCTGTACAGATTTCATTACTCCTTGAGATCCTTGAGGACAGAACCAGCTCTTTGATTTCTGTATCCCTCGCTGGCGACCAGAATAATGCCTGGAAGGTAGTGGGCGCTCAATCAACATTTGAGGACTGAAAGAACCAAGCGGGGAACGGGGGATAAATGAATGAACGAACTGGCTCCAGAGGGCTGCAGTTCCTCCCCGGGGCAGGAGGCGGCGCCAGCGTTACGCCCGTCTGGCCGCCGGCAGTTCTTGGTCCCTCCGGCTGACCGTCCAACGCTAGGCTCCGAGGCCGGTGCAGGAGAAAGCCAATAGAAAGCTGTCTTAGTTGGAGGTGTACTAGAGGAACCCAATGAGCGTAGCGGGTCTAGGCAAGGGGCGGTGCGACGGGGAGGGGCAGCAGGGAGCGGTTGGAGGTGGGAGTTGGCGCTGCGGACCGGGCGGGGGCCGCGGAAGCTGAGATGCGGACGGGGCCGCGGCGGTGACCGGAGCTGCCGCCCGACATGAACTCGCTGGAGCAGGCGGAAGGTAGGGTGGGCCGCCCGGGCCCGTCCCACGTCTCCCCTCGGAAGCTGGCGGTGCTCCGGCGGGGCCGGCGTCGTGAAGACCCCCGCCCCGGGAGGAGGCCGCGGAGGATGGAGCTCGGGGCCCGGAGCTTGGGGGCGCAGAGGCGGCCGTACCTGGCCGGACGCGGGGGGCGGTGCCTCAGCTCCCTCAGTCCCCACAAGCCTAGAGGGTCGAGCTCCTCGCCAGCTTCTATTTTTATTTTCTATTCATTGGCAGACACTTGCACTCCGTGCATTGCAGCCTGCTAATTCATTTCATTTCATTCTCACAGCCCCGCGAGTTGTATCCCTGATTCCTGCGGTGGTTTCCGGTAACTGCCAAGGTTAGGAAGTGCTGCTCGGTGTTTTAAAGTTTAAAGCACACCACTGCGGAAAGGATACCCCACCACTCACTCGGAGCAGCTTAGACGCCCCTGTCTTCTAGAACTAGGCGCTGCCTGGGTGCCACGAAGATCACCTGTACCCCCTTCGGAGGGGGCAAGGGGAATGTCTTTCCACACCCACTCGCTATCAGTGTCAAGAAGTCTAGTAAGGCCAGACAGCGTAGCCATTAATTAAATATAAGAGCTGGAAACCGGAGGCGGGTAATTGCAGTCGGGTAGACCTCGAAGACTTTGATGTTAGGCACTACGTGGTTCTAATAGGAAGTTCTTGGTTCCCAGAGAGCTAAAACTCGACCTGATTTTAATTTTATTTGCAACCCTGAAAATGTTCGCTTTTGGCGCTGGCCGAGGCTGCTGCTTATTTCTCCCCATACCATTTATGAAGCTTCTAAAAGTGAATCAGCAAGTTTTCTTATATGAGAAATTGGAATTAAAGAACCCTAATGTTTTTGTCAAGTGCTTAAAAAGCTGTCATAGTAAATGAAATAAACAGTGCAGTGATGCATGGAAGTTAGTGTGTAAGACCTGAAGCAGTTAAGAGTATCTCACATGTCGTCTTAATGTTAGGTAAATACTCTGACATTTCGTCAGACGAGTAAGAGTGGCTAATTAGAAAATTGACATCTTTATACCTAGATCTCAAGGCTTTTGAGAGGAGACTTACTGAATATATTCATTGTTTGCAACCTGCTACTGGACGCTGGAGAAGTAAGTTCCTGAATGTTATTTTAAGGGAAAACTAACAATTGATACTTTTATCGTAATATAGGAATGATTTGCTTTTATGTAAAATGTTTGTGTAAATTTATTTAACATCGTAAACAATGCCTTATGAAGAAATTTTTAAGAAAAAGAAATTATAACTGGCCTTCTCAAAAGAACAGTCTATTTCGTGTGGTTGTTTTTGTTTTTCCATTAAAAAACATATTTTTTGGCCAGGCGCCGTAGCTCACGCCTGTAATCCCAGCACTTTGGGAAGCCCAGGCAGGCGGATCACCTAAGGTCAGAAGTTCAAGACTAGCCTGGCCAACACGGTGAAACTCCGTCTCTACTAAAAATACAAAATTAGCCGGTCGTGGTGGCGCTGCCTGTGATCCCAGCTACTCAGGAGGCTGACGTGGGAGAATCGCTTGAACCCGGGAGGCAGGGATTACAGTGAGCCGAGATTGTGCCATTGCACTCCAGCCTGGGCGACAAGAGCAAAACCCAGTCTCAATAAATAAATAATAAAAATATTTAAATTTTTGAATTAACTATTACAGTTTTGATAAAGACATACTTAATAAAAATTTCAGTAGCCCGTTTAGCAGTTTCATAATTTGCCTACAAACTACTGGAATAAAATTTTAGTAAGAAGAGTCATATTGATAGGGCTCAGTGAGTCACGCATATAATCCCAGCACTTTGGGAGGCCGAGGCGGGAGGATTGCTTGTGCATGGGAGTTTGAGACCAGCCTAAGTAACATGGAGAGACCCCAACGCAGTGGCTCACGTCTGTAATGCCAGCACTTTGGGAGGCCGAGGCGGACGGATCACGAGGTCAGGAGATCGAGACCATCCTGGCTAACACAGTGAAACCCCATCTCTACTAAAAATACAAAAAATTAGCCGGGCGTGGTGGCGGGCGCCTGTAGTCCCAGCTACTCGGGAGGCAGAGGCAGGAGAATGGCGTGAACCCGGGAGGCAGAGCTTGCAGTGAGCCAAGATTGCGCCACTGCACTCCAGCCTGGGCGACAGAGCGAGACTCCGTCTCAAAAACAAAAAAGAAAAAAAATTTAGCCAGGCATGGTGTCATACCCCGAGGTCCCAGCAACTTGGGAGGATCACTTGAGCCCAGGAGGTCGAGGCTGTAGTGAGCTATGTAGTGAGCTAAGTGAGCTATGTTCACTGCACTCCAGCTTAGGGAGTGTTTAAAAAAAAGAGGGAGACCCTGTGTTTAAAAAAAATAGTCATGTTATTTAATATATACTTGGAAAAGTTACAGAATTACCCTTAGTTGATTTTTAACAAAGCATAATTGTGCTGCTTTGAAGTCTGACCTAGAAAATTCACATTATTACTATGTATTCATAAGTATCATGAGTGCTACAAAATATAATTTGAACAGTGCTTATTTGCCCATGGAAATATATAGGAAATGTGGGCAAATATACGAGCCATGAGATCATCAAACAAAATGCTTTGTTAATATGTGTTTGGAATGGTTTTTATTTGTTTTTGTTTTTGAAATGGAGTCTCGCTCTGTTGCTCAGGCTGGAGTGCAGTGGTGCCATCTCGGCTCACTGCAACCTCTGCCTCCTGGGTTCAAGTGATTCTCCTGCCTCATCCTCCCTAGTAGCTGAGATTACAGGTGCCTGCCACCATGGGCAGCTAATTTTTTTGTGTATTTTTAGTAGAGACCGGGTTTCTCCATTTTGGCCAGGCTGGTCTCAAACTCCTCACCTCAGGTGATCCTCCTATCCTGGCTTCCCAAAGTGCTAGGATTACAGGTGTGAGCCACCATGCTGGGCCAAATAGTTTTAATTTCCTGGATGGTCATTATTGAAATTTAATTCCTATCTAGAAGGAAATGTAGCACACATTGAGGATTTACTTTATTTCAAAGTGTAAATCAGTTTGCTGGACCAAAAAAGCACTATTGAAGCTAAGGATCCAAGGATCTGGCAAGATTTTTTGTGCAATTTTTATTAAATCTATTTGCAAAGTTTTATTAGTATGCTGTGAGAATTCTGGTTGGTCAGAATTTACAGGTAATGATTTTCCTAGGTTCTCTGGTTTACCTAGGAATTATCCCCAAAACCTATGTTTCACTGTTACCTGAAAATCTTTTAAAATGTATATGATACTGCCCTATCTTATAAAATGTGATATAAATATACTTTACTTTTTCTCTGACTCATGGTCTTAGCACTTACTTGGTTAATGAACTAGTCAAATAAAGCATGTGTATGAGGTCCTTTCTAGTGTATTGATTTTGCTTTTGCTTATTTTTTTAAAACATACATGTGTAATATAGTGCGTGTATTTCTGGAAATACAGAATTATAAGAAATCAAGTTCAGTCTGTTCTGAGTTTGGAACATAGTTTTGATATTTTGATCCTATTACTAAATACCTAAAATAAGATTTTTTTTTCTTTAGTTTACCTCTTCTAAAAGTACATCAAGGAATTCTAGATAATTAAGGTTTTACTATATTTCTATATTTGCTATATTTCTGTTGCTCTTGGAAACTGGATTTCCACATTTGAAAAATGTATGCATCCTAGCTGAAAGACAGGCAACGGTCGTCATCTCCAGAATATTAACTGGGTCTTGCTGCCCCTTTATTATTTTTTACTAATACCATTCTTAAGTTTTACTTATGATTTATTTAGAATTTCTAAAATCATTCTAGCTCAGTGGAGAGAAAGACCTTTTCTAAGTTTTACTGGCAGTAATTTCTACCCTACCTTGCTTTAAGTCCCTTAAAGAAAATCCGATACTAACTGGTGTGCTCCATACTTCCTGCACTGACTTTAATGTAACCATGGCAGTCATCTGCAAAGCAAAATCCTTTAATCAGTCTTCTCAGTACATTCAAAAAGGAGTCTTTGATGGTTTGTTTACAGTAGAAAATGAGTTTGTTGTTTTTTTAATTTGAGTTTACAAGATCTGCAAAATCTTCACTAAGCACAGTGAACATTACATAGCATAGACTCTTCTACTGAAGTGTCACCATCGAATTGCTTTTTATTTCATTGATCATCATAAGTTCTGACCAAATCATAAGAGAAACAGTATCCTTAATTACTAAGGTTCACAATGTTTAAGAGAAGTCCTCAAAGCCAGATGGCAAGCCTCCTAATTCCTGAGTCTAGTTAGTGCATTTTCCATTTAATAAAGTGCTGTATTCTTTGGTTGTCATTTAGTAGGAACTGGTGGTGATAGTATCACATATTAAGTATGTATTTGCTTACTAATTTCGTGTTTATCTTTCATCAGTGCTTCTTATAGTGGTATCTGTCTGTACAGCTACTGGTGCCTGGAACTGGTTAATAGACCCTGAGACACAAAAGGTAGAAGTTTTGTTTTAAAATCATTAGCATAATTAAATGAGATAATGGATATTGTAGTGCTTTGTTAATGATAAAGTATTCAAACACTACCTATTACTACTACTAGTGATATTGTCATATTAAAAATATGCCTTTTATTAATTTGCTCAAGGAAGATTTTGGCTGGCTGTTGTGAATTAAGAATCTTTACAGGGAAAAGGTCTAAGAGATGCTATTATTTCTTAGACATTTATTTGTTATTTGTCATTCACTTCTGAATTTATCATTTTTACATTTTTTTATATCTCTCATTTTTACTTCAGTGTGAATATTCTCTTCATTCTGCTTTGTTCATTGAGTGTCATCAGTGCCAGCTTTTAAAAGTTCTAGGCCAGGCATGGTGGCTCATACCTGGAATCCCAACACTTTGGGAGGCCAAGGGAGGAGTTCAAGACCAGCCTGGGCAATGTCATATAGCAAGACCCCATCTCTACAAAAAATTTAAAAATCAGCCAGGTGTAGCATGCTGTACCCAGCTACTTGGGAGGCTAAGGTGGGAGGATCACTTGAGCTCAGGAGATCAAGGCTGCAGTGAGCTATGATTGTGCCACTACACTCCAGCCTGTGTGACAGAGCTAGACCCTGTCTCAGAAAAAAAGAGGGAGAGAAAAAAGTTATAAAATAACATTTTCTTCTATGAGTTATCTCTGTTAATACCTTTCTTCATCCCATAAAACACTGGAGATGACTTTACAGGAAACACATATGATAAAATAGCAAAATACAAGTATAATAAAAAATCAGGACTAGATAAAAACAAGTTGGACCATGAGGTCAAAACCAGAAAGGAAACCAGCTCACTGATGTATAGGCCATGTTGCCCAACACAGTTGCCAGAATTGGATTATAAGTTAGTCTCTGAGTTACCTAATCAGTGAAGTCACAGTTAATTCTGTGATTTTCATTGTCTGTAAGATAACACATATATCAGTTCCTTGGGCTAGCAAAGCTTTTCTTTCCCAGCATTTATCTCTGAAAAAAAATTTCTTGCCTGAAGTTTAATATAGGAAACACTGAGGGATCTCCCATTGGGCACTGTGCAAGAATATCCCTATACCAAATGAAATAACTGATTTCATAATGTTATTCCTTGAAGCATCCTTTGATGAAAGCTGATAGCATGTTTCTCAAATTTCCACCTCTTTCTACTAACATGTGCCTGATTTCAAACTCAGGGCTTTTTTTTATTACAGAAGTAGTTAGTCTGCAATTTTTTAGTGAAGTTTCTTTCCCCCAGTGCAGTTTTATTTAGGGAGTAATGATGTAATTTTCACAAATCTTAAAAATCCCCTCCCTGCTTTAAGCTACAATTAAGTAGACTACTTTCAGTAGCTCTATTTGTACCTTTTAGGTTTTACAGAAGAAAAATCTAAGAGAAGGCTTTTGTCATCAGTCTCCAAGGCAGTTCAGACAGCCAGAGGGGTTTATTTCACATATAGTCTCCCTAACTTTATCTGCTGAGGTGGAGATATTTAAAAGGATAGGAAGCAAGGGGAGATTGGTGATGGAATTTTATGTTAATAGAGGATTTTTATGGCAGACAGGAAACTCTCTTGTGTGTTCATTTATAAAAATCTGATCTTAAGGCTGCACTTGGTAGTCATCTTTAGGGGAAGAGTGGAAGGAGGCTGGCAAGAAGATTGAAAAAGATCCATCTTGGGAAATGAGTCTGACTTCTAATTGGGAAAAATATAAGCTGATTTCAGCTAGTTGAGATCTTAATAAAACACAGAATTAAATGTAATTTGAAATAGGCCCAAAACTATGTAGTTAATATAATTTTCTAAATTAGATGAGAATATAACTATCCACCTAAGGGTTGGCTCTTTATATTTCAGTATTTAATAACCCCAAACCTGACAGGAGTTTTAACCAGCAATTGTGTCTGTAGCAAGAGTTGCAAACTCAGGAGCCAGTGGCTAGCTAGAAGAACCTAGGGAGAGAAAGAATATGGCAGACAGGAAGTACCTGACTGCCTGGCCTGGAGAGAACTGCTGTTTCGATGCACTGGAGTGTTGCCATGGAGGGAGGAAGGCTGAAACTGATGGCCTAATTAAAATGAAGACATAAAGCACTGTATATGCTAACCTGCTGCAGGCCACACACAACATAGCTGGCTTGTGAGAAACTGTCCTTGGAGGTTTGAAGAAGACGTTCTTCTGGAATATTAACTTTTCCTTGGGTCATCATCTTTCTGGGAGCTTCTTTCCTGGTATTTTCAGCCTCTCATTTCTTCATCTGACAAACTTCTGTAACCAGTACCATGCTGGGCCATCTACCTGGCGCTTCTGTCTTGAAAGACATACCTGCGCGTCTCCTGCTGTGAGAGTGGAGTGGGGATGTGCTTAACTTGATTCTCTTGTTCCCATCTAGTTACTAATCCACTTGATTTATTTCTACACAGGCTCTAAATGCTTGTCTTCTCTGTGTCTCCAGTCGACATTTCCATTTCGGTGCCTACTCTTGTTCCAGTCATGGATCCTGGACCCTTGTCCCTCTGCATATTCTTAGACTTGTGGATTGTCCTGTTTTCTGCTATCATTTGATATGTCCAGATCTGAAATCAGCCCTTTCTTTCTCTTTCATTCTAGTTCTTTATGGATAGCTACTAATCGTTTTTCCCTACTTGAATGTCCTGTGGTCATTTAGATCTCAGTAGCTTCAAAACCAAATTTGTTTTTTTGCCTCTGCAGGGAGGAAGGGGTGATGCTGGAATTGAGTGTTATGAGGATATGTAAGAGTTAGCCAGGTGGAGGGAGAGAGGTGAACAAGGCGGCATATGTGTGGAAATATGGCAGGAGATGAAAATTAGACTGGGACCAGGTTATGAATGGCAGAGTTTGCTCAACTCTTTTAAGGAAGCTTTTTAACAGTAAAGGTTGGCTGGGCGTGGTGGTTCACGCCTGTAATCCCAGCACTTTGGGAGGCCGAGGCGGGCGGATCACCTGAGGTCAAGAGTTCAAGACCAGCCTGGCCAACATGGTGAAACCCTGTCTCTACTAAAAATACAAAAATTAGCCGGGCGTGGTGGCGGGCGCCTGTAATCCCAGCTACTTGGGAGGCTGAGGCAGGAGAATCGCTTGAATCCTGGAGGTGGAGGTTGCAGTGACCTGAGAACATGTCATTGCACTCCAGCCTGAGTGACAAGAGTGAAACTCTGTCTCAAAAAAAAAAAACAGGGAAGATAACTAAATCATGTTTGATTTGTGTTTTCATTGAGACCAGAGGCCTCATCTTCACTCGTTCAGAGTTCAGTAAATATTTTTGATAGGGTTGTTTTTTGATTATAGGAATGAATTTGTAATAGTTCAAGTATTTGAAATGAATGAAGGGAATACTGCTATATTTATCTTGCTTTATAGAAGATAGAAAGCCTATACATTTTTATTTTTACAACGCAGCAACACAGAGAACTAAGATTATTAGAAGTCTTCAAATCCTCATAGTTTATATGATTAAAAATATTATATGTGTTTATGTACAAGTGGGGAGGTAGGAATCAGCCATCCTAAGATTTTTAACATTTTTGTATTTTCATCTCTTCTTTTACAGGTGTCCTTCTTCACATCATTATGGAATCACCCATTTTTCACCATTAGCTGTATCACTCTAATAGGCTTGTTCTTTGCTGGAATACACAAGAGAGTAGTTGCACCATCAATGTATCCTTTACCAAGGATTAAATTTCATTCTCTGAAGTGCTTTCTTGATATAGGTAATGGTTAAAAGCTTACTCTTGCCAGGCGTGGTGGCTCACGCCTGTAATCCCAGCACTTTGGGAGGCTGAGGTGGGTGGATTTCCTGAGCTCAGGAGTTCGATACCAGCCTGGGCAACATGGTGAAACCCCATCTCTACTAAAACACAAAAAATTAGCCAGGTGTGGTGATCTGTGCCTGTAGTCCCAGCTACTTGGGAGGCTGAGGTGGGAGAATCACTTGAACCCGGGAGGCAGAGGTTGCAGTGAGCTGAAATCACCACTGTACTCCAGCCTGGGCTACAGAGCAAAACAGTCTCAAAAAGAAAAACAAAGCGTACTGTTGAAATGAGATATTTTCCTTTGACTGCATGTATTCAGTATAGCTGCTCGATGTCGAACGGTATTAGCAGAATACAATATGTCTTGTGATGATGTAAGTATTTTTTTGGTTAGAAGATTATAGACCTTCATGAAAACACTGAAATTTTTGCCTTTAGAAAGGTAGATATTTTATTAGCAATAAATTTTCTCTGTGGAATGAATAGTGAGTATATACTTAGAGCATTGATTCTAAGATACTTTTACATTTAACATCTTTGGCATTGAGATCCATCTTACAATCAATGAGATCTGACAAATTGGGAGAGTTGACAATTTAATCTTTCTTAATGACATAAAGTCATGATGCATCTTATAACTGATGCATCTTAGATTCAGTGAAGTACAGTGGTTGTTATTGACCAAAAATGGCTCAGCGGATATTGGTTTTATAAACTGTTGTTATTAAGTGATATGCTATATATGTTATTTGTAAATAGAGTCATAGATTAATTTGTGGACTATGGACATAGGAACCTATTGTGTTTTTAAAAGTAGATGATGGGAGACTGGGCATGGTGGCTCATGCCTCTAATCTCAGCATTTTGGGAAGCTGAGGCAGGAGGATCTCTTGAGTCTAGGAGTTTGAGACCAGCTTGGGCAACATTAGCAAGACCCCATCTCTACAAAAAAAATGTAAAAATTAGCCAGGCAGGTGGCACACACCTGTAGTCCCAGCTGCTTGGGAGGCTGAGGCAGGAGAATTGCTTGAGCCCAGGAGTTTGAGGCTGCAGTGAGCTGTGATCATACCACTGCAGTCTAGCCTGGACGACAGTGAGACCCTGTCTTTAAGTAAATTAAAAACTGTCATGTACCAGTGTATAATAAGGGTGTCTCACAATTTTGATAGGTAGCTTCTATTTTGATTTGCTTATTTTATTTATAGAAGTGTCTTAGCCTTCAATTTAAAAAGTCATTAAACAAGTAATACCTATTCATTACAGAAATTAGAATAAAGAGGCCAGGCATGGTGGTTCACGCCTGTAATCCCAGCACTTTGGGAGGCCAAGGCAGGAGGATTGCTTGAGTCCAGGAGTTTGAGATGAACCTGGGCAACATAGCAAGACACCGTCTCTACAAAAAATGAAAAGAGGAGAAAAAAAGATGTATGTAGTATTTTAAAATAAAGAGCTCAGAAGGAAGCTTCACACAAAGGAAGCTTTGAAAGCATAACTATTAATTGTTTAATCTTGACTATAGAGAAGTGTTCTTATTCCTTGCACATACCCTTTAAGGTTTATAAATAAGCAGTGGTATTTTTACTAGAACTGTGTATTGAAAAAATTTTGTGTTTTCATTTTTGCAGACAGGAAAACTAATTTTGAAACCTAGGCCTCATGTTCAATGACAATCTTCACTCATTGTTATGGGACTTAAAATAGCCTTTCTTCGAATAAGTGATACAGCAAAAAGCCATAAAGGATTCCTTTTGCGGTTGGATATGTAAAGGTCATAGCAGCAACTGACAAGAAGTGTGCAATATTTACCTGGATTATCTTGATGATGGTGACTCATTATCAGTGCTTTGGTACTTTTGATTACCTGTGTTTCAGTATTAGTGTCACTTTAGTACTTCAGATCCTGCAAAGATTTTTGCAGATGAAGTATGTATGTATGTTACTAAGTTAAACTTAGAAACAGAACCTCATTCAGTTTTTATAATGTATTTTTGCAAACTACTGTAAATAGCAAATCAATGCCAATGTTAAACAAAGAAGAAAACGTTGTATGGACTTTGTTCTCCTGCACCGATATTTCAGGAACATCTGCTTGCCATCCCCACAGCTCTTTAAAACTGGCTATTATGTGTGCCTTTCATTCTTACATTTCTAATCATACTGCAGGAAAAACATTGGATTCAGCTTAGACTGAGGAAAACTCTCCATTATGTTGTAAGAAATTATAGATGTTTTGAGAAACACTTTTTGTTAAACCAGATATTGAACTCCAGCAACTATTGTGGTTATATTTTTAGTTCATTGTTTTCATTTAATGCTAAATATCCTTTATATTGCTTTAATAATTTTCTTTTTTTTTTTTTTTTTTTTAGACGGAGTCTCGCTCTGTCGCCAGGCTGGAGTGCAGTGGCACGATCTTGGCTCTGCAACCTCTGCCTCCCAGGTTAAAGCGATTCTCCTGCTTCAGCCTCCCGAGTAGCTGGGACTACAGGCATATGCCACCACGCCCGGCTAATTTTTTTGTATTTTTAGTGGAGACGGGGTTTCACCACGTTGGCCAGGATGGTCTCGCTCTCCTGACCTCGTGATCCTCCTGCCTCAGCCTCCCAAAATGCTGGGATTACAGGCATGAGCCACCGTGCCTGGCCTCTTTAATAATTTTTTAAATACCCTAAAGGCTTGTGAATATACAAGTCTACTGATAAATTATGTATTGTCTGGGAATTTGATAGTCATTGTTTTAGATAACTGGATTTTACGCTGTGGTAGACAGGCTGTGACACTAGTGTTGCACAGGTGTAATTGGTCATCCTACGCCTTCACCAGAATAACTTGGGAGTGGTGCCACAAACTAGAGTCTACAATTCTCACTGTTTAGAGAGTGTTAATGACATACTGTGTATGCATAATAGCCACATGTACTATAGTAGCCCTTAAAATTAAACTATTGGGATTGCTGTAAATATTTTAAAGTACTGGAGGTGCCTTTTACCTGTTTATTAGATTTTGAAAAGGTTTAAATTATTTCATGAGCAATCTTAAATTTCATTTAACATAAAGCTGAAGATTCAATAACAGGATAAAAAAGCTTTTTAACAAGGCTGCCATTTAACTTAAATGTGTTCATCTTAGCTTTCACTTGTATAAAATTTTATTCTTTGAACTGCAGCAATAAAACCCTCTGCTCCTAAGAAGTCTTAAGAGGGTATTCTATATATTCTGCTTTGTTTTATTTTCTGTAAATTTTGTAGGTAAATATGTGCATAAAAAATAAATACTTTATATATAACTCGTGATTGGACTTTTTCTTTGGTTTATTGTAAGTTTGTAACTCTGAAAAAAGTGTTAAAACATATTGCCTGTATCAGATATAAGCTAGTTCCAGGTGAGATATTTTACTTTAGCTCTGTGTCCAAGACAGCAAATTTTAAGTAGCATGTGTAGGTACCCAGTTTATTAGGTTATGATTACTTTTAATATGTCTTATTCATCATAGTCTAATAACACTTGGCTGTTAATCGGGAAATACAGGTTTTGTCATATTGCTGTTTACAAACTTGGATTACCAGTTTCCTCCAAGAGCATAAAGCTGAAGAAGTATTTTATAGGCCCTTCATCTTTTTTGGAGTCATGAATTCCTTTGAGTGTTTAATAAAAGACTTGACTCCTCCTCTAGGAAAACCCACCTGTGTCTTTGCATGCACTTGGAGGGGACTTCCAGATGCCACATTACTTGGATTCCATGGGCTTCAAAAGAAAACAATCTGTTATAGTCCAGAGATTTTTCATACCTTAACTTCTAGCAGAACAACTCATTTTCCTAAAGAGTCTTTGTTTGGAATGGGCCAAGGATCCTTGTGATGTTAGTGTCTAACCACCACCTCTACCTTCTCATCTCCTCTCACGTTGTTAGGAGGTGACTGATTGAATCCAATCATCTAATTTTACAGGTGGGGTAGAGAGTCTCAGATTTGCAAAGTGTCTACACGAAATCACCACAGCTTACTAAAGACAGAGCCAGCACCAAAATCCAAATCTCTGACTCACGTTGAATGGATCTTTATGTATGTGTGTGAAGTGAATTTATTCAAGAGCCATTATAATATTACTGTTAAGAATGTAGACTGTTAGGCCAAACTGCCTGGATTTGAATCTCAGATCTGCTACTTGGTAGTTTTGTAACTAGCTAAATTATGCAACCTTGGTTTCCTCGTTTATTAAATGGGCATAATGTCCGTTTCTTTGGTACAGCGAGATAATATATAGGATACAGGCATAATGCTAATCTTCCAGGCTTATTTCAAGTCTTAAAGTGTTAATTCATGTAAAGCACTTAAATAGTGCCTAGCTGCAGAGTCAATGCTCAGTAAGTGTGTTAACCCAAATCTTTAAGGGGGAAGAAAAAACCAAAACCTCATTGTTACAACTTTGTCCAACATCTTAGTTGAGATAACCATGAGGAAATTTCACCTAATCTTTGAATTAAGCAAACTCCTGAAAACTGGACTAAAGGCAAAGAGAGGATATTTGGCCTCTCATTCTGAAAATGTTCGGTGTTTTCCTGAGGAACCTCTCTGAAAACATTCAAGCTTGTGACTATCTGATAGTGCTGCTTTTTGAGATGCTCTTTTCTCATTTAGAACTAGCCATCTTGATTGGCATTTTATAAAGATTTAACAATCCTTCTAACTGACAAATGCCCTGCCCTCAGCAACTGAGGTTTCTCTCGCTCCCTGTCCTATTGAAACCATAGTAATTTGAGTCTTACTCTTCAGCTCTAAACTTTCTCTATGCTTTTACAAAGGGTAAGTATAATTTCTTTTTTTCCCACCAAAGATAGGAAGTGCATCTTGTCTGCTTCATCATGGAACACATTAAAATCTGATGTTTTTAGTGTACCACTGATACCTGCTATGCCAGTCTGACTGTGAGACAGAGAAAAATAAAAAGATATTTATTACCCTATTTTAAAGTGTGTTCATCACTTTATAGACTCACTTTTACATGGCAAGTGTTTTGCTGGGTATTAATGTGTGAGAAAATTAGCTGGGCGTAGCACACACCCACAGTCTCAGCTACTCAGGAGGCTAAGGTGGGAGGATTGCCTAAGCCTAGGAGTTCAAGGCTGCAGTGAGCTATGATTTGTGTGACTGGACTCCAGCCAGGGTGACAGAACAAGACTGTCTCAAAAAAAAAAAAAGCAAAATGAATTTCTGTCCTCTCAGAACCTCAGAACTTGTTATCTGGTGGGGAGTACAGACCAGTGGTCAAGTAGTCAAGCAGTTACCATGCGGTTTAAGTGCTATGAAAAGTAAAAATGTAGGATGCTACAGGAGTCCATGGGAAGAGAACCCAGCCAGACCAGCTTTCCAAAGTAGGTGATTAGCAAATATCTGGTGTGTGTTGCCAGTAGGGGAGAAGTTTTGTGGGGGAGGGGCCGTGACAAGAGAGAAAACGGGAAGGAAGTAGGAACCAGAACATGGCATTTCACGAGGGCAATGGGAAGCCATCAAAGTGTTTTCAGTTAAGGAAGTGACAACTGGATTTGCATTTGTGATGACAGGGCGGGACCTGGGAGGCCAGTTGGAAGTGGCTGCTGTAGCCCAGATGAGATATGTGGGCCCCAGAACTAGAGTTCGGGGAGTGGAATCAGAAATAAAACCTTTAAAAAAAAAAAAAATATTTGCCTGGGCTTACCCAAAAACCTCTTAGAGGGCAAATGATAGGTCAGCCTTGGCGAGTGGGGAATTTTTTTAATGTTAAAAAAATAGGCTGGGCGTGGTGGCTCATACCTGTAATCCCGGCACTTTGGGAGGCCGAGGCAGGTGGATCACCTGAGGTCAGGAGTTAGAGGCCAGCCTGACCAACATGGTGAAACCCCGTCTCTACTAAAATACAAAAATTAGCCTGGCATGGTGGCTAACGCCTGTAATCCCAGCTACTCGGGAGGCTGAGGCAATAGAATCGCTTGAACTCGGGAGGAAGAGGTTGCAGTGAGCCGAGATCGCGCCATTGGACTCTAGCCTGGGCAACAAGAGCAAAACTCTGTCTCAAAAAAAAGGAAAAAGAAAATTTTTTAATGTCAAATGAACAGGACTTAGCAGAGGACAGGAGAAGAAGCAATTGAGCATAAAGCCTACCACCAGCACCACTTTTTCCATCATATTTAGCCTGTTACAGAAATAAAAGTTCCATGATCACCGATATTTGGGAACTACTACATCCTCCTCCTGGAGATTGTTCATGTTGTAAAGCATATTAAAAGCTCCATGTTGGCTGGGCACGATGGCTCACGCCTGTAATCCCACCTGCTTGGGAAGCCAAGGCAGGCAGATCGCTTGAGCTCCGGAGGCCGGGGCTGCAGTGAGCTATGATTGCACCACTGCATTCCAGCCTGAGCGACAGCGTGACACTCTGCCTCAAACGAATGAATGAATGAATGCATGAATGTCCCAAGTGGCCCTGCAGTAGAGAAATCTGTTACACTGCCTGCTTTTCTGCCATTTCACCAAAGACTTGTTCACATTATTTGGGGGACGGCGGGTGTTTGTTGTGGTTTCTGTCTGTCCAGTTCCTCTTTTTTAATTGAAGAGGCATGCAAATGTATTGAACATCCCACAGACAGAATCACAGATTGGTTGCCTTGCCCAGCTCCCTCTGAGCACCCATGCTAGATTTGGGGAATGCTGGCTATGTCAGTCCATCCTCTCTCAGGACAACCCAGAAAACTTTGGACTCCTGCATTTGGGACCCAGGCATGTGGGGAGGTGGTAAAGCTGTGTTTCCGTGGCAGGGCACTCAGTGGGACTCAGTGGTGGTGGCATCAGTTTCCTCATCCGACCAGTTCCGTAAGGTGGGTTTGGGCATTTTTTTCTTCTGGAAATTTAGCCTTGAACCAATCTCTCTAGACCACTCCAAAATCCTGAAGTACCCAATATCCTTTAAATAATTGGCTTTCAGTTAACTCAAAGTCAGCTTCTCTTGCTTGCTTGACTGCTAGAGTGGTACACAGCAGTTGTGTTCCAGGAGCACGCTGTGGAGAGTTGATTTAACAGATGAGAGTGCTTCCAATCAAGCCTCATGCCATCCGGCAAGTGAGAGAGCTCAGGGCCATGTGCAGTGGAAGGACCCAGACTTGGCAGATCAACGTGGATTACAGTCCCATTTCCTCCATTAGCCAGTGGGGCAAGTGATTTATTCTCTCTGAATCTTAATTTCATTTAGGCCTATTAGATAGCTATCTTGCAGAATAGCTAGAAGGATGAAATGAAATAATGTATGTAAAAGATAGCTTTCCAGCTTTTTTTTTTTAATCACAAACTAATTTTTCAGTCGCTATTCTGAGTCCTTGTTATAGGTGTATCTTGAGTATCCAAGAGTGCTGGCATCTATGGAAGATGCTCAATTGCTGTTGAACAAATGCATGAATCTTGACTTTGGTACTGAAATTGAGTTTGTATATAAATACATAAACACACTAAAACATAAATTTTATTTTATTTTTTTTTAGTTGGGGTCTTGCTGTGTCACCCAGGCTGGCGTGCAGTGGCACAATCATAGCTCACTGCAGCCTCCAACTCCTGGGCTCAAGAAATCCTCACACCTCAGCCTCCCAAAGTGCTGGGATTACAGGCTCTCACCATTCCTAGCTAACTTTTTAATTTTTTGTAGCGACAGAGTCTCATTATGTTGCCTAGGCTGGTCTTGAACTCCTGAGCTCAAGTGATCATCCCGCTTCGGCCTCAGATTTGTAATTTAAATAACAGTAGGGAAACTAAAATAACTAAGTCTATTGTAAGTTCATTAAGTAAATTAAAAAAGAAATATATCCTTGCTAGAAGATGAGTTTTAAATTCTGTTTTCTACAATTATCAGATTTATTTTTTTTCCTGACCTACCCTGAAAACCATTTAAAAACAAATTGTTCTGGAATGTTTTAAACACATGTAAACATACAGAGAGTGGTATAATGAACTCTCATCACCCAACTTGAGAAATTATCAACACATAGCCAATCTTGTTTCTTATACAGGTTCAGAATCCTTTATCCAAAATGCTTAGGACAAGAAGTGTTTCAGATTTCAGATTTTGGAATATTTGCTTTATGTTTACAGGTTGAGCATTCCAACTCCAAAACTCTCTAATCTAAATGCTGCAAAACAAGCATTTCCTTTAAGTGTCAGGTTAGCACTCAAAACATTTCGGGCCAGGCATAGTGGCTCATGCCTGTAATCCCAGCACTTTGGGAGGCCGAGGCAAGCGGATCACCTGAGGTCAGGAGTTCAAGACCAGCCTGGCCAACATGGCAAAACCCCATCTCTACTAAAAATACAAAAATTAGCCAGGCGTGGTGGCAGGTGCCTGTAATCCCAGCTACTTGGGAGGCTGAGGAAGGAGAATCGCTTGAACCTGGGAGGCGGAGGTTGCAGTGAGCCGAGATTGTGCCACTGCACTCCAGCCTGGGCGACAGAGTGAAACTCTGTCTCAAAACAAAAACGTTTTGAATTTTGGAGCTTTTCAGATTTTCGATTTTCAGTTTTGAGATGCTCAGCCTACCCTACTTCAGCTTGCTCCCTCACTCCCACAAAGGATTATTTTGAAGTAAATCACAGACATCACTTGATACAGAAATCTTCCAGTAACTATCTCCAAAAGTTAAGAAAAATTTTACATATAACTACAATACTATATCATACCTGAAATGCTAATAATTTTGTAGCAATTTTATACCAAATATTCTGCTTAACTCCTCCAACTGTCCCATAAATGTTCCTTTAGAGTTGGGTTATTTGAATTGAGATCCAGAAAAGGATACTTGAATACTAGCAGTTTCACAACCTAGGACCTAGGTTTCTGAAATCCCTGTTTCTGAATTCTATCTGATTACATATGTGAACTCAATTTATGCATATGGAATACATTTTCAATAAATGACATACAGTTAGTGGATGGATGGGTACAGAAATTTTTTTTTTAAAAAGGAAAGAGATAACAAAATGACATACAGTGACTTCTGCTGAGCGCTTCCACAATAAACCAGCAGCATTATCACGGTGAACATCACTACCATCTCTTCACGTGCTAACAGCCACACGGGAAATGGGACTCCAGCATGCAAGCCACAACGCATCCTTAGAGAGAGAGCACCCAGTCCCGATGACAGCACGGGGTTAGGAAGGAGACCATCAGGAAGAAAGTGGAATGGGTATGTTTAAATGTATGCAGCGATAGACAAAGATGTTGGACATCAGGGAAAAAAATAATGACAAATTGATGGAAAATCAGGATAAGAAAAAAAAGGCGATTACTAATTCTAAGAACAAAGAAAGGAATTGTGGTTTAGTGGACTTCTTAGTTCAGCAGTGAGCAAAATTTGCATTGTCCTAGAAATTTAGAGTGATTTAATAGAGAATTCCGGTACAATTTTGTTGGGCAAAGGAGAAATGGGGGAGAGAGTTTTGGAGAGCTAAGTCCTTACCTATCAGGCCAGCAAATCAAGAGATAACACGATACTGATAAATCAGAAAGTG
The DNA here is from genome assembly GCF_028885625.2 of Pongo pygmaeus. NCBI lineage: Eukaryota > Metazoa > Chordata > Mammalia > Primates > Hominidae > Pongo > Pongo pygmaeus. The sequence continues at coordinate 47,119,214 of NC_072391.2, forward strand.
TGATAGCTTATCATTTGGGAATACAGAGATAATAACAGGAGAAACAGAAGGGGCTGGAGTGTTTACTTCCCATAGAGGGCTTGGGATTCTAGAGAAGGCAAGAACCTGCTGTTCTGTTCTTTTCTTTTTTCTTTTCTTTTCTTTCTTTCTTCCTTCTTTTTCTTCTTTTTTTTTTCTTCCTTCCTTCCAGAATTTCTTTCCTTCTCTTCTCTTCTCTTTCTCTTCTCTTTGACTGCATCTTGTTATATTGCCCAGGATGGTCTTCAACTCCTGGACTCAAACGGTCCTCCTGCCTCTGCCCCCCAAGTACTGTGATTAGAGGCATGAGGCACCACACCTGGCCCTTAACTTCTTAAATTGTGTATGCACATGAAATACTTTTTTCTCAGTGAGGTGCCTAAGTGTGAGTTTGCTAGGTGGAGTAGTTTATTTCACAAGTGGGGAAACAGGTATAGAGAGCATATTGCCCAATTTGGGAACCCTTCCCCTGCTCTCATATTTAGTCATTTTTCTATGTTCCTCATTTTACCTGGTGTTATCTATTAATTAAAACTTTGATTTCCTTAATTTACTAGCTCTTAGGTATCTATCAGCAAATTCAGTAGGAGACAGTGTATGGCAATTATTACAAACTAAACTCTGGAGCCTGACCATGTAGGTTAAATCCTGTTTGTCACTTACAAACTCACATGCTGTGCTCTTAGGCAAGAGGCTTGCCCTCTCTGTGCCTCAGTTTTCCCATCTCTAACATGGAGCTGTTGACATTGTGTGGCATGGTTGGTAGATTTAGTAGCTTAATATATGCAAAGCTCTTAGAGCAGCATTTGGCACATATCGAGGGATCAATAAATAGTGACCGGCCGGGTGCGGTGGCTCACACCTGTAATCCCAGCATTTTGTGAGGCCAAGACGGGATCATTGCTTGAGCCCAGGAGTTCCAGACTAGCCTGGGCAACATGGTGAGACCCCATTTCTACAAAAAAATACAAAAAATACAAAAAAATACAAAAAAAATTAGCCGAGTGTGGTGGTGCATGTCTGTAGTCCCAGCTACTCAGGAGGCTGAGGCCGGAGGATTGCTTGAGTCCAGGAAGCTGCAGCGAGCTGTGGACAACAAAGTGAGACCTGCTGTCAAAAAAATATACATACATACATACATACTGACCATCAGCAGGACGCTCACTCTCCAAATAGGGAGTGCAACCCATTAACATTAACAATGAATCTGGACGCCGGGCGCCGTGGCTCATGCCTGTAATCCCAGCACTTTGGGAGGCTGAGGCAGGCAAATCACCTGAGGTCAGGAGTTCAAGACCAGCCTGGCCAACATGGTGAAACCCTATCTTTACTAAAAATACAAAACTCAGCCGGGAGTGGTGGCGGACGCCTGTAATCTCAGCTACTCCAGAGGCTGAGGCAGGAGAATTGCGTGAACCTGGGAGGCAGAGGTTGCAGTGAGCCGAGATCACACCATTGCACTCCAGCCCGGGTGACAAGAGCGAAACTCAAAAAAAGAAAAAAACAACAAAAAAAAAAACAATGAATCTGGGGAACTAATCAAAACAGAGACAGGTTTTGTGGGCTTTAAAAAAAATTAACTTTAGGCTGGACATGGTGGCTCACACCTGTAATCCCAGCACTTTGGGGGGCCGAGGCGGGCGGATCACGATCACGAGGTCAGGAGTTCGAGACCAGCCTGACCAACATGGTGAAACCCCATCTCTACTAAAAATAGAAAAATTAGCCGGGCGTGGTGGCATGTGCCTGTAATCCCATCTACTCAGGAGACTGAGGCAGAAGAATCACTTGAACCCAGGAGGTGGAGGTTGCAGTGAGCAGAGATCGTGCCACTGCACTCCAGCCTGGGTGACAGAGTGAGACTCTGTCTCAAAAAAAAAACAAAAAAACAAAACATCAACAAAAAAAAACTTTACATATAATAAAATGCATCCATTTAAGCTGTACAGTGTGAATTTTAGTAAATGTGGCACCTGTGTAACAATCACCATGAGCAAGATGCAGAATATTGTTATCCTCTTAAATGTTTCCTTTACCAGGTCCCATCCCCAATTCCTGGCCTCGGGAAAATACTGTCCCGCTTCTATCACTGTAGATTTGTCTTTTTTTTCATTTTCATGCAAATGACATCATAGTATAATAATGCAGTACAATAATCCTGTCTCTGGCTTCTTTTGTTCAACATGCTTTTGATTTTTTTTTTTTTGTCAACATGCTTTTGAGATTTTATCTATGTTAACACGCATGTTGGCAATTTGTTCCTTTCTTTGTTTATCCATTTACGGATTGATGGGCATTTGGGTTGTTTTCAGTTTGGGGCTATAATTCATAAAGGTTCTATGAATAATCATGTACAAGTCTGTGTGGATACATCACTTTCCTTGGGAATACCATGGAGTGGAATTGCTGGGTCATGAGCTGCCTATGTATGTGGCTTTATTAAAAACCATCAAACTGGCTAGGCGCAGTGGATCATGCCTGTAATCCCAGCACTTTGAGAGGCCGAGGCGGGAGGATCGCTTGAGACCTGGAGTTGGAAACCAGCCTGGGCAGCACAGAGAGACCTCATCTCTACAAAAAATTTTGAAAAACATTAGCCAGGCATGGTGGTGTGTGCCTGTAGTCCTAGCTACTCAAGAGGCTGAGATGGAAGGATCACTTGGGCACAGGAGTTCAAGACTATGGTGAGTATGATGGCGCCACTGCTCTCCAGCCTGGGCGACAGAGTGAGACCTTGTCTCAAAAACAAACAAACAAAAAAACCAAAAGGATGTCCTTCAAATGTTTCTTAGCACACTGGAGCAAAAGAAGTTAATGCCTGTTTTAATCACAACCACTTAAGGTGTGTCACTTTCCAAAGTTCGGATGAGTTAGATGGGATTTTGGGTAATATGTATTAGGATTAAATCCTACCAAGCAGTGTGGTAGTGAGGGTGTGGAAAGGGTGAGGTGAGGGGGCGAGGCTGCGAGAGGGCAACTTAACTCTCCTCCTGTCACCCCAGTGTGGGACGGCGTGAATGTGGGGTGGAAGGGATGTCTCTGAGGCGGCACTGGAGAAGGAGCTGTCGGGGTTAAGCATTGTGCGGCAGAGCAGGAACACCTGGTCCCTGTGGCTCATTCATCACAGCAAGAAGCACCCAGGCCCGTGGTCACCGCGTGGTAGCTGGAGCTGCAGAGAGCAAAGCCAAACAGGAAGCTTACTTTTCTTACCTTGCCAGTGAGACCACCTGGGCAACATGGTGAAATCTTGTCTCTACTAAAATACAAAGCAAAAGGAAGGGGCCAGAGCTTACAAAAGATTTGCACTGGTTATAGTGGAGGCTTTTAAGCATGTTTCAAGTGAAACTGATGAGAGTTGTAAGAAGCACAGAAGCACATTGGAAGAGTGTTGTCTATTTGGGAAGAAAGGTCTGTTTATGCAGATGATGTATTTAGAGGCCAGGCGTGGTGGCTCACGCCTATAATCTCAGCACTTTGGGAGCCCAAAGTGGGAGGATCACTTAAGCTCAGAAATTTGAGACCAGCCGGGGCAACATAGCTAGACTCCATCTCTGAAAAAAAAAAAAAAAAAAAATCAACTGGACATGGTGGTGTGCTCCGGTGGTCCCAGCTACTCGGAAGGCTGAGGTGGGAGGATCACTTCCACCCAGGAGGTTGAGGCTTTAGTGAGCCATGATCGCACCACTGTACTCCAGCCTGGGCGACAGAGCAAGACCCTGTCTCAAAAAAACCACAAACAAGCAAACAAACAAGAAACAATGAAACAATGTATTAGAGCAACTTAAGCTCTGTGTGGTGATAAGAAGCCTAGGAAGCAAATTTATAAACAGATAAAGATGAATGAAAATAAAAACTGTTCCTCTCTGGGATCTGCAAATGAGCCACCACCACAGACTCTAAATCTCGTGGGAGCATTACAAAATCCAGAAAATGCAGCCGTAGGTGATGCAGCAGTTCACTAGAGGATCGCTTTTTTGCCTGCTGTAGACCAAGAAGTATCTCTACTAGATAAAATAGCAGATAAAGAACCTGGAGAATGGCTTTCTAAAATGATGGATGCGTGTATGTTGCCGGCAGATTACAATGGCAGAATGGCAGCAGAAATAGATGAGAGGAAGCAACTCACTCGAATGTTAGCAGATTTTCTTCATTGTCCAATGGAAGCCCTTGCAGAGAAAGCATAAATTGGAAGAATACAAGTGCAAGTGAGCCAGAGTTTCCCTGGTGTGCAAATTCAGGTCCCCGATCCAGAGCCCGTCAGACTAATCTTGATTACCCAATGTCACTGGCAGCCGCATGCACCTGCCCTTTGCAGGGACATCTACAGTGAAGATTAATGGACCAGCCTCTTTCCCGGTCCCGAGACTGCAAGAGGTGGAGACAGGTGGATAGTCCTGTAGTGGTATTTTTGCATATTTTTGAGACAGAAACACTAGCAAAATAAATGACAATTAGTAAAAATGTTTGAAATGTTGGTTTGTTTACTATTTTCTTGGTAAGTTAGCATGAATTAGTTTTGGGGTGGTGGGGTTTTGACACAGTGTCTTGTTCTGTCATCCAGGCTGGAGTACAGTGGAGTACACTGGAGTACAGGTACATAGGTCATGCACCTGACCTATGTACTTCATTTAAACAAAGTGATGGGCTGGGCCTATAGTCCCAGAACTTTGAGAGGCCGAAGTGGGCAGATCACTTGTGGTCAGGAGTTAAAGACCAGCCTGGGCAACATGGCAAAACACCATCTCTACTAAAAATACAAAAATTTGCTGGGCATGGTGGCACATACCTGTAGTCCCAGTTACTTGAGAGGCTGAGGAAGGAGAATCTCTTGAACCCAGGAGGTGGAGGTTGCAGTGAGCTGAGATGCGCCACTGCACTCTAGCCTGGGCAACAGAATGAGACTCTGCCAAAAAAAAAAAAAAAAAAAAAAAGATCTCTGTGTATTAATAAGCTCACAAATAGTGATTATTTTCAAAAGGTCTTTTGGTAATTTTTTTTTTTATCCAGGGCCTTGTGAGAAATCTCATGTTTCTGTTTCTTCATATATTTTCAACTGTTTTTCTTTATTTTCTTCAGTATCTAATCACTGTATACTACGTGATTCCTAAAAGGGGAAGAACCAATCAGAGTTGGTTGAGACTTTATTGTGGTATCATTAGGACTGGATTGTAGATGAGACTAAATGTCCCAACATAATCTTATGTTGGAACAAAGATTATCCCCCTTTTCCCCAAACAAAATATGGATTCTGTCTCCATGCCTTTGATTCCATATTCCCTAGAGATTGGTCATTTAACATTAAACATGGAGGTCATCAGCCGGGCATGGCGGCACACACCTGTAGTCCCAGCTACTTGGGAGTCTGAGGCAAGAGAATCGCTTGACCCCAGGAGACAAAGGTTGCAGTGAGCCAAGATCATGCCACTGCACTCCTAGCCTGGGTGACAGAGGGAGACCCTGTCTCAAAAAAAATAAAAAATAAAAAAATAAAAAATAAATCCTACCAAGTAGGTGTGACTTCTTGTTGTTGAAACCTAGGTGGTTTTTGTTTTTGTTTGTTTGCTTTTCAGTGTTCATCTTGGCTAAACAGCCAACAAAGCAGGCAATAGATTTCAAAGGTAAAGATGTAAATATGCTACAACACAAAATTGATCTGGCTCAAGCAATGCTATCGGCTTTGTCAAAAAAAAAAAACTTTTACTTTCATATTTTTATTTTTATTTTTTAGAGATGGAATTTATGTTGCCCAGGTTGGAGTGCAGTGGCACAATCATAGCTCTCTGCAGCCTTGAAATCCTGGGTTCAAATGATCCTTCTGCCTCAGCCTCCTGAGTACTTGGGACGACAAGTATGCGCCACCACACTAGCCTTTTTTTTTTTTTTTTTTTTGCATAGAGACACGGTCTTGTCATATAACCCAGGCTGCTCTCAAACTCTTGGCTTCAAATGACCCTTCCACCTTGGCCACCCAAAGTGCTGGGATTACAGGCATAAGCCACCACACCTGGCCAAAAAATTTTTTAAATATTAGTTCTCTATTTGAAAAAATTTTTAACCTCTTAGCACAAAATAAATAATTGAAAGGCTATATCAGCAATTGGTTTATTTTTGTCCCTTTTGCTATTGGTTAAATAAGTGAAATGAACATTGTAAGTCTGAATGTTTTATAGAGAGGTTATCTATTTCCTTTTCTTTTTCTTTTCTTTTTTGAGACAGAGTCTCGCACTGTTGCCTGGGCTGGAGTGCAACGGCACAATCTTGGCTCACTGCAACCTCCACCTCCCCGGTTCAGGCGATTCTCCTGCCTCAGCCTCCCGAGTAGCTGGGATTACAGGTACACACCACCACGCCTGGCTAATTTTTTGTATTTTTAGAAAAGATAAGGTTTCACTGTGTTGGCCAGACTGGTCTCCAACTCCTGACCTTGTGATCGGCCTGCCTCGGCCTCCCAAAGTGCTAGGATTACAGATGTGAGCCACCGCGCCCAGCCAAGGTTATCTATTTCTTTTGCAAGTATAATGTGGCATCAACAGACATGATTCTTTAGAGTTTACCTAACTTTGCATGTTTTACCACATTTGACAGATTCCCTAAGTAATCAATTGTAAACATTTTATTTATTTATTTGAGATACATAAAACAAGCCATCTGTTACTTTTTTTTTTTTTTTTTTTAGATAGAGTCTTACTCTGTTGCCCAGGCTGGAGTGCAGTGGCATGACCTCAGCTCACTGCAACCTCTGCCTCCTGGGATCAAGTGATTCGCCTGCCTCAGCCTCCTAAGTAGCTAGGATTACAGGCGCTCGATACCACACCCGGCTAATTTTTTTATATTCTTAGTAGAGACGGAGTTTCACCATGTTTGTCAGGCTAGTCTCAAACTCCTGACCTCAAATGATCCACCCACCTTGGCCTCTCAAAGTGCTGGGATTACAGGTATGAGCCACCACGCCCGGTCACTCCATCAGTTACTTTTAAAAAATCCTTACTTCCAGGCTGGGTGTGGTGGTTCACGCCTGTAATCCCAGCATTTTGGGAGGCCAAGTTGGGAGGATCACTTGAGCCCAGGAGTTCGAGACCAGCCTGAGCAACATGGCAACACCCTGTCTCTACCAAAAATGCAAAAATTAGGCAGGCATGGTAGTGCACACCTGTAGTTCCAGCTACTCAGGAGGGCTGAGGTGGAAGAATGTTTCTGTCTGGGAGGTGGAAGCTGCAGTGAGCTGAGATCATGCCTTGCACTCCAGCCTGGGCAACAGAGTCAGACCTTGTCTCAAAAATATTAATTAAAAAGAAAATAAAAATAAAAATTTCTTACCTCCATTGTTACCTGAAAATTTGATAAATCCTGATTTTGATGTAGCATGGAAGATAATACAAAAACAAAAATACATAATCACTAATATTAATAGTTACTTATTTAAATACTGAAGTGATATTAGCCCATTGATCAGTTAAAAATAAATTAAAAAAGTACAAAAATAGAGTAACCTTTAGAGGAATCAGGGCTTGCCTTGACATAATTAAAACCAGATGGGAATGCAAGCAGCTAAAGCAATACACAAAGAACAAAGTTTGGAGGCATCTACCTGACTTCAAAAGATTCTACGAGGCCATAATAAACAAAACAGCATGATATTGGCATAAAAACAGACACATAGACCAACTGAACAGAATAGAGAATTCAGAAGTAAATCCACATATTTACAGCCAACTGATTTTTTTTTCTGTGTGAAATCTGCCACAAACAGCCAACTGATTTTTGACAAAGGTGACAACAACATACACTGGTGAAAGGACACTCTCAATAAACAGTGCTGGGAAATCTAGATATCCCTATGCAGAAGAATGAATCTAGACCCCTCTCTCACCACATACAAAAATCAACTAAAAATGAATTAAAGGCTTAAATACAAGATCTGAAACTATAAAACTACTAGAAAAAAGCATAGGGAAAATGCTTCAGGACATTGGTCTAGGCAAAGATTTTATTCCTAAGACTTCAAAAGCACAGGCAACAAAAACAAAAACAGACAAAAGAGGCTATATTAAACTAAGAACAAAAGGAAACAATCAACAGAGTAAAGAGACAACCTGTAGAATGTGAGAAATTATTTCCAAACCATTCATCCAACAAGGGACTAATATCCGGAATATACAAGGAACTCAAGGAACTCAACAGCAAAAAAACAAATAATCCCATTAAAAAGTGGCAAAGGCTGGGTGTGGTGGCTCACACCTGTAATCCCAGCACTTTGGGAGGCTGAGGCAGGCAGATCACAAAGTCAGGAGATCGAGACCAGCATGGCCAACATGGTGAAACCCCGTCTCTATTGAAAACACAGAAAAATTAGCCAGGCATGGTGGCATGTGTCTGTAGTCCCAGCTACTCTGGAGGCTGAGGCAGGAGAATTGCTTGAACCTGGGAGGCGGAGGTTGCAGTGAGCCAAGATCATGCCATTGCACTCCAGCCTGGGTGACAGAGTGAGACTCTATCTCAAAAAAAAAAAAAAAAAAAAAAAAAAGGAGGGGCAAAGACCACATGAATAGGCACATCTCAAAAGAAGACACACAAATAGCCAACAGGTATATGAAAATATGCTTAACAGCACTAATCATCAGATAAATGTAAATCAAAACCACAATGAACTATCATCTCACTCCAGTTAGAATGGCTATTATCAAAAAGACAATAAATAAATAAATAAAAAATGCTGGCAAGGATGTGGAGAAAAGGGAACTCTTATATACTGTTGGTGGGAGTGTAAATTAGTACAGCCATTATGGAAAACAGCATGAAGTTTCCTCAAAAAACTGAAAATAGAACTACTGTATAATCCAGCAATTCCACCACTGGGTATTTATCCAAAGGAAAGGAAATCAGTATATCAAAGGTATACCTGCTCCTGCCATGTTTATTGCAGGACTATTCACAATAGCCAAGTTACAGAATCAACCTAAGTATTCATCAACAAATGAGTGGATAAAGAAAATGTGGTATATATACACAGTGGAATACTATTCAGCCACAAAAAAGAATAAAATCCTATCACAGCAACATGGATGGAATTGGAGGTCATTATTTTAAGTGAGATAAGCCAGGCACAGAAAGACAAATATTGCATGTTCTCATTCACATGTGGAAGCTAAAAAAGTTGCTCTCATGGAAGTGGAGAGTAGAATGATGGTTACCAGGGACTGGAAGGAAGTAGAGGAGGGAGCTTGGTTAATGGGTGCAAACACACAGTCAGATAGAAAAAACAAGTTCTAGTGTGCAGTATCACAATAGGGTAACTGTAATTAACAACAATTTATTGTACATTTCAAAATAGCTAGAAGGAGAATATTGAACGTTCCCAACGCAAAGAAATAATAAATGTTTCAGATGATGAACATGCTAATTACCATGATCTGAGCACTATACATTATATATATTGAAACATCCCTAGGTACCCCATGAATATATACAATTATTGCTTGTCAATATAAAAAATCAAAATTTAAAACAAAAGAAATAAAAAATAGCTAGAAGAGATTTCAAATATTCCCAACACAAAGAAATGATGAATGTTTGAGGTGATGGATATGCTAATTACCCCGATTTGATTATTACATTGTATGGATTATATGTATCAAAGTATCACGTGTACCCCATAAATATGCACAATTATTACGTATCAATTTTTTTAAAAACTAGATGGGAACATACCAGCTCTTCAGCAGAGACTAGAAGTTCCTAGACTGAGAGTGGGGTCATTGAGAGCTGAGCAAAGGAAACAAGAAAATACAAATAGAAAGGAAATGCTGCCCACCTGGGATCAAAGAAAAGAAACTGCAATATTAAGTGAGTTTACTTGGAAAATGATAATTTTTAATTTAATTTATTAATTAATTTTTTAAGACAGGGTTTCACTCTTGTTGCCCAGGCTGGAGTGAAATGGCTCAACCTTGGCTCACTGCAACCTCTGCCTCCCAGGTTCAAGCGCTCCTCCTGCCTCAGCCTCCCAAGTAGCTGGAATTACAGGTGCCCACCACTGCGCCCAGCTAATTTTTTAAAATATATTTTTAGTAGAGATGGGGTTTCACCATGCTGGCCAGGCTGGTCTGGAACTCCTGACCTCAAGTGACCCACCTGCCTCAGCCTCCCAAAGTGTTAGGATTACAGGCGTGAGCCACCGTGCCTGGCAGAAAATCATAATTTTTTTAAAGTGGAAAATTTTATAAGAATACTACAAATGTCGGCTGGGTGCAGTGGCTCATGCCTGTAATCCCAGCACTTTGGGAGGCCGAAGCAGATGGATCACAAGGTCAGGAGTTCGAGACCAGCCTGGTCAATATTGTGAAACCCTGTCTCTACAAAAAAATCAAAAACTTAGCCAGGTGTGGTGGTGCACATCTGTGGTCCTGGCTACACGGGAGGCTGAAGCAGGAGAAGCGTTTGAATCTGGGAGGCGGAGGTTGCAGTGAGCCTAGATCGCACCACTGCACTCCAGCTTGGGCGACAGAGCGAGACTCTTTCTCAAAAAAAAAAAACAAAAAAGAATTCTACAAATGTCATTTTGGGAGTCTGAGGCAGGAGGATTGCTTCAGGCCAGGAGTTCAAAACCAGCCTGGGCAATAAAGAGAGACTCTGCCTCTACAAAAATATCAAAAACTTAGCCTGGCGTGGTGGCACACACCTGTGGTCCTAGCTACATGGGAGGCTGAAGGAGGAGGATCACTCAAACCCAGGAGGTCAAGGCTGCAGTGAGCCATGTTTGCACCACTCCACTCCAACCTAGTCAACAGTGAGACCCTGTCTCAAAAAAAAAAAAAAATTGGTCCTAGCGTGGTGGTGTGGGCCTATAGCAAGGAGATCACTTGAGCCCAGGAGTTCAAGGCTGCAGTGAGCTATGATCACAGCACTGCACTCCAGCCTGGGTGACAGAGTGAGACCCTGTCTCTTAAAAAAAAAAAAAGTCCTACAAATGTAAGATCTTTGTACTACATGAAATACTTGTGCTGCAAATAACCTGGTGTCCAGCTACCAAATGAGTCTTCTGAGCGCCAAAGGCAGCCACTGGGGGGTCATAGGTGGGCATGTGGGAAATAGAAATGGATGGGAACTGTGTGGAGGAGGCCAGAATTGCATTGCATTTCTTCTAAAAAATATTTGATAATTTAAAAAATTATGTAAATACTACCCAATCATTTTGGAAAACCCAGAAAATACAAACAGGGCAATAATAAGACTTTTTAAAAAATATCTGGCCCGGCGCGGTGGCTCACGCCTGTAATCCCAACACTTTGGGAGGCCAAGGTGGGTGGATCACTTGAGGTCAGGAGTTGGAGACCAGCCTGGCCAACATGGTGAAACCCTGTCTCTACTAAAAATACAAAATGTAGTCGGCCGTGGTGGCACGCGCCTGTAATCCCAGCTACTCGGGGGGCTGAGGCAGGACAATCACTTGAACCTGGGAGGCGGAGGTTGCAGTGAGCTGAGATCACACTGCTGCACTCCAGCACTCCAGTCTGGGCAACAAGAGCGAAACTCCATCTGAAAAAAATATATATATATACATATATATATATATATCCTTTAATTCTGCCCAGAGGCAAACACAGGAAACATTTTGGTATATACACTTTGTTTTTTTTTTTTTCCATTTTCACAAATGTGAAAGGTCCAGGTATATATACTTCCATGAGTTTTTCTCTGTGTTGTGTTTCCAAAAGTGTGATTATGCTATTTATGCTGCTTTGTAACCTGCCTTTTTACTTCATAGTGCCTGGTGAACACCTTTCTTTCCTTATGAATAAACAGTATCAAAGGATGGTTTTCAAGTTAAAATTTTGACCTTCATATACACATAGGCTGAGCATGTACATGTTCTTTAATGAAGGAACTGGGAGGATGGTAAAACTGGTTCAATAGAGAAACAGAAATTTATATAGTCAGTGTGGAAAAATGTATTTAAATGGGATTTCTAGGTTAGATATGAAACTGGTTAATATTCTACAAGGCAATGAAATTCTATCCTTTGGGGTTATCTTTTCTGCTAGAGAGAAATAATTTGCATCTCAACTGGACAAAATCAAAATCATTTGCAATTTATTCATATATAAATTCACATCTAATTTCATATAGTCTAGGCCCCTAAGAAAATGGTCAGTCAAACAAAAACATATATTTCTCTAGAGCAATGATTCTCAACTAAAGGTGATTTTTCTTCCCAGAGGACATTTGGCAATGGCCAAAGACATGTTTGGTTGTCACCACTGGGGAGTGTTAGTGGCCTCAGGTGGGTAGAGGCCAGGGGTGCTGTTAAACATTGTACAATGCACAGGACAGCCTCCACAACAAAGAATTATCCAGCCCAGACTGGCAACCTCCACAACAGAGAATTATCCAGGCCGTACTGTCAGTGGTACCCACCTCTTAGATGCTAGTAGCACCCCCACGGTTGTGACAACCAAAATGTCTCCAGACATTGCCAAATGTCCCACAGGGAGGCAAAATTGCCCCCAGGTCAAACACACTGCTTTAGAGTTGCACTTTACAAATCCATCGCCTCTAGTCACGTGTAGCTATTTATTTTTATTTTTTATTTTATTTTTATTTACTTTTTAATGTCATAATGTTAATGAACACCAGGGGTTCAGTCTAGGTCCTGTTGCTTGATGTACAGAAAGCCAATCACTGAGACAACAAGTATTGCAGGGAAGAAAGCTTTCTTCAGGTGACATCACTGGGAGAGACAGGAAATAAACCTCAAATCCATTCCTCCTCCCTGACTAAAGTTAGGTGTTTACACATCATGGGAGGATAACAGGAGCAGCAAGGAAGAAGAGTTGGTCAACAGGCAGCAGGGGCATCCCACAGAAGAAACATACGTTTCTCAAGCTTCAGTTCTATGGACATCTGGCTTGTTGGAAAATTGGGCAGGCAACAACAAAAAAATGTTTTTAATTAACCAAAATTGAAAATTTAGTTCCTAGCAATAGCTTTACTTCAAGTGTTCAGTAGCCAATTGTGGGCCAAGTGCAGTGACTCACTCCTGTAATCCCAGCACTTTGGTAGGTCAAGTCAGGAGGATTGCATGAGGGCAAAAGTTTAAGACCAGCTTGGGCAACAGGGTGAGAGACCTCATCTCTACAAAAGAAAAGAAAATAAAAACAACAACAACAACAACAACAAAATAGCCATGTTTGGCTAGTAGCTACTCTACTGGGTAGGGCAGGCAGAGAACATTTTCCTCTTTGTGGAAAATTCTGCTTGATGGTACTGCCTTAGAGAAATAATCATTTCATTGGTCTGTTAGACATTGGGACAATGTAATATTGAAAAAATATGCAGGCCAGGTGCAGTGGCTCATGCCTTTAATCCCAGGACTTTGGGAGGCTGAGGCATGCAGATCAGTTGAACTTAGGAGTTCGAGACCAGTCTAGGCAACATGGTGAAACCCCGTCTCTACAAAAAAAAAAAAAAAAAAAAAAAATCAGCCGGGCATGGTGGTGGGCACCTGTAGTCCTAGCTACTCAGGAGGCTGAGGTGGGAGGATGGCTAGAGCCCAGGAGGTGAAGGTTGCGGTGAGCTGAGACCACACCACTGCACTCCAGCCTGGGCAAGAGAGCAAGACCCTGTCTCAAAAAAGATTTAAAAAACATATATAAAGAAAAGAAACAAAAAATGTGCAGCTATCCTTTTTCCTTATTTCCAAGTTTTGGATAATTTTTCTTTTTTTTTTTCCACCAGCACTTTTATTTTTCCTTACGCACTCATGTGTTGTTGGGACCTAATGTTCTCACATAACTATAGCAAACCAAAATTTGTTGTCATCTCTTAAAGAATTGAGAATTGCATACACACACACACACACACACACACACGCACAAAACCTTACGTAAATTAAAGGGACGAATACATTTACAGGTATAAATGCAAACCGTTTCCAACTCAAGGCAAGTAACAGCCATGGTACTCTGGCAGGAAAACATCAGCTAAAAAAGGAAACTGGGTCCTACAGCTTGGACCTTCCAACCCTGACAGACCAGCAGGACAGAAACTGGTTCAGGAGCCCTTGCCAGCCTCTAGAGAAATCCCAGAACATTCATCCCTAACACATTAACACCCTGCACTGGTGGGAGACTGCTGGCCACACAGACCCACCAAGCCATGGACTTGTCTTCCACAAGCACGTACTTACCTCAGTCACATGTGGTTCTTAGACCAAGCCACATGTACTAAGGGTTGAGATTCAAGATATGTACAGGATACTTAACAAATACCAAGGGAACAGTTAACTTGCATACGAGGTCAAAATCAGCAACAAGTTTTACAATCCAGTGCTGATATCAAATACAAGCTTCAAGGACGAATTTCTTTTCGAAGGCTTATTCCAGTTTCATGAGGCTGGCATGGGGTGTATGCATTTGCCAGGGGCAAATTTATTCTTCTGAATTAATCCACGCAGCAAATGCTAGGCATCTGCTCGCAGTCCATTTAGAAGCATTTGCGGTGGATGATGGAGGAGCCTGACTCCTTGTACTCCTGCTTGCTAATCCACATCTGCTGGAAGGTAGACAGGGAGGCCAGGATGGAGCCGCCAATCCACACCATGTACTTGTGCTCAGGAGACTCGATGATTGTGACCTTCACGGTGCTGGGCACCAGGGTGGTGATCTCCTGCATCCTGCCCGTGATGTCCAAGTACACGGTGGTGCCGCAGGACAGCACCGTCTTGGCCTACAGGTATTTGTTGATGTCCACGTCACACTTTACAATGGAACTGAAGGTGGTCTCGTGGATGCTACAGGTTCCATGCCCAGGAAAGAAAGCTGGAAAGTTGCCTCTGGACACCAGACCCACTCGCTGCAGATGGTGATGACCTGGCTGTCAGGTGGCTCATAGCTCTTCTCCAGGGATGAGGAGAACATGGTGGTGGCCAGCTCCTGCTTCAAGTCCACGGTAACGAAGCACAGCTTCTCCTTGATGTCACGCACGATCTCCCACTCGGCCGTGGGGGTGAAGCTGTAGCCACACTCGGTGAGGATCTTCATGAGGTAGTTGGTTAGGGGAGATGGGCACCATGTGGGCGACCTCGTCTCCAGAGTCTGTGACAATGCCACTGTTATGCCCAGACTAGAGGGACAGCATGGCATGGATGGCCACACACATGGCCAGGGTGTTGAAGGTCTCAAACATGATCCAAGTTATCTTCTCTCTGCTGGTCTTGGGGTTCAGGGGGGCCTCAGTCAGCAGCACTGGGTGCTCCCCCGGGCCACTCACAGCTCGTTGTAGAATGTGTGGTGCCAGATCTTCTCCATGTCATCCCGGTTGGTGACCATGCCCTGCTCGATGGGATACTTCAGGGTCAGGATGCTGCACTTGCTCTGGGCCTCGTTGCCCACATAGGAGTCCTTCTGGCCCATCCATGCCCACCATCATGACCTGGTGCCAGGGGCACCTGACAATGGAGGGGAACATGGTTTGGGGGGGCATCGTTCCTAGCAAAGCCAGCTTTGCACCTGCCAAAGCCATTGTCAATGATGAGCCCGATGAGTTCTTCTTCCATCACCATCGTGGAGAAGCGGGTGGCTGAGCAGCGGGAGGATGCGGTGTGTGGGCTAGTGGCAGTGAGTGAGTAATAATTTCTTCTACAGGACCTTTGTTAAAGGCAGCATAGAGCTGCAAGGCTAGGTAGACTGTAAACGCCATGACATCATGGACTGGAGCTTGGTTCTCTCATTATCCCTAGCACCTGCTGCAGGTACTGATACCTGGCAAGCCCTCAATTATAAATATCTGCTAAATGAATGAATGAATGAGTGAATGGTGTGAAATTCAGTGGGTAGTAGGTTCCTTTGCAGTGACTTCCTTGGGTTGGCTGTCAGCAGTTATGCAATTGTCACACCTATCTCAGCAAGTTCTGAGGACCAAGTGGGGGATGACCAGCAACAGTGCCTATCCCAGATTCTGACACCTGCTCAGGAGGCACACAACAGGCGATTTTCCTTCCTTTCTTGAAATCATCAAAACGGTTCCCAGGCCTCTAATATTTCAAAAACCCTTACCAAGTCTATGTAAATAAAGAAAACTTCCCTTATTCAGACAGCCTGTTAGTGGCAGAACTGGAACTAGAGACCCAGTGTCTAATCATCTTGCAGATGACTTTACCAGCAGTGACATTCCTTGTTGGTGACTACTGAGTCACTCTATGTAGGGCCAGCTGAGACAGACGACAGTAACTGTGAGGAGGGAGTAGACAAGTCAGGGACATTAATTCAGCGAAGTGCCAGGCACTGCTAATTCAGAGGCTAGTGTGGGCAGCTCACATGTATACATTTTTTGTTTTTTGAAACAGGGTCTCACTCCATCACCCAGGCTGGAGTGCAGTGGTGCAATCACAGCTCTCTGCAGCCTTAAACTCCTGGGCTCAAGTGATCCTCCCACTTCAGCCTCTGGAGTAGCTGGGACCACAGGCTTGTGCCACAATGCCTGGCTAATTTTTTGTATTTTTTGTAGAGACAGGATTTGCCACAATGTCCAGGCTGGTCTTGAACTCCTGGGCTCAAGCGATCTGCCCAGCTTGGCTTCCCAAAGTGCTGGGAATACAGGCATGAGCCACCGTGCCTGGCCTCACACATATACCTTTGATGACAACTCATGGACAATTACTTTTTTTTTTGGGACAGGATCTCGCTCTGTCACCCAGGCTGCAGTGCAGTGGTATGATCCTAGCTCGCTGCAGCCTCCAACTTCTGGGCTCAAGCGATCCTCCTGCCTCAGCCTGCTGAGTAGCTGGGACTACAGGCGTGCACCACCACACCTGGCTTCATGAACAATTCTGAGAGAGGTACACGGCACATAAAGTACACGGCTGGCCCAAGGGTGCAGCATCTGCTGGGGCAGCAGGAAGTGGAGGACAGTAGGCCAGGCCCCAGGGGTTGACCATCTTTTGGGTTTATATTTCTCATTCTTCCCACAATGAGTCCCTAAAGCTCACAGGAACTGTAAGTGGATCAGAGACTGTGTACTAGGAGAATGGTGATGATTAACGCCAGTGTGAGTTATAAAAGCTTACCCAGCTCTACAGTCCTCCAGGCCTAAGGAAAGCAAAGTCCCAGAGAGTTTCTGGGAAGACTGAGGAGGCTGGAGATGTGGTGTTGGAGGGACATGGCAGAGTGCTGTGGCCACATTGTGTATGTCATGTAAAAGGCTGAACCTGACTGTATAAGACCATGGGACTGTCTAAATGTTCCAGAAAATATTGATCTGAGTGTGTTATAGGAAGATTACATTATAAAAATTCGAAGTGGGAGGAACAGGAGTCTGGCAGAGCAGCTCTTTTTTTTCTTTCAGATAGGGTCTCACTTTATGGCCCAGGCTGGAGTGTAGTGGTGCAATCACAGTTCACTGCAGTCTCGAACTCCTGGGCTCAAGCGATCTTCCCACCTTAGTCTCCTAAGTAGCTGGAACTACAGGCAAACACCACTGTGCTTGGCTAATTTCTAAACTTTCTGTAGAGATATGGTCTCTTGATGCTGCCCAGGCTGGTCTCAAATTCCTGAAGTCAGGTGATCCTCCCACCTTGGCCTCCCAAAGTTCTGAGAATACAGGTGAGCCACTGCACCCAGTCTAACCCCTTTTTTTTTTTTTTTTAATTTGTCAGACCAATAATTGATGACAAGCTTATTTCCAACTTGTCTCAAGGGAAGAGGCTTCTAAGCAGTCTAATTCAAAAATTCCCTCTTGACAAAGATAATTTGCAGGAAAAAGGGATGGTTAGATAATCATTACTTCACAGCATTTTAAAAAATGACTGGTGAAGGAAGATTAGACTGGTTAAAGATCACTGGGCTCCTTCCAAGACTGACAATTGACTGAGGGCGGCTCCCAGAAGGGCTCTTAAGCTCATTAAGTAAAGCTCATCATTCATTTTAGCAGCAATGGTAATTTATCACTGGAAGGAGTAACTAATGATAACAGACCACAAAGTTCTGCTCTAGCTATGGTATTTATATTTATTTATATTTTTTAAAGACTTTAGTTTTATTTTTTGAGACAGGGTCTCACTCTGTCACCCAGGCTGGAGCGCAGTGGTGTGATCTCGGCTCACTGAAGCCTCCACCTCCCACGCTTAAGTGAGTCTCCCACCTCAACCTCCCAAGTAGCTGGGACTACAGGCACACACCACCACACCCAGCAAATTTTTTAATTTTTTGTAGAGATGGGGTCACATTATGTTGCCCACGCTGGTCATGAAATCCTGGGCTCAAGCGATCCAGCTGCCATGGCCTCCCAAAGTGCTGGGATTACAGGTTTGAGCCATTGAACCTGGCCAAAGACTTTATTTTTTAAAGCAGTTTCAGGTTCACGGCAAAAAGAGGGAAGTACAGAGATTTCCCACATACTCCCAGCCCCCACATATGCACAGCTTTCCCCATGATAACACCTTCCACCATGATGCATTTGTTACAACCATGAACCTACCTTGACATGCCATTATCACCCCAAATCCGTAGTTTACATTAGAGTTTGCTCTAGGTGTTATACATTCTAGACGTTTGGAAAAATGTACAATGACATATATCCACCATTATATCATATAAAGTATTTTCACTGCCCTAAAATTCCTCTGTGCTCATCTAGTTAAGGTTTTTTTTTGTTTGTTTGTTTTTGAGACAGAGTCTCGTTCTGTCGCCCAGGCTGGAGTGCAGTGGCATGATCTCGGCTCACTGCAACCTCCACCTCCCAGGTTCAAGTGGTTCTCTTGCCTCAGCCTCCCGAGTAGCTGGGACTACAGGCATGTACCACCATGCTTGGCTAATTTTTGTATTTTTTTGTAGAGACGGGGTTTCACCATGCTGGCCAGGCTGGTCTGGAACTCCCGACCTCAGGTGATCTGCCCGCCTCAGCCTCCCAAAGTGCTGGGATTACAGGCATGAGCCACAGCGCCCAGCCTGACTTTTGAATCACTTTTTTCTTGCTCATCCCCACAGTGAGAGAAAGAGGAGGAATCTGTTTCTATCTCATCTAAATTCTCGTCATATTATTCCATCTAGATTTAATGCCTTACTCTTTCCTACGTGGTCTCTCCATTCATTCAAGAAATTGCATGACTATCTTGTGCCAGGCTCTGGACTAGTGTTGGGGATACCATGATGTGTGAAAATGGGCACTGTCTTGTCTTTATAGGTGCTAGTGTTCAGTTGGGGAGAAAGGCAATTGTATAACTGTTCACAAAGAAATTGAAAATTACGACTGTAATTTTGATATGTGCTTTGAAGCAAAGAAACGAGGTACATGCTGTCTCAAGGGAGACCTGTCTCTCAGTATGAAGTCCCTGTCTCTGCCTATGAAGACTGTGTTCATTAGTTCATAGGGTAGGGGCTGGGGTTTGTGCAAACCCCTGAGGCCCCATAGATGTTGGCTAAAAGAGCAAAATGAAAAGGTAAGGCTGGGGGCCGGGGTAAAACCCTGCAGCCCTGGTAAGATTTTGATCTTTATCCAAAGAGAAAGGGAAGCCACTGAAAAGTTTTTTGTTTTCTTTGGTTTGTTCTTTTGAGACAGAGTCTTGCTTTGTCACCCAGGCTGGAGACTAGTGGTGTGATCTGGGCTCACTGCAACCTCTGCCTGCTGGGTTCAAGTGATTCTCCTGCCTCAGCCTCCTGAGTAGCTGGGATTACAGGCCCACGCCACCACACCCAGCTAATTTTTGTATTTTTAGTACATACGGGGTTTCACCATGTTGGCCAGGCCGGTCTTGAACTCATGACCTCAGTGATCTACCCGCCTCGGCCTCCCAAAGTGCTGGGATTACAGGCGTGAGTCACCATGCCCAGCAGCCACTGAAAGGTTTTAAGTGAGGAAGTGAATACAATATAAGGAGAAAGGTGGAGGGATATTTTGAGATCATGCTAGCTGCTCAATGGATGGGGGACAGGCAGGGTGGAAATGGAGAGACCAGAAAGCCACGTGCTCAAGATAAAAGACAGTAGCCTAGGCCAGGCGTGGTGGATAACGCCTGTAATCCCAGCACTTTGGGAAGCCGAGACTGGTGGATCACCTGAGGTTAGGAGTTCGAGACCAGCCTGGCCAACATGGCGAAACCCCATCTCTGCTAAAAATACAATTTAGCTGGGCGTGGTGGCGTGCACCTGTAATCCCAGCTACTCAGGAGGCTGAGGCAGGAAAATCACTTGAACCCGAGAGGCAGAGGTTTCAGTGAGCCGAGATCATGCCATTGCACTCCAGCCTGAGCAACGAGAAAGAGACTCCATCTCAAAAAAAAAAAAAACAAAAAAAACAAAAACAAAAAGACGGTTGCCTGGACTAGGTAGGTGGCAGGCAGATCGATGGCCCAATAAGATATACAGGAAGTAAAACCCAGCCACATGTATTTAGTAGCTCCAAGGTTGATTTTTTTTTTTTTTTTTGAGACAGAGTCTCGCTCCATCACCCAAGCTGGAGCACAGTGGCGTGATCTCGGCTCACTGCAACCTTCGCCTCCCAGGTTCAAGAGATTCTCCTGGCTCAGCCTCCAAGTAGCTGGGACTACAGGCACACGCCACCATGCCTGGCTAATTTTTGTATTTTTAGTAGAGATGGGGTTTCGCTATGTTGGCCAGGCTGGTCTTGAACTCCTGACCTCAGGTGATCCGCCCACCTTGGCTTCCCAAAGTGCTGGGATTACAGGTGTGAGCCACAGTGCCCAGCCCAAGATTGATCTTTGATACGCCCAAATGCAACATGAGCTACACTTCTGTTACTCTCTAAAATTTGCCATAGTAATTAATGTTATTTCCCTTATTGGACAGTCAACTCTTTGACAGTAGGGTTACCATGGAATGGAACTTTTCTTCAGTAGAATGTTGACCTGAGCCTGGGAGTGGTGGCTCATACCTGTAATACTAGCACTTTGGGAGGCTGAGGTGGACAGATCATTTGAGATCATTTGAGATCTCTTGAGATCAAGAGTTCGAGACCAGCCTGACCAACATGGTAAAACCCCGTCTCTCCTAAAAATAATAATAAAAAAAATAGCTGGGCATGGTGGCACATGCTTGTAATCTCGGCTACTTAGGAGGCTAAGGCAGGAGGATTGCTTGAACTCCAAGGCAGAGGTTACAATAAGCTGAGATCGCACCATTGCACTCCAGCCTGGACAACAGAGTGAGACTCTGTTTCGAAAACAAAAAGAAAAAAAGAAAGTTGACCCAAAGCTATGCATATAGAGTACTCACTCGTTACATGTCTAATTATAAAGACCACCTAAGATTATCCTGTACTTTTCCCTCTGCTTAGTATTTACCACAATTATAACCAAAGTTATTCATATAATTATATATTCAACAGATCTCTCCCTGGACTGTAAACTCCATAAGGACAGGGAGAGAGCACAGGAAGCAAACTGTCTTGATTACTGATTACTGTTTTATTCCAATGCCCAGCACTGTACCTAGTACTCAACAAATATTTGCAAAAGAATCTCTTTGTTAAATAAGTTTCCAAACATTTACATAGTGCTTATTATCTGCCAGTCTCTGTTCTTAGCACCTTAAATATATGAACACATTTAGTCTTCGTAACAACTCCATGAGGTATATACTATCGATGTCCCCACTTCACTGATGAGGAAACTAAGGCAGGGAGATTAGGTTCTTAAGCGATTCTGTTTTATCAAATATAGACACACATTCGTTCCAAAACATTAACTCGTCTCTGTCTATGACAGGAGCTACGGGAGCTGCTGGGGACACAAAATAAAATCGTGGTTAATGCTTTTTTGAGTACCTACTATATGTCAGGCTTGGTGTTAGGCACTTTACATAACTTTATGAACTTTACAGAACTGAAAATAACCTTGCAATTAGGTACCCTTAATCACATTTGATTATTTGTAATCAGTGTTACTAACTTATTGATTGCTTGATTGATTGATTGAGACAGGGTCTCGCTCTGTCGCCCAGGATGGAGTGCAGTAGCAGGATCACGGCTCACTGCAGCCTCAAACTCCTGGGGTCAAGTGATCCTCCGGCTTCAACCTCCCAAGTAGCTGGGACTACACACACAAGCCACTATGTCCAGATAATTTTTAATTTTTTTGGTGGGGAGGGCAGGGAGTGGAGTGTTTTCATATGTTGCCCAAGATGATCTCGAACTTCTGGCCTCAAGTGATCCTCTCGCCCGGGTCGGCGTTAGTATTTTAGTCCAGCCTCCTTCTTCCCCGGTAAACCCACAAGACTCCGCCCCTTTGCCGAAGCTGGCCCCGCCTATGCCCTCTTCCACGCCTGCGCGCTCCGCGCGCCAACCCCCCCCCACCCCGACCCGGCCGACAACGCGCCGTGCGCCTGCGCACGACTTCCCCATGTGTGCTCCAGCCGTCAGCCGGCCCAGCTGAGCAGCAGCAACGGACCTTGTTACCAGCGCAGCAGCCTCCATCGCTTGCTGTTGCCCTCCTCTCTCGGTGGTCTGTCCGCACAGCGCACGTCACCATGGGCAAGAGCCGGACGAAGCGCTTCAAGCGACCTCAGTTCTCCCCTACGGGCGACTGTCAGGCCGAGGCGGCTGCAGCGGCGAATGGGACCGGAGGCGAGGAGGACGACGGGCCGGCGGCGGAGCTGCTGGAAAAGGTGAGGCGAGGGGTCAGCCGGGCCGGGAGGGCGAGACTAGGTTGCCCCGCGCGCGTGCGCACTGCGCGCCTTCTGACCCCGCTCTCATCCGCAGCTCCAGCACCCGAGCGCCGAGGTCCGCGAGTGCGCCTGCGCAGGGCTGGCCCGGCTGGTGCAGCAGCGGCCGGCACTCCCGGGCCTGGCGCGGCGAGACGCCGTGCGCCGCCTCGGGCCGCTGCTGCTGGACCCCAGCCTGGCCGTCAGGGAGACTGCAGCCGGCGCGCTGAGGTGAGCCGGGAAGGGTCCGGGGCGGTGCCCACCGCTGGCCTCCCCCGCGTCTGGGCTGCGGGCCGTCGCAGCGGTCAGCCAGCGCCTTATGTGTGCCACCAGGCACTGGCCCGGTCTCCCGTTTGCAGAGATTTGAAGCCAGTCTCCAGGCTCCGGAGAACCCCAGTATCCTCTCATCTGTCCACCTGGCTGCTTCACCTGCAGCGTCCATCTGCTCAGGCGTCCTGACCTCACGCTTTGCGCACGTTTTACCCTCTCCAAAAGCCCTCCTTAGGGTCCGTTGCTTGGATGAACTCTTCAGTTCATGTGTCAGGGATCGTTCTAGATGCAGGGGATTTTGAGCAGCCAAGACTGTTGAGCGAGATCTGTTGACAGCCAAGATTCCTGTCTTGGCACAAGTCATGTTGATGGGGAGACAGGAAGCTAGTAAAAAGGTAAAACATAATATTAAATAGTGAGAATTGCTGTGGGAAAACGAGATGATGATGAGTTGGGGGTGGGAAGTTTGAATTGGGTGCTCTTGGGCCGGGCGCGGTGACACACACCTGTAATCCCATTGCTTTGGGAGGCCAAGGAAGGAGGATCACTGGAGGCCAGGAGTCCAAGGCCAACCTGGGCAACATAGCAAGACCCCGTGTCTAGAAAAATTTTAAACAAGTAGTCGGGCATGGTGGTGGGTGCCTGTAATCCCAGCTACTCAGGAGGCTGAGGTGGGAGAATCGCTTGAGCCCAGGAGTTCGAGGCTGCAGTGAGCTATGATCACACCACTGCACTCCAGCCTGGGTGATAGAACAAGACCCTGTCTCAAAAAAAAAAAAGGTGCTCTTTAGATGACTTGTGAACGGAGATCTGCAGGGTGAGAGAGCCAGGAGGCATGGGAAAATAGGGGGAAGAGTATTCCCCACAAAGGGAGCAGCAGCAGCAAAGTAGCGAAGCAGCAGGCGGCTTGACGTGGTTAAAGAGCAGAGAGGGTAGGTAGGTGGCTGAGAAGAGCAGGGGTGGGTAATTACAGGAGGTGAGGCTGGAGAGAGGGATGAGCTGTACAATGGTGTAGGGCTGATGACTTACTCTAAGCGGGGAAGTGACATGGTGTAACACATTTTGTGAAGGCCAGTCTGCTGGTTGTGCAGAGAATGGACTGCAGAGGGGGCAAGAGTAGAGATTAGCATTTTTAGTTCTTACAGCTCTGTCTCTGCTTGTTATTTATATTTCATTCACTGATATAGCAAATATGTATAAAGTGCCAACTGTGTGCCAGACACTGAGCTAGGCTGTGGGCATGGGGTAGTGAGCAAGGCAATGTCTCTTCTTAAGAAATCTTAAAGTCTATTGAGGGAGACAAGCATTAAGCAAACAGTTACGTAAGTGTATGATTACAATGAATGGTAATGACAAAGGGTGCTACAAGAGGGTACAAACAAAGGGTTCAGGGAAGAAGACTCAGTGAGTGGTGCTTGAGGTGAGTTCGGAGGGATGAATGGGCATTCACCAGTTGATGGAGGGGAGATAGACGCTCTTCTTCCTTTAGGGAGGAAACAGCATGTGGAAAGCCCTTCCCTTCGTCCCACAGCATACACAGGCTGGGGGATCCTGGCCCATTGTGAGGGCATCTTCTGACTATCCATATCCTTAGGGACTAGCACAGTGCTGTGTACTCGGAAGTCATGTCTTTCCAATTAAAATTTACCCAGGGCTGCTTTAGGGGATGTCATTCTCAGTAGCCCCACCTTGCTGCCCTTGCAGTTCGCTTTTTCTTTTTTTTTTTTTTTTTAGAAACGGGGTCTCCTGATGTTTCCCAGGCTGGTCTTGAACTCCTGAGCTCAAGTGATCCTCCCACCTAGGCCTCCCAAAATGCTGGGATTACAGGTGTGAGCCACAGCACCTAGCCCTGCCCGTGTAGTCTTGATTCCAAGAAAAGGTCCCTTCATACATAATGTGATTTATTCACATGAGAAAAGTCTCCCCTCTCCCCTTCTTGTAGCCATACACCTGTATACTGTCTCAGACCTCAAAACTAAGTTGTTATATGACAGCATCATCTGTTTATATCTTGTAGAACATGAATCAGAACAGATGGAAATCTCTGGATTGGTTCTGCAGCTTATGACAGAAACAATAAGCTATTTCCTCTGGGAAACCTTAAATATGGCTAAAAATAGAAATAAATGTGAGAGGGTAGAAGTGTTCTGTGACATGTGATGTAAAAGTAAAACATGTTTTAAACTTCTTGTGTAGAAATCTCAGTGCTTGTGGAGGTTTTGAAGTTTGTGATAACATGGTGACTAAGGATATCATGACCCCTCTGGTTGCGCTGCTAAAAGAGGTATGCAGTTTTTACAGTATCTTGATGGTAGCTTTTGGGATGCAAACTTAGACTTTTTTTAGTACTTTGGTGTTGGTGACTTTGTCTTCTATCTAAACATCTTATGGAAATTTCATTCCTTTTCCTGGAAACACCAATCTACTCTCATTATTGATACTAATCTCTATTATTTTGTAGCTTTATTTTTATGATAGTTGGAAAAGACTTTCCTAAAACTGTACAGACTCACTCCTTTAGATGTTAAACTTCTTAACAATAAAAATAATTAGTATTTAGTCATTGCTTATTTATGTGCCAGGTATTGTTTTCATGTTTTGGATATTATATAATTTAATCCTCACAGTATCCTATGAGGCAGGTATTATTCCCATTTTACAGATGACAAAGCCGAGGCACAGACATTAGGAACTTGTGAAGATTACAGTAAGTTCTCATGTTTGATCTCATTCCAGTCTTATTGCATGACGTAGTTAAGAGGTTAAGGAGTTCTCTCTCTGGAGTGCCTCTGGTCCGCTATTGTGTACTGATGGGTAATTTTCACTTAAGGCTACATAAAGGATATCCAATTTTGATGAGAGGCATCAGTCATTTTAGAGCAATGATTCTCAACTGGGTATGATCTTGCTTCACAGGGCATAACTGGCAATGTCTGGAGACATCGGTTGTTACAGAGCTTGTGGGGTAAAGGTTGCCACTGGCATCCAGTGGGTAGAGGCCAGGGATGCTGCTAAACATCCCCAAATGCACATGATAGCCCTTCCTTCCCCAACAAAGAATTTTCTGGTGGAGAATTTCAGTAGTACCTGGATTGAGAATCCCTGCTTTAGAGGGTCTCCTTGGCTGTACTAGAGGGGCTTAAGAGCACCAGCTTTGGAGCCAAATGCTAGAGCCTGAATCCCAGCTTCACCACATGCTAATCTAACACCTTCAGCAGCCTCCCTGTACCTCACTTTCCCATTTGCAGCTGGAGATTGGGGATAATAATAGTTCACCTACCTCATAGGTTTATTGTGAGGATTAAATGACTTGATACATAAAATGCTTAGAATAGTACTTTAGAAGGCACTATGTAATAAAAAAACAGAAGGCACTAGGTAGAAGCTCTTATTTCATCTTTTGTTGCCTTCTTACTGTCTTTTATTACATTTACTAGGTAAAATACTTTGTATTGATTTTGTACTACTGCTTGTAAGGATTCGATTGGCTTGTTAACCACGGTAATTTCTGATGTCTAGCTTTTGTGTTTCATCACCATCATTACCCTATTTGTTTAATTCTTCTTAGGAACCAGGGTGCTAATCATGATATTTGGTTACAGTGTAGTGCTGGACTGGATTCAAATGAGATGTCTCTACAGGAGAAAAAAGATCAGAACAGAAATTCTATTGAGAACATAGCCAATGAGGCTGTGAACGTGCTGTGGAATATATGGTAAGATGCCTACCGAACACAGTCTCCTGCTATAGCAGTACCCAGGCTGCTATTCTCTGTTATACTGTGTGGGAATCTCTGTTCCCCTTGGTAGGCCTGTTAATCTGGGATGTTAAGACTTGGTAGGGGCTGGACATGGTGGCTCATGCCTGTAATCCCAGCACTTTGGGAGGCCGAGGCAGGTGGATCACTTGAGATCAGGAGTTTGAGACCAGCCGGGCCAACACTGTGAAACCCTGTCTCTGCCAAAAATATTAAAAAATTAGCCGAGTGTGGTGGCACATGCCCATAATCCCAGCTACTCGGGAGGCTGAGGCGGGAGAATCGCTTGAACCCTAGAGGCAGAGCTTGCCGTGAGCCAAGATCGTGCCACTGCACTCCAGCCTGGGGGACAGGGCAAAACTCCATCTCAAAAAAAAAAAAGACTTGGTAGGAGGCAGGATCAAGTGACCTAAGATCAACCCTCCTTCCCATCCGTTTTCTCACTTCGTCACTACATCTTTTGTTTTACGGCTTTCCTCTCCAGTCATTGCATCTGACAAAAGATAGGAGGAATCATGACCATTAGCACCTATGGCTCCTCCTTTCTCCCGACTTCTTGCACACCCTGAGCAGAATTTGTCTTTAAGCTGGTCAGTCCCAGATGCAGGTGCAGCTTTGGTTTGGCCTCTAGACTGAGATGGGGACCACAGACCTTGGCTGGTGCTTTTCTTCCTCTTCCCTGGCACTTACTGTCTGAGTGGGAAGTAGATGCCTAAGAAGAGCTCCCTTGGCCCCAGGAGGAAGAAGGCCACTCTCCATTCTGTGATTGTAGCAGTGGTGAGGGTGGAGTGGACTTGCTGCTAGGAATGGAAATGGCTAGAAACACAACCTGAATTTACTTTTTTCTGCCCCATTTTATGTCCCACATTTCTAGCAAGACTCTGTCACAGTTTCTTATCTTCAGTCAGCAGCAATTACAGTGGCTGACCTAAAAGCACAGATGTTTCTTGGAATACAAGATTAAGTTGGATCCATGCATTCCACCAGAAATATTAGAGAGATCAGATCTGAGGAAATGGCATTTGAGCAAAAACTGATGGGTGCTGTTTTTCTTTGCACCAGATAACTTTTAAGTCATAGAAATTGTTGCATTTGGAAGTTTTAAAAAAATTTCCTTGAAAAGAATCTGAATGTATCTCCAAGGTGATTTCTCTTTTCTGAATACCTATGAGCCCTGTCTGTATCACTGAGTTACTATAATTTTTAACATTTTTGTTTTATCATTTGTATTTCAAATTATCTTTACACACGTATGCCTTGTCTTCCTGACTAGACTGTGGGCTCCTTCATGCTGCCATAACTGGATAGGTAGGTAGGTAGGTAGATAGAAAATATGAAATATTTTTCATTACATACCAGATTTAGTTTAATAATTTAGTCAGCTCTGTTAGCATGTCTTGTGTATGTTGTATGTATGGAAGAAACATATACAACATGGATATTTCCTCTGGAAACATGGATACGATTATTATAATTAGCCTTGTTAACTCGTATTTAATGTGTTTGCTTATTCATAACACTGAAAGCTGTCTGAGTCTTTTATTAAAAGGTAGTATAATTTAAAAAATACTTATTGTAATTTCTCTATTGTAGACTGCAAATTCTGCTTGATGAAATTATAATTGCACTCTAAAAGGCTTGAATAAAATATAATTTTATTTTCCTTTAAATGTGTGTTTTTGTTAATGTTCTAAAATATAGTAGTTTAAAAAAATAAAAAATAAATTTGTGTTTTTGTGTGATAAATATAAAGGCCTTTTATCCTCCTTTAACTTGTTATCATTGTGGTATAGAGGAAAGAAGAAAAAGTAGCCTGGACCCAGGGAACCTAGGTACTGGGCCTGGCTCTACCACTAACAAAATATGTGCTCTTTGATTGGCCACTTTACCACTTGGGGCCTGGGTCTTCGCATTTATAAAATGGGGAGTTGAATTAAACGATTTACAAGATCTCTTCCAGCTCTAACCTTTTATAAGGAAACTGGCATCATGGCAAAGAGATTGATGAAAAGGTCCCATTGTAATAGAAATAAAATATAGATAGCCAGTTCTCATGTACAGTGAATATGAATGGGTGTTAGTTCCTTCATCAATAAAAATGGTGGGTGTTTGATTCCAAGTCCTTGGTTTATAAAGCCTGATTTGTTCTTTATGGATTGCTATGGTTGATTTCCTACTGTTAAAATGTGAATAGTAAAACTTTTTTTTCCCCCTTCAATTTAGTGAATGCAGTAGTAGAGCAGTGTCTATATTCAACAAAGAAGGGTGTTTGGAGATTGTGTTAAAGTATTTAAGTAGGTTTCCTACCAATGTTGACCTGGCTATTTCAGTAGGTAAGTGAAGAAAAGGTGATGACTTATTAAGAATGTGTAGCCTTACTCAAAAATTTTTATGCAGCTTTAGCGTGTTTATTCCACTGGAGTAATTTTTTTCTCGTATGTGAATGTGTAGCTCAGCACCTGTTTTTTCTGGGTCTTAAATCTGTGATTAATATTAGGTCTTTACCTACTCATTCAGTTTTTCTGCTTTTGGCTCTGAAAGGGAGAAAGGTAATTATGTGAGGATATGTGGTTTCTAGCCTGTTTCCATTCTTAGCAGCCTTTATTAATTCTTGAAGTTTTCATCTCCATTTACTAAGAAACAGTAACCCACAACTACCAGGCCTTTAAGCCAGTTAATTGGAATCTAAACTTACTTAAATGTATTGTGCTACTATCTCATACTTCCAGCAGAAAACTGACGGCCTGAGTTTTGTTGAGAGAAAAAGAGGAAAAGAAGTGATTGAAATTCCACTTAGGCCTTCGTGCCTTCCATGAGACAGGGAAGGCAAAGTCCAGCAACTTCAGTGGCCTTGGCTGCCTCGCCTTCTCTTTATTGGGCTGGGGAACCACTGGGGACCCTTAGCTCAGTGGCAGGAGGCAGAAGTCAGAGCGTGGGCAACTCAGCAGAATTCTGGGTGGGAGTGGAGAAACAATTGAGGGAGAGCATTTCTTTTCTACCGATCATTACGGCGGGCATCCAGCTGTCCTTTTGTGGAACTGCATTTCTCCTGGGGAGGAAGAAGTGTATTCCCCTGACTGCTGTTTCTCTTGACTCTAATGGATATTTTTAAGAGAACAGAATTGAGGGAAAATAGTAGAATAAATACTACTGAGAAAATTTTAAAAATCATTTCTCCAAATGGAATCTTGGTGGGACTGGAGAGTTGTGAGTAAATGGGGATTTTAAAAATAATTCAGCCATTTTTAGGAAATTGATAGGTGACTTAATCTCAGAGGACAGTTTTTGTTACAATAAGAGAACTTCAGGAAAGTTAGTTCATATCTTTTACAAGAAAAATCACTTCTATTTTTGTGCCTTTAGTGTT
The DNA here is from genome assembly GCF_028885625.2 of Pongo pygmaeus. NCBI lineage: Eukaryota > Metazoa > Chordata > Mammalia > Primates > Hominidae > Pongo > Pongo pygmaeus. The sequence goes on from NC_072391.2 coordinate 47,149,275, forward strand.
ATAGATTTATTTCTGTTTTTAGTTTTTCTTCCCCTTAATGAGCATTTTTGAAATGGATTAGAATAGTCATTTTGCATTGTATAATAGTGTCTTCCTTCTCCATGTAGCTAGATTAATGATCTTTTTAAATACATTATTATTTTTGCTTCTAAAGTCAAGCAGTGCTTACATATAGTAAAATGAACTTATAAGATTCCATCCCATGTATTCATATAACTTTTTTTGAACCTGTATGGTAGCAGTCATGGCTGTTGGCTAAAGTAAATTTAATTAGTTTCTTAATGACAAAGATACTACATTTGGATATATGTACAGAAATGCATATATATGGATTTCTATATAAATGTATTGTCAACCACAGCAGTAGCATGCATTTTGAGTAATTTTGATGGGCATGATTTAATATTTTACACATCTCTTAATTTGCTCATACTTTTATATAAACTACTTTTTTTCTTAAAGAACTATTGCTCCACCAAAAATAACCCTAACTTTGAAGGTCATGATAAATTTAAAGGAAGCCAGACATCCCAAAACCTAGGGCTGTTTGCTACTGGTCCTTGATAAGTACATAAATTGAGGGTAAAAATTTTTTTTTGTTGTTTTGTTTTTTGAGATGGAGTCTCAGCTCTGTCACCCAGGCTGGAGTGCAGTGGCACAATCTCGACTTACTACAACCTCTGCCTCCCGGGTTCAAGCTGTCCTCTTGCCTCAGCCTCCCAAGTAGCTGGGATTACAGGTGTGCATCACCATGCCTAGCTAATTTTTGTATTTTTAGTAGAGATGGGGTTTTGCCATGCTGGCCAGGCTGGGCTGCAACTCCTGACCTCAAGTGATCCTCCTGCCTCAGCCTCCCAAAGTGCTGGGATTACGGGCATGAGCCACCGCACCCGGCCTGAGGATAAACTTTTACAAACATTTATAGTAACGACATTGCCACATTTAAGAGTCTTTTTAGGCTGGGCGTGGTGGCTCACACCTGTAATCCCAGCACTTTGGGAGGCTGAGGCGGGCGGATCATGAGGTCAGGAGATTGAGACCATCCTGGATAACAAGGTGAAACCCCGTCTCTGCTAAAAATACAAAAAATTAGCCAGGCATCGTGGCAGGTGCCTGTAGTCCCAGCTACTCAGGAGGCTGAGGCAGGAGAATGGTGTGAACCCAGGAGGCGGAGCTTACAGTGAACCAAGATTGCGACGCTGCACTCCAGCCTTGGCTACAGAGCGAGACTCCTCAAAAAAAAAAAAAAAAAAAAAGAGTCTTTTTAATTGTATTTTGTAAAAAGTATAGATCTGGCTGGGCATGGTGGCTCATGCCTGTAATCCCAGCACTTTGAAGGGCCGAAACGGACAGATCACTTGAGACCAGGAATTCCAGAACAGCCTGGCCTTCATGGTGAAACCCTGTGTCTACTAAAAATATAGAAATTAGCCAGGCATCGTGGCGCACACCTTTAATTCCAGTTACCTGAGAGACTGAGGCACAGGAATCGTTTGAACCTGGGAGGCGGAGGTTGTAGTGAGCTGAGATTGCGCCACTGCACTCCAGCCTGGGCGACAGAGCAAGACTGTCTCAAAAAAAAAAAAATATGTATAGATCTGTACAGGATTAGAAATTTAAAAAGAAAAGAAACATTTTTTCCAGCACTGATAGTTTGGGAAGCCTCATTTGCACATATCACCCTGAGATAAAGCATATATATTTTGCAAAAGCTACATGTGTCTAATGAAGTGGTAAGAATACAACGTTTTATTGATGAGTTATACTGGTGTAAATTATCCAAAGCAGAATTCATTTGTTTCTAAATATTTATTTTTTGCCTCATAGCATATTGTTTGCAGACAGTGACTGAGGATAACCCAGAGCTGCTGAAGTCTTTCAGTGCTACAGCATTGAACATGCTGGAATCAGCACTGCTTTCTCCTGTCAGTTCCATGGAATCCCTTCTATTGAAGACATTGGTAGCAGGTAAAATTTAGCCTTACGGCATAGTATATTGTTTTAGTAGCTTTTGGTATGGATGCGGTGGGGGCAAAATTTAGTCATTCATTTCAACACATCAGGTCTTCTGTGCTTTTATCTGTTCTGAAAATTTTAATATTTGAGAAGAGACCCTTACTTCAAGAAGTTGTCTGTAGTTGTAAATCCTTGTAAAATAGATTTGTTTTGAATTTAACCAACTACTGTTAACCTGATAAAGAGATGCTATTGTCAGGATCCCCACTTATTTATGAACCAGTGATTTCAGAAATTGACCACTTAGTTTTCCATAAGTTTTTTTTTTTAACCACTAACTCTTTTCTCTCCAGAATCTCTGAATACAGAATAAATTATCTGAAGGTCTGTTTAGTATGTACTTTATTTAGTTTATGTATCTATTTTCTTCTTGCCCTTTGGTCTTGCAGAGATAATTTATGTTGAGAGATTCTTTTTTTAATTTTTAATTTTTTTAATTTTTTATTGTTTTGAGATGGCGTCTGGCTCTCTCACCCAGGCTGGAGTGCAGTGGCTGGCTCTGCAGCCTCACCTCCCAGGTTCAAGTGATTCTCATGCCTCAGCCTCCCGAGTAGCTGGGATTACAAGCGTGCGCCACCACGCTCAGCTAATTTCTGTATTTTTGGTAGAGACGGGGTTTTACCATGTTGGCCAGGCTGGTCTTGAGCTCGGGACCTCAGGTGATTTGCCCACCTTGACCTCCTAAAGTGCTGGGATTACAGGTATGAGCCACTGCGCCTGGCCTGTTTTTTTATTTTAATAGTGGTAAAATACACATGAAATTTACCATCTTAATCGTTTTGGGTTTTTTTGAGACAGAGTCCTCCTCTGTTGCCCAGGCAGGAGTGCTGTGGTGCGATTTTGGCTCACTGCAGCCTCCACCTCCTGGGCTCAAGTGATCTTCCCATCTCAGCCTCCCAAGTAGCTGGGACTACAGGTGCATGCCACCAGGACCAGTTAATTTTTTTTTTTTTTTTTTTTTTTTTGAGACGGACTCTTGCTCTGTCACCCAGGCTGGAACGCAGTGGTGCAAGCTCAGCTTACTGCAATCTCTGCCTCCTGAGTTCAAGCGATCCTCCTGCCTCAGTCTCCTGAATAGCTGGCATTACAGGTACCCACCACCACACCTGGCTAATTTTTTTTTTTTTTGGAGACGGAGTCTCGCTCTGCCACCCAGGCTGGAGTGCAGTGGCGCGATCTCCACTCACTGCAAGCTCCGCTTCCCAGGTTCACACCATTCTCCTGCCTCAGCTTCCCAAGTAGCTGGGACTACAGGTGCCTGTCAGCACGCCCAGCTAATTTTTTGTATTTTTTTTTTTTTTAGTAAAGGCGGGGTTTCACCATGTTAGCCAGGATGGTCTTATCTCCTGACTTCGTCATCTGCCCGCCTTGGCCTCCCAAAGTGCTGGGATCACAGGCGTGAGCCACCGTGCCCGGCCTAATTTTTTTATTTTTTAATAGAGACGAGGTTTCACCTTGTTGACCAGGCTGGTCTCGAACTCCTGACCTAAAGTGATTGGCCCATCTTGACCTCCCTGTGCTGGGATTACAGGCGTGAGCCACAGTCCCCAGCCACAGTTAATTTTTTGTATTTTTTTTTGTAGAGATGGCATCTCACCGTGTTGCCTAGGCTGGCGTCAAACTCCTGAGCTCTTATAATCTGCCCACCTTGGCCTCCCAAAGCGCTGGAATTACAGGCGTGAGCCACAGCACCCAGCCTTTAATTGTTTTTAAATGTATACTTGAGTGGTGTAAAGTACATTCAGATTGTTGTGCAGTAAAAATCCGGAACTCTTTTTCATCTTGCAAAACTGAAACTGTACCCTTTAAACACAATTTTTCCCATTTCCCCTTCCCCCAGCTGCTGTCAGCCACCATTCCTTGACTCTTCTAAATACCTCATAGAAGTGGAATCATACAGAATTTGTCTTTCTGTGACTGGCTTATTTCTTTTTGCATAGTGGCCTCAAGTTTCATCCATGTTGTAGCATGTGTCAGAAATTCCTTCCTTTTTAATGCTGAATAATACTGCCTTGTAGGTATTATACCACATTTTGTTGATCTCTTCATCTGTTGATGGACACTTGAGTTACTTCTACAACTTGGATATTGTGAATACGGCTGCTGTGAAAATGGATGTAATTTTTTTTTTTTTTTTTTTTTTTTTTGAAACAGAGTCTTGCTCTGTCACCCAGGCTGGAGTGCAATGGCAAGATCTTGGCTCACTGCAACCTCTGCCTCCTGGGTTCAAGTGATTCTAATGCCTCAGCCTCCCAAGTAGCTGGGATTACAAGTGCCCACCACCACGCCTGGCTGATTTTTGTATTTTTAGTAGAGATAAGGTTTCACCATGTTGCCCAGGCTTGTCTCAAACTCCTGACCTCAAGTGATCCTCCCACCTTAGCCTCCCAAAGTGTTGGGATTACAGGGTGAGCCACCGCACCTGGCAAAAATGAATGTAATCTGTTCAAGTCCCTGCTTTCAGTTCTTTTGGGTTTATAGCCAGGAGGTGTTCTTATTTTTGTAGTAATTTAAAAAAAAATTACTCTACTTAATGATAGCTCCTGTTCTTTTTTGATAATCAAAAAATTAAGAACCTACTCTCATGTTTATATGTCAGACCGACCTTGGAATTTTAGTACATTCCATTTCACTCTTGGAATATAAGAAGCTGCTGAGAAGAGCAGCTTAGGTTACAATGAAAGAAAGTGATGCCACTCACTTTGTCATTTTAAAAGAAACTTGATCAGTGTTCTCTGGGTCTGTTGATAATGCAGTGTATCAGAGAAAGGTATTGTGTGCCAAGGAAGGGAGATGATTGTGCAGGTTTATAACTAAGGGCACTGCCTCAGTGCAGAACTTATTGACATTTAATAAATAATCAACAAAGGCAGTAGGGCTGAGATATTTTGAAATTACACTGGCCTTAAAAGCTCCAGTCTTGTGAAAACTTAATAAAATATTTCACAGGCATTTCTTATCCTTATGTTCGTTTTTTCCCAGGCACAATTTGGAATCTAAAGGACATTATTCCATGCAAGAGTCAAGCAGAAATCATAAATGCCTTACTAAAGATCTTATCTGAAGTTTTGGGAATGGATGCTGGTGAAATGGTTATTCAAATGAAAGAGACTGAAACGCAGAGGTTAAAAACTGCTGCAGAGGCTGAGGAAATATTAGAGAACACTAATGGGGATGCTTTGATTGAAGATGATGAAATGGAAGGAATTTCTCATAAAAGAAAGGTCAGAAGGAAAACTTTCGTTTCAGATTTACTTCCGGTAAGTCAGGTTGCTGTTCTCAAATATGGATTAATACAGCTTTTTTTTCCCGCAGTTATCCTTGGCTTTGCAGAAAAATGTTATAGCAAAATTAGCTATAAAGTGCGTTTTGGTAAAAATGAGTCGTATTTTCCTGTTGATTCTCTTTATGTCATTAAAAATCTCCTAAAGGAGGAAAAAAATCTCTTGTCTAAAGTGAATAGTTTTATATACAGGAGAAGGTTTCAGAGATGGGGTAGACCTGTCCTTTTGGAACACTTTAGAAATAGATGATCATCTTCATAACTCTTGCATCTCCCCACTTCTGTTACATACTGTCTGCCAGACTGTCTTCAAACTAAAGGAATTTGTACTTTGCCTGAATTGTCCCTTGCATTCTTGCCTCTTATTTTAGTATTTAGCCTTATCAAGGTGGCAAACCAAACCTTCATTTATCCACTACTGATCCAAAGAGGTTGGGTGACTGTGAGATGAATGATGGTTTGTAGTTTTCTTGGAGTGGGTGATGGTGGCATACTTGTTGTGCTGGTGGTGTGATATTGCAGTAAAGGGGGGCAATCTTGGGTGCAGGAAGCATTTCAGGTGACACAGTCTGCAGAGAGAGAAAGTTCTCCCAGAGTGTTTTGGGAGAACACTTTGTTAAGGAGGAGAGCAAATAGGAAGACAGGGAACACAGTGAGTGAGGCTTTATTCATTCAGGTTCACGTTTACTGTGCTCCTAATGTATGCCAGGCACTGTGCTAGACGCTGGTGATAAAAAGATGATTAAGACGCAATTTCCAACCTTCAGGAACTTCCTCCATGTTGGGAAGACAGACACATAAAACCATGGCTTTAAGGCCTATGCTGAGAACAGTGCCGTGGCCATGCACAGATTTCTAAGAAAATGGTATCTGTAGAGTAGGCGCTTGTGACTCAGCCCCTGTGGGAGAGCTAAGGAAGAGGCTGCCAGAGAGAGCCGTTTAGACAGAACACCTGGGGCGTCATAAAGGAGGGGATGAGAAAAAGCAGGTTAGTGTTTGGAGAGATCACTCAGGCAGCTGGAGGAAGGCAGAGCACAGGGGCCTGGCAGCAGGAGGACCAGTCAGGAGGCTGCCGAAGGACGATGAAGGCTGAGTTGGGAGGAGGCAATCATGTCCTCTCATGCTTACCTGTGTTCGTGATGTCTCGGGAAGCGTAAATTGATGGTGTTTCAAAGAAATCAAAATGTGGATAGAACCACTTTTCCCCTCATATGAGCAAACTGTGGGTGCAAACCACTGTGTTAAGTGCTGGGACAAATAACAGAAATGGGAAGGCCACCCTGAACTTCAGTTGCTCACAGTTTTGTTTTTTTTTTTTTTTAGACAGAGTTTTGCTTTTGTTGCCCAAACTGCAATGCAATGGCGTGATCTCAGCTCACTGCAACCTCCTCCTCCCAGGTTCGAGCAATTCTCCTGCCTCAGCCTCCCAAGTAGCTGGGATTACAGGCATGTGTCACCACACCCGGCCAGCTTGGCATTTTTAGTAGAGATGGGGTTTCTCCATGTTGGTCAGGCTGGTCTCAAACTCCCAACCTCAGGTGATCTGCCCGCCTTGGCCTCCCAAAGTGCTGTGATTACAGGGGTAAGCCACTGCACCCAGCCTAGATCTTTTTATTTTATTATTATTGGTTTATTTTGAGACGAGATCTCACTATGCTGCCTGGTTTCAAGCGATCTTCCCACCTCGGCCTCCCAAAGTGCTGGGATTATAGGCATGCACCATGGTACCCAACCTGTTTCATACCTGTACATGGAAAGAGGGGATGTGATAAATCAGGGCTTATGGGATCATTTTCAACTGTGGCACCATCCTACTCAGGTTTCTGTTGATCCTATCTGATATACTGTGTTTGAAGGATCTGAAATCCCTTCCTGGGAATGAAAGAGTGGCATTCTTGTGTGATGATCTCCACCTCCAGCCGTGCTTCCAAGGACCTTCTACAGGGAGTAAGGTTGGGGGTGAGACCCAAGTCTAACAAGGTTTAGATAGAAGTGCCACTGTTGAAAAACGATTGATATTTAACTGATATGTACAGATTTATTTTCTTATTACTTTTATTTTGGTGCTTATAAAAATGCAGTGTTTTCTTACAGTAAAAACTGGCTTTTTAAAGTCTTCTGGCCAGGTGTGGTGGCTCACGCCTGTAATCCTAGCACTTTGGGAGGCTGAGGTGGGCAAATTGCCTGAGTCCAGGAGTTCCAGACCAGCCTGACCAACATGGTGAAACCCCATCTCTCCTAAAAATACAAAAATTAGCTAGGTGTGGTGGCATGTGCCTGTAGTCCCAGCCACTCAACTTGGAAGGCTGAGGCACAAGAATCACTTGAACCTGGGAGGTGGAGGTTGCAGTGAGTCAAGATCGAGCCACTGCACTCCAGCCTGGGAAACTGAGCAAGACTCTGTTTCAGAAAAATAAAACTAAATACAAATAGAAATAAAGTCTTCCTTAAGATTGTAGTGGTGGGCAGTGGTGGGGCAGGGGGTAGAGGAGAAAAAAAAGAAGAAAAGGAAAATAAAGTGTTCTTAACATAACTGACTAGACTGGATGATTAACATGCTAGTCGGTCAGCCAGCCAGTGTTTAAGTGCCAGTAGGATGCCAGGAACACAAATTATATTCAGCTGTGGTCTTCCACACTATCCAGTGTCTTCTGCAGCACTCCTTTAGAATCAAAACTGCATCATTTAACTTAAGAAGGTATAACCACAAAGATATAAAGGAAGAGCAGTTCAACCCAAGTTGGTTTTTTTGTGGGGGCACATGCAAAAGTAGAGTACCCTCTGCCCAGCTTCTACAGTTACCAGTTTGCAAAGTCTGGTCTATTTGATTTCATCTAGTTCCCGTCACACTGTCTTTTCTCTACTGATTATTTTGAAGCAAATCTCAGATGTCATAACATTTCGTCTAAATTGGTTCTTTATGTCAGCTTGATAGCAGTAAGAAGCAGAGAAAAGTTCTGAGCAAGAGAGTTACATAAAGAGGTGGAGCTTAATTTCAGAGTTCCTTTTAAGCCAGATCTTCGGCTGGGGTTGGTGGCTCACGCCTGTAATCCCAGCACTTCGGGAGGCCAGGGTGGGTGGATCACTTGAGACCAGGAGTTCAAGACCTGCCTGGCCAATATGGTGAAACCCTGTCTCTACTAAAAAGGCAAAAAATTAGCCGAGAATGGTGGTGCATGCCTGTAGTTCCAGCTACTCGGGAGGCTGAGACATGAGAATCGCTTGAACCCAGGAGGCAGAGATTGCAGTGAGCCGAGATCATGCCACTGCACTCCAGCCTGAGTGACAGAGCAAGACTCTGTCTCCGAAAAAAAGAATAAAAAAGAATAAGCCAGATCTTCATATATTTTAAGTGGATGAGAGCCCAGCAGCAACATGTCTTGTTTAGCTTTGAATCTCCTCTAATAAATCTATATTTAGTTGAATTAGCACACACACAAAGCAAATAGAAATGATTTTTATATAGGTTCTTGCTACCAATAAGTAGAATTCAAATTTAGGGATCCCTGAGCTGCATCTATTGAATTAGCAATTTGCTTTTTTTTTTTTAAGAATATGATTAGAAGTTACAGTTAAATTGTTGCACAAAGAAGTCACTGGGGCTGGACATGGTGCTCACGCCTATAATCTCAACGCTTTGGGAGGCTGATGTGGGAGGATTACTTGAGGTCAGGATTTCCGGTAATCCTAGGCAATATACTGAGACCCCATCTCTCCAAAAAAAAAAAAAAACAGGTAAATTTTTTTTCTTTTTCTTTTTCTTTTTTTTTTTTTTTTTGAGATGGAGTCTCACTCTGTTGCGCAGTGGTACAATCTCAGCTCGCTGCAACCTCTGCCTCCTGGGTTCAAGGGATTCTTCTGCCTTAGCCTCCCAAGTAGCTGGGATTACAGGCATGCATCACCATGCCTGGCTAAGACCTTGTCTCTACAAAAAATAAAAAAATTAGCCAGGCATGGTGGCATGCACCTGTAGCCCTAACTACTCAGAGGCTGTGGCAAGAGGATTGCTTGAGTCCAGGAATTTGAGGCTGCGGTGAGCTATGAACGTGCCACTGCACTCCAGCCTAGGCAACAGAGTGAGACTCTGTCTCTAAGGGGGAAAAAAAAAGACAGTTGAAAACTGAAGTTTGGAAATATTCAAATAGTAAAATATACATTATTTTTTAGCTCATGTACTGTTTTGGAATATCAGTATGGTTATTTCACTTTTCATAGACAATTTGAGAATTAAGGTTATATAAATTTATATTACCCATTTTAAGAAATGTTAGTTGATAATGTTGTTTAAGTTGGCGTTATATATTTTCAGAGAAAAAAAAGCTTCCTTCTTTCTTTAGTCTTAGAGAAATGCTTTATTATAGTCTTTAAAGAAAGGCAGGAAGCAAGTCTGTCTGCTCCATAGCAAGTTCTACAGGTCATATAAGGGCTCGTTAGTAGTGTATGTTAGCGCAGCCATTCCAAGAAAGACATCTAAGCTGAGCATCTAAAAGCAGGTTTGTTGTTTGTAAGTGCCTGGTGTCTGAAATGAACTCTTGTTTAAATCTTAGTATGCCCAGCTACTTCTTGACACAGTAGATAAGTTTCAGGGTGAATTCCGTTTAGAATTCCTGAATATTTGTCTGTTCTCTCCAGCTGACTAAGTGACGCTTGGGGAATAGCTGTGCAGACAGATAGAAACCCAGTTAACGGGGGCATGCTTCACTGTACCAAGAGGAATTATAATGCTCGTTTGTACTTCTGGCACTTCATGACTTTTCTTTTACCTACCCCATTCCCCGTGTGCTCTATTCCAAGTGCAAAAATCTTCTAGTAGGCTTTCACTAAGGAAATTCCCCAAAAACATTTTCCCAACCATTGAGAGTTGGTCATTTACATTTTTTTTTTTTTTTTTAAGCCCACTGACAAGGAACTGAGAGAGACTGTAGCATTGCTGACAGCCCAACAGACTGCTCTGGAAATTATCGTCAACATGTGCTGCAATGAAGGTTTGTTAACGTTTACATTTAGACATTTTCCCCCTGGGCCAAGAGGGAAACTCCCGTGGAGATTTTCTTAACTATTCCAGTTCTGCGTGGTTTGCCCGCTTCCTAGATCCCTCTGATGACGAATGGGAAGAGCTTTCTAGCAGTGATGAAAGTGATGCATTTATGGAGAATTCTTTCAGTGAGTGCGGGGGACAGCTGTTCTCTCCCCTCTGCCTCTCCCATGAGGTTCACACGGCTCTCACCAACTACCTCATCCCAAAGAAGGTAATCCATTTTCATTCTAGGCTTACCGTGGAGCATGGGAAAGGCTTAAGCAAGGTATTCATTTTGTGTATAAAAGAAGCAAGCTCACACTTCCAAGTTGTAGATGGTGGTAAGATCTGAGACAAAGCTGAGCCTAACAGTACTGGAAATAGGCGAAAAGGTCATTCCATATGAAGCCTAACCATTTCACTTAGGAGTAATATATTGGAATTATATAAGGGAATCATGCGTTAAATGACTACTGTTTAACCTTTGCTTTACTGCCTCTTTTAAATCTAGATTTTTGAGAAAACTGCCTTTCCAAACAGCATTGCAGTTGACCTATGTTCTAGGAACCCTACTTGGAAACCTTTGATTAGAAAGTAAGAACTCTTCTACTTTCAAAAACATTTGTCATTATTTTATTTTATGAAATGATGGGCCATTAAATAGAAGGTGCTAACTCCCCCTAGGACCCAGAAGTTTTGTTCCTGGGTATATATACCAGAAAAATATGTGTCCACATGTCCTAGAATACATGTATATGAGAGTGTTCATAGCAGTGTGTGTCACAGTTGCCCCAACCCATAAACAAACGTATTGTCCATCAGAGTTAGAATGGTAAATAAATTTTGACAAAATCATGCAGTACAATACATGCAGCAGTAAAAGGGATCTGAATTAGAACTACTTACAACTCGGATGGAACTTACATTGTTGAACCAAAAAAGCAAGACATAAAAGAATACACACACTGTGATTCAGTTTTTACAAAGTTGAGAAACAGGCAACATTGAACTATTTTGTTCAGGGATGCATACCTTGGTGATACCTATTTAAAAAAAAAAGAGGCAAGGAAATGTTTACCGTAAAAGTCTGTATGGTGGTTACCTGTGGGTGTCAGGGAGGTGGGATGTTATATGGAAGAGATACAGGGGCTTTCAGGGTCCAGCAGTGTTTATTTCTTTCCCAGGTGCATGGGTGTTGGCTTCATAGACTGTTTGTTAAACTCTCTATGTATGTTTTGTACTTAACCGTATATATGTCACATTTCACAATTAAAAATAATTTTAGGCTGGGCATGGTAGCTCACACCTATAATCCCAGGACTCTGGGAGGCCGAGGTGGGAGGATCACTTGAGGCCAGGAGTTTGAAACCAGCCTGGGCAGCATAGCAAGACCCCATCTCTAGAAAGAAAAAAAAAAATACAAAAACTAGCCTGGCATAGTGGCACTCAGCTGTAGTTCTAGCTACTCAGGAGGCTGAAGTGGGAGGATTGCTTGAGCTCAGCAGTCTAAGGCTGTAGTGAGCTATGATGGTGACACCGTACTCCAGCCTGGGAAACAGAATGAGACCCTGTCTGAAGAAAATTAGAATTTTAAGGATGCTACCCTACATAGAATTTTTCTAAAACATATTCCTCATGACTCATGAATGAGTTGTGTATCAGAGGCCGTGAATATTCAAGCAGTTTGATTTGGCAGATTAACAGTTCACCTTATAATTCTAGCACTTTGGAAGGTCCAGGCAGGAGGATTGTTTGAGGCCAAGAGTTCCAGAGCAGCCTGGGCAACATAGCAAGACCCCTATCTACAAAAAATAAAAAACTTAGCCAGGTGTGGTTGCATGCACATGTAATTCTGCTCCTTAGGAGGCTGAGGCAGGAGGATCACTTGTGCTCAGGAGGTTGGAGCTACAGCGAGCTGTGATCACACCAGTGCACTCCAGCCTGGGCAACAGAGCAAGACCCTGTCTAAAAAATGATAATAAATTTTAGAAAACACAAAAAACAGTTCACCTTGTGATTCTTTGCTAACTCCCATAGATCCCTTGTATTTACAGATATTTCTAGTCAGAACCTGAAGCTTAGGCTAAAAGTTAATACTGAATTCTGATGGGCAACTTCTGGAGAATCAGATGGCATTGTTTCACTTCCTTTCCAGAATGAACACTATTCAGTGCAGAGCCCTCTTCTGTCTCCAGAGTCTTGTGTCCCTCCTGGATGTGGAGCACCTGGGAGGAGCCGCAGCCCTTCAGACGCTTGCACAGCATCTGTCACAGCTGCTTTTTTCTCAACCAGGTAAATATTTAGGCTTTATTGTGAAAGACTACGCAGATGGAACAGAATTTTGAAGGGGCAGGAATTTGGATTTTTGTAAATGTATATTGTTTGTCATCCAATCTGCAGAAACCTTTCCCAGACACAGGAATCATGTATTTATAGTTGCCAGGGGGTACAGAGTCAAAACAAGGTATGCAAGCAGCTCCTGGGCTTATAATTTTCTTTTTTGTTAAAATTGTTTGCATCCAGTTATATCAGGCCAGTCAAGGCTGAATCATAAATATCATAAAGGCCTCATTAAGGTATTTGGATAATTCTCAGCCAAGCGTGTGGCTCATGCCTGTAGTCCCAGCACTTTGGGAGGCCGAGGCGGGAGAATCACCTGAGGTCAGGAGTTGGAGACCAGCCTGGCCAATGTGATGAAACCCCTCTACTAAAATACAAAACTTTAACTGGGCGTGGTGGCGGATGCCTGTAATCCCAGCTACTCGGGAGGCTGAGGCAGGAAATCGCTTGAACCCAGGAGGCGGGGATTGCAGTGATCTGAGGTCGTGTCATTTGCATTCCAGCCTGGACAACAAGAGCAAAACTCCATCTCAAAATAATAATAATAATTGAGTAATTTTCTATTATTTTCTTTCCAGTTACAAGCATTTAAATTTGATTAATATATGTATGTAGTACAGAATTCAAAAGTTATTAGAGGACAGAAACTGGAAAGCCTCCCTCCTTTCTCCCACACCCAGTTCCTCTCCCAGAGTCAAGTTACTGTTATACCAGTTACTTGTGTATCCTTCCAGAGAGATTCTCCATGTATAAGAGAGCATGTGTATGGGGGCATGCGTGCGTGTGTGTAAAGCAAACGGTAGGATACCATCCACACAATTCTACACCTTGCCATCATCTAACATGTATCTTCAAACACCTTTGCATGGTAGGAGCTGATTCTCTAAGTTACAGGTCTCTGATATGGATTAATTTCATATGCACACAAAGATCTATAGAGATACCAGAGTTAAATTAAATATTCTTTTAAATGACCTAGCTGTAGGTTTCACTTGGAGGAAAAAAACAAAAAAACAAAAAACTAGCTGTACAAAGTCCGATGCATGTTCTTCTAACAGATTTTCATAGTTCCTTATAGTAAAATCTTACTTAACTTGACCACATTAAACTATAGGAGCTCAAACCAAACAAAAACAAGAGAGACTGAGAGAGAAGAACAAGTGGTGTTTTCTATACTAAAGGAAAACTCTCCACGTTACTCCACCCAGCATCCATTGCTGGAGCGAGGGTAGCCTGGGAGGTGGGAATCTGCCCCTCTCTCAGCTGCTGAGGTTTCAGGTGTCTTTCAGGATTTTTAGAGGGTAAACATGAAGATATTTGCTTCTACACCAACTTAAGGGTAAATGTGAAGATACTTGCTTTCTACACTGGCAAATAAGATAATTCCATTGTGTTATATTCAGTGTATTCTTCATATATTTTATCCTCCTTTTCAGACACAACATTAAGTCCAAGAATTGAACTCCTAAAAGGTCAGGCCAGGCACGGTGCCTCACACCTGTAATCCCAGCACTTTGGGAGGCCGAGGCGGGTGGATCACCTGAGGTCGGGAGTTCAAGACCAGCCTGGCCAACATGGCAAAACCCTGTCTCTACTAAAAATACAAAAATTATCCAGGCGTGGTGGCAGGCACCTGTAATCCCAGCTACTCGGGAGGCTGAGGCAGGAGAATCGCTTGAACCCGGGAGGCGGAGGTTGTAGTGAGCCAAGATCGCGCCATTGCACTCCAGCCTGGGCAACAAGAGTGAAACTGTTTCAAATAAAAAGATCAAAAGAGAGTCACTTTTAACTAAATCCAAGTTTTTGTGTCAACATCCATTCAAGTGTTGGTCCCCAGTTCTTTAGACATCTGTTTTACATTCCATCAAGTTCCTAAGAGGTGCTGTGTGTTTAATGGTACATGTTTTTCAAGTTCTAAATTAATCTTTAAAAAGTAAGTAAATATTCAGAAACCCATATGTGGTTACTGAGCTGTCTCTGCCACCCTTTCAACATTGATTAGTTAACAGGTGTACCTTTCAAGTACTCCTTGGCTGTGCATTCATTGGCTGGAATGATCCCATGAAAGCTGTGCCCAGCCATGCCCAGGACAGGATATAGTCAGGATATGGGCAGTGCTAGTCCCATTCCCATTCCAAGGCAGGATGGGACAAGCACTGGAGTACAGAGGCGGCTCGTCAGTGTGAGCAGACCAGATGATGGCTGTAGCTTTGTATTTATCTCCCAGCCTTCTTCTAAACCTGGAAGAGATCTGGATGGTAAACGGGGAGGGGACTTTCCCCAACTTTTGTAAGCATTCTGGCTCCCATCAGCCCAGCAAGATGTCCTGTGGGGTGGGAGTGAGAGGGCTGCTGTTGCTCATGCCCACCCCCACCCATTCCCCTGGGTAGAGGCGGGGGGCAGAGCCAGGCAGGGAGTCCACAGCCAGGGTCCCAGGTGAGCAGGACCCCAAGTCTCTCACTGCTTCCAAGCCCTACCTAAGCTCCAGGTAACCCTGGCAGTCCTGGTTCCTCAAGCTGCCATCTCTCAGCTCTGGGCCATTTGTCACTGAGAGTCTGGTCCAGGTACCCCCAGTCCCATCCCCAGGAAGCACAGAGTTTATTTCACTGGAAACAAACCCCCTGTGTGCCTGTGCTATAGTGAAAGCACTCAGGTATGTTTCTCCTGGTTCTGCTGGTTATTTGTGGTCATTGAGGCCAGCACATTTATTAACTGCAAAGATCGCAGGAAAACCGTCCCAAGCTGAGTCCTGGAGAAATAATGGAAAGTTTCTGAACTGTGGGAAAATATAACTAAGCACTTTGATTTTAAATAAATTCCTATTTCATGTCTATTCTTGACATCATCTTTTTTTTTAAGGTTCAGGAATGTGACATGCTGCTAGGTTAAGAATGCTTTTGTGTATCCTGAGGGTCATGATGTTATTTATGTAGAAATCACCTACCACACGTTACTGTCACAACAGTAATTTTGAAAATGTATTCACCTAATGACATGGGCTCAGTTACTTCCAGGGATTGGTAGTCTGAATTGGCCTTGCCTGTGTAATGGGTTTGGATGGTTACTGCTGGGGGAAGAGGGCCATTAACAATACCTCTGGGCTGTCCAGCTTGCTTGGGGCCCATACTCGTATCCCATCTATGGCCTTCGTATCACCTAATATTGGCATTCGGAGAAATGGAGAATCAAAATGACTCGAAAAGTAGTGTCATTGTTATTTATTTTGGAATAACAGAATATTTTCTTATCAGAATGAATTTGATAAAGGTTAATCGCTTATATTTGGAGATGATATTCTTTTTTTTTTCTCTTATTTGAGACGGAGTCTTACTCTGTTGCCCAGGCTGGAGTATGGTGGCGCGATCTTGGCTCACTGCAATTTCTGCCCCACAAGTTCAAGCAATTCTCCTGCCTCAGCCTCCCAAGTAGCTGGGATTACAGGCGCCTGCCAGTGTACCTGGCTAATTTTTGTATTTTTAATAGAGACGGGTTTCACCATGTTGGTCAGGCTGGTCTTGAACTCCTGACCTTGTGATCCACCGGCCTCGACCTCCCAAAGGGCTGGGATTACAGGCATGAGCCACCACGCCTGTCCTAGAGATGATATTATAATACAGTCCTAAGCATTTGGGATTTATTAATAATGTAATCCTATGGGTTCTATATGGATAGTGGGAACTGTTACAAGATAATTTAGTGGGGGCTGGCCATGGTGGCTCACACCTGAAGTCCCAGCACTTTGGGAGCTGAATTGGGAGGATCACATGAGCCCAAGAGTTTAAGACCAGCCTGGGCAACATAGTGATACCCTGTCTCCACCAAAAAAGGTTTTTTAATTAGCCAGGAGTGGTAGATTGCTTGCGCCTGTGGTCCCAAGAAAGCTAAACTGGGAGGATTGCTTGAGCCCAGGAGGTCAAGGCTGCAATGAGCTATGATTGTGCTACTGTACTCCAGCCTGGGCAACAGAGTGAGACTCTATCTCAATAAAATAAAATAAAAAAGGAGAATTTAGTGGGGAGAATGGGGCTAAATATCTCTGCTGTTTTGTGTTATGGTTGAGAGTTAAACGTATGATGGTTCTACTGCTCTAACTTGTTTTAATTTTAATGCTAAATACAGTTCTGAATACAGTAGTTATAACATTTGTGATACTCTGTACATACCTACATTTATGTTTGTGTCTGATATCAGAGATGAGGACATTTTAGTACAATCTGGTCCTTGCATTCAAAAGCACTAATATCTTTGTCTCCTTCATTAAAAGCTATTGGTTTTCAAAACATCAATGCGTTTTTTAGCAATGTTGTATTTCATATCATTCGGCTCTATTACATGAGTTCTGAAATCATTTAGGATTCTCTGTTTTTCCAGATTTTGAGAATCAGAACGTTCTTTTTTAGTTATAATTAAAATGGTAGTATCCCATTCTGGGATATATTTTCCATTCCATATCAGAATATTGAAAATTCAGGCTGGGTGGCCGGGCATGGTGGCTCACGCCTGTAATCCCAGCACTTTGGTAGGCCAAGGCAGTTGGATCACCTGAGGTCAGGAGTTTGAGACCAGCCTGACCAATATGGTGAAATCCCGTCTCCACTAAAACGAAAATTAGCTGGGCATGGTGGTGTGTGCCTGTAGTCCAGCTACCTGGGAGGCTGAGATAGGAGAACTGCTTGAACCTGGGTGGTGAAGATTGCAGTGAGCCAAGATTGCACCACTGCACTCCAGCCTGGGTGACAGAGCAAGACTCTGTCTCAAAAAAAAAAAAAAAAAATTAATTAATTGATTAAAAATAAGAAAAAAGAAAATTCAGGCCGGGAGTGGTGGTTCACACCTGTAATCCCAGCACTTTGGGAGGTGAAGGTGGGCAGATCACCTGAGGTCAGGAGTTCAAGACCAGCCTAGCAAACGTGGCGAAACCCCATATCTAAAAATACAAAAATTAGCTGGGCGTGGTGGTGCACGCCTGTAATCCCAGCTACTTGGGAGGCTGAGGCAGGAGAATCACTTGAACCCGGGAGGCGGAGGTTGCAGTGAGCCCAGATCTCGCCACTGCATTCCAGCCTGAGTGACAGAGTGAGACTCTGTCTAAAAAAAAAATTAAAAAATTAAAAAATTAAAAAAATTTAAAATCAGTCTGAAAAATTCACCTGAGTATAATTACTTGTGGGTTGATTATGTACCTACATTTAGACATGCTACAAATTCTTAAATATTGTTTGAAGTTGGCTGGGCACGGTGGCTCGCGCCTGTAATCCCAGCACTTTGAGGGGCTGAGACAGGCAGATCATGAGGTCAGGAGATCGGGACCCTGGCTAACACGGTGAAACCCCGTCTGTACTAAAAATGCAAAAAAAATTAGCCAACCATGGTGCCGGGCGCCTGTAGTCCCAGCTACTCGGGAGGCTGAGGCAGGAGAATGGCGTGAACCTGGGAGGTGGAGCTTGCAGTGAGCCGAGATCGCACCACTGCACTCCAGCCTGGGCAACAGAGTGAGACTCTGTCTCAAAAAAAATAAAATAAAATATTGTTCAAAGTTGTTGAGAGTAAAGACATTTTGAATCACCTCTTTGTGTGCAATTCATAAATTTATAAATTCATAATTTTATAGGGCTATACCTAGAGCTTTAATCAAATATACATTTCACAGTCAATATGGTAATTTTTTGAAGTTTAATAGCAACAAATTGGCTAGACAGAGTGGTGCACACCTGTAATCCCAGCACTTTGGGAGGTTGAGGCGGGTGGATTGCTTGAGCTCAAGAGTTTGAGACCAGCCTGTACATATGATGAGACCCTGTCTCTACAAATACAAGAAAAATTAGCTGGACTTGGTGGCACGTGCCTGTGGTCCCAGCTACGCGGGAGGCTGAGGCAGGAGGATTGCTTGAGCCCAGGAGGTCCAGGCTATTAACAACTTCACACTGATTTTTGAGTGCCTGTTAGGTACCACCACATTTTATGAGACAGGCCTTGTTATTTCATCGTCCTGCTGAGGAAGCTGAGATGTAGGAACCTTAACTGAGAGGTTAAGGAACCTCTTCCAGGTCATTCTTTTTTTTTCTTTTTTCTTTTTTGTTTTTTTTTGAGACGGAGTCTCGCTCGCCGAGGCTGGAGTGCAGTGGCACGATCTCGGCTCACTGCAAGCTCCGCCTCCCGGGTTCATGCCATTCTCCTGCCTCAGCCTCCAGAGTAGCTGGGACTACAGGCGCCCACCACCACACCTGGCTAATTTTTTTTTTGCATTTTTAGTAGAGACGGGGTTTCACCGTGTTAGCCAGGGATGGTCTTGATCTCCTGACCTCGTGATCTGCCCACCTCGGCCTCCCAAAGTGCTGGGATTACAGGCGTGAGCCACCACGCCCGGCCCAAGGTGGTCATTCATTCTTTTAGCTTGTATTTATTGAATGCTTTATATCGTACACTGTTCTAGATGCTAGGGATCCAGGCGTGAACAAGATAGGCTAGGTCACTATGTTCGTGGAGTTTGCATTCTAGTATAAATAAATGTTTTATGTGATATTAGCTATGAAGAAAAAAATAAAAGCAGAATGATATGAGGCGTTGCACTAGGCCAGTTAGTGTGGAAAGGCCTCTGTGAGGAGGTAACGTTTGAGCCAAGACTAAAATGAAGGCAGGAGGAGTCACATAATTAGGTCAAAGGCAGCTCTGTATCCCAGGGCTGAGTGTGCAAAGCTCTCCTATTATTCTGTGATTATTATGGGAAATCCCCTATTTTGGTACATAATATATATCTGAAAATGAAAGAGCCAAAAAATACAATCAGCCAGGATTAGAATTTGAACAGAAGTTGCCTCTCTTCCACCCAGGTAACCTAGAAGTGGGGGATCGGAATGGTATCGAGTCCCAGGCACTGTGGGGCAGGAAGTGAGTGTATCTATTGCTACATAACAAGCTATTCCAAAACTCTGTGACTTAACAACAACAATAATCATTTATTATTTCTCAAAGTTTCCTTTGGTCAAGAATTTGGACAGGGCACAGTGGAGATGGCTTTTTCCTATTCCACAATGTCTAGGTCAGTGGTTCTCAACCATGGCCACTTATCCCCTCCCACCTCCCACCTGGGGACATTTGGCAACGTCTGGAGCTATTTTTGGTTTTACAACTTGGAAATTGCAACTGGTATCTAGAGGGTTGAGGCCAGGAATGTTCCTTCACATCCTACGGTGCCCAGGAGACCCCTGCGCACACACAAAATGAAGAATTATCTGGTCCAAAATGTCAGTAGTGCAGAGGCTGAGAAATACTAGTCTAGGGCCTCTGCTGGAAGACTCGCAGAGTGTGGGCTGGAATCATCCGAAGTCTTGTTCACTCACGTGTCTGGCAGTTGGTGCAGGGGTTGTCAGGAAGAACACCCACAGTGACCTTTTCATGTGATGCAGGCTTCCTCATAACAGGATGGTTGAGTTCCCAGGGCAGAAGTCGAGAGAAAAAAGAGCATGCACACATGCGTCAGGGCTGGAAGTCATACTGCCTTTTGTGACCTAGCCCGTCACTTCGTATTCTGTTGGTTGAAGAAGTCACAAAGTCCCACCCTGATTTAAGGAAAGGAGAAGTAGATTTCACATCTTTATGGGAAGTGGCAAGGTGCTTGAAGATCACACAGGACTTGAAATATTGCTGTGGCCATTTTTAGAAAATACAGTCTACCACACCAAGCAAATCTTTTCCCATCAAAGGGGTTAAGGAGCCAGCTCCCCTGGGTGACCCTCACTGTCCCTTGCACGTGCCTGTGCTAGCATAATGGCTTACTGCTGGTGTTCTCGTTGTCCTCTGTGGGAAGAAGGGACAATAAGAAAAGTGTGCAAATAAGGAGTAGGAGTGGGAAGGAGATGTTGGATCAGTTAAAGTGATGGTGCCGTCATGTCCTGGCTCTGCACAAGCAACTGTGTGTGGCTAAGCAGTGGGCCTGGGTTGGCAAGGAAGCATTCTGACTCCACCAAAGGTAGGTCTACCCAGCACCCTGATGGAGATCTATGAATGACAGAATTCAGTCTGCAAAAGCTGGCTCAGGTTTATTATGTGCTAAAAGTGTGAGTCAAATGAAAACCCAGTGTCTGGAAGTCAAGGACTGTCTGTAGAACACCTCCTTGCTGTGATTATTTTAACCACGATCATCTTTCAGACTTAGGTATAGGGTGTATAGGGGGCTGTTAACTAAATATTTTGGCTTAAATATCGAGGGGTTTTGTTTGTTTGTTTTATTAAGAATAGCATTTATTAACATTTAGCATGCTTTGTTTCGTTTGTTGCTTCTACAAAATAGCCTATCTTGGAGAAATGCAAATTTTACATTTCATTTTTGTGTTTTAGATTTTGCTAAACATGTTGACTTTCTAGAAGCCATAAGTAGTGCTTTGAGGGCCCTTTTGCAAACAATGGCCTCCAAGAACATTACCCAGGTAAGAGTTTTAAAATTTTTTGTATGAAACTTGTAAAGATTCTGTATTATGGAGGCCAAATTCATTACTTCACTATTTTTAAAAATACATATTTCTGTTACAAGAATAATACGTGATCATTGTAAAAAAGAAAACAAAAGTGATTAAAATAAAAAGTAATATCTTTCTACTCCCTACCATCAGCAACACACACAGGTGCTTTTAATTTAATTTTTTAAGTTTTTTAATATATAGGCTTACTAGCAAAACAAGTGCTTTTTAATCGATACAACTTAATTGATAGATATGTTGTAAATAATTTCTCTATCATTGGTCTTTTTTTTTAATATTTTTTTTTTTTTGAGACAGAGTCTTCCTCTGTCGCCCAGACTGGAGTGCAGTGTCATGATCTCAGCTCACTGCAACCTCTGCCTCCTGGGTTCAAGTGATTCTCGTGCCTCAGCCACCCAAGTAGATGGGATTACAGGCATGCGTCACCACAAAATTTTTGTATTTTTAGTAGAGACGGGGTTTTGCCGTGTGGCCAGGCTGGTGTTAAATGCCTGACCTCAAGTGATCCACCCACCTTGGCCTCCTAAAGTGCTGGGATGCCAGGCGTGAACCACTGTACCCAGCCTTTTTTTTTTTTTTTTAAACATTTCATTACAGACTTTGTAAGCATGCCCTCCTGACCCTTCACAGCAATCCATGTGCACTTCATCTCCCATAGGTGCCTGACCACTTTTGTTACTTTTTACTAAGGAGATTTTCAAACATTCCTAAAAGCAGAGATAATTCTGTTGCTTTGTTTTTTGAGACGGGGTCTTACTGTGTTGCCCAGGCTAGCATCCTGGATTCAGTCCTCCCACCTCAGCCTCCCAAGTAGCTAGGATTACAGGTGTGCGCTACCATGTCCAAAGCAGAGATAACCCTATGAGCCTGCATGCACCGTCGCCAAGCCTCAGCAGGTTATTAGCATCCTGTCATTCTTGTGACATGGTTTCATTCATCTCACTGGGTCCTTATTTTTGTTTCCTGGAGTATTTTAAAGCAAATCATATTTGACCCATCAATATTTTATTATGTAGTTCAGTATGCATGTCTGACAGAAAATTAAATTTTTAAAAATCTCAACCCCAGTACCATTACCCCAAGCCTCCAAATTAATGGATATTTCTTGTTATCCTTTGGTTTGTACTCTGAGTTCAGTTTTCCTAGTTGCAGTCTAAGTTCAGTTTTCCCAGATTGCCTTAAAAATGTATTTTAACATGGCCGGGCGCGGTGGCTCACACCTGTAATCTCAGCACTTTGGGAGGCTGAGGCGGGCAGATCACCTGAGGTCAGGAAGTCAAGACCAGCCTAGCCAACATGGTGAAACCCCGTCTCTACTAAAAATACAAAAGTTAGCTGGGCATGGTGGTGCACTCCTATAATCCCAGCTACTTGGGAGGCTGTGGCAGGAGAATCACTTCAACCTGGGAGGTGCAAGTTGCGGTGAGCCAAGATCATGCCACTGCACTCCAGCCTGGGCGATAGAGCAAGACTCCGTCTCAAAAAAAAAAAAAAAAAAAACCAGAAAAAGAAAAAAAAGTCTTTTAACAATTGGCTTGTTCAAATCAGGATCTAAGCAAGGTTCACGTGTTGCTTTTGGTTGATATTTTGGTCTCTTATTATCTCAAAAAGAAAGTTTTACTGAGATTTGATTCACATACCATGCAGTTTATCCATTTAAAGTATACAATTCAGGCCGGCTGCAGTGGCTCACGCCTGTAATCCCAGCACTTTGGGAGGCCAAGGCGGGTGGACCACGTAAAGTCAGGAGTTCAAGACCAGCCTGCCCAACATGGCGAAACCCCATCTCTATAAAAAATACAAAAATCAGCCGGGCATGCTGGCAGGCGCCTGTAATCCCAGCTGCTTGGAAGGCTGAGGCAGGGAGAATTGCTTGAACCGGGAGGTGGAGGTTGCAGTGAGCTGAGATTGCACCACTGCACTCCAGCCTGGGCGACAGAGGGAGACTCTGTTTCAAAAATAAATAAATAAATAAAGTGTACAATTCAGTGGTTTTAGTGTATTCTCACATTCTTAAATCTCTTAAATCTATAGCATTTCCCTCACTCCCCCCCTTTCCCCATACACTTACCCATTGAAGAAACTCTCATTTTGTTCCGTAGCATTTTCTGCACTGGCAGATTTGGCCAACTCACCATGATGGCATTGTTCAGCATTCCTCTGTCCCCCATGTTTCCTGTGAGCCAGGAGCTAGGTCTAGAGCCTTAATTAGATCCAGGTCCAGATTATTTTTTGTTTTTTTTTTGTATTTATAATAAGTAATCTAGACAGGTCCAGATTTTTTGGCAAGAGTAATTTATAGTGCTGTATATATTTCCTATATTTATATCACAAATCGTATGATATCATAAAATAGTGATGCTGAGATTAATTAGTGAGTTCACGTAATGGTTTTATAACCAGTGATTGTGGTTGCCTGGCTCCATTATGTCATTAGTGGGTTGCAGAATAGAGATATCCTAATTTTGTCTTTTCTTTTTTTTTTTTTTACATTTATTAGCTATGATTCTTTTTTTTTCTTTTCTTTTTTTTTTTTTTTTTCAGAATAGATATCCTAGCAATCTCTATAAGTGACCAGTGATTTTTTTTGCTTTTTAGTATCATTTTGAACTCAGGGTTTTTTATATGTTTGTATTTCATTCCATTACAGTCATGCTTTTTGCTGCCAAATTCATCCCATCTTTGGATAGTAGGAGTCCCTTCAAATTGGCTCCTGTGTCTCTTTTACAAGAATTTTAGGTTTTTGATCACTTTTGCTTCCAGGCATAGGATGTCCCAGGTTCAATTTGTAATTTTCTTGCTTAAAACCTGGAATCTGGCCAGGCACAGTGGCTCATGCCTGTAATCCCAACACTTTAGGAGGCCGAGGTGGGCGGATCACTTGAGGTCAGGAGTTTGAGACCAGCCTGACCCACATGGCGAAACTCCATCTCTACTGAAAATTCAAAAATTAGCTGGGCGTGGTGGCAAGCGCCTGTAATCCCAGCTACTTGGGAGGCTGAGGCAGGAGAATCGCTTGAAGCCAGGAGGTGGAGGTTGCAGTGAGCCGAGATTACGCTGCACTCCAGCCTGGGTGACAAGAGTGTGACAAGAGTGAAACTCCATCTCAAAAAAAAAAAAAACCCTGGAATTAGTTACTTCTCCAATTCTCCAAGAAGCTCTGATTTCTTTAGTGGGGAAAGTGAATTGTGGAGTGCTTATTGCTACCATGTTGCCATTGTTTCTAGGTCTTTTTAGTGGAAATAGCTAGGAAATAGGCATTTTTTTAGGAGACAAAAATAATGTTTATCCTGATAATTTCCAGTTTAAATAAAAAATGGTACAATGTTTTTACTTAATTTTCAATTTTATATTTGTATCTTTTTGTATCCCCCAAAAAGATACATTTGTACCCAAAAAGGTACATTGTACCCAAAAAGATACGTTAGTGACATTAAAATTCTTATTTGCAGCTGGTCTGATGGTAGTGGGTTATCAGAACTTATTAACATTAGTGTCACTGAAGTTGGTATACAACCCCCCATGCTAAGTTTGACTGGCTTTAAAAATAATAAAAAATAGGTCGGGCACGGTGGCTCACGCCTGTAATCCCAGAACTTTGGGAGGCCGAGGCGGGCGGATCACAAGGTCAGGAGATTGAAACCAACCTGGCTAACACGGTGAAACCCCGTCTCTACTAAAAAATACAAAAAATTGGCCGGGCGTGATGGTGGGCGCCTGTAGTTCCGGCTACTCAGGAGGCTGAGGCAGAAGAATGGCATGAACCTAGGAGGCAGAGCTTGCAGTGAACCAAGATCGCGCCACTGTAATCCAGCCTGGGCGACAGAGCGATACTCCATTTCAAAAATAATAATAATAAATAATTTAAAAAATTGAGAAAAGAAAGAAAAAGATTTTTTAAAAATTTTGTTGTTTGCTTTCTCCTACAGAATGTATTTTGTAGTAGTGACATTAAAAGACATTAAAATTATTTGCTATACGGTAATATTAAAATTGTTTGCTGTAGTAACATTAAAATTGTAGTGACATTAAAACTATTATTTGCTTTATCCTACAGAATGTACTTAATAGTATCAAAATAACAATGCTCTTGTTATTGCTAACAATACTGTTTCTTTTTGTTTCTTTATATAATTTTTTTCTTAATGCTTTTAAAATTTTTTTATACTTTATTTTTATTTTTTAATTTTTTAATAGAGATGAGGTCTTGCTGTGTTGCCCAGCCTGGGCTTAAACTGGCCTCGAGTGATCCTCTTGCCTCAGCTTTCCAAAGCTAAGAATTTTTTTGAAGAGCATAATTTGACCCTCAGTTTCTAAGAAGTAGAAATGGTAATGGGATGCATAGCCTGCCATGTGGCTGCTGGGTGGACCAGAAAACCTTATACTCTAGGGCCTATAGGAATATAAAGTATTTTTATTGATTTCCCCTGGTATGTAAGCAGCAGCTTATGGGATCAGTGTGATGGTTAAGGAAAATTACTCAAAGCCCATGTTCAGGGCCAGGTGCAGTGGCTCATGCTAATAATCCCTAACACTTTGGGAGCCTGAGGCGGGAGGATTGCTTGAGCCCAAGAGTTCGAGAACAGCCTGGGCAACTTTGTGAGACTTCATGTCTACAAAAAATAAAAATAAATTAGTCTAGTGTAGGGGCGCACATGAGTGATAAGTAGTGACGCTAGGATTTGAACCCAGGGTGTCTGGCTCCAGATTCCAAGCCTTTCATCACCACACCGTGCTGCTGCTTATAGGAGATAGTCTCGCTCTGTTGCCCAGGCTGGAGTTCA
Organism: Pongo pygmaeus; assembly: GCF_028885625.2. Classification (NCBI taxonomy): domain Eukaryota; kingdom Metazoa; phylum Chordata; class Mammalia; order Primates; family Hominidae; genus Pongo; species Pongo pygmaeus. The sequence goes on from NC_072391.2 coordinate 47,175,192, forward strand.
GTGGTACAATCTCAGCTCACTGCAACCTCTGTCTCCCAGGTTCAAGCGTTTCTTGTGCCTCAGCCTCCTGAGTAGTTGAGATTGCAGGCGCGAGCCACCGCGCCCAGCCTTAAACTGAAAATTATCCACTACATGGTAGAAGCACCATATAATGTAATGGTTTTTACAGTCTTTAATTATGATAATACAGACATCTCAAAGTAAGTTCTTACCTTGTATAGACTCAGCCAATTTTTTTAAAACTACACAATCCTATTTATACTTTCAAAGCCTTTTTCTTACCATTAATATTAAAAAGGAATTGGACTCTTTTTAGTCTGTGTACATCTGGAATGAAAGTCTTCATCAAATTAAATGGAGCCCCTTTGATATTAGATAACAATGCCAACACGAGCAGGGTTCACCTTAGTTCAGAATTACCAGCTCTGTCTGGAAGAACTGGAATATATATTAATAGTAACTTACCTGCCAAGAGTTTATGTCACTCTTAAAATCCTGTAGCCTATAGAGGAGATTCCTGTCAGTCCAGTTTTCGCATGCTGATAGAATTAATAGAGTTTAACATTATAAATACTGTCCTCTTCTCTTTCAACAGTGCATGACTCCTGATCAGCTGATGACATTATGCAAAGCAGGCATTCATAGTAGTAATGTCGGGGTTAGAGTGAATGTCGTTAGCATTTTAGGAATCACTGGCAGCGTCCTTGCCAAAGAAGATGGTACACTTGAAACTCTTAAGGTAGAACAATTTGCTTCTGACCTAACATGTTAAATAATTAGAAATGGGAGAAGAACTGTTGGTGTTAGGATTTCTTAAAACTTGTGTGGACTTGAAGAGAAGAAGTCATATCAAGTTGCTTTATTGAGTTATATTATTAGAATATACCTTTTGGCTTGATCTAACTATGTGTATTAATTAGGTAAGTATTTGAAAAATTGAGCCACATTTTACAATTTAACATTATTCCAGAGGTACCTTTTTAAAAAAATAAATCTGTCTTTAGTGAAAGGGCAAATTCAGAATTTTTAAAGATGCCTTCTGCCTTTGCTGTTGCATCCAATGTATGCATGTTACATTCTCCTGCTGATGAATGAACAATCCACACCATTTTCCTTGCACACCAGGCAACATGCATTCTGAAAAATGCCACACAGTTAATTCTAATACCACTCCATAAATTTTAAGCAGCAACCCTGGTAGTGCCAATATACTAGCAATTCCCTCAGCATATTTGCTCTTAGCAGTTAGCACAGTTGCTCACAAACTGCGCTGTTAGGAGTACAGCATCGCTAGTAATTAGAAGGACCATCATAGTAGAATTACACTTCGGTGTGCTAATAATTGCTGAAGTGTGAGACTAATGGATAATAAACTCATTATTATAAAGTACCTCTTAACCTGCTAAGAACTTTACAATGATGACTGATGTTTTTAAGAATCTATTTTTGAAAAATGATACTTGCAAAGCTTTTTATTTTTCTTTTTTTTTTTTTTCTGAGCTGGAGTCTCAGTCACCCAGGCTGGAGTGCAGTAGTGCAGTAGTGCGATCTCGGCTCACTGCAACCTCCCCGTCTGGGTTCAAGCAATTCTTCTGCCTCAGCCTCCCGAGTAGCTGGGATTACAGGTGCCCACTACCACACCTGGCTAATTTTTGTATTTTTAATAGAGATGGGGTTTCGCCATGTTGGCCAAGCTGGTCTTGAACTCCTGGGCTCAAGCGATCTGCCTACCTCAGCATCCCAGAGTGCTGGGATTACAGGCATGAGCCACTGCACCCGGCAACAGTTATTTCTTAGTGTGTCTAATTCCTGGTCCATATTCATAATTTTACAGTTGCCTCAAAATTGTCTGTTTACAGAGAGCTTGTTTACACTGCTGAAGTCCACATGTTATGTTTCCTGTGGGGTCTTCTCTTTCTCTCTTAATCTTGAACAGTTCCTCCCCGGCACCACGTGGTTATTCTCACCTCCTGGATCAGTTGTCGTATATAGTGTCCAACCTTCTGGATTTGTCTGATTGCTACCTTGTGGTGTTAAATTTGTTCTTTTATCCTTGTATTTCCTGCAAACTGACAGTTAGATCTACAGACTAGATTCGATTCAGATCAGTCTTATTTTATGTTTTTTAGATATGAGGTCTTGCTCCATTACTGAGGCTGGTCTTGAACTCTTGGGCTCAAGCGATCCTCCCGCCTAGCCTCACAAAGTTCTGAACTTACAGGTGTGAGCCACTTGCAACTGGCCCTAAAGGGTTTTTCTTATGCTTTTAAAAGCAGATTTTTTGTTGTCGTTGTTGGTACAGATAAGATTTCTATGCATCTTGACATCATGGAGAAAGCCTTTTTGAGAGAGGTAGAGGGGAAAATTTAGTGATTTCCAAAATCATACATCATTTATGGATTTTAATTCACTTTATTTATGAATATAAACTATAATATGTTTAATTTATCTTGCTTATACTTGGTATGTTTATAAGTATTTAAGTCTAATCTCTTAAAGTTTTAATTTTTCCCTGGCATTTGTATATAAAATAGTATGCATGAGTTATTGCCACATTCAAAGTTGGTACTTGTTTTGGAGACTGGTGTTAGTCATACTAAATGTGTTTTGTTGTTTCCAGAACATTGGGTGCTTTCTGCTTGAAGTTACCACCAAAGATCCTTCCCTTGTGGTAGCAGGAGAAGCTTTGGATGCCCTCTTTGATGTTTTTGCAGATGGTAAAGAAGCTGAAAGAGCCTCGATTCAAATTAAATTATTATCTGCTCTGAAAGAATTCCAGCCGGTCTTTAAAATGAAGGTTTGTAGCCATTTAACTTATAAATACATAAGTCTGAACATTCTGTGGAGATGAGGGTGTGTGTAGTTACCGCTGTGCAACTCAGAAGCATGTGCATGACAAATCCCCATATGTAGCAAAGCATCCCCAGTACTTTGTAAAATGTTTGTTGACTGAGTCATAGCTCAACAGTGTGACTATTGAATCACTGAAACTGAAGCTAAAATGGTATCTGACAAGTTCTTCTTTTTTTTAACAGTTTAGTAATTTTGACAGTGCTTCATATATGTCAGTATTATACTCTGTATTTTGCAAAGCACTTTCATACACATTTTGCATTTATTTAATTTTACTTTTTTTTTGTTTTTTTGAGACAGGGTCTCACTCTGTCGCCCATGCTGGAGTGCAGTGGCACGATCTTGGCTCACTGCAACCTCCCCTTCCCCGGTTCAAGTGATTCTTGTGCCTCAGCCTCCCAAGTAGCTGGGATTACAGGTGTCCACCACATCACCCAAATAATTTTTGTATTTTTAGTAGAAACGGGGATTCGCCATGTCATCCAGGATGGTCTCGAACTCCCAGCCTCAGGTGATCCGCCCACCTTGGCCTCCCAAAGTGCTGGGATTACAGGTGTGAGCCACCGTGCCCAGCCATGCTGTTCTTAAAGGTTACAGTCCTTTAGATTTCTGGATAAAGAGCTTGCAAGATAAGAAAAAAAAATCCCCTATTTCCCTGCAGCTTCAAGGAAAGCAGATATATTAACAGTTAGAGTCATCAAACGCTGCAGAAGCAGGTGCTTAAAAAAGGTTAAACAGTGAACTGGGAAAATAACCCCTGACTTCTGAAAGGTCTTTATTCTGATTGATTTTCCTACTCAGTGTATATTGCTGTGGTAATAACATTTGTTTTTCTTTTATCAAAGATATAAAGCTCTAATGAGATTTCTTACTAGCCAGAGGCTAGCCTGTAGTTATTTATGTGAAACTCTTTTTTTTGCTAAATGAAGCCACAATTTGTATTAAAGGCTATTCAGTGTATATTTAGCTACAAAATGCATTTACGTACAACCAAGAACTTCTCTTGAGCAGTGTTTCTCAAAAGTGCCCTCCTTGTATCAGCAGCATCAGCCCTTGCCTGGTAACTTATTCAAAATGCAGGTCCTCGGCCCCAACTCCAGACCTACTGAGTCACAGACTCTGTGGATGGGCCCACCAGTCTATTTTTCAGCAAGCCTTCCAGATGATACTGTTGCACACTAAAACCTGAGAGCCACTGCTCTAGAATAGAGGTGAGATCAACTCAGATTCCATACAATTGATATAAAAAACCACAAGCCAGGCGCAGTGGCTCACACCTGTAATCCCAGCACTTTGGGAGCCCCAGGTGGGAGGATCATTTGAGTCTAGGACTTCAAGACCAGCCTGGGAAACATAGCAAGAACTAGTCTCTACAAAAAAATTTTTTAAGTTAGCCATTAAGTGGTGGCTCATGCCTGTCATCCCAGCTACTCAGGAAGCTGAGCAGGAGGATTGCTTGAGCGCAGGAGTTGGAGGCTACAGTGAACTCAGTAGATTGCAGCACTGCACTCCAGCCTAGGAGACGAAGCAAGACCCATCTCTATTAAAAACAAAAAACAAGCAAGCAAACAAAACCAGCGCTGGGCATGGTGGCTTATACCAGCGCTGGGCATGGTGGCTTATACCAGCGCTGGGCGTGGTGGCTTATACCAGTAATCCCAGCACTATGGAAGGCCAAGGTAGTAGGATTGCGTGAGCCCAGGAGTTCAAGACCAGCCTGGGCAACATAGTGAGACCCCACCTCTACTAAAAATTTTTAAAAATTACTCCAGCATGGTAGTGCACCGCTTCTAGTCCTAGCTACTGTGGTGGCAGAGGCAGGAGGATCACTTGCGTCCAGGAGGTCGAGGCTGCAGTGACCCATGACCACAGCACGGCTCTCTGGCCTGGATGACAGAGAGAGACCCTGTTCCAAAACCAAAAAAACCACAACACTACAGACCTCTGGCTAACAAAGGAATTTTTTTTTTAAGGTGGGGTCTCACTGCGTTGCCCAGGCTAGTCTCAAACTCCTGGACTCAAGCAAACCACCTGCCTCGGCCTCCCAAACTGCTGGGATTACAGGCATGAGTCTGCACCCAGCCTTACAGAGGAATTTCATTAAGGCTTTATACCTCTGAGAGAAGAAAAACAATTAAGTATTATTACCATAGCAATGCATACTAACAAGGAAAATCAGTCTGAACATCAGACCTTTCAGAGGTTAGGGGTTATTTTCCCAATTCATGGTTTACATAATTCCTTTCTATAGTTTATATAACTCTTACCACCTGCCATTCAGTCACCTTTGTAACTATCATTTTTAATAATGCACATTCTCAGTTTATTCTTTACTTACCGAGTTCCATTTACCTTGGAAGTAAAAACGTTTTTTCCAAATTCTTACAGCTGTCTGCTTCAGCAAATGGTTAAATACACCCTAAATTAAATACTTTATTTAAATGAATTAATAATATCTACCAAGTTACATACGATTTTTTGTTTTTTGTTTGCAGATACGTAAAGAAGGGAGAGGTAACTATAGCACAGATCAGCTCTGTGTTCTTGACAATGTGAAAATGAATTTGAGGAGATTTATTGCTTATCAAGAAACCGTTGAGAAAAGACTGACTTCTTAAACAATCCAAAAAAGAAACCAGTTCTTCCCCCAAAGTATTCAATGCTTAGAATACTAAAAGGTTTTCTTTGAATGTATATGTTTCTGAAAGTCATTTTTTAATGCTTACATTCTGTACGTTCTGTAAAAACTTCAAAACCTGGCCAGGCACGGGGGCTCAGGCCTGTAATCCCAGCACCTTGGAAGACCGAGGCGGGTGGATCTCTTGAGGTCAGGAGTTTGAGGCCAGCCTGGCCAACATGGTGAAACTGCATGCATGAGCATGGTGGCACATGCCTGTAATCCCAGTTACTCAGGAGGCTGAGGGAGGAGAATCGGTTGAACCTGGGAGGCAGAGGTTGCAGTGAGCTGAGATCACGCTACTACACTCCAGCCTGGGCGACAGAGGGAGACCCTGTCTCCGAAAAAAAAAAAATCTTCAAAACCTGTCAGAAACTCTGTTGTTGGGTTTTTTTGTGTGTTTTTTGTTTGTTTTGTTTTGTTTTGTTGTTTTGTTGTTTTTTTGTTTTTTTGAGATGGAGTCTCACTGCTACCCAGGCTGTATTACAGTGCTGCGATCTTGGCTTACTGCAACCTCTGCCATTCCAGGTTCAAGCGATTTTCCTGCCTCAGCCTCCCGAGTAGCTGGGATTACAGGCACCCACCACCACACCTGGTTTTTGTTTTTTGTTTTTTGTTTTTTCAGTAGAGATGGGGTTTCACCATGTTGGCCAGGCTGGTCTCAAATTCCTGACCTCAAGTGATCCGCCCGCCCTGGCCTCCCAAAGTGCTGGGATTACAGGCATGAGCCACCATGCCTGGCCAGAAACTCTTTTTCAAGTGTTGAGATCTGTGTGGCATTTCTAGCGCTCTCTAAATTATGTGTCTGGCATATTTTAATCACTGGAAACTCAAAGAGTGGAAGAGTGGAAGTGCAAAGGAATCTCAGGTAGCTCTTAACTGATTCGCCAGCAGTGAAGAAACTTCAATCATGTTTTCCTTGAATTTTGCAAAAAAAGAAAATCCAAAGCATTGCTTGGATGGTCTTTTAAGGCATTTTATATTAGCTGAACCTTAAACTGAAATATGAAAACAAGCTTTATAAACTAGTTTTTTGATATGAAGTATGTCAATTATGTTTGCCTTTTGTGAAGAAGTAAATGAGTTGAATTTGTATTTCACTTACTAGATTTTACTAATGAGCTAATGGGGTCATTGCCATCCTCGCTATTCATGACTTTGATGAGTTATTGCTGTAACATCACTTCTTGATTTAATTTGATATGGAATCAGAATTGGGAGAAGGTATTTTTAAATAAACAACTTTTTAATGGAAAGTTTTGTGTCTTACAAATCTTTTTTAAGATACCAAATAAAGGGTTATTAGTAGAAAATGAGATGATACTACTCCTGGATATTTGTTTGCTAATGGATATTGCTTGGAATATATGTGAGACATTAAAAAAATGACAGCATGACTTTGCAGCATTACCTCTCAGTGTCTTCGAAGTACTAGGTGACAGCTGGGGCTCGAGGGAGTTTCCATGTGCATCATTGTCTCGGCTGGGCCTCTGAACCAGCTTCATTGTCCATCCATTTGCCTGATGAGAAGGGAAATTTGAAAATTTGTGTACAGTTGATCTCAGTTGCCCTGATAAAAGGCCCAATCCCCAGTACAGGACTTAATTTTAATTCACTGCTTCCGTAGCAGCACAAAATGAGCTAGTAGTGTTAGATTTCATCTGCACTGTGATGTATTTTACAGTTTTTACCTATATGATATAGACGGTTGGGAAAACAAGGTTGTTTCCCAGCCGTAAGAGTTCCTAGCCCATGGCACCAAGTAAAATAACCCAAATTGTGTATATGGTGGGAAAACGGAAATGGTATACCATATACGACACCTCGCTTTATTATGGTCCTTACTCATGAATTTTAAGGTATATGTGTATGTTTAGTGATCGTTTCAGCTAAATGATTGGCCCAAGCATGTCTCCTTGGAGAACGATTCTTCCAAAAAAGGAAGTATTAGAGTTCTCTCTGCCTCAATTATTTATAAAATATAATTATTTTCAAGGAGAAGAAAGTTCCTCATTCTGTTTATTCTTCCCCACAGTTTCTGACCTATAAACAATATCCAGGATATTTAGAACAGGACCTAGTATATAGTCGACTCGATAAATATTTGTTGAGTAAATAAATGCTGGTGATTTTCTCGTTTTGTGTGTGATTTTCTGTTTTACTAAGCAAGCTCTAAAGCAGCTGTTGAATGCAGAATCATCCTTAAACACAGTAGAAGATGAGATGACACTGAAGATGTGCCATCCTAAAAATCTCTTAGATTCTGAGGCATGGATAATTGGGTCTGGATTCTCCCATTCAACTTTACCACTCTAACAACACAAAAGAAGGGAAAACAACTCATAAATACAGCATACAGTTTTAACTATTCACATAATAGCTCAATAGAGCATGCAAATATTATTCATGGCACAGGATAATGGAGAACTTTTTCTGTATGACCATAGGGGGAAAAAAGTCTGCTTTAAAATATACTTATTTGAAAATCACCCAGAATAGCCCGTTAGAAATACACACTGGAGGCCAAGCATTTTGGGAGGTCGAGGTGGGCAGATCACTTAAGGTGAGGAATTTGAGACCAGCCTGGCCAACATAGTGAGATCCCATCTCTACAAAAATACAAGAACTAGCTGGGTGTGGTAGCATGCACCTGTAATCCCAGCTACTTGGGAGGCTGAGGCAGGAGAATCACTTGAACCTGGGAGGTGGAGGTTGCAGTGAGCCAAGATTCCGCCACTGCACTCCAGCCTGGGCAACAGAGCAAGACTCCACCTCAAAAAAAAAAAAAAATTAGCCGGGTGTGGTGGCCCATGACTGTAATCCCAGCTACTCGGAGGCTGAGGCATGAGAATCACTTGAACCCAGGAGGTGAAGGTTGCAATGAGCCAAGATTGCACCAGTGCACTTTAGCCTGGGCAACAGAGTGAGCTCGGTTAAAAAAAAAAAGAAAAGAAATATACACTGTTCAGGCATAGTGGCTCACACCTGTAATCCCAGCACTTTGGGAGGCCAAGACGGGTGAATCGCTTGAGCTCTGGAGTTTGAGACCAGCCTGGGCAACATAGGGAAACTTTGTCTCTGCTAAACAAAAAAAATTAGCCAAGCTTGGTGGTGCACACCTGTAGTCTCAGCTACTTGGGAGGCTGAGGCAGGAGGATGGCTTGAGCCTAGGAGATTGAGGCTGTAGTGAATCATGATTCCATCCTAAGCAACAGTGCAAAACCTTTCTCAAAAAAAAAAAAAAAAAAAAAGGTGGTGGCCGGGCGCAGTAGCTCACAGTTGTAATCCCAGCACTTTAGAAGGCCAAGATGGGCAGATCACTAGAGCCTAGGAGTTTGAGACCAGCCTGGCCAACATGGCAAAACCCTGTCTCTACTAAAAATACAAAAATTAGCCGGGTGTGGTGGCATGCCCCTGTAGTCCCAGCTACTGGGAAGCTGAGGCAGGACAATCGCTTGAACATGGGAGGTGGAGATTACAGTGAACTCAGATTACGCTACTGCACTCCAGTCTGGACGGCAAGAGCGAGACTCTGTCTCAAAAAAAAGGGGGAGCTGGCCGGGCGCGATGGCTCACACCTGTAATCCCAGCACTCTGGGAGGCCGAGGCGGGTGGATCATGAGGTCAGGAGATCAAGACCATCTTGGCTAACACAGTGAAACCCTGTCTCTACTAAAAATAAATAAAAAATAAAAAATAAAAATTAGCCAGGTGTGGTGGTGGGCGCCTGTAGTCCCAGCTGCTTGGGAGGCTGAGGCAGGAGAATGGCATGAACCTGGGGGGCAGAGCTTGCAGAGAGCCGAGACCGTGCCACTGCACTCCAGCCCGGGTGACAGAGTGAGACTCCGTCTCAAAAAAAAAAAAGAAAAAGAAAAAAGGTGGGGAGCTGACATGGGTGTGTTTGGCTGTGCATATGCGTCATGCGACCCGATTTTAAACTTACTGTGTATAAAGCTAAAGCAATCAAATCAGTATGGTTTTAGCATAAGTAAAGACATACAGATCAATGGAACAAAATTGAGTCCAGAAAAAGACCCATGATTATATGATCAATTGATTTTCCACTAAGGTGCCCAGTTAACTCAATGGAGAAACAATAGTCTTTTCAGTAAATGGTGCTAGAATAACGGGTATCTATATGGAAAAAGACATACTCAAGAGTCAAAGTTTAATAAAATTATTATTATTTGTTTTTTACTAATTCATCAAGTACAGTCTTGGGTGCAGCTTGCTTTGTTTTTCCTATAAGTGCATGATTGGGGAGAATGCAGTGATAATTAGTACAGTTTGGTGCCCATGCCCTGATTCATACTAGACACCAGCAGTTTCATCCCATCACTTTAGTGTCCACAGCCCCAATGTGCCACCACAGCAAAAAAAGGCAAGTCACATTTAGTATTGTGAAAACAGTATTGACCTCATGAGCCCCCCGAAAAGGATCTGTGTAACAACACACTTTGAGAACTACTGGTCTAGAAAGAGCTGGAAAGAGAAAATAAGGAGGATTGAGACGAAGTTGTGAAGAAATCTAGTAAGTGCTGGCCTGGTTGGAGAATGAACCTGAAAAGAAACACAGAAGGAGTCCCCTGAGGTGTAGAAGAAACCAGAAGGCTGAGTGCAGTGGCTCACACTTTGGGAGGCCTAGGTAGGAGGACCACTTGAAGCCAGGAGTTTTAGACCAGCCTGGGCAACAAAGCAAGACCCCGCCTCTATATTTTATACATTTTATTTATTGATTGATTGAGACGGAGTTTTAGACCAGCCTGGGCAACAAAGCAAGACCCCGCCTCTACATTTTATACATTTTATTGATTGGTTAATTGAGACAGAGTTTCTCTCTTGTTCCCCAGGCTGGAGTGCAATGGCATGATCTCAGCTCACTGCAACCTCTGTCTCCCAGGTTCAAGCGATTCTCCTGCCTCAGCCTCCTGAGTAGCTGGGACTACAGGTGTGCATCACTACAGCCGGCCAATTTTTGTATTTTTAATTTTGTATTTTAATTTCCTTTTTAAGGAAGTTTTTGGGTTCTTTACTCCCAAACCTCAAAGCCTGCTTACTGCTTCTGTTGGTTTACACACACACGTACACAATCAAGAGCTTCAAAATCTTACACAGTCTTGTTCTGTTGCCCAGGCTAGAGTGCAGTGGCATGAACACAGACCACTGCAGCCTTGACCTCCTGGACTCAGGAAATCCTCCGACATCAGCCTCCCAAGTAGCTGGGACCACAGGCACATGCCACCATGCCCAGATGATTTTTTTTTTTTTTTAATTTTTGTAGAGACGGGGTCTTGCTATGTTCCCCATGCTGGTCTCAAACTCAGGCTCAAGTGATCCTCCCACCTCCACCTCCCAAAGTGCTGGGAGTACAGGCATGAGCCACTGTGTCTAACAAGGTCTTAGTTTTAATGCTCTTTTTATCTTTTTTTTTTTTTTTTTTGAGATGGAGTCTCACTCTGTCACCCAGGTTGGAGTGCCATGGCGTGATCTCAGCTCACTACATCCACCTCCTCTGAGGTTCAAGTGATTCTCCTGCCTCAGCCTCCAGAGCAGCTGGGAATACAGGCACGCACCACCGCACCTGGCTAATTTTTGTGTTTTTTAGTAGAGTCGGGGTTTCACCATGTTGGCCAGACTGGTCTCGAACTCCTGACCTCAAGTGATCCACCCGCCTCAGCCTCCCAAAGTGCTGGGATTATAGGCGTGAGCCACAACGACTGGCCTAAAGCTCTTTTTATCTTGTCCCTTTTGTGAGTTAAAAGTACATATTAATTTATCTAAGAACAAAAAAAGTTATGTCTTCATATTGTGGAAGATTCTCAATTTTTGCTCATCAGAGAAATGTATATCTTTAATTGGGGCTATTTTGGTCCACTTAATTGAGCATTTTCTTCTTTTAGTGAACAGAATTAACTTGAGTCATTTTTTTCTATGCAGAGTGAGAAATTATAAACAAGTGGTTTCGAGAGTTTGCCTAAATGTATTTTTATCCCTCCTGCTCTTATATAGGAGTCCTAATTATGAGAAAACAGTTGCCCTAAAATTTTTACGTTTTCAGCAATGTATGCTTGCCCATGAAAAGAACACATTCTTTTTGAATAAAGAATCTACTATCTTCAATTTCTTCCATTTAGTAAGAGTGGATCACCATGGCCAGGTGCAGTAGTCACGCCTGTAATCCCAGCACTTTGGGAGGTTGAGGCAAACGGGTTCCTTGAGCTCAGGAGTTTGAGACCAGCCTGGGCAACATAGTGAGACCTCATCTCAAAAAAAAAAAAAAAAAAAAAAGAGCGAAACCAGGAAAAACACTTTTCTACTCTCATTTGTGGGAACCAATATCGTGACTTTATTTAACATAATTAGTTATTCAAGTAAAATAAGAAGAAATGAAGTTTTTTTATTTTGTTTTGAGATGGAATTTCACTCTTGTTGCTCAGGCTGGTGTGCAATGGCACAATCTCGGCTCACTGCAACCTCTGCTTCCCAGGTTCAAGTGATTCCATGCCTTAACCTCCCAAGTAGCTGGGATTCCAGGCGTCCACTACCATGCCTGACTAATTTTTGTATTTTTACTAGAAACAGGGTTTCACCATCTTGGCCAGGCTGGTCTCGAACTCCTGACCTCAGGTGATCTGCCCACCTCGGCCTCCCAAAGTGCTGGGATTACAGGCATAAGCCACCACACCTGGCCTGAAATGAATATATTTTTGAATGAATGTTCTTGCATTAAAGGAATAATGGCCAGGCGTGGTGGCTTGCACCTGTGATTCCAGCCACTCAGGAGGCCAAGGCAGGAGGATTGCATGAGCCTGGGAGTTTGAGGCTGCAGTGAAAATACATAGATAAATAAAGGAATAATAGATTTGCTTTTAGGCCCATCAGATTTTAAATTACATACAATGGAACAGGTACAGAACATGGAGCTGAAGTGATTTTCACAAAGCTGTTTCAAATAATCACCTTCATTTTTTTTCATTTTTTAAAAGAATTTTAAATGAAAAAGAAATAGAGACAGGGTCTCCCTTTGTTGTCCAGGCTGGTCTCAAACTCCTGGGCTCAGGCAATCCACCTGCCTCAGCCTCCCAAAGTGCTGGGATTACAGCGATGAACCACCACGTCTAGCCTCCTTTTTTCTTTCAAAGATGAATGTACAAAAATGGAAATTAAGTTTAAAATCATTAGAGTCTTTAAAACATGACAACCTGCAATGAAATAGACAACTGCATATTGCACAATTATTTTCATGAAAATTTGCACATAAATTTAAAGCATTTCACAATTTGACAGAATATTCTCATAAACTACCAAAAAAGCCTTAAAGCTATATGAAAGATATGGAAATGTTCACTTTTGATCTGTCACTTTCACCTTAAATAATAAGGTAAAATAAGTTCTGAAAATTTCAGATGACATTTTCCATTGCTGTATTGAAAGCAGGTATACTTCCTTTCTATTTTCTTAAAGTTGTGTTTAATAAAACAGGTAATACCCATGCATGATAAACAGTTAAAACAATATTAGAAGAGAATTCTTTTTTTGTTTGTTTGTTTGAGACAGAGTCTCACTCTTGTTGCCCAGGCTGGAATACAATGGCGCGAACTCAGCTCACTGCAACCTCAGCCTCCCTGGTTCAAGCGATTCTCCTGCCTCAGCCTCCCAAGTAGCTGGGATTACAGGCACCTGCTACCATGCCCAGCTAATTTTTTGTATTTTTAGTAGAGATGGGATTTCACCATGTTGCCCAGGCTGTTCTCAAACTCCTGACGCCAGGTGATCCACCCACCTCAGCCTCCCAAAGTGCTGGGATTACAGGCATGAGCCACCACGCCCGGCCTAGAAGATAATTCTTGAAAAGTATTTTGGGTTGGGCATGGTGGCTCACATCTGTAATCCCAGGACTTTGGGAGGCCAAGGTGGGAGGATAGCTTGAGACCAGAAGTTTGAGGCCACCTGGCCAACACAGCAAGACCCTATTTCTATTGTTTTTTTTTAAAAGAAAAGTTTTGTTTTGTTTTGTTGAGACAGGGTCTGGCTCTGTCACCTAGGCTGGAGTGCAGTGTTATGATCTTGGCTCACTGTAACCTCCGGCTTAAACCAACCTCCCACCTCAGCCTCCCAAGTTGCTGGAACCACAGGCACGTGCCACCAAGCCCGGCTAATTTTTGTACTTTTTTGTAGAGACAAGGTCTCACTATGTTGCCCAGGCTGGTCTCAAACTCCTGAGCTCAAGCAGTCCACCTGCCTCAGCCTCCCAAATTGCTGGGATTACAGGCGCAAGCCACTGCACTCGGCCTAGATTTCTTCTCTTTACATTTGGAAAGAAAAATAAGAACCAGAAACCTGAGTATCCCTCTTGCGTTCTGGATTTTCTCCTTGCTTTAAAGAGGGCTTTAGAAAGAATGTGTCACTGGATATCTGGAGGCCACACGTGATTCAGCGCTCACCACGCTGGTTCCCTGCAGGTGCTGGAAGGTGAGAAAGTCCCTGTCACTTCCTGCCTTCCAAAGCTTGCTGACAAGAATGAGAAGCCTGAGAAATCTCTGTGGTATGTGGGATGACACCGCCCAGTGAATTCTGAAAGAAACAGGAGAAAAGAGGCAATAAAGCCTATGTAGAAGCTTGAGGAAGAGAATGTGGCCTGTGCAGTTGGAGTCCCGCCTTCCTGCCCTCATCCTGACACTCTGGTGACACCAGCCTGACTTCCAGCTGCCACCCACTGCCATTTCCCTGCCTGAGGACTTCCTTGAGCCCCCAGGTCCTCCTTTGCCACAGGATGACAGGTCAGAAGTGCAGGGAGTGGACTAACCTGCCCCAATCCCTCCATGGATGACTGACAGATGGAGGTGCATAAAGGCCCCACGCTCCTGCCCCTTAGGCAGGAGGATCAGATGCGCATTCTACATTGGCTCCCAGAGTTCTCTAGCAGATTAGGTTTTAGAGGCTCCCAGGGGATCCTGCTGGAAAACACACCCACTGTTGCTCCCATCCCTTCCCTACTGGAATTCCCCTCTGCCCACTGGTGTTTCTTGGGATTACCTACATCCCACAAGACTGGTTGCACTTGAAACCTTGGGAGAACTCAAGGCAACACAAGACATATTTGAGTTATATTGATAGACAGAGGGAGAGAGTGTGTGTTTTGTTCTGTTTTTGTTTGTTTGTTTTTGTTTTTGTTTTGTTTTGTTTTTTTAGTGCTGAACTCTCCCTCTCACCCAGGCTGGAGTGCAGTGGTGCAATCATAGCTCACTGCAGCCTCAAAAACTCCCAGGCTCAAGAGAACCTTCTGCCTCAGCCTCCAAGTAGATGGGACTATGGGTGCCCACAGCCACTCCTGGCATGTTTTAAAATTTTTTAATTTTTAATTTTTTTTTTTTTTTTTTTTGGAGACAGAGTCTTGCTCTGTCACCAGGCTGGAGTGCAGTGGCACAATCTTGGCTCACTGCAACCTTCCCCTTCCGGGTCCAAGCGATTCTCCTGCCTCAGCCTCCCGAGTAGCTGGGACTACAGGCATGTACCACCATTCCCGGCTAATTTTTGTATTTTTAGTAGAGGTGGGGTTTCGCCATGTTGGCCAGGCTGGTCTTGAACTCCTAGCCTGAAATGATCCTCCCACTTTGGCCTCCCAAAGTGCTGAAATTACAGGCGTAAGCCACGATGCCCAGCTTTTAAGTTATATTTAAGTTGTTCTTTGAAGTAGGGGAAATGTCTCTGTGTGTGTGTCTAAGATAAGCAAGTTCATAAATTTACATTCTGGGTATGTAAGAGTTCTATTCATTAGTCACACCTGTGGAGTAGTGCTTGTCAATGTATAGGGCAATTATATTAAATTTCTTGCCTTAGGATAGAAGATAATTCTCCTGGCCAGGTGCGGTGGCTCACGCCTGTAATCCCAACACTTTGGGAGGCTGAGACAGGCAGATCACCTGAGGTTAGGAGTTCGAGACCAGCCTGGCCAACAGGGTGAAATCCCATCTCTACTAAAAATACAAAAATTAGCCAGGAGTGTAGTGCACACCTGTAATCCCAGCTTCTAGGGAGGCTGAGGCAGGAGAATTGCTTGAACCTGGAAGGTGGAGGTTGCAGTGAGCTGAGATCCCGCCACAGCACTCCAGCCTGGGTAACGGAGTGAGACTTCATCTCAAAAAAAAAAAAAAAATTAGCTGGGCATGATGGCATGTACCTGCCGTCCCAGCTACTGAGGAGGCTGAGGCACGAGAATCGCTTGAACCCAGGACGTGGAGGTTGCAGTGAGCCAAGATCATGTCACTGCACTCCAGCCTGGGCAACAACAACAGAGCAAGACTCTGTCTTAAAAAAAAAAATCTAGACTCTGTCTAAAGAAAGAAAAATCTAGACTCTGTCTAAAATATAAATATGTGTATATATGTATATATGTGTGTATGTATGTGTGTGTGTGTGTGTGTGTGTGTGTGTGTATAAAACAAAACTGTAGTAACCAAAACAGCATGATACTGACATATAAAAATAGACACATAGACCAATGGAACAGATTAGAGAACCCAGAAATTAATGCACTTATCTACAGCCAACTGATTTTTGGCAAAGGTGCCAAGAATACTCACTGGGGAAAGAACAGTCTCTTCAATCAATAGTGCTAGGAAAACTGGAGATCCATATGCAGAAGAATGAAACTACACCCTCACTTCTCATTCTATACAAAAATTAACTCAAAATGGATCAAAGGCCTAAATGTAAGACTGGAACCTATAAAACTACCAGAAGAAAATATATAGAGAGGAAATGCTTCAGGACATTGTCTGCGAAAAGATTTTATGAATAAGACCTCAAAAGCACAGGCAAGCAGGAGACTGAGGCTGCAGTGAGCCTTTTGTACTACTGCACTCCAGCCTGGGCAACACAGCAAGACCCTGTCAAAAAAAGCATAGGCAGCAAAAATAAGTAAATGGGATTATATCAAACTCAAAAGCCTCTGAACAGCAAAGGAAACAGTCAACAGAGTGAAGAGACAACAAACAAATTGGGAGAAAATATTTGCAAACTACTCATCCACTAGGGGATGAATATCTAGAATATACAAGAAACACAAACATCTCAACAGCAAAAAAAAAAAAAAAATTCCAATCTAAAAAATGGACAAACGAGGGCCAGGCACGGTAGCTCACACCTGTAATCCCAGCACTTTGGGAGGCTAAGGCAGGCAGATCACCTGAGGTCGGGAGTTCGAAACCAGCCTGTCCAACATGGTGAAACCCTGTCTCTACTGAAAAATACAAGTAGCCTGGTGTGGTGGAGGGCGCCTGTCGTCCCAGCTACTTGGGAGGCTGAGGCAGAAGAATTGCTTGACCCCAGGAGATGGAGATTGCAGTGAGCTGAGATCGTGCCATTGCACTCCAGCCTGGGTGACAAGAGCAAAACTCCATCTCAAAAGAAAAAAAAAAAAGGACAAATGATCTCAAAAGAAGACACTCAAATGGCCAACAAATATAGGAGAAAAGTGTTCAAAATCATTAATCATCAGGGAAATGCAAATCAAAACCATAATGAGGCATCATTTCACCCCAGCTAGGATGGCTATTACCAAAAAGACAAAAAAATAATAAATGCTGGTGAGGATCTGGAGAAAAGCGAACTCATGCAGTGTTAGTAGGAATGTAAACCAGTACTGCCACTAAGGAGAATCGTTGGGAGGTTCCTGAAACAACTAAAAATACAACTACCATATGATCCAGCCATCCCACTCGTGGATATTTATTAAAAGGAAAGGAAATCAGTATACCAAAAAGATATCTCGGCTGGGCACTGTGGCTCATGCCTGTAATCCCACCACTTTGGGAGGCCGAGGCCAGCAGATCACCTGAGGTCAGGAGTTCGAGACCAGCCTGACCAACATGGTGAAATCCCGTCTCTACTAAAAATACAAAAATAAGCCGGGCATGGTGGTATGCACCTGTACTCTCAGCTACTCAGGAGGCTGAGGTAGGAGAATCGCTTGAAGCCAGGAAGCAGAGGTTGCAGTGAGCCGAGATTGTGCCATTGTACTCCAGCCTGGGAAACAAGAGTGAAACTCCATCTCAAAAAAAAAAAAAAAAAAAAGACATCTCACCCCCTTGTTTATTGCAGCACTATTCTCAATAGCCAGGATATAGAATCAACCAAGATATGGTATCAACTTTATCCAGAAACAATAGATGAATGGATAAAGAGAATGTGGTATATTTACACAATGGAATATTATTCAGCCATGTTGTCATTTGTGGCAACAGGGATCAAACTGGAGGACATTATTTTAAGTGAAATAAGCAGGGAACAGAAAGTTAAATAAACACTGCATGTTCACATTCTTTTTTTTTGTTTTTTTCTTTTTTGTTTTTTTCTTGAGACAGAGTCTCAGTCTCACTTTGTTGCCTAGACTGGAGTGCAGTGGTGCAATCTCGGCTCACTGCAACCTCTGCCTCTTAGATTCAAGCAATTCTCATGTCTCAGCCTCTCAAGTAGCTGGGACTACAGGTGCGTGCCACCATACCTGGCTAATTTTTTTTTTTTTTTTTTTTTTGTATTTTTATATAGACAGGGTTGCACCATGTTGGTCAGGCTGGTCTCAAACTTCTGACCTCAAATGACCCGCCCACCTTGGCCTCCCAAAGTGCTGTGGTTATAGGTGTGAGCCACTGCACCTGGCCTGCGTGTTCCATACTCATATGTGGAAGCTAAAAAAAAGTTGATCTCATAAAAGTAAAAAGTAAAACAGAAGATACTAGGAGCTAGGGAGGGTAGGGAGAATGGAGGGATAGGGAGACATTTGTCAAGGATACAAAATTTCAGCTACATAAGAGGAATAAGTTCTCGTGTTCTACACCTGTATAGGATGACTACAGTTAACAATAATATATTCTATAGTTTCAAATAGCTGGAAGGAGGGCCGGGTGCAGTGGTTCATGCCTGTAATCCCAAGCACTTTGGGAGGCCAAGGCAGGAGAATTGCTTGAACCCAGGAGGCGAAGGTTGCAGTGAGCCGAGATGCGCTATTGCACTCCAGCCTGGGTGACAAAGTGAGACTCCATCTCAAAAAAAAAGAAAAAGAAAAAGAAATAGTGAAGGGGCCAGGCGCTGTAGCTCATGCCTGTGATCCCAGCACATTGGGAAGCTGAGGTGGGACGATTGCTTGAGATCAGGACTTTGAGACCAGCCTGGGCAATATAGTGAGACCTCGTCTCTATAACAAAATCAAGAAAATTAGCTGGGCAAGGTGGCATGTACCTGTAGTCTCAGCTACTTGGAGAATGAGGTGAAAGAATTGCTTGAGCCTGGGAGGTCAAGGCTGCAGTAAGCTGATTTCATGCCACCACACTCCAGCCTGGATGACAGAGCAAAATTCTTTCTCTCAAACAAACAAACAAACAAAAAAAGGAGTGATGGGAGGGATGTGTGATTTTTGTTCTTTGAAATGTGTTGAGATAGGGGCTGGGTGTGGTGGCTAACGTCTGTAATCCCACCACTTTGGGAGGCCAAGGTAGGTGGACCACCTGAGCCCAAGAGTACAAGACCCACCTGGGCAACATGGTGAAATGAAAAAATAACCAAAGAAATTAACCAGGTGTGGTGGCATGTGCCTGTATTCTCAGCTACCCGGGAGCCTGAGGAGGGAGAATTGCTTTAGGCCAGGAGGCAGAGGCTACAGTGAGCCAAAATCACACCACTGCACTCCAACCTGGGTGACAGAGAGAGACCCATCTAAGAAAGAAAGAAAGGAAAGGAAAGGAAAGGAAAGGAAAGGAAGAAAGGAAGGGAGGAAGGAAGGAAGGAAGAAAGAAAGAAAGAAAGAAAAGAAAGAAAGAAAGAAACAAACAAACAAAGAAAGGAAGGAAGGAAGGAAGGAAGGGAAAGAAAGAAAGAAAGGAATGAAGGAAGGAAGGAAGGGAAAAGAAAAGAAAAGAAAAGAAAAAAAGGGGGAAGGAAGGAAGGAAGGGAGGAAGGAAATATGTTGAGATAGATTATTCCTGATCATTCTTCTTTCCTCCTTCTCATCACTTGGGAATCTGAGGATATGGCAGCAGGACGCTCTGCTCCAGGAACACCAATTTCCCCACTTGAGTTACCCATCCTTTGTGTCTCTTCTCCAGGAGCTCGCACTCCAACCAATTAAGAAAAGATTTGGCTACAATGACACATTGGTTGGAAGACACACCCACAAACCCATGGACCACTGGACTGTGAGTAACAGTCCTTACTTATGCCTCCTTGCACCCCAGTGTTAAATGTTGATAGAATGAATAAATGAATGAATGAATGAAAGGCAAAGACAGCTATTTAGTCAAGTACCCAGATATTTCTTGAAAAGGATGTTATTGTGGCCAAGAGGCTGTGCACCACCTTATTTATTTATGTATGTCACCCAGACTGGAATGCAGTGGTGCAATAATAGCTCACTGCAGCCTCTAACTCCTGGCCTCAAGTGATCCTTCCAGCTTGACCTCCCAAGCTCTGGGATTAGCAGGTGTGAGCCACCATGCCTGGCCTAAGCATAACTTTTGATCTTCACAGGATCCAAAGTCATGAACTTGTAGCCATGTTGACAATTTGTCCAGATTGAACAGATTGAATAACCAAGCAGACATAGCCATAGTGTCACCTGTGAGAAATTGCAATATTTTATAGCTGCTTTGTTTGTTTTTTGAGATGGAGTTTCACTATGTGGCCCAGGGTGGTCTTGAGCTTCCTGGACTCAAGCAATCCTCTCGCCTCAGCCTCCTGAGTGGCTGGAACTATAGGGACTCATCACTGTGCTAGGCAAAATTGTAATGTCTTACAGACACATACGCACACACACAAAAAACTAATTATGATTTAAAAAGCTAGACAGAGATAATATCTTATAACTCAAGGTATTTTAGCCATCAACACATAGATGTTGATTAATCATTCAACATTAATTATGGTTGTGTTTTTCAGGTCCAGTTTTAGAACTTTGAACAAGGTTAATAGTCTTGTATTGCTGTGGTCACAGTCCCTTGCTAATTACTGAAGGTAAATAAGATGTGATCACAAGAAACAGTCCACTCACTGTGTCTCACATATTCTCTGTATCTCTAAGAGAAATGACTTTCCTTATATTTTAAGTTAGTTATATTGGCTAGTTTCTTTCTTTTTTCTTTTCTTTTTTTTTTTTTGGAGATGGAATCTTGCTCTGTCGCCCAGGCTGGAGTGCAGTAGCACGAAGTTGGCTCACTGCAATCTCCTTCTCCCAGGTTCAAGCAATTCTCCAGCCTCAGCCTCCTGAGTAGCTGAGATTATAGGTGCCCACCACCACACCTGGCTAACTTTTGTATTTTTAGTAAAGACAGGGTTTCACCATGTTGTCCAGGGTAGTCTCGTTCTCCTGACCTCAAGTGATCCACCCGCCTTGACCTCCCAAAGTTCTGGGGTTACAGGTGTGAGTCATCACACCCAGCTATATTGGCTAGTTTCAAAACAGATCGGGGCTATCCATTTGAAACCGTCCCACTAACATGATATGACAAGGTTTGTAAGTGATAAGCTTGGCAGCTTCGATTTCTGGCACAAGGTGTGTGGCCTCCCAGAGCTCTAGCCTTTCCTGACTCAGTTTTTCTTGCTCTGTAATGGGTTCTGTCCATTTGTCAGCCCGCAGATTTTCAGCTGGATTTCTTTTTCATGTCAGCCAAATAAATACAGAAATTGCTCCCCCTACCCTGATTATAATCATTTGGCCACATTTTTCAAAGCTTACTCTTAGACCATCCCAAAACTCCAGGGTAACTCCATATTATTATTCAAATTTTTTCTCAAATTAAATGTCTGTTAGGCTGGTTACACAATCACAATAAGGGAAAAGCTTGGCCCTTTCGTTTTGCATTTTACCTCAGAGAAGGTCCTTGTGGCTTGACTTTGCACATTACTGGAAACAGAATTTGCCTTTCTGTTCCTTTGTGAGGTAGTCAAAGCACGATGTGCATGTGGTTCCAAACACATTTAATTCTGTAGCTATTCTTTTGTTGAAGGCGCTCACCACAAAACATCCTGGAGGGGGATTACGGGGCAGGTGCAACAGACGAGGGTGTTTCCTGGATGGGGAAGGCAGAGCGCCAAGTAAAGGAGTAAATGCTGAAGAAGGGATTTTACTTGAAATTGGAAGTCATAGGGGCTATTTGGTTTTGGGGGTGGATGTTTAAGTGATACATTTATAGAGTAAAAACGAAATTCAGGTCACATGCAGTGGCTCACACCTGTAATCCCAGTACCTGCGGAGTCCCTCCTGCCTTGGCCTCCCCCAAAAAAACAAAGAATTTCAGAGTCAATAGCACATTATGTTTTGACTACATCACAAAGAAGCAGAAAAGGACCAGGCGCCGTGTCTCACACCTGTAGTCCCAGCGCTTTAGGAGGCTGAGGCAGGAGGATCTTTTGAGTTCAGGAGCTCAAGACCAGCCTGGCCAACGTGGTGAAACCTCATCTCTACTGAAAATACAAAAAAATTAGTCTGGCATGGTGGCATGCACCTGTAGTCCCAGCTACTTAGGATGCTGAGACAGGAGGATAGTTCGAACCCAAGAGACGGAGGTTGCAGTGGGTTGAGGTTGTGCCACTGTACTCCAGCCTGGGTGACACAGTGAGACTCCATCTCAAAAAAAACCGCCAAAACAAACAAATGACAACAACAAAAGCAGCAGAAAAGTAAATTCTTATTTTCCTCTTTTAAAAAAATGTCCTTTGTTTTAGGAAATCTTTTTCCAGACATGTGTAAAGCCAAGCCATGAGGGCCTTTTCCAAGGTAAAATGCAAAACAAGGGGGCCAAGCTTTTCCCTTATTTTTCCCTCCTTGCCTAGGAGTTCGAGACCAGCCTGGGCAACAGAGCAAGACCTCATCCCTACAAAAAATTAAAAAAAAAAAAAAAAAGTGGCTGGGCGCGGTGGCTCACGCCTGTAATCCCAGCACTTTGGGAGGCCAAGGTGGGCAGATCACGAGGTCAGGAGATCGAGACCATCCTGGCTAACACGGTGAAACCCCGTCTCTACTAAAAATACAAAAAATATTAGCTGGGCGTGGTGGCAGGCGCTTGTAGTCTCAGCTACTCGGGAGGCTGAGGCAGGAGAACGGCGTGAACCCAGGAGGCGGAGCTTGCAGTGAGCCGAGATGGCGCCACTGCACTCCAGTCTGGACGGAAGAGCGAGACTCCGTCTCAAAAAAAAAAAAAAAAAAAAAGTAGCTGGATGTGGTGGTGCATGCCTGTAGTCCCAGCTACTCAGGAGGCTGAGGTGGGAGGATTGCCTGAGTCCAGGAATTGGAGGCTGCTGTGAGCCATGATCACACCATTGCAGATCCAGCCTGGGTGACAGAGCGAGACCCTGTCCCAAATAAATAAATAAATAACAGTTCAGAAGAGTATAAAGTGAAAGTCTCAATTTTTCATGGATTTATTATGCTCTAGTTTTCCTCCCCCAGTCTTCTGTTACTTCCTTGTATTCCCTTCTAGAGATAGACTATGTGTATGCACATAGACAGGGCACTCTTATGACTGGTAACATATTATAACATTGGCCCACTTTGTTTGCTATTTTACTTTTCTGTAACAATATACTCATTCAACAAATATTAAGTACCTAATGTACGCTTGAATCTTGTCCTATGTACTCAGGATAGAGCAATGAACAAACCAATCAATATTAGTTTTCTATTGCTGTGTAACAAATTGTTGCAAATGCAGCAGTTTAAAGAAACACATTTACTCTCTCTCAGTTTTTGTGGGTCTAGAGTCCATGCACTGTTTCCCTGAGTTATCTGTTTCAAGTTCTTGCCAGGCTGCAATCAAGCTATCAACAGTGCTGTGTTCTCATCTGGAGACTCAACTGGAGAAGAACTTGCTTCTAAGCCCACTCCGGTGGTTAGTGGACTTCATTTTCTTGTAGGAATAGGATGGAGAGCTTTGGATTTTTACCAGCTGTTGGCCAGAGGTCCTCAGTTCCTGGAGGCTGCCCCTGTGCAGTTGACAAGCAGCAGCTTGCTTCAGCCCAGGCCAGCAGGAGAAAGCATATCTGCTAGCAAGATGGAAGTCTTATTGGCCAGGCGCAGTGGCTCATGCCTGTAATCCCAGCACTTTGGGGGGCTGAGGCAGGTGAATCACCTGAGGTCAGGAGTTCAAGACCAGCCTAGCCAACCTGCCGAAACCCCATCTCTACTAAAAATGGAAAAATTAGCCAGGCATGGTGGTGGGTGCCTATAATCTCAGCTACTTAAGAGGCTGAGGCAGGAGAATCACTTAAGCCCTAGAAGCGGAGGTTGCAGTGAATGCACACTACAGCCTGGGTGACACAGCAAGACACACACACAAAAAAGGAATTATTTTTATATAGCTTTCTGTAACCTCGAATTTTTGGGCTCAAGCAATCCTCCTGCCTCAGCCTCCTGAGTAGCTGGGACTAAAGGCATGCACCACCATGCCCAGCTAATTTTTTTTTTTTTTTTTTTTTTTTTAGACAGAGTTTTGCTCTCGTTGCCCAGGCTGAAGTGCAGTGGTGCGATCTCAGCTCACTGCAACCTCCGCCTTCCAGTTTCAAGTGATTCTCCTGCCTCAGCCTCCTGAGTAGCTGGGATTACAGACATCCACCACCATGCCTGGCTAATTTTTGTATTGTTAGTAGAGACGGGGTTTCACCATGTTGGCCAGGCTGGTCTCGAACTCCTGACCTCGTGATCTGCCCACCTCGGCCTCCCAAAGTGCTGGGATTACAGGCGTGAGCCACCACACCTGGTCTGCCCAGCTAATCTTTAATAAACTTTTTATAGACACAGGGTCTCACTGTGTTGCCCAGGCTGGTCTTGTACTCCTGGCCTCAAGTGATCCTCCCACCTCAGTATCCCAAAAGGTTGGAATTGCAGGAAGGAGCCGCTGTGCCTGGCCAAGATTGAGTCTTATAAAGTGACATAATCATGGGAATAATATTCTATCACTTTGTCACATGCTATTGGTTAGATGCAAATCACAGGTCCCACCCACACTGAAGGAGAGGGAATTACATAAAGACTTGAGCAGCAGGAAGCGGGGATCATGGGAGAGGAGACTATCTTAAAGTCGGTCTGCCTTGCAAACCAAGCTCCTGTTCCCATGGAGCTTCCGTTCTAGTAGGGGAAACAGACAACCAATGAATAGGCAAATAAGTGCATGCTGGGTGCTAAAGATAAGTGCTAAAGCCAAACAATAAATTTGGGTAAATGGAGCAGATGTAAAGGAGTGTTACTTAGAAGAGGGCAGTCAGGGAAGGCCTCTGGGGCAGCAACATTTGAGCAGAGACCTGAAGGAAATGAGGAAGGCACAGAGATTACTGGGAGAAGAGGCACCAGCCTCCAACGAGCATGTGCACAGGCCCTGCCGAATGAGCATGCTGGAGGGTTCTGTAACAATGCAGAGACCCATGGGGCTGCAGCATAGTGATCCAGTAGCAGGATGCAAGGCTAGAGAGGAGATGGGGTTGGACCAGGTAGGGCCTTGCAGCCGTGTTAAGGATCTGAGTGTGATACAAAGACATTAGGAAACATGGGGCAGAGGAGAAACACTGGCTTTCCATTGCAAAGGATCACTTTGATCCTGGGATAAGAACAGATGGAAGAGAGGCATGGCTGGAAGGAGAGAAACCAGTCTTAATCATTTCAGCAAGAAACACTAGCAGTTTGGACCCAAGTGGTGCATTTCCTGGAAAGTAGGCAGCTGTCATCTAAAGGAAGAGCCTGCAGCATCAATGGTGGGTTGGATGTGTGGTGAGAGTGAAGAAAATGTTAAGGGTGATGCCAAGGATTTTGGCCTGAGTCACTTGAAGGATGGGGTCATCATTTATTGAGATGCAGAAGACAGTGAGAGAAATGGGTTTGAAAAGAAACAAATCCGAAGTTTGATTTGTTTCTTTTTGTGTTTTTTCTGGCAGACAGGTTGTTACTTACACTTGTTAGCAGATTCTGACTTCCATGGCTACCATCCTGCGTCGAGTTTGATTTTATTATGTGCTGTAAGCAAAGTGACATTGTTATTGTTTCTTTTCTTTTTTTTTTTTGGAGACAGGATCTTGCTCTGTCACCCACGCTGAAGTGCAGTGGTGTGAACACAGCTCACCACAGCCTCAATTTCCTGGGCTCAAGAGATTCCCCGGCCTTGGCCTGGCAAAATGTTGGGATTACAGGGTGGAGGGGGTTCCAAGCGTTGATGTGGATGATTCCAGACCCACAGTTGGAAAGATATGCAGTAGCCTAGACAAGAACTAGGCAAGTAGGGTTGGGGTAGAGGCTTCCAGCATGTCCTGGAGATATAATAGGGAAGGTCTGGGGTTTTTTGAATGTAAGAGGAACAGGAAGGTCATACTTGTCTCCTAGGCACAAAGCAGAAGGTGACTGTCAAAACAAAACAAGAACAATAATAAAACTGGGTTCTAGAAAACAGCCTTGGCAACTTCTTTTGTGACCAAGTGACTCTTTTTCGAGAAGGCCTGGACTGTGTTTCAAGCTATGTAAGCGCTGCTGAGAGAACATTCTGGAGTGAAGCGTTGACATTTAGTAAGGGCCTTTGTCTTTTTATTTCTTTTCTTTTTTTCATGCTATTCTGACAAAAGAGCCTTTGTCCGCCGGATGCGGTGGCTCACACCTGTAATCCCAGCAATTTGGGAGGCCGCGGGGGGCAGATCACAAGGTCAGGAGATCAAGACCATCCTGGCTAACATGGTGAAACCCCATCTCTACTAAAAATACAAAAATTAGCTGGGCGTGGTGGTGTGTGCCTGTAATCCCAGCTACTCGGGAGGCTGAGGCAGGAGAATCACTTGAACCAGGGAGCCGGAGGTTGCAGTGAGCTGAGACTGCGCCACTGCAATCCAGCCTGGCGACAGAGCGAGACTCTGTCTCAAAAAAAAAAAAAAAAGAGCCTTTGTCTTTCAAAACAGAATTTGCATGGTTGGATTGTTTACTGACAGAAGAGGTAGCAATTGTCAGTGAGCACCTTCTAAGGCAAGAACACCTTGTCTGGAGCCTTCTCCTTTATCCATAGACTACATGGCAGGGGTGAGTTGAAAAGGTAACATGGGGCCAGGCACGGTGGCTCACACTTGTAATCCCAGCACTTTGGGAGGCTGAGGTCAGGAGTTCAAGACCAGCCTGGCCAACATGGTGAAACTCTGTCTCTACTAAAAATACGGAAAATTAGCTGGGCGTGGTTGAGGGCACCTGTAATCCCAGCTATATGGGAGGCTGAGGCAGGAGAATTGCTTGAACCCAGGAGGCAGAGGTTGCAGTGAGCCGAGATCATTCCACTGCACTCCAGCCTGAGTGACAGAGTGAGACTCCATCCAAAAAAAAAAAAAAAAGGGTAAAATGCACAGCACTGCTAGGGTGTTGCATCTTGTTTGAGTTTCTGGGCGTTCTCTCCACTAGAGTGGCTGCCCAGAGACCAACACTTGCTTTGCATGCCTCTGGCCAAGGGCGCTACTTCCTCTAGTAACAAGAAAGATGGTGGAAGGATGGGAGGAGCTGCCTACATGGCCTTGTGAAAACCTGAATCTGAAAAATGTCTGAATTTGTTAAAGACCAGTCCAAAAATTTGAGAAAATGAACTCATTCTGGGAGTGGGTTTTTTCCACTCTCATTAGGCTGAGCTACCAATTCTTTTTGGGGGCCTTAGTGCCCGCCATGGTCAAGTTCTATAGCAACACCACTCAACACAGAG
Source organism: Pongo pygmaeus (assembly GCF_028885625.2). Taxonomy (NCBI): domain Eukaryota; kingdom Metazoa; phylum Chordata; class Mammalia; order Primates; family Hominidae; genus Pongo; species Pongo pygmaeus. The sequence continues at coordinate 47,202,420 of NC_072391.2, forward strand.
TTATCCAGAAAAGGCAAAGCTATCAAGATAGAAAGTAGATTAGTGGCTGCCTAGGGCTCATGTGGGTAAAGGAGTGACTGCAAATGAACCTTAAAGATATTTCTGGGGATGGAGGTATTTTAAAATTGGAATGTGGTGATGATTGCACAGCTCTGTACATTCACTAAAAATTATTGAATTGTACACTTAGGATGGGTGAATGTCACAGTATGTAAATTAAAATAAATCTCTTTTAAAAAATATTTAATCAGCCAGGTGCAGTGACTCATGCCTGTAACCCCAGCACTTTGGGAGGCCAAGGCGGGCTGATCACTTGAGCTCAGGAGTTTGAGACCAGCCTGACTAACACAGTGAAACCCTGTCTGCACCAAAAATACAAAAATTAGCAGGGCGTGGTGGTGTGCCCCTATAATCCCAGCTACTCGGGAGATTGAGGTGGGAGGATCGCTTGAGCCTGGGAGGCAGAGGTTGCAGTGAGCCAAAATCACACCATTGCACTCCAGCCTGGATGAGGAGAGTGAAACCCTGTCTCAAAAAAAAAAAATTAATTGACAAATAATAACTACATATCTCTGTAGGATGCAATGTGATGTTTTGATATATGTACACATTATGGAATAATTAAATCAAGCATATCCATCACCTCACATAATTATTTTTTTGTGGTGTGAACATTTAAGATCAGCTCTCTTGGTCAGGTGCAGTGGCTTACGCCTGTAATCCCAACACTTTGAGAGGCCAAGGCAAGAGGATCACTTGAGCCAGGAGTTTGAGACCAGCCTGGGCAACATAGTGAGACCCTATCTCTACAAAAAATGAAAAAATTAGCCAGGCGTGGTGCCATGCACCTGTTGTCCCAGCTATTTGGGAGGCTGAGGTAGGAGGATCACTTGAGCCCAAAATATCGAGGCTGCAATGACCTGAGACCATCCCAGTGCACACCAGCCTGGGTGAAACAGCAAGACACTCTCAATAAAATAAAATTTAAAAATAAAATAAAATCAGTTCTCTTATAGGTCTTGAAAACTTATTCTTCTGTATAGTTGAAACTTCATACCCTTTGACCAACATCTCCCCATTGCCACCCCCCACCAATAGAGCTCTTAAAACACACACTGTATTAGACAGGGTTCTTCAGAAAAATAGACCAATATGATTGATCAATCTATCTGTCTATCCACCTCTATCTCTATCACTGTATTATCATCTATGATGTATTTTAAGGAATTAACTCATGCGATTATGGAGGCTGAGAAATCCCACACTCTGCTTCTGCAAACTGGAGACCTGGGAAGGCTGGTGGTGTAACTCTGAGAACTGGGAATCTGATGGTGCAAGTCCCAGGATGGAGCAGAAGACTGATGTCTCCGCTCAACCAATCAGGCAGATGGAGCAAACTCTCCCTCCTCTGCTTCTGTTGTTCTATTCAGGCCCTCAGTGGATTGGATGACAGGACTGGATGAGGACCCCCACACTGGGGAGGGCCATCTGCTTTACTCAGCCACTGATTCAAATGCTGGTCTCATTCAGAATCACTCTCACAGACACACCCAGAAATAATGTTTTACCTAGGCACTCCATGTCCCAATCAAGTCAACACATAAAAATAACCATCACAAGTCTACCCCTTGTCAACTTGACACTCATCCTCATCTCCTGAAACCATACTTAATCTCCAAATAATGACAATAACAAGGTAATAATTGTGCCTAATATGATACATCTATCCTGTGTGCCACCGAAAATGCACAAACTCTTTCCCAGAAAAGGATGGGAATGAGTGATGTTTAGTCTTCTCTTTGATATTCTTCTGAAACTTAAATACTGCGATGTTGCGGAGGCAAAAGTGACTCCATCTTGAATGCTGATCTGCCATACTGAATTCTTACTAACCCCAGTCTCATGAATGTCTTCTGATTCCTACTTTATTTAGTGTCCTTGGTGTAAGAACATGTACACACTATAAATCCTGCCTTTAGGTCAAGGCAACCTTGATATTACCATACAAATCACAGGCTATGACGCACATAGCATTCTTGCCTGTTCTGGAGGGCTGCTGTGTTAGGCCGTCCTTGCATTACTATAAAAAATACCTGAGGCTAGGTAATTCATAAAGAAAAGAGGTTTGGGCTGGGCGCAGTGGCTCATGCCTGTAATCCCAGCACTTTGGGAGGCCAAGGCGGGCAGATCACCTGAGGTCAGGAGTTTGAAACCAGCCTGGCCAACATGGTGAAACCCCGTCTCTACTAAAAATACAAAAAATAAAAATAAAAAATTAACCAGATGTGGTGGCAGGTGCTTGTAATCCCAGCTACTCGGGAGGCCGAGGCAGGAGAATCTCTTGAACCTGCGAGGTGGAGCATGCAGTGAGCTGAGATTGCGATTCTCCCACCTGCAGGCTGCACGCTGTGCAAGCATGGCTCTAGAATCTGCTTCTGGCGAGGGCCTCAGGAAGCTTACAATTACCGTGGGAGCTGAAGGGGGAGCAGGCATGCTACATAAAGAAAGTGGGAGCAGGAGAGACGGGGAAGGGGTGGGTGCCATACACTTACAAACAACAAGATCTCGCATGCAGTCAGGTGAGAGCTCACTTATCACCAAGGGGATGATGCTGAACCATTCATGAGGGATCTGCCCCCATGATCCAATCACCTCCCACCAGGCCCCACCTCCAACACTGGGAATCATTGCAACATGAGACTTAAAGGGGACAAAAATCCAAACTATATCAGTTGCCTTGAATTGTCTCTGTAGAGCATATAGCCCCTTTCCCTTTGGTAGGTGAGCCTTGGGTCTGGGGAGGAGTCGTGCTGAGATCTACCTGTCTTGCTGATGCTCAAGACTAAACTTCTGTGTATAAGTTCCCTCATAAATCACCCTTCATTGACAAACTGGTTCATCTGCCTCATTCCTTGGTTTCTCTGCTCCTTCGGCATTTGAGGGCTGCTTTGCATATATGACACTTTCAAAGAGCAGATGTAAAATTTTTGTTGTTATTGTTGGTTTCTTGTTTGTTTTCTATAGAGACAAGGTCTGGCTCTGTTGCCCAGGCTGGAGTGCAGTGGTGCAATGACAGCTCACAGCAGCCTCATCCTCCCAGGCTCAAGCGATTCTTCCACCTCAGCCTTCTGAGTAGTCGGGACAGCAAGTACATGCCACTACACTTGGATACTGTTTTTTGTTTTTTTTCTGTTTTGTTTTTAGTAGAGATGAGGTTTTGCCATATTGCTTGGGCTGGTTTCGAACTCCTGGGCTCCAGCAATTCGCCTGCCTTGGCCTCCCAAAGTTCTAGGATTACAGGTGTGAGCCACCATGCTCAGCTGTTGTTGTTTTTTGAGATAAGGTCTCACTCTCTTGCCCATGCTGGAGTGCAGTGGCATGATCATAGCTCACTGCAACCTCTACCTCCTGGGCTCAAGTGATCCTCCCTCTACAGCCTCCCAAGTAGCTAGGACCACAGGCAAGTGTTACCACGCCTGGCTACTTTTTTTTTTTTTTTTAATTTTTGTAGAGACAGGGTCTCCCTATGTTGCCCAGGCTGGTGTTGATCTTCTGGGCTCAAGTGGTCCTCCCACCTCCGCTTCTCAAAGTGCTGGGATTACAGACATGAACAACCACACCCAGCCAGATATAAAATTAACAATACTTAAATCCTATGATATAAAGTCAATACATCTTATGTTACATGATAAAATGAGAGGAAAGAAAACAAAGATATTTGCTACACAAACGTGTTCATAATAAAATAAGAAGGAGGCCGGGAGTGGTGGCTCACACCTGTAATCCCAGCACTTTGGGAGGCCCAGGTGGGCGGATCACGAGGTCAGGAGATTGAGACCATCCTGGCTAACACGGTGAAACCCCGTCTCTACTAAAAATATATTAAAAAATTAGCTGGGCGTGGTGGCGGGCGCCTGTAGTCCCAGCTACTCAGGAGGCTGAGGCAGAAGAATGGCATGAACCCGGGAGGTGGAGCTTCCAGTGAGCCAAGATCACACCACTGCACTCCAGCCTGGGTGACAGAGCAAGACTCCATCTCAAAAATAAATAAATAATAAATAATAATAATAAATAAAATAAGGAGGAAATATAACAATTACAGTCCTCATTTCTGTAACCAGTCATGTGGTCATGGCTGTGTATTTATTTATAACTATCTTCCTCCACTACCCCATTCTGTATTCCTTTTGCCTTCAGCAAACACCTCAGGTGGTCATGGTTCTTCATTTGGTGTTGTGATCCAAACCTTCATTCCTGAAGGACCTGGGCCATATATAGTCCTGTCTGGATTGGATTGTTGTATATTTTTCTATTCCACTTAATCAGAGGGCATGGTCATACTGAGAGATGCTCTACAGGATCTCATGAATTGCAGACATACTCTTTCTTACCTCCATTGTGGAGTAGTAGTCCAAGTTTCCCTTGGTAGTCAGCATCAATTTATCTAGCCACTAGAGGATTCCCTTCTTTTCTTGTTGATTCAGGGTGTTGAGGAGCCCAAAGTGGCTAGGCAGTAGCCTTAACTTCCAGCTCAATGCAATTATTGTTGTGTCTCCAGATGGAAGCATTCCTTCTTCTGGAACTAAGAGCTCTAGACAAGCAGAGCATAAAGTTGTGAGAACAGGAACCAAAAATTTTGCTACTGGGTCACTAGAAGTAATACTGGTTCAGCTGGGCACAGCGGCTCATGCCTGTAATCCCAGTGCTTTGGGAGGCCAAGGCAGGAGGATTGCTTGAGGCCAGGAGTTCGAGACCAGCCCAAACAGCATAGGGAGACACTGTTTCTACTATATATATATATATATACATTTTTTTCTTTGTTTGTTAAACAAGCTGGGCATGGTGGCAAGCACTTGTAGTACTAGCTACTTGAGAGGCTGAGGTGGGAGGATTGCTTGAGCCCATGAGTTTGAGGCTATAGGGAGCTATGGCCATGCCACTGCACTCCAGCCTGAGCAACAGAGCAAGACTGTCTAAAAAAAAAAAAAAAATTGGTGAATGGTGCCACTCCCATTTCCACCCTTGATTCCTGACTGTGATTTCCTGCTGTAAGAGAAAGAGCACCGTGGCCAGGCGCGGTGGCTCACGCCTGTAATCCCAGGACTTTGGTAGTCCAAGGCGGGTGGATCGCCTGAGGTCAGGAGTTCAAGATCAGCCTGACCAACATGGCAAAACCTCGTCTCTACTAAAAAATACAAAAATTAGCCGGTGTGGTGGCAGGTGCCTGTAATTCCAGCTACTCGGGAGGCTGAGTCATGAGAATTGCTTGAACCTAGGAGGCAGATGTTGCAATGAGCCGAGATCGCACCATTGTACTCCAGCCTGGGCGACAAGAGGGAAACTGTCTCCAAAAAAAAAAAAGAAAGAAAGAAAGAAAGAAAGAAAAAAGAAAAACAAAACAAACAGCATTGTATATTGGACGCTGATTCAGAGCATATACAGCCTTCTGGTGAACCTTGCCCTAGCCCTCCTAGCTGGTACTGTAACTAAGTCTTCAAAAGACCCTTTCAGTGTTTCATCAAACCAGCTACTTCAGAATGGTGGGAAAAGACCAGTGAATTCCATGAGCTTGAACCCATTGCTGCATTCCTTTTGCTGTGAGTTAGTTGATGAGAAGCAATGCTGTGTGGAATACCAATACCATTACAATGGATAAGACATTCTATAAGCCCACAAACGGTAGTTTTGGTAGAAGCATTGTGGGCAGGGAAGGCAAATTAATATGCCGAGTAAGAGTTTATTACAAGCCCACACAGTGGTGTGCACCTGTAGTTCTAGCTACTTGGGAGGCTGAGGCAAAATGGGAGGAGTTCTTGAGAACAGGAGTTCAAAGCTGTAGTGTGCTATAATCATGCCTGCAAATAGCCACTGCACTCCAGCCTGGGCAACACAGCAAGATCCTATCTCTAACAATAAAAAATAAGAATTAAAAAATTTTTTTAAAGAATCTATTACAGTAAGAACAAAACACTGTCCCTTCCATGATAGAAGCAGTCTAGTGTAATCAACCTGCCACTGGGGAGCTGGCTGATTACCTCCCGGGGAATATCAGGGACTCAGTCTTGGTCTCTGCTGCTGACGGATTGGGCACTCACCAGTGGCCATAGCCAGGTCAGCTTTGATAAGTGGTAGTCCATATTCCCAAGCCCATGATTAACCTCCATCCCTGAACATAGCTACTCTGCTCATGAGCCCACTGGCTGATGAGGGGTGGCTGGAGAAAGAGGCTGATGGCTATCCACAGAATAGGTCATCCTATCCACTTGATTTTTAAAGTCCTGCTCTACTGAGGTCACCCTTTAGTGAGCATTCACATGGGAGACAAATATCTTACAATTTTTGCTCATTCTGCGAGGTCTATTCACATACCTCTTCTCCAAATTTCCTTGTTACCAGTTTTCCAATCATATTCCTTCCAAGTTCCTGAACATCCAGCCAAACCACTGTCCACAGCCCATGGGATTGGTATATAATTGCGTATCTGACCATTTCTTCTTCCAAGCAAAGCATGCTGCCCGAAGTTTTGCCACTGGGAAGATTTCCCTTCACTGCTGTCCATAAGGGATGTCTCAGAGAGAAGCTGTAGTGCTGTCCACTTTCAGATGGCACTCACGTATTGTGCAGAACCACCTGGAAACCAGGCCTGTCCTATCTTCCTCTGTCAGCTGATTATAGGGACCTCCCTAAGAGGCCATAGGTACAGAACGGGAGAGAGAAGGCAGTGTAGCGGGGCGGGGGACCGTTGGTATTTGTGCCAGTCCTTCATTAACTTACTTGTACCTTCAGGGCCTGCTTGAACTCAATCATGTATATACCACGTCCATTTGATGGTGGAGTGCTCCTGTGCACATCCAAATTTATGGCATTGGAGATCAGATAGCACCCAGTTTGTGATGGGCAGCTCAAGTCGCATTGTAACTTGGCGGCCATGGTTGAGCATTCAGTCTGTTTTTTTCCCGAGACGGAGTCTCGCTCTGTCACCTAGGCTGGAGTGCAATGGCGCAATCTTGGCTCACTGCAACCTCTGCCTCCAGGGTTCAAGTGATTCTCCTGCCTCAGTCTCCCAAGTAGCTGGGATTACAGGCGCATGCCACCATGCCTGGCTAATTTTTGCATTTTTATTACAGATGGGCTTTCACCATGTTGGCCAGGCTGACCTCGTGATTCACCCACCTCAGCCTCCCAAAGTGCTGAGATTACAGGTGTGTGCCACTGCGTCCCGTCAAGCATTCAGTCTTTACCAAGGCTCAGGAGCAGGCCAAGAGCTGTCTCAAGAGGAAAGTAAGCTGAAGGATGGCAGGGCTCTGCTGCAAAATTCTAAGGATCTGAGCTATAATCCACCTACAGGAACCTGCTAAAGACTCCAAACAGCACCCCTGTCTGCCACTGACTCTTCAAACACCATTGGCTCTGCTGGATCGTATGGCCCAAGGGGCAGAACAGCTTGCACAGCAGCCTGGACCCATTGCAGAGCCTTGTCTGGTTCTGAGTCCCACTCAACACTTGCAGCTTATTGGGTCACCCAGTAAATAGATTCGAATATCACACCTAAATGAAGAATATGCTGCCTCCAAAATCCAAAGATACCCATGGGGCATTGTGCCTGTATTCTGCCTGCAGAAGGGGCCAGATGCAACAACTTCTCCCTCACCTTAGAAGGGATATCTCAACATGCCCCACACCACTGGATCTCTATAAGTTTCACTGAGGTAGAAGGCCCTTGAATTTTTGTTGGATTTATTTTTCACCCTCTGACGTGCAAGCGTCTTACCAGTGAGTGTAGAGTAGTTGATACTCCTTGCTTCCTGGGTCCAATCAGCACGGTGGCTTCAATGTAATGGACCAGTGTGATGTCTTGTGGAAGGGAAAGGCAATTCCTTGGGAATTTAATTTTGTTTTATTTTTAATAATTTTTGTCGTACATAGTAGGCGTATATATTTACGGGATACATGAAATGTTTTGATACAGGCGTGTAATGCATAATGATTACATGGGGAATGGGGTTCCATCCCCTTGAGCATTTATCCTTTGTGTAACCATCCAATTATACTTTCAGTTATTTTAAAATGTACAATTATTATTGACTATAGTTACCCTGTTGTGCTATCAAATAGCGGGTCTTATTCATTCTTTCTAACAACTGTTTTTGTACCCATTAATCATCCCTACCTCCCACCTCCCCCACTACCCTACCCTTCCAAGCTTCTGGTAATCACTCTTCTACTCTCTATGTCCATGAGTTCAGTTGTTTTGATTTTTAGATCCCACAAATGAGTGAGAACATGCAATGTTTGTCTTTCTGTGTAAATTTTGACATAGGGCTAGAGAGTTGACATATACCCCCCAGACAAGTCCTGAAGGTGTATTGCTGGCCGTGCCTGCTGAAAGCAAACTACTTTTATGGGCCTCATGGACAGGAATTTGAGGGAAAGGCGTTTGCCAGTTCAATAGCTGCAAACCAGGAACCAGGGGATGTGTTAATTTGCTTAAGCAATGAAACCACATCTGATACAGCAGCTGCAATTGGAGTCACCACCTGGTTAAGCTTGTGATAATCCACCGTCATCCTCCAAGATCCATCTGTCTTCTGCACAGGCCAAATGGGCAAACTGAATGGGAATGTAGTGGGAATCATCACCCCTGCATCCTTCATGTCCTTGGTGGTGGCACTAATCTCTGCAGTCCCTCTAGGAATGTGTTATGCTTTGGGTTTACTATTTTCCTAGTTCAAGCCAGCTCTAGTAGCTTTCAGTTGGCCTTTCCTCCCATAATAGCCCTCACTCTGCAGGTCAGGGAAACAATATGGGGATTCTGCCAGCTTCTTCGTGTGCCTATTTCAATTACACATTCTGGAACTGGAGAAATAACTGCAGAATGGGTTGGGACCCACTGGGCCCACTGTGAGGCAGACTTGAGCTAAAACTCCATTAATCACCTGACCTCCATAAGCCCCTACTCCCACTGGTAGGCCACAGTGGCATTTTGGGTACCCCAGAATTGGTATCAGCTCAGAGCTGGTGTCTAGTAGTCCCCAAAAGTTCTGATTATTTCCTTCTTCCCAATGCACAACTACTGTGGTTACAGGTCCCTGGCTATAGGTCCCTTTGGGGAAGACTGGGAAAAAGATTAATAGCATACATTTTTATTAGCCAGGCACAGGAGTTCGAGCCTGTAGTCCCAGCTAGTCGGCAGGCTAAGGCGGGAGAATCATTTGAGCCCAGGAGTTTGAGAATGCAGTGAGCCATTTAATCCCAGCAGTTTGGGAGGCCGAGGTGGGCAGATCATGAGGTCAAGAGTTCGAGACCAGCCTGGCCAACATGGTGAAACTCTGACTCTACCGAGAATACAAAAATTAGCCAGGCGCGGTGGCAGGCACCTGTAATCCCAGCTACTGCGCTCCAGCCTGGGCAACAGAGTGAGACTCTGTCTCAAAAACAAAAACAAAAACAAAACAAAACACGCACACACACACACAAAAAGATAGATTTTTAGTAGTATTGGGGTTATTCTTCAACAGGTCCAGGTATCCCCTTCATTCAAGTGGTCCTGGGTCAGTAAAGTGGCTGATGTCTAGCAATTCATTGAGAGGTTATGAATCAATTTTTATAATTCATGTTAAACTTTTGTTCATCTGACCTAGAAATTTTCTGCATATACAGATCAAGTAAGAAAATATTTCACTTCTAGGAACACCCTGATAAACTTGCCAATGCCAAAGGTCTTCGTGAGTCAGACCATTCTGATTGCTGCCTTGATTCTGCTGTTCATCATGGCAACCACACCCCCCCTTGCCTCTGTTGGTTGAGTCTCAAAACTTGGCACCTGCCACTCTGGGCAGGGGTGGGCTCCAATGACTCCCATTGCATTTAGGCTTCCCGATTCTGTGAGTGCAGTTTCCATCGAAAGGCCAGGCCTACAGAGTAGGGTGATCACAGAGCTCTTCAAGGATGTGCTCCCCTCATGATGTTATGTATCATGGTATTGGTGAAAGGTGTGTCTTTTGAACCTTCCCAGTGTGGGTGAATAGGCCTTAAATGACACATTCACTCTAGCATGCCAATCTCCCTAAGCTTCTGAATTCCTTTCCCTACATTAAACCAAGGCAGGTACGGCATTTCCAATTTGCTCACCATGGGCCAGGTTTTGGTCCATGTTTTCCATGTTTGAGCCAACCAACCGAAGTGTTAGAGCTTTTTCTTTTCTTTCCTTTCCTTTTTTTCCCCCAAGACAGAGTCTTGCTCTGTCACCCAGGCTGGAGTGCAGTGGCTCGATCTTGGCTCACTGCAACCTCCGCCTCCCGAGTTCAAGCAGTTCTCCTGCCTCAGCCTCCCGAGTAGCTGGGATTACAGGTGCCCGCCACCATGTCTGGCTAATTTTTGTATTCTTGGTAGAGACAGGGTTTCACCATGTTGGCCAGACTGGTCTCGAACTCTTGACCTCATGATCTGCCCTCCTCGGCCTCCCAAACTGCTAGGATTACAGGCGTGAGCCACCGTGCCCGGCATTTTTCTTTTTTTTTTTTTTTGACAGGGTCTCACTCTATCAGCCAGGCCAGGGTATGGCTCACTGCAGCCTCGACCTCCCAGGCTCAAATGGTCCTCCTACCTCAGCCTCCTGAGTAGCTTCGACTACGGGAACACATCATCATGCCTGGCTGGCTTTTTTTTTTTTTGAGATGGAGTCTCACTCTGTCACCCAGGCTGGAGTGCAATGGCACAATCTCGGCTCACAGCAACCTCCACCTCCCGGGTTCAAGTGATTCTCCCACTTCAGTCTCCTGAGTAGCTGGGACTACAGGTGCACATCACCATGCCCAGCTAATTTTCATATTTTTAGTACAGATGGGGTTTCACCATATTGGCCAGACTGGTCTCAAACTCGTGACCTCAAGTGATCTGCCCACCTCAGCCTCCCAAAGTGCTGGGGTTACAGGCATGAGCAACTGTGCCCAGCACCTAATTTATAAATTACACTTTACCATAGGTATGTGTATATAGAAAAAAGCATAGTATATGTAGGGTTTGGTACTATCCACAGTTTCAGTCTTCCACTGGGGGTCTTGGAACATATTCCCTTAGGCTAAGAGGGGACTACTCTACTTGAGTTTTCTAATTTATACGGACAGAAATGGGAGAGCATGTGTGAGAATGGATACTAAGGGTATGGGATGATGGTGGAAAGAACATAAGGTTGGGTCAGGCTAAATTAATTGATTTGGGCCCACTAAGCAGAGATTCTGCCTTTAATTCTTCAGTTTAGGGAGTTAGAAAGGCTCTAGGACAGGTGTGGTGGCTCATGCCTGTAATCCCAGGACGTTGGGAGGCTGAGAAGACAGGATCCCTTGAACCCAGGACTTAGAGACCAGCCTGGGCAACATAGCAAGACCTTGACTGCACACACACACACACACACAAAATTAGGCCAGGCATGGTGGCTTGAGCCTGTAATCCCAGCACTTTGGGCGGCCAAGGCAGGCAGATCACCTGAGTTCGGGAGCTTGAGACCAGCCGGTGCAACATGGCAAAACCCTGTCTCTCCTAAAAAACAAAACAAAAAAAAATTAGCCAGGCGTGGTGGTGTGTGCCTGTAGTCCCAGCTACTCAGGAGGCTGAGACAGGAGAATCACTTGAACCCAGGAGGTGGAGGTTGCAGTGAGCTAAGATTGTGCCACTGCACTCCAGCCGGGTGACACAGTGACACTCTGTCTCAAAAACAAACAAACAAACAAAAATTAGGCACTGGAAGAGATTAACAATAACTAATAATAAAATAGAACAATTATAACAACATGCTGTAATGAAAGTTGTCACTCACTGTAGTCTAACTTACAATTTGAGGTGTGACAGCAAAACCAGCATGAATTTAATTTCTTTTTCCTTCTTCACAGTTTCACAGATAAAAGATTTGTTCTTACTATAGATCTTAGCAACCTCAACATATGAGTTTTTTTCTTTCCTTATTAAGTTGAGCACTTTCACCTCCTCACTTAGAAGAAGTACTTGACAGCTTTTCTCTGGCATATCTGAATTGCCGCATCACTACTCTTACTCTTTGGGGCTACTATTGAGTGAAATAAAAGCCACTTGCACACAAACACTGTGATACCATGACAGTCAATCTGATAACTGAGACAGCTACTAAGTGAAAATGAGTGAATAGCATACACAGTGCAGGTATGCTGGACAGAGGGATGATTTGCATCCTGGGTGGGATGGTGTAAGATTTTTTTTTAAATTTATTGTATTATTTTATTTATATTCTTTATTTCTTTTAAACAACCCTAAGTCCATTTAGCAATGACACGATATTTTATCACACTACTCAGAACAACACGCAATTGAAACTATGAGTTGGTTGGGCATAGTGACTCATGCCTATAATTCCAGTGTTTTGGAAGGCCAAGGTGGGAAGCACCATTGAGGCTAAGAGTTCAAGACCAGCATGGACAACACAGTGAGACCACCATCTCTACAAAAACAAAACAAAACAAAACAAAAAAATTGGCCAGGCTTGGTGGTGCACACCTGTAGTCCCAGCTAACTTGGGAGGCAAGGTGGGAAGATGGATTGAGCCCAGGAGTTCAAGGCTGCAGTGAGCTATGATCACACCACTGTACTCAAGCCTGAGTGGAGAGCAAGACCCTATCTGTCTCAATAACAAAAGAAAAGAAAACAAAACAAAAACAGAAAAAAAAAGTGTGAGTTGCTTACTTCTGGAATTTTCCACTTAATACTTTTGAATTATGGTTGACTGTGGGTAACTGAAACGCAGAAAGCAAGGCCATGGATTGGGGGGACTGCTGTAGTTCTTTTGGAGCATTGCATCCCTCCTCTTGGGTCACACTTTGTACTTCACCTTAGGGGCCTACTGGTACTTGGGTCTAGTTACAGGTCTAGAACCAAAGGGGGATGTTGGGGTGGTCCCGTAACAGAATCAGCATAGTCTTGCCTGTCAACTGCCTCAGTGGAGGCCTTTACAAGTTTCCTCAGGCAATGCAGAGTTAATTCCCTGAGATGGGGTGGGAGAGTGATGGGGAGACCCATACCACTGGGGTAGGGAGGCCTCTTCCACTGGCAAGGGAGACATCAGACTTTCGGGGCTCAATGTCTCTTGTTAAGGTCTTCCCACACATCCCTATTTCAATTTCCAGGATCCTGTTGTTTCCCAATCAATATGCTCACTTTAACAGTAGACGCCCTGTGAGGCTGGATACAAGTCAGTCAGTCACAGAATGAGGTTTTGCATTTGATTTTCAGCAGTCTCAGCTCTGTGGCTATAGGAGACAGAAGTCTTCTTCAGGCTCGCATACGAGCTCCAAAGCAATCTGCTTTACTAACGCTGTCACAGATACACCCAGAAATAATGTTTAATCTGGGCACTCTGTATCCCAATAAAGTTGACACATAAAATTAACTATCACACACATATACACACACCAAGACCCCAAAGTGGCTTGTAAACTGAGCAAGTTTGTTTCTAGAACAGTAGAAATAAAAGACATTTTGGCTGGGCAATGTGGCTTATGCCTCTAATCCCAGTGCTTTGGGAGGCTGAGGCAGGAGGGTCACGTGAGTCCAGGAATTCAAGACCAGCCCATGGTAAAACTCTGTCTCTGAAAACAAAAAACAAAAAAAACCAAAAAATTAGCTGGGTATGGTGGTGCATGCCTTTAGTCCTAGCTACTCAGGAGGCTGAAGTGGGAGGATCATCTGAGCCCAGGAGGTTGGTGGAGGCTGCAGTGAGCCATGATTGGGCCACTGCATTCCACCCTGGGTGACAGAATAAGATCCTGTCTCAAAAATAAATAAATAAATAAATAAATAAATTTGGATTATCCTGAACAAGATACAAGCTTCAACATTGCTAATTATTTTTAAGTCTCACTGAAAAATATTTCCCTACTTGGAATCCTCTTGGTATTTATGAAGGAGAAAAATAACATGAAACAATAACATATTTTGTGCAAAAAGGGGAAGGTTTGTAAATGGGGCCTAAGATTATTCATAACTGGAGCAAATGCTTCATAATGTAAATGATGAAGATACTAATATTAAGAAACTATTATTTATGGTTTTTACTAACTCCAGAATAAAGTACTTTAATCACATACTGTCTAAAATTTAGTTGTAATGACAGTTTGTTTTTTTGAGACAGGGTCTTGTTCTGTTGCCCAGGCTGGAGTGCAGTGGCAGGATTATAGCTCTACCCAGGAGTAACCTTGAACTTCTGGGTTGAAGGAATCCTCCTGCCTCAGCCTCCAAAGTAGCTGAGACTACTGGTGCATACCCCACCACACCCAGCTAATTTTGTCTTATTGTTATTTATTATTATTATTATTATTTTGAGAGGGAGTTTCCCTCTTGTTGCCCAGGCTGGAATGCAATGGCTCGATCCCAGCTCACTGCAACCTCTGCCTCCCAGGTTCAAGTGATTCTCCTGCTTCAGCCTCCTAAGTAGCTGGGATTACAGGAATGTGCCACCAAGCCCGGCTAATTCTGTATTTTTAGTAGAGACAGGGTTTCACCATGTTGGTCAGGCTTGTCTCAAACTGCTGACCTCTGGTCATCCGCCCGCCTCAGCCTCCCTAAGTGCTGGGATTATAGGCGTGAGCCACCACGCCCAGCCTATTTTATTTTTTGTAGAAATGGGGGGTCTCATCATGTTGCCCAGACTGGTCTTGAACTCCTGGCTAAAGCAATCATATCCTCCTCAGCCTCCCAAAGTGTTGGGATTACAGGCATGAGCCACCACATCCTGCCTTAATGACAATTATTAATAATACCAGGTAGTAGTTGTGGAATTTCCCTCCTGTTTTGTTCAAGTTAATAAATCAAGGCTGGGCATAGTGGCCCACACCTGTAATCCTGGCACTTTGGGAGGTCAAGATGGGAGGATTATCTGAGGCCAGCAGTTCAAGACCAGCCTGGGAAATCCTGCAGATTTACCAGGGAAGTAGGAGGCTGGACTAGAATAGTAATGCCAGCCCAGGTGGGAGGATTGCTTGAGGCCAGAAGTTCAAGGCCACCCTGGGCAATGTAGGAAGACCCCCATCTCTACAAAAAAATGAAAAAATTAGCCTGGCATGGTGGCACATGCCTGTAGTCCCAGCTACTTGCAAGGCTGAGGCAGAAGGATCACTTGAGCCCAGGAGTTCCAGGATGCAGTGGGCTAAGGTCACACTACTGCACTCTAGCCTGTGACAAAGTGACACTTCAGTTCTAAAAAGAATAAATAAGTAAATGAAAACACATTTAAATTTGCATGATTCTTGGGTAGTTTTCTTTCTTCTTATTTCTCTACTAAATTTTTACTCTGTAGAACTTTGGTGTTTCAGTAAATCTTGCAAGTTAAGACTATCAATTCAACATCTTTCTTGCCTAGGAAGAAAAATATTGAGAATGAACGGGATGCTAAATTGTGGAGGAACATGTCTGGGGTTGTGATGGCTGCGTTTTTTGGCTTATCAACGTTGACGATTTTCAAGACTCCAATAAATGTCTGCTCTTTTGTTCTAAATAGCAAAATGAAAAGGCTGAGTAAAATTGATTATTGAAATTGGTGTTGTCTATTTTTTAAAATGCAGTAGTAGATTACTTGGGATAAAACACTGAAGATTTGTTGGGGAAAGTGAATGCAGTTGTTCCTTGAACTGTGTGAGTTCACTTATATGTGGATATTTTCAATAAATATATGGGAAAATTTTTCAGAGATTTGGGACAATTTGAAAAAACTTGCAGAATAGCCTAGAAATGGCAAAAAAAAAAAAAAAAAAAAAAATTTAAAAAGTTGGCCAGGCGCAGTGGCTCATGCCTGTAATCCCAGCACTTTGGGAGGCCAAGGCAGGTGGGTCCCCTGAGGTCAGGGGTTCAAGACCAGCCTGGCCAACATGGTGAAACCCCATCTCTACTAAAAGTACAAAAATTAGCTGGATCTGGTGGCACACCCCTGTAGTCCCAGCTACTTGGGAGGCTGAGGCACGAGAATCACTTGAACCCAGGAGGCGGAGGCTGCAATGAGCCGAGGTCACGCCCCTGTGCTCCAGCCTGGGTGACAGAGTGAGACTCTGTCTCAAAAAAAAAAAAAAAAAAAAAAAAAAAAAAAAAAGTTAGGTAGGAATGCACAAGATATATGTAGACACTAGTGTATTTTATCATTTACTACCATAAAATATGTACAAACCTGTTATAAAAAGTTAAAATTTGGCCAGTGCGGTGGCTCACACCTGTAGTCCCAGCATTTTGGGAGACCGAGGCGGGCGGATCATGAGGTCAGGAGCTCGAGACCAGCCTGGCCAACATGGTGAAACCCCGTCTCTACTAAAAGTACAAAAATTAGCCGGGTGTGGTGGCAGGCACCTGTAGTCCCAGCTACCCGGAAGGCTGAGGCAGGAGAATTGCTTGAACCCGGGGGGGAGGGATTGCAGTGAGCTGAGATCGCGCCACTGCACTCCAGCCTGGGCGACAAGGCGAGTCTCCAGCTCAAAAAAAAAAAAAAAGTTAAAATTTGCCCAAACTGATGCAAAATATACTTACAGATCATACATAGCATCACTCACAGTTGAAAAAAATGTAAATAAACAAAGATGTGATAGTAAATCATAACTGAAAAAAATTACCTGTAGTACGTAGTGCAGTACCGTAATAATTTTGTAGTTACTTCTAGTTATTATTAAGAACATCTGCTTAAAACACCAGGTACCGCTAATCATCTGTGTGAGCAGTTGTCTCTTTGGCAAACTGCACATAGCGGTAAAAAGTGATCTCTCTCAGTTCTCGAGTAGAAACCTTGTATCACTTATGGGATCCATTCTAATGATGCTGGAAGTGCTCCCAAGGAACAGAGGAAAGTCTTGACATTAGAAGAAGAAGAAAAAGTTGAAGTGCTTGCTATGTACCCTACCCAGATTGAGGTCTGCCGCTGTGGGTGCCTGCCATTTCGGATAGATGATTCGTCCTGTAAACAGATGACATGAAGTTAAGGTATCAACAAATATAGTACAGTACCGTAAATGCATTTTATCTTCCTTATAATTAATTTATTTTGAGATAGGGTCTTGCTCTGTTGCTCAGGCTGGAGTACAGGTGGCACGATCTTGACTCACTGCAACCTCTGCCTCCTGGGCTCAAGAAATCCTCCCGCCTCAGCCTCCTGAGTTGGGACTACAGGCATGTGCCACCACAGCCAGCTAATTAAAAACATTTTTTTGTACAGATGAGATTTCACTATATTGCTCAAGCTGGTCTCTAATTCCTGGGCTCAAGTGATCCTCCCACCTCAGCCTCCCAAAGTGCCGAGATTACAGGCATGAACCACTGGGGCTGGCCTCTTATAATTTATTTAGTAACATTTTATTTTCTTTAGCTTACTTTAAGAATACAGTATAGGCCGGGCGCAGAGGCTCACGCCTGTAATCTCAGCATTTTGGGAGGCCGAGGCAGGCGGATCACCTGAGGTCAGGAGTTCAAGATCAGCCTGACCAACATGAAGAAATCCCGTCTCTAATAAAAATAGAAAAATTAGCCAAGCATGATGATGCATGTTTATAACCCCAGCTACTCAGGAGGCTGAGGCAGGAGAATCGCTTGAACCCGGGAGGCGGAGGTTGCGGTGAGCCGAGATCAGGCCATTGCACTCCAGCCTGGGCAACAAGAGAGAAACTCCATCTAAAAAATATATATATATAATAATTTTTAAAATAATAATATAAAATAGTATACAATTATTTATATTTTATATCACTATATAATATATAAACATAGTCTCACTATGTTGCCCAGACTGGTCTCAAACTCCTGGGCTCAAGAAATCCTCCCACCTCAGCCTCCAAACTGTTGGAATTACAGGTGTGAGCCACGGTGCACAGCCTGGTTTTTTTTTTTTTTTAGAGACAAGATCTCTCTCTGTTGCCCAGGCTGAAATGCAGAGGTGTGATCATAGCTCACTGAAGCCTTGAACTCCTGGCCTCAAGCAATTCACTGGCCTTGGCCTTCCACAGTGCTGGGATTACAGGCATGAGCCACCACATTTGTCTAGTAGTTAAAATTTTGAGGAATCAAAAGTTATATGCTGGCCAGGTGTGATGGCTCACATCTGTGATCCCAACATTTTGGGAGGCTGAAGTGGGGAGGACTGCTTGAACCCAGAAGTTCAAGACCAACCTAGGCAATATACTGAGACCCCTTCTCTACAAAAAATAGAAAAAGTTAGGCGGGTTTGATAGCACACGTCTGTAGTCCCAGCTACTCAGGAGGCAGAGGCAGGAAGATTAACTTGAGCTTGGGAGGTTGAGACTGCAGTGAGCCGTGATCATGCCACTGCATTCCAGCATGGGCAACAGAGTGAGACTGTGCCTCAAAAAAAAAAAAAAGTTACACGCCGATTTTCAATAGTGCTGCTGAGGTCATTACCCCAACCCTGAATTGTTCACGGGTCAACTGTACATTTTAGTGTATGCGAAATACCCAACTGTTTTACTTTGGGCTGCATAATTTTTTTCTTTAAAAATTTTTTTTTCTTAAAATTGATGGGGTGCCCAGGCTGATCTTGAACTCCTAGGCTCAAGGGATCCTCCCACCTTTGCCTCCCCTGTAGCTGAGATGATAGGTTTGTGCCACCATGTCCAGGGAGCTGATTGATTGATTGATTGATTGATTTTGAGACGGGGTCTCACTCTGTCACCTAGGCTGGAGTGCAGTGTTGTGATCTCAGCTCATTGCAACCTCTGCCTCCCAGGCTCAAGTGATCCTCCCACCTAACCTCCTGAGTAGCTGGGACTGCAGGCACAGGCCACCATGCCTGGCTAATTTTTTGTATTTTTAGGAGAAACAACATGTTGCCCAGGAAGGTTTCAAACTCCTGGGCTCAAGCAATCTGCCCACCTTGGCCTCCCAAAGTGCTGGGATTACAGGAGTAAGCCCCCGCACTCGGCCCCAGCTGAATGATTTTTAAGGTACCTTCCAGAAGACATACTTTATAATTCTATACCATGGCACACATCTGACACTCAATCACAGTGCCTCATCTTGTTGCGCCCAGAGCAGGTTCCTGACCCAGGGCCTTGGTGTTTGCCGTCCCCTCTGTCTAATGGACCATTCCTTAGATGGTCACAGCCCACTCCTTTGCTTACCGCTCGACTCAAATATCGCTTCCTCAGAGCAGCCTTCCCTGATTAGCCTATCTAAAAATAGCATACTGTCACTGTCCTTCAGCCTGCCTTCTTTTTCTTCATCGCATTTACCACTGTGTGACTTTATAGGCTTCCCTTGCTCACTGGCAAACTAGGTCTACCAGGGCAGGGACCTCATCAGAATTGTTCATTGCTGTATCCCCAGAATCTGGCATCTAATAGTTGCTCAAGACCATATTTATTGAATTAATTGAATGAATTGCAGTTTGAGTTTAAATATTTACTTCTTTTTGCCTCCTCAACCAGACAGGAAATTCATGGAAGGCAGCCAAAGGCCCTGGTTGCTTATTTATCTCCTCTAAAGCAATTAGCTCAATTCTGCATGGGTGACAGACATTCAACCAAGATTTGCTGAAGGCCTTGAAACAAGGATAAGTTACACAGCTAACCAACATGCATTCTTTCCAGGTGAATGAGCACAGTAATGCCTTGCCTTTCAGCCCACATGTCACAGTCTACAAAGTTTTTATTTTTTTTGAGACAAGAGTCTCCTTCTGTTGCCCAGGCTGGAGTGGAGTGGCATGATCTCGGCTCACTGCAACTTCCCCCTCCTGGGTTCAGGTGATTCTCCTGCCTCAGCCTCCCAAGTAGCTGGGATTACAGACACACGCCACTATGCCTGACTAGTTTTTTGTACTTTTGGTAGAGATGGGGTTTCACTATGTTCACCAGGCTTGTCTTGAACTCCTGACCTCAAGTGATCTGCTCACCTCGGCCTCCCAAAGTGCTGGGATTACAGGCATGAACCACTGCGCCTGGTCATAAAGGTTTTTTGTTTGTTTGTTTGTTTGTTTTCAGACAGAGTTTCCCTCTTGTTGCCCAGGCTGGAGTGCAATGGCACGATCTCGGCTCACTGCAACCTCCGCCTCCCAAGTTCAAGCAATTCTCCTGCCTTAGCCCCCTGAGTAGCTGGGATTACAGGCATGCACCACCATGCCCGGCTAATTTTGTATTTTTTTGTAGAGACGGGGTTTCTCCATGTTGGTCAGGCTGGTCTCTAACTCCCAACCTCAGGTGATCCGCCCATCTCGGCCTCCCAAAATGCTGGGATTACGGGCGTGAGCCACCATGCCCAGCACCATAAAGTTATTTTTATATATTTTTTTCTATAGAGGTGGGGTCTTGTCATGTTGTCCAAGCTGGTCTCAAACTCCTAAACTGAAGCAATCTGCCCACTTTGGCCTCCAGAAGTGCTGGGATTATAGGCTTGAGCCACTGCACCTGGCCTACAATGTATTTTTATGTATGTTAACTAATTTTTATCATTTTGCCAATACTTCAGTAGTTCTTAACCTTTGCCTGAGGAAATCAGCACTCAAATATAACAAATGTTAATTTCTTGCACATGCTATTACTAATTTTGAGTACCTTGAAAAAACTTAGATATCAATGGCATTTAATGTGTTCTAGAATGTCTGAATAAATATTTTATTTTATTTATTTTTTTGAGACAGGGTTTCATTCTGTCACCCAGGCTAGAGTACAGTGGTGCAATGTCGGCTCACTGCAACCTCTGCCTCCTGGGTTCAAGTGATTCTCCTGCCTCAGCCTCCCAAGTAGCTGGGATTACAGGTGTGCGCCTAGGAGGCCCAGCTAATTTTTGTGTTTTTAGTAGAGATGGGGTTTCACCATGTTGGCCAGGCTGCTTTCAAACGCCTGACCTCAAGTGATCCATCTGCCTCTGCCTTCCAAAGTGCTGGGATTACAGGTGTGAGCCACCACACCTGGCTCTGAAGAAATATTTTAAGAGACTGGAATATATACCTGTATTTCAACATGGACATATGCATGGAGAGAATTTTGGATGAATGTTAACAGTCTTCACAGTGGGTATTTCTGTTGGTGGGACCTTGATAACATCTATTTTTTTTTTTTTTTTGATGGAGTCTCGCTGTGTCACCCAGGCTGGAGTATAGTGGTGCAATCTCAGCTCACTGCAACCTCTGCCTCCCCGGTTCAAGTGATCCTTCCACCTCAGCCTCCAGAGTAGCTGGGACTACTTGTGTGCGCCACCACCCCTGGCTACATTTTTGTATTTTTAGTAGAGACGGGATTTCACCATGTTGGTCAGGATGGTCTCAAACTCCCGACCTCAAGTAATCCTCCTACCTCAGCCTTCCAAAGTGCTGGGATTACAGGCATGAGCCACTGCGCCCGGCCAATAATGTTTAGTTTTTTGGGCTTTCCATTGTTCTTATTTGAATTAAAAAGAAAAATGTTTTCCTGATATTGTGTCTTGAGATTGAATTTAAAAATTTTATTATTATTACTATTATTATTATTATTTTTACAGGCAGGGTCTTGCTATATTACCTTGATTGGTCTCAAACTCCAAGCCTCAAGCCACCTTCTGGCCTAAACCTCTCAAAGCACTGGGATTATAGGTGTGATCACTATGCCTCTCCTGAATTTTTTTTTTTCAAGCAGGGTTTAAGAAAATATATTTAAATTTTTTTAGTTTTATTTCCTTTTCTTCTCTTTTGGGACAAAAATCTCACTGTGTTGCCCAGGCTGGTCTTGAACTTCTGGGCTCAAGTGATCTTCCTGCCTCAGCCTCCCAAAGTACTGGGATTACAGGCATGAGCCACTGCACCTGGTCATTTTTACTTTTATTTTTGAGACAGGATCTCGCTCAGGCTGGAGTGCAGTGTCACAAACACGGCTCACTGTAGCCTCGACCTCCTGTGCTCAAGCCATACTCCCACCTCAGCCTCCCGAGTAGTTGTGACCACAGGCACTCGCCACCAAGCACAGCTAATTTTATTTATTTATTTATTTATTTATTTATTTATTTATGTATTGAGACGGAGTCTAGCTCTGTCGCCCAGGCTGGAGTGCAGTGGCACGATCTCAGCTCACTGTAACCTCTGCCTCCCAGGTTCAAGTGATTCTCCCACCTCAGCCTCCTGAGTAACTGGCCTTAGAGATGTGGGCCACCATGCCCGGCTAATTTCTTTTTTTACGTAGAGATGGAGTTTCACCATGTTGGCCAGGCTGGTCTCAAACTCCTGACCTCAAGTGATCTGCCCGCCTCAACCTCCTGAATTGCTGGGATTACAGGCGTGAGCCACCACGCTTGGCCTGAAAGCATGGATCTTAATAAGTACCCAGCATCCTGAGAAGATATAGTTTACAAAAGTATGTAAATCAAATGTATCTCTGATACTTTGCTGAAGAAAGCCTTCTACTTAACACATGATATTACTATGGTGTAACTGATGAATTAGCATCTGATGATAGTTTGGATATCTGTCTCCTCCAAATTTCATGTTGAATATTTTTTTCTTTTTTATTACCTTGATCCTACGTTAAAGGAAAAGGCCCAGCTCATTTTTAAATTTTCTGTAGAGACAGAGGTCTCACCATGTTGCCTAGGCTGTTCTCAAACTCCTGGCCTCAAGTAATCCTCTCACCTCAGTCTTCCAAAGTGCTGGGATTACAGGCATGAGCCACTGCACCCTGCTGAGAGACAGAGACAGATATATATATATATATATATATATATATAATTTTTTTTTTTCGAGACAGAGTCTCACTGTGTCACCTAGGCTGGAGTGCAATGGCGCGATCTCAGCGCACCAAAACCTCTGCCTCCAAGGTTCAAACGATTCTCCTGCCTCAGCCTCCCAAGTAGCTGGGATTACAGGCATGTGCCACCACGCCTGGCTAATTTTTTGTATTTTTAGTAGAGATGGGGTTCCACCACATTGGCCAGGCTGGTCTCGGGAACTCCTGAGCTCGTGATCTGCCCCCGTCGGCCTCCCAAAATGTTGGGATTACAGGTGTGAGCCACCGCGCCCAGCCAGAGATTAAATTTTTAAAACAAATATGAGGTCAGCAAACAAAATCTATTTCTATACAATGTTTTATTTTTGTTTGTCAGTGTAAATAACACAAAAAATACGGCTACTTATTTTCCTGGCTAGGTAATAATTAGTATACAGCAAATTTCATTCAGGGAATACTTTTTTTTTGAGATGGAGTCTCGCTCTGTCACCCAGGCTGCAGTCTCGCTCTGTCACCCAGGCTGCAGTGCAATGGCGAGATCTCGGCTCACCACAACCTCCACCTCCTGGGTTCAAGCGATTCTCCTGCCTCAACCTCCTGAGTAGCTGGGATTACAGGCATGTGCCACCACACCCGGCTAATTTTGTATTTTTAGTAGAGATGGGGTTTTTCCATGTTGGTCAGGCTGGTCTCGAACTCCCGACCTCAGGTGATCTGCCCGCCTTGACTTCCCAAAACGCTGGGATTACAGGTGTGAGCAACCACCCCCGGACAGAGAAAACTTTTAATACTGATTTCTAGTAAAGCAACAGCAACAATCAAATAGAATGAATCAAAATTCCGAAGGGTTTTTTTTGTTTGTTTTTGGTGGACAGGAAGTAGGATTTATTGGTGAGTATTAAGAGGGGGCAGCACAGTGGAAGCCCTTACGAGGGCAGGGCACACCACTTGTCCAGAGGGCCATGATGGGGATGTACTTGAACCCACAGTCATCTGCGATGAGCCGCTTCTCAGCCACCATGTCTTCAAATTCATCTGCATTGAACTTGGTGAAGCCCCACTTCTTTGAGATGTGGATCTTCTGGCAGCCAGGGAACTTGAACTTGGCCCTGAGCAGGGCTTGAATCACATGCTCCTTATTCTGCAGCTTGTTGCAGATGGACATGATAACTTGGCCAATGTGAATCCTGGCCACAGTGCCCTGGAGCTTTCCAAAGGCACCTCGAATATCTGCCTGGAGCCTACATTGGCGTAGTGCAAGGTCAGAGACATGAACATACATCTGAAAGGCCTGTCTCCATGGTCCCTTAGAGCAGCCCATACAAGAAACAGGCTGCATAAACTACCAAGGAAGCTGTTGTTTGCAGCTGAAGGGTCTTTGTGTGTTTTCCGTATTTCTGGTCTTGCTATTTATTCTCTTACCAAAAAAAAAAAAAAAGGTAAGGTCAGGCGTGGTGGCTCACCCCCCTGTAATCCCAGCAGTTTTGGAGTCTGAGGTGGGAAGATCGCTTAAGTCCAGGAGTTCCAGACCAGCCTGGGCAACGCAGAGCAACTTCGTCTCTATGCCATGTTGACGCGTGCCTGTAGTCCTAGCTACTCGGAGGCTGAGGCAAGAGGATCGCTTGAATCCAAGAGGTGGAGCCTGCAGTGAGCTGTGAACGAGTCACTGAAATCCAGATGATAGACCAAGAGTTAGTCTCGAAAGAAAAAAAAAGGTAGAGCGACGCTTAGTTCTTTGATAGTTTTCCACTATTTGTCATAAAAACTTTCCAGGATATTGAGCTCCCAAAATAGAAGGCCAATATCAGGCATCGGGGACTTGTTCTGGACTTTGGACCAACCTTAAAGGGCCCACACAGAAGCTGTTCACTTACTTTCTTTTAGTCTCTTGATTTAAAATACTTAACATTCCCCTTTCCTTGGCTTTTTAACCACAGAGATTTGAAAGACATGCAAATAACGACCTAGTGGACAATCTTTGCTGATGCTAAATCTTCATTTTAGGCTTAAAAGGTTTTGGGTTTTCTTAAAATTTAATGCTGAACTCAGAAGAGCTTTCTAAGGCTGTTGGTGCACCTTAGGGCAGGAGAGCGTCTTTGCTACGCCGCGCAGGAGTGTGTCTGCTTCTCTGTACATCTACACGTGTTTGCGTGTCCGTGTAAAGTGGGTTGAGTGTGTGGCTGTGGCTTTCCGCCCTTGGCTCACACTCTCAGTCTTAGTGGCCTCCCCCAGGGCTATGCATGGGGTGCAGGTTTCTGTGGCCTCAGGCCGGGGTGAGGGGTCCCCCACCCCGGCTAGGGCGCAGCAGGGCCGGGCGCACGTAGCCGTGCAGGGTCTGGAGCAGCCCGCGTCAGGACCCCGGGGCACGCGCTCGGGCGGGGGGGGCGTGTCCCCACTCCACCAGAAAAAAGTGTTATAGGCTGTTTTTTTTTTTTTTTTTTAAAAAAGAAAGTGTTTTAGAAAGCAGGCAGAAGCCAAGACGTCAGGAAGGGTTGCGAGGGCCCGGGATCCGGCGGCCACAGGGATGGGAGGGGCGAGGAGCGAGGGGCGGGGCGGCACCTCCCACAACGCGCTCCCTGCGGGGCGGGCGGCAACCTCCATGTGGCCTTGTCCAGTCTCAGCACCGGGGAAGCCGAGGCGGAGGAGCCGCGCGCGCGTCAGAAGCTCCCGGACGCCCAGGTACGTGGGCCCTCTCCACAGATGGCCCAAGTACGGTTGGGCCAGGCGGTTGCTGCCCCGTCGCGCCGCGGTCTCTGTGACGCACGGTGCGGCCTCCCGGGCTGCTGCGCGGCGCGGCGGGGGCGGGGCGAGCGCGTGGGGGCGGGGCGATGGGGGGGCGGAGCGAGCGGGCGGAGCCGGCAGAGGCCCCGCCCCGGGGCCGGAGGCGCGAGGACGCTACGGAGCAGGCGCGTCTCGCTGCCGCCGCTGCCGCCGCCGCCGCTCGCTCTTCTGTGGAGCCGCCGCCGCCGCCGCCGCCATTTGCACGGGGACCCCAGTGACAGGGGCTCGGCGGAGGGGCGGAGGGAGGGGGGGAGGGCCAGCGGAGCCCCCGAGGGCGGGAGCGACGCCGCCGGCGCCGGCCGGGCTCCCTGCGCGACCGCGCCGCCCGCGGCGGGCCCCGAGCAGCAGCAGCGGCAGCGGCAGCGGCAGCAGCAGCAGCAGCCGAGGCCGGGCGTGCGCCTGAGGCGGCGGCGGCGGCGGCCCTGCGGGCGGCCGGGAGGGGCGGGGGCAGCGGCCGCCGCCGTTTGATGGATCCGAGGATCGCCTGGTTCCAGCCAGAGCAGCTCGGACCGTCCAACAGTCTGTGGATGCAGATCTGGGAGACGACCCAGGGGCTGAGGAACCTCTACTTCAACCACCACTGTCACAGCAGCGGCGGCGCGAGCGGCGGCGGCGGCAGCAGCAGCAGCAGCACGGCCACCGGCGGGAGCGGCAGCAGCACCGGCAGCCCCGGCGGCGCGGCCTCGGCCCCGGCCCCGGCCCCGGCCGGCATGTATCGCTCTGGGGAGCGCCTGCTGGGCAGCCACGCGCTGCCCGCGGAGCAGCGGGACTTCCTGCCCCTAGAGACGACCAACAACAACAACAACCACCACCAGCCCGGGGCCTGGGCCCGCCGGGCGGGCTCCTCGGCGTCCTCGCCTCCCTCGGCGTCCTCCTCCCCACACCCTTCGGTCGCCGTCCCCGCCGCCGATCCAGCCGACTCGGCCTCGGGCAGCAGCAACAAGAGGAAGCGCGACAACAAGGCCAGCACGTATGGACTCAACTACAGCCTGCTGCAGCCCAGCGGAGGGCGGGCCGCGGGGGGCGGCCGAGCAGACGGCGGCGGGGTCGTGTACAGCGGGACCCCGTGGAAACGGAGGAACTACAACCAGGGAGTCGTGGGGTGAGTGCTGGCCCTGCGGCCCGATGGCCTGGCCAGTGCGAACGCGCAGCCGGGCACACGCCCACAGAGGGGGGTTGTGAAGGTCTAGGAGCGGCCACCCCCACGGCCTGCCTTCGCTGCTGGTGCACGGGGGTGCTGCTGGCCATCCCCAACCCCCCAGTTGTCCACACCTTTCCCCAAGCCTCCTTAGCCGTCCACACCCTCCGCTCTCCTG
The DNA here is from genome assembly GCF_028885625.2 of Pongo pygmaeus. Lineage (NCBI taxonomy): Eukaryota > Metazoa > Chordata > Mammalia > Primates > Hominidae > Pongo > Pongo pygmaeus. The sequence goes on from NC_072391.2 coordinate 47,229,211, forward strand.
TCCTCCCTTAGTCGTCCACACCTTCCTCCCCTCCCTCTTAACCGTCCACACCTTCCCCAGGCCCCTCCTTTATCCATTCACTCTCCTCCCATCCCCCTTAGTTAAACACATCTACCCTTGACCACCACCCCGTCTCCAGCCCTCCACACGTTTTTCCCCATCATCACAACTCAAGATGAGACCGCTTAGCACGGGCCTATCATTCATTCCCTGAGAACATTGGTGTGTGAGTGTTTTTTGATGGTGCAGGACCCGGAGGTGCTTTCCTTGCCAAGAATAGAAACATCCAGAATGCTCCTCCCCCTCCCCCAGTCCCAGACAGCAATCATGTCAGCCCTGTAAGGCATTGCCTGCTCTTGACCCTTTGGCCCATCTTTTTATTTTTATTTTTAAAAAATTCCCATATCACAGATGCCCTGTCTGTGGAGAGGGTGGCGTGGGATGGGTGACCGCTAAGTTTAGGGTGGTGAAGGTGGTGAGCTCTTCTGAGGCCCTGATAGAACTTTCCAGGAGTTCATGGTCCGCGGCTCCAGCTTCTCACTGTAAAGTTGTCATCCTGGCAGAGGCAGCCAATGCTTTTCATTCTAAGGGGTAGAGATTTATGCTAATGAGTGAATATTGCACCACTAGTGACTTTCTGTTTAAAGTTCAGCTCTTAGAAAATGGAATCTTACCTGACCCCTAGTGAATTATGTACATAAGCAGGGAATGTTTCCAACTAGATCTCCCTTCAGAAGAGTCCCTGTGCTGGAATAGGTTACTGAATCTTATTTGTTTTGTAAAACAAAGCTTTTGGGTCTCGTGTGTGTGTGTGTGTGTGTGTGTGTGTGTGTGTGTGTGTGTGTGTGTGTGTGTGTGTGTGTGTGTGTGTGTGTGTGTGTGTGTGTGTGTGTGTGTCTTGAGTATGGAGAACCGGCGTGTGTGTGTGTGTGTGTGTGTGTGTGTGGCTTGAGTATGGAGAACCGGCTTGTGTGTGTGTGTGTGTGTGTGTGTGTGTGTGTGTGTGTGGCTTGAGTATGGAGAACCGGCTTTCAAATTGCTTTTCATTTTTCAGGTTATGTTTTACATTGAGGGCTTTGGTGTGCAAATGAAATTACCAATTAGTAATCCCATGTGAACCTTTTCCTGGATTTATTCATTCAGATCTGCCCTGCTTTGGCTGAGAGAGACAGTTCTGTGTACCTTTTTGAAGGTCTGGATAAAATGAGTTGGTGGGTTCCATCTGCTTCCAGTGGGCTGGTGTCTGCTCTATGCTACTATTACAACTCCCACCTTTTGTGGAAAATGCAGTCAAGCGTTTTAGGACTGGTGCTGTGGTACATGTCAAACCTGCCCTCACATTCCAGAAAGGGTACCCTTTTTAGGGTTGAGTCCTCTGTTGCTAAGCTTCAAGGGCGCTCTCCATGGTCATCACGTTTTATTAAAGGCTTGTGGTTCCATCCTGTTAGCATTTCCAAGTCTAAGCATAAACCTGTGGTTTAGTGACAAGCAAATTGATGTTGAGGGTTTCTGGTAGTTTCATTTCACAGGAGTAAGCTCCGGTTAAGTAATCACTGTCAACGAAAACCTTGAAGTTCCTTAATTGCATTTTACTGAAGCCTCTTTGCATGTGTCTAGCAAAAGTTATAAATCCAAGATGCTTATTTTTTTTGATAAATTAGAAATTGTCCTCTACTTGCTATTTAATGCAGAAGATACTCTAAAAGGTTCATATTTGTACTTAGTAGAAGCAAGATGTTCTTGTTCCTGATTCAAATATATTGCCCTCAAAGGGATTAGGAGAGGAATTTTCATTTCCCAGAGGGATTACTGTTTAAAAACTGATTGTAAACGTCTTTAAAAACTGCTTATCACTTCACCAGATTTTCCATTCTTTTGCCTCCTCCCTTAGAGGATGTCAGCTGTTAATTAAAAAAAAAAAAATTAAAAAAATTTCAATTCTGAGACCTCCTAGTTTCAAAAAATACATTACACAATTCCCAAGAGTGTTAAGAGTGTCTGGGTGCTTAGAAATTCTTCCTTTGATTCGTGTATCTTGATTTTTTTTTTTTTTTTTTTTTTTTTGAGACGGAGTTTCGCTCTTGTTGCCCAGGCTGGAGTGCAGTGGCGCGATCTCAGCTCACTGCAACCTCTGCCTCCCAGGTTCAAGTGATTCTGCTGCCTCAGCCTCCTGAGTAGCTGGGATTACAGGTGCTTGCCACCACGCCTGGCTAATTTTTTATTTTTAGTAGAGACGGGGTTTCTTCATGTTGGTCAGGATGGTCTTGAACTCCTGACCTCAGGTGATCTGCCCGTCTTGGCCTCCCAAAGGACTGGGATTACAGGCATGAGCCTCCGTGCCCGGCCTCATTATCCTGATTTCTTTTTTTTCTTTTGAGACTGGGTCTCACTCTGCTGCCTAGGCTGGAGTGGAGTGACGTGATCATAGCTCACTGTATCCTCTAACTCTTGGGCTTAAGTGATCCTCCTGCCTCAGCTTCCTGGGGTAGCTGGGACTACAGGTACACGTCACCACACCTGCCTAATTTTTTTATTTTTACTTTTTGTAGAGATGGGGCCTCCATTTGTTGCCTAGGCTGGTCTTCAACCGGTCTCAAGCAATCCTCCCACCTTGGCCTCACAGAGTGCTGGGATTATAGGCATGAGCCACCATTCTCGCCAGTATCCTTATTTCTTAACTTTAGGAAGCTTTTCTATTTTTAATACAGGTATTTAAAAAAATCTGAATTCAGAGTGCACCTCGATGTTATGCTGTTCTGAGATTAAATATATTAAAACTATTACCGTTGTTTTCTGAATTCTTAAGATGTGACTGATAGTTAGCTAATAGGTTAACACATTGTGGTGGTTCTCGGCCTCTGAACTGATAGTCCAGATGGGGAGAGGAGACCAGAAAGCATGTGAAAATGGACTAGAACCATGGGACAGCTATATAGTCTCTCGCAGCTGTCTTTTGTGTTCTCTGCTTCAACCAAATTGGTTGACTTATTTAAAATGCTGACCTCTTGCATTGCCTAAGTCCTTGATGTTTTTGGTTTCTCCTCTGAACTCTCAAAGGTACTCACTTCATGCTCTTGGTATAGCCCACTTATGTTTAACTTTCCTTTTATTATGTGTTCCTTCTTACACATGACATGGACGTTTCTTTAATATGTAGAGTAAGATATTGGATTTCATCCTAAAGTCTTCAAAATAAAACTCTTGGGCTCACCATCTCAGACTTCTTCATGTACCCACAGACCAGGGATTTTGTTCGCTTTTTAAAACATTTTTTTATTTTTTGTTTTATTATTTTTAAATTTTATTTTAATTTTATGGAGACAGGGTCTTGCTCTGTTGCCCAGGCTGGAGTGCAGTGGTGTGATCTCGGTTCACTGCAACCTTTGCCTGGGCTCAAGCCATCCACATGCCTTGGCCTCCCAGTGTGCTGGGATTACAGGTGTGAGCCACTGTGCCTGGCCTAAATTTTTTTTTTAATTTTTTTTGAGACAGGGTCTTGCTCTGTTGCTCAGGCTGGAGTGCAGTGGTCATGATCATGGGTGAACTTCCCACCTCAGCCTCCTGAGTAGTTGGGACTACAGGCGAGTGCCACCACGCCTGACTCATTTTGGTATTTTTTGTAAAGATGGGGTCTTGCCATGTTGCCCATGCAGGCCTCCAACTTCTGGTCCAAGTGATCCTCCCGCCTCCGCCTAGCAAAATGTTGGGATTACAGGTGTGAGCCACCGTGCCTGGCCTTATTTATTTATTTAATTATGAATGAATTAATGAGTTAATGAGAGGGAGTCTTGCTCTCTTGCCCAGGCTGGAGTGTGGTGGCACAATCTTGGCTCACTGCAACCTCCGTCTCCCAGGTTCAAGCAATTCTTCTGCCTCAGCCTCCCGAGTAACTGGGGTTACAGGCGCCCGCCACCATGCCCAGCTAATTTTTGTATTTTTAGTAGAGATGGGGTCTCACCATGTTGGCCAGACTGGTTTCGAACTTCTGACCTCAAGTGATCTGCCCACCTTGGCTTCCCAAAGTGTCAGGATTACAGGCATGAGCCACGAGCCACCGCACCTGGCCTGGCCTTTTGTGTTTTAAGTTGCTTCCACTGATTCTTTTGGGCTTTGCTCCCCTCCAGAACTGGCTATGGTTTAGGATGCTGTCCACCTGCTGCTGCTTGTCCATGAAAACGAGCCATAAACGCTTTTCTTTTGAAAGACTTAATTGTTGATCACTATGGAGAAAGAGGGGATGGCAAGAAGTAGCAAATACAGGGAATTTGCAGAACTTGGTCTTGAGCCCTGGGTCTAGAAACTTCTTGTGGAAGGTGCTTGGTGTTTGTCCAAGCTCATGAGGATAGGTTTCTGTTGGCTGTACTGCCAGATCTGTAGATGCTTTTTTAAGGCTCGGATGACTTGTTCAAAACAATGTTTTGGAGTACAAATTTGGCTGTGGGGACATCAAGACCTTGTTGGGAAACTTGGGTTTAAGGTATAATTTCTTAAACTAGGATGGTGGGAATGGGGATATGAAGGGAGAATGAATGTGAGAGGTATTACAGGGTAAGGATGGAGAGGATTCAGATTCCTTAAGTGGATTAAATAATCACACTGTAGCTTTGAACTTGAGTGACTGGGGAAATATTTGTGGTGTTTTTGGAAATAAGGGCCAGGACTATTGGTTTGGGTAAGAAGATAGTAGGGGGATGTATAGGTGGACCTGCTAGTGGGGAGCTGAGATTTGGAGGGCTGAGATGTAGTGCTCTTCACTGCCGTGGGGCAGTATCCTCTTGTATGTGCCATCCTCTAGTGCCCATTGTTCATCATGTCATAGTAAGCCCAAGATGTTCATGCCTTTCTTAAGCACTGCATTAGGGCTTGTCTCTGCTTCTCTTTCTCTCTCTCTCTCTCTCCCTCCCTCCCTCCCTCTCTCTCCCTCCCTCCCTCCCTCTCTCTCTCTCTCTTTCTTTCTGTTGTTGTTTTTTATTTTTTTAGACGGAGTTTCACTTGTGTTGCCCAGGCTTGGAGTGCAGTGGCGCGATCTTGGCTCATTGCAACCTCTGCCTCCTGGGTTCAAGCGATTATCCTGCCTCAGCCTCCCAAGTAGCTGGGATTACAGGCATGTGCCACCATGCCTAATTTTGTATCTTTAGTAGAGATGGGGTTTCTCCATGTTGGTCAGGCTGGTCTCAAACTCCCAACATGAGGTGATCTACCAGCCTCGGCCGCCCAAAGTGCTGGGATTACAGGCATGAGCCACCGCGCCCGGCTTATCTCTGCTTATTTCTACACAGTGTTATCAATGAGATTGGTGTTACTGCTGGACTCCAAAGCAATCAGACAGATTAAAGTGATTGAATATGAAAGAATTTAGAGGCCTTTTTCCAAGTGATTTGTGCTCTATTTAATTTCTGTGCATTTGCAGATATAGCCCACAGTAATTCTTAGTGAACTGGAACCTTCAGGTTATTAAATTTTACTGATTTGGGTACTGACATGCGCTTTTAAGAAGACATTAGGTTTTCTGTAGTGTAGATTGTACACGAACAATATAATTCATATTTAAGAATGTCTCAAAATTTAGTATACTGTGTTCAACTAACTTAACTTTCTTTTTTGTTGTTGTTGTTGTTGTTTTTGTTTTTTGAGATGGAGTCTTGCTATGCCACCCAGGCTGGAGTGCAGTGGCATGATCTTGGCTCACTGCAACTTCAACACTCCTGGGTTCAAGTGATTCTCCTGCCTCAGCCTTCTAAGTAGCTGGTATTATAGGCATCCGCCACCACACCGGCTAATTTTTGTATTTTTAGTAGAGACGGGGTTTTGCCATGTTGGTCAGGCTGGTCTTGGACTCCTGACTCAAATGATCTGCCCGCCTTGGCCTCCCAAAGTGCTAGGATTACAGACATGAGCCACTGTGCCCGGCCACTAACTTAACTTTCATTCCACAGCTTCCATCTTTTATCCAAAATCTGTGATCAGTGAATACTGTCACCATTAATCATTGGCATTTCAGTGTTTGGACTCTTTTTTTCCCCCTTCGTCTTTGTGGACTCTTTTTTTAACACTCATAAAGTTTTAACTGTTGAAAAGCAAAGGAAACAGTGAGTGACTTTTTGGAGTCTGTCTACCCAGTGGTCACACAAAAGGCTTACTACATTACAGGAAAGATAGGATGGAAAAGGGATACTAGAAAATTCTAAGTCAGGGACGGGGGTGTGTATTAGAAAAATTCTGATCCTGGCATGCCAGATGGCCTTACATCTCAACTTCTTCCGTGAAATTCCTGCCAACAAATCATAGTGTTAGAAGTACAGAAGGGACCATGGGAACAGAATTTAAGGGCTCCCTTGGTGATACAGAACTGATCAGATGGTTCTCACTTGTTCTCAGATAACCTGTGTACTGAATATCACAGGAAGGGTATAGACATCATGGCAGTGGTTAGATATTCTTGCACCTCCTGAAGCTGAGAAAATTAAAGTCATTTTTTTTCCTGTGGAAGGTAGAAAATCAAGCTTTTGTATGATTTCACACAGCTTTCTATTCTCTCTTCTGTTGACTCTGTTAAGAGTAACATTTAGTGGTGGAAACTATTTCAGGATCACACCCACAACACTAGAGACTGTATTAATCACTTACACACACATAGGTATAGAGTAATCTTGAAGGGGCTGTAGGCCAAAGATAATGCTTTTTTGAAGAATTAGAGACTAGTTACCAGCACCTGGTATTTGCTGTTTCCTACAGAGCGGACTGGACAGCTTAGAGTCTGCTGAGGAATTCAGAGGATGGCCAGTAGAATGTTCTTTCCACCCCAGAATAGTTGGTAGGGACTCAGCTGCTGTGGAATGCCAAAAAGGCTTTGAGTTTGTTTCACTATTCTTAAGATTACATGTAATTGTTTTTTTGTAACAGATTATATATATTCAAGTTGAGGATGGCTTTGAGTTAGACTTTCCTTAATTTGGAATCACACAGCAGATGATACATTTATTTCCATCTGATAAGTTACTTGATGATGTAAAAGACATTTGAGTTAAAGATTTTTGGGAAAAAAGCTGAATGTTGAGCCATTTATGTTGTGTACTGGTTCCCTATTCACTTGGACAATTTTAAGTCTTAATCTTACCATGTGCATAAGAGATTTCACGTAGTATTTGGTAATTAAATTGAGGAATTCTACCTCAAGTCATGATTTTTGCTGAAATAGTTGTATATATTTAGTGCAGAAACCTGTGTTTTCAAATTAATGTAATAAAAGTTTCAATAAAATGGAAGCCTTTATTACCATGCTATGCTAAACCTTTTCCATTTGTTATTATATTAACCTCATACATAGCCCTACTAATTTTTTTACTTTCTATTTTGAAATAATTACAGATTTATAGGAAGTTGTGAAAAATAGTACAGAGCCCATGTTCCCTTCACCAAGTTTCACCTAATGGTAATAGCTCACATAACTATAGTTTAATGTCAAGAACCAGGAAATTGTGATTGTTACAATCCATAAGCCTTTTTTAGATTTCACCAGTTTCACATGTATTTGTGTGTGTGTATATATATAATTGTATGCAATTTTATCATGTGTAGATCTGGATAGCCACTGTAACAGTCTATAGTTATATATACAGAGCTACTCCATCACCTCAGGGCTCCCTATGTTACCACTTTATAGCCGCACGCACCCTTCCAGCAACCACTAATCTGTTTGCATCTCTGTAGTTTTGCCATTTTGAGAATGTTATATAAATGGAATCATACAGAATGTAACTTTGGCTTTTTTTCTTTTACCATAATTCCTTTGAGAGCCATCCAAATTGCTGCATGTATCAGTAGTTCATTTCTTTTTACTATTGAGTAGTAGTCCATAGTATGGCTGAACCACACAATTTGTTTAACCATTTACTTGTTGAAGGACATACCAGAAGGGTGGTTTCCAGTTTTTTGGCTGTTGCAAATAAAGCTGCTATAAACATTCATGTATATAAATATTTTTATGTGAATATAAAGTTTTCATTTTGGGGGAATAAATGCCCAAATGTTTGGATCATATGGTAAGTGCATGTTTGGTTTTTAGAGAAACCGCTGAACTATTTATTTTCTAGAATGACTATATCCTCTTATATTCCTATCAACAATGTATGAGATATCCAGTTTCTCTGCATCCTTGCTAGCATTTAGTGTTACCACTTTTTTATTTGAGTGGTTCTAATATGTGTAGTGATAGCCTGTTTTGCCTTATATTAATCAATAAAAATAGCCTCATCTAATTTTAACTTTTTTATTTTAAAACATCTTGGCAGTATTGAACTTTCTCAGTGAGAAATCTCTAAAATTGTGACTTGAAAGGCTTTAATTTTCAAGTTTTTCTTTGGTTTTACTCTTAGCAGTAACATTTTAACTTTTTTTTGTCTTTGAAGTAATTTTCAGTGTTTCCTTTACATGTTGGTTTTTCTTAGAAACTAGTTATTAGCATGAAGTAGATCTTTAGTCTCGTTTTCTAAAAACATAAAAAAACTGTGAGGTTTATTTCAAAATTGAGAGTCCTGTCTTTTCATATGAGAATATTTTATAGTCTGTTGGCTTGGCTATATTTTAGGGAGTAAACCTGTGGTTAGTGGTTTGTTGTTGTTGGTGGTGGTGGTAAAGTTTTCTTACAGTATTTTTATACCTTTAGACTCTATAGAATAGATACTTGATCTTCAAATCTATCCTAGAATAAATTGTTTCCTCTAAACAGCTTTGTGACCTGAGAATTGGGACTTAGTCCCTTAGTTTTCCCTTACTGGCCCTTTGTAGTCACTGTTTTGATTTTGTGAAAGTAACTTAACTCTTAGCACTGTCAGGTATTGTACATTCCTGCCAAAGCAAGAATAAGAATACATAGGATTGTGTTTTAATTCTATAATTAGGTGACTTTTGGCTAATTTCCAGGAACTTGGACTTAATAAAGTACTAGTGATAAGTTTGGAAAGTTTAGTGTCTTTGTTCTTTGAAGTTATTCACCCTTTACTTTCTTGTTTGTTTGGGGTGTTTATACTACTGTCCCTAAATATAGCTGAAATAAAGGAAGAAAAATAACCCCTGTAATATCACTACCAGGATATAATTTCTTTTTCTTTTTTTTTTTGAGATGGAGTCTCGCTCTGTCGCCCACCATCTTGGCTCACTGCAAGCTCCGCCTCCTGGGTTCACGCCATTCTCCTGCCTCAGTTTCCCGAGTAGCTGGGACTACAGGTGCCCGCCACCACACCCGGCTAATTTTTTGTATTTTTAGTAGAGACGGGGTTTCACCGTGTTAGCCAGGATGGTCTCGATCTCCTGATCTCGTGATCCGCCTGCCTCCGCCTCCCAAAGTGCTGGGATTACAGGCGTGAGCCGCCACACCTGGCCTGATATAATTTCTGTTAACAGTTTGATGTAAATATTTTTTGACTTTTTAATGTTTTTATATATATATATTTTATGTTTTTCTTTTATCAATACGCACTCTTACTGTGGGCATAATTTTAATGTTTTTAAAGAGTTGGGTTTTGTTTATTTGTTTATGTTATTTTACAGAAATGGGGTTTTGTCGGGTGCGATGGCTCACGCCTGTAATCCCAGTACTTTGGGAGGCCAAGGCAGGCGCATCACCTGAGGTCGGGAGTTCGAGACCAGCCTGACCAACATGGATAAACCGCCTCTCTACTAACAATACAAAATTAGCCAGGTGTGGTGGCACGCGCCTGTAATTCCAGCTACTTGGGAGGCTGAGGCAGGAGAATCACTTGAACCCGGGAGGCGGAGGTTGCAGTGAGCCAAGATTGCGCCATTGCACTCCATCCTGGGGAACAAGAGTGAAACTTCGTCTCAAAAAATATAAAAAAAAATAAGAAAGAAGGAAATGGGGTCTCACCATTTTGGCTGGTTTTGAACTTGTGGTCTCAAGCAGTCTTCCCACCTCAGCATCCCAAAGTATTGGGATTACAGGTGTGAGCCCATTCTGTTTTTTGTTGTTGTTGTTGTTTTGTTGTTGTTGTTGTTTTTAGATGGAGTCTCGCTCTGTTGCCCAGGCTGGAGTGCAGTGACGCTATCTTGGCTCACTGCAAGCTCCGCCTCCCAGGTTCAAGCAATTTTCTGCCTCAGCCACCCGAGTAGCTGGGATTACAGGCGCCCACCACCATACCTGGCTAATTTTTGTATTTTTAGTAGAGACGGGGTTTCACCATATCGGCCAGGCTAGTCTTGAGCTCCTGACCTCGGGATCTACCTACCTCAGCCTCCCAAAGTGCTGGGATTACAGGTGTGAGCCACTGCTACCAGCCTGTTGTTGTTTAAATAAAAGAAATTTATTCTCTTATAGTCTGGAGGCCAGAACTTAGAACTGGTTTTCAATCTAAATTTTTTTTCTTCTTTGGGAGAAGGGCATCAGAATATTGTGGATATACTTTTTTGACTTAAAAAAAAAGTTTTTACTGGGCTGGGCATGGTGGCTCACCTGGGATTAACTGCCTGTAACCCTGGCACTTTGGGAGGCTGAGGCAGGTGGATCGCTTGAGTCCAGGAGTTCAAGAGCAACTTGGGTGACATGGTGAAACTCCGTCTCTACCAAAAAAAAAAAATTAGCCAGGCATGGTGGTGGCGTGCCCTTGTAGTCCCAGCTTCTTGGGAGGCTTAGCTGGGAGGATCGCTTGAGACCAAGAGGCAGAGGTTGCAGTGAGCTAAGTTCATGCCACTGCACTCCAGCCTGGGTGACAGAGCGAGACCTCGTCTGAAAAAAAATTTTTTTTTTTTTTTTTTACTAATATGACAAACATCTTTTCATTTCAAATATATTTCTATACCATTTTTAATATCTCATTGCCTTTAGAATGACCTTGTATTCATAGTACATATGTATGTGATATTCCATTTATTTATTTATTTATTTTTTCTTTTGTCTTTTTTTGGTTATATTCCATTGATTTAATGTACCTTAATTTATCTTACCAATTTCTTGTTGACCATTTTGTTTCCAGTCTTTTGTTTTTTTACCAGACATGGATTAAGCTGAGCCTTTGCCCCAGACAACACTATTTCTTTTTTATCAGCAAAATATGCGTGTAATGAAATTAAAATTAGAAGGCAAAAAAGGTTATCCTTTATTTTTCTACTTATTTTTATTGAGATAGTAATTCACATACCATAAATTTAACTCTTTTAAAGTGTACAATTCAGTGGTTTTCGTATATTAGAAGGTTGTACAACCATCACAACTAATTCCAGAACATTTTCATCACCCCAGAAAGAAACTCTGAACCCATTATCACTCCCCACTCCCTCACACACCCTAACCCTGGCAGCCACATAGAGACTCTCTGTCTCTGTGGATGTGTTTACTCTGGATCTTTCATAAAAGTGGAATCATAACAGTTTGTGGCCTTTTGTGCTTGGCTTCTCAAACTTAGCACAATGTTTCCAAAGGTTATCTGTGTCGTAGCATGTGTCAGTACTTCATTCCTTTTTATGGCTGAATATTTTATTGCATGTATATGTCACATTTTATTTTATCCATACACCTGTAGAAGGACATTTAGGTTGTTTCCATTTTTTGGCTGTTATGAATATTACTGCTGTAGACGTTCATGTACAAGTTTTTATGTGAACATGTTTTCATTTTTCTTGGGTATATACTTAGGTGAGGAATTCCTAGGTCTTAAGTTAACTCGCTGTTTAATATTTTGAGGAACTGCCAAATTATTTTTTAAAGTGGCTGTGACATTTTATATTCTACCAGCAGTGAATGAAATTTCCAATTTCTCCACATACTTGACAGCACTTTTTTTTTTTTTTTTTTTTTGAGGTGAAGTCTTGCTTTATCGCCCAGGCTGGAGTGTAGTAGCATGATCTTGGCTCACTGCAACCTCCACCTCCCGGGTTCAAGCAATTCTTGTATCTCTCAGCCTCCCGAGTAGCTGGGATTACAGGCGTGTGTCACCACACCTGGCTAATTTTTGTATTTTTTATAGAGACAGGGTTTTGCCATGTTGGTCAGGCTGGTCTTGAACTCCTGATTTCAAGTGATCCACCTGCCCTAGCCTCCCAAAGTGCTGGGATTACAGGCGTGAGCCACTGCACCCAGTCTGCACTTTTTAAATTATCTGTCTTCTTTATTATAGCCAACCTAGTGGGTATGAAGTAAGTGTCTCATTTGTGATTTTGATTGGTAGTGGTGACTAACAATGTTGAATATCTTTACATGAGCTTGTTGGCCATGTGCACATCTTTGTTGGAGAAACATCTATTCACATCTTTTGACCATTTTAAAATTGGGTTATTTATCTTTTTGTTGTTGAGCTATAGGAGTTCTTTATTTTATTTTACTGAGACAGGGTCTTGCTCTGTCACCCAGGCTGGAATGTAGTGATGCCATCTTGACTCACTGCAACCTCTGCCCCCACCCTAGGCTCAAGCGATCCTCCCACCTCAGTCGGCATCCCACAGCTGGGACCACAGGTGCATGCCACCATGCCTGGCTAATTTTTTTTTTTTTTTGTATTTTAGTATAGACAGAGTCTCACCTTATTGCCCAGGCTGGTCTCAAACTCCTGAGCTGAAGCAATCCGCCCATCTCAGCTTCCCAAAGTGCTAGAATTAGAGGCATGAGCCACTGTGCCTGGCCTGTTTTATTTTAAAGATGAGGCCTCACTTTGTCACCCAGGTTGGAGTGCAGTGGCGTGACCATAGTTCACTGCCATTTTGCCCTCCTGGGCTCAAATGATCCTCGCAACTCATCTTCCTGAGTAGCTAGGACTGCAGGCATGTCGCTAGCATGCCCAGCTAAAACAGTTCTTTATATTCTAGATCAGGGGTGTCCAATCTTTTGACTTCCCTGGGCCACATTAGAAGAAGAAGAATTGTCTTGGGCCACACATAAAATACACTAACAGTAATGACAGCTGATGAGCTAAAAAAAGAATTACCAAAACATCTCATAATGTTTTAAGAAAGTTTACAAGTTTGTGTTGGGCCACATTCAAAGCCATCATGGGCCTCTGGCCGTGGGTTGGATGAGCTTGTTCTAGATGCTAGACCCTTATCAGATGAATGGTTTGTAGATATTTATCTCATGCTGTGGGTTTTTTTTTTTAACTTTCTTTTTTTTCTTTTAGATTTTTTTTTCTTAAATAATTCAACTGATTATAAGCTTTAATCTTTTCATTTTCTTGATAGTGTCTTTTAAAGCACAAAGTTTTGTTTCAATGATGTCTAATTTGTCTATTTTTTTTTCTTTGGTTGCTTGTCATATGTAAGAAACTGTTGCTAAATCCAGAATGCTGAAGATTTACTTGTGAACTTTGTTTCCTTCTATGAGTTTTATAGTTTTAGCTCTTATATTTAGGTCTTTGATACATTTTGAGGTTTTTTGTTGTTGTTGTTGAGACAGAGTCTTGCTCTGTCGCCCAGGCTGGAGTGCAATGGTGTGATCTTGGCTCACTGCACCCTCTGCCTCCTCGGTTCAAGCAATTCTCATGCTTCAGCACCTGAGTAGCTGGGATTACAGGCATGCACCACCAAGTCTGGCTAATTTTTGTATTTTTAGTAAAGAGGTGCCTTCACCATGTTTGTCAGGCTGGTCTTGAACTCCTGGGCTCAAGCAATCTTCTCACCTCGGCCTCCCCAAGTCCTGGGATTACAGGCGTAAGCCACCACCAGCCCATTTTGAGTTCATTTTTAAAATATGGTGTGAGGTAGAGGTCCCATTTCATTCCTTTGCCTGTGGGTATCCAGTTGTCCCAGAACCATTTGTTGAAATGACTGTTGTTTCCCCATTGAGCAATGTCGTGAGACCCTATCTCCATAAAACATAATTTTAAAAAAAAGAATGCAGAAGGAAACAGTTTTTGCCAATTTTATAGTATTTACTGACAATTTGCACATGTCTTTACATTCTTTAGCTATTTATTTTTCTTTTGAGTTACTGCCTTTGTTCATTTGTCTTTTGGAGGTGTTTGTCTTTTTCTTGTTAATTTGTAAGAGATTTTGCAAATATATACAATTTCTTTTCTCTTTTTTTTGAGATGGAGTTTTGCTCTTGTTGCCCAGGCTGGAGTGCAGTGGCATGATCTTGGCTCACTGCAGCTTCTGCCTCCTGGTTTCAAGAGATTCTCCTGCCTCAGCCTCCCGAGTAGCTGGCATTACAGGTGCCCACCACCACACCCAGCTAATTTTTTTTTTTTTGTATTTTTAGTAGAGACTCGGTTTCATCATGTTGGCCAGGCTGGTCTCAAACTCCTCACCTCAGGTGATCCACCCACCTTGGCCTCCCAAAGTGCTGGGATTACAGTTGTGAGCCACCGTGCCTGGACCTCCCACGTTATTTTGAAACAAATTCCATATCACATAATTTCTTTTTTTTTGAGACAGAGTCTCACTCTGTCACCCAGGCTGGAATGCAGTGGCGTGATCTGTGCTTGCTGTACCTTCTGCCTCCCAGGTTCAAGCGATTCTCCTGCCTCAGTCTCCTGAGTAGCTGGGATTATAGGCACGCACCACCACACCTGGCTAGTTTTTGTATTTTTAGTAGAGACGGGGTTTCAACATGTTGGCCAGGCTGGTCTTGAACTCCTGGCCTCAGGTGATCCGCCCACTTTGGCCTCCCAAAGTACTGGGATTACAGGCTTGAGCCACTGCGCCCAGCCAATATCATATAATTTCATATAAATATTTCTTTGTGTATCTTTAGATAAAGACTTAAAAGAAGGCATAATCATAACACCATTATTAATACCTAAAAGAAGTGAGCATTAAATAATTCATTTGCTGAATCAAATATCCAATATTCATATTTCCTCAATTGTCCCATAATAATTTTTAGAAGTTTGCTCAAATCAAAATCCAAACAAGATTATTTCAATGCTATTGTTTGAGGTACATTTTAAATCTTAATTTATAGATTTCTCTGCTATCTCTTTTCCCCCATATTTATTTGTTGAAGAAACCAAGCGTTGTTTCCTATGGACTTTCCTATTCTCTGGATTTTGCTGGTTATATTCCTCTGGTGTCAGTTTACTATGATCCCTTTTTCCCCTGTATTTTCTGTAAATTTGTAATTAGATCTAGAGATTAGTTTAGATTTTGTGGGTTTTTTTTTTTTTTTGCAAAAATGCATCATAAATGGTGGTGTGTACATCTCTCAGAAGACATATCTTAATGTCTTTTTGTGGTATTAGTTATTAATGATTACTGCCTATATTTATTAATTCATTATTTGGATTGTAAGTTTATGGTATTCTCAGTCTCTTGATCCTTTTTCTGTTGTTAGCTGGAATGCTTCTAAAAGGAGAAACCTTTCCTCTTCAAGCTACTTGGTTGTCTTGAGGGTTCGCTTCTTATAGGGAAAGCAGGCTAAGGGTGAAAAAGGAAATAGTTTCTAACTGGATCTGTTAATGAGCTGTCACCCCAGGCAAAGAAAAGCAAGGCAGGTCACAGGAAAGTGAAGTGGGCTTGGGATGATTGGTGCCCCATGCGTGCATCCGTGAAGGGAAGTTAATCCTCCCTGTAGTGAACTCTACTTGGCTTTTGTTCAGTAGCCAAGACTGTCAAGGAAGGCCTTTGTTGGAAGCCATACCTGGCCTTTGCTTTTAGCTGTTGGTAGCTGAGGAAACCAGAACAGACCTATGACCTGTGAACTTCTGCTCAGTAGACAAAGTTCTCACAGCCTAAATTCAGTAAGCGGGAGTAAGATGCTTGCTTTCCCTTGAAGTGAAACATGAATTATATGTTTCTTCAACTTGTGCTAATATTCTTTTTTTTTTTGAGATGGAGTCTCACACTGTCTACCAGGCTGGAGTGCAGTGGTGCAATCTCTGCTCACTGCAACCTCAGCCTCCCGAGTAGCTGGGATTACAGGCACCTGCCACCACTCCTGGCTAATTTTTTGTATTTTTAGCAGAGACGGGGTTTCACTATGTTGGCCAGGCTGGACTTGAACTCCTGACCTCATGATCTGCCTGCCTCAGTCTCCCAAAATGCTGGGATTACAGGTGTGAGCCACCACACCTGGGCAACTTGTGCTAATATTCTTAACCTTCGTGTGAATCATTCCTGCCCTCAGGCTAGCATAACCCATACAGCCTTCCTTATAGGAAGATTTCCTACTGGGAGTGAATTTGTCCAGTGATTCCCCCAAAATATCCCCCAATCAAATATATTAAAAGTCACCATTTACATGTAAAAACTGTGTAACAAGCATGGTAGCAGCAGTGTAAAGAAACGGTAGTATGGCCCCTGTAAAGGAAGGCTCCAGAAGGTGAGCTGCACTCAGCCTCTAGGTGACAGCTAACTTAGGAGTTTGCAGTCATTTCTGGGGAAGTCAGTAGACAAAGCTATCTCTCAGGCCTGGGCAACATAGGGATTTTTTTTTTTCTTTGAGATGGAGTCTCACCCTGTCGTCCAGGCTGGAGTGCAGCGGCATGATCTCGGTTCACCACAACCACCACCTCCTGGGTTCAAGTGATTTTACTGCCTCAGCCTCCTGAGTAGCTGGGACTACAGGTGTGGGCCATCATGCCTGGCTCATTTTTGTATTTTTAGTAGAGATGGGGTTTCACCATGTTGGCTAGGCTGGTCTCAAACTCCTGACCTCAGGTGATCCACGCACCTCCCAAAGTGCTGGGATTATAGGCATGAGCCACTGTGCCCAGCGTTTTTTTTTTTTTAAATTGTAGTGACAGGATCTCACTTTGTTTCCTGGGCTATTCCCAAACTCCAGGCCTCAAGCCATCCTCCTGCCTTAGCCTCCCAGAGTGCTGGGGTTACAGGTTTGACCCACTGTGCCTAGTCTCAGAATTCATGTTTTAAAAAGTCACTCTGTACCAGACTCATGCCTGTAATCCTAATACTTTGGGAGGCTGAGGCAGGAGGATTGCTTGAGCCCAGGAGTTTGAGACCAGCCTGGACACCATAGCAAAACCCTAACTCTACAAAAAATACAAAAAATAGCCAGGTGTGGTGGCATGTGCCTGTAGTCCTGATTACTTGGGAGGCTGAAGTGAAAGGATCGCTTGAACCTAGGAAGTTGAGGCTGCAGTGAGCTGTGATCATGCCACTGCACAACAGCCTGGGCAACAGAGTGAGAAGTCACTCTGGCTGTGGTGGGGAAAGTGGATTAGTGGAGAATGGAAGCTGGGAAACATGGTGGTTCTTGCTAAGTCAGTATCAAGGGATCACAGATGAGGGGGCTATTTCTTCCTAATAAGGGCCTTGGTCTCCCAAATAGTCATGGATTTTTCTATTTGGAAGAAGCTCCTTCTCAATTTTTCTTGCCCAAGGCATATATGGTTGATACTTGAACAACACAGGCTGGATCTGTATGGGTCCACTTATATGTGGATTTTTTTTCAACCAAACTTGGATTAAAAATATAGTTGTAAGCCAGGCGCAGTGACTCATGCCTGTAAGCCTAGCACTTTGGGAGCCCAAGGCAGGTGGATCACCTGAGGTCAGGAGTTTGAGACCAGCCTGGCCAACGTGGTGAAACCATGTGCCTACTAAAAATACAAAAAATAGCTGGGCGTGGTGGTGTGCACTTGTAATCCCAGCTATTCAGGAGGCTGAAGCCAGAGAATTGCTTGAACCTGGGAGGTGGAGGTTGCAGTGAGCCAACGGGGTGGAGGTTGCAGTGAGCCAAGATTGCACCACCATACTCTAGCCTGTGTGACAGAGCAAGACTCTGTCTCAAAAATAAATAAATAAAAATACAGTGTAGGCCAGGTATAGTGGCTCATGCCTATAATCCCAGAACTTTGAGAGGCCAAGGCAGGCAGATCAGTTGAAGCCAGAAGTTTGAGACCAACCTGGCTAACATGGTAGAACCTCACCTCTACTAAACAGAAGTACAGAAACTAACCAGGCGTAGGTGGTGCATGCCTGTAATCCCAGCTACTTGCTAAACTGAGGCAGGAGATTTGTAATCCCAGCTGCTTGGGAAGCTTGAGGCAGGAAAATTGGGAGGCAGAGGTTGCAGTGAGCTATGATTGTGCCCCTGGACTCCAGACTGGGTGACAGAGTGAGACTCTGTCTCCAAGAGAAAAAAAAAAATTGTACTTACAGGACATGAAACCCACTTGTACGGTGTGCTGACTGGGAGACTGGAGTATGCATAGTTCTTGGTAAACAAGGGGATTCCTGAAACCAATCCCCTGAGTATATGGAGGGTTGACTGTATATTTTAATAGGATTTATTACTTTTTTTTTTATAGCAGTTTTAGGTTTATAGAAAAATTGAGCAGGAGTACATAGTTTCTCTATCTCCCTCACATTTCCCCATTGCTAGCATCTTGAAATAGTGTGGTACATTTGTTACAACTGAAGAGCCAAATATTGATACATTACTGTTAACTAAGGTCCGTAATTTACTTTAGAGTTCACTCTTGGTGTTGCAGTTTCTATGAGTGTTGGCAAATATATCATGACATGTATCTAGCATTATAGTATCATATTGAGTAGTTTCACTGCCCTAAAAATCCCCTTTGTTCCACCTTTTCATCCCTCTCTCTATCTACCTGAACCCCTGGCAACCACTGATCCTTTTACAGTCTCTATAGTTTTACCTTTTACAGAATGTCATATAGTTAGAATCATACAGATTGGCTTCTTTCCATGTTCCTTCCTGGCTTGATAGCTCTTTTCTTTTCTTTTTTTTGAGACGGAGTCTCGCTCTCGCCCAGGCTGGAGTACAGTGGCGCAATCTTGGCTCATTGCAAACTCTCCGCCTCCTGGGTTCAAGCAATTCTCCTGTCTCAGCCTCCCAAGTAGCTTGGACTACAGGCACATACCTCCCCGGCCTGGCTAATGTTTGTATTTTTGGTAAAGGTGGGGTTTTACCATATTGGTCAGGCTTGTCTCAAACACCTGTCCTCAGGTGATCCACCCACCTCGGCCTCCCAAAGTGCTGGGATTACAGGGGTGAGCCACCCTGCCCTGCCAGCTCTTTTCTTTGTACTGCTGAATAATACTCCGTTGTATAGGTGTATGAGTTTATCTGTTCACCTTCTGAAGGACATTTTGGTTGCTCCTAAGTTTTGGCAATTATGCATGAAGTTACTATAAACATCTGTGTGTAGGTTTTTGTGTGGTCATGTTTTTAGCTCATTTGGATAAATACCAAGGAGCACGATTGTTGGATCGTATGGTAAGAGTATGTTTAGTTTTGTAAGAAACTGCCAAACTGTCTTTCAGGGTGACTGTACCATTTTGCATTCCCACCAGCAATGAATCAAGTTCCTGTCACTCCACATCCTCGTTAGCATTTGGTGTTGTCAGTGTTTTGGCTTTTCACCATTCTAATAGATATGTAGTGATATCTTGTTTTACTTTGCAATTTTCTAGTGATGTATGATGTTGAGCATCTTTTCATCTGCTTATTTGTTGTTGTTGTTGTGTTGTTTATTGAAATGGAATCTTGCTCTATTGCCCAGGCTGGAGTGCAATGGTGCAGTCTTGGCTCACTGCAACCTCTGCCTCCTGGGTTCAAGAGATTCTCCTGCCTCAGCTCCCCCAAGTAGCTGGGATTACAGGCGCCCGCCACCATGCCCAGCTAATTTTTGTATTTTTAGTAGAGACGGGATTTCACCATGTTGGCCAGGCTGGTCTTGAACTCCTGACCTCAGGTGATCTGCCCGCCTCGGCCTCCCAAAGTGCTGGTATTACAGGCGTGAGCCACTGCGCCCGGCTTTCATCTGCTTATTTGATATGTGTATATGTTATTTGGCAAAGTATCTGTTCTGATCTTTTGCCCATTTTTTAATCAGATTGTTCTTTTATCGCTTCTGGGGTTCTTTTTGTTTGTTTTTTTGAGACAGAGTCTTGCTCTGTCGCCCAGTCTGGAATGCAGTGGCATGATCTCAAGCTCACTGCAACCTCTGCTTCCTGGGTTCAAGTGATTCTTGTGCCTTAGCCTCCCAAATAGCTGGGATTTCAAGCATGTGCCACTGCACCTGGCTAATTTTTGTATTTATAGTAGGCACAGGGTTTTGCCATGTTGGCCAGGCTGGTCTTGCACTCCTGGCCTTCAGTGATCCACCCACCTTTGCCTCCCAAAGTAATGAGATTACAGGCGTGAGCCACCATGCCCGGCTTATTGTTAAGTTTTAAGAGTTTTTTGTATATGTGTATTTTTTGTGATTCTTTTAAAATTAATACTTAATAAAATGTACATATTTATGGGATGCATGTGATATTTTGATACATGCATACAATGTGGATCAAATCAAGGTAATTAGAGTATCATCTCAAACATTTGTCATTTCTTTATGTTGGAAACATTTCAAAATGTCTAGCTATTTTGAAATATACAACAAATTATTAACTATAAGTCACCTCATTGTGCTATCAAACATTAGAACTTATTCCTTCTACCTGACTTTATTTTTTTTACCCCTTAACCCACCATTCTTCATCAGCTCCCCATCTCCCCTACTCTTTTTTTTTTTTTGAGACGGAGTCGCTCTGTTACCCAGGCTAGAGTACAGTGGCACAATCTCGAGTCACTGCAACTTCTGCCTCCCAGGTTTAAGCAGTTCTCTGCCTTAGCCTCCCGAGTAGCTGGGATTACAGGTGAATGCCACCACACCCGACTAATTTTTATATTTTTAGTAGAGATGGGGTTTCACCATCTTAGCCAGACTGGTCTTGAACTCCTGACCTCCTGATCCACCCGCCTCAGCCTCCCAAAGTGCTGGGATTACAGGGGTGAGCCACCATCCTGGCCCCTCTTACTCTTTTCTTAGCCTCTGGTATCTGTCATTCTACTCTCTACTTCTATGAGATCAACTTTTTTTTTAGCTCCCACGTATGAGTAAGAACATGTAATATTTCTCTTTCTGTGTCTGGCTTCTTTGTATATTTTGGATAATAGTCTTTTATTAGATATGTGTTTTGCAAATATTTTTTCCCAGTCCGTGACTTATCTTTTCATTCTCTTAAATAGTGTCTTTTGCAGAGCACACATTATACATTTTAGTGCAGTCCAGTTTACCAATTCTTTCATGGATTTTGCTTTTGGTATTGTGTCTAGAAAGTCTTCGCCAAACCACAGTCATCTAGAGTTCCCCTTATTTCATCTTACAGGAGTTTTATAGTTTTTGTTTTACATTTAGGTCTGTGATGTATTTTAAGTTAATTTTTATGTGAAAGATACAAGATCTATGTCTGGATTCTCTCTTTTTTTGAGATGGAGTCTCGCTCTGTTGCCAGGCTGAAGTGCAGTGGCGCGATCTCGGCTCACTGCAACCTCTGACCCCCTGGTTCAAGGGATTCTCCTGCCTCAGCCTCCCGAGTAGCACACGACACCACGCCCAGCTAATTTTTGTATTTTGAGTAGAGACGGGGTTGCACCATGTTGGCCAGGATGGTCTTGATCTCCTGACCTCATGATCCGCCTGCCTCAGCCCCTCAAAGTGCTGAGATTACAGGCATGAGCCGCCACATCCGGCCAGTTTTTTTGTTTTATTTATTTATTTATTTGAAACAGGGTCTTGTTCTGTTGCCCAGGCTGCAGTACAGTGACACCATCAAGGCTCCGTTGCAGCCTTGACCTCCTGGGGTCAAGTGATTTTCTTGCTTCAGCCTCCTGAGTAGCTGGGACTACAGGTGAGCACCACTCTGCCCAGCTAATTTTTAAATTTATTTTAGAGACAGGGTTTTACCATGTTGCCTAGGCTGGCCTTGAACTCCTGGGCTCAAATGCCCCTCCCACCTTGGCCCCCCAAAGTGTTGGGATTACAGACATGAGGCACCCAGCCCAGCCAATGTAATTCTTTTTTTTTTTTTTTGAGACAGTCTTATTCTGTTGCCCAGGCTGGAGTGCAGTGGCATGATCACAGCTCACTGCAACCTCTGCCTCCTGGACTCAAGCTGTCCTCCCACCTCAGCCTCCCAAGTAGCTGGGATTATGGGTCCCCATGACCACACCCAGCTAAGTTTTTAAATTTTTTTAGAGATTGAATCTTTCTTTTTCTCAGCCTGGTCTCAAACTCCTGAGCTCATATGATCTGCCCACCTCCGTCTCCCAAAGTGCTGCTATTACAGGCATGAACCACTACGCCCAGCCTACAACTGTATTTGTAATCCAAGTTTCATTGAAAAAAAATCCACATATAAGTGGACATATATAGATCCAACCTGTGTTGTTCAAGTGTCAACCATACATACCAATAATTCTTTTTTTTTTTTTTTTTTTTTTGAGATGGAGTCTTGCTCTGTCACCCAGGCTGGAGCGCAGTGGTGCAATCTCATCTCACTGCAACCTCTGCCTCCCGGGTTCAAGCAATTCTCCTGCCTCAGCCTCCTGAGCAGCTGGGACTACAGGCACGCACCACCTCGCCCAGCTAATTTTTGTATTTTTAGTAGAGATGGGGTTTCACCATATTGGCCAGGCTGGTCTCAAACTCCTGACCTCAAGTGATCCACCCGCCTCGGCCTCCCAAAGTGTTGGGATTACAGGCGTGAGCCACTGTGCCTGGCCTATAATTCTTTATATATATTGTTAGATTCAGTTTGCTAGTATTTTATTTAGCATTTGTGTATCTGTGTTCATGAGAGGTATTGTTCTGTAGTTTTCTTTGGTTTCTTTTCTGTCCGGTTTAGGGTAATGCTGGCCTTATAGAATAGGTTAGGAAATATTTCCTCTGCTTCTGTTTCTGAAAGAGAATTGAGTTAATATCTATTTTTTTTTTTTTTTTTTTGAGATGGAATCTTGCTCTGTCGCCTAGGCTGGAGTGTAGTGGTGCAATCTTGGTTCACTGCAACCTCTGCCTCCCAGGTTCAAGTGATTCTCCTGCGTCAGTCTCCTGAGTAGCTAGAATTACATGCGTGCACCACCATGCCTGGCTAATTTTTGTATTTTTAGTAGAGATGGGGTTTCACTATGTGGGCCAGGCTGGTCTTGAACTTCTGATCTCAGGTGATCCACCTGTCTTGTCCTCCCAATGTGCTGGGATTACAGGCATGAGTCACTGTGCCTGGCCTGAAATAATATCTAATTTAACAGTTTGGTAGAATTCACCAGTGAACTCATCTGGTCCTGGTGCCTTTTGCTTTAGAAGGTTATTGATTATTGATTCAATTTCCTTAATACATAAAGGTGCATTGAGATTGTCTTTTTTTCTTGGGTAAGTTTTAATACATTGTGTCTTTCAAGAAATTGTTCCATTTCATCTAGGTTATCAAATTTGTGGGATTAGAGTCCTTCATAATATTTCTTTGTTTTGCTTTTGGTGTCCATAGGTTCAGAAGTGATGGCCCTTTTTCATTTTTTCTATTAGTAATTTGTGTCTTTGCCCTTTTTTTTCTTTGTTAATCTGGCTAGAGCTTATCAATTTTGTTGATCTTTTCAAAGAACCAGTTTTTGGTTTCACTGATTTTTCTCTATTAATTTTGTTTTCAGTTTAATTGATTTCTGCTCTAATTGGTTTTCTTCTGCTCACTTTGGATTTAATTTTTTTTAGTTTTCCTAGAAAACTAAATTTTTAAGTGAAAACTGAGATTATTGATTTTTAGATCTTTTTTCTAATGTTTACAGTTAATGCTGTACAATTTCCTGTAAGCACTGCTTTCTCTGTATCTTACAAATTTTGATGTCATATTTTCATTTTCATTTAGTTAGAAATATCTCTTGAGGCTTCTTTGACCCATCTGTTATTTAGAAGTGTATTGTTTAATCTCCAAGTATGTATTTTGGGATTTTTCTGGCTATTTTTCTGCTGTTGATTTCTAGTTTAATTACATGTGGTCTGAGAGCATACCTTGTATGCTTTCTATTCTTTTCAATTTTTTAAGGTGTTCTTTGTGGCTCAGAAGGTGGTCTACTTTTTTTTTTTTTTTTTTTTTTTTTAAAGAAAAGCTGGCCAGGTGCGGTGGCTTATGCCTGTACTCCCAGCACTTTGGGAGGCAGAAGTGGGAGGATCACTTGAGGTCAGGAGTTTGAGACCAGCCTGGGCAACATATAGAGACTTCACCTGCACAACAAATTTTTGTAAAAGATTAGTTGGGTATGGTGGCATATACCTGTATGTGGCTGAAGTGGGAGGATTGCTTGAGCCCTGGAGGTTGAGGCTACATGAGCCATGATCGCACCACTGTACTCCAGCCTGGGCAACAGTGAAATTTTGTTCTCTCTTGAAAAGGAAAAAAAAGTTGATGACATAAAGTTCATTCATCTTTTTTGTATGTGACTTCAAAATAACTACTGATGGTTAAAAAAAAATCAGAATGATGCAACCCAAGTGTCCATCAATGGATGAATAGATAATATGTGGTGTATGAATACAATGGGCTACTGTTATTCAGCCTTAAAAAATAAGAAAATTCTGACACTGCTGTAACATGGATGAACCTTCAGATCATTATGCTAAATGAAAAAAGCCAGACACAAAAGGACAAATATTGCATGATTGCACTTATATGAGGCATCTGGAGTACAAGAGTCATAGAAACAGTAATTCAGTAATTAGAATAATGCTTGCCAGGGCCTATGAGGAGGAGGGAATGAGGAATTCATGTTTAATGGGTACGGAGTTTCATTTGGAAAAGATTAAAAAGTTATGGAGGTGGATGGTGGTGAGGGTTGCACAACAGTGTGAATGTACTTAATACCACTGAACTGTACACCTAAAAATGATTAAAATGGTACATTTTATGTTACATATGTTTTACAACAATTTTTACAGATGGAAAAAAATTATAAAAAACATCAGGATGGTGTTGACAGTGAAAAGGTTAAAGAGTTACTTTAAAAATTTACTTTATTCCAGTCGGGCGCAGTGGCTCACACCTATAATCCCAGCACTTTGGGAGACTGAGGCGGGCGGATCACCTGAGGTCGGGAGTTTGAGACCAGCCTGACCAACATGGAGAAACCCCATCTCTACTAAAAATACAAAATTAGCCAGGTGTGGTGGCGCATGCCTGTAATCCCAGCTACTTGGGAGGCTGAGGCAGGAGAATCGCTTGAACCTGGGTGGCGGAGGTTGCAGTGAGCCAAGATCTTGCCATTGCACTCCAGCCTGGGCAACAAGAGTGTAACTCCGTCTCAAAAAAAAATTTTTTTTTTTTTTTTTACTTTATTCCAAATGTTTATATTTACTTTAGGGCTTATGTGACCAGTTTAATTTTCATTTGTAATTGACTTGATAGAACACAGTATGTTCAGTTAAGATTTCTTATGGTGTGGTGAGGAGTAGGATTTTTATGTAAATAAGCCCAAAATTGTATATATGAGATTAATCTGATATTTGCAGAAGATATTCATGCATTAATGTAAGGACCACTCTGCTTATCATTTGACTGATTTGTAACAACATGGTTAGAAATCATCAAGGTGTTTGAGATCAAAGGATCTTCAGAGGTAATTTACTCCAATTCTTTTTTAAAAAATTAATAACTTGAGCCTCAGAGAAGTTAAATGACATTACCAAGTTCTGCTGTTAGTATAGTGACTTTATATTTACCTGAATCCAGGGCTTCTTAGCCGTAGTCTGTAATGTGTCCTAGTGTGCCTCTAGAATCTGGTCCTGTCAGCCCAAGTCTGTTAAATCAAATAAAACCAGGGCTTGGTGCTTCACCTTGTCTTCTGCCATACCACTGGGTTTCCTGTGGACCATGCAGATAATGATGATGGGCTCAGTGGGCTTGATAGTGATAACTCCTAAAGCAGCTGCATCTAAGTGCGGTTCTCAATCTGAGGAAGTTAAAAAAAAAATTAGTGACTAGAACCCACTTCTCAGGTACTCTGATTAAATAAATTTGTAGGGGAGTGATAGTTTTCACTTTTTTTTTTTTTGAGATGGAGTCTCGCTCTGTTGCCCAGGCTGGAGTGCAATGGTGCGATCTCAGCTTACTGCAACCTCTGCCTCCCAGTTTCAAGCGATTCTCCTGCCTCAGCTTCCTGAGTAGCTGAGATTACAGGTGCGTGCCACCATGCCTGGCTAATTTTTGTATTTTTAGTAGAGACGGGGTTTCACCATGTTGGTCAGGTTGGTCTTGAACTCCTAACCTTGTGATCTGCCTGCCTCAGCCTCCCAAAGTGCTGGGATTACAGGCGTGAGCCACTGTGCCGGGCCTTCACATATTTTTTGAAATAATAGGCCAGTTGCAGTGGTTCATGCCTGTAATCTCAGCACTTTGGGAGGCCAAGGTGGGCAGATCACTTGAGGCCAGGAGTTCAAGGCCATCCTGGCCAACATGGCAAAACCCCGTTTCTACTAAAAATACAATAAAATTAGCCGGGTATGATGGCACGTGCCTTTGGTCCCAGCTACTCTGGAAGTTGAGGCATGAGAATCGCTTTAACTTAGGAGGTAGAGGTCGCAGTGAGGCAAGATCGTGCCCCTGCACTCCAGCCTGGGTGACAGAGTGAGACTCCATCTCAAAAAAAAAAAAAAAAAAATCATATGCAGTAAAGGTGGAGAACTGCTGCCCAAAGGATCTATTAAACTATAGGTTCCCAAACCTGGCCAATTATCAAAATCCCTCAAGAAGGGGCAGTGGGATCTAAGGGACCCCATTGCTCTAGAGGAGATTAGTAGTCCAAGAGTGAGATGAACTGTTGGAAGTCCTCAAACTTCCAAACTATTAAAATAGAATAGTTTTGCTTCCTCAAAATAGAATAGTTTTCTTCCTCACTGATTTTTCTGTATTGATTAGAACCATAACAAGTGAATTAAACAACTACAAAATAGTTATGTGGGCAACAGACATTATTGTAATGAAGTTTGGCTCAGGCCTTGTAACACAATTGCTTTTTGGATTAAAAGTAAAAATATTAAATCGTGAGATTATGTGTAAGTTTTAAAAAATTGGTCTTGTATGAAAGTGTTGGGTTTTTCTTTGTTTTTGACTGGATTTGTTTTTAAGCAAGACAGAATATTTATATTGTTGGAGAGTCACAAAGGAGGTGTGTTTGTGGTCTTAAATGTGGAGACAGTGTGCCTTGAATGCCCTTTATCAGTCTGATTCAAGCCACCTGCAATCATGGATTTGAACTTTTTTTTTTTCCCTGAGATAGGGTCTCCCTCTGTTGCCTAGGCTGGGGTGCAGTGGTGTGATCTTGGCTCACTGCAACCTCTGGCTCAGCCTCTTGGAGTACCTGGGACTATAGGCACACAACATCATACCCAGCTATTGTATTTTTTTTTTTTTTTTTTTTTTTTACTAGAGACAGGGTTTCACCATGTTGCCCAGGCTGGTCTTGAACTCCTGAGCTCAAGCAACTCACCTGCCTTGGCCTTCCAGAGTGCTGAGATTATAGGCGTGAGCCACCATGCCCAGCCTTCACTTTATTTAAAAACCATAGTTTTTAAAAGCCACATTCCTACTGGGGAACACAGAGGTGGTTTCCAGTGTTTTCATTTGCAGGGCTGTAGTGATTGTTTTTGCACATGCCGCTTTATGTACATGTGCTGTGCCTTCTGGGACAGAGAGTGGACATTTTAAGTGTTTTATCGGTCCTGCTAAATTGTCTTTCAGCCAAACTGCTGCAGAGGTGATGGAGATGAGGTGGGTACTCAGGAGAATTATGCCCAGTGCTTGTGTACTAGTCACTGACCTGGAAACATTTTATTAAAAATGCTAGATTAGGTTAGTGATGTAAATACCAGGTGATAGTAACCAGAATAATTGTGTCAAAACATCAGGAATCATCAAGAGATGCCAGGCATGGTGGCTCATGCCTGTAATCTCAGCCCTTTAGTAGGAGGCCAGGGTGGGCAGATTGCTTGAGCTCAGGAGTTCAAGACCAGCCTAGCCAACATGGTGAAACCCTGTCTCTACTGAAAATACAAAAATTTGCTGGATGCAGTGGTACATGCATGTGGTCCCAGCTACTCAGTAGGCTGAGGCGGGAGGATCGCTTGAGCCTGGGAGGCAGAGATTGCAGTGAGCTGAGACTACACTACAGCCCGGGCAACAGAGTGAAACCCTGCCTCAAAAAAAAGAGAAAAAGAATCATCAAGAGAAAACTTAATTTGATGTGCTTTGCGTTTTCTTTGGTGCTTCATGTCAGTGTTAGAAACTGTAGGTTGTATATTTATTAATTTTTCCCCTATATTTGTTCAATTTGACTAAAATATTAACTCCAAATGCCTAGAATTTCAAAATACCTCTTTGTTATAAAGTATCAACTATTTCTTAGTCACCTTAAGCTCATAGTATTGTGTCATTGTAAAAGATCCGTTGTGAAAAATAATTTTTGTCAACATGAAAGGTCTTAATGTGTCTTCTAGTTTACATTTTGCATGGTCTTTTCATGTATTTATATAGTTGACATATATAGCTTTTTTTGTAAATACACTTTCCTATATGAACATGCCAAGGTTTACTTAAGCATTCTCTTATTCTTGGACATCTAAATTGCTTCTTATTTTCTATTGTAAATAAAGTGCTAGAAGCATCCTTCCTGAAAAGTTATTTACTTTTCACCTAGTATTTCCATCTGTATTCCTCAAAATAAGATTGCTGAGATTCATGTATGTTGCCAGAAAGATTGTGAGGTTTAACAGGGAATGAGGAAAACTTTTAACACTCAAGGTCTACCAAGTACAGCAAGTTTTATTTTACTTTTTTTTTTTTTTTTTGAGATGGGGTATTGCTAAGTTGCCTAGGCTGGTCTCAAACTGCTGGGCTCAAGCAATCCTTCTGCCTCAGCCTCCGGAGTACCTGGGATTATAGGTGTGCAGCACCACACCCGGCTTTCTTGTATTTTTATTTTTATTTTTATTTATTTATTTATTTTTGAGATGGAGTTTCACTCTTGTCACCCAGGCTGGAGTGCAATGGCCCAATCTCGACTCACCGCAACCTCTGCCTCCCAGGTTCAAGCGATTCTTCTGCCTTAGCCTCCCAAGTAGCTGGGATTACAGGCATGTGCCACCACACCCGGCTAATTTTTCTATTTTTAGTAGAGACGGGGTTCTTCCATGTTGGTCAGGCTGGTCTCAAACTCCTGACCTCAGGTGATCCACCCACCTGAGCCTCCCAAAGTGCTGGGATTGCAGGCGTGAGCCACGCGCCTGGCCGCTTTCTTGTATTTTATCTTGCTGTAGCGGTTGTGGGATTTTTGCCTGGTGTGTTCATTGGAGTGTGTGTGTGTGTTTTGAGATGTATGACTGTGTTGGTTGTGTTGTCATACTTTGAAGGTTCATTAATGTGCTAGTCTTTCTATTTTTCTTGTTATACTTAGTCACTTAAAAACCCTTTTTTTTTTTTTTGGAATTCTTATTTTTACAGTACTTTGAATTCCTGTTTTATTAATCACCTTCTTATCTGAAAGTGAAGTAATAGCGTACTTGGCACCACTGAATTAGAAAATTGTGTGTCCTTGGCCAGAAGATCACATACACAGGAACTAGATAAGTTGAGGGATTTAGCAGTTTCAGAAATGGGCATTTGTGTCTTCCAGTGGAGAAGCATCTGCAAAAGAATTGTGCAGATTTGGCCAGGCGCGGTAGCTCATGCCTGTAATCCCAGCACTTTGGGAGGCCGAGGTGGGCAGATCACCTGAGGTCAGGAGTTTGAGACCAGCCTGGCCAACATGGTGAAACCCCGTCTCTACTAAAAATACAAAATTAGCCAGGCGTGGTGGTGGGCGCCTGTAATCCCAGTACTTGGGAGGCTGAGGCAGGAGAATCACTTGAACCCTCGAGGCGCAGGTTGCAGTGAGCCAAGATCGCACCATTGCACTGCAGCCTGGGCGACAGAGCGAGACTCTGTCTCAAAAGAAAAAAAAAAAAAGAACCATGCAAATCTATTTAACTTTCCATAAAGAAAGACAGAACTCTGTAAGTTAGGGTAAATTTAAGGACATGTAACGTGCTCATTACGTTATTAGGAAAGTAATGGTGAAAAGGGTATTTTGACCTCGTGTGGCTTCTTAAAGATGATCTGTGAAAACAGCAAGGCCTGGAAGGGAGCTGAATTGGGCAGATGCAGATTTGTGGACTCTAGTGAACTGTGGAGAAAGCAATTGGGACTCCAGGATGAGAGCGTCTTAGGTTGGTGCAAAAGTAATTACGGTTTTGGACTGTGAATTTTAAATCACTATAACTAGGCTTAAATACATTTTTATTAATCATAATAGGAACCATTACAGTCAACACATTTTCGCCAACAAGAAATAAGTTTGTTTCTTCCTGTAGCACAAAAATCCGTGCTAAAGGATTTGTCAAACTCTTAGCATTTTCTGCATCCTGCTGGTTGTGGAAATGTTTTCCCTGCGAAAAGCTGTTGAGATGCTTGAAGAAGTGGTAGTCGGTTGGCGAGAGGTCAGATGAATATGGTGGATGAGGCAACATTTCGTAGCCTAATTTGTTCAACTTTTGAAGCGTTGTTTGTGTGACGTGAGGCCGGACGTTGTCATGGAGAAGAATTGGGCCCTTTCTGTTGACCAATGCCGGCTGCAGTTGTAGGAGTTTTCGGTGCATCTCATCAATTTGCTAAGCATACTTCTCAGACGTAATGGTTTTGCCAGGATTCAGAAAGCTGTACTGGATCAGACCAGCAGCAGACCACCAAACAGTGACCATGACCTTTTTTTTTTTTTTTTTTTTTTTTTTTTGGTCCAAATTTGGCTTTGGGAAGTGCTTTAGAGCTGCTTCTTGGTCCAGCCACTGAGCTGGTCATCGCCAGTTGTATAAAATCTACTTTTTGTCGCACGTCACAATCCGATTGAGAAATGATTCGTTGTTGTGTAGAATAAGAGAAGATGACACTTCAAAGTCATGATTTTTTTTTTTTAATTTTTGCTCAGCTCATGAGGCACCTACTTATCGAGCTTTTTCACCTTTCCAATTTGCTTCAAATGCCAAACGAGCGTAGAATTGTCAATGTTGAGTTCTTCGGCAACATCTCCTGTAGTTGTAATTGATGATTGCTCTCAATGGGTCATTGTCTGCTTCCAGTGGCCAGCCAGTATGCTCCTTATCTTCAAGGCTCTTGTCTCCTTTGCAAAACTTCTTGAAACACCACTGCACTATACGTTTATGAGCAGTTCCTGGGCCACATGGGTTGTTGATGTTGTGAGTTGTCTCTACTGCTTTACGACCCATTTTGAATTTGCTTTTCCTCTAACATCATTTCCATAGTCTAAAATAAACAGCAAGTAAGAAGTCATTAGCAAAAAAACATAAAGCAAGAAATGCCCATTAAAACGACGTGTAACATAACCACATTGAAGAAAGTATTCCAGTATCAAACAGCAACTTCTAACAATGCAAAACTGCAATTCCTTTTGCACCAACCTAATACATTAAAAACTCTTAATGCTTTAAATAAGTAGTGACCCTGGGATTCCTAGATCCCTTGTGGGTCCTGATGTAACGTGGTCTGCAAATGTTTTCAGTATTCATAAATGTGAACAATTTGCTTGTTAACTAAAATATGAAGTTGTGTTTTGGGTTTGTGTGGGTCATCCATTCTCATAACGTCTAAGTCTTCTTTTTATTGACTTAGAGTCTTCCAGTCCTCTTATTTTGCTTGGTGGTAGCATGTACAAGATAAAAGTTCAGGCACAATAATCTATTCAGTGGCTGTAATGGCAGCTTGTCTGCCTCTTTTTTTTTTTTGTAACAGCATTGAGATATAATTCACCCATTTAAAGTGGGTGAATTATATCTTTCATGTTTTAATGTATTCCTAGAGTTGTGCAACCATCACCAGAATAAGTTGTAGAACATTTTCATCAACCCAAAAAGAAACTTTGTATTCATTAGTTGTTCCTCCTCATTTCTCCCCTAACCTCCCAGCACTAGGCAACCATCAGAATACTTTTTGTCTCCACGGATTTGACTGTTTTGGACATTTCATATTAATGGAATGTACAATACAGTAGTATAATACATTAATTTTGGAGGGCCAAAATTAATGGCCTTCGATGTCTGCCTTTTTTCGCTTAGAATAATGTCTTCCAGGTCCATCTGTGTTACAGCATGTATCATTACTTTATCCTTATAGCATGTATCATTACTTTATCCTTTACGTGGCTGGGCAATATTCCATTGTATGGTTATACCATGTTTTGTTTATCTATTCATCAGTTGATGGACATTTAGGTTGTTTTCCATTGACTATTAAGAGTAATGCTGCTGGCCGGGCGCGGTGACTCACGCCTGTAATCCCAGCACTTTGGGAGGCTGAGGCGGGTGGATACGAGGTCAGGAGATCGAGACCATCCTGGCTAGCACAGTGAAACCCCGTCTCTACTAAAAAACAAAAAATTAGCCGGGCCTGGTGGCAGGCGCCTGTAGTCCCAGCTACTCAGGAGGCTGAGGCAGGAGAATGGCGTAAACCCGGGAGGCGGAACTTTCAGTGAGCCAAGATCGTGCCACTGCACTCCAGCCTGGGCGACAGAGCGAGACTCCATCTCAAAAAAAAAAAAAAAAGAGAGAATAATGCAGCCATCATGCTTGAGGGTTTTTTTGTTTTGTTTTGTTTTGCTTTGCTTGGGGGGGAGTGGAGGGCACAGTCTTGCTCTGTTACGCAGGCTGGAGTGCAGTAGGCTTACTGCAGCCTCCTCCGCCCCCTGGTTCTAGTGATTCTTGTGCCTCAGGCTCCTGAGTATCATGCTGCAATTTTTGTGTGAGCATACATTTTTCATTTCTCTTGGGTCAATATCTAGGAGTATCCCTACTTTTGGTTCTGAGTGTTAATTGAGCCCGTTGTGTTCTCACATTCCCTGTACTTACATGGAAATAGTGCTTTGCCTAAAAAGAAAAATAAAAGACCTGATTGCGCAGGCGAGTGAGAAGGAGAGAGACGCGCTAGGGTTATTTCCACCCTGATACTCTTTGGGTAGTCTTGGTATGACTAGCAAAGAAGCAAGCTCCAAGTTGTAGTTTGCTTCCAAGTTTCTGGCTTCTGTTGGAATTTCTGCATCTTAGTAATGACAATTTTCAGTTACTTGCAGTAAGTAAATTATCAACCAATCTTACTCTGTATTACTAGCCTAGTAGGAATTTACTTGTATATCGAGAGGAATGCTGCAGCTTTTACCTTACTTCTAATGGGGATTAATGCTTACTTAACTTGCAGTTTTGGAGGCAAGTACAAAGTACAGGACCAATTATGGTCTTGAAGTGAGAGAGAAGTCTGACTAGTGAATGGTGATTGGCAACTCCAGTTGACTGTTCATGGTATCTTAGATCTGTGAGGAGAGAGGAGGGAAGGAAAGTTCAAGCTGGTCTTTATGGTAAGTTCTGGAACATTTCCCTGTGTCAGTGGGTCATCTGTTCATTCACTGTGTAAAATAGCTGAGGGAAGTTTTAATTTACATGCTTCCTCATTGTGTAAACCTTTGATTTTTAGTGATTTCAGAGTTTGTTTTAATAATTATGTAACACGTGAAGAGGATACGGAGTAACATATCGAACCTCCGGTTACCTTCCACTGGGATTTGATACATTTGATTTCCTTTATTCCCTCCTTCCTTCCCTTCCTCCCTCTCTCTTTTCTTAAGGAATGCAACTACTCAGATTCACCTGCACACTCTTGGCATACCTCTCACTCCCCCTCACCCCCACTTCCTCAGAGGTGACCTGTCCTCAGAGGCAAATGTGTGCCCTTTCCATCTGCGCTTTTATGCTCTCATCTATGTTTACATCTATTAGTACACTATTGTCTGTATTTTTAAACATTACATAAATGGTGTAATTTTTACTTTTAATTCTGTAGTGGTGTTTCTCAAATTAAATTCTGCACAAAACTTTTATAGATATCCAGTGTTAGCTTAACGTTTTTCTTATTGTGGTAAAATACACATAAGATAAAATTTACCATTTTAGCCATTTTTAAGTTTACAAGTCAGCGGCATTAAGTACATTCACAGTGTTGGATAACCATCACCATTGTCCATTGCCAGAACTTTTCATCATCTTAAACAGAAACTCTATACTCATTAAACAATAGTTTATCACTCCTTCCCTGCAACTAGATGCTGGCAATCACCATTCTACTTTGTATCTCTATCAATTTGCCTATTCCATCTAAGTGGAATCCTACATATTTGTCGCTTTGTTTCTGGCTTTTTTTTCTTCTTGTGATGCTTTGTTTTAATTATGTTCCTGGCTTTCTTCATCTAGCAGGCTGATTCCAAGGTTCGTCCATGTGGTAGCTTGTATCACTTTAATTCTTTTAGAGATAGTTAATATTACGTTGTTTGTATATACCACATTTTGTTTTTTCATTCAACCTTGATGGACATTTGGATTGTTTCCCCCTTTACCTGTTGTGAATAATGCTGCTGTGAACATTGATAACCGAATATTTGTTTGAATCTCTGATTTCAGTTCTTTTGGTTCGATACCTAGGAGTGGAATTGCTGGATCATATGATAATTCTATGTTTAACTCTTTGAGGGATGGCCAGGCTTTTCCACCATAGCTAAATCATTTTATCTTCCCACAAGCAAAGTTCAAGGGCTCCAATCTCTCCCCATCATGTCCTCTGCACTTGTTTTTTTTGAGATGGAATCTCAACTCTGTTGCCCAGGCTGGACAGCAGTGGCATCATCTTGCCTGACCTCAAGTGGCACCTGCCTTGGCCTCCCAAAGTGCTAGGATTGTAGGCGTGGGCCACTGCACTCTGCCAATTTTTTAATTTTTATTTTCATTTATTTTTCTTTTTTTAATTTTTAATTTTTTTATTTTTTGAAGGGATAAGGTCTCACTTTGTTGCCCAGGCTGGTCTTGAACTCCTGGCTTCAAGCAATCCCCCTACCTCGGCTTCTCAGAGTGCTGAGATTATAGGTGTAAGCCCCTGCACATGGCCTTTACTCTCTTGATAGTGCCCTCTGATGCACAAAAGCTTTCAATTTTGATGAAGTTTATTTTTTATCTTGTTACATGTACATTTGGTGCCATATATCTAAGAGACCATTGCCAAATGCAGTGTCATGAAGCTTTCCCTCACTGTTTTCTTTCTGCAGTTTTATGATTTTAGCTCC
This sequence comes from Pongo pygmaeus, assembly GCF_028885625.2. Lineage (NCBI taxonomy): Eukaryota > Metazoa > Chordata > Mammalia > Primates > Hominidae > Pongo > Pongo pygmaeus. Next base: position 47,264,153 of record NC_072391.2, read on the forward strand.
TAAGTTTAGGTCTTTGATCCATTTTGAGTTAATTTTTGTATACAGTTTAAGAGTTAAACTTGATGCTCCGGGCGCAGTGGCTCACGCCTGTAATCCCACTACTTTGGGAGGCCGAGGCAGATGGATCACCTGAGGTCAGGAGTTTGAGACAAGCCTGGCCAACATGCCGAAACCGTGTCTGTACTAAAAATACAAAAATTAGCCAGGCATGGTGATGCATACCTGTGGTCCCAGCTACTCGGGAGGCTGAGGCAGGAGAATTGCTTGAACACAGGAGGCGGAGGTTGCAGTGAGCCGAGATTGTGCCACTGCACTCCAGCCTGGGCGACAGAGCAAGACTCCATCTGGGCAGGGGGGAGGAAAAAGTCAAACTTGAGTCTTTAGCCTATGGATATCCAGTTTTCCCGTCACTACTTGTTGAGAAGACTATCCTTTCTCATCTATGAATGGTCTTGGTACCCTAGCTGAAGTTATTTTTATCATTATGTTACTTAGGAATGCACATAAGGCCTGGCACAGTGGCTCATGCTTGTAATTGCAGCACTTTGAGAGGTCAAGGTGGGAGGATTCCTTGAGCCGAGGAGTTTGAGACCAGCCTGGGCAATATAGCAGCAAGACCCCATCTCTATATTTTAAAAAAAGAAGAAAAAAAAACCTCTGACACATAAAATATTTAAACTTGTATGCATTCTTTTCTTTCTTTATTTTTTAAAAATTGAGACAGCAGCTTACTCTGTTACCCAGGCTGGTCTCGAGCTCCTGGGCTCAAGCAGTTCCTCTCACTTTGGCCTGAAATGCTGAGATGACAGGTGTGAGCCGCTACACCTGGCCTGCTTAGAGATTATAAAAAGAAAATAAGTTTACAAATTAAAGACAGATAAAATGACAAAATCGGTAAAATTAAAATTACTTTTATGGAGCCGATGTTGTTTATTCCAATTGCTCCTCTCATTATGAATATGGTATTGTTGCTGTGGCAGATTTGGAGGCTGTGGCAGATTTGGAGGCTTTGGCAGATTTGGAGGCTTTGGCAATGGCTTCTGTTACCTTGCCATGAGGTAACTCAGTTCCCTCATCACTTTTCTCTGAGAACTATAAAACCTTGGAGGGGTGCCCTCTGCCCTTCGCTTGGCATGTATATTATGCAGGGATCAGTTCTTACTCTGTTCTTGACTGTTAGTACAAATGAGTTAAAATCCTATTGTTTGGCCTTAGCCTGATGGTAAACACAACAGCACACGTGGGCCATGAAATCCCTGGGCAGCTATGTGTTTCTAGGGAAGCATCTCAATGAGCCAGAACAGGCTTATACTAATGTTTTAGTGTAATTTTGAAATGAAAACACAGCATTTAAAAATTCTTATAGAGAATGTATAGACCTTGAGAAGTGTTAGCAGACCCCAGTTTACGACATGTCTCAATATTACGAAACATTGCTTTATTGCCTATCCTGCTTGTACATTTAATTTTTTCACCCAATTTTAAACAACTTGGGTACTGTGGCCTGTGCCTGTATTCCCAGCTACTAGGGAGGCTGAGGCAGGAGGATTGCTTGAGCACAGGACTTCGAGGGCTATAGTGAGCTGTGATTGTGCCTGTGAATAGCCATTATGCTCCAGCCTGGGCAACGTAGCAAGACCCTGAGACCCTGAGTTTTTAAAAAACAAAACAAGATACATGCTGACATTTCTAGTTTGGCAGGCAGAGCTTGTTCTGCTCCCCACTCTCCCTTTTCCCATAGTAATCATTTATAGGACATCTCACTGTTGTCTACTCTGTGTTGCCTCTGCTTCCCTGCGTGGTAGATCTAGGAATCTTAGGATTTCTTAGTTTTAGCTGGTGATGCGTATCTTTTTCTTAATTCCATTGTAACTTCAGCTTTTCTTATTGCTTATAAGAAGGCTGTTTCCATTGAATACAAACAAAATAAAAGCTTTTATTCTTAATCTTAGAGATAGGATGTTTGTATTTAAAAATAATTGTGCTGTCAAAATTCTGTCAAGTTGGCTTTTACCACATTAGTTTTTTTTAATGTCGTTTATATGACCCTGGAGTACCTTGTCTTCTCACTGTTAAATTCTCAACTGAGTTGTCCCTATTTAAAGTGTGAGACTGTGCCAGTTTGATTTTAAAATATTGCAAGTGCGTTATGGCAAGATAGAACTGCAAAGAAAGAACCTGCATGTCCCATTGATTATAAATGCTTTTGGCACTTGTTTCTACTTTTTCCTAATGTTTTTTGAGGAAAGAACCTCCAACTGTCCAGACAGGTCTGGGGGCAAATGACCAAAACATGAACTGAGGCCCTGGGCTGTCTCCGTGAGGATATCCCCTCTATTCTCTCTGAAATGTCCCAGCATGTGGTGCATTTCTTGTTAGTGTGGACTCCTCTGTATATAACACACATTATTTATCTTCTGTGCATAACATGAAGTAATGCCCTAATGCAATTCCAGGATGTAGTTCAGCATTTCTATAAAAATACAGTGTTTTTCCACATTTGCATCAAAAAATAACCAGATAATTATATTTATTAAGAAAATAGTATTTTTGGCTGGGTGTGGTAGCTCACGTAATCCCAGCACTTTGGGAGGCCGAGGCAGGCAGATCACTTGAGGTCAGGAGTGAGGCAGGCAGATCACTTGAGGTCAGGAGTTCGAGACCAGCCTGCCAACATGGTGAAACCCCATCTCTACTAAAAATGCAAAATTAGCCAGGTGTAGTGGTGCATGCCTGTAATCCTAGCTACTCAGGAGACTGAGGCAGGAGAATCGCTTGAACTCGGGAAGGGGAGATTGCAGTGAGCTGAGATTGTGCCACTGCACTCCAGCCTAGGCAACAGAGTGAGACTCTGTTTCAAAAAAAAAAAAAAAAAGAAAAAGAAAGAAAGAAAGAAAATGTATTTTTGGTATTTGTTTTCACAAACTAGAGCATTTATGTGAAATAACATTGCTAGTATTGATGATTATACCATAGTATAATACTTAGTTCTTCAGTGATGTATCTCTGCTGATCAGCTACATGATATCTACTTGAGCTGTTGGATTTTTTTTAAGAACAGTGCATTTTTGAATGCTTTTGAAAAATTGTAGTAAAATACGTAAAACATAACATTTACCTTGTAACCATTTTATTGGTACAATTCAGTGACATTAAGTACAGTCCCAGTGTAGTGCAACCACTGTTACTGTCTAGTTTCAGAACGTTTTAGCCCCACATGGATACCCTGTACCTGTTGAACATTCAGTCCTCGTGGCCCAATAATCTTCTTTATGTCTGTATAGATTTGCCTATTCTGCATATTTTATATAAATGGAATCATGTCTTTTGTGTCTGGCTTCTTTTACTTAACATAGTATTTTCAAGGTTCATCCATGTTGCAGCATGTTTCAATACTTCATTCCTTTTTATGTCCATTGTATGGATATACCACATTTCGTTAATGACAATTCTTTTGGGTAGCTACATTTTAAAACATTATAGTAAAATACATATAGCATACAGTTTACTATCTTAACCATTTAAGCCTGCAGTTCAGTGGCATTAAATACATTCACATTACTGTGCAATTATCACCACCATCTGTTTGCAGAAATTTTTCATCTCCTCCATTTGAAACTCTGTATACATTAAACATGAACTCTCCCTTCTCCCCTTCCTCCAGCCCTGGCAGCCACCGTTCTACATTTTTATCTTTCTGACAGAGATTTTATTACGCTAGGTACCTCACATAAGTGAAATCAGCCGGTATTTATCCTTTTGTGACCAGCTTATTTCATTAGCTTAATGTCCTCAAGGTTTATCCATGGTGTAGCATATGTCAAAATTACTTTCCTTTTTAAGGTGGAATAATATTCCATTGTATGTATATGTCACAATTTGTTTCTCCATTTATCCATCACTGGACATTTGGGTTGCTTTCACCTATCGGCTATCTTGAATCATGTTGCTGTAGCTGTACAAGTATCTATTTGAGTTCCTGCTATCAGTTCTTTAAGTATATGCCCAGAAGTGGAATTGCTGGATCCCGTAATTCCGTGTCTGGTTTCTTTGAGGAACTGCCATGCTGTTTTCCACACAGCTGTACCATTGTACATTCCCCCCAGCAATGTATGAGGGCTCTGATTTCTTCACATCCTTGCTAACACTTAGTATTTTTTTGATAGAATAGCCATCCTAATGGCTACTTTTAAAGTATGTTTAACATTATTTATTTATATTTAAATTTTTTTGTGGAGATGGCATCTTACTATGTTGCCCAGGCTGGTCATGAACTCCTGGGCTCAAGCAATCCTCCTGCTTCAGCCTCCCAAAGTGTTCGGATTACAGGCGTGAGCCACCATGCCCAGCTCAAATTTAAATATATAACTGAACACATAGCAGCTACCACCAAGCCTTAAAAAAAATCATTAATAGGCCAGGCGCAGTGGCTCATGCCTGTAATCCCAGCACTTTGGGAGGCCGAGGCGGGCAGATCACCTGAGGTCGGGAGTTCAAGACCAGCCTGACCAACATGGAGAAACCCTGTCTCTACTAAAAATACGAAATTAGCCGGGCATGGTGGCACATGCCTGTAATCCCAGCTACTAGGGAGGCTGAGGCAGGAGAATCACTTGAACCTGGGAGGCGGAGGTTGCGGTGAGTCGAGATCACACCATTGCACTCCAGCCTGGGCAACAAGAGCAAAACTCCATCTCAAAAAAACAAACAAACAAACAAAATATATATATCATTAATAGGCCGGGCATGGTGGCTCACGCCTGTAATCCCAGTGCTTTGGGAGGCCGAGGTGGGCGGATCACTGGGGTCAGGAGTTCGATACCAGCCTGGGCAACGTGGTGAAACCCTGTCTCTACTAAAAATACAAAAATTAGCCATGCATGGTTGTATGCATCTGTAATCCCAGCTACTCGGGAGGCTGAGGCTGGAGAATGGCTTGAATCTGGGAGGTGGAGGCTACAGTGAGCTGAGATCACACTCCAGCCTGGGTGACAGAGCAAGACTCTGTCTCAAAAAAAAAAAAAAAAAAAAAAAAAAAATTAATAAATGTGATCTTTTTTTTTCCTATACAACAAGTTGTCAAGCAAGTATGACCTTCTTAATTGACCCTTTGACATGAACTGGGATGAGATCGTGGAGGATGTTGAGGAGACAGTTGTTACCATAGTGCGCTTCTAAAAACTTTAATTCTATAGATTTCTTTAAATTTTTTAAAAATTATTATGAGTACACAATAGGTGCATCTATAGATTTCATTACCCTCAAATAAATGTACAAGACAATGCAGAGAAATACACAGTGTAACTTGGTAGACTTGACCTATCAAGTTATTCTTGAATATATTATGGAGCCTGTGTATTACCAGGGGCAGCAAACTTTTCCTGTAAAGATAGTTGTTTTCAGCTTTGTTGAATCTGTGGTCTCTGTCTTAACTACAACTGAGAAAGCCATCGACAATATGTAGATGAATGTACATGACTACTCTAATAAAACTATACACTGTAATTTGAATTGCACATAATTTTCATGTGTCCCCTGTATAATTCTTGTTTTGACTTCTTTTCAACCATTAAAAAATGTAAAAACAGGCCAGGCGTGGTGGCTCATGCTTGTAATCCCAGCACTTTGGGAGGCTGGGTGGATTGCTGGAGCCCAGGAGCTTGAGATCAGCCTGAGCAATGTGACGAAACCCTGTCTCTACAAAAAATTAGCTGGGCATGGTGTTATGTGCCTGTGGTCCCAGCTACTTGGGAGGCTGAGGTGGGAGGATTGCCTGAGCCCAAGGAAGTCAAGGCTACAGTGGTTTGTGCCACTGCACTCTAGCCTAGGTGACAGAGTGAGACCCTGTCTCAGTGAATGAATGAATACATTATTAGCTTGTGGACTATACAAAAATCAGAGGCTGGAGGTGAGCTGGGTATGGCCATTGGGTATGGTTTGCTGACTTCTGGTAGAGAGGAATTAGGAGATGTTAAAGGTGGTGGAACTGTCTGATACTTGCGTTCTTTTAGAAATACTTTGGAGTTAGCTTTTTGGTTCAGGTAAAGGACCAGAGGGTTAGGAGAGTCAGGCTGGTAAAGGGGAGTGGTGGGCCCATAGCAGCAGTTCCTGTATTTTTTTTTTTTTTTTTTTTTTTTTTTGTGAGACGGAGTCTTGCTCTGTCGCCCAGGCTGGAGTGCAGTGGCACGATCTCGGCTCACTGCAACCTCTGCCTCCTGGGTTCAAGCGATTCTCCTGCCTCAGCCTCCCGAGTAGCTGGGACTACAGGCACCCACCACCACGCCCGGCCAATTTTTTTCTATTTTTAGTAGAGACGGGGTTTCACCATGTTTGCTAGGATGGTCTCGATCTCCTGACCTCGTGATCCGCCTGCCTCGGCCTCCCAAAGTGTTGGGATTACAGGTGTGAGTCACCGTGCCTGGCCAGGTCCTGGAGTCGTTAAGAGGAGGTGTGTCTGATGTGACAATGGTTGGTTGGACAAAAGCCTGGGCATGTTGTCACCTTCCATAAGTGTTTGTGGGAATGTAGGTAATGAGGAGGAGTAATTCCTGAAGGATGAGGATGAGGGTGGTGGCTGCCATAGGAAGTGATCACCGTTTTGGCAGACCTGTCTTAGAATAATGACCGTCATACTCTCTCATTGCCCTTGTGAACTCATGAAGTCCCATAGCTGCTAAAGCTGAAGGTCAAGTGGGGACTTCCCAGCCACTGGGCTTAGCACCCCACAGAGCTGTGGAGTGGGCATTAATGTCCCTGTTTTATAGATGCAGAGACTGAGAATGAGGACTGTTGGTAACTTTTGAAAGTGCACTCAGCTAGAAAAGTCTGAGCCAGGATTTCAAGTCCCATGGCTTTACCTCTGTGGTCCTAATGGTTGGTGTGTTCAAGTGAGATCTGTTTTTTTCACATTTCATTTTGATTATTTATTTTCATGCATTTTTTTTCTTTTTTGAGACACTATCTTCTCTCTTTTCTTTTTTCTGTTCTGTTCTTTTCTTTTTTTCTTTTTTTTTTTTTTGTGAGACGGAGTCTCGCTCTGTCGCACAGGCTGGAGTGCAACGGTGCAATCTCAGTTCACTGTAACCTCTGCCTCTCGGGTTCAAGTAATTCTCCCATCTCAGCCTCCTGAGTTGCTGAGATTACAGGCACCTGCCATCTTGCCTGGCTAGTTTTTGTATTTTTGTAGAGACGGGGTTTCACCACGTTGGCCAGGCTGGTCTTGAACTTCTGACCTCAGGTGATCCACCCGCCTCTGCCTCCCAAAGTGCTGTGATTATAGGCATGAGCCACCATGCCTGGCCATTATTTTTTTCTTTCTTTTTCTTTTTTTCAGGTTCATTGAATTTGCTTTGAGACAGGGTCTTGCTCTGTTGCCCAGGCTGAAGCGCAGTGGTGCAATCATGGCTCACTGGAGCCTCAATTTCCTGGGCTCAAGCGATACTTGCACCTCAGCACCCCTCCACCCCCACCTGCTCCTTTCCCCCGCAGTAGCTGGAACTACAGGCGCTAGCCACCGTGCTTGGCTAATTTTTTTTTTTTTTTTGAGACTGAGTCTCGCTCTGTCGCCCAGGCTGGAGTGCAGTGGCGCGATCTCGGCTCACTGCAAGCTCCGCCTCCTGGGTTCACGCCATTCTCCTGCCTCAGCCTCCCCAGCTGGGACTACAGGCGCCCGCCACCATGCCCGGCTAATTTTTTGTATTTTTTAGTAGAGACGGGGTTTCACCGTATTAGCCAGGATGGTCTCGATCTCCTGACCTTGTGATCCACCCGCCTTGGCCTCCCAAAGTGCTGGGATTACAGGCATGAGCCACCGCACCCGGCCTGGCTAATTTTTTAAATTTTTTTGTAGACTGGGTTTCCCTACACTGCCCAGGCTTGTTTAATTGATTTTCTATGTGATCTTAGGGAAATCGATTATTTCCCATAAACATTTTTTAATTAGAAGTTAAATTCTGCCTAGTTTGATTCACAGGATTATTGTGGATGACTGAAACAGAGAATAGGTAAGAGCTTCTTTGAAAAATATGAAGTACCATACAGAAGTTAGATGCTTTGTCCTGGTGATACCCCTTCAAAGCACAGCTAAGGAAATGTGGAAGGCACTCTTATCACATCATATAGCTTTGAAAGCCTAGCATTGAAAGTACGAACTTGATTCTTTTGGAGAAATCCTTTGGCTCTCAGTGAGTTTACTTTCTATTAATGACTGTGTTAAGCGGAATGAAAACTGAAAGAGGGAAGGGGAGGAAGTCAGAATTAAACAGGAAGAGTGAGCCCATAGCAGAGTCCAGATTTAGACCCCAAGCTACTTGGAATGATACTGGACAATTATGGGTGTGTTTAGTGATGGCCCTGAGTCGTGAAAACAAAAGGAGGCTTTAAATTATGTCTGGCTTAGTAGTATAGCATATTTTTATCGTTATTCAAGTTTTAGCATGTAAAGAGGAAAGTGTGCAGTACTTATGCATATCATTTTCTATTAATGAAACTAAATGAGGCCTCTTTAAAATTATCAGCGTTCACAATATCTTCCAAAAGACATGTAAATGTATAAAGGTATAAAAAATATACATATAAATTTTACAATTTGGTGAGCTATATAGTAGATCTCTTATTTTGTCCATAGATCTTAAAGATCTTATACTGTATTCAGGAATAAAGATAACTTTAGTGGGAGTCCCTTACAGGGTTAATGAGTAAGCATTATTTTGATAAAGTGCTGTGTTGTCTACAATAGATATAGTAGAAATACTCTTGGAATAGTAATCATCCCAGGCCCTACTTTGGAGCGGAAGAAATAGTCAATGTAGAACTTTACAGTACATTGTACACAGATGTGCCTGCTAATAACTTCTGTAGACAGAAAAGTTTAAGAGAAATTAGGTGGTAAATGCAACATATGTATCTAAATAAATTTGGTCTGAGGGATTTCATAAGATGAAACAGTACATAGTCCAGAAAATTTTTATACTCAAAGAATTATAGAAAATATCTTAAATGTTTTCAGTTTTGTGCATATCCAGAAAATGTCATCCTGTGATCTGCTGGTTGGCAGCCCAATGGCAGTATTAGATGTATTGTTTTTATTTTGTTTTGTTTGCTATTTATTTGGTTAAGAGTTACCTAATTAGGAGTGTGAAAAAATATATATTTATTGTAGTAGTGGGATTTTGTTTGACTTAAAACGTTTTTGTTGTTACCACAATATGAGTGCCTTGTTTGTGAAATTTGTTTGCTGGGAAGCCATATACTTAGAGTAGCTTTTAGTTTATCATTATCATCATCATCATCATCATCATCATCTCCTTCATCATGAAAGGAAGAAGCTACCAATGTTGCTTTATTCTGCAAAAAATATAATAGATGCTTGTTGAAAGTATGGAGTGAAATCTTAAATCTGTTAAAAAGAGTACAACTGGCCAGGGGTAGTGCCTCATGCCTGTAATCCCAGCACTTTGGGAGGCCAAGGTGGGCAGATCGCTTGAGCCAGGAGTTTGAGACCAGCCTGGGCAACATGGTGAAATCCTGTCTCTACAAAAAATAAATAGACAAAAATTAGCTGGGTGTGATGGCATGCAACTGTAGTCCCAGCTACAGTGGGGCTGAGGCAGGGGGATTGCTTGAGCCCGGGAAATAAAGGCTGCAGTGAGCTATGGTCGTGCCACTGCACTCCAGTGTGGGTAACAGAACGAGACCCTGTCTCAAAAAAAAAAAAAAAAAAATAGTACAACTTTAAGCAGGATGTGGGCACATGCCCGTAGTCTCAGCTACTTGGGAGGCTAAGGCAGGAGAGTCACTTGAGCCCAGGAGCTTGATGCTGCAGTGAGATGTGATTGTGCCACTGCCCTCCAGCCTGGGGATGATAGCAAGACCCCATCTCTTAAAAAAAAAAGAGTACAACAACCTTTGGTAAGCTTGGAATATAAAGGTGTTTCCTTAACCTGTTAAAGAGCTGATAAAGAGTGGTACTTTCAAACCAGTACACATTATGTGAAACACTAGAGACACTTCGCATTTGTTAAGAGAAAAACCTTAGCCAAATTAAATTTAAGTTTTTTTTGGAGACAGAGTCTTGCTTTGTCACCCAGGCTGGAGTGCAGTGGTGCAAGCACAGCTCACTGCAACCTCCACCTTCTGGGTTCAAGTGATTTTTCCTGCCTCAGCCTCCTGAGTAGCTGGGACTACAGGTGTGCACCACCATGCCTGGGTAATTTTTGTATTTTTTGTAGACATGGGGTTTTGCCATGTTGCCCAGGCTGGTCTTGAACTCCTGGGCTCAAGCAATCTTCCTGCCTGGGCCTCTGAAAGTGCTGGGATTACAGGCCTGAGCCACCATGCCATTTAATGGTTTAATTGAGCAAAGAATGATTTGCAAATTGGGCAGCCTCCGGAGCCAGAGTAGGTTCAGAGAGATTCCAGCACAGCCATGTGGTGGAAAAAGATTTATGAATGGAAAGAGGAAAGTGATGTACCGAAAACGGAAGTGAGGTACAGAAACAGCCAGATTGGTTACAGCTCTGAATTTGCCTTATTTGAACACAAGTTGAGGTTTGTACAGTTGGCCACCTTTGATTGGCCAAAAGTAGGTTACAGTCTGTTTACATCTCCATTTTGGTTATAGTTCATTATGGACAGAAAAACCTGTAGGTCAAACTTAAAATATGTAAGGAGACAGTTTTAGGCTAAACTTGATTTAACACATTAAATCCATAACAAGACAGGATGCCTGCCCTCACCATGTTATTTGATCTTATTTTAGTAATTCTAGCCAATGTAGTAGGGCAAGAAAACTGCCTGCTTGGTTACAAAATAAACATACAAAAGTCAGTATCTGTAATATGTGACAGAAAATACAATTAGAAAAAAAAAAGCCGGGCACAGTGGCCCGTGACTGTAATCCTAGCACTTTGGGAGGCCAACGTGGGTGGATCTTTTGAGCTCAGGAGTTCAAGACCATCCTAGGCAACATGGCAAAACCCCTTCTCTACAAAAAATACAAAAAAATTAGCCAGATGTGGTGGTGTGCTCCTGTAGTCCCAGCTACTTTGGAGGCTGAGGTTGGAGAATCATTTGAACCTGGGAAGCACAGTTTGTAGTGAGCTGCGATCACGCCACTGCACTCCAGCCTGGGTGACAAAGTGAGACTCTGTCTAAAAGAAAAGGAAAGGAAAGAAAAAGAAAAAATAATTTCACTTACTAGAGCATCAAATCCCTAAGATAATTTAGAGCAAAGCCAGAAAAGTGAAGAAAATATAAAAGTCTTTACAGTGGGTTGCATTTAAAAAAAAAACTTGAAGATATCAGATCAACTCATTAATGTGTTAATTAATGTAATTTAACTTAAAATCCCACTGATTTTTTTGTGGGGAGGGTGGGAGAGTCATTTGTTAAAATGATTCTAAAGAGCATCTGGAAGAATAAACAGGCAAGAATAGCCAAGAACATTTTGAAAACTAAAGATGAGTTTGGAAGACGATTGGTTTTGTACTATCAACTACTTATAGATTTTACATGAATTTTAAAGGGTAATCTGAGCCCTCGAATAGACAGAAATAGCCATAGATCTGAAAGAACACTTAAGACCTGATCCAGCTATCCATAAGAGTATATATAATCAAAGTCTTTGTGTGTGAATCAGGAGTCTTTCAGGTGCAAGGTAAATAAACTCATAATTGCTTACGCAAAGGTGGTATTTGCTTTAGTAACTCCAGAGAAAGCTCAAGTGCCTGTCTCTCCCCTGACTTTGATTCTTTTTGGGGTTGGCTCCATTCTCTCCTGTTGCTAATGGCTTCCTTTGTGCAGCCAGAGGAAAGGAGGCGTGGTTTTTTGATACTTCCAGGCTTCTATTTTTATAGCTCGAGATCAAAGAGGGAAGTGACCTTCCTTAGAGTCAGTGTGTAAAGTCCTAAGGAAGATACCACATGGGGTGCTGGGGCCATGTGCCCATCCCTGGCCCATGACCATGGGGATGCTACACTAACTGGGGGCCACCCATGGTTGTTCCTGCCCTGAACTGCCAGCTGGCTTTGCAGTGCAGCCTCACCAGAATCACATGGAATTGTATCGATAGGAGTTGTTTCCCAAAGAAAGTGTGCGGGGTGGTAGAATTACTAGCGGGGGAGTAAGGGGACAGGCCATTGGGCATACTGGAGCAGCATTTACTCAGTCATTGAGAAAAGGATGGAACATTCAATAAAGGGTGCTGGTCACATTTGTGCTCTAAAAATTTTGTGTTTCACCTATTAATTTATCCCTCCCCTTAGCCCCTGGCAAACACTGATCTGTTTACTGTCTCCATAGTTTTGCCTTTCCCAGAACGTCATGCCCTTGGAATCATACAGCATGTAACCTTTTCAGATTGGCTTCTTTTACCTAGTAGTATGCATTTAGGATTCCTTCATGTCTTTTCCTGGATTGATAGCTCATTTCTTTTTAGTCCTGAATAATATGCCATTGTGTGGATGTACCACAGTTGATCCATTCACCTACTGAAGGTCATTTTGGTTGCTTCCAAGTTTTGATAATTCAAAAAAATTTTTTGAGACAGGGTGTCATTGTGTTTTCCATACTGGTCTCCTGAACACCTGGGCCCACATGAACCCATCTCCTCAGCCTCCTGGGTAACTGGGATTACAGCTATACACCACCGTGCCCAGTGTGACAATTATGAATAAGGCTGCTTTAAACTTCTGTGTAGGTTTTTTTGTGTGTGGACATTGGTTTTCAGTTCATTATGGTAAATACCAAGGAGTGCAATTTCTGGATTGTATGGTAAAAGTATGTTTAGTTTGCTAAAGAACTGCCAGCTGGGTGTGGTGGCTCATGCCTGTAATCCTAGCATAATGGGAGGCTGAGACAGGAGGATCCCTTGAAGCCAGGAGTTCGAGACTAGCCTGGGCAACATAGTGAGACCTCATCTCTACAAAAAATTTAAAAATTAGCTGGGCATGGTCTTATGTGCCTATAGTCCTAACTGCTTGGGAGACTGAGGTGGGAGGATCACTTGAGCCCAGGAGCTGGAGGTGGCAGTAAACTGTGATCATACCATTGCATTGCAGCCTGGGTGACAAAGCAAGACCCTGACTTAAAAAAAAAAAGAGAAAAGAAAAAAAGATGAGTCAGAGGGTAAGGAAGCAAAAATAAGTAAATAAATAAATAGAAGAGAAAAGAAAAAAGAAAAACTATCTTTCAAAGTGGCGGTGCCATTTTGCATTCCTACCAGCAGTGAATGAGAGTCTCTGTTGTTGCACATCCTCACCAGCATTTGGTGTTGTCAGTGTTCTGGATTTTGAATATTCTATTAGGTATATAATGCCGTCTCACTTGTTTTAATTTCCAGTTCCTCAATGATATATGACATTGAGCATCTTTTTAATATGTTTACTTCTCATCTATGTATCTTCTTTAGTGAGGCCTTTGTTTAGGTCTTCTGCCCATTTTAAAAAATGGGTTCATTTTCTTATTGTTGAATATTATGAGTTCTTTGTCTGTTTTGAATACTTGCCTTTTGCTTTATTTTTGTGTTTTTTATTTTTATTTTTTTGAGACAAGTTCTCACTCTGTTGCCCAGCCTGGAGTGCAGTGGCATGAACATGGCTCACTGAAGCCTCAACTTCTCCCAGCCTCAAGCAATCCTCTTGCCTCAGCCTTCCGAGTAGCTGGGACTATAGGCACACACCACCACACCCTGCTAATTTAAAAAAGTTTTTTTTTGTAGAGGTGGGATCTCGCCGTGTTACCCAGGCTGGTCTTGAACTCCTGGCCTCAGGCAATCTTCCAGCCCTCAGCCTCCCAAAGTGCTGATTATAGGCCTGAGCCACTTAGCCTAGCCCAGAATTTATTTTTTATTTGTTAATTTTGAAAAAATATAGGACCTCATAAAAGTCAGTCTACATTTGTACACATTATGTTTTTGGTGTATATGTAAATGGATTCTTTGTGAATCAATTTAGTTTTGTTTTTTTGCTTTTAAAAATACCAGCCCTGGGCTGGATGCGGTGGCTCACGCCTGTAATCCTAGCACTTTGGGAGGCTGAGGCAGGTGGATCACCTGAGGTCAGGAGTTTGAGACCAGCCTGGCCAACATGGTAAAACGCTGTCCTACTAAAAATACAAAAATTAGCTGGGCGTGGTGGTGCATGTCAGTAATCCCAGCTACTTAGGAGGCTGAGGCACGAGAATCGATTGAACCTGGGAGGCAGAGGTTGCAGTGAGCCGAGATCTCGCCACTGCACTCCAGCCTTGGGGATAGAGCAAGACTCTGTCTCAAAAAAAAAAAAAAAAAAAAAAATGCCAGCAGTGGCTGGCTGAGGTGGCTCACACCTATAATCCCAGCACTTTGGGAAGCCAAGGCAGGTAGATCTCTTGTGGTCAGGAGTTCAAGACCAGCCTGGCGAACATGGCGAAACCCCATCTCTACCAAAAATACAAAAATTAGCCGGATGTGGTAGTGCGCACCTGTAATTCCAGCTGCTAGGGAGGCTGAGGCATGAGAATCACTTGGACCCTGGAGGCAGAGGTTGGAGCGAGCCACTGTATTCCAGCCTGGGTGACAGAGGGAGACTCTATTAAAAAAAAAAAAAAAAAAAAGGGATACAGTGGTGCACACCTGTAACCCTAGCACTTTGGGAGGCTGAGGTGCTCAGATTGCTTGAGCTTAGGAGTTTGAGACCAGCCTGGACAACATAGTGAGACATCATCTCTAAGAAAAAAAAAATACCAGCACTTAGCCAAAAGATTTCAACAGTACAGAAAAAGAAAGTTGTGATATCTTTTCTCCAAATTAGTCTTGTTTCCAGTTTCATTATCCAAGTAATCACTACTAATAGTTAAAACATTTTAAATATGCATGGGAGCTTGTCCTATTTAATATAAATTATTTATTGAGCAAATAATCACCACTAGTATGTTTTGGATACTGGAATTTTCATATGTAGGAGTCCTTGAATGTAAGGTGCCCCTTTGGTAGTAGTTCTGTGCTTCTTTTACCTGTACTGTAACATAGGGAAAGATGTTACAAATGGTTGTGTTTTTAACAGAGCAGTATCTGTTCTTAAACACCAGCCCTTCCACTAAAGGTAAACAACAAATAAATACATAAATGAAGTTTTGGTATTGGGATTATGTGGGTTAAACACATCCATATTTCATTATTAATATTTAAGAATATGACAAACTTTTTATTGGCATTTGGACCTTGTAGCTAACGAAAGATTAAACTTTGTTTATTTGTCCTTTTTTTCTTCACTCAGATATTTGAGGATTTCCCATTTGAGGAATACATTTATTAATCAAGCTTTAGTTTCAAGATATTTGATCTTAGAGAATACCATCAACCGTTCTTCTTTAAGCTTCCTAACTTTGCCCAAATTTGGTTAGAACTACTCAAGAGTAGTTTGGGTAATTCAGAAATTTTATTGGAAGGGGAAAGAATTTTTTATCCAAATTAGATAAAGCAACTCTTGGGTAATGATTTCTTTTCTTGTTCTCTCTTTATAATCAATTGAAAGTAGTAGTAAGGCTGGGTGGCAAAAGAAAGAGGCCTGGGGAGAATCGCGTGGTTTTCATTATCTCTTTTCATAGCAGCAAAGTGGGAAGGGACCAAGAGGAAATCAACTGAAAAACCATCCTTCTGAAGCATTGGCCTAAAAAACTGTAGTCCAGAAATTGAGTGCAACTGGCAGTGGCATTTAAAAGGAATGCTCTAATTTCTAGGAAAGCAGGCACGAGTACCTCTTAAAAGAAGAAAAAAATGAAAACTGTAATTTAGGACACATAGACGAGTATCCATTCCCTGTACTTTTACTCTCATGTCCTAACCAAGGAAGGGTTGCCATGGCAAATATGGCATTCCTTAGCCATGATTCACTGTTGTAAATGCCTGCAGCATTCATAAAAGTAAGATATATGGGCTCTTTATTTTTCCTTTTAAATCTGTATTTCTGTATTTAAATCTGTATGTCATCATCTGTATTTTCTCTGTTTTTTTAAATCTTGGGAGATGGTACAAATTATTTAGGGGAGGGAATAAGTTTTTTGTCCACAAATAGAGGAGAGAGAGGTCTTTTTGTCTTTCTACTTTGGAACTGGAGAGCTTCCTATTTAGGCATGGCCTTTTTCAAGTGACCTTGTATTGTTATCAGTACTGTAGAAGGTAGGCACATTGTGCAAACTTTAAAATTGAAAGCCATTAGGCATTCCACTTGTAAACCTTGGCTTTTTAAAGAAAATTACATGTTCATTGTGAATATTTTCTTATCGCCCTATCTCTGTGCACATGCAGACTTCCTTTGGCTACATTCTAAAAGGTGTAATTGCCTTCTTTAAGGACAGTGGACATCTATAGTTCTTGAGTCAAATTGTCCTCCTTCTGGTTTTGTCAGTTCTCAGCCACACTGTGTGAGCATCCATTTTCTTGGATTCTGGTTCGGAGCTCATTTTAAGGAACATCATGTCCCTTTTGAGACTACGTGGACATTGAGGTGGATAGAAGTCCTCCCTAAGGAGGTGCTTCTCTGCGTTGAGTCCTGCATCTGGGCACACAGAGCCCGAAGCAGGAAGAGTTGAGTCTGAATAGGGAGGCCTGTAAGCCTGACTGCTCTGCCACGGGTAGGCCTGGTCTGCCATGCTCCAGGAGCCCTCAGGAGGCTCTGAAGTCATTCTGCCTCCTGACTCTGTAAAAAAAATATATATATATTTTTACAGAGGAACTAATATTTGAGCTCTCCAAAGCTGAGTGAGAGGGTGATTCTTGAAAACACAAGGCATGCCCCGGTCCAGTTCTGTGGGGCTGTCGTAGAAGAGGGCTCAGAAGCTCTTGGAAGTGAGGCTAGAAAGGTAGGCAGTGTTACCATAAGGAGGATGGAAGTGACACAGATAGGCTAAGGAAGGGGACTTCGGTAATCATGCAGCGATGGCCTAGAAAAGGGAGAGGCTCATGGCAGGGAGACCAGTTTGGAGGCTGCCATAGTGTTCTACTGAGAGAGAAAAAGACTTGAACTCAGAGCACGGTCAGGGAAGGTGGAGGGGCAGGGTCTGATTTGGAAGTGTTTTGTTTTTTGGTTTTGGGTACAAGGATTTGGAAACCTCTTGGCTCCGTGGATGAAGAAAGGTGAACCAAGGAAGACTGAAGTTTCCACTCAAGGAAACAGTAACTCAGGGAAGAAAACACAGGAGTAGGAATAGGTTTAAGAGAATGACAAGCAGTTGTGTTTTGGACTTGTTTAGTTTGAGGTGACATCTTTGTAGGGATGTCTAGCTGGTAGCTGCAAGTATAGGAGGCTGGATGTGTGCATGAGTTTCTTGGTAAAGATCCATCTGCAGTCTCCTGAAGATGTCACTCAGATTGCCCTGCCATCACCCCAGGGCCTTGAGTCACTCGCTTCTCTTGGTGTCTAGGCAGGTTTGAAAAAAATCAAACAGTACAAAATCATGCAAATTCAGACCTCTACTCCACCCCAGAGGAAAGTCCTGCTAGCAGTTTTTGTGTATTCTTCCAGAAATTTGCCTTGCAACGCATTTGAGTATATAAATAATCCCAGAAAGGATGGGCCAGACACTAGCAGAAACTCACCATACACACTGCGCTGGGCATGCAGAAACTTTGCAAAATGTACTGGTGTGTGCTGTCACTGCATTCCTGGGTTTGGAGGTCTTCTGTGTCCCCAGCTGTCAGTATTGCCCACAGGCTGACCACTGAGCTCCTTCCACAGCCGGCCCATATCACCCTCTTTTGAAGTATGTCTGCAAGGCTAGATTATTAGAGTAATTTAAGTGTTTCTGCTTTGTATTTTCTTTAATGAATTCTTTTATGATGAAGTTCTTGTTTTAAAAATATACAGTGGTAATTAACATGTATGCATTTTTCTTAAAATGACCCCCCCAGTCCCTCTTCAGATGTGATCACTGTTAACAGTATCGTATATAGACCCTGTTCTGTGTGGGGTGGGCAGAGGGCTGGTTAGTGGGTGGAACATGCATACTCAGAACCGTATTTTTCAGATGGGAAAATATAAAGGTGACAACAAATCTCCTGGACTATAATCTCATCAAGCAGACAATAATCTCTGTTTCAAAAGTGGACAAATACATGCTGATTTTTTAAAAAATTATAATAGTACAGAAAGATACAAAAAAAAAAAGTTAAAGTCTTCCTAACTCTCCTGCCTGTACCCTCCACTGGGCAAAAGTCCCTGTCCCTAAGGTAATATCTGTTAACAGTTGTCCTTCCAGAAAACTTCCAATGCAAATAGGAACATTTTGTGTATCTGCCTCTGTGTGTATGTGTTTACATGTCTTTTTTTTTTTTTTTTTTTTTTTTTGAGACAGAGTCTGGCTCTGTCATCCAGGCTGGAGTGCAGTGGCATGATCTCAGCTTGCTGTGACCTCCGCCTCCCAGGTTCAAGTGATTCTCATGCCTCAGCCTCCCGAGTAGCTGGAATTACAGGCGCCCGCCACCACACCCAGCTAATTTTTATATTTTTAGTAGAGATGGGGTTTCGCCATGTTGGCCAGGCTGGTCTGAAACTCCTGACATCAAGTGATCTACCTGCCTCAGCCTCCCAAAGTGCTGGGATTACAGGTGTGAGCCACTGCTTCTGCCCCTGCACATGTCTAACGCACACAAAAGGGATTCTGCTGAACACATTTTTTATGCTTTTTCTTTCCAACTTAACATATTTGACATCTTTATCAGCTTATACAGCTTTACTTTATTCTTTTTAAGAGGTTATTGGCTATAAAGGGAAAGTGCTTTATGGGTGCTTCTATTGTTATTTAATTGGATCCTGTTGATGGACATTGATATCATTTCTAAATTTTTTAGTATCCTAATTAATCCTGTGGTGAGCATCCTTATACAGATATCCTTGTTCCCTCATGAAAATATTTCTGGAGGATGGAAAGAAGGGAAATTTTAAAAATTATTTATATAAACATTATCATTTGTTAGTAGAATGACCTCAGGAGAGATTGTAGTAATTTGTACTTCCCCACATGCATACGAATGCCTTTTCAATATATTATTTCAAAATTGGATATCATGAACCTTAAGAGATAAATATATATGTATGTATTTTTTTTTTTTTTTTTTTTTTTTTTTTTGGTGAGGGCATGTCCTGTTATTGACAGTTTTTTTGGTGGAGGGATGTCCTGTTGCTGACAGTTATCGAATAGAACTTCGTCAGTTCCTTCATGTAAGGATGAAGTTGGTAATTAAAGGGATCTGACTTCAGTTATGGAACTGGGAAAGCTGGACCTTGATGTGGAGGTGGGCTCAGACATGCTGTGTCTGGGCAGGTATCTCTTGGGAAGCAGTGTCATCCCTGAACAGAAACATGGATGAGCCGCAGGGGACGGTGCTGAGCAGAGGGGCTGGCCGTGGGTCATCTGCCTCCCTTGGCCTACAAGGCACAAGGGAGCTTTCCACCTTGCCTTTAGTTTTGAGAGTGCAGAAGCTACTAAGAGCTCACAATGTGCCCAGGGTGGTCCAGCTGAAGGATGCGAAATGGTTCTTCCTTTTCCAGCCAAAGATCTTGAACCTCGCACCCCATGACAAGCATTATAAAATTCACATAATTTTGATAGGCTGGATTCCTTTTCTGTAGCAGATCTTTCCTCAGAACAGAAGTTTTTTTTTTTTTCTAACCTAAATTACCTGTGAGTTTTATTTTTTAAATATGGAATATGTTTTTTGGACACCTCCTTGTCATATTAAATGTTCTGTTATTAATTTTGAGATTTTAATGTAAATTTTACCCCAGCAAATTAATTTTGTTTCTCTTGCTCTCTTTTTTTTTTTTTTTTTTTTTTTGGCATCCTTTCCCGTTATATAGTGGTGCTCATTTCATCATATTGCTTTTATATGACTTTTCCTTTGTGAACAGGGATCTTGTTCACTTTTCCTTTTTTAAAATTTTTTTTATTTTTTTGAGATGGAGTCTTGCTCTGTTGCCCAGGCTGGAGAACAGAGGCACAATCTCAGCCCACTGCAAGCTTTGTCTCCTGGGCTCAAGCGATTCTCCCACCTTAGCCTCTCGAGTAGCTGGGATTACAGGCGTGCACCATCACGCCTGGCTAATTTTTTGTATTTTTGTAGAGATGGGGTTTCACCATGTCATCCAGGCTGGTCTCGAACTCCTGGACTCAAGCGATCCACCCGCCTCAGCCTCCCAAAATGCTAGGGTTACAGGCGTGAGCCACTGTGCCCGAGCCACTTTTCCTTTTAACATAAAAACATTGATATCCTAGAGAGGGCGCTGTATTTTGGGTACATACAGGTTCAGATCACGGAAGAGTTGTATTCTATACTTTATTCTCATCATTCTTAGTTCAGTATGATGTATTTTATAATTTCATATGAGAAACTGTAACAATGGGTGTGTGTCATCCAGCAATACCTACTCATAAATCATATTAAATTTTGATCCAAACATGGGAGAAACTGAAGTTTTCTCTGTGTACCTGGATGCTTTCAGAGGCATAAAATTATATTACCATGTGAAAGCAAGCCTACAAAATTCCTCAGGTGGTCCACTCTGCCACTCAGATGAGAGCCAGACTTACAGTGCACACTCTGCAAACGGACTTACAGCTCGTCAGGGTATTTTAAGTGCCTGAATATGCAAGGCACTGTGCCAGTAAAATTACTGAGTCCTGAGGATAGAGCCTGTTAGAATTATTTTAAAATCTGTACTTGAAGTTTATTTCCTCAGTGTTCCAAGATACTTTATCTGGTTGTTCTCTGAGTATTTCACACGTAGCTAGTTACATATAGGTGAGATGGTGATGCTTGTGCCTGGTGTGGATGAGAAACTGAGCCTGGCAGACCTGAGACTGGATTTCCTCTGACTTTGCAAGTGTGGCTTTGCTTTAATAATAGCCCTCCTCTTTTTCTGTATTCCTCTTTCCCCCTTCCAGTGTGGCAAATATGCATCAATCAAAATACAATAACCTGTGGAACCATTTTTTCTAAAATAGGAAGGTGGTGCCATGGGCTATTGATTGTTGACGGTAGTCTTCAGAGCTTGTCTTATAAATCTATAATAATTCCCCCCAAATTAATGTGCTAGTTAGAACCCTAGAATTGCAGCACTGAAAGTGAATTTTAGAATCTTTTCCAACTTTTTACCAAGTTCAGAAAGCCCTTTTATTGGACCTTCGTTTGCCTCATGGTCATCTGGTTTCTTTATGCTGGTAGTAACAGGAACCTTACTAACCTACAAGGCAACCCAGTCCATCCTGGGCAGCTGTGATCATTGGAAAGCTCTGAATCATTCATCTGGAAGCTGCCTATGGCAGAATAGTACAGAACATATGCATTGCACGCAGTACAAAACTGCTTTAAATAAGTGTTCCTTTTCATTGTTAGATGGAAGTGACCCAGGGCAAGGATCATGTTTGACGAGCCAGTTTTCTCCTAGTGCCTTGAACATAGGCACTTGGTAGTATTTAGAGAATGAATTCTTCTTTTTTTTTTTTTTTTTTTTGAGACAAAGTCTCACTCCATTGCCCAGGCTGGATTGCAGTGGCACGGTGTCAGCTCACTGCAGCCTCCACCTCCCAAGTTCAAGTGATTTTTGTGCCTCATCCTCCCGAGGAGCTGGAATTACAGGCATGCGCCACCATGCCCAGCTAATTTTTATATTTTTAGTAGAGATGGGGTTTCGCCGTGTTGACCAGATGGTCTACAACTCCTGGCCTCAGGCGATCTGCCTGCCTCAGCCTCCCAAAGTGCTGGGATTACAGGCATGAGCCACTGCGCCTGGCCAGAGAATGAATTCTTAATAAGTTTCTTATGACTTCAGATTGACTGGCAGTTGTGCTAAATATTTTTTGCCTTTATTTGAATTAGAAAATTCGTAAGGGGGCCTTGAGAGTAGATGCAGTCACATTTAGGAGATTTTTTCCCCCCCATTGGTTAAAATGCAGTTTTTCTATTGATCTGTTTTAGAACCACAAATAAACTCTGATCACTCACAGCAGACTACGCAATGAGATAAGAAGCAGTCCATTTGTTCTGTCGTTTATTCATGGCCCTCATCTTTGCCAGCCGACCTGTGCAGAAGAGCACAGCAAAGCGTAAGCTTCCTAACAGCTATTCCCATTCAGCTGCTGTCTTCAAGAAGCAGAAGGGTTTAGATAACCTTAGAGAACATAATCAAACCTGGGAAACTCAAATCAAAACAAAACAAAACTTCGAAATGGAAGTTGAAGGTCCCAAGGTACCCAGAGGCATAGCAAGGAAAACGTCCCCACTGGGATATCTTCTGGATTCACCTACAGACCTCTCTGGAGTTTTAAGATCCACTTTTTATGACATATTGCATAGCAAACAGGCCGAACGCTGTTATAAATCATCCTCTACGAAAGGCCCAGGTTTTGAAACTGAAGGCCTGAAAAGTCTCCTGCTTACCAGCTGTGTGCTATACCTGACACACTGAAGCCTGAGAGTGCCAGTCACCTGTCAGAGGGAACACAGCTGCCCTCAGGCAGAACCTGAGTCTAGAACTCAAGGTTTTTGACTCTTAGGCTAAAAATAAAAAATCAGAAGGAGGAACTATGGATTGCTTAATCAGTCACATTTTCACTTTCTAAGGTTTCTTGTAGCAAAAGTTATAGTCTTTGGGGATTGGGATGTAGACACTTTTTTTTCCTTCCCTAAAACGATTTTTGGCCTGCCAGTTTTTCCAGCTTCCTGCTCTGGACCCTGAAGTTGCCACGCAGTTGCAGACATGCTCCTCCTTCAAGGCTCTGTTAAGCTGTGGCTGCCCTTTCTTCCCACTCCTGTGCCCCAGACCAAACCCCTGCCCCTCCTTCCCCTGAGGCACTTTGCACCTGTTGCTCCAAGCCTTCTGGTCTATCCCAGTTGGTAGAGTCCCTGTGCTTACCTCCGTGGCTCAGTCCTCATGGGTGGTCAGTGCTCTAGGGAAGGTGAGCTGACCACTTCACTTTCCCTTCCCAGCCATAACTCACAGCCTCAACAAATTAGAAAGGAATGCTGCTTTTCTGTCTGTCCCCCGTCCTGACTACGTTCAAGTCATTGCTCAGCCCAGTGAGTTTGTCCTTTCTTCCAGACCAGTAGTTTTCCCCCAGTCCCTCAGGCTTCAGCCCTTGAAGGCATCCTTAGCCCCCCACCACCATGATAGTCAGGCGCTGCGCCTATCCACAGGGTGTGGGTATGTGTGTGTGTTTTGTTTCTGGAGCCCATTCCTTTCCTTCCACCATCCTCTAAGCCTTCATCCAATCCTTTTGCAACTCAGTGGTTCATGACTTTTCCCTGCATCCAGTCTAGTCTCTTTGCTAGTCCATTGTTTCCATAGTTGCCAGTTTAATCTTCTTAAAATGCTGCATTTTTGAAGTCAGTCTCTTTTGGTCCCTCTCAGAAACATTTAAATAGCTATCTGTTGCCACAGGGGGAAAGCTTGAACCTCTTAGCCAGTCATTCAGAGCCTGCCCTCTACTGGGGACTGCTTTCCTCTCCAGATGCTTCTCCCACTCTGCCTGCCACAGCCCTTGTAGCTGGCTGATTGCCTTGTACCTAGCAGGCTCTGGAAGTCTTCAGCTCCTTCATGGAGCCTTTGCCAGCCATTCTTTTCAAGACTTTGCTGTTGTTCACTGCCTGATTTGTTCATTTGACACTTAATTCACTGAGCAAACATTATGAAAGATGTACTGTTTGCTACTGTGAGGAATGGATCCCCAAGAGATAAGAGGGTCAGTCCCTACTGCCAGGAAACTTGCCTGTGTCACCTGGGTTCAGTATCTTCTGGTGTCTATTAGATCAGAAGTGGAAAGGCAGAGACCAGGCCGTATGCTTATTTTATTTTATTTAAATCACCAGCACCTGAGCAAGTGTTTTGCACAGGAAATTTCTCATGTTATTTAATTATTTTGGGTTTTTTGATTAAATTCTGTACATTCCCATTTTAGCTTGTCTTGAGTTATAACGTTAAAATTAAGGTAGTCATCAGCTGAATTGTAAGACTTAATTAGATAAGATTATTTAAGATAGTGATTTCTCATTAGATTGGCCCTGTTAATATTAACTTTTCTGCTTTTTTCTTCAGTCTGCATGAAGAAATCAGTGATTTTTATGAATACATGTCTCCAAGACCTGAGGAGGAGAAGATGCGGATGGAGGTGGTGAACAGGATCGAGAGTGTAATTAAGGAGCTCTGGCCCAGCGCTGACGTGAGTCCCTTCCTGGGTAGCCTATGCTTCGGACAGTCCTTGTCCACGGGCTAGAAGCCTATCTGCTGGTATCTCATGCTAGTCCTCACATGCAAGTAGAAGTGCTCTGTAGAGTTGTGGTCTAATTAAATTTTAAAGGCAAACAATTTTCTGCAGTCTTTAGAATTGAGGCTTCCTAATTATTTTCATTGGATTGGACGACTAACAACTTTTTTTTTTTGTAATGCTAATAGCAACTACTAAAGGCAAGCTATCTTTAGAAATTATTAGTGTGAAGAGAAGAAAGACAAATCAAACCTCATTGTTGTAGTGGTCTGTTATTGGATATGATATATCAAAACCTCATTACTACTTAGTTCCAGCCTGCCAGGGTAAACATTATATAATTGTTTACAGCTGAATGAAAATGTCAAGTAAGAACTTTTGTCACTTGAAGTTCATTTCCTTTGGCTAATGCACGCATAAGTCTTTTCTTATTTCTTTCCTGAAATTGCCATTTTTCATCTCTCTCAGACCAGCTAATTGCCTTTTAGACAGCTCCCAGTTAGACAGCTCCCAGTCAGTGAACAAAATGATTACTCAGGATTTCTTCTTGGCTTATTTGTCGTTTTTGTTACTGGTACTAAGTCTTTTGTATTTTGTTTTTGAGATGGGGTCTCACTCTGTTGCTGAGGCTGGAGTGCAGTAGTGCAATCACGACTCACTGCAGCCTCGATTTCCTGGGCTCAGGTGATCCACCTCAGCATCCCAAGTAGCTGGGATTGCAGGTGCACGCCACCACACCTAGCTAACTTTTGTATTTTTTTGTAGAGACTGAGTCTCACTATGTTGCCCAGGCTGGTCTTGAACTCCTGGGTTCAAGCAGTGTGCCCGCCTTGGCCTCCCAATGTGCTAGGATTACAGATGTGAGCCACCACACTTGGCCTGTTACTGGTACTAAGTTAATACGTCACTTTTTAGGGCACTTTGAGGGCCTGTTCTACAATTTTGTGTATGCAAAGAAGTACACAAAATAATATTAATAAAATCCATTACTTTGTGTTTGTAGCTTTTCTTTAGGCACTGTCCTGGGTGGTGGTGGGAAGCTAGGGAAGGTTTTTGTCCAACTGGCAAAACAAAGAAGTTTCATTGTATGTAAAAGTTGCATGTATATGACACTGTAGGTAAAGGGAAAAGGCAAGGATACTAATGTTTTATGAGCAATGACCATACATCGCATTCTTTCTCTTGTGCGATCCAAATCAGTGGTTCTCAGCTGGTGGTTATTTTGCTCTCCAGGGGGCATTTGGCAATGTCCGAGACATTTTTGATTGTCCTGACTGGGTACGCACTGCTAGTACCTAGTGGGTAGAGGCCATGGGTGCCATCAGCCATTCTATGATGAACAGTATAGGCCCTTACAACAAAGAATTATCCACCCCCAAATGCCAATGTTGAGAAGCCGTGATCTAACTTAACCCTTATCTTTCTTAGGTGGCGGTTGATTATCTATCTCTCTTTCTCTCCAGCCAGCCAGGCAGCCATCATCTGTCTACCTACAGATGAGGAACATGAGCTTGTGGTTAGATTCCCAGGTCCATCACGCCTCAGAGGTTGAACTGGTTTCACTGTTTATCATTTTTTTTCCCCTGCGATGGAGTCTCACTCCGTTGCCCAAGCTGGAGTGCAGTGACATGATCTCGGCTCACTGCAGCCTCTGCCTCCCAGGTTCAAGCAATTTTCCTGTCTCAGCCTCCCGATTCAGGCGCCTGTCACCACACCTGGCTGATTTTTGTAATTTTAGTAGAGTTGGGGTTTCATCATGTTGGCCAGGCTTGTCTTGAACTCCTGACCTCAGGTGACCCACCTGCCTTGGCCTCCCAAAGTGCTGGGATTACAGGTGTGAGCCACTGTGCCCGGCCTATCCTTTTTTTATTACAATTACCTGCATACATATTTCTGCCTGAGTTCCACCGTTCTCCATGGGTTGAGATGGAATGCATCCCAGTTTTATGCCACAGCATGATGTTATAATGATGGTACCTGATGTTCTTTGTGGAATTGACCTAAAGGCCCGCACTTGCCCTACAGTTAAAGTAGTCTGATCCCAATTTAGTAATCTATTCAAAGACTCCTGCTTAGAGAACAAAAATGAAGGATTTGTGATTGTGTCTCTGGATAATGAGGGAACATGAGTGATCTGAACTGCTTCTGAAAGTTTCCTGTGGTTGGCTTTCTGTATCCACAAGTACCACACTTCCGTATTAAACCAACAGTGGATTGAAAATATTCAGAAAAAACTATAAAAATAACAATGTACCAATAAAAACAATACAAATTATTTTAAAAATACAGTATAACAACTATTTAGATAGCATTTACATCCTACTAGGTATTATAGATATTATAAGTAATCTAAAGATGATGTAAAGTATATGGGAGGACTAGCATAAGTTATATGCAAATACTCCACCATTTTATAGCAGGGACTGGAGCATCTTCAGATTTTGGCACGGTGGGACTGGAACCAATCTCCTGCCGATACCAAGGGACAACTGTATTTTGGTCTATGTGTTTCATATTTGAACCAGATAAGTTTAAATTATATTCAGAATGTCTGCTTGTGAAACAGAATCCCTGCTTCATGAAGCTTGGGGTTAGAAAAAAATGCTTTTGTCATACCAAAAAGTACCAGTAGAGGGTAGCAAAAACTGACATTTCTCCATATCTTGGTGACTTTATCTGATAACTCAATATAATAACAACTTCTTTTTCTGTTTCAGGTCCAGATATTTGGAAGTTTTAAAACTGGACTTTATTTACCTACTAGGTTAGTACACTCATGAATCTTTCAAAGGACTTTTCCTAGAGTATTCATTTTGGCTGTCAAATTTGTAAGGAGTAGAAACAAAACAAATTTATAAAACAAAATGGGGCCGGGCATGGTGGCTCATGCCTGTAATCCTAGCACTTCGAGAGGCCAAGGAGGGCGGATCATTTGAGGTCAGGAGTTCAAGACCAGCCTGGCCAACATGGTGAAACCCCATCTCTACTAGAAATACAAGAATTAGCCAGGCGTAGCGGCACGCACCTGTAATCCCAGCTACCCAGGAGGCTGAGGCAGGAGAATTGCTTGAACCCGGGAGGTAGAGGTTGCAGTGAGCCAAGATTGCGCCACTGCACTCCAGCCTGGGCGACAGAGCGAGACTCTGTCTCAATAAATAAATAAATAAATAAAGGATTTACCAGCATTTAATTTGATTTACCTTGAAGTAGAATATCACTTCACATCATCTTACCAAGACGTAGATGGTACAGAGAGATGGAAAAGGGATCATGTTGCAGTGGAATCAATTAGTTACTAATTTTAGAAATTGACTACCTGGCAGAGTATTGCTCAGTCCCATAACTTAACCCACTGACACAGATGTTAATGTAGTATCATGATAAAATGTCTGATTATATATCCTCTTGAATGTGAGTTCCCGCTGTCTTGCTCACTCACTCTCACACTCACTCTTGCTTTCAAATTAAGAACTCATTCTACTAGTTATGGCTCCAGCATCCTGATCCAGAAATTCAGGGTACAGATCTCTTCTCTGAGAAAGATCTTGGCCTTTCAGGACTGTTGTTCAGTTTCAGTCTTCTCAAATGAGACCTCTTGTGACGCACAGCCTTGAAGGCTCTCTTTTGGGAAATGATAATGTTTCTCTGAAGGGTGAATACTTGCTCTCTAAGAATTGAAATTGTTTGAACATTCCATCATGGTTATTATTATTATTACTTTAAATTTTAATTTCTCCAGAATAAAGTCAGCATCATGTTTTTCCATTTGAGCTTGATTTGGTATACTTTGCCCCAGCTTAAAGTGTGCTGAAGTGGATGGACCCTGGCAATTTCCATTCTTCTCATAGATGTTCTTGGCCTGCAAAAGTCATAAAATACTCAACTTCGAGTTCATATTTCTTATTTAGGTTCTCAGCATCAGTAAAACATGAAAAATCACTCTTTCTTAAAAAATTTAATTAAATTTTATGAATAGGTAGTACATTCACATAGTTCACATTTGGAAAAGGCACAAAAATCAATACAGGGAAAAGTCTCAGTCCCACCTCTGCCCCCTGGTTCTCCTTGGAACAGCCGCTTTTACCAGTTTCTCACATATCCTTTCAGAGATATCTGTGCATATAAAAGGACATGTGTGTATATTAACACAAATGGTAGCATGCTGGATACCTGTTCTGCATCCAGCTTAAAGCACTTCATAATATTTCTGAGTCACAATTAATCTCATCCAGATAGGAAAATCATTACGTCTAGTACCAGAAGCCTTTATTAAAGAAAATACGTGAAGTGCTTTTTGTTTTTTCTTCTTTGAGGTTTTACTTCTTTCAAAATCACCCTATTTCCTGAGGCCTGAATTCTGTGAAATGACTGGGAGGAGGAGTTAAAATCAACAGCTACTATTTCCCTTCTCCACAAAACCATTATCACCAACACATTTAGTCTTCGTTGGCCAGGGTGGGAAATAGGTTTTGCTTGTACTAATGAAGTCTATAAGCATGAGTGTCAGTTAAAACAAGTTTCCAACTTCTTCAGACCCTCTTGTTATGTATTCTGTGTTCAGTGACATCGACCTAGTGGTGTTTGGGAAGTGGGAGAACCTACCCCTCTGGACTCTGGAAGAAGCTCTTCGGAAACACAAAGTCGCAGATGAGGATTCGGTGAAAGTTTTAGACAAAGCAACTGTAAGTTCTGCAGCATTTCGTATTAAAATCCTTAGTTATTTATCTATGAAACTTGAATTAAAATTAAAGTTTGGTGAGCACAGTTACATTGCAAGTGAATGATTCTTTCATTTTGTTAATGTCACCGTGCTTGCACATAAAAAGTTTTCTGGTTGTCCACGCTGGAGTGTGACCACACAATCTCGGCTCACTACAGCCTGTGCCTCCTCGGCTCAAGTGATCCTTCTACCTCAGCCTCTTGGGGAGCTGGACTACAGACACAACCTGCCTTTTTTTTTGTATTTTTTTTTTGTATTTTTTTGTATTTTTTGTAGAGATGGGGTTTCACCGTGTTACCCAGACTGATCTCCAACTCCTGAGCTCAAGTGATCCACCCACCTCTGCCTCCCAAAATGCTGGGATTACAGGCGTGAGCCACTGCACCCGGCCTGCATTTCTTTTAACAACAGCAAAATACCCAATTTTATTATACACAGTACTCACTGTAGAGATTTTTGTTTGTTTTATTCATTTTTTTTTAGAGAGATACAGTCTCACTATGTTGCCCAGGCTGGTCTCTAACTCCTGGACTCAAGTGATCCTCCCACCTCAGCCTTATGTGTATCTGGGACTAAGGCACACCCTACCACGCCCTGCTTGTTTAAAAAAATTTTTTTTTGTAGAGATAGGGTCTCCCTGTGTTGCCCAAGTTAGAGCCGTTTTTGAAAAGAACTCCTGATAGCTCATGTAAATAATCCTGTCAGTTTTTTAGAATAATTTTTATATTTTATCTTGTCAGGTTGCTTTTTGGGCTATTTGCAAAACTGACCAGTAATGCAAGTGGGTTGTAGTGTACACCTTAAGAATCCAGCAATTTTGTTATTAGAAACAGTTTGATGATACAAAACATTTAATACCTGGCATTCATAGTTCTTCATCTTATACTCAGAAAGTGTTCTCCAAATTATTGAAGGTTTTTGTTAATTTTAACATTATCATTATAACTATATGTGAACTAATAAATGAGATGATGGGCATATTAATTTACTTAACTGTAGTAATCACTTCAGTATGTGTATCAAGATAAGTATATCAAAACATGTACACCTTAAATATAAACAATAAAAATAAATAATAAAAAATTGGACACCAAACAAAATTGTCAACTGATAGAAATTATACTGTAATATACTGTATGGGGCCTGGTGCTAAATATGCAGCATATAGTATTTGTAGCAGACCAGGTTTACTGGCGTGCGCCATATTTAGAATACTCAGTGTTCTTATGCTCTCATGAGATGATGGAGACCTCATGTCTAGTAAGCTTCCATCCCCCGATTTTGTCATTTAATCTGGTTAAAGCATTTACATTTTACCTTTCTTTTCTTTATAGGTACCTATTATTAAATTAACAGATTCTTTTACTGAAGTGAAAGTTGATATCAGCTTTAATGTACAGAATGGTGTGAGAGCAGCTGACCTCATCAAAGATTTTACCAAGGTCAGAGAATTTAGCGTTTATACAACAAAACTATTAGAAATGTAATTTTAAGATTCTGTTCTGGTGTTCTAATATTTTTATATGCATGTTGCTGTCTCTCTCTCTCTCTTTCTCTCTCTCGCTCTTTTAAATAGAGCTAGGGTCTCACTCTGTCACCTAGGCTGGAGTGCAGTGGCTGGATCATGGCCCGCTGCAGCCTCAAACTCCTGGGTTCAAGTGGTCATCTCACCTCAGCCTCCCAAGTAGCTGGGACTACAGACGTGAGCTACTACACCTGGCTATTTCTTGTATTTTTTTTTTTTTTTTTTTTTTAGTGTTGGGGCCTCGCTGTGTTGGCCAGGCTGGTCTCTAACTCCTGGCCTCAGCCTCCCAAAGCACTGGGATTACAGGCATGAGCCACTGTGCTAGCCTGCACCTTACTTTTGTATGCAACGGTTTTGCTTTCTTTGAATCTGCTTGTAATGATCAGTGATTAACTTATAATGTGACCTCAAGTAAGAATTAAAAGTTGAGAAAGCTTTTGAAGAAATTGTCTGCTCTAGATCCTTCCTCGTAGAGACAGAAGAGATGGAATTCTACTACACAGTTGATTCCATCTGTTTTTAACCTTCAGGAGTTCAGATTAAGAACCTTTCCTTTAACCCATTTCCCGTTTGCCCCAAGAATACTGCGCGGGCAGTGAGCTGCACTTTTTTTTTTTTCTTTTTTTGAGGCAGGGTCTCTCTCTGTCACCCAGGCTGGAGTGCAGTGGCACAATCTTGGTTCACTGCCACCTCCACCTCCCGGGTTCAAGCAGTTCTTCTGCCTCAGTCTCGTGAGTACCTGGGACTCGTGCCTGGGACGAGTACCAGGCACCCGCCACCATGCCTGGCTAATTTTTGTATTTTTAGTAGAGATGGGGTTTCACCATATTGGCCAGGCTGGTCTCAAACTCCTGACCTTGTGATCCGCCCACCTCGGCCTCCCAAAGTGCCCGGATTACAGGCGTGAGCCACCGTGCCTGGCTGTACTTTTTTTTTTTTCTAAACAGGAAATAGGTTAAGAGTTTTAAGAGCCCTTTGTAGATTTCAATCCCTAAATTACCTTTAAGGTGTTTCCTACAGGCTTCTTCACTTCTGTTTTGAAATTATTTAAGTTTATTTCTATTCTGTTTTCTTCCAAGATAGAGAAGAATTTGTCACCATCATCTTTGGAACATTTTACATACTTAGGTAGTTGTCAGCTTTCTCACCTCTAACCTAAACCATTAACTCCTTTGACTTCTGTTAGAATATTCACAATTTTTTTTTCTCTAGCAGCTCTAAAGTTTCTATTTCTTCTTTTTTGTTTTTTAAGAAAAAAATGTGAACTACTTAATGTTACAAGCATTATCATCTTGCATAAATGTATGGAATACAGAAAAGCAGAAAAATAAAAGAAATATAATCCATAATCCCACTATATTGGGTGTGTGTGTATGTGTGTGTGTGTATCTGTCTAATATTTTCTTTTTCTGGAAAAAACTTTTAAAAATTGAAATTCATATGCATGATAACATTCATCAGTATATAAAGAGACAGTGTAAAGTGAGTCACCCTTACACCGTAGATACTTAGATCATTTTTACAGAATTTCTCATTGCCAATTATTGTTTTTTGTGTGGCTTTTTTATGTTCTTTAAAATTATAAGCAAAAGGAGTAGCACATTATACACACGTTGTCTTATACCTTCGTAAAAACTTAATGTTTTGGAGGTTTCTTCCATATTAGCACATACAGGCTTGCTTTATTCTTTTTGTTGGTTACACAGGCAGTAGTCTTTTGTAAGGCTGTGACTGCTTGATTTAGCAGTTCTTCAGTGTTGTTCCAGTTTTTTTTTTTTGCTATTAGAAAAAGGGATTGACGAATATACTTCCATACATGCATCTTGCTTTACACATGCAAAATGTTTGTAGGAAGATTCCCAGAAGCAAAATTTTGAGGTCGAAGGGTATATCCAGATAAAATTCTGTTGATTGTTTCCCTAATTATTTATTCTTTCGTATTCTCATTTTCTCTCTCTCCCTCCCCCTTTTCTTCTCCCTCTCCCTCTTCCTCTATCCCTCCCTTTCCCTTTTCTCTCTTTTTCTTTCCCTCCCTTTTCTTTTCTCTTTTCTTTTCTTCCTTTTCTTCCTTCCCCTTTCCCTTTTCCTTCCTTCTTCTTCCTTTTTTTCCTTTCTTTCATTTTTTGACACCGAGTCTCACTCTGTTACCCAGGCTAGAGTGCAGTGATCATGGCTCACTGCAGCCTCAGCCTCTTGGGCTCAAGTGATCCTTCACCTTGGCCTGAGTATCTGGGATCACAGGCTTGCCCACCACAGCCGGCCTTTTTTTTTTTTTTTTTAGATGGAGTCTCACTCTGTTGCCCAGGCTGGAGTGCAGTGGCGTGATCTTGGCTCACTGCAACCTCCGCCTCCCGGGTTCAAGTGATTCTCCTGCCTTAGCCTCCTGAGTAGCTGGGATTACAGGCTCACGCCACCACGCTCAGCTAATTTTTGTATTTTTAGTAGAGATGTGGTTACACCATGTTGGCCAGGGTGGTCTCAAACCCTGACCTCAGGTGATCCGCCCTCCTCAGCCTCCCGCAGTGCTGGGATTACAGGCGTGAGCCACCGAGCCCGGCCACTTTTTTATTTTATTTTTTAAGTAGAGATGAGGTCTTGCTATGTGGCCACTTTTTTTTTCTTTTTTTTTTAAGTAGAGATAAGGTCTTACTATGTTGCCCAAGCTGTTCTTAAACTCCTGGGCTCAAGCAGTCCTCCTTCCTTGACCTCCCAAAGTGTTGGGATTACAGGCATGAACCACCACGCCTGACCCCTAATTGTTCTTTGAAAGGGAACTGTATCTAGACTGACTTAACCACAATGTTTTGTTTTGTTTTGTTTTGTTTTTTGAGAGAGAGTCTCGCTCTGTCACTCAGGCTGGAGTGCAATGGTGCGATCATGGCTCATTGTACCCTCCACCTCCCGAGTTCAAACGATTCTTGTGCCTCAGTCTCCAGAATAGCTGGGACTACATACGTGTGCCACCACGCCCAGCTAATTTTTGTATTTTTAGTAGAGATGGGGTTTCTCCATGTTGGCCAGGCTGGTCTCAAACTCCTGACCTCAAGTGATCTGCCCACCTCGGCCTCCCAAAGTGCTGGGATTACAGGCGTGAGGCACCGTGCCCAGCCCACAATGTTTAAAAATACTTATTTCTCCATATTTTTGTTCTTTCCTATGCTTGCTTAGTTTGATGCAATTTGCAAAAGTGTAAGCTTTTTTTTCTTTTTTATAGTAGCCATGTGTGTTCATTGTAGGACATCTAGAAAACAGAGATAAGAGTAAAGAAAAAAAATGGAAATCACTGGCCAGGTGCTATGTTTCACACCTGTAATCCCAACACTTTGGGAGGCCCAGGCAGGCAGATCATTTGAACTTAGGAGTTCAAGACCAGCCCGGGCAATGTGGTGAAACCCTGTCTCTACAAAAATACAAAAATTAGCTGGGCATGGTGGGCTGAGGTGGGAGGATCACTTGAGCCCAGGAGCTGGAGATTGCAATGAGCCTAGATTGTGCTACTGTACTCCAGCCTGGGTGACAGAGTGAGGGGGAAAAAAATGGAAATCACTAGTAATTTTACCACCCTAAGTAATAATAGCTGTTAAGACTTCTTTGAAGATGTTGTGCCTGCTTTGTTTCCCTCTGTGGCCTCAGTCTATGGCATGGTTTACAGAGGAGTGAATGAATATGTGCACAGCAAAAGGTGGACTCATTCTGTACATACTTGCCCACTCAGGTGTTCTCTCAGGTAGCCCTGCCTCATTCTCTGTAAAGCGTGGAAGGGAGGGGTGGTCTGTGTGTAGTCATCAGCCCATGTGCAAGTCAGCAGGCAGGACTCTTGTTTGCCCCAGGGCTGTGGCAGAATAATCTAAAGGTTGCTAGTCTACAGTGGTGCATCACCAAGAAAAGTGATTCTTAAAAATCCCACTGATTTAGTGCTTTAAGATGTTGGTGACTTTGTCCTTATACTCGTTCTATTATCTGTTTACAAATGAATATTAGAGGGTCATGGTCGCAAGTGAGCATCATCAGTTACGTGCTGTTAGTGTTTCTATCCTATAGCAAGTACTTTTTTTTTTTTTTTGAGATGGAGTCTTGCTTTGTCACCCAGGCTGGGGTGCAATGGCACGATCTCACCTCACTACATCCTCTGCCTCCCGGGTTCAAGTGATTCTCCTGCCTCAGCCTCCCAAGTAGCTGGGATTAGAGGCTCCCGCCACCACTCCTGGCTATTTTTTGTATTTTCAGTAGAGATAGGGGTTTCACCATGTTGGCCAGGCTGGTCTCGAACTCCTGACCTCAGGTGATCTGCCCGCCTTGGTCTCCCAAAGTGCTAGGATTACAGGCATGAGCCACCATGCCCAGCCCTGTAGCAAGTACTTAGGTGCTATTATTCATTTGTACATGTCTTACATTTTAGATATAAGGGGAGAGCCATTCATTACCTATAGTTTACTTTTTTTTAATAGCTTACTCTTAAAATAGAAAATTAAGTATGTTGTATATCTCTACCAAATTTTATAATGTAAGGACCAATTTATGCCCCTCTTAATGCTTAGATCTGTTGCTGATACAGGAATTCATTGAAAATACAATTTTCTTTTTCAGAAATATCCTGTATTGCCATACTTGGTTTTAGTATTGAAACAATTCCTCTTGCAGAGGGACCTTAATGAAGTATTTACAGGTGGAATTGGTTCTTATAGTCTCTTTTTAATGGCAGTCAGTTTCCTTCAGGTAAGTCATATGGGTATACCATGCTAGTGCACACTAAAAGCAAAAGTGATCAATCAGCTGGGAAACATTTTGGAAAAAATTAAAATCAACCTGTAATTGCATTGCTTTCGTTGATTACTTACAGCTTTTCCCTTTAAACTGGGTACATTTTATCATTTAGCAAATACGTATTTTTAAATTCCTATGAAAGAATATTTTTGGTTTTAAATCCCATACATTCTAGTATTTTTGAGACTTTTCACTGCAAATTTTAACATGCAAAATGTACGGCCTGGTTTCCATAAGCATAAATAGTATAAATGCCAACAATAAGAATGTCTTCTAAGCAGCTAAATCTTGTAAGTTTAGTTGGAATTGAGACCTGCTATTTGGGTAAGCGAATTAGAGTCTTAGTATTGTAAGTGGGTATGTTTATGTGGCGCAGGGTTGCCAGCTGCCTGAGTCTATTCGTGAGTCAGAACGACTTTGCTGATGTGTTGGGCCAAGCCAGCCCTGGTCGGCAGCCTGGTGCAGCCGTAAAATTCAGCCTTACAAACAGTCTCCTGCCATTCCCGCACCATGGGACTTTAGTGTTGTGTGTAACAGCAGTATAGCCTGCTGTTAGCCTATTATCAACTGACTGCTATGCTAAACCAAAATTATAATAATATTGCTTGTAGAAGTTAGAATATAATTTATTCCCCCTCTCCTTGATAATTTAGCAAAAATCCAATATAATTTCTTCTTTTCTGCTTTTAGTTACATCCCAGGGAAGATGCTTGCATCCCCAATACAAACTATGGTGTTCTCTTAATAGAATTTTTTGAATTATATGGACGACACTTCAATTATTTAAAGACTGGCATCCGGATAAAGGATGGTGGTTCATATGTGGCCAAAGATGAAGTACAGAAAAATATGCTAGATGGCTACAGGCCATCAATGCTTTATATCGAAGATCCTTTACAACCAGGTATTGAAATTAGGTAAATTTGTGGGCATTCAAAGAGAGGGCACTGTCAGTCACCTTATTATACTTTAAATTCTCTTTAGATGAAAAATGAAGGAACAACTTCTAATTGTTATTCTTTTTTCATCGAAATATTTCATGAGCAAACATACTAAAATAAACAGACACAGACAGTAGAAAAACACCTTGGAGACTTCCAGATAAGTAGGGAGTAGAATCTGTTTAACCCTAAAAGCATAGTAGAAAAGGCATTCACTTATTTGGATGAGTTCATGTTTGGTGGCTGCTTCTCCTTCTTGGGTCCTTATTGCCTTGATTACAACCAATTGTCAGCAATTAATGAGGCTTTAATGAGATGATTCTGAAGTCCTGAGAGGCAGCAAGCACAGTAATGTATCTTTGAATTCGTGAGCAGAAGGGTGCAAGGAGACAATGTATTTTCTTTTTGAATTTCTCCTTTTCTGTTTGATTTTGCATGTCTCTTTGTGCTTTTTCCAGCTTCGTGTGAGCTTGAAAGTAAGCAGAAAGTAAATTCCTTCCATGCTTTTTTGAAGTTCTGTTTGCTTGCTTGTGTCCTGATTTTTCTGAGCAATATTTTTTCTTGATATAATTGTAAAATAGATTCTGCGTTACTGGACTTCAGTGGAAGTGCTTTTAGTCATTTGCTTTAATGTGTAAACTTTGAAAATGAGTAAGGAAAGGGGGTGAAGAGATACAGTAGTTGCCTAGGAACCATTTTCTGGCTTATTGAGCTGCCTTATAAACATTAATAGTTGTATGTGTTTATTCATTGAGGAAACATTACATTGATTGGGAGCCTGCTCTGTTCAAAAGCATTGGGTCAAAGGACATGAAGACTTTTCAGCAAGACGATCCTTGCTTTTTAGGGGCTCATAATTTAGAGTGAGAAATAGCTATATAGCTAATATAAACCCCAAAAATGTAGAAGTATTTCTAATGTAACTTGGGGTTTCACTCTTAGGAGTGAACAGGGCACTATTTCTTTTGTTTGCATAACTGTTTATGTGTGGAATGGGATAGTTCTTGATGGGCCAGAATACATTCCGGCAACTGATACACCATAATGAAGTACCAACTGCATGATTCACATATTCAGAGACTGGGGAGCTTTGGGGACAGCTCACAGCTCAGCTTCCGGGCACAACTCTGGTGGGATAACTATGGCCCTTGCTCTCCTGGAAGAGGGTCATCAACATTTAGTGCATATTAATCACAGTCAAGCTTACTATGTTATGTATATTTCTTTTAAAGGTAACGATGTTGGAAGGAGTTCATATGGGGCCATGCAAGTGAAGCAGGCCTTTGATTATGCCTACGTTGTTTTGAGTCATGCTGTATCACCAATAGCAAAGTACTATCCCAACAATGAAACAGAAAGGTAAAAGTTCATCTATAACCAGCCCATTGTGTCAAAATTGGTTGTGGCTTCTTATCTTCAAATTAATGTTATTCCCTCCCTCTCCCTTTCTTTTTAAACACATGCAGCATACTAGGTAGAATAATTAGAGTAACAGATGAAGTCGCCACATATAGAGATTGGATATCAAAGCAGTGGGGCTTGAAGAATAGACCTGAGCCTTCATGCAATGGTAAGATATTTTCCTTGGTCGATTGACTGAGTATTAGAGGCTTTTCTGTGTTGTGTGCGTTTAATGGGAAGAAACGTTTTCCAATCTTTTGCCACTCTTTCAGGAAATGGTGTTACCTTGATAGTAGATACTCAGCAGTTAGATAAATGTAATAATAATCTATCTGAAGAAAATGAAGCCCTTGGAAAATGTAGAAGTAAAACCTCGGAATCTCTTAGTAAACACTCTTCAAACTCTTCATCAGGTCCAGTGTCGTCCTCTTCTGCCACACAGTCCAGCTCTAGTGATGTAGTAAGTATGAAAGGCTCAGCTCTTCTGAACTCAGACGCATGCACGTTCTCTTGCTGGGGTTAACAGTGTCTCGAAGGCTAAGGCTACTTCCTTTGCTTACATGTTACTGGGATATTTTAATAACTTTCACGCTTGTACTTTTTCTCAACATTTTGTTATGAAAAATTTCAAGCATACAGCAGAAGTGAACAAATTTTAGTGAGCATTCATGTACTCACCAATAGATTCTGCTATTAACCTTTTACTTGCTTATCTCATACCTGTCTATCCATCACTCTGTCCATTAATTCATCTTATTCTTTGATCCATTTCAAAGTAGATTACAGACATCAGTTCCTCTAGAGTGTTGTAGCTTGTGCATCCTTGTAGCCAGACTCCAATATTTGTTTATTGTTTTTTCCTTTTTTTTTTTTTGAGATGGGGTCTCCCTCTGTCACCCAGGCTGGAGTGCAGTGGTGTGATCTTGGCTCACTGCAACCTCCACCTCCCGTGTTCAAACGATTCTCCTGCCTCAACCTCCTGAGTAGCTGGGATTACAGAAGCGTACCACCATGCCCAGCTAATTTTTTGTATTTTTAGTAGAGACGGGGTTTCACCATGTTGGTCAGGCTGGTCCCGAACTCCTGATCTCGTGATCCACCCGCCTCAACCTCCTAAATTGCTGGGATTACAGGCATGAGCCACCACACCTGGCCTTTAACGTTTTTCTTTCCTTTCCTTTTCTTTTTTTTTTTTTTTTTTTTTTTTTTTTTGAGACGGAGTCTTGCTCTGTCACCCAGGCTGGAATGTAATGGCATGATCTTCACTCACCTCAACCTTCGCCTCCTGGGTTCAAGCGATTCTCCTGCCTCAGCCTCCTGAGCATCTAGGATTACAGGCATGTGCCACCACACCCAGCTAATTTTTTGTATTTTTAGTAGAGATGGGGTTTCACCATGTTGGCCAGGCTAGTCTTGAACTCCTGACCTCAAGAGATCCACCCGCCTCAGCCTCCCAAAGTGCTGGGATTACAGGTGTGAGCCCAGCTGTTATAACTTTTTAACATCATAGTTAGTTTTGCCTGTTTCAGAATTTCATACAAATGGAACCACATAGAATATACTCTTGTGTAAGGCTTCTTTCACTCAATTTTTTTTCAGCTTCCTGGTTGAATTTTTTGTTGTTGTTGTTTTGTTTTTTGAGACGGAGTCTCGCTCTATTGCCCAGGCTGGAGTGCAGTGGCGTGATCTTGGCTCACTGCAAGCTCCGCCTCCCGGGTTCACACCATTCTGCCTCAGCCCCCCAAGTAGCTGGGACTACAGGGGCCTGCCACCGCGCCTGGCTAATTTTTTGTATTTTTAGTAGAGCCGGGGTTTCACCGTGGTCTCGATCTCCTGACCTCATGATCCGACCGCCTCGGCCTCCCAAAGTGCTGGGATTACAGGCATGAGCCACCGTGCCTGGACAAATTTTTTTTTAATTGAGATATAATTAACATAAAATTCAGCATTAAAAATGTACAATTCAGTGGTTTTTAGAACATATTCACAATGTTGTGCAGCCATCTCCAGTAATTCTAGAACATTTCCATCACCCCAAGAAGAAACCCTGCATTTAGCAGTAGTTTCTTCTAATTCTTCCTTCCCTCCCTTAACCTCTGGTAACCTCTAATCTACTTTCTCTTTCTATCCTGATAGAATTTTTTTTGTTCCCCCATCCTGATAGAATTTATGTGTCAATTATAATGTAAGTTACCTTTTAAAATCAAAGTGAATTTGTAGTGTACTGATTTGAGATCTAAAGCAGGCTTACCTGTTTGAGTTTAACTTTATTAAGTGTAGGACATGAAAAGTAATCTAAATATTGTATGTTGTTGATGATGACCATGTGCCAATATGGAATCATAAATCCTCCTGTGCAAAATCTCCCTGTGTGCCTTTTTGGTTCCTAGAGCAGTATGCTTTGGAGGACAGAATGCCAAGCTAGATGTCACAGACATAGGGAGATGGAGTGTTGGGGACTGAGAGAATGTGACTCTGAGATGCTGGGTAGAGTGCCAGGGCCAAGGTGGAGACCTGCAGAGAGACGTAGCATTGTCATGGCCCAAGCAGCCCAGAAATAGGTGGAGCTCAGCCCACTGTCGCGGGAATTCCACACCCACCCACACCAGTATGTTTGGTTAGAATGATCACTGATTTGTCATCACAGACTCTCAGAGATTGAACCCCTTAAACCCATTATCTTGTGTCTAGCTGAAGCCAGGGACTAGGACCTAGGTTCCTCACTCTTTACAATAATCTTTCATTTTCTATAAATAAAAAAACAAATAAACAGACCTCTGTGAGCTCCTTCAAGGTCAAATGTGGGCAGTGGATTTAACAATGAACAGAAGCTCTCTGATAAAATCAGTCACTTTAAATGTTTGGAGGAAAATTTAAACAAACAATTAATTTTCTAAATTCCTCAGTGTGCTTCTTTTAACTCCCAAATGTTTAAATTTAGCCCAGAGAGTACTTTAACCAAAATTGTTCTTCTTTCTGAATATTGAGTATCTAAATTACTAATATGTCACATTATAACTCATGTGACTTGTGTTAGGATTCCGATGCAACACCATGCAAAACCCCGAAACAGCTGCTTTGCCGTCCGTCCACTGGGAACCGAGTAGGGTCGCAAGATGTATCCTTGGAGTCCTCTCAGGCAGTTGGGAAAATGCAAAGCACCCAAACTAACACATCCAACAGCACCAACAAATCTCAGGTGTGTGGAACGTGGGTTTTTAATTGTTAGTATTTGATACAAAATATTTAGAATTTCCCACATGTAAATAATATGCAGCATGGGTTTGAAGAAAACGCTAGATTGAAGAACAAATTTATTTTATTCTAAGAGGTTCCAACACATGACAGTGCTTCTAGGAACAGGATGTCCTAAGGATCCTTGTGAGACAGCATTGTAACATAAATCTCTTCAGGAATCCAGCCAAACTACCATATAAAAAGTGTTTCAGTTGTACATGAAATAAGCTGGCATGAAGGTTTTGTGAGGCCTCATGGCAGTGTGCATATCTGGGAATAATGTATCCTTTTCTAATGTTTTAATGTTCAATACCTTGTTGCTGGTGTTGAAATGATCAGCTGGCTGTCAGGCATGGTCAGTTGATTAACATTAGCTTGGACTTAAAAGGCCACAGAGATACTCTAGTTTAAGTTTTTTTGTTGCCTAGAAGTGTCATTAACTGAGTAATGACTCAGAGTGAGGGGAGGAAGCCATTGATATGGGGCTCTGGCCTGAGGCTGGGTCACTCCTCACTATAGCTGGGAACCTGGGAAGAGGCCTCTTGGCTGTATGTTACCTTGTGTCTGATTTGACTCACTGAGTTCATTTTACCTATGTGGGCTTAGCCATGTATGCCACACACAGACTCATCACAAAATACCAGTTCAAGTGACAGGGTTGACAGAAGGGACTGGGGTCACGAGAAAGCCACAGGCCATGAGTAGCAGGAAGGGAGCGGCCACCTGTGCTGACCCCAACCTACCAGTGTGCCTGTCATGCCCAAGAGCCTCTTCCCACTATGTCACTTATGATGTGGTGTTTGGGTTGGTAGTTTTCTTAAGAAAATCTTTACATCCCACACACTCTGTTAAGAAGGCAGGCGAGTGGTCTATGCTTTTCAATATTTCCATTAAAATGAAGTAAGGGTTTTAAAGCTAAAAAGAACCCCTGTAACAGCTTTTTATGCCCACTAGATAAGTCAGTGATCAGTAAGGTAACAATCTAGCCAGCATATTCCTAGTTTTGAAAGCTTCCCCGAATCCAGGTGTTTGAGAACACTGCTTTTCTGCAATACTGATGTCTTTGTGGTCGTTTTCTGTTTCTGCAGCATGGATCAGCAAGGCTCTTTCGTTCTTCCAGCAAAGGCTTCCAAGGTACAACTCAAACAAGCCATGGTTCCTTGATGACAAACAAACAACATCAAGGCAAATCCAATAATCAGTATTACCATGGCAAAAAGAGGAAACACAAGAGGGACGCGCCCCTCTCAGACCTCTGTAGATAGTCGACGCTGCGCGGTGGACTGTCTTCTCTGTGCAATGATCTCATGCTCAGGACAGTTGCGCAGGGACTCCTGGGAGATATTCAGGAGCCTCACACTGTTCAGACGTTGACTTAGCAACTGCGTTTTTTCCCAGCTCGCCACAGAATGGATCATGAAGACTGACAACTGCAAAAAACAAAACAAAACAAAACAAAAAAAAGCAAGCAAAAAAGAGGGAAAAAAAAGGCTGCTTATTTGATAAGTCATATGCTACAACAGGGTCATTTTAAGATTTAAAGCTTGAATGTAAAATAAATATATTTCTCATTGGCTTTATGCAGAGTTATAGGGAATAGTATTCAGTGCTGGTAGGGTGATAGAAACAAAAAACAGTATCAGAGGATGGGGTGGGGAAGGAAAACAAAGGTATCTGATAGGAAGTCCAGATTCCAAAGGGGAAAGTGATCTGTGCATGTTTTTTTTTTTAATATTTTTGCATATATTTACCATTTTATTGTGTGTATATATAGAAGACCATATAGGAAATTGATATTTGTAATAGTGGATTTGTTAATAATACTTTTTACATAACATTACTGTTTAAATTGTAAACAGATTTTTTCTCAGGATTAGTTTGAAAAATAATCTAAATTGTCATCTTAACATCCATATATAGGGAAGTGATTAGTTCTATTACTCAATTTGTTTTTCTCAGCATTGAAATGACTTAATAGAACCCTTGTGTCCTGCTGCAAAAATTTTTCCTCTCTAAAGAAAAGGTTTATGGTGGCAAATGATGTTTATTTTATTTTGTAAAAAAAAAAAAAAAAAATGTACTATGTACTTTTGTGTAAACACTGAAAAATCTCTGGTCATCTCCGAGAATTAACTTGCAACTGTTTTCTATAGTGCTGTCGTCTTGGGCAATGGGCAATTACATGACTTTGTGTTTGCTTCCTTTGCAGTCTTTTTTTTCCCCCCCATTTCTTCCTAATAGGAAAAAAAAAAAAAAAAGGCCACCCATGTCTGGTCTCATTCCTGTTGCAGTGAAACTTCGAGTTCCACAGACTTTGCATGCTGGCTTCTCTAACCCTGTGTGCTGCGTGTGCCTGTTTCTCATCTCTTATTCTTTTTAAAAGTCATGCTTAACTACTGTGGGAGAATAACTGTAAACAGCTTTAATTAAATCATACTTATAAAAAACTATTTTCTTATATTCCACTTTATGCTTTTGGTATTGTTGATCTTTACAAATTAAATGGTCTTTGATAATGGATCTATTTTGTATTGCCTTATTAAGACCAAATACTTCTTGTCATCCCATTCTTTATCCTCTTCTTTCATGGAATTGTTATCGTTAATTAAAACTTTTTTAAACATTGGCTTGTTTCAATCATACTGTAAATTTTGGTTGTAGTCAGCTTTGAGTGCAATGAGATGTATAATTCTGTTATCATTACCTGTTGAGTTTGAAACTCAGTTGGGAATATTTAATATAATAGAATGTAAGTGACATTTCTGAAAATGCTTTCTTTCAGGGTGAAAGTTCTTAGTTTAGCATCAGTGTGTATGGCTCTGTTAAATAACAGCCATTTCTGAGACGAGATTCTTTTATATATATATATACATATAAAGTACTATTGGCTTTTAGGAGTTTCTTTTATATACATTTATGAAATACTGAAGACCAATCAGACCATTAATGGACACTTAGTGTAACTTTTTATAAAGAAAATAATGCTAAAGTAAGACCAAAACTGATGTCATCACTGAAATTAACAATTTTCAATATGTTCATATTTTAATTCACAATGGAAAAATGTGTTCCAAAACTGGAAACTCATAGTACTCGTGTAAACTGTGGAAGATTTCAAATGTGATGTTATTTTGACAATGTTTTAAATTTTAGAGTCACATTTTATTCTGATCAGAATTTTTATTGAGATGTTGAGCTTTTGTTTTTGAAACTAGTTTGTCATAACATTGTGCATAATCACAGTATTTATTTTCTAGGACAATTGTGAATGTGTAGACTTATGTTTACTGCTAAGGGAACAATTATTTATAAAATAATATTAAATCCAGTATTAGCTGCCTATTTCAGACACTTAATACTTGCAGAGATCTATGTTACATTTACCACACTGAAGTTTTTTTTGTTTTTTGTTTGTTTGTTTTTAAAGAATCACCCTC
This sequence comes from Pongo pygmaeus, assembly GCF_028885625.2. Lineage (NCBI taxonomy): Eukaryota > Metazoa > Chordata > Mammalia > Primates > Hominidae > Pongo > Pongo pygmaeus. The sequence continues at coordinate 47,308,412 of NC_072391.2, forward strand.
ATTGTTGAAAGTAAATGTACTCTTAGGGTGCGAATATTAGTGTTCCAATAAGCATGTGATTATATTAAGGTGGTGGTAGCGGGAAGATAATCTTGATTCCATTGGGAATCTTAGGTTTTCGTAAATTTATTGGGAAAATAGTTTTTCCTGTACTGCTGAAGTTTCTTTTTGGTAAACAGTATCTTTCTAAAAGAAAAAAGCATGAAGGAGAAATTGAGGTGTGTATACATTTCCTCAAATGACCAGCATTGTATTCGTGAATACTGTGTATCTTGCAGTGAACAGTGTGGAAGCTGTTCATTTTTCAATCTGAAGTAAAATACTTTCAAGAACTTTTAGTTTGCCTGCTCATTTGTTTTATACATTTCATCTATTTGACTCCTATCTTCTTTTTTGAGTTTTAATACTTTCTATAAAGATTTTGTGAATATATCAGAAATGTGTCATTTATATATTATAGTCCATTCATATCCATGAATCATAACCTTCCTTTGCTAATACTTGTTGAATGGGATTTTACAAATTCTCCCTCACTCTGGTGACATTTCTCAGGCAGTCATGTATGTGTACCTGGCCATCAGAAATATTAATATTTAAATACTGTTTTTTAGAGGAGCTGATGGGTTGGTGAGGTGTCAGCACAAAATCTTACTGGTTATGTTTTGATGATAAAAGTATATCCATTTTTTCCCTCCAGCTTTAAGGTGACTGTGAAGGTGCCTGGTTTTGAACGTCTTTGTTTGGTTTGGAGATGTCGCACTCAGTTTTCAAATCTAGCTTGGATCTGTAGGACCTACGTTTTTTACAAGTAGTTGCCCTCCAGTCTTCAACAGTTGATTGTGTTATATTTTTGTCCTGTTTTGAGTGTACTTTACCTTTACTTGCATTTTGAGCCTCATTAATATTTAGGTTATTTGATTTGGTTCCAGATACTCCTAGATAAAATCTGCACAGGGCAAAACATGGGCAATAGGGTGAGCATTTTTAATTGTCTTTTTCTACTGGAACCTTGTATCTCTCTGTGTGTTTTCTGCTCATTCCTTCCCCTATGAAATGGTAAGTGTGACTTGTGTTTGCCTGAACCTATGGACTAGTGTTTGGGGTTTCTGGAAACACTAGAGGGTCAGAAGAGAGTAATGACCACCGTGATGTGCAGGATTCTCTTGCTGTGACATGTTCATTGCAAAGCCCTCTCCAGTGACTAGGAGGTGTAGTTATTAAGGTTGATCTGTTAGAAATCACCATTATTAGGTATTAGTGGTAGATGTTGCTGATATTTTTATTGGTCATGACTACATCTCAGTTTTACTTTAATATTGATCTATAGTTTGATCAGTTCCTTGAATTCTAATATGTTGATTTCTCAGTGTTTCTGTCACTAAGAATGTTTCTAGGCAGTTAGTTGCTTCACAGTCAAAACTAAATGGTAAACTATCAAAAATACGTTCCCAATTTTGCTGTGATAAATATTGAGATGTTAAAATTAATGAACAGAAGAATTTATTCTTACCCATCTATTCTTGTTCTCCTAGTTCCTTAAACTTTTTCAGTTATTGGAAAGGCACATTCTCAAAGTATTTTATGAGCAAAATATTCTATAAATGCCTCTAACAAACCTAATTGAATATAAAAGTTATATTTAGTAGTTACTGTTGATAGTAATTTTCATCAGGGTCATAGTTCATCTAGTAAAATATTTAGAGAATGATGTTAACATTCCAGCATTAAAGTGGGAACAAAGATTTATATATGAAATTCCTTAGAAGAGTTCATCTTGCCTTGGTTTCTGACCCTCAAGACTCTAGCTACCTGCCATCTTGTCAAAACATTTGTGGGTAGAATAAGTGTTAAAGATCAAATTTTAATATGCTCCTTGATATTTAACATAGCTAAGAAACAAACCAGATTTTACTGTAGAAGTTATTTACATGATTTGAAAACTTGACCTAACTGGAAGCCTTTTTCTCAGTCATCTTGTTCTAAGCCATCTTGACTTCACACCCTTGGCAACTTTTCTTTTTTTTTGGTCAAAGATAATGAGCTAAATATATATATACATTGAGTGTTGACAAAATTATTAACCAGAAAAATTGCTTATAAAGTCTGCTGATCTATTTGATACCTAGAATTAAATATTTGAGGACAGTTTTTAGTTAATAAACTGCTAATGTTTATTTTACTGTCTCTCAGGTTTTTGGTTTTTTTAAAAAAATATGTTTGGCCTTTACATTTTCTACTTAAGTGTGTACTTTATTGAGTTTAACCTTGTCTGTAGCCTAGTAGCCTGAAAGAAAAGGAGGCAGAACCAGAGAGATGGATGTAGTGCATTCCCTTTGGTTATTACACATTTGTGGTAGCTCCTGGATTTACTGAGAGATATTTTAGCTATGTCAATAAGAACAGCTAATGATGTGGAAATCAGGTGTTCTCTTGTGTATTTCAGTGAACATTCTTATTAGTAGTTGCATATCATCTCTAGTTCCACATTTTAACTTAACGTCTTTGTGGCTTCACCACTGAGCTGCCTTTCACTACACCAGCTTCTATGTGGCCTGGTAACATGGAAGGTCTCTCCTAAGGACAGTCTGGACGTTTTTTGGGGGGAATGTTATTTATCTTAAAGATGCCTAGAAACAAAACGCATATAGTACCAGTGAGAAAGTATGAAGTAAACAAGTTGCTCAGGCTGGGCATGGTGGCTCATGCATGTAATCCCAGCACTTTGGGAGGCTGAAGTGGGAGGATTGCTTGAGGCCGGGAGTTTGAGACCTTCGTCTCTTAAAAAAAACAAACAAAAACCTGAATGGTGAGGTGGGGTGGAATTGGGTAGGGGAGGGAAAGGAGGACTTGGAAAAGCATTCTCCAAAGCCAGCAACTTGGTGAAGTTCAGTACTTGCCTCTTAGAGGTTAGGCCATGCCTTTCAAAGAGAGTGAAATGATGGGTTATCAGCCGCATTCTTGGAGTTAATATTTTTCTTCATCTTTCAATTTGGGTTCTGTGCTATTCATAGCTCTTCCCTAAGACCATTTCATTATTACCTTTATATTTAGTTGCAATTTATCATAATATGTTGTTTTGTCCCTAAACTTAATCTCCTAATTTTAAGATCCTCTCTGATTTTTGCATATTGAAACTTGCGGAAGTCACTTTAAAAAAGTCTTTTGAAAGCCCTACAATCCTAAAATAAATCACAAGCTTGTTTGTTAGAAGTGTCAAGAGTCTCCAATCTTTACTACTAAAAAGCAGCACTGCCTTAACGCACGTTGTTATGGGTGAAAAGTGAGGGACAACCAGTGTAGTTTCTGGATATAAAGGGTGAAGGACTGTTGAGTTAAACATTTTTAGTGGAATATACATAGATACGTGTGTTTAGAAACTTTGGTGAAGCCAGTATTTGTTTTTAATAACCTTTTTATTTATTTCCTTCTTTGATTAGCATTGTCTTCTGTGTTAAGAAATGTGGACTCCTGTGAGGTGCTGGAGGTTTGAATCATCTTGAAAACTTTCCAATCTTGTCTAGTTACCACTGCAGAGACACTAAGGAATTTACCAGAAAAAGATATTTGATACAAATGATTTAAGAAATCTCAACATTTCCTGAGGCCGTATCACTGGGCAACCAGTGATGAAAACTATGAATGAATTGCACACCTGGAAGATTTTTTAAGCTAATGACAGTTTCTTCAAAGATGCCTTGGAAATTTTATAAATTGCATCCAAAGATGCCTTGGAAATTTTATAAATTGCATTTCTATGCACATCTGCCCCTAGTGCTTACCACTCGGTTTATTATTCATAATCTGCAATTCAATAAAGGCTTTGTGCTTTCATTTATCTTCAAAACCACTGGTATGAGCCCTCATGTAAAACCTGAATGACTACTTTTTCTAAAAAAAATTTAAAGACAGCTCTGTTTAGGCAGGTTTTCTTGTGCACATGTGGCATTTCTGTGGCTGGTTCTCTAAGCTGGATCTCTAAGCTGGTTCTCATCCTTTTTAATGCTAGTACTGGGAGATGCTTGAGGATGCTGTTTTCATCCTACTCTGTCCTAGACAATGATAACCATTTGGCCCCCCCAACAGCCATGGAAGATTATAGAAACTGATCTCATAGAATTTGGTTATTCACAAATACCAGCCCAGTTTCACCCTCTACTTTAATGCAGGGGGTTATGCTTGCTATACTAAGAAAATGAAATGCATCACCATAGGTTGGGCAGAGCAACAAGTAACAGATCATTACAAGAGAATAATGAAAATGGTTCTCCAGAGAACTGAGAGAGGCAGGGTTAGTAACCAAAGTGCAGCCTAAGGTGTGTCTCAGAATTCTCCCTCAGCAGGGGAGGATTTGGTTTGGACTGGTCTGTCTGCCTGGGACCCAGCTGAGCGGTGGCCAAAAAAAAATCCTGGGTAGTTTCCTGTAAGATAGTCCCAAACTGGCTTAGAGTGAAGGTGCTCAGCAGCATATAGACAACTGGCGGGTGAAACCAGACTGCCCACTCCAGCGCGATGTCTTTTTTTTCCCCCCCTTTTTTTTCTTGAGACAGGGTCTCACTCTGTCATCTAGGCTGGAGTGCAGTGGTGCCATTCCAGCTTACCATAGCCTCAACCTCTTGGGCTCAAGTGATCTGCCCACCTTGGCCTCCCAAAGTGCTGGGACTACAGGTGTGAGCCACCACACCTGGCCGATTTCTGCTGCTTAAACCTCTGCTGCAAGTGCTCACTTAAAAAAGGCAAAAAAAGCAAAATCCTTCTAAATATTATCCCAAAAGTTTCTCAAATATAATAGTAGCGAATGAACCGAATATCCATGACAATTTTGTCCATCTACCTAGACACAGTGAATTATTTCACAAGTAACATATGAATGTATGTTCTATTGTGAAGAAATGTAAACACTTAAGTAAAAGGATCTAGCTGCACTTCAATCCCTAATCCCACTCATCTCCCCAAACCCATCCATCTTAATATTATGGGACATATCCTAGATTTTTTTTCTATGCATTTGTACATATGAACAAGTATAATTTCAGGGGGTCTTTTATCCTTTAACACAAATGGGATCGTATTGTAGTTTTCTGCAACTCCCCTACCATATAAAGATGTGTTTCCAGGTCAGTACACATAGAGATATATTTCATTTCCTTTTTATTATGCTGACTTTAGCTTGCAAGTTGCTTTGGTAAATTAATGTGTCAGACACATCAAGGCTAACAAATTAATAGAAATATCCAGTATTTTTCAGCTTCCCTTTTGTTTTTAGAGAGAGGGTCTTGCTCTGTTGCCCAGGCTTACTGCATCAGCTTACCTTGAATAGGGATTTTCTAAAGTACTGCTATTTGATGACAATTTTCTTCTGAACCCATTTTACTAAGGAAAAAAACTTTCCGACAGTTTTACACGTAAAAAAAAATATTTTTTTTGGCCAGGCATGGTGGCTCATGCCTGTAATCCCGCACTTCAGGAGGCCGAGGTGGGAGGATCGCTTGAGGCCAGGAGTTCAAGACCAGCCTAGGCAACATGGTGAAAACCCATCTCTATAAAAAAATACAAAAATTAGCGGGATGTGGTGGCATGCGCACATAGTCCCAGCTACTCTGGAGGCTGAGGCAGGACATTCGCTTGAACCCAGGAGTCAGAGGTTGCACTGAGCTGAGATTACATCACTGCACTCCAGCCTGGGCAACAGAGACTCTGAGACAGAGATTCTGTCTCAAAAAAAAAAAAAAAAAAAAAAGAAAAGTGAAGAGATGGGGTGGGGGTGCGGTCTCACCATGTTGCCCAGGAACTCCTGGCCTCAAGTGATCTGCTCATCTTGGCCTCCCAAATTGCTGGGATTATAGGCATGAGTCATCACACCTGGCCAGTTTTACATTCTTTTAAGTTGAATTTTCATGACTTGCTTTGAAAACTGTTTCATTTGATATTTTTGCTAGGTTTAAATGTTATAACATGGTCATCTGAAACAGTGCTTTGCTATTTTTTCTATACTTTATTTCCACTTTTTAGAATATGTCACCCTTGGCAAAACTGATGAAACAGTTACATTGGTCATTCTCCACCACCTACCCTTTAAAAATCTTTTAATTTCAAGGCCCTCCAATAACTGCAGCAGCAACAATTAGAACTCCCACTGAAAATAAGTTACCTGTCTTAGCCAGGCGTGGTGGCGTACGCATGTAGTCCCAGCTACTCAGAAGACAGGCTGGAGGACCGCTTAAGCCCGGAAGTTGGAGGCTGCAGTGAGCTACGATGGTGCCACTGCACCATCACTGCACATCACCAGCCTGGGTGACAGAGTGAAACCCTGTCTCTAAAAGAAAACAAACAAGTTATCAAAAAAAAGTAGGGTGGAATTAATTTTATGATGAGTAGAGGGACGGAACTCAGGTGAGAAAAATAATCCAGTTTTGGGGGACAGAGAAGGCAGAGTACTGCCTCAGATTTTGTTGGGAAAATCTGTGGGAAAATATGTTGGAAAAGAGAGGAGGATAAAATGTAGCCGTGGGACTGATCTCCCTAAGCCAGAGCAGTGCAATGATAGGTTTTTAAGGAGATATTTTCCTTAAAATCACTTTCTTAGGCTCTCATTATGTGACTGTAGAATTTCTGCTGTAATTGGCCAGGTGTGATGGCTCACACCTGTAATCCCAGCACTTTGAGAGGCTGAGGTGGGTGGATCACTTGAGATCAAGAGTTCGAGACCAGCCTCGCCAAAATGGTGAAACCCTGTCTCTACTAAAAATATAAAAATTAGTTGGGTGTGGTGGCACGTGCCTGTAATCCCAGCTACTCGGGAGGCTGAGGCAGGAGAATCGCTTGAACCTGGGAGGCTGAGGTGGCAGTGAACAAAGATCACACTGCTGCACTCCAGCCTGAGTGACAAAGACTCTGTCCCCCGCCAAAAAAAAAAAAAAAAAAGAATTTCTTCTGTGATTTTTATTCTTTGGAAAAGTCTTTTTTCGGGAGTGGGGTTCTCCCTGTGTTGCCCAGGCTGGCCTCGAACTGCTGGGCTTAAGTGATCCTTCCTTGGCCTCCTAAGTAGCTGGGACGACAGGCATGTGCCACCACACTCAGCTCAGTTAGTGCATTATGAGATGTACTGTGTTTACCAGTTTAGTTTAGGAATGCAATCTTTGACTTTGAAGTTGGAAGAATTTCACCTTTCAACCTTTCAAGTAAAATGCTTTATATTTCTTGCTTGTCTAAAGAAACCATGTTAAACCCAAACCGATAATCTAATAATTCATTTGAGAAGTAGTATAAATTTGTGTGTGTGTGTTGCAGAGGAACTTTTTTCTTGTATTGTAAATTGACAATATGTAATTATGTATGTGTGTGCAAGTGCATGTGTGTGTTAAAGCAAGTAACTACTATTTGAAAACATGAGAGTAAAATTTTGTTGAAGAGGAACCATCCAATGCACAGCTGAGACTAGAGGTAAAAATGCCTTTATGTTTAATGTCAACATTAAAAGGAAAGGAAAGGAGAGAGTTATTAAAAGTATCAAGTGGCTTATTTAAATGGTGTATCAATTTTCAAAAGAGTTATTGCTCAATTTAGATTGTAAACCACTTTGGTACTTAAATCACTCAGCAGGTGGCTTCGGGAATGTGGCTTTACACAGCACCCTTCAAAATAGTCACAAGGTGGGTTACGCCACACATCTTTGTTTTTAAGAATCCAATGTAAGAAAATTGTGCTTTCACGTGCCAGGCGTCAGTGCCTAAGATGTCTCTGCAGGGAGATGTGAGGTTAGCAGGCAGCACAGGGAAGCCTGTTGAGACAGGTGCTTAAGCAACACGGCAGGGCACAGGGAGGGCTGCAGAGGCGCTGGGGAGGTGGGCTGGGCCCTGCCAAGACAGGTGAAAGCAGGTGGATAAGACTAGGGCACCAGTTTTGTCATAGTTTAAACACAAATTGTGTTTTATTTTATTTTTTAAAATACATGAGTCTGGCTGTGTTACCCAGGCTGCAGTTCAGTGGCTATTCACAGGTGCTATCATTAGCACACTGTAGTCTGGAGATCCTGGGCCCAAGCCATCCTCCCACCTCAGTCTCCCAAGCAGCTGGGACTACAAGCACTTTGTCCCCTGTCCCTCCCTCTACTTTCTCCCTCTTCTAAGGCAGCTATTTCCAACTTTTTGTGGTTTTCTGAGGTGCTGTGTTTACCTCCATGTCTCTAAATAATAGACCTCTATTGCCACGTCTTGATTCTTGATTCTTAGTTCTTGAAATTGTGTTGACTTCCTGCCACCCCTGAACTACTTCTGTGCCCTAGCCTCCCAATAGAGTTAAAATGAATTTTGTTTAGCCCAATATTCAGTGTTCACATTATAGTGACTGTGTAAGGGCTGTTCTTATCAACTGAGCTGTGTAATATTTCTTTATCTTTTTAAATTTTTTTTGAGGCAGGGTCTTGCTCTGTTGCCCAGGCTAGAGTGCAGTGGTGCAATCAAGGCTCACTGCAACCTCAACCTCCTGGGCCCTAGTGATCCTCCCTGCCTCATTGTCTGATTTTTTTTTTTTTTTTTTGAGACAGAATCTTGCTCTGTCGCCCAGGTGGGAGTGCAGCAGCATGATCTCAGCTCACTGCAACCTCCGCCTCCTGGATTCAAGCAATTCTCCCTCCTCAGCTTCCTGAGTAGCTGGGATTACAGGCATGTACCACCATGCCCAGCTAATTTTTGTATTTTTAGTACAGATGGGGTTTTACTATATTGGCCAGGCTGGCCTCAAACCCCTGGCCTCAAGTGATCCACCCGCCTTGGCCTCCCAAAGTGCTAGGATTACAGGTGTGAGCCACTGTGCCCAGCCTGAACTGTGTAATATTTCTTTTTCCGTGCAAGTTCTTTTTGTTTTTCCTGGAGTTTTTGTTTTCCATGTTGTTTACTAATTCACCCTAAACTATGCCAATGTTCTAAGCCCCTCCAAATGCTTAGCACATAAGGTATTTTATCACTGTCATCTTCTCAGAGGCACTTGTCCTGGAGTTTCTGGCCAGCTGTGCCCAGCACACAAACTTCATCCTGAATGACAATTTTCCTCCATGCATCCCATGGGGCAGCTCCTCTCCTATGTGTCTTATGTTTCCCTCTTTCTTGATAAACTGTTTCCTTTCATTGGTGCTCATCCCCCAGTAGCTTTCTGGAAGCGTGCACAGGCAGTAGACATCCGAAAATGTTTTTGTTCTTCATTTACACTCAATTGTTAGTTTGGCTGGATATAGAATCTTGAGTTGAAAACATCTTTCCTCCAGAATTTGAAAACATTGCTTCATCACTCCCAGTGTTGTTGTGAGAAGTCTAAAGCTAGTTGTAACCTTTCTTTTTGAAACTTTTGGGATCTCCTCTTTGTGTTCTGAAATGTCACTATTATGAAAGTTAGGCGAGTCTGTTTTCATCTACTGCACTGGGAACTTGATGTGATGGGGCATCTGATGTGGTACTGCGTGTCCTTCAGTCCTGGGAAACTTCTGGAATTATTTTTTTCCCCTCCTTTCTGTTTTCTCAGGAACTCCATAATTATTCAGGTATTGCATCTCCTGGACTGATCCTCTCATTTTATCTTTTCTTCTCTATTTTACATCTCTGACTTTTTGTTCCACTTCCAAACTTTCTGTTGTTTTTAAATTTCTGTTATCATGTTTTTACTTTCCAAGTCCTTTTCTTGGCCCCAGATGTTCCTTGTTAAAAAAATAGTATCCAATTTTGTTTCCTAGTTACAATATAGGTTTGGAATCTCTGAGGATATGAATGGTATAATTTTGTTAGGTTGTTGTCTACTTGCATAGTCCCTGTTAGCTTTTTTCTCATTTGTTGTTTTGGACTCTCTGTGGGGTTGAGGCTGTCCATGGATTTCTGGTGATTCCTGGTTACCTGCACATATTTAAGAGCTGGGGGGAAGCTCTGTCAATCAATATGGCTAAGTCAGCGGTGTGCTTCTGTAAGAATTAGCAGGCTGTGGGGTTCCCCAAAGAATTCCTCCAGCCTGGGGGTAAGGCTCTGGGCCACCAACATCCTGGGAGCTGAGGGGGAAGAGGGCTAGTGTGAGGTTGGGGGAGGCATGTGTCCCAGCCTTCCATGTGAATTTGCCTTTAAAGTTTTCCTGTTTTCAGTTGGGTAGCGCTGCCCACAGCTGGGCTTGGCATTCCCCAATTCAGAGACTGTCTATTTTACCTTCTTCCAGAGAAAAGGCTTACAGGTTCCTGCTGGGGTAGGGGAAGGACTGGCACTCTTACCTGCTTCTTAAATTTTCTTTTCTTTTGAGATGGAGTTTCACTCTGTTGCCCAGGCTGGAGTGCAGTGGCATAATTTCAGCTCACTGCAACCTCCACCTCCCGGGTTGAAGCAGCTGGGATTACAGGCATGCACCACCACACCCGGCTAATTTTTGTATTTTTTTTTTTTAGCAGAGATGGGGTTCCACCATGTTGGCCAGGCTGGTCCTGAACTCCTGGCCTCAAGTGATCTGCCCGCCTCAGTCTCCCAAAGTATTGGGATTACAGGCATGAGCCACCTGGCCTTCTTCCCCTTTCTAATTAAAAATTATGGTTGAGCGCGGGGCCTCACACTTGTAATCCCATCACTTTGGGAGGCCAAGGTGGGTGGATCACCTGAGGTCAGGAGTTAAAGACCAGCCTGGCCAACATGGTGAAAACCCATTTCTACTAAAACTACAAATATCAGCCAGGGGTGGTGGTGGGCCATCTGTAATCCCAGTTACTCCTGAGGCTGAGGCAGGAGAATCGCTTGAACCCGGGGAGGTGGAGGTTGCAGTGAGCCAAGATCACACTACTGCACTCCAGCCTGGGCGACAGAGAGACTCTGTCTCAAAAAAAAAAAAAAAAATCATGAACAGTATTGCCTGTGCTTAGGCACTCACTGAGCTTCTGTCCTGTAGCGAGCACCGCTGAAGAAAGTGTGGGAAAGGAGGGAGCTCCTCCTTCCTCTGGGACAGGCAGCAAGGACCATCTGGCTGAGGAGGCTAATGCCATGCTCTGCGTAGTGATGCATCAAGAGGCTATAAAAGGACTGAAAGGACAGGCACCGCTCGGGAAACTTTTATATTCTCCTACTTGGCTATTGTTCTCATTGCCTGGTGAAGGGCAGGATTAAGGTGGCCGAAATACACGACTCTTAGCTTCTGTTGTGGTTGATTTTAAATTTTTAAATCTTCTCGCTGCACAAGTGAAATAAAGCCCCAAACTGTTGCCCACCGCAGAAACTTGACTCAGGCAACACATGCAGAGTGCCCTGGAGCAGTGGGCACTGGGCACTCGTTAAGTTAGGAGGGACCCCAGGTCACTGCGTTCTGGAGCTTATCAACACAGTGGATAATTAAAATCATAAACACGGCCGGGTGTGGTGGCTCATGCCTGTAATCCCAGCACTTTGGGAGGCCAAGGTGGATGGATCATTTGAGGTCAGGAGTTCGAGACCAGCATGGCCAACATGGTGAAATCCTGTCTCTACTAAAAATAACGAAAATTAGCTGGGCATGGTGGTGGGCGCCTGTAGTCCCAGCTACTTGGGAGGCTGAGGCAGGAAAATCGCTTGAACCCGGGAGGTGGAGGTTGCAGTGAGCTGAGATTGCTCCACTGCACTCCAGCCTGGGAGACAGAGTAAGACTCTGTCTCAATAAATAAATAAACAAACAAACAAACAAACAAAATCACAAACACATTAGACGTGGACATCTGGAGACTTCCTCATCTAGACAGAGACATGCAACTTTCAACAGCAGCTCTTCCGTGTGCATTCAATTTTCCATGCATACTTCTCCACTCCAAAATTACTAACATAATTCCTCTTATAGATTTCATTTTCAAACACAAATATCTCTCCTCTATTAGTTTTTGTTTTGTTTTTTTAAAAAGACAGGGGTCTTGTTATGTTGCCCAGGCTGGTCTCAAACTCCTGGGCTCAAGGGATCTTCCTGCCTTGGCCTCCCAATAGGTAGGACTACAAGCTCATGCCACTGCTGGTGTAAAATTTTTTTTTATTAAAAAAAAATATTTTTAGGCCAGGTGCGGGTGGCTCATGCCTCTAATCCAAGCACTTTGGAGGCTGAGGCAAGAGGATCACTTGTGCCCAGGAGTTCGAGACCAGCCTGGATAAAATAGTGAGACCCTATCTCTACAAACAAACAAAATAACCAGATGTGGTTCTGTGTGCCCATGTCTTGCTATGTTGCCCAGGCTAGGGTGCAGTGGTGCGATCACCACTCACTGCAGCCTCCACCTCCTGGGCTCAAGCGATCCTCCTGCCTCAGCCTCCCGAGTAGCTGGGACCACAACCACGTGCCACCAGTTTATCCAGCTGTGGCTTTAAAAAAAAAAAAAAAAAAGCCATTCCTTTTCCTTTCTGATTTGAAGTGCCATCCTTGTCACAAATTAAATTCACCTGGATTTTAAAAATACTGCATATTCCCAGACCCACCCAAGGACCAGAATCTCTGGGAATGGGACTCCAGCCTTATTTGGAATCCAGTGCCTTAGAGCCTCGCTACCCAGTCTGCCAAGGACCAGCAGCATCAGCGTAACCTGGGAGTGAGACAGAAGTTAAGTCTCAGTACCGACCCAGTTCTGCTGAATTCGAAACTGAGTGGAGCCCAGCCATATGTGCCTTCACCAGACCTCTGAGTGAGTCCGTTGCTGGCTACCATTTGAGAATCCCCTATTGAGGACTGAGTATCCAATGGGGTGATCCCGCTGACAGGTCCACAGTGGCGATTACGACCATGGGGATGATGGATATGCCCCGACGGTTCTGATGGGAGCAGTGATGCAGGCACGGTGTGTAACTCACTTTCTCCAGCTCTGTTTTCCTGTCTGCTGTCAGGAGACTTGCTCATAGATTTGCCTGAAGATGACACACAGATGACGGGCTGGGAAGTCATAGCACTGTTCCACACACCAGAAAGGGCTGAGGGCTCCTGGCTTGGAGAGCACTGAGGGTGGGTCCCAGCAGGACCCTTCCCCCATAGCAGGCTCCGCTCCCCTCTCTCTTTCCAGGGCTGACCTTGGCAGAGGTCACCGTGACCCTGAGGCACTGGCTGTGCTGGAGGCCTTGGGGAAACAGGTGGGTTTCTTCGTTTTCAAGGTTCTGCTGAAGGGGTGGGGCTGCCGGGGGTGGGCGGTGCTTTCGGAAGCTGGCTCTGCTAATGATCCTATTCCCATTCTTCACTGCTGCCGGGATTCCCCTTACCGGCGCAGGGAGGCCCCAGCTGCTCAGATCTTCCGGAGTGAGCCCTCAGGATGCTGCAGTGACCCGGCCAGGGCCCTCCACGGGGAGGCCGATGAGTAGTGGAGTCGCACCGGCCCAGAGAGCCAGATGCCACCATGCTTGATGCCCGGAGGCTGCACGAGCCCAGAGGAGCGGCCTGATCAGCGCGGGAAGCCGAGAGGGCTTGCTGCTGCTGGGATGTAAGTCTCAGGTGGGACCTCCCTGTCGCCATCTGGAGTGGTAATCAGAGGCTCCGCCTTCCAGCCTCGGCCATCTGATTTCTCAGCATGGTTTCAACGTGGGTGGCCTGGGGCTGGGTTCCAGGCCCACCGCGGGGCGGCAACGCCCTCCCACACCAGGATCTCTCCCCTCTAGGGTGAGCCGGGGTACCAGGCTCCAGGATCGCACCATAGGTTCCCAGTAGATCAGCGTTTTCTCCTACCTGTTTGTCATAGATTCTCTGCGTGCTTGGTAAACTACAGACTCTCTGGCCCTTTCTACGAAGACCTGCTAGGGCCTTGGGGGTCGGACCTGAGAAATGGGCATAACAGGTGCTTCTGTAACCCCTCTCAGTGAAGTGGGAACCCCCAATTCCTGGGTACCAGGGAGCTTTAGACCAGTGGGAAAGGGCGGGACTCATGGGGGTCTGCGAGTGAGAAATGCCCTCGTAGACTTGATTACTCCCGCGGACGGCCTCCTCTGCCCCTCCCAGGGTGACTCACAGGAGGCTTTCTTGCTCACCCTGTCTGAGTTTCTTGGAAACAGAGCAGATTTTTTTTCTACCAACACTGGGGCCCCACCCTGGGTTGCAGGGATCACAACGAGGTTACAACATTTACTTTCTGAGGACACCTACAGGGGTGGTCGCCGTCATCTCCCGCCCCTGAGCCCTGCCATAGGAGGTTAAGGCCTGAGTGAGACGCAAGGCGGGACCAAAGCTCCCCCGGCTTGGGAGGAGGGCACTGGCCCGCCGTCTGTGGATCCTTCCAGAAACACGGGCGCTCCTGCAGGGGGAGGGGAGGCCTGGGGCAGAAACACTGGAAGAGTTTGCTAGAAAGTGTTTCCCTCTGGGGGTGGGGACGGCCAGGCGCTCCCCAGCACGTGCGCGCGGTACCTGGAGAAGGTCCTGCGGGGACGCCTTTCCTTCCTGCGGCGCCCCGAGCTTGCCTGGCCGCTCCCTCCCGCGGCAGCGCCTTTCCCACGGTTCTAGGGGAGCTGGGGCGGGGCGGGACGAGGGCAGCTGCGCTTGCAGGGTGGACGCGGCCTCCTGGGCGCCCCCCAGCCCCCAGCCCCCCGCCCCGGCTCCCGCCCCCGCGCCCCAGGCCTGGGACACGCGGCCAGCGGGGGGCGCCTGCGGCCGCTCCTCCTTCCCCGCCCGCGGTGAGTGCCGGGCCAGCCCGCGGCCACTGGGGCTGCCACTCGGGCGGCGGTGGAGCGGGAGCGCGCGGCAGGTGAGCGCGGGGCGCGGGGGAGCGCGGCGGGCGGGCCGGGGATGAGCCTGGGGTCGGGGGTGCCCGTGGCCGCTGCCCCTCTCCGCGCGGTCCCCACACAGGCGGGCGGGTGGCCCCTCTCCCGGCCCGCCCTTCCCCGGCCTCGCGGGTGCCCGGCGGTGGCGGCTCGTCCTCGGGTGGGTCGGAAATGCTCCGAGACCCCTCCCTCGGGCCACGACCTCCTCCCCTGGGCACGGCCAGGACACGCTTCCCAGACGCTGCCCCAGCTGGCACCCGCTTTCCGATGACAAGACTGAGACCCGAGGGAGGCCGCCCGGCCCCAGACCCCTATGGTGGAGCCCGGCTGGCTTAGGGCGCAGAAGGGGGCTGGCTCGGGGCGGCGGGGCCTATTGGAAGCAAACACTGCACAGGGTAGCAGCCTCTGTGGGCGCAGGACCGGGCTGTGGGTTTGCAGCGCTCCCACCGGAGCCAGCAGCGGGCAGGACCCCTCGGTGGCCAAAGGGGACCAGGGTCCATGGGAGAGTGAGCCAGGCCTAGCCCCTGCCTCGGACCCCAACCGGGAAACCCAGACGTCTTGCACATGAGGAAGTGACAATGGGAGCCGACTCTGGGTGGGGGAGAGAGGCTGGAGCCTTTCCATGGATTGGGGTTGTTCCCTTTCCTGGTTTATGTCTCAGGTCCCCTCCCTCAAAGGCCAGGAACTCCATTCTGAGTCCCAGAGCTGAAGCTGGAAATGACCGCGTGGGCACCGTGGACAGAAGTAGAGCCCTTAAAATGAGGAACAGGATACCCTGTGTGGTCGGCTGAAGCCCCCTCAGGCCTGGTCCAGAGCGATGCTCCAGAGATTGATTGAATGAATGAATGAATGAATGAATGCATGACCAACAGGACTGTAGTGGACTCCGGGTGAGGCTACAGCTGTGGGGACTTAGGCAGGGGCTTTGGGCCCTGAGAGGAGGGGGTTCTCGGGTTCAGTGAATGCCTTCAAACGTGGGCAGGTGCCCTTGTAGAAGGGAGTTTGTGGGCTGTGGAGCTGGGGACAGGCTGTGGGGAGGGGTCAGACTCCAGGTCTATGGGGGGACCCCACAGGAGTGGCTGACTGGGCCTGGGGAGCAGAGGTGAGAACCCCCTTCCCCACTACATGGTGAGTTGGGTCCATATGCGGAGGCAAGATTTTTTTTTTTTTCTTGAAGCAGGGCCTTGCTCTGTCCTCCAGGCTGAAGTGTAATGGCACAATCATGGCTCACTGCAACCCCCACCTCCCAGGCTCAGGTTATCCTCCCATCTCAGCCTCCCAAGTGGCAGCTGGGATTACTGGTGTGCGCCACCATGCCTGGCTAATTTATTGAAAAAAAATTTTTTTTTTTTGGTAGACACATGGTCTCACTATGTTGTCCAGGCTAGTCTTGAACTCCTGGGCTCAAGTGATCCTCCTGCCTCAGCCTCCCAAAGTGCTGAGATTACAGGTGTGAGCCACTGTGCCCAGCCTTTCTTTCTTTCTTTCTTTTTTTTGACTCCTGATTTTATTATTCAGTTTCTTTTCCATCTGAAGCAGTCTTCTGTGGCTGGGAGCCTGGCCTCGCAGGACCAGGTCTTCTAAAGCTGCCTCCCCGCTGCTCATTCGGGATCCCCAGGTGCTGGGTCCTCTTCCCTCAGCAGCCACACAGGCCCTGAGTGCCCTTGGGCTTAAAAGAATGGGTAATTCTGGGCTTTTTACA
Source organism: Pongo pygmaeus (assembly GCF_028885625.2). NCBI lineage: Eukaryota > Metazoa > Chordata > Mammalia > Primates > Hominidae > Pongo > Pongo pygmaeus. The sequence continues at coordinate 47,324,807 of NC_072391.2, forward strand.
GAGGAGAGCAGGGAGAGCTGAGGCTGCTGGGCCCTCCCAGGGAGCCCTCCAATTTCCGAGGCCCTTACAAAGCCACTGCATATCCCTTGTATCTTTAATCGTGTTAGGCAGGACCCGACCAGTCCCATTTGCAGATGAGAAAGCGGAGGTCCTCACAGGTCTAGTAGCAAGGAGCTGGGCTGTTCTCATGTGGTCTTGGTGGAGCTGGTTTGGGTCCTCATCAGTGAGCCTGAGCTCCACCCCCAAATGCAGAATCAAGTGGGCCTAGTGAGTGCCCCAGCGCGGGCAGCACACATTCCCTGCCCTTGCCCCGCCCACCTCTCCCTCTTTCCCTTCCTACCCCGTACCCAGAAGAGCCCTGGGGCTTTGCTCCTGACCATCACCTCTTGGAGCCCCCTTCTTGGTGGACACAAAGGAATGTTGCTGATGGAGACAGACCTATGTCCCCTCCTCCCCATCCCTGCTGAATCCAGCAAAGGGTGGCCTGTTGTCTGGGCAGGAGGCAGAGAGCTGAGTTAGGCATGGGCCCTGCCATGGCCAGTAGGGGAGACCGAGTGGATGCACTTTGACGCCAAGCACTCACACTGCAGGCATGCCAGGCTGTGCTTTTGTGCATTGAAGGGTAGGCAGGGGCCGTTACTTTTTACAGATACCCTGCATAAAAATTTAGGGTATCTTTGGGGGAGTTTGCGGACAGATCATTTTCTTATTTAGTCATGCTTTCTGTGTTTTCAAAATTGTTGGCAATGAGGAAGAAAAGCAAAACTTTATTCCCTTTGTGTTTGCTCTGGTAAATTTTCAAGAGCAGTTCTGCTGCTTCTGAATCTTAGAATTGGGTTTGCAGATGAGGTCTGGAGGCTGATGCCAGTTTCTGAATTTGACAGGATATCACGTGGTGAGGTTGCAGGATTTTGAGGTATTTCAGTACACAATAGCCTCACAGCCTAACAGAACGGCCTGGGACTCAGGTGGACGATGCCCTGTTGGTCAGTGGCAGAGCTTCATGTCACCTCTTCCGCTGTGTGTCTGCTGGGATCTGTGGCTCATGGCGGTTGGGAAGCTATCTGGGTCCTGCCTCCTCTTCCCAGATACTGCAGACTGTGTGTGGCCCCCTTGAATGCTTTCTGCTCTCTGCCTAAGAACCTGCACCATTCCCACCTCCCAGGCCTTGCCCTTTGCTGTGCCTTCTTCCTATAACCCTTCCAACATGGTCCTATCGTGTCTCTTAGCAAATACTCAGGCTTTGGCCGGGCGCAGTGGCTCACACCTGTAATCCTAGCCCTTTAGGAGGCTGAGGCGGGCAGATCGCTTGAAGTCAGGAGTTTGAGACCAGCCTGGCCAACATGATGAAACCCCATCTCTACTAAAAATTCAAAAATTAGCCGGGCGTGATGGTGTGTGCCTGTAGTCCCAGCTACTTGGGAGGCTGAGGCATGAGAATGGCTCACTGCAGAGGTTGCAGTGAGCCGAGATAGCGCCACTGCACTCCAGCTTGCTCTGGGCGACAGAGCAAGACTCTGTCTGAAACAACAACAACAACAACAACAACAACAAAACCAAAGTACTCAGGCCCCTCTTAGACAGTTGACCTCATGGATTCCCCCTGAGCCCTGCTCTGTGGGTTAGGGATGTGGCCTGCAGGCAATTATGACTTCAGGCTCTGCCTTTTGGACCTGGACATTGGGCCTGGACTATACTGTAAGGGGAGAACATGGCAGGCACTGCTGGCCCCAGCCCTCTAAGGCTCTCGTTATCGCCCAGTTTGCCAGGAGGTGGGGAGACTCCTCTGCAGGTAAGCACATTCTTTCTCTGGAAATGGCTATGTGGGGCCCTGCTGGGCGGGGGTGGTGGGCATCTGGCCAGGGCCATTGCCAGGCGTGGGGAGTGGGCAGCCTGAGGCCCAGCCCATGTGTGCACAGAAGGGTGCTCCTTCAGTTAATGACCACCTGCTGAGTGAGGCACCTTGAGCAGCTATTTGCAGAGGGAGCCCCTGTTCAGTTAACAACAAAGGTCTTTCTTTGGAAGCTCTTGGGCCTAGAGGACAAGAGCAGCACAAGCTCTAAAGACAGTCCCCTGGGCTTGAGTCCCAGCTCAATGTTTGGTAGCTGTGTGACTTTGGGCAAGTGCTTCAACCCCTCTGAGCCTTCAGTTTCTCACTTATAAAATGCGGACAGTAAGAGTGCTTATCTCAAAGGCCAAGGATTTAACCTCCAGGTTAAAGGACACTGAAGAGAGGTGACAACAAAATGAATTGGCCGGGCGGGGTGGCTCACGCCTGTAATTTCAGGCCGAGGAGGGCAGATCACTTGAGCTCAGGAGTTCGTGACCAGCCTGGCCAACATGTTGAAACCCCATCTCTCCTAAAAATACAAAAAATTAGCCGGGCATGGTGGCTTGTGCCTGTAGTCCCAGCTACTGGGGGACAAAGCAAGACTCTATCTGAAAAAAAAACAAAACAAAACCTAAAATGCAGTATGTGGCCAGGTGCAGTGGCTCACATATTTAATCCTAGCACTTTGGGAGGTTGAGGCGGGTGGATCACTTGAGGTCAGGAGATTGAGACCAGCTCAGACAATGTGGTGAAACTCTGTCTCTATTTTTTAAAAATAAACAATTTTAAAACAAATAAAATTAAATTTTAAAAATGCAGTATGTGAGCATATGGTGGGAAAAAAGGTATAAAGCACATCATTGGGATGGTTGATAAAATTGGGTATGGGCTGTAGATTAAAGTATTATATCAACATTAAGTGATCTGATAACTGTTTATATGAGCCCTTGATCTTCGGAAATTTGCAAGGCTAAAGGGGCACAGTGTAAATGTATAGATATACAATAGAATGAGGCAAAATTGTACAAATAGGCAAATCTGGATTAAAAAGTATAGAATTCTTTGTACTTATCACTTTTCTGAAAGTTTTTTGAAAGTATTTCAAAATACAGCTTTAAAAAATGCCTGTCTTGCCAGGTGAGGTGGCTCACACCTGTAATCCCAGCACTTTGGGAGGCCAAGGCGGGAGGAACACTTTAGGCCAGGAGTTTGAGACTAGCTTGAGCAACATAGCAAGATTCTGTTTCTTCCCAAAAAAAAGAAAAAAAAAATTGCCAGGCGTGGTGGCACATGCCTGTGGTCCCAGCTACTCCAGAGGCTGAGGCAGGAGGATCACTTGAGCCCAGGACTTCAAGGCTGCAATGAGCTATGATCACTCTATTGCACTCTAGTTTGGGTGATAGAGCGAGACCCTGATTTAAAAAAGAAAGAAAGAAAAAGAAAAAAATGCTTGTCTTATGAGATTGTGGTATGATGAAATGACATTACTTCCTGGTACTTAAAACAGCCTCTGGCACTCATCGAACATTAGCTGTTATTGTTGCTGTCACTTTTTGTTATCTTTAGTATGGGCATCGTGTGTCCCATCTCCTGTTGCCATGATCCTGAGGGACAGGCCTTGTTTCTCCACTTTACAGATGACACAGTTGAAGCCCAGAGAGGTGAAGTGGCTTGCTCAGGACACCGCAGAGTCCAGGGCCGTGGGAGGAGGACTGCAGAAGTGCTTAAAGTTTATTTTGAATTAATCATCAACATTTGAAAACCACAAGATTTTTACATAAAGCCCAGATTTCTAGTTTCTTTTGCCAACTTAGAAGGCCTGTACCTCTGGCCACGTTGCTGCATGGCAGCTACTGGTGGAAGCTCAGCAGGGTGGCGCCTCACCCAGAGCTCGGGCCTCTAGTGTGCCCCAGTCCCCACCTAGCCAGCCAGCCTTGCCTGTCATTGTCCCCGCCTGGCCTCCGGGGGCTCCAAGTTCACTGTCCTAGGAAGTGATCGCAGGGTGCTGGGCCACAAAGCTTGGGTTCTCGCCTTCCCCGACCTGCTCCCCCACACAGAGGGCATAGCATTGCACTGCTTTGATTCAGCCAGTATTTGAGCACCTGGTGTGTGTGGGCAATGGCTGGGGGCTTCAGGCGAGGAGGAAGAGGAGCTGAAGCTTTGGGGCTCCAGCCTGCTCTCCTGTCACAGTCCCAGGCCCCTGTCCATCCCTCCTGCAGCCTCAACTGTGTGCTTGGCCCTGAAGAAGGGGTGCAGGGTGGCTCGCTGACCACGCCTTGAGGACGGTGCAGGAGGAGCCCCCGGGCTGCTGTTTTTTTTCCTGGTTGGGTGTATGTAGGTAGGCAGTCCTTTCTCTGTGCCGAGCCCCCAGTTCTTCCTCTGTGAGATGGGGCTAGACCACCTTCCTGGAGGGTGGGTGGAAGCGGGAGGAATGGGACTTGTCAGTGTTGAGCAGGGCTGAGCTCTGCACACATGGCTGACATGATGGTTTCATTCCAGTGCTTGGCTTCTAATGCCTCTGGTCCCCCGCCAGCCTGGCTTCGGGGCCAGCAGGAATGGGTTGAGCAAAGGCTGGCAATAGGCATGACCCAGGGTGTGGGGTGGAGGCAGCCACTGGGCAGGCATTGATTGTGTGCCTGGGTAGGCATTGATTGTGTGCCTGGGTAGGCATTGTTTGTGTGCCTGGGTAGGCATTGATTGTGTGCCTGGGTAGGCATTGTTTGTGTGCCTTCGTAGCTGTGCCTTAAGGTCATCATCTCACAGAGGAGGGGACAGGCTCAGTGAAGATGGCAGGAGCTCACCTTGGTGAGTTTGGTGTTCAACAGATGGGGAAACTGAGGCTTAGAGAGGTGAAGTGACCCTCAGAGGTCCCCTGACCAAGCAATAGCAATGCTGGGACTAGAAGCCAGAGTTTCTGACTCCTGGGCTAAGGCTCTGGGCTCCATTCCCAGGAGGAGGAAAAAGCTCATTTCTTATTTTTAAATGGTTTTCATTTTTTAAAGTATAGAAACAATTCACATTTAGGTAATGAAAAATCAGAAAATATAAGTAATAAGGTGGGGAAAAAACTTATTAATAGAATCGGAACTTGAAGTAACCCATTAACATATTGGTGTATATTCTTCCAGACTTCTTTTCTTTTTTCAACATATTACAAGAAAAAAGGTTGAGCATTACAACTTTCCTTATTGTCCTCTAAGGGGAGTTCTGTCTGCCCCAGGCTTTGGGTGTGGAGTTGGGGGTCAGGGAGGTTAAAGTGTTACAGACATCAGCAGCCCAGCCTTTGACACAGGAGGTTTACTGTGTGATTTTCTCTGTCCCCTGTTGCAGACATTTCGGTTGTTTCCAGCATTTTCGCAGTTAGAGAGCTGCACTAAACAGCCTGTAGCTAAGTCCTTGCATGTAGTGGGACTGTTTCTTTAGGGTAAATTAAAACGAGTCCATTTCTTTTTCTTTTCTTTTCTTTCTTTCTTTTCTTTTTTTTTTTTTTTCTGAGATGGAGTCTTGCTCTGTCGTCCGGGCTGGAGTGCTGTGGCACAATGTCGGCTCACTGCAGCCTCCGCCTCCTGGGTTCAAATGATTCTCCTGTCTCAGCCTCCTGAGTAGCTGGGATTTACAGACGTGTGCCACCATGCCCAACTAATTTTTGTGTTTTTAGTAGAGACATGGTTTCACCATGTTGCCCAGGCTGGTCTCAAACTCCTGGCCTCAAGTGATCCACCCCTGCCTTGGCCTCCCAAAATGCTGGAATTATAGGTGTGAGCCACCGCACCCAGCCAAAAATGGGTCCATTTCTTACCTTTGTGGTGCCCTCAGGCTGGACCCAGGTTTGTGGTGGGACCACGTCTGGGAGTGTGGAGGTCTGTGGCACTGAGCGCTTTCCACTGCCCACTCTTTTGTGGTCAGAGGATGAGACAGGGAGGGGCTCGGGGGGAGGGCTTTGCCAGGAGTGTGTTCTAATGACGCCGCCCAGGCTGGCACTGGAAGCCTTTAAGCTCCTGTGGTGAGGTGGGTTGAGGTGGGGGTGGAGGCGGCGGCGTCTGCTGCTACATGCTGGTGGGGACTGGAGGCCAGAGCCTGGAGCCTCCTTTGCTTCCAGCAGGAGGGGACCTCAGGAAGAACTTGTGTGTGTCTCTTTGTCCTTGTCTGTCTCTAACTGCCTTTCTCTGTGTGTCTGTTTATCTGTCTGTCTCTGTCTCTCTCTGTCTGTCTCTCTCTGTCTGTCTCTCTCCAGTCAGGAGCAGGGTTGAGGCTGGATCTGTGTTTCTGACCCTGAGATCTCAGGGGAGTTACTTTCCCTCTCAAGACCACAGGATCCTCATCTGTAGGAAGGGGCTAAAAACGACTCCTTCGCTGTGTGAGACACGGAGGAGATGGCAGATCCCAGAGTGCTTTCAGTGACAAGGTTTTGACATTTCATTATGAACAAGCCAACAGACACAGCAGCAGACAGGGCAGCGCACCGGCACGCCACCCCATGCACCCCTGCCTCTGCTTCCGCAGGCTCCAGCCCATGGCCTCTGGGAGCTGCCTCTCCTCCCACACACAGCCCCCTCCAGGCACCCTGTCACTTCATCTGTGAGAATGGTAGTCTACGTTACTAAAAGATAAGATGCTTAGAAAACACACAATCACCAAAGAACTGTTAGAACTAATAAACTAACACAGTGAAGTTGTGAAGTCAACACACAAAAATCAGTCATGTTTCTGTAGGTTAGCTAACTATCTGAAAAAGAAATCAAGAAGATAATCCCATTCACAATACCCACGCAAAAAAATACTTAGGAATAAATTCAACCAAGAAGATGAAAGAGCTGTATGCTGAAATCTATAAAACAATGAACCAAGAAATGGAATAAGATACAAATAGATGGGATTTTATCCATGTTCATGGATTGGAAGAATTAATATCGTGCAAATGTCCATACTACCCAAAGCTATTCAATGCAGCCTTTGTCAACATTCCAGTGACTTCTCACAGAAAAAGAAAAAACAGGGAACACACCTTTGGTTTATACCAAAAGCTGTGTCTCCCTGCCCCCCGCCCCCACCCCCCACCAAAACAAAAGAAAAAACAATTCTAAAATTCAGGTGAAACCACAAAAGACCCCAAATAGCTAAAGTGATCTTGAGCAAGAAGATCAAAGCTGAAGGCATCACACTACCTAATTTCAAAATATATTATGAGCTACAGTAATTAAAATAGAATTGTACTGGCGTAAAAATAGACACATTGGGCTAGGCATGGTGGCTCATGCCCATAATTCTAGCATTTTGGGAGGCCGAGGTGGGAGGATTGCTTGAGGCCAGAAGTTTGAAGCTAGCCTGGGCGACATAGCAAGACATTGTCTCTACAAAAAAAAAAAATTAAAGATTTGCTGAATGTGGTTGCAGGAGCCTGCCGTCCCAGCTACTTGGGAGGCTGAGGTGGGAGGATTGCATGAGCCTAGGAGCTTGAGGCTGCAGTGAGCTATGATTGTGCCACCATACATCAGCCTAGGTGACAGAGTGAGCCAATTAAAAAATATATATATATTTATAATTTATTTTTTATAGAAATAGGGCCATCCAAAGTGCTGGGATTACAGGCATGAGCTACCATGCCTGGCCCATAAGACCCTGTTTCTGAAAAAAAAAAAAAAAAAAAAAAAAAAAAAAAAGACGTATCAACCAATGGAACAGGATAGAGAGCTCAGAAATGAAGCCATGAATATATTTACAGCCCAATGATTTGTTTGTTTGTTTGTTGTTTAGTGTCTCACTCTGTCACCTAGCCTGGAGTGCAGTGGTGGGATCTTGGCTCACTGCAAACTCCGCCTCCCATGCTCAAGCCATGCCCCTACTTCAGCCTCCTGAGTCACTGGGACAACAGGTGCATGCCACCTTTGGCTAATTTTTGTATTTTTTGTAGAGATGGGGTTTCAACATGCTGCCCAGGCTGGTCTCGAACTCCTGAGCTCAAGGGCTCTGCCTGCCTCGGCCTCCCAAAATGCTAGGATCACAGGCATGGGCCACCGTGCCTGTCCAGTCCATTGATTTTTTTGACAAAGATGCCAAGGACACACTATGGGAAAAGGATAGCCTCTTCAATAAATGGTGTTGAGAAGACTGGGTTTTCACATGCAGGAGGATGAAATTAGATCCTTACATATAAAAAACAACTCAAAATGGACTGAAGACTTAAACATAAGACCTGAAACTATAGAACTACTAGAAGAAAACATAGGGAAAAAGCTATGTGATACTGGTCTGGGCAATTATTATTATTATTATTTTTGACTCCAAAATCTCATGCAACAAAAGCAAAAATAGACAAATGGGATGGTGTCGAACTTAAAAGCCTCTGCATGGCAAAGAAAACAGGTAACAGAAGAGACAACCTATAGACTGGGAGAAAATATTTGCAAGCCAAACATCTGATAAGAAGTTAATATCCAAAATAGATAAGGAACTCAATAACAGCAACAACAACAACAAACCCATTTAAAAAATGGGCAAAGGACCTGAATAGACATTTTTCAAAAGAACCCATACAAATGACCAACAGGTATACTGAAAAATGTTCAATATTACTAATCATTAGGGAAATGCAAATTAAAACCACAGTGAGGTATCACCTCACACCTGTTAGAATGGCTATTATTAAAAAGACAAGAGGAGCCAGGCGTGGTGGCTCACGCCTGTAATTCCAGCACTTCGGGAGGCTAAGGCAGGAGGATTGCTTGAGCCTGGGAGTTTGAGACCAGCCTGGGCAACATAGGGAGAACCCATCTCTACAAAAAATAAAAAAACAAGCCAGGTGTGGCAGCGTGCACCTGTAGTTCTATCTAGTCAGGAGGCTGAGGTGGGAGGACCACTTGAGCCCAGAATTCAGAGGCTGCAGTGAGCTATGATCACATCACTGCACTCCAGCTTGGGCAAGACCCTGTCCCAAAAAAAAAAGAAAAAAAAAAGAGGTGTTGGAGATAATGTGGAGAAAAGGAAACCCTTGAGCACTCTTGGTGGGAATGCAAATTAGCACAGCCATTATGGAAAATAGTAGGAACTTCCCTTCCTTCCACTTGTGGGTACATATCCAAAGGATTTGAAAGCAGCATGTCAAAGAGATATCTGCACTCCCATAATCATTGCAGCATTATTCCTAATAGCCAAGATCTAGAAACAAGTGTCCATTAATGGATGAAGAAAATGTGACATATATACACAATGAGATATTATTTAGCCTTAAGAAAGAAGGAACAACATGGGTGAACCTAATGGACATTACACTAAGTAAAATAAGCTAGGCACAGAAGGACAAATACTGCACGATCTCACTTATGTGTGGAATCTAAGAAATCTAGGCTGTGTGCGGTGGCTCACGCCTGTCATCTCAGGGCTTTGGGAGGCTGAGGTGGGAGAATTGCTTGAGGCTAGGAGTTCAAAACGCATGAGCAACAAAGCACCCCACCTGTACAAAACAAAACAAATGCAAAAGACCACCACCAACAAAAAAATCCAATTGAACTCAGAAGCAGCAAGTGGAAGGGTGGTTACCAGAGGCTGTGTGTAGGTAAGGGGGCAGGGGTAGGATGGGGAGAGATAGGGAGAGGTCAGTCAAAGGATACAAAGTTTCAGTTAGGAGGAATGAGTTTTTTGAGACCTATTGCACAGCGTGATGACTATAGTTGATGTATATTTCAAAATTACTAAGAGGGTAATTTCAAATGTTTTCACCACAAACAGTGCTAAATACTTGAGGTGATATGTTAATTAGCTTCATTTCATCATTCTACATTGTATATATGTAACGTCACTTTGTATCCCATAAATATATACAATTATAACTGATCAATTTACAATAAAATAAAAACAAACACTTTACCACACATATTGCTAAACATTAGCAAGAATTCTGTAAGATCGTAACTATCCATTCGGTGTTCAAACTTCCAATTGTTTTGTAAATGTCAAATATATATATATATTTATTTATATTTTATATATTAGATTTATCTTTTGTTTTGTTTTGTTTTTGAGACAGGGTGTCTGTTGCCCAGGCTAGAGTGCAGTGATGTGATTTCGGTCCACTGCAACCTCCACCTCCCAGGCTCAGGTGAACCCCCCACCTCAGCCTCCCTAATAGCTGGGACCACAGGCATGCACCAACACACCAGGCTAATTTTTTTGTATTTTTTGTAGAGATGGGATTTCACCACGTTGCCCAGGCTGGTCTTGAACTTCTGGACTCAAGTGATATGCTTGCCTCGGCCTCCCAGTGTGCTGGGATTAGGGACGTGAGCCACCGTGCCAGGCCTATATATTAATATTAGCTTTTTAAAATCAGGATCCAGAGCCAGGCATGGTGGCATGCACTTGTAATGTAACCTCCAAGCTACTCGAGAGGCTGAGGCAGGAGGATTACTTGAGGTCAGGAGTTGGAGGCTGCGGTGAGCTATGACTGCACCACTGCACTCCAGCCTGGGTGACAGAGAGAGCCCCTGTCTCTTTAAAAAATAATAATAATGAGGATCCGAATGAGGTCTGCATGATGAGACTGTGATACGTTTCTTCAGTTTTTCATCTGTAGGACTGGTACTCATTCATTCTCTCTGTCTTCCATGCGGTGTTTTTGTTGAAGCTGGGTCCCTTTACCTGTAGGAGAGCTTCCTATAATGTGTAGCATGCTCCTTGTCCCCTGAATCCTATAAATTCATAGTTGTATCCAGAGGCTTGATCTAATTCAGTTTTGATTTTTTTCACACAACAGCACATTGGAGATGCTATTGGAAATTTCTGGGAGGCACATGTGGTCTGGTGAATTTCCTTTTGTAATACTGGCAGTCATTGATATTCAATGACTTTAAGGTAGTAGTTTTTTTTTTTTTTTTTTTTTTTTTTTTGAGACATGGTCCCTCTCTGTCGCCCAGGCTAGAGTGCAGTGGCTCAATTACAGCTCACTGCAGCCTTGACCTCCAGGCTCAAGCAATCCTCCTACCTCAGCCTCCCAAGTAGCTGGGACCACAGGCGCCCACCACCAGCTCAGGCTAATTTTTTTTGTAGAGACGAGGTTTCACTCTGTTGCGCCAGCTGGCCTTGAACTCCTGGGCTCAAGTGATCCTCCTGATCTTCCTGTCTTGGTCTCCCAAAGTGCTGGAATTATAAGCATGAGCCACCACGCCCAACCCTTAAGGTAGTATTTTTAGTTATAGTAAAAACCTTCCGTATTCACCCTGTTACAAGTGGTGCCTAGTTTGGTGCTGGGTGGAAAACTACCCGTCTCAGGGCATTGTTTTTCATTATTCTTGCTTTTTCTTGATTGTAGCTGGTTTTCCTCCTCTGTTAATTATGTGGGAAGTATATTTTCATTAGAGAAAAATTGAAAAGCAGATCTAAACCAAAAGATAAATATTAAAGTAAAACTGTGCCAAATTCTATCACCTAGTGATAACTCCTAAGATTTGGGACATTTTCTTCCCGATTTTCTTGTATGCAAAAAAATACAGGCATCCCTGTGACATCGTTAAAAAAGAAAGGGGTCACACTTCACATGCAGTTCTAGGAGCTGCTATTTTCAATTTGTGGTATGTCTGAAGCCCCCTTTGAGGATCTGGTGGGAGGGACGTGGCCTTCCTCCCTGCCTGTCCATGGGTCACACTGGGCCGGGTGCAGGGAAGGACAGGCGGCCTCTGGTGCGGCCCAGCTGCCAAGTTTTTCAAAGGAAATAAGGGCTTTTGGTTGGCAGGGCGGTTGCTTTCACATCTGTTCTTTTAGGATTCTCTGCTGTTACTCAACACACCATGACCCCAACTGCCCCTTTCCTTCTCCGAAGCCCCGTCTCCCAGGCCTGGCAGAGATCAGGGCCCTGGGGATCATGGGAGTCAGGCCCCTGCCCTTGAGTGGGCTGTGTCACTTACATGAAGTCGGGCTGTTCATCTTTCCTTGTTCTGGCATTGGAACTCAGCCAAGCAGCAGCGATTTAGGAGAGGCAGTAGCCGCGGGGTGACGGGTTTAATGGGAAAGATGCTGTTTACTTAGAATATGTGTTCATTTGGAGTGGCTTTGGGGCTTACCCCAGGCCACCCCTTAGGACTGATTAGGGGTCAGAAGGTGCTGGTGGACCTGGGCATTTTCTTATGTTCCTAGCCTGAGAAAGGAACAGATCCCTGCACATCCCTGAGCCCACAGCTGAGAAGAGATGTGGGCAGAGACCTGGAGGAGGTGGGTGGATGCACTGGAATGTTCCCCGCCTCCCAGTGTGAAAGATGCATCTGGGAGGAGGGGGAGTGTCTCCATCGAGCTGTGCTGCCTCTGCGAGTCCCTCTCCCTGGGGAGCTCACCTCAGTCCCAAGTGTGGAAGAGCTGGGGGGCGTGAAACCACACGGAGTCAGCCCTGCTCTGTCCTCCCACATGGGGTGAGCGGGACGGGGTGCTCACACTGCTGGCTGCACCGAGTGGGTGCCATGTTTCTGCACTGTGTTATTGTTGGGAGTATCTGGGTACAGGTCAATCTGGCAGAAATGTCGTGAGGGCCTGTGGGTGCTGGGGAGAGGTGGTCCTTGCCCCCAGCCAGATGGGTCTGATGGAGGCGAAGACAGGACCTTCAGTCACTCCTGAGCAGGGAGGGTGCTGCATGAATAAGTTCAGGTTCTTTGAGCTGCAAGTACCAGAAACCCACTCTAACCAAAGGGAAAGGGAGAAAGAGAGGACTTGAGACTTTGTGGGGATTCAGGCATGGCTGGATCCAGGGGCTCAAATGGTATCATGAAGACTCTGCTTCTCTCTCCATTTCTCTGTCTTGGCTTCCTTTTCAGGCCAGTTCTTCCACAGAGAGGTTGTATTTGTAATCTTTTGCTGTGTAACAAATTACTCCAATTACCTCATAATTTCTGTAGGTCAGGAGTTCAGGCTGAGCTGGGTGCTTCTGGCTGGGGTTCTCTGATGAGGTTGCAATCAAGCTGCAGTCATCTAAAGGCTTGACTGGGGCTGGAGGGTCTGCCTCCAAGGTGGCTTTGTCACATGCAGGGTGGGTTGGTGCTGGCTGCTGGTGGGAGACCTCAGTTCCTCGAACACAGATCCCTTCTTGGGGCTGCTTGAGTGTCCTTGAGCCATGGTGTCTGGCTTCCCCTAGAGGGAGTGATCCAAAGGAAAGTTGAGTGGAAGCTGCGGTATCTTTCATGATCTCAGAAGCCACACATTGTGGTTTCCACGATATTTTATTGGTCACACAGGTGGTGTAGGAGGGGACCATTCACGGACATGAGTGCCAGGGGACAAGGGTCACTGGAGGCTGACTGCCACTGTGGCAAAGATGGCCCCAGTGACTCATAGCTCACACCTACTGCCAAGTGAATGAGAACACTTTCCCACAGTCCCATCAAAAGTCCCGGAAGTGAATTTCACGGGACCACCTGAGTCTCACACCCATTCCTCAATATACACTAGTTGTGAGTCCACCCCTGCAGGGCTGGTTCCCCATAGAAACAGGGAGCTGTTACCAAAAGTGGACATGACATCCTCTATGGAGAGGTCTGTGGCATTGTGGCCTAGAGGAGGTGGTGGTGGGGCACTGGGGAAGGCTTCCTGGTAGAGGCGGCACCTGTACCTGGCGGGATGGGTAGCATTTTGAGCATTCCAGGGACACTAAGGCCTGAGCAAAGGCATGGAAGAGTCAGGCAGCTGGGTAGCAGGAGGGAGATAAGGATGGAAAAGTGAGTTTGGCCAGGTGGGGGTCCCCGAGAGGCAGGAGGAGGAGGCAGGACTTGCCTCTGGAGGCACAGGCAAGCCATGGAAGGTGTTTGAAGGAGGGGCAGGCACGTCACAGAGCCTATGGATCTAGGGTTTAGAGCGGGGAGAACGTCTGGCTGGCCTCCTCCCTGCTGGCTTGCACCAAGCACCCACCATGTGCCTTGTCGGCATTTCTCACAGCCCCTCACGGGCTCCCAGCAGAGTGGGCCACATCTCCTGACTTTACAGAGGGGCTCCCTGAGCCACCAGGGTCCCCTAGCTCCGCCAAAGTCTCTCCCTGGAGCCCCTGACTCCAGAGCTCTCAGAGAGGAATAATAGCAGGACCTTCCTGAAGGCTCCTCTTCATCCCGCCAGGACGATAGGCGAGGCTGGCAACAAGTGGCCAGCCCGATTGCTCAGACCCTCCCAGGGCTCCTCCCGGTGCCGTGAACCCCTGACCTTAGGGGAAGGAAGAGGTGACTGTGGCATGGACAGTGGTTTTTGTTCTCATACCCCCTGGCCCCTACAGAGACGTGCCCAGAGTTCCAAGCCCAGTGGGTGCTGGGGCTTTCCTCCCCCCAGTAAGGGCTCGACATCTGGGTTTGTGTGGCAGGGCCAAGCTGTTTGCTCAGCGCTCAGTGTTATTTGTCCCTTGGCTGACTGACAGCTTGACTGTCTGCTTCGTTTTGGCTGCAGTTTGAGTCTCTCCTACTGGCTGTTTCATGGCCTCATCTTGAGCCCCCATTGTTACCCAGGGGAGGAGGTCCTTCTCCCCTAAACTCTGGGCCACATATGCCTGGACCGTGCTGGGTACTTCTCCTCAGATTTTTTTTTTTTTTTTTTTTTGAGACAGGGTCTCACTTTGTCACCCAGGCTGGAGTGCAGTAGTGTGACCTCAGCTTACTGCAACCTTTGCTTCCTAGGCTTAAGTGATCCTCCTACTTCAGCCTCCTGAGTAGCTGGGATTCAGGTGCCCGCCACCATGCCTGGCTAATTTTTGTATTCCTTCCACCTCAGCCTCCTGCGTAGCTGGGATTCAAGCGCCCGCCATCAAGCCCGGCTAATTTTTGTATTTTTGTTAGAGTCGGGGTTTCACCATGTTGGCCAGGCTGGTCTCGAACTCCTGGCCTCAAGTGATCCACCCTCCTCAGCCTCCCAAAGTACTGGGATTACAGGCGTGAGCCACCATGCCCTGCCAGCTTCTCCCCAGAGCTTTATGCCATGCCTTTGGTGGGCACCTCTTAGCTCCTCCCAGCCTAGGAACTTGCATGAAAGGGAACTATGTCCAAGTCAGTTTTGTGTCCCTAGCACCAGGGAAGAGGATGGGGGTTGCTGAGAGGGACAGGAAAGGATTGGGGTTGTGCTGTGTGCCCTGGCGCCTCTACCGAGCAGAAACCAGCCTTCCCTGTCTGTTGCTGTGAAAGCTCAAGGTTGCCCTTCTTTGGGGGAGTTGAAAGAAAGAGGGTGTTTGTTCAGCAGACTTGGGAGCCCTGTGTGCCAGGGCTGGGAGATCTTGGGTGAGGGTACCCACTATGCTCATTACCTTGTAATGGGGTTAGGGGCAGCCTGTCCCCATGGAAGCTTGTCCTTGTTCCCAGGGAGGGTCAGGAGCATGGGTTGTGAAGTCAGGTAGACCTGAGCTTGAATCCTGGCTCTGCCTTTTCATAGCTGTGTGTGCTTGGACCAGCAATGTGGTGTCTCTGAGCCTTGGTGCCTTCTTCTACAGAGGGATGATAGCAGGCCCTTCCTCAGTGGGGCTGCCAGGGAGTGCCATGAGGCTGTGTGTGTAAAGTCCTGGGTGATGCCTGTGTGGATCCCAGGGAGCATTGACCTGTGTGTGCTCAGATCCTGCCTGCCGGGACCTCCTAGACAGCGTGAGGGGGTGGGGTGTCAAATGGTGGCTGGTGGCTGCGGCTGCGGGGAGCAGCTGGCTTGAGGCAGTGCTGAGGCTGCAGCAGGGAAGAGACTCACCGCCACATCTTCCAAGGAGAAAGCTGGGAGGGCGGCCTGGGAGGGCAGGAGGTATTGCTCAGTGGGACAGGAGGAACCTTGGTTATCAAATGGCAGGGTTTACTGTGCTCCTCTCATTATCAAACTGCGGGGTTCGTTATCACACAGCCCCTGCTGTATGGCCAGTTTATCTGCACACACTCCCTGCTCTACGGCCGGTGCTGGAAAGCCCAGGGCCCCATAAGCTCCCAGCAGGCAGTGGGGAACCCCTCTCCTGTGTCCAGGCATCCACATGTGCCCTCTCCAAGCCGCCCCTTTTCTCAAGCCGAGATCATCTTGCAGAAATGTTGGTCAGGGTGGGTCGCTCCCCACCTGCCGTTCCCCTGGACTTGCCCTGCCTCCTATGCCCCTTCCCCTTGGCCCCCGATATCTCCCCCAGCGGCTCCATCTCCACGCCGTGCTTTCCTCAGGGTTTGAGCATGTGTCTCATCAGCCTCTCGCCCACTGGGCCAGGTCAGATCTGTTCTGTTTCCTGAATCTACTGAGCATCCAGCACCATGCCCTCCTGCATATGCAAACGGGTATCCCTCAGTACCCATTTAAAAATGGACGGGTAATTTACATACAGACAAGTGCACAAACCTTCAATGTACAGGGTAATGAGTGTACTTAGGCACTCGCCTGTATAACCAGCACCCAGAGGGAGATTTAGAATCTCCTCAGCCCCCAGAAGGTTCCTGTGTGCCCCTTTCCAATCAGCGGCCTCCCTAGAGGCAACCGCTGTCTTGCTGTCTGTCACTGTAGATTAGTTTCATCATTTCTGAAGTTTCATATAAATGGAAACGTGCTGAATGTGTCTTTTGTGGGTGGGTCTTTCACTCTCCTTGCCATCTCGGATATTCATTCATGTTGTGTGTTAGCAGTGATCTGTTCCTTTTTACTGCTGAGTAATTTTCTGTTGTGTGAATATATGAAAATTTGTTTATCCATTTACTCATTGCAGGATGTTTGGGTTTGCAGTTTGACTGTTAGGATGAAAGCTTCTCTGAACACTTGGATAGAAGTCATTTGTGGACACATGTACTCATTTCTTTTGGGTAAATACCTGAGATTGAATTGCTGAGTCATTGGGGAAGCATATGGTTTGCTTTTGTCCACACTGCCAGTCAGTTTTCATCACGGTGGCTCCATTTTACATTCCCACTGGCAGTACATGAGAGTGAAGAGCTGCTTCTCCCCCTTGTCAACACTTGGTATTTTCATTTTAATTTTAGCCATTCTAGTGGTACAGTGGAATCTCTATATGGTTTTAATTTGCTGGTGACTAATGGTGTTGAGTGCCTTTTTCATGTGCTTATTGGTCATTTTGGCATCCTCTTTGTTGAAGTACCTGTGTAAGTCTCTTGTTCATCTTTTAATTTGGCCGTTTGTCTTTTTCTTATTGGTTTGTGGGAGGTCTTTTTTTTTTTTTTTTTTTTCTGAGACAGAGTCTCACTCTGTTGCCCAGGCTGGAGTGCAGTGGCGTGATCTCGGCTCACTGCAACCTCCGCCTCCCAGGTTCAAGCGATTCTCCTGCCTCAGCCTCCCAAGTAGCTGGGATTACAGGCACATGCCACCAAGCCTGGCTAGTTTTTATGCTTTTAGTAGAAACGGGATTTTGCCATGTTAGCCAGGCTGGTTTCGAACTCCTGACATCAGGTGATCTGCCCACCTCTGCCTCCCAAAGTGCGAGGATTACAGGCATGAGCCACCGTGCCCGGCCTGGGAGATCTTTATATATGCTAGGGAGGAGTCTTTTGTCAGTCATATAGGATGTGACTTTCTCCTAGTCAGTGGCTTGTCTTTCCCCTCTCTTGATGATGATTATGTCTGTTCCTTCTCTGCTCTGGGACATTTGCTGGGGAGACATTTGCTGATAGGAGGGCAACCCTGATGGGGAGGATCCCCTGAGGTCTCCCACTCCCTCCTGTGGCCTCTGGAGCAGCCTGGAACCCTGTGTGAGTCCTATGCCTGTCTCCACCAGATGGCAGACCTTAGATCACCTGCTAGTTCCCTGCATGGGGCCTGGCACAGAGACAGCACCTAACGTGTCCAGTTCCACCTGATCGGTATGCGTGGGATGTCTACTCTGTGACCGGCTGGGGCTGGATGCTGGGGACACAGCTGTTGACATTACAGCTGCCCTCCCATCTCTGCCCTCCTCAAGGATATAACCTAGGAAAGACAGACCAGCAACCAGTGGTCACAGCACAGAGGTGCTATGATGGAGGAAGGTGCAGGGGCTGGAAGACCAGAAGAGGGGTGTCTGACCCCGGATGTGGGAGGTGGAGGAGGTACAACCTTGCTTTGAGGAGCTCATAATCCCAGGATGCCAGTCACATGCTCAGAAGGGCTCCCTGAGGACCAGGTGCTGCTGTGGCCAGAGGACTGGAGGCCTCTCCCTCTGTTTTGTGAGTCTCCAGTCCCTCCTCTTAGCCTCTCCTGATCTGCTCCCTCACCACTGAGCACCCCATGATCCCAGTGGGGAAACTGAGGCCTGGCATAGCAGAAGGGGTGCTGGGGTTTGATTCCCAGCCTCATGGTGCCCAGGGATGTTGGGGTTCTCCAGGGACTCTGATTTTGGAATAGGAGCCCCAAGGATGGGCCCGCCCCTGCCCTGCTCCCAGCACGGGAGCGCAGGTGAGATGGAGAGGCAGTGGGCTGGGCTGGAAGATCTTTGACCTCTCCTGCGCCCCTCTCAGAGGTGGACGGGGCCACCTTACTACATAGATAGGGAAATTGAGTCCCAGGAAGGCGTGGGGGGCCTGTCTGTGAGCGTCAGAGCCTGCAGGAGGTTCAGGCCAGACCGCTAATTGCTAATTGCTCACTAAGGTTGCATTTGCTCCCCACTTCGAACAGTTGTCTTGGGGCTTCTAATGGAGGTTTTTGGTGCTTGTTTTATTATTATTATATTTTTTTCAAAATTGTTCCAGCTTCAAGCTTCAAATTTCCATGAAGTCATTGGAGCCCGACAGCTCCCAGGCCTGGCAGCTCCCAGGCTGCGGAGAGCAGCACTGTGGCTGGGGGAGGGGGCCCTGCACACTCCGAGAGGCTGGGCTGCGGGCTGTGCCTTAGCCTTGCTGCCACCGCCGCCGCCGCCGCCGCTGCCGGAGCAGGAAGTGGTGGGTCCCAGATGTGACTCACTCTCATTAGGTAGCGTGGAAGGAGCCTTCGGATGGGTGAGCCTGGACGTGTCTGAGGAAGGGCAGGCGGGGGCCGGGCCACCTCCCTGCAGACCCTGGCCGGCTGCTGGGGCCCGGGAGGAGAGCCAGGTAAAAGCGGGGTGTGGGGATGGAGTGTCACCCGTCCTAGTGGCTTGAGCCCCAGGGGACCGGGCTGGACAGTGGGTGGGAAGCAGCTCACCCGGCAGCCTGGCCTGGGAGTGCACTGGGCGGGGTCTGGGCTGGGGGAGTAGGAGGCTCCAGGAGCCTACTGGGCAGATGGCTGGGAGAGGCGGCCCCTCAACAGGGGACCAGAGGCGACTTGTCACTGGCTTTTCCCAGCCTGACAAGAAAGTGCGGTTGTGACCACGATGTTGTACATCTGGCCCGTTCCATCTGGAATTCTAGGAACCACAGACTCTCAAATGTCCACACTCCTTCTCGAGGGTGTAATTTTACATTTACAAGCACACATGACTTTTCTCAATGAAAGGAAACATTGGCGAGGGAAGGGCAATTCAACTAATTTTATGAAATTATAAAACAAAAAACAAACAAAACCTCTGAAAGGGGTGCATGCCTGAGGGTCAGGGAACCAAGATGCCTCCGAAAAGTGGACTGGTTTCCCTTTCCCTGCAATGCCTCTCCTCCATCCCCCAGGGACCGCGTGGACCATCTGGAGTGGGTCTTTCTGGAGCTTTCTATGCATTCATCTAAACGTGTGTGCACAGAGGGTGAGGCAGTTGCCTCTTCTCTGTGTCATCACATCAGGGTCAAGGGCAGGGACATCTGTGGCTGGGGGCTTCCTCCCTGGACAGCCATTGCTGGAGAGGAGAAGGGAGGGCCGGGAGGGGGAAGCCGAGGGCCTGGAGGTAGGGGCCAGGCCAGGCCACCTACGACAGGGTCCCTGGGTCCAAGGCCTGGACGGGCAGCCAGTGTGGGCTGGATGTGTCTGGAAGGGCTGTGTGACCGTGGGCCTTCACTAGCATCACCATCGTGCAGGTGGAGGCTGTGAGGGGTGGACTCAACACCAGTGTTTCTCGGAGTGAGGACCGGGCTGCCCAGGGAATCGCAGGGAGTTCTAGCCTGTATGTGGAAGGACACATTTAAAATCTAAGTATTTGTCTTGGGGAAAAGAAATCTGTAAATAGGACATTGACATTGTGACGTCATGACTGTATTATTGTCTTAGACGAGGCCAAAGAAGACACAAAAGTGACAAGCCAGCCAATTTGAGAGGAAGTGCCAAGTGCCGGCCCTGCAGGAAGTGCAGGAGGCTGAGGGGGGCTGCAGCTCAGGAAGGCGTTTGCTGCACAGCCTTTGCTTCCCACCCAGTTGTCTGTCTTCCCACCTCTAGAGGCCCTGGATTCCCAAGGTTTACCTGCAGTTCCTGGTACAGGGTGTGGGGGAGGGGAGGCTCTCAGATTGTTCCAGATTCTGTGGCCCTCAGAAGGGAAGGTGTGAACTTTGTGGAGGCAGTGTCTCCGGTGGTATTTTCTTTCTTTCTTATTTTTATTTATTATTATTTTTTGAGATGGAGTCTCTGTTTGTTGCCCAGGCTGGAGTGCAGTGGTGCCCTCTTGGGTCACTGTAACCTTTGCCTCCTGGGCTTAAGCCATCCTCCTCCCTCAGCCTCCTGAGTAGCTGGGACTACAGGTACCACAGCACCACACCTGGCTAATATTTGTATTTTTAGTAAAGACGGGGTTTCACCATGTTGGCCAGGCTGGTCTCGAACTCCTGACCTCAAATGATCCACCCACCTCGACCTCCCAAAGTGCTGGGATTATAGGTGTGAGCCACCACCCCCAGCCTCTTTTTTTTTTTTTTTTTTTTTTTTTTTTAAGACAGAATCTCACTCTGTCACCCAGGCTGGAGTGCAGTGGAGTGGTCATAGCTCACTGCAACCTTGAACTCATGAGCTCAGGCAATCTTACTGCCTCAGCCTTCCAAAGTGCTGGGATTACGAGCATGAGCCCCACGCCCAGCCTTCTAGTGCTGTTTTCATGAAAGAAGCAGCTGTTTACTAGCAGCTGTTTTCCGGGTGATGAGGGTGAAGCTGGTATTACAGAACCTCTTTGCCAGGAGTAGGTCTGGGAGGTTTGCTTGAGGGCATGGAGGTTGGTGTAGGGAGAGCTCAGGAAGTAGAAGGTGGGCTGGAGTGTGGCCTCTGGACAGGCCGCAGGAGAGTCTCAAAAGGAGAAAAGATCCCAGCACTTTGGGAGGCCAAGGTGGGTGGATCACTTGAGCCCAGGAGTTCGAGACCAGCCTGGGCAACATGGTGAAACCCCGTCTCTACAAAAAAATACAAAAATTAGCTGGGTGTGGTGTTGTGTGCCTGTAGTCCCAGCTACTTGGGAGGCTAAGGCAGGAGGATCCTTTGAGCCCAGGAGTTGGAGGCTGTAGTGAGCCATGACTGTGCCACTGCACTCCAGCCTGGGTGACAGAATGAGAACCTGTCTCAAAATAAGTAAATAAATTTTTAAAAAGAGACAAAAGTCTGACTCGATGGTTACACTGGGGACATGCACCCCACTCTACAGTTTATAGCTACTGATTTGACCCATTCCCCACCTCCTCCACCGCTCCATGTGGTAGGTGCTGTTCACCTCCAGTTTACAGAGAAGACAGGGCCCCAGAGGGGCTGTCTATCCTGAATCACCCAGCAGATCGGTCTCCAGGCATCCAGTTGTGCCCACCACAGTGAGGTCTGCTGCTGTGTTTGAGCCTGGAGTCAGGGCCAGGACACTGTGTCTTTGGCGAGATCAGATGGGGCAAAGCTGAGAACAGGGGCTCTGGTTGGTGCTGAGGGATTCATGGGGGTGGTCCTTACTGGGAGGATGAGGAATTGGGCTCCTGTGAGGGCCTCCCCTACCCTGCCCTGTGCCTGGCCTTCGCTGGGCCCACTGCAGGAGGGAAGGGGTAGGACAAGGCCTTCTGCGTGGCTGGGCCAGGGAGGGCTGTCTCACATGCTTTCCTGGATGTGTGGTTGGGTTGTGCCTTAGCTGGGAGGTAGGCAGTTTGTCCACTCCCTGTCATTGCAAGGGTCACAGAGGTGGCTGGGTGGCCTGTCCCTCAGCACCGCTCCTTGCCTCCCTCCTTCTGTCCTGGAGGAAGAAGATGTGGACTTGTTCATACTGAGGTGACACAGCATCCCCTCTCCCACCTCTCCCACTGCCCAGGGAGAGAGCAGCGCTTAACCCCGCTGGAGAAAGTTCCAGGCCTTTGAGGGAGCATGCAGAGTGGGTCACAGTGGATGCCTGTATCAGAGCAGCCCATTCTAGCTTTTCATGGGGTGGGAGGGAGGCATTTACTACTTTTAAAAGACGCGTGTGGCCAGGCACCGTGGTTCACACCTGCAGTCCCAGCACTTTGGGAGGCTGAAGTGGGTGAATCACTTGAGCTCAAGAGTTTGAGACCAGCCTAGGCAACATGGCACAACCCCAACTCTACAAAAAAATTACAAATATTAGCCAGCATGGTGGTGCATGCCTGTAGTCCCAGCTACTCGGAGGCTGAGGCAGGAGGATTGCTTGAGCCCAGGAGGTGGAGGCTGCAGTGAGCTGAGATCATGCCACTGTACTCCACTCTGGGTAATAGAGCAAGACCCTGTCTCAGATAGATAGATAGCTAGCTAGCTAGATAGATAAACAGATAGATAGACACATGTAGCCAAGAGCTGGAAGTTAGTTGAAACTGGAGAATGAGACCACATCTGAACACCAGCTAGAGAAGCAGGGGTCTTCCAGAGGTTATCCGGTCCAGCCCCCTGCCTCCAGGCAGAACTGGACTGTGCTCTGGCCCGGCGGCACGGGTTCCAGCTCCGCTCTGCCTCCTCCCAACAGCGTGTGAGAGGAGCAAGGGATGGAGCCTGTTTCTTGCACCTGTGAAATGGGGTTGGTAAAGGTACCCCCTGCATCAAGTGGTTGTAAAGATTAAACGAGCTGATGCACACTCTGCGCCTGGCACAGTGGAGGCGCTACCTAAGTGGAAGTGTGCGTCACTGTCAGTGTCGTGAGGCTCTCCTCTGCCTTGTCCTGCCATGGGTGAGAGACTGGACCTCCCTGGGGGAGGCTGGGTGGTATAGGCGGGCAGGGCTGAGCTGAGCAGCCTCCCTGTCACCTATATCCCTTGGGCTAATCATTTTCTCTCTGTTCCTCAGTTTCCTTATCTGTAAAATGGGGCTGATGGCAGTGCTCAAGGAGGTGGGCGTGTTTTTAGATTGCCAGAGTTGGAGATGAAAGGGTGGGGCTTGTTTGGGGAACCGAAATCAGCCAAATCACGCAGCCACAGGGAGGGCTAGCTGGGTGAACACCCTTCCCAGTCACCTGAGACTGGTGTGCCCAGGCTGAGAGGTTGCCACGCAGTGGCTGGAGCCCCTCCAGCTGTGTGTGCCGGGGATCCCGCCAGCCCCCTCATCTGTCCAGTGGCCCCCTCCCCACCAAGGACAGTGGCACGGTGTCGCCCGGCTTGCCATAGGCATCTGGCCTGACCTGCTGCTGCCCACGGATTTCTCAATTGGCCACATCATGGCTAGGGCATTGCCCAACCCTGAGTGCAGACCTGCTTGGCCGAAGCACCCTCCGTTCCCTGCTCTCCCCTGGAAGCCTGGAAGCCTTTCTAGAAGGGACCAGTGTTGGGGTGGAGAAGGGTTGGGCGGTGAGTCTGGGACCAGAGCTCTGTTCCTCTTTGGTGGCCTTTTTCCTTGGAATACCTAGGACTGTGCTTTCCTGCTGCCACCTGCTCTCTCATTTTTTATTTTGACAGGGTCTGGCTCTGTTGCCCAGGCTGGGGTACAGTGGCCTGATCATGGCTCACAGCAGCGTTGACCTCCTGGGCTCAAGAGATCCTCCCACCTCGACCTCCCAAAGTGCTGGGTTACATGCATGAGCCACCACACCTGGCCTGTCCTCTTTGATGGGCCAATTTCACAGGCATTTTCTGAGCACAGCACAGCCCAGTGCTGCCGAGATGAACCTGAGCAGACTCTGTGTTAGGATGGGGTGGGGACGGCTGACTTTGGGCCTGGGAGAAGGTCCTCCCTGTTCTAGAGCACAGCCATCTGGTCAGTTTCTCCTGGCTTGTGAGGCCCTCCCCGACCGGGCCTGACTTCCCTCCCCACTCCTGCCGCTTGTCGCCGTCATCCACTCTGGGCCAGCCCCCCTGACATTTTCATCCCCAGCTTGGCTCTCTCCTGCCCCTTTCCCGCCCTTGGCCCCCACAGTTCCCGCTGCCTGGGGTGTTCTCCCCAACCGCTCCTTGGCTGTGTCCCCCAGGTGAGGGCCTCCTTCAGGGGTCCTCCAGCATGGGGAGAAGAGGGGACCCAGCCGGCTCTGCTCCTGAGCCGTTCACTCAGTCGCCTCCCCCACCCCCTTGGCCTTGCTTTGAGCCCCTGTCTTGCTGTGGCTGGGGCCCAAAGGATGCCGGGATACCCTCTTCTCGCCATCCTCCCTTTATGTCCCTGTCTCCCCCACCACCGCTGACCACTGGAAGGGTGACCCCACGACTGGGCCTGAGGGAAAGGGAAGCCAAGGGAGGTCTTTGGTGCAGGTACCCCAGTTTCCAGTTGTGTTTCCTGGCCCCAGGCTCTGCCCATTCTTGCCTCCTCCCAGGGTATCAGGACATGCTGGAGGTGACGGGGCAGAAGGAGCGGCCATGACCCTCAGGCACAGGCCTGTCCCCTGGGGAGGAGCTCATGTCTCCAGAAGACAGAAGATACCTGCAGTGGGTGGTGCCACCACCCGCCTTCTAGGGCCGAATCCCTGGAAGCTGCTGGACCCAGGGCACCCTGATCGGGGTGCTTTGTCTTCCAGGCCCCAGGCTCTTCCTGCCCTCCAGGGTGCCCTTCCTGCCCCTGTAACTGGCCAGCTTTCCTCATGCTGGCCTCTGAAACAACTCAGTCACACTGCCTCGGGCACAGCTCACTGAGGTCATTGCTTCCTGGAGTCACTGATTGGCTGGGCAGGGAGAAGCCTAGCACCCTGGGATGCAGCTGCTCTGCACAGATGGGGAAACTGAGGCCCAGGGAGCTATGCAGCCTTGGGGCTGATGTGTCATCCTGGTAAGAGCTATGTTGGAGTCGCAGGCCCTGCCCCATTCACAAGCACGTCCCTTGGCCTCACTCATGGGAGGGGTGTGGACTGGGGGCCAGTCTTGTGGGCTTGTCTTGGTCCTGCTGCTGTTCTTGGGAGTCTGGGTCTCCCTCCTCCTGGGCATCTTCTCGCTGGAGCAGGGGTCCAGGGTGCTGGTGTAGGCTGGGATGAGACCTCCTTCTGTATGTGTGCATCTGGCTCCTGGGCCCCCAGGCCTGTCTCCGGTACCCCATCTGGCTGGGAGGAAGAGCCCTTTTAAGTTGTCTGAAGGAGCTATTTTAAGGGGGGGCCTGGGCTAACGGGAAGTGGCCTCTTTTGATATACCCAGACTCCCTGGAGACACTGCTCCATCCCCTGGGGGCAGGAACCAGCACTTCTGTATCCCTTTGTCAGGCTCAGCTCTCCTGGGCATGGGTACAAGAGCAGAGCTGCCCTTTGGGGGCAGGCAGGAAGTGAGGCTGAGACCCTGGTACTGAAGTGTGTCCCCAGTGCCTGTTTATGTCACGATCTCTCAGGCTGCTCACCCTGGTGTCTGGAGCTGACTGGGGTGGCCCTGGATGATGGTACTTGCTGTGTGCCCACATCTACATGAAGCCCCTGAGAACTGGTATTGTTACCAGTCCGTTCTGTGGGTTAGGAAACTGAGGCCCAGAGAGGTTCAGGAACATGCCCAAGGTCACACAGCTCCTCCAAGGGGGAGCTGAGATTCACAGCCTGCTGTTGGATCTCAGAGCTTGTGCTCCCAACCACCATGCTTTCCTGCCTTCCCTTCTGCCTGCCCTGGCATTTCTTTCCCTCACCGGGCTCATTTATGACAATCTGCCCTCCTCCTGGCGTGAGCTCCTCAGGGGACCCGTGCCTGTCTTGTGTGTTGTAGCAGCAGCAGCACCTAACCCTGCACTGCTTCAGGCAGGAGCTCAGTGGCACTTGGCAGATGGGGGTCTGGTGGCGCCAACATGTGGCCTCTTTCCTGGTGGCAGGATGGGCCCCTTTCCATGTGCAGTGGGGGTTTATGAGGTTTTATAGCTATGAGGTCATGTCACTGCTAGAATAGGCCATGGAGTGAAGAGAAGGGTTTCATCCCCATTGCTCAGGTGAGAAACTGAGTCCTGAGAGGCAGGTCACCTGCCAGAGCTCATGCAGATGGGACTGGGGACTCCAGGGTTGGGGCCCAGTCCTTAGCTGCCAGTTCAGTGCTGGCTGTACCCCCTAGTCTGTGGAGTATGGGGTTTGATGTCCCCATGTACCCGGCAGGGTTAGATCCTGGGAGCTGGGTAGCACCTGGCTGGATGTGCAGCCAGGTAGTGACAGGTCAGGGTGGCCTGTGCTTCTGTGGGAGGTGCAGGCCCTGGGGAAGCTAAGGAACGAGGCCAGACTGGTAGGGGATCAGGCAGCCTTCCTGGAAGAGGTGGCAGCTCAGGTTGGCCCTGAAGGGCGGGCAGGAGTTCGCCAGGCAGAAGGCGTTTGGAGGTGAGGAGGTGGGCGTGTTTTTAGATTGCCGGAGTTGGAGATGAAAGGGTGGGGCTTGTTTGGGGAACCGAAATCAGCCAAATCACGCAGCCACAGAGGAGGCCCGGGAAGCTCCAGAGGTGTTTTTTGGCCAAGGGGTGAGCAGAGATCGGGCTTGGTGTTTTGGGGGGTCCTGGGTAGGTGTGGGAGGCCTGGTTTCGGGGGCCATGGGGCTCCTGTGGCCTGAGACTCCATCACAGTGACCTCCTGTGCCCAGTAGCTCCGTAAGGGCAGGGTTTGTGGAAGGAAGCTGTGAGTGACCGGGAATGGGGGCTTGGGCTCCAGGGACAGCCATGGTGAGGGCTCTTGAGCCTCTGTGTGGGTGCAGACCCGGAAGCTGGGGCTGTGGTTGGTGGGGGAGGCCGGGTGGGGCTGCTTCCCCTGCCGAAGGGCTCTTCCGGGCTCTTGGCGTGGTTTCACGAGGCAGTCCCCTCTGTGTCTCTCCTGCCCCCTAGGCCTGGATTGGTTTCTCAGGAAGCCTTGGGGAAGTGAGGGTCTTATTGCCTTGGTTTGGGGCTGGGCACTTTGCGAGCTGGTGTCATGGAGGCCAAACTGGGGGCCTCCGGGCCAGGTGGTGGCTTCAGGCTTGCCGTTGGGACAGGAGGCCGGGCTAGGCAGTGACGCCTCACTGAGCTCCATGGGTGGCCCGCTGAGCTCTGGGTGGGAGAGGCCTCTCCCACTGACCTCTCTGTGACTGGCTTCTCTGCTGGTCTGAGTGGGAAGGGACCTCAGAGACCCTGGAGGCCTTTCCTGCCCTGGAGGAGTCAGGCCCAGAGAGGGTGAAGAATTATCTGAGTCACACAGCTGGTGACAGGGAGAGCTGGAACTGTACCTTATATCACCTGACATTCAGCCCAGGGCTCTATTCCCTGCACTGTGGCAGATGGGGAAACTGAGGCAGGTGGGCCACTCCTCTGCATTCCACGGGAGAGGCAGGAAATTCGTCAGGAGCCCTTTGCCGGGTTGGCACTTGGAGCTCTTTTCCTGCTTGCTTTTCCCCAGGGCAAGGTGCTTCCCAGCTGAAAGCTGCCTAAGGAGGGCGCTGTTGAGACCCTGAGCACCTGAGAGCCCTGGTCTTTCACTCAGGCCTCTCCTCTCACCTCCACCTGGGAGGCTAAAGTCAGGGTAGGTGTTCTGGCCCACAGGCAGGTGCACAGGCTTGTCCCCCCAGCACCTGCAACCTTCTTGTGCGCAGCTAGCCCAACCTGGGGTCAGGTGGAGGTGGGTAAGTGGGGCCTCCAGCATTAAAGAGCTTTATAGGCTGTCAATTAAGGGGAGGCTAGTGGGCTCTACAGGCCACAGCTGCCCAGGGAGGCTTCTTCGGGGAGGAGTTCCTAGGTGGGTTTCAGAGACTCCAAAGTCAGCATTTCCCAAAGGAGGTTCATTAGGGATTCAGTGCAAAAAGAGTCTCATTAACAAAAGGATGGGGAAATGTTCAGTTGTGTTTAATTCAGCAGGCTTCTTTCCTGCAGGACTTGTCAGAGCCTTTAATTTGCTAATGTGTGTGGGGAATCTTTAAATGGGGAAGAGGAGAATGTTGAGCTCAGCACCACCTGTGACCAGAAACAGCTGTGGATGTGTGTGGCTGCGCATATGTAGCTTTTCATGACCCTGCTTTTGGGCAGAATGCACCTCAGGAAATGCAGGTAGAGAGTTCATCTGCACTGGGCCTTGGAGAGGGGTAGGCCTGGGTTCGAATCCTAGCTCCACTGTTTCCCAGCAGGTGGGCTTTGGGCTTGGAGATTAAGGTCCCTGGGTCAGTTGTCCTGGCTAGAAATGGAGCGAGAGCACCCCCACCCACCACCCTTGGGTAGTCAGGGGGACGGGCCTTATTCCAGCCCATTCATGGTTCTCTGCAGGTTCTCAGAGGAGACAGCCAGCCAGGTGGTTTTTGGCCCAGTTTGTCTCCCAGCTGGGCTCAGAGGTCGCAGAGCTTGTCTTGAGGCCTGGGTACTGTGCCGTCTCCTGCCAGCAAGCCTGGAAGGCTTGGGTCGAGGACCCGACTCTGCCTGGGATGTCACCTGTGAGCTCCCTCCAGCTCAGGCCAACATCACCACCTCCCTCTGACTTGGGTTGGGTGGGATGGCCGCTCCCTTGAGGCCCAACTAGGCCCTACATGGAGGGGTTAGCCCACACTGCCACTCATGGCCCTGGAAAGCCGGCCTGAGTTGCTGACCAGTGTTCTCTCTACTTCCCAGAGGCTGGGCACCCATAGGTCAGAGTGGGGGCTGGGCCTCCTCACCCCCAGTGCTGCTGGCTCATGGCAGGGTTGAGGGGAGGGGACAGGTGCCGGGCCCTCTCACTTCTGCACCCCATGGCCCTTTCTGACAACTTGGTGATGCATGCCGTCTAGACTGGGGCATTTTGTGCCAGGGTTGGCTCAGCACACAGCTTGCATCACCCCCAACTGAATCCTTTCACAACCCTGTGGGGTAGGACTCTTATTCTCCTTTTGTTAAAATGAGGAAACTGAGGCACAGAGAGTCTGTCAGGTCATGTAATGTCTTATTTCTTTTAATACTTAATTTATGAATGAGTGAGATGGAGTCTTGCTCTGTTTCTCAGGCTGGAGTGCGGTGGCACAATCATCGCTCCCTGCAGCCTTGACCTGAACTCAGGAGGTCCTCCTGCCTCAGCCTCCCAAGTTTTTGGCTCTACAGGCACATACTACTGTGCCTGGCTTAGTTTAAAAATTTTTTTAGAGATAGCATCTCACTGTGTTGCCCAGGCTGATCTTGAACTCTTGGTCTTAAGCAGTCCTCCCACCTCGGCCTCCTGAATAGCTGACATCACAGGCATGAGCCACTGTACCTGGCTAGGTCATGCAATTTAGGTGTGATGGACCTGAGATTCATTTTTCCTATTAGACATTTTTTTTTTTTTAATCACATAAGCAACACACTGACAATAGGAATAGAAACTGAAAATGAGAAGTGGGATTTATCCATTCTGTGAAATCAACAGTTTTTGTTTTTCTGTGTCCTGGTTCCATCCTTATTTGTTCCAGGCATTGCCATGTGGATTTTTCACAGGATACCCTGTAACATTAGTTTCAAGTGGCCTCAGGCTTTTTGACAGCTGCATAGTATTCCATTGTAAGGTTGTTTCATAATTTATTTCACCAGTTCCTGACTGATAGGTATATTATTTTCAATCTTTTGTTATTACAAATAATGCTTCAATGACTAATCTTGTACTTACGTCATTTCATACTTGTGACAGTGTTTGTATGATACATTACTCAAAGTGGATTTGGTAGGTCAAAAAGCAAATATGTCCTTTAGTGACTTTGTTAGATATTATTAAACTACCTTCACGGGGGGTTGTACTGACTCACATTCCTGCCCAGGAGGGAATGTGAGTGCCTGTTTCCAACACAGACTTATGAGACTTATGAAATGCTTTGATCTTTGCCCATCGGATAGGTAAGAATGGTTTTCCATGGTAGTTTTGTTTTTGTTTTAAAGATGGGGATTTTGCTATGTTACCCAGGATGGACTCAAACTTCTGTGCTCAAGTGATCCGCCTGCCTCCTCAGCCTCCCAAGTAGCTGGGACTATAGGTGCATCCCACTGTGCTTGGCTACCATGGTAGGTTTTTTTTTTTGTTTTTTGTTTTTTTTTTTTTTGAGGCAGAGTCTTGCTCTGTCGCCCAGGCTGGAGTGCAGTGGCACAATCTTGGCTCACTGCAAGCTCCACCTCCCAGGTTCACACCATTATCCTGCCTCAGCCTCCCGAGTAGCTGGGACTACAGGTGCCTGCCACCACACCCGGCTTCGTATTTTTAGTAGAGACGGGGTTTCACCGTGTTAGCCAGGATGGTCTCGATCTCCTGACCTCATGATCCGCCCACCTCGGCCTCCCACAGTGCTGGGATTACAGGCTTGAGCCACCGCGCCCGGCCTACCATGGTAGTTTTAATTTGTGTTTCATTACGAGTGTGGTCAGCTTCCTTCCAAATGCTGTGGGTTGGTTGTGGGTTTTTGTTTTTTTTTTTTGAGACAGAGCTTCACTCTGTCACCCAGGCTGGTTTACAGGCATTATCTTGGCTCACTGCAACCTCCGCCTCCTGAGTTCAAGTGATTCTTGTGCCCCAGCCTCCCAAGTAGCTGGGATTATAAGCATGCACCTCCACACCTGGCTAATTTTTGTATTTTTTAGTAGAAAGGGGGTTTCACCATGTTGCTGAGGCTGGTCTCGAACTCCTGGCCTCATGTGATCCGCCTGACTCAGCCTACCTAAGTGCCAAGATTACAGGCACGAGCCACCATGCCTGGCCCTTCCAAATGTTTAACAGTCATTTAGATTGCCTTTTCTATGAACTTTCTCTTCCTAGTCTTCTCTCATTTTTCTATTGGGCTATTGGTCTTCTTTTTGATTTGTGGGAGCTCTTTACATATGAAGGAGATTAGCTCCTTGTGATATGAATCACAAATGTTCCCCTAATCTGTCACGTGTCTTTTGATTGTGCTTTTGGTAGTTTTTACCATGTATATTTTGTTTTTTCATGTAACTGAATTTATCAGTCTTTTCTTTATGGCTTTTGGGTTTTGTGTCAGGATAAAAAGACCATATTCACTATAGCATCATATGAGAATTCTCCCATAGTTTCTTGCTCTCTTTGGAGATAATCCTGGTATAAGTTGTGAATCCAGCTTGCTTGCTGTCTTGTGAATGCTGCCTTTCTATACAGAATACTAGCAGCCTAAGAGTTAAGACTCAAATGCACATCCTTCCTGTCCCCTTCAGGACAGTGGTTACTCTGGGTTGCATCTGTCCATGGGCCTGTGAAATGGACTTTTTTTTTTTTTTTTTTTTTTTGGCAGAGCCTCACTGTGTTGCCCAGGCTAGAGTACAGTGGTGCAATCCCATCTCACTGCAACCTCTGCCTCCTGAGTTCAAGTGATTCTCATGCCTCAGCCTCATGAGTAGCTGGGACTGTAGGCACACGCCACCACCTTGGGCTCACTTTTCTATTTTTAGTAGAGACGGGGTTTCACCATGTTGGCCAGGCTGGTCTCGAGCTCCTGGCCTCAAGCAATCTACCTGCCTTGGCCTCCCAAAGTGCTGGGATTACAGGTGTGAGCCACCGTGCCAGGTCTGTGGAGCTCTTCTTGTACCTCCCAGCCCCATTCATGTCTTGCTGTCACTGCTGGACCCACTGTCAGGGTGGGGCCCTAGGCAATGTGGGAAGTCAGCCAGCACCCTCTTGTCCTGGGCAGGATGAGCACCATGTGAGGTCCCCCATGGCCAGCTGAACTTCCCCTTTCTGTTCTTCCTTATCAAGGGAAAAGGGATCAGAAATCTGTTAAATGTGGGTGTGAAAGTGTTTCCCTTCTGAAGGGGGAAGCTAGTGAGGGCAGTGCTTAAAGAAATGAATCACTAATTGAATTTCAAGCAAGAGTGAGGAAAAAGTAGGGCTATTTCTCTAACAGGGGAGCCTGGTTGATTGCTTAGTCAATTGATAAACACTGTTGCCTGAACACCCACTGTGTGCAGAGCCCTAGCAGATACCCTAGCAGGCTTTGCCCCTGCTCGGGACAGTGCTAAGGATTCTGCCTTCTGGGAGCTCATTTCCTGAGCAGAATTTCCTCTTGGTACCTGGCCTGGTGCCTGGTGCACAGAAGGCATGAGTGCATATCTGCTGAAGGAATGCATGGACGAACTCTCCCTGGGCAGTCACTAACTAGCATTAGAATGGGTATGAGACATAGTGGACCTGGATTCATTACCATTGGCAGCTGGAGCCTTGGGGGTGCATTTTAAAGGGGAGACTGATCAGGGTAACGCTTAACCAAATGAATGAAGTGGAGGGGAGGATTTCAGGAACAAAGAACACTTTTTTTTTTCTTTTTTGTTGTGTCTCTGGCAGTTTTTGGTATCAAGATGATGCTGGCCTCATAGAATGAGTTAAGGAGGAGTTCCTCCTCCTCAATTTTTTTGAATAGTTTCTGTGGGAATGGTACCAGCTCTTCTTCGTACATCTGGTAGAATTCGGCTGTGAATCCATCAGGTCCTGGCCTTTTATTGGTGGGCTATTTATTACTAATTCAGTTTAGGAGCTCATTATTGGTCTGTTCAGGGAATCAGTTTCTTTCTGGCTCATCATGGGAGGATTGTGTGTCCAGGAATTTATCCATCTCTTAGGTTGTCTAGTTTTTGTGTGTAGAGGTGTTTGTAGTAGTTTCTGATGGTTGTTTTTTATTTCTGTGGGGTCATTAGTAACATTCCTTTAGTCATTTCTAATTGTGTTTATTTGGATCTTTTCTCTTTTCTTATTAGTTTAGCTGGTGGCCTATTTTGTTAATTTTTTCAAAAAACCAACTCCTGGATTCGTTGATCTTTTGAATGGTTTTCTGTGTCTTGATTTTCTTCAGTTCAGCTCTGATTTTTGTCATTTCTTGTCTTCTGCTAGGCTTGGGGTTGATTTGTTTTTGCTTCTCTAGTTCTTTTAGTTGTGAAGTTAGGTTGTTAATTTGAGATCTTTCTAAGTTTTTGATTCGGGCATTCAGTGCTATGAATTTCCCTCTTAAGACTACCCTAGCTGTATCCCAAAGAATCAAAGAACAACTTTCTACCCATCCCTAGAAGTAGCTCTCTGGGGCCAGGTGAGAACATCAGCCTTTTCCCTCAGTTTTTCTCCAGTCCCTTATCCTTTTCATTAACTGATTCAGCCTCCACCCCCAGCCCAGTCCCAGCTAGGCCAGAGCTGGCCTTAGAGGTCTGACACAGCCCCTCCTTTGCAAGAGGGGAGACTAAGGCACAGGTCAGGCAAGAGACTTGTTCAGGGTCACAGAGCAGGTTGGTGGCTAAGCTGGGACTGGAATGCAGGTTTCTGGTCCCCAAGACTGATCAGCAGCCTGTGCCCTGGGAGTGGGAACAGAGTCAGCCTGGGGGTGCTTGGGGGCTGTGGAGGGGGAGCAGGGTTGGCTGGGTGCTCATGCCACTGGGGAATTTCAGCCTTTGCCCCTGCTCGGCAACTTTGCAGGCTGTCAGGAGATGCGGTGGGGGGCCTTGCCGGGGGCCTGCCCACTCTGCACCTGCCTCTCCCTGGACCCCATGGTTGGGCTCTGACCCTGCAGGGCTTCCTCTGACACTAAGTGTGCCTTCTTGGCCATTTGCCAGTTTGTCCTGCAAGCTTGGCCTGTTGGACATCATGACCTGTGCAGACAACCTGGTTATCAGCACCCCCAGTTTACTGATGAGGAAACTGAGGCCAGAGTGTGCAGGCGACTGCCATTCACAGGCCATTGGTAGCAGAGCTGGGATTGGGTGCAGGCATCCTCCCAGAGGCCGAGCGTAGCTGGGAGAGGTGTGCTGTGGTGGGTAAGGCAGGTGTGGCAGGTGTGGCAGGTGCTTCCCGATCTTGAGGGAGGCCCTTTCTTCATCTGCCCTCATCCTTCGGCCGTGGCGCCCTCCTCCCTCACCCATGCCACTCTGCATGCTTCCCCACCCTGGGCCTAGTGCAGGATTCTGGCTGGCTAACCTGCTCGGCCATTCACGTCACAGGCGTTTGCCAGGACCAGCTGTGGGACACACACACAGATCCCACCATGACAGTTTGGCAAGGCAGGGGCTGGGATGTTGGACCCACACTGGGAAGGACTCTCGGTACGAGAGGTGCCTGGGAGAGCAGGGCATGGGGGCCACAGGGCTCTGGGGACAGGGAGGGTCTAGGGAGGGTCTGGGGAGGGCTGGGCTTGGGGGGTGGGACCTTGAATACCAGCAACATTGAATCCCTGGGTCCCACGAGGTTTCCTGGGGGCCTCTTAGGTCAGGCTTGCACTGGGCAGAGCAGCTGCTGGCTTCATGGAGCTCAGGGTCTCTTGAGAGAGTTCGCGTTAACATGAGATTCCCTTAGCAAATGAAAAATCTGCCTGAGACCCAGCCTACCAGGGGAGCCGAGAGCTGGCAGGCCTCGGGGGGCGAGACGGAGCGTGTGGGTTTTTTGGCAGGCAGGGTGTGGGCCCAGGGGCCTGAGCGGGGCCTCTTCCCTGGAGGCTTCCATGCCCCCCCCGCTCCAAGGTTCCCACTTCCCTTTTTTGAGGCCAACAGGGCCCCAAAGCAGCCCTGAGCCTGCTGAGGCTCGGCCGGAGGAAGCCAGGCTGTGGTTTCTGCCAACAGTGGCCGGGTGAGGAAGTGGGTGTCCTGTCTGCATCTGTGAAAGCTGGGGGTTTCTAGAATATACTCCCTACAAGGGCTGTGCTGTGGTTGTGCTGGGGACGCTGCCAGATCAGCTGGACTGGGGAAGGATTTCCCGAGCACCCAGGGACCTGGCCCTGCAGTTGCAGTATGGAGTCCCAGCCTCTTGCTTCCAGCAGCTCTTCTGGCTGGAGAACCTGGACCCAGCCAGCCACTATTTGATGAGGAGACCACAGTCCTGCCTTAGTTGCAGGGAAGGGATAAGAGGGTGTGTGTGGGGTTGCTCAGCAGGCTTCCTGGAGGAGGAGGCCCTCCTGGAGTTCACTGGCCTGAACTTGCTCCTGCAAGGCAGAGGGAAGTAATTCGATGGGGTCCCCTGAGCTCCCCACCTCTTGGTCATAGCTCTGTCCTGGGCCTTGTTTGTGGGGAAGAGGTTGGTGTTTTGGGATATTATGGGATTTCTGGATGCCAGCCCCATGAGGGTGATAGGGACCCCGGATATCCTATGTTTAAATCCCAGCTTTTTTTTGTTTGTTTTTCCTGACAGGGTTCTGCTCTATCACCCAGGCAGGAGTGCAGTGGCATAATCGTAGTTCAGTGAATGCAGCCTTGATCTCCTGGGTTCAAGCAATTCTCCTGCCTCAGCCTCTCAAGTAGCTTTGGACTACAAGTGTATGCCACCAAGCCTGGCTAATTAAAAAAAAAATAAAAAAACAAACAACTTTTTATAGAGATGGGGTCTCATTATGTTGCCCAGGCTGGTCTCAAACTCCTGAACTCCTGGCTGGGGCTGGGCTGTGGAGCCTGGAAAGTGTGATGGAGGGATGAGCGGGGCTGTCCCCTCCAAGACTCAGCTCCTTTCTGGAGGACTGGCTGTGTCTGCAGGGGCACACTCTCACCTCTGTGCTGACCGAGACCCTTCCAGTTGACTCTGAACCCATTGAGGGGCCATGGGTGCTTCTTAGATGCAACAAACTTAGATGCAAACAAACATCGGTCCAGAAGCCCGATGTGGACTTTGAGACTTTTGGTTGCGAGTGACAGAAGCTCAAACTGGCTGAAGCTGAAAGGGGCATTGCTTGTCCCATGTGGTTAAATATCTAGAGGTTGCGTAAGCTTCAGGCACAGCTGGCTCCTGTGACCCCAGGAGGTGTTGCCAGGCCCCTGTCTTGTGCCAGTTCTCCATGTTGGTGTCAGTTTCAGGTGGGCTCTCTCCTTCTGGTGGCTCAGGTGTCTGCTGACAGTGCCAGGTCACCGACAAAAGAGAATGCCTCTTTCCCTGGGTCAGCAGAAGTCCAAAGAGAGCCTTCACTGCCCAGGCCTGTGGCATTAGGGCTTGAGAGGGACTTTGCTGATTGGCCACACCGGGGTCATGTGGCCCCTGAACCAGAGTACTGAGGGTCGGGAGAGGGGACATTGCACAGCAGAAGCATGAAACACCCTCCTCCCATCTGGACACCTTCCCCACAGGGGAGTCCCCTCTTCTTTAAAATGGGGCTGCTCACCCTGCTCTACCACTGGGGTGGTTGTGAGGTGAGAATAAGTAAGGGACCCCCTGGGACTGCAGTCTCCTCAGGAAGAGGGGCCTTGATACCTCTGCTCTTGGTGGCTTTGGAGTTCAGACAGGACCCATGCGGTGTGGGTGAGGGAGTGACAGGGAGGCAGGGCTTGGCTTGAGCTAAGGGAGGACTCAGGGCCAGAAAAAGTGCCCAGTGATGGAGGAGACTGCCCTGAGAGGTGGTGAGCGCCCCCCCCTCCGTCATGGAGGTGTGCAAGCTAACAGCAGGGTCATTCAATCCAAGGGGCCCTGGATTGGATGTGTCTCAGACATGGCAGAAGGATTCCTTTATCCAGGACTTTGTGGGGAGGCCCTCCCTATTGCCAACTGAGTCAAGGGCTGGTGGAAGAACTGGTGATTGGACAGGAGGCCTTGAAAACTTCCCGGGCAGGGGGTGCCTCTGGGTCTGGCTTTGGCGGGGTGGCTCCTAGGGAGGATCTGGCCTGGGGACATGCCACTGGTGGTGGGTTCCTGGGCCCCCTCTGGAGATGTGATCAGTGAGTTCATTCCCCCCAGGCCTCACGGTGCCCGGCTTGTTCCAGGAACTGGTCAAGGTCCCTGGATGGGCCGAAGTCCTTGTGCCCATGTTGTCCACTGTCCACCTGCCCCTGCCTGCCGTTGCCCAGAAAGTGGCCGAATGAGTTCCTTGAGAGGTGTGTTTACCAGGCCTGTGTTCCCACGGGCCCTTGGGACCCTCTCAGCTGGTTCCTCCCTTTCCTCGTGGTGGCCCAGCCTGGCTTTGTGTGCCTGGAACGGGTGTGTCTGCACACTCTCATACTTGCACTTTCATGCACGTGCCTGGCCGCCTCAGCTCTGGTCTGGGGGCTTTGCCTGGGAGATGGAGCAGCTGTGGGGAGTGGCCTCAGCCCTCTGGTGTTTGGAGCTTCTCAGCCTGGCTGTCCTGGTGCACTGGTGTTTGGCAGCAGGCCAGGGGGTAGGCGGGGTTGCTGTTTGTGTGCTGTGGCATCTGGCTCAGTCCCCTGGGATGTCAGTGGGGAAGCCTGGGCTGAGGAGCCCTGGTTTGGGAGCTGGCAGACCTGGCTTTGCATCCCAGCCCATCTGTCCACCAGCTCCAGCAGTGTGATCTTAGGCAAGCACTCTGCCTCTCTGGGCTCAGTTCTGCATCTGTGAAATGGTGGTGCCACCTTGGCCTTTGCTGGTTGTGAAGATGAGTGTGAATGTGTGTGCAGGTGCCGGGAGTGACAGGAACTGCTGCTGTTATTACTGAAAAGGGCTATTTTGGGGTGGGGGGTGCTGAATTGAATGTGTCTCAGGCAGGGACCTTATCTTGTTTGGCGACCCCCACAGCACAGGGTTGGATGTATATGGTTAGCACACGGTAAATGCCTCTTGTGGAATACAGACTGATTAGTTTAGATTTAGAGGTTGTAAACTAGTGGGCTGCAATCGTTGAAAAATTTGAAATCAGCTGCCAACATTTAAAAATCATAATTTCACATAGAAATCAGATTTGTAGCCTGTCTGAGCACTTTGGGCACTTTGACAGCTCTCGGCCACATCCCTGAAGGGTTGCCCCTCGTTGAACAAGTGCCAAGGCCTGTAGACACCTGCCCAGGCACTGAAGGAGATGGGGCCCCCCAGCAAATGACCCCTTCCTCCTCCCCCAAATATGTGGTTTTACCATTTTGTTGCTGGTGTGTGGTGATGGAATAGGAACTTCCAGAGGAAACAGAGCCTGAGGTGGCTCCTGGAATTGAGGTGGCCCCAGGGATCTCATAGTAGCAGGTGCTGGTTGGGGGGCCTCCCTTAGACTTGGGGACCCTGGATATCCTGCTTTTTGCCTTTGGGGGCTGGGGGCTTGCCTGGCCACCTTCCCTCCGCTGGACCAGCTGTCCTTTGAAGCTTCCGCTGGTGGCTGGCCATTTGTGCCCTGTGACTGCCCTGAGCCATCCTGTGTCTCACAGCCTCCCTGCCCTCTGCCTCTGGCCCTGTCCTGGTTCCAATCTGAGGCAGGCCTGGAGGACACTGGGGGCCTGGACTCTTGGTCCAGGGCTGCGCCCTTCACGCAAGGTTCCTGCTGGGAATATGGCAGCTATCCCCAAGTCCCCATTGCTGTGTGAGGGATTGCACAGTTTTGGTAATTTTCCTTCCTTTGGAGACTGATGGGTATCCCTGGGGAGAGAGAGCCCAGACTAGCACACAGGAGATGTAACGGCTGGCAGGCGTAGGTGTGATTCACAAGCCTTTTTGGAATCAATGAATATGCTAAGGAATGAATGGTGCTGGGGAAAGAAGGAACCCATATGGGCTGAGCATGGCAAGCATGGGGTCAGCTCACAGTGTTGTCACAAAGGGGCCACTGTGTCCCTCTCTGAGACTCAGCTTCCTTTTCTGTGAAGCAAGGCTTGCAGACATCTGAAATTTGTGTCAGTGGGCTATTTAAAAAAATAAACAAGATTTTTGCTGGGTACAGTGGCTCATGCCTGAAATCTTAACACTTTGGAGGCTGAGGAGGGTAGATTGCTTGAGCCTAGGAGTTCAAGACTAGCCTGGGCAACATGGCGAACCCCATCTCTACAAAAAATACATGGACCACTGCAGCCTAAGCCTCCCCAGGCTGAGGTGGGAGGATTGCCTAAGCCCCGGGAGGTTGAGGCTGCAGCGGGCTATGATCACACCACTTCACTCCAGCCTGGGTGACAGAGTGAGACCCCATCTCAAAAAAAAAAAAAAAAAAAAAAAAGAAACGCAGTTTTATGTGGAGCTTACTGTAACACAGACACAGGGGGCTACCCTGGCTGAAGCGGGCATGGGGGCCTGAGCCTATGCCCCCCCACCTTCCCTTCCCATTGGGGGCCTGATGCATGTCCCCAAATCTCAGGGCTCCTAGGATCACAGCTTGGAACTCTCTGTGCCTGGAGGCATGAGACTCACTGGAAAATGAAGTGAATGTGGTGTTTGCACCAGGACCATGGGTACAGAGCAGAGCCTGGAAACAGACACCATCTGTGTGTGATCACCTGACTTATGACAGAGGCGGCTCCACTGAAATTCAGAGA
Organism: Pongo pygmaeus; assembly: GCF_028885625.2. Taxonomy (NCBI): domain Eukaryota; kingdom Metazoa; phylum Chordata; class Mammalia; order Primates; family Hominidae; genus Pongo; species Pongo pygmaeus. The sequence continues at coordinate 47,363,814 of NC_072391.2, forward strand.
GAGGATGGCCGGTTCACTGAACACTGCTGGGATAATTCAATATCCATGTGGAAAAAAGAAGTGAACCTTGATCCCTACCTCACACCATACCCAGAGTGAATCGAAATGGATCAGAGACCTTTGTGTGAAAGCAAAACAGTGAAACGTGCAGAGCAGAGCTGGCCTATAGAAGCTTCTGTGATGATAGACATGCTCTGTTTATCTGTGCTGTCCAGTACAGCAGCTGCCAGCTGCATGTGGCCATTGGGTATTTGATTTTTTTTTTTTTTTTTTTTTTTTGAGATGGAGTCTCACTCTGTTGCCCAGGCTGGATGCAATGGCACGATCTCAGCTCACTGCAACATTTGCCTCCCAGGTTCAAGCCATTCTCCTGCCTCAGCTTCCCGAGTAGCTGGGATTACAGGCACACATTACCATGTCTGGCTAATTTTTGTATTTTTAGTGGAGAGGGGGTTTTACCATGTGGGCCAGGCTGGTCTTGAACTCCTGACCTCAGGTGATCCGCCTGCCTCGGCCTCTCAAAGTGCTGGGATTACAGGCATGAGCCACCATGCCTGGCTAGCTGTTGAGTATTTGAAATGTGGCTAGTGTGACTGAGGGACTGAATTTCTAATTTTATTTTAAATTAATTTAAATTTAATTTAAAATAGTGGCTGGGCATGGTGGCTCATGCCTGTAATCCCAGCACTTTGGGAAGCTGAGGCAGGAGGATTGCTTGAGCCCACGAGTTCAAAACCACCCTGGGCAGCAGGGGGAGACCCCATCTCTACAAAAGAGAATTTAAAAATTAGCTGCACACCTGTAGTCCCAGCTACTTAGGAGGCTGAGGTGGGAGAATCACTTGAGCCCAGGAGTTTGAGGCTGCAGTGAGCTATGATCGTGCCACTGCACTCCAGCCTGGGCAACAGAGTGAGACCTTGTCTCGAAAAAAAAAAAAAAGCAGCCACATGTGGCTAGTGGCTACTATCTTGGACAGTGCAGTTCTAGAAGACACAGGGGACTAGCTTTACGACAACAGGACATAAAAGGTTAGGGTTAAGATGGATAAATCAGACTCGGTGCTGTGAGGCCTGGGACCCGCTCTCCCTGATGCCAGCCCTCCCCTGACTTGGCCCATTAGGTCAAGTTCCTGTCTGCTTCGTCTCTGCAGAGCTGAGGAACTGCGTGTGGAGTCAGCCCAGTCTGGATGCACAGGAGGATGCCGGCGGCACAGTGAGTGAGGCCTGGTGCCAGAGCTGTGCGGACCCCTCATTGGCCATGAAGCAGCAGGCCCAGAGGCCCTCTCCCCAGCCCTGCTTGCCTGCCTCGGAGAGGACAGAGGCCTAGGCCCACGGGGGAGGGTATTGGCAGACAGATGCCCTCCAGGCCCTGGGGCCTCCTTGACGGCCCCTTAACGACACGTGTGCCAAGGGTGGAGGATGCCAACAAAGGGGCGCTACTTCCTCAACGAGGGCGAGGAGGGCCCTGACCAAGATGCGCTCTACGAGAAGTACCAGCTCACCAGCCATCATGGGCCGCTGCTGCTCACGCTCCTGCTGGTGGCCGCCACTGCCTGTGTGGCCCTCATCATCATCGTCTTCAGCCAGGGGGTGAGTGAGCGCAGCCTCTGGGCTTCACATCTCAGCCCCAACCTTGGCCAAGCTGCTATCTTCTCTTAGCCTCAGTTTCCTCTTCTGTAAAATGCTATGCTTTTTTGTTTGTTTTTGTTTTTTTTTTTTTTTTTTTTTTGAGACAGAGTCTCACTCTGTCACCCAGGCTGGAGTACAGTGGCATGATCTCGGCTCACTGCAACCTCCGTCTCCTGGGCTCAAGCAATTCTCCTGCCTCGGCCTTCCGAGTAGCTACGATGACAGATGCATGCCACCATGCCCAGCTAATTTTCGTATTTTTAGTAGAGACGGGCTTTCACCATGTTGGCCAGGCTGGTCTCGAACTCCCGACCTCAGGTGATCCACCTGCTTCGGCCCTCCAAAGTGCTGGGATTATAGACGGGAGCCACCGTGCCTGGCCAATGCTATGTCTTTTACAGCACATTTAGACTGGTAGAAGACAAGTTTCTAATTAAAAAAATTTTTTTTTGAGACTGGGCCTTGCTGTGTTGCCCAGGTTGGCCTTGAACTCCTGGGTTCAAGTAATCATCCTGGCTTATCCTCCTGAGTAGCTGGGATTACAAGCATGCAGGACCATGCCCAGCCTCTCTAACTTTAATTCCATTTTGAAGTCTGGAGTGGTTTTAGATATTACATTAACTTGTCCAGATAAACTACTCTCATTTTTCTCCATGATGAAATTTGATTCTACTGAAGACCTGGGTCAGGGATGGCCTGCGTATCACTGCCCTCACTTCCTGTACCCATGCAGACATCATTAATCAATCCCTATACTCCACACTGAGCCTGTCTACATTCTCAGAATCCTCCTTTTGTTTTGTTTGTTTGTTTGTTTTTGTAGAGACATGGCCTCGCTATGTTGCCCAGGCTGGTCTTGAACTCCTGGCCTCAAGCAATCCTGCCTTGGCCTCCCAAAGTGTTGGGATTACAGGTGTGAACCACTGTGCCTGGCCTGAGAATCCTTTTTAACACAGCTCTTCAGGCTGGCACCACTCATGTCATTTCTGGCCCAGCCACTAGCTGTGTTCAGCTATTGAGCATTTAAAAAGTGGGTAATGTGACTGAGGAACTGCATTTTTTTAAAAAAAAGAGTTTCGCTCTTGTTGCCCAGGCTGGAGTGCAATGGCACAATCTTGGCTTGCTGCAGCCTCCACCTCCTAGGTTCAAGTGATTCTCCTGCCTCAGCCTCCCAAGTAGCTGGGATTACAGGCCCATGCCACCACGCCTGGCTGGCTAATTTTTGTATTTTTAGTAAAGACGGGGTTTCACAATGTTGGCCAGGCTGGTCTCGAATTCCTGACCTCAGCTGATCCACCTGCCTCGGCCTTCCAAAGTGCTGGGATTATAGGCGTGAGCCACCATGCCCGGCCCATTTTCTTTTTAGTGAATGTAAATTTGATTAGCCGAGTTCTAGAAGAACACTCAGAAACTCCAGGGTGTTTATGTGAGTGAAGTGGCCAGGACCTAGCAGCTGCCAGTGCAGCCTGGATCCATGTGGCTACCAACCACAGGATGCTTGCTACTGTGTGCCAGCCCCCAGATCAGGCCTCTGCCCCCACAGACCTCCCGGATGCTGTGCCCGTCCCGTCCCATCCCACCTCTGTGCCGTTGCCCCAGCTCCTCCCCTGTGGGGTGACTTTTCCTGGTATCCCTCACCAGCCTCTGCTCACTCATTGAGGGCCAGGCGCAGTGTCCTCTTTGGGCGGCTTTCCAAGGCTCTGCCTGTGAATGAGTCCTGCCCTGTGCTTGTGGTATCACCTGCGGCTGTGCACAGAGCACCGTGGGAACCCAGAGAGGAGGCAGAGGCAGATGGAGAGTGATGGCATCATGGGCGGGGCTGTGGGTGATGCTCTGGCTCCCGAGGTGATCGGAAGGGGGTGGTTGAGGCAGCCTTGGCAGAGGTGACAAAGAAAGGCCAGAAGGTGAGTGGGAACCAGGCGTGGGAGGGCGCATCCACACCCTTCATGTGGAGGAAGCTGTAAGTGAGGCAGCCGGCCCGGCAGGCTTTCTGGAGGAGGTGGCTCTGCACTGGGGAAAGCCGAGGCATTTCTGTCTGTTTGCTCCACCCAGGACCCCTCCAGACACCAGGCCATTCTGGGCATGGCGTTCCTGGCGCTGGCGGTGTTTGCAGCCCTCTCTGTGCTGATGTACGTCGAGTGTCTCCTGCGGCGCTGGCTCAGGGCCTTGGCGCTGCTCACCTGGGCCTGCTTGGTGGTGCTGGGCTACGTGCTGGTGTTTGACGCATGGACAAAGGCGGCCTGTGCGTGGGAGCAGGTAACAGGAACTCTGGACTCCCTGCTGGCTGCGCCCTCAGCAGCTCCCATCCCCGTGGTTGGTGGGCATGCCACAGGCCCTTTCCTGTCCCACGCTTGGCTGTGTGTCTAGGATGGCCCCAGGCTGGTTTTGTCCCTGTGAGTTCTCTGCATTGACAGGGCTGTGGTGGGGCGAGCATCCACTTGGATGCTGCAGCACTTTCGGGTGGCTCCAATTTGGTTGGAGATGACAGAACTTCAGCTCAAAGAGGCAAAAAGGCACAAACTGGTTCCTGTGTCAGGAAAGGCCGAGGGATCAGTGCTGGGCTCCAGCGGGATAACTGGAACTGGGGCCTCTGGACAGCTTCGGCCCCGGGCACGCTGTCCCCAGGTGGGGGCAGAGAAGTTTACAGCAGCTCCAGGCTGCCCACCCTAGCTGATAGAGAGGGCCCTTTCTCAACCAGCTCGACCTGCAGGCTTGAGCCACACTGGCCTGGCTGTGGTCATGGGCCCAGTCCTGGATGGTCACTGCCACCAAGTGGTAGCACACTCTGACCAGTGGGCCTGGGTCCTATGACAGCTCCTTTGGCTGGGGCGGGGTGGGGTGAGGCCCAATGAAACCATGTAGACTGAAGGGGAGGGAGAGGGCAGCACTCCCAGAGGGGTGGACGCAGGACCAGCCAGTGGGGATGGTGGGGCAGCTCTGGGAGTGGAGGGAGGGCGGATGGGGCCGCATTGCTGGAGGCAGCTGGTGAGAGCGTGCCTCAGCCTCCCGGTAATCATTCCTGCCGAGTGAGAGCCACGTAGCAGGGGCACCAGGTGGGGGCTCCCTGGATCATGCGGGGCATGGAGCCTCCCACCTAGGGTGGCCACAGGCAGTGGATCAGCACAGGAAACCATGAACCTTGTGGCCGGGCCCACCCTAGAAACACATTCTGGCTTTTCTTGTTCCCTTGTATGTCTGCCCATGCAGGGGGTGGTGAGGGAGCCAACCGAAGGACACGCACTGGGTGGGCTGCTGTGGTGCAGGGTTCCGGGGGCTGTAGGGCCTGGGGAAGCATCTCGGGGCACCGGGCTCACCAGGCTGCATCCACAGGTGCCCTTCTTCCTGTTCATCGTCTTCGTGGTGTACACACTGCTGCCCTTCAGCATGCGGGGCGCTGTCGCCGTTGGGGCCGTCTCTACTGCCTCCCACCTCCTGGTGCTCGGTGCTTTGATGGGAGGCTTCACAACACCCAGTGTCCGGGTGGGGCTGCAGGTGACGGACAGGCTAAGGCCTCTGGGGGAGGTTTTGTGGTCTGGGTCTAAGGGCAGATGGGGGGCCCCCTCTGGGTAAGTTAGACCCAAAGGCCCCGGAGCCGTGTTTGCAGACAGCCCGCTCCAAGGCCGGGCCCTCTCCGAGTCTGCTCAGAAGCTGGGCTCCAGGCATGGCCCTGCCCTCTGGCCTTTGCTTTGCTGGCCTAGGGCTCCCCTGTGGCTCAGCCCTCAAGGTTGTGACCTCAGGCCTTGCCTCCCGGTTCAGGGACACTGTCGTGGGGTGAGTCCTGTTGCCAAAGTTTCCCCTCGCAGGCCCTGTCCTGACGGGGCTTGGGGGAATACCCCAGGACGCTGCCTTGTGTCTTTGTGTTGAATGAGTGAATCTTCTGTTCATAATTATTGGGGGTTTAGAGATGCGTTTTGCTCCTGACCAGGCCTGGTGTCCTCTCTGGGCAGAGGCTGGCCCTCTGCACAGCCAGCTGGGCGCTATGCCCTCTGGGACTGCCCTTAGCATGCATGCCTCTCAGGCCCTGGGCTCTGTGAGGTGGTCTCTTCTGCCTCCCTGGGTGTCCTGGTCTTGCAGTCCTAGTGACTCACTAGGAGACTACCGCCTGTCTGGGCCTCAGTTTCCCTGTCTGCCCCAGGAAGAGTGCCGTTCTCAGTGGGTTGAAGATCAGGGAATGGGAAGAGGTGCCATCACTAGTCCGCCTAGGGGTCTGGTGCCCCGGGAAGGCATGGGCCAGGCCACATACTGAGCCCCACCCCGGTTCACCCGCAGCTGCTGGCCAACGCAGTCATCTTCCTGTGCGGGAACCTGACAGGCGCCTTCCACAAGCACCAAATGCAGGATGCGTCCCGGGACCTCTTCACCTACACTGTGAAGTGCATCCAGATCCGCCGGAAGCTGCGCATCGAGAAGCGCCAGCAGGTGGGACCCGGGCCCCACTCCTCACCCTGTATACCCCTGTCCTCTTCCTCTTTCTGTTGGACGTGAGACACTCATGCCGCCATGTGCATGAGGTGCATGGCCAGACACCCATGCAGGTCTCACCTCGGTGAGTCCTGGGCTCCAGCAGGGTAACCATAGCCTGCTGACCTTTGACTCTGCCTTCCTCTGTGTGGTTTCAGTCCTGGGCACGCCATCCCCAGGTGGCAGCAGAGAAGGCCGTAGTGGCTCCAGGCTGCTCACCCATCAGCTTAGCCTCCCCAGCTGAAAGAGCCCTTTCTCAGTCAGCCTGAGTCCCGGGGGCTGCTGGGTACATGGGAGGTAGATGCCCAGTTGGGTTGGTGGAGGACCGGAGCAGAGATGGGGACATTGTGGGCAGGGCAGGCAGGCAGGGAGGATGGGGGCCAGGGAGGCCAGGTCTGGGCCCTGATGCTACCCTGCCTGTCCCCCGCTGGTCCCTCCGCTGGTCACTGTGCCGGTCCCTCTGCCGGTCTGCCCACCTGTACCCAGGAGAACCTGCTGCTGTCGGTGCTTCCGGCCCACATCTCCATGGGCATGAAGCTGGCCATCATTGAACGGCTCAAGGAGCATGGCGACCGTCGCTGCATGCCTGACAACAACTTCCACAGCCTCTACGTCAAAAGGCACCAGAATGTCAGGTGGGCGGTGAGGGTGAGACGTGTGGACAGTGTATCCCGGGGACTGGGTCCACTGTTCCACCGGCCCCCAGGTGGTCTCCCTGCCCTATCTGGAGGCTCAGACCCCTGCCCATATAGGGATTGGGAGAGGGCCCCATGGTTCCAGGTCAATCTGGGGCCCTCCCTGGGCCTCAGAACCCCCACTTGTTTCCCTAGGGGCAGGATCAGATCAGGGCTCTTAAATTAGAGAATTTAGATTGGTATTGAAATATCTAGCACCCTCCAAAACTGTAAAACTCTGTGAGCAAACATAGCTTTTGTGAAGGAAGGGGTCCTTTCAGATGGTTCTCAAGGGAGCACAGGACCCCCAGAATGAGGTAAAGCCCCCCGGCCTTGGTGCCCAAGAGTGCGCCGGTTCTGACACGTGTCTTTGGCTGATTGGCAGGGAACCACAAAGTTTTACTTGAATGCACTAACCTGAGTTTGTCAAGTGTAGATGTGGGTGCTGGGTGCCATTGAGTATAGATTTGGGTCCCGGGGGACCCCCTGGGTTCTCTGCTTGCAGCGCCAGCATTACATCCAAGGCTGGCCCGCTGCCTTTTCTCTGGGCTGTGGATGGTCCATGAGCTTACGGACTTTGGAGCAGGGAGACCTGGTGCAGATGCCAGTTCTTGGCTTCCCAGCAAGTCTCAATGTCCTGGAGCCTCAGTTTGTGCATCTGTAGAACGGGAGTTCTGCAAGGGCTGTGTGAGGACTCAATGCCTGTAAAGCGCTGGGCGTGGAGATTGGCTTGAGGGAGCATGGAGCCGCCTCTCACCAGGGAGTTCTGAAGTCTGTGCTGTGGTGAACATTGGATGGGAAAGGGGAAGGCTCCGGGCTGCCTGCAGGAGTGCCCTTCGGCTGTCTGCAGTGAGGGGGCCTGGGGTGGGCCCGAGGGCTCCTGCAGGCTCTGAACTTTGCTCTCTTCTGCTTTAACGTGAAGCCCCTGGAACTTTAATGTGTCTCTATGGCTGGGCGCGACTCTCCCATCCCTATGGAAGCTGAGGAAGGACGGGGTGAATGGGCTCAGGCCTGGCAGGCTCCTGGGGCTCCAGACAGTCTTCCGTGCTCCTGCTGCTGCTGTCCAGGAGCCTGGCTCTGACACTCCCTCCCACCCCGCCCCATCCCCAGCATCCTCTATGCGGACATTGTGGGCTTCACGCAGCTGGCCAGCGACTGTTCCCCCAAGGAGTTGGTGGTGGTGCTGAATGAGCTCTTTGGCAAGTTCGACCAGATCGCCAAGGTGAGCCCGCTGGCCTGCACTGGGCAAAGCCAGGCCCCTCCTCTGCCTATTACATCCCCAGGGGTGTCCTGTGTCCAGTGCCCTGCTGGAATTGGGATGGGGAGGCGTGGCTGAATTTTAGCATCCAGCCAGCAAACACAAGCACCCCATGGTAAAGGCGGGGGTGAGTGGTGGCCACGGCAGCCAGGATCCTGTGCCTCCAGAGTGACAGGCCACTGGGGAGACTGACAGTGCACATTGGGCAATATACTGGGGCTCTGGAGCTCAGATAGGGGCTCAGGAGGAGCAGATGGCTCCATCCTCACTGGCAGGGCCAGCAGCCTCCACTCACCTGGTAGCTCAGGAGGACTATGGAATGCCCAGCCTCACCCAGAAACTGCTTTTCACAAGATCTGAGGTTAATCATGTGCACATTAAACTTCTATGTTTTGTTTGTTTGTTTTTGTCAGATGGAGTCTTACTCTGTCGTGAAGGCTGGAGTGCAGTGGTGCCATCACTGCTCACTGCAGCCTCGACCTGCCAGGCTCAAGTGATTTTCATGCCTCAGCTTCCTGAGTAGCTGGGACTACAGGCATGCGCCACCATGCCTGGCTAATTTTTTTGTATTTTTTTTTTTTTCGTAGCAATGGGGTTTCACCATGTAGGCCAGGCTGGTCTCGAACTCCTGACCTCAAGTGATCATCCTCTCTTGGCCTCCCAAGTGCTGGGATTACAGCTGTGAGCCACCACTCCTGGCCCACCTTTAAGTTTGAGATACTTGAAAAAATATCTGAGGAGGAAAGGGAACAGTGTTCTTAGCAGGGGAACAGCATAGACAAACCCTGGAGTAGAAAGAAAGCCCTGTGTGTCCATGGGGTGAACATGCTCAGTGCGTGGAACAAGGTGTGAGGGGGACAAGGGCACAAGTTCTGACATGCAAGGACATGAGGGCCGAGGCGAGGACCAGGATGCTGAGGGGCTTGACAGGTGCCAGGCAGGGAGGGGGGTCAGGCAAGCAACATTTCCATTAATGGACCAAATGATCCTGAGAGCAGGTGAGTGCCAGGCCTTGAGCCTGGGTAGGGCCTTGGGCCTACGTGGTATGTGCTTTGAAGAGAAGTGTGGGGGCCAGGAAGCCTGGGGAGCACCTAGCCCAGCCTCAGGTGATCAGGGCAGGCTTCCTGGAAGTGGTGGCCATTAAATAGAGACTGAAGTGTAAGATTTAAGGTGGTGGCTCCCTATCCTGGCTGTACATGCGAATCACATGGAAAGCTTAAATAAAACACCAGTGCCCGTGTCCACACCCATCAGAGTTCTGCTTTGTTTTGTTTTGTTTTTGAGACAGAGTCTTGCTCTGTCACCTAGCGTGAAGTGCAATGGCATAATCATGGCTCACAGCAGCCTCAACCTGCCTGAGCTCAGGCGTCCTCCTACTTCAGCCTCCCGAGTAGCTGTGACTACAGATGTGCACCACAACCCCAGGCTAATTTTTTTGTATTTTGTGGAGATGGGGTTTTGCTACGTTGTCCAGGCTGGTCTTGAATTCCTACGTGCAAGTGATCCACCCACCTCAGCCCCTCAAAGTGCTAGGATTACAGGCATGCACCATCACGCCCTGCCCCATCAGAATTTTTTTTTTTTTTTTTTTTTTTTTTGAGACAGAGTCTTGCTCTGTCGCCCAGGCTGGAGTGCAGTGGTGTGATCTCAGCTCACCGCAAGCTCTGCCTCCCGGGTTCACGCCATTCTCCTGCCTCACCCTCCTGAGTAACTGGGACTACAGGCGCCCACCACCACACCTGGCTAATTTTTTGTATTTTTAGTAGAGACGGGTGTTAGTCAGGATGGTCTCGATTTCCTGACCTTGTGATCCACCCACCTCGACCTCTCAAAGTGCTGGAATTACAGGTGTGAGCCACTGCACATGGCCAGAATTTTTAAGAGCCCCGCAGGTGTTTCTGTGGGCAGAGAATCAATGGTCTAGAACTTGATGGGAAGCAAGTTATGACTTCACACCGGGAAGAATTTTTCATGATCAGAGCTGCTCAATCCTAGGAGGGACTGGAAGTGGGCTCGCTGTTGCAGAGGGTAACCAAGCTTCTATAGGATTGCACTGGTCAGGGATGCTCTGGAAAACTGTCCCATCCTGGGGATTGTGGACTGAGTGACTCAGAGGGCCTGTCTAGCCTGGAACCTTCCTTCAGGATCTGCATGGCTTCTGCACCAGCAGCTGGGAGCCCCAGAGGTTGGGCCTTATGTGAGGCACGGGCTCTGGGCTCGGGCCACAGCTGGCCCTTTCCTTACCATAAAGCCCACACAGAGGGTCCCTTGCCTCTTGGACACAGTCTTCCCTCCAGCAGGCCCAGGAGGCGTGGCCCTATTGCACAGATGGGGAAAGGGAGGCCATGGCAGGTGCCAGCTTCCCAGTCAGAGCATCTAATCTCTGGGCAGAGTTGGGCAGGGCTGGTCCCAGCCTTTTCTCCTATCAACAATCAGATTCCAGAAGTGTAAGCTCTTTCCAAGAGCCAGGGCCTCCCCTCTCAGAGGCATACAAGTCACACCTCCGCACAAGACCCAGCTCCCCAGCTCCAAGTGTCAGAGACACAGGGGACTGTCAGCCGGTGGAGCAGCCTGGGGAATGTGGCCTCTCCTACATCCCTGAGAGCCGGGCTGGGTCCATGGGCAGTCCTGTGCCTGGTCCAAGAGGAGATCAGGGTAGCCGGAGCCTGGTATCCAGGTCTGCCAAGGTTGCCTGCTTTCTAGGAAAGCCACTGTCCTCTTGTCCCTGCGGTCACTCAGAACTCACTCAGCATGTGCCAGATGGGGCCCAGCAGGAAACATCTGGCACACGCTGAAACTGAGTAATTGGCGGAGGGCGCAGGCCAGGGATGGTTCCCAGGCTGCGCAGGTGCAGGGGACCTGGAGGCAGGGCTGGTGCTGTGTCTGGGGCCTGGGTCCGTGATGGCTGATGGGCACAGAGTGGGGACGAGGACAGGATAGGCTCGAGTCCTGGAGACAGATGGTGTTCCAGGGGCAGGCCTAGCCCTCGTGAGCCTGCAGGACAGAGCCCTCTTAGCTCCCTCCCGGCCAGAAGCCAGAGCACAGGGCCACCTGCTGGCGCGTCCAGTCCGAGGGTCAGCTGAGTGGGGTAGAGGGTGGGGAGGGGAGAGCAGAGGCAGATGGTGCTCCTTCTTCAGCTCCCCTAAAGCCCCACCCACGAAGCCTCGGTGCACGTGGCCACCCTTGCTGAGGGCTTAAGTAGGGTCTGGTGACGCAGCGGTGCCTCAGATGAACCTCAGAGGGCTCTCGGGGGTCCCTTTCTCTCCCTGGGCCTTTTCCTATGAGTCCCCGGCCTCACCCCTCTCCTACTCTGCCCTCCCCATTCCCTCTTTCCTGTCTGCATTGATATCTTTCCTCCCCACCCCTAAGCCCTGTCAGCACAGCCACTGCTTGGGTGACCTTGAAACCTGCTGACCCCTTGGTGTGTACATCTGTGACCTCTGTCCTCACCCCCCACTCCTGCAGCCTCCTGGCTGCCTCGCTGTCTCTTCCCCAGCTTTGTGGCCCTAGGGCTCCTCTGAGGCCTTGAGCACTCTTCCTGCAGAGATTGGCATGGCTGTCTCTCTCGGTTCCTCCGGGTCTTAGCTCAAATGTTTCTGATTCCAACTCTGAGAGGTCTTCGCTGGCCTCCTGGGAACATCGCCTCCCTCCTGTGCCTTGGTTTTCTCCTTAGCCCCCATCACAGCTGGGCACACTGTTTTTTGTCTTTCTAGTTTAGTGCCCACCCCTCCTGCCTGCGTGCAAGCTCCGTGGCTGCAGAGATTTGCATCTATTTTGTTCACTGCTGTGTCCCCTTGCCTGGCCTGGGGCCGGGTACTCAGTAGGCACTCAAACATTACCTGGGCAAATGAAACCAAGGCAGACCCCTCCCCGAGGCCCTTAGGAACACTTGTGTTCACCTCTGGTGCTTGCCTGGGGGTTCCTCCTGGGGAGGCCCCCATGTCGCTAAGCCTTTTGCCAGGCCCAGAAGTGGCTCCTGGTGGCTGGACCCTGGGAGGCAAGCCCCCAGCCAGGAGACAGCCGGGCGCACCCTGGAGGGTCGGGGGAGGCGGCTGTTGTGAGAGGTCCCAGCCCCAGATCTTGCAGTGACCAGGCCCTTCCCTCACCCTGCAGGCCAACGAGTGCATGCGAATCAAGATCCTCGGTGACTGCTACTACTGTGTATCGGGCCTGCCCGTGTCGCTGCCCACCCACGCCCGGAACTGCGTGAAGATGGGGCTGGACATGTGCCAGGCCATCAAGTAGGTCCTGGGCCGGCCCAGGTGCTGGGTCCTGCCCTGTGGCGGACCCTCCTGGGTATGTCACAGATGGGGAAACTGAGGCTCGGGGGGTCGGAGGTGAAAGCAGCTTGCCTGGACCACCCAGCCTGCTGGAGGATTCAGACCTCATCTGTTTGCATCCCTCCCTGTGGTGCTGCCTGTGACTCTGAGTCCCAGAAAGCATCTCCGGAGCTCAGAGCTGGGTGATGTGAGGTCGGGGCGGTGGGCTCTGCTCCCCTCAAGGATGGGGTCTTAGCAACAGCAGGAAGCTTCAGGGCAGGCAGCTGGGGGACCTTTCAGACCCAGGGGTCAACTCCAAGGCTCCATCTGCTTCCTGCTCCCCAGTGAAGATCCTGGAGTCAGGCTTGGTCCTGAGGCTGCGGGGAGACCCCCAGCTCCCCTCTAGGTCCCCTGTGGCTCTGAGCAGCTGGGGTCTGTGGGAGGAATTTGCTGACAGGTCTGTATGGGGAGAGGGCCAGGCAGGCCCAGCCAGGCTGACCAGTGTGGGGCAGAGCAGGGCCCGGTGGGGCTGCCCATCCTGGGCATCAGTCCGTGTTGCAGCCTGTTCTTCTCCTGAAGTCCTGCCATAGGTGGCTGGTGTTGCCAGAAAGAAGCCTGGGCAGAGCTGGAGGGGCGTGGCCTGCATCACTGCCTGTGTGACCTCAGGCTGGCCCCTGCCCTGTAACAGGCGGAGGTTGTACAGGCCCTCGTGCGCCTCTGGTTCTGACCCTGGAAGGCTTGGTCAGTGCCCAGCCTTGGTGGACACGTGGTACTGCTTGTCATGGGGACTCAGGCTCTGTTCCTGTCTTGGGGGTCCCCTGTGCCCCAAGGAAGCTCTCCCGTGGGGCTCCGCTCCTGTGCTCAGTGGTGCCAACAACTCCCAGGGCCCCTGCTTCCCAGGGATTGGGGCATAGAAGGTGCCCATGGTCTGGGCCCCTGTGTTCCTTGTCTATGCTAGGTTTTGGGTGGTTCCTGGACACCCTCTGTAGATGCCAGTAAACTTTATTTATTTATTTATTTATTTATTTATTTATTTGAGATGGAGTCTCGCTGTGTTGCCCAGAGCATATCTCGGTTCACCACAACCTCTGCCTCTTGGGTTCAAGCGATTCTCCTATCTCAGCCTCCCAAGTAGCTGGGACTACAGGCGCCTGCCACCATGCCCGGCTAATTTTTATATTTTTAGTAGAGTCAGGGTTTCACCATATTGGCCAGGCTGGTCTCAAACTCCTGACCTCAGGTGATCTGCCTGCCTCAGCCTCCCACAGTGCTGGGATTACAGGCATGAGCCACCACACCCGGCCCCCAGTAAACTTTTAAAACCCAGCCAGTGCTGCTGGGCAGGGAAAACACCCAGTGATGGTAGTTTAGGTCCATCAACATGGGCTGTAGTGACTAGCTGGAATTCCTCCTCCCTCCTACCTAGCCCTTGAGGTCAGGTATGGCCACACCTACTTGTATGCTCCCGCGGATGGGGCACTCAGCTCTTCCTGAAGAGGAAGCCCCATCAGGCTGAGAACATTCTCTCCCATGGACTGAGCGCCTGCCCTGTTCCCACACGCTGCCCTGTACCCACACCTGGGAGCTTCACCCTGTCCCAGGGCTTAGGCAGGGCTGGGGTGACTGGGCCATTCTGCCCCAGGCAGGTGCGGGAGGCCACGGGCGTGGACATCAGCATGCGTGTGGGCATACACTCGGGGAATGTGCTGTGCGGGGTCATCGGGCTGCGCAAATGGCAGTATGACGTGTGGTCCCACGATGTGTCCCTGGCCAACCGGATGGAGGCAGCCGGAGTACCCGGGTGAGGCTGGGCTGGGTAGCGGCAGGGACAGAGGCCTGGGGCTGGCTGTGGATGGAGGGTTCTGCGGTTGGGGTCAGGTGTGGAGGGAGAGATGAATGTAGAAAAGCTGGCCTGGGGCCCAGGCCTGCCTGCTGTGCGTCCCTGGGTGGATGCCAGCCCTCTCTGGGCCCCAAGGCTCTGCCTGACTTGGGTCTCCCGCAGCCGTGTGCACATCACGGAGGCGACGCTGAAGCACCTGGACAAGGCGTACGAGGTGGAAGACGGGCACGGGCAGCAGCGGGACCCCTACCTCAAGGAGATGAACATCCGAACCTACCTGGTCATCGACCCCCGGGTACGAGGGCTCGGAGGCCGCAGCTGGGGGGACCCGGAGGGACTGGAGGGGCCCTGGGGAGCCTGGCCTGCACCTTGTGGGAGACCCCCATGGAGGGAGAGGTGGGGAAGGGCCCTGCCTGGGCAGGAGTGAGCTCCCTGTTCCCAGGCACATTCTAGGCACCGAGTAGCCACTCCCTGGGCCTCCATTCTTTTCTATGTGATGGGAAAACAGCGCCTGCTTCACCAGAAGGAGCTAATCCGAGCGAGGCCCTTGCGGCGTGCCTGGCACGTCACAGCATTCTATGTATTCTCGTCACTCTTGGTTTATTTTCCATGAGGTGCTTATTAATCTCCCAGATTTCCGAGAGACACACTTTCAAAACAAGCTTTGGATGAAACTCAGGAAAGCAGGGAGTAGCCTGGGAGCCACTGACTGGGCAGGAGCCTCTGAGTGTCCTGGGTGCTGACCGCAGGTCCCCTGGTGGCTCCAGGACCCCATGGTGGGGGAAGTAGTTCCACTGCCCTGGCCAGGTGGGGCCCACCTTGGCCTGTCTGCTGCCCGCCCCTGGCCTGCTTGAGGGAGTCCGGCACGTCTGGCCACTGCTCTGTGAATCATCCTTGAGGCTTGCTCAAGAATGTCGGCCCAGCCAGCGAGTGGCTCCTTTCACTCTGGTCCTGGCTATGCCTTGGGGCTGGCCCGACTGCCAGACCCTGGGGGACCAAGGGCTGGCCTGTGAGCCTCCCTACACATCTGCTGGCCTCACTCTGCCCCCAGCACCCCCAGTGCTGCACCATCCGTACTGAGCCAGCATCTGGGAAAACCCCTCCCGGTACCTATGTCCCACTCCACCACCCTCTTAGAATAGGGCCCTGATCCTCGCCCTGTACCCCGGCCCTGGCCCCACCCCTCCAAGCCCCTTCCCCTGCTCTCCTGTCCCCCTCACCCCACCTGTCTCCTCCTGCCCTTCCACTACCAGCGTGGTGGCACCCGCAGGTCCCTGCTCTCAGAACACTCCTCCCTCCGTCCCTAATGCCCTTGCTTGTTTATCCATTTTCCTTGTCTGTTGTCAGCGTGAGTGCCATGCCGGGGGGCTCCTCCTCTCCAGGTTGCAGCCCCGCACCCCGTGCTGAGATGGATGCCCAGCTCGAAGCTGGTGCTCAGATAGCCCTTGAATGAGTGAAGCAGAGCTCCTCACCCAGGAGGCTCCAAAATCCACCCCTGCAGGCTGCCAGGTTGAGCAGGGAAAACTGCAGGCTGCCAATTTGAGCAGGGAAAACTGCAGGCTGCCTGGGCCGACTTGAATTTCAGATAACCGTAAATTATGTTTCGCATAAGTGTGCACGCAGTACTCAACTGGGCAGTTGTATTTATTTAGCAGCCCCACCTTCCCTCCACCCCACCCTACCCCACCTCTTTTTTTGTTTAACTTTATTCAGCCACGCAGTTGAAAGTTCAAAAGGTGTGAAGGGCGTGTTGTAGAAAAGAGTCCTTGTCCCCAGCCGGCACATCTCAGAGGGGACCTGTGCAGTGAGTTTCTCATATTCCCTCCACAGGGATTTTCATGGACACCGAGTGAACTGCGAGTCCCCCCACCCTTCTTGCTAAGGTGGCAGTGGCGGGCCCCATGGTCGCGCACCCTGCATTTTTCCTACCTTGGGGACATCCCTCCTGTGTGCAGGGTGCTCGTCTGTAGCTCCTGTTTTTGACATGGAGGTGGATTTTCTGCACTGGCTTCTATGGGCTCTGCCTCACGCCATCGCTGCGTGGCCTGGCTGGGGCAAGGTGGGCTCCTGTGGACTGGATGGTGGCTGCAGCTGCCCCCGTGTGGCTCATACCAATGCCACGCCCATTCCGAGTAGGCATGTGTTTGCTCAGAACTGAGGAATCTGATTTTTGTTTCTGCTTTTTATTTGTTTCTCAGGGGGCTGGGGTGTCTGGATTCTCTGCTAAGTGCCAGTGACCTGGAACTCGAGTGGCTAGGTGCTGTGTAGGCAGAGTTGCCACAATGGAGGAGGGGACAGAGAAACGCACCCACCCCCACCAGGTTGCTCACCACAGGGTCAGCGCGCTCTTCCTGCTCTGGGACACTCACCAAGGCTGAATTCCACATGGCTCCCGTGGCTAGGCAGATAGATGCAGCTAAGGGCTTAAAAATGTTTCTATCCCAAAAGGAGGTGACAGGTTTCCAGGAAAGTTGCGCTGTGGCTCAGCGAGTGCTTGTAGCTGTGGAGGCCTGTCCATGGGGTGTTTGCAGGGCCCTAGGAGACAGGACTTCCGGAGGCAGAGGAATGTTTCAGGGGCTAAGGAGAGACTCAGCAGACCTGGAGCCGGCTTAAGCTCATCTCTGGTGGCCTTGCGAGTCTTTCTCTTCCCTGTCCCTTTTCCAGTCCTGTCTGGCCACCCCAACTGGCGAAGGCCTCAGGCATGTGTTCTTGGATCGGCGGGGCGGGGGGGTCTCAGGTCTGTGGCATGAGTGGGGGCGGGTAGGGCTGGCTGTGCATTCAGGGCCTGGCTGAACTACTGAGTGTCCAGCATGAGGCTGGGTCTCGCAGGCACATGGCAGGTCATGGCCCTGTGCCATCTGTGGTTGGGGGCCACACAAGTGGAACTCCCTGGATCGCTGCCCTGGGGGTTGACTGGCCTCTGGCTTGGCCATTTCTCGGGGTGGCTAGCACCCCTCTTCCTCCTGGCTGCTTCCCACAGGAAGGAGCGAACGCGTGCTGGCCCCACGTGGGAGGGCAGGGTAGGGTGCCTGTGGCTTTCCCAGGCGCCTCCTGGGGAGGAGCTGATGGGTGCTCAGGCCCCAGGGACTCTCTGGTTCCAAGGAGCCTCAAGAGCAGTGGGGCCTCCGGCTTGGGACCCAAGCCCTGCCTCTCTCCCTGGGGAGGCAGAACAGGGTATGGGGTTGGGTACAGTGGTGGGTACCTGCTAGCCTCTTCTCGGCCTGGGGCAGGGCCAGGGCACTGAGCTGGGACCCCATATGGCCTGGCCTCAGAGTGCACCAGGCTTTGGCTGGCTAGTCCCCAAGGGCAGCCGCTCTCCAAGGGGACTGCGGGTTGAGCAACTTCTTTGCTGTTTATTTTTTCACGGGCTCAGGGCGGCGTCACACTTCAGGGAGAGCCGGATGGGGATGGCGGCCCCTTCCTGGGCCGAGAAGGGAGGAGGTGGCACAGGCCCATGTCCATGTCTGCCCGCAGAGCCAGCAGCCACCCCCGCCCAGCCAACACCTCCCCAGGCCCAAGGGAGACGCGGCCCTGAAGATGCGGGCGTCAGTGCGCATGACCCGGTACCTCGAGTCCTGGGGGGCGGCACGGCCCTTTGCGCATCTCAACCACCGTGAGAGCGTGAGCAGTGGTGAGACCCCCGTCCCCAACGGGCGGAGGCCTAAGGTAGGTCCCCCTCCTGCCCAGAGAGCCAGGGATTGGGGCCCCAAGCCAGGAGCAGGAGAGTGAATGCTGAAGATCTCCTGCCCTCTCAGCCTCACTGTCCCCATCTGTAAAATGGCCACAGCCTCTGCCCCACCTCCTGGGGCTGGAGAGGAAGCAAAGGCATTTGGAGAATACTCCAGGATGGCCAGGAACATCCCTGTCCTCCTTGATGCCTGGACCACGCTTAGCTATAGTCAGGATGTCTGTGGCTTGGACGATCCCGACACCTTGTCCTGTGTATCAAGTGCTGGAGGGGCTGAACCTGGCCCAGCAGTGGCCTTCAGGGCCCAGTGTTCTGGAGAATGACTGTATCCTTTCCTCCCTTCCCTTTCAGAGCGTTCCCCAGCGCCACCGCCGGACCCCAGACAGGTGTGTGCCCTTCCCTCCTGGCCAAGTCCTGCTGCGGCCACCTCCTCCAAGCAGGCTGCCCTGACCAGCCTCTGTCCAGTGGGCAGCTCCGCAAGGCCCAGCCCAGGACCTCTGTGAAGTTGGCCAGGGCTTGGGTCAAAGCATTTCTAGGAACCAGAGTTTCCTGGCTCCTGGCCCTTCTACATGGCCATATGATGGAGCACCTGTTGTGTGGTGCCCTGGCGGGGTCAGTGGAGTCGGTGCAAGGGAAGGAGATGCCTGTGGGTGTCCTGGTCCCCATGCCAATCCTGGGAGTGTAGCCGAAGATGCCTTAGACTGGGGCTTGGGTCTGCCCTCTGCCTCTGGCTTGGCTGCTGGCCAGCCGGGCCATGCTGGGCAATGCTGAGTCCTCACTCGCCCTCTCTGGGCCTCAGTTGGACCCACCCATTCCTTCACCATCCCACCTGAGGTTCTAGGACCCCACTGGTGTCTATGTCCACACCCTCCTCTGGGAGAGTTGGAGGTGGTCCCTGTGCTGATGCAGTTGTGGGTATCTGATTCCAGAAGCATGTCCCCCAAGGGGCGGTCGGAGGATGACTCGTACGATGATGAGATGCTGTCAGCCATCGAGGGGCTCAGCTCCACGAGGTGAGGTCTGAGACCTCTGTCCAACCCCCTCTCCTCTCCCCCTCGGATAGGGGTCCCCCATATGGGCAGGCCCATCTCATACCCCATGCCTGGTGGCCCAGCCTTGTTCCTTCCCCCTGCCTGCTGCCACCTCCCGAGGGAATGGACCCCTTCCCAGTCCCCATCTCACCGCAGCTGCCCCCGCCCACAGGCCCTGCTGCTCCAAGTCCGACGACTTCTACACTTTCGGGTCCATCTTCCTGGAGAAGGGCTTTGAGCGCGAGGTGAGGGCCCCCAGCAGCCTCCCCCGCAGAGGGACGGGGTCTCCAGGCCTGGGGTGGGGTGGGGGGCGCAGGTCATGAGGCAGCCTGCGTTCCCAAGACCAGCTAGGGGAGGGGCACTGAGAATCCACAGCTGCTCCTGGGCGGGGGCAGGGGCGGGGCCAGTGCAGCGCCAGCCTGGCTCTCTCTCCTGTCGGCCTCATTCCATGACCCAAATGCACCATCAGAGATTTGCCTCCATGGGTCTGCAAGACTTTTGCTCCGTCCAGTGCCAAAGCCTTAGCAGATCCTGGCATGGATGCCTCAGGCTGACGGCACTGGCCTTGCAATGAGACGAGAACCCAAAGCTCAGTTATCAGTGTCCTGTCTTGCTGCTACGAGCTTTTTGTACTGATAATGACCATTTCTTTAAACTGAGCACCTTCTGGGTTCTGGCAGCATCCTCGGCACCCACATTATATAATTTAACCGTCACACGGCCAGCCCAGGGGTGCAGCTATACCACTTCACAGAGAGGAAACTGGCTCTCAGAGGCTTCAGAGCCTGTCCCCAGCTTCAGGTGTGGCTCCCTGAGTTGGGGGCTTCCTAGGTGAGGTCACGAGGGAACCTGCTGGCCAAGTGACCTGGCAGAGTGTGGCCAGT
Organism: Pongo pygmaeus; assembly: GCF_028885625.2. Taxonomy (NCBI): domain Eukaryota; kingdom Metazoa; phylum Chordata; class Mammalia; order Primates; family Hominidae; genus Pongo; species Pongo pygmaeus. Next base: position 47,383,537 of record NC_072391.2, read on the forward strand.
GTGGCCGGGGCCACCAAGCCTGCTTTCCTTCCCTGCAGCAGGAACCCTTCTGGGGCTGTGATCCTGCGATGGTGCCTGGGTGGGGGTCGGGGGGCAGGATGGTCTCCCTACCTGCCAGCTTCTTGGTTTGAGGTGAGGATAGCCCCGGAAGCTCAGACTTGGCTCCTGTCCATGTACCTGGGGCCATGAGCTCTGCAGGGACCTTGGAAAGAGAGATGGGTGGCGTAGGGCAGGGGAAGGCATTGTCTTCAAATAGGAAAAAGCTGAGAATGGAAACAGATGAAACTTACCAAGTGTAACATCACCTGGAACTGAAGGAGGGTGGGAGGGTTTTAATTATTTTAAAAATAGAGATGGGGTCTCACTATGTTGCCCAGGCTGGTCTCAAACTTCTGGGCTCAAGTGAACCTCCTTCTTTGGCTCCCAAAGTGCTGGGATTACAAGTGTGAGCCACTGTGCCAGCAGGGAGGTGTTTTTTTTTTTAAAGCTGATTCACTGGAGGCAGGGTGGGCAAGTGGTACTGCAGGTGGCCACCCCTCACAGTCCCTGTTGCCCCCAGTACCGCCTGGCACCCATCCCCCGGGCCCGCCACGACTTTGCCTGCGCCAGCCTGATCTTCATCTGCATCCTGCTCGTCCATGTCCTGCTCATGCCCAGGTCAGTTGCGGGGAGGGGTGTGGGGGTCCAGCCTGCTGGGATCTAGGCTGGAAGGTGACTGTGAACCTGCAAGGAGCTGTGTGATTTGGGCTGGAAGGGGTCGGCTGCTGGGGTCCTAACAACTGGACCAGAGGTTGTGGCTGCACACCTTGAGTTACCAACACTTCTTTTTAATACAATGTGTGTTTTCTGCCACAGGCCTCCCTACTCCCTAACGTCACTCTCCTCAGTCACCTGTCATATGTGTGGCCTGCAGGCATTTTGGTTGACAGCCCTTGCCTTAGGTGTTTGGAGTGCTAGGAGGATAGACTCTGAAAACTGTAGGCGCCATCCTTTCTCTCTTATATATAGGGAAATTGAGGCACAGAGAGTTAATGATTTATCCAAAAGTCACTGAGTTTCATGCTTCTGGCTCTAGGGCCCTGCTGGTGGGGTATAGGGATGCGGGTGAAGTCAGAGGGAAGGGGGATCTAAGGTCAGCTACTTGGTGCTTTCTAGAAGAGCAGTTAGGCCGAAGCATCGACCAGGATTGTGGTTTTGGCTATGCTTAATAAAGACATAATAGGGAGGCTGCGTGTGGAGACTCACACCTGTAATCCCAGCACTTTGGGACGCTGAGGGGTGAATCACTCGAGGTCAGGGGTTTGAGACCAGCCTGGCCAACATGGTGAAACCCCATCTCTACCAAAAATACAAAAACTAGCTGGGTGTGGTGGGCGCCTGTAATCCCAGCTACTCGGGAGGCTGAGGCAGGAGAATGGTGTGAACCTGGGAGGCGGAGGTTGCAGTGAGCCGAGATCATGCCACTGCACTCCAGCCTGGGTGACAGAGCGAGACTCCATCTCAAAAAAAAAAAAAAAGACATAATAGGGAACGCGTTTTTACAGTTTTTTCTGAGTCTAAAGGCTGCAGAGACATTGCTCATTTCTTATACACTTGGACCAAAAAGAGTGATATGGTCTTGACCTCGGTCTTCATGATCTAGCTGGGCCCTGTGTATTGCCCATGGGGTAGCTGGGCCACAGTTTTCACACGTCCCCTTTGCTGTGGGCAGAATACCAGGTAGGGTGGGGACAGGTGGCTGTGAGCCGGAGGATTGGTGGGGGCGGTGGTCGTGGGCAGAAGGCCCTAGGCAGAACTGAGGTTCTTCCCCTCCTCTCCAGGACGGCGGCACTGGGTGTGTCCTTCGGGCTGGTGGCCTGTGTACTGGGGCTGGTGCTGGGCCTGTGCTTTGCCACCAAGTTCTCGGTAAGTGGGGAGCTCTGGCCCCGTGGGCCCTCCCTCCCTGCCTCGGGACGCCTGCCTAGGAGCCCTCCCTGGTGAGCTTGGCCAGGCTGAGCCCCTGCTCTGGTCAAGGTTGGGTGCCCATCTCTCCTGCCTCGGGGACAATTTCCTGAGTGCCCTGGAGGCTTCTTCCGAGGGTACCCCTCCCCAGGCTGCCAGTGACCAGCCCTCCTTGCCCAGGCTGTTGGCTCTGGGTGACTTGACCCTGTTACCCCACAGAGGTGCTGCCCAGCCCGGGGGACGCTCTGCACTATCTCTGAGAGGGTGGAGACGCAGCCCCTGCTGAGGCTGACCCTGGCCGTCCTGACCATCGGCAGCCTGCTCACTGTGGCCATCATCAACCTGGTGGGTCCTGGGGTGGGGAGGCAGGCCTCCTGGGTAGAGGGAGACCTCCAGATTTGGGACGCCTACAATGTGGCCTTAAAAGCTGCCTCTGGTTGACCTCTCCCCCGAGCTCAGCAGGTGGATGTGGGGGGTTCCCCTTTGCAGACTCAGGGCTCCTCACCTTTGGGTTTTCAAATGAGGACTTTGGGGGCCCAGAGAGCTTGTGTGGCCAGCCCCAGGAGGATGTGGGGACTTGAGCCACCACATCCTGACATCCCATTCATTCTTCACGGCCCTTCTGAGACTCAGTTTCCCCTCTTGGAGATGAACCTTGCTCCTCTGCTGGTGCTCAGAGGCTCAGTGCTGCAGAAAGCAGCCTGCGGGACACTTGTCCACCTCCCTCCCAGACCCCGCATCCCGGGCTAGGGCCTGTCCCTCTCCTCTCTGCCCTGGACCCTGGGTTTTTGGAATGTGTTCCTGTGACCACCTCCCTCAGGGTCACCTGGGGAGGTTGAAAATGTTGGTCCCGGCCCCTCCCCCTGGCCGCTGCCGCTCTGGGGGTGACTGCGCCCTCATCTCCTAGCCCCTCTGCCCTCTGAACCTGACAGCTGCTGTGGGGAGTCAGCATGGTGGCTTGAGCTGTGCTCAGAGCTGAGCCCAACACGAAACCTCAGGCTGCTGTGATACTCATGGTTGCCTGGGGCCCACCTTGCATGGCTTGGGCAGGTTCCAGCGTTCCTGTCCCTGGACTAACTCTGATGGGGACCTGTCTCCTCTACAGCCCCTGATGCCTTTCCCAGTCCCAGAGCTGCCTGTTGGCAATGAGACAGGCCTACCGGCCGCAAGCAGCAAGACAAGAGCCCTGTGCGAGCCCCTCCCGGTGAGTGCGCCAGGCCTGGCTCCGTGGCCTCATTCAGAGTGGGGCTGCTGCTGCCAGAGGTGTAGTTTGGACCCTCAAAGCATGGGTGCTGACCCCTGAGAGCACAGCATGTGGAGGCTGAGACCAGCCTCTCCTGCAGAGCTGGGAAAGCAGGGTCCCATGGGCCCAGCTGGCCTCTGGCCCAACGGAGTGAGGAGTCCTGGCCTTGGCGGGCTTGGTCTAGGCTGTGTAGGTAGGCAGGGAGTGAGGGGAGCATCTGGCCTTGTGGGGGTCTCTGGTCAGGGCACTTCCTCTCCGACAGGCCTGTCGCTGTTTTATACACGAGTATGCGCAGCTCAAGGAGGGGCTTCATTAAGTGGTGGCGCCAGGGCAGGCCCAGACAGGCTGATGGCAGAGGTCAAGGTCTGCCTGGAGGGCCTTGCAGACAGCAGACTCCACAGCTTCAGAGGCTGGCGGTGCAGTGAGCTGGACTCTAAAGGGCAGAAAGGTTCTGGGACAAGGGACAGTGTGGGAAAAAGCCGAGGCGTGTGTTGGGAGCAGTGGGGTTTTGGGTGGGTTGTCTCCTGGAAAGGGAGTGGGGAGAACTGGGAGATGGAGCCAGGGGCAGGCTTGATTCAGATTGGGAGGTGCAGGAATGCCAGGGTGAAGAGCGTGGTCTTTATTCTGGGGGCTGGGGAGCCACAGCACAGTCTTGAGCAGGGCAGAGGTCCTTTGGAAGGGTAAGCTCACAAAAACTCAGGGAGGCAGCTTGGATGCATGCACGCTCCGGCCTTGACCTTGACTGTGGTCTGTTGTATCCACAGCACCTGCATACTATGTTTTTTCCCATTTAAATGAGCTCACTTCATAAGAAATAAAACTACAGTGAGAACAACAAAACACTGGACACTCTTAGGTCTCATTGTTTTTTGTTGAGAAGGTGGTAAGGCAAGAGCGTGATGCTGAGGTGCGGGGAGTGGGGCTCTGTGGTATGTGCTGGGCTGGAGGCGAGAGTAGGTGGTGGGGTGGCCCTGTCCTGAGTGACACCCTGTCCCCTCAGTACTACACCTGCAGCTGTGTCCTGGGCTTCATCGCCTGCTCCGTCTTCCTGAGGATGAGCCTGGAGCCAAAGGTTGTGCTGCTGACAGTGGCCCTGGTGGCCTACCTGGTGCTCTTCAACCTCTCCCCATGCTGGCAGGGGGACTGCTGCGGCCAAGGCCTGGGCAACCTCACTGAGCCCAACAGCACCACCAGGTGGGGCCCTGCCCATCCCCATCCCCATGGTGGCCTGTTCATCTGGTGCCTGCTCGCACCAAAGGGCTTCTGTGTTCATGGGGAGTGGGCACCTTGCAGGGCGGGGCTGGCAGATGGTCTCCAGCGCTCAGAGCCGAGGAATTCACTGGCAGGTTCTTTAGGAAGTCCCTGGTCTGACAGAGGCCACCGGGTCATCCTGTTTCCAGGCCAGTCTAGTGGTGGCGAGGGAAGGAGGCTGCAACTCTAGCTCTGTGCCTCTCAGGGCCACATCCTGGGTCTCGAGTTCTGGAAGGAGCAGTTGCTTCCATCTCTTCCTGGACAGGTGGTGATACCTGAGGCTGGCAGGGCTGGGGTGTGTGGTTCTAGGGGTTCTGGGTCCCAAGTGGATTAAGGAGCGGACCTGGCCCCCCTAAACAAAAAAGCTGGAAGCCTGGGACCCAGAACAGAATCTGCTCCTGTGGGTCTGCCCCACAAAGCACCTGCAAAATCCTTAGCCACCCATCCACCCCACCCCACCTGCCACTGACCCTGGCTCACCAGGAGCTCTGGGCTCCCTTCAGGCCGTCATCACAGCTGATTCTGGTTATTCAGGGGTGAGATCAGAGGTCTTTCCCACAAGGGCTCCTCCACCTCCCTGCCCACCTCTCCCCTCCCCCCTTTATAATACCCTGAAGTTGTCCTGTTTTCCACCCACCCCATTAGAATCAATTTCTCCCTTTCCCCTGGGTGTGCATGGCACCTGGAGAGCATGACTCAGTGAGTTGGGGTGGTGAGTGCTGGGAGTGACTTGGGCCTCCCTTCGCATTCAGCGGCACCCCTAGCTGTTCCTGGAAGGACCTGAAGACCATGACCAATTTCTACCTGGTCCTGTTCTACATCACCCTGCTCACTCTCTCCAGACAGGTATGGAGGCTGGCCCCCAGCCCAAGCTCTGCCCAATTTTCCTCACCTCCATCTGGACATGGGGTGGGGTGGTCTCATGTGGAGTAGCAGAAAAGACCAGAGTCCTGCCAGGAAAGCATTGGTCCCCTGGCCAGAGGCTCCAAGGATGCCAGGGACACAGACCTGGCTAGGAGATGCACAGCAACACGGCCCCTGCTCACCTGCGGACGGGGCGCTTATGTTCCTGCCGTTTGCAGATAGACTATTACTGCCGCTTGGACTGCCTATGGAAGAAGAAGTTCAAGAACGAGCACGAGGAGTTTGAGACCATGGAGAATGTGAACCGCCTTCTTCTGGAGAACGTCCTGCCAGCCCACGTGGCCGCCCACTTTATTGGTGACAAGTTAAACGAGGTGTGCTGAGAAGGGGCTGGGGCGGCGGCAGGGAGGCAGAGGGTCTAGGCGCAGTCCGTAGGGTGAAGGTGTGGAGCTGGAGTGCATGCCGAGCTTGGCTTCCTCAGGTCTTGGCCTCACCGGGATGCCCAGGCGACAATGTATGGAATCAGCCGTGACAGCATGGGCCTGGGGTCAGGGACCTGGGCTCAAGTGTGGTCATGGGCAAGGCACCTTGCTTTCCCAGGCCTTGGTCTTCACCTCTGTAAAATGGGCTGACAGCACTTCCCCACAGGCTTGTGGCGAGGATGAAATGTGTGTTCAGGGGTTTGTGATCTGGACATCCTGCGCTGATGAAAATGTCTGTACTTCTACCAGTTATGTGTAGCAAGTTTTCTAGATAGGAAATGGAGGCCCAGTGAGAAGGAAGACCTCCCAACTGTTACCCTCCACTACTGCAGAGGTTCTCAGCCCATGTGTACGTGCACCCATGGTGCTTCTGTGAGCAAAAAACCAACCTGAGCCTGACCCTCCCTGGCCACCTGATTCTTAATCACCCGGTAACAGCTGCCACATGAACCTCATACAGCCCGTCCCCCTCCCCACTCCCAGAAAGCTGGGCTGGCCAGTTCAGTGCCATCTGCTCCTGAGGCCTTGCCACTCTTCCCCTGTCCCCTCAAGAGGTGAAGTGGTATAAGGTCCGGTTTCTTCCCATCCAGGACTGGTACCATCAGTCCTATGACTGCGTCTGTGTCATGTTTGCCTCCGTACCGGACTTTAAAGTGTTCTACACGGAGTGTGATGTCAACAAAGAAGGGCTGGAGTGCTTGCGCCTGCTCAATGAGATCATTGCCGACTTCGACGAGGTACAGCCTCTAGCCCAGCCTTGTGCAGCAGCCCCCACCCATGCTGGGGAGGGAAGGGCGGTGGCACCTGCCATCCTAAAACCCAATTTAAAAATGTGACATAGGGCTGGGCAAGGTGGTCTATAATCCCAGCACTTTGGGAGGCCAAGGTGGGTGGATCACTTGAGGGTAGGAGTTAGAGACCAGCCTGGCCAACATGGCGAAACCCTGTCTCTACTGAAAATACAAAAAATTAGCTGGGCTTGGTGGCGCACGCCTGTAATCCCAGCTACTTGGTAGGCTGAGGCAGGAGAATTGCTTGAACCTGGGAGGTGGTTGCAGTGAGCTGGGATCACACCACTGCACTACAGCCTGGGCAACAGTACACAACTCTGTCTCAAAAGAAAAAAAAAAAAAACAACAAAAAACGACATGGCCCGCCTGGGGGGAACATACATTACACAGAATATAAAGGTACACATTTCTTTTTCATTCTGTTTTGTGCAGCAAATATTTCGTTGGCATCTTCTTTGTGATGGGTAGCTTGCTAAGATTCGACTCAGGCCCCTTAGCTTCATTTCCAACTAAGCCCACGCTATCAACTAAGCCAAACAGAGGAAATCAGTTTGGGTTGAATTCTTTGCTGGAGACAAAGAATCTACATTCCTGTGTAGATAATGCTGTGTTTGCTCTGTGCAGACACAGATGGAAGGGAAGAGGGAAGACAGTGTGGGGACGGAGACAACAGGAAGAGCAGGAGCCGCCAAGGGCCATGTCCTCACCATGCTTAGTCATGTGCTCAGCTGGCAGGGCAGCCATGAGACGTGTGTGCGAGAGGCGGCAATGGGTGGAAGGAACCCCACACCCTTCCTGAGGAGCGGGGGTAGCCTGGCTGTGGCTATGGAGTGGCGGCTGCTTCACTGCTTCCTTCTTGCCTGCAGCTCCTACTGAAGCCCAAGTTCAGCGGTGTGGAGAAGATCAAGACCATCGGCAGCACGTACATGGCAGCTGCAGGGCTCAGTGTCACCTCAGGGCACGAGAACCAGGTACTCAAGCCCAAGAGGGGAAATTCAGCTGACTGTCCTCACTTAAAGGTGACCTGTCACCTTACCTAAAGGGTGTGTCCTTATCCTGTCCTGGCAGAGGGGCACAGGTGCTTGTAGGGCTCAGCCAGGATTTTAGTGGTGGGGATCCTCAACAAGAGTGGCGCGCTGGGGCCCACGAGGTCTGGGGGCTCTGGAGATGCAAGGATCTAACCCACAGCCTGTCCCGCAGGAGCTGGAGCGGCAGCATGCCCACATTGGTGTCATGGTGGAGTTCAGCATCGCCCTGATGAGTAAGCTGGATGGCATCAACAGGCACTCCTTCAACTCCTTCCGCCTCCGAGTCGGTGAGCCCGGGCGGTGGGGAGCCCCTGCCTCTAGGCCAGTCCACCCAGTCTGTGCGGCAGAGCTGCACCTCGCCATCTATTATGAAAGGTTTTAGAAATCCTTCTGATCTGACAAGCTCAGCAGTTGGACAATTAGTCTGACGTTTTGCATAAGTATATAGTTAGCATATAGTTACCATTGAGAGTTTTAATAATATGTAACTACAGAAAACAGAGAACCAAAATTATTGTCTGTAAACAGGTGACCTTAAAATATAGAGAAGGAAGCAAAGTTACTAAACCTAAATAGTTGCGGGCCTGCGCTCAAAGCCAGGCCTTTGTTAATACTTTTAACAAAGTATTCTTTGTTAAAAGGGAGATTAGCAGATACAAGTGTTACATCAAATACAAGTGTTAACATCAAACCCAGACTTCTGGCTTCTGAGTCTGAAAAAGAGCTGGCCGGGGAATGCCCTCCTCACACCCCAAGCCCGACTGCATCACAGTGACTCTGGGAAGCAACCCAGCCTTCACTCTAGTTGTCCCCGCGTCCTGTGCTGGGGTATGGATTCTCTGGCCTCCCCTAAGGGCAGAAGCTTGAGGCTTTGTCTGCACGCTTGGGTAACTGTAAACATCATCTTCAGGCATAAACCATGGGCCTGTGATTGCTGGAGTGATTGGGGCCCGAAAACCTCAGTATGACATCTGGGGAAACACAGTCAACGTGGCCAGCCGAATGGAGAGCACTGGAGAACTTGGGAAAATCCAGGTAAAGACCCATCGGGGAACTGGTGACTAGGGGGAAAAGATCTTCCCCAGAGGTGAGGGGACTTGGGCTTAAGAGCTGCTGTCTCACCCAGCAGCCATGGTTCCAGCTATCACACTCTCCAGGGAAGGGAGGCTGCATGCCTGGGCAGTCTCTATCTGTCCCTACCACGATAGGTGTTCTTCCCGCCTCTGAAGACAACAGGTCTCTCTTCCTTTTCAGGTTACCGAGGAGACCTGCACCATCCTCCAGGGCCTCGGGTACTCTTGTGAATGCCGTGGCCTGATCAATGTCAAAGGCAAAGGCGAGCTGAGGACTTACTTTGTCTGTACGGACACTGCCAAGTTTCAGGGGCTGGGGCTGAACTGAGGGCTCCTGCTGGATTCCGAAAAGGCTGGGAAGCCAATCTCCTTCCCTGAAACAAGCCCAGGAGAAGACTCCGTCCCACGCCAATCCCAAAGGCACGCAGATGGCTGTGCATGTTGGCTTCTTTGGACCTGCACTGGAGGATTTCTCAGACACATGCACCAGATTCTGGCTCGAAGCAGCCACTGAGCCATAATGCGCAGGGGAGGCCAGAACCTCTGTGCCTGGTCTGTAACAGTTTCCAGGCCAGCTGGAGAATGTTCAATGGTTCAGGGCTGACTTTCAGATCTTTGTTCCCTGAGGTGCTATGGAGGCAACTTTAGCATGTGATGAAAATAGACGCCCACCTCAGTGGCCTGTGGGCACGCACAAGTGAGGTCTGTTTTTCTAGACACCAAGGGGGAGTAAGCTGAGCTGTCTAGCACGGATTGGAGACTCCCTCTCCCCGGTGGGTCTGGCAATGACAGCATTTCTCACAGAGGCATTCCGGTAAATGAAGCTGAAAGGGGTGTTTTACATCTGTAAACGGCTTCAAACAGTAGAGAGAAAAACACCATAATTAACACTGTTACTTTTTGCCTTGTCTGGCATGTTTGTTTTAAATGAATACATTAATGGGGTTTTTATCCTCTTGAATGACTTTTTAGACACTAGACATAAATCTCTTCCCTCCAGTGTATGCTCTGCCTTTTTAACCACTGACATGTAAGGAGGACTACTGTCTAGAGTCAGCTTATGGGGTCAGCTGGCTGTGGGGATAGAGTCCTGAGGAATGAGGAATGTGGTCACAGCAAGAAGGCAGGGAGCAGAAGAGCCTTGCCTTTGAATGAGGCAGCTTGTGAGGCAAGCATTCTGGAGAGAGGTGCTTTGAAAGTAAGGTGCGGCCTTTCAGCTCTTCTTGATTACTCACACATCTTTGCGTTCTCCCCTGCCGTCCTTCAACTATATCTTACTTTTCTTACTGGAAAGGAATGGAGTCTGTTTAGAGATAATTTGGACAACCTGTGAGTGCATCTCTTTTTTTCCTTTAGTCTTCACAGCCAACTCTGGAGACCTTTAAAACTAGAAGGATCTACTCAGCATGGGTGCGTGCAGAGGCTCCTGGATCTGGGAAGCCCGCCCCCTCACAAATGCTGAGCCATTCTTGCTCTGAAACTGCATGAGTCAAGGCAAATGCAAAAAGCCAGGTTTTGGGGATGTGTCTTACTGTGCTTCAACTTCCCAAGGAATTGAAACTCAACCTGTTAACAGGGTGAGAAATGACCAAACTGCCCGTGCCTTTTTCTGAATGGACTTCATAACCAGAAGACTTGACTTAACCAATGGCCTCATCACCAGAGCATCGCCAGGATTTCCAATGCACTCAGTTTCCCTGCATAGCAGGGATTCTTAGCTAGGTGTCACCATGAACCCTGTGAAGTTCTACAAAAAGTCTTGCATACAGGAGCCTTTACAAGATTATACAGGGTTGCAGATTGGGTGACTGACCAGACTTGTTGGGGTCCTGGGATGAGTTGCCCCCTGGCTGCAAATTAAGAGTACAGCTAAGTGTGCGGGTGGCGGTGGAGGGGACGAAAATTGAACCTGTCTGCCTGTGCTGTGTCATGTGTGGCTTTATCAGCCCGAGGAAGGGCAGGTGTATTCTAATTTGCACAAAGGTGCTGGGTAGACTAGTGGCAGCTCTGATGTGCTGCACATAACTGGAATCAGTATGAACAGAAGAACTTGCTATATAAAGGAATTTCATGGCAACAATGCTGGTAAGGGCAATTAGGCTCGCTTAAGTTGCCTTTTTTACACACCAACTTTTTACATGAGGGGCTGGTTTCACATGAATACTATACTGAAATCTGTGCTCTCAAGATCTAGCAGTGACCAGGGATGCCCAGTGGGGGCTCTCCTGGCAAGTCAGGAAAGTTTCTGTTGCTAATATGGAAACACATCAGTGTACTGGGCCTCTCTGAGGTCAGCATATTTGTACTCTTGCAATATTTAAGTAAGTTGTTTTTTTCTTCAGTAACAGAAACCCCAGTTGGGAGTTTAACAAATAACTGATTACCACTCATGCATTTTTATTTCCAATTAAAGCACTGTGCTGTGCTCAGATAATAATAGTTGGTAAGTTTTTAGTTTTCAGTGTTCAGGTTACAGAATATAACTGACCATAAAAATTACCTGCAGGTATTTATTTTCTTTTTATGAACTTGTTTTTAAATTACCAAGTAATTTCTTTACTGGTGTCATTTTGTTTTATGACAGAAACATGTATCTAACAGTGACCTTCTCCATGGGTCAAGGACTTCCTTACATATTTCTCCTGAGTTAACTGGTGAAAATAATACCTGAAGTTTTCTGGCTTGAGGAAATTTCCTAACAGAAGAGAAGATCATTAACCACTGTATACTTTGTGTATATAATAGGTCAGTGTAAAGAAATATGATTTGAGGTGGTGCACGCAAGTAACTAGGGTTTATTCTATATAATGAATATTTATAGATCTGTAACATTTGTTTCAAAATGCTGTTTCATTTTTATAAAGTACCAGTATTTAGCTGCTTTTTATACATTACATTAAATTAGCAATTTGAAAAACTCAAATATCTGAAGGTATTTTAAATTTATTTTCTTGGTCCTCAGGAACTCACTAGAGATTAAAAGTAGACTCAAACAACTTGAAAATTTTACTCTTTTAGCATAAGATTTTAAGTCTTTTGAGGGGAATGAATTTTCCTTTACCCTACTTGTTCTTCCTAAATATTAATTTTCAAAGTCAGGAAAATGGAAATCAAACGGCTTCCTGCCCGGGTGATTTATAGAAGGATTGTATAAGGGCCTTCAAACTTAATTTGTTCACTGAACAAGGCTATCTCCATCCTGATTTTTTTCCATCCTGATTTTTTTCCTTTGTGTATAACAGGTTCTATACAGATTCAGCAAAATCACCATTTATCTCAGCTTGCTGATAAAAGGGAGCCATGAATCTTGTGGAATACTACTTAGAGTTCAACTGCTTGGGTACTTGACCTTTGTATTTCAGATAAACAGTAAATAGAAATGTCACCTTTTGGTAATCCCCTGATGTATTCAAGGATGACTTAGTTTATCTTATTTGGCTTATTACTTTGCTATAGTACTAAGTAACTCTTTAAAAAACGGAAAAAACCAAAAAAGAACACTAGCCATGTGACAGTGCTATAAAACTCCCAGTGTGCTTTTGTCGGGGGTGGGTGGGAGGTGCCTAATTACCCATACAAGGGCATCATTCCCACTGGGTATGCAGGGGCAGAACCACAGTAGTACATTCTAAAATTATTTCAAGTATGTTCGTATAACGGAAAATCTCACTGGATGGGGCCGTTTTAAGAACGTTTCTTAGTGATGGTCCTGTCTGTGGGACATAAGGAAGAAGCATGGGAAGGCACTATTTTGAAAGAATGCTGCGCAGGTATGGCAACAGCCCCAAGCACATTCCTTCCTCACGAGTCCCATGTCCAGCTTTATTACCAAGTCCAACCTCTGGAACATTCAAATTCACTGTTCCAAAGTTTAATTAAAAACACAATTTACAAATATTTAATATCTTCTGAAAAGCATTTCTAAGTTAAGAATGAAAAAGTATGTACATAATATATAATCAAATACCAGGCGGCCTCAACTTCCACCAGGTCCAGACTCAGCAACATCCGTCTTTTTAGGTTCTTCAGTGTCTGAAAGAAAAAGACATCACTTAATTCAACATTGTTTTTACCTTTTAATTAAAAAGGGGACATGAAAGTCAAGCTGCCATCCAGAAGCGTAACTGCTGAGAGCCCTTCTTTACCACATCCAAGGCTGAAGACTAGGCGCATTATCAGGCTATCATTGTGGCTCTTCTGCACACACAGGAAATCTTTTATTAATTCTTTAGACAAGATAAAAAGAAAACTATGAGTAGTTTATACATTAAAAACAGACAAATGTTCCTTTTACAGTTGACCCTTCTTATCCATGGGTTCCACACCTGCAGATTCAACCAACTGCCAATCAAAAATATTTGGGGAAAAAACCCAATTAAAAAAATGCAACAAACAATGAAAAGAATATAAAAAATACAGTCTATTAACTACATTCTATGAAGTATATAAGTAGAGATGATTTAAAGTATACTGGAGGTTGCGTGTAGGGTATAGGCAAATACATTTTATGTTAGGGACTTGAGCATCTACAGATTTTGTTATCTTTGTGGGGTAAATACCAAATCCAGGGTCCTGAAACCAATCTTGGGCAGACACTGAGGGATGACTGTAGTCACCATAGCTTTCTGCTTTCCCAGAGAAAACAGGGCACGTACCTTCTGTCAAATCCACAAAGTTGTCTTCCATGACGGGGGAAGGAATGGAAATCCCCATTGCTTTTCGAACTCCATACGTGCTTACGATATCACCTGGAGTTACTTGCTGTGCAAGTTCTTTGAGATTATTGGTCACTTGTTCAGCTAAAAAGAAAAACAAAGATAGTTCCAGATACTGAAGCATGGTTCCTTTAGATAGATGCATCCTAAAGAACAGTAAATGTACACATGCAAAAAAACAAAACAAAAAAACTCCCTGGGATTCACATCAGCATTACTCTATAGTGGCATCACCGCTGTACTCAAGAAGTTTTTTCTTTGAAGCATCCCGTGACTCTCCTCTTATGGGAGGCAAAACATACCAAGATGCATTTCTCTGTATGAGGGACCCAAGAGACAGATCATGTTGGGAGGGGGTCTGGTGCTCAAACGTTCATTCTGGGCTTCCTGGAGTTCCCTGAGCAATCTGGTGGTCTCATCAAGTTTCTTCTGGAATATTTCAGCTTCTGTGTGGTAAGAAGAAGAACACACTGAAGAAAACAGACACACTTGTGTTTGATCTTGTGCAGTAAACCGTATCCTAGGCTCTAGGGCTTTGCTAATTATTGGTTAGCCTTCTTCCTTCAAAAGAGTAATCCGCTTGAAATGAAATCAACACGCCATACCCATTCATTTAACTTGGTAAGCCAAGATCTTCCTGTGGTGAATGGCTATGTTAATCTGTACTTATGAGACATGAAATCTTGACTGCCTACATCATGAAGTGTTTCAATCAAACCCTCTGGAGACACTTACCTTCAGAGTCAAAAACTTCAACTGGAACGCCAAAATTTGTTACTGCTTTCAGTGCTATGAGCCTGTCTTGAGTATTGGAGTCCAAACGCCCTGGTGGCTCTACTTCTGTAATCTGCTTCAAAAGGAAAAACAGGCAATTACTGGAGCTTGCTAAGCCACAGCTTAGTGTTAACTAGAAATTACTAAGATGGCATGTATTTACAGGCAAAGTTATTCTACCTATTTACTATGGAGTCCTAATTTTGATGCTTACAGAAAATGAATTTCCAGAACACCCTTTTAGAATGCTATTCCCAAATCTTGGAAAAAACAGGTATTCAATAAATCCATACTTCTGTGAAATGTAATGATGTATCTTATACAATTTATATCATTTGTTTAGTATGGCAACTATTCTAAAGATGAAGTAATGAGAGCCTTGTCGTAGCTTAAACTGTGAAGAGCTTTTGGTGATGACAATGCCTTGTGTTTTCGAGATTCAAAGACTATTTCAGTCCATCTAGTCCGTATACTTGCATTCCTATTGATACACTTCCTGGGTCTTCTCCAGGCCTCCAAACTAGGCTGTCAGTATTGCATGAGAGAAACAACGTCTTAAAAAGGATGGAGTTGGCCCGGTGCAGTGGCTCACGCCTGTAATCCCAGGATTTCGGGAGGCCGAGGTGGGCGGATCACCTGATGTTAGGAGTTTGAAACCAGCCTGGCCAACATAGTGAAACCCTGTCTCTACCAAAAATACAAAAAAAAAATTTAGCTGGGCGTGGTGCCATGCACCTGTAATCACAGCTACTCGGGAGGCTGAGGCAAGAGAACTGCTTGAACCCACGAGGCGGAGGTTGTAGTGAGCCGAGATCGTGCCACTGCACTCCAGCCTGGGCGACAGAGCAGGACTCCATCTCAAAAAAAAAAAAAAAAAAAGATGGAGTTTTTATTTTCAGAATCATTAAGACTCAAGAGTTTCCACAACCTCAACACTGCTTTTTAGGAATAGATCAACCCAGATATTAAGCAATCAAAAGCTAATGGTTCCATTTATACTATGGTATGGCTCTCCAACTCTAACTCCATTGATCCACCTGATTTCTCCACCTATATATGGGCTAAAAACTTGTGGTGGAGAAACTGTATAATTGTGCAACTTGGCACTGACATGCATTTATGGTTTGCCATTTCAACTAGGCCCTCACAACTCTACTCACTAACCCTTTTCCTTCTTACCCAATGGGCCTTCCCATTCTCAAGACTTCTCTTATTCCCCTGATTTTCCATTTAAATATTTCTTGTAAAGTGTAAAATAAAATCACCTCCATTTCTTTTGCTGTGTCAAGTGTCCTAGTATGGCCTTCATCTTCAGGAAATGACTATAAGGATGAAGAAAAACAGCTTTTTAGGAAAACATACGAAGGCAAATATCAAGGAAAAGAGAAAACTGTCAGGAGTTTCTTGGCAAGAGAAAATGAATACAAACATGGACTACTGGAATATAATTTTTCAGGCCAAAATGACTAAATATAATTATTAACATTTTGAGAGGATTCTGTGAGCTGGGGTACTTATTACTGGTGATGTTATTTCCATGCCTGATCAAAAGCTATATACATGTTTAAGAAGGTATTTGGTAAATAACTTATAAATATGTAAGTAAATGGTATCTGTTTTTATCAGAAAAATCCCTGACAAGAAGACAGGAAGGAGTTCTAGGGATTATTGTGCATGAACAGAGCAATATTCTCAGATAGCAGAGGATTACTGTAAAATAACCAAATGCTACAGAGAATGTGAAAGCTTCCCAATCTTGCTCTTCAGAGATAATGCACCCAGGAACAAGAGACAAATATATCATGGACATCAATCAGTGATGTCATCTTTCTTTGAAAGGTTCTGTTGTGAGTTATTTAACCAATTCCCAATTTCTAAAAATTATAAACAATGTATCCTTATATGTAACTTTTGTATTTTTTCTAGAATAAATTCTGAGAAGAGGAACTGCTATACTGAAGGACAGAGATACTTGACATTTTGAAACACATTGCCATATTCACCAAATGAAAAATATTCAATTTTCGTTAGACTATTAATTCATTCAGATTAATTGATAAGGATATGGTAAAACAAATATGTATTTTTTAAATTGATGTAAAATTTCATTTTTTAGGTCATGTGATGAAAGCAGTCCAAGTGTGGATATTTTACAGCAGTCATTGTTGAGCCTGACCAAGGCACTAACCTCAGCTCTGCTGACAGGTCACCCAGCAACCATATGTGCAGTTGTGAGCAGGGTACCAGGCACTACAGTCACAGTCACCATTAAGAGTTAGACCTCCAAGAGACACAGGGTTCCTCTAACTATTGTGACAGGAACATTCTGGAGATCAACTCTCTTCTATATCAGTAGGAACATTTTCTGGTTCTAATCCTTGAGCCAAAACTCTGAATGATTCCAGATTACGAACTATCTCCAACTGAACTAGAGATCGCTTACAAGTGTTAATAAAATAGCAATGAGGAAGCTTTTTACTTTTGAACTTGAGGTTCTTCCCGATGTGCCATTACTGCATGAGGAAAAGCCATTCCCTATCATTTTAGCCAACTTAGTTTCAGGCCAGTGAGCAAAACTTTCCTTTTTTGTTAGAGGACACAAAAATGTAAACCCCATTTTTGAGTCCTACATTCCCAAGATGAGGAGATAAGGATAATGCTCAGGCCCTCACAGATCCTGGTAGCTAAGTTACTCCTTTCCGTTCATTGTCCACCCGTGGCCTCCAGCCGGGCTGGGCTGTCTTTCAGGGCCACAGAGTTCAGCTGTCATACTGGTTAATCCCATGGTTTCATTATACTGAATGACTAATGCTTGAGAGTCGATAATAAATTACCCTGTTTCATTAGCAGCGTTCTTACCATCTCCATCTCTTGTAGGGTCCTGGAATGCCCTCCTTTTGTTAAAACATCCAGTAAACTATCTGCCATGACATATGGATAATCTTGGCATGTGGCCAAAAACTCATGGATGCTGCAAGAGACAGTTAGGAAAGTCTCACATAAATCACCTCCACTGGCTTTATCCTCCCATCAGAGCCAACTGTTTCCATTAGATGCCCTCGGTTATATATCATGACATCAAATTTCTGCCTAGACACAACACGGTATCTACATATTAATTAGCAATAACATTATCATGAGATAATATGAAGAACACAGTAAAAATAAAACGTTCCAAAGAAAAATGAGACCTCAGTGACGGGTGCAGGCTCAGTTCCTGGATCTTCTGCTCCCTGCCCCCTCACTTCCTGTCTGCAGTGATCACCTTCACCTCAGGACTTTCATATGGGATCAAAAAACTCTCAAAAGTTACACCTCCAGTTTGGACCACACCCTTTGGTGCTCCACGTGGAAGTCTACAGACATCTCAAGCTTAAAATATCAAAAATTGAAATGCTAGATCTTCCCCCCTAAGTAATGTTCCAAAGATCCCCCCTTCTCAGTAAATAGCAACTGCAGCCTTCCAGACTCAATGTGCAAACCCTGGAGTCAGCCTCGGCATCTCTCTCTCACATCCCACTTCAATCAGTAAAGAAATCCTACTGGCTGATGACTGAGCCCTTCCCGGAACCTCACCTGCTACTCCCCCAGTCCATTTCTC
Source organism: Pongo pygmaeus (assembly GCF_028885625.2). NCBI lineage: Eukaryota > Metazoa > Chordata > Mammalia > Primates > Hominidae > Pongo > Pongo pygmaeus. Next base: position 47,401,300 of record NC_072391.2, read on the forward strand.
ACCTCTCTACTTCTGCCCTTGCCTCTCTACAGTCTATTCTCCAAGAGTAGCCAGGGTGATCCTTTAAACATCATAATCTGGACTGGGTCACTCTTCTGCTCGCAATCCACCAGTAGCTTCCATCTCACTGAGAATGAAATTCCAAGTGCTTATAAAGACCCACTCTCATCAACGCCCTTCCTGGCCATGTGCCTGCACTCTTCTGCTTCTTCCTGCTGTTCTCAAGTATGTTGGGAAGGCTCCCACTCAGGCCCTCTGCACAGCTCCTGCACTGCCTGGAACGTTCTTTCAGATGGCAGCCTTGCTTGCTTCCTCACCTCCTTCAGTTTTTGCTCAACTTTCCCTTTTGTACCAGACTTACCTCACCGATTTAAAAGTGCATCCCTCTCATAGCCCCAGCACTACTCTCTCCTTCTCTGCTGCTTTACCTTTCTCCAAAGCACTTGTGATCATTTGACAGGAGGGCATGTGCCTTTGCCAGTGTTGCTCCCCTGTGCAATCCCTATTTGTGGAATGCATAGATGCATAATCCAGAAAGAATTCATTCAGGCTGGTGAGGTCTAAAAGATTAAATAGCTTGATCTATAACCACAGTCAGCTTCAGACTTAAGGACCTCTACCTTGTAAAAACAACAACAACAACCAAACCACACTTACTAATGTAAAAGTGAACAGACTCCCTCTTTGTCAGAAAAGCAGGGGGCTGGTGAATCTACAGGGTTAATTTCTTACACATAATGAAAATTAGCAAGGTATTACTGCTAAGAAGGAATAATGTCCAGTAAACTACTGCCATAACCCAAGCTCAGCGTCCCATCCTGGGCCAGAATCCTGCTAAGTCAGGATGGATCTCATTATGTTGATGGGATCCAAACTGCTCAGCATCCTAAACAGGAACACAGAGATGATCTTCCCACAGAAACATGCAATAAAGAATGGCTGAGTTTAACTGCAACGGTCTACCTGGCATGTGATTGGTCAAAAAGGCTTTTATGTGGGCTGCCTATGGAATAGAGCCACCCTATCCTGCCTCCTTTCTTGGGGAAAATGCACTGTAGGTTCCCAAACTGATTAAGTTTGGACCATAACTCACTGACACACAACATGTTATAAGAGAGCAGATGGCACATCAACGTTTTGAAGTAACAAGTTCCTAAACTTTAGTACTGGCTGAGGTACAGTCTCTTTAAAAATATATTTTTGTAAGAATTAAAATACTGCAGACGCTACTATCAGGGAGACATGCTCTCTCTCTCCACTAAAGGATAATAGTAACTATGAATCCATTATTGTCAGCTTAAAAAAAAATTACTGAGCACATTTTTTTACTACTCGGCCAGCTTTGTCAGTCTATCCACAAATCACATATGTACACTAATGTTTTTAAACAAATGTAATCAGAATATTAACTGGAGACTCACCTGAAATCGCTTGGAAGATCAGAGTCTTCCCCATAGGTTGAATAGATTAAATCTGAATCATCCTTGCTAATATTCGCAAATGTGGAGTCATAATGCGGTGCATAAGAACTGTAGGGCCCATAATTCAAATATAACACTGTTGAAAAAATCAAATACTGTAACACTATTCTTTAACTTGCATGTCAATCTATTTTGTTTTACCAAAAGATTATTTTCTCCTAACTTTACTACTTCATTGACTGGTTAGCAAATATAAGATATTCTCTCTCAAACAGGTACTTGTAAAGTTACAACTCAAGTGAATTCTTCCCTACAAGGGAGAGGGAGAGGAACAAGAAAGAACAAAATTCATTTTGAATACTAATACCCAATTTTCCAGTCTCTTCCGAAGTTAATAAAATAGCTAATTAATGTTGCAAAAATACCACCAAGATACTGGTGCCCACCTAGTGAATAAAGCATAATCGTGCTTCCTTTCTCTAATACCCCAAAACAGAGAAGAGAAAAAAATGACTCCTACGCAGGAGCCTCACCTGGAGTGACTTTGTTCCTTTTATCCTCTTTGAACCCCTGCAAAGTATTCACTCCAGACTGAAGTCTTCCAGTTGTCATTCCCAGTCTCACAGGGCAGTAGCCTGGCTCTACAACATAAAACCGAGCACAGTGAAGGCCTACATGGCCATGACCCACGGGGCCCTCTGCCGAGTGACTCCGCATAAACCACTGCATGTCATCTGCATGACCGTGAAGGAGGCTGGGAAGCCCTTACTACATCCACTTTTATAAGAAAATCAAAGCTCAGAAAGGCAGAACTACAGCCAGGACCAAAACTCAGACCTGTTCATTACACTCTCCTGCTTTCTGGAATTCTTTATAATCATGTACACTTCATTTAAAAAATTAGATTTTTATTAAAAACAAAAGCCACAAAAACTTTTAAAAGCTGGGACTTTTAATGTTAAGATGAAAGTTAACCAGTACAAAGGTCAGTAAAAGACTGAGGGAAAACACCTGCATTAAAGACAAAAGGGCTACTAACACATGAAGGACAAATGAGTATCTATGAAAGGCATACTTTTAGTGCAACGAGAATAGGCATTAGCCAGGAATGAATCCCTGTGATGAAGCTGGGAATATGTGACATAGAGAAATGCCACGTATGGGCACCTGAGGGGACTGCAAAAGATGCTGCCAGGAGAAGATATGGTCTCCCACAGTATCTAACAGAGGGACATCTGCTCTCCTGAAGAAGAGTCTGAGTTTGTGTCAAATGATCAGCCTTCAACGGAGGCTACTGCCATCAGTGACCAGTGTGGTGAAGGCACTGTTAAGCAACTGAACATCTAAATCAGATCTCCTCTCCTTCTCAGTGAACAGTCTGGAATTTGGTTTCCTAATAGGTACGGGTACCAGACAATGAAGATGAGAAGATGAACAGGGGTGTCTTTCACCTTAAACCAGGAAAGTGGCCTACAGAGGGAGCTGTGCACACGGGGAGCCAAGTCAGCTTTGGCCACATTTGATTACGTCTCAGAAACTGGAAACCCAGGAAACCAGAGCAAGGGCAGAGACCACACTCGGCTTCACAGAAAGCAGCAGATCTTAAGGTGTCACCTACATCAGTTAGCTGCATCTCCTAACACCAAATGTTCACCACAGCTATAGTAGAAAGAGCAATGTTCTCAATCCCGTGGCATTCTTTGACCTATGATCATATAAAATTCTACTTGTCTGCATCGAAGTAGAAACTGAGTTTTGTTTTGAAAACAGCACTAGCTCCTTTTCTTCTATTACTGTTCTCCTCCTTTAGAGAACATTCATAGTCCCCTTCTTTCCATCTTCAAATGCTCTTCCCTGCTTCAAAGTTTTCACAACTGCTGTTCTCTCATCCCTTACTCAACCTAAACATCATCTCCTTAAGGATGCCTTCCCTGACCCCCAAACACTAGGTTGGTATCTTCTATTATGATCATAGCTGTTCTTTTCCTTTGTAGTATTTATTCATTATAGACACATACCTGCATAGTACTGATTAAGGACAGACTTTTCTTTATGTGAGCCCTCCTCTCCTGACTCCATAGAACAAGGAAAAGGGACTCCTCTCTCTGTTTTGTTCTCTACTATACAGCTAGCTCCTAAGACAGCACCCTGCTCATAGCAAACAATAAACATCAGAGACTGTTTCCTTAAGGGTAAAAATTCTGTCATTATTCAATTTCGTATTTCCAATTACTTCTTTCATTATGACAGTATGAAAATAAATATTTGTTGAATAAATTAACATTCTCACATTTGCATATCTCAATACATGATTCTCCCCTCAGACCAGTGACAAAAAGTTCTAATTCTGATATCGAATTTCAAAACATAACCCATATTATTTCCATTAAAACATCATTTGAGAAAACAAAAATATGACTGAAGTTCTAAAGATTCCCAATCTTTACAAACTTTCTACTGACTATAGTGAAAGATACAATGTCACTAAGCATACACCCTCCATTATTATTAAGGCACTATGTGGCATATACATTCATTTTGTTCCCTGAAATAAACAGATCAGCTAAATTTATAATATCATATTCTGTGTGTATGAGATAACTCTAAACTGAGTGTCTATACTAAAGTCTCTTAAAACCAGGACTAGGAATTACTATCTAAAAGTTATGGCTTTGTTAATGGTGGGTTTAAAATATTTCAGGGACTTTGAATTTTAAGGAAAACTTGATATACTGTACCTATTTCAAGATGAAGTGAAAGTTAGGCTGGCTGTTACCATGAAATACATGATGTCTAGCTAGATCCTTTGTGCATAATGACACAGACTGATCAATATTCAAGCTTGTTGCTTTAAAATGTTAACCCAGGTTACTGTTCTCTGCCAAATAGCATCAAGTTCATGCACAGTTTTACTCTGATCCTACCTCCTACAATGGGATCCACAGGATGGAGAAGTCCCAATGTCGTTGTTCCATCTGGTTTTCTTCTTTCGAATTCGCACTGCAATGACCCAAAGTATTCAGATGGAATGAAGTGTTTTATACAAACAGGCTGAGTATCCTTTATCTGAAATGCCTGATACCAGAGTGTTGTGGATCGCAGATTTTCCCAGATTTTGGAATATTTACATATACATAATGAGATATCTTAGGGATGGAACATAAAATTCATTTATGTTTCATACACACTTCACAGACACAGCCAGAAAATAATTTTATACAATAAATAATTTTGTGCACCCGTCACATGAGGTCAGGTGTGGAAGTTTCCACTTACGTCATCATGTCGGAGCTCAAAAAATTTCAGATTTTGGAGAATTTCAGATTTCGAATTTTTGGATTAGGGATGCTCAGCCTGTACCATATTCATATATGCAGCAAACCACAAAGCCTTATTTTAACCAAACTAATATTACAGGTGGCTAATCATTAAACTCAAGATACTGACTTTCACACAGGGGATGATGGGCTAGAGAAATGGAGGTGAAGAAAATCTCAGAATTCTAAGAGCTCTGTGGGTCCTTAAAGCCACCTAGTTCTCCCCAGTCTATCAAAAAAGGCTACTATGGACCAGGTAAGGGCAGTGGCTTGCTTAAAGGCATGTATACACCTACTTGGCTTTAAAACCAACGTGGGCAGGGACCCACCATCTCACTGCCACCTAAGACACAGACATGGCTTCTGTTCCTAAGTCCCTGTTAAATGTTTCTTTCTGGAAACATTTAAGCTGGAACATGTGGTGAGCTAGTCAGGAGTTGAGGGAACAAGAAATGGGCAAAGGGAAGGAAGCATCCATGGGGGAAATCCCAGGTGGCAGCCACTTCCTTGTGGAGTGGTATGGCTCACGTTTTAGACGCCTGTGCGTGAGTACAAGGACGCCCTGAAAACGCCAGTGTATTTGGAGTGATTGTCGGCTGAGAGCCATCCATCGCACTGTGGTCAGGAAGGGCAGCCAGCAGCCACTGTAGCAAGATGGCCACTTTTGTGGGCTGCTTGTTTGGCAACAGGAGCCCAGCTAGCAGCAGAAGCAAAACTAAAACAACTTGAGTAGGAATTACAATTAGGAAAAATATTTTTTTAAAAAAGAGCTCTATATTCAAATGTCGGCTCAGTTAAAACTGCTATTTGGGCTATACATATACACACATATGTCTACTGTTTTAACGCCGCTGTAATGGCTCTGTAAAATGTCTCAGTCAACTGAGTTCTGTTTGGCTGTCCCCCCTTCCTCTTGCCACCCTCAATACCATATTAGGGACCTAAAGGAATTTCTGGCAGCTTGTGATCTCTTGAGTAAACAGAAAAGGCATCAAAGACTCCTCTTTTTGGGAAGAATCTCTGTTTTTCCTCACAGAATACCAAGAGTTGTAAGTAGACAGATTCCTCTCAGATCTAAAACTCTGCTCTTTTCTGTATTGTATTACCTGATCTCTTCAGCTTTCTGGGAACGCAGGATTCAGTGATTTGGGGTGATCTAAAACCTGGCTTCCAGTAAGTATCAGGCCCTAAAAACTGCACGCTTTCTTGGCCCCGTTCCTTAAAGGGCTCCCCCTTGAAACCAGTAATCTAATAAGGAAACAAGTTAAGTTGAAAAGAGGACACTTTTTTTTTTGTCTTTTGAGACAGAGTCTCGCTCTGTTGCCCAAGCTAGAGTGCAGAGGTGCGATCTTGGCTCACTGCACCCTCCTTCTGGCAATCAACTTGTTTTCAGGTAATGGTGTTTAGGTATAGCTTCTGTGCCTCTGAGATGTAAATTTTCTACCTTGTTTCATCTACTTTGTTATGACTTTGGAAATGACTGATAGTCTAAGAGGGGGAGAGAAAGTGAAAACTGGCAAATGAAGAATCTTATAAATCTAGAAGATCTGCTTGTGTGTGTTTGTATGTCTATATATGTGTCATGTGTATGTGATATATCACTACCAAAATATATGAAAGAGCTCTAATCAACTGACCAAAGAAAAGTAAATGCTTAAATCAATTATTTTATTTAAAAAAATAGAATTTCACTCAAATGCCTTTTAGTTCACACAACTTTAGTAATCCTTGGTAAACAAAAGTAGTTTCAAAATTCTCTTCAGTAATTTTAAATCTTAAAGTCACGTTATATTAAGTAATCTTAGGGTTTTCACTTGAAATTAGGGTTACTAAGAGTTAAAATAGTTAATATATGTTATTAAAATTACTAGATATAAGAGAAACAATTCTATATACATAGTATATAAAGAAAAATGTGTTTTTGGTAAAGATACAACATCAATTTACAAAAATCAGTAGCATTTCTATAAACCAATGATGTTCAAGCTGAGCACCAATTCAAGAATGCAATCCTATTCACAACAGCCAAACAAAAAATAAAATACCTAGGAATATATGTAAAGAGGTGAATCTCTAGAAGAACTAAAAAACACTGCTGAAAGAAATCATAGATGACACAAATGGAAAAACATCCCATGCTCATGGAATAATCAATATTGTTAAAACATCCATACTGTCTAAAGCAATCTACAGATTCAATGCTATTCCTATCAAATTCCCAACATCATTCTTCATAGATTCAGAAAAAACTATTCTAAAATTCACATGGAACCAAAAAGGAGCCTGAAGTGCCAAAGCAATTCTAAGCAAAAAGAACAAAGTCAGAGGCATCACATTACCCAATTTCAAACTATACTACAGGCTGGGCACGGTGGCTCATGTCTGTAATCCTAGCACTTTGGGAGGCTGAGTTGGGTGGATCACTTGAGTTCAGGAGTTTGAGACCAGCCTGGGCAATATGGTGAAACCTCATTTCTACAAAAAATACAAAAATTAGCCGGACATGGTGTCACGCACCTGTACTTTCAGTCACTTGGAAGGCTGAGGCAGGAGAATTGCTTGAGCTCCCGAGGTGGAAGCTGTAGTGAGCCAAGATTGTGCCACTGCACACTCCAGCGTGGGCGACAGAGTGAAACCCTGTCTCAAAATCAAACCAAACCAAACAAAAGCTCCCATAAACTACAAGGCGACAATAACCAAAACAGCATGATACTGATAAAAATAAACAAAATAACTCACAGACCAATGGAACAGAATAGAGAACCCAGAAATAAAGCCACATACATACAACCAACTGATCTTTGACAAAGTCGACAAAAATAAACAAAGTAGAAAGACCACTCAATAAATGGCGCTAAGAAAACTGGCTAACCATGTGCAGAAGAATGAAACTGAACTACTATCTCTCACAATATACAAACATTAACTCCAAATGGATTAAACACTTAAATGTATGACCTCAAGTTATAAAAATCCTATAATAAAACCTTGGAAATACTCTTCTGGACATGGGCCTCGGCAAAGAATTTTCTATGTTCTCAAAAGCAAAAGTGACAAAAACAAAAATTCACAAGTGGGACCTAATTAAACTACAGAGCTTCTGAACAGCCAAAGAAACTATCAACAGAGTAAAGAAACACCCCACAGAACGGGAGAAAATATGTGTGAACTACGCATCCAATAAAGGACTAATACCCAGTATCTATAAGGAACTTAAATCAACAAGAAACAAACAACCCCATTAAAAACTGGGCAAAGGACATGAACAGACACTACTCAAAAGAAGATATACAAGCAGTCAACAAACGTATGAGAAAATGCTCAGCATCACTAATCATTGGAGAAATGCAAATCAAAACCACAATAAGATACCATATTATATCATTACTAAAAACTCAAAAAATAAGAGATGCTGGCAAGGTTGTGGAGAAAAGGGAAGGCTCACTGTTGGTGAGAATGTAAATTAGTTCAGCTCCTGTGGAAAGCAGTTTGGAGATTTCCCAAAGAACTAAAAATAGAATTACAATTTGACCCAGCAATCCTAGGTATATACCCAAAGGAAAATAAATCATTTTACTCAAAAGACACATGCATTTGTATGTTTACTGCAGCACTGTGCACAACAAAGACACAGAATCAACCTAGGTGCCCACCAACAAAGGACTAGGTAAAGAAAATGCAGTACACACACACCATGGAATACTACACAGCCATAAAAAAGAATCAAATCATGTCCCTTGCAACAACATGGATGAAGACGGAGGCCAATATCCTAAACAAATTAATGCAGAAACAGAAAAACAAATATTGCCATGTTCTCACTTAAAAGTAGGAGCTAAACACTGGTGCACACAAAGATGGGAAGAATAGACACTGGAAATGCTAAAAGCGGGCAGGGAGGGAATGGGGCAAGGATTCAAAAACTTCCTACTGGGTACTATGTTCACTATTTGGGTGATGGGTTCAAGAGAAGCTCAAATCTCAGCATCATGCAATATAACCACGTAACAAAATGGGGTATGTACCCCTTGAATCTAAAATTCAATAAAACCAATGTGCTAAACAATGTGATTTCAAAAGACCAGAATACAAATGTTTTCTTGTAAACTTAAATTATGTAGTTCATGTTCCAATTTTAGAACATATTATAACTTCATTTTTTAAAAATCCAGTAAAAGAGGGTAAGATTAATCATGTACTTTACAAATGAACACAGATGGTCCTCAACTTACAATGGAGTTACATCCAACACGCCCATTGTAAGTTGAAAATATCATGAGTTGAAAATGCATTTAACACCCTGATAAACCCATTGTAGGGAATCGTCTGTCCATTATTAATTGTTTTTCTGCTAAGTATTATACTGATGAAGAGCTCTATGGCAGATATGGATTAAAAATACGCAAGCAATTTAAAAACCACAAGTTTCAGATGCCCCAAAGCAGTAGGTAGAGAAAAGAAAAGGCAAAGGTCAATCACCTGACTGTTCACAAGCCGCCTGGTCAGCTTTCCTCCAGATTCCTTCACAATGCGGTCAAGCTGCTCCTGCTCTCTCTCTAAATTATTGCTTTTAAACTTATCTTCAAGCATATCTTTGTCTTTCCTGAAAACATACATTAATACTAAGTAAAAAAAAACAAAGATAAGTAAGACAAAAACATTCAAATGAATTCTAAATATGAATACAACTAAAGTGGAGACATTTGCACGACAGTCACTCATTGAAACTTACTTCCTTGATGACCTGTTAAGGGTCTCTAATTTAAGAACAGAAACAGTAAGGCACACCTAACATGCTATTTCCCTACCTTTTTCTGTCCAGTGTTACTTGTGTTAAACGTTTTTCTGGGAACTTACAAAAAAATTAGTTCTACCTCAAACATTACTTTGAAGGGAGAACAATACTATTATTCTTTTAAAGTTTGATTTTTAAAATTTAAAACAAGCACTTAAGTGTGTAAATCTTAGAACAAAGAAAAACTTGTCACTAGTTTACTTTCTTTGCATTATGACAGCAAAAATCCCAAACTGCTAACTACAACCCTCCCCAAAGTTGGCAGTGAGGTGCTGGGCGGTCAGGGCTGGCTCCCAGTGGTGTGAGCCGGCAGACGCGGCTGCTGTCAGCTGCACAGGTGGCTGCCTAGGTGGAACAGTGGTTCAGCATTGCTCCCACCAGCTGACATTGGGTGGAAAACATGGGCACGCTGCAGTGACAGCCCATCTGCTTAAGACGCAGCAGTGCCTGTGCTCCCACTGAACTCCTTGCTCCTTTATGGAAGGAGGTAATGACTATTCATTTTTTTTTAAACAAACAGTTCTATTTAAATAAACTCACTGACCATATGAGTCCCAAAAGACACTTTATAGGTTTTAAAACTACTTCAGTAAGAATACACATTAGAACTGCTTTCTGAACTGTGTTTGGACAATCCCATATAGTGCTTCATATGAGAAGAGGGGTATCACACCATCAAAATGGACTTTCATGCCAAAACACCACCACCACGGACACACTAGCACTTGGTCTTCCCAAGTCAGGCCCCGAATAAGTATTTTTCCCCCTTACTAGCTTGAAGAAGACAGTTTGACCTTAACATCCCAAAGATCTTTTACTTTTTATTTTCTTTGCTGGGACTCTTGAAGGCATGTGCTTCGGCATCTCCAGAGTCCTCTCTCTCTCTCTGCCAGCAGCCTCCGTCCTCCCCACTCTGTGAGGTGTCTGTTCCATCTTTCTGCTTTCGAGTTTTCTGCAAGTCAGCCATGAAGTCTATGCTCTGCTTCAGGCTCTGAATTCTTTCCTAAACATATTCGAAAATATTCTTATTATATGTTTGTCATTAACTCTTAAAGTAATGCATTTTTTCCCCCACAGGAGTTTATACTTATCCTGTCATTAACCAGGGAAGAAAAACAATTAAATGTAATCATATACCAAGAGAGTATTGTATTTGGAAACCATGATAATGCCTACACCTTCAATTCTTAAAATTTAATTTCCAACTTCATAGAAAGCTTTACAACTTTATTGCCCTATCAGAAAGTTAACAAAGGAGAAAGTATGAATTAAGACTAAGTATTCTTTGAAGTACTGAATTGGAAGACTAAAATTTAGTTTAATGGTGTGTTAACATTTTGTGTTTAACAGACTGGCTTATCTTTTGACAGTTAAGAACTGTTAGGTGTATCAAAACCTAGGGCATGTGAGCATGTGAAGTCCCTCTCTATTCTGGTAGCCCAGTGTGCTCACGGATGACGCTGGCATTTCACTCTGTGTGAAAACAACAAGCCTTGAGGAGAAGACAGGCTGGTGGCACAGTTCCTTCCTCAGAGTGCAGAATGGTTTCACTAACCAAAGAAGTCTTGTTTCTATTCTGTGAAACATGTGCTTAATTTTTCGCTGCAATGATGTGCTGTGAAATTTTCATTGTGGTTAAGGGCTTGAGGTTTCTGCATAAATTTTAAGAAGGCATATTTGTTTCCACTGACTACCTTGCCTGTAACTCTGAAAGTTATCACTGGGTAAAATATAGAATGCAACCTCCTTAGGGCTGCACAGCAACAGCAGGGAAGACTTCTGTGGAGTAACATCAACTAAGAACTAGAAAGAACCAGAGGCCATTCAAACAAGAACAATGTGGCCCAGGAACAACAAATGACTCACCTAAGGTCACTAAACCAGCAACTAAGACTAGGCTTGCTGTCACTCATGTCGGGCCTTTCCTCATCACACCACGCTCTATTAGTAGTGCAGATGGTGAGATCCTCACGAACACAGTTCTTGCTGTTTTTTACTGGACTTTTAAAGTAATCTTAAAACCATTAAAGCGATATATTTTATTGTGGACAAATAAAAATATGGGTAGAGGAGAAAATAAAAATCCTCTTAATGTATCATCCAGAGAAGAACAGTGTTAACAAGTTTATCATTCCAGTACTTTTCCAACCATTACATATCTCAGCAAATTGGAATTATACTGAATATTTAGTAAAAAGCATTTTTTCAGTTAATAAATTATAAGCACTTCCTCTCCATATCAATAGATATTTAAAATATTTTAATAACTATTTAATCCCACGTCTACACCATGATTTAATTAATGGCCTATGATTGAACATTTAGATTTCCATGTTTCCACTATTACAAATAAAAGAACCATGAACATCATTATAAATAAATCTCTCTAGGAACCAGTATCTCTTTAGGATAAACTCTTAGAAAGGAAACAAAGTCAAAGGGAATGAGTATTTTTGAGGCTTTTGATAATTACTGCTTTCCAGAGAAGGTATACCAATTTACATACTAATTTACATTAGTGTTTGAAAGTTTCTCTGAATCTTTGACAATCAATAGTATCACTTAAAAAGCAAATCCATTAGAATCGCTTGAACCCGGGAGGCAGAGGTTGCAGTGAGCCGAGACTGCGCCACTGCACTCCAGCCTGGGTGACAGAGTGAGACTCCGTCTCGAAAAAACAAAACAAAAAACAAAAAACACAAACAACAACAAAAAAAAGCAATCTTATTTGATTTTTAAAAACACGTTTTATTTTGCTACATTAAAAATATTAGTGAGTTTAATTATTTCTGTAAGTTCTCAGTAATAATTTTATTTCCACTCTAGAATTTTATAAAGCAGAACTTACATTAAGAATGCTTTGGGATTTTAAAAAATATGACATACACAAAATAAATTCAATTAGAGAAAGTTTCTAAACCTTGAAACAAGTCCCAGGAAAGAGTGAAGTTTAATTTTCCTTTGAAAGCAATGTCTTTTTCTTTTTTTGGTAATTAAAATGCCTCTAAGTCAGCATATTATTGATCTTCAATTTTACAATATTAAATGGCTAACAGGGCTGGTTCTTTGCTAATAATATAGCTAACATTTACTTAGTGCTTACCCATGTGCCAGACACAACTCCACGAGGTAAGTACTATTATTATCCCCACTTTACAGGACAAGAAAAAGGCTGACAAAGGTTACGTGGGCTAAAGTCACACAGCTTCCAAAGGGTAGAGCTAGGACTTGAACCTTGATTGGTCTGATTTCAAAGCCACTATGCTACAAATAGTATTGTTTGTACTACTTTGTTTGTACTACAATGTAGCATTTTACTCAAGTATTTATTTAGGAGATAAAAAGTTACTCTTCATCTGTTCATTCTTTTTTGAGACGGAGTTTCCCTCTTGCTGCCCAGGCTGGAGTGCAGTGGCGTGATCTTGGCTCACCATAACCTCCGCCTCCCGGGTTCAAGCGATTCTCCTGCCTCAGCCTCCTGAGTAGCTGGGATTACAGGCATGCACCACCACACCCAGCTAATTTTGTATTTTTAGTAGAGACGGGGTTTTTCCATGTTGGTCACGCTGGTCTCAAACTCCTGACCTCAGGTGATCCGCCCGCCTCGGCCTCCCAAAGTGTTGGGATTACAGGCACGAGCCACTGTGCTTGGCCTCATCTGTTCATTCTTTATAAAAATAACACGTCTACTAATAGTTGTTATTTGGGTGTAACTGAAAAAATGATGAGTGACTACTCTACAATCTTTTCAATGAACATTCAAAAACAGTTATCTCTGAAAAGACACCATTCATGGAAGGGTGTGCTGGGCTCTCTTGGAGCACAAGCTATTAGAAGAGTTAACTCAAAAGGTCTAAGTTTAAACGTTTAAAAATCACTGTTGTGACGACCCCTCCCCTGCAGGGTGGAGAGAACAGTCAACAGGAAGCTAATAACACAGGATGGGTGGGGCTCCTCAACAGCAAAAGATGTGAAAAAAAGGAAGACAACAGAGAGAAAGAAAGAGGGAGAGAGGGAAGGGAAGTGAAGAAAATTTTATTTTCTGTGCTTTCAACCATTCCACTCGCCAGTAAAATTCAAGAGATAATGGAATCTTTTGCTTGTTGTATTAACTACATTACTTAAGGAAGTGGTAAATCAAAGGTCATTAAAAATTAGGCTCCCACTGCCCAATTCAATGTACATATTTTGGAGTGACTAAAGGCTGCATTTGTTAAATGCATTTTTACTTCAAATACAGTAACAAGAAGCATTTCCATGTCTTTAAACCTGGAATATGGTGTGGTTCTAGATTCTGAGAGTCTTCCTGCAAAGAATGGGTAAACATTTCATATTCCTCTTTCCTCTGCGAATGTTGTCAAAGATGGGTAACTGGCTTCCATTAGTTTCCCAAGTCTTTAGGAAAGGGTGGGAACCAATGTTGTCTAAATATTAGGAGCGCAAGAATAATCAACAATCCAAACATGTTTTTCTTTCTCTAGTTAAGCGAATCCAAGAATCTCTCAGCCAAGCACACGGACACTCAGACATCTGCACACCAAGGCATTTCTTTAAATGTAAAACTGTAATACAGAAAAATGAATCACCATAAAAATCGAAAAACCATATGCAGATGCACAACTCATTTTTATCATCCTTTAACTCCCCTGAATGTGAGCTCAAGCTCTGGACTCTGATTCCTTTCTCCTCCTACCAGTGTCTTATAACCACTCATTTCTTCTTTGCAAAATCCCTGTCCTATCTTGTGGTTCTTTTTCACAGTATCCTCTCTACTCTACCTCTTACCTAGAATCAGAACAGTAATGCTAGAAATCATCTTGGAGACCACAGACGAAACCCTTCTTTAGGGATGAGAACACTGAGTCCCAGAGTAGTTAATGTCTTTCCCAAAGTCCACAAGTTAGTGGAAGAGAGCTTAAATGAAAACTCTCTTCTGCCTGCCTGCCATGGTATGGTATGGTGCCAGGATCACCCTTGATTCGTTCCCTAAAGTAGTCTCTTACATAGGTTTCTCCCACTCAGAGTGGTGAGAACCTCAAAAGATATGGCTTATCTTGTGAGTTATTTTCTCCAGCGGATGCAGTTATCATCTCAGTTTACCCTTCAAAGCCTTTTATCAACTGTCGTCCTGGGGACACTTGTAATTTTTTGCCACTGTGTATAATATCTCATGTTTATGCTCTTTCCTGCAGTTTGATGATGATGTGTCTGTGCCTACGCACACACTTCTCTGACCTCAAATGACTTACTATGCACTAATTCTTACCCTTTAAGGAACAGTCTGCTCTTGTGGAGAGATGGTTTTGAGACAGTTTCAAATTTTTTCTCATTTGTATACAATCACATGTAGCTTAATGAAGGGACATGTTCTGAGAAATGTACTGTTAGGCAATTTTGTTGTGTGACCATCAATGAGTATACTTACACAAACCTAGATGGTATAGCCTATTAGACACCTGGCTAAACGATATAGCCTATTGCTCCTAGGCTAGGAACCTATACAGCATGTTACCATACTGAATACTGCAGACAGCTGTAACACAATGCTAAGTATGTGTGCATTTAAATATAACAAAAGTACAGTAAAAATACAGTATTACAATCTTATGTAACCACCATTGTATATGCAGTCTGTATATACAGTATTATGCAGCACATGACTGTATTTTCTTACTAGAAATTCTGTGCTCCTGACAGGACTGACCAACATTAGATTCCACCCCTACAAATGCAAACAGAGAGCTTTCCTCTTCAGAGTTCTCACAATTCAGCCAGTCTTATCCTGGAATTCAGGCTGATGTTTCAAGCTGATGTTTTACCTCTTAAGAGATAATTACAAGTGAATGCCAATATTTATTTGTATTGATTCCAAGTAAGAATTTTCCTGTCTTAATTTTCTTCTCTTTATTAAAATTTTTTTCATTTAGTATTTTCTACTTTAATATAACCTGCTAATAAAATAAAATCAATACTGTATTGTATCTGTATTACTATGGCCAACAAACAGCGACACAGATTTTAATAACTATTATTTATGACAAAGAGTTTCCTTTACCTGGCTAAGAATTTTCATCCCTGAGTGCAACAGCTTCTTTGCAGCTTTATAATAAATGGTCTCTGGTTTATTGTAAATCATGGCATTAGTACACATTAGTTTGAAGTTATCCTGCAGAAAGAACATTAAGGGAGAAAATGCATTAATGCAAAACAAACTACCCTGCACCCCCAGGTTGAAAATATACAGGTCCTCTAAAAATTTAAAAAGCAACAACATCCCTTTCTTTATTTACTAAACAATACTAACAGCAATTTATTAAGTTTTAAGACTCACTAACAAAACAAATACTGCTAAATGTATTTAAATATGCTATATTATTTCCCAAATTCTTAAATATTTTATAGTACCTGTATATAAACTGTAGATCCCAGAATGAAACTTTTAAATGGGTTTCTTCAGTATAATCTTACTGCACATAAAAAAAAAGTGAAGAAAATACTTCTATTTCATATATAATGATTGTAGCTGAGTAGTTCATGTAATTTAAAAAAATATTACTCCTAGCTTTAAAACAAACATCTTAAATTTCCATTTAGGAATTGAACATTTTATTTCAGATCTTGACTGAAAACGGAGCAGTCCTAAATTATCGCAGTATTTCCTGCCAAATTCACATTAACTGAGCAAAAAATGTTAAAACATTTACACTACTTTTATGTGTTTGGATACTATCATAAACTAAACATAATTTGCAGAATGTTGCAAAACCATGCCAATGTGAAATAAACCATACAACCTCAAGGAGTTAAAACATGTAACTGGAGTAGCCAAATTACCAAAACTGTCTTTTCGGCTTAAATTTCAAAGTCTGCGTATGTGCTGGAGAACTTGATCCCACTGCATGCTTTCATAGTTAAGTAATTTTTACATCTATAAATGTGCGATTCATTATGCCAAGGCCTTACTAAGTTAAAAGAAAAACCCAAGAAAAGAGAATCTGCCCCCTACAAATTTCTTTAAAAAACAAAAAAACATTCAAATTCCACTATTTAATAGTGATGACAGGTTAGAACACTTAAATAGAACAAAAATAAGTAGACTGAGTTCTATGTACAAGTATGTTAGACTGAGTGAAGGGTCGCAATAAATTTGGTATTAAAGTGGATGAAGTATATGTGGATCTTCAGTTTGGGCCATGACTCTAAACATGCCAGGTCTTGGATCTCTAAGCATCTGATGAAAGCTATGGGACCACACCTTAAGTACACACACACACACACAGCTGAACACAAAAGTCTTCATGTAATTTTAGTAGGTTCTTGGTCCCTCTAAAGGCTCATTATGGTACCCAAAGGACCTTAGATTAAAGACCTTTGTTACAGATATTTGGAAAAGGTTCCACACCATTAAGAATTACTAGGCCAGGCATAGTGGCTCACTCTTATAATTCTAGCACTTTGGGAGGCCGAGGCAGGTGGACTGCTTGAGCCCAGGAGTTTGAGACCGGTCAGGGCAACATGGTGAAACCCCATCTCTACTAAAAATACAAAAAAATTAGCTGGGTGTGGTGACACACGCCTGTAGTCCCAGCTACTCGGGAGGCTGAGGCACAACAATTGCTTGAACCCTGAAGGTGGAGATTGCAGTGAGCCAAGATCATGCCACTGCACTCCAGCCTGAGCAACAGAGTGAGACTCGGTCTCAAAAAAAAAAAAAAAAAAAAAAAATTAAATATGTATTTGGGGGGATGGGACGCAAGTGAACGGAGACACCAGATTACTATATATACTCAAACTAAGTGACCATTTGGCCTATAATTGGCCAGATAATGGGCCTATGAACTGGCAAGAGTACTGAATTGTTCTAATGAACACAGGACTGATCTATTAAGCCAATTTGTAGATTGCTTAAATCTTAACATAATGTGCTGGGCTTTACTGAACTGTGTGTGATGGCACTGGTCATTCAAAAAGCTGAGTCTTCCTGCACACTTTTCATATATACACACACACACACATACACACACATTTTACTTCAACCACCAAATGAAGTGAATAAATATTACTTTAGGCTGTTGAGCTTTCCCTAGAAAAAAGTGGCAATGTAGAAATTCTAAAGAGCTAAGATACCAATTCCTTTCAATTATGATAAACCCTAACCTGCTTAAAAACACTCTGGGGACACACTTCTACTCTTCTTACTGTAAGAGAAAGATTAGAGGAAAATCATGCAGAAAAAGAAAAAAACCCAAAAAACTGTGAAATTCTTTCCCATGAAGCAATGTTAAGGTCAGAAATATGCTGAAATAAACGGTTTTAGCCTAATTTTCACCAGATAAAAAGTTGGGAAAAGTTTCCATTTCTCTAAATAAGAGAGAATGTAATTCAGGTTCTTTGGAGAAAGTGGAATATTACCTATAAACTCAACAGTAAAGAGCACTAAACACTGGTATTCTTCATAAATCTCTGCTTATCAATATGTGGATGAAAAAAGGGACTAAGTAAAGACACTATCTTTTTTTTTTTTTTTTCTTTTGAGATGGAGTCTCGCTCTGTCGCAAGCTCTGCCTCCCGGGTTCACACCAATTCTCCTGCCTCAGCCTCCCGAGTAGCTGGGACTACAGGTGCCTGTCACCACACTCGGCCAATTTTTTTGTATTTTCAGTAGAGACGGGGTTTCACTGTGTTACCCAGGATGGTCTTGATCTCCTGACCTTGTGATCCACCTGCCTTGGCCTCCCAAAGTGCTGGGATTACAGGTGCGAGCCACCACGCCTGGCCATAAAGACACTATCTTATTTTATTTTTAGGAAAATAACTAATTAGGGTAACCAATTAGGGTCTAACCCTTATAGGTCAGGTGAGCACTACTGTGGTTATGTAAAAAAAAGTAGAGGTAAAACAGATATTATCTAAACCAATTAAGTTTGTGGCGGTTGAATACATAGTAAATTTTAATATACATGTTTCCTTTCCCTGGAATCAACACACACCAGGACACTCCCCCAAAATGGGAAAAACCTCATCTATAATAGGTATATATATTATCTTATAAGCTTTCAGGTCCTTGTAAATTTTCTATTCTCTTCTTAAAGCTGAAGAAAATATGCTCAACAAATACAGGCAAAATGAACTCAGAGAGCAATTAACTTTCATCAAATTAGAAAATGTAATTAAACTTCTCTTTAGTATTTCTGGACAAGCCAATTTATTCTTTAGAGTACAAGTGATATGGTTTGGCTCTGTGTCCCCACCCCAATCTCATGTTGAAATGTAATCCCCAATGTTGGGGGAAGGACCTGGTGGGAGGTGATTTGATCATGGAGGCAGATTTCCCCCTTGCTGTTCTCGTGATAATGAGTTCTCAAAAGATCTGGTTGTTTGAAAGTGTGTAGTGATAGGTTCCAAGGTGGCCGAACAGGAACAGATCCAGTCTACAGCTCCCAGCATGAGCAATGCAGAAGACTGGTGATTTCTGCATTTCCAACTGAGGTACTGCGTTCATCTCACTGGGGCTTGTTGGACAGTGGGAGCAGCCCACAGAGTGTGAGCTGAAGCAGGGCAGGGTATCACCTCACTCAGGAAGCACAAGGGGTTGGGGAATTCCCTTTCCTAGCCAAGGGAAGCTGTGACAGACTGTACCTGGAAAATCAGGACACTCCCACTCTAATACTGTGCTTTTCCAATGGTCTCAGCAAATGGCACACCAGGAGATTATATCCTGTGCCTGGCTCAGAGGGTCCCATGCCCACGGAGCCTCACTCACTGCTAGCACAGCAGTCTGAGATTGAACTACAAGGTGGCAATGAGGCTGGGGCAGGGGCGCCTGCCACTGCTGAGGCTTGAGTAGGTAAACAAAGCCACCGGGAAGCTCGAACTGGGTGGAGCCCACCTCTGGGGGCAGGGCATAGCTGAACAAAAGGCAGCAGAAACTTCTGCAGACTTAAACGTCCCTGTCTGACAGCTTTAAAGAGAGTAGTGGTTCTGCCAGCATGGAATTTGAGATCTGAGAACGGACAGACTGCCTCCTCAAGTGGGTCCCTGACCCCCGAGCAGCCTAACTGGGAGGCATCTCCCTGTAGGGGCCGACTGACACTTCATACAGCTGGGTGCCCCTCTGAGACGCAGCTTCCAGAGGAAGGATCAGGCAGCAACATGTGCCATTCTGCAATATTTGCTGTTCTGCAGCCTCTGCTGGTGATACCCAGACAAACAGGGTCTGGAGTGGACCCCCAGCAAACTCCAACAGACCTGCAGCTGAGGGTCCTGACTGTTAGAAGAAAAACTAACAAATAGAAAGGACATCCACACCAAAACTCCATCTGTACGTCACCATCATCAAAGACCAAAGGTAGATAAAACCACAAAGATGGGGAGAAACCAGAGCAGAAAAGCTGGAAATTCTACAAATCAGAGCACCTCTTCTCCTCCAAAGGAACACAGATCCTTGCCAGCAACAGAACAAAGCTGGACGGAGAATGACTTTGACGAGTTGAGAGAAGAACGCTTCAGACGACCAGTAATAACAAACTTCTCTGAGCTCAAGGAAGATGTTCGAACCCATCGCAAAGAAGCTAAAAACCTTGAGAAAAGATTAGACGAATGGCTAACTACATTAAACAGGGTAGAGAAGACCTTAACTGACCTGATGGAGCTGAAAACCATGGCACGAGAACTATGTGACGCATGCACAAGTTTCACTAGCCAATTCGATCAAGTGGAAGAAAGGGTATCAGTGATTGAAGATCAAATGAATGAAATGAAGCAAAAAGAGAAGTTTAGAGGAAAAGGAGTGAAAAGAAATGAACAAAGCCTCCAAGAAATATTGGACTATGTGAAAAGACCAAATCTACATCCGATTGGTGTACCTGAAAGTGATGGGGAGAATGGAACCAAGTTGGAAAACACTCTTCAGGATATTATCCAGGAGAACTTCCCCAACCTAGCAAGGCAGGCCAATATTCAAATTCAGGAAATACAGAGAATGCCACAAAGATACTCCTCGAAAAGAGCAACTCCAAGACACATAATTGTCAGATTCACCAAAGTTGAAATGAAGGAAAAAATGTGAAGGGCAGCCAGAGAGAAAGGTCGGGTTACCCACAAAGGGAAGCCCATCAGACTAACTGCGGATCTCTCGGCAGAAACTCTACAAGCCAGAAGAGAGTGGGGGCCAATATTCAACATTCCTAAAGAAAAGAATTTTCAACCCAGAATTTCATATCCAGCCAAGCTAAGCTTCATAAGTGAAGGAGAAATAAAATCTTTTACAGACAAACAAATGCTGAGAGATTTTGTCACCACCAGGCCTGCCTTACAAGAGCTCCTGAAGGAAGCACTAAACATGGAAAGGAAAAACCAGTACCAGCCACTGCAAAAACATGACAAATTATAAAGACCATCAATGCTAGGAAGAAACTGCATCAACTAACGAGCAAAATAACCAGCTAACATCATAATGACAGGATCAAATTCACATGTAACAATATTAACCTTAAATGTAAACGGGCTAAATGCTCCAACTAAAAGACACAGACTGGCAAATTGGATGAAGAGTCAAGACCCATCAGTATGCTGTATTCAGGAAACCCATCTCATGTGCAGAGACACATATAGGCTCAAAATAAAGGGATGGAGGAAGATCTACCAAGCAAATGGAAAACAGAAAAAGGCAGGGGTTGCAATCCTAGTCTCGGATAAAACAGACTTTAAACCAACAAAGATCAAAAGAGACAAAGAAGGCCATTACATAATGGTAAAGGGATCAATTCAACAAGAAGAGCTAACTATCCTAAATATATATGCACCCAATACAGGAGCACCCAGATTCATAAAGCAAGTCCTTAGAGACCTACAAAGAGACTTAGACTCACACACAATAATAATGCAAGACTTTAACACCCCACTGTCAACATTAGACAGATCAATGAGACAGAAAGTTAACAAGGATATCCAGGAATTGAACTCAGCTCTGCACCAAGCAGACCTAATAGACATCTACAGAACTCTCCACCCTAAATCAACAGAATATACATTCTTCTCAGCACCACATTGCACTTATTCCAAAATTGACCACATAGCTGGAAGTAAAGCTCTCCTCAGTAAATGTAAAAGAACAGAAATTATAACAAACTGTCTCTCAGACCACAGTGCAATCAAACTAGA
The DNA here is from genome assembly GCF_028885625.2 of Pongo pygmaeus. Lineage (NCBI taxonomy): Eukaryota > Metazoa > Chordata > Mammalia > Primates > Hominidae > Pongo > Pongo pygmaeus. The sequence continues at coordinate 47,422,995 of NC_072391.2, forward strand.
ACTCAGGATTAAGAAACTCACTCAAAACCGCTCAACTATATGGAAACTGAACAACCTGCTCCTGAATGACTACCAGGTACATAACGAAATGAAGGCAGAAATAAAGATGTTCTTTGAAACCAGTGAGAACAAAGACACAACATACCAGAATCTCTGGGACACATTTAAAGCAGGTGTGGAGGGAAATTTATAGCACTAAATGCCCACAAGAGAAGGCAGGAAAGATCCAAAATTGATACCCTAACTCACAATTAAAAAAATTAGAGAAGCAAGAGCAAACACATTCAAAACCTAGCAGAAGGCAAGAAATAACTAATATTAGAGCAGAACTGAAGGAGATAGAGATACAAAAAACCCTTCAAAAAAATCAATGAATCCAGGAGCTGGTTTTTTGAAAAGATCAACAAAATTGATAGACTACTAGCAAGACTAAGAAGAAAACAGAGAAGAATCAAATAGATGCAATAAAAAAATGATAAAGGGGATATCACCACTGATCCCACAGAAATAGGAACTACCATCAGAGAATACTATAAACACCTCCATGCAAATAAACTAGAAAATCTAGAAGAAATGGATAAATTCCTGGACACATACACCCTCCCAAGACTAAACCAGGAAGAAGCTGAATCCCTGAATAGATCAATAACAGGCTCTGAAATTGAGGCAATAATTAATAGCCTACCAACCAAAAAAAGTCCAGGACCAGACGGATTCACAGCCGAATTCTACCAGAGGTACAAAGAGGAGCTGGTACCATTCCTTCTGAAACTATTCCAATCAATAGAAAAAGAGGGAATCCTCCCTAACTCATTTTATGAGGCCAGCATCATCCTGATACCAAAGCCTGGTAAAGACACAACAAAAAAAGAGAATTTTAGACCAATATCCCTGATGAACATCGATGCAAAAATCCTCAATAAAATACTGGCAAACCGAATCCAGCAGCACATCAAAAAGCTTATCCACCACGATCCAATTGGCTTCAACCCTAGGATGCAAGGCTGGTTCAACATATACAAACCAATAAACGTAATCCAGCATATAAACAGAACCAAAGACAAAAACCACATGATTATCTCAATAGATGCAGAAAAGGCCTTTGACAAAATTCAACAGCCCTTCATGCTAAAAACTCTCAATAAACTAGGTACTGATGGGACATATCTCAAAATAGTAAGAGCTATTTATGACAAAACCACAGCCAATATCATACTGAATGGCAAAAACTGGACGCATTCCCTTTGAAAACTGGCACAAGACAGGGATGCCCTCTCTCACCACTCCTATTTAACATAGTGTTGGAAGTTCTGGCCAGGGCAATCAGGCAGGAGAAAGAAATAAAGGGTATCCAATTAGGAAAAGAGGAAGTCAAATTGTCCCTGTTTGCAGATGACATGATTGTACATTTAGAAAACCCCATCGTCTCAGCTCAAAATCTCCTTAAGCTGATAAACAACTTCAGCAAAGTCTCAGGATACAAAATCAATGTGCAAAAATCACAAGCATTCCTATACACCAATAACAGACAAACAGAGAGCCAAATCATGAGTGAAATCCCATTCACAATTGCTTCAAAGAGAATAAAATACCTAGGAATCCAACTCACAAGGGATGTGAAGGACCTCTTCAAGGAGAACTACAAACCACCGCTCAACGAAATAAAAGAGGATACAAACAAGTGGAAGAACATCCCATGCTCATGGGTAGGAAGAATCAATATCGTGAAAATGGCCATACTGCCCAAGGTAATTTATAGATTCAATGCCATCCCCATCAAGCTACCAATGACTTTCTTCACAGAATTGGAAAAAACTACTTTAAAGTTCATATGGAACCAAAAAAGAGCCTGCATTGCCAAGACAATCCTAAGCCAAAAGAACAAAGCTGGAGGCATCATGCTACCTGACTTCAAACTATACTTCAAGGCTACAGTAACCAAAACAGCATGGTACTGGTACCAAAACAGAGACAGAGAACAATGGAACAGAACAGAGGCCTCAGAAATAATACCACACATCTACAACCATCTGATCTTTGATAAACCTGACAAAAACAAGAAATGGGGAAAGAATTCCCTATTTAATAAACGGTGCTGGGAAAACTGGCTAGCCATATGTAGAAAGCTGAAACTGGATCCCTTCCTTACACCTTATACAAAAATTAATTCAAGATGGATTAGAGACTTAAATGTTAGACCTAAAACCATAAAAACCCTAGAAGAAAACCTAGGCAATATCATTCAGGACATAGGCATGGGCAACGACTTCATGACTAAAACACCAAAAGCAATGTCAACAAAAGCCAAAATTGACAAATGGGATCTAATTAAACTAAAGAGCTTCTGCACAGCTAAAGAAACTACCATCAGAGTGAACAGGCAACCTACAGAATGGGAGAAAATTTTCACCGTCTACCCATCTGACAAAGGGCTAATATCCAGAATCTACAAAGAACTTAAACAAATCTACAAGAAAAAAATCAAACAACCCCATCAAAAAGTGGGCAAAGGATATCAACAGACACTTCTCAAAAGAAGACATTCATGCAGCCATCAGACACATGAAAAAATGCTCATCATCACTGGCCATCAGAGACATGCAAATCAAAACCACAATGAGATACCATCTCACACCAGTTAGAATGGAGATCATTAAAAAGTCAGGAAACAACAGGTGCTGGAGAGGATGTGGAGAAATAGGAACACTTTTACACTGTTGGTGGGACTGTAAACTAGTTCAACCATGTGGAAGACAGTGTGGCGATTCCTCAAGGATCTAGAACTAGAAATAGCGTTTGACCCAGCAATCCCATTACTGTGTATATACCCAAAGGATTATAAATCATGCTGCTATAAAGACACATGCACATGTATGTTTACTGTGGCACTATTCACAATAGCAAAGACTTGGAACCAACCCAAATGTCCAATGATGATAGACTGGATTAAGAAAATGTGGCACATATACACCATGGAATACTATGCAGCCATAAAAAAGGATGAGTTCATGTCCTTTGTAGGGACATGGATGAAGCTGTTTCTGAGGAAACTATGGCAAGGACAGAAAACCAAACACCACATGTTCTCCCTCATAGGTGGGAATTGAACAATGAGAACACCTGGACACAGGGTGGGGAACATCACACACCGGGGCCTGTTGTGGGGTGGGGGTAGCGGGGAGGGGTAGCATTAGGAGATATACCTAATGTAAATGACGAGTTAATGGGTTCAGCACACCAACATGGCACATGTATATATATGTAACAAACCTGCACGTTGTGCATATGTACCCTAAAACTTAAATTAAAAAAATAAATAAAAACAATTAAAAAAATGTAAACCATCTAAGAAAAAAAGAAAGTGTGTAGCACTTCCCCCTTCACTGTCTCCTGCTGCCATGTGAAGACGTGCTTGCTTCCCCTTCATGTTCCAGTATGATTGTAAGTTTCCTTGGGCCTTTCCAGCTATGTGTCCTGTACAGTCTGTGGAACTGTGAGTTGATCAAAGCTCTTTTCTTCATAAATTACCCAGTCTCAGGCAGTTCTGTATAGCGGTGTAAGAATGGACTAATACAATATGCATATCTTATATGTCTAGAAATAGAAAAAACCCTCAACTTTCATTAAAATATTAGTTTTACTTGTATTGATTTAAAGCTAAAAATTTCACTCTAAGGTTGGAAAAAATATACTGTGGAACACATATCAAACTCAAAATTTCACTAACGACAAAAATAATTATGAATGAAAGATATCAGATGACCTATTTCATCTGGTTTTCCATCACCAAGCTCATAAAGTTTTCTGAAGCAGAAATAAACAAAGATATTGGATCTTAAAATAAACTCAATTCTTTGCAAAATAAAAGGTCAATGAGAAAGATTCTGAATATCAGACATGCAGATTTCTACCAAGATTTTGTGTATATAGGATTGAAGAGTTACCTTTAGTTCTTCTATGGACTGATAGTCATTGTTCTTGATCTTTTCTTTCATGGTACTAAAATCCATTGGGTGTTTAATGATCATGGAGTAGCCAGGAGCAATAAAATCAGTCACAGGAAATGAAAAGAAAGCACTTGGATCTTTTCTGTGAAGATATGCAAAAGACAACGTTATATTTTATTCTATTACAAACAAATCTATTGGTCTAGGAGCAGAAGTCAGACGAAACCCTTCAGATACAGAAACAATTTGTAATATGCTAACGTATTTTTAACTGAAAACTGAAGAAATAATTTTAAAGTCTATTAACTATTTAATAACAAGGAAGTTTTACATACTAGCTGTACCCTCAGGATGGAGATTTCTTTCTTTTAAAATACACAGCCTCATTAATTAACAGCTACACTTAAACAGGAAAAAATGAAGCAAAATAAACAACCTCAACTAACTGACCAATGTTTTAACCTTTGGGAGATTAGCACTGCATATTTTTAATCAACCAAAGGGGAAAAGGCCGAAATAGTAACTATGAACATACATCTACAATCCTCCATATTAATTTCTAATAGGCTTGCGTTTCTGGTCCATGTATGTCTATTTTCTCCATAAATGGATATAACTTCTATCATGTATATGTGGGGGATGCTAAAAAAACTGACATTAAAAAGGTCCTCTTAAATACCTCCGTATGTGTGCCAAGACAGGACTGGACCAAAAAAACCCCAAAATCAGAAACTCGAATTTGAAAACTAGTGCTTTTCATCACAGATTCACAACACTGGCTGTTCACTAGAATCACACAGGAGCTTTAAAAAAATTCCAATGTGGGGAAGAAACGGGAGGAAGACTCAGCCTAGACTCACTGTTATCAGAAGCTCTTGGGGAAGAAGGGTAGGGTCCAGGCAGTGATATTTCCACAGATGAGTATTGGCATTGGGATTTGAGTATTTGGCATTTGTATTTCCAGTATTGTCAGGTTGAGAATGAGTGCTTTATATGATTAAATCATTATGCTAATTTTTTTTTTTCCCTCTGGAAATCTGGCACACCAAAAGTTTTCTTACTCCACAGAATAACAGTAAAAATATGGTTTAAAAAATAACAACTTCTTTAAAAACATATTTACCATGTTGCTAGTCCCAGTGGTAGGCACTTGACATATTTTATATCGAATCCTCACAAAAGCCATCAAAGTGGTGGTATCCTCCACCACCGGAGGATACTGAGGCTCAGTAAGATTGAAATTATCTATCCTGAGTCATGAATTAAATAAAAGAGTTGAAATCTGATTCAGGTCTATGTGAATCTGCCTTTGTTTTCCACAGCAGGATGCCTAAGCAGTGAGATTAAAAAATGACAACAAGCAAAAATACCCAGTCAGGACCCATACATCAAAATGTGCGCTGTCCACAGGAGTTACCATAATGGCAGCATTCACCTCTGGGTGGCCTCCTGCAGCTACCCTTTGGAGGAAATTATCTAACTCCTAGGTCAGTCATTTTAATACAGAGTCCCATCTAGTTTTGACCAAAAATGCTATTATCAAACTTGATCAACTAGATTTTTTTTTTTTTTTAAAACCAGGCTTAGCTCCTGGTTAAGGATGAAGAATCATCCAACCATTAAAACTAATCAAAACAGTGTGGCTCTGGGTTCTAATTCCCAATGTCTTTAGACTAAGAAATACTTTCTGAAGTGTTTTCTCCTTAAGACTTTGTTTCTAATTGACATATAATAATCGCACATATTTAGAGGGTACAGTGTGACGTTTCGACACATATATACTAACATACATATATACAAGGATACTTCGGTATCACTGTGTAATAATCAAATCAGGGTAATTAGCATATTTATCAACCCAGACACTTGTTATTTCTTTGGAATAAGAACATTCAAAATCCTTTCTTTTAGCTATTCTGATGTATATAATAAATGGCTGTGGACTGCTGTCACCTTACTGTGCAATAGAACACCAGAGCTTATTCCTCCCATCTAACTGTAATTCTGTACCTGGTGACCAACCTCTACCTTTCCCTTGCCTCTGGTAACCACTGTTCTACTCTCTACTTCTATGAAATCAACTTTTTAAGATCCCACATGAGTGAGATGATGTCATATTTGTGCCCTCATCATATTTTCTGTCTTCACATCAGATGGGTAATGTGCTGATGTTGTAGCAAAGTTTGAGGGCGGTATATCTCACAAAGGAACATGAAAACCCAATCATTACACTTATGAACTACAAAAGGAGCGTGCAGTATTTGTTCTTCTGTGTTTGGCTTATTTCATTTAACATGATGTCCTCTAGGTTCATCCAGGTTGTTACAAATGATAGTATTTCATTCTTTTTAATGGTGGAATAATATTCCATTGGTGTATACATACCACATTTTAAAAAATGCATTCATCCTTTGATGGGCACTTAGACTGATTCCGTCTTGGCTACTATGAATAGCACTGCAATTAACATGAGAGTACAGGTATCTCCTGGACATAATGATTTCATTACTTTTGGATATATACCCAGTAGCTGAATTGCTGGATCATATGGTAGTTCTATTTTTAATTTTTTGAGGAACCTCCATACTGTTGTCCATAATGGCTATACTAATTTACATTTCCACCAACAGTATATACAATTTCCCTTTCTCTACCACATTCTTGCCAGCTTTTTTTTTTTTTGTCTTTTGATAACAGGCATTCTAATTGGGGTGAGGTGATTTTGACTTGCATTTCTCTGATTATTAGTGATGGTGAGCATTTTTTCATATACCTGTTGGCCATTTGAATGTCTTCTTTTAATTAAGTCATTTCTTTTAAGATGACATCATTAACCTACATTCTGGCCTTATGTTGCAAGAAAAACTCTAAGGCAGCCATGACACTTTACAGTCACACCTTGTAAATTGCAAAGGAATACCCAATACCTATACTCCTTTCGGACAAGTAGTGAAGTAATGAATGAGTTATTTAAATATAAAGACTAGAGATGTAATTTTTCTCAAACACCAAAAAAGAAGAGAGACCAGTAAGTTCTTTTTTTTTTTTTTAGAAAAGATCTCATTCTGTTGCCCAGGCTGAAGTGCAATGGCGCTATCACAGCTCACTGTTGCCTCAACCTCTTGGGCTCAAGTGATCCTTCCACCTCAGTCTCTGGAGCAGCTAGGACTACAGGTGCGTGCAACCACACCAGGATAATTTTTATTTTTTTGTAGAGATGGGGTCTCACTATGTTGCCCAGGCTGGTCTTAAACTCCTGGCCTCAATTGATCCTCCCACCTCAGCCTCCCAAAGTGTTGGGATTACAGGTGTGAGCTACTATACTCGGCTAACTTCTGATCTTAACTGCAAACCTGAACAGGCATTGAATACAGATTACATTAGAGAAAAATTATTTACAATGTGTTCTGGGTTGACTTAAGTTCAATACAATGAAAGAAAGTCCACTGTAAAAATGTATGATCTACAACCATAAACCCTTTGCAAATAATGGAAATATCTTTGAGCTGAAAATTTAAACTCTGAGTAAAGAGAGATATCAAAATAAATATATTTTATTTATTTATTTATTTATTTTTTGAGACAGAGTCTTGCTCTGTCGCCCAGGCTGGAGTGCAGTGGCATGATCTCGGCTCACTGCAAGCTCCACCTCCTGGGTTCACGCCATTCTCCTGCCTCAGCCTCCCAAGTAGCTGGGACTACAGGCGCCCACCATGACGCCTGCCAAATTTTTTTTTTTTTTTTAAGTACAGATGGGGTTTCACCATGTTAGCCAGGATGGTCCCAATCTCCTGATCTCGTGATCTGCCCCCCTCGGCCTCCCAAAGTGCTGGGACTACAGGCGCGAGCCGCTGCGCCTGGCCCAAAATAAATATTTTAATAAAGATTGAGTTATTCTTTTCCCTTTTAAGAACTCAACAGTGGCTTAATCTAGGCACTGAAATTTTTAGAACCAATTTCTGCATTTAAAAGAAGGCCATAATTCCTATTTATGATGTTTTATTTTTTCTCTCATACTTAATAACTGCTAAACATTCATGGCATGATAAGCATTGTGCAAATACACAGAAGGTATTTCCATCTATTAGCAAAGTGGAAATATCTGTATTGTTTATTCATGGCTTAAAGTTTTAACATCAGAAATTACTTTAGAGACAGAAATTTGTCATTAAAAGTATTATGTAACACCCTTCAAGTTGCCAGGGAAACAAACCAAATAAAGAATATCTAAAAGTTAGCCTCTTGGAGTACTTCGGCTGCCAGGCAAAATATTTATCATTCACTTTAATATCAAGTATGTTTGGAGTTAGGCACAAATGTGGTTTGGATCCTACACATCTACCATTTTAATTTCTATATTACAAAAATATTGGAAAAACATTTACCTCTGCAATTGTCTCATCAGTTGATTCAAAGCTTCTTGAAGGGGTGTCTGTTCTACTTCTAAAGCAAAGAAGAATGGAAAAGGGTGTTTTAAAAAGGAGTATTCTAGACAGTATTATTTACTAGATCATTTTCTACAACCATTATTAAATATCTCATAAATTCCATTTATCTTGAAAATATATTGAAGTTTGAGAGTATCAATCCAAAGTTGAAGCTAATTTAAAGCTCTTATGCAGTTTGAGAGAAAAAACTTAAAAATTCAATTACAAAGCTCCAACTTAGAAGCTAAAACCCCACTATTTTCCTGAGCTATAATAATTTCAGCCTCCTCATTCAGGATAGTTAATTCAGAGTTACTCCAACCTTCTTGTTTGGCTAAAGAGCTTGTGAGAGGCTTCTCAGGGGGCAAGTCTAATCTCACAGGGGCGTGACACTGGAGGTCTTTTTCTGCCTCATTCTCCACCCGGTCTCGATCTCGCTTCTTTTTATCCTCCTAAATGGAACAAAGGGAGATAATTTAGAAATATTTCAGAACCAATATCTTTAAATACATAAATCATTTTAAGGGGTAAAAAGACATCACTGCAAAGAAAATATTCTTAATAACGAGCTCAATGTACTTTACTGCCATCTACTGGAAAAGGAGAGAATAATATGTTCACAAAGGAAAAAAAAAAGGGGGTCTCTATGCCAGAAATAACCAGTTAGAAAAACAATACTATCCAAAAAAGCAACATAGTGTATATAGAAATAAATCTAATAAAAGATACCCAAAACCTTTTGGGAAAAACTGTGAAACATTACTGAAGGTCACAGAAGGCCTGAATAAAGGAGATATACTATGTTCATGAATGCAGAGTCAATCCTCTCTCAAGTTATCAATACATTCGATGTAATGCCAATCGAAATTTAAAAACAAAAATTTCCATGGAATTCAACAAGCCAATTGCATTAATTTACCTTGAAGAGTGAATGAATAAGAACACAACAGTTTTGAAAAAGGTCAGAGTAAGATGATACGTCTTACCAGATATTAAGTTATTTGTATAATGTGATAATAAGACAATGTGGGTCTGACACACAGACAAATAAGCCAACAGAAGAGATCAGAGCCCAGAAACAGACCCATGTACAAAGAATAATCTTAGTATATCACAGAGGTGACATTATAAGTCAATGACAAAAGGGTGGTACTGAGACAACTGTTACCTGAAAAGAGAAAATAGAATTTGAGCTCTACTTCATGCCATACACAAAAGTGAATTCCAGATAAAGACTTAAATGTACAAAGCAAAGCTTCAGAACTTCAGATAAAAGTAAAGCATCTTTAAGACCCAAGAGTAGAAAAAGACTTTCTTAAACAAGATATAAAAAGAATAAATTTTAAAGGAAAAACTTGATAAATTTGATATTAAGTTGATAAATTTTGGTACCTCAACAAAATCCATGAGTCAAGTTAAAAATCTAACAACAGACTGAGATAAAGTACTTGAAACAGAACTTATAAAACATTAAGAAAGATTCCATAAAGAGCATCTATAAATCTATGCAAAAAGGCAAAAAATCCAAAAAGGAAATAGATAAGCGATACTACAGGTAACTCTCAGAATAAGAAATGTGAAATGCTGAGAACATGAGAACTAGCTCAAGCTCCCTAGAACTTGGGTAATTATAGATTTAAAAACTAGAAGGCATTTCACCTCTCTTTGGCAACATTTAAAATGTCTGAAATGTCAAGTTTTGATAAAAATGTAGAGAAATGGGATTTCCATACCTTGCAATTGGGTGAATAGGAACAATCTTAGCAGAGCAATTAGCAATATCTAGCAAAGCCAGCAAAGCCTTTATCCTACTTCTCAACTGCTACTCTCTGTGCATATACCAGAAAAATTTCCTGTCATACGGTCTACATGGAGACTTGTACGAGATTACTGCAGCATTGTTTAAAATAGTAAAAAACAGGAATTATCCAATGTCTATTAAAAGGAAAATGGTTAATAAATTATGTCATATTTACATAACAGGTAAAATAAATGAGCTACAATTATATTGTATCAACACAGATAACACTCAGAAACAACGTCTGGAGAAAAAGTTGCAGAACAATTACTGTTACAAGCTAAGTATGAAAATGTGTAAGCATACACTGCTTACAGATGTATGCAGAACTTGTAATTATAAAAACATGCATGTGATATACACCAAATTCAGTACAGTGGTTCTCTCTATTAGAAGGAAAGACAGAAATGGGACTCTGAAAGGGTATAAGGGATCTCTGTCTGCCCTCTTCTTTCCTTAGGGGGAAAAAAAAATATATATATATATGTGTATATACACGTGTATATACACATACAGGTGTATATATGTGTATATACACATACAGGTGTATATATGTGTATATACACATACAGGTGTATATATGTGTATATACACATACAGGTGTGTATATACGTGTGTATATACACATACAGGTGTGTATATACGTGTGTATATACACATACAGGTGTGTATATACGTGTGTATATACACACACACATATATGGCTAAATGTTGAGATCTGCTAAAGCTGGATGATTGGTATCAAGATGGTAGTTTTATTATTCTCTGTACTCTGCATTTTTAAAATTTAAATTTTGAAGTAAAATTGTCCAACAATGCCCATTTTATGCTCATCAAAATCAAGATTCTCAACAGGATCTTATGGACTCAAAAAGCTATTTTCTTGGCCTATGGCCTATTTTTTATTTCTAGTATCTAGAGCAGTGGTTCTCAAAGCATGGTCGCCAGACTGGCAGCATCAGGATTATTTAGGATTTTGCAAGAAACAAACATTCTGAGGTCCCCTTGTGGTTCGCAAGCTTTAGTGTGCATTAGAATCACCTGAAGGTCTCATTAAAAACACAGACGGCTGGGCCTTATCCCTAGAATTACTGATCTGCAGGTATGGGGTAGAGACTGAGAATTTGTACTTTCTAACAAGTTTCCAGGCCATGTGGGTGTTGCCGGTACAGGGACCACACTTTGAGAATCACTGATCTAGAGCTTTGCACTCTATTTTCAGAATCCGAAGCACCTAATACAGACTATATGGTTGTTTTAAAAGTTCCAGAGAGCAGTTATAAACTGAACTCATGCTTGATCCCAGCTACCACTGTTAGTTGATTAATGTATTTTTACCACCTCACCACATATTCTGTTGCAATAATTCTTAACTTTGGAAAATTTTAAATCCTTCGTCCAGAAATACTGGTATGGATCTTGGTAGGCTGGCAAGTTTAGAAGATCCATTCTATGGAATAACAGACACAGAGACACAGATTCCTTCCTATTAAATGTGACCTGTGAAGAAAGGACAGCTTGAGAGGCAGTATGCATTCTCCTAGGCAGAAAAAACTCATCCAGTGCCAGTGCCAAGAGTCTATAACTGGGGCCAGCAAACTTTTTGGTAAATGATCAAACTGGGCCAAGTGCAATGGCTCGTGCCTGTAATCCCAGAGCTTTGGGAGGCTGAGGCAGGTGTACCACTTGAGGCCAGGAGTTTGAGACCAGCCTGGCCAACAAAGTGAAACTCCATCTCTACTAAAAATACAAAAATCAGCTGCGGGTGGTGGTGCACGCCTGTAATCCCAGCTACTTGGGAGGCTGACGCAGGAGAATCGCTTGAACCCGTAGGTGGAGGTTGCAGTGAGCCGAGAACGCATCACTGCACTCCAGCCTGGGCGACAGAACAAGACTCTGTCTCAAAAACAAAACAAATCAAAACAAAACAAAAACCAAAAATGGCCAAACTGTAAATATTTAGGCTTTGTGGCCCATAAGGTCTGTCACAACTACTAAACTCTGCTTTTGTATTACAGTATGTTGTAGTATGAAAACCACCACAGATAAAATGTAAATGAATTAATTTGGTTGTGTTTCAATAAAAATTTATTTACAAAAACTGTTGGCCAGCTTGCTAACCTATGCTCTAAGAGTCCAGCTTCATCCTTAAAACACTCTGCTGGCTGGACGTGGTGGCTCACCCCTGTCATCCCAGAACTTTGGGAGGCCGAGGCGGGTGGATCACTTGAGCTCAGGAGTTCGAGGCCAGCCTAGGCAACATAGCGAAATCCCGTCTCTACAAAAAATACAAAAATTAGCCAGGAGTTTTGGCGTGCACCTGTAGTCCCAGCTACTTGGAGGCTGAGGTAGGAGGATGGCTTGAGCCCCAGGAGGTGCAGGTTGCGGTAAGTCGAGATTGCACCACTGCACTCTAGCCTGGGCAACAGAGCCAGATCCTGTCTCAAAAAAAAAAGAACAAAAAGAATAAAGTAAAAAACCACTCTGTGACCTTAGGCAATTCATTTACTCTCATCAGACCTCTTTACCACATGCAAGATGGAGATTTAACTGTTATTATTTATCTTACAATCTTACAGAGTTGATGAGATGGTCACTCATGAACTAGCCAAGTGGAAAAAGTACCAAAGGAGGGTATAATGTTTCTGAACCACCCCTACCTAGTATCTTTACCTAGTTATCCTGGTCTACTGTAACCACTTTATCATTCAGTAAAGCAAAAAGTCTTTGGGGCTAGGGAGTCCGAAAGAAAAAAAGAATATAAAAACATATGCTTGGAAACTACCCTAAACTGAATAGAGATATTGTAGCATGTTATTTCCAGACTGAGAATCAGGAGATCTAACTTCTAGTTCACCAGCATATGACTTTTAACAAGTTACCCCACTGTTTTAGTCTCAGTTTCCCATCTGTACAACACAAGGCTTTGATCTCTACAGGTCTCTCTCCACCTAAAATTCTGATTCCAACCTTTACATTTTCTTTTTCATAATTCAGAATATGTTGCAGAATCCTGTTGTGAATGTCATTTATTAAATGAATATAGTTACGTAAAACCATAAGTTAACACAGTTCTGGTTAACAGTAAATTCTGTTAATTACACAGAAAAAACTAAGCAAAAATATTAGTGCCATTTAACTTTAGGTAGTTAAGGAAGAAGAGTTTACAGTTAGTTTATAAAGTGGTTTAAATTCTGGCCTCGTCACTAGTAGGTGACAAAGCTATGATATGTATAAACTATGTAATTAGCTATGGCGTCATGGATAAACTATATAATTTTTTGGAGTCTAATTTTCTAATAGACACAACAATACATACCTCACAGGACTACTTTAAGGATTAAATGTGATAGTTTATGTGAAGTTTTAGCACATTACTTAGCACATGATGGACACTCATTCATTCAATAAATAAAAGAGGCTTTACTGTGTGGCTATTTAGTGAAAGAGAAAATATATACAGCCCTACTCTTACGGAGCTCAGAGTGAAACCGCAGAGATGTTCATTAAATAACTCATTCAAAAAAACAAACAGGTTTATAACAGCAGATATGTGCATTAAATAACTCATTTAAAAAAATAAACATGTTTACAACTAACTGATTACAACCAGCTAGATTTCTTTGTTCCTTCCCCATTCCCACTGCTTCACTTGACTAGTCTTAAAAACAACAACAAAACAGATTTCAAGGACAGAATAACTTCTGGGTGAAAATAATTTAGACTGGAAAAGTGTGGGAAAGTTTCCATGAGGAAGTAACATCTGAGCTGAGATCTGAAGGAGAAAGAATCTAGCTAGGTTGGGGGTGGAGGTGGGTGTGTGGGAACAGCATTCCAGGCAGAGGAAGTATCTTGTGTGCATGAAGATCTGAGGTAGGAGAAAGGAAGAGGGGCTATTTCCACTAACTACAAACACACTTACTTTCTTCTGACTAGATTCTAATTTGCCCACAACTTGATAGCAAGTTATTTTATTAATCTGTGAGTAATGCTTCTAAAGCAAATCTTTGCTCAGATTATTAGGATTTAACACTCACCGAACCACATTATTCACTCAACAAATGACATTTGCCTGTTCTACTGGAGCTCCCTCTGGACAGGGGTCCTTGTCTTATTCAGCTCCATATCTGCAAGCTCAGCAATGCCTAACACATAATACTTGCTAAGTATTTGCAGAAGTAATTAATCATAGGAGACTGCATGTAATGGGAACACAAAAGCATGCAAATTAACAGCTAAAGTCCTTAGTAATAAGTACTGTCCTTCAGGTTGGTTACTTTCGGAGGATATATACACATACATATATTCAAGTGATGCTCCAATAAGCAAAACAATGTAGAGTTCCCTTTTAACAGCTGATTTTAGAATCCAATGAAAAATGTTTCATTACCTGGCAGCTGCACATCATTTTTGGCCCTAGGCTGAAAACAGCATTTGCTACACACGTTAGCCGTTACCTCTACGATGCTTTCCCCTGGTTGCCCATGGCAGAATGACGCATACCTTTCCCTGGACTCCTGGAACAAGTTAGTCAAACCTCCCTTACGATTTATCAGGCTGTGAGATTTATTTATACTTTCATGTCTGATTCCTGAGTCCAACTTTGAGCTCCTGTAGGATTTTATTTATTTATTTACCTATCTTAATCACTGGAGCCTAGTACAGTCTGGCCAGATAACGGGTGTCAGGTAAACATTTGTTGAATAAAGAAACAGATAAACAGCCTTCTATCAGAGGAGCAATGCTACTCATAGGCCCCTTTTCTGAGTTCTTCCTTCCTTGGAAAGGTCTTTTGGGGTTGAGACGACTACCTCAGGAGGGACACACACAGACCAATGCTGAGAAAGGGGGAGGGTTTTCTGCCAAGCCAGATAAGCCACAGCAGCCCAGAGATCCCAGGTGTGACAGATGGCACAAGTCAATGAACTGTGTTTTGCCAGAATTCTCACTTTGCTTAATACGATTAGTCACTGCTCCTCTCTAGTTAAAAGCTACCTCCTACTCTGTGGCTCAGTTAAATCAGCAATACGAGATACTAACAGCACCTACCTCACAGAATTATTTCTAAGGATCAAAATAGTAAATATACACAAAGAATTTAGAATAGTGTCTGGCAGACAGTAAACACTCGAATGTTAGTTATGAGTCTGCCTCCATTGTTGGACTTAGTATAGATAGTGCTTTAATAAAATAGGTATTTACTGAATTTACTGTAATTTTCATTAAAGTTTTACTTAATTTTAGCTTTATATATAATAACATCCTATATGTGTTAATGCTTTTGAGTAAAAAATTTTTTTTAATGACTACTATCTTTCTCATTGTGTTCTGATAACATCCCCTAAG
This sequence comes from Pongo pygmaeus, assembly GCF_028885625.2. Classification (NCBI taxonomy): domain Eukaryota; kingdom Metazoa; phylum Chordata; class Mammalia; order Primates; family Hominidae; genus Pongo; species Pongo pygmaeus. The sequence goes on from NC_072391.2 coordinate 47,438,513, forward strand.
CAATGTGACTGGCCTAACTTCTTTCAGCAACTAAACCAGAAGTTGACCTACAAAGCTGTTAAGACATCATTTGGGTTAGGACTGTGTTCTTCAGAACAGCAAGTGAGTTTCAATAAAGGAATTGAGACCACTCGTCTGAGCTATTTCAATAAAAAGCTTTCTATGCAGGTCTCCTTACAGTTTCCACTCTCTCCATTCAATATTTGTTAGATACTGTTACCAGATTTATGTTACTAACACTCAGCTTTTATCATTCTTCCACTCAAAGTTTTTGACTTCCCACTGACTACACACTGAAGCTCAAACTCCTTATTCTGCCATCTCAGCTGCCTTTCAGATCTTACCCTCCCCTCCCCTCCATGCATTCTGTGTTTAAAAAGAGAACTACTTTATGTCCCCTATACACATTTCCTTCTTGCCCATTTTTGAGCTAATCCTCTAACAACAGCTCCATAATCCTCTGGTGTGTGGGCTTCCTGACCTCCACGTCTCTACGCAGTGGCCTATCATTCTATTCAGGGATCATCATCTAAAGTCAGCACATAAATAAAAATTGGGTTGTCAGATCACCTTGGAAAATACCTGAAGTAGCCCATTAAGTACAATACTCATGACTTACAATCTTAGAATACTTCCACTGAACTACCATAAAAAGAGCCATTTCTCTCAGGGCATATAGTTGACCCCATGTTAACTGAACATATAGTGTTACATCACTGTATTTTGATTTCTCAAGCCCAACTCAAATGCTGCTTCCTGAGAAAAGTCTTCTGTGCTTTCCCCCAGCTCCATGTACTCTCAGGAGCCTCAGAACTAGAACCCTGCCTCTGTTAGGGCACTGACTTTATTTCCCCATGTGCCGTGGGCAGAGGTTGGTGCCTACTTTAACAACTTTTTTAGATTAAAGACCTCTTAAGGGCAGAATTTGAGTTATTCCGGCACTAACTGTGAGACCTTGGTAAAGTTACTTAACCTCCCTGAGCCTCAATTTTCTCATTAATAAAAGAGGAGATAGTATGATCCAGTAATTCTATTTGTGGGTGTGTATCCAAAAGAAGTGAAAGTAGGAGTCTTGAAGAGAACTTTGTACAATTCATGTTCCTCGCAGCATTATTCATAACAGCCAAAAGGTGGAAGCAAACCACATGTCCACTGACTGATGAATAAATAAAATGTGGTATATCCATACAATGGAGTAGCATTTAGCCTTAGAAGGGAAGGACATTCCAACACGTGCTACAACAGATGAACCTTGAGGACATTGTGCTAAATCATATAGGACGGCTACAAAAAGACAAATACTATATCATTCCACTTATAAAAGCAGTCAAATTCATAGAGACAAAGTGGAATGGTGGTCGCCAAGGTCTGAGGAGAGGGAGAAAGGAAAAGGGGGAGTTGTTAATGGATACGAAAAAGTTCTGGAAAATAGTTGCACAAAAATGTAAATACACTTAACACTACTGAACTGCACACTTAAAAATAATTAAAATGGTAAATTTTATGCTATGTGTATTGTACCACAATCCAACAAAATAGAGAGAGAACACCAGTCTCACAGGATTACAGTAGGGAGTATAGTAGGATGATGTACATAAGCGCTCAGCACAGAACCTAGGATGTACTATATGCCTGATAAGTAGCAGTTGTTATTTGTAAAACCTTATGTGTAGTTTTTTTGTGTTATAATCATAATGGGTGTGTATATGTGATTTTAGAAATACTTCTGTAATTTTTATAAATCATTTTATCAAGTTAACAGCCACACAGAATTTTACTTATTGAATCTTAGTTTTACTTAACTATCCTCTTGTGTATGTATGACTAGATCAGATGGCATGAGAATTTTTTATGGCTGTTATTTTATTTTTTACATAACATGGGAAAATATAAGACTGAACATTTAGGAAAGGAAAACTAATGTTTTAAGAGTCATGCCAGCAGGCAAATTTTTGCCAACTGCTCAGCATCAGAATGTTTAAGGAATAAGAAAATTCATCACTTTCATAGGGGTGGTGTCTGGTGGAAACCAAAGCACGTTGTACCCCTAATGCTTTGGTTGGCATTGAATACCACTGCTGTACAGGGAGAAATACTGCTGATCCCACCCGTTGGGGCATTTTAAACTAATATAGTTAGAGCCTTCCTACTCAAAACAAGAAAATCACTTAACTAAGGCACTTTTGAAAAATTGTAAGGCTTTATGTTTTGTGTGTGTGTGTGTGTGTGCACGCGTGCTTCCCCCTAACTTTATCTTATTTTCCTAAGTAACAGATTCCTAATTTTTAGCAAGGTACATTACCCCCATTCACTCCCCCCAACTAAAATGCCAGACATGGTAGCTCACACTTGTAATCCTAGCACTCTTGGGAGGCTGAGGCAAAAGGATCACCTGACCCCAGACGTTTGGGACCAACCTGGACAACATAGCAAGACCCCATCTTTACAAAAAAATGTTTTTGAAAAAATTAGCTGGATGTGGTGATACATGCCTGTAGTCCCAGCTACTCGGGAGGCTGAGGTGAGAGGATCACTTAAGTCCAGGAGTCTGAAGCTGCAGTGAGCCATGATTGCACCACTGCATTCTGCCCTGGGCGACAACGCGGGATCCTATCTCAAAAAGGAAAAAAAAAAAGACAACATTTTCCAGTCTCCCTAGAAGCTAAGGTGACTATGTGATTAGGTTCTGGTTAGTAAAACATAAGCAGAAGTTATGTGTGCCTTTCAGAAAAACGTTTTGAAAGGAAAAGGACATCCTTTGTCCTCCATCCAGCTGCATGGAACTGAGAGAAGAGTCGCCAGTCCCTCAGAATCATACATACTCTAGCCCTTCTTTCTCCCAAGAAGAGATCACAGCAACTACTATTCCTAAAACTCCCTGGACATCCAGAACACAGCTCACAGAGGCATCTCTAAGGTCTCCCTCCCTACATAACACTAGCAAAAAGAATCTCTCCCTGCTTCCCTGGTCTAGCCTGGAAAAAAAGAATGACCCAAAAAACAGTCCCTACAGAACCAGTGACACCCCAGAGGATCTGAAGTCTCTAGCCCTGAATGTGAAATAGAAACCATCCCCCACCTGTCCTACTCTGAGAGGTGTGTCCAGAAGAGACTGTGGATATGAACCCATTTTACGTTGCAATGACATCAAAATACAATGGGACTAATGATCATTAGAGCCGCAGTCAAGAAAGGACAGAGTGGCTGGAACACAAGGGGGAGAACACTTTAAAGAACCTATCCTGAAGATATTCTTACACGAGTGTACAAAGACGTGTGTACAATGAGGCTCACTGCAGTATAACATGTAAGATTTAAAAGTAATAATCATAAGTATGGTATATCCATATAACTAAATACTAAGTAATCAATATAAAGAATAAGATAACGAATAAAACAAGAAATGAAGACCATTAATGTATCAATGGGATTATGGTGGTAACTGCCAGAACAAAAACCAGAGTGGTTCAAAGTGGTTACCTCAACTTTTGTTAAACAAGAGGATGGCTGGAACAAAGAGCACATAAGAGACAAAGGTGGATGAGCCACGTCAACACACTTGGGAGACGGAAGGCAAATGGGGTGATTTGCAGAACAGAGAAAGCAAGATACTCCTGTATGCAGAGAGGTGGACACCTTTGAAAAAAGCCTAAATCCCCGAACCCTGGCAAAGCTCAGAACTGGGAGACACAGGGAACCTGAGTCTCCAAATCTCGAGACGAGCCAAAAGTGAGGAGAAATGCCAGACTCAGAAAACTGGGTGGTAGGACCTTCAGCCCCTGCCCCATAGTTGGCTCCAGAAACACGGATAAAACTGGCAAAATCCATCTCCTAGGAGAGGAGGATTTTTCTCTGGAGAAACTAAAAATCCCAGAGAAAATATCTGTAAGGTACAGACATTGGGGCATTCTTCACCAAAATGACCAAGTCCCTGTTAGTCACTCTACAATAAAGTCCATCAAGTGACAAACTCTGTCTAGGTACAAAGCATTTAATCAGCTTTGTACAAACTGCAAAAGCTCAACAGACAACTAAAGGATGCTTTCAACAGAAAACAGACACAGACAAATAAATGGAAGAATTTGGGGGAGAGAGAGACAGGGCAGGGAGCAAAAGAAAACTTAGGAGAAAAAACAGGAAAAAACTTCGATTAATATCCTCAGAGAAAGAAAAGAATATACTGCATCTAAAACCAAGAACAGGGTGCTAATTCAAAAAGGACAATTAGAGAACAAGAAAAAATTCTTGGAAATTCAACGTATAAGATCTGAAATAAATCCAGAAAAGTCAGAAATTTTAGGGATGTTCCTTGAAGGAAGAACCCTCCCCCGCCCCACACACACCCAGAAAAAATATGAGAAAAACATAAGAAAATTAGAGGATCAGTTCAGGAGTCTAATATCTAAAGGGCAGGAGTTCCAGAAATCAAGAAAAGAAAAAATGGAGGGAAAGAAATGAACACAGGAATACTTCAAGCACACAGCTCTGAACTGAAGGCACAAGTATTCATTGTGAAATGTCAGAACACTGAAGATAAGGAGGAAGATCCTAAAAATTTCAAGTTAGCAAATACTGGTCATATGCAAAGGACTAAGAATCAGAATGGCAACAGACTTCTCAACAGCAAATTTAGAAGCCAGAAAACAACAAAGCAATGCCTTCAAAAGTCTGAAAGAAAATAATTTTTAATCTAAACAAGTCAAACCATCAACCTGTATGAGGGCAGAATACAGATTTTCAAACATGTTAAAACTTATAAAATCTACCCCCTGTGTACGCTTTCTTAGGACGTTCCTAGAGTTAACAGTCCACCAGAACAAGGGAATGAATCAAGAAAGAGGAAGGCATGAGATCCAGGAAGCAGGCGAAGGAGAGTCCCAGGAGGCCTTGACAGCAACTAATTCAGCCTCCAGGAGACAGAGAGCTGTAAGATAAATGTCTCCAGAGAGAAAAAAAAAATGAAGTAAAGAACTCAAATGAGTTTCATAAATCTTAGAGTTTGGGAAGAATTATTAAGCAATAACCAAACAAATGAAAGCAATGATCTAACTAGTTAAGATCAGATCTATATTTGCATACTATACTTGTCTACAATCACTTTAATATTGATTTAACCAATAATTGTGATGTACCTATACCTTGAGCAAGGGAAACTGAATTCTCATCTTCCATAACATGATGTCGGTAGAAGATATAAACTGCTAAATCAGTAAACAGCAATATAAACCTGTATTTTGAAATAGAAATAAGTAGGCAAGGAAAAATACCTAAAAAGTGTCCAGAGTGGAGCAGCAGCCTGCTTTGTGTCAAAAAGCTGTGTAGTACTCTTGACTTTTAAAAACCATCTTCACGAATTACTTTACTACTATTAATTAAAAAAAACAACTGGTTACCTCTGAAGAGGGAGTCTATGTGAAGGATTGGGGTGAGGAAAACTTTTTTCATTTTGTGTACTTTTGTACCACATGAACTACTTTTAAAAAATCAAATGCATATATGGGTTTTATAATTTAAGGAAGAAAACAAAACATTACTCCTACCTAGCCAAAGCTAATAAAAACTGGGACAAAAGGGAAGGAATAGACTTAAGAAATCCCCAAAATAAGTTCTCTAAGACTTGGTGACTTAGCAATGTGTTCAATCACATGGAAGAGAAAGCTCCTGTTGTATATATAAACATAAGAACAATTATATAACTAACCTATGAAAATTTACCTTCACAATAATTGATCTAATAAGTCGTTCAGTGGCAGGTTAAATTTGGAAAGTTAATAACAGTAATAACAATGTTAGTATTATTAGAGACAGAGTCTCGTATTTATTGCCCAGGCTGGAGTGCAGTGGTGTGATCATACCTCACTGTACCTCAAACTCCTGGGCTCAAGGGATCCTCCCACCTCAGCCTCCTGAATAGCTGGGACACAGGTGCACACCACCAGGCTCTGGAAATTTTTGTAGTTTATTTTGCAGAGGCAGGGCCTTGCTATGTTGCCCAGGCTGGTCTCGAACTTCCAGCCTCAAGCAATCCTCCCACCTCGGCATTCCAAAGTGTTGGGATTACAAGTGTGGGCTACTGGGCCCAGCCATTAATTATTATTTTGCCCAGATTTCAAACCAAGATGGTAGCTACTCATTCTTTTCTGTTAAATGCAAATGGTTAAGAATATCTCCATTACAGGTTTCTGACCAAATTTTCTCAACAGACTACAACACTGTTTTAAAAGATTTAAAGTTGCTCATTACAGATTTGGCATTATAATATTTATTTCAGAACAAAATTTAAACCCCAGTAGATCCCACTCACTTCTGAAATGACTATTTTTGACAATCCTCGAACACTGAGGCTTTCTTGAGCATGACTTTTTATCCTGCCTAGATGGAAAAAGCATTCTTTGAAGCAGCTCCTCAAAATTTGGACTTAGCTGCTTCCCCACCTGATGTGCGAGTACAATTGCCTAAGAGTATAATTCAAAAACGATTTGCTGAAACTCATAGATGATTCATGTCTCTATTCTGTCCTGCTCCTCCTCAAACGAGCCAGATCTTAGAGGCGTTTGTTTTCCCCAGATACAAAGAAAACAAAATGAGGTTGGCAGCTGGAGGAGGCGGTGCCGTCCGCAAAGCCAAAGCAACGCAACCACTTGTACCTTAACTCTTCTCCGTTTTCTCCCCTTTTCTTCCCCTGGAATCTGCTTCTCTCCTTTCTTTCTCTTTTTCCGCTTTCTGTCCTTGTGTTTGTCATGATCGTTTTTGTCTTCGAAGAGGCTGGAGTCGTGCCCCGAGCTACCCGTGGAGAGTTCGGTGACTTCGTTCCCTCCTACTTTGAGGACCAGCTTCAAGGGCTTCTCTACATACTCTTAAAAAAAGAAAAGAAAAGAGGAAAGCGCGTCGATCAAAGTCGGGGCTCTCCAGGGAGTGCTAAGGATGCAGAGCGCGAAGGCGCAGCAAGGCCGAGGCGGCTTTGGGCGCTCCGCGAAGCACCTGTTGAATGACGGACCCCGGCCTGGGGGTGCGGCGCCGCACGCCCCGAACGCTACCAGGCCTCCCGGGCCCGCCTCACGTCTCCCCACCAGAGACTCACCGGACCAGGGGGACCCGGGTTCGAATGCCGCCGCCGCACGGCGGGGCAGCGCGGCCTCGGGCAGGACGCGCCCCCTTCGCGGGCCTGGGCCTACCGTGGGAGGGAAGGGCCCCAGGCCGCCCCGGAGCCATTGGGAAAGAGCGGAAGCCCGGCAGAGCCGCCGAGGGCCCGCCGCCCGCACCCCGGCCCACTCCTCACCCTCGTAGAGGTGTTTGTCCGACTTGTGCTTCTTGTGCTTCTTGCCCATGTCCGACCGGGCCCCGGTGCCCGCCCCCCGCGCCAGGCCCAGGCCGTGCGGCGCCGCTTCCGGTCCGGGCCAGGCGAGCGGAGGGCGGGAGCGGGGCCCGCGAGACCCCGCGCCGCGAGGCACGGGGGCGGCGCGCGCCGGGCGGCGCGATGCCCCTCTCGAGAAGACGGCGCGCGAGACCCGGCCGGAGCCCGAGAGCTGCGGCGGGGAGGCGAGCGGCCGGCGCAGAGGCGGGAAAGAAGGCCCGCCGCGCGCACACGGTGTCGGCGGCTGCGAGTGGCGGCCCCTGGCGACCGGAGGTGGCGCTGCAGCTCGCGGGCCGGGGGCGGAGTCGGGGCCGGGGCCGGGGCGGGGCCGGGGCGGGATCCACCGCTCAGACTCTTGTCTGTCTTCCTTCCTCCCTCTCCCCTGAATTTGTCTGTCTTGTTTCTGTCTCTGTGTGTCTCTCCCTCCGTCTCCCCTTCCCTCCCTTCTTTTTACTCCCTCCCTCTCTTTCTTTCTCTTTCCCTTCTTCCCTTCCTTCCTCCTTCCTTCCTTTCTTTCTTCCCTCCTTACTGCCTCCCTTCAAGCCTTCCTTCTCTCTTTTCTTCCTCCCTCATCTCCCTTCCTTCTCCTCTTCCCGTCTCCTTCCCTCTTTTTTCCTTTTATTTTTTTACCCTTCCTCCTTCCCCGACTCTTCCTTTCTTTCCACTTTCCCTTGCTTCTGTTTCTTCCCTTTTACTATATTGACTGAACCCTATACTGGGTGCCAGACCCAGCAAACTCAGCACATTGGTGACTGAAGATTCTAATCTTAAAAAAAACTTATGTTCTGATCGGTGAAGGTTTCCAGATGTCTCGACTGTCTTTACTTCTAGCTGTATGGTGCTTTGTCTGTTTTCAGATAAGCTCATAATTATAGTCTCCTCTTAAGAAAGGATCTGTTATCAGTCATTTATACTTTAGTAAGAATTTAGACCCATGAATCACCTCTCCCAGGAAGATTTGTAGCTTTACCTTGAACTTCAGTAGTGAAATTATAGGCTTATATTTTAGGACCCTATTGTTGGCAACTAATAGAAACCAATTTGAATTATTTCAAGTAAATAAAAAGGGATTTATTGGTTTACATGTCTAGAAAGGGCAAGAATAAAGCTTGCCAGAGGGAAGACAGGAACCAAGGATGTAATGCTGTTGACTGGCATGCCAGCTCGCTCTCTCTCTTGTCTCTCTGTATATCGGTCTCCAACTCCCCCCTCCTTTCCTATATGGCTGGAAACATGGCCACCATCTGCTTCCGAGGCCTCTTCTTTATAGTGTCCTGACCAACTGGGAAAAAGATCTCTTCCTGTCAGCTTCACCTGGAAAACAGTCCCAGGGAAGGACTCTGATTGGCTTGGCTTGTGTCACATGTTTTATGGGACAGGGGATGGGAGATTGATCCAGCCTGGATGCCAAATCTACCCCCTTACCCCCTTGGCCAAGAGAAGTGGAGTCTGTGATTGGCAGCCCCTGCCAGACTTCTATGGTTAGCCAGGGAAGATGAGGTTCTTCTAATGAAAAGAGTTGCTTTTTCATGAAAGCTAAAAGTGTGTGTCTATTATTTCCCCGTAAGAAGCCTCTCTGGTGTCTGTGAGGTAGAGATCGGGGTGTGGGAAGAGGGGTTGTGTTGGGGAAGAGACCTTCTGCTGCTCTGAAATCAAGCCAGCAAGACCCCATAGGCCCCCTAAGCATAGGGCAAACCTTGGTTTCAGCTTTTTATCCATTGTCTATAACTTATTTTGCTTTAAGAAGAACCACTATGCCAACTCCCACTGTGGGTCTGGCCTCTATTGTGGCATTGCCTTGCTCCAGGCTCAACCTGTGGGTTTACCTGTCTGCTCCTCATTACCCTGGGTACCTGCTTAGTACTTACAGCACCTAGCACAGTGACTACTACTGTCCAAATGCCCCTCAGAGGAAAAAGGTCTGGTGAACTCATCCATACTATCGAGTTAGTAATTTCCCTTCCCTCTCAAGAGTCATTCTACATAGGTCACAAAGTGGTCACAGCAATGGAAAGTGAATAACAGTGCGTAGCAGAAAACACCTCCCAGAAAACTGTTCCTGGAAGTGGAAGCCCAAACTCATCTAGTTTTAAATTCTCAGCACTAATACCATGCCCGGCACATAGAAGGCACCAGAAAATGCTAATTGAGCTGCATGGTCCTGGTTCAGGCAGACTCCCCTGAGAGATTTCTGCCTGCTGCCATTCATGTCCTCCCAGTGAATGTGGAATGGCCTGGAGACTGGCTTCAGATCAATAGAATATAGCAAAGATGATGGACGTCACTCCTGTGATGAGGATACATAAGACTTCAGTCTTGCTTGCTGACTGTCTCTCTTGCCTTCTTGGCTTGCATGTTTTGATGAAGTAAGCTGCCATGCTGGAGAAGCCCATGTGACAAAGACCTGAGGCTGGCCCCCAGTTGACATCCGGCTACAACTGAGGCTATCAGTCCAACAGCCTTGAAGGAGTGAATCCTGCCAGCAACCATGTGAGCTTCAAAGTGGATCCTTCCTCAGTGGAGCATTCAGATGAGACCTCAGCACTGGCTGACATCCTGTTCACAGCCCTGTGAGAGACCCAGAAGCAGAGGACCCAGTTAAGCTGTGCCCAGACTTCTCCCCCAGCAGCCCAACAGCTCTTGAGTGAGTGAGACAGAGCTGACTTGAGTCCTGGGGTCACAAGGACTTACACAGTCCTTACACACCCTGTAAGCGTCTGTGACCTTGGCATGTCCTGAGAGGGCTGCCTGCCTCTGAACCTTGGAACCAGGGTGAGGTCATCGGGTGTGCTGCTGCAACAAGGTGGTTGTAAGGATGAAAGAAGATAATGCGGTCAGAACGCCGAGAGTAATGCCTGACATGGTAGATAGTAAATGGTCAATAAATATCAGCTGCTAATACTAACTTTTAAATATTCGTGAATGTCCCTTTCCTGCTCAAAACCATCTTGTGGCTCCCTGTCTCACTCAGAGTCAAAGCCAAATCTGCACCTTGGCTTTCAGGGCCGGATCTGGCCCTCATTCTCTTTCCAGCCCCGTCCCCCTGCCCCTTCCTCCCTCCTGCCCCAAGCCCCTGCTTCTCTTCCCTGTGGCCAGAACACTCTCCCCTGAGCTCCTGGAGTGGCTCCTGCCCTCATATCACCTTGGTCTCCCCTGTAACCACCTCAAAGAAGCTTCTGGACCACCAACCCACACACCCCTTCCCCTCTTCCCTCAGCCTGTGCAATGCCTTGTTTCTCTCCATTGCACCTACAGCCTCCAAAATCATGTTGAATATGTCTTCCCTGTCTGTGTGTGTGTCCACCATCTGTCCACTGGCTTCTCAGGTCCCCAAGGTCTAGGGACTAGCGACCTGTCTCACTCCTGGCTGTGTCCCCCACACTTAGCACAGAGCTGGGCTCAGCACAGGCCCTGGAGAAATATTTGTTGGACAAATGAACGCATCATAATTACTGTGTTGTGATAATAATTCTCTTCCTCCTTCCTCCCCTTTCTGGTGGAGACACGAGGTGACTGGAGACCTCCAGGAGAGTCTGTGGAGGAGAAGACACCAAGAAAGCCTGGCCACTGGGGGGTGTGGCGTGCCCAGGAAATCTCTGCGCAGCTCGGCTTGGAGGTGGCCCCTCTTTAGCCTGGCCTCTCTGCTGAGGAGTTGTTGCCCAGGGTGCCTTCAGGCCTTGGTGCTCCGACAGAGAGGACGCTCTGGGACACAGCTGATGTCCTGGCCACCTGACCCTGAGGTAGAGTGTGGCCTTCTTTGGTTAGGTGGGATGAGGGCTGAGCGAAACTCAGTGGCCTTGGTTCTGGGACAGTGGTCTTGGTTCTTGGTTCTGGGACAGCTATATAGGGGAACCTTTTATAGCTATTCCCCTATAGCCAACAAATGAAAGAGGGCTGCTGGGTGCTGACCTATGATTTGGACAGACTAAAAGCCTCGAACATCAGGGGCTTCTGAGCCCCTCGCCTCTGCTTGGCCGTACTCTTCAAAGCCTCCTTATACAGCACTAAGGCAGGATGGGGAACTCCTGAGACGGAGAGAATCCTTGGGCTACTAACTTCTTCTCCTGCTTTCCTTTGTCTGAATCTCAGTTTTCTCCTCTGAGAGATGGGCAGAGCCAGCCCCGTGCAGCCTGTGTGGCTGGCATGAGGGTTAGCAAAAGCAAGGAGTGAGAAATGTTCTGGCACAACGCAGGCCTTCCCAAGTGTAACGGGGCAGACGGTGGGTGGGAAAGGGCGGGTTCTCCTAGATACTCCATGGGGATTCCTGCCCTCTGTCCTGGGGTGGGAGGTGGCATTCCCTGAGCCCAGGCCCCCAGCAGCTCCAGCAACTGCCTCATTTGGCACCAGGAGCAGGTCTGGGCCTTCCCGGTGCCAGCCTGGTGCCAGCCTGTGAGTGCTGCTGGGAGAGGCCTCGAGAGGCTGAGGCTGGTTCAGCAGGCAGCTCTGTGGGGAATCAGTGGCCTGGGGTGATTCGCTATGACAGGTTGTTGACAGTGCAGCTTCCAGGGTTGCTCACGGTCACTGGCGGAGCAGCCCCAGCTGCTGCCTCTGAGTGAGGAAAAGTGAGAGGCGGTGGATGGCCACCATCCACGCGGGCATGCCACACGGCCTCTGCCCACACGGTCTCAGAGCTGCTTGCTGGAGGGCAGCGAGCCCAAGCCATGACACTCACGGCTGCCAGCCCCAAAAGTCATTTAGCCTCAGAGCCCTTGATCAAATAAGACAGAGGCAACATCAGGACCTTCCTTCCTTCTTTCAGTTCATATTTTCTGTGTGCCTACTATGTGCTGGGGGGTGCTAGGAACACGGCGGGAGTAAAATAGACACAGCCCTGCCCTTATGGAGAGCACAGTGAGATGCATGTTAGACAGAGAACACAGACAAGTATTTAATCATGGCCATGCTAATGGTTAGAAAGGAAAACAGCAGGCTGCTGTCCGGATAGTGCTCTGACACAGGCTGAGGGCTCATCCAGGCCTGACCTGGAGGATAAGTCTTGGTTAGGGGCCCTACAAGTGGAACCTGAGGCGGGGATCTGTTGGGGTGGCAATCAGGGAGAACCTGCAAGGCAGGGAGAGAAGCAGGACAGGGTGGGGAGAAGCAGAGAAAGAGGTGGTCTCAGCCTCAGCCCCGTGCCACAGTGGTGGCGGGGCGAGGGGGGATAGGGAACATCAACTGTCCAGGGAACAGTCCCACCCTGTGGGAGGTGGCTGGCCTTTTGTAGCCCATGTTGGGCAGTGAGGTCCGCCTGATTGTCGCCTGTTGCAGAGGTGACTCTAGTTTGTCCCAAGGCAATTCTCTGAGGGAGGTGTGCAGCTGCCTTCCGTGAGTGGCCAACACTCCCAGCTGCTGGTGATGTCCCTCCAGCAGGATGTCCCTTCAGGAGAGGTGAGCCAAGGGGGCATCAGCTGCATCTACTAAACAGGCAGAGAGGTCAGTATGCGCAAAGGTGAGGGAAAGTTGGGTGCAGTCAGGGAAGAGAGGAGACCAGGTTTGGAGCAAGGGAGATGATGGGAACTGTGTCTGGAAGAAAGGCTGGGCTGGGCAGAGCCTTTCAAGGCATGGCAGAGATGCTTGATTTTATTTGGGATGCCCATGAAGGCAGTGGACGTGGGTGCATGGCCAGATTGGCAATTTAAGAAGAGCGCTTTGGCTTCTGAATGAAGGAAGAATTGGAGTGGGTTTAGGAGACCGGGCAGAGAGACCAGCTTAGAAGCGATGTGGTCTTCAAAGGGGAGATGAGGGTGGCTTGGTCTAGCATGGACGATATGGGGATGGTGCAATGGGATAATTCAAGAGTTATGTAGGAGGAAGAACTTAGGAGGGGTTAGGGATGCCTGTGCAGAACCCAAGAGGAAAAGCCAAGTAGGAAGGTGAACGTATGTGTCTGGGGCTTGGAAGGGAGGTGAGACCTGAAAATAGATTTTTGGCATAGAGATGTCTTTGGAACCTCAGGAGTGAATGAGACCACCCAGGAGGAGAGAGTAGAGTGATCAGAGAAGATGGAGGCTTGAAGAGCTTCAATAAATATCTAACAGGTGAATAAAGGATAAGGAAGCAGCAGAGGAGACTGAGGAGGGGGAGGGAGGCAGGAGGAGAAGCAGGAGAGTAGGACACCCAGCAGGGGAGGACAGAGCACTGGAGCCAGGTGAGGGCAGTGGCGGACTGAGAGTGTGCAGAAGAAGAAAAGCTGGGCCAGGCTGTAGGGAGCCTCTAAGCACTGGAAGGGCTGGGGGAGGGTGGATCAGACAAGTAGACTTGTGCATGCAAGGCCACTGAGGTGATGCTGGAGAGTGGGAGGTATGATGAGACAGAGATGCAGAAGGGAACACTGAGGCCTTGAATGACAGGCTGTGGGGTGTGGACTTCCCCCTGTAAAGTGGGATAAACCAGATGAAACGGTCTCCTTGGAGAAAACTGGGCATTTTCCAGGAGCCCCAGGCTGGGGACAGGCCATGAGCAGCTCAGAAATGATCCTGCAGGCCCGGGCTTCCGGTCCATCATGATTCCTTGGAGCACTGCCCTGCGGACGGGGCCCAGGATTAAATTCCCTTCACAGAAAGTCACTATGTATTTAATAAACTCTTATCAGACTGTGGCTGTGGGCTTGTGCCACGTCACCCAGATCTGCAATTTCATAGTCCTGGCTCTGCCAAAAACTGGCTGTGAAACCTGGACATGTCTCTCCCCTATCTCCATCTAAACAGGGCTGCAGAAAGAGGAGGAGTCAGTCAGACGCGCTGACTCATGCCTGTAATCCCAGCACTTTTGGAGGCTGAGGTGGGAGGATTGCTCAAGACTGGCTTGGGCAATGTAGCGAGACCCCATTTCTACAAAAAATTAAAAATTAGCCAGGTGTAGTGGTGCATGCCTGTGGTCCCAGCTACTCAGGAGGCTGAGGCAGGAGGATCACTTGAGCCCAAGAGGTGAAGGCTGCAGTGAACTATGATTGTGCCACTGCATTCCAGCCTGGGCAACACAGTGAGATCCTGTCTCAAAAACAAAAAAAAAGGTAAAAAGATTAAAGAAAGAGAACTCGACTGGCTGCTTTCAAGCTGTTGGTTCTAGGGGAGCACTTCTGATGCTCTGCCAGTGTCTGATAAGGACTTTGTTTTTTAAAATATGTGTATATTTTAGGTTTTTCTTGATTCAGTTATTTAGTTTTAAACCTATTTATTGCCTAAGTAATTAATGTTTGTTGTAGACCAATTGAAAATACAAATAGGTGTAAGGAAGATATTTCAAATTGCTCATAATCTCACCACTTTCTGTAATAGTTTGGTATATGTCATTCCAGATATTTTCCAGTATTTTTTTTTTTTATTAGAGTTTGGTGGTGATTCTCTTCTCCCTGCCTCAGGGGATATATTCATGATACCCCTTTATTGAGCCTGGCTACTCAAAGATTGGTCCAGGGACGGCTGCATTGGCAGGACGTGGGAGCTTGGTAGAGATGCAGAGTCTCAGGTCCCACCTCAGGATTGTGGAATCAGAATTCACATTTTAAACAAGATTTCCTGGGTGATTCATATATGTGTATTAAAGTTTGAGAAGCACTATTCTGGAACATTAGCTTATACTTAGACTTAATTTTCTTGGACAAGAGAAAGGGAACATTTCTGAAGTTGGAACAACTAGACATCAAAAGGAGACCTTTGACAAAACCAGATAAACTAAAAGCTTCTTTTTTTTTTTTTTTAACTCACAAGCCCACAGAAAGATGGGAAAGATCTGAGGGACTTTTCATTTACTTTATTTATTCATTTATTTTAGAGATGGGGTCTTGCTATGTTGCCGAGGCTGGAGTGCAGTGGCTATTCACAGGGGCGATCATAGTGCAGGACAGCCTTGAACTCCTGGGTGCAAGCAATCCTCCTGCCTCAACCTTCCAAGTAGCTGGGACTACAGGCGTGTGCCACTGCACCTGGCATTTACCCCAATTATTTAAAAAGTTTCTTTTTCTTTTTCTTTTCTTTTTTTTTTTTTTGAGATGGAGTCTCACTCTGTTGCCTAGGCTGGAGTGCAGTGGTGCAATCTCGGCTCACTGCAAGCTCCGCCTCCTGGGTTCACGCCATTCTCCTGCCTCAGCCTCCTGAGGAGCTGCGACTATAGGTGCCCGCCACCAAGCCTGGCTAATTTTTTGTATCTTTAGTAGAGATGGGGTTTCAACATGTTAGCCAGGATGGTCTCGATCTTCTGACCTCCTGACCTCCTGATCTGCCAGCCTCGGCCTCCCTAAAAAGTATTTTTACCTATTAAAAAAGAACAGTGATAGAATGCTAGAACTTATTCCTTCTATCTAGTAATTTTGTATCCATTAACCAACTGTTTTTTTGTGTTTGTTTGTTTTTTGTTTTTGTTTTTCCCGTGAAGCTTTTATTTTGGGCAGAGGGCAGGGAGCTCAGTCCTTCCTAGCAGCCGCTTTCTTCATGGCCACCAGGACGTGGCTCAGCTCCTCTCTCTTCCTCTTGGCATAGATGTGTGTTAAGCAACCTCTTTCTATCTGCCCCCCCTATTTTTCCCAGCCTCCAGTTACTACCCTACTTCCTGCTCTAGCCTGCCCTCTACTTCCATCAGATCAACTCCTTTAGCTTCCACATATGAGTGGGGGCAAATGATTCAGCCTTTAGTCCTGCAGTATTTCTCTTTCTGTGCCTGGCTTATTTCACTTAACGTCCTGTCTTCCAGGTCACCCATGTTATTTCAAGCAACAGGATTTCCTTCCTTTTTTAAGGCTGAGTAGTATTCCACTGTGTACTTGCTTTATCCATTCGTCTGCTGATGGATATTTAGCTAGATAGGAGGAATACATTTTAGTGTTCTTTAGCACTGTAGGGTGACTATAGTTAATAATAATTTATTGTATATTTCAAATAGCTAGAAAAGAGGATTTTGAATGTTTTCAACACAAAGAAATAATAAATGTGTGAGGTGATGGATGTGCTAATTACTCTGATTTGATCATTATGCATCGCATATATGTATCAAAATATCACTCTGTACCCCATAAATATGTATAATTATTATGTATCAATTATAAATAATTTTTAAAAAGTGATTAAAAACCTCCCATACATGCAAATATATAATAAAATTTTATACATTGGAAATGAATAACACATTGAAATTTGGGTCTTCATTGATTGTAAAAAGTAAATGTTAAAAACTTTTTTTTTCTTTTTTTTTTTTTAAGATGGAGTCTCACTCTGTCTCCCAGGCTGGAATATAGTGGCATGATCTTGGCTCACTGCAACCTCCGCCTCCCAGGTTCAAGTGATTCTCCTGCCTCAGCCTCCTGAGTAGCTGGGTTTACAGGCGTGCATCACCACACCCAGCTAATTCTCATATTTTTAGTAGCGACAGGGTTTCGCCATGTTGGCCAGGCTGGTCTCGAACTCCTGACCTCAGGTGATCCACCTGCCTTGGCCTCCTGAAGTGCTAGGATTACAGATGTGAGCCACCGTGCCCAGCCAAATGTTAAGAACTTTTAAGGTAAAAGATGAAACACATTTGCACTAACAAGCTACTGCTTTTATTTCTCACACATAGGCGTTCTTCTTAAAACTTCATTTGAAACAAGAAGTTGCTGAAAATCTTTGAAAACCACTCAGTGATAGGACCTCCAGGGGCCCTTCCACAGCTCTGTAATTCGGTTAGATAAAACATTGTAATGATCAGATGTTTTTATTTTTAAAATACCCATCTTTTAGCAGACCATAAAGCCACACACAGATTAGTTGAGCTGGATAAAGTCAGCTGGAACTTGATGTAGGGGAAGAGCACTGAACTGGAGATCACAAGGCCTGGTTCTCATTCTTGCATTGCTTGGCCTCCATGTGACAGTCAGAAACCCATCCCTAATGAGGTTGAGCTTCAGGTGTGGCTATATCCAGGTGCTCAAATGATGTCCCCAAGATTCAGGCTTTCTCTCTCTCTGTTCTACTTCCTTCTGCCCTGGTCCCATCCTCAGACAGGCTCCACTGGCCTCTAGAAGCTCCCAGATGACATCCTCATAGATCCCAGTCCAGAAAAAAAGTGAATGTGCCTTTCCGCAGTGGCCCAGCCAAAGTCACAGGGTTATGTGATTGCACTGGTTTATATCATGTACCCACCTGGAGCCTATGACCATGAAGGGGTGGGATGTGGGTGGAGGGTGGTAAAGGTGGTGGCAGAATTCAGGGACAAGTGAATCCTAGACCATGGGTCTTCTAACCCGGGAGCTTGGGTGGGAGACGAGTGCCACCTAAACCACATGGCCTAAGTTGGGATCCCTTAGAAAAATTAGGGTACTGTGACCAGAGGATTGGAGAATGGATGCTGTACGCAAAGTAACCAAGCATTAAACCAAATGAAACAAAACAAAACAAACACCTGTTTCTAAACTCAGTTTCTCTACCTGCCTTGAGAATGAGCAGGTTGTGAGGGCCCAATGAGAGGAGGAAGTAAATGATGAGCACTGTTACCTGTTACTTGGAGCCCTATTACTGAGGGGAGCCCCGAGCCCAATTACTCAGAGCCCTGTTACTTGGCGCTGACAGGAGCCCCGAGGCACCTTGCTGCTAACAAACATAACACGCTTCACAAAATGTTCACCCTGTCCCCCATGAGACTGGTCACTGATAAAGAACTGGTAGAAAGTAAAGAACTGGTAGAAAGGTTCTTTCCTACAAATCCAATTCTGGTTGGCTTGGCTGATGCTTGGCCTGCTGCTTGGAGAGGCAAACATGCCCATTTGCTGGGGAAATGCAACCCGGGGGCGTTTTCTCCTCCTCTCTCTACTGTGATCTTGCCTTTCAGAGCCAGTAGGGGTTCAGACTTGGAGTTGCTGACATTGTCAGCCCCGGGAGAAAAGTTGTGAGGCTCAGCCAGATCTATTTATGCCAGATTTTACAACATCATTGAATTATTTGCACTCAGAACTGCTGATGGTCTGTTGTTATTGTTGTTTAAGTCTACACATAGGCACTTTGGAAGGCACCAATGAACGGGCATCTCTTTATAGTTTCTGAGGCAGAAAAAGGAAAAACTTTTTTCTCCCCTTTATTTAGGAGAAATGCGTGGAGTGGGGAATACAGCCTTCTCCTTCCTGCCTGCCTGTCCCTCTTTCACCTGGGATAAAATCTGCTTCTGAAAGCCTCCCCAGGGCCCGCTATGAGGAAGGAATAGCCCCTCATCTGTGCACCCTGGCTATTGACTCTGCAAGAGCTGCCACATTTCCCAGCTTCCACTCTGCTCCACCATAAATCCACTTTCCCCACCACAGCCAGAGTGACTGACTTTGAAATACATGGATTTCTGGGCCAGGGGCAGTGGCTCACACCTGTAATCCCAGCACTTTGGGATGCCAAGGTAGGAAGACCAGGAGTTTGAGACCAGCCTTGGCAAGATAGTGAGACCCCATCTCTGTTAAAAACAAAACATATGGATTTTTCTGTGGGTCGTGGTACATGTTACAAAAATAAAAACAAAAACATAGATTATAGATTGGGTTAGGCCACATCATCGTCCTGTTCATAACCCGTTGGGGGGTCTCCCATCTCAGTTAGATCAAGCCCAAGCTTTTTTCCTCAGCCTACAAGGCTCAGTGTAACCTGACCTCGTGCTCTTCTCTGACCCCAATTTCTGCCACTGCCTACTTCTACTCACTAATCTCCAGACATAATTTGCCTAATCTCAGTCCCTTGAACATGCCACACTCTCCCTCCATGCAGGGCTTTCACACACGCTATTCCCTTATTCTGGAATGCTGTTCCCACACTCTTCATATGGCTGGCCTCTTCTCATCTCTCACCACCTCAGAAAGGCAACGCTAACCTGCTCTAACAAGTCCCCTTTTAGTTTCTCTCTTTATTTATATATATATTTTGAGATGGAGTTTTGCTCTTGTCGCCCAGGCTGGAGTGCAGTTGCGAGATCTCAGATCACTGCAATCTCCACTTCCTAGTTTTAAGAGATTCTCCTGCCTCAGCCTCCCGAGTAGCTGAGATTACAGGTGCCCACCACCATGTCCAGATAATTTTTTGTGTTTTTGGTAGAGATGGGGTTTTGCCACATTGGCCAGGCTGGTCTTGAACTCCTGACCTCAGGTTATCCACCTGCCTTGGCCTCCCAGAGTGCTGGGATTACAGGCGTGAGCCACTGCACCCGGACCTCTTTTAGTTTCTCTTATAGCACCCTGTGGTTTTTCTGTTTCTGGTAAAACACATCACATTTGCAATTCCATATTTATTTGTCTATTGTCTGCCTTCCCATTAGACTGAGAACTTCCTGAGGGTAAGAGCTGAGTCTATTCTGTTTTGTTCACTGGCACTTGGCATGTACCTAATACATTTTTGTTGCCCAAATGATTAGATGGTTGAAGTCCTTTCTTGTGGAAGGCAGGACTTCCTTCTGTGTTCTTCCTTCTGGCAGTGACTTATTTCTCCTCCCAGGAGGGGATTGGAGAGAGGAGGTTTTGTCATGCTTCCCTCTGTCCCCCTCAAAGCACTGAACATGGTATTTGGCCCACCATGGGAGCCCAGTGGAGGTTGATGAATGAATTCACATTAAATATGTTCTTCTTCTTCCCCGCAACTACACAGCCAGCTACTCCTGGGAGAGGCATAAATAGTGACCTACAGGCCGGGCGCGGTGGCCCACACCTGTAATCCCAGCACTTTGGGAGGCCTAGGTTGGTGGATTACTGGAGGCCGGGAGCTGGAGACCAGCCTGGCCAACACCGGGAAACTCTGTCTCTACTAAAAATACAAAAATTAGCCAGGCATGGTGGCACCTGCCTGTAATCCCAGCTTCTTGGGAGGCTGAGGCACAAGAATTGCTTGAACCCCGGAGGTGGAGGTTGCAGTGAGCCAAGATCGTGCCACTGTGCTCCAGCCTGGGCAACAAAGCAAGACCGCCTCAAACAAAAATCAGTGACCTATACCATGAGACTTTGGAGTTGTCAAGCCTTTGCAAAATCTCAAACTCTCTCTTCTACTGATGTGTGTACTGTAGTGCCTGAGAGTCCATCACAACAGAGCAAGGGCAAGGTCTAAGAATCATCTTCCAAGGTCAGCACACCTGGAAGGGGTATTGCCTGAACTGAGCCTGGTAATTTCCTCCTGGGATGGGGAGGGTGGGGAGGGTGGAGAGGGTGGAGAACACAGTGACAGCGCCCCCCGCCCCAGGCTTTCACTTCACCAGATATCCATTAAGCACAGTGACTGTTAGGGTCCACGGGGACTTCAGATACGAACAAGACACAGCCCCTAACCTCAGGAGGCTCAGGGTTTAGTGGAATAGACACGTGACTTGCCCCATTTCTGCCGTATGACACTTTGGGCTCATTACTTGAAAGCCTTGGTTTCCTCATCTGTAAAATGGGGGTTATAAATGTACCAATCTCATTGGTGATAATTCATTGAGTTGATGCATAAAAATGCTTAGGACAGGGCCAGGCTCAATAAGGGTGAGCAGTCAGTGTTATTATCTGCCATGCCTCAGGCAAGGTACAGAGGTTCCCCGAGACTACTTGACCTCTTCCTGTTTACCCTGCCTCCTGGCCAGCTGCCCTCTGGTGGTAACTATGCAGAGTGGTCGCCTGCCTCTGGCACCTGTCTGATCTGCCCTGGTCCTGCTGACCCATCCTGTGGGCCTTTTGGTTGCCTGGACTCTTGGTATTTCCCAGCCCTTCCCTTTTTGCTAGGTTTCCAAGGCTGCTCTTCTGCATCAGCAGGTTTCTCAGGCTTTTCAGACCTAAGTGACCAGCTTGGGATATAGGCAGCGCCACCAAATAAATGCTTCCTCTAGCAACAGCGTCTTGACTTCCACTTAGAGAGCCTCCTCTCCCCACATGACCCAAGCCTGCCAATGAGAGTGTCACAGCTGCCAGGGCCAGTGAGGATTGGTTCAGGGGTGAGCATGTGACCCAGGCCTGCCAGTGAGAGTATCACAGCTGCCAGGGCCAATGATTGGTTCAGAGGTGGGCCTGTGACTGGAATCTGGCTAATAAGAATATCACACCCCCTGGCTTGGTGATTGGTACAGAGGTGGGCAGGGACTGAGGCTTGGCTTTGGTGGGACCTTTCCATGAAAAGCTTGCTGAGCCAGTGATATGTCAGTCTGGTGCTTTTGGGGCTTGAGAGGAGGCCCTGCCTGAGAATAAAGCTAATGGTGGAGAAAGCAGAGCCAAGAGCCAGTGGTCTGGTGAGAGTACTTGAGTCTCTGGATCCAGCTGAGCCTGAAGTTCATCAACCTCTTACACTTTTCAATCCAAGGGTTGAATAAATTCCCCCTTTGAGTTTTGCGTACTTTGAACTGAATTTCTGGCCCTTGCAACTGAAAGAACATAGGCTGACTTGTGTGTGTATGGACACACACACGCATTTCATTCAGTGCCTACTGAGGAGTCCCTCTGCTTAGGGAACTGAGCACCGCCTGTTCCCAGAGCATACAGAGGTGACCAGGACAGTTCCTGACCTCAGGAGTCCCAGGAATGGGGCAACAAATCCGACTTCTTGCTCAGATACTTTTAAGTGTGGCGGGCCCATTCTCACCAGGGCCAGCTACGTAATTTGTAGGGCTGGGTGCAAAATGAAAACGCGGGGTCCTTTGTTCAAAATTATTAAGAACTTCAAGGTAGGAACTCAGAGCATTAATCCAAGTGTGAACCCCTATGTTCATGAGGGAACATATACATGAGGAAACTATCATACAAACCATTATCAAACAGGTCTAATTTAAGGTATTCTGAGGGACAAAGGCTTGGCTCTTTCAAAATAGGATCCTTGGTAGGGACCCAGGTTTGAGTAGTGCTCACCATGGCAGTAGCCTTGAGGGGAGCTGGGAATGATTGGGTGACCATATTATCTGCCTGTGGTCACCAAGGAAGGCTGTTTTGCCTGGAAGGGAAGAAAGCTCCTGGGAACAGAAATCTCAAGCCCAGGCATATGGGTGGGTGGGAGCAGAGGGAGGTGGAGTTGGTTGGGATCCTTGTTTTGAACTGGGAGGCAAACAAAGATGGGCGAGGTCCATGTTTGGTAAAAAGATGGACCAGGAGTCACAAAAGTGTCAGGGAGACCTGGTGGTCTCCTGGTTCTGCAACCAGGCAGACCTGGGGTTGAGTTCCACTTTGGCCGTTTGGTAGCTTAGTGACCTTGGGAAAGTCACTTGACCTCTCTGAGTGCAGTTTCATGGAATGGAAAATAGCAGTGATATTACCCCCAGCAGGTTTGTAGTGAGTACCTAATGGGATAGTGTCTATAAAAAAATCCTTTATAGGCTGGGCAGGAAATCGAGACCTTCCTGGCTAACATGGTGAAACCCCGTCTCTACTAAAAATACAAAAAATTAGCTAGGCATGGTGGCGTGCACCTGTAGTCCCAGCTACTCGGGAGGCTGAGGCAGAGAATTGCTTGAACCTAGGAGGCAAAGGTTGCAGTGAGTCGAGATCACGCCACTGCACTCCAGCCTGGGCGACAGAGTGAGACTCCATCTCAAAAAAGAAAAAAAAAATCCTTTATAAGCTATAAAATATGACCATAATCCATCAGTTCTAAAACTCATCTTTTTTACATTTCATGTCTCTAAAATTGGGATAAATCTTATTATCCAAGGTGTGACATATTTAATTGGCAACTTTTCTTTTTCCTTGGTGGCTCATGAAATAATTTGTATGTGTCGCGATCAGTGGCATCTCATTAACAGATCTGCTGAAATGATCATTGAAACAGCAGTCGTTGGCTTTTCCATCTCCACTGCCACCCTTGCCTGTGTTTCCAGAGAACAGAAATTAGACCTTTTCATCTGTGTCCTCTCGGATCCTGACATAATGTCTGACACAGGTCAGTGCTCAATTAATGCTTTAAACCAAAGTTTAAAGTGACTAGCTAAAGGGTTTTGCTGGAAGGGCTTTTGACAAGCTAAACCCAACCCTCTCACCTTCTGATTAATTGCAACTTGGGCTGAGGTGTGGTCATTTGTGTGTCTTGTTTTCCTGGCCACCCAACTGATGCCTCTTTGTCTTATTTCTGAGTGTTGCTATGGTTCATGCTCTTCGTTTCTATAAGGTACACAGGGAACACACCTACCCCCTCATTCTTCCTGTCCTCTCCACCACTCTAAGACTGACTCAATTAGTATGTCACATCCCTCTGGCCTCAGTGATTGGTCCAGGGATGAACATATGACCCAATCAGAACCTTTGAGATACTATGAGATTTTTTTTTTTTTTTGCAGGATGTAGCGGCCCCTGACTGGGCCCCATGCATAGCCTCTTGGCATTTGCCGTTTCCATGCACACGGGCTGAACTTCCAATTGCCCGTCTTTGGGTCTATGCCTGAGTACTCTCTCAGGCTGCTAGGGCCCATTCTGTCCATGTGTGCTGCAAGGGCTAGAAGTCAGGGGGCTAATGGAGCCAAGGAGTTGCCAAGGTAGCTAGGGGAGGCAAGTGAGGTGTGTAGGGTACAAAATTTGAGGAGTCCTAGTCCCAGCTTTGTGGCAGCCCTCAACCAATGGCTGATGGGAGCTGGTGGATAAATACCCGATTTCTCTGCGAGGTGCATGTTCTACCCTGGCCCTCACAGTTCCCCAGTGGGATTAGGCTCCGGGTGCCCACAGAGATAACTGCATGGTAACATACCTTGTATTGGCTTCCTTCCCCGTGTTGTCTCTCTTCCCCATTCCCTTACCAGTACTTCCTGTGATCACTTCCCAAGGAAATCATTTGTCCTAAAATCCTTGACTAAGGGTCTCCTTCTGAGGGAGCCCCAAACAAGACACTGGAGCCCCTGCTATTGTCTGTGGTTGAGGGCTGACACCACTGTAGAGGCCAGCAGCTGTCTTGCCAGCTGGAGGGGCAAAGGATGGAGCCAACATGGGGGAGAGCAGAACCGGGAGATGGCAGGTGATATGATTTGACAATGCTCTGCTGCAAGGATCATGCACCACAGTTCGGACACTTTCTAGACTTCCCCGTGAGCACTCTCTGTGCACCTATGTTTTTTCTCCTGCAGCCGGCCATCTCTTCTCTTCTCTCCACTTTCTCCAAAAATGCTATTTTCCGGAACTATTCACTGCTTTCTCTCTCTCAGCTTCTGAGCCCCACTCCACAAAACTGGTCTCCTGGGATTTACCATTCAGGAAGTTGTTTGCATGTGGGTAGGGACTTGTAAAGAAAAAAGTAAAAAGGGGTGTGACTATGTTGGTATGATGGGATGTGGGGTGGGGAGTGTGGTATGTGCATATTTGTGTTTGTACTTCTTGGCACAAACCATAGGTTCATGATCATTGGTACAGCCTTGTCTACTGGGAACTCACATGGGAACCCAAAAGAAATGACTGGAGGCCTTCTGCCTTCTGTCATCTCTTTCCACCTCTCAGGAACCTCGTATCTCTCTCATCTCTGCTGTTCTTACATCTCTGTTCTTTCTCTTCCTCTCTGCCTCCTTCCTCTGCTTCAACATGGCCCAAGGTGATCACCAGTAGGCATAACCCAACTCCAGCTCAAGTTCTGCACAGAGAATCTGATAGGTTCTGCTCAACTGCCAATAGATGAGCTTTCTTGGGCCAGGCCCTATCCTTTGTACAATCAGCTTTGGACTTAGTGTTGAGGGTGGGGCCCTGGGCAGGATGGCCAGTGAAATATCCTGGATGGCTCCTCCCATCACAGATGCCTGCTCCCAGAGCTGCAGGACAGTGTCTGGGAGGCAGGATGATGACAACGGTGACTGAACACTTACTTTAAACCAGGTGTGGGACACACATTGCAGATGTTACGTGTACAGATCTTAAGTGTATAGCTCAATACTTGTATTACTTTTAATTCCCATAGCAAACCCACCATATGGACAAGATTATTATTACCCCCAATGTACGGACATGGAAACTGAGGCATGGCCACTGAAAGCATAACCAGCACTGTATTCTACCCCTGTCACCAAGTCACCTCCAGGGACAGGCATAACCCACTGTGTTCCCAGGCAGCGACAGGGAGACAAACCAGGTGATGTTAACTTCCCCAGTGCATAGGGTGCCAGGTGGAAGCCTGCCAGCCTGGCTCTCCCCTTTTGGCCATCCTTATTCTCCCCCTGGCCTCCCCCTCCTGGCCGCTTGGTACCTTCCTCTCTTTTCCCGGGCAACCCAGCCGCAGCTGGAGGCAGCCCCTGGGAGCCACCAAGCGGCTTTATGATGTGCAGATGGTGTTTCCGCGGAGCCCCTCGCTTTTCATGTCGGTGGCCTCTGGGAGCTGGGCCAGCCCAGATGTCCCTGATCGTGAGAAAGCCTCCCCTGGCAAGGCTGGTGATGCCAGTGACGGGGCCTCTGGCCAGTTCTGGTGTGGGTTGTCTGGTGAGGAGCTTGGCGGGATGCTCGTGAGGCGGATGCCTCTGTCATTTGTGTCCAGCCCTGCGAGTTCAAACGGTGCGTCTGCAGAGCCAGGAATATCCCTTCTGAGTCCACAGACAAATGGACAGAGACTTTGCACAGCCAGCTTTTCAAAAGGACCCTAGATTGATCTCTTTTTTCCCCCATACATGTTGTTTTATCTGACTCTCAAGCTATCTATGTGCACAGACTGCCTCTCCCATCAGAGGAGGTCCCCTCCTGTGATGGGAACAATCTCACCCCCATCAGTGATAAACTGGGCCAGGATCAGGAGGCATGTGTCTCCTCCATCAGACTAAGAGTTTGCAGTATTAGGGAAAATGGAACTCTGCTCTTTACTCTCCAAATGGGACTTCCCCAAATCAGGAAAATGTGACCCTGCCATCAGATTGGGAGTTTTCAAGGTTGAGATTGATGAGTCTGTCTCTTTCATTAGGCTGAAAACTCTCTAGGGATGAGGTGGGGGTCTCTTCCATCAGATCAGGAGCTCCCTGAGAGTGGAGATGTTGGCTCCTTTTCATCTCTCTCCTCCCAGAGTACTCAGACAAGGCTCAGAGGATGTCGAGAGCAGAAAAGAGTCCTGCTGACCATCCTAGGGGCAGGCAACTTTCAGCCTGGACTCGGAAGACCTGCCCTTGCCCAAACCACCTGGGGAGAGTGGGACCAGTGTCAGCCACAGCAGGTGCCAGAGAGACACAGGTGAGGAAGACTGTTGTGAGATGTATGGACCCTGGACAGAGTTTGTTTTGTGACCTGCTACATAACCCAACTTCTGGCTCAGGGCTTGGTTCCCAACAAGAGTTCAGTGATGACAAGTGAATAAATGAATGAACGAAGACCTGGTTCCTGTCCTTGAGAAACTCAACTCTTCTAAGGAAGAAATGAAGCCCACTTCTCTTGGGTGCCTCTATGTGTTGGACATAATTTTAGACTCTTTCACGTACATCACAGAATCTTCAAAACCAGCCTAGAGGAGGTTGCAGTGAGCTGAACTGGTGCCATTGCACTCAGCCTGGGTGACAAGAGCAAGACTGTTAAAAACAAACAAAAACCAGCCTAGAGAATAAATTTTATTTTTTCAACTTTATAGATAAAGAAACTGGGGCTTAGAGAGGCAAAGTGACCGGTCCAAAGTCTCATAGCTATTGAATAAGGGAACTGACATTTGAACAGAGGTCCTTCCACTTCCAGTGTGCGCTCTTCCTGGAAACATTATTATCATTTGATTTCAGAGCTACCCAAGACAGATATGGATGAAGTGGCACATGAGCTGGGAGTGGCATGTGAGAAGGAAGCTCAGAAAGGCTTCACAGGACTAACATCAGAGATGTGTTTTGAAGGATCAGTAGGAGTTCACCAGACTGAGAAGATGTGAAGGCATGGTTAGAAAAGGAGGGGCAAATTGTCTACCTGGAAGGTTCCCTGTAGGGGTTGGTGGGCAGGCTGCCCCCTCCCACGTGTGCCCTGTGGCACTGCCTCTCTGTGGAGCTGGACTTCCTCTCCCTTTTTGGGAGGACAACAGATGGAAGCCTCATCTCATGCTGGCACAGCCTCATCTCATGCTGGCACATTGCTGCCAAGAGGCCAGGAAATCTCTGTTGTGGGCCTCCTACCCTGGTGGCAGAGCCAACTGTGCTTCTGGAAGGAAAGAAAGGTGGGTCAGGATCAGCTGTGATGAGAAGTTTCCCCTTCGAGTCCTCTGCAGAAGATAGCATAGAGGAGGAGCCGAGACCCTGGTCTTGGATCTGGCCAGAGAAAGATGGGGTTGGGCAAGTTGTCTCCAAGGGCTGTGACCAGAGGCCCTCTCTCTCTGGCTTTGAAAGCAGCTGGAGACTTATTATATCCCCTGGGGGTGTGAACGTCCTTTAGAAATCTTTTCTGGGCCTGGTGTTTGAGGACAGGCAGGTATTATATTTTTCTGGGGTGGGAGGGCAGAACAGATTTTCCACAGATTCTTGGTTTTTGATCGATGGTTAGACTTTGTGAATTCATTATTTTGCTGAAACTGAGTAGAATGAAGTCCAGCTCTTATTGAGCTCATCATTAGAATCACAGGTTCAAGGAGGTCAGAAGGAACGAGCAGAGGCCCTCAAGGCCTGTGGCTTTTAAATTGTATGTGTGTTTTAATAAGCAGATACTTAAAAAAAGCCGGGAGATCTTATTCTGAAGCTCAGTGTGTGTAGCAGATAAAAGCAGAGCAGCTGTTTGCAGTGAAGTGGGGAACTTAAAGACCACCTACTCAGGCCAGGGGCAGGGCTCACGCCTGTAATCCCAACAATTTGGAAGGCCAAGGTGGGAGAGTCTCCTGAGCCCAGGAGTTCAAGACCAGCCTGGGCAACATAGCGAGACTTCATCTTTACAAAAAATTAAAATTTCTCTTGGTATGGTAGCATGTACCTGTAGTCCCAGCTACTTGGGAGGCTGAGATGGGAGGATTGCTTGAGCCTGAGAAGTTGACACTGCAGTAAGTTATGATTGCACCACTGCACTTTAGCCTGGGTGACAGAGCAAGACCCTGTCTCAAAAAAATAAAAGAAAAAAGAAAAAAGACTACTTGCTCAGCTTCTTTTATTTTTTACCAAAATTTTTTTTTTTATTTAAAAAGAATAGAGATGAGGTCTTGCTATGTTGCCTAGGCTATGTTACCCAGGCTGGTCTCAAATTCCTGGGCTCAAGTGATCCTCCTGCCTCGGGCTCCCAAAGTGCTGGGATTACAGGTGTGAACCACTGGCCCGGCCACTCAGCTTTTGACTCCACCTCTGTCCCTTTGGGGGTGTTCATGGAGCCCCAGTTCTCCCCAGCATGCCAGTATCTCTGGCCACCTCCTACCCTTGAATTCTACTGGGACTGAGTCCCTGAGAGGGGAATGATTTGCTTGCGGTTGCATCAGCAAGTGGTTATGTGGGATGGTATCCCCCAAATCCCTGCACTGAACTCAGTGTGGGAGGGTCTGTCCAGCTGCAGCACTGGCTCTGATGCCACCTCCTCCAGGTTTCCCGCCTAGGCCCGGGGTGCACTCAGGATCCAAGGCTTTGGGCTCCAGGCTTTGCCACCCAACAGGATAAGGGAAACTCCACCCATAGGTTAAGTCATGTCCCTTTTGCAGGAAGGCAAGCTGAGGCCCAGAGACGGCCATGTTCCAGGTTATGTTAACTCTGACCCATTAATGCAGAACTGGGCCAGAGCTGCCCAGGGGTTTGTGGCTCCAGGATTTTTGCTGGTCCAAGACTCAGTTGTCTGAGGGAGACCCTCCCCTGGGATCTGGCAAACGGCCATCTGCCCAGGCCTTGCCCAGCTGGGGGCTGTGAGAAGCAGGTTCTGATACTGAAGCTGCCAGGGCATTACTAACGGGCTGTCGGCTGCAATCAGGGCAGCAGCCTTTCATCTCCCGCCATCCCCTCCTGCTCAGGGCAGCCTTGCACCAGCTTCCTCTCCTGGCTCTGTCTGTCTGTCTGGGTCTGGGACCCCTCCGGAGCTGGGACCCAGGCAGGGGCTGGAGGGAGGAGGCCTCGCTGGAAACCGGTGCCGAGGCCTAGGCTCTGTGTCCAATTGTGGAGTTTCCCGGGGCCCTCAGTCCGTCCCTGGGCCCCCGCCAGGTGAGGCTGGGCCCCTCTGTGAGCCTCGGCCTGGAAAGCTCCATCCACTCCAGTCAGGCCCGCCTGAGATTACCTAGGTGTTCTGGTGACTTCTGAGGGCCTTGCATGAAAGATAACGCCCAAATCAACAAATCTGCCATTGTGGCTTTGAAGAGACTGTTTCAATCACTTTATTTTGTCTTTATGTCAGGTTTGCCAGATGGCTTGGGTCTTTCTGAGGTCCTGTACCGAGGGGGCGCAGAGAGAACTGGTGCAGCTTCAAAGCTCCTTTTTAATCTTTAGCAACATCACAGCGGCTGGGAAACTGCCTCGGCTCCCTCAAGTCTCTCCCACAAAAGAGGCGCGGCCGAGGCTCTAATGAAAGCCAGATAAAGGGATGGCTGGAATCAGAAACAGAGGGAAAAGAGCAGTCGTTAGTCTTTCTTGTAGCTGTTTCAAAAGAAATTCTAAGACAAATTATGGCTTTGGGTGTTTTTCTAAAAGGACTGCAGCAGGGAGAGGAGGTGGGGGAGGTGCTTTGACCCCTCAGCACCCTTCCCCTTGCATGAAAGGCAGAGGAGACTGAAAAAAGGCTGAAATACAACAATAAACTTTCTGCGTGTGCGCGTGGGGATGAAAGGCGCGCTGGCATAATTATGGGCGAGGGTGCGCGGGGGCGGGCGGGCGGCTTTACCTTGCCGCCAGCGCTATTAATGATGAGGCTCCCTCTTTTTCTTCTCTAGAAGGGGTGCCTTTGGTTTTCGGGAATGGGGTGGGGCACCGTGCACTGAGGCTGACATTTGGCACAGGCGGTGGGGATGCGATGCATTGCTCAGTGCATAGGTGCTTGGGAGCCACAGCGCCCTCGTGGCTGCCAAGGCCCTGTCATCGTGAGAAGGAGGCAGATGTACCCGTGTGTCATCCTGCCTCCCTCTCGCCCTCCTTTAAGGTCTCAAGGTCTGTCTCTTGGGCCCTGGGGAAGGTGGGGGGGGGGGCGTTCTGACCCCTAATTCTAGCCCCACGTGCTCTTTTAGGGGTCAGTCCTATTATAGGGAGAGTTAGAGGGGGTCCCACCTGTCCTCTTCCATGGCACACGCTGTCTTAAATCCACACTGTCAGCCCAAATGTCAGGCCCTACCAGTGCTGCTGAGATCTCATGGTGTGCCAGGCTATCCTTACCTCCTATCTCACCTTGGGCCATCTTAGTTTCCATGGATGTTGGTCAGCTACTTGGCAAGATCTTGTGGGCATGGGACAGCTAAGGTTTGATAGGCAGGCAGGCAAGAAGTGGGGAAGCTGGACAGCATTCAGGGGCTTCATGGGAGGGACAGGGTGGATAGCGTGGGAGTCCCTGAGTAGCACCCCTGGGAAGGCACCTCTGATTCTGAACGTGACGGCCCACAGAGTCACAAGGCCACTGTATTTGTCCATTTCATGCTGCTGATAAAGACATACCCTAGGCTAGGTAATTTTTAAAGAAAAAGAGTCTTAATGGACTCACAGTTCCATGTGGCTGGGGAGGCCTCACAATCATGGTGGAAGGTGAAAGGCACGTCTTACATGGCAGCAGACAAGAGAGAGAATGAAAGCCAAGTGAAAGGGGAGACCCCTTATAAAACCATCAGATCTCGTGAGACTTATTCATTACCACGAGAACAGTGTGGGGGAAACTGCCCCCATGATTCAGTTATCTCTCATGGGGTCCCTCCCACAACACATGTGAATTATGGGAGCTACAATTCAAGGTAAGATTTGGGTGGGGACACAGCCAAACCCTATCAGCCACAGAATGCCAGCCCTGGAAGGGCCCCTCGCTGTACAGATGGCAGATGAGGTCTCAGGAGGGAAGGACTTAACCAAGGTCACAGGGCTGGTTTAGGGACACAGTAAGATCTCAAGCCCATGTCCACTAAAGCAAGCAGATATTCTGAGAGAAGGTGGGTCCCATGTGATGTGGGTCAGAAGAGCATTGAGCTCCTGCGGGGAGGGATGGACAGGGTCAGGCGTGCTCCCCCTTGTTTTGGGGACCTCTCACTGTCCCCAGGATCTTTCACTGTCACCTGGACCTCTCATTTCTACTTTGCAGGGCTCAGTGGCTGCAGGCTTTGGCCTTTGGAGCTTTGGCCAAGAGATCAGGGGGATTCTGGGGCTTTCTGAGCATCAGGACCATCGTTTGGGGCGAGGCCAAGTGGAAGGTATTATGGATCCTTCCTTCCTTTTCTTTTTTATTTCTTTTATTCTTCTTTCTCTCTCTTTTCTTTCTTTCTTTTCTTTCCCTCTTTCTTTCTTTTCCTTTCTTTCTTTCTTTCTTTCTTTCTTTCTTTCTTTCTTTCTTTCTTTCTTTCTTTCTTTCTTTCTTTCTTTCCTTCCTTCCTTCCTTCCTTCCTTCCTTCCTTCTTTCTTTACTTCCTTCCTTCCTTCTCTCTCTCTTTTCTTTATTTTCCCTCCCTCCCTCCTTCCCTTTCTTCCTTCCTTCCTTCCTTTTCATATTAATAATAATGATAGTAATAATATGGGCCTAACCCTGAACCCCATGCCCTGCCCCATGGGCATCTGTACTCCCTCACTTTGCCCCGGAGCCTCTTTCCCTGCTTAGGAGACTTGAGGAGAATAGAAACTAAAGAAATGTATGCCCAAGTTGCTGCCCAACTTTTATTTGCTGGTTCTAAAAGGGTCCTCCTTGTCCCCCTCTTGCCCCCAGCCCCAGAGAGGAGAGAGTTACATGTGCTGACGGCGAGTGCTGCGGGAGGGCACATGAGGTGGGGGCCCCGTCTGTGTGTCTTCACGCTTTCTGCCTTTGCTCTCTCCCTGTGTGTCTCTCATGTTCTCTGTCTGTCTGTCTCTCCCCTCCTGCCCCTCCCCAGTGGTGTGCTGGCCTGGGGCTCTGGTTTCTATTCCTGGCACTGGGGCCTCTGTGGCCCCCCGCTTTGACGCTCCATCCCACTGCTGCACCTGTGACTGAGCCAGTAGCTTTGGTGGAGGGTTACCAGGTGAAGACCCTCAGGGTGGCTCGCTGGAGGGGAGGGGGTGGTGAGGTCGCGAGGGCTGGGCTGTCATATCGCTCCTCCTTCCTTGGGGCAAAGGGCAGAGCCTGGCAGAAGCTGCTTGCCAGGCCTCTGGGCTGCTTTTGTGAAGGAGAATTTGGGAAGATGAGTGGCTGTAACCAAGTGGGGAACAGGCTTCTCCCGCTCCTCTGCATGTCCAGATTATACCAGACACCACCAGGCAGATAGTATTGGGCAGCAGGGAGGGCACAGGCTGTGGGACTGGACACCTAGGGTTTGAATCCCAGCTCCTCAACTTCGTAGCCAGGAGACTCTGGGCAAGTGTCTTCCCTGTTTGTACCTCACTTTTTTCATCTGTAAAATGGGACTAATAATTGTATTTACCTCAAGGGATTGTCATGAGGAATAAATGAGTTAATACATGTAAAGTACTTAGAATCGTGCCTGGTATACCGTTGCTCAACAGATGTGAGTAACAACAATAAGAATAACTGCTGTTATTTCAATATGTATCTTTTCAGGCATCATTATCAGCAACAGCTAAGTTGATAATCCACTGTATGGATCAGAGCTCATGCTTGGGTGTTGGGAGGGTACTGGGGTAAATCTCTTCCTTGCTTTCTTTCATTCATTCATTTTTGTTTTTCTTTCTTTCTTTCCCTTTTTCGCTCTTTCTTTCTCTCTCTCTCTCTCCCCTTCCTTTCCCTTCCCTTCCCTTCTTTCCCCTCTCCTCCCCTCCCCTTGCTTTCCCTTCCCTTCCCTTCTTTCCCCTCCTCTCCCCTCCCCTCCCCTTCCTTCTCCTTTCTTTCTTGTCTTCTGGCAACAGACCCCTCTTTCCCAGGGGTGCCCAATCCATGTAGTTCTGAGGGTGGGGCTGAGCCTGCCATGCATGTGCTGCACAGATCTGACCAGTCAGAGAACTGCATTCCTTGGGCCACAGTGATTGGCTCAGGGACAATCATATGACACAAGGCAGCCAGAGTTCTCCCCAGAATTTTGCTGCCCTAGTGTTAGGGAAGACAGCTTTCCATCCTCTGAGATCCCAAGTTCTAAGGGTGTTGTAAGCTGGAGTCATTAGAAGCCCACCTTCTCCAGCTACATGAAGGAAGCTATCAACAGTAGAAGAAAATGAGGCCATTATGTCAAAAAAGGCAGAAATAAGACATGGGGTGGGGTTGGGGGGGCGGAGAGAGAGAGAGAGAGAGAGAAATGTGATACCTTAAGTCCAGCCATGCCTACAACTCTTGTACTGTATGTGCTTCTGACTGAGTGAATTACCTTTGCTTTTACAGAGATCCGAGTTTGGTTTCTTGCAATCAAGAGTCCTGATCAATACGGAAGCTGATTTGGTTACCAAGGGTGCCTGCTGTTGTGTTCACATCACCCTCACTCAGGGGCTCAGTCTCTTTCATAGATGAACTGCACCATGAGAAGAGGGCTGAGGACCAGGTGGTGAAGGGGCAGGAGTATTTGCCTTGGAGGATTGGAGCTGGTGTGGATTCAGCAGAAATGAGCCTTCCTTGGGGTAATAGCCATCCAGCTGGGCTTGATTTCAGGGACTTGGAGAAGTGGAGGTGGGAGTTGGTGAGCATTCCAGGAGAAGGGCACAGCATGAGGGAAAAGCTTTAGAGTGGAGGAAATGTAAGGTGTATTGAAAGAACAGCAGCTAGTCTTGATTAGCTGAATTGTCAGGCAAATGAGTGATGGAAAGCTGAAGATGGTGAGGCTGGAGAATTATGCTGGAGTCAGAGCATTGACTATAGGAGAGTCAGAGCATGGAGGTTTTGAGTTTCAGGTCTAGGATCTTGGATTTTGTGGCCTAGACAATAGGGAGCCATTCAAGTGTTTTTTTTTTTTTTTTTTTTTTTTTTTTTTTTTTTTTTTATGGAAGTTGAAAGATTCAGAGCTGTGTAGTGGATTGTTAAAATGGGGAGGTGAGGCTGGGCCTATAGTCCCAACACTTTTGAAGGCCGAGGCAGGAGGATTGCTTGAGGCCAGGAGTTTGAAACCAGCCTGAGTAACATAGCCAGACCCTGTCTCTACAAAAGAAAAATAAAAAAATTAGTTGGGCGTGGTGGCACGTGTCTGTAGTCCCAGATACTCAGGAGGCTGAGGTGGGAGGATTGCTTGAGCCCAGGACTCCAATGCTACAGTGAGCCGTGATTGTGCCATTGCACTCCAGCCTGGGCTACAGAGTGAGATCTTATCTGTAAAGAGACACTTACGGCAGGAAGTGAATCTGGACCTTCTAGGGCCCAAAGTGGCAGAATGAAGTCACATAGGCAAAAACAGAGTCAGAGATAGAGAAGTGAGACCAAGTCCTGAGGCCATGATTGGAGCCCCTGAATCAGACACACCCTGGCCATTTCAGGGACCTGGGACTATGAAATTGAATTGAGTTTTCTACAACCTGCACACAAGAGTCCTGAGAGTATGCAGCTGCAGCAACAAGTAAGCAACTGACTAGCTGTGTGTGTGCCTGTGTGCTCTCAGAGGAAAGGGAGGAGCAAAAAAGGAAGCAGTGGGCAGGTCCTGAGTACCTGAGAGGTTGGTGATACAACTAGCCATTATGGGAGAAGCCATTTTTGTGGGGAAGTGCAGAATCTGAAATATCGGCATGAACCAAAGGTGGCTGGCCATTTCTCCACCATCAGGAGAAAGAAGTGCATTCCAAGACATTTTGCTGAGGACTTGGCCAACTAGCAGAACCCATCCTGGGCCAGAGTTGGCTTCAGTCAGTGGAGCCTAGGCATAGAGCAGGACCAGACACTGGCTCTGAGGCCCATGGTTTACCGACTGTATTAGTCAGGGTTCCCTAGAGGGACGGAACTAGTAGGATAGATGTATATATGAAAGGGAGTTTATTAAGGAGTATTGACTCACACGATCACAAGGTGAAGTCCCACAGTAGGCCATCTGCAAGCTGAGGAGCAAGGAAGCCAGTCCAAGTCCCAAAACCTCAAAAATAGGGAAGCCGACAGGGCAGCCTTCAGTCTGTGGCTGAAGGCCCTAGAGCCCCTGGCGAACCACTGGTGTAAATTCAAGAGTCCAAAAGCTGAAGAACTTGGAGTCCAATGTTTGAGGGCAGGAAGCAACCAGCACGGGAGAGAGATGGCTGGAAGACTCAGCCAGTCTAGCCTTTCTACATTCTTCTGCTTGATTTTATTCTAGCCACACTGGCAGCTGATTAGACCCACCCAGATTGAGGGTGGGTCTGCCTCTCCCAATCCACTGATTCAAATGTTAATCTCCTTTGGCAACACCTTCACAGACACACCCAGGAACAAAACTTTTCATCCTTCAGTCTGATCAAGTTGACGCTCAATATTAACCATCACGCCGACTATTCATCAACCAGCATTGTGGCAATGTTCAGCAATGTTTTTCTTTCTGCTTTGTGCAGAGTTCTCTGGGAAGTTAAAGGAACTAGAAACTTTCTTCCTCATAGCTGACTGGTAAGGTGAGTTGAGGATTAAGCAGGCTGAGGAGCAGAGTTTATACCCTGCCTCTGCTATACTCTGTCTTGGTGCTCTTGGGCAAATTACTTAGTTGCTTGAAAGATGAATCAGAGATTACCAGGTGGAGGTGATTCAGGGAGCATTCAGGCAGGAGGACTGGCTAGTGGCTAAGGGAAGAGAAGCCCCAGGGGGTGGTGGGTGGGTCATGGGCTCTGATGTCAGTTGGATCTGGGTTCTCATACTGGTTCAATTGCATGCCCTTAAAACAAGTCCTTCAGCCTCTCTCTCTCAGCTTGCTCACCTAAAAAGTGGACCCAATGATCTCTATCTTGTAAGGTTGATATGAAGACTGCTGGAGTAACTTTCCTATAAAGTGCCTGGCACATAATTGATGTTGCATAAATGATTGATTTGGGCCAGGTATGGTGGCTCATGCCTGTGATCTCAGCACTTTGGGATATCGCTTAAGGCCAGAAGTTCGAGACCAGACCTGGGAACTTAGTGAGACCCCGTCTCAATTAAAAATATTTTAAAGAATGATTGTTTTGCCATTATAAGCCATCTGCAAGCTGAGGAGCAAGGAAGCCAGTCCGAGTCCCAAAACCTCAAAAGAAGGGAAGCCAACAGTGCAGCCTTCAGTCTGTGGCCGAAGGCCTGAGAACCCCTGGCAAACCGCTGGTATAGATACGAGAGTCCAAAAGCTGAAGAATTTGGAGTCCGATGTTTGAGGACAGGAAGCATTATTTTTTAGTGATTTATTCTGATTCCTCAAGGCACAAAGGCAATGGAGAAACATGAAGGTGGGTGTATTCATCTGTCTTTTTTCAGTTGCACATAAAGGAAACCCAAATCAAACTGGCTTTAGAAGAAACAAAAGGAAGTGGTTGACTCACGTAAGAGTCAAGTACAGAGGTATTAATGAATTTCAGGCATGGCTAGATCTAGGGGCTCAAATAATATCACCAGGATACTGCCTATCTCTCCATCATTTAACTCTGTTTTCTGTGGCATAGGCTCCTCTCAAGGGTGTGCTAGAACAAATTGTAAAACATTCAGGAGTTTTGGGCACCAGTTGGTCATTATTGGTAGCATGAAACTGGCCATGGTTGGAGTATTTGTATCATGGAAATTGGCAAATGTTATAAATAAGGGCTTTTTTTCTTTTTTTTTTTTTGGTGGGAGGAGAGCTTGTTTACCAACACATGACTGCTCCATTCTCCAAAAGTCTCTTACCCTGCCGTGGGAAGAAGGCAGCCCGCAGCTACTGGCTGACATCCCACCACCTAGGCTACCACAGTGGAAAGTGAGTATCTCTTTCCCAGAAGTTCCAGGAAATGTCCCAGAGTTGAGTCTCATTGGCCTGGCTTGGATCTCATGCCCATTCGTGACATAGCAACTGAGGCCAGGGTGTGGAGTGTACTGACTGGCTTGTGTCCCTTCTGGAACTGTGAGATGGGGTCAGCTCCACCTGAACCGCGTGGAGTGAGAGTGGTTATAGATGGTTCCCTTTACTGTAACAAGCAACCACAGACCCTGGTGGCACACAAAACAGGAAGTGTTTATTGTTCACACATCTACAGGTTGGCTGGAGGCTCTGCTCCGGGTTGGGCTTGTCTGGGGTAGTTAGTGGGGACAGCTCTGCTCTTCTCTCTCCTTCTCCTTCTGGGACCAGCTGACCAACCCAGATTGTTCACCTTCTGGTGACAGCAGAGTCATAAGACAGCAAGAAGGAAGAGTGATGTACTTGCAAGGCCTAGGGATAGACTAGGCACACCGTTACTTCCCCCTCATTCCGTTGACCAAAGCAAGTTAGAAGACTGAGCTTGGGATATAAACTTTGCTTCATCTTCTCCTTGTTTTTTTTTGTTTTTGTTTTTTTTTTTTTGAGGTGGAGTGTCGCTCTGTTGCCGAGGTTGTAGCGCAGTGGCGCGATCTTGGCTCACTGCAACCTCTGCCTCCCAGGTTCAAGGGATTCTCCTGCCTCAGCCTCCCTGCTAGCTGGGATTATGGGATTACAGGGCCCTGCCACTACACCCAGCTAATTTATTTTTTCTTTTTAGTAGAAACAGGGTTTCGTCATGTTGGTCAGGCTGGTCTCAAACTCCTGACCTCAAGTGATCCATCTGCGTCGCCTCCCAAAGTGCTGGGATTACAGGCATGAGCCACTGTGCCCAGCCAAATTTTGCTTCTTTAGTGAGATAGACTGTAAAGTCAGATGGTGGAGGGAACAGATGTGGAGACGGGAGAAAAATTGCAAATATTGCAACTTACCACCTTCCTTAAGGAAGATCAGGGCACTGCCAAAAGTAGAGAGGGCTGGAGGATAGGGGGATATAAGCCACAGATGTGCCCTGAGGGTATTAGGAAGGGTGGGGGGACTCTGATGTGGCTGTGGCCTGGGTGTGGGAGGGATAAGGGTAAGAGGGAAGGCCAAAAGGAGTGTAAGGTAAGGATGAGCCTGGGCCCCGGGACACCACCCTCGTGGGCTGGGTGACTGCACCTCATCTCCAGGCTCAGGGGAGCTGTCTTAACTTTTTCTTTCTTTTTCTTTTGTTTTCTTTTTTCTTTTGTTTCTTTTCTTTTCTCCTTCCTTTCTTTCCTTCCTTCTCTTTCTTTCTTTCTTTCTTTCTTTTCTTTCTTTCTTTTTTTTTTTTTTTTTTTGTGCGTGTGACAGGGTTTCACTCTATGTCCAGGCTGGAGTGTAGTGCAGTGGCACGATCATGGCTCACTGCAGCCTTGAACTCCTTGGGCTCAAGGGGTTCTCCTGCTTCAGCCTCTCAAGTAGCTAGGACTACAGGCACATGCCACCACACCCAGCAAATTTTTTAAAACATTTTTTTTTGTAGAGATGGAATATTGCTATATTGCCCAGGCTGGTCTGGAACTCCTGGGCTCAAGCGATCCACCCACCTCGGCCTCTCAAAGTTCAAGAGACAGCATGCCCAGCCTATCTTAACTTTTGTTTCCCCAGATCCAGACCTTGAAGCAAGGATTTGCGTGTAAGTTAATTGATTTGGAAGGTGATGCCAGGAGACCCTGATACAGAAGTAGGAAAATAAGCAGTGTTGTGCTGGCAAACTGGCTCTCTGAAAAAAAAAAAAAAATCCATTATTTGTAGTGTGTGCCCATTTTCATGGTGAGAATGTTCCCACTATGGTTGATTTCAAGCTACTAGTGTGATGTAGCTGAAAGAGGCCTTGGGGAGAGATGGGTGGAATTGGCTCTCGTGAGCTGGTCTGAGCCATTTTTCAGCACACCACTGCAGGTGACGGGGATGGCCAGGAAGGCAGCCAGTAAAAGGTGCATAATCAAGCCAGCCACCTCGTGAGCAGCTGTGGAGCTTCCCACCACTGGGGAGTGGCGGGAGGTAGTATAGAACTTATGCCCTGTGTTAGCCCATTTGGCAGTGAGGGGCCTGGGGAACGTATGCACTGCCTCTCCATCTGACACTGGTTGAAGCTGTTTCCCCAGGGTTGGCAATTCAATGCACTTCTGGCCAGGGCTCTGGTGGACAGAGAAAGAGACACAGGGGCTGGAAGTTGCAAGTTGGGCCAGCATGTGTGGAAATGGTAAGGTCTGTGACAGGAGCCATTCGAGTGTCGCCAGCAGAGTGAGGACTTCCTGCTGAATCCCTTAGAGCTGCCTGCAACAGGCCAGCTTTCCTGGTCCCCTCACCAGCTCCCAGGCGCCATTCTCCCATAGCATACTATGCCGCCATTGAGAAAAACATTACCTGCCTCCCTCAAAGAAGAAACGAAATGAGGCAAACATCTTTGACATTTTTGGTGATATCATTTTGTTTTGTTTTATGGTTTTTTTTTTTTTTTTGTAGAGACAGGGGTCTTGCTGTGTTGCTCAGGCTGGTCTTGAACTTCCAGCCTTGAGCAATCCTCCTGCCTTGGCCTCCCAAAGCACTGGGATTACAGGCGTGAGTCACCATGGTCGGCAGTGACAACATTTGATTGATGTTTTCTGAATGTAGAGGCGATTCTCTGGAATATTTTCAGATTTGTCAATTCCCTGGTCTTCTGTCTAGCCTTTGTAGGGTGGGAATGAGAGTCATATTATGTTTATTTTATTTCTTGCTTTTTCTCAGGCCCTCTGATGTTTTCTTCTTGGAGCTGGGCTTTACAGAAATAAATTTCTACAGAGTCTGGAGAAAATGCTCTTAAAAAAAATAGCTGAAATCTCCATTCCTCCATTGAAAACCCACTCATTTTGGTGGTGTGCTGCACAGAGCAAACTCTGGGGGTGTCCTGCCCAGATGACTTTGCTACTCACAGGTCCCACGTCTGGCTTCTTACTGCAAAGAACTGCAGCTACCTGAGGTCATTCTGAAGTATCAGGAGGGTGACAAGCCCCACACAGGCAGGCCCATAGCACTGGGGAGCAGGGCACCCTTTTGGATGGCCATCAGGGGAGGGTGAGCCCATGCCTCATCTTTATCACCCCTCAAGTGGGTTACCTCTCAGGGGTGGCCCAGAGACCGGTTGGGATTGAACCATTTTGCGAACAGCTGTAAACTGCCCCTTCCTCTGGCCTGTGTTAGCTTCGTTCCCCTCCCATATCCTTCACCACTCACCTGCTGGTGCCTCCTAGGACCAGTTCCCTAATCCGCTGCTTGTCCTCACATCCTTGTGTGAGGGCCCGCTTCTGGGGAACCCAACCTGGGACATGGGGTGTCAGGCCTCCTTGGCTTCTGAGTGAGATTAATCTGACCGGGTTGAAGCCACATCTGGTGGTGCTTGTTGTTTTCCCTCAGGGCTTGGCACAGCATGAGGGACACATCAGGGTTCCAACATGTGGTTGATGAATCAAAGAACGTGAACATTTAAATATAAGGAAGCAGGGCTGAAAGCTGACGGGGAGACAGGGATGGCTGGGTCTGCAGGTGCCGTGTCCTCCCAGGTCTGCACATCCAGCCTCCTCTCTCCTGAGCCCCAGACCTGTGCATTCAACCAGATGTCTTCACCTGGGTCCTCAAGCTCAATGCAACTTGTCATCCCTCCCCACCCCCTCCATAGGCAACCTGCCTCCTCTCCTGTGTGGCTGGTCTCAGGCAATGAAGGCAGGCACGGGCTTTAACTCCGCTTGCCCTCAGCCACGCAGTTCTTGTTTCATCACCGTGTGCATCTTTCTCGACGCTCTCCACTGTGTCCAGCTCCCCTGGCACCTCTCTGGCCCCTGCCAGCCTCATCTCTCACCTCCAGTCTTGCCTCCCTGCAATCCCTCCTGTGGCCCCGAGTGAACTTTCTGAAGAGGCCTTGACCGCGTGGCTTGCTGCTGAAAATCCTTGGCTGTGGCTCCCCACTGCTGTAAAGAGAAAATCCAAACTCCTTGTGATGGCCTAGCAAGGCCCTGCAGGAATTGCTTCCTGCCAGACCTCCAGCCCCTATGAGTTCTGTTCTCCTTAACACCCTCCCCACACCTGCAGAGCCCAGCTGCTTTCAGTTCCTTGAACCTACACTCTCTCACCTCCAGGCCTCCGTGTATGCTGTTCTCTCTGCCCCAACACTCTTCCCTCCCCTCCTTCCCAGGCCAACAACCCCATGGAGCGGATGCTTCTGAATCCCCTGTCTGGGTTACAAAAGC
This sequence comes from Pongo pygmaeus, assembly GCF_028885625.2. Lineage (NCBI taxonomy): Eukaryota > Metazoa > Chordata > Mammalia > Primates > Hominidae > Pongo > Pongo pygmaeus. The sequence continues at coordinate 47,479,858 of NC_072391.2, forward strand.
CTGCTTGTAACCTTGTGCTTTCCCTGTGGCTACTCGGATGCCCCTGAATTATGACCTGTTATTTAAACCCATGTGTCTCCTGAGAAAAATAAACTCTCCTAGAGCAGGGCTGATTTGTTTGCAGTTGTACCCCTGGCATTCAGCACCATGCCTGCATTGCAGTTGCATAGTAAATGCCTGGTGGGTGAATTAGGGAGTGAAAGGAAGGCTGCTCCCCAGCCCACCTGGGAGGAGTGGATCTGGAGACCTGGGCTTCTATCTAGCTCTCCCAGATGAGATGAGATGGAGCTGTGGCTTGGATGCCTTTGTGGCCCCACGACATCATATTCAGGTCCTTAACGGTAAGAGAGGGGAGAGAGACATGGCGAGAAGGAGGGAGGAAGGAGAAGAAAGTAAGCCCTAATCCGTGGCCCAGAAGAAATGAACATCTCCACGTTTCCCACATCTCATCTAAGTAGGTCACACGGAAGAACTCAGAGTCCCTGTCAAAGTTTCAGGCAAAAACAATAACTTGGTTTTGACCTTGCTCTCTTCAAAAAGCAAGTTGCTGCTGAGCTGCAACATCAAAAAGAATAAATAATTGTTTTTCTTTTTTGTTGTTATGATATGGATCATCTGAGCGGTTAGTGGTAAGCAAGCCACTTTGATTGCACTCTGGCTCCCCAGCGCTCCAGCCTCTCTTTATGTCAGCAGGCTCCTGTTTCCACCCCAGGATAGCAGAATCCCTTGATTAAATTCATATTTGTTTTAATCTTTCCCTGTGTCTGATCTTGAGCTCAAAGATGGTCAGGAAAAAAAGCCGGCTGCCCCGCTGCGGCCACGGGGAGGGCCCGTGTCAGGCCCCACACTGATTGTTCTGTCCGGTGTGATAAGGCTGCCAGCCCGTGGTGCCCTGGCATGCCTGCTGCTGTGCCAGCCCCAGTCCTCACACCACCAGCGGCTGCTGGACAGCTTACAGAGCTGCTGGGCTGCAGGAGAACACGAGGAGGCCCAGCGATGCGGCAGCCGTCTGCGCTGGCCATAGCCTCCTGTGTTGACCTGGGAGTGCTGGAATTCTCTTGAACATTTTTAAAGTGGAGAAAATTATGACTCTTAGGTGGAATGAAGTTTATCACTTTGCTTAGTTCAGAGTGGGTCCCTATCATTTGCTTGTGATTTATATGCCCCCAATTCTTTCATTCTCCCAGCACGGAGGCAACTGTCTAGTGTGTTTGGTAAATGTTCTTAAATACGTCATGCTGCTTTATATGTAGATGTGTGTTTCTTTTCTTCGTTGTGGCATAGGGCACATAACCTAAAATTTACCTTTTTTTTTTTTTCCTTCTTTTGAGGCAGGGTCTTACTCTATTGCCCAGGTTGGAGTGCAGTGATGCAATCATAGCTCACTGTAACCTTCCACTCCTGGGCTCAAGTGATCCTCCTACCTCAGCCTCCCAAGTAGCTGGAATTACAGGTGCATGGCACCATGGCTGGCTAATTAAAAAAATTTTTTTTTGTACAAATAGGGTCTTGCTATGTTGCCCACGTTGGTCTTGATCATCTGGTCTCCAGCAATCCTCAAGGTGCTTTTTGTGTGTAGATAGTTGTAAAATTTGGGAGGCCTTGGCCTCCCAAAGTGCTGGGATTATAGGTGGGAGCCACTGCACCAAACATGATCTTTTCAATGAGTGTGTTTTTTTTTTTTTTTTTTTACCATACAGAAAGGTATTGTGTTCTGTACACCATGGGAGTCAAGAGCACAGGTTCTAGGCCGGGCGCGGTGGTTCATGCCTGTAATTCCAGCACTCTGGGAGGCTGAGGTGGGCGGATCACCAGGTCAAGAGATCGAGACCATCCTGGCCAACATGGTGAAACCCTGTCTCTACCAAAAATACAAAAATTAGCTGGGCGTGGTGGCGGGCACCTGTAGTCCCAGCTACTTGGGAGGCTGAGGCAGGAGAATCGCTTGAACCCGGGAGGTGGAGGTTGCAGTGAGCCGAGATTGCGCCACTGCACTCCAGCCTTGCAACAGAGTGAGACTCCGTCTCAAAAAAAAAAAAAAAAAAAAAAAAGAGCACAGGTTCTAGACTCCACTGACCCAGTTCAAAACCCAAGCTCTGCCACTTGCAGGCTGGCAGTTACTTAGCCTTGATGCCTCAGTTTCTCCAACTGTCATGTGGGATGGTAATTGTTCCCACTTCAAAGAGATGGCCAGAGGATTAAGTGAGTTAATATTTTAAAAGCACCCAGAACACTACTTGGCATAAAGTAAATGCTCAAAAAATATTAGCTATGTTTATTATTCTATTTCTCACTTGTTATTTTCTCTTACTCAGCTCATTGTTTTTATTTTAACTCTTAATTTTCATTTTTTTATTTTTTATTTTGAGATAGAGTCTTGCTCTGTTGCCCAGGCTGGAGTCCAGTGGTGCAATCACAGCTCACTACAGCCTGGAACTCCCTGGCTCAAGCAATTCTCCCCCATCAGCCTCCCAAATAGCTGGGACTATAGGCGCATACTATTACACCCACATAATTTTTGCATTTTTTGTAGAGACACGGTTCACTATGTTGCCCAGGCTGGTCTCAAACTCCTGGCCTTAAGCTATCCTCCCCTCTTGGCCTCCCAAAGTATTGAGATCACAGGCATGAGCCATACCTCCTGGCCAGCCCAGTGTTTTTGAGAACCACCCACGTTGTTGTATATGCATCTGATTCCTTACTTTTAACTGCATTCTATAGGGTGCATTGCCTACATTTTACTTATTGATTCCCCAGGGATGACACCTAATTGGCAGTGCATCAGTGGGCATCCCTTGCAGACCAGTAGGAGGATTTCTGCTCCCAGGAATGGCATCACTGGTTTAGGGACTGGCAAACTTTCTGTAAGGGGTGAGATGGTAAATATTTTCAGTGTCATGGGCTATACAGTTTCTGTTACCACTTTTCAACTCTGTTTTTGTTGCCCTAAGGCAGCCATAGACCATATGTAAATGAATGTGTGCGGCTATGTTCAAATAAAACTTTATTTATTATTATTATTATTATTATCATTTTTGAAACAGAGTTTCGCTCTGTTGCCCAGGCTGGAGGGCAGTGGTGCAATCTCAGCTCACTGCAACCTCCACCTCCTGGGTTCAAGTGTTTCTCATGCCTCAGCCTCCCAAGTAGCTGGGACTACAGGTGCATAATTTGCCCAAGAGCACCAAGAAAGAGTTTGATGAGTTTTTACAAAGTGAACATCTCCACGAAATCAGCACCCAGATAACAAATAGGACTTCTTTACTTCTGTATGCAAGTTCACAGAAAAAAAAATTAGAACTTCACCAGCATCCCAGAAACTTCTCTCATATTCCCTCCCAGATATCCCCACCTTCCCAAGGGCATCCACTCTCCTGGCTTCTAACAGCACAAATTAATTTTGCCTGGTTGTGAACCTGAGCTTTATATAACTGGAATCATCAGCACATACCCTTTTGTGTTGTGTTTCTTTTGCTCAATACCTTGTGAGATTCACCCGTGTTGATGGTTGGGTGTAGATTTAGTTTGCTTATTCTCACTGCTCAAGAAGTATTTCATGACACACCACCATTTATCATCTTGTTTTTTGAGATGGAGTCTTGCTCTGTTCCTTAGGCTGGAGTGCAGTGGAGCGATCTCAGCTCACTGCAACCTCCGCCTCCCGGGTTCAAGTGATTCTCGTGCTTCAGCTGCCCAAGTAGCTGGGATTACAGGCACGCACCACCACACCCAGCTAGGCTTTTTTTTTTTTTTTTTTTTTTTTTTTTTTGTAGTTTTAGTAGAGTCGGGGTTTCACCACGTTGGGCAGGCTGGTCTCGGACTCCTGACCTCAAGCAATCTGCCCGCCTCGGCCTCCCAAAGTGCTGGAACTACAGGTATGAGCCACCGTGCCTGGCCGCCATTTACCATTTTACCCTTGCTGGGCATCTGGGTAGTTTCCAGCCATCATGCATAATATGCTATGAACACTCTTATATATGTCTTTTGGTGACCACATGCGTGCATTTCTATTAGGTATATACCTAGGAATAGAATAGTTAGGTTCTTGAGGAATAAATGTTTAGCACTAGTTAAATGCCACCAAGCAAGTGACATTCCCATCCCAGTGCCTCAGAGTTCCATTTGCTCTGGATCCAATATTGCATTAGGGCTGACAACCAGCCATTGGGTTTTTAGGGATTCTGAATGTCCTTAAACTTCACCAGCCTGTGGGCTCAAATGAGGTCACTCTGACATGTCTAGTGGGCTTTCCCTGATTGGACAGCTCTACCCCCTCCTGTTTTCCTCCATGGAGCAATAGACACTAAAACAGTGCATTAGTCAATCACTATGACAGCATTTATTGAGTACTTGCTATATGCACGTGCAAGTCTAAGAATTAACTGATTTAATCCTTACAACAACACTTTGTGGTAGGTGCACTTATTCTTATGCCATTTTACGGATGAGGAAACCGAGACATAGAGGACAGAGGTAACTTGTTCAAGGGGACATAACCGTAGGTGGCCGTGCCAACAGGAAACCCCAGGAAGTCTGGCTTCGGAGCCACTCCGAAGCTCTGATGGCACACTGCCTTGTAGTTCAGTCTGCAAATGCCACAGCCTCTGGGCCACCATTTCCTCCTCCCAGGGTTCTCCATGAAAGCCCCACTCTCATGGTTCTGTGCAGGCAGCTACTCTCCATTTGTCATTGCCTCCTGGCTGCTATCTGGTGCTGCCCTGGGCCACCCTCCACTGGCCTTCCTTGGGCTGCCATCCCGTGAGCAGCTGCCATTGTTTCATAGGCAATGGGCCCAACTGTATCAGAGGATCCCACCATGGGCGGAGGGGTGGGGAGGGGTGGCTCTTATCACCATGGTGACTGGTGTGGGAGGGGCTTCACTAGGAGAGCCAGCAGGGCAAGAACTATCACTCCTCTCCCACCCTCAGACTCACCTGCCGGTGACCAAGTCAGGCTCACAACATCAGACGTTTCTTTCCTTTAGGAGGATTTAGATTTTAGAGGTCCTAATTCAGTCTGGGCTCTGGTTTCATACAATAGAATCTGGCAGTGGTAAACTTAAGCATATGGGGAATGGATCAGAAGAGTATGAAGTAACCCAGCAAAAGGCTGGCATCTTGCAAAGGTGGATGGAGCCAAGACTCTTCTGAGATTTCATAAGGTATGTTCCTTTAAAATAGGAAGGGCATTTGGATTCTGGAAAGAGAGGAGGGAGAAACAGAAAGATCACGCCTCTTTCCCTTAGGATTTGGTATCTGCCTCAACTCCCTCAGCCTGTTAAATAGGTGGAATATGCCTGAACTCAGATTCTGGCCTTCTTGTACAAAGGCCCCTTCCTAACCTCGTGTCAATCAGCTGGTACTGATAGGACTGGGAAGGTCGTTGCAGGCCCCATCTGGGCATAGCAAGGTATCCTTTGTATGTTGGAATCTTGAGTCATTTTTTTCGTAATAGTGGCTTTGCTGCCTGAAACAAAGAATAGCCAAATGAAGGGATCAGCAGTTTTCCAGCAATGATTTGTCCAAGTAAAATCATGGTACCATCCAACATTGAGAGGCATCTGCAGGGTGAGAGCTACAGCAACGCCTCTGACAAATGGAATGCTGAACTTGAGACATGATTTATGCAACTATTTCTCACCTCTTTATTCCACATTCCAATCTTAGGATAACATTTAAAATCTTAATGTTGTTTTCAGGAATAGCCAATAAAATAAATTGGCTCTGCTTTTGTCACTGCTGGAAGTTTTGTTTTTCTTTATGAAAACTCCTTAAATACAAAACAAATATGTAATGAAAATGTGAGAAACATAGCTAAATATGAAGTACCGGGTTTTAATGAATTTATAATTTAGAAATTCAAAAACAACTTAGATTGCAGGTAGTAGACTTGGCAGATTGCAAATTTGTTTTATCCTTGCAATAAGTTTCAGAAATTAAAAAAAAAATACCATTGGGTGCAAACAAAGTTATCAATGAACATGTTCATTTTGACCACATTCACTTTGGGGCATTTCACATAGCACCAGAGACATGTGAAGCCTTTGGGGCAGCCAAGATTGCCTGAAAATTATTTTGAAATTAAAAATTTTACTAACAAGTGCATTTTTTTTTTTTTTGAGACAGTGTCTTGCTCTGTCACGCATGCTGTGCAATGATGTGAACATGGCTCACTGCAGCCTTGACCTCTTGGGCTCAAGTGATCCTTTTGCCTCAACTTCCCTTGTAGCTGGAACCACAGGCATGCATTACCATGCCTGGCTAATTAAAAAATTTTTTTTTGTAGAGATGGGCTCTTACCATCTTGCCCAGGTTAAATGCATTTTTAAAAAGCATGTCATGTAAAAGCAGAGTTCACAGAAACCAAAAGCACCCCGAAATCCTGAAAACTGGCTAAAATAAAATAAGCTGTCGCCAACTATTCAACAGTAAAAAAATTGATTTATGAGATATTAAACAAAAAGGAAAGAAAAACCAGTGGCTAATTATGACCTATTTGACACTTTGACTGTTATTCCATCTGCCAATTCACCTGAAGCTGTTGATATTTATCAAACAGATGAAGAATGCTGGCTGGTCTTGGGTGGACTCAATGCCCGCACACATCTCCTGTCCCTCAACAATATCAGGTCTGCCCACTCACTCGCTTACCCACAGCTGATGTTCAACTTCCTGTTCTGGATCTCTGTGGAGATGAATGTCTTTGAATGTTTATCCTGCTTTTGCCCTAGGAAGTGCATTTGAGTGTGGCCAAATATCCCCAGTTGAGGAGGGAAAGTTTGTCTTTACAGAGCAATGCCAGCTAATAAATGAAGAAACCAGACAATCAGAAAATGACCAGTTTGCAACTATCAATGAACTAATTGGCTGGGGTCAGGATCATCAACGGATGTTGAAAGCATTAGGTGAAAAGTTGATAAGGAACTGGATTTTTGTACAATGTCAAGGTACCATCCCTACAGTCTACTTGCAAAAGGAAATAACGTCATTGTATATTGGCAAGATCTAATGGCTGCCACGTTACCCAGAAACCAAATCAAGTTTGGCATCAATTAATAGTGGAAACTCTATTGTTCCAGGCCTCCTGATGGGATGCCATCGTGAAGCACACAGCCTCACCTTTGAAGCTTGCTTACCAACGATGTTGAACGTGTTTCTCACCAACCGTTTAGTCCTAATTCTGGTTTATAAAAAATATAGAAGACAGAGGAACAAATTAAATGATACCACAAGGAAACAATGAGATAGACAAATATAGAAAGTGGCAATGAGATAGACAAATATAGAATGTGGAATAGTCCTTAAGATTAAAAGTCAATGTCATGGAGGAAAATATAAGACAAGATTAAGAGGATTGTTCTAGACTAAAGGAGATCTAAGAGACATAAATAAAAGCAAGCTGTGGTCTTTGGGCCCTAGTTTAAGCAGATATCAATAAAAGACATTTTTGGAGCAAATGGGGATATGAATATGGACTTATAATTAGATGATATTTGTGAATTGTGTTGATTTTGTTAGATGTGATAATGATATTGTGGAAAATATCCTTATTTTTTGGCAATGCATGCTAAGTATTACTGTTATGTTGTCTACAATTTACTTTCAAACTGTTCAGCAAAAAAATTTGAATTAAGCAAATATGTTAAATCTAGATGAAAGTTTACTCTTTTCCTATTCTATTCTATTTTTCAGTTTATTTCAAGCATGTCTTCAAAACCTTAAAAATAGAAGTATTCCAGTACATACGAAAACCTTTAAATTTCTAAATAGTCTGGTCATACATAGCAAATATATGGGGCTGATGACTGATTTGGGAAAAAAACAGGCTATGCTATAAAATGCTGAGTTTATGGCCCCCACAGCGACAGTAACCTGAGGGAGCTGTGGGTGGTGGAGTCTGGGTGTGGTGGGCCGTGGCTTTGCCACAGCTCATGAGACTCTCCATGCTGGTGGCCGGCAGCTCCTATGGGAGTCATTGCCGAGGTTTATGGTTGGGTTTACGAAATCCATTCAACACTTTGGCACTTGCACAAAAAATACATGTGTAAAGGTGAGTGTGCCCTTGGAAAATCTTTTTTTTTTTTTTTAAACAAACCAACAAACAAGGCCACCAGGCCTATAAAATCCAGGTGAAGTCTACACATCGTGTCTCACCTCTCCCCTAGCCTCCTGATTTTACTGTCACTTCCCCTGAGGTTGAGGCCAACCATGGCTTGCCATTAGATTCAGAAGCCGTGATTCTTGACCTTGGCTGCTAAGAAAGGCATGTGCGACCTGGAACAAATTACTTGCCTCCTGGTACATTGGATTTCTCATCAGAAAATTGAGATGACAAAATCTCTCTTCAAGGTTTTGGATTTTAGGTGAAATTCACATAACATAAGTATGTTAGGTGAAATTCACATAACATAACATTTTAAAGCAAACAATTCAGTAGCATTTCAAACATTCACAATGTTGTGCAATCATCACCACCATCCATCTGTGGAATCTTTGCATCTTCCCAAACGGAAACTCTGTATCCATTAAACAATGACTCCCTGTTTTCCTCTCAGTCTAGCCCCTGAAAAACCATCTTTCTGCTTTCCATTTCTATGGAATTACTTATCCTGGCTATTTCCTATAAATGGAATAATATAATATATGATCTTTTTGGTGTTTGGCTTCTGTCTCTTAACATAATGTTTTCAAGGTTCATCTACATTGTAGCATGTATGGGTTCTTAGTTCCTTTTTATGGCTGAACAACATTACTTGTATAATACCACAATTTGCTTATCCATTTGCTTGTTAATGGACATTTGGGTTGTTTCCACTCCTTGACTATTGTGAATAGCAGTGCTATGAACATGCATATATAAGTACTTTTTTGAATCCTTGATTTCAATTTTGGGTGTGTATCTAAGAATGTAATAGCTGTCATATGGTAATTCTACGTTTAACTTTTTGAAGAGCTGCCAAACTATTTTCCACAGTAACCAAAACATTTCACATTCCTGCCAGCAAAATTTGAGGGTTTCATATTCTCTACATCTTCACCAATACTTGTTATTTTCTATTTTTTTGAATGTAGCCATCCTAGTGGGTGTGAAGTGGTGTCTCATTGTGGTTTTGACTTCCACTGCCCTAAAAATTAATGATGTTGAACATCCTTTCATGTGATTATTGGCTATTTGAATATCTTTTTTTTTTTTTGAGACAGAGTCTCTCTCTGTCACCCAGGCTGGAGTGCAGTGGCACAATCTCAGCTCACTGCAACCTCTGCCTCCCTGGTTCAAACAATTCTCCTGCCTCAGCCTCCCAAGTAACTGGAACTACAGGTTCATGCCACCATGCCTGGCTACTTTTTGTATTTTTTAGTAGAGACAGGGTTTCACCATATTGGCCAGGCTGGTCTCGAACTCCTGACCTCATGATCTGCCCGCCTTGGCCTCCCAAAGTGCTGGGATTATACGCTTGAGCCACCACACCCAGCTTCATTTGCATATCTTCTTTGAAGAAATGTCTATTCAAGTTCTTTGCCCTTTTTTTGAATTAGGTTGTTTTCTTGTGTGTTGAGTTCTAGGCATTCTTTATATATTCTAGATACTAATCCCTTATCAGATATATGATTTGCAAGAATTTCCTTCAATTTTGTGTGTTGCCTTTTTACTCTCTCACTCTTTTTTTTTTTTTTTCTTTTTGAGACAGGGTCTTGTTCTGTCACTCAGGCTAGAGTACAATGGCGTGATCATGGCTCACTGCAGCCTCAATCTCCTGGGCTCAAGAGATCCTCCTGCCTCAGCCTCCTGAGTAGTTGGGACTACAGGCATGTGCCACCACACCCAGCTAATTTTTTTTTTTTTTTGTAGAGATGGGGTCTCACTATGTTGCCCAGGCTGGTCTTGAATTCTTGGGCTCAAGCAGTCTTTCCACCTCAGCCTCCCAAAGTGCTTGAGATTACAGGCATGAGCCACCACATCTGGCACCCTCTCTTGATAGTGTCTTTTGGTGCACAAAAGTTTTAAAAGTTGACAAAGTTCAATGTGTGTATTTTTGTTGTTGTTTCCTTTACTTTTGGTGTCTTTTCTAAGACTCTATTGGCAAATACAAGGTCGTGAGTATTTATCCCTGTGTTTACGATGGGGATTACAATTAACATCCTAAATATATAAAAACCTAGTTGGAATTAATTCCTACTTAGTTTCAATAGCATACAAAAACTCTGTTCCTATACACCTCAGTCCATTCCCTTTTAAAGTCATAAATTACATCTTTATACACTGTTTGTCTATCAATATAGAATTTTAATTATTGTTTTATGCATTTGTCTTATAAATAAGTTAGAAAACAAAAAGTCGAGTTAGAAACAAAAAATATAATTACACTGACTTTTATATTTATCTACGTAGTTATTTTTACCATAATTCCCAATTTCTTCATATGAATTTGAGTTACTGTCTAGCATCTTTTCAGCCAGAAAGGCTCCCTTTAGCATTTCTTGCAGGCCAAGTCTAGTAGTGACAAACTCTCTCAGCTTTTTTAAAATCTGGAAATGTTTTAATTTCTCCTTTTAAATTACTTTTGTTTGATTGACTTTGTTTATTTTGATTGTGGTAAAATATAGGTAACATAAAATTTACTGTTACGGCTGGCTGCGGTGGCTCACACCTGTAATCCCAGCACTTCGGGAGGCTGAGGCAGGTGGGTCACAAGGTCAGGAGTTCAAGACCAGCCTGGCCAACATGGTGAAACCCCATCTCTAGTAAAAATACAAAAATTAGCCAGGCTTGGTGGCACATGTCTGTAATCCCAGCTACTCAGGAGGCTGAGGCAGGAGAATCGCTTGACCCCGGGAGGCGGAGGTTGTGGTGAGCCAAGATCGCACCATTGCACTCCAGCCTGGGAGAAAGAGTGAAACTCTGTCTCAAAAAAAAATATATATATATATACGTTATCACTATTTTTAGGTTTACATTTCAGTGGCCTTAAGTATATTCACAATGTTGTGTAACCACCATTGAGTACTATCTATTTCCAGAACTTTTTAATCTTCCAAACATAAACTCCAAACCCATTAAGCAATAGCTCCCCATTCCTCCCCTCTTCCCCCTTCCTGTGCCCCCTGGTTCCTGATAACCTCTATTCTACCTTTTGTCTCTATAAATTTGATACTCTAGGTACCTCATATAAGTGAAATCATACAATATGTCCTTTGTTGTTTTTGTCTGGCTTATTTCACTTAGCACAATTTTCCAAGGTTCATTCAATTTTATAGTATGTATCAGAATTTCATTCCTTTTTAAGGATAAATAACATTCCATTATATGTATATATCACATTACGTTTATCCATTCATCTGATGATAGGCCTTTGGGTCATTTCCATCTTCTGGGTATTGAGAATAAGGCTGCTATGAACATTGGTGCAGAAGAATCTGTTTAAGTTCCTGATTTCTTATTTATTTAATTGATTAATGTATTTAAAATATTCTTTTCTTCTGAGTCAGCTTGCTAGGGAATGTGTCCCTGATTTCAATTCTTTTGGATGTATACCTAGAAGTGAAATTGCTGGATCATACAGTAATTCTATGTTTAATTTTTGAGGAGATGCCAGCCAAGCTGTTTCCCACAGCAGCTGCTTCATTTTACATCCCCATCAGCAACACACAAGGTGAATTTCTTCACCTCCTCACCAACCCTTTCCCTTCCTTTCCTTTCTTTTCCTTTCCTTTCCTTTCCTTTCCTTTCCTTTCCTTTCCTTTCCTTTCCTTTCCTTTCCATTCCTTTCCTTCCCCTTCCCCTTCCCCTTTCTCTCCCCTCCCTTCCCCTCTCCTCCCCTCTCCTTTCCTTTCTTTTTTTTCAAAGAAATGGTGTCTCCTTCTGTTGCCCAAGCTGGAGTGCAGTGGTGCAATCATAGCTCACTGTATTCTCGAACTCCTGGGCTCAAATGATTCTCCCACCTCAGCCTCCCTAGTAGCTGAGATTACAAGTGAGCACTACTGCATCTCTCTCTCTCTCTCTCTCTCTCTTGTTCTCTCACTCTCTCTCCTCACCCCTCCCTCTTCCTCTCTCTCTGTCTCTTTGTAAATAATAGCTCTCATAGTGGGCATAAAGTGGTATCTCATTATGGTTTTGATTTGTATTTCCCTAGTGACTAGTGATGTTCAGCCTCTTTTTATGTGTATATTGGTCATTTGCATATCTTCCTGGGAGAAATGTCAAGTTCTTTGCCTATGTTTCAATAGAGTTATTTGTTTTATTGTTGTTGAGTTGTAGGAGATTTAATATATTCTGGACATTAATCCTTTACCAGATATACAATTTGCAAATATTTTCTTTCATTTTGTGAGTTGTCTTTTCACTCTGTTATAGCTTTTAATTTTTATTTTCTTACCTGGAACATAGATGCAATCACTCTGTTATAGTGTCTTTGATGCACACAAGTTTTAATTTTGATGGAGTCCAATTTATCTATTTTTTCTTTTGTTGCCTGTACAGTTAGTGCCACATTTAATAAAACATTGCCAAAGTCAAGGTCACAAAGATTTTTCTTCTATATTTTCTATTAACAGTTTCATAGTTTAAGTTTTTATTTATTTATTTAGAGACAGGGTCTTGCTAGGTTGCCCAGGCAGGCCTTGAACTCTTGGGCTCAAGCATTCTTTCCACTGCAGCCTCTCAAGTGGCTGGGACTATAGGCAAATGCCACCACTCCCAGCTCAGCTTTTAAATTTAGGTCTTTGATCCATTTTGTTTATGGTACAAGGAAAGGGTCTAACCTAATTCTTTTGGATGTGGATATCTAGTTTTCCCAGTACCATCTGTTGAAGATGTTGTTCTTTCTCCATTGAATGGTCTTGCCACCCTTGTCATAAATCAATTAATCATATATGGGTTTATTTCTGGGCTGTTTACTCTAGTCTATGGATTGATATGTCTGTCCTTATGCTAGTACCACACTGCTTTGATTACTGTAGCTACAGGAAGTTATAAAATCAGAAAGAGTAAATCTTCCACCTTTGTTCTTTTTCAAGATCGTTTTGACTACTTGGGATCCCTTAAAATTCACATGAATTTAGTTTAGGCTTTTTTTTTTTCTGTTTCTGAAAAAAAAAACTACCATTGGGATTTTGATAGATTCAACACCATTGAATCCATACATTGCTTTGGGTAGTCTTGTCAACTTAACAATATTAAGTCTTCCAATCCATGAACACAGATATATTTCCATTTACTTAGGTCATCTTTATTCTTTCAGCAATATTTTGCAGTTTTCAGCGTATAAGTCTCTCACTTCCTTGGTTAAATTTATTCCTAAGTGTTTTATTATTTTAGATGCTGTTGTCAATGGACTTTTCAAATTAATTTCCTTTTTGAGTTGTTCATTACTAGTGTGTAAGAAACAACTGATTTTTGTGTGTTGATTTTATATCCTACAAGTTTACTGAATTTGTTTATTAGGTTAACTGTGTGTGTATGTGCGTGTGTGTGTGTGTTCTTCTTTAGGGTTTTCTACATAAAAGATCATATCATCTGTGAATAAACGAATTTTATTTCTTCCTTTCCAATGTGGATGCCTTTTAATTCTCTTTCTTGTCTAATTGGTCTGGATAGAACTTCTATTATTATGTTGCACAGAAATGATAAAAGCAGGCATTCTTGTCTTTTTCTGTTCTAAGGGGAAAAGCTTTCAGTCTTTCATCATTGAATATGATATCAGCTGTAGGTTTCTCAAATGTAGCCTCTTGTTGAGGTTCCTCATGTTGAGGAAGTTCTACTCTATTCTTAGCTTATTGAGTTGTTGATTAGCTTATTTATTATGAAAGGATATTGGATTCTGCAAACATTTTTCCTGCATCAATTGAGACGATGATAATTTTTCCTTCATTCTATTAATGTTATGTATTACACTGATAGATTTTCTTATGTTGAACCATCCTTGCATTCCAGAGATAAATCCCACTTAATTGTGACGTGTAATCCTTTTAATATGTTGCTGAATTTGGTTTCCTAGTATTTTGTTGAGAATTTTGCACCTGTATTCATAAGAGATATTGGTCTGTAGTTTTCCTTTCTTATACCCTTTTTGCCCAATTTTGGTATCAGAGTTAATACTGGCCTCATAAGTTATAAGGTGTTCCCTCCTCTTCAGTATATTGGAAGAATTTGAGACAGATTGATACTAACTCTTCTTTGAACATTTGGTAGAATTCACTAGTAAAGCCATCTGGTCCTGAGCTTTTCTTTGTTGGGAGGTTTTGATTGCTAGTTCAATCTCCTCACTTGTTATAGGTCTATCCAGATTTTCTATTTTTCCTTGTGTCAGTTTTGGTAGTTTATGTGTTTCTAGGATTTGTCTATTTCATCTAGATTATCAAATTTGCTGGCATACAGTTGTTCATAGTATTTTCTTAGAATCCCTTTTATTTCCATAAAATTGGTAGTAATGTCCTCATTTTCATTTTTAATTTTAGTTATTTGTGTCTTTCCTCTTCTTTTTGTTAGTCAGTATAGGTAAAGGTTTATCCATTTTGTTTATCTTTCAAAGAACCATCACTGAATAGTGTTAAGAGTGAAAGAAAAGAAAAAAACCCCAAAACTAAAGAACCAATGTTTTGTTTAGCTGATATTTCTCTATTGTTTTTCTATTCTCTCTGTAGTGTGTGTGTGTGTGTGTGTCTGTGTGTTCTGTCTTCAGTCTAATCTTTATTATTTCCTTCTTTCTGTTAGCTTAGGTCTAGTTTTTTCTTCTCATTCTAGTTTTTTAAGGTATACAATTGGTTATTGATTTGAGATCTTTCTTTTTAAAAAATGTATGCATTTACAGCTATAGGTTTCCCTCTTAGCACTGCTTTCACTGTATTCCATACATTTGGTTGGCTGTGTTATCATCTTCATTTTTGAAAAAATATTTTCTAATTTTCTTTGTGGTTTATTCTTTGCTCCATTGCTTGTTTAAGATTTGTTGTTTAATTTTCACATATTTGTGAATTTTCCTGTTTTCCTTTTACTATTAATTTCTAGTTTTATTCCATTGTAATTGGAAAATATACTTTGTATAATTTCAACTAAAAATTTTTCATAAGACTGTTTTGTACCCTAACATATGATCTATCATAGAGAATGTTCCATGTGTACCTAGAAGAAAGTGTAATTTGATGCTGTTGGGTAGAATGTTCTGTATATGTCTTTTAGGTCTAATTGGTTTATAGTGTTATTTATATCTTCTGCTTTCTTACTGATGTTCTATCTTATTGTTCTTTATTATTAAAAGTGAGGTATTGAAGGTTTCAATTATTGTAGTACTATTTCTCTCTTTAATTCTTGTTTTTAAAATTTTTCTGCTTTCCCATGCTTCCTAGAGATATTTGTCTCTTCAGTTCTGTCAAGTTTTGCTTCATCTGTCTTAGGTCTCTGTTGTTAGGTTTATACAGGTTTACAATTGTTGTATATTCTTGCCAAATTAAACCTTTTATCAATATATACTCACCTTTCATGTCTCTTGTTGAGCTTTTTTCAGTAAAAGGTTGTTTTGCCTGACAATAATATAGCCACCTGGCTATCTTTTGGTTACTATTTGCATAGAATATCTTTCTCTATCCTTCTAATTTCAATCTCTTTGTTTTGTTATATCTAAAGTGAGTCTTATGTAAACAGCATTTAGATGGATCATGTTTCTCTTTTATTCAGTCTGCCAAGCTCTGCCTTTTAATAGGAGAGTAATTTACATTTAATGTGATTACTGATAAAAGGGGGTTTACTTCTACTATTTTTCTTTTTTTTCTATATATATATATATTTTTTGTTCCTCTATTTCTCCCTTACTGCTTTTTTTGGTATTTAGTTGATTTTTTTTAGTGTACCATTTTGGTTCCTTTCTTTCCTTTTCTGTGAATTTTTTTTTTTTTTTTTTTTTTTTTTTTAAATTTCTGAAGTATTTATTGATCATTCTTGGGTGTTTCTCGGAGAGGGGGATATGGCAGGGTCATAGGATAATAGTGGAGAGAAGGTCAGGAGATAAACACATGAACAAAGGTCTCTGGTTTTCCTAGGCAGAGGACCCTGCGGCCTTCTGCAGTGTTTGTGCCCCTGAGTACTTGAGATTAGGGAGTGGTGATGACTCTTAAAGAGCATGCTGCCTTCAAGCATCTGTTTAACAAAGCACATCTTGCACCACCCTTAATCCATTTAACCCTGAGTTGACACAGCACATGTTTCAGAGAGCAGGGGGCTGGGGGAAAGGCCATACATAGATCAACAGCATCCCAAGGCAGAAGAATTTCTCCTAGTCAGAACAAAATGGAGTCTCCTATGCCCACCCCTTTCTACACAGACACAGCAACAATCTGATCTCTCCTTCCTTTCCCCACACTTCCTCCCCTTCTCTTCAACAAAACCGCCATCTCCTCATGGCCGGCTCCCGATGGTCGCTGTCTCTTCGGAGCTGTTGGGTACACCTCCCAGACAGGGCAGCCGGGCAGAGGCGCTCCTCACCTCCCAGACAGGGCGGCTGGGCAGAGGCGCCCCTCGCTTCCCAGACGGGGCCGCCCGGGCAGAGGCGCTCCTCTCCTCCCAGACGGGGCGGCCGGGCAGAGGCGCTCCTCACTTCCCCGACGGGGCCGCCCGGGCAGAGGCGCTCCTCGCTTCCCAGACGGGGCCGCCCGGGCAGAGGCGCTCCTCAGTTCCTCCCAGACTGGGTGGCAGCCGGGCAGAGGCGCTCCTCACCTCCCAGACGGGGCGGCCGGGCAGAGGCGCTCCTCCCTTCCCCGACGGGGCGGCCGAGCAGAGGTGCTCCTCACTTCCCAGAGGGGGCGGCCGAGCAGAGGCGCTCCTCACTTCCCAGAGGGGGCGGCCGGGCAGAGGCGCTCCTCACTTCCCAGACGGGGCGGCCGGGCAGAGACGCTCCTCACTTCCTCCCAGATGGGGTGGCGGCCAGGCAGAGGCGCTCCTCACCTCCCAGACAGGGCGGCCAGGCAGAGGCGCTCCTCACCTCCTAGACGGGGCGACCAGGCAGAGGCGCTCCTCACTTCCCAGACGGTGTGGCGGCCGGGCAGAGGTGCTCCTCCCTTCCCAGATGGGGCAGCCAGGCAGAGGCGCTCCTCACTTCCCAGACGGTGTGGCGGCCGGGCAGAGGTGCTCCTCCCTTCCCAGATGGGGCAGCCAGGCAGAGGCGCTCCTCACTTCCCAGACGGTGTGGCGGCCGGGCAGAGGTGCTCCTCCCTTCCCAGATGGGGCAGCCAGGCAGAGGCGCTCCTCACTTCCTCCCAGACGGGGTGGCGGCCAGGCAGAGGCGCTCCTCACTTCCCAGAGGGGGCGGCCGGGCAGAGGTGCTCCTCACTTCCTCCCAGACGGGGTGGCAGCCGGGCAGAGGCACTCCTCACCTCCCAGACGGGGCGGCCGGGCAGAGGTGCTCCTCATCTCCCAGACGGGGCGGCCGGGCAGAGGTGCTCCTCATCTCCCAGACGGGGCAGCCGGGCAGAGGTGCTCCTCACTTCCTCCCAGACGGGGTGACGGCCGGGCAGAGGCACTCCTCACCTCCCAGACGGGGCGGCCGGGCAGAGGTGCTCCTCACCTCCCAGACGGAGTGGTCAGGCAGAGGCGCTCCTCACTTCCCATATGGGGTGGCGGCCGGGCAGAGGCGCTCCTCACTTCCCAGATGGGGCAGCCGGGCAGAGGTGCTCCTCACTTCCTCCCAGACGGGGTGGCAGCCGGGCAGAGGCGCTCCTCACCTCCCAGACGGGGTGGCCGGGCAGAGGCGCTCCTCCCTTCCCAGACGGAGTGGCCAGGCAGAGGCGCTCCTCACCTCCCAGAGTGGGCGGCCGGGCAGAGGCGCTCCTCACTTCCCAGAGTGGGCGGCCGGGCAGAGGCGCTCCTCACTTCCCAGAGTGGGCGGCCGGGCAGAGGCGCTCCTCACTTCCCATAGGGGGTGGCAGCCGGGCAGAGGCGCTCCTCACTTCCCAGATGGGGCAGCTGGGCAGAGGTGCTCCTCACTTCCTCCCAGACGGGGTGGCGGCCAGGCAGAGGCACTCCTCACTTCCTCCCAGACGGGGTGGCGGCCAGGCAGAGGCGCTCCTCACCTCCCAGACGGGGCGGCCGGGCAGAGGCACTCCTCACCTCCCAGAGTGGGCGGCCGGGCAGAGGCGCTCCTCACTTCCCAGAGTGGGCGGCCGGGCAGAGGCGCTCCTCACTTCCCAGAGTGGGCGGCCGGGCAGAGGCGCTCCTCACTTCCCAGAGTGGGCGGCCGGGCAGAGGCGCTCCTCACTTCCCAGAGTGGGCGGCCGGGCAGAGGCGCTCCTCACTTCCCATAGGGGGTGGCAGCCGGGCAGAGGCGCTCCTCACTTCCCAGATGGGGCAGCTGGGCAGAGGTGCTCCTCACTTCCTCCCAGACGGGGTGGCGGCCAGGCAGAGGCGCTCCTCACCTCCCAGACGGGGCGGCCGGGCAGAGGCACTCCTCACCTCCCAGACGGGGCGGCTGGGCAGAGGCGCTCCTCACCTCCCAGAAGGGGCGGCTGGGCAGAGGCGCTCCTCACTTCCCATATGGGGTGGCAGCCGGGCAGAGGCGCTCCTCACTTCCCAGACGGGGTGGCGGCCAGGCAGAGGCGCTCCTCACTTCCCAGATAGGGCAACAGGGCAGAGGCGCTCCTCACTTCCTCCCAGACGGGGCGGCTGGGCAGAGGTGCTCCTCATCTCCCAGACGGGGCAGCCGGGCAGAGGCGCTCCTCACTTCCTCCCAGACGGGGTGGCAGCCGGGCAGAGGCGCTCCTCACCTCCCAGATAGGGCGGCCGAGCAGAGGGGCTCCTCACATCCCAGACGATGGGCGGCCAGGCAGAGACGCTCCTCACTTCCTAGACGGGGTGGCGGTGGGGCAGAGGCTGTAATCTTAGCACTTTAAGAGGCCAAGGCAGGAGGCTGGTAGGTGGAGGTTGCAGAGAGCCGAGATCACACCACTGCACTCCAGCCTGAGCACCATTGAGCATTGAGTTAGCGAGACTCCGTCTGCAATCCCAGCACCTCGGGAGGCCGCGGCAGGCAGATCACTCGAGGCCAGGAGCTGGAGACCAGCCCGGTCAACACGGCGAAACCCCGTCTCCACCAAAAATACAAAAACCATTCAGGCGTGGCGGCGCGCGCCTGCAATCCCAGGCACTCGGCAGGCCAAGGCAGGAGAGTCACAGGAGCCCGAGGCAGGGAGGTTGCAGCAAGCCGAGATCCCGGCAGTACAGTCCAGCTTCGGCAACAGAGGGAGACCGAAAAAAGAAGGAGAGGGAGACCGAAAAAAGAGGGGAGAGGGAGAGGGAGAGGGAGAGGGAGAGGGAGAGGGAGAGGGAGAGGGAGAGGGAGAGGGAGAGGGAGAGGGACAGGGAGAGGGAGAGGGAGAGGGAGAGGGAGAGGGAGAGGGAGAGGGAGAGGGAGAGGGAGAGGGAGAGGGAGAGGGAGAGGGAGAGGGAGAGGGAGAGGGAGAGCTACTTTGGGAGATTACAGTTAACATCTTAAACTTATAACAACCTAGTTTGCAAAAGTACCAATGTAGTTTCAAAGGTGTATACATACTCTACTCCTATACGTCTCTGTTCTTCTTTCTTTGTTTTGTAATTGTCACAAATTATATTTTTACATGTGTGTCCATTAATATAGACTTATAATTGTTTTATGAATTTGCCTTTTATATCACATAGAAAAAAAAGAGAAATTACAAACCCAAAGAACAATAACACTGACTTCATATTTACCTATGTAGTTGCCTTTACCAGTGTTCTTTATTTCTTCTTATGGCTTTGAGTTAATAGCTAGTGTCCTTTTGTTTCAGACTGAAGGACTTATTTTGGTAATTCTTGTAGGGAAGATCCACTGGTAAGGAATTTCCTCAGGTTTTGTTTATATGGAAATGTCTTAATTTTCCCTTCATTCATTCTTTCTTTTTTTTTAGACAGAATCTCACTCTGTTGCCCAGGCTGGAGTGCAGTGGTGTGATCTCAGCTCACTGCAACCTTCACTACCTGGGTTCAAGTGCTTCTTGTGCCTCAGCCTCCAGAGTGGCTGTGATTACAGGTGTGCACAACCACACCCAGGTAATTTTTAGATTTTTTAGTAGACATGGGGTTTCACCACGTTGGCCAGGCTGAAATATAGTTTTGCTGGATACAGAACTCTTGGTTGACAGTTTCTTTCAGCATGTTAAATATCATCCCACAGCCTTCTGGCCTCCATAATTTCTGATGAGAAATCAGCTATTAATCTTATTGAAGATCTCTTATATGTGACCCAAATAGCTTCTCCCTTGCTGTTTTCAAAGTTCTCTTTGCCTTTGTGTTTCAGTAGTTTGGTTATAATGTGTCTTGATGTGGATATTTTGAGTTTAACCTACTTGGGGTTTATTGAACTTGTTGGATATATATATGGATGCATTTCATTAAATTTGAGAAAAATTTGGCCACTATTTCTTTGAATATTTTTTTCTGCCACCTTTTCTCTCTATTCTCCTTCCTGGATTACTGTGGTTTTTATGCTGGTATTGTTGATGGTGTTCCACAGCTCCCTCAGTTTCTGTTCATTTTTCTTTCTGTATTTTTCTTTCCACTCTTCAGAATGGGTATTAATTTTCTCAGGCTGCTATAACAGAATAGAATACCATAGTGTGGGTGAAACAATAGACATCTATTTCTCACAGCTCTCAAGACTGAGAAATCTAAGATTAAGGTGCCAGCAAAAATAAGTTTTATTCTGAGGCATCTTCTCTTGCCTAGTTGCCTTCTCATTGTATGCTGACATGACTTCTTTGTATATGTGTGTGTGGGGAGAGACAGAGAGAGAGAGAGAGAGAGAGAGAGATCTTTCTCTTCTTAAAGGTCTCCAATTCTATCAGGTGAAGGTTCTGCCCCAATCTCACTTTACTTTAATTACCTCCTAAAGGTGCTATGTCCAAATACAGTCACATTGGTGGTGTTAGGGTTTCAACATATACATTTACGGGGGACATAATTCAGACCATAGCAGACTGGATAACTTCAATGATTTTTTCTCTAAGTTTGCTGATGCTTTCATCTGCCTGCTCAGATCCACCATTGAATCTCTCTGGTACATTTTTAATTTCTGCTATTGTACTTCTCAGGTCCAGAATTTCTGTTTGTTCCTTTTCAAAATTTTTGTCTCTTTATTGATATTCTCTATCTGTTCATACACTGTCCTTTTAGTTTCCTTTAGTTCATTGGGCCTACTCCTTCCGGGATTTGCTGTTGTTGATTGTGGATGGCTTTTGTTTAATGATTTTTCCTATTTTTTGCAAAGAGTATTTCTTGTTGTGTGTGACCACTAAATTCTCTGTTCTTTTATATCAGTGGTTATCCAGTTAACTGTCAGAAATTTCTTTAAATACCTGGCTGGACACATTGGCTCATGCCTGTAATCCCAACACTTTGGGAGGCTGAGGTGGGCAGACACTTGAGGCCAGGAGTTCAAGACCAGCCTGGCCAACATGATGAAACCCCATCTCTACTAAAAATACAAAAATTAGCTGGTCATGGTGGCATGAGCCTGCAATCCCAGCTACTCAGGAGGCTGAGGCAGGAGAATTGCTTGAACCCAGGAGGCAGAGGTTGCAGTGAGGTGAGATTGCACCACTTCACTCCAGCCTAGGTGATAGAGTGAAACCCCATCTCAAAAGAAAGAAAGAAAGAAAGAGAAAAGAAATTTCCTTAAATACCTGGAGCCAAACAGTGTAAAAATATATCCCCCCACCCAGGTTTTTGCAGATTGACTCTAAGCTGGGGCACTTCTTCAATACTAAGCCAGGCCACATAGAACTTTGCTTAGCCTCTACCTCCTGCTTATGTGGTTCTCAAAGATCAGCTGAAGGTGGAAGCCAAGGGTCCTATCAGATCTTTTCTGATCATGTGTCTAGCCCTAGTCATGTGCCTTTAACTCCAGATTTCCTGATATACTTGGTAGCCCTTCAAACCCCATATTGCCCCAAGAATCTTTCTCCTTAGCATCCTCCTTTCCAAACTTTTAAGTCTATCTTGCTTGCCTTTTCTGTGCCTTGTCTCAGGTGGTTCTAGGTAGTATGTTTTTAAATGCTTTCCACAGATACCTCACAGAAAGCCACTCTAGCCTGAGGGGGATAAAACGAAGGTCAGCCTCTATGCTGGTTTCCCAGGTAACTGCCGTACTGGTTAAGATGTACTACCATAATTATTAAAGAACAGGGTCTGTATTGCCTTCCACCTACAGCAAACCAAACTAGAAATGCAGGCTGCCATCCACATGGCCAATGCTGAGCTGGGGACTGGGGGATGATAGGTGGGTAAGCAAAAGTGCTACATGCTTTCTCACTGAATTTAACAACTTGTTTCTTCATTAAGCATGCCTATAGTGGCTATAAGTTTTTTATTAGATTTCAGAGTTTCAAAAGAATTAATTCTATCAATTTTTGCCAGTTTAATGGTTGCTTCCATGGAGGAACCAATTCTTAGAGTTCCTTACTCTTCCATTTCTGTGGTATCATTCTACCTCTCTCAGGTTTAAAAAAAATTAAAAAACACTTTTTATTAAGGAAAAATTTAAGCATATACAAAAGTAAGGAGGTTGTTTTAATGAACATCCATGAACTCATCAACCAATGTGAAAAATTATCAACTCATGCCCAATCTTATTTCATCGATACCACCAACCATTGTCAAAGACTTATTAAGTGTTGTGCTCAGAGTGCCTCATGCATTATCTTATCTTATTTTCACAATAGTTCTACGAGATGAATATTAATATCCCCATTTCACAGATGAGAAAATGAAAACTGAGGGGTTTAGTGATTTTCCCAAGGTCACACACAACTTCCTGGGATCAGATTCTGAACTTGTATCTATCTGGGATATGAATCATGGCTTAAGCTGATTCTCCAATCACTTTTTCTCAGAAGCTCATTTGATGCTCTCAGCAACCTGAATGTGGTGGACATGACTAATGTTCATTCAAATTTACTTCTTATTTTCCAAGTGGAGATGGAATTACGATTCCTCAACTCCTTGAAATTAGACAGGGTTCTGTGGCACGTTCTGGCCAAGGCAATGTAGACAGAAGTGACTCGTATTAGTACTGGGCTGAAGCATTTCATTGCTGGTGCTTCACTTCCAACCCTCTCTTTGCCTGCTGCAGAGAACTCTTTAACCTCATCTTGAGGTGCTAGTTACAGGTGATGGGTTGGGGTTGGGGAGCCTCTATCACCTTGGGTCCCTTAAAGATGATCACTACAGGAGAGCAGAGCCTTTTGCTAATGATTGTACATCAGTATGTATAAGAAATAAACCTTTGTTGTGGCAAACCACAGAGGTGTTGGGCTTGTTTGTTACTGCAACGTAATATAGCCTATCCTGACTGGTAAAATAGTGCAATCATCCTTGTTTTATAGATAAGGAAACTGAGCCACAGGAACTTGCCCACTGTCATATAACTCACTCAGTTTTAGAACTAGAGATGGAACGTGTGCATGTGTCTTTATAGTAGAATGATTTATAATCCTTTGGGTATATACCCAGTAATGGGATTGCTGGGTCAAATGGTATTTCTGGTTCTAGATCCTTGAGGACTCACCACACTGTCATCCACAATGGTTGAACTAATTTACACTCCCACCAACAGTGTAAAAACATTCCTATTTCTCCACAGCCTCGCCAGCATCTGTTGTTTCTGAATGGCAGGATTTTTGTCTAGTAGAAGAGAAGAAGGCACAAGAGCAGCAGAATGTTTTAGGATGGTCAAGCTAGGGGCCCTGCAGAGGGCAAATTAGGGAGAGGGGAAGAGGAAGACCAGTCAGAAAGTAGTTGCAATAATGCAAGCAGGAGCTGCCACAGGCCTAGACCAGCAAGGACAGTAGGTGTGGCAGGGAAGGACAGTGGTGAGAGACCTGGTAAGGGAAGAGCTGTGCAGTGGTCATGGTTGCACCACTCCTGTCAGCATGGTCTCAAGTCACCTTGTGTCGACAAATCCAATTTCGTCCTTCTGGTCCAGTCAGCCCAGACCTTGCCCGAGTCCTTTGTGTCTTGTCTGTGGCCTCCAGACTAGCTGGTAGGCTGGAGGGAGGGGCAGGCTGTTGGCAGCTGGCTGAATGCTGATGGATACATGTTCCCAGTCATTCCTTTCAATCTCAACCCTGTCTGTCACCGTCTCTTCTCCCTAAGAGTGCAGAAAGCAAAGCTGCTCTGGGGGACCATCCCAAATGCCAAGGTCAGGGGGTGGCGGCCGATGCCATGCTGGGAACTGGCTCTTCAATTTTAAAGTGAAGCCACTGGCTTCAGACGTGCTGGTCTTGGGCACCTCTAGGGTCACCCTCCTGCTTCCCTGGAATCAGACCTGCCAGGTCCCTTTTACCAAGTCAGCTGAAAAGTTTCTAATCTCTTTGCAAAGTGTCAAGTATCTTCCAGCACCTTGAAAGGTGATTTTCTAAAAGCAGATCAAACAGTTTTGACATTTTCTGCGGAGCCATTTAAAGTTCTACTACAGGCTCACCGTTGGCCACGGCAGCTCAGCTGGCCGCAGATAAAGGTTGAAGCAGCACATCTCGCCACAGACACGAGGAGCCGGCTCGTGGGAGCCGCATCCCGGAGAGAAACACAGTCCACAAAAGTTAATCTGCTGCTTTGTCTTGGCCGACAATTTATTCTTTCATGAAAGCCAGCCCATAATCCCCAATTGAATTCTGCCCACACATTTTTTTAATTTGCTGGAATTTGCAAAAACACATCAGTGGCTCTGCAGCCTTTGGATTTTCATGTTTAGCAAAATAATCCCACGACATCGCCTTCAAAGCGCTCCGCATCACGCTTTTTCCTGGCTCGATCTTGCCTTCTAACGAGGGAGCTGAACAGTGAGGGGCACTGAGGTCGGGGTTGCTGTCTGCTGTGCTGTCCTCTGCCAGCCAGGACCATACAGGACCAGGGTCACTAACTCAGTTGCCTTCAAGGTCAGTCAAATAAAGTAAGTGGGCAGAGTGAGCTGGGTAAATAATAAGGAGTAGTGGAGACTGGGGCAAACTGAAAATTGCATACCCTTTCAAAATGGGGCAGCTGGCCTCAGCAATGGATAACTGTCGCTGGGTGGGAATGTGGGCTCAGTGCTTTCAGAGCTTCCCATCTTCCAAAAGAAGCAAGACATTTGGCATTTAAAAAATATGAAATTGCTTCATTTTTAAATGTTGATCCAAATTCTCTTAAAACACTCTGCAGGCCAAACCAAAGATGTCTGTTGGCCCAATCTGGCTTGCAGAGCTGCGGATTTACAATCTCTGATCAAGGGGCAGAGACATGAGTGGGGAGGTCAGACTTACCTCCTACCTTTCTTCCTTTTTCTTTTTTCCTTTTTCTTCCTTTCTCTCTCTCTCTTTCTTTGTTCATTCTTTCTTTTCTTTTCGACAGAGTCTTGCTCTTTTTGCCCAGGCTGAAGCACAGTAGTACAACCATAGTTCACTGCAGCCTCAAACTCTTGAGCTCAAGCAATCCTCCTTTGGCCTCCCAAAGTGCTGGGATTACAGGTGTGAGTCACCTTTTTTCTTTAACCTGAGAGGTCATGCATCCAGCTCAATGGCCTCATTTTACAGATGGGGAAACTGAGTCCAATCACTCAGATAACTCACTGATCTTTTTCCTACTGCCTCTTGTATAAGACTTAAGGCATGTTGTCACCTAAAATGTGAGACTTAAAAATGTCGCTCCCCAGGATGTGAGATTTAAGGTGTAATATCCCCCAGAATTCTCATTTTAATAACAGATATAAACCTTTACAATTCAAAGGAATACCTCTCTTCAACGGTGACACTTTAGACAATGTGACAGGAGAGTTGGGTGAGGGCTTTTCAAAAGTTCCTGCAATGCTAGGTGGGTGTCCTCTCTGCCCCAGATAGTTCCTGGAGTAGTTCTCCTTACCCCAGCAGTATCTAGGATGGGTTCCTGTTCTCCCACCAAACTGCTGGGGCACAAATTGGTTCCCATGAGAGACTGGACCCCTGGAACTCCGGGGCTCCTGTTTGGAGTTTCTTTTTTTTTTTTTTGAGACAGGGTCTCCCTCTGTCACCCAGGCTGGAGTGCAGTGTTGCAACATTGCAGCTTCGACCTCCTGGGCTCAAGCGATCCTCTTGTCTCAGCCTCATGAGTAGCTAGGACTACAGGGAAGTGCTGCCATGCCTGGCTAGATTTTTAATTTTTATTTTGTAGACATGGAGTCTCCCCATGTTGTCCAGGCTGGTGGAGTTTCTGCACCTGCATATCTGCCATAAAATTCTCAAGATGGCTCTGGTCTGGCTGCTGCCTAACATGGAAGGGGGTTCCTCTCTGAGAGATCAGCAAAATAAATCCAAGCTGCAAAGATTCTTCCAGGACCTGCTCTGAGCTTGGCTAGAGCAGAAGCAGTTAGCTACAAGGAGAGGGTGGCATTCTCATTTTTTCTGCCCTGCTGGCCTGGAAACCCGTGGCTGGTCAGTGAGCCCTCCCTCCTGCCCCAGGCTCCCAGCCATGTCCTCATCCTGCCCCACACCTCCTCTTATGCAGTCTGTCAGAGCTCTGACCACCAAATTAGCCCTTCGTGATTTTATTTGGCTTTTATTGGCTCAAGCTGTATGTTGGAGATGGAGCCAGATGTGAGGCCAGAGCACGACTTGAAAGGCCAGGTAATTAGCAGCATCTGCCTCTGCCTTCTTATCTTGACAGGCGGACACACAGAGCAGTGACCTGGGAGCCGGGAGGCAGCTGCTTTCCTGACATAAAATGAGGCAAAGGCCAAAGGGGAACTGCACTCGGCCTGGAGTGGCAGCATGTGTGTGTGTATGTGTCTGTGTGTGTGTGCGTGCGCGCACGTGTGTGTGTGCCTGCAACCACATGTAAGTGTGAGTGCATTGAAGATCATCCCCTCCACCCATTGTTTTCTTGCCCCAGACTCTGAAGAACCGTCTGCCAACTTCTAACCACCTGGGGTGGAATTATTATTTTTCAGTGGAGAAATCATTTACATACAGTGAAATGCATAGATCTTAAGTATATGGTTTGCTGTGTTTTCACGAGTGAGTAAAATTCATGTAACACATGCTCCAATGAAGACATGAAACATTTTCCTTGCCCCCAGAAAGTTCTTTTTCTTTGTATTTATTTATTTATTTTTGAGACAGGGCCTCTCTTTGTTGCCTAGCCTGGAGTGCAATGGTGTGGTTATAGCTCACTGCAGCCTCTAACTCCTGGGCTCAGGTGATCCTCCTGCCTCAGCCTCCCAAGTAGCTGGAACTACAGGCCCCACTGCACCAAGCTAATTATTTTTTTGTAGAGATGGAGATTTGTTATGTTGCTCAGGCTGGTCTTGAATTCATGGCCTCAAACAGTCCTCTCGCCTTGACCTCCCCAAGTGTGGGGATTACAGAAGTGAGCTACCACGCCTGGCCCCTAGAAAGTTCTTTATGGTTCTTCCCAGTGACTCCTCCCCTCTCCCTCACACAGGCAACCATATTCACTTCCAATTTCTATTGCCAAAAATGAATTTTTGCCCGTTCTTAAATATCATGTAAATGGAACCATAGAATACAATCATAGACTTGCAGTCTTCTTGTGTCTGGCTTCTTTTGCTCAACCTAATGTTTTGGAGATTCATCCAAGCATTACATGTATTAGGAATTCATTCCTTTTCACTGCTGGGTAGTATTTCCCTGTATGAGTAGATCACAATTTATTTATCCATTCTCTGGTTGATGGACGCCAACAGGAGTGCGTCTGCTGTGCCATCAAATCTCTCTGACTTCTTCTGTCTCGGATCTCTAGACCGTCTTTTAAAGGGTGCACCTGATTAGGTCAGGCCCACTGAGGGTGATACGGTTTGGATGTGCATCCCCTCCAGATCTTTAAAAAAATTTTTTTGTGGGTATATAGTAGGTGTATATATTTATGGGGTACATTAGATGTTTTGATACAGGCATGCAATGCATAATAATCCCATTATGGAAGATGGGAGTATCCATCCCTTCAAGCATTTGTCCTTTGTGTTACAAACAATCCTATTATACTATTTCAGTTATTTTAAATATACAATTAAATTATTATTGACTAGAGTCACCCTGTTGTGCTATCAAATACTAGGTCTTATTCATTCATTCTAACTATTATTTTGTAGCCCTTATCCCCTCCAAATCCTATGTTGAAACGTGACCTCCAATGTTAGAGGTGGGCGTAGGGAGAGGTGTTTGGGTCGTGGGGGTAGATCACTTATGAATGGCTCACCATGGTAATGAGTGAGTTCTTGCTCTGGTAGTTCCTGTGAGACTTTGTTGCCTAAAAGAATATGGCACCTCCCCCTCTCTCCTACTCCCACTTTTGCCATAAGATGTGCTTGCTCCCCCATTGCCTTCCACCATGGTTGGAAGCTTTCTGAGGCCTTCATCAGAAGCTGAGCAGATGTTGGTGCTATGCTTGTACAGCCTGTAGAACCATGAACCAAAATAAACCTCTTTTCTTTATAAATTACCCAGTCTCAGGTATTCCTTTAGAGTAATGCAAATGGACTAACGTACAAGATAACCTCCCTTTTGATTAACGTCAACTGATTAGGGTCCTTGATTACATCTGCATATGTTCTTGACCTTTGTCATATGATTAACCTAGTTACAAGAATAACATCCCATTCTATTCACATTCAGGGCGTTCACTCCAGGGATGACAGTCTTGGGGGCTACCTTAGAATTCTGTCTGTCACAAGCAACTATGAATATTCTGGAGCTTATCATTTAAGTATGCACCTTTAAAACATAAGGGCATTTCTGGCCAGGTACAGTGGCTCATGCGTGTAATTCCAACACTGTGGGAGGCTGATTGGGAGGATCACTTGAAGCTGGGAGTTCAAGGCCAGCCTGGGCAACACAGCAAGAGCCCTGTCTCTACAAAAAAATAAACAATTAGCTGGACATGGTGGCATGCACCTGTAGTCCCAGCTACTCAGGAGGCTGACGTGGGAGGCTGCAGTGAGCTATGATCATGCCAGTGGGTGACAGAGTGAGACCCTATCTCTTAAAAAAAAAAGAGCATTTCTTATTAACCCAAAATAACATGATCCCACTTAACAAGGTAAACACTTATTTCTAAATATCATCTTATACCTGGCCCATATTTAAGTTTTCTTGCCAGGCAAGGTGGCTGATGCTTGTAATCCCAGCTCTTTGGGGGGCCAAGGCTGGAGGATCTCTTGAGCCCAGGAGTTCAAGACCAGCCTGGGCAACATAGTGAGACCTCGCCTCTACAAAAAAAAATTAACCAGGTGTAGTGGTACTCACCTGTAGTCTCAGCTACTTGGGAGGCTGAGGTAGGAGGATCACTTGAGCCTGGGAGTTCAAGGCTGCAATGAGGCATGATTGCACCACTGCACTCCAGACTAGGTGACAGAGGGAGATGCTGTCTCAAAAAGAAAATTTACCAAACTACAGAGAGAGTTGACTGTCTCTAAAAATAAATAAGAAATAAAGAAAGAAATTTTCTCAGTTGCCTCAACAATGTGTTTTAGCTGGTCTGTCCAAGGCAGGACCCAAAAAGGGCAACACACTGGTCCAGGAATCAGTCTTGTAAAACCAACCATGGGTCAACTGGATAGCATGTGTCTCTGGACAACGGGCCCTTCCAGTTGCTTTCCATCTGGCACAGTGTCCTTATTGTGGTTGGTTGGAGAGAGTGGGTCTGTTGTCCTGCAGAATATCTGACCACCTGGTTTGGAGTGGTTGCTTCCTTTTGCCCTCATTTAGCTTGTTCCTTTATCCCCTTTATATCTTCTGAACTGGAAATCAAATCTGAAGTTTGATGGACACAGGTAAACATTCTTCTGGCTGGAGCAAATCATGGGAGATGCTGAGAGCTTCAAACTGCATCACTTGGGGAGACCATGACATGCAGTTGACCTGTGGTTGGTTGTGAGAGACTGGCTCCTGGATCAGGGTGGGGACCGCCTGGCTCCTCCAGTTCTGTTTCTTCCTCCTGGGCCAGAAGGAAGTCCGTGGAGTCTCACTTTGACACCATTTGAATGTCCAGTTATGCATTGACCCTTTGCCTAATGGTCTGCTATGGTGTGAATGTTTGTTTCTCCCCCAGATTCATACATCGAGACCTAGTCCCCAGTGCAACAGTATTAAGAGGTGGGGTCTTTGGGAGGTGATTAGGTCATGAGAGTTCCACCCTCATAAATGAGGTTAGTGCCCTTAGATCAGAGGCCTGAGGGAGCCTGTGAGTCCCTTTTTGCCCTTTCATCATGAGGACTCGGCAAGAAGTTGCCATCTATGAGGAATAGGCCCTCACTGGGAACCAAATCTGCTGGTGCCTTTATCTTGGACTTTCCAGCCTCCAGAACTATGAGCAATAAATTATGTTGTTTGTAAATTACCAGTCTTGGATATTTTGTTACAGCAGCCAGAATAGACTAAGACATGGTCTTAACACATCAATTGATAATTCTTGCCTGAATCAATGATTTCGTTAGAGATCAGGGTGGAATTTTGACCTGGCATTCCCACTCTGTGGAACTATGGTTTGGTCTGAAAAATGCTTTTGGTGTCTGAGGGCCTGATCTCCCTCCGAGTTGGACCATCTGGCTTAGACCCACCATCACCAGGCCCAGGCGCAGAGGTGGCCTGAGATGGGAAGGGGTTGGGAGACCTGGTGACTGGTATCTGCTTCTGAAAGGCAGCCACATTGGTGTGTCTATGCCCCTCTCTCTTTCCAATGCCCCTGAGGGCCTGGGCTCTGTCTGTGTGGGGTTGTATCTTCCTGCAGCAGAGCTCTGCCTGTCTGTTGGATTAGACTCTCCTAAAGCCTATCTTGTTCCCTGGGGCCCGATCACAATGAACCAGTCATGCAGAGCTGCATCTGGAGATACAGTCATGTAATGCTGGCATCACCAACCACTGGTAAGATGCCCATCAGATAACAAACATCAGGACACTTAGGAAAGTTTGGATGGGGTGCACATACTCCCTCCAGCCTGGACTCCCTCCTGGAAAATGGCTCAGCAGCTGGGTTCTGACTCCAGGCCAGTTACCCCCACCCCACGGGCAGAGAAAGCTGCCTTTAATTTAGCAGTTCTATTTCTTTCTCCCTGGAAAGTCTTTGTGGTAACAATTAAGGAACTCTTTTATCCCCTCCTGGTTGAGGAGTGAGGAATTTGGGGATGGCATAGGAAAGGCTTCTTTCCTTGCTAATTCCCAAGACACAGCAACTTTTTCTTGGAAAGGGCATCTGGCAGAAGCCTCTGGGAGAGTCCAGATTGGTGATTTGGTGGTTTACATCTATGGAGGGCTGTAGATGTGCCAGGTACCACACTGGGCACATCTCATGGATTACCTTACAGCATCTTCACAACCATCCCTCAAAGAAGGAAGGTCCCAAGCTCACAAGATCCATCCTAGTAGCATGTTAATACCATCTCCCAAGTCCTGGGCATTAAGTCCGACCGTGGGTGTTAAATCTGACCATGGGACAGTGCTCCCAAATCAGTACACTCTCTCTCATCCAGCTTTATAGTCTGTTCCCCATCTAACCCCCTTAACTCAGACACCTCGGGATCCAATTCCATGTATATTATCTGGTTCCTGCCACTACAGATTGATGAGACCCCACAGCTCCCTCAGGGGATAGAATTCTCCATTACACAGCAGGCCCAGCACCATGACCAGCTTGTGACTTGACCCCAGTTATCGGGCTGGTGGCCAGGAGGAGAGGTAGAGGCAATTCCTAAGGGGTTATGTGCTGTTTTACAAGGTAGAGAACTCTGCACCACTTTTGAGCAAAGAGGAGCGTTAGCTTTTAAAAGGGAGGAGAGGAGTCATTTCTGCAGTGTCAGAGGGTTCAGGAGGATCAAGGATTTCAAGATTCCCAAGTGTCAGTGTCCTACTCCTTTCCTCCTTCCCAATCAGGGTGCTAATTTCGGCATAGGCAGATTTGCTGGGTTTGTAAAATTCAACTTTCTCTGGAGCAGTGCTATTTTTATAACTGTCTTGAGCTCGATTCTGAGGTTTTTATGCCTTCTTGCTGCAGAAGACAAGAGTCTTGTATTTCAAACTTACATTGAAGATTAATCACCTCCAGCCTCTGTCTTTATTTTTATAGGGAGAGGGTCTCTCTATGTTCCCAGGCTGGTCTTGAACTTCTGACCTCAAGTGATTCTACTGTCTTGGCCTCCCAAAGTCCTGGGATTACAGTCATGAACCACCATGCCTGGCCCTCTTTGTCTTCCTCTACAGCATTGATAGCCCTCAACAATGGCTATCTGTAGTATGTCTCAAATGCCTGAGCTACCGTATCAGCCAGTGCCTTCCTTCCCACCCTTCTCCTATCCTAGTTCACGCCTGGTGAACATTTGAGCAAATGCACCACTTTTGCATGCAAGGTGCTTTCTGTATTCTTGCTACCACTAGTAATGGGGTCCTCATTCTCAACTGGCCAGTAGGGTGATCCAGTTCTAAAATCCCAATCTAGAGTGACTGCCCTCTGACCACCTCTGTTACAGGTGAGTTTTCAGAGAATCCAATTTTGAGACAGATTTGCATGCAGGTGGTTTACTGGGGGACCAATACCTGTCAGAGGCTGTGGGCAGCAGGGCTGGATGAGGAGAAACTGAGCAATAGTACAGTCTCATTAGAGGTCTCAGCTGATTCTGTGGGGAGGGTGGGGGCAGGAGAACCCTCCTGAACTGTGTTGGAGACCAAGGATCTGGGTCTTTATACTCTTGCACTGACCTGTCATTGGACACGAGTTCCCCAGGGAAGGAGTGTGATATGGTTTGGCTGTGTCCCCAGCCAAATCTCATCTTGAATTGTAGCTCCTATAATTCCCACGTGTTGTGGGAGGGATCCAGTGTGAGGTAATTGAATCATGCGGGCAGTTCCCACCATGCTGTTCTCTTGGCAGTGAGTAAGTCTCATGAGATCTGGTGGTTTTATAAGGAGAAACCCTTTTGGCTTGGCTCTCATTTCTCTGCTGCCTGCTGCCATGTAAGACGTGCCTTTCACCTTCCACCATGATTGTGAGGCCTCCCCAGCCACTCGGAACTCTGAGTCCATTAACCTCTTTTTCTTTATAAATCACCCAGTCTCTGTTATGTCTTTATTAGCAGAGGGAGAACAGATTAATACAGTGTGTCACCTTGGGCAAGGCAACTCTTTTTGAGTGAAGGCCAACCTCAGAGAGGAACTCAGGGATGAGCCATTAGCAGCTAACACCCCTGAAAGATGGGAAAATGAGTACCTCAGTCCTGAAGGGGGAACTGGGCAGCTCATAACAGTATCCACTACAGAGAAGTAAGTTTTTTCCAATTTTCCTCCTACTATAACAATACTGTAATGAACATCTCTGCACATCTCTCTCCTTGTGTAAATGTTTGAGCAATGATTCCCTGCTTTGCACATCACATAATGTAGACAGAATATGAGGATTTGTGTATAACACACAGGAGTAAACAGGCAAGAGTGTGGAACCCTGGTGTGAGCTGCTTGTGTGGGCAGCTGGCAGGGGTTCACACTGCTCCAGGTACCTTCTTCCCCCCGTTGTTGCCTCATGGCCTGAGAGGATCAATATCTTCATTCTACACAAAAGGGTCTGAGCTCTCTACTCCGGGTTTGGATGCACCTGGAAGAGGAATTCCTGGATGTAAGTCAGGTACACTGTCATCTTTATGAGGTGTTGACATTTTATCTATAAAACTAGAAGATGCCTTTTACATCTTCAGGTTTAGTATTGCTGTCAACTCGATAGGTGTGAAATAGTGTCTTACTGTTTAATTTTCCCTTTCTCTGTTTACCCATGTCATCGGGCATCTTTTCACAAGTCTGTTGGCCATCTGCTTCCCCCTTCTGAGACTTGCTTGCTCATTTCCATTGCCCTTTTTGCTGATGAGTTGTTCATCTTTTCCTTATTGATTTGTGGGACTCATTGCTCTGCTCCCTGGGGCTGTCTCTGTCAATTCAACGCCCCTGCTGCTATGGTCACTGCCTCCCCCTACCCATATACAAAATAGAGTCTTTGATTCTCTCCATCTTTATGTCTGGGGAGGTACACCTGGTTGCCTGAGAGAGTTCAAGCCACACACTTTCCCCTGAGCTGCGTGGGAGCCTGAGAATATGAGCACCTGGCACTTCAGCTTCCTTCATTGGAGGTGGGCTCAGCTTCTCAACTAGTTTCATAAGGTGAAGAATTGCTCAGAAGGACATCCAATTTGGGAAAGTCTGCCTCAAAAATGGATAAATATCTATCCCAGTGTTAGCAGATCTTTACTTCACAAGGTTAGTGAGGGCTTAAAGAAAATAGAATATGCAAAAGTGCCCAGCAGGTGCTCGTAGAATAGCCCATCGTCTTCCTTTGCAGCTTTGCTGGGACAAATGTCCATTATGGGAATGGCAAATTAAGTGGACTCACACCGTATAGGCATTGAACTAATGCAAACTCCACACTCTCTCAACTGTGTGCTTACAGGTTGTGGGAGAGGAAAATAACAGTTTTTCTGGACAATTGGTTTTATCTGACCAGTGCACAGCTACCTGGGAGTGAATGGGAGGAAACGGGGTTCTGTTTTTGCTATGCCTTCAGGCAAGCTTAGTGCCTCCCTCCTCCGTGCCTCTCTCACTTCCCTGATTGATTCTAGTTTTTAAAGACAGGCATTTTCATACACCTCAGTCTCTCAACAGTAGTCAAGTCCATCACTTGGGGCTCAACCAACAACACAGTGATCTATGGCAAGACTGGAGGAAAACCTCCTGGCTGGACTCATTATGAGCCTGAGCTATCCTATACTTTGTTTGAGATTTAGGAGATTTTCAAGGATAATCTTTGATTTGATGCAGTTTGCTTTTCATGCCAAGACTTTAGAATCCACCCTCTGCAGAAGAGGCAATTCCCAACAGAAGACAGTGGTCTCATTTCAAGTGCTGTGTGTAACTGAGTGACTATGATGGTCTGGAGAATGGCAGAAAAGAGGGTGGTGATTGAAGGCAGTGTCTTCCAGGAGGGCAGGAATGGGCACATGTGCATTGGTGCTGGGTATGAGATGGAGCAGGACCCCTCTTAGGATTTGTGACCCGTATCTTGTGCTGATCTCCTATCTCATCCTGTGACTTAGAATGCATTAACTGTCTAGGAATGTAACCCAGTGGGTTTCAGCCTTATTTTACCTACCTCCTATTCAAAATGGAGTTGCTCTGGTTCTAAGGCCCCTGACAACCCTAACTCCTCAGGGAGATGGATTTGTGGTTTCCTCCCATCTCCTCATTTGGTGGCCCTACAATTAAGCCTCCTTCTCTACTGTCATGGAGAAGAGGAGCCTAGGAAGACACGATCACTAAATATGACATGGTGTCCCAATGTCCAGGAAGAGGGCATCAAGTCCAAGCTAAGGAAATGTGAATAAGCGACAGACTTTAGTTAATAATAACAATGGATGGATATCGGTTCATTCACTGTAACAAATGTTCCATACTAATGTAAGACATCAGTAATAGGGGAAACTGTGTGTAGGGGGTATATGGAAACTCTTTGTACTATATGCTCAATCTTTCTGTAAATCTAAAACTGTTCTAAAAAATAGAGTGCATTTCATTCTCATTATAAAAAACAAATCAAACCAACAAAAACCTCTTTCTCTGCTGCATCCCAACGTCTTGGTGTATTGACTTGCTGTGCGCATTGGACAATGGGCTTACAACGGTTATACCCTCTGTTGGCCCAAGGTTAATTCTCAAACGTACTCCTGGACATAAATGTGTTGTCTCTTGTGAGTTTGAGCAATGCAGAAATTTCCAGAGCCTGGAGACTCAGTCCAGGTCAGGTCCTGCTAAGCTAAGAGCTGACAAGCAGCCAGAGAGCTGACCCCCGGCTGTATACACTGCTTCAGGGCTGCCAACTGCTGGGCACTCCCCTATCCATCTGGAATCCTGGAGCATCTTTGCTGCAAAGGTCTGCAGAGAATGTGTGGTATAACAAGGAAAATATTTAGGCCAGGCATGGTGGCTCACACCTGTAATTCCAACACTTTGGGAGGCCGAGGTGGAAGAATCACTTGAGCCCAGGAATGCGAGAGCAGCCTGGGCAACATATTGAGACCTCATCTCTACAAAAAGTCACAAAATCAACCAGGTATGGTGGCACATGCCTGTAGTCCCAGCTACTAGGGAGGCTGAGGCAGAAGGATCACTTGAATCTGGGAGGTCAAGGCTGCAGCAAGTTGTGATCACACCACCGCACTCCAGCCTGGGTGACAGAGCCAAACCCTGTCACTAAAATATATATATAAGTGACATATTAGTGTATAATATATATACACTAAATATATATATATATATTTTAAAATATATTTATGATGATGATGATGATGATGTATATTTTGTCCTTGTCCCTGGTTCCTGGCACCGAGCCCCTAAAACCCCTGGAATTTCTTCGTGATGGGAGTCTTTTGTTACTACAGTGAGCCCCTTTCAACCATGTCAGAGTTTATGCTAGTGAAGTGACCGAGGGTGGAGCCCCTAGACAACCTCAGGATGGGGCTGGTCACCAAAAAGACCAAACACAGGATTAGAAGGTTGGGACTTTCAGCCACACCCCTGACCTCAGGCAAGGAAAGGGGCTGGACATTGGATTATAAATAAACTCTTGAACAAAGACATTTGCAGTGCTTCGGGTTGTTGACCACACTGATGTGCTGGAAGGGTGGCACACCCCAGGAGGACATGGAAGCCCCGGGCCATCCTGCTCCAGAACCTTACTTCAGGCACATCTTCCATTAGGCTGTTGCTGAGTTTTATCCTTTATAACGAACCAGTAATAGTAAGTAAAAGGCTTTCCTGAGTTCTGTGAATCAATCTAGGAAATTATTGAACTTGAGAAGGCGGTCATGGGAATCCTTGAGTTTGTAATTGCCTAGGCAAAAGTGTGGGTCACCTGGGGACCCCATTTGTGCCTAGCATCTGAAGTAGGGGGAAGTGCTGTGGGACTGAGCGCTAAACCTGTGGAGTCTGACACCAACTCTGAGCCATTAGTGGCAGAATTAAATTGAATTGTTAGAAATCCAGTTGGTGTTGGAGAGTTGGAGAACCAGTGTCAGGAAATACCACAGGGCTGGGCACGGGGGCTCATGCCTGTAATCTCAAGACTTTGGGAGGCCGAGGTGGGCAGATAGCTTGAGTCTAGGAGTTCAAGACCAGCCTGGGCAACACAGCAAGACACCCTATCTTTACAAAAAAGAAGGAGGAAAGAAAGGAAGGAAGAAAGAAAATACCACATACAGGTCCTCAATGGATATCTGTTGAATGAACAGAGAACGCTAGCTAACATAAATTAGGCACACTATCCTGAGTGGTATGCTAAATACTTTCTACGCACTAATTTAGAAACTACTTTTTGAGTTAGTACTACGTCATGTGCCTGGCTTGGTGCTTGGTACAGCTGTGAACAATTAAGCCAATTCAGCTCATCTGTTTTAGCGCCTAACTGCGTGCCATACACTGTTCTAGGTCCTGGAGATACAGTTGTGAGCAATTTAAGTTTACCTAACAAATATTTATTGAGTTCCTACTATGTGTCAGACTCCATTCCAGCCCTGCAGAATACAGCGGCGACCACAAGTCAAATCCCTACCCTGTGTGCATTTTGCAGGAGCCCTAGGAGCTAAGTCATTTTGCACTTGAGGAAATTGAGGGCTGGGCGCGGTGGCTCACGCCTGTAATCCCAGCACTTTGGGAGGCTGAGTTAGGAGAACTTCAAATCCAGTTGTTAAAGATCAGCCTGAGCAACATAGTGAGACCCCCATCTTTACCAAAAAAAAAAAAAATTAGCATAGTGGCATGCATCTGTAGTACCAGCTATTTGGGAGGCTGAGGCTGGAGGATTGCTTGAGCCCTGGAATTTGAGGCTGCAGTGAACCATGATTTTGCCACTGCACTCCATCCTTGGTGGCAGAGCCAGATTTTGTCTCTAAAAACAAAAGCAAACAAACAAACAAATTGAGGCTCAGAGAGGTTAATTGTCTTTCACAAGGTCACACAGCCAATGGTAGTAAGGCTAAACCTAACCCCTGCCCAACTGACATCACTGTTTGTGTTCTCACTCTCTGGCCTAGGCTGAGTCTTTGTGTGTGTGTGTGTGTGTGTGTGTGTGTGTGTGTGTGTGTGTGAGACAGGGTCTCACTCTGCCACCTAGGCTGGAGTGCAATAGCCTGATCCGCAGCTCATTGCAGCCTTGACCTCCTGGGCTCAAGCAATCCTCCCACCTCAGCCTCCTGAGTAGCTGGGATCAAAGGCTTATGCCACCACACCCAGCTAACCAGGCTGAGTCTTAATGTTGGAGTGAGTCCTGTGGTCCACCAGGCTGGGCAATTTAGGGGCTCATAAGTCACTCACACAAGCCTCCCTCTTCCGGGCCCCCCAGTCCTGCTCCCTCTTCTCTGGTACACAGAATGCCTAATGAGGCTGGCACTGTTCCCGAGTGACACCCCCGAGTGCTGTAATGTGTTTTTGTGTGAAAACCCTGTGTTCAGCAAATTGCTGTGACCAAGACCCTATCCAGTTACCTGACGCATCAGAGGTATGTTCTGTGGGGCTGCCAAGCAAAGCAGAGAATAATACTTCTAAGAATTTTAACCATTAGATAGAAAAAGCGTGGTCCTGGCAGCCCCTGGCAGGCACTGCCGAGTGGGAACCAGATACAAAGCAAACAAGAAGGGCGAGTGGCACGTGTGGCCTGTTGTCCTTACTGGTGGGTCGGCTGCCCTGGCCCCACAGTCACATTGTCAAAGCCACCAGTCACCTGACTCTTGTTGCTGGCTGGCTGGAGACCATGGCCCTGGGTTTTCCATGAACCAGCTTGGAACTCTGAGCTGAGATCAGCTTCCTGGAGGGGTGGGTTCAGTTTGGACAACTGCTGAGCAGAGGGGCATTGGCTCTGATGCCATGCTGTGAGCTTCTGTGGCTGTCCCTCATCTCGGTGGCCTGTGAACTTCAGGCAGGTGACTCATCCTCACTGGGCCCCACTCGGGATGGCAATCAGAATACCTCCTTCACTTGGGAGGATTAGAGAAGTGAGTGAGTTCAGAGAAGCAAAAAAGAACCAAGTCTGGCTTACTCCTGAGACTCTGCTGCTGCTAGCTGTTATCTGAAAGTCAGGCATTCATGCAACAAATATCCATGAAGCACCGCCTAGGTGCCCTGCCAAGTGTGCACAGCGGTAAGTAGAACAGATGTAGTCCCTGCCCTCATGGTGCTTACAGTCCAATGAGGGTGATGGGTGGCTAAGGAGTACTATAAACAAATATGACATTAGAATGGGATCCAGTGCTGGGGAGAGAGTCCTAAGGGGTCTATGATGGGAGGTTTTGCTGGGTAGGGAAGTTGGGGAAAGCCACTCTGGGGGACTTTGGGGGTGCTCTAGACTTCAAAAATGAGGACAATCTCAAGAAGCAATGGCAATACAATGGAGCAAAGGAACTCTTTTCAACAAATTGTTCTGGAACAACTGGACATTTGCATGCTAAAAAATGAATCTAGACAGAGTTTATACCCCTCACAAAAAATAACTCAAAATGGATCATAGACCTAAAAGTAAAATATAAAACTATAAAACTCCTAGGAGATAACAAGAGAGAATCTAGGTGACCTTGGGTTTGGCAATATAGCACCAGATACAGCACCAGAAGTGCAATCCATGAAAGAAAGACTTGATAAACTGAGCTTCATTAAGATGAAATACTTCTGCTATGGGAAAGACAATGTCAAAATAATGAGAAAACAAGCCATGGACTGGGAGAAAATATTTGCAAAAGATGCATCTGATAAAGAACTGTTATCCAAAATATGCAAATAACTCTTTAAAAAATCAACAATAAGAAAACAAGCCAATTAAAAAGTGGTCCAAGGACTTTAACAGACTCCTCACTAAGGAAGATATACAGATGGAAACCAGCATATGAAGAGATGCTCCACATCATATGTCATCCAGAAAATGCAAATTAAAGCAACAATGAGATACCACCACGTGCCTGTTAGAATGGCCAAAATCCAGAACACCAACAGCACCAAATGCTGATGAGGAGGTGGAGCAACAGGAACTCTCACTCATTGCTAGTGGGAACACACAATGGCACAGCCACTTTGAGAGACAGTATGACATTTTTTTTGTTTGTTTGGTTTTACAAAAACTAAACATACTCTTATCATACAATCCAAAAATTGCACTCCTTGGTATTTATCCAAAGGCACTGAATATTTACATCTGCACAAAAACCTGCATGTGGAAGTTATAGCCATTTACTTGTCAAAATGTGGCAACTGGAAGACAACAATCTTCCCACGTCTTTCAGTAGGTGAATGGATAAACTGTGGTGCCTCCAGACAATGGAGTATTATTCAGTGTTTAAAAAATGATCTATCAAGCCATGAAAAGACATGGAGGAAACTTAAGTGCACATTGCTAAATGAAAGAAGCCAATCTGAAAAGGCTACAATTGTGTGATTCCAGTGATATGACATTCTGAAAAAAGGCAAAACTATGGAAATCAGAAGAGCAGGGGTTGCCAGGGGTTAGGAGGAAGGGATGAATAGGTGAAGCACAAAGGATTTTTAGGACAGTAAAACTACTCTCTATGATCCTGTAATGGTGGATAAATGTCATTATAAATTTGTCCAAACTCATAGAATGCATGACACCGAGTGAACCTTAAACTACGGACTTTAAGTGATAATGATGTGCTCACATAGGTTCATGAGTTGCAGCAAATGTACCACTCTGGCGGGGGATGTCGACAATCAGGGAGGCTTGGGAGGGAAATTTCTGTGCCTTCCACTCAAGGTAGCCATGAACTGAAAACTGTTGTAAAAAATAAAGTCTATTAAATTAAAAAACAATGAGGATATTATGAGGGTAAAGAAAGGGACAAGTTTTCTAGGTAGAGGGAACAGCATGGGCAAAGGCCTAGTGGCAAGAGGAAGCCTAATGACTCCAAGGACTTGGAGTTCAGTGTGGCTGACTGCAGAGGGACAGGGAACTTGGAGATGATGCTGGAGAGGCAGGTGGGTAGGGGCTGAGTCTTGTGCACTTTGTAGGCCAAGTTCAGCAGTTTTGCCTTTCACCTAAGAGCAGTAGGAAGCATAAAAATGCTTTAGCCAGGTGATGACTTGATTTGATTGGTGTTTTAGTAAAGATCACTCTGGCTGCTATCTGGAAAATAGAGCATAAGGGGCCAGGATGGGAAGCCCAGAAGCCAGCGAGGGAAGATGGTGGCTTGGACCCAGATGTGGTGATAGTGGGTGGGTTTGAAAGGCAGCAGGGCTTACTGCTATGTTAGATGTGTCTGGGCTGCAAGGGTTGGGGGAGGGGCTCAGAAATGAATGTCATTGTCCCTGGGTTCCTGTGGAGAACCAGCAGGGCCTGCCCAAGTCACACTCAGTTCCCAGGCAGGTGAACCCGCATCTGATTATCTGCCCCTATGAAGCTTCCAAAGGCCAAGAAAGCCTGAGCTAGCCACAGCCCTTCCCTTGTTCCCCACACTTACCAGCCTCTCTCCAGGTGCTCATGAAGGTAAAGTGAAGCCTCTGGAGAACGAACCTGCTGCCTTCCCTCCCCTGGTGCTGGGAGGAGCTTGGGGCTCTGACCCTCTCTCCTCCTCACTCAGGGCAGGCCCCTCTGATGGCAGCAGCAGCCAGTCTGGAGTGGCTCCTGCAAAGATGCCAGCTGCAGTGGGGGAAATGTGTCTGGGGCTGCATGTCCCATGGGAATAGGCAGAAGCCCCACCCACTTCTGAGGGGGCAGGGTGGGAGCCCCGCCCTCATGGGCACAGCTACAGCTGCCCAGCTGCAGCCACAGACCTGGTCATACCTGCACTCTCAGGGACCTGGGAAGCCCCCTTGTCCCTGTAGGCTCGGAAATTTCTGCTCCTGCTGCCTGGCCTCTCTCCACTCCCGGTACCCACTCTGATCTCAGAGCAAAGTACAGGCCAAGCCTGGGTGCTGTTGCAACCCAATTGGATGTGGAGACGCTCAGGGCAGTGCTGACATGCCAGCCCCCTGCCACCTTGGCCCCTTCTAGACTTTGGGTGTTGACAAGCATGGGAGGGAGGCTGAGGGGGCACTGAGGGCAGTTTGGCGCTGGCCTGCAGGCGCCCCTCAGCAGGAACAGCCTGGGAGCCATGAATAGCTGCAGGAGGCAGACAGGCCACAGAAAGGGACAGGTCCCTGGTGAAAGCCCATCTTCAAGCTAGGGATGGCCTGAAGCCTGGGGGCCCAGGTTGCCAGTTCCGTGGACAGGAGTGGGAACTTATAGTACTTTTCCCAGGCCTATTCATGGTTACCCATGGATCAATCAGCATGGACTTCCTCCCCTCCGAAGCTCATAAAAGCCCCAGACTCAGCCAGACCCAGACATCAGGATGACCTGCCTGTGGAGAGGAGCTAGCCACTATGGGTCTCCTCTCAGCTGAGGGCTGAGCAGAAGTCGGGTCAACCTGCCTGCAGAGAGGAGCTACTCACTGTGGGTCTCCTGAGAGCTGTACTGTAGCTCAATAAAGCACCTCTTCACCTTGCTTACTCTTCACTTGCCTGCATATCTCATTCTTCTTGGATGTGGGACAAGAACTTGGAACACACTGAAAGAGTTGTAACCCAAACGGGGTTGAAACACGCCCTTTGTTTGCCACATTGTGGTAATAATAAGAAGGAGAGAAGAGAGAAGGAGAGAAGAGAGAAGGAGAGAAGAGTTGCAGCCCTTTGGGGTGCCCAGACCTAGGAGCTTCCTGAGCCAGAGCTCTGACACTCACTTTGGGGCTTGGCAGTCCCTGGCATCTCCAAGCTTCTGGGCACCACCATGTTCCCCAGTGCCAGCAGTAGAAGCTG
The DNA here is from genome assembly GCF_028885625.2 of Pongo pygmaeus. Classification (NCBI taxonomy): domain Eukaryota; kingdom Metazoa; phylum Chordata; class Mammalia; order Primates; family Hominidae; genus Pongo; species Pongo pygmaeus. Next base: position 47,522,697 of record NC_072391.2, read on the forward strand.
CTTGTCATACGCCTGGTTCAGCCACAGCCTTGCAGGGAGCTGCCACCTGTGTGGTGCCTGGAGCTGGCCTCTCTGCCGCAGCTGGCATGCCTGGTTGTGTGCAGTAGCTGGACCCCACACCCACTCGCATACCCCTCACCACTCTGCACCTGGCTCATTCTTGGCAGATGTGGGATCCAGGATGGTAGTGCAAGCTAAGCACAACCTGCCAGGCTGAGTGGGCAGAACAAGCCCAACAGGCCCAAGCAAGACTTGGGCAACTTCACTGCTGGCCACAGAAGTTTCTGGCCAGAAAAGTGACACCCCAAGAATCCCATGACACCTCCAGGGCTGAATCTAGTCCTGATGTCTTCCATGGTTTAGTGCAGTGGCTACAGAGCTGGTTTTGGTGTCAGACATACCTAGGTTTGTATCCAGATTCTGCCAGTTACAATTATCTGTGGGACTTTGGGGCAAATTCTCAACCTTTCTGTACTTGTTTTCTTATCTGTATTAACTGGGTGGGTGGGGGTTGGGGGGTGGGGGAGGAGTGGGCACTTAACTTGCGAATTATCATGAGGATTTCAATGAGTTATTCCATATAAAACACTTGGGAAAATGCTGGGCACATAGTAGGTGCTTAATAAATATTAGATATTTTTAAAATTTTTATTTTAAAATTGTAAGTGGACAAATTACAGTTGTATTTATTTATGGAGTACAAAGTGATATGATTTGTGAATACAGTGTGGGATAATTTAACCTAATTAACATGTCTCCCACTGCGAATACTTATTTTTTGTGGTGAGAACATTTGAAAATCTTAGCAATTTTTGAAATGCACAATATGTTATTATTTAGTATATTTGCCACTCTGTGCAATATATCTGAATATACCTCAAAGTAAAAACCAAAAAACAAACCTTTTCCTCCTGTCTGACTGATTCTTTGTAACTTTGATCATCCTTTCCCTCAGCCTCTACTAAAGACTGTTCTACTCTTTGCTTCTTTGAGTCTTTTTATTGTTTTAGAGTCCACAAATAAGTGAGAACATGTGGTATCTGTCTCAGTGTCTAGCTTATTTTACTTAGTTTAATACTGTCTGATTCCATCCACGTTGTTGCAAATGACAACATTTCCTTCTGTTTTTAAGGCCAAATAGTATTTTATTGTGTATATATACCACATTTTCCTTATCCATAAATGTCTTTCAAAAGAAGGTGTACAAATGGCCAATAGATATATGAAAAAATGCTTAACATCACTAAGCATTAGGGAAATGCAAAGTAAAGCACAAGGAGATACAACCATACCTGTTAGAATGGCAATTATTATGAAGACAAGCATTGATGAAGACGTGGAGAAAGGGAACCCTTGTGTATTGTTGGTGGGAATGTAAATTAGAACAGCAATCATGGAAAACTGCATGGAGGGTCTTCAAAGAGCTAAAAATAGAATTATTACAGGATCCAGCAATCCCACTTCTGGGTATTTACCCAAAATATTTGAAACCAGCATGTCAAAGAGATGTCTGCACTCCCGTGTTCACTGCAGCACTATTCACAATAGCCTGCAATGATATGGAATCAATCTAAGTGTTCATCAGCAGATGAATGCATATTAGATATTACCGTTAAAAATAACCAGAAAATGGGAATAATGATCACAGGGCTGTTGAGAAGACTACACGTATAATGTGACCATCACAATGCCCAAAATGTCTTTGTTGTTGATTTTACAACAGGCTAGATTGGAAACAGCATCAGAATCCAATGAGGATCTTTTAAGTCAGTTCTAGAGACCCATACAATGAAATGTGAAAGAGCCATTAAAAAGTTGTTGTAGGAGGATATTTAACGAAAGGTGAACTTGGTTATTCTATGACATGAAGTGAAAAAAATCAGCTAAAAATATATGTGTAGGGCCAGGCATTGTGACTCATGCCTGTAATCTCAGCACTTGGGGAAGCTGAGGTGGGAGGATCACTTGAGGCCAGGAGTTTAAGACCAGCCTAGGCAGCATAGCAAGACCCTGCCTTTACAAATTAAAAAAAAAATTAGCCAGGTTTGGTGGTGCATACCTGTAATGCCACCTTCCTAGGAGGCTGAGGTGGGAGGATTGCTTGAGCACAGGAATTTGAGGCTGTAATGAGCTGTGATTGCAGCACTGCATTCCAGCCTGGGTGACAGAGAGAGTCTCTAAAAAACAAAACTATAAAACAGAAAACATGGCCTCAAATCCTTTGACCTTCTTCCCATGATCTCAACCCTCGAATCTGGACAGGCATGTGACTGCTTTGACCAACAGCTGTGGCAGAAATGACACAGTGTAGCTTCCAAAACTAGGTCATAAAAGGCCATGGAATTTCCCTTCACTTGCTCAACCTCCATTCTTGGAGCCTGAGCCTTAAGGTAAGAAGTGCAACTACCCTGAGGCCACCATACTGTGAGGAACCCTAAGCCACATGAAGAAGCCATGCATAGGCACTTGGGGCAACAGCCTCAGCAGAGTCAGCCCAGTTCATGAGCCAGACATATGAATGAAGAAGCTTCTAGAAGATTCTAGTCTCCAGCTGTTTGAGTCTTTCTAGTTGAGGCTTCAGACATCACAGGAGCACAGATAAGCCATCCCTTATGTGTCCTGTTCAAATTTCTGAAGCACAGAATCTGTGAGCGTGATTAAATGGTTATTCTCTCCCAGCAAATTTGGGGTGGTTTGTGATATAGTGCTAGATAATGGGAATGGGAGATTTTAGGATATTTTTATTCTGTTAACTCTACATTTCTGAAACTTTACTTTTTTATGGTGAATGTATGTTTTTATGACTAAGAAAATACTTATAAGGAAATATTTATTGAGTGAATAAAGAAAGAAAAAAATGAATGAATGAAAATGGGAGAGAGGAAGAGTGGGAGAGAGAAAAGAGGGAGGAAGCTGTTTTGTGGGAAGGCCCCAACTCCAACCCTCTCAGGAATTACTGACTTCAGATAAGTCTCCCTTGAACCTTTCTTTCCTCCATGTCCCATTCCTTGAGCCACTTTGTCCTCAGGCCATGACCAAAAGGCAGAGCATTCAATGACTCTGAGTGAGATAGAGCTGGGTTTGAGTCTGATGGCTCCACCTCTTACTGCCTGTATGTCTTTGTACAACTCACTCACCCTCTCTGAGTGCATTTCAGAAAGTGGGGTGCACACAAACACTTGGACATGTGGGAGAAGCCTAATTCAAACCTAGAGCTGGCTGACTCTTGACAGAGCAGCCCCTCTTTATCCATTAAGGGGGTCCAGGCACTGACTCGAGGGACATTGGGAGAAAGGGCTACCCTCAGCCAGCCACGTCCTGGGAGCCCTCTGTGTGGGCTGCCATTGGGCCAAGGTGCGGGTCACAGAGCGGGAAGGCTGGGGCCCAGGCAGAGGCCAGGGCTGCTCCGGTCCCTCCAGGAAGCCAAGCAATCCCTCCTGTAAACCTTTCACCCCTGCACGCTCTGAATGAAGCCATTCAGAGGAAGAAACCTGACCTGCGCATGTTTTATGCATGGTCCGGCTGTGCCAGCAGCGGCGGGTCTCCCAGGGTGGTATTATTTTTAGCTGGAGCATGTGAGGGGGCTGGGGACTTGAAAGAAGCAGGCTGGTCACCCACCTGTCCACCCTCTTCACCCAAGGACCCCCATCTTTGCCGGGTGACCATGGGCAGTGTTAGTGTGGTCTGTGCCCAGCACTGGGGGCTCTGCCCACAGAGCCAGGCTTTGGGTGGGGGGGTCTCGTGGCCCCAGGCTGTCTGTTGTGCAGCCAAAGAAAGCAGCTGGTCACCTCCACATCTGCATGCCCTCCCACCCCCCAACATGGGCTCGCTCCCTCACTTTCACAGGTGTTGGCTTCGGGTAAGGCTAAACCCTTGGGAGGGGAACAGGCACGTTTCTGAGACTGTGTGAGAGGATGTCACCTTTGTCAGCCTTTCAAAATTCCTCTGCGGCTGCAACACGTAATCTGGCTGCTGGAGGTGGCTGGCTTTCAGCACTCCCAGTTTCTTCCTGGACAGCGGCCCCAGTGGGTAGAGTGTCCGCTTCAGGGGAGAGTGTCAGGGAGTCCTGGGTCATTAACATCTTTCACTGTCAAGTTTCCACCCTGTTTCTTGGCCTTCCTGCCTTGCTTTCCACCAAGTTTCCGCTGCAATGTGGCTACCATTTATCGAGCACCTACTGTGTGCCTGGTGTTTTCACACATCATCGCTGTCCACCTGCACCTTTGCCTTTGGGATGAGTACTGCTGTGGACCTCATTTTTCCTAAGGGGAAACCGAGGCTCAGAGAGAGAGAGTGAATTACTTGGGGCGACGCAGCAAGTTATGGCAGAGTTGGACTCAGACCCAACCCTGCCTGACCCAAGGAACACAGTGCACTTTGAGGCCTCTGACCTGGTAACATCTTTAGGTTAAGAGCCCAAACTCACAGCTTGGGGGTGTCTTCTCCTTGCTGTGTTCTCTCCTTTTAATGAATCATCAGAAACTTTAAAATATAGGCATGAGGATCTGTGCAGATCATATTTTTCAGTTGGAGAAACTACATGGAGGCAACAGAGGCCCAGAGAGAAGAGGACACTTCCTCAAGGTCACTTGGTGCCCCAGGGCTGACCCAGAACCCAGGTTCCTTCTGTTTCTGCACAGGACTACGCAGCCGCCTCACCTCCCTGGGCCTCCCTCTGCCCAACTGCCAACTGCAGCAGTCACTCAGCTTGGCTCCCAGGCCATTGCGGACAGGAAGGGGCTTGGGGAGTGGACAGGCCCGCGTTCCCGACACTAGCCATGGGAACCCTCTCTCCTGCTTGGCCCATGCTCACCACACACTCTGAGCCTGGTCAGCTCACAATCCCTAAGGCAGCTGCCTGTCTCCCTGCATTTGAAATGTCTAGGTTGTGGAGGGTCTAGCCAAGAGCACTTGTTGAGTTGTTACTGCGTGGATGAATGGTAAATGCTACGCAGATGACTGATGACCTTAGCCATCAGAAAGCTCTCCAGGTCTTTCTTTATTTTCTTTTTGGAACAGAGTCTTACTCTGTCACCCAGGCTAGAGTGCAGTGGTGTGATCTCAGCTCACTGCAACTGCTTCCCAGGTTCAAGTGATTCTCCTGTCTCAGCCTCCCGAGTAGCTGGCATCACAGGCACGCACCGCCACGCTTGGCTAATTTTTGTATTTTCAGTAGAGACAGGGTTTCACTATGTTGGCCAGGCTGGTCTCAAACCCCTGACCTCAAGTGATTCACCCGCCTCGGCCTCTCTAGGTGCTGGGATTACAGGTGTGAACCACCGTGCCTGGCTGGGTCTTTCAATTAGAGAGAATTCAGTGGAGGGAATGGATTATACAAGAGACATGAGGGCTGAGAAGCCAAGCAGAGAAAGGTAAGACAGCCCAGAGGTTAGCAACTGTGGGAAACTGCTACTACCAGGAGGCTGGAAGGAGAGAGAGGAGGTGGAGTTGTGAGAGCTTGAGAGCTGGGGCTGTGCAGCAGGAGGCTGAATTTGAAGGTTGGCGGGGGCTCTCTGCTGGGAGCTGAGAGCTGACACAGCGGCGTTGGGGACACCACAGGAAACACAGTGAGGGGAGAAACACTTTAGCTTTTCCCTCCCCTCGCTCTCCACAGTGCTGCCCATTGGCCAAACCAACCCAGAAACCAGGTGGCCAAGAAGTCCAGGGAACGTCACTCCTGGATACAGAGCAGAGTGTAAGGGCAGAGGTAAGACCCGATATCAAACCGGCAGGTGACTGGCACAGGAAATTCACATCACTAAGGAGGATCTAGCACTAAGAGTGGTAACAGCAATCACTGATTAATAGCATCACTCGGGGCTTTCCCTGCAGTGGCGCCCTTGCACCCGGGAGAACTCGCTTACCAGTGAGGAAGCAAAGGCACAGTGCTGTCTGCATGGTCACTCAGCGGGGAGGGGAGAAGCGGCTGTCACCCTGCCTCCTGCTCTGGACTCTGCTGTCCCTTTCAGGCTGCAGATGCTCTCCAAGGCTGGTCTCCACTGGTCCTTAGGAGCATAGGCTCTGGGTTGAGTGATGCCTCCCTCTGACAGCACCGCACATGGAATGTGGAGTTCTTAATAAAGGGTAGTTATTAACACGTCCATGGCCCCATCTTACGGCTGAGAAAATTGAGGTGCCAGCAGTTATGGGACACCCCCTTGCCCCCGCCAGTTTCCTAGCTCGCTGGTGGCAGTGCTGGGAGCTTGAATCCATCACTTCTGGCTCCAAAGCGATTACTCTTAACTTCTGGGGCCCCTGCCCCAGCCAGGATACTCCCTGGCACTCCTTCTTGTGGCCGCTGTTGGGATCCACACCCAGGCCCCCCTCTGGCTCACTAACTCTGCCAGGACGGCTGGGCTGCCTGGGCTCAGGCGTGACCCACACGCCCAATTAGAGGGATTCAAAACGCCGTTTACTTATCAATGACCTAAGCTCATTTGATTATGAAGGATGGAGCCCAAACTGTTCTCCGAAGTCACTGTCGTCCCTCAGCTGTGCCAAATCCTCCTTTGATCTGCTAATCCTGAGTTTATAAGGTTAGGAGATAAGCAGGCGGAACGCAATTCTTTTCTTTTTTGGTCCACCTAAGTGGCCATGAAACCCCTAACCATCATAGACCTCCCGGGCCCCTGTGGCCTCCCTGTCTGAATAATTCAGACAGTGTGTGAAGGAAGCCCCCACAGTCCTGGTACACACAGGCTGTCTGGGGCAGGCACTCCCCACCGATCAGCCTGGCTCTTCCTTCTCCTGCTTTTCCTTTTTTTTCCCTCCTCTTTCTTGTACTGGCCTCTTTATGCTCACCTCAGGCTTGGGAAAGCCAGGGAGCCAGCCCAGCCGGTGACCCCGCAGAACTGTGGGGACCTGCTCCTCCTTGCGCCCCCTTTTGTCCCAGGCACAAATAGATCCCTCTGCCTCAAGCCCCATTGCATGATATTCACCATGAAGAGGTGATAGACCCTGTCCCTAAGGCATTTCCATTCTAGTGGGGGACAAGACTTCAGCCACTTGAGCCCAAACCATACTTAGGGTGTTCTTGTGGAGAAAGACCCCAGGTGTTTACCACACAATGTTCGCTGAAAGAGCTGAGAGACTCCTCAGCCAGACAATGAGGGTGTCAATCCCAGCTTTCACCAGCTGTGTGACGTTGGGCAACCAGTTGGCCTCTCTGAACCTCTGTTTCGTCATTAATAAAATGGGGATAATGAAGGTACCTGTCATCACTAATTTAATTCTCACAATAAGAAGCAAATGGGGACACCTACAGCCTGGTACAGAATAAACCCTTAATAAAGGACATTGGTGATGACTTTTGTTCTCTGTAACTACGAGGACAGCTTACACCATACAGCATTTCCCACAAACCCATTCTGCAGTGGATCTGTCGCTGCTGTCTGTCCCCACAGATCTCAGACACGAATGGGAGGACCCTACCATGTTTCTTATGCCTATGATGGGAGAGAGATCCTGGGAAAAGGGATTGAGATCCATATGGTGGGTGGTCTCAGGGTTACATTGCCACGTGCTCTTGCAAACAGGTCTGGCTGTCACTCAAGCTGCAGACTGATGCGGGCTACAGGGGAGAGCTCAGCAGGTCAGAAGAGGCCCGGGCCACTTTGAAGAGAAACGGTCTCATGGTTCAGCCCGAGCCTGACAGGTTGGAGAGCTGGGCCTGGAAGGCAGGTGTCCTGACCTATTTAACATGGAATTCATACTTTAGATGCAAGAGGCTTTCAAGGGCAAAAGCTGGACCCAGGGGAGAAGAGAGAGGCTGAAGCAACACGGACTGCTTGCCTTCCACTGGGGGGTGGCAGAGACGGGGTGAGGACAGGAGCACTGCTTTGGAGTCTGGAGGCTGCTTCTATCCTCATTCTGCTTCCTACCAGCTCTCAGTCCTTGGCCAATTTGCCTCACCTGGATGAGCCCCTCTTGGCCTGGCGCCTGACTCTCTGTTTTTCAACTTTGAGTTCCTTTGAGCTGAGATAGCTTTATTCATCTCTGTATAACCCACATGTCCGTAGAGATCACCCCATTTTTAAGAGGTTCATGAAATAGATGTAAACTCTGTGTTCACATCTTGGGGTACAGGTGACTAGTGACCAAACCCACCTGGGATTTCTGCCAATGTCTGTGTTTACGCCTTCACAGTCACTTTTAGCTCTGCCTGCCTGCTCTCCTCCAGCCATCATCTCTCCTCCATGACTGCTTCTTTTCTCCACTCTGTACTGGCTCCAAAGTGGACCCACACTCTTTCCCCACATCTCTGTCAAACGCCACTTGCACAAGTGATTCCGTTGCATGGTGGACCCTGGTGATGGTTCGCAGTTTCAGGGAGAAGAAGGTTATGCTACAGAAATGGACATGTTAGAATCAGTATGAATCACCTCCTCTGGAGGAGCCCCTGAGCCCTTGCCCCACAGAAGTTTTTCACTCAATACCTTCTTATGTGGGCTCCTGCCATGCCAGCTCACTGATTTCTCCAGATCGCCTCACCTTCCTGCTAAACCCTCCTGCAGAGGGATGGAGTTTATCATTACCTTCAAACATGCATTCAGGGCCCCATCAAGTCATTTTTCTGAACAAATATTGTCTTTACTTATTTATTTTTTTTAGAGACAGGGTCTCACTCTGTCTCCCAGACTGAAGTGCAGTGGTGCCATCATAGCTCACTGCAGCCTTGAACTCCTGGACTCAAGCGATCCTCCTGCTTCAGCCTCTGGTGTAGCTGGGACTACAGGCACACGTCACCATGACCAGCTAATTTTAAAATGTTTTGTAGAGACAGGGTCTCACTATGTTGCCCAGGCTAGTCTCAAACTCTGGGCATCAAGTGATCCACCTGCCTCGGCCTTCCAAAGTGCTAGGATTATAGGCATGAGCCACCATGCCCCTCCTGCAAATGTTTCTCTCTAAATGGGACTTTGGAGCCAACAGTTAAATAGCTTACAACAAAACAAAACAAAACCCCTTTGCTGCATCTGCATGCCAGTGTATTACCTTCTCTGAGTCTGTTTACCATCATTTGTAAAATGAGGGTCACCATCTCTGTCTTCCCATCCAACAAGCCTGTTTTGCGGGGGAGGTCAAAACAGAATAATGCAGGAGGAAGCAATAGGGCCACACACATGTTGGAGTCCTTGTTGTAATAAATATTCCAGGATGATACAAATGGAGCTGTCAAACTTTGCAAGAACTTTGGTCTCTTCTGTTTGGATCACCAAGTAGGAAGTTTTTGACCTTGCTAACAAAAGAGTTCCTCGCTCTCCCCACCGCTGAGGTCTGCCAATTGCAGGAAGGATTGCGTGGAAAGTCTGTTAGAGAAAGAGAAGAGATGTCTGCCTCCTCTCATTCAAGGCCTCTGTGGGGTGGGGGTCTGCTTTATTCTTCTTTTACCATATGTAAATCTTCCTCTTGGCTTCCCTCACAGCTTGATGGGTGATTGGTTCTTGCTTTCAACATCAATAAGCAAGGCATATATTTTTTTACTTATACGCAATTCTGTGTCTAAGTTCTCAGGCACCAGGAGAAAACAATATAGTTCTCCTGCAGGAGGTAGACTGTGTAAATATATATTAGTTTGGGGAGAAGAAATGAGGAATGATAAAATATTCAGAAAGCGGTCTGTTCTTGAGGGATGTTATTCTGCACAGCCAGGGAGCAGATTAATGACACCGTTTGCAAGGAAAGGAGAACGGCCCCATAAAATATGTATTAGTGGAGTTGGTGGTGGGATGGGCGGGAGTGCCTGGGGTTGGCCATGTGGGTCCGTCTCAGAAGTTGGCACCCACCCTTGGTCTCCCTCACCAGGGGTCCCAACAGCTAGCTCAAGGGCCCTGGAGGGCGAAAGCTCCAAGGTGGGGTGTGCTGACCATACTAGCCAGACACAGGGGACTGAGTGGGTTCTTTGGCAGGAGTACTAGGTGGAAAGTCGGGAGGTCTATCCATGTCTCTAACCTGCTGTGTGGCCTTAGGTTAGTCACTTACCCTCTCTGAGTCTTTGTTTCTTCTACCATAAAATGGAGACTAGATGATGATGATGATTTTTTTGTTGTTGTTGTTATTGTTGTTGTTGTTGTTTTGAGACAGAGTCTTCCTGTGTCTCCCAGGCTGGAGTGCAGTGGTGAGATCGTAGCTCACTGCAGCCTCAACTTCCAGGGCTCAAGCGATCCTCCCACCTCAGCCTCCTGAGTAGCTAGGATCACAGGTGTGTGCCACCATGCCTGGCTAATTATTTTTTATTTCTCTAGAGATGGGGTCTTACTGTATTGCCCAGATTGGTTTTGAACTTCTGGGCTTAAGCAAACCTCTAACCTCAGCTTCCCAAAGTGGTGGGATAACAGGCATGAGCCATCATGCCTGGCCTAGGTGATTCTTAAGAGGGCTTGTGTAAGTGATGGGTTGGGTAGCAGGGTCATTGGAAATGAAGCAAGATGGGAAGTAGTTGTGTTTGCTGGGCCTCACCATCAGGGGGTGTACTGGAAGAACACTTCCATGATTCTGGAAGAAACTCTTTGATAAATCAGTTGGAGGTAGGGGTAAGACCCCAAGGAGCATGCATGAGTAACAAAGGATGGTCCCCAAGTTGTCTTCTAAGTTAGATGGTGCTGTTAACTTTAGACTGTTGTTTGGCTGAATGCAGGATGCGAGTTTGGGGTGAGAGCTGAATTGCTTGGAGAAGCAGCAGAAGAAGAGAGGCTGAGGGCAGTGAGCACAGAGTTTGGCTTCTCAAAGTTGGGAGCGAATAGATATTTACATTCTATGAGCCTCCTGAGGGACCTGCACATCTTGGTCCAGTTCTGATTCCTTAGGTTACTTCTACCTCGAACATTGCAGGATTCTTTGTCTCATCCCTATGCTCCCCTAATTCAAGCCTTTCCTCAGGCCTAATGCAACAGAACTTAGCTTTTCTTTTATAGGCAGCTTCATGCTACTCCTTCAGATCTCACACAGCAATATGAACAGTTTTTACAGCACTTACCATGTGCCTAGGCATTGTGCTACAGGTAGGATATTGTTTCACTCCTAGGACAATGCTAGGAGGTAAATTTTATTACCTTATTTTACAAATGAAGAGGCTGGGGCTCAGAGAAGTCAAAGAACTAGTCTAGGGTAACACAGCAGGTGAGTCAGATACAGCGGCCAAGGCCTTACCCATTTATGATGCTATCTTGTCCCATGTCTATCTCCTTTTTCCCAGTTAGATGGAAGTTTCTTGGGGCAGGGTCCTAGTTCCACTGGCCCCCACGAGGCAGTGCCCAGGCATGGCCTGCAGAACTCGGCAGACACTGGTAATCCATGGGCTTAGCCAGACTAGGCCTTCCCACCCTCCTCCTAGCAGAGTCCTTGTCAGCTTGTGGGTTTGGGCGAGTCTCGTGGGAGGATCCCCACCTGGGTTCATGGAGGCTCAAACATCTTGCGTTTAGAGGACTCCCCGCCAGGGTCTTCTGGCATTTTCATTGTCAAGGCCTCACTGATGATTGCTTCTTTTTCTTCTTCTTCTTTTTTTTTTTTTTTTGAGATGGAGTCTCGGTCTTTTGCCCAGGCTGGGTGCAATGGCGCGACTCGGCTCACTGCAACGTCCGCTTTCCGCGTTCAAACGATTCTCCTGCCTCAGCCTCCCGAGTAGTTGGGATTACAGGCGTGTGCCACCACACCAAGCTAATTTTTGTATTTTTAGTAGAGATGGAGTTTCACCATGTTGGTCAGGCTGGTCCCAAACTCCTGGCCTCAGGTGATTCACCCACCCTCAGCCTTCCAAAGTGCTGGGATTTCAGGCGTGAGCCACTGCACTCGGCCCCAGAATGGCCCACACGGCCTTATCTGTGGTTTCCAGCAGCACCAGGTCAAACCTGAAGACCGGCGTGTGAGCCTCTGCTTTATGATGGAGGTCCCAGTTAGGAGCCCAGTTAGTCAGCCCCCACCTTACAGCTGAGAAACTGTTAAGACTTTATGTCAGGACGAGTGACCTCCCATGCCACAGAAGATGTTATCGACAGAACCGGGAAATGTTATTTGCATGCATATACCTGGAAAGCATTCCTATCCATACTACCCAACTAACCTACCAAATGTGAAAAAGATGGCAAACAACTCCATGGGAAAGTAAGTGGGCAAAGGGTGGGAAGAGGTGGATCCCGGGAGGGGCAGTGTGCAGGGCTGATGAAGCAGGGTGGGTACCCGTGGGCACACCAAGGCTGCTGCCTGGCTGGGTGTCAGCCTGCAGCCAAGGCATGAGGAGATGCTCAATCCACTGGTGATCAGGGCAAGGCATGCCCCAAACACTCTGCGGCACAGCTCCCGTTGAAGGAGGCCTGAATAGCTTGGAGTGTGCCGTAACTTCTCTCTTTTCTTTTTTTTTTTCTTTTTCTTTTTTGAGATGGAGTCTAGCTCTGTCGCCCAGGTTGGAATGCAGTGGTGCAATCTCGGCTCACTGCACCCTCCGCCTCCCAGGTTCAAGCGATTCTCCTGCCTCAGTCTCCTGAGTGCTTGGAACTACAGGCGCGTGCCACCATGCCTGGCTAATTTTTTCTGTTTTTAGTAGAGATGGGATTTCACTGTGTTAGCCAGGATGGTCTCCATCTCTTGACCTTGTGATCTGCCTGCCTCGGCCTCCCAAAGTGCTGGGATTACAGGCGTGAGCCACCGCACCAGGCCAGATTCTCTCTTTACAAGGAGCCAGAAAACAGCCTGAGAATGGGGCCATTTCAGCATCCAAAGGTGGACAAGGCTGGGCATCAGTCTTAGCGCTGAGCAGAGGGGGAAAAGACCCGTCCCTCCACCTTGTGGGGATCTTCGGGAGCATAACGAAGCTGGCCTCTACACAGAAAATTTTCTTTGGTCTCTACTTCAGGAAACACTGGCTGCAGTTATTGAGCACAGGAACCCTGTCCCTGTCCCCTTGGGTGTAACAGGTGTGACTGGCACTCAGCTCTGAAGGTTGACCCTTTGGCCCCCTGCTGCAACCTCTGTGGCTCTTTCTGGAGGCTTTCTCTGGCTGCTGGGACTTGCATAGCAAAGTATGGAAAAGCCAACATCCCTGGGATCAGACTTCAACCAATGCCTGACAGCGTCCCTGCCCCTTGGTGGGACAACTCTCTTACAGTCCCCAGTGGGCCTCAGCCCCAGCGTCCCACAGCGGTGACCTGCTCGTCCATGCACCCTGACTGGCTCCCTTCCCTTTCCCCATCTCTTGTCTCCTGCCAGTGCTTGCTAGAACCACCTCCCAGATAAACTCCCAGTTTTCAAATCCTTGTCTCGGGATGTGGTTCTGGGGAGCCTGGCCTAAGGCAATAGAGGTAGCAGAACTAAAACAATTATGGGCGGGACAGTCTGATCTTCAAGAGCCACTGCACAGTCTGAGGTAAGAATGCTCCATTATACTGCCCTGCCCTGGGGCACCAGCAAATCTGGCCAACTTCTCCCTGGAGCAGGGCCTTCTATTTATTTTTTCAATTTGATTTTCTTGTATTTTTCACACCATAAAACGTAGAACTGTGGCTTGGGTTTCACAGTTTACTAGCTGATTCCATGTGCTTTTGACGGTTCTGATGTGTTTTTGACTGTCGCTATATATATATGGTGTGTGTTCCCCTGAAGCTACACTTCCTCATGCTCCCCATCCCCCAGCCCAAGAAGCCTCTGTGAGAGCCAGGGGAGCGGCTCTGAGGAGAGGAGATGAGGAGGCAGAGGAGCTGGGAAGGTCCCCAGGTCTCCTCTCACAAAAACTGGGCTCACCTCCAACCAGAATCTGCAGCCACATCGCGCTACTGTGACAAGGGGATGAGTTTGCTAAGTTGTCACTTGGTGGATGGATACCTGCCAGCAAATTCGACTGTGATTATGACAGAGTCATGTTGTAACTGTGTAAATTTGGTTTCTGGTGGTTTGTCTGGAAGATGGTCCCAGGAAACCCCAGCAAAGGCATAGGTTGGTGAGACGGGGAAGGGAAGGCAGGCAATACCAGGCATGTTGTCCATCCAGGTGCCCATGTGGACAGCTGGAATGCAATCTTGCTGTGGAATCTGGGAAGCAGTGTGGAAGACGTACTTCTGAGTTCTCCCACCTCACCAAGCAGGAGGGATCTGGGGTATTTAGACACGAGGTTGAGGGCTGCTCCCGGGGAGCGTTGATTTTCTAGCAGCTTGGGGCTCTGGCCATCAGAGAAGCCCTCAGGTAGAGCGATGTGGATGTTGGAGGGAGAAAGCCCAGACATCTGGGGAGGATGCCACCAGCACCTGCTCCGCTCCTTTCTGGAAGCTCTCCACAGTTCATGCAGTCCTCAGTCCTGACCTTCCAGGCCCTTCACCACTGGTTATCCACCCACGTGCCAGCCTCGCCTCTCACCCCATAAACCATCTTCAGTGTGGGCTCCTCAGGCATCCCTTTCCCTTTCTGGAATCCTAATCTCATCCTCTCCATCTTTCTGAGTCAGCCTTCACTGATCAGCCCTGGTTCCTCTTCCTTTCTCTAGCTCTCGCATCCAGAAGGCTCTGGGAGCTCAGATTCTCTGTAACACTAACTTTGTCCATAACTCGGGCTGGATGCCATTGGTGTTCTCACTCCCAGAACATGACTTGTTTCTTACCCAGCTCTGATTCTCAGTGCCCACAACAGAGTCTCACACAGCAGGTGCTCAATAAATGCCTATCGTTATTGCTGATGATATGATGATGGTAGCGAAGATGGCAAGGCCTCCAAAGAGCAGATGATGGGTCTCGCACCTTAGCTAACTGCTCTGTTTCTTTTTCTTTTTTTAATGTTTATTTGTTTGGGACAGGATCTCACTCTGTTGCCTAAGCTGGAGCGCAGTGGCACAATCACAGGTCACTGCAAGCCTTGACCTCCTGGGCTCAAGTGATCCTCCCAGCTCAGCCTCCCAGGTAGCTGGGACTACAGGTGTACACTCCCACACCCAGCTAGTTTTTGTATTTTTAGTAGAGATGGGGTATTGCCATGTTGCCCAGGCCGGTCTTAAACTCCTAGGCTCAAGCAAGCCGCCCATCTTGGCCTCCCAAAGTCTGTTTCTTCTGGCAAGTCACTCGGTTTCTCTGAATCTGCTTTCCTGTTTTCACTAAGTGGTTCTTTTTCCTCTTGGGCACCACAGCTAAACCACACTTCCCTGCCTGCCATGTGACTGGCAACAAAATTTGGGCAGAAGGGAATCCCCACCCCAGCCTTGTCCTGGAAAACCCTCTCAGGCACGACACTTTATTGTCCTTTTCTGTGAGACTAAAGACAGAAGGAGCACGGCCCTTGAGTCACCACTGAAGAAAAGCCGCCCCAGGGAACTCCACCCACGGACACCACCCTTATAGGCTACTGGGTGAACAGGAAATAAACTTTTATTGTTTTAAGCCACTGAAGTTTCAGGATGATTAGAGCATTCTGTCTAACCTGATGAATGTGGAAGTCTTTAAAGTGAGAATATCAACATCGGTGGGCTGTCACCAAGATTAATGACAGAGACTGTTTAAAAGATGCTCAGTGAATGTTCCTTCTCTTCCTCTCTAGAAAACTACAAGATACTCCGGTCATTAAGAATGATGTCCACAGCACACTCAGCTTGCTCTGAAATGTAGTGTCTGGGAATGTCGCGCAGCTCTTTAATTCAGAGTAGATCCTTATGGACCATGCAGCAGACTTGGCTGTGAACCACCCATCTCTATAGTTGGGGGGCTGGAATCATCAGAGGCATTCGAACCGGAGCGACTCCATCTTGAATAGGGGCTGGGAGAAATAAGGCTGAGACCTACTGGGCTGCATTCCCAGGAGGTGAGGCATTCTAAGCCACAGGATGAGATGGGAGGTCGGCACAAGGTACAGGTCACAAAGAACTTTTCTGATAAAACAGGATGCAGTAAAGAAGCTGGCCAAATCCTGCCAAAACCAAGATGGCCACGAAAGTGACTTCTGGTTGTCCTCACTGCTCACTATACGCTAATTACAATGCATTAGCATGCTAAAAGTCACTCCTACTAGCGCCATGACAGTTTACAAATGTCATGGCAATGCCAGGAAGTTGCCCTGTATTGTCTAAAAGGGAAAGGAACCCTTAGTTCAGGGAATTGCCCACCCCTTTCCTGGGAAACTCATGAGTAATCCACCCCTTGTTTAGTATATAATCAAGAAATAACTACAAGGATAATCAGTGAACAGCCCAAGCCACTGCTTTACCTACGGAGTAGCCATTCTTTGATTCCTTTACTTTCTTAATAAACTTGCATAGACTTTACTTATGGACTTGCCCTGAATTCTTTCTTGCGCGAGGTCCAAGCACCCTCTCTTGGGGTCTGGATCGGGATCCCTTTCCAGTAACAGAATGGTCACTGTGCCTATCTGGATGTTGGTTACTGCATCGGTGACATCTCTGCTCATCTGCCACCTGGCTTCCTCTTTTTCCTGCCTCCAATCCGCACTAGAGAATGCCAAGGCATAATCATGACATTAACCACAAGCAACTTCTTGAGCACTTACTAAGTGTCAGTCATTGCACGGAGCACTCCACATGCATTTTGTCACTGGATCTTCTCTAAGTGGGTCCTCTTGTTATCTCTATTCTAAAGAGAGACTTAGAGAGGTTTGCCAACTTACACAACACATAAGAGGCAAGGATGGTGGTTGGACCAGCAGCTGGGGCTAGGCTGGATAATTTGTTTGATAAAAGATGCAGGTGTTTCTTTTTCAACAAGCCAGCCAGGTGCCGACCACATCAACTAGGCTCGACCCTGACATTTTTATCCCTTGGCTTGGGCTGGAGCGCACTCTCATCTGCCTTTAGGATAAGAAAGCCCCCTCCAGCCCCCTTCAGCATTCATCCTGAAGTCTGGCCACCCTCCCTGTCGCCGTGCCGGTGGCTGGGAGCTTTCATTTGAGTGGAATTTAGCCGAGGACTTTTGTAGCACTTCATTTACATGTATGCCAACAAGCTGAGATGTGCGGCAACCTTGGAACACTTTCAAAGGCGGGAATAATTCCTCTGAAATAGGTCTTCCAAAAGCTTTATCTTGTCCTTTCTCTTTTTGTTAATCTTGGAGCCCCTTAGCATGTCAAAGCAATTTTTCTAATGTCACATCTCCTAGACATTAGCATGAAAGGGCTTTAAGAGATGATTTGAGAAAGAATAAATGTTGAATGAGCATTTATTATAGAGTCGTTTATGCTACATTTGCATTTTGACTCTATTTCTGCCATGCGGGATGGAGAAGCAGGCTGATTTGAAAGTCAATGGTGTCTAAACAGGCGACGCTACAACACTGTTTACACTCAGCTGTTTCCTCCACGAATTCATTTACAAAAAAAGATTTCATTAGGCTGATTTGTTTGCGGGAATGAGATTAAGCCAAATTTGCGTGCCTTAACACAGAGATGGAATTGACCCAGTCGTCAGGAGGCCGTGGGGCGGAGGCAGCGGAGGCTTATTCTGAGTCCCGATTTCTTTCTGAGCACCTCTAAGGAAATTAATTAATGGTGCCTGCTTCTTCAGGAAGCTGGCCTGCCGCGCGTGCCATAATGTGCAGTGGCCAGGAGCACAGCCTGTGAGCAGGGGCTGCTTAGGTTTGGCTCCAGCCTCGGCCACTTCCCTTTGTCTCGCAGTGTTAAATGGTGAATAGATAGAACGTGTCTAGTACAATGCCTGGCACACAGTGGCCACTTTTAGCTGTTAATCATATTTTCATTGCTTTTTGGCCTGTGAGACTTAGCCAGGGTTCCAGAGAGATGACCTGGAAGCCCTTGCTTTGGGCCAGATATAGCCTTTTCCATCTCTGCCCCGGAGGAAGCTCATTCTGTGGGTCCCAGCCACAGGCAGGTGGATGTAAGTGGGTTCTGGAGGGTGTGGGTGTCTTAGGGATTGCTTCGGGCTCTGTGTGTAGGAAAAAAAGGGAGAGAGATCAGCTTCAAGAGCCCGAAGCCTGCATCTCCAGCCCATGCTCCTCCCAGTCCTGGGTAAACCCACCACTCCATTTCCCTGGAAGTTTCTCTCTGTCTGTCTCCCCATCAGCCAAAAGCTCCTTGAGGGCAGGGATTGGCTCACATGCATCTTCATCAGCACCAGGCACTGCGTGGATGCTCAGGACATCTGTTTCCCATCAAACTTTGGGGCAGTTTTCAAACTTGCTCTTTTAAAGCCAGCACACACGTGGGTTCTAGTGCACCCTGAAGTCAGGGCCCAATTTGTGCCAGTTCAGGGGGACTGCACTGATTGCAGTTGAGGTGGGAGTCTGTTCCCTTGGCAGGCCCTTCCCCCTAGGCCTTTTTGGGGCACAGGAACAATTCTTCATAAAACTAGAGCACCCCCTTCATTTCACAGGTAAATGAAGCTGAGCTTCAGAGAGGGGCTTCCCTTGCCCCTTGGTCACACAGCAAGCCAGTCGGCAGAGCTGGGCCAAGCGTTGGGGCCTACTGAGGCTGGGCCCAGTAGTCCTGGCCACCCAGCCCAGTCCTCTCGAGCCTGTCCCATCTCCGGGCTGTGGGGCTCTGCCTCTCTTGGTCTTGCTGGGTTCTTTCCGGAACTGTCCTTGAAGCCATCCCCAGGTCAGGTGTGCTCCTAGCTCCAGCTACTCATCTGTCCCGCCTCCCACCCCTTGCTCCTGGTCTCCAGGTCCTGCCCTCTGCCCGCAGCTCTGCCAATTGCTCTCCTGGCCCCAAGGACTGATACTCAGGCCTCAAACAAATCTCCGCCTCCCCTGTCCTGTTTTCTTGATTTTTTTTCAAGCAACAGCAGCTGTACCATTTCTCGAGCTTTCCCTGTGTGCTGGGTGCTGCCCAAGGCTCTTTTCCTACAGGGCTGACGCCACTGCCCATTCTGTGGATGGCTGCCCAAGGTCACGTGGCTCAGGCAGCAAAGCTGGAATTTGAACCCAAGTTCAGGCTGACTCTAGGGAGCCCGCTGCTGACATCGGGCCTGGCTGCTTCCACACATGCATCTCCTGCCTTCTGAGGATAGGGTCTGCCCTGCCTGCTCCCCTCTCCTGGAGCTTCTGACCTCAGGGCCAGGGATACTGCTCAGTCTCTCAATTCAGACTCACCGACTTGATTGGACGAGGTGATCATTTCCCCCTCCCACTCCTATTCCCAAGGGCCTGATTCTGAGGCACTGCACACAGTGTGCCTATGAGGACAACTCAGGGCCAAAGGACAGGTGCCGTTTAATGTCCCACTGAATCAGGCAGAGCGGGATTCAAGTCCCAGCTCTGTTACTAATTAGCTGTGGGACTCTGTGCAAGTTACTTAACCTCTCTGAGCCTCGCTCTCCTTCTCCCTGAAAGGAGATAATAACAGTATCTCTCCTCCAGGATTTTTGGGTCAAGTTCGATACCATGTCAAGTGCCAGGCTTGTGGTACCTAAGTCCTGAAATGATGGCTATTATGACTCCTGTTGCTGTCACATTACTGAAGATTGAGGTTCTTTTCCTTGGTGCATCTGCCATCTCCTCTGCCATGTGAATACCTCACACCTCAGGAGGTAGGGTACTGAGATGCACTCCATTAGGCCTGGAGTTGCTGCCTCGACCTCCATTTTCTCTCCATAATGTGCCTGGTAGTCTGCTTCCAGGAGGGCAGGGTGCTCAGAGTTGGTTCAAAGGAACAGCATATAAATCCCATCCTTGGCCAGGCACGGTGGCTCATGCCTGTAATCCCAGCACTTTGGGAGGTTGAGACAGGCAGATCGCTTGAGGTCAGGAGTTCAAGACTAGCCGGGCCAATATAGCAAAAGCCCATCTC
Source organism: Pongo pygmaeus (assembly GCF_028885625.2). Lineage (NCBI taxonomy): Eukaryota > Metazoa > Chordata > Mammalia > Primates > Hominidae > Pongo > Pongo pygmaeus. Next base: position 47,542,416 of record NC_072391.2, read on the forward strand.
TACTAAAAATACAAAAATCAGCCAGGCGTGGCAGCTCAAGTCTCTAATCTCAGCTACTCAGGAAGCTGAGGCATGAGAATCATTTGAACCTGGGAGGTGGAGGTTGCAGTGAGTTGAGATCATGCCACTGCACTCCAGCCTGGGCTACAGAGCAAGGCTCTGTCTCAAAACGAAACAAACAAACAAACAAACACAAACAAACAAAATCCCAGCCTTATTGACTCTCTCTGTAGTTTGATGTGTTTTCTTTTTTCTTTTTGAGACAGGGTCTCACGCTGTCACCCATGCTGGAGTGCAGTGGTGCAATCTTGGCTCACTGCAGCCTCCACCTCCCAGGCTCATGTGATCCTCCCAGCTCAGCCTCCCAACTAGCAGGGACTACAGGTGTGCACCCCCATGCCTGGCTAATTTTTGTATTTTTAGTAGGGATGGGGTTTTGCCATGTTGCCCAGGCTGGTCTTGAACTCCTGAGCTCAAATGATCCACCCGCTTCGGCCTCCCAAAGTACTGGGATTACAGCATGAGCCACCTTGCCCAGCCTGGTGTATTTTCCCTGTGGTGACTGGGTGTTCTGTGAGCAGCTGAAGGCTTCAGGTCTCCCCTGGCTCAGGGGCTTTCCCTGGGCACCAGGAAATAAAAGAGCACTGGACTGGGTGTCAGCACACCTGGATTCAACCCTAGCTGTGCCCCAGCCTCTCTGTGAGCCCTAGGGCAAGTTACTCTGCATCTGTGGGCCTCAGTTTCCTCTTCTATAAAATCGAGGTTGAATAATCTATCTCTAAATTCCCACTTAGCCCAGCAGGTCTCAGATCCCCTGGTTCCAGGACTGAAATTCACCCCTCCCTGTTACCAGAGTAGCTAAAAATGATTCATCTGCTTCCCAGAGGGGCCAACAGTCCTACCTAGGCTCCCACCCCACATGAGAGCCCCAGCAGTCCTGCAGCAGACCTGCAGCCTGGGGCGAATCCTGCTTGTTCTGCAGAGAAAGTGAGAGGGAAACGTTGCTGATCAGATGCTGCTTTAAAATGTAATCATAAGTTTTGGCTCAGGGAGAGAGAGAGAGAGAGAATGAGAGAGAGAGAAACAACAGAAGAGAGAGGGGAAAAAAACCACTTCAAGGCCAGCTCCCCTCCCTGGCTGGAAACCTGTGCCTGTGAGGATGAAGGGACCAGAGCAGAGACAGAGGCTGGCCTTCTGAAGGAGCGTGTGGTGCCCACTTTGAACGTGTGGCCTTTGTGCCTGCCTATTCAGGGCGGCCTCAGGACAATGGGGGGCAGGCATACAGGGGAGGACAATGACAGGGACATCGCTGCCGCTTTGCATTCTCTTTGAAGTGGCTGTGCCCTGGCCCCCCGCTGGCTCCAAAAAGAATGCTTTTGTTGCCCGCTCCAAAGATGCTGTAAGATGCTGCGGAAAAAGTAACTGGAGGGGATCTGCCCGATTAAAAAAAAATTAAAGATAAGAAACAAATCAAGCTGGCTGCGTGGGGACCAGTGGTAGCTTTGAACCCTGAGAAGAGAAGGGATGCAGTGATCCAACCCTTTCTCTCCCCAGGGGAAGGGACTGGATTGGGCCAGGGCGGGGGCCACTCTTAATGGGAGCAGAGGCCTGGGGGATGGAAGTCGGGGGTGGAGTGAGGATTCCTAGCCCACTGGGGTGTCCTAGAAGGGTCTGCAAAGCTGGGGCTGGGACTCTGAAAGCCAAAGTCCATTCCAGTCCTGGGGTTTGGGCAGAAAAATGCTGGAGGCAAAATCAAAATCACAGGTACTATTTACCAAGTTTGCTGTGTGCCAGGCACAGGGCTAATGTCTTGCTTTATTGCCTGTGCGATGGCCTTAAAAATGCCTCACTATTAACCATGGGATGAATATGTGTACACAAGATTACATCCTAGAGATGGATGTTAGCATCTGAACTACCGAAATCAGGAATCCAAATTGTTGGGTTCAGGGCTGAGGGAGCATATTGAACAAGTTGGGCACTAAACAGTTCCAAGGAGTGCCATTTATACTGTGGTTTTTGTTGTGGTACCTCCTGGAGTTGTGCAGTGTATGACCTGTGCATCTGTACATGGTGCCCCTGCCAGGGATGGTAAAGTAATAAATGAAGGGTTCTCATCAGGAGTCGACACTCTCCAACATTGTTAACAAAAGCAACACCAGGGTTTGTTAATTAGCATGAGGATTGTTAGAAATCGTTTTTTTTTTCACTGGGGACATGAGTGGTATTCAAGATAGGTGTTTGGGTGGTAAGACTGTACAGGCCCCACTGCCTGTAAAAAGTGAGGTGTAAGGTCCTGGGAAGCCCAGCAGTCTCACACCAGCTCAGCATGGTGTCTGGATCACTGTAAGTACTCAGTGGTGATCATAACTATCCCCATCCTACTGCGGAGGAGGCTAAGGCTCAGAGAGGTGAAATATTGATCCCAGACACACACAGCTGGTACATGGTGGGACCAGGTTTTTTGATACCCTTGGGCTCTCAAGCCCTGGTCTGTCCTGACTTTGAGAGGGAGCCTTTTTCAGTTGGGCAGTCACTTGGTCAAATCATGACTTTGTGAACCCTCCTCACAGGCCACATGTGCCAAGGCCACCTGCTGGAGGCACAGTACCCTGACAATGGGCCCTGGGACATTTTGGACCTATCTGGACACCTAGCAGGACATTTTGGACCTCTCCGGAGCATCTGTGAACCTGTTGGTGGCCGCCACACCTGCGATTGCCTCCAGGGGGCTCTTTTCCCAGAAAGTGTTCCAAGGGGTACGGCCAAAGGAGATCTTGGATGGGCTCCACTGGTGGACCTTGGTCCTCAGCCCAGATTCCCTGGGACTCTTTTTACCATTTCTGAGCACCCCCACCCCACTTCTGTGTGCTGTCAAGGGCCAGCACCAGCGGCTGGTTTTTGGAGGACTCCCCAGGATATTGCAACTCGCTTTGTCCACACGGCAGTGGGGTTCATCTTCCTCCACTGGTGCAGGAGTATGAAGGCCCACTCCCTTACCCCAGGTTGGGATAACTTGAGGTGTAACTGTTCCCTCCTGAGAGTCCCTGCAGGATCAGGTTGAAGCTGCCTCTTGCAGGACTTTGCCTGACCTCACACCCTTGCGTCCCCAGCCTGTTTCTCCCATTGTCTTGCCTGTCTCCCCTGGGCGCACTCCCTGAGCACATCACGTGCCCTTGAATCCTCACCCCAGTGCTTCTTCCTGGGGGTTTCAACTGGACAGTTGCACCCACAGAAAGCCCATGTGGCAGAGAAAGCTCGACATGAAATCAAGCTCCATCTTGCGTGGAGACCAAGCATGGTTTTCCCTTGGGGAGTGAGAATGCAGGGTGTGTTTGGAAAAAGTGGTGGGAAGTCATGTGCTCTGCCTCGAGGGATGCCAGGAGGACCTGCTGCCACACCTGGGATGCCTTCCAGGATCCCGTCACAGGTCTGCTCAGGAGACCCCTCCATGTCCCCCAGCTAGTAAGGGACTAAGTCAGGACTCAAACCCAGGTCTTTTTTTCACAAGTCTATGTACAGCTTAAACACATATCTCTCCCTGACCCACCCAACACCCACAACTCATTTACTGTCTGCAGGCCTCATGCTTGGGACTTTTCCAAGCACCTCATTTTTTCAGGCTCCTTCTCGCTGCCCCACAGGTGACCACAAGCCAGGAGAGACATGGAACCCACAAGAGTGACAGAGGCTGTGAGCTGGCCGGAAGCAGATGACAGAGAGGAAGGGAGAGAGGACCTGAGGGCGCAAGAAGGGTCATGACCCAGGGGTCCAGTGCTCTTCCTGCCTGTCTGCCAGTATCTCCAGGAATTGAGCCCCTTTCTGATTCACTCCAACCCAGGCTGCTCCAGCCTGATGGCCTCCTGAACAGATGTTCTAGCTTCATTCCCCGAGGTTACCCTCTTTAGGGCTCCTGGGGCTTCCAAAAAGTCTTCAGTGGCTCTCAAAGCTGAAGCCTGATGATGCTTAGCTCTTGGGCATGCGACAGCCAGTAGGTTGGCATGGCAGGTGACTTGCACTCCCACCATCCTGCCTGTGTGTAAAACCCCTGCCCCTAGGCACCTCCTTGCACCTCTAGGGGCCATAGCCCAGTACCTAAGCAGCCTACCTAGCCCCAGCTCCCCACTGGGCAGAGCGAGGGCCTGAAAGGGACCCTTAGCTGCTGGATCCAGGGTGTTCAATGTACCAGGCACTGCAGAGGGAGAAAAGAGAGAGACACAGGGCCAGCTCCCTGCTTTTTGGAGCCTCGGGCCCAGGACACAGGCTCAGCAAGCCCCAAGCATGCAGGAGCAGCTGGATGCCAGCAGCCAGTGGGCTGACTAAGACTGGCAGGATCTCAGCAGAGGGAGAGGAAACCTAGTTTCAGATCAGGAGGGCTTCCTGGAGGAGAGAGCATGAACTCATCTTTCATTCCTGGAGCCAGAGGGCTGTGGAAACAATCAGGCAACTATGGCTACCTTCTACCAGGTGTTTTGCCTGGGCCTGGCTTTGTGTCTAACCCACCTTGTTTTCCACAACCCTGCAAGGACTTTTTAAATCCCACAGGAGAAAATAGAGCCAGAGAAAGGTTATAAGAACCACACAGTTGCCAACTGGTAGGGTCCAGATTGGGGCTGCCAGTTTGTGGGGGGCACACAGGCCCTGAAAAGGAATAAATCCCTCTCATTCAAGGCTGTGTATCCTTTAGTGGGAGAGAAGCACCCAGTGGGTGTGGGATGGGGACTGGAAAAGGTAGAGAAGGATTCACGAAGGAGGAAGTTTTTAACCTGGGCTCTTGAAGGATGAGTAGGAAGCTTGTCCAGGGCAGAGGAGGGCATTCCAGGCGGGAAGAACAAGTGCTGGATCTTGGAGTGGGCAAGGAGGAGCTGGTGAATGGGTTGGGTGTGACTGGGAGTGGGGAGGGAGGAAGATGAACCTGGGGGACAGTAACTGCATGCAGTCAACACTAAAAAATTACTTATTTAAAATCAAGATGTTGCTGTTTTTTTCTTTTTTTTTAATGGTTTTTTGGCCTGGAACAGTGGTTCATACCTGTAATCCCAGCACTTTGGGAGGCTGAGGCAGGAGGTTCACTTTAAGTCAGGAGTCTGAGACCAGGCTGGGCAACATGGCAAAACCCTGTCACTACAGAAAATAAAAAAGCTGGGCGTGGTGGCACACCTGTAGGCCCAGCTACTCAGGAGGCTGAGGTAGGAGGATCACTCGAGCCCAGCAGTTGGAGATTGCAGTGAGCGGATATGGCATCACGGCACTCCAACCTAGGTGACACAGCAAGATCCCATCTCTATATTTTTTAAAGGTTTATTGAATGAAGGAAGGAAGGAATGACTGAATTGTGCCCCCCAGGGTCTGTTAGTACAAAACAGGAGTTCAACAAACGTTTGTTTAATGAATGAACAAAATGGATTTCCCTTGCCTAGCACATACCAGGCACTCAATAAAGATTTGCTGCACTAACCAATGCATTAATGAAGTAGTGATGCACCGCACTAACCAGTGAATGGATGAAGCAGTGATGCACCACACTAACCCATGCATCCATGAAGCAGTGATACACAGCACTAACTAGTGCATCCGTGAAGCAGTGATACACCGCACTGACTAGTGCATTGGTGAAGTATTGATACACCACACTAACTAGTGTATCCATTAAGCAGTGATGCACCGCGCTAACTAGTGCATCTGTGAAGCAGTGATGTACACCACTAACCGTGCACTGATGAAGCAGTGATGGCGTGGAATTAGCTAGGGCAGATGACGCCTGTGGCCTTACAACTCGGATGGCGGTGACGGGCCGTTCCCCCACCGCCGCCCCTGCCCCCAGCGGCGCGAGCTCTAACGCGGAGCAGATGGCGGGGGCGGGAGCCCGGGCGGGCGGGGCTCTGCGCCTAGGCGGCAGCAGCCGGGCCTGATTAGGTCCCCCTCCCGCTGGCGGCCGCTGGCGCTTTGAAGTGAGCCGCTGCCGGGCGGCTCCGGCCGCCTGGCCGTCCCTGCCGCCAGGCCGTCGGACCCAGGCTGGCGGCGGGGCTGGCGGCGCGTGTTGATCCAGGTGCGGGCTGGGGGCTGGGCGCGGGATCCTCTTTCCTGCAGGCCCATCTGGGACTTCAAAGCGCAGCGCGGGGCTCAAAGGCGGCCCGGGTGGGGGTGGGGCGGGGAGGGCGCTCTGGCTTCCTCCCAGGCAGCCGGCCCGGGGCCAGCGGGGGGCCGTCCACGTTAACCCCACCCCCATCCCGTGGAGCGCTTTATGGAGCGCCTACCTGGTGCCAGGCGCTGTGCGATCTGACCTCTCACACAGCTACAGAGGCAGGCGGTGCTGTGATCCCCATACTGCAGGTGAGGATCCCGGCTCAGAAAGGCCAGGGACTTGCCCGAGGCCTCAGGGCCTCCTGACACCCGGGGCCTCTCTGCAGCCCCGCCTTTCGCTTCGTTGTGGCTCTGTCTCTTGACGCTGGCATCTCCCTCTGGTGCCTTTGGGCTCTCCATTCCGAGGGCACAGCAGTTAGTTTAGTATAAATGTAGTGGCTGGCATGTCTTGAGCCCCTGCCGCGTGCCGGATGTGATGGATCTGGTCACACCACCCTGCGAGGTGGGCACACCCGTTGCTGTCCTCACTTCAGAGAGGTCAAGAAACATGCCCAAGGCCACACAGCTAATAAATGCCAGAGCCACAGTTTTAACCTAGGGCCTGTCGGCTCCCGAGTCCGCTCTCTGCGCATCTGATTCTGCTACACTTCTTCCACGGAGCCCTCCTTAGGGCCCCAGCTCAGGGCTGTTTCCATCAGCAGAAAAGCCAAGAGAACTCTGGTCTGCACCCTCCCCAGGTCTGCACCCTCCCCACGTCTCATCCTGCTACTCAGGCACCTGCAGCACCCCCATCACCCAGGATCTCATTACTGCACTAACCATTGTGTCCGTGAAGAAAAACGCAGAATCTCAGGCCCCACCCCAAGCCTGCGGAACGAGAATCTGCTCTTGTAATGATCCCTGGTGATTCGGTTGCAAAGTTAAAGTCTGAGGAGCACTTTGGCTGAAATCCCTTCATTGTCCCTGTGTGACAACCTGTCTTTGGGAAGCTGTGCCTCCTTCATCAGACTGGGAACTCCCCAAGGCAAGAGCTGAGCCTTCTCCATCAGATCAGGAGGGCTCCTAGGGCTGTGGCTGCGCTTGCCCCAGCAGGCTGGGATCTCCCTAAGGACAGGGTTTGAACGTCCTTCTCCACACTTGGCCTGTAGCAGAAGCAGAGATGGTTCTAGGGCCTGGACCAGGGGCTTACCTAAAGCCTATGGTGCCTCCTCCATCTGAGTGGGAGCCTCCACAGCCAGTAATGAGTCTCCTTCCTCAAACCTGGGATCCCCTATGAAGTCTGGCTGCCTTTGGGATAGGAAGCCACCTGCAAGGAGAGGTGGCTGCTGTCTTTGCTCTCCTGTGTGTGGATGGAGCAGCACAGTGGGGAGTGTGCACCCAGCACACACCACCCTGGCACCTTCTTGACCCCCTTCTTGGCCCCAGGTGTGCCTGTTAGAGGGACCTGGAGGGGTGAGGGTGGGGGAGAGGGCAGATGCCACAAGCTGGACCATGTGTGCCGCCTGACACCAGGCCTCTCTGGGCACACATTTGTCCTTGTGCGTCACTGAGGGACCATTCAGGCAGCAGAAAGCCCGCGGGCGGGTGCAAGAGTGAGCCTGCTGGCAGCGGGAGAGTATTTTTAGAGCTTTGACTGACACTGACGGCCCTTTATTAAGCTGTCGCTGCCTCCACCCTGGCCCCAGCCCCTTCTGGCCCGGACAAAAAAGAAAGCTCATTGTCATTTTGTTAAGAACAGGGTCCCGGCAGCCCTTTTGCGGTCCCTTGCTGACTGGATAGGTTATTTCTCGCCGTGTCTGGGGTCCAGGCGCCCCTGCTGGCACTCCCAGCGTGCCCCGCAGCCTGACCCTTCACACATCTGGCAGTGATAAATGGCTTCAGCGTTGCTGCCATCACCTTGCACACTCTGATCCCGCTCACTTTGTTCTCCCTTTAAAGCCAGTGGGCGGGTGGGGGAGGGGGCCTCTCTCTCTTCTTCCCTTTCTCCATCAGCCGTCTCCTGGATACTTGCAGGCCTGTGCTCTGATACCACTTGAAAGGGACCGAGACACTCAGTTATCTGGTCTGGGAAGTCCATCCTGAGAGTTGTCTGTGCTGACTGGTAGAGTTTGGGAGGGTGGGAGTACACGCCTATGTGTGGATGTATGTGCATGTGCATGAGTACTGTGTGCATGTGTGACTGTGCTCGTGTGTGTGTGTATTTGGGGATGTATCAATATGTGTTCCTTTTAACTACTATAGCTTTATAATTTATTTTGATCCCTAGTAGGGCAAGACTGACCCGTTTGTACCCGCTACACAAACATCTTCACTTCTTTTAAAAAATGTGTTTGTAGTTTTGGGGATATGCCCAACAAAATTTGTGCACAAAGTCTTGTAGTTGTCTCTTGGTCTACATTTGTGTCTTTTGGTGCACAAATGAAAAGACACAAATATAGACCAAAAGACAACTACCAGAATGCTATCTGTAACTTCTCCAAGCTGGAAGCTACCCAAATACCTGTGAGCAGTAGAATGGATAAATATATGGGGAGATAGTTGTACATTGGGATATTACACAGAAATGAGAATAGACGATTGGCAACTCAGGCAACAATATGGATGGATTGCACAATCATGATGTTGGGTGAAAGAAGCCAGATGCAAAAGAGTACATATGGTATGATTCCATATATAGAAAGTTTAAAAATAGGCAAAACTAGTCAATTAAGATAGAGGCTAGGGGAGTGTTTATCTTTAAACGGGGGAGTGACTGCAGGGAAGTTACAAGGGGGGCTTCCGGGGCAGTATTCTATTTCTTGATCTGGATATGTGTTACCTGGGCATGTTCCCTTTGTAACAGTTTATTGAGCTGCACATTTATGATTGTGCACTTTATGTATGTATGTTATACTTCATCAAAAGTTCAAAAACTTGTGTTTTTTGTATGATAGTCCTTGTATGATAGAATTTTTAGAATCAGCTTATTGAATTCAGTGAAAAATTCTGTTGGGGTCTTGATTGAAATTGTGTCATATTATAGATTAGGAAAGATTTGCCTGCTTTATGATGGTGATCCTTTTTCTCCATGGACATGGTATACCTCCACTTATTCACCACAACTTTTACATCTCAGTAAAGTTTTAGGATTTTCTCCAAGGTCCTGTGACTTTCTGGTTGAGTTTATTCCAAGGTAGCTTGTGGATTTTTTTTGTGTGTGTGTGTAGGGGATTTTTTTTTCTTTTATGTTTTCAAATTGTGTGTGTGTTTTTTAAATGGTGATAAAACATAAACAACATAAAATTTACCATTTTAACCATTTTTGATATACAGTTCAGTGGCATTAAGTACATTCACATTGCTTTGCAACCATCACCACCATCCATCTTCAGAACATTTCATCTCCCCCAACTGAAGCTCTATACCCATTAAATAATAAATCCCAATTCCCACCTCCTTTCAACCTCTGGAAACCACCATGCTATGTACTTTATGTCTCTGTGAATGTACTTAGTTTATGTATCACATGTAAGTGAAATAATGTACTCACATGTAAGTGAAATGTATATTTGCCCCTTTCTGACTGGCTTATTTCACCTTGCATAATGTCCTCAAGTTTCATCTATGCTGTAGCATGAATGTAAGAATTTCATTCCTTTTTAAGGCTGAATAATTCTATTATATGTATATACCACAGTCTATTCATTCATCCATCAAGGGACATTTGAGGTGTTTCCACCTTTTGACTATTGTGAATAATGTTGGTATGAAAATGTGTTGTGATATTGTGCAATACATATTTGGTCTTTGCTCTCATTTCCTGGTATATAGCTCCTAAAATCCTTGGAATCTCCAAAGTGATATCTTTTTGTATGCTAATAATTGACTGGTAGCTTCAGGATTGGGGCTGGTCACCAGAAAGACCAAGGCAAGATTAGACGGTTGGGACTTTCAGCCCTGCCCACCAATCTCTGGGGAGGGGAGTGGGGCTGAAGGTCAAGTTGATCACCAATGACCAATGGTTTAATCAATCATGCCTATGTAAGAAAGCCTCCATAAAAACCCAAAAGGACAGGGTTTGGCTTCCTGGAAGCTGATCATGGGGTGGCTGACAGGAAGGTGAACATGAACTCATCCACGTGTCAGGAGAGTGATGCACCCCAACCCTATGGGGACAGAAGCTCCTGCTCTCAGGACCCTTCCAGACCTCACCCTGTGTATCTCTTCATCTGGCTGATTATGTGTATCCTTAAAATATCCTATAATGAGCTGGTGAATGTAAAAGTGTTTCCCTGAGTTCTGTAAGCTGCTCTAGCAAATTAATGGAACCCAAAGGGGGGTGGGTGTCATAGGAACCCCAACTTGAAGCCAGTTAGTTAGAAGTTCCAGAGGCCTGAACTTGTGACTGATGTCTGAAGCAGGGGGCAGTCTTGGGGACTGAGCGCTCAACCTGTGGGATCTGATGCAATTGGAAGACACTCAGCTGGTGTCTGCTGCAGAATTGGTTGCTTGCTTGCTGGTGGGGTGAAATCCCCACATATTTTGGGGTTTCAGAAGTCTTCCATGTTGATGATTATTGTTGTGTTAGTGTGAGAACAGGGGAAAAACAGTGTTTTTTTTTTTTTCCCAAAGAGGTGTACATTTATCTGTTTGAATTTCTGCTTTCAAATATTTTGGGCATACCAAAAGGGCAAATTGCTGGTCATATGGCAATTCTATGTTAAATTTCTTGAGAAACTGCATACTGTTTTCCACACTGGCTGTGCCATTTTACTTCGTTAGTTTTCTGCTGTTGTGTATAAAAGCTATTGGGTTTTTACAAATTGGCCTTGTGTTTGTGTGCACACTCCTGAGTGTGCATATGCACGAGTGTGCATATGTGTATGGAGTAGCCACACTCAGAAGAACATGGATCACTTGGACTGCTTCTGACTGCACATCACAGAAACCCCATCTCAAGCTGGCTTAGATGGTGAAGAGCTTTATCATCTCATCCACCCTTAACATCAGAGGTGGCTGTGTGTGACAAGAGGGGACACAGGCTTCCTTGACCACATCCAGCAGAATAGAGCGAGCTCATCCCCACACATGGATGGTAGCTCTCTGCTTTTCCAAACAAATTGCTCCATTAGCCCAAAGGCAGGGTTCTGAAAGAAGTTTCAGATGTAGGCCATTGGAAAAAAAGCATGCAGGGTGGAGGACAGCTGCTTGGAAAGGTGCAAAGCATCAAGGGGATTGTCTCTGCAGTGGTGTTGATCCACTCAGCAGCTGCAGTTTGTCATGACTCAGAATCCTACTTCCTGTTCATGTGCCTGCTCACCCTAGCTACCTTCTCTCCCACAAGGTAGCAGTCACAGCTCCCAGGTCACTTCCAAAACGTGACACTATCTGACCCATAGTGGAAGGCTGCCATTTCCACTACATCTCATTTTATCAATGAGGGAACTTCACAAAAGCCCCGCCTGCTTTCCCTCATTGGCCAAATAGCATCCAGGCAGATCCTGAACCCGGGGGGAGTGAGCTTACTATGGCTGGGTGGATTAATCTAATGGGAGGTGGGGAGAGGAATGCCACCCTGGGTTTGCAGTGGCATGGAGGAGGTGGATGCCAGTGGAGACAGAGGTTAGGAGGAGGGCGGAAACTCTGAGCCTTTCCTTCCAGTCTGTCTGTCCTGATCTCCAAGGCTCACAATTGCTCTTTGGGGAACAGAGTGTGTGGGGGTATGCACACTTGTGCACGTGGAATTGTGTAGTCAGGGAAGACCTCCTGCAGGAAGGAGGGAGAGAAGGAGCATGTTCTCAACTGGGGGGAAATGTGGGCAAAAGGGAGGAGCCAGAATGAGCAGCCAGAGTGCCACATCTGCAGAGAAAATGTTGCTTGCACCAGATGTGTCTTTCATCTGTACATTTCTTGAACAGAGAAGCAGGACTTCAAATATGACTCAAGTCTGAATCCAGTGATTCTCTTTCATTCACTCAACAAATGAAATGTCTTTTGAGCACCTACTCTAAGCAGGACCCCATGCCAAGCACAGATGATTCAGCAGCAGATAAGACAAATGCCAGGCCCTCATGCACTCCCATTCAAGAAGGCAGGGCCACCTCACTCAATCCTCTGTGTGGTGGCTGTGTGCCCAGCTCAGATGGTTCTGTGTCTCCATCCAAATCTCACCTTGAATTGTAATAATCCCCATGTGTCATGGGAGGGAACCTGGTGGGAGGTAATTGAATCATGGGGGAGGGTTTTTCCCATGCTGCTCTCATGATAGTGAACAAGTCTCTTTTTTTTTTTTTTTTTTTTTGAGACAGTCTCACTCTGTCACCCAAGCTGGAGTGCAGTGGCGCAATGTTGGCTCACTGCAAGCTCCACCTCCTGGGTTCACACCATTCTCCTGCCTCAGCCTCCCGAGTAGCTGGGACTACAGGCGCCCGCCACCACGCCCAGCTAATTTTTTGTATTTTTTTTTAGTAGAGACGGGATGGTCTCAGTCTCGTGACCTCGTGATCCTCCCGCCTCGGCCTCCCAAAGTCCTGGGATTACAGGTGTGAGCCACCGTGCCTGGCCAATAGTGAACAAGTCTCATGATATCTGATGGTTTTATAAATGGGAGTTCCCCTGCACATGCTCTTTTGCCTGCCACCATGTAAGATGTCCCTTTGCTCTTGTTTCGTCTTCCACCATGATTGTGAGGTGTCTCCAGTCATGTGGAACTGAGTCCATGAAACTTCTTTCCTTTATAAATTACCAAGTCTCCAGTATGTCTTTATTAGCAGCGTGAGAACAGACTAATACAGATGGGCAGAGCCATGTCTGCCTTCCATGCCACTGTGGCCCTTGAGGGCAGAGACCCTTGGCATGAAGTGCTGGTAGCTGCTGGCTCAGAGGAGTCCCCCCGCCTGCCAGGAACGTCTGCCCATGGCTACACCTCCTCTCTGGGGCCATCCACATTCAAGGAGTGGTTGAGGTGCAGTACAAAGATCTGGACCCTCTCAATTTGGGACAACTCCAAACGGCCTGTGGGATTCCAAAACTCCCTGTGGGGTTAGCAGAGGCCTCTGCTCTAATGACACCTCTGCCCAACTTCTCCCCCTGCTCAACCTCGACCCCCTCACCCCCAGGTGTGGGTCCTGAGAGTGCTCCATGACAGTCCTCCTGGGCGCACATCTCCATTTCATTGCCTGGATCCCAGAGACCCAGTCTAAGAGAGATCGGTGGTACTAAATCTAAATGAAAGAACAATTTTAGAATTTTCAAATTTCTCTTTTTGCACATGCACATGTGTCCTTTTGCACACACACTCACAGACACACATTTATATATACATGGAGGGGTTAAACTCTTGCAGAGTGAGGAAGAGGTATTTTTAATTTAGGCGACAAAGGATCAAATTAGGGATATTCAGCTATTTTCTTTCTTTCTTTTCTTTTCTTTTTTTTTTAGACAGAGTCTCGCTCTGTCTCCCGGGCTGGAGTGCAGTGGCATGATCTCGTCTCACTGCAACCTCTGCCTCCCGGATTCAAGCAATTCTCCTGCCTCAGTCTCCCAAGTAGTGGGGATTACAGGTGCCCACTACCACGGCTGGCTAAGTTTTTGTTTTTAATAGAGACAGGGTTTTGCCTTGTTGGCCAGGCTGGTCTTGAATTCCTGACCTCAGGTGATCCACCTGCCTCGGCCTCCCAAACTGCTGGAATTATAGGTGTGCACCACTGTGCCTGGCCTCGGCTACTTTTTTTCTTCCCCAGTGTTATATAGATAAATGCATATATCCCACTTTAAAATGCTGCCATTTTACAACAGATGGCATTTGTTGAGCATGTGCTAGGTGCCAGGCACTCTGCTGGGCACTTCACATGCCCATCTTATTTTCACTATAACCATATGAGGTAGGCACTGTCATGGGCTTTTTAAGATGAGGGGAGTGAGGCTCAGAGAGGTTAAGTAACTTGCCTGAGATCACATACAGAGGGTGTCAGTTGAGGATTGATTGGAGAAGCACAGCCTATACCACAGATACAGCGAAACAGGTTTATTATGGAGGTTAGACCTTACATAATTGTGCAGGTGGTTGCCTCTGCATCAGGTAGAGCCTGGAGTCACGCTACGTCAGCCTCCTGAGGAAGAAAGGCTGTAAATGGATGAGGGCAGAGTGGATTGGAAGCAGCATCTGCCTGTCTTCACTTTCTTCAGCTTCGATGCCCTGGGTGAGCTGGAGGAAAAGCTGGTGCACTTCTTTATGGAGCTGCACACACACTGGCCGGGACTGGGAGATGCTGAGGGAGACCTAGGAAAAGGTAGAGAAGCCAGGTGCTGTCCCTGCCAATCAGGCGAGCCAGCAGGTCAGGGATAGCAATGTGTGAGCTGCCCCAGGGCCTGGGACCCCAAGCTGACTTTGAGTGTAAAAACAATATACATATATATATATATATATATATATATATATATATATATATACATGGCTGCTGCTTCACTTCCGCCTTTCAGCTTTCACCAAATGTCTGTTTCAGCCAACATGAACTTAGAACCATATGGAAATTCTGGGACAACGTGGTTCCAGCTCAGCTACATTGATGCAGTGCCAAGGCATCGCAGAAACAGGGAAGAGCCCGAATCTGGGCTTGTCTGCCTTGTGCCAAAGCCCGTGGAGCCTGATTTTCACTTTGTCCAGCAAGAAGTGGGTGGGTAAGGAAGGGGCTGATGGGGACATGGGGCTGTACACATGAATGTGACTTCAGGACTGTCTGGGTAATATAAAGAGGGTGAAGTGACCTGGGTTAAGGGTATGGAGTGGTGGGGACAGTGACAAACTGAAGAACACATGCCCTGTCTAAAGGGGGTGGCCACTCGATTGTTGCTATTCAAAAATGTGGGCACAGTGTGGTTGGATCATCTGATTTTTTTTTTCACTATAAACTGGAGATATGAAGTTTGGTGTGTATGGGTGTATAAAATCTGCCCATTTGAATATGTTGGCAATGAATTTGAATATGTTGGCAATGAATTTGAATTTTCTAGACATCACTGTGCAAGCCAAACAAAATCTGACTGTGGATTGAATTTGCCCCTGGGCTCCCAGTTTGTGACCCTTGACCTTGGAGACTTCTCTCCTGGCAGACCCTCCTCAGCATGTTGCCCTAACCTCTGAAATGCTGCTGACCGAAGGCCCCTCCATTCTCCTAGAAGATGGGGAGGCAGCTCCCAGCCTCTGGCTCCAGCCCCCATGCCAGGATGGCCACAGGAACCTTCTTTTCCCCTTGTTTCTGGCCAAATCTCAATGGGGGACATGTCCAGACCAGATGCAGCCTACAGAAAGGCATTACTGGATTTGAGGCAAGGACAGAGTCTTCTGCATTCCCTGTTGGTGCTTGCAGTCCCCTGTCCCCTGGATGCCTTTTTCCTCCTACAATAAAGAAGATAGGTTTCGTTCTTCAACATGAAAACATTTTCATGTTTACATCTGTACAGTCATAAATGCAAACATGCGCTCATGTAAACTATTTTTGTCGATGTACTTTCTCTACCTTATTGCTTGGCCCTTCCCTACTGTTTTTTCTCCCTCTCCCTCTGAACCTGCCCTAGCGAGCTAGTAGCGTTGTTATGAGATCTCTGGGGTGCCGATTTTTCCGGCTGGAAACCTCTGTGGCCACAGCGCCTTTGCCCAAGTTCTTGTCCTGCATCCAGGAAGAATGAGGTATGCAGAAAAGTGAAGGGTGAAGAAGAGAAGTTTTATTTAGTTTAGAACAGCCCAGAGGAGTGGGCAGCTGCTCTCTGTAGGCAGGTCGTCCAGGCGAGCGTTCCGCTCTTAACAGAGAGCAGGCCCTGGAGAGGGTGGCTCCTCTCCACAGGCAAGTCATTGGGACGTCTCTGCGGGTCTCTGATGCGCTCAGCAGAGAGGGTACTCCTCTCTGCAGCTGGTCGTCCAGTCCTGTCCTCTCTCTGCCCTCTTAGTCCTCTGGCCATCCTCTGCCTTGCTCTGGCTGAGCGCAGGTCTTTTATAGACCTCAGAGGGGAAGAAGTGCATACTGATTGGTTCATGGGCAGAGACATGGTGGGGAAGGAGCGGGGGCCGGGTGGAAGAGGCACCGGGAGTCCCCACTCCAGTCTGCAGGATTGGCAGCCCGGCTCCTAGCCTTCATGCCCTACCTGGCCTGAAGGTGGGGCCTTACTGAAGACCCACCCGCTTCCGCCCAGGACCCTGCCTCCGCTTCCATTCAAGGCCCAGGGGCTTGGCCCCAAACCCCCAACGAGATCGGAGCTGGCACCAGGAGGGGAAAGAGGTCAGGCTGCAGGAAGAGACACCCCCGAGCCAGCAGGGACGGTGTGTGTGGGGGCCTTCCCGGGCCCCCAAGGGTGCAGGCTGCAGAGACACCCAGGTCCTGCACCTGGAAGGGCAGCTGAAGCCGCACCTGGGGAGGTGGATCCTGCCTGCTCCTGGCCCTCCTCCAAGAGCACAGGGAGGCTCGGAACCACAGCTGCAATGTGGGCAGCTGTAGCCCCGCCCAGGAGGGTGGGGCTCCTACCTGCTCCCAGGAGGCCTGGGTCTGCAGCTGCAGTTTGGGTGGCTGCAGCGCACCCAGGGAGCTCCCTTCCCAACTCAGAAGGGGCGGAGCTCCCACCGGCACCGTGGAGTGTGCAGCCCCAGCCGGGCAGCCGGCGTGATGGCAGCAGCCACTGCCATCAGCATCTTCCCGTGTTCTTATCCCTTCTTATGTAATCGTATATACACATACATATATACTTCCACTTTTTTTTCTTCGTTTAGAGAGCTGGTCTTGCTCTGTTGCCCAGGCTGGAGTGCAGTGGAGCAATCGTAGCTCACTGCACCCTTGAACTCCTGGGCTCTAGTGATCCTCCTGCCTCAGCCTGCAGAGTAACTGGGACTACAGGTGCACGCCACTATGCCAGGCTAATTTTTAAATTTTTGTAGAGTCGGGGTCTCACTATGTTGGCCAGGCTGGTCTCGACCTCCTAGCCTCAAGCCATCCTCTCACCTCAGTCTCCCAAAGTGCTGGAATCTCAGGTGGGAGCCC
Source organism: Pongo pygmaeus (assembly GCF_028885625.2). Taxonomy (NCBI): domain Eukaryota; kingdom Metazoa; phylum Chordata; class Mammalia; order Primates; family Hominidae; genus Pongo; species Pongo pygmaeus. The sequence goes on from NC_072391.2 coordinate 47,559,506, forward strand.
CCATGCCCAGAAAGTCTTTCTGATCATTGTTTAGAATGCCCGGATGAAACATTATATACGCTCTTCTGCATTGCGCTTTTCTTCTACATTTGGCAACCCCGTGGTCCAGGTCTAATTCATTCTTTGTGCTGTGTAATATTCTTGAGTGTGCTGTGCCATCATTCACTTAGTCATTTCTTACTGAAAGACACTTAGCCTGCACATTAATTAACATGAACCAAGGCTATGCTGTGGCCACCAGGAAACTCTGAAATTGTAGCATCTTAACAAAACAAGGGTGTTGATTTCTTGCTCCTATTGCAATGCAGTATATTTGGGCAGCCCTTGGGTGGTCTCCTAAGAGCTTTCATCTCAGGGATCGAGCTCCTTCCATCTCCATCTTGGGGTCTTGGCAGTTGCCACAGAAGGGGAAGAGAGAGAAGGGGCATGAGGCCGTGGGCTTCATGGCCACACATCACTTCTTCGCCCCAGTCCCTAGCCAGAACCCAGTCACATGGTTTCAGCCAAATTGCCAGGGAGGCTGGGAAATAAGGTGTTCCCTGTGTGGCCCATCTCTGTCATACTTTGTTTCAAGGTGGCTTTTCTTGTCATTATGAAAATTGATTCAATAAACATCTTTCTTTACTTGTCCTCAGGATACAGTGGTTTCATTTCTATCATATTTCCAGGGTTAGAACTGTTGGGTTAAAAGGAATATTTTAAATGCAAAATTTGTATTTTAAAAGTGAAATTTTTCATGTAACTCCTCAAGCTTTAATTGAAGTTGCCAGATTCCTTCTCAAAAAGTCTGTAACAATTTGCATTTTCAGCAACAACGCATGAGGGTAGCTTTTTCCTAAATCTCTGCCAGCCCTTGTGTTATTGTTCTTTTCAAGTTTCCTCTGTGATATCTCATTGTCAGTTTCATTTGCATTTCTCTGACCACTAATGAGTTTGAGCATCTTTTCATTTGTCTGTGGTCATTTGGCTTCATTCTTTGGTGAATTGCCTATTCATGTCCTTTGCCATAATTTCTTTTGGGTTGCTTGCCCTTTTCTTTTCAATTTGTGAGAGCTCTTTGTATATTATAGATGGTAAACTTTCATCCACTGCATCGCAAATATTTTTCCCCAAATGTATTGTTTGTCTATCACCTTTGCTTATGGTATGTTTGTCTTTCAGAAGATTAACACGTTTGTGAAGTCAAACGTGTCTTTTTTATTTATTTATTTATTTATTTATTTATTTATTTTTTCTTGAGATGGAGTCTCTCTCTGTCACCAGGCTGGAGTGCAGTGGCGTGATCTTGGCTCGCTGCAGCCTCTACCTCCTGGGTTCAAGCAATTCTCCTGGCTTAGCCTCCCAAGTAGCTGAGATTACAGGCACCTGCTGCCACGCCCCACTAATTTTTGTATTTTTTAGTAGAGATGGGGTTTCACCATGTTGGCCAGGCTTGTCTCAAACTCCTGACCTTGGGTGATTCGCCCACATTGGCCTCCCCAAGTGCTGGGATTACAGGTGTGAGCCACCATGCCTGGCCTATCTCTTTTATTTTTATATGCTGGATTTGCACCCATGGAGGGTCTCTCCTTACTTGGGTCTTTTAAGAAGCTGCTCTCCATCATGGGCTTTGAACTATGAGAGGCTTCACTCATCACCTCTCCTGGGTATCTGCTGTCACCCTTGCTACCTGGCCATGTGATGTCCAATGGTCCCAGACCTGATTCCTACAAAACTTTCCATGCATTCGCGAGCTGAGCTATCAAGGTCACACAGAGTGTCGGGGAGGCAAGTATACCCTGGAGGGGCCCTGAGCTTGGAGTCTGAGATCTGAATTGGCTTTGAGTCACCTGTGTGAGCTTGGCTGAATCACTTGGCCTCTTTGGACCTCAATGGCCTCATCTGAAACATGGGCATAACCCTTGCTCAGCTGACTTCCTAGGGTGCTGTGAATATCAGGTGATACAACAGAGGTCCAGGTACTCTGTACAAGATTTGCAACCTGTACAGATTTTGAGATGCAACAATATTGTGACAACTGACAACTTCTGAGTCTTGACAGTGAGTGACTTTACATGCATGGACTCATTTAATCCTCAGCAATTCTAGAACATAGGTATCATCACCCTCTTCTTAGAAATAAAGAAACATGGGCTCAGAGTGGGTAAGTTAAATGTCCAAGGTTGCACAACAAGTAAGTGACAAAGCAAAGATTCCAGAACCTGAGTCACCTCACCCATAGTGTGTGTGTGTGTGTGTGTGTGTGTGTGTGAGAGAGAGAGAGAGACAGAGAGAGAGAGAGAGAGAGAGAATTGGGAGCCTGGTGAGAACTTTAGTTTTTTTTTTCTTTTTTGAGACAAGGTCTCCCTTTGTTGCCCAGGCTGGAGTGCAGTGGCACAATGACAGCTTATTGCTGTCTCCACTTCCTGGGCTCAAGCGAGCCTCCCACCTCAGTCCCCCAAGTAGCTGGAACTACAGGCACATTCCACCACGCCTCATTAATTTTTGTATTTTTTTTGTAGAGATGGGGTTTTGCCATGTTGCCCAGGCTGGTCTCAAGCTTCTGAGCTCAAGTGATCTTCCTGCCTTGGCCTCACAAAGTGCTAGCATTACAGGCATGAGCCACTGGGCCTGGCTGAGGACTTTGGATTTTTTTTTTTTTTTTTTTGAGAGAGAGACTATGTGGAGCTTGAAGGTTGATATGAGCAACATGGGACATTTTGCGAAACAACTTAGGTGTTTCCTGAGAGGACTGAAAGCTTTCAAGTTGATAGGGGTGACCTCCAAGCAAAACTGGGGGCAGGGAAGGTACACAGAGCATCTGATATAACATTGTACCAGGCAGAAGGAGGCAGGACCAGCGGTGGGGCCTGGCCCTTGCACGAAGAGAGTGGAGGATTGGCCATGACAGGTGCTAAGGGCCATGGGTCTGGAGCTCATGGGGCCAAGGTAGCTCTGAAGAGTAGAGGCAGAGGTTCTGCCAGACTCACGCTGGGCTGTGGCTAAATTGCTGATGGGTGGACAGCCAGGGCGCCTTGGGATATGGCTGCTGATTCCACAGACTTGAAGTCCCCAGTGGCAATGGCAGGCACTGTGATCATCTCCTTACAGCCTGACCCCATTTCCTTGCTCATAAAACCCCAATCCGATGACCACGTCTTCAGAGGAAACTGATCTTCTCCCTGTCATGGAGGTCAATTTAGACCAGAACAAGCCAACCCCACATAGTGCCATTCTCTTGAGCGGAAATGGGCCTGTGATACAATTCTAGACAATGAGAAGAGAAGGCAGAAGAGGGGGCCTTCTTGGCTTCTAAAATGAAGCTCAAGGATGGGTGCTTCTTTTTCCAGCTTTGGCTATTGTTGTGCGAGGATGTGATGCTTGGCACGGCTGCAGCCATCCTGTAACCATGAGGAGGACGAGCTCTCAAAGGGTGGCAGAGTAGAAGGAAGCAGAAACACAGTGGTTGGAAGTGACAGCACACTTGACCCAGTGAATTAACCAAACCCAGGAGGCCCAGCCCTTGGGCTTGTTTTGTGAGATGACATGTTTCTCTCATTTAAGCCACTTTGATTTGGGTTTTCTGTCAATTGCTGTCAAATGTAGCCTATCTTGGCATGTTTTGCAGGGCAAAACCAGACAGTCAAGGTGGGGTGTGAGAGACATGATCTAGTTTAGCAGTTCTCAAGTGTTTTTATCTTATAACCACTCTATGCTCTTACATTTTTTAAGGACCCCAAAGAACTTTTGCTCATGTGGGTTATGCTTATCAATATTTACTATATTAAAAAATTAAATAGAGAATTTGAAAATACATATATTTAATAATTTTTCAAAAGCCCATCTTATATTAATATAAATAACATTTTTAAAAAATGAAAAAAAAACGTTAGATTTTCCAAAACAAAAAAGTTTTGTGTGAAGAGTGGCATTGTTTTTCATTTTAGCAAATCTCCTAATGTCTGGCTTAATAGAAAACAGCTAGATTCTCATATCTCCTTCTGCATTCAATTTGTTCTAATACCACATGTCATGTAGCCTCTGAAAAACTCCACTGTACACTCAGGAGAGAATGAGATGAAAATGGCAAATGTCTCAGTATTTGTAGTAGTTTTCTGAGGGCGGCTGCAACAAATTACCACTAAGTTGGTGACTTCCAACAACAGAAATTTATTCTCTTATGGCTTTGGGCGCCAGAAGCAAGGTCTCAACTAGATCGTACCTTCTCTAGAGAACCTAGGAGAGTTCTGTTCTCAGCTTCTGGTACTTGTCTACATTCCTTGGCTTGTGGCTGTGTCACTTCAATCTCTGTCTCCGTCTTCACATCGACTTCCCCTCTGTGTTCTATCTTGTGAGGACACTGTCATTAGATTTCCAGATAATCCAGACTGACCTCTTCATCTCAAGATCCTTAATTTAATTGCATCTACAAGGATGTTTTTGCTTAATAAAATCACATTTACAGTTTCTGGGGATTAAGACATGGGCATATCTTTTGGGAGCCACCATTCAATCTACTACAGTATTATTATGAAAGTAAATTTGACTGTGGAACCCCTGAAAGGGACTTGCAGATTCTTGGGATCCCTGGATCACACTTTGAAAACCAAGGATCTAGTTCAATAGCTTCCACACATGCATAGGTAGTTTCCAAGGCAAACAATGGAAGGAGGCCAAATATTCTTTGCCTAATAAACTGGTGAAAATAAAGTTTCTAGGTAGAATCCTAGGGGAAAGAGCCCAGAAAAGTGGGAGGAGAGATGTACAGTGTGTGAGAGAGGACTAAGACTAGAACGAAGACTGGAGGTTGGGAGAACAATGGCGGATGGAGGGATCTTAAGTATAGGGATGCATAATTTGGGGTTTGCTGCATGCTGCTGTGACATAACCCCCTCCATCTCCCTACAACTGATCAACGCTGATGTTCACAAAGAGCTTCGTGTGAGTGATGCTGGTGGAGAGAGGAGCATTCAAGGGAAGCTGCTGGGGCTCCTCTGTGAAGCAGGACATAAAACAGGACATGGAGAATAGAACGAAATGACCCCCACTTGGCCAGGTCAGATTGGAACTTGGAGGGTAGAAGTGATGAAGAAAACCTAAGAGAGCCCCACAGACTGTGAGAGAGGTGGGGTTCCCATCCCTACACTCCTAGGATTGGTGGAGAGATCAGCCTGGTTGTTAGGCAAGCAAGGCAGATGGGCTTTACATCTCAAAGGAAAGGCACCCCAACCAATGCCCCAGTTACCTAGTTCAACCATAAGTGGGATAAGGAATCCAGACAGCTTAGACTCCTTTGCATGACCCACCTCCCCATGGTGCCCCTTGGGAGACTTGGGACCTCCTAGACTAACCCCTAACCCAGGCACGTGGATCACATTTAAAACATCCAAGATGTAGTCCATCCCCTCCCCATTTTACAGACAGGGAATCACAATGAAAATGATTGGTGATCAACACATGAAAAAAATGCCAAAAAAAACCCCCTTGGAACTCCATAAACTCCTTTATGTCACAAAAATCAGCTTTAGGGTGGGAAAAAACAAAACCAGAAAATATCTGCCATGTATATGAAAGATGAAAGCCTTTAATATGCAAAAGATAAATCAAGTGTGCTCAGTAGAAAGAAAGACAGGCAAAAGACATGAACAGGCAATTTAGAGAAGAAATACAAATAGAAAATAAATATGAAACAAGATGTTCAGTCTCACTGCTATGGTCTGAATGTTTTTTGCCCCTCCAAAATTCGTATGTTAAAATCTAATCACCAATGTGGCAATAGGAGATGGGACCTTGGGAGGCTCTCCCCTCATGATCAGGGTTAGTGCCCTTAGACAAAGGGCCCCAGTCAGCTGCTTTGCCCTGTCCACCTTGTGAGGACACAGCAAGAAGGTATCATCTGTGATTCAGGAAATGGGCCATCACAAGATGCCAAATCTGCTGGTGCCTTGATCTTGGACTTCCCAGCCTCCAGAACCATGAGAAATAAAGCTCTGTTGTTTGTCAGCCACCCAGTGTATCGTATTTTGTTACAGCAGCCTGAATGGACTAAGACACTCATTAAAAAATGAAAGAAAAACAAATATCTATAATGAGCTATAATTTTTCACATATCAGTTTGGCTATGACTGGCAATTAAAATAATTGATGGTATCCAGCAATGGCAAGCGGGGAAGGGAAATTGACCCTTTGTGCTGTTGAGGGTAGAATTAATTGGTACAGTCATTTGGAAGGCAGCTAGAAAGTGTGAATCAAGCTGCAAAATGTACTTGTCCTTTCACCCAGCAGTCCCACTTCTGTAAAATGGGGACAATAAGAATCCCTATTTCATTGGATTGTTGAGAGGCTCAAATGAGCTAATCTGTGAAAGACACATAAAAAAACACAGTGCCTAGCAGAAAGGGCTTGGGAAATGTCAGCTACTATTCTTAGGAATTTATCCCAGGATGTAAGCTCCCTTGTGCAAAATGCTGCATGTACAGGAGATGTTCTCTGCCACATTGTTTTCAATACCAAAAAATGGAGACAAATTGTTTGCTCACCAAGGATGAAGGAGGCTAATTTCAGTAGGGCAGTGCTCTCCACTAATGCAGGATGAACCAGAAAAATCCTGAAAGTCCTTGGCTGACACTTCTGTTTTGCTGCCTGGGTATGATCCCCTCTCCTGTGCCCTGTTGCCTTAATTCTTTCTTCTTCTTCTTCTCCTCCTCCTCCTCCTCCTCCTCTTCCTTCTTCTTCTTCCTCTTCCTCTTCCTCCTCTTCCTCTTCCTCTTCTTCTTTTCTTCTTCTTCTTCTTCTTCTTCTTCTTCTTCTTCTTCTTCTTCTTCTTCTTCTTCTTCTTCTTCCTCCTCCTCCTCCTCCTCCTCCTCCTCCTCCCCCTCCCCCTCCCCCTCCTCCTCCTCCTCCTCCTCCTCCTCCTCCTCTTCTTCTTCTTCTTCTTCTTCCTTTCTTTCTTCTCCTTCTCCTCCTTTTTTTTTTTTTGAGACAGAGTCTCACTGTGTTGCCCAGGCTGGGTTACAGTGGCACAATCTTGGCTCACTGCAACCTCTGTCTCTCGGGTTCAAGTGATTCTTCTGCCTCAGCCTCCTGAGTAGCTGAGATTACAGGTGGGTGCCACCATGCCAGGCTAATTTTTGTATTTTTAGTAGAGATGGGGGAGTTTTGCCATGTTGGCCAGGTTGGTCTCGAACTCCTGGCCTGAAATGATCCGCTCTCCTTGGCCTCCCAAAGTGCTGGGATTACAGGCATGAGCCACCATGCCTGGCTGCTGCTGCCTTAACTTTTACTCAAACTTCTTATTGTTGACTTTTTATGTTGATTCAGTATTTCCTGAGATGCAAGGATGTCTATCACAGCATTGTTTATAATAGCAAAAAATGAGAAATGACCAAAATGCTCACAATAGGAGACTGGCAATGTCAAGAATGATTCCTTCATGAGAGAAGGGGGTAGTAGGAGAATAATTAAAGACATGGGGACATATTCAGACTATAGGGAAGTTAGAAAAGCAGGTTACAAAATGCTATTTGCAGACAAAATGCTGAAAGAAGGCTAAAACCGAAGAACACTCTATGTGACTCAACATAAGGTTGAAAAACAGGCCATATTAATCTATGCTACTAGAAGTCAGGATAGTGGTCACTTTTTTGGGGAAGTAATAATTGGGAGGGCCCCAAGCCACCACCTTGTGAGGTGCTAGTAGGGTTCTGTTTCTTGAGCTGGCTCAAGCCACATCCTTGTGAGGTGTGCCCTTTTCTGTACAGATGCTCTATTTCAATAAAGAATAAAAGATACCTACCGGCATTAGAGTTTAATCTCATCTAAATAGCCATGTACATGTACATGCATAGAAACAGGACTAGAGAAGCATTTCCTCTATTATATCTAAAACTGTTTCTGGGTGATGAGATTAGGAGTAATTTTTATTTTCTTTTGTGTGCTTATCAATATTTTTTTACTTGTCTCCAATGAGTATGTATTACTTTTATAATAAGGAGAAAATATGCATCATTGAGACTTTTTGATTGTAAGAGTCAAGACACTCAACTCAATCTTATATAAATAAAAAATGTGTAATTAATTGGTACAAGTGACTTGAAAAGTCTGGAGATGGATTTAGTTTCAGGACTGGAGTCCATGTAGTGACTTAAGCTTTAGTCGAAGCTCTTTAAGTTTGTATTAGTCCGTTTTCACACTGCTGATAAAGACATACCCACGACTAGGCAATTTACAAAAGAAAGAGGTTTAATTGGACTTACAGTTGCATGTGGCTGGGGAAGCCTCACAATCATGGCAGAAGGCAAGGAGGAGCAAGTTACATCTTAGATGGATGGCATCAGGCAAAGAGAGAGAGAGCTTGTGCAGGGGAACTCCTCTTTTTTAAACCATCAGATCTTGTGAGACTTATTCACTATCATGAGAATAGCATGGAAAAGACTTGCCTCCATGATTCAATTACCCCTCACGGGGTCCTTCCCACAACACATGGAAATTCAAGATGAGATTTGGGTGGGGACACAGCAAAACCATATCAAAGTTGCAAATGACAGACACTCAGTTTGAATTGACATAAACAGCCAGGTGCAGTGGCTCACACCTGTAATCTCAGCACTTTGGGAGGCCAAGGCAGGAGGATCACTTGCAGCCAGGAGTTAAAGACCAGCCTGTACATTATAGTATAGTGAGACCTCATCTCTACCAAAAAAAAAAAAAAAAAGTAAAAAATTAGCTGGACTTGGTAGCATGCACCTATAGTTCTAGCTACTTTGGTGGCTAAGGCAGGAGGGTGGTTTGAGCTCAGGAGGTTGAGGCTGCAGTGAGCTATGATGACATCACTGTACTCTAGCCTGGGCAACAGAGTGAGATTCTGTCTCTAAAACAAACAAACAAAACCACACAAAACAAATTGACATACATAAAAATTAGAAATCTATTGCCTCTGACATAATTAAAAGTCTCTGGGAGCATTTTGCTTCAGGTATGGCTGGAGTCAACTGCTTAAAGGATGCCATTAGGTCTGTCTCTGGCACCCTCCATCTTTTTTCTGTGCTTTCTTCAATTTTGTCTCACTGAGAGACTCTCCCTATATGAGGTGGCAAACATGGCCTCCGCACCTCCAGACTGACATCCTCCCAGCTTGGCAATTCTCAAGAAAAGCAAATACCGTTCCGTAACAGTTCCATCTCAAGGTTCTGCAACAGAGTCACATTGGCCCAGACCCACAGTGGACCAATCACTATGGCCAGGGGATGAACACTCCGACTGGCCGGACTAGGTCATGGGTCCTTCCCAAGGGCTACAGATGGATGAGGCTGGTTCCCCAAAGAAGATCAAAGTTACTAGAATAATGTAAAATGGATGTCATTCAAGTCAAATTAACAGGTGTGCCCCCTGCCTAGGGAATGCTTGGGACTGTCCATACTGATACCTTGTTTTGGGGTTTCCCTGGCTTTGGGGACCAGGCAGAGCTCAGGCAGTAGCTCTGAGCACACATACACACCGTTTTAGGAGGGTCCCATGGCTTCTACCTCCAGAGACTCACCCAGAGTGGGGCGGTAAGAGGGAAGAGTAGGGGAAATCTGGCCATCCCTCCCCTCTGGGGCTGCTGGTGCCAAGTTTCTGGCTGGAGCTTCTCTTTAGAAGACTGGATCACAAAGCTCTGGAAATGGGCGTTTGGGATGGAAACACAGACACACAGTTAATTACAGCATCATGCTTGGCGCCACCCTAATTAAGGCAGTTCCCTGGTGGAGGCCAAGATTTAAAGTTCTCTCTTTCACAGTGCCTGGTGGCAAGCAGGCAGCCCTGTCTTCTCCCCTCCCTCTGAGGCATCCCCTTCTTCCTGGCTGGGTGGGGAGAGCACCCGTCTTGCTGGCAGGCAGATGAGAAAGGCTGCCTAGGCTCTGTGAGAGGAACACATCTGCCCTCCCAGAACATGGGACAGGACAAGTAGGGACAGGACAAGTAGGGACAGTGTGAAAGGGAGAAATGTCAATCCTGGATCTCTCCTGCTGGGAGATGGTGGGTGGGACAGTCATGTTCCACCTCAAAGAAAAAGGTTAGAATTATCTTGGCTCAGGACCTTCCTGAAAGCAGGAAATGGCTTCCAGAGGGCACTGGTGACCTTGGAGGCCAGGAACACCATCAGATTGCCGTGTTTGGCTTCGTAGGGGATGTGGAACCCAATATCCTCAGCCAGACTTCCAGTGTCCTTGGATCCCACCATGCTCCGACCCACCCTAGTGTAAATAGAATAGGAAGGGCAGATTTGCTGCCAAAAATTATATTAAAAACTGCATAGAATTTCTCTTGAAACCAACAAAATTTCCTTCCATTATCCACAATGTAGAATTGTCTGGTTCTATTAGGAATTCACTGGATCACAGAGCTGGCAGGAACATAAAAATCACTTCATATTTAGAGGTGAAAAAATTGAGGCCAAGAGAGATTTCCCTATGATCCCAGGCTGTGTTAGATTAGTGTAGATGACAGCTGGCAAATAAATTTCACCTCGAGTGCCAATGCTGAATGATTGGACAGCTGGAGGCTGTGCTGTTAATGATTCTAAGGTCTTTACCTTGCTCAGTGGGAAATAGACTCTTGATTGGTAATGTCTGCCATGGACACTGGAGGGAGGATGGTGGTTCATGTGCCAGGCTTTTGCCATCTTGTCTAGATGTCAAAGGGGTACTTGGACATTGGCCCTGAAAGTAGGCAATCCTGGAGGTTTCATCTGGGTGGATAAACTGAAACCCAGAATAGGTTTACTAAGAAGGGCATAAAATCCATGAAACTCTTCAATGAAGGATCACCAAATTGCTATGAGGGATTGATGGCCAGGATTACAAAGTGGGAATTCCCAAGGTTTTTCACTTTAAGGAATCTTCTGATACAGCTTGGGCTCTGTCTCTGTGGCCCTCCCGAGCCTCCAGAGCTGTGTGTCCTCTAAGCCTGTGCTCCTTCAGGAGCTGTGGTCAGTGGTCCTGCTGGGATAGCAGGCCACAGAGGATCGAAAGCTTGAGTTGAAAGGCCAACGTTGAAGGCCTGAGTATTAGGAGATCTAAGTTCTCCTCCTGCATCTGCCATCATCACTGTGTAAACAGAACAAGCTCTTCCTTCCCAGAGCCTCATCTGTACACTGGATGAAGGTCCCAGTGGTCTCTCGGAGTCCAACAAACTACACTTGACCCATCACATAGTCCGGTTTTAGTTTTTTAATTGTGGTAAACTATACATATCATAAAATTTACCATTTTAATCATTTTTTGGTATGCAGTCCTGTGGCATAAATATATTCATATTGTTGGGCAACCATCACCACCGTCTATCTCCAGAACTTTTTCATCTTCCCCACCCAACCAAAACTCTGTACCCATTAAATAACAACTTCCCAATTCTGCTCTCCCTAGCAACTGGTGATGGCCATTGTGCTGTAAATTGGGGACTAAGTCCCTCTTATGGGGTCTTTAAGGATCACTCCAACATGGCCATGAAAATTACACCCAAAGAGGTATAGAGGCATATGAAATTAGGGGGTTTATTATACTCACAGGTCTTAGAGAGGGAGGAACAGGTCTGTCATTCAGGGGTCAGCATTGGAGGAATGACAAGGGAGCCACTTCAACCAAGCAGATGGGGAGCAAGAAACACAGAGAAAGCAAGCGCGGGAGAGGTGTGGGGCACACAAGCAGAAGGCATGGGGAGATGTCACTGGTGCATTTGTAGTTTTTATTCTTTATTATCTTTATTCTTTATTTATCTTATTCTTTATTTTTTATTATTATTTATTTATTATTTATTATTTATCTTTATTCTTTATTTATCTTATTTATTTGTTTTCTTTTGAGACAGAGTCCCACTCTGTCTCCCAGGCTGGAGTGCAGTGGCGTGATCTCTGCTCACTGCAACCTCCGCTTCACGGGTTTAAGCGATTCTCCTGCCTCAGCCTCCCGAGTAGCTGGGATTACAGGCGCCCACCACCATGCCCCGCTAATTTTTTATATTTTTGGTAGAGATGGGATTTCACCATGTTTGACACGCTGGTCTCGAACTCCTGACCTCAAGTGATCCTCCCGCCTCGGCCTCCCAAAATGCTGGGATTACAGGCATGAGCCACCGCGCCCAGCCTATTTTGTATTTTTTGTAGAAATGGGGGTCTCGCCATGTTGCCCAGCTGGGTCTCCAACTCCTGGCCTCCAGCAATCCTCCCGTTTTGGCTTTCCAAAGTGCTGGGATTATGGGTGAGAGCCACTGTGCCTGACCTCACTGGTGTGTTTGAATGTCACCAGGTCACAGTTGGGAAAGTCAATAGGGGAATTGTGTCAGGGACCAGTCTGATCATACTGATTCACCTGGTCACGTGGTGGGTGCTCACAGCCTATTTGTGGGGATGTCAAGGCATCAGAAAAATAAGAAAAATAGGAAGTTTTAAACATTTACAATATAACCATACTACTTTCTGTCTCTATGAATTTGCCTATATTAGTTACCTCATATAAGTGGAATCACACGGTATTTGTCTTTTTGTGACTGGCTTATTTCATTCAGCATAATGTCTTTAAGGTTTATGTTGTAGCCTATGTCAGTATTTCCTTCCTTCTTAAGGCTGAATTATATTCCATTGTATGTATAGACGACAATGGGTTTATCCATCATCCATTGGTGGCCACTTGGGTTGCCCCCAAATTTTGGCTACTGTGAATAATGCTGCTATGAACATGGGTGTACAGATATCTGTTTGAGCCCCTGTTTTCACTTCTGGATATATACCCAGAAGTGGAATTGTTGGATCACATAGTAATTCCATGTTTAATTTGTTGAGGAATGACCATACCATCTTCCATAGCAGCTGCACTGTTTTACATTCCCAGCAGCAATGCACAAGGCTTCTGATTTCTCTACTTTCTCGCCAACACTTGTTATTTTCCGTTTTGGTGGATTTTTTTTGTTTGTTTTATAATGGCCATCCTAACAGGTGTGAAGTGATTTCTCACTGTGGTTTTGACTTGTCTTCCACTAATGATTAGTGATGTTGACATCTTTTCATCTGCTTCTTGGTCATTTGTATATCTTCTTTGGAGAAATGTCTATTCAGGACCTTTGCCCAATTTAAAAAATTGGTTTATTTCTTTCTAGATTGGTTTTAATTTCCTAGCAAGGCCTGAAAGATTGAAATAGTACTATGGATGGGTAATTAAAACAAATTTTTCTTTTGAGATGGGGTCTTGCTGTGTTGCCCAAGCTGGCCTTGAACTCTCGGGCTCAAATGATCCTTCTGCCTCAGCCTCCCAAGTAGCTGGGATTAAAGGCATGTGTCACTATACCTGGCTGACAGGGTCAATTTTTTTTTTGTAGGTTAAATGAACTTTAAAAATAATTTTATTTTAGATTTGGGGGTACATGTGCATATTTGTTACATGGGTATATTGCCCATCACCCAAATAGTGAACATTGTACCCAATACGTAATTATTCAACTTTTGCCTCTCTCCTGTCCTCCAGGCTTTTGGAGTCCCCAGTGTCGATTATTTCTATCTCTATGTCCATGTATACCCATTTATTTTTTTTTTTTTTGAGACAGGGTCTCGTTCTGTCGCCCATGCTGGAGTGCAGTGGCACGATCTTGGCTCACCACAACCTCCACCGCCCCAGTTCAAGCCATCCTCCTGCCTCAGCTTCCTGAGTAGCTAGGACTACAGGTGTAAGCCACCATGCCCAGGTAATTTTTGTATTTTTAGTAAAGACGGGATTTCACCATGTTGGCCAGGGTGGTCTTGAACTCCTGACCTCAGGTGATCTGCCTGCCTTTGCCTCCCAAAGTGCTGGGATTACAGGCGTGAGCCACCACACCCGGCCAGCCATGTGTACCCATTGTTTCACTCCCACTAATAAGTGACAACGTGCTTATTTGATGTTTTGCTTCTGAGTTAGTTCCATGGCCTCCAGTTCCATTCCTGTTGCTGCAAAATACATGATTTTAATCTCTCTGATGGCTGCTAGAAGGGTAATTTTTAAAATTATTTTTTCTCTTGGTTATTTTCTTTCTTTTCAATATAATCTATAGGTTCACAAGAAGGATAATTTTTGATGGAAGAAGGAATACAGATGGAAAGGCCTAAGGCTGAAGCCATGTGGTAGGTCTGATTTCTCTGCATCTGAGTGGTCTCTTTTTTCTATCTGGCACTGTGTGGGCTTCATCCATGAGCTTCCAATAGCCCTGCCTTGCCCTCATTGCTCTAGGGTCTCCTCTTGTGTTGCCAAAATAGAGGGAGTGGGAGCATCTTCACCTTGACTGAGCATCTTTACAGCACACTCTCCAAAGCAAGAGTGTCTTTCCCCAACTGTCCTGCTGAGATCCGGGGCCTGGCTTCCACTGGAATCCAGAAGCCAGGGATGGATCCTGGGCAGACCCCCTTTCCTAGCACGAAGCTGTTCTCAACCCAAGGAATGGAACCCTTCAAGTGACCCCAGCAAACCATCTGAGACTCTGAGAATAGGGATGGTCATTGTGACCTGAGTGACCAAAACAGACACCCCTTTATCAACTAACACAGACCCAAAGTTAAGGAAATAAAGTTACCTACAGGTCGAGGGTTCAGGGCCCTCCTGCCTGGCAAATTTCTAAATTCCTACAGTGAAACGCTCCAACAAGAGGAGCTGTCAGCTCTGATTTGGAGAAGATCAGCCTTCCAAACATTCTCTTCTGATAAGCGATAATAGTCTATGGCCATCCCACCCTGAACATGCCCAATCTTGTCTGATAAACTACTATAGACCATAGGCCAGTTTCCACAGCCTACAGAGGCTGTGCAGAAACTGACCTTGTGTCCTATAGCTTCCCCTTTAATGTAAAGAGCCAATTCCACCTCATTTTAATGCTAAAACCCTTCCCCAAGGTGAACATGGGATGTATGTCACATACATGTTTATCCATGATACACAAGCTTGGCTCCCCTCATAAATATGCATAACTTTTCCCCAAAATCTGCTGAATATGTATACCCCCGGCCCTGGGAGGCATAAAACCCAACCCATCCTTCCTTCCTCTCTTGGAAGAGAAAGCACTTTCAGTCCACGATGGGGACTCTGTCTTCCCAGTGTGTAAGCCAATATCACCAATAAAGCTCTCTTTCTACTTTTTAGCCATCCTGTCAGAGGCGTTTGAACCAGCCCAACTCCATCTTGAATAGGGGCTGGGTAAAATAAAGCTGAGACCTACTGGGCTTCTTTCCCAGGAGGTTAAGTCATTCTCAGTCACAGGATGACATAGGAGGTCAGCACAAGATCCAGGTCACAAAGACCTTGCTGATAAAACAGGTTGCAATAGAGAAGCTGGCTGAAACCCACCAAAACCAAGATGGCAACAAGAGTGACCCCTAGTCGTCCTCACTGCTACACTCCTACCAGCACCATGACAATTTACAAATGCCGTGGCAACATCAGGAAGCTATCCTATATGTTCTAGAAAGGGGAGGCATGAACAATCCAGCCCTTGTTTAGCATATACTCAAGAAATAACCATAAAAATGGGCCACCAGCAGCCCTTGGGGCTGCTCTGTCTATGAAGTAACCATTCTTTATTCCTTTATTTACTTTCTAAATGAACTTGCTTTCACTTGACTCTATGGACTCGCCCTGAATTCTTTCTTGTGCTAGGTCCAAGAACGCTCTCTTGGGGTCTGGATCTGGACCCCTTTCTGGTAACAATCCTGGTGGTCTTTTGGATGACATCACTCGGAATGCCAGCCAGCTGTCCCCACAGGGCCGTTTCGCTGTCCCCTCAGCGGGCGTGCCGTTGGGTTTGTCTCCACCACACTTCGACTTTGTCCTGACTTCTGCCTACTCTCTCCTGGCTCCTTATGACCCTCTCCCCTTCACAGCCTCTCAGCTTCTGCTCCTTCTCCTCACAGACTTTCCCCTCATGTTTCCTGGTCCAGAAGAGGAGCTGAGGGTGCAGGAGGTTTACCGCCCTGTGGAAGGGCAGGACAAAGGCAGCCCCAGGCAGAGGGAGAGTGAGTTGTGCCGTAGTCTCAATGAGGAGCCCTGAAGCTGGGAGAGCCCTTTGTAGCTGTCCTGGGTAGGGACGAGGGGTTGGGCCTTTATGACCTTGTGCTTCCCAGTTATTAGATGCGGCTGCCCCAGGAAGGAGGTGTGATGTGGGGCGAGGTGACTTGCTTTATAAAAGCAATTCCAAAGGGGGCTGGCAGCTGGGGGCCGTCTGCCAGCTGCACTTCCAGGAGCTGAAGGGCCTTCAGTCCTTCAGTTCTGAAGAAGAACCCCCTGTGCCTCCTTCTCTGCCCCAATCCTTTCCCCTCATTCTTGCTTCCCTGGGATTGTGTCTACCAGGAAAGCATCAGCAGGTGAGCTTTGACTCAGGCTCTGCTTTCTAGGGTGATAGGGTTTGGATGTTTGTCCCCTCCAAATCTCATGTTGAAATGTGACCTCTGGCTGGGCGTGATGACTCACGCCTGTAATTGCAGCACTTTGGGAGGCCAAGGTGGGCGGATCACCTTAGGTCAGGAGTTTGACACCAGCCTGGGCAACATGGGGGAAACCCCATCTCTACCAAAAATATAACATTTAGCCAGATGTGGTGGCGCATGCCTGTAATCCCACCTACTCGGGAGGCTGAGGCAGGAGAATTGCTTGAGCCCCAGACGCGGAGGTTGCAGTGAGCCGAGATCGCGCCATTGCACTCCAGCCTGGGTGACAGAGCAAGACTCTGTCTCAAAAAACAAACAAACGAACAAACAAAAAACAAACCCAGAAATATGACCTTTAATGTTGGAGGTGGGTCGGGGAGGTATGTGGGTCATGGGGGTGGATCCCTCATGAATGGCTTGGTGCTGTCCTTGTGGTAATGAATGAGTTCTCACTCTACCAGTTCCCGCAAGAGCTCCTTGTTTAAAAAGCGCCTGGAACCTCTTCCTCTCTCACCATATAACATGGCTGCTTCCCCTTTACCTTCTGCCATGATTGTAAGCTTCCTGAGGCTCTCACCAGAAACAGATGTGGGTGCCATGCTTGTACAGCCTGCAGAACTGTGAGCCAAATAAACCTATTTTATTTTTATTTTTTGTATTTTTTTTTTTAAAGTAGAGATGGAGTTTCATCATGTTTGCCAGGCTGGTCTTGAACTCCTGACCTCAAGTGATTCACCCGCCTCAGCCTTCCAAAGTGCTGGGATTACAGATGTGAGCCACCTCACCCTGCCTATTTTCTTTATACATAACTCAGCCTTAGGTATTCCTTTCTAGCAATGCAAAGCCGACTGATACAGAATCTAGGTTAAGACACCCACTAAACCACCCATCCTAGTTGGGAAGGAGATCTTTGTATCAAGATATACCATAGGATCTTGGCTAGCCTGTGACATAAATTCTCTTAGGTCAGGTGACTGACTCTCAACCAATCACCTCTGGACAGATATCAGCCACCTGGGCTCCAGGGACAGATGGTCTCTTCTTTTTTCAGCAGGAGACTGTGAGCATGACAAGCCCCAGGACTGGCCTGTCCAGTAGAATGGGTGCCTACTATTTGATGGGCCTTGACTGGGCATGGGGGACAGGGAGGGCAGGATGACTTAGACATGGTTTCTGTTTAGGTAGCCCCCAGTCCAGCGGAGTCAACTGTCTTTTCTTCTTATAGCCCACGCAGGGGAACCCTAATTAGAGGCAAACACCCCTGACTGTTCCCACTCATCCCTGCAGTCTCAGGGGGGTGAACTGTGAATGCTTGAAGCCCATTATGGTGGTCAATGATTGGTTTGGGTCTGGACATGAGATTCAGCTTGGTCAATGGCTCCAAGGGGAAATCTCCAAGCTAAGATCTGGGAAAGGAATTCCTCACCGATGAAACAGCACATGAGAGGAAATGCCTCATTTTGCTGAACAGTGTGGGATTGTCTGCAAAGACTGCAAGTGCAGTATGACTAGCGGTGGGGGGACCTGGTGGACATGGTGACGATAGTATCTTTGATGATGTCACCTGAACCACAGAACAAACCCACCCCACAACAGCTCTGTCTCTGGGCTTGCAGTTATATGATATGACTAACATTCCTATTTTGCAACAGCTATGAAGGAGGTCTCTGAAGTCTGATTGCCTGCTGTGTGACCTTGGGCAGATGCTTAACCTGTCTTGCCTTGGTTTCTTCATCTGGAAAGTGGACATAAAATAAGACCCATCTCACAAGGCTGCTAGGAGGTGTAAACACGTTTATATATGTGAAGGGCTTATAACAGTGCCTGGCACGCAGGAAATGGTGTACAAGTGTTGGCTGTTATTGAGTTTCCCTTTAAAAATAGATCTTAGGTAGACAGAATTGGATTAGTCATGAGCCTTGATTCATGACATGTCACTGGTATATTTATTAAAATAACGAACACCCATGAGCCCATCACTCAACTCAAGAACTAGAATATTGCCAATAGTGATTACTCCTCCATATGTGCTCCTTTCGAACTGGCCCCATGACCTCCCTGCATTTGCCCCTCAGATAAGCACGGTCCTGAATTCTGTGTTTCTCGTTCCCTTGTATGCTTTTGTATAGTTTTATCACATATAAACGTATATCCAGACAACGTATTGATTTGTTTTGCCTGCTTTTGAGCCTCACAAAAAGGGTACACGCTACACAGTCTTCTGGGAGCTTTCCTTTCTGCAAAGACACTTTTACTTGGGTTTTCTGCTTCTCACGGCTGAAGGCACTCCAATCACATAGCATCTTCTAGAAGGGAGGAAGAAAAGCCTACTTTCAACAGACAGAAACGCAAGTTAGATCTTTTCTTCTTTCCTGTTTCTTGCACTTCATTTGGCTGTGGATCTGTTCTGGGTCTCCCAAGGGTCACTGCAGAAATGCCTTCCTTCTGAATTAGTGTGTGAGGGGGTTCATGTGCTCCTGGCTTAGCTGCCCTACTGGCACAAGGTCCAGGTATGAGAGACCCTGCTCAGAGCCCCAAGCCGCATGGAGAGGCCTCGGCCCGAGGAATTTTTCTGATGCTTTTGAATCTCCCACTGGGAATCATTTTCCCCTTTCCATCCCAAATATGGGCTGAGGCTCTGGAAGGCGTGGGAGAGCTAATTTGACGTGAGTGTAAACACTTCCATGCCAGTGGAACCCTGGCCAGCAGGAATTCCAAGCCATCCAAGAATTCTGCCAACCTAGAGTTGGACTTTGGCTAGGACTGTCTGGTGTAGCTACTTTTAGCTGGGAACATTTTTTTCCCAGACTCTGGAGGGCCACACTTGAAGGATTACGATTTCCTCAACAAAGACCCCATGGTGACAAGGGGCATTTCTGCATTGAGTTAACCATTTACATGCCTGCCTCCCAAATTTCCCTGTTTTGGGGGGTGGCACCTACCTAATTGCTAAGACCCAGGGCTCAGAAGGCAAAGAAACCTGGCTCTACCTCTGGGTCTACCTCTTATTGAGAGGATAATAATACCTGCCTCTAGAGATGCGAGGATCAAATGAAATAATAATAGGTATAAAAGTACTTGCATATGGTAGTGCTTGTACCAGTCAGTCCAAGCAAGGCTGTGCTGCAGTAACAAGCATCCCTGCAAGCTCAGTGGCTAATCACTACAGAAGTTTATTTTTCACTCCCATGAAACTTGCTGTAGTTCCAAGACCACCCTCCAGGGCAGACTTCTTCCAGATGTGATACATAATCCAGAAGATCAAATTCCAGCTCCATCACTTCAACTGAAAGCCTCCATGTTCACTGTGGCAGAGGAAGAAATTAACTAAATAATTGGCCAGAACATTTCTTCTCTCAGTTAACTAGCCAAGACTAGCTACATGGTTCCACCTCACAGCAAGGGTACTGGGATATATAGTTTTCTGTATGTCCAGGAAGGAAAACTGAGCCTGATGTTGTGAAGCATTGTAACATCAACCACAGTGTTCAATAAACATTAGTTTCCTGCCTTTATTTTCCACCCTCAAAGAGTTTAGAACCTATTTAAGGTGATAAGCATGTATAGATGAAAAGATCAACATATTTTCCTTAATTCCTTAGAAGCATGCCATCCTTTGCATCGTACAGAAGTCTTTTTCAGCCTCATTTCCACAGTCCCCTTGGCAGCATTTTCCTTCTGGAACCCTAGGGAAGGGAAGACAGGGAATACAGTGATGGAGGCCTACCCAATGACTTGACAGGCAAGTGTCAGAACTGGTTGGCTTTTCAGAGAATAGCCAACTGCCCCAAGCCTCCAAGGAGGGTAGAACATGAGGCGGGTACCTCCGGGGTTCCTTGTGGACAGAAAAAACAATGACAACCTCTCCTGTCCATTGAATGTTTACTGTGTGCCAGACATCATGCTAAATGCTTCATGTGTCATCACTGAGGTGGTTATTATTAGCACTCCAATTTAACCAATGAGAAAATTGAGGCTCAGAGAGGAAAACTACCCTGCCAAAGTCATGCAGTGGCAACCCAGGGAGGGAGGGTGGAAGGGCAGGGCAGAGGGATTGGGACAGTCACAGTCTCTGGCTTAAGGAGGGGGTCAGGGATGCCCGGGTCCTCTCTCGTCCTTTCTGCTCATGCTGTAGCTGAACAGGCAAAGAAGAGGGAGTTGTTTGCAAAGCACCAAATGTGACAATATTCGAGAGGCCCTGCAAAACTCCAGAGTACTCACAGATAAAAAGCAGGATTTAACTTTTCAGGGTGGAAGCAACTATTTGCACCATTTATTTATTTATGTGTTTTGGTTTTGTTTTTTTGAGACTGGGTCTTGCTCTGTTGCCCAAACTGCAGTGCAGTGGTGCAATCATGCATGGCTTATTGCAACCTCAACCTCCCAGGCTCAAGTGATTCTCCCACTTCAGCCTCCCTAGTAACTAGGACTACTGGTGCACACCACCAAGCCTGGCTACCTTTTTTTTTTCTTTTTTTTGAGACACACTCTCACTCTGTGGCCCAAGCTGGAGTGCAGTGGCATAATCTTGGCTCTCTGCAACCTCTGCCTCCCAGGAGAAAACAATTATCGTGCCTCAGCCTCCCCAGTAGCTGGGACTACAGGCGTGCACCACCATGCCCAGCTAATTTTTTGTATTTTAGTAGAGACGGGGTTTCACCCTAGTTGCCCAGGGTGGTCTCGAACTCCTGAGCTCAGGCAATCCTCCCGCCTTGGCCTGCCAAAGTGCTGGGATTACAGGTGTGAGCCACCGTGCCCAGCACTAATTTTTAAACATTTTTTGTAGGGTGGGGTGGGGTCTTGCTATGTTACCTAGGCTGGTTTCAAACTCCTGTGCTCAAATGATCCTCCCACCTTAGCCTCCCAAAGTGCTGGGATTACAGGTGTAAGCCACCGTGCCTGGCCTCATTTGCACCTTTTGGAGAGAAGAGAGTTGAGGAGGAAGGAAAGGATTCTGCAGGTGGAGAGAAGGGTCTCTTCTTCCATGTAGGCTGGCCAAGATCAGGAGCAAAGTCCCTTTTGCTTCTAAGTTGGGAAGTTGAGACCCAGGGCAGGGCGGGTTTTGTCCAGAGCTACACAGCCAGAAAGCGGCAAGAGCAGATGAGGACCTGGGTCTCCTGATGCCCTGTTTCCCCCAACACCAGTTCCCTCCACTGCTGCTTCTGGGACTGACAGAGAAAGGGAGGTCTATGGGTACAAAGTCAGCAAGCAGCTGCCATGAGCCCTGTGTGCAGGCAGCGCTGGCCCAGTGCTGGGGAGTTGCTGCCCCCTCTCCTCCAGGCCAGCCTGGTCTGTCTTTGTAAGCCTGGAGCAGCAGGAAGTGAGTAGGAGTAGCGACACCCCCACTGCACTTCGGTCTCTAAAAGTGTCCCATTTATCCTAAAGGTGATAGGCAATATATGTTCATAGTGTCTATTAGGATTCTGATAAGATGGCAGGAAAATTAAGATCAAGAGAAGGTGAACAAATGGGAGATAGGTTTTGCTTTGCGTTTACTACCCCATCTCTGCCAAGCAATGCAGCAGGCCTGCCCAGTAGCTCCCAGTCTCACCCTCCTGACATTCAAATAGCACCTGCTCCCTAGTATGGATGTGACCTGTTCCCCAATCCCAGAACTTGATTTTGCCAGGAACTGAGATGTGGAATCTTCACACTTGGATAGGCTGCTTGCAGGTGGAAGTGTGGGTGAACTTTGCATCCCTGGATGTGCACAAGCTGGGGATGGTACAGATGTGGCGTGCTGCAGGGGGGTGTTGCATGATGCGTGGGATGCTGGCTGTTCTCTCTTTGTCCCTCCAGACCCTGCTCCATGCCCGAGGCAGCTCAGTCCCTTAACTTGCATCTTTCAGAAAACAGGACACCTTTGAAGACCAAAGTGCAGTGGAAGTGTCACTACCCCTACTCCCTCCCTGCTGCTCCAGACTTGCAGAGACACACCAGGCTGACCTGGAGGAGAAGGGCCAGCAACTCCCCAGCACTGGGCCAGCGCTGTCTGCATACAGGGCTCATGGAAGCTGCTTGTTTGACTTTCATCTTCCTTGTCCTCTGGCTTTTGCTTGGGTTTGGCCAATAGAGGCACTGCTGGGAGATGGGAAGGAGGTAGGAGAGAGCAGTGGAGCCGTACATTTTCTAGTCCTCTCCCTGCCAGGCCACACTTTGGTGGGTGCAGTCTTTCTCCCCTGAAAAGCCACAACTCTTATCAAGTGGCCCTCTCACCCATCACCCTCTCTGGGCTTTGATCACTGCTTGGTCCCCTTGTCTTTCAGGTCTAGTGGCTGTAAGGGCTTCCCATGGTGCTAGTTCCCCAGATGCCCCACCTCCCCTTCTGGTTCCCTGCCCCCGTAAATACCCCCATCATTAAACTCTCCTCAGGTACCCTTGGGAAGGTGCCATCTGTCCATCTGTTTCCTGCCAGGCCAGACTGATACAAACAGGAAGGATAGGACCTTGACCTCCTGGTCCTAGTCTTTCCTAGATGCCATGCTTCCCGGGTCTCCATGATCATCTTGCAGTCCCAGCATTTCCGACCACCAAGCCCCTCGGTGTGCGGTGTGCCAGGCCTGCGCCGAGCTCCCGCCAGCCTTATTTATTTATTGAACAACATGCAAGCGCGGTTTCCTTTTGTGTTTAATGTGTCAGCGTTTCAGTGCATTCGGACTTCAAGGCTTGGATTTTGTTGACAATAATGAGATCACGCAGACAATTATCGTTTGATTTTTCAGTTTGCCAGAGAGGGGAAGATTAAAGAAAAGTTAAGAAGCTTTGGCTGTTTCCTGTTATCCATTTGCTGGGAGGGGTGGGGGTGGGGTTGAGGGGCTGGAAGGAATAGAAAATCTAACTGCTTAAAAATGTCCACATCTGGAGACACCCAGAGGGTGTGCATCCAAGCGGGCTTCACGCGTGTACAAAGGTGCCCTCGTGGGGTGACCCTTGAGACAGGTAGAATGTTCCTGTCCCCAAACACTTTCCCATGTGAGGCCACAGGGTCTGAAAATCCATCAGTTCCAGTATGCGGTCCTCCAATTTAAATCCTAGAGTGAGAGACAGAAGACTGGAATCCCACAACTGCTTATTATTATTATTTTGATAGAACATTTGTTTCATCACAGCCATGAATTTGTTGACGTGGAATGGCTTCCTTCCTTGGCCCAGGTTTTCTCCTCTGCTGAGCGAGGGGTGATTAAATGGGATGGTTCAATCCTGCTTGAGCACTGCCTTCTATCCCCCACTGCTCCCCCTCAGTTTCTGTGGCTGATTGAGACCCCAGGGAGAGGCCTGAGGTTGCCGAGGGAAAGGAGAGTGCCAGAGGGAACAGTAGGTGCCAGAGCCATCTTGACTTCCATTGTATGCTCTGAATGAGTCCCCAGTCCTGGGAGAACAGGTATCTACTGGGGGCTTTCAGAGCACCTCCTGCAGGGCCCCAGGGAGGGGCAGGTGCCGGGGAGGACAAGGCCAGGCTACAGGGCTCTCCTGCCTTCCTCCATCCCTCCATCTGGGATTCCCTCCTGTGACTGACAGGACACAGTGTTTATGCTCAGAAAGACCCTCCAGAAATGCCTCCACCTCTGGCCATGCCCTCGGCACCCCTTCAACCATTTCATGCCCTTTCTAGAACACCAGGGAGACCTTCTCCCTGCCAGGGGCAGCCTTTCCCTAGATCACCTTCTCTCTCTCTCCTTTCTGCTCACCTTCCTAGACATGCTTGCCTTGGTGGTGTTGACTCTGTCCCTTCTCCCCGTGCCTTCCAGCCTCATCACCTGGCCACCTGTCCCAGGTTGTCACGCTGCCTGTCTATCTAGGTGTCGGCACTTTCAAACCACCTGCTAGGTGTGGATGTTGGAAGGTGACCAGCCGGGCGTGGTGGCTCATGCCTGTAATTCTAGCACTTTGGGAGGCTGAGGCAGGCGGATTGCCTGAGCTTAGGAGTTCGAGACCAGCCTGGGCAACACGGTGAAACCCGATCTCTACTAAAATACGAAAAATTAGCTGGATGTAGCGGTGTGGGCCTGTAGTCCCAGCTACTCTGGAGGCTGAGGCAGGAGAATTGCTTGAACCTGGGAGGCGGAGGTTGCAGTGAGCTGAGATTGCGCCACTGCATTCCAGCCTGGTGACAGAGCGAGACTCCTCCGTCTCAAAAAATAAATAAATAAATAAAAAAGGGAAGGTGACCATCATTGGGACAAAGCTGTTTGTTACTGGGCGGAAAAAAGGAATGATGAAGAGGGTGAAGGGGGAGTCGGAATTGGTTTTTTTTTGTTTGTTAGTTTTGAGACAGTCTCCCTCTGTCACCTAGGCTGGAGTGCAGAGGCTTGATCTCGGCTCACTGCAACCTTCACCTCCTGGGTTCAAGTAATTCTCCTGCGTCAGCCTCCCGAGTAACTGAGATTGCAAGCATGTGCCAACATGGCTGGCTAATTTTTTTGTATTTTTAGTAGAGACAGGGTTTCACCATGTTGGTCAGGCTGGTCTTGAACTCCTAACCTCAAGTGATCCAGCTGCCTCGGTCTCCCAAAGTGCTGGGCTTACAGCCGTGAACCACCGCGCCCAGCTGGAAGTCGGAATCTTTATGCAAGAAGAATGCTAGACAAATGAGGAAACCAAAGCCCAATGGGAGGAGAAACCAGTGCCTTCCAGCCTGGTTCAGAGCTGCAGCCCTTCATTGAGAGCTTGAATTCCCTAGAGCAAGCAAGGGCCGCTTACTGAGTTTTTCATAAAGCTTTTTATTTGCAGAGTTTTTCCTATTTTTGGTGTTCAAATGTCCGTTCTTTTCTGAAATCCCAGTGATAAGGAATAGTTGCTGACTTCCTTTATAAATGTCCTTTCTTGGCCTAAAGCCCATTTTAAAAATTGGTACTATCATACGAATTCACCAAATCTGACTTTGACTTTCTGTGGTGGTCAATATCTGGGAGCATCTACCTCCTTAGCACACTGAGATGTGCATGGACCAGCATTTGCTAAACTCCTCTCTTGATGGGAGCTCCCAATCTTCCCTGGAATGTGGTACAGGCTTATGGTAGCTCCTGGCCCACATCAGAGACTGCAGGTGGACCCAGTACCGCCAAAGCGGGTGGAAGTTTACATCCAAGCCCAGCCACCCTGGCTCCCAAAGCCTCTTTCAGCCTTACATCGCTGCAGGTCAGAAAAAGAAGGACAAGATATTTCCTGCTCCATCAGTGATTATGCATGGTTTTTCATTTTCATTCATTTCTTGGGTATTGTCTGAATAGTTACAATGAGCAGAATAATTTTTATAACCACCTCCAATAAATCATTCCCATATTTTAAAAGGTATAGGCCCATAATCTTTACTCTCCAATTTCAAAAGTAGTAATGACTCCTGGTGCAAAATTGGAAAATGAAGAAAAGGACGAGAATGTCTTTCTCCCATAAGAAAATGACTGATAGCATTTTGGGTCTTTCCTTTCCATCCTTAGAACCATTTAGAAATGAAGGGCACAGCTGGCTGCCCTGTGGAAGGGCGTTCATAGAGCAGGCGTCAAACACCTTTGCTTTGAGAAAGCAAAGTCCCTGGGGACGGGGATTAAGTACCGCTCCTCTCCGTATTCCCTCTCTCTTCAGAATGGCCTGCCCATCCCCCCAACCTCCCAGGACACTGATGTCAGCACAGTAGCAGCTTCCTTGATAAATATTTGTGGAGCTGTGTAAAAAAGCAGCACAGAAGAGCAAACCCCTTGAGAGATGTCGGCCAACTCCCAGGCCTCCAGAACTTAGCTTGATGGACTTTGACAGACAGGGATTTGTTTCTCCGTGTTGTTTAGCTCAAACCAGAGCTAAACCTCCTCATCGTCTCAAATGACCTGAAATGGTTTCCCAAGCAACCTGGGCAGACCCTGGGGAGTCCAGAAGGCATTCAGGGGCCCTGGACCTCTGTGGCTGAAGATCTGCTTGCCGCTATCCTGGAGGTCACAGGTTCCAGAAGGGCAGCAGATGCCTGAAGCCGCAGGGCTGCGGGGAGTGAGTGTGCACATGTGTCGGGTGTAGGGGAGGGTTGAGCCAGGAGCAGGGTTCCAGCCTGGGCCTAGGGCATTGTCTGCAGGGGCAGAGAGCAGGAAGTGGCCTTAGGTAGCTGGGGACAGGATGAAGGGGAAGAATGGGGGCCACTCTTCCAAAAGCTGAATGCTTGATCTGGGGTAACTCCTAGGGGTGGGGTCTGGCCACTATTTGTCCAGGGCAAAGTGGCCTGGGGTTCACGGCCAAAATTTGGCTGGGGGTTCCTCGTAAGAGTAGCCAGTCCCAGAGTGGAAGAGGAGCTGGGGCTGGGACACCATGCAGTTCTGGGATCTGGGGCTTTGGGACCTTGCAAGGCCTTCCAGTCATCAACAAGGTGGGGAAACTGAGGCCCAGACAGGAGCAAGGACTTTCCCATGCTTCCTTAATGAGTTAATGACAGAGCTTAATGAGTTAATGGGACCTTAGTGCAGGTGACTGTGGAGACCTGGGTTTGAGTCCCAGGTCCACTTATTAGGGGTGTGTTTGAGCCATGGGGCTTCAGCTTCTCTATCCGAGAAATGGAGATTAAACACAGTCCTGCAAGGGGCTGGCATAGGAGCCAGGGCTAATGTGGGCTGGGGGACGTACCAGCACGCTGTTTCTAACTGACTCCTCAACCAGAGTCCTGCACACTCTGCCTCACCAGGCTCCATGCACTTGGTTTGGCCTCCAAGGCTCCCACGGCCACCTCTGTTCTCTTCCCTGCTCCTCCGTTCGGCTTCTTGGGTCCACTGGCTTTTCCCCTGTCCTTGATCCTTTGTCTTCCCAGTGGAGGATCAGCCTGGCTCCACACTCTCACTTTGAGTAGTCCCAGTTTCCCTTTCAGAGGACATGGTTGGGGAAAAGGTCTTTCTTCCAGGTCTGGGCATAGCTGACCTGCTAAGGAGAGAAGCACAGCTTCTTGGGGATCCAGATGACTTATCACCTGGGTTAATGGCTTTGAATGTTGGGGGAGACTCAACAAGGAAACTGCCATCGCTGCACCCCGATCAGGTGCCCAGCACAGGATAGTCATTTAAGCCTCACAAAAACACTATGATGTTTATGTTTTTGCTTTGTTTTGTTTTGTTTTGTTTTAGAGTTGGATTTCACTCTGTTGCCCAGGCTGGAGTGCAATGGCACTCTCATAGTTTATTGCAGCCTTGACTTCCTGGCTCAAGGGATCCTCCTGCTTCAGTCTCCTGAGTAGCTGGGATTACAGGTGCATACCACTACGCACAGCTAATTTTGAAATTTTTTGTAGAGACAGAGTCTCGCTATGTTGCCCAGGCTGGTCTCGAACTCCTGACCTAAAGCAATCCTCTCTCCTCGGCCTCCTAACTGTTGGGAGTGGCATGAGCCACCATGCCATTCAATGTTTGTGTTCCTTATCCCCATTATACAGATGTGGAAACTGAGGCCCAAGTTGCCAGAATCTCTTTCCTTTGGATGTTCTGCACTTATCTAGCCTGAATCCTCCAGGCCTGGAGCTAGGACTCTCTCCTGTCTTTCACTTTGATTGGTGGCCTCAGAGGCAGGGCCTGGGTGTCTTCTGGCAGGAGGGCTGAGCAGGTATTTGCCTGCCACCAGCTCTAAGGGTCCCAGGAAGAAGGGGACCAAGAGGCTGGGCATTCCTTCCTACAAACTCCAGTGTTCTAAGCACGGGGAGGCCTGGGGCCCAGCAGGGTGAAGGTGCCATTGCTGAGGGGTTTTAACTGCTGTTCCCAAACATCTCTGCCCTCAAAATGGACAGCCCTCAGTTTCCCTACGGAGCCTGGGTCTGGAGATTACCCTTTGGGTGTTTCTTACCTCCCTGCCAGGTCTGCAAGGTCAGAGAAAACATAAACTCTTCTTGTCCCACTCTCAAGAAGGCAAGGTCTCTGAGAGCTCTGGGGCTGCCCTCACCTGTGAGCTCCCATGAAGTCTCACCCAGGATCACACAGTGGGTAGAGGCAGAGGAGGGCTCTTACTGGGGTCTTAAGACTGAAACCTGCCATTGTTCCCAGGACACTTTTGTTTTCCAAAACATTTTAGGTAAGGAAGTCTCTGTTTGCCTAAGTGACATACTATGTGTAACCCTGAGAAAACAGAGAAAAGGGCCATGACTGGAGGAACACGGTTGAAAATCTTGCCTCTCTGCTGCTCAGCTCCTCAAGGGCGGGGCAGGGGTGGGGTCTTCCCATCTTTCCCTCTATCCTTCATGATGTCCAGTGCCGGCCAGGCCACCAGCTGGATTCCATTTGTAGTGCTGTGTTGTGTGGCCCACAGAGTGATTTTTATTTTACTTTTAATTTTTTAATAAGCTTTTTTTGCATAATTTACATACTGTAAAATGCTCCCTTTTTGGTGTACAGTTGTATGAATTTTGACAGATCACCACCATAATCAATACATTAGATCGTTTCCATCGCTCCCCAAAATGTAACCCCCGCCATCTCCCTTTCGGGCAATCCCTGCCCCCATCTCCAATCCCTGTTAGCCACCATCTGTTTTCTATCCCTATAGTTTTGCCTTTTCTAGAATGTCCTAGAAATGGAACCCTACACTATGGAGACTTTTGAGTCAGAGTGCCTTGGCTTAGCAGAATGCATTTGAGATTAGGCATTATTTTACTGCATGTCTTGGTGGTTTATTCCTCTTTCTTGCCGATTAGTATTCTGTTATGGACATACCACAATTCATTTATCCATTCCCCAGGTGAGGGACATTTGGATTGGTGTTTACAGATAAAGCCATTATAAACATTCATAGATAGATTTTTGTGTGAACATAAATTTTTATTTCTCTTGGGTAAGTACCTAGGAGTGGAATTGCTGGGCCACATAGTAAGAGTATGTTTAACTTTATATGAAACTGCCAAATGGTTTCCAATATAATGGTACCATTTTGCATTCCTGCCAGCAAGGTAAGAATTGCTCAGCATATTCATTCACCAGCACTTGGTATTGTGAGTTTTTAAAAAAAATGTAGCCATCCTAACAAGTGCATAGCATTAACTTATTGTGGCTTTAATTTGCATTTTCCTAAAGATTAATGTTAGGCATCTATTCATGGGCTCTTGTCCATCTGTATGTCTCATTTGAAGAGTCCAACTCTTTTGCTTATTTTGTTTTTAATTGGGTTTTGAGAGTAATTTATATATTCTGGATACATTATAAAGTGTTTTTTAAAAATAAGAATCTGTCACAGCCAAATACATGGAGCAGTAAAAAAGAATCAGAATCTGTTTAAAATATTTAAAGGGACTCCTAGAGATCTCATGTAGACATGGATTTCTGGTTTCATTTGTTTTTAAAAAGGAAGATATGACAAGGCTGAGCTCAGCATCCCACGTGGCCACAATGGCAATGGCTGGTGGTGCTTGCACCTTTGCAGGGCTGTGTTCTCCAGTCTCTTTACATACCAGCCTGGCTCCTGTGGGCATTTGCGTTTGAGACCCCCTAAATAACACATTCTTTGTTTGACCCGTGATGTGTGTTGTCTGCATATAGAGCGCCCCCTGGGGCTGAGTTCAGGTTTTGCACTGCTTTTCTTCCCATCTTCCCAATTGCCCCTTAACGGGGACTGAATCCCTCAAGCCCACTTATTCAAATAACCACAAGATCCCTCTTTCTGCCCCTTGGTTCCCTGATGTTCCCACCTGTCCACCATACTGTGCCATTTGCATGGTAGTTTATGTGGGTAGCATCCCTTAGAGTTGTGCAGTGTGCAACCCTCATTGCCAAACATGCTGGTCCTCTTTGTTCTTCCCTAGCCCAGGGCTCTGGTGTTTGCTGTTTGCTAACCAGGTAGGAAGATGCTATGTCGCAGAGACCAGAACCTGATGTTGTCTCAAGACAAGCTCCCCTCTTGGCTTTTGGTTTTAAAAGTATAATTTCACTGCAAGGGTTTTACTGGACCAGTGGTTCTCAAACTTGAGCACGCACCAGAATCCCTTGGAAGGTTTGCTGAAACACAGATTACTGAGTTCCACTCCCAGAGTATCTGGTTCAGTAGGTATTAAGAGGGGGTAAAAATGAATGTGCATTTGAAACAAATTTCCAGGTGGTGCAGGAGCTGCTGGTCCAGGACCACACTTTGAGGATTACTGTATTAGATTATCCTGGCAGGGAGAGGGAGGAGGAGAGAGACTCTGAGTGGAGGAGGTTGACTTTGGGAGAGGAGGTGATGAGAGGAAAATTAAAGTCCCTGAGAGTGTGAATTCTATAATCCTTAAAGTAGTAGGACAGTACCTGGGAAGAGGGGGGTGGTGGTCCCTCCAAAGGAAACAGCTACACCTAGAGTGGCTGGACTGAGTTTCTAGGCCTTGGCAAAGATCCTATGCTCAGGTGTGGCTGGAGGCATCATAGCTGCAGCCTCTGAGGGACCCTGTAGTGTTGTGTAGCTCTGCTGTGGGGTGGGGACCCATAAACAGTGACCAGTCAGGCTGCTGGGAGGGTGCTTGGAGTCATATTTCTTTAGTCTTATTATTTACTATTTATTAAAAATATTTTCCAAGCTTTATTGAGGTATACTTGGCAAGTTAAAATTGTATATATTTGCAGTGTACAATGTGATATTTTTGAAATACATACACATTATGAAATAATTACCAACATCAAGCTAATTAACATGACCATCAACTTACATAGTTGTGTGTGTGTGTGTTGGGAATATTTAAGATCTATTCTCTTAGTAAATTTAAAGTATACAGTATGACTTTAACTATAGTCACCATACTGTACCTTAGATATCCACAACTTATTCATTCGTCATAGCTGAAACTTTGATCCCTTTGACCATTTCCCACAGCCCTAGCACTGACAACCACTATTCTATTCAATCTTCTATGAGTTCAGCTTTTTAAGATTCCACATATAAGTGAGATCATACAGTATTTGTCTTTCTGTTTGGCTTTTTCACTTAACATTATGTCCTCCAGGTTCTTGCTGGATCATATGGTTGTTCTAGTTTTAACATTTTGAGGAACATCCATAATGTTTTCCATAATGGCTGTACCAATTTACATTCCCAACAACAGTGTATGAGGGTTCATTTTTCTCTACATTCTTTCAAATACTTACCTTTTGTCTTTTTGATTATGGCAATTCTAATAGGTGTGAGGTGATCTCATTGTGGTTTTGATTTACATTTCCCTCATTAGTGATATTGAGCATTTTTTAATATACCTGTTGGCCACTCGTGTGTCTTCTTTTGAGAAATGTCTACTTAGGTCATTTGTCCTTTTAAAAATTGGGTTGTTTCCTTGCTATTGAGTTGCTTGAGTTCCTTATATATTTTTGAAATTAATCCATTATCAGACATATTGTTTGCAAATATTTTCTCCTATCCCATAGATTGTCTCTTAACTCCTATTCCATAAGTTGTTTCCTTTGCTATGCAGAAGCTTTGTAGTTTGATGTAATTCCATTTGTCTATTTTTGCTTTTGTTGCCTGTGCTTTTGAGGCCGTATCCAAAAAATCATTGCCTAGATCAATGTCAAGAAGCTTTTTTACTGTGTTTTCTTCTAGTAGTTTTATTGTTTCAGGCTTTGTGTTTAAGTCTTTACTCCATCTTGAGTTGATTTCTGTATATGATGTGAGACAAAGGTCCAATTCCATTGTTCTGCCTTTGAATATCTAATTTTCCCAACATCATTTATTGAAGAGATTGTCCTTCCCCCATTTGTGTTCTTGGCACCTTAGTCAAAGATCAATTGACTGTAAATGTGTGGACCTATTCTGAGGCTGTCTATTCTACTCCACTGGTCTACATGTCTGTTTTTACGCCAGTATCAGGCTGTTTGATTACTATAGCTTTGTCCTATATTTTAAAATCAAGTAGTGTGATGCATCCAGCTTTGTTCTTCTTGCTCAAGATTGCTGTGTCTGTTTAGGATGTATTGTGGTTCCATATGAATTTTAGAATTGTTTTTTCTATTACTGTAAAAAATACCATTGGGAATTTTGAAGGGATTGCATTGAATCTACAGTTTAATTTGGGTAGGGCTATAGTTTGAATGTGTTCCCCCAGAAACGTGTGTTGTAAACTTAATCCCCAATGAGACATTGTTGGCGGATGGGGCCTAATGGGAGGTGTTTAGGTCATGAGGCCTCCACTCTCCTGAATGAATTAATACCTATTGTAAAAAGATTTGAGGCTGTGAACTAGATCTTTTGTTCTCTTTCACCCTCTCTTTGACTTTACACCATGGATGACACCACAAGAAGGCCCTCACCAGATGACAGCCCCTCAATCTTGGATTTCCTAGACTCCAGAGCTGTGAGACATAAATTTCTTTTCTTTGTAAATAACCCAGTCTCTGGTATCCTGTTATTACATGCACAAAGCAGACTAAGACAGGCAATATGGATATTTTAATAATATTAATTCTTCGAATCCAGGAACATGAGATGTCTTTCCATTTATTTGTGTCTTCTTCAATTTCTTTCATCAGTGTGTTACAGTTCTCAATGTACAGATCTTTCACTTCCTTGGTTAAATTCATTCCTGAATTTTTTTGATGCTGTTGTACATGGGATTGTATTCTTAATTTATTTTTCAGATATTTTGTTGTTAGTTTAGAGAAATCCCACTGATTAAAAAATTTTTAAGAGATGGGGTCTTGCTGTGTTGCCCAGGCTGGCCTCAAACTCCTAGGCTCAAGTTATCCTATTGCCTCAGCCTCTCAAGTAGCTGGGACTACAAGTGATCACCATCATGCTTGGAATCCACTGATTTTTGTATGCTCATTTGGTATCCTGCAACTTCACTGAATTCTTTTATTAGTTTTAACAGTTTTGTGGTGGAGTCTTTGGGGTTTTCTATATTTAAGATGTTGTCGGCTGGGTGCGATGGCTCACACCTATAATCCCAGCACTTTGGGAAGCTGAGGCAGGCAGTCAGATCGCTTGAGCTCAGGAGTTTACCAGCCTGGGCAACATGGCAAAACCCCATCTTTACAAAAAAATTAGCCAGGTGTGGTGATGTACCTCTGTAGTCACAGCTACTTGGGAGGCTGAGGTGGGAGGATGGCTTGAGCCTGGGAGGCAGATCGTGCCATGGCACTTTGGCTTGGGTGACAGAGCCAGACCTTGTCTCTAAAAAAGAAAAGAAAAAAAAGATGTTGTCATCTGCAAACAGTGACATTTTCCTTCTTCCTTTCTGATTGGGATGGCTTTTATTTCTTTTTATTGCCTAATTGTTCTGGCTAGAATTTCCAGTACTATATTAAATAGAAACAGTAATAGTGGGCATTCCTGTCCTGTTTCTGATATTAGAGGAAAAGCTTTCAACTTTTCATCATTGAGTACCATGTTACTTGTGGGCTTGTCATACATGGCCTTAATTACGTTGAGATACATTCCTTCTATATGTATTTGTTGAGCATTTTTAATCATAAAAGCATGCTGAATTTTGTAAATTGTTTTTTAATGCCATCTATTGAGATGATCATGTAATTTTTATCATTCATTTTGTTAATGTGGTGTATCACATTTATTGATTTGCATGTTAAACTATTCTTATATCCCAGGGATACATCTCACTGGATTATGGTGTATAATCCTGTGCTCTTGGTGTATAATTCATGTGCTGTTGAATTCTGTTTGCTAGTATTTTGTTGAAAATTTTTTTTCTGTTCATTAGAGTTAATGACCTATAATTTTCTTTTCTGTATTGACCTTATCTGGCTTTGGTGTCAAGGTGATGCTGGCCTTGCGAAATTAGTTTGGAAGTGTTCCTTCCCCTTCAGTATTTTGGAAGAGTTTCAGAAGGATTAGCATTAAATTTTTAAAAAATATTTAGTGAAATTCACCAGTAAAGCCATCAGGTCCTAGGCTTTTTTTTTTCGTTGTTGTTGTTGGGAATTTTTTGATTACTGATTCAATATCATTAGTCATTATTGATCTATTCAGGTTTTCTATTTCTTCATAATTCAGTCTTTGAAGTTTGTATGCTTCTAGGAATTTATCTATTTCTTCCAGGTTGTCTAGTTTGTTGGTGTATAATTTTTATAGCAGTCTCTTATAATCCTTTGCATATCGGTGGTATCAATCATAATGTCTCCTTTTTTGTTTATAATTTTATTTATTTTAAATTATCTTTATTTTCTTATTCTGGCTAAAGATTTGTCATTTTTTTTCAAAAAACTAAGCATTAGTTTCATCAGTCTTTTCTACTATTTATTTAGCTATTTCATTAATTTTGCTCTGATTTTTATTATTTCCTTTTTTTTCTGTTAGCTGCTTTTGCCGCATCTCTTAAGTTTTGGAATGCAATGTTTCTATTTTCATTTGTCTCTCTCTCTCTTTTTTTTTTTGACAGGGTCTCACTCTGGTCACCCAGGCTGGAGTGCAGGGACACAATCTCAGCTCACTGCAGTCTCAAACTCCTGGCTCAAGGGATCCTCCCACCTCAGTAGCTTGGATGACAGGCACACATCACCATGCCCAACTAATTTAAAAATTTTTTTTTAGAGACGGGGTCTCACTATGTAGCCCAGGCAGGTCTCAAGCTCCTGAACTCAAGTAAGCCTTTTGCCTTGGCCTCCTAAAGTGCTGAGATTACAGGTGTGAGCCACATGCCTGGCCTCAAGATGTATTTTAATTCCATTCTGATTTCTCTTTTTATCCATTGGTTGTTCAAAAGTGTGTTGTTTAATTTCCACATACTTGTGAATTTTTCAATTTTCCTCTTGTTATTGATTTCTAGTTTCATAGTATTGTGGTTAGAGAATATATTGGACACAATTTTGATTTTGTTAGGTTTGTTAAGACTTGTTTTGTGGTCTAACGTATGATCTATCCTGGAGAATGTTCTGTGTGTGCTAGAAAAGAATGTATATTTTGTGACTGTTGAATGGAATGTTCTGTATATGTTTGTTAGGTCCACTTGGTCTATAGTATTGTTCAATCCTGCTTTTCCTTATTGATTTTCTGTCAGATAATCTATCCATTGTTGGAAATGGGGTATTGAAGACCCCTGCTATTATTGTATTGCTCTCTATTTCTCCCTTCAGTTCTGTTAATATTTGCTTTACATATTTAGGTGCTCCAATGTTGAGTGCATATATAATCATAATTGTTATATACTTTGGATGCATTGACCTCGTTATCATTATATAATGACCTTCTTTGTCTCTCATGACAGTTTTTGGTCGAAAGTCCATTTTGTGTGAAATAAGAGTAGCCACCCCTACTCTCTTTTGGTTACCATTTGTTTGGAATATCTTTTTTCATCCTTTCACTTTCAGCCTATGTGTGAAGCCATAGCCAACTCACTTAAAATGAGTCTCTTGTAGGCAGTATATAGCTGAATATCATTTTTAAAATCCATTAAACCATTCTATGTTTTTTGATTGAACAACTTAATCCGTTAACATTTAAAGTAATTATTGATAGGTAAAGGCTTATTATTGCCATTTTGTTGTTTTCTGTTTTGTAGTTTGTTTCTTTCTTTTTTCTCTTTCTGTCTTTTTTTGTGATTCAGGGATTTTTATAGTGGTGTGCTTGATTCCTTTCTGTTTCTTTTTTTGTGTATCTACTATGCGTTTTTCTTTTTGGTTATCATGAAACGTACATAAGACGTCTTACGTTATAACATCCTAATTTAAGCTGTTAACAATTTAACTTCTACAACATTCAGAAACCCTACACTTTAACTTCTCCTCCCCCCTCATTTTATGTTATTAGTGTCACAATTTACATATTTTATATATTGTGTATGCATTAACAAATTATTGTAGTGGTAGTTATTTTTAATACTTTGTCATTTTATTTTTATACTAGAATTAAAAGTGATTTACACATTACTATTAAATAATTAGAGTATTCTGAATTTGATTATATTCTTACCTATATAGTGAGTTTTATATTTTCCACGTATCTTCCTGTTGTTAGTTAGTGTCCTTTAATTTCAACTTGAAGAACTCCCATCAGTACTTCTTGTAAGCCAGGTCTAGCTGATGAACACCCATAGATTTGCTTGTCCAGGAGTCTTTTTCTCCCTAATTTTTGGAGAACAGCTCTGCTGGGTATAGTATTTTTGGTTGATAGTTTTTTTTTTCTTTCAGCACTTTGAATATGTTATCAAACTCTCTCATGGCCTGTAAGGTTTCTGTTGAGAAATCTACTCATCATCTTATCAATGTTCCTTTGTATGTGATGAGTCATTTTTTTTTGCTTCTTTCGAAATTCTCTTTGTCTTTAACTTTTGAGAATTTGAATTTAACATGTCTTGGTGAAGATCTCTTAATATTTAATCTATTTGTAGTTCTTTGAGCTTCATGACTCTGAATATTCATTTCTCTCTTCAGATTTGGAAAATTTTCTGTAAGTATGTTTTTAAATAAGCTTTCTGTTTCTTTCTCTTTCTCTGCTCTTTCAGGGGTCCTGTAATGTGAATATTAGTTTGTTTGATCTCTCATTAGTCCTGTATACTTTCTCTACTGTTTTCCATTCTCTTTTCTTTCTATTCCTCTGACTAATTTCAAATGACCTGTCTTTGAGCTTGCTGTTTTTTTTTTCTTCTGTGTGGTTAAATTGGCTGTTTAAGCCTTCTATGAAATCTTTCAGTTCAGTCATATGTTCTTCAGTTCCATAATTTCTGTTTGGTTCTTTATTATGGTTTATATCTCTTTGTTGAGCTTCTAATTTTGTTTACATATTATTTTCCTTATATCATTTAACGGTCTATCTGAGCTCTTTCGTAGCTCACTGTGCTTCTTTAAGAAAATTATTTTGAACTCTTTGCCAGGCAGTTCATAGATCTCCGTTTCTTTAAGATCAGTTACTGGTGCTTTGTTGGATTCCTTTAGTGGTATCTTATTTTCCTAATTATTTGTGTTCCTTGTAGCCTTGCTTTGGCATCTGCAGATTTGAAGAAGTAGGCCCCTCTTCTAGTCTTCATGAACTGGATTTGGCAAGAAAAGTCCTTCATCAGTCAGCCATTCAGAAACTCTGGGAAGCCTATCTGGTAACGTCCATGGGCAGGTTTGCTGCTAGAGTTTGAGGACTAGGCATGGTCTCGGTCCCTGGGCTGGCAGGTGGGGCTGGTGCCTGGGTCTATGGGGCAGGCCTTGTGCCAAGGTCCACAGGAGCCAATCTGGCACTGGGGCAGACCTCGAGCTGGAGTCCACTGCCACCAGCTGGGTGCTGGAATGGGCTAGGTCCTATATCTACAGGGGCTGGCCTGGCACCAAGGTCCTCTGGGAAGGACTGTAGCACTTGGGTTCAGGGGGATGGGCCTGGATACTGGGTCTGTAGGGGTGAATCCATAGGGGCAGGCCTGGAGGCTGGGTCCACAAGGGCTTACCTGGTGCCTGGGCCTATAGGGCCAGCTTGGTGCTGGGGCAGGCCTGAAGCCTGAAGCTACAGGGGCTAGCCTGGACCCTTTGTCCATGGGACTGGCCTGGTGTGATGGTAGACTTGGAGGCTGGGTCTGCAAGGGACAGCCTGGCCCTGGGGTGGGCCTGGAGCCTGGTGTTAGGGCATGCCTGGAGCCTGGGGCCATGGGTCTGGCCTGGGGTCACAGGGGCTGACCTGGTATCATGGTTCACTGGGGCAGACCTGGTATTGGGGTCTATAGTGAAGTCAGGTCTGTGCTGTGCTGTCCAGATTTAGGGGAGGGGTGAAGCTGTCCTTTCTACCTTTCTCAAAGTGTTTTTTCTTATTTTTGTGCTCCATCCAGGTAGTGTAATGTTTCACCTGGATTTCTTAGCTACTGTGAAGATATTTTTGTGCATGCATGGTTGTTCAAATGGATGTTTCTGGAAGGGAATGTGTGCTGAAATCCTAGTCTCCCTTCATGCTGACGTCACTCTCCAACCTTAGTTTGATTTAGAAAAATACAATAATGACTTTAAAAAAACACACACACCTAAGATGATGGAGTAAAATTCATGCCTGCTATACATGATTTAATTTTAAGCATTTCTATCTTCACAACTGCAGTTTAGCCAACAATAAAATAATTCTGTCTTTCTTCAGCATGGAGAAACTGATGATGGAAAGAAGTCAGTGAAGGATAAAATTGGTTTGTGGATTATCTGCAAAGTGGAATAATCAAGAGTTGGTTAAAATTACTGCTAGCTCTCCCCATCATCGAAATTTATAAACAACAGCAACAACAACAACAACATTAACAATA
Organism: Pongo pygmaeus; assembly: GCF_028885625.2. Classification (NCBI taxonomy): domain Eukaryota; kingdom Metazoa; phylum Chordata; class Mammalia; order Primates; family Hominidae; genus Pongo; species Pongo pygmaeus. The sequence continues at coordinate 47,598,022 of NC_072391.2, forward strand.
GTGTTAAAAGCATTAGCCAGGTGCTGAGGATCTACTGTGTTAGATACTGAGTGCAAGGATCTCCAATTACATTATTTAGTTGAATTGCCTGAAAGCCCGGTAAGGTAGGAACTTATTATTCCCACTTTATAAATAGGAGAAACTGAGGTTGAATAACTTTTTTGAAAGCACAGAGCCAGATCTTACTCTGCTGACATGGGGGATTATACAGCTGCAACAACATAATTTCTCAAGTCAACCTGCACAGAAAAGAATGCATCATAGGCAAGATACAGGGTGATATCAAATGGCCAGGGATAGAGGAGAAATGGACTTTGGGAGGGTCTGGATATAGAGAGCCAACTCTGGCCTTGGAGTCTGTTTCTCTCTGCATGTCAGCTGCATCTTTCTTTCCTTTCAGACATACCTCACTTGCCTGTGGTCCAGTTTGGATAGTCCCAGCACAGCTTTACAGGAATAGGCCCCAGTCCGAACTTCCAAGGAGGAAGGATCTGATTGGCTCTGCTTGGGTAAAGTGTCTGCCCTTGGTCCAGGTGGCTGTTTCCAGGGAGGGTGGAGTAGGGAACTATAAATAAGGCTGTGGGGGAGGGGGACAGAGGTCAAGCCCCGAGTAGAAGTTGTGTTCTCTGAGCAGACACCTCCCTGTTGTGTAGGGCAACCTGAGGCTCTGAGAAATAATTTGTCTAAGATCATCCAGCTCACGATGGACCCAGAATGGAACCACTTGCTGAGGTTTTTGAGTCAGGCAGACCTGGGTCTCAACCTTGGCCATACTGTGCAACCTTGGGCAATTCCTTGAGCCCCCAAAACCTTAGTTTTCTCTATTCTAAAATCTAGAAAATATAAACTGCCGCATAGGATTGTTGTGTAGTGTAGATAATGTCCACTCAGCTCCCCACACATAATAGACTCTAGTGTTAGCATCAGGCATCTCTAGGTTATGGGATGGCAGCTCGTTGGGCTTTTCTTTCCCACAATAGCTATATTGACCATAATTTCAAAATAAGAGACAACGAATAAGTGTTCATTCCTTTTGTCTTGTACTTCTTGCATCTTGAGTCTATTATTAACCTCTGTGTGACCCCCCAGCAGCTATTTGAATGCCACAGGGCCTCAATTTTCCCATCTGTAAAATGGGCACAGTCATTCCCCACTCCCAATCATCTCCAGTGGCAGGGATGAAGTTCGGGTGGGCCCAGGGATATAAAAGAAGACACCTCAAGGGAAACAATAGTTTATTGCAACAGTTAAGAAAGTAAAAAAAGCCTGCATAGAGTTGAAAACTGGTTGGCTCTTTCTGTCATAGAGGTCCAGTATTGCCAGACATTCTGATTTTTTTTTTTTTTTTGAGACAGAGTCTCGCTGTGTTGCCCAGGTTGGAGTGCAGTGGCGTAATCTCTGCTCACCGCAACCTCCATCACCTAGGTTCAAGCAATTCTCCTGCCTCAGCCTCCCGAGTAGCTGAGATTACAGGCATGCACCACTATCCCCAGCTAACTTTTGTATTTTTTTTTAGTAGAGATGGGATTTCACCATGTTGGCCAGGCTGGTCTCAAACTCTTGACTTCAAGTGTCACCCGCCCCAGCCTCCCAAAGCGCTGGGATTACAGGTGTGAGCCATCATGCCTGGCTACATTCTGATTTTTGAAAAGAAATTAGAAAGTATTTTATTTCTTTAAGAAATATTCAAGTATCTGATATTTTTTAAAATCTTTTAAAGTGTTTGAATATTCAAATTGGTATTTAAATTAAAAATCATCATGGGGGCAAATAAGGTATTCCCTGGGGCCACCTTTTGAGACAGCTCTTCAAAGGGAGGCAGGGAAATTTGGGGTCTTGCTTTGAAAGCTGTTCCCCACTCAAGCTCTGGTCCAAGCCTCTGACCAGGCTACAGAATTCCTGACCTCCACCGTCCCCCCCGGAAGCCTCCTCCCTGCCTGGTGCCAGGCATGACTTCAGCTGGAAGACAAAGGGGCCTTCATGTTCAAAGGCCGGCAAGACGGTTCATCCTCTATCCTCCACAAACAAACAGGGTGGCTTTGATCTGGGTGGGGGTGGAGGCAGCAGCTCCAATTAGGAGATCAGCCCGTGTCTGGGCTAAAGAATGTTTGTAATAAAATAAAAGATCTAAGTGGCTGTAATGAAGGGTAACAGAAAAATGGTGTCATTTGGGATTCTCTCTGAGTTGCTCCATTTGAAGTGGATTAACTGACTGGTACAGGAGAGGGGACTATGGGCCAGTCCCCAGAGCCTCTTCAAGCCTTCATCCTCACCTCTGCTCTGGGGTTGAGTGGGCACTACTGGGCGCTCTCAGGAAGGCAGCTAGGAGAGACAGCATGACCCTATTTTCTTTTCTTTCTCTTCTTTTTCTTTCTTTTGTTTTTCTCTTTCTTTCTTACTTTATTTCTTTCTTCTTTCTCTTTCTTCTTTCTCTCTCTTGCTGTCTCTTTCTCTTTCTTTCTTTCTCTTTCTCTTTCTTCTTTCTTTCTCTCTCTGTCTCTCTTTTTCTTTCTCTCTCTCTCTTTTTTTCTTCCTTCTTTCTTTTGTTTCTTTCTTCCTTCTTTCTTTTCTTTCTTTTCCTTCCTTCCTTCCTTCTCTCTTTCCTTTCTTTTTTTCTGAGACAAGTTCTCTCTGTTTCACCCAGACTTGCATGTAGTACTGCAATCATGGCTCACTGTCACCTCAACCTCCCAGGCTCAAGCGATCCTCCCACGTCAGCCTCTCAAGTAGCTGGGACGAAGCATGTGCCATCATGCCCAACTGATTTTTAATTTTTTTGTAGAGATGGGGTCCTGCTATTTCGCCTAGGCTGGTTTTGCATTCCTGGGCTTAAGCAATCCACCCACCTTGCCTCTGGAGGTGTTGGGACTACAGGCACGAGCCACCATGCCTGGCCAGACCCTCTTTTCTGAAGCATGAAGCTCCTCACTTTTGCAGACATAGCCACTTCCACCCTCCTTCACTTGATACATTTAAATCAAGGTGGTCCCCAGTGACTCTCCTTTGGGGAAAGATGTTCCTGCTGTTCTTGGCTTTTGTTCTCATCCTGCTGTGAGGTTGCTTCACTCTTGGAGCCTACCGCATGGAGTTTAGTCTTGCATTACAGCAGGGCTTGGGCTATTTCCTGCTACAAACTCTTTTTCTTTGAGGGCAGGAACTCTTGTGGATTGAGGATGGCGCAGTTCTTCCTCAGCTTTTACATCCACTGGACTCAGTGTGGAGGAAGCTTGCAGGAAAGACTTGGAGTTAAAGTCAATGGTTTGATATGCAAATTTACAAAAAAGGAGGCACAGAGGTGGTATCTCCAACATGCCAACTGCTTTATGTTCATCATCAGGACTGACACATATGGTTGCTCAGATTGTGCACTGCACAATCGCCAGGTATGCCTTCTACAGCCTAGGGAATGATTCCTTTCATCATTCCATTTATTTTCATGATAATGCTGCGAGGCAGTCATTTGGCTCTCAAATGAGGAAACTGAGGCTCCAAGGGGCTGAATGATATCCCCCCAAAAAGATGACTGAGCTAGGAATATGGAGCCTTCTGGACCCCCTGAAGCTCTCGTGTCACCACATCAGGCTGCAACGCTGAGTATGTATTTAGTGCTGAAATGCACAGTGCATGTGTACACTAACCCCTTATACATCCTGATGAAGTGGTGAAAGTCATTATGATCTCCATGTTACAGATGAGGAAGCGGAGGCAGAGTGGACTGGAAGGAACTTGACCCAGGATGCTGAGTAAGCAGAGCTGTGAATATTTGAGTTCAAGCAGTTGGGCTCCCGAAGTCGGTGATGTTAACCCTAAGCTACGTTGTCATCATTATAATAGTAATACTTCATTTCTAGCTACTCAGTCTGATATGTTTTTCTTTCTTTTAAATTGGTGATTGCATTCACTGGAGAAAGCCTGGGGAGACAACATTTATTCTGTCCCAGACCATATTTGTCCCTTCTAAGTGGACAAATAATAAGTCCACAAATTATCGTCCTGCTGAGGGACAAACAAGAAGTCCCTCCAGGACTTACTGGGGTGTAGGGTCTTCCCCCTTCTTGGTACCCTAATCATCCAGCACCCCTCTCCCCAGGAGCCACCTGCAGAGGGGTCCTTTCTGTTCTAGAGGCAGCAGGAGCCATCCCCACTCTCTCTCCCTCCCTGTGAGAGGGTCATGCTTCCAGGGAAACTGCCTGAGCACACACACACTGTGGATTTATCTACCATATAGAGAATTGAGGGCAGGCCTTCCTTGACATGGAATTCTTTTATTTTTAATTTTTTGTTTCTAATTATTAGCTCCAGTTAATTTGGTATGACATAACATCCATTGCTTCTAAATTACCAGTGAGTAGATATAGTTGGGACATTAGCCTCATTCTTATCTAGTCAGTGACATGAGAAGCAACATTTTAAAGACAATAAGGGACCAGGTATGATGGCTCATGCCTGTAATCCCAGCATTTTGGGAGGTTGAGGAGGAGGACCGCTTGAGCCCAGGAATTTGAGATCAGCCTGGGCAACATGGCAAAACCCTGTCTCTACCAAAAATTTAAAAATTAGCTGGGCATGGTGACACTCACCTGTGATCCGAGCTGTTCAGGAGGCTGAGGCAGGAGGATCATTTGAGCCCAGGAATTTGAGGCTGCAGTGAGCTATGATCATGCCACTGCACTCTAGTCTGGGCAACAGAGCCAGACCCTGACTCAGACAAAAAAAAAAAAAAAAAAAAAGTCAATAGAGAGAATCCCAAGGAAGCAACCATCTTCCATCCTCCTAGTGGCTGGAAGAGGGAGACGATCCAAGGAAGGGCAGTTCTGGATTTGTGACTCTGATTTAGCTCTTGAAACAGGAGGTCACCGAGCCTGGGAGGTTGAACCAGTCCTTGGCTGAGCAAGGACAATCAAATCAGGAGGTCTCCCTGGAGACACGTTTGGAGACACACATGTGTTTTTCTGGCCACAGACTTTTAAAATCCATCTTGCTTTTGAATTAGGTTCATGAAGTCATACCTCTGCCTCACTGAAGCACCACACACATGGCCATGTTCACATCTGAGTAGGACCCAAGGCACATCGACAGGGACCCTTGCCCTTTCCAGCTTTCTGGGGTGGTTGAGCCTCCTTTGTCAGGAAATGCCAGCTGGCATCCATCGGCCAGGGCTCTCTAGGTCTGTGGAGCACCTGTGTGCTCTCAGGAGCTCCCAGCCAATGACCGAGAACAACACGGTGCTAGGGCTGCCTCCTATCCTGGGGTGTAAGAGGCAGGGTGTGGGGGAATGAGAGGCCTCTTTTCTTAGTGTTGTTTTTCAGAGCTCAGGCTCCAGATCAGATAGACCTGGGTTGAAATCCTGGTTTCAGCCTCAACATATTGTGAGAATTTGGGCAATTCATGTGGCCTCTGTGGGCCTCAGTTTTCTCATCTATAAAAGGGGGATAGTGGTGAGGACTGACCTGTGCAGGGTCAATGTCATGAGTCAACGTGACAATGTATATAAAAAACTTAGCAGTCTGAAACCCTGTAAGCTCACAGTGAATGCCACCTATGAGCATTGATATTAGAAGTATTTATTTATTTATTTATTTATTTTTGAGACATAGTCTTGCTCTGTTGCCCAAGCTGGAGTGTAGTGGTGCAATCTTGGCTCACTGCAAGTTCTGCCTCCAGGGTTCGCGCCATTCTCCTGCCTCAGCCTCCCAAGTAGCTGGGACTACAGGCGCCCACCACCACTCCCAGCTAATTTTTTTGTATTTTTAGTAGAGACAGGGTTTCCCCGTGTTAGCCAGGATGGTCTCGGTCTCCTGACCTCGTGATCCACCCACTTCGGCCTCCCAAAGTGCTGAGATTACAGGCATGAGCTACTGCTCCCAGCTGATATTAGAAGTATTATAGATGAGGCATGTTATATGCATTCAACTCAGCTATACATGCCTGACCAAAGCAGAAAAAAGAAGCAAAAAGACATTCACACACACACACACACACACACACACACACACACACACACACAATATGGCAGCCATGAAGGTGCACCTCTTAAATCTCCCTTTAGGAAAAACTTCGCCATTCAGCTACAAGAAGTGCAGTTGGCAGACAGCCTTCAACTTCAGCATCTTCAGGGTCTGCCTTGACTTTCAAGCTGAGGCCATGGACTTCTCAGGAGCTCCTAGCCAATGGCTGAGAACAACGTTGAGTGCTAGGGCCAAAAGTGATATTCTTTCTTGCCAGTGTGGTGTTCCTCGGATGGGCAGTTGTTGATGTGGAGCTCCCTTTGAAGTTGGCCAAGTCTTTGTCAACTTTGGATCACAGTCAGAGGCTCCTCCTGCCTGATCCTGCGTCCTCCCTCTTGTGTCTTTCTCAGGCATTACCCCCAAGAAACTGCACTCCTAACTCCATCTCAGTATCTGCTTCCCAGTCTGTCTCATCCCACTGACAAAGAGATGAGACAGAGATGGGAATGACAGAGGAGAAGGAGAGAGAGAACAATTTACTTATTATTATTGTTATTTTTCAAGTTCCAATTGTTTAATGGCATGGGCTTAAGAGAGATAACAATTTAAATGGGATGGGCAGAGACAAGTATGTGCTCCAGAGGGAATGTGATGACAGAGAGGAGCCTCAGTCCCCATTCTCCTGCGAGAATGGCTCCGGTCTGAGTATGGTTCTCATGCATAATGTCACATGGCCTCTGTATTAGTCAGGGTTCCCCAGTAGGATATGTACATAGAAAGAGATTTATTATAATAAGGAATTGCCTCATGCAATTATAGAGGCTAAGTCGCTATATCTGCAGTTGGCAGGCTGGAGACCCAGGAGAGCTGAAGGTATAGTTCTAGTCCAAGTCCAAAGACCTGAGAACCAGGAGGGTCAATGGTATAAGTTTCAGTCTGAACCCTGCAGGCTAGAGACACAGGAAGAACGGATGCTTCCGTCCAAGTCTGAGACTGGAGAAGACACATGTCCCAGCTCAAGCAGTCAGGCAAGACGAATTCCCTCTTAGCCTTTTTTCTGTTCAGGTCTTCAATGGATTGGATGAGGACCATCCACCCTGGGGAGGGTGATCTACTTGACTCAGTCTACTGATTCAAATCTTAATCTCCTCCAGAAACATCCTCACAAACACACCTGGAATAGTGTTTAGTCAAATGTCTAAGCACTCCATGGGCCAGTCAAGTTGACACACAAAATTTGCCACCCCAGTTTCCCACAGAAGCCAACTCCCTTAAGAAGAGATGAAGATTCAGCTCTATGTTGGTGGCGTGGCATTGTGTACCTAGAACAATGGTAGGCCACTCTCTGAGTCCCTGTGGGGATTTTCTAGGGTAAATCAGACCTTGATTCATGTTCACCGTCCTTGCTGATGAATCCTTACCATCCCCCAGATTGAAACCCCTACAGCCGTTAGATGTTATGCTCACTTTCACCCCATCTCTCAGACTCAGACCTTTGCATCCAATCCCAGGGCTTTGGTCACGGGTAGTTCCAGCTGTCTGCACCTCACAGTTAACACCCCCTCACCTTCTGCCTCCCCAAGGCCACTCTCTCCCCGTCACACCCAGGCTGCCAGGGTGACTTTCAAAACACTCTTCTTTCATTGTAGACCCATAAGATGTTGGAACTGGCAGGGACTTTAGAGACAGTGCATCCTCTCTGATCTTCCTTGCAGGATTACAGCTGGGAAACTGAGTTCCAAAGGCAGGAAGAGACTTGCCTGGGGAGGCTGCTCTGGTCCTCAGGCCCTGGTCTTCGTATGGGTCCCCAGGGGTGGTGGAAATGGTGGGGTGGTGAGAGAGGGCTGGGGTCATGATGGATGGAGAGGATGTGAGTAGAGTGATTGGGAGGAGTGGGGATGGGAGGGGGACTTGTGGGTGTGTGTCAGGTGTGTGTGCAATGTGCACACGTCTGCATATGAGCATGTGTGGCTCCTACCAAATGACCCCAGGTGATGGAATCTGGAATGGATGGGGAAAGGGAGTTGGGCAGGAGCCCAGCAGTGTCTATTAACTAGCCCAGCTAGTTAATAGATAAAACCCATTCTTTGGGATTCTCATTAGGGCGCTGAGGTCTCCATCCACTTTAGACTCAACTTGTATCCATACATACCTCACTGAGGGCTTCCAGCAGGCTGTTCTGCTCCCAGCTCTCCTGGGAGGAGTGGGCGTGGGTTTTAATTCTTGCCCAGAGCCCTGCTGACAGGTGGTGCTCTGTCTGGAGGCGAACCTGGGGCCCAGCTCGGTGGAACAATTTTCAGCTGTGTACCCCAGTGAGTGCTTGGCCTTTCAGAGCGTAATTTCTCTCATGTGCACAAGAAGGGGTGGGTCAGGATGGAGGCGGTTTCCAAACACCAGTCTTCCATGCCAACATCTGCCCCCGGCCTTGGCAAAAACCAGAACAATAAGGACAATGCCGTAAGTTGTTCATGAAACTAAATGCATCCAGTCTAATGGATTATCCTTTATTCTGAGATGACGTCCTTCCTTTTTTTGATATTCAAATGCCCTTTTGAAAATCAAATGATAGAAACTCTGTGTGTGTGTGTGCACGTGTGTGCATTTGTATGCTTGTGAATAAAGGCAGGCTAATGAAAGAAAGGCAGTGCTTATCATAGTGTGGTCTGAGAATGCCTGGAGGTCCCCAAGACACTTTCAGGGGGTTTAGAAAGTCAACACTGTTTTCATAATAGTACTAAGATGTTATTTGCCCTTTTTACCATGTTGACATTTGCACTGATGGTGCAAGAACAACAGCCAGTAACCTGCTAGTCTGGTAGCATGCATCAGGCTGGGATGTTCTTGCAGTAAAACAAAAAAGAGAAAAAGAGACAATGTCACTTAAGAATGTCCTTGAAGCAGAAAAATTTATTAACGTCTTCATTTTTCAACCCTTGAGTACAAGACATTTTAATATTCTGTACAACCAAGTGAAGGTGTGCATGAAACATTTCTCCTGCATACTGAAGTATAATAGTTGTCTTAAGAAAAAGTACTTGTGCAATTGAGTTGTTAGCTGACCTAGCTGAACATCATTTTTACTTGAAAAAGGAAGACTAACAGAAGAATTATGGTTATTCAGACTCAAGTATTGGTAGACATTTTCTTGAAAATGAATAAAGTGTGCCTGTCACTTCAAGGAAAATAATGGACCATATTTGTCACCAATGATAAAATTCAAGCTTTCAAGATAATGGAGATAAATGCCTGGAACAGAGTGGCTGTCCAATAAAGTCTGTCTTTCCCCTGTTTCTTCTACTCCTATTTCCTCCTGTTTTTTTTTTTTTTTTTTTTTTTTTGACAACGTCTGACTCTATCACCTAGGCTGGAGTGCACTGGCGCCATCTCAGCTCACTGAAACCTCTGCCTCCCAGGCTCAAGCCATCCTCCCACCTCAGCCTCCTGAATAGCTGGGACTACAGGCACACACCACCACACTCAGTTTATTTTTGTATTTTTTTTTTTGTAGAGACGAAGTTTTGCCACATTTCCCAGCCTCCCTCTTGACTTCCCTCTCTTCTTGGTAGAGGTTAGCTCCTTGGCCCTGGCTGGCCGAGTGTCTGAAAATTGACTCTTCAGTGTCAATTTTCCAGTGAGATGGGGTAGAAGGTATTGGTTTGGGCACAGAGTAAGCTGCTGTAAGAACAGTCCCCCAAACACAGCAAGTTCACCAAGATGGAAGATTATTGCTCTCATGGAAAACTTCAAGCAAGGAAGGGGTCTGGGAATGGAAGGCAGTTTGACTCCATGAAGCGGATCAGGAATTCAAGTGACTTCCATCCTGTGCTCTGCCCTCTCCGTGGTGGAAGCTGGATCTCTGCGCTGTGTCTATGTTTCAGTCTGCGAAAAGGCAGGGAGAAGATGGGAAGGGCTAACACACATCGCTTCTGCTCACATGCCATTCACATATGGCCACATGTAACTGCCTGGGAGGCTGGAAAGTAGTGTAGTTTCTAGTAATGTGGCTATTCTATGACTAAAAAGAATAAAGGGAGAATGGATACTAGGGGATGGATGACGGTTTCTGCCACAATATGAGTGGAGTAGGATCAGAAGAGAAAAATGTGGGAATAGCAGAAATGTGGCACCTATGAGCTCACAGCTTCAAAGAGATGCTCAGGTGAAATCCCAGAGAGGCCCACCTAGACTCAGCACCCTGCTGCTGCTACCTCTTCTCACCTCATCAGTCTGTGCGTGGTATGTAGGCCATGTGTCTTTGCATTTCCTCCAAACATCTGAACATGGTGGATCTAGAAGGCACTTTAGAGATCCCCTTTTATTCTGTAAAAGGAGAGGCAGAGCCCCAGAGACAGAAGACTCTTGACCAATGACACACAGCAAGTCAGGGTTGGGATTGAGACTAGAACCAAGCTTTCCCACTCCCCAGGCCCATAGCTCTCTTGCCATAGCCCACAATATCTCTTTGATGATGCCATAGCCCACAATATCTCTTTGATGATCAGGCCCTTTCCCTTCTGATACATCAGATGACTTCCTCCCTGAGCTGACCACCTGATTGATTCCTTATCCTCTGTTACCTTGAAAAGCATGAATATACATTAAATAGGAAAGGAATGAAGCAAACATGTATCACACAGTTGAAAAGAAGAATAGGCATAGGCATGTAGTGTAAGAAAAGTTATTCAGGGAAGGGGCATTTCCATCCCTTTTTATTCATACACCACCCAAGAGTCTTTTGAATGCAGGTGCAAAAATCCCACTGAAACCTGCTTACAAAATTAAGGAGGATTTATTGGCTTATATAGTCTCCAATTCCATATTTTTAGGATGGGTCACTTTTAACACCCTACTCCTGATACCAATTTCTACATCTCTTGAGATGTCTTGTTGACAAGAAGCAACAATGGGCTCTGACTAAACTGAGACTTTTGGGCATTTATTGGAATAATCCTGGGGTGGTCTCAGTGAAAGGACTGAAGAAAGGGCTGAAGAACCAGATCTGGAACTTATATCTCAGAGGATATCAGCAGAAGAAGAGTCTGCTACCTTCCAACCCTAAGTCTGTATGCAGAGGCCAAGTGTGGGCAAAGGAATTCTGGTTGCATGCCTAACCTATCTGATACCAGAAGAAAATGGGGTAAACATGGAGAGCTATGACAGATAAAAGCAGTCACCATTATGCATTTAATTTCCCCTATACATGCATACTGTCATTATCCACATTTGCTTATTAGATTTGTATTTTTTCTCAAGTTTTAACTTATAGAAATATGTATAGTTCTTATTGATTGCATCTTTCTAATGGGAGGCAGTACATGTAATAGAACTTCTTGGCTCAATACTTACTAACTACATAACTTGGGCAAGTTACTCAACTTCTCTGAGACTTGATTTCTTCATTTTTAAGATGGGGATAAGAATTCCTTGTAGGGGATTTGAAATCATTAAGATAACTAATGCATGAAAGGATTTTAAAGTAGAGTGGTGGCCATTTTTATCATTTAAATTTTCCTCTCTCTCTACTGTCTTAGGCTGGATTCCCCGAAGCAGACTCTTAGAGAAGGAAATGTATAGGGGATGAGAAAGTGGGGCAGGGAAGGGAAGCAGATCAGGCAAGGATCCAATATCAAGCAAAGTCCCACAGAGGGTAATTTTGGCTCAATTCCACATGTGAGCTTTGGAGACATATGAGTCACAACTCAGAGTTGCATGAGCAGGGAACAAGGGAGCTGGGGTATTGATACTCCCATGTTGCCAATCATTGGTTGCGGTGTCTGGCAAGCTGTAGAAAGGATTCTGACAATGAGATGCAAGTGTTGGCTGTTGGGAGTCAAAGCAGACTGGGGATCAGGAAAAGGAGCAGAGGAGGTACGGATGAAACATGCTACCTGTCCTCAGTGGTGCTCATTTACACAATAGACTTGAAGAGGGTTTTAACAAAGGGGCCAGGGTTAGAGAAATCATGAAGGTGAGACTCAGCAGCCTGTTCCATCCGGTTCAGAGGTCACTCACTCTGACTCTAGGACTTTTTTCTTGGAGCTGCCAATTTACAAAGTATTTCCAAATAGTAGGCTCAGCAAACTTGGAAAGGCAGGATGCTCAGCTCAAAAGCTGAGAGTAATTGTTTAAAATATGGGGTTGAGCAATCAGGGATTCTCACCTGGAAGCCTTTTGTACCATGGCATTTTGCCAGCAGGCCCTGTACTGGATCAGGCTGCACACACTGGCCCAGGCTCACAGCAGTGCAAAGAAATGAGTGGTTGTTCCCACGGCCCACGTTTTGAGGGTTTAGAGGCAGGCTCAGATTTCACAGTTGGCAAGAGGTCCCTCTGCTCAGGTATTCCACCCGTACTTCCTGATTACTTGTAAGACCTCAGGCATTGACTTCGGCACTGGGGAAACCTCATGTCTCACAAGACCACAGATAACTCTAGCTCCTGCGCTGCATCAAGAAGGACAGGCAGATCAAGCGTGTTGGAGGCATTGAGAAAAGAAACATCACTTTCCACCTGATCAGGAAAGGTCTCAGAGAAGGGGTGGCTTTTGAGTTGTCCTTGAAAAGAACAATCAAAGCGTCTTATTTAGCCAATAGTCTAAAAGTTGTATATTTAATATTTATTTTAAGAACTTCACATGGCATTTACTACATGCCAGGAAAAGTTGAAGAGCTCTACACATATCAACTCAGTTCCTATTGGTAGGGAATGTGAAGCTTACTGGGGATGTTTGTGGGGATCTTGGCTGCCCAGTGTGGGACCCCTGTCCCCTTTAGGTGCCTAACACATGTTCTCTTTCTCTTTGATGGCCAAGGCATGGCTGGCCAATGGGATGCTTCCCTCTCCAAAGGAGCAGGGAGAGCTGGAGATACCCTCCTTGCAAACAGCAGCTTGAGGATCCAGCACCTGTTGCACAGGTAACCAGCGGTGGTCTCTTTCTCCACCTCGACTATGCCTGTGGCCTCTTCTGACCCTGGCCACACCTGCCTGACTTTCCCTGCTTTCCATTCATTTTTTTCTCAGTTTGATTTTACAGCCACCTTGGAGTCCCTTTTCTGTTAGGGTTCATGAGCATTGGATTCTGTTTTAGCACCCAGAACCTTGATTGGTTCAGAAGAGGAAGCTGGGAGATGAGGCCAGATGGAAACAAGACCAAGGAAGGTCTCAATTGCCAGATGAATTGTTTGTGACTTTAGCCTTTGGTCTAGTGGTTCTTAAGCAGGGACATGCCTGCTTAAGCATCCTTAGGATCATCTGATACTTTGGTTAGCTATTACCACAATAATGCTACATAACAAGTGACCTCCCACCCCAACCAGGGCATACAACAACAAAAATTTATTTTTCTCACTACAGGTCTGCAAATCACCTGGGGTGACTCTGACGAACTTGATTAGTATTGGCTGAACTTGGGCCAGGGTATGGGATGGGTTCAAGCCTGTTCTGTATGTTTGTAATTCGGGGACTCAGGTTGAAAGGGTAGTGTCCATCTGGAGCAAACTCATGGTGAAGAGCTGGAGTGCAAGAGATAGGAGTGGAAATGTGCAATGCCTCTTCAGACCTTGGCTTGGAAGTGGCACAGCATCACTTCTACCCATATTCAACTGAGCAGAACGCATCACACAGTGAAGTCCAACATCGGTGGTGTGGGGTGGTCCTGTCTGCTCACAGTGAACCATGATACAGGAAGACAAGGAAGAATTGTGGACTAATAATTTCATCTATCACACAGGGGGTGTTTTTTCACACCTGATATCCTGATTCCAACCCTCTGAGTGGAATTTTGTTTTTTTTTAAATTTTTTAGAGACAAGGTCTTGCTCTGTCACCCAGGCTGGAGTACAGTAGTGTGATCATAGCTCACTGCAGCCTCAAACTCCTGGGCTCAAGTGATCCTCCTGCTTTAGCCTCCTGAATACATGAGACTACAGGCATGCGCCACTATGCCCAGCTAATTTTTATTTTTATTTTGCGTATAGCTGTAGTCTTGCAATGTTGTCCAGGCTGGTCTTGAACTCCTGGTCTCAAGTGATCCACCCGCCTTGGCCTCTCAGGCATGAGCCCCCGTTCCCAGCTGGAATATCTGTATTTTTAAGAAGCTGCCCTGGTGATGCTGATGTGCAGTCTCACGGGGTAAGTACTAAGTACCACTATGGACAATGAGAAGCCATTGAAGGCTTTTGAGCAGAAGAATGACATGAGCAGTTCTGGGCTTGGAAAATAACCTTGGGAAATAGGTGGCGGTGGAGGCTGGCAGATTTGTTAGTTAGCAAACTTGCAAATGACCCAGAAGGGATGATGAGGACTTGAACCCGGTGTTTCGGGCACCTATTGCTGTGTAAGAAATCAGCACAAGACTCCGTGGCTCAAAACAATACCTGTTTTTTTTGGTTTGCTTTTTTCTTTTTTTGAGATGGAGTCTCACTCTGTCACCCAGGCTGGAGTGCAGTGGCACGATTTCGGCTCACTGCAACCTCCACCTCCCGGGTTCAAGCAATTCTCTTGCCTCAGCCTCCTGAGGAGCTGGGATTACAGGCACGTGCCACCACACCTGGCTAATTTTTGTATTTTTAGTAGAGATAGGGTTTCACTATGTTGACCGGGCTGGTCTCGAACTCCTGACCTCATGATCTGCCCACCTCAGCCTCTCAAAGTGCTGGGATTACAGGCATGAGCCACCATGCCCAGCCAAAACAGTACCTGTTTTATGAGCTCTTGTGACTCTGGGGCTTGACTGGGCTCGGTAGGGTAGTTCTGCTCCATGGGACTGCAGTCACTGGGGATCCATTTGGGCCAGACATCCTGGATGGTACACACCCATGGCTAGCAGCGGTGGTTGGCTGTCTTCTGGAAGCTCAACTGAGGCTGTCAATTGACACACATACATGACCTCTCCATGTGGCTTGAACTTCCAGCACAGAAGCTGGGTCCTGAGATGGAAGGTTCCAGAAGTGTGCAATCCAAGAGGGAGAAAACAAGAACTTCTTGTCCTCTTAAAGGCTAGGGCCAGCACGAGCATGGCATTGCTCTACCACATTCTGCTAGTTCAGTGGCCACAGGGCCAGCCCAGAGGCAAGGGCTTCATGGGGAGAGTGATGAATAATGTATGTCCACCTTTAATCACACCTGGACAGTAGCAGTGCTGAGGGAGGGATGCAGACTCAAGAAAGGTTTAGGGAGAGTGGACAGGACTTGGCACCTCATTGTTCATGGAAGGAAGAACTGGGGATGCCAAGAAGGTGTTGCCCTGAGCATCTGTCAGGATGATCACTTCAATCCCTAGAGCCAGCCATGAGGTTCTGACATGGGGCAGCCTCTCTGCTAGGCGTTGCATGTGTTCTCTGGAAGGGAAAGATGATTGGCACCTTTGCCCAGGACACTCACAACCCTAATAGCATCACATCCTAGTCAGATGAGCCGGGCTTCTCATAGAGCACTAATGGAAGCGGGCTCAGGACAGGTAAGTTTTGATAGCAGATGAGATGGAAAAAGAAAAATACTGGATGCTCCTGGGAGTTAAGAGCTGCAGAAGCCAGGATGGGATGTGGTATACACAGGTCAGGGAGATGGACAGAGACTGGCCTGATTACCCTGAAGCATTAAGTTCTTGCAGATATTATCAGAGACTGAACTATTCCCCTGCCAGGGTGGCACAGGCCTCCCCCCAGTGGTGTCAGCTGATCCAGGTAGGAGTCGGGTTGGCAGCATCACGTCATGATTTCCCTCCATCCTTGGCCCAGGGCCATCTGGTGAAGGATGTCCTATAGTTCCGCTCAATGGGAGAGAATCCAAAAATCACCTTACCGAACATCACTAAGGTCAAGCCTTAAAGGGCAATCCTGAGGCAGTGTATGATGTATATTTTTATTTCTTTTTTCACTAAAGTATTTTTTTTTTCCTCCAGCTCCCTGGCTAAGCTGGCTTTCCTTCAGATCTGGGGCTTCTGGTCTCGAGGTCACCTGTGTTTCCGGGCCAAAGATGGTTGTTAACTTGTTCCTCGGATTGTTCAGTTTCTCATTCCTGTGCTTTGACCTAGAGGCCAAGTCCATCCATTTAAAGTCATCTGCAAAGACCGGGCTTGGTTCCGGACATGGCGGGACTGGCTCAGGCAGGAGGCTGACTCAGCCGTGGGAAACATTAATGCCTGCCTATGGTCATTCTCTTCCTTCGGAATGCCAGGCTCCTGGGGATTAGATGTAAGGAAACTTATAGAGGCGTCCCAGGGCCACCACTTATAAATCATGTGACCTTGGGCAAGCTATTCCATAAAACATGAGACTTGCTATCTCCATCCATAATGTTAGACTAAGACTTCTCAGGCAGACCCTGAGTTCTGTGCATTGGACAGACCCTGAATTCTGTTATGAGGACAATCCGCCTTCCTTAAGTAAGATAATGTCCCACATCCCTCTTCCTTTGGGCGACTTGATTCTTCCCATCCAGACTGTGCTTGGAGTGTGGTCACCAATCAACTCCATCTGGCCACAGGATTGGGCAAAAGACTCAATCATGTGGACTAATCAAACTCCCACAGTGATTGGTCCAGTAATAGACACATGATCCAAGTTCCACCAATCAGATTCCTTCCCTAGGACTTTTTTCACCTGAGCTGGGGAAGAATTATCTTTTCACTCTCAAAGCAAGGTTGTTACGTTCTAAGACTGAAGCTGCTCTTGATCTCTTCTCCCAACACCTGGCTTACGTGAGCGCATAAGTTTCCCTTCTTCTTGGACTAGTTTCAGTTGGGTTCTGACAGTGTACCTTACAATCAAAAAGTCCTGAAGAAAGCGTTACTTTTTGATGCTATTGTAATAATGATAATGAGAGCCGCTTTATTATATGCCTCCGGTTTGCCAGGTTCTGTGCCAAGAGCTTCCATATATTATCTCATGGCTTACCTCGACCTATAGTTATTTGCGTGCCTGGTGGCACTCCCCGAATGCACCTAATCTCCTGGAGGTTGATTTCATCTCAACATTGCCCAGGGCACCCCGCTTGGTGCCTGTCCTGCACCTGGTGCATGGCAGCATGACAGCCCCTCGGGGGGTCACCTTGGAGGGCCACACAGAGACGCGCAGTCCGTCGCCACACGTGTTCCACAGGTCACATGGAGTTGGCCCTCTGGCCAGAGGTTGGCTGGGGACTGATCTTCATGGGGTGGCTACATAGAAGTGGGAGCCCTCCCCACTCCTGCCTCTCCTGCAAACCCCAGCCTCAGCCCCTTCTTTCCTAAGCAGCCTTTCCTATTATTATTTTAACAGCTGTCTCCAGAATTTTTTCTGGATACTGCGTAGAGGGTATGGGGAATAAGGAACTTGCTGCTCCTGCTAAGCCACCCGGGGTGAAGGTGAGACCTCCCTAGGGCTCCAGCTGGCTTGTGGAGGAAGAAGTAGCATCTATGCTGGGACTGACAGGTGGGCAGGAGTCAGGAGTTGGGAGTGCTCTGAGGGGAACCGCACAGAGAGGACCCAGGCTCAGGAGGCTGCGTGGGCACCCGAGGAACTGGCCAGATGGTGGAGCTCAGGGAGGCCTGGGGTGCGAGATGAGGAGGAGCCTGGACGTCCCAGCACTGTCTTTCATTATTCTAGCACATCTCAGGATTTTTTAAGAACAGAAAACCTGGCATTTATATTGGCAACGAAAAATGTTTGAAATCTAAATTATTTTCATCTGAAGCTAGAAATATCCAGAATGGGCCAGGTGCGATGGCTCATGCCTATAATCCCAGCACTTTGGGAGGCCGAGGTGGGTGGATCACCTGAGGTCAAGAGTTTGAGACCAACCTGGCCAACATGGCGAAACCCCATCTCCGCTAAAATACAAAAATTAGCTGGGCGTGGTGGCAGGTGCCTGTAATCCCAGCTACTTCAGAGGCTAAGACAAGAGAATCTCTTGAACCCAGGAGGCAGAGGTTGCAGTGAGCTGAGATCGTGCAGCTGCAGTCCAGCCTGGGTGACAGAGCCAGACTCCGTCTCAAAAAAAAGGAAAAAGAAATATCCAGAATGTTACATGCGCACTCAAGCAGTGAATTGAATGATGTACTGGTTTTGATGGTAACTACAGCTTTCCATTGTTTAAAACCCTTTCAGGCTGGACGTGGTGGCTCATGCCCATAATCCCAATGGTTTGGGAGGCTGAGGTGAGAGGATCTTCTGAACCAGGAGTTCAAGACCAGCTGGGGCAACGTAGCAAGACCCCATCTCTACAAACTTACAAAAAAATTAGCTAAGTATGGTGGTGCATGCCTGTAGTCCCAGTTACTCCAGAGGCTAAGGCAAGAGGGTTGCTTGAGCCTGGGAGGTTGAGGTTGTAGTGAGCTATGATCGTGCCACTGAACTCCAGCCTGTGTGACAGAGTGAGGCCCTGTCTCAATAAATAAATAAATAAATAAGTAAATCCTTTCAAAATATCTTATTGCTATTTAGTTTCCATTTTCCAGGTTTTTAATGAGGCTAAGGAGCTTTTCAAAGGTTCACTCTTCCCCCCTAGCCATTTGGGCTGTGTAGTTCAAGAGGACCCGTAGCATCCTTTTACAAAAGAGAAGGTTAAGGTGTTAGGGGAGGAGCAGGGAGCACAGGAGGAAGGAGCTCCCAGGCCCCATTTTCAGCCCTTCCTTCCCTTCCTCTTTTCTTCTTTGAGGCCTGCTCCATTCTCTTAGGGCCTGACCCTGACCTGCCAACCCCAGATAAGGTGTTGTGACTAGGCCCTCCTTCCCCCAGGGTTACCCCTGGAGAGACTCAAGGCAATGGATGGAGGAGCATTGGTCCCACCCCACCTCCTCACCCCACTCAAGGGAACAGTGTCTGAGGACAGGCGGCAGCAGGTAGTGTGGCCCCAGCTCACTTCACATTGCAGGGAGCTCTGTCACTTTGCTCCTTTGTTGCAAATGCCACTGGAAAGGCCACTGCTGTGCTGCCCAGTGAGGTCTTCAAGGTGTTTGCCGGATGCTTGAAGAAAGTGGAAGCCATGGAAAGTTGTATGCAGGAGAGGGGCATGGCCCCTTCTGAGTGTGTTTCCACTGGTGGGAGGCCATAGAGAGAATGATAAAGAAGGAGAATGAGGCCACGTGGATGACAGCTAACCCCTGCTGAGAGCCCATTCTGAGCCGTGCACTGCATGCCATTTACAGGCAAAAGAAGTGAGCATGAATGAGTAGGTGGTCAAGGTCGCCCAGCTGACAAGTGACAAAGTCAGAGCCATTACATTTCACCTGAGATTCCTCCCCAGTTGTTTCAGGCATGTTCGATTTGTTTCCTAGCAGTAACTTTGCAAGGATGGTCCTACTGTCCCCATTCACAGATGGGAAAACTGAGGGCAAATGGTAGAGCCAAGTAATGAATATGTTCTGCTTGGTCTTTACTTCTCTTAGATACTGAAGGAAGGCAGCAGGTCTGGGCAAAGAAGGAAGGTGTTTCTTCACCAGAAGCAAAATTTGTGTTGGAAAAGGGATCTTAGAAAAGCCCCAGCCTTGACATTCCTGGGCTCAGCCTCAGGGCTTTATACATACTTTGATGAACACTTAATATGTTGTAATTTTTCTGTTCTACCACACGGTCAGTGCGTACAGTTGTATAGGTTATGCACTGCACAACTCACGGAGTTCCATGGCCTAAACCTGAGGGACCCATCTTGCAGTCCCTGAGATGGTGTGGAGTGGCGTCCACATATGAGGGCTTCGCTAACAAGTAGTGGAGTTTGAATCTAGTCTTTGTTACTGGGTTGAGGAGCTTTTTCTATTCTCCTTGATCCCATTTCCTCATCTGTAAAGCGGAGATGGTATCATCATCTCTTCTCCCTCGGGGACTCTCAGGATAGCAGGAGAGAACACATGGCATATGGCCCTTTACACAGGGCCTGGTACCAGTGGGGCCTTGGTAGAGTTCAGTTTCTCATACTTCTATCTCCCTGAGTGGACTTGAGGGCAGGCAGAGGCCCTGTCTAACTCATTCCTGTATCCCCCACGCCCAGCGCTGTCCTTGCACATGGGAGGGACTAGGCACCCATTTGCTCAGGGACCAGAGAAATCATGCCGGAGGCAGTGAGGGGATTTGGGGAACACTGGGGCAGCAGGCCCCCGTCCGGCATCCCCACCCCTCCTTTCCCCTCTCGGAGACAGCCTGGTCTGAGTTATTTCTCTTCCTGACACTTCCCTGCCTCTAGGGCTCATTTTCTCCGGGTGAGTCCACCCAAGCAGAGGGTGAAGCCGGCAGGCGCAGGCTGGATTCCTGCAGAGGTGCGCATTTCATTTGGCCTGCACCATGGCTTCAAGTTTTTAAAATTAGTTGCCGGTATTTTACAATTTGGAGATTTCACCTAGAAACCTGGATTTCCAGCTATTCTTGAAAAATCAAAAGATCTAGCAGCCCTGGGCCTGCAGCTGGCAGCCGGTGTGCAGCAGCCACTGTTCCTTTGTGTTGGGTATATGCTGCTCAGTTTGCCACCAGATCCACCTGGTCCAAGTCCCCCTCCCTTATGACTCGTGCCCTTCCCCTGGTGAACCTGCAACCCCTGACTCTATGGAGCACCCGGGCCATCCCACTGACCTCACAGGTCTTGGTTTGGCAAATCATGACCATGCCAGGGTCTTTGCCTGTGGAACGAGAATCTGTGGGGGTGCCCTCCAAACGTGCCAACCAATGCTCACGACCAAGCCTCCAGTGTAACGATCTGCCCACTTTCTCCTCTTCCCCCTGCCTCCGTGAGCCAGTGAAGCTGCTGCCCTGTTTTGGGACACAAACATACACACGTTATTAGAACCTCAGATCAAAGGCGGCGTCCTGCAGCCTGCCTCTCAATGGTCCCTTTGTGCAGGCGGAAGCCTGCGAGAGAGTCAGAATCCAGGGAGAACGGGAGGGGCTGGAGGGGGGGTGCTCAACACAAAGATACTTGTCACCCAGAGAAGTCCGCAGAAATGATGTTGAAAGAGGCGCCAGGTGGAGGATGTACCCCGGCTTGCTGCTGGAAGATGCAAATGGGAATTCTCAGTTCTGCAGAGGAGAAGAAAACACCCCTGTCCCTTGTGGTTTCAGAGGAAGGGGGCGACAGTGGCTGCCCACCCCCTCCACCAGCAGCAGCCTCCGTCTGCCTTCCTGCCCTCGCCAGGGGTGGATGTGATACTGGCAAGGGCTTCTTGGAATGAAAAGGTGACAGTGACCTTGTCTTGGGCACAGTCAGAAGAAACAAAATGATGTGGGAGGGGGGCCTGGGGAAGGCCAGGGGAAGCTGTGGGGGCAGCGTCACCTCTGGCCAGATGGGCCTGTGTGTTCAGCCCTTCAGGCCTACAGCAAAGCATTTCAAAAGCCCCTACTGTGTGCCAGCCGCAGTGTGATGCCAGGAAGGAGCAGAGAGGATTAACTCAGGGTCAGGACCTCAGTGGAGGCAGAGAGGGCGATGCTGTTCTAAGCAGGGCATCAGAGAGAGCGAGCATCTGCTGAGGTCCCCTCGGCTGGATGCCCTAAGCGTTTTACACACATTGTCTCATTTATCTCTAGAGTTGGTTTGAACAAAGAAGTGCTTTGAGAGTTCAGATGTAGAGCCAGGAACCCTGCCTGCCAGGGGATGCAGGGAGAGGGGGTGGCGAGCAGGTATGGAAGAGGGGGTTCTCTAGGATGGGAACGGAAGCCAAGAGGCCGCCCTGGTGCTGGGACGCGCAGGAGGCAGGCGGAATTCATGGGTGTCTGTGGGCTGCGACACTTGCCAACCTCTCATCTTTGCAAGGCCCTGGGGCTCTCTCCTTGGCCCTCTTCTGTTCTCTGTCCACAGTCATTCCCCAGGGCATCACATCCAGTGTTGGGCTTTCAATTCCATCTGCATGCTTATGATGCCTGGGCACATATCTGCAGCCTGCAGCTTGCTTCTGTACTCTAGGTTCATAGATCCAGCTTGCCACTCGATCACACTGCCAGGACACTCAACGCTCGTCTCAAAAGAACGTGCCAAACGGAGCTCCTCTTCTTCCTTGCCTGGCAGACCAGCTCCACCCGCAGGCTTCCTCATCGCAGTTCATGGCAGCTCCATCCTTGGAGTTGCTTAGGCCCCACATCTTGGCGGCTTCCTTAGTTTCTCTGTTTCTCTCCCACTCCACGTCCAATACATTTGCTAATGCTGTTGCCTCTAATTTCAAAATACATTCAGTGTCCAACTTCTTTTACCTCCTCCACTGCCATCACCTGGTCTAAGTCGCCATCATCTCAGGCCTGGTGCCCCACCATAGCCCTGTGACCCACACTTATTCTCAACACAGCAGCCCAGTTGCTCTGGTTACTACTGTCTCTTTTTTTTGAGACAGGGTCTCACTCTGTTGCCCAGGCTTGAGTGCAGTGGTGCAGTCTCAGCTCACTGCAACCTCTGCCTCCTGGGCTCAAGCAATCCTCCCACCTCAGCCTCCCTAGTAGCTTGGAATACAGACATGCATCACCATACCTGGCTACTTTTTAAAAGTATTTTTTGTAGAGACGGGATTTTGTCATGTTACCCAGGCTGGCCTCAATCTTCTGGCTGCAAGGGATCAACCCACCTCAGCTTCCCAAAGTGCTGGGATTACAGGCGTGAGCCACCATGCCTGGCCACAACTCTGTCTTTCTCCAGGAAGGCTGAAGTTTTTGATGACACCTATAAGGGTCTCATGATCTGTCCCCGTCACCTCCAACCTCATCTTCTTCCCAATACTCCCAAACTGTGGTCTCTCTGCTCCAGAGCCAGGGGCCTCTTTGCTGTTTCCAAAACATTCCTGGCATATCCTTACCTCAGGCCCTTTGCACATGCTGTTCCCTCTGTTTCTTCCTCATTTTCAAGTCTTTGCACAAAGCTTATCCTCTCTGACCTGTCTATCTAAAATCATTAGCTCCTGCCCTGGTATTTTTTCTTTCTCTTTATCACTTGAATTTTTTCTCCCATAGACACACCACATATTTCACTGACTTGTGTATTTATTGTCTGTCTTCCTCTATGAGAATATAAACTTCATGAGGACAGGCATTTTTGTCTGTTTTGTGGACACAAGAGCCTGATGTAAATTAGGCCCCCAACAAATCTTCATTGAATGACATGATAAATAAAAGAGAAACACCCACCTTTATTTCTTGGTTGCCTCCTCCCTGACTTTGGCCTCTCCATCTCCTCCCCAGCACGGCTGCTTACGCGAGGCAAGGGCAAGCTATGTAACCTTGGTTGCTTCTGAGAAGGCTTAACTTTCTAGAGCCTCCAAGTGTGTGTGGTCTATATACCAGCACCATCAGCCTCACCTGGGAGCTGGTGAGAAATGACTCTCAGGCTCCACTCACACTGCATCTCAACAAGATCCCAGTGAATTCATATGAACATTAAATTCCAGGGAGCCCTCCTCTAGGCTATTTGACCCTAGCTCAAGAAAGGGGGATTAAGAGTCTTACAAGGAGGGATCCAAGGTCAGCACATACAGTTAGTCAGGGACCAGTCAGTCTGTGTCTCTCTCTCCATGGGGTTTACTATCATTGCTTCCCCTAATAGTTCTTACTCCTGCTTCTCCCTGCTTATTTTTCAGCCCACAGCGACCCCAAGAAGCTGCTCCAACCCCTGGGGCTATGGAGCTCTCCAGCTGTAGACACCACCAGGAAGTGGACTGCAGGCCCCTGGCCTCTCCATTCAGATTCTGCAAAGAGATCCTGATGGGTTGGGCCAATGGGTCAGGCATCCAATCAGCTCTGGCTAAGGGGTGAAGGAGTCAGGTGTTACCAACATGGTGGCAGGGGCCACCTTGAAGATGTGTTCTGTGTCATGGAAGAAGGAGGAGGAGGAGGAAGCTAAGCTGAAAGGGAAGGCAGGTGATACAGGAAAATTAACTATGAGCTTTGCTATAGTGACCACTTTTCCTTCACTCCTTGAGCTGTGGTCTTAAGAACTGTGTACCAATGGGAGGCACTTGCATAGTAAGTGTTCAATTGCTGAACACTTACAGAGGGGTGTAAGTGGACAAATATGTCCAAAAACACATGAAATACACACTATCAACACTTGCAGATGGTCTCCTTCAGGGAACCTTTCCACACTGGCTCTCCCCTCACTGAGCTTTCCTTCCTATCACCCTCCCAGTCTAGGCTCCTGGAGTCAGTAGTTGGAATCTCAGATGGGAAGAAACCTTAAAAGTCATCTGGTCCAGTATTTTCCAAAGCATGTTCCATGAACTTGTTTTCCAGAAATGGTTTCCTGGTCTGGTGAGTTTAAGAAACCCTGCTTGTGACGATGCTCTCCTCTTAGAGAATCACAAAGCTTGGCTACTCAATGAAAGCTCTGACAAGTCCTGCAGGAAAAAACTTGTCTTCTTTTGGCTAAGCTAGGGCTGCCCAAAGTTTCTCATGGAGTCCTTTCTTTCACATAATAATAGCATCTCACAAACCAGTGGTCGGGGGAACGCATTATGGGAAGTGCTAATCTTCTGGACCCGTCCTTCTATTTTACAGTTGGAGAGGCTGTGTGGTAGTCAGGCTGGCTGCATGTAACTGGAAAACAAAGGCTTAAAAAGATAGGGGCTTCTTTTGCTCTTTTGTTAACAAAGTCTGGGAATAGTCAAAGACTGGTGCTGTGACTAGAAAGGCTTCTGATACGGTTTGGCTCTGGGTTCCCACCCAAAACTCACCTTGAGTTGTAATGATCCCCATATGTCAAGGGCAGGATCAGGTGGAGGTAATTGAATCATGAGGGCGGTTAACCCCATGCTGTTCTTGTGATAGTGAGTTCTCACAGGATCTGATGGTTTTATAAGGGGCTTTTCCCCCCTTGCTCGGCACCTCTCTCTCCTGCTGCTATGTGAAGAAGGACGTGTTTGCTTCACCTTCTGTCATGATTGTAAGTTTCCTGAGGCCTCCCCAGCCATGCAGAACTGTGAGTCAATTAAACCTCTTTCCTTTATAAATTGCCCGGTTCTGGTATGTTCTTATAGCAGCCTGAGAACGGACTAATATAGCTTCTCTGCCCAGTGTGAAGAAGAGCAGAGAGGCAGGGCTGGGAGGAGAACAAGGCGCCTGCCAAGGAGACGGTGAGGCTGGCCTGGCTTTCTCTCTCCTCCAGGCTTACCTGGGAAGCCTGTGCTCTAAACTTGCTCAAACATCCTGAACCCAGGAGGAGTTGGTGGCACAAAAATTCAATTCAATTCAACCGACATCCAGACTGTACTCAAGCAGCAGTCCTTTGGCCCAGTCATCTCCAACCTCATCTTCTCTCCTCTACTCCCAAACCATGCTCTCTTCTCCAGAGCCAGGGGCCTCTTTGCTGTTTCCAAAACATCCATGGCAGTCCCCACTTCAGGGCCTTTGCATGTGCTGTTCCCTCTGCCTTTAGTACCCAAACAGAGTGGCTTGGAGACCCCAGCCCTAGTTCTTGGGGAAGCCCAGCCTCCTCCATCTCATATCCAAGGCCTGATGCCTCTTGGCTGCCTCTGGCTCCCATCTTTTCTCCTGCAGGATATCTCCACTCTGAAGATTGCTGTTGGCCCCATTAATTACCTGTGGGAGTCATCTTTCTGATTCCTTAATTTTGTCCTGTGCCACTAACCCAGGGAAGTGGCTAGGATTTTGCTGAGGGCTTGGAGTAAGAAAGGAAGAAGAGAGCACTGCCAATTGCATGGTAGAGCTCACTGTCCCAAAAGTGAATTGGCCAGTCCCCACCTTGCTGGCTGTGCCTTCTTAGGCTCCATTATCACTCTCTTCTCGTGCTGTTTCCTTTGAGACCTTTCTTTTCCCTTTCCCTCCAAAATGCCTGATATTTTCTCATGCAGAGTAGTCTACCTTTCCCCTCCTCACCCAAACTAGGCTTCCAGGCCCCTTCGCAATGCCAAAACTCACCAGGGAACTATAAAATAAAGCAACTCCAGGGATCCAGGAGGAATCAGTGGAGACTTGGGAACTGATTTTCTCCTTCATATATCCCAGATAGTATTCTTGGCAGTACTCCCTCCTTATTGACCACAACATGCTCCTGGCTGAGGCTGGGCAGAGAGAGTTTGTCTCCTTCCACAGCAGGTGTGATGGCACCTGCTATAGGCAGTGCTGTGTTCGGCATTGCATTCAGAGATGCAAGTAAGGCAAGAACCCTGGCCTCAAGGAGCCCTGGCTCCAGGAGTGAAACAGCCTCATCCGTAAAATAAGTGGAGATGGGAGGAGGCAGGGAAACCTTGGCTAATCAGAGCAGAGGAGAGCCCTTCAGGTTGGAAGGTCAAGGAGGGCTTCCTTTAGGAAGTAGCATTTGAAGGGGCCAGATCAGATGGCTTAACTTTGGGGACAAGCACTGGGGCAACCAACTCGGTTGATGTAGGGTTTTTTTTTTTTTTTTTTTTTAAATCTCCCAGCTCTATGTCTGACAGATTTCACCTAAACCAGCCTTGTTAAATCTCAAGCCCCATGAAACCCATTTCTGTTATAATCTCTCTCTCTTATCTCTTCCTTGCCTTCCTTTCCCATTCTCCTCCCCCAAAGGATAGGAAATCTTCAAAGAAAAAGATGTGTCACTGTAAGTATACAGCCCAAGAAATGGGCCAGATAAATTATTAAAACACATGAAAAGACAGTGAGTTATGGGGTGGGAAGCCCTCGGAGGCCGAATGGCCACCCCAGGTGGACAGCATGCTGGTGGCCCCTGGAGACCCTCTTCTCAGAGCCCTGGACAGGCTAACATTTTGCCACAAGGCCCATCTCTTGGGTTCTCACCCGAGATCCGGGTAGGGGTGTCATGATTCCAATAGCAGTGAAGTCCCAGGCGCCTGCTGGGCTGGGAGGCACCAGGGTGAAGGTGGAGGGGGGCTTTGTATCTGGGCTGGACATTTGGGATTTACTCCCCGCAAGACTCAAACTGCTAACTGCAGTTTTAGTTCTTGCTTTTATCTCTTTTTGAACTGTAAAAAGAAATTCCCAAGGGGAAGAGGGGATACTTTTTTCTCATGGAAGAAGAAAGCCAGGACTGGTTTAAGAAAGTAACCAACTTTCTAAGCACTGTGAGAAAGGATGCTCCAAGTTTTGCTTTGATTTAGAGGCACCCTGGTACCAGTAGGGAGGGGTGAGAAAGGCAAACAGGAACTCCAGACAAATTCCATTGCCTTTTGAGGGGTCTGAAAGAGGGTGCCCACTCCAACTCAGATGCTCAAACCCCTGCCTCCCTCCTATACCTGACCCCTGCAGTTCTGCCCCACTTTTTCATGTTCCTACAGCTCAGGGGTTCTTACTTCAGCATTACCCACATTTGATGCTGGATCATTTGTTCTGGTGGGGTGGGGGGGCTGCCTTATGCATCGTGGGATGTGTAGCAGCAACCCTGGCCTCTACCCACTAGATGCCTCCAGGCATTACTAAGTGTCCCCCAGAGGGCAAAATTGTTTGCTGCCAGGTCCTTATGGGATGGAAAGAAAGAAACATGGCCTGTTACCCCTGGTGTAACTTACCACACTGTTTACTCATTCATTGCATTTATTGTTTCTTGCCTATCTTCCCCTAGGTGAGTGGGAGTTTGATGAGAGTGGCAGTTGTGTATTTTGTTCACCAATGTATCTTGAGTGCCTAAAACAATAGTTGTCACATAGCTGGCCCTTCATATTTGTTTCCAAATGGGAGATTCTCTTTCTAGTGGTGGAACGTTAGTTTTGCACTGTGTTGGGACAACCTGATGTAGTGAAAACAAGCCTGGGCAATGAAATCAACAGATTGGAGTTCAGTTCCTAATTGGGTCATGTATGAACTGTGTGACCTTGGGCAAGTGAGTTCACCTCTCTGAGTTGAATAGGTTCCCTCCTTTCTAGAATAAGTATGAGTCTGCATCAGAGAGTGGTTGTGAGGGCTACACATGATGGAGGACGAGGACTGGCGCATCAGAAGTACTGAATGAAGAATTGTAACATAAAAATGACAACAGTAATATATTTTTGTGGTTTCAGCACTCTTCAAATGAAACCACCCGGCCAACAGGATTTTAATGTACCTGCTTATAACATTAGCCTTTGTTTCCACCAAAAAGGGTGTGTAAAAAAGGAAGCTTGGAACATGAAACTAAGACACTTGGATGAAGAGATTTATGACTTTGGGGGGCAGTGAATTCCTAATGTCCTTTTGAGACATGTAGATCTTCCGGAGCGATGCTGCCCAATGCAGTAGCCACTAGCCAAGTGCAAATGATCACTTGCAATATGGCTAGTCTTTGAGATGTGTTTTAAGTGTAAAATACACACTGAATTTTAAAGACTTAGCGCAATACAAAGAATGTAAAATATCTCATTATATCTTGAAATTATACTATTTTGGATATACGGTGTTCCCTTGGTGTCTCTGGGGACTGGTTTCAGGATCCAAGAGGATACCCAAATCCCCAGATGTCAAGTCCCTTATATAAAATGTCCTGTAGTATTTGCATATAACCTACACACATCCTTCTGAATACTTTAAATCATCTCTAGATTCCTTGTAATTCCTAATACAATGTAAATGTTATGTAAATAGTTGTTATACTGTATTAAAAAGTTTTTTAGTCTTTATTTTTGCTGCATTATTCTTTCTGCATCTTTTCAGTCCACAGATGTTTGACACCGCAGATGTGGAACCTGTGAATAGGGAGGGCTGACTGTATTGAGTTAAGCGAAACATATTATTAATATTTCATCTAGTTCTTTTTACTTCTAAAAGATGCGGCGACGAGAAAATTTAAAATTACAAATGTGGCCCACATTATATTTCTATTGGGCAGTGCTGCTCTAGAGAGTCGGCAAAAAGGGCAGAATGGAGCCTCCATTATACAGATCACAAAACTGAGCACAGGGAATCCACTCCAAAGGTCGGGGCTGGTCTCACTCTGAGCTCCGGGTTTTCTTTTCCCACGCCCGAGCTGCCTGGTGCCAGGACGAGCGTAACACGGACCCACAGTGTCCCCAGAAGGGGCAGGCGTTCTGAGAGCCACAAACGTGGGGTGGAATCCCTTGATGTCGACCGCCACTACCCCTCCTCCCCCCAGGCGACCTCCCCGCAGAGACCTCCCCAGACAAAACAAACAAACTCTTGGGTCTGGCGAACTGCAGCGGGGAGCGGAAACCAAGGAAGATCAAAGACCCAGCGGTTACCCCCTTCCGGGCCGCGCAGTTTGGCAGCGCGCCCCGACCCGGGCGGGCACCCACGGGCCCCCGGACGAGGAGATCCGAGAGATTGGCTGATAACGGGGCGCTTTGGACATTTGTCGCTGCCTGGAGAGGGCTGGGCCCACACTGGCCCGGGTGCGCTGGGGCTCCTCCTGGACTCCCCAAATAAGAAACTAGAGGAGTGCGGTGGTGGGGGGGCGGGGCACGGGGCAGGTAATGAACACTTTCTGCAGAAGGTAGGTCGTGGGAAGACTGGGAAAAGGCAGCGCTGCCGAAGCTTGCACCTGAGC
This sequence comes from Pongo pygmaeus, assembly GCF_028885625.2. NCBI lineage: Eukaryota > Metazoa > Chordata > Mammalia > Primates > Hominidae > Pongo > Pongo pygmaeus. The sequence goes on from NC_072391.2 coordinate 47,627,338, forward strand.
AGCTAAGGTCTCAGCTCCCGACCTCAGTTTCCCCACCTGTAAATTGGAGCCGCCGAGTCCCGCCCTGCCCGTTTAGAGGGAACCTGGAGCGGAGGGAAGTGACAGTACAGTTAGCGATGGCCGGGCTCTTCTGTCCCAATACGCCTCCTGGACAAGCCGCCCCGCCGGGTCTCCAGCCCCGGCGCTCGGCCCCCGGCCCCAGACCGCGGCAGGGAGCGCGGACTCTGTCCGGCCCCTCCCGTCCGCGCCCCGCCCCTGTCCCCGCCCATTCCCCGCCTCCGGCCCCTCCCCCGCCGCAACCAGCCTTGCCTTTGATGCGCCGCACCGGCCAATGGGCGCGCGGGGAGGCTCGGGCCGCGGCGGCTGACTGGGGGCTCGGCGCTCCCGGGCGTCAGTCGGGCCGCGGCGACGGCGGCAGGAGCGCGTCCCGGCGCCGCCTCGGGCTCCGCTCGGCTCGGGGGCTGCTACGGGAGGAGGAGAGCCAGGGGAGGCGCCAGGCCCGCCGGCCGGGCGCATGGCTTAGGGACGCTCCCGGCCGCCGCAGCCCCAGCATGGGGAAACTTCACTCCAAGCCGGGTCAGTGCCCCCGCCCGCGCGCTCGCCCCGGGCCCCGCCGCCGTCGCCGCCGCGGTCGCTAACTCTCTCCCTTCCTTTCTTTCCTTCTCCCGCCGCCGCCGCCGCCGCCGCCGCCGCCGCCTCGCGATGTGCCTGCAGCCGCCGTGTGCAAGCGCAGGGAGAGCCCGGAAGGTAGGGGCGCGCGGGGCGCAGACCTCGGGGATGGATGCGGGGGACACCGCGGCCGCGGCAGAACGGTCCAGCCCGCCAGGTCTTATGACCAGGGCCACCCCCAAGCCCCAGTTCCGGCCACCGGCCCCCCAAGCCCGCTCCCGGAGCAGCCTTCGCGCCCCCTCCTCTGTCCCTCCTACCCGCTCCCCGCGGTCCTGCGCTCCCACCGCTGACCCTCAACCCCTCCCCCTCCCGCGTCCCTGCCCTCGGCTCTCACGGCACCCTCTCTTCAGACCCCCAAGCGCCTCCCCGCAAGACCCTGCCCCCTATTCCTGCCCCCCGGCGCCTTCTCCCGATATCCTGGCTCCTGCACCTACTGCGGCCCCTCTCCTGACCCCTAGCCCTCTCCTCCGCAGTCCTGGCTGCCAGTGCTCCCTGGTCTGATCCCCAAACCCGTCCTCCTGGGGTACTGCTCACCCCTCTTGCCCCCTTCTGACTCCTCGCTCCTAGGGCTTTGCTGAACCCCCCTTTACTTACCCGCGTCCCTCTCTTGGCTCCTGCCCCAGCCCGCGAACCCCCTCCTGGCCCCCATGCCGTCGCCCTTCGCCTCCCACCGCGCCTCCTTCTCCCCCCCGCGGGGGTAACCTTTGGCCCCTGGAGCCAGACTCAGGGGCTTCATGTCGTCCCCGCCCCAGGTGACAGCTTCGCCGTGAGCGCTGCCTGGGCTCGGAAGGGCATCGAGGAGTGGATCGGGAGACAGCGCTGCCAGGGCGGTGTCTCGGGACCCCGACAGCTGCGGTTGGCGGGCACCATAGGCCGAAGCACCCGGGTATGATTCCCCACCCTGCCCCACCTCCTGGCCTCCTTTCAGCCTCAGAGATGGGTCCCCAAACCCATGCACCCCAACTTTGAGCACTTTCCTGCACAGCTTCTGGGTCTGAAAATCTCTTCTCAGCTGCCCCCTGCCCCACCAACGCGACCCTCTGCGCGCATGCCTTGGAGAACCTCGAAGTGCCCAGCTGGAGGCAGAGGGCTGCCTGGGGGAAACGTCCTAGCTGGGGAGGTGGTGAAGGTCCAGTTGATGGGGAATCGTGTCTGTACCGGAGGGATTTGGGGGCCTGCTCTGACTTCTACCTTGTTTCTGCCACCAGCATTCAAAGGTGGAGGTGGACTAGGGGCTAGAGAGAAGGGGGTATTAGGGGTGTCTGGGTGGAAGGCAGAGCTGTGCTGGCCCCAGGATCTGCATATGTTCTGATTGTCTGTGGCATTCATCAGTGCCACCCGTACAGGAACCCCAGCAGAGCAGGCGGCCCTCTGGGTGGTAGATCTAGGGGGACTGAGACCTGGAAGACCCCTTACTTGGCATATGAGATAGAGGGCCTCATTCCACTGTAGCCTGGGCACAGCCCTGAGCCTTCACCCCGTGTGTCCACGAGGCTGGAGTTCCTGGAGGAGCACTAAGTGTGATGGGAATGAGTGAGTCCAGCCCCAGCTCCTGGCCTGGGACTTGGCGTTCACAGATGTCCTGTGAGCTCCGGAACTCTGCACGGGGCTTTCAGGCGGTCTGCGTGGAACTCGCGCAAGCCTAGGATCAAAGGATGAATCAACTTTTTGATGTGACATTTAATTTTTTTTTTTTTTTTTTAACTTAGAAGGGGAATAGACTGAGTCTCAGGTCTGGTTAGTTCTTTGGTCTTATCCATGGGCTGGGGAGAGGCCAGTGGAGACTTCAGATGTGTGTGTATTTGGGTGGTGGGACCTGGCAGCTCGCTTGCAGTGCTGGTGTCGGGAGGTGGACCTGTGGATAAAGCCAGTTCCTGTGTGTGGATGAAATAACCTCTGGGCCTAGGAGAAGCTCCCCTGTCCTCCTCCACCGCCACTGCTTAGCTGGGGGCTTCTCTGTCTTCTGTTGGCCGGGTCGGACTTGGAGCTGCTGTCCCCTAGTAGAGGTCAAATCTTGGTGGGCGGGGGGCACTGCAGTTGGGGCCCTTTAAAAACAGAACTACAAACCTCCCCTTCTTCCCCTGCCCTTTCTAGTTTTTGATCTACTTATTTATTTAAAGGCCAACGAAAATGGTCTAATTTAGCCGTATGAACAAATGCATTTGCAGCTCCAGACAGAGGCCAACTGAGTGGATTTCCATTAATCAAGTTTTGGGTTTTTTCAGTCTGTTTATTTTTACAAAGTATTCCTGCAGAATGACATTTATTTGCAGTCCCTCCTTTTTCTTTTTCTTTTCTTTTTTTTCTAAACTGCCAGGCAGCTTGCTCCATGCTAGAGGGAAAACTTGAAATACAGCGAGGGCTTACTTCAATTGACTTTTATCTTCAAAGCCATAACAAATGTTACCCGCATGTTTTTGGTGGGTCTCCTTGGCATCCAGTCTGGGAGGATGGGAGGGAGGAGGAAAGAGGGAGAGGAAAACAAAAGTCTGTCGTTTTTAATTAAATAGTAGTGTTCCCAGTGAGAGGAATGCAGACCAGTAAAAGTTGCCATTGGGGGAAGTGAGGGAGGGTGGGGAGGGGGCCCCAGCTTAAGTCTGTGGCTTTGGTGAAGTCACGGAATTCTGTTGCCTGGTTTCTTCCCCCAGCTGAGGACAGCATGGGATGGTGCCTGTCCCCCTCCCTCCCTTGGCCCCTCTCTCAGAGAAACGCCGAGAGGTCATTAATGTTTGTTCAAAGTACTTTTGAAGATGTGAGGCTCAGAGCCATTGGCGTGACATGTGTCAGGTGGTTGGAGGGTGGGCCCCAGCCATCAAAGTTGTTAAGCAGGGGGCCGGCCTCTGTCTCCTTGGGAGTTGTTCTTGCTGCTGGGGACCCAGACGCCTGGGTTTTCACCAACCTTGGCCCCAGATGGCCCAGCCAGTGTGTCTGCAGAGGTAGGGATAAGGAGTCAGAACTTCAGGGGGAGCCCAGGGTGTGGAACAGCACTCCAGGCATCCTCCAGGTGATTTCAGGTGGTACCCGGGGAACATTTTAAATCTTAATAGTTATCTATTTTTTTTTTTTACCAGAAGAAAAATTAACTAGTACATCAAACCCATGATTTTGCAGATATTATTGCTTAGGATGAAGCTAAGTTAAAAAAGAGTCTAACATGAAGTCGATTCGGAGAAAAATATTAAGTACAAGTGGTCAAAATTGTGAATGTGGGAACGGAATGCCCAAAGTTTGGGAAGCACTGAGATATTGAACAGGACAGCAATGGGCAACCCTCAGGCTAGTTCATTTCCCTGATTCCCTCTGGTGCCAAAGGGGTAGCTGGTAGGTTCTTCCATGATATCATCAGGATGTAGGAGGGCGTGGGCTCCAAAGTCTGCTGGTTTCCAAGAGCTGGCAGAGGTCCTCCCACCAACCCCAGGCCTGTTTTGGGGCTAGTCTCTGCCTCTAGTCCTTTACGTGGCCTGTCAGCTAAGTGGCTGGAGACATAGTGGCTCATCCAACTAGTATTACTGTTATTGCAATGATAACTAGTATTTATTAAGTGCCTATATGTGTCAAGCACTTTGCTTACATTATCTCAATCCTCCCCATAACCTTGTAGTGTTGACAGCCCGCTGGTGTGGACTGTGTGTTTCTCCCTTTCTGGAGCACTTTCTAGGAGAAGCCATTTGTAGAGAAGCCCTGTGCCAGGGCATCCGCCTGGAGGGTGCTACATACAAAACTCCCAGAGAGGGGGTGCTTCAAGATGAGCCAGTCGTGGGGCCGGCAGAAGCAGGAGTGGCCCCTGTTTGCCCTCTTCCTTCCTGATGGGGTCTGAGGGGCTTGGGAAATGTCCCAGATGAGTCCAAGTTGCATGCAGGGTCCTGAGATGTGAAAGGGTGACCATGCTGGCATTAAACTAAGTCTGCCCTCTTAAATACAGAAATAAATGAGGTCAGGCTCTGTCCTAGTTATTTGTCACCTGTGCAAACCATTTTGCCCTTGTATACCTTAGTTAGCTCATCTGCAAAATGGGTGTAATAATATTTTCATTCCTGGCGGGTTATGATGGGATTGTAACTGTTGAACCTGGGAAGGAAGGGAACCTACTGGGAGATTCACTGAAGACATTTGTAGGGTTGGAGATGGGGGCCTACAAACAGGGAGTGATAGGGCTGGGATAAGAGCGCCAGAGGCTCTCTGCCTCCCCCACTCTCATGGCAGGCTCACTTGGAGGGACGCAGGCCAAGGGCTGGGCTTTTGCCCTTTCCATGGGGACATGAGCAAGTCCAAGGGAATATGGACTCATAGGAGAAAAGGAATGAGAAATGGGAGGTGCACGAGTACTGTGGAAGAGGAGCAATAAACTGATCAGCACACATGGCAAAGAACACCATGTTAAACAATTAGAAAGCAAAATAAGCATCATAAACTCAGAGAGAAACGGAGGATGCTGGAAACATGAAGCAGCAACAAGCAGTTAGAGAAGAAAACCAATTGGAAACACTGGGTGTGGAAAATAGAATGGACAAGTGAAAAAGCTTAATAGGTTGATTAAATAGTGCAATGGACTCAGGTATCTGGTGGGAAACCCTTGGTGAAGACCTGTGTGCCTCTGTATATGCTCACAGGCCGATTGTGAATATGTACAACCAGATTTAAAACAATCTCCTCCCCACGGCCCCAGTTGGCCCTTTTGTTCTTTTACAGCAGAGCTGCCTGAAGAAATAGGCTGAGAGCCGTGGTGCAGGCAAGCCTGCCTCTGGATCAAAGGCGGCTGCCAGGCAGTTTGGTAATTTGACTGGGGGCACCTAGTGCATTTTGATATTTGGAGAAGATGAGGAGGGTGCAGGCTCACTTGGAGCCCATGGGGACGTGTGGGGTTGGGTGATGAGATTGGAGGCTGGCCCAGCTGTTGCCCGAGTGCCGGATTCCAAAGGAATTACCCTTGAATGATACCAGTTGGCACAATTAAAAGGCCCCATGTCTTTGCCATATGGAAAGTGTTAGGCTTCTTTACGTGGTTTCAAAGCTATGTGCTGGGAGGTGGGCTTGACATTTGAGGTAGAGCATAAATTAAATATTTGGTGTTTCAGGATTAAAAGATGATTTGCTTTAAGGCTGGAGAAGGACTCAGGGTGGAGGTGTTTGGGCCTTGTTCACTGGCATTTTTTAGTTCTCCAGGGAGGGTCCCCTCTGCTCACGGGCACCAGGGCCAGCTGCCTGGCCCAGCCTGGGCACTGTCTTTCCTCCTGGGGGATGGGAAGCAGAGGCTGGGAGAGCTTGGGCTGGGCAGAGTCCTGGGGAGTGGGGGGGACCTTCTGGCTTTCCATAGGTCCCTCAGGATGGGTGGGTGGCGGCCATGGGTGTCATCTTCTTAGCGCTTTAATGGGTCTTTGTGATGTGGTCTCTGGTAGAGGCTTCGAGGAGTGTCTTGTCCTCATTTTGAGACTTTTCTTCTTGGGGAAGGAGGCTGGATGCCCCTGAGCCAGACTGTGCATGCCTTCTGTTCTCTAGAGCCCAAGAGCACCCTCTTCATTCACAGTTTTGTAGGAAATCCGGGGGAAATCAAATCCAGGAGGCACCTGCTGTGGGTCCTGCAAGGTCCTAGAACTCAGGGGATGTTTCCTCTGCTTGCCCAGTGGGGATGTTGGAAGGTGGGGATGGATGGATCTATGGAAAGTGTTGTTGTTTGTACCAGGAAGCTCAGGTACACTCTGGGATCAAACTGTCCCCACGAGGGCATGAAACATCAAGGCTGAACTGTCAGCAGCAAAAAATGAAGAAAGAAATGAAGATAGATTATGTCACCCTCCCTGCCTCCTTTTTCCCCAGCTCCTCTTCCCTGGTCAGCTTCTTTCCTTTAATTTCTGCTTCCAAATTCCGTCTTTTCCCAGGTCCTCGTGTCTGGAGTGGAAGGGTGGAACCAGGCCTTTTCTTTTAGGCACTCAGCTTAATGAATTAATATAAATTATTATCGATAATTCTTTGTTTATTATTATTATTTTTTAGAGACATAGTTTCACTCTGCCACCCAGGCTGGGGTGGAGTGGCATCATAGCTCACTGTGGCCTCACATTGATCCTCCTGCCTCAGCCTCCTGAGTAGCTGGGACTATAGGTGCACGCCGCTGTGTCCGGCTAATTTATTTTTATTTTTATTTTTTGTAGAGATCGGGTCTTGCTTTGTTGCCCAGGCTGGATTGAACTCCTGGCCTCAAACCATCCTCCCACATCAGCCTCCCAAAGTGCTAGGATTACACATGTGAGCCACCACACTTGGCCTTGTTATTAATTATGAATTAATAAGTCCCTAACTGGGCCAGGCTCTGGGGATACAGTGGAGAATAAGAGAGATGTGGTTCCTGCCCTCCTGCGGCATCCAGTCCGATGAAGGGGACAAAGCAGCAGTGAGTACCCAGGCCCACTCCTAGGGCCACACAGAGGCACTCTGGGAGGGAGGGGGCAGGATGGGCCGCTGAGGCTGAGGAAAGAGGAGGAAGGAGTTGGAGGTGGGGGGAAGAGCTGACCGAGACCCCAGGCTCAAGCTGCCCTTGTAGGATGGGGTGGGGGATTGCCGGGAGGCTTCTGTGTGGAATCAAGAGGGTAATCAAGAAGGGAATGTGGCCTCTAAGTGGCTCTGCAGCCTGTGGGAACTGGAAGTCATTCCTGGCACTGTCTGTGGAAAGCCTCGTGCGTTGGTGGCTCTTGGCGCATCTGAGTTACCTGTCTGTCGCTCTGGACAGGTATGTTGGGTGGAGCAGGGCGGGCAGTCAGCGTGCTGCCCCTGTGTCATGGACAGGTCCTTGGGGGTGCAACCTGGCCTATTGGGGTTGGTGGCCCTGCTGTAGTGTTGGGGGAGGAGGTCAGCTGCAGGGCTCCAGCTCAGCTGTCAGGGCTGCGGGGGACCTGTGGGGTGGGATTGCTGCTCAAGAATGAGGCTCTTCAGGGACCAGGGAACAAGAGGGAGTGACCAGCAAAGCCCAGAGAGAGCTAATCGTGCCCCAGAGCTGCAGCGCGCCTGTGCCTATGGAAAGAGGGTCCCCCATGTGGTTTGAGCAGGGCTGTCCGAGACAGGATGTGCAGCCCCCCTGGTAGTGGTGAGCTGTGGGGTCCTGCAGCCTTGCCCCATGGCTGTGAATCACAAGATGCTTGGGTTTAGACACTTTTGGACTTTTCACATCACTTGTTGGATTCCAAACCAGGCACTTCTGGCTGCCTCCCTGCCTTCCCTCTCTCTTGCCCACTCACACGTGTTCTTTTTGCTGCTCTTGTCTCTCACAGACGTTCTTTCTCTTCCTCTCCCTCCCCATGTCCCTTCCCGCCAACCCTCTCCCTGAGGAAGGAAAAAATTCAGTCTCTCACAAACAAAATATCTGCCATTCCATCGGAGGGAGAACTGAGGCAGGAGCCCAGAATATCCTGGAAGGAACGCCAGCGAGAGTTGAAGGCCTCAGTTGTTTAATCTGGAAGGAGGACTTTGATGTCACCCTGCTCCGTTTATCCTGGGAAGCTTCCCGCTGCTTCATGACTTCGACTCTCCGCGTGAAGGATGGCTGAGCTCCTCCAGGGGCTGGAGGCAAGCCTGAGCAGCTCCGAAGGGCAGCCTGGTGATGCTGTGCTCCTGCCAAGCCCAGGTGGGGTGGAGAACCTTCTCTAAACAAGAACTTCCAGAGACATAAGTAATTCTTTGATAGCTTCCTGGGAAGGCAGAAGGGAGCTGTTTAGCCGTGTGGGCACCAGTTGTGGGGCTCTGGGAGGAAAGCCTCAGGTCTCCGCACTGAAGTCATCCCCAGCCTCAGAGCGGTGGCGGCTCGGCCCACCGGGGTGGGTCCTGGATGTGTTTGTTTAGAGGGCTCTGAGGCATGGGTCTGGGCTTTGCTTTCCTTACTTGTTAAGTCACATGGGCTGTGGCGTGTGTGTGTGGCCGACGCCTTTCAGAGAACACCAGGGTACTGAGAGGGCTTCACATTGGTGTGGCCTCAGCCAAAGTCTCCCTGCCTGGGCTTCAGATTCTCCAGCTGAGAAGTAGAATAAAATCACGATAATTTAGCACTGTCTATTGAGTGCATTCATTCATGCATCTGCAGTAGGGTTTTTTTTTTTTTTTTTAATTTAGAGACAGGGACTTACTATGTTGCCCAGGCTGGTCTTAAACTCCTGGCCTCAAATGATCCTCCTGCCTTGGCCTCCCAAAGTGCTGGGATTGCAGGCATGAACCACTGTGCCCAGCCTTATATATATTTTTTAACTTTTATTTTAGGTTCAGGGTACATGTACAGGTTTGTTATATAGGTAAATTGTGTGTCATGGGAGTTTCGTGTGCAGGTTATTTCATCCCCCAGGTAATAAGCACAGTACCCAACAGGTAGCCTTAGATCTTCGGCCTCCTCCCACCCTGGACCCTCCAGTAGGCCCTCATGTCTCTTGCAGCGGCATTGAGTACCTGCTTTAGGCCAGGGACACCTGTGCTTGGTACCTAGAGTGAAGGCCTTGATTTCATAGAACTTACCATCTCGCAGGAAAACAGAAATATTTTCATAAACAAGTTGTGCAATTTACGTTGTGTTATGTGCCTCCAAAAAGTACTGGATGTTTTGAGAACATGTACCAGGGATCAGAACTCATCTGGGGCGTTATTCATTCCACAAGTATTTGACGGCTTTATCTATCCCACGTACTGTGCTTAGGGTGTTGTGGAAATTGTGAGGACTAGGACATAGTTCTTGCCTCTGTGAGAGTGGAACTAAGCTCTCCCCATGGCCTTTCATCGATTTTTCTTCTCTTATTGCATTGGTTAGAATCTCATTGCATTGGTTAGAATCTCGTACTCTGTTTAATAACTACCAAGTGTGATACTTTTTGTTTAAGAAAGCTTCCTTCAAATCCTGGCTTTCTGAGCTTTGTAAAATCAGGAATAATTATTGAATTTTGTCACATGCTGTTGGGATGCAGATGGAATGGATCATTCTTTGCTAATGTGGTGTGTGATTTGTATGCTTGATTTACATTGCTGAATTTCCTAGTGCAACCTTCTTGGCCCTCCAAAATTCTTTGTCATGATAGATTATTCTTTTAAATGTGACCGCATTTGATAGGCTAATATTTTACTTTGTATCTTTGCATGAAGTACTCAGTGCAAGTTAACTGTTAAAGTTATAAAACCATAAGGGAAGCACAGGGCTGTGGAGTTTGGGAAGGGTTTTTTTGAAGGAGGTAGGCATGTGAGTAGGGATTTGAAGAATGGTAAGACTGAGATCAGGGGTTAGAAACTTAAGGACCTACAGGAGCCAGAGAGGTCATATGAATGAATGCCACAGGCTCAGTGGGAGACATCTGAGAGGGGTGGGAACCAGGGTGCCCCCCGGGGGATAAACACCCTGCCTCAAGGGGGCAGTGCCACTCAACCCCAGCCGATCACTGCCATGTGGGAATATGGCCCTGGTGTTGCCACATGGGCTGATCATTAAGAAAATCCAGCTGTCTGAATTTTTATGTGAAACTTTTCCAATTTAAAAAATTATTGTTAACCAATTAAAATTTTTAGAAAACACTTTCTTTGGGTGACTCAGACGACTGGATTTGGCCTGTAGTACCCTGGCTTGTGTTTGCTGATTTAGACCTTTAAGATTCTGATGGTGGTGGTGGTAGAGAAGCAGTATGTTAGCGATAAAAGGACACACGAGTGAGTATCATATGCACCAAACATTGTGCCTAATACTTTCCATGCATTCTCTTGTAGAATCCTCACAACTGCCTTAGGTGTTATTCCGCTATCGCATAGATGAGGAGGCAGGCCCAGCAAATTAGAGTCACTAGCCCAGCCAGGGAGAGCTGGATGCAGGCTGCATCCGAGGCAGAGAGTGCAGGCCAAGCAAAGGCTCATTGCCAGGAAGCTGTGCACAGTGTATTTCAGTCTGGTGGGAGAGCAATGTGGGAGGCACAGGAAGGATAAGTAAAGATGTGGGCTGGGATGGGAGGCCGAGGTTGGTGGATCACCTGAGGTCAGGAGTTTGAGACCAGCCTGGCCAACATGACGAAACCCCGTCTCTACTAAAAATACAAAAAAAAAAAAAAAAAAAAAAAATAGCCGGGCATGGTGGTGGGCACCTATAATCCCAGCTACTTGGGAGGCCGAGGCAGGAGAATTCCTTGAACCCGGGAGATGGAGGTTGCAGTGAGCCAAGATCGTGCCATTGCACTCCAGCCTGGGTGACAAGAGTGAAGCTCTGTCTCAAACAAACAAACAACAAAACAAAGATGTGGGCTAGGAGACTTTATGCTGAAGATCAGCGTGTGCCCATAGAAGGTGCCAGAGGTGTGCTTAGAACTTGCAGAATCAGACTTCCTGGGTCTGAGTCCCAGCTGCGCTTCTCCCCAGCTCGGTGGCCTTGGGCCAAGTGATGGCTCATCTCTGATTCTGTTTTCACATCTGTGGAATGGGTAGAGTAATGGTTCCTACCTCATTGGGTTGTTTTAAGGGTAGAAATGGGTTCATTTTAGCAAGTTAAAGAATAAAGGAGATGTTACCCCTTCTTTCGCAGCTTGCCAGTGTTGTTTGCTAGTGATCACCTGGATGTGTGCTAAGTGTGGTACCAGTGTGCTAAGTGCGGTGAAGGAAAAGGATGGGGAAGGAGAATAAGGGAGGATTCTACTTCGGATTAGGGAGTGATGCATAAGTCATTAAGACCCAAAGAATAAATAGGAAATAGCTAGGTGGGGAAAGGTTTATTAAAAGTATTCCAGGCAGAAGGCACGGGATGTGCAAAAGGCAGGAGGCATGCAGGGTTGGTGCACAGAGAAAGTCTTCAGCCTCCTTCTCGGTGTCTGACTTGGAACCACATTCCAGTCTCTGAGGTGTTAGGGCAGAACTATGTGGTGCAGCAGCAGGGAGTGGGCAGTGCCTGCTGGGCTGGGTGGTACCACTGTATGTTGCATCCCGTCATGAGGCCTTGTCTCCTTGCCGCAAGTCTTCCATGAAGTGTTACTGGTGTCTGTGGACTCTAGCTTTCTGGTCAGGTTGGAAGAGGTAGGGAGGAGAACCTCTCAGTCACAAGAAATAGTGTCACCCTGGAGCGGATTGGCTAGCCTGCTGGGCTGCCCAAGCCTTCTGGCCTTGAGCATAGAGCTGGGGCCCTGGGGAGGGGAGAGGCAGAGCATAAAAGGACCCTGTTAGCAGGATGGGGCTGTCTTCCCTCAGGCCACAGCCTCCCTAATGGGCTCAGGCCGGAGGATGTTTTTCTAACTTCAGAAGGCTGCGTGGGCTGGTGGGCCCCTCACTCAGAGGCCTCGGCTTGCGGTGGCTCCACTGAGTGGGTTTGGGGGTGCTGGTGTGTGGTGCCATGCCCATTCCATGCCTGGTTTCCAGAGGGAGCCTTGTTCCAGGACAGTTTTTGACCCTGACTTTGTTGTTTTACCCTTCTTTCCCCCTTCAAAGGCAAAAAGATGATTGAAGAGAACTACTATAATCCAGGAACAAAGTTGCCTTTTCAGCGGGCACTGGGGACTTTCTCTGCTTGCTCCCTGCCCTGGAAAGTCCAAAGGCACCCACTGCCTCAGCTGGTCCTGGGCACGTGCCTGCTTTCTCAGTGGCTGCAGGCTCAGTGTGCCCGCGAGCTGCCCACTGTGTGCATAGCCCCGTGCTGAGTCTGGGAGCTGCAGCCCGAAGAGGAGGTGGTAACAGCGTAGCCGCTGCTTGCTGCGTGTCTGCTGTGTGCCAGGCTCCGGGCCAAGCACTGTTCATAGTGCTGGATTCTCAGAGCACTGTTATGAGGCCACTGTTATTATTATGCCCATCTTACCCATAGGGAAACTGAAGCTTTAAAGAAGTCAACCATCTTGCCCAAGGTCACTTGACTTGGAAGTGGAATCTTGCTTCAGCAAGATTCAAATTCAGATCACTCAGTGTGATTTTAGAGCCATCTTAAATCAGTTTAGGCAAGTTTTTTTTTTTTTCAACTGTATGTCTCAGCCCCATTCATGGTTCATGACATCAATTTGGTGACCAAAATGAAATAGAGTAAAAATATGAGAAAACATTATATATAGTAAGAGTAAATATTGTTTTGTGTAATTTTTTATTCTAGTTAAAAAAAAAATGTATACACACACTTCACACACACCTGTACCCAAACCCATACATATATATCTATATCTATCTATCTATCTATCTATCTATCTATCTATCTATCTATCTACAGCAGAGGCATATTATAAAATATAATTCTTACTATAGATCATAATCAGAGTATTAGAAAAACGCTGGTGTGGGTCACTGGTGCAGGCCCTGAGCCTGAATGCCTGGTTTTGAGCCCTGGCTTTACTTCTCACTAGTAGTGTGACCTAGGGCAACTTTCCTGACCTCTCTGTGCTTTCCAAGCTGTTTGGTTTGTTGACTTTTGGGCCTGGGTCAGTGCTCCCAGGGATGCTGTGGGTGCTTGCTGCTGGCTCACTCCCTTTGCTTAGGGAATGAAGAGGATGAGCAGTCCCATGGGGTGGCCCCATGGCTTCATCCAACAGCAGCAGCTTCATCCCAGGAGAAAGACAGACATGGCTGAGTCATCAGGGGTTGGACACAATGCTGCGCTGGGAACCCTGAGCCTGGGGGTGCCTCCAGCTTAGCTATGAGGTATCTATTATGACCTCTCCTGCCTTCTGCTTCCTCCTCTCAAAAATGCATTAAAGGAAAGGAGAAGGCTTTGTTTCTACTGCTGTAAAAAAAAAAGTCCAAAAATTAGTGACTTGATCACTTTGTGACTTGCTTAAGAGTATGCACTTTGTACCCAACCTGGGAGGGTCAACTTGTCTGTGGCTCCATGTGGCACAGTTAGTGTGGCTCTAACAGCAAGGGGCTGACTGCAGCAGCTCCAAATGAGTGACATGTCTGGAGCTTCAGTTCTCTTCTAGTTGGCCTCACCTCATGGGTAGCTTGGGCTTCCTCACAGTATGGCAGTCTCAGGGTAATCAGACTTACATGGTGGCTGTCTTTCCCAAGAGTATAGAAGCAAAAACTGCCAGGACTTTTTAAGGTTTAGGCCTGGAATTAGCAACAACACTTTCTCTTCATTAAAGCAAGTCACAGGTCCAGCCCAGATTTAGGGGAAGGAACTACACAGGGGCATAAATACTGGGAAGTGGGATTCACTGGGGGCCATCCACACAGTCTACCAGAGAATAGGTGGTCTCTTGCAGAGAGAGTGGAGTTATAGAAAAGGACTGAGATGTGTCCCTTGGGTTTAGGATCCCGGCAGTCACTGTTGGGTCTGGCAGGAACTGTCTTGGTGAAGTGACAGCAGAGGTGAGACTTGGATGGCTTACGAAGGGACTAAGAAATATGTGCAGGGGAGCAGAAGCACATACTTACAAGAACATTCATGGCTGCATTTGGAAGAATGAAAAGTTTTTGACAACTCAAACATCCATCACTAGGGTACAAGGTAACAGTGGTGTGGACTTCTCATTGAGCTCTCTGCAACTGGTCAAAGCCCAGCGAGTAAGGGCCTCTCTTGCTGACAGGAAAGAGACCCTGAAACGCTGCTGAATGAGCAAAGCAAGTGCAAAACATTCATAGGCCATGGTCCTGTTTCTTACAGTGTGAAAAAGTCTATTCAGGCCTGTGTCACTATGTATCTGCAGGTGCATAGAGAAAGATCTGGAAGAGTACACTATCAAGGACTATTTCCCTGAGGAGTGGAGAATTTTGCTTTTCATTTTGTACATTTTTAGGTTGTTTGATTTAAAAAAATGAGCATGTGCTACTTTTTGTATTTTTCAAAAAGGTGATGTATTTTAAAAGTGAATGACAGATGAGGAAACAGCATGTGTAGGCAACTGTATGGAGAAGCTTTATCAGGAGTGGAGAGAGAAGACAACAGCCAGAGGGTGTGGGGCTGGGGAGGACTTGGTGTGGCTGAGGACCACCTACATCTGAATCTCTTGGGTGCTGTTCAAAATGTAGAGTCCTTGGGGTTTCCTGAGCCTGAGTCAGAACCTTTCTGTACTGGGCAACAGCTGGGCCGACTGGACCCTGAAGGAAAGGTGACAGGAGGGTGCAGGAGTTGGTGAGGGATGAGGAGGAGGGCAGTCCCCATTTGTAGTGTAGCAGGACCTAATGAGCGACCCTACAGAGAAGCCAGTGCAGGCCCTCACTCATGACAAGCTCTCGCTCCATGGTTTTCTCTCCTCTTCCCACATCCCCATACTGTGGCTGCTTAAACTTGCAAGTGAATTTAGAGCTTCCCTGGCAGTCACTGACACCTGCCTCTCTTGAAAGAGCTGCTAGGTCTCCCACTGTAGAATGGGAAGAAGAAGGGGCTGTGGAAGCGACCTCTATACTGTGCTGACCAGTAGAACTTTCTGATGATGGAAATGTTCTGTGTCTGCATTGTCCGCTCTGGGAACATGTGGCTTAGAATGTGACCACTGGGACTCAGAGACTGCCTTTTAAGATATATTTTATTTGAATGAATTTAAATGTGAACTTAAATAGCCCCATGAGGCTAGTGGCTACCGCATTGGACAGCACAGCCCTGGATGCATGGAGAAGATCCTGCGTGTCAGGCTAAACTCCATCCTCAGTGGGCACAGCCCTGGACCCATGGAAAAGACCCTGTGTGTCAGGCTAAACTCCATCCTCAGTGGGCAGGGATGCGTCAAAGGAGTGCAAAGGAGTGATTCACAGCAGGTGGTCGTGAAAAGAAAGCTCTCCCCCACAGGAAGCACTGGTTAACCCCCTTTGGGGCCTGTCCAGAGCCCGTTCCTTGTAACATAGCTTTGTTCAGGCTTGGTTAGCCCTGGCTGGCCGCAGCCATGGCCATGGTGGGGAATGATCATGGTCTTCCTTCTAGATGGTTGGATCAGAGCACCTTCTTGTGTTGTCACAAATCGGGGCCTTTCTAGCCTTCTTAACCTTGGAGGTTCTGCTCAGAAGCTGCTACTGGGGTCTCGTCCTCTTGGCTCTGGGTCTGGGGCATTGGAAGGTAAACTCCCTGCTGAGTTGGAGGCAGCAGCATTGAGTGGGTGGCTGTTTTCCGGCCAGGATTTACCCAGGGCTTTATGGCTTGCAAAGCCTTCCTCACAGGGCTTTGTCAGGCATTTAATATTCACAGAAATGTGGCCAGGATCAAAATTATTATTATGGGGAAACTGAGGCCAGACTGTAAAGTCCACAGATCAGGTTCTTTGTGGCTCACTCTTGTATCCCTGGGCTTTTTGCACTGATTGGCACATGGCAGATCCTCAAGAACATTTTCCAGGTGGATGAGGTTCAGAGGGGCCATGCAGCTTGGCCAGAGGGCACACAGCTGCAGAGGGGCAGGGATTCTGTTCTGTTCTGTCCAAGTCCCCACCTCTTTTATGGAGCCAGGCTGTTCTGTGCCTTTGAAGAGAGCCTCTGCCCTTCAGAAAGAGTCCTCACCTTTTTCCTTTCCGTAAATTAAGTCGTACGCATGGTTAAAAAAAAAAAAGAAAAGAAAATCCAAAATAGTACTGAAGGTATGCAGTATACAGGAAGCCTCCTGCCACCTCTACCTCCCAGCTTCCCCCTTTGGAGGCATCTGCTGTAGTGGGCTCCTCAAGATACTTCTAGCCATGCTCTGTTTGTGCATGCTTATCCCTGCACGGACAGCAGAAGCTGTCTTGGCCAACAAGACCAGGAAGCACTGGTATTTGTAGGTTAACTGAAAAATTCATTTAAGGTGGAGAACCATAAAAAAGTGATATAGAGGCTGGGTGCGGTGGCTCATGCCTGTAATCCCAGCACTTTGGGAGGCCAAGGTGGGCGGATCACAAGGTCAGGAGATCGAGACCATCCTGGCTAACACGGTGAAACCTCATCTCTACTAAAAATACAAAAGATTACCCAGGTATGGTGGTGAGCACCTGTAGTCCCAGCTACTCAGGAGGCTGAGGCAGGAGAATGGTGTGAACCCGGGAGGCAGAGCTTGCAGTGAGCTGAGATTGCACCACTGCACTCCAGTCTGGGCAACAGAGTGAGACTCCATCTCAAAAAAAAAAAAAAAAGGTGATATAGAAGCCAGGTGCAGTGGCTCATGCTTGTAATCACAGCACTTTGGGAGGCCAGAGTGGGAGGATTGCTTGAGCCCAGGAGTTTGAGACCAGCCTGGGCAATGTAGCGGGACCCCATCTCTTAAAACAACAACAGTAACAACAAAAAACTAGCCAGGTTTGTGATGTGTGCCTGTAGTCCCAGCTACTTAGGAGGCTGAGGCAGGAGGATGGTTTGGGCCCAGGAGTTCGAGGCTGCAGTGAGCCATGTTTGCACCACTGCACTTAGCCTGAGCGACAGAGCGAGACCATGTCTCTCCACAACAACTACAATGAAAAGTGATACAGACCTTAAATATTTTCTTTTAACTTAAGATTCATGTATACATCTGTCTCCGCACCTTGCTTTCTTAATACATAACTTTTTAAACTTACCTTGGAAATCATTTCATATCAGAATGTATAGTCTTATTGTTTTTCATGGCTATCAAGCCTTCTGTTATAAGGACAGAACATCATTACATTGATTTCTTACTGCTGGGCATTTAGATCATTCGTGGGCTTCTGCCTGTGGTCGGCTTTAGAGCAACAGTGTGCATTTTTGCTTCTACCCCTTCCCCTGTGCCCCCGACGCACACTGCACATCGTGACACGATCACCAGGTGTGGCTCTGCTATTTTTCTGGCAAAGCTGGAGTTTTTCCCTCTGGCTGGTGTCTACAAAATCGAGGAGGAAAGCAGCTTCAGGGGGAACTTGTAGTTAAGTAGGTGCGACCTTTCTCTGTGGATCCGTTGGGACCTTTTGGATTTCAAGCCCATGTCAACTGTTTCATACAGTCAAGTTCTTGGCTTGTGTAACCAGGGAGTGGACTTCAGTTACAGCTGGATCCTCCAGCCCAAACTGTATCCCAGGACAGCAATCTGTGTCTTCATCTCTGCTTTCTTTTAGATTGGCTTCATCCTTAGGCACACCCTTCCCAGGTAATGGCAACTTGGCTCCCAGCAGTCCAGACTTCCAGCTTCAGTTGTTAGAGAAGAAAGTTCCAGCAAAAGCCCAGGCGGAGCTCCCATTGTTTTGACTTGGGTCACATCCCAGAACCCATCCCTGTGCCTCTGACAGTCCTGGGTCACATGCCTGTCCTGGAGTGGAGGCTCGGATCACCCCCTTCCCCACATCCCTTGAACCTCCCTAATGAGAAACTGACTTGAGAGGAGAAGGCTGTAGAAAGCACACTGTGTGGGTGGAGCCAACAGCTGTGGACGGCCTGGCCCTGGAATCAGAATCACTGAACAAGGCTCTGGTCAGCAGCTGGCAAGGCTGGGTAAGGACAGGGCAGCTAGGTAGCTGACCGTTGATCCACCCATTGCCATTGGATCTTGGAAGAGCCTAGGTGGTTTGCCACCTCCCCCATGCAGCCCACCTGGGTTACAGCCTTCCTTTCAAGCTTCTGACCTCTCTATGATGATCATAGGTTGATGATTTTTAACCCTCAAGGAGTGAGTAACAAGACCCTTTTGGGAATCCACCAAATCTCTTGTGTCTCTCTCCTTAGGTAAATGCTCTTACATCCGTCAGTCCAATTTCAGGGCACCCATGGCCCCAGGTTAGGAACTCCTGTTTTAGTTTTTATGGCCCCCCCCTCCTTTTTTTTTTTTAAAGACTTAATTGCATTACTTCACTCCTTTTTCCCTATGTGATCTCCCAATTTGAGGGGTGCATAGAGCTTAGGACCAGGCTTCAGACTTGGGTTTATACTGAACTGTGTTGATGCTGGGCCTTAGTTTTCTTACCTATAAAAAGAGGAACAGAATGCCCACCGTTTGGAGTTGTTTCAAAGATTAAATGATGAAGTAATGCATATGGCCATTGAAGTGTTAGCATGCAGTGAGCACCCAGCAGACGTACTCAGTAGCCCTTTAAGGCCTCTGGATCTGCTGCTGTGTTCTGGAAGATTCCCAGTAAACCCATCTCCATTTCTTTGGGGCCGAAAATAGCACCTGGAAGGGGCATGATTGCCGTTTGTCGGAAGAAGATGTTGAGAGGGGACATCACATTTGATTGCTCAGGAGTATCCCTGAGATGATTGCTCCCCATTTATAGATGGGAAAACCCAGCCCTAGGGAGGTTTCAGGGGCTTCTCTAGGTGTCTTGGAGTTAGTTTGGTTTAGCTGTGAGTGCCTTTTACACTCTGATCTCGGGACATCCCTCACTTATTTTATAAGCTGTACCTCCTCCTTGGCCAAGGACAGGCCACAGGTGACAGCTTCCTTGTGTGTTATGGCCCTTTGGCAGAGTCCCCGATCTCAACTGAGTCTTTTCCGGCCCCAGATCCCAGCCATGGCTCCGCTACCTGCCTGGCTGGACACCAGGTCTGGGGTGGTGGGTATTGTTCTGGTAGAAATGTGAAGTGGTGCTTTGCTTTGAGTATATTAAGACACAAACTCCCTGTGGTTAACAGCAAATTAATCACAGTGTTAAGGAGGGCCTGTCTCGGGTAGACATGACTTCATGAGCTTGTCACAAAGCTGGCCTCTGCCATATTTCACTCCCCAAGATTTTTGACTTTCAGAAAAGGAACCGCAGATAGAGTTACCAAGTTTTACAGAAATATTTTTACTGGGCAGAAGATTGCTTTATGGCAAGAGCCAGTTATTTCAGGAGACAAGCAAAGAGCCCTTTATTCTCACATTCTGTGGGAGGAAAATATGATGCCAGAAAGCCCGCTTCTTGGATGGGCCCCTTGAGAGGGTGGGCTGCATTTTTGGAGTTGGGAGTGGGTGACATGAGTTGGCTTGCGGAGGCCTGGGGGCCCCCTGAGTGCCCACCTACCTTTTCTTAACCATCTCTGGGGATTTAGGGCTTATTTTGCAAGCACATGGAAGCCTAAGGGTATGGAACAGGGAAGAGAGGTGGTTAGCACTGGGCTTGAAACCAGGACCGAATATCAGAGAGGGGAAGAAACTGAGAGTGGTAGGCCAGCCTATGGGGGGCCCCAGCTGGAGACACAGGAAGTCCAGGTTAGAGCTGGTGTTGCCATTTCCCGGCCATATGATTCTGTCATTTCTTGTTGTAAACTGGTGATAACAGCAGGACCTGCCTCATGGGCTTTCAGGAGGATTAAGTGAGAGCATCTGTGTCAAGCGCTTCCTCATTTATTCAGTCCATAATGTCTATGGTGATCGTTGGCAGCGAGAGAGAGGGGTCTTCCTTCATCCACATTCCTGAATCTACTCATCCCACAGCTTCCTTTGCTTGTGCCTTTGAGTGCAGTGGGCCGGCGCACTGGGAGCTTTGAAATCTGGGCCTCCTTAGCAGGTTGGAGATTTATGGGCCTCATTCTTTGAGCTCCAGTCAGCACCTCTGTACATGGAAGGGACTGTTCTCTCTTGGAAATTAGGGAGAAATAGATTGGCTTGAAATTCTGCCCCCCTGGAGGATGGGTCTGACCTTTGTGTATTAGGACTGGGTGCTTCTCTCCCCCAACGTGGAAGAAGGATGCATGCTAGAAGTTTTGTCTGTGTCTGGAGCAGCCGTGTGCCTGATAAAGAGATGGCCCCCTTGCTCCCGTCTTGCTTCTGACCATAATCCCTTTAAGTTGGGCAGTTGGCGAAGGTTGATTTATCTCCTTCTCTTCCCCACCTTCCCTTCATTATTTAGAATGTGAGGGAGAGTTTATCTGGTTCTCTGGGAGATGTATCGTCTCAGCTTTGGAACAGCATCCAGGTTTACAGAATGGAGTCTGGTGCCCAGCGCCTTCTGATAAATATTTTGGGAAGTCAGATTCCGCTGACATTACGGTGTATGGGTTGGGCAGTGGATGCTTTCCCATGACTGGGTGATAGAACTTGGACTGTCCTCATACCATGCCCTGTGCACCAGCTTCATGCTACAGCGTTTTAGCGCCCAGAATTCTGGCCTCTTTTCTTGCTTCCAAGGTTCTGCTTGTGCAGTTTCGCCCATCAGAAATGAACTTATTGCTTCTGTGTTCCCTGCAAATACATACACGCCTGCTTTATCCTTGGCTCTCTGCTTCCTTCTTCCCTTTCATGCTGCCTCCAAGTTCACTCACACCCTCCCTGAAGCTGCCCTCCTTGTTCTTAAAAGCTTCCACATGGCTTTGCTAACATCTCCTTTGTTCTGCCCTGGGTTGGCCAAGTCAAATAGGTAAACCCTGGGCAAGATCCATGGTCTGTCAAGCCTCAATTTCCTTACCAATAAAATGGGATGATGGTAATAATAGAACCCATATTCCAGGATGAGGATGAAGATTAAGAGAATGGGTGAGAAGCCCCAGAGCCTGGTGTGCAGTAGGGTTGGTAATTATTTCACTCCTTTCCTCTCACTTAGATTGTAGGCTGCTTGAGGGCAGAGGCCAGTTCTTACTCCTTGTTGTTATCTTGTGAGCTTTTTAGCATGGTGTCTTGTCTGTAGACAATAAGGTCCAAGAACTTATTAAGTGGAACCCTCTGGTTAGGAGTGATGGGGTTCCTTGGATGGAGGAAGTCCTACATAGATGGATTTTCAGGAGTTTTGGGGAAGATGTGGAACATTGCTTTAGCAGAGTGGTTGGAGCTGGGCGGGCACTGCCTACCATGGCAGCCTCTGTCGTGATGCAGCCACTGAGTGTTTGAAATAGGGCGGGTCTGGATTGGGAGTGCTCAGGGGATTTCAAAATCTTAACGTAGAAAAGGAAAAGGTTGTCAACTTTTTTTATTAATAATTAAAAAAAATCACATATAACGATAGTATTTTGAAATGTCGGTATTTTGGATATACTGGCTTAAATAACATTGTTAAAATTAATGTCACCTGTTTCTTTGTTTTTTAATGTGGCTATTAGAACTTTAAAATTACATGTGTGGCTTGTATTCTGTTCCTGTCACACAGCACTGGCCTTGACTCCATGGGGATGATGTTGACCCCATGGAGGCAGAAATTGGTTCTTGGGGGGCAAAGGAGTCTTAGTCTTTTTAAGTATAAAACACAGATATACATCCAGTATATAAACAGATTCACAAAATACCTGTGGTATTAAAATGTTATGGTCTACACAGGCTCTGTATGAAGAGGGAAGATAATGGGAACTGAGATACACTGTACTGGCCCCAGAGATAGCCAGGCCCGATTCAGATGCTGGCCCTGCCACTTACTAGCTGTGTGACCTTTGGGCGAGTGCCTTAACCTCTCTGTGCCTCTGTTTCTTCATCTGTAAAATGGGAGTGAGAATGGTGCTTAGCCCATGAAGCTGTTGTGTACATCAGATGAGAATGCCTGTGAAACACTTAGCTCCGTAGCTAGCCACAGAAAGCAGGTGATATGTAGGACGGTTATTATTCACGCGCTGTGTGACTAGCTCGGCCAGCCTTTGGAGGCAGAACGGGGTAGGACTTCCACTCCCAGGATCTGTGGAGTGACCGTGTCTATTAGCCTTGGTTTTTCCATCTGGGAAATGCGTTGCCGGGAGTGCTGTAACGTCTGTGCAGCACCTTATGCTGAGGGTGGAATGTGGCTGGCAGGTATTGGAGTGATGCAGCCCCCCGCCGCAGCCATAGCAGCCCTGCGCCAGGCACAGGGAGGCTTCCGCACTGAGGGCTGGCTGGTGGTAGCCTTCACTAGGCTCATGGCAGACCCTCCTGGGTGTGCAACTATCCTGCTGTCAGGGCCAGGCTATGCTGGACATCTCCTCCCTGGGGCTGCCTTTGAAGGGAGAGCTGAGGGGAAAGTGGAGGGGAAGGAGGGGCTGCCTATGGCCTGCTCAACACAGACAGTTGGATTAAAGGTCCCTTTCAAGGCCTTGGAAATTGTCAGTGACATGGGCTCTGGCCTAGGGGGCTGCAGGTGGCAGCCCTCCTATAACAAACCCAAATTCTGTCTTTGGAGATCACCGTTTGAGAGACACAGAGGCCAGGGCCCTGCCTCCTGTGGGGAGATGTGATCCGGAGAGGGGCAGGTCAGCAATGCAGCCAGGATGAGGACGAGCAGCTGGCCACACAGCCTGGTGGAACCAGGGTTTGTGCACATGGAGGCTTTGGGGGTTGGTAGGGACCTTGGGAGTTTCAAGTGCTCCGAAGACCTGAGTGCCCTCCACTCACTGCCGCTCACACACCCAAACAGCCTGTCAGAAGCAGCCTTCCCCACCAACTCTTGAGACCCATCTGCGGTCCCAGCCTCCCAGTCCCCGTGAAGGGCTCTCCATTCATCTGTTGCTCAGAGAGGCATCCTGGGGGGTCATTCCTAACTCCTCCCCTTCCTTCCCTGCAGAGCTGCCAGATGGACACCTTTCATCCATGTATGACTCTGTGAATCTCAGATTTGCCCACTGCTCACCACGGTCCCCATCCTCTTCTAAGCCATCATCCTGTTGCTCCTGGAGGACTCCAGCAGCCTCTGAATTTCTTCTCCCTGCTTCAGCCAGGCTGACTTTGCAGAACCCAATGAGATCCACTCCCTCTCCTACTTGAATCTCTACTGCGGCTTCCCACAGTCCTTAGAGGAACATCTAAATTCCTTCCCGTGGTCCATAAGGCTGAGCACAACCTGCCCCTTTCCTGCTTCTCATCCCCGGCTGCCCTTCCCCTCACTCCGTCCCAGCTGCCCTGCTCCCTTCTGGAACACACCCATCACATGCCCACCTCGGGGCCTTTGCAAGCTCTGTTCCTGCAGCTGGAGATGCTTCCCAGTACTCTCCCTTGTTTCTCCCCAGCTCACCCTCCAGGATGGAGCTCTCACATGTGCCTTGGAGCAGCTTTCACTGTGGTTCCTTCTCCTAACATCCTGTTCCTTCTGCATCATTGGAATGCTCACCACCGTTGGTCATTTGTGACTTATTCATGTGGCAGTTGAGTTACTGCTCACCTCCCACAGGAACAGCAAGGAATTGTGGATATTGTTATTAACCTGTGGTGGCATGGGGCAGGGTATTGTCACCCCTCTGGTGGCAGGGGGCAGGATATTGTCATTAACTCCTGGGGCTCCACGGCCTTGCACAGGGCCTGACACATATAGGCATCTGTTAATCCTTGGAGAATGAAATTGCTTTGCTGTGTGCTTTGGACAAGTTCTTTCAATCTCTGAGCTTCAGCTATCCTGTCTGTAAACTAGAGGGTGGGGGTAGTTGCTTCCATCTTGGATTTTTTTGGGGAATGAACCCCGTGTGTTACGTGGGCCTGGCTCAATGGCTGGGGGTAGTGGAGTTGTCTGCTCCGCCCTGTGTTTTGTGCTCTAACTGAGGGGAGGTGGCAGATTGGTGGGGAGGGGTTCAGGGGATCTGCTGTGGGACTCTGGGAATCAGAGAAATCCTCTCTGCACCAGTTCGCCCATCTCTAAAAATGAGTGCTCACCACCCCTATGGTTCGTCTTCTTACCCAGCTTAGGTGCAGCACGGTGTCTGAGCTTGAGCTTGTCCCTGAGTCCGACAGAGACAGATCCAAAGCCAGTTTCTTTCAAGCCCAGGAGATGTGGAGGTTAGAAAGAGTGCTGACCAAAGTCAGTCTCTGGAGCCCACAGAATCATGAGGTCGGAAGGGGTGCTGACCTGCCCCGTGCAGAAGAGGGTGTGAGAGTGGGCTCTGGAATCAGATGAGTTTGAGTTCTGGGCCTGCTGCCTAGCAGTTGTGCAAACATAGGCAACTTTCCTAATGTTTCTGAGACCTCAGTTTCCCCATCTGTAAAGTGAAACTAGTAGTTGAACCTTCCTCCTGGAGTTGGTGTGTGAATCGGTGAAACTGTGTGGCTTGGAGGTGCTCAGTAAGGCTGCTCTTATGACTAATTATCATTCCCTCCAAGAAGAAAGTCCTTTCTGGAAGTCTTTTCCCCGCCATGGGAAGGTCTTTGTTATTTCTTTCTTTGCTGGAACCTGCACCTCTACCTTCAGCACCACCCAATCTCAATCCCTGTGGTGCCCGCCTGCACAGGTGGCTCAATGACTCCAGCTGGAGGGTTGCTATGGAGACCTCCTGATGCTGAAGTTGCCCTGTGGGCAGGTGGACATTCCCTGTTCCTCCTCCCCCCATCAGGTTAAAGCGAGGCGCTTTGGAGCTTCTGG
Organism: Pongo pygmaeus; assembly: GCF_028885625.2. Lineage (NCBI taxonomy): Eukaryota > Metazoa > Chordata > Mammalia > Primates > Hominidae > Pongo > Pongo pygmaeus. Next base: position 47,652,033 of record NC_072391.2, read on the forward strand.
GCTCTTCTTCATCCCCTTGACCTGCCCTGCAGTGTGAAGCCGGGTGCTGCGGGGGAAAGAGCCAGCAAGTGCTTTCTGGGGTCAGATCAGAGTTCTGCTGGTCTCTGCCCCTCAGGACCTCCCCTTCTGGGTTCTGCATCTTGGCTCAGAGCTGGGAGAGGGTTCCACCCTGACAGCCCTTTAGAATCTGAGACCCTTTGCAGATGTACTGCTTCCTGAGGGCTAGGAGGAGGGTCGCACCCTCTCTGAGCTTAGCCACTTGGATCTTCTGAATGTATCTGGCAGCTGCTCCTAAAACTGTCTCTGTGTATTAGAATAGCTTGGGGAAAATTGAATAACCTGGGTTCAGCTCCTGGTGATTCTGATTCAGTTAGGTGTTTGAGAACTCTCACGGAAACAGGTTGGGCTGGCCTCAGCCACAGGGGCTGAGAGGGGAGCGGGGGCGGGGGTGAGGGTACTGAGCTGGCACAAACAACAGCTGTTGACTATATATGTCTGGGGTGCAGCCCAGCAGTCTCTTTTTAACGCACACGTATATGACATATATGTATGTATATATAATGCATGTGTGTCTATATATACATAGAAATTTTAAAATTTTATGTCTTTTCAGTACTTTTTGAAATAGACAGTCTCACTCCCATTTTACAGATGGTAAAACTGAGGCTCCAAGTGGCAGAATGCCTTCTTCCTAGTCACATGGGTATTGGGTGATAGAACTTGATGCTGGATCCAAATGCAGGACTGCCTATGTTCATTCTACCTCACCACTACCTCTTTTGGGACTCAGTTTTCTCTCCTGTCAAATGGGTATACCTCCCTTGTCTTGCCCAACCTCCTAGGTACACAGGCCTTGGACAGTGGGGGCTAGGGATTGGAAATGTGGGTGTGAGTCAGAACTGGGGGCTGAGGTGTCCTGGGAGGGCCTGTTTAGTTTGGTTGACATTTCAAAGGATGCTGGGCCTCACTGGTGTCCTGGCTGAGTCGACACAGCCGTCTTCCCCCAGGGACTAAATTTAGGATTCCTTGGGACTTGGCTGGGCCTCATCTTGTTTTTGGAAACTCTCCATTTTGCTCCTCCTGCTGCTGGTGGCCGAGGCCCAGGCGCGGCCGAGTGGCAGTGCAGCGTGGTCTCGCCTTGGATTGATCTTGTTGGAGTTCATTAGCAGCTGGCCTCGCAGGCCTGGCCTCCAGCAGGCAGGAGGAGCTGTGCCTGGGGTGTGCCAGGAGCCAGGGGGTCCCCTCCCCACATCCTTGCCTCGTTGTCGTCCCGGGCAGAGGCCCTCTGAGGGAGGCGCTTGGGTTTTCTTTGGCACTTGGTGAGCAAATGGCTCCCTCTCCCTTTTCTTCTGAGCCCTGTAAAAATAAAAAGTTAAAAGACCCTAAAGTTTGAACAGTAAAACCAAATACATGAAACCAAGCTGTTTCCATGTGGGGGCCATGGTCTGTGAACACCCAAGTTTGAAACTTCCTCTCCTTGGAATTTATGGAAGCCTTGGAAACTTTTTCCTTTTCCCTTTAAACATCAGAATTGGCTCAGGGCATTCTTTAAAAGCATAACCCTGGTGCTTCTCACAGCTTGATTTAATACAGCTTGAATACAATAGTAACTTCTGAACCCAGCTGTCTTCTGAGAGAGCTGGAAAGTTGTTTCATGACACCAGTAAGTAGGTGTGTTTTTTTTTTTCCTTTAGCCAAGAAGTATATTCTAAGATTCATTAGATTCTCTACTGCCCTCCCCCTAGTAACCCAGATTTTCGCTGCAAGGAAAGGAAACTTGCTCAGATCAAGTTCTTTAACTAGGGGCTGAGAGATAGGGAGGCCAGTCTTCTGGGTTAATGTTGGCGCTAAAAGATTCACCAGTGCCCAGAGGCTGGCTGGTTTTATAGGCGGGTGGTTCACAAGTGTTTGCTTCATAGGCCAGAGCCGGCTTAGGGCCTGGCTTTCAGAACATCAGCACCAGGGTAATTGTATTTTGGGGGAGAAAGAACAAATGGGGTTGTCTGTGTTCCTGGGAGAAGGGATTTGAAAAGCCCCTTTGACAGGTGATCTTGTGGTAATATCCCCCCGAGAAATAACATGGGCCTCCCTTTCCAGGGCTCCTTCCCAGGGCCATGGGGACGGACTTGCTGTTGAACTCAGGAGCTCGAACACTGAGAAGTGGGTTATGTGCTTTTTCATTTTCCGTCTGGACTTAGCAGAGGGCTTGGTGGAGGCTCTGGCCAGTGACCTGTACACATGCTTTTTGGCTTTTGCAGCATAAAAATATTTAATTAATTGCCAAACTTTAAAAATGGAGACATATCACATAAAAATCCAGATAGGAGAAAATGGAAGATGGGAAAACACCAGGCCTAAATTCTGGCATGGCCACCATTTGTTGCATCCTTTGGAGCAGGGGTTCTCCACGGTAGCACAGGACATTTGGCGATATCTGGGTACATCCCTCATTGTCATGGCTGGGTTGGGGGTGCTGCTGGCCTCTAGTGGGTGGAGGTCAGGGATACTGCCAACCATCCTGCAGTGCACAGGACACAGGATGTCTGGGTATATCCCTCATTGTCATGGCTGGGTGGGGGGGTGCTGCTGGCCTCTAGTGGGTGGAGGTCAGGGATACTGCCAACCACCCTGCAGTGCACAGGACGCCCCCTGCAACAAAGAATGACCTTGGCCCCAAATGTAAACAGTGCCAAGGTGGAGAAGCCCTGCCGTAGGGGAGCATCTGGGCTGCAGAGCCCACCAAGCCTCCTACCTGGGCTCAAGAATATTCTAGAAGATTCTGAGTTCCCAGAATTGATTGCTAGCTTCTTGGCTTATTCCTGCCTTTTGTTGGGACTATATGCTAATTTGCCCTTACTCTCCTGAGGGTCCCACCCAGGCCATGAACAGGCCCTGGACAGATGGAGGCTTAGTGGCGGGCAGATGTGGGTATTGCCTTCGCAAGCCTCAGAGCAGAGCTGGGAGGAGCAGCTATACTCACCCCCATATCCAATTACATGAAGACATTCAGTCACTCCCTCTCCTCTCCTCCTCCAGATGACAAAGAAGATGCAACCCCTAGTTATGGTAATTCCTGGTTTAAATATTGATAATGAATGACTCATAAGATTATCCATCCATAGCCAGATTGCTATGATCAAATGGTGATTGTTCAGAAGTGGAAGCAGTGCCTTTTGTTATGTTTCTGATTATCCTTGGTGGAGAGAGCTGGGTTAGAGGACAGGATTTGGGGTGTAAGCCTCCTGAGTATCCTGAAAATGCACCAGAATTTGGCCTGAGAGCTGCTGCCGGAAACTTGGGGAGATTGTGGGTATGCCTGTGGCTTTTACGGTGGTGATGATTTCATGGGTGTACCCTTATCCCCAAATTCATTGAGTTGTATATATTAAATAAGTATAGCTTTTTACAAGTCAATCATATCTCAATAAAGTGCTTTTTTTTTTTTTTTTTTTTTAAGAATGACTTAGAAAAACTCATTTTGGGAAAAAAAGAAAGTTATTTACCAAGTGTACTCTGTCTACCCACTCAGTGACCCACTGGGAAAGTAGTCCTACCATCTCCATCAACAGGTGAGGGCATGAAGTCAAGCAGCATGTGACTCCCTGCAGTCAGTGATGAAAGGCCCCTGCTGGGCCCTGTGAGACTGCACTGATGGATGGCCTGAGTCCCTGCCTTCAGGAGGTGCCCATTGTGTTGGGGAGGCCACCATACCTGGCTGGCCCTATACAAGGCAGAAAGTGATTTGTAGGAAATGATACAAATATTTTACACCATTCAGAGCAGGTTGGGTTGGTGGAAGGAATAGGGTCTTAAGTTAAAACCAAGCTCTGCCTCTACCAGTTTCATGACCTTGGCCAAGTCACTACACCTCCTGACCTTGTGGCCCTCACTTGTTGATGGAGATAGTAGGAATACCTTCCCAGCGGAGGGTTGTTGGGTGGGCGGGTAGAGTATATTTGGTAAATAACCTTCTTTTTTCCCTAAATGAGTTCTCATAAGTCGTTCTTTATTTTAAAAAATCACTTTATTGATATATGATTGACTTGTACAAAGCTATGCTTAATTAATATATATAACTTGTTGGGTTTGGGAATAAGTGTACACTAATGAAACCATCACTACCATCAAGGCCATAGACATGTCTATAATCTGCCCAAGTTTCCTCCTGCCCTCTTTATTATTATTATTTGTGTGAAAGAGATAGAGAAAGAACACTTAAGATCTGCCCTCTTAGAAAATTTTAAATATATAATGGAGTACTGTTAGCTATAGGCACAATGCTGTGCAGTAGATCTCCAGAACCTATTTATCTTGCATAACTGAAACTTTATACCCCTTGGCCATCACCCCTTTCCATTTCCTCCTTTCCCTAGCCTCTGGCAACCGCCGTTCCACTCCGCTTCTTTGAGTTTGCCCGTTTTAGATTCCACATATAAATGAGATCACGCAGTATTTGTCTTTGTAAGCCATTCTTAATCAAGGTAGGCATAGCTAAGCACCCAGGGGTCTTAAAGTTGACCTTTACGTAGAGGCATTCAGGTGGGAGGCATTGTATGTAGGAGGTGGTGACTGACCTGATTTAGCAGATAGATTTTTTCCTGTATTGCTTTTGCCTTGAGCTTCTTACCCCAGTGAGGACTTATTTTCTTGACCCATGTATTCTTCTTTCTTTCTGCTTGTGTTCTTGACCCATGTATTCTTCTTTCTTTCCACTTGTGTTTTAGGTGGGGCAACTCTGGTTGTTGTAGTAAAGACACCTTGACATTGAAGTTTAGAGTTTTATTTATCACTCATGGACCAGTCCAAAACAGGTATCTTGGTTGGAAAATGAGTGACTTAGTGGTCCAGGCTCCTTCTATGTTGTGGCTTGTTCATCTGTGAGAGCCTCTGAGTTCTCAGCTTCTACCTGGTGAAAGGGAAATAAGAGAGTAGAAAAACTCTTCCCACTGCTTAAGATCCCTGACTGTGAATCATTCTGTACCACTTCTGCTCATGTTCCATTGGTAAGAACTAATCACATGGCCCCACCCTGATGAAAGAGGTGCTGGGAAATGTAGTCCCATCTGGGCAGCTACCTTCTGCTGACAACTCTACACTGTGGAAGAGGAAGTAGGAATATTTGGGGGCAGGTAGCCATCTCTGCCATAGTACCAGCTTGAGTCGTTGTTCCCTTTGCAGGTGCCCTTGGTACCTGAGCCTCCTTTTCTGCTGGCTTCTGCTTCTTCAGCTGGCCATGTCCAGCTCCATGTTCCAGAAGATTCTGCCTCTTTTACTGTGTGGAGTGATGTTCCCCTGGGGATCTACTAGTGCTCTGCTGAGAGACTCACACCCAGGTTCTGATCAGATACCCACACTGTGTACATTTCTCATATTGCAGTGTCTGTCAGTCAGCTTCTGAGAAATGTGTGAGAGCAGCATTCCATCTCCTATGATTCTGCAGGTGATCAGGAGGCCTTCTGCAGCCTGTAGTTCTCCTGGGCAGCTTAGTAGCTGGCTGGCCTGGATGCAAGACCACTGGCTGGCTATGTCTCGGTCACTGCCTTATCTCATCAGGGACTGCTTTTGTCTCTGGGAATGCAAATGTCACTATGATCACCTGGAGAAGTCACTTGACATCCATGAGCCTCATCTTTAAAAAGAAAGAAAGAAATATTTAAATAAAGCCTCAGCCACATATCACATGGGCTGTTATGAGGGTCTAATAAGGCCATCATTGTGCATGTGTTCCTGCTACACATGCACTCTCTCAGTCCCACGGGTTGCCCACTATACACGCACTCTAACCTGCTACACATGCACTGTCTCAGTCCCACAGGCTACCCGCTACCACTCTAACCCACCACACATGCACTGTCTCAGTCCTGCGGGCTACCCGCTATACATGCACTCTAACCCGCCACACATGCACTCTCTCAGTCACGCGGGCTACCCGCTACACATGCACTGTCTTAGTCCTGCGGGCTACCCGCTATACACGCACTCTAACCCGCCACACATGCACTGTCTTACTCCTGCGGGCTACCTGCTATACATGCACTCTAACCCGCCACACATGCACTGTCTTAGTCCCCTGGGCTACCTGCTACACATGCACTCTAACCCGCCACACATGCACTGTCTTGGTCCCACAGACTACCTGCTGCACATGCACTCTCTTGGTCCCATGGGTACCTGCTACACACGCACCCTAACCTGCTACACACATGCACTCTCTCAGTCCCACGGGCTACCAGCTACACAGGCACTGTCTTGGTCCCACCAGCTAGTCACTACACATGCACTCTAACCCACTAAGCATGCACTCTAACCCACTAAGCATGCACCCCAACCCGCTACACATGCACTCTCTCAGTCCCGTGGACTGTGTCTTCCTTTGTTGGCCTCTCCAGGTGGGCTTTCTGTTTTTAGTTTTGATTTGAGAATGAATTCTATTTCTGAAAAGGACCTTAGGGAGTGTTGTCATGACACCATGATGGATCCCCTTGATGGACTGGCCATTCTGGCCTCATGCTCTGTGCTCACTCCTTCCCACACATGCCGGGGCCTGCCCAAGGAGAGGCGAGGGCCCAGTGCTTAGAGCAGTGCCTTAGCAAAGGCAAAGTCTGCATCTTTGGGAGGCCTTCAATGCAACTGACATAATAGCAGGTACACGCAGGGAATGCGGCACACACGCTCAGTGAATGCAAGAGAAAGCACTCGAGAGAATAAGAGCACTCAAACCCTTGCCAAAGGGTTCCCTGGCCAGAGAAGCTTGGGAAACGGGTGGCAGCACCAGATGAATGAGCATTACTCTGTCATTTTTGGCAGAAATTGCAACCTGGTGAGCTGACTCTAGCTCCCAGGAATGTTCTGTTTGACCCTTTCAATTTTGAAACAATTTGAGCCAACATTTAAAAATGAGGAATTTCACTCAGAACTCCAGATTTCTGACTTCTTTTTAAAAATTGGAAAAGCTAATATCATTGGCATCAACCTCTTAGCCTGGCAATGTTCAAGTGGAGCTGAATGTGGCTGTGCTCTTGGACAGGGCCTGTGTCCCCCAGAGCCCCTGCAGCACCCACCAACCCTGTTTCTCATTTTTCTCTGTTTTTTTCATCATTGCCTTTGCGCATTGGTTTTCTTATAGAACTATATTGCTTTTAAATAAATGTTTCTATTTCTCTCATAGGAAACAATTGCTATCAAAGATGGAAGAGAAAAGATGAACCAAAATGGTTGTTTTCTGAAAAATTAGAGCATATTTCTTCATGGAGATGAAGAGTGTTTCCATATGCCTCTTATGCAAATATTAAACTTGCCCCCATTTAACTTATTTAAATAACTTAGCTTCTTAGCTCCTATGGGATTGGGGCTTGCGGTATCTGCCCTGTACTGATGTATTGCTTACCAGGGACAATATTTCCTAAATATATTATCCCACTGGAGATTCTGGGGAAAAAAAGATTCTTTGCAAAATTAGTGTTGTGAAACAATTGCTACAACTACCCATTAAATAAGTTCCTTAACTGCAGGAATTCTCAGAGCCTTCATTGTCCTAATGTGCATTGTGAATCTGGAATATGGAGTTTTCGTATTACTCAGGATTCCTTCAGTTTAGGTACCAGTTTCCCAAGCTTCTCTGGCCAGGGAGCCCTTTGGCAAACAGTGCTGCAGGGTTTGAGTGCTCTCATTCTCTAGGGGGCTTTCTCTTGCATTCACTCAGCATGTCTATTGCATTCCTGCCTGTACCTGCTATTATGTCAGAGGCATCGAGGGCTTCCCAAAGATGCAGACTTTTTCTTTGCTAAGGCTTTGCCTTCTGCCAGCTCCTATTGCTGTGTGGGACCCCTGCCACTTACTCAGAGGCACCTTGGATGGAGAGAACTGGCTAAACAGCAAGTGTCTGCTATCTGTAGTGGGTTTGAGGCCCTGAGTACTTTTGGGGCTTCCACAGAGCTGGTGATTTATTTTTCTGATCCAGGATAATGAGGTGCTGTCTTGTAGCAGCTTTCAGTGGCTGTTAGCTTACAGAGGAGTGGGATCTGGGGAGGGCAGAATTGTGTGTGTAGCCATGCGTGCCATTTATTGCTGTTAGCCTTGATTTGGAAAGGGCAGGGTGGTTCAGGAGGCAGAGAGCATGTTGCTGATTGCTCAGAGCAAAGGATTTTGTGTCCAGGATCCGAGTGTTGCAAGGATTGGTTGTTTGGGGCTGCTGGGGTGGAAGGGATTGCCTTGTTGATCTCTGGAAGCTGTGTGTAGTTCTTGCCCAGTAATGCGTTTGTCTCTTTGCCCAGCCATCGTAAGGCAGCTCATGGACCAGATGCCAGCCTTGATCTGCTGAGCTCTCTGGGATGTTTCTGAGAAGGCCAGAGTGTGTTGCCCGCCCAAAGATGTCTCACCTAACTAGTCCACTAGAGTCAGTGGGCCTCAGATCATGAATCTGGAGCTGTCTGCTAATTATGCCTTGAAGGTGGTTTTAGTTAGATGATTAAGGACTCTCGCAGGGCTGTCCTCCCTACAGCAGTCCCTCAGGCCTGTGCCTAGAGCCCCAGCCAAAATGAGATTCAAAATGCCCTGAGAGAGAGCTGCCCCCTCCCACATATCCTAAAGTGGACCCTCCCAGGGGAGTCTGGATCTTGCAGGTGCCCATTTTCAGACTGAGGTATTTGCAAAGAATGTGGTTGCCTCATACCTTCCAGACATCCCTGTGTATGTGCAGGGAGAGGAACATTGCCATTCAGTGGTCATCCCACACATTCATTCATTCTGGAATGGCACCTTGGGGCACTCTTGTGACACAGCAGGGATTCTGGGGTTCCAAGGCTGCTACCTTTGTCTTAATGTTTATTCATGAATTATCTATGGTTCTGCTGGGAATACATATGCTGCAGACCCATCCCAGGCCTGCTGCCCAGTGTGCATTGGGGTAAAAATGCATTATTGTGGCCAGGTGCAGTGGCTCACGCCTGTAATCCTAGCACTTTGGGAGGCCGAGGTGGGTGGATCACAAGGTCAGGAGTTCGAGACTAGCCTGGCCAACATGGTGAAACCCTGACTCTACTAAAAATACAAAACTTAGCCAGGTGTGGTGGTGGGCGCCTGTAATCCCAGCTACTCGGGAGGCTGAGGCAGGAGAATCGCTTGAACCCTGGAGGCAGAGGTTGCAGTGAGCCGAGATTGCGCCACTGCACTCCAGCCTGGCGACAGCGCGAGACTCCATCCCGGGGAAAAAAAAATGCATTATTGCTCCACTTCAGGATGTGTGCTGCTACCGACTTGGGTGTTAGGCAGAGGGGGCTGTGTGTAGGAGGTGAGAGGTTAGGTGGCTTAAAGTGGCTGCAACATGTTGCCCTCCCACTGAGAGGCAGAGTTTACTCCCCACTTGGAATCTAGGTGGCCCCTGTAACTGCTTTAACCAACAAAGGCAGTGGGAGGGACGCCTAAGAAAGCCTGGCAGCTTTTGCTTTTGTGCTTTCGAGAGCCCCAAGCTGCCCTATGAGAGGTCCAGCTACCTTGCTGGAGAAACCACTTGGAGAGGTCACGTGGAGAGTGAGGCTCTGAGACAGAACAGGGCAAGAGAGAGGCCCAGTTCTCCCAATGTCCCAGTTAGTGTCCCAGCTGAGCCCAGCCTTCCAGCCACCCCTGCCAAGGCATCAGACATGAGCCATTTGGGGTATTCCAGACCAGACAAACTCCTGATGACAGCAGCCCCAGCCTTCCTTCCCCTGCAACCACACAAGACTCAGGAGCTACCAGCACAACTGCCCAGCTGAGGCCAGTTTGCCCAAAGCATCAGGAGAGATAGTAAAATGATGGTTTTAAGTTACTAAGTTCAGGAGCGGTTTTTTTTACACAATGATGGATAGCTGACACAGAGGTGTAGCTTCATGTCAGGCTGGCATGGAAGAAAGATGCTGTGTCCCCTGGCACATGGTAGAGCATTGCCTTTTAAGTATATAAAAGAGGAGAACAGATCAATAAAGGGTTCCATTTAAGGGACACGACACAGGTGTGATGGAGCGAATAGAGTTGTGACTCCCGATGTGGCTTGATCCCTTCATGGGTATTGTCAAGAATTCTAGAATTCGAATCCTGATCTAAACACAGTAACTTTTTGACAATCCCTCATTTAAAGCAAACCCTTTGATTTAAATTTCTTTCTCACTCACGATCTTAATTCTCAGGCAGTTATTTTCCTGTGTCAATAGAGAAGAGGCAATGCAGTTGGCATATCAGTTAGCTGTTGCCATGTTGCAAACCACCCTAAGACTTCGTTTTTCCTCCCACATTTGTGGGTAGGTGGGAGCTGTATGGACCTGGGCTGGGTTGATCTGGGCTGGGCTTGCTCATGCTTCAAGACAGTTGGCCACAGCTTCCTGGTCTAGATCAGAATTGACTGGGACCAGTGGCCTCTCCTCGTGTATGTCCTATCCCTCCAGCAGGCAAGGCCAGGCGTTTCTCATTGCAGGGACAAGGTCTGAGAGAGGAAGTGGACTCCCCAGTGCCTTATCAAGTTTCTGTATCACATTCACTACCATCCCATCTGCTAGAGCAAGTCACATGGCTAAGTCCAGTCTCAGTGTGGGAGGGCTCCCCCAAAAGGGTATGGAATCAGGGAGGCATGAACAAATTAGTACAGGAATGTAATCAGCCTACCCCAGTTTGGTTGAAGGGTCTTTTCCCAGCCCATAGGTCCTAGAATTGGGCAAGGTCCTACCTTTGCCGCTTTCCAAATGTGTAACTTTGGGGCATTATTTAACCTGTGCCTCAGTTTTCTCATCTGTCAAATGGATATGATAATAGAAGGGATGTTGCAAGGGTTTGAAAAGGGGATAAATGTAAAGCATGTGGCATGGTGTCTGGCACAGAGTAGCCCTTGGTAAATGTTAGCAATTATTAAAATACCAGCCAGCTTATAAGCAACCCAAGGCCATAGACACATGGAGAATTGAGACCTACTGGGGCTGTTTGGTTTCTTTCCTTTGACCTCTATGGATAAACAAGGGTCTCTTTCATTTAGGATGTCCCCTGCTGAGCCCTCTCTGAGTGTGGACAGCAGCTTCTTGACACCCCTACACTTATCCTATAGCACCTATGTATCTGAGGGCTCTGGGCTGTCGTCTGTAGATCGTAATGAGGCCCAGGTGCCCTGACTGAGGTCCAAGATGTGGGCCTGGCTGCATGGACCCCCGATTGAAGGCACCTGCTGCCGAGCCCAGGCATGGCATTCTCCCTTGCTGTCCTCAAGAGTCTGAGTGCTGCCAGATTTGGGGTATGCTGCTTTGGAGAACACAGAGGATTCTTTTTTGTTAATTTTTCTGTAAAACTTGTTCTTTCATGGGATTTCCTTCCAGTCCCTGGAGAAGGTCACAAAGGTGGTGTATGTGGAAACCTGTCATTAGATTCCGATTTTGAACATGTAGTACCTGCCACTGTCCAGGTGCAGAGGAACCAAGGGAGATAGCTAAAGTCCCTCACGGGTGCTTGCACTGATTACGTGGCTGGGGCAGGAGCTGGGGATGCTGGCACTTCCCAATTCCTGGGCTCAGGGGCTGGCAGGGCCTTGGTGGGAGCAGAGGAGAAGGCGCCCGGCAGCTGGGCTCTGTCAGCCGCATGGAGACGTGAACCCTGCCGGCCAAGGAATTCGGGGCCTGAGTCTGAGAGGCTGCTTTGGACGTGCATCCTGGGCCTTGGAAGAATCTGAGTACCCTGGGCAGCAGGCCCGATGGGGGACGTGGGGCCCGGATGCCGGGAACTGAAAGCTGGCCTGACTTCTGAGGCCGTGGAGCTGGCTCTCCAGAGGCCTTGCTGCCTCCAAGATCCAGCCGCCAAGCGTTTACCCAGGCAGGGCCTTCCCCACGCCCCAAGTCATTCCCGCCCCAGCCCTCAGAGTCTTGCATTCCTCCTCTCTGTACCTCCTCCTCCTGGGCTGGACACTGTGGTCTGTGACACTGTGGTCTTGTCTCCATTGGGAATTTGGTAATAGTAATAACTGATAGCAGTGGGAAGGACCGTGATAACACCTAGCATTGAACGAGTGACCCCTGGGTGTCACAGATGTGCTGATTGCTGTATGTTTGTCATTTCATCGAGTCTGTGCCCTGTTTAACGAACATACTCAGTAAAGCTCCCTCTTCAAAAGGGTTCTGTTCCTGTCCACTGTTGGGGTTTATTGGATGTGGTGCTTACAGCATGCTAGGCATTGCTCTAAGGTTTCACGAGGCAGGGATTATTCTCATCTTCATGTTCCAGACAAGAATATAAGGCTCAGGGAGGTCTTAGATTCACCCTCCACCCAGGGTGGAGCTGAAAGTTTGACCCCGGTGGTCAGACTCTGACCCTCAGCCCTGCCGCCTCCATGCCAGATCCATTTCCCTGGCCTTTGACATTTTCGAGGGCAAATTCCCATCAAAGTTTTTTCATTTTCACCTCGTTCTTCTGTGAACAGAGCAAAACTTGCAGTCGCTTGAAGATACCAGCGAGTGGGATATGGTTAGTGAAGGTGGTGGCCCACTGGTGAGTGGATGGGGGACTTCTTCAAAGAGTTTCCCTGTTTGAGAAAACGTGGATCACTGAGTCACAGAGGCGTCTCCTTGTTTGGGCAGGGGGTGGATGGCTGTCTCGCTACCTCCCCTCCCATCTCCAGCCAGGGCTCAGTTAGCTCTGCTTATTACCTGAGGACCACCGTGAGCCACGTGTCTGCGATCTAGGTTGAGGGAGGTGCTGGGGCTGAAGGGTTAATAATAGGCCCCATCTTCTGTTCTGACTTTTGAGACCACAGAGGCTTCCTAGGATGTCATAGGCCATAGCAACCCACAGGCAGCTTTTGGTGGGGAATGGGAGCACACCCACCTTCCGGTTCCCAGTAGATACAGAAGACGCCTTCCTGGCCTTGCAATTAGAGAGAAAAGTTCAACCCATCAAGACTGACTCCTTTGTGAAATGGGAATCCTCTTCTGTACATCCTGTACAGAAGGCCTCCCAGCCTCTGCTTGGATACCTCCTGTGACAAGAAGCTCACTCCCTTGATTGTCCTTTGTTGGACAACTCTAACTCCTGGAATGATAGAGAATTTGGGCCCTATGTGTCATTAGTCCTGCTCTGCCTTCAAGAAATATGGAGAATTGTCCTTCTTCCTCTGGTGAGGGAGTCATTCTGTCCCTGTGTGAAGGCAGGAAGCTGGCTTCTTCCGTTCTATCTCTCAGGTCATCGTGGGTTCTCACTGTTCCTTGAGTACCCCTTGGTACCCCTGATGGCACCATTATGCCATCAGCTCCACGACTCCAAAGCTGTGTGGATATAAAGTACTCACGCGTATTAAAATAGGGCTTGGTACGTGCTGGGTATGTCAATATTAGCTGTAATCATGCAGTCATCTTTCTGGTCGTCCCTATACCAGGGTCTCTCAAACTTGAATGTGTATATGAATTGTGTGGGGATGATGCAAAAATGCAGATTCTGATTTTTAGGGTAGATGGGGCCTGAGACTCTGCATTTCTGACCACTTCCTATACTATGTCAAGACTGCTAGCAATCAGTCCACACTTTGAATAGCAAGGCTGGTGTAGCTATGTCTTTCTTTATATATGAAATTTTGTTTCCAGGTGGCACCTAACCTAGTAGAAAGTAGTAGAATCATCACCTCCCAAAATATAGATGTAATACTTCTATTAACATAGCCCAACATTGTATTACTTTGGGGGGAAAAGCATTATCTAGGCTTTCCAGGTAACTTTTGTTCTCTGGCTTCTATGTCTGACATGGAAAAATTGCTCTGCAGTTTGCATATATCTTGATGGATCTGAAAGAAGGTGTGGGTCACTAAGGAGAGATGCTTTACCTCTGGACTTCCCTCTGCTCCTACAGCTGGGATGTATCATGGTCCTAAGTCCAGAGTTGAATCAGTAAATGGAATCCCAAAGAGTCCCCTAGAGCAGGGATCCCTAAACCCTGGGCCATGGGCAGGTACAGGTCTGTGGCCCATTAGGAACTGGGCAGCACTACAGGAGGTGAGCGTCTGAGCTCCACCTCCTGTCAAAATCAGCAGTGGTATTAGATTCTCACAGGAGTGCAAACCCTATCATGAACTGTGCATACAAGGGATCCAGGTTGTGTGCTCCTTATGGAAATCTATCAAATGCCTCATGATCTGAGGTGGAACAGTTTCATCCCGAAACCATCTGCCTACCCCTCTCCCTCTGCCCCCATCCATGGAAAAATTGTCTTCCATAAAACCGGTCCCTGGTGCCAAAAAGGTTGAGGACAACTGCCCTAGCACAAATGTCCTCAGGGCAGGTGTGGCTGATTCAGGTGGACAGCAAATGAAATGGGAATGGCTGGTGCCCTGGTACTGATGGGATTCCTTAATGTCCAGGCCACATTTGTACATGGAAAGGAAAACGTACACCCTTCAGTATTTTGTTTATTGCTCAGTTCATTCAACTTACGTGTCTAATAGAGGAACCAGTATTTCTTAAAGATTTAAATGCTGATTTCAAGTTAACTTAAATAACTGGGACTGAGACTACAAGTTTAGAATGACAGATCACATACCCTAACAGCAGGTAACAGTAGTTATCAGCTTGTCTGCCCTTGCAAATAAGCCCATGCCAAAGCTATGCTGTTGAGGCTATAGCTTTAATCCATTGTTTTGCCATTGTTTCTGCGTCTGACCCCACTGGGCTGAGATCTGCTCTTGGCTGAAATGAAGCAGCAGCTCAGCAGGGTGGCTAGAGCTCAGCCTCGTGCACCCAGGTAGGCTGGGTTGAAATCCCAGGGCTGCCACTTGTTAGCTACTTGGTCAAGTTTCTTTTCTTCTGCTTTTTTTTTTTTTTTTTTTTTTGACAAAGTCTTGCTCTGTTGCCCAGGCTGGAGAGCAGTGGCATGATCTCGGCTCATTGCAACCTCCACCTCCTGGGTTCAAGAGAGTTCTCCCACCTCAGCTTCCCGATTAGCTGGGATTACCAGCGCCAGCCATCACGCCCGGCTAATTTTTGTATTTTTGGTAGAGATGGGGTTTCACCATGTTGGCCAGGCTGGTCTCAAACTCCTGACCTCAAGGGATCCACCTGCCTCAGCCTCCCAAAGTGCTGGGATTACGGGCATGAGCCACCATACCTGGCCTCAAATTTCTTAACTACTGTCTGCCTGTTTCCTTGTTTGTAGAATGGGGAAGTAGCAATGTCTACCTAATGGTCGTTGTGATGATTAAATGAGTTATAAACATGGGGCGCTTGGGAGAGCGTCTGGCACATGGTTGGTGTGGCACACCATTTGGTCTTCCTATTTTGCTGCGACCTCACTGTGCCTAAAGGAAACCTAATGTCTTCTCCAACCCCAAGGCTCAGATCTTCCTTGTTGCCCGGGTGACTCTTGGTGAGCCTTGGGCCTGGCTGCTTCTCCCAAGATGGTTTAAACTCAAGCCCCTGTTCTTTAGACTAAGTTCCCCTTTTTAATACTATTTCTCGTAGAACATTTCAGACAGACATGAAAGTAGAGAGAATACGGAAATGAGTTTCCTCGCACCAGTCCCTCAGATGCAAGCACCAGTCGAGTTTCTTGACTTCCTTTTTAAGCATTAAACTTCACTGGTGGTGAAAAAGAGCTTTTTAAGCCCACGCCTTCCTCATGGGTTTTGTTTGGTTTTGCTTTTCTATAGCCCAGCATGCCCTGAGGTGCTGCACGGTGGAAGCTCTGGGCAGCCGGCACTTGCAGCCCACTCTAGTCAGCCTGGTCGGGGGCACCATTAAGGCAGGGCTGTGCCTTGCTAGTTCCAACCTGTCATTAGTGGAGCCGCCCCGAGGATTCATCCCTCCAGAGGTGGTGGCCCAAGTCTGGGTAGTTCACGCTCCCCTATAAAGGCAGTGGGCAAATGCACCATGTTGGAGGCCTTTGCTGAATGCTTGCTTTTTTTCTTTTCTCTTCTCTTCTCTTCTCTTCTCTTCTCTTCTCTTCTCTTCTCTTCACTTTTTTTTTCTTTTCTCTTTTTGAGACAGGGTCTTGCTCTGTTGTCCAGGCTGGAGTGCAATGGCAACATCCCAGCTGACTGCAGCCTCCCACTCCTGAGCTCAAGCAATCCTCCTGCCTCAGCCTCCTGAGTAGCTGGGACTACAGGTGCACGCCACCATGCCAGGCTAATTTTTTAAATTCTTTGTAGAGACAGGTCTTGCTATGATTCCCAGGCTGGTCTTGAACCCCTGGGCTCAAGTGATCCTCCTGCCTTGGCCTCCCAAAGTGCTGGGATTACAGGAATGAGCCACTGCGCCTGGCCCTGAATGCTCTTTTGACCTTGATACTATAGGTGACCTCTCCTGCCGATCCAGCTTTCCCATTTTTGGAGGAGGCCCAACCTTTTCCAGAACTCTTGGGCTCAACCTCATCTCCCCATACTGATACTTTTGTGTTTGTTCAAATAATATTAGAACACATCAGATCCTCATGTAAGTCTGGCCTATGCCTGATGCAGGAAGAAAAAAATCCCCACATATGTTCACACCCTCCTATATGTTAAAACCAATGAATGCTAAAGATGTTTAGAAACAGTCATCCTTCTTTTTCTTGGGATGGTCATCCTTCTTTTACATTACAAGTGTGTCTTTATGTACTTTATATTCACCTTCATTTTTATTTATTTAACAAGCATTTATATGGTGCTTCTAAGGAACAAGGTATTGTTACAAGCGCTTTACAAATGTGACCTAATTTAATGCTCCCAGCAACTCCACAAGGCGGATATTATTATTTACCCATCATACAGAGGAGGAAACTAAGGTACAAAGAAGTTTATTAGTTTGCCCAGCATCACACAACCTGTAGGTGACAGAGCTAGGACCCAAGCCTCAGGCCATGTGGGGGCATGGTCTGGGCCCCACACCACTTGGCAATGCTGTTTGCTCCTTTACTGCCATTATGAGTTTGTGGCCATTAGGATTAAACTTTTTTTTTTTTTTTTTGAGATGGAGTCTCACTTTGTTGCCCAGGCTGGAGTGCAGTGGCACAATCTCAGCTCACTGCAACCTCCACCTCCAAGGTTCAAGTGATTCTTCTGCCTCAGCTTCCTGAGTAGCTAGTAGCTGGGATTACAGGCGCCTGCCACCATGCCCAGCTATTTTTTTTTTTTTAGTAGAGACAGAGTTTAACCTTGTTGGCCAGGCTGGTCTCGAACTCCTGACCTCAAGTGATCTGCCTGCCTCAGCCTCCCAAAGTGCTGGTATTACAGGCATGAGCCACTGCGCCCGGCCAGAATGAAGCCTTTTTTTAAATTAACCTGATAATTCTTTTTTAAGGTACTGACTGTTAGGCTGAGGCTGATGGGGTCCTTCCTGGTGTTCCATGCAGGTAGATATTTGCTGTTTGTTCCTCAGCCTGTGAGGTGCACTTCTCTCTCCATCTGTAGCCACTGTAGCTCCCCTGGGGGCAGGGTGTCTGGCGCTGGGAGGGTTGGGTGCTGGATAGATGCAGAGTTGAGGGAAGCATTCACATCCACACTTTTCTTTCCTTCTCTTCAAAATACTTGTGCCTCCTGAGACAGACGGTACTGAGGACGGATCATTGGCTTTGCAAGTGGGCAGTGGCCCTTCTGGGTGGCCTGAAGACAGCAGAGGAGGAACGGAGCCTGGGGCCTGGCTGAATTGGCCGTCTCCTGAGCCTGTGGAGTCATGGTTTATTGTAGCAATAAAGCCTTTGGAGATACCCTCTTGCCATGCTTCCTCTTTTTGTACAGATGGGGAAACTGAGGCAGAACGCCCAGCTCCCAGGCTAGCATTTTTCCCTACCATAACCATTTGTTTCGCAGTGAGCTGGACTGAGAAGCTATGGCAAGACTTCAGAGGGTTTTGAGTTGATTGAAGCAGGGAGCCAGTGAAGGCTGTGGAGCCAGGGAGGAGTCCTGTGAAAATAAAACGAGCGTGTGCCACCTGGGCTGGGGTGCGAGCCAGGAAGCTGGTGTGGCAATGCGTTCTCCAGGTAATTGACCTCAGGCTATATGCCTGGCTGAACCAAGAAATCAGGTGGGGTGGCTGCCCGGGGATAGGCAGGAAAGCTGTGTGGGTGGGGGCCAAACAACCCAAGGGGACCCTGTCTGCTTGTCTGTGGAACAACCTGGGCTGTGTGTGGGATGTGATGGCCTTGGTCTCAGATTAGAGAGGCCCATTGCACCTGCCCCATTTGCATTCTGGGCAGTGACTTGGCTGCTGCTGAGGACAGAGCTGGCTAAGGCCGCAGGGAGACGCCAGGCCTGTGTTTTGAGCAGGGGCCAGGGCTGGATGCTGGAATAGGCAGCCGGCTCAGGTCCAGTCCACGTTGGCCTTGGATCAATGAAAGCTGTCCCAAGGCCAGCGCACTGCCGCTGCCGCCGCCTGGGGGCTGCTGGGCTGGGCGGGGCCTTCTAAGGCCACCGTCCCCGAGTCACTGGTTCTGAGAACATCGCCAGCATGTCCTGGGCCCACTGGGGGTGGGTCCTAGCCCTGCCCCATGCCCTCCCCACTCCATGATTCATAGTTTCACTTGTCCCTGCCTGGCATCGCAGCCAGGATGGTTTTATCGATGCACAGAGAAAATACAGAGCCTGCAGAGAGGAGGAAGAGAGGGTTAGCGGTGTCCTTTTTTGTCTGCTATTTTATGTGTCGTTTTCCAGGCACCGTGCCAGCTCTGTAAGGGCCTTCAGTAATGAGGAAGAAATGTACGGACCCTGTCCTCAATGAGTTTTGCTGGCTGGGGAGCCTGAAAGCCACAAGCAGTTGTCTCGCAGAGCGCCAAAGGCTGCAAGGAGGACGCAGAGTGGGGCCCACACAGAGCCCGGGGCTCCAGGGATGGCTTCTCTGAGGCTGGAAGAATGAATTAGGAGGCAGCGAGAAGCAGCGAGTAGGGGAGCATCCTGCACAGAGGGTGGTGATGGGGAGGGGGAGAGGGGCAGAATTGAAGGCGTGGGCTGTAGGGGAGGGCTAGTGCAGAAGGGGGTGGAGACAGTCAGGGTCAGTTGTAGGGACGGCATCCCTGGTCCCTTTACCCGGGGCAGTTTCAGTCTCTCCCAACCTGGGTATGAACAGCACTCCCTTTGTCTCTCTAAAGTGTCTTGGTTAGGGCACTAGCATTATATGGGCAGTCCAGGTATAAGTATCTATGTTTATCTCACAAATAGGGAAACCAAGGCTCATGGAGAGTTTGTTGTGCAAGGGCTTAGAACAAGGATGGGACTGAGTGGGGCCGGGAACCGTGCCTGCTTGACTGGAGAGCTCAGGCTCTCCCATCGCCCCATACCACCCTCCTTAGTGAAATTAAACATGTTCTCTGAGCATAGACTCTGCCCAGCCTCATGCCCAGGTGGCAAGGGTGAGGAGGAGCGAGTGAGCAGGACTCACTCACTGGCTTACGAGGAGAATAAGCTCACACTCGCTTAAGCCAAAAGGGGAGATTTTGTGGTCCACATCATTGAAAAATGTAGGGGAGGTACTAGCTTCAGGCACCATTTGATCCAGGGGCTCGAATGATGTTGTTAGGACCCCTTTTGCATCCCCTCGTGGCTCTGTTTTCCTGGGTATTAGCTTTCTTCATAGCTAGAATTTCTCTGTGAGGTGGTAAAGTGCTCTCAGCAGGGTCAGGCTCTCAGCTCACATCTCACCAATGTCAACAGAGAGAAAGAAGATGTCCTGGGATTGCCTCTCCTTGGCCTAGCTTGGGTTGTGTGCCCGGCCCTGACCAGCTCTCATGGCTGGCGTGGTGCGAAGCTCTTACCAGGCAGGCCTGGGTCATGTGCCCTACCTGGTGTTTACGGGGAGAAATCAGCCTGCCCACACCATGTGGGCGAGAGGAATGGAGGGGCAGGGTTTCCAGATAAAATATAGGCCACACAGTTAAATTTGAATTTCAGATAAATAGCACTTCATTTTTTTGTGTTTTAAGTCTATCCCAAATACCGCATGGGACATACTTATGCTACACAATGATCTGTTATCTGATATTCAAACTAAACTGAATGTCCTGTGTTTTTATTCGTGAGGTCTAGAAAGCTGCCAAGGAAAATCAAAGTGTTCCCAGAAGAAGGAGGAAGGGGGGCTGGAGACCAGGAGCTTCCGAATTGCAGATGCCCACTGCAGGAGCCAGATGAGGGACAAAGAGCTTCCTACAGCCTCAGCTTCCTCCCGAACTTACAGTCTGTGAAGCCAGCCTGAAACGCGCCGGCTGAATGAGAGAGGTTCCTGGGGCACGAGGTGCTTAGAACAAGCTTCTTGCACTCGAATTAGGCTCTGAAAGATGGGGAGGGGGTTTCCTGAAGTGGGGCTGGGAAGGGGCGGGGTGGGGTGGGAAGAAAATGTCCATTTCCATTTTTCTGCCTCTCAGGCCTGAGCCCTGGCATCAGGGTCCCTGGCCCCTCACGTAGCTGGATTGGCCACAGTGTGACCATTGCCTTTCTGGGCTGGACTGATGTTCCACCTGCTTTGTCTGAGACCAACCAGCTTGCAATTCATTGGCCTGCGTACTCCCTGTGAATTCACCAAGTGGGTCAGGATTCCTCCAACTACCTGCGTAGTTCAGGGGAGTGCCCTGTGAGGTCAGGGACTGCAGAAACAGAGCCTGAGGTGAGGGTCACGTGCGAGTGATTCACTCAGGACACTGATCCAGGGCAGTGAGGCAGTGGAGGAAGCAGGACAGACAAGAGGAAGAAGCCAAGCACAGGTGCCATTTCAGGCAAAGTCTGGGCTTCAGTCTGACCCTCTGGGGGAGCTCTGGGGTATAAATTATGCTTCTGAGTTTGTCCTGACAGGAGGTATGGGCTTTCATTCTTCTGCACCAGGCTCAGGGCCACCTGGGGTGGGGACACGGCAGTTCTCTGAATCTGCAGACATAGCCCTAGGGCAGGCCTCTGAAGAGGGCCCCAGGTGTGAGCTGCTGGGAGGGAGCACATAGGGAAGGCGGGGGGGGCACACAGACCCAGGGGGATCTGCACGTGCACACAGTGCCCTGGGGAGGTGGACTGCTATCAAAGGGTCTAAAGAAGTAAGGAGACCCCTGATCTGTGAGCACCTCGTGGGAGGCCTGCTGCAGGTGGTTTGGAAAGGCTTGAGAAGTCCACGCAGCATTCCCCAAACGTCCTGGGCCCCCATGCCTGGACCCACTACGTTTTCCTTTGAAATGTTTGGTTGCCTGAGACAGTGCTTGTGGAGAAACCGTCCAAGGGTGGGCTTGTTGGTCTGGGTGCTCCAGACCTTGGCAGTCAGGGCGTGTGGGGGCTCTTGTCCTGTGCCTCTGCTCCCCGAGGGAACTCATCGCTTGCTGGTTCTTTGCTGCCAGCTGTGGGTCCTCTATATTCGGATCCTGGCTCTGCTCCTCTTTGGCTTTGTGACCCTGGGCAAGTCCTGTCCCTTTTTGAGCCCTTAGTTTCCCCATCTGGACTCTCAGAGGTTCCTAAACTAAAATTCACAAAAGGACTTGTAGTGGGGAGTTTCATGAACCCCCTGAAATTCAATGTGCAATTTTCTTTGCATGGCATTTTTCTAGGGGGACATTCTCAGAGGGGCTGGGTCCTTCTTGCAGGTCAGAACCTCTGAACAAAGGCTCTGGCCTGGCCTGATGCTGGTGGTCCTGGTGGAAATGTGGGGCTCAGACAGCAGAGGCCTGTCTTCCAGATCCAGGAACACCCAGGGGCATGTCCTGAGAGCCCTGGCCTTCCTCTCAGGAGTGCTCCGTTTCTCCCAGCCTTACCACTCTCTTGCCTCCCCTATGACTCTCAGTCTCCCCATCTGTAAAAACAGCAATAGCTCACACGTGGGCCTCCTGGGGTTGTCGGGTGAGGTACAGGTGTGATGATGGGTGAGGTACAGGTGTGATGGGTGGAGTCACTGTCATGAAGACCTTCTTATCCCCAGGCCCAAGAGTGGCCTCAAACCTTCCATGCTGACCATACGGCCTCTCCCAGACCTCACTGGCTTCCCAGGTGACCACCCTGTGGTGACACAGGCCCCTGATGTGGGCTGTTGACTGGACCTGCAGGGGCAGGCAGTGGCCTTCTAGATCCCCATACTTTTTGCTTTGAGATCTTTGGTTGCCTGAGAATGGCAACAGCAAAATTTGATGTGTGCTGGTTGGGATGGGCAGGAGAGAGTGCCACCCTGCTCCCCCCGAGCCCCCAGTGACAGCCTGGCTTGCATGCTCAGCTATGTCTCGTGCCATTTCTGGAATCAAAGCGCTGTCTGCATTACACAGCCCCTGGCTTCCTATGCATGTACGGCGAGAGCAGTGAGAAGCAGGCAGGGGTGTGGCTGTGGCCTCTTTGTGGCCTGGGTGCACTGTGTGGCTGTGGAAGGGAGCAATGGGGTCTGGGTGGCCCAAAGTCCAGAGTCTCCACCTTCCCTCCCAGCTGGAATCAGGAGGCCACCCATTTCACCAGAAAGCTGTAGGTCTTGCCACTGCTAGGGCCAAGATCCTTTTAGCAGACTTCTGAGTGTGAGTCTTTCTAGAACCAACTTGGGTGCCCATTTTTGTATGTTTTAGCATTTTTTTTCCTTCAGAACACTTTGCTGTAATTTCTGATTGTAGAAGTAATCATGTGTGTTCATGGAAGACCATTGGGTGACCTGGAATCCGGCACCAGGCACCATTTCTGGGAGCATTTTGGTGCCCATCTCTGCAGACGTGTGCCTCCTACTACAGCGCATGGAAACACGTGCAGATAATGTTAGGAAATGCAATCACATTTTCTCTGCTCTTTGGCAACTGCTTTTTTCTTTCAAGAAAATGCAGGGCGTGTTTTTCTGAGTCAGTAAATATAGAGCTGCGTTTGGTGGTTCAACACACGCTGGTTGAGTGCCTCCGCCGTCAGGCGTTGATACATAATGTGTCAGATGGTGGGAATGCCCCATAGATAAATAAAGAAGGGAGTGTGGGAGAGGGGGCTGCAGTTTTAAATAAGAGATTTGGGAAGACCTCACCTAGGTGACAAGGTGATAATGAGCCCAAACCTGAAGGAGGGGCAGAAGGGAGGGGCTATCCAGAGGAAGAGCCTTCCGGGTACAGGGAAAAGCATGTGTGAAGACCCTGAGTGGGGAATGAGTTGAACCTGTTGGAGAAACAGCAAGGACGCCTGTGTGGCTGCAGGCGAGTGAGTGAACGGGGAGGAACAGAAGGGGTGAGGGAGGTGATAGGGCAGACAAATTGGGTGGGGCTTTGATGGGCTTTGGTGGGACTTTGGGGAATTGGGTAGGGGTTGGGGTGGCGACGAGGGCGGAGAATAGAAAATGGTTGTCACTATTCAAGAGGACTGTGGCCTGGAACGCATGGCAGAAGTGGAGGAGGTGGCAACGATTGGTTTCAGGGCGTGTTTTGAGGGAGAGCCAACAGGATGTGCGGAAGCCTCTGGGGTGTCTGGCCAGAGTGAAGGAAGCAGGGAGCTGCCCTGTGTGTACACTGGGGAGGACAGGTTTGGGGGCCGCCGGGCATCTGGTTTGGACTCATGAAGTTTGAGGTGCCTGTTGAGCAACTTGGTGACATCAAACAGGAGGTAGAGCCACATCATTTGTTTTAATGGAAAAACCGCTTTGAAAACAGTTTTGTTTTTTTTTTTTCAGTATAAAAGGGTTGAATGTTCTTGGTTTAAAAAGAGAGAATATAAATATAAAATTCAAATCACCCAGAAAATCGGACAGCTGAAGGAGACAGCGCCCCAGTTCCCATTTCTAAAGTGGAGTGTGGCCTTCCAGAAATGTTCTGGAAAATGCACCTTTTTGTTATTAACACCACAGGAGGGGACTAGGCTGTTCCTCAGCCACTTCCTATCTGACAGCACTGTGGACCCTGGGCCCTCATTCCCAAATGGCCCCTCTCACCTTCTCGGCTTTTCCACACCCACCTTTGGTGTGATCATCGTGCACTGCTGCATGGCAGGCGGGTGGGATCGGTGCCCTCATTTTATAGATGTGGCCACTGAGACTTTCGATCACAGCCCTGGCAGCATGCAGACTGCTGAGTTTCAGAATGAACTGAGTCCTCTGGAAGCCGCCAGTGTGACCCTCTTGATTATGTCCTTATCTGGTGGTTGGGGATGGTGGGAAGTCGAAATCCATAGTGGCTTGGGAGAAGGCAAAAGACTTCACTGGCAGTAGAGGGAGGAGGGCGCTCCGGGTGAAGGGGACAGGACGGCCCAGGTCTGGGAGGCTCTGAGTGGGCAGTCTGGCCTGTGAGAGGGATGGTGACAAGTTTCTTATAGAGCTGTTTTGGGGACAAGGGGACAGAAGGGGCCAGGAGATGAGAATGGGAGGCCCAGGGCTGATGGGATCAGAGTGGGTAGGAGCATGGCTTCTGCAAGATGGTTTCTCCAGGGCACTGCAGGGCCGCATGGGTGGACTCTGTGTGTGTGTGTGTATGTGTGCACACCTGTGCTCATGGACACTCTTGTCCTGTCCGTAAAATGAGGCCTCAGGGTATAGGAATCAAGAGGCTCTTACTTCATCTATTTTGTTTAGGTTCAGAAAAGCAAGAAGCTCAAGCCCTTCATTCCTGAGGCTAAGCAAGAAATTCCAGGCTTCTTGGGTCCCCAAGCCCCTTCCCTGGGCAGAAGCACACATCCTTTCCCCACAGTGAGGTGGCCTATGGCTGTGGGGCACCCTTCCTTGGGGCCAGATGACAGTGCTGCCTGTCATAAGCAGCCTGGCTCAGGGCCACCCTGTCGGCAGGTCACACGCGCTAGACCCTGGCAGCAGACCGGGGGCCTGTCCCAGGGCCAGGAACTGCTGGCAGATGCCGCCTCAGCTGCTTGGTGATCAGAGGCACGCCACAGGCCCTCGGGCCTCTCCTCTTATCAGCACTCGGCTGTGTGGCGTGGCGGGCCAGTGGCCGGGCTAGTCAGCAGTGTGGCAGGTGGTGGCATGGTGGGTCCAGTGGTGTGGTGGGCAGTGGTGTGGCAGGATCAGTGGTGCGATGTGCAGTGGCATAGTGGGGTCAGTGGTGCAGTGTGCAGTGGTGTGGTGGGCAGTGGTGTGGCAGGATCAGTGGTGCGATGTGCAGTGGCATAGTGGGGTCAGTGGTGCAGTGTACAGTGGTGTGGTGGGCAGTGGTGTGGCAGGATCAGTGGTGTGATGTGCAGTGGCATAGTGGGGTCAGTGGTGCAGTGTGCAGTGGTGTGGTGAGCAGTGGCAGGGCAGGATCAGTGGTGTGGTGGGGTCAGTGGTGTGGTGGGCAGTGGCTTAGAGAGGTCAGTGGTGGGTGGGAAGGCCGTGTGTGTGTGGTCAGCAGTGGGTGGGAGGGCAGAGACTCCGTCCGACAAGCGCTGAGTGCACTCTCTCTGCTCTCTGCAGCTGGCCAGAAGTGGAGTCGCCTGAGGCCTTCTGGGGTGATGAGGCAGTGCTGGGCTGGGCTTTGATCCGCTGTGGCATCCCTGACAAAAACCAGGACAGAAGAGAGCATGTGAGGGAAGAGAATGAAAGACCAGGGCCCGGAGGGAGAAGGAGGTGACAGCTGTGACTTGGGACAAGCTATTTGAGCCAGGCCACTCACCAAGCACTGTACACATACTCTCCATTCCTCTCACAACTGCCCTGCCAGGTGGGGGCTGTCATTTCCACTTTCAGCTGGGGAAACTGAGGCACAGTCAGGTAGATTCATTTGTACAAAGTCACACAGTATAAAGCAGAAGAACCAAGGCTCAAACCCAGACCTGACTGACAACTCGAGTGAGTCACTTAACCTCTCTAAGCCTCAGTTTCCTCACAGCCAAAGTGGGGGTCATCACAAAGCCCAGCTTCTAGGGCTGTGGGGAGCACTTGGTCGGTGATGCCCCAAACGTGCTTCATGGAACACTTGGCAGATGTCACACACTGACTAAGTCTGGTTATCATCATCACTGAGTCTTTTATATTCATGACCTCAGTTACCCCCAGGCCCCAACACGCCCATCAGATCCCAGTTTCCACTGTAGAAATGCCTTTGAACACTGTCTAGTCGGAAAATTGTGGTCAGACAGACAACAAAGTCTCCCCGCCCCATGCCCTGCCTGGCTCTGGACAATGGGCCCTACATTGGTTCATCTCTTAAGGGCTCTGAAATGCCAGCAGTTTGAGATCAGGGAGCATTCTGGGTGATGTCAAGATTTACTCTTTTCTGTTGTTGGTTTTGGTGTTTTGGTTTTTTTTTTCCCCCATTAGTCATTTTTTCTCCATGCTCAGAAATCACACTGAAGCCATGAGTCTTCAAGGAGGGTGGCCAGGTGGGAAGGTTGGTGGCCTCTCCTGGTGCCCACCTTGCCTGGTGTCTCTCCCCCACCCACCCTCTTCCTACTTGTTGGAACCAGCCTGACCACTGTGGGGGCCAGGGGGTGGGTTCTTTAAATCATGTCTTTCTGAAAGCATGGTTCAATGGTTGATGTCCTATTGAGGGGTTGGAGGGGTAAGTGGTGGGTGTCTTATATTTTAATGATTCTGAATTTGTTCAATATGAATTGTCCTTAAAAAAACAAAACAAAACAAACAAACAAAAACAACAAAAAACACCTAACCTGGGCAACATAGCGAGACTCTGTCTCTACAAAAAGTTTTAAAAAATTAGCTGGGCATGGTGGCCTGTGTTGGTGGGAGTTGCAGATACTCAGGAGAGTCACTTGAGCCCAGGAGTTGGAGGCTGCAGTGAGCTGTGATCATGTGACTGCACTCCATCCTGGGGGACAGAGTGAAACCCCCATCTAAGAACCAAACCAAACCAAACCAAACCAAGGCCCCCAACACCTGTGATTTTATTGATCTTATTGCTTTATGGCAAGACTAGGTTAAAAAGAGAGAGAGAGCCAATTTAAAGAGAAGCATTTAAGTACTCATGGTAGCCCAGAGACATGGCTCTGGAGGAAGGCATGACCGTGGCATGTGGATGCCTGTGACTTGCTGGAGTGACAGCCCAGGAAGTGGCCTTTGCTGGCCCTTTGGTGACTGAGGCTGGCTGAGGTTCAGGATTGGGCAACCCGTCTCTAGGGATTATGTGCACCCTGTCTGGTCTCAGGCCTGAGGGCTGGAGGAAGGGAGTATGGTGGTTTCAGAGTCAGGCCCAGGGTCTGAAGTCCTTCCTGCCAGCCTTGCCGTCCCACTCGTTGCTGGCTGTCCACCTTCCCTGTGCAAACTCTCAAGCCCAGGAAGCAGGCTCAGGCTGGGGTCCCCAGGATGTGGGGAGCTGAAGGCTGGTGATCTACAGTTAGGAGCACGTCGATTGCATCTTGGGCAGATAAAAATAGTCCAGGAGAAATCTGAGGAATTTTAATTGCTGCTCAATGTCTTTGGCGTCTTGAAGGCCTGGTCCTTGCAGGCCAAACACAAAAGGCCTGGTCTGTGTGTGCAGCCCCAGGAGCCTATCTTCCTTCCCGCCTCAGCCTCCACAGCTCTGAGTGGAGTCTGCGGGTGAAGCTCCTACAGGGGCCCGCGATACAGCAGGGCGGCAGGAGCTCGCTCCACTGGCTCCCAAGCTTGCCTGGGAATCCTGGATTTAGCTTTGAGGAGGCTGTGGATTGCTTCTGGGAGCTGTGGGAGTCAGAGCTTTTAGTTGCAAGTAACGGAAACCCGACCTGAATTGCTGGAAGCAGCAAAGTCCGTTTAGTGGCTTCTATGACTGTCCCATCAGTGGGGAAGGGCGGGTTAGGGTGGGCCTGCCCCAGGGTTCACCAAACAGACACTTTTTCGAGTGCCTGCGTGGTACCAGGCGCTGTTCGAGGGCAAAACAGACCCAGAGTCCTGCCCACAGGCAGCCTCCTTCTGGAGAAGGCTGGGCCTGAGGCTGGTCCCAGTACTGGCCTCTGTCTCTGTGTGAGCTGCCTCCTTGAATGAGCTGTGTCTGAGAAGCTGCCGATGAGATGAGATGCAGCCTTGGCACCAGAGAAGAGCTCGTTCCCGTCAGCTCCCGAAGGAGGGGTCCCGGGGGAGGGTTCCAGTTGGCTGGGCTGCATCCAGGGGACAGGCCTGGTGGGCAGAGCCAGGAGCCACCACCAGGTGACCTGTGGCTGTGGTGGGCTCAGGGGTCTTCAGGGGAGTGGCTGAGGACTCTGCCCTATATTTTGGCTCCTTTGGAAAGAGATGCCATTTACCTTTGGAAGCAGCATGTTGAGGCCTGGGTTCTGATGACCCAGGCAAGGAGGGGCGAGTCTGTTTTCCTCTCCTGGGGAGGAGGATGCCCCTAGCCTCTCCCATCCCTGGGTCCAGGCCTCCAGGAGCCCTCCCAAATGGCTGCCTGCCATGCCCTCTTTCCATCTCTCTGCCCTTTGATGAGGATTATTTTTGTATCACTGGCCTGCATGTTGTATAGTGTTGGGATGGGCTGGGTAATTTCCTAGCACTTTCAGCCTGCCGAGCTTGTAGGCAGAGTGGGCTCCGGAGGCCCAGGAAAGCCCTGGGGGCCTGGGAATGAGAGGGAGGCTGTGTGGGCAGAGATAACCGGTCCGCAGGGGAGAGGTATATGTGAGAGACATAGAACTTGAGGCCCAGAAAATGGACAGTCCCGGTTTTCCTCTTGTTTCCTGGGTATAGCCCTAGAGAAGAGATCTGCCCATTGATGGGGTGTGGGCTGGAACCCCAGAAGGTCTGTGCTCCAGGGAACTGTAAGCATCATCTTGTCTGGCCTCCCCATTCTAGAGACGAGGGGGCCGAGGCCTGGAGGGGGCTACCCGACTCTGTTACTTTCCATGAAACCTTGGACTTGTTACTTAATCTCCCAGCTTTTGTTTTCTTTTGTAAAGTGGGTTATTATCTGCGGTTTTACTAAATTGGGTTTTAATTACCCAAGTAATATACTCATCAGTTAAACATGAGAACACTTCTGATAAGGCTGGGGTTTATGACCCCCCACACCCTCTGCCTCTGTCTGCCCTCCCCTCTCTGGAGGTCACCGTGGCTGTCGTCTTCCGCATGTTCACCCACACGGGGACAATCTCATGGCATACATGGGTTTGGTGCTCTCCTCTGTGTACAGGTAGCAGCACAGTCTGCGTGTCCTCCTGTGATGGCCCCTTTGCCCGTCCTGTGGTCTGGTCCTCTGCCCGGGAGATCTGCAGGTCTGTCTTGTTCTTTTGGAGTCCCTCTTGTGTGGCGCTCCTCTGCGGAGATCCAGCCCACATGCCTTTGAGGGCGTCCAGGGTGTTCCTGACTGCGGGTTAACAGGAAGTGCATTGCCCTAAACATCACTGGATTTGAATGTGCCTCCTGGACACACATGTGAGCATCGTCACAGGGTGGACATTGAGGCACTGGCTCGCCAGGCATTAGGATGGAATGTGAGAATGTTCCCGAGCCTGTGTTGGGAAGAGGAGAGAAACCGATGTTAGTGCTTCCAGCTTCGCATCAGACACCATCCTACGCATGCTGTCTACTTTTTCTCATTGACTGCTCTTTGACATCAAAATCCTCATTTTACAGAAGGGGAAAATGGAGGCCGGAGAAGTTAAGTAATGTGTCTGCTGCCACTTGGCTGCCGAGGGTGGGACTGGGCCTGGAGCCCGGGCGCCCCGACTGCCAGGTCGATCTGGATGCTGAGGAGTGGAGCATCTCTGTCCTGCCTCCCGAGAGGAGACAAGAGGAAGGCAAGAGCTTGCTCTCAGCAAGGCCTTGAGAGTGCTTGGCCGGGCTGCGGCCTCAGTGTGCTGGGAAGAGAGAGCTCGCCAGGAATCTCCTGGGGCAGCTCCAGGGTAGGCTGCTTGGATCTAAGGGTTACAGGGTGGCCTGGGCCCTGCCCCCCTCCTCTTTCCCCGGCACATCCCAACCCTGTACATTCTTGGAATCTGTGAGTTGTGCCGTGTTCTGTGGGCACCGGGAGTTTGCTTTGAAACCCGTGGCACCAACATCTGTTAACTCTTAGAGAACAGAAAGATTGACAAAGCACTGCTGGGGCAGGCGGTGGGGGAAGATGTTACATTCAGAAGTAGGAAGTCTCAAAGACAGAGGAAAAACCCCAACCAAACTCCAGCTCGCTCCCCAAGGCTGCTTTGATGTGGTTTTCCCATCCCCGGAGGCCTTATAAGGTATCGTGCCTGGATTCTGGGCTCTGGACTGGTGCTGGCCGCACACCCTGTGCCCGGAGGAGCTGGCCTCTCTTCCTGGGGCCCAGTGTAGAGCAGAGGAGGGGCTCCCAGGGCCAGCTGATGGGGCACCACTGGGACTTAGGAAGGTGGCATATCTGGGCATGTGGCCTGAGAGGCCACCAATCCAGGCCATTAGACAGGAGCAGCCCAGCCCCCGGTCACGTGGAGCAGGGGCCCTGGAGACCCAGGAAGGTCTTTGATCAGAATTTGCAGCAGAGGCTAAGGCCCACTGTCCTGAAGGCCAGAGGGGAGGGGCCTGGGATCACAGAGTGACAACTAAGTAGACAAAATAAGTGGAGGAGGGTCACCACAGCAGCCAAGCCCCACATGTGGGTTTCCCAGGTGCAGTGGTGAAGGGTGTGGACTCAGGCTCTGGCACTTACTAGCTGTGTGACCTTGGGCAAGTCACTTAACCTCTCTGTGCCTCAATCATCTCATCTGTAAAACAGGGTAATCATGGCAGTCCTTTGGAATACCTGAAAGGATTGACACGAGGTTGAAATGCAGTCCCCTGAAAACAGGGTCCTGGACAGGATGTGGCATGTTTCCAGGTGTCTGTGAGGGCACCTGGGGTCTGGCGAGTCTCTCGGCTTGTCCCAGCAGTGTTCTGGTCGCCATACAATAACAATAGCAGGAGTCATAAACAGTAACTACTGACCTGATGAACCCCACTCATGCTTTCAGCTGTCCTGCTAAGCGCTTCACATGCAATGACTTCCTCACTCCTCATAGCCCCACTCCCTCCAGATATCCTGATTGCTGTCGCCCCTGTTTACAAATGGGGAGACTGAGGTGCACTAGAGATAAAGTTCCTTCCCCCAGGTGGCGCAGCATGTGTGAAGCAGAGCTGGGATTTGAACCAAGGTCTGACCCCCTCCAGTTCCATGCCCTCTGCACAGCAGCTTCCAGTGGCGCCGTCGAAGGTCTGAATGTGTCTCCTGGCAACACCTGCCTTCCCGAAGGATGGTGCCAAGGGCCTGGCCCTGGCCCTGACATGTGGGGCTGCCAGCCAGGGCTCAGCTTGAGGGCAGGGCCAAGTCCCCAAGTTGTGGGGAGGAGCAGGGGAGCTTTGAGTCCTGCTAGGCAGATGGGAGCCCTTGACCACTCACCCACTGGAGCTGCCAGCTGGGCTATTTTTCTTGCACTCCTTTAGGTGTGATCCTTGGTCCCTGGTAGGTGCCAGGACTCCTGGCCACCTCAGCTCCCATGCCCACAGGAGCCCTGGTTGCATGAGTAGGAGCCGGGGCTGAGGCATCTGAAGGAGCTGGCTCAAGTCCCCGTTCCGCCCCTTGCTGGCAGGTGATCCAGAGGGAGTCGCAGCCTCTTGGAGCCTCCTAGCCGCTTAGACGCAGGGCTGTGGGGAGGCCATTCTCCGGAGCCTCCCATGAAGATCCCATTGGTCAGTACCTCGTACACTATGAGCACTTGGTAGATGACGGGTGACTGTCATTAGAACTGTTTCCGGTTTCATACAGTACTTCAGGGTTGAGGCCACTTTCTTTGTAGAAAATAACAGTAATGATTATACCTCTCGCTTTACAATTTGCAAATCATTTTAATGAGCATCTATTTCTTGAGAGATGGAAAGACCAGGGCTGTTGTGATGATTCAAGGGGCTAATAAATACACGCTTACACAGTTGGCCCTCCTTATCCGTGGGCTCTGTATTTGTTGATTCAGCCAACCATAGATAGAAAATATTTGGAAACAAAAAAGCATCCGTACTGAACACATACAGACTTTTCTTGTCCTTATTCCCTAAGCAATACAGTATAACAACCATCTCCATAGCATTTACACTGTGTTAGGTATTGTAAGTAATCTAGAGGTGATTTAAAGTATAGGGCAGGATGTTTGTAGTTTATATGCAAGTACTACACCATTTATATAAGGGACTTGAGCATCTACAGATTTTGATAGCCTCAGGGAGTTTTGGAACCAGTCGCCAACAGGTACTGAGGAATGACTATAAAGTGCCTAGCATGGTGCCTGACACATGGAAAATGCACAGTAAGTGTCAGCTGTTTGATTATTATTATGGTTGATAACTGTGCTCATTTTACAAATAAGTAGACTGAGGTCCAAAGGCGAGGCAGGCGGTACAGCCAGGATGTGATCCTGTGTTTGGCTCAACATCCCACATGGCTTCTGGCCTAGAGACTCAAAGCTCTAGGAGCATGCACGCTGCACGCCATAGACCCTGGGCCGTGTGGCTCAGTTGGGGAGATGAATTTTTTTTTTTTTTTGAGACGGAGTCTCGCACTGTCACCCGGGCTGGAGTGCAGTGGCGCAATCTCAGCTCACTGCAGCCTCCATCTCCCGGGTTCAAGCGATTCTTCTGCCTCAGCCCCCCAAGTAGTTGGGATTACAGGCACCTGCCACCACGCCTGGCTAATGTTTTGTACTTTTAGTAGAGATGGGGTTTCATTATGTTGGCCAGGTTGCCTGACCTCGTGATCCACCTGCCTCGGCCTCCTGAAGTGCTAGGATTACAGGCGTGAGCCACTGCGCCTGGCTGGGGAGATGAATTTTTGCAAAGTTGAGCATTGGCACAGCACAGTGCGTCCATGGACCATGGCTCCAGGGGGCTTTCCAGTGTTCTCCAGAGCAGGGTACTGTTGAGTGGTGAGAAGCCTATGCCAGAACTTGCCAGAACTCTGCTTTCTGAGTGTGTCAGAGAGCTTGGTCCTCTGAGCAGGGAGTGCTGAAGCTGTCATCGGTGGTGACTGGGGTGCCTTGAGCACACGCGGTCATCGTCACAGGGTCCCACACGGCTGCCTTGTTGGTGGCGATGTCTGGAGTCTTTAAACTCTTCCAAGTGTGCCAGTAAAAAGACACGAGTACTCAGACGTTTCATTGATGCTGTCACCTGGCTGCAGTGCAGTCAGGGTGGCAGGCGCAGAGCCCCCCTCTGCAGAAGACCTCAGCGTGAAGAGGTGCGCAGATTCTCTTGAAGACTGTCGCCTGTTTCCTCGAGGAAGCTCTGCCTACCAGCCTTTCAGGGGGCGGCGGCACCCGTCTCTCTCCTGCATGAAAGACGGGCTTTAATTGGCTGCTGGGGTGTCCCAGCCATCTAATGATGCCACCTGTGTGCATCCCTTTCCTGTCATCGTCTCCCAGCTCCCCTGTCAACTCGGGCTCTGTTAACACAAACAGCCAGTTTACAAGCCCAGGAAATGTTCGATGATTATAATAATTGGCGGAGGAGGAGAGGGAAGCCATCCTGACTGGAGCAATAAAGTAGCCTGGTTTTGAAGTAAATGGGACACCGGAGTCTGAATGGCCACATTTTAACAGCTTTTAAGAAAGAGTGTGTAATGCCCTAGAAAGATTTGAAAGAAGAAAGAGAACAGCCACAAAATGTTAGCTGTTTGTCTTTAAAACAAAAAACAAAAAAAAGCAAGAGGCTTACCTCCAGCTGTGTCCAGTTGATGAGATGAGCAATACAAAGCTGTGTTTTTTCTTTTGTTCATCAAGATGAGGACTGGTATTTTTTTAAGCATCATCTGAGGTGTAGAATTTTTTTTCCCCTAAGGAGAGGGTTGGGTTTTGTTTTTTTGTCTTTTATTTTCACAAAGAGAAGTTGGTGACAGCTGCTGAGTTTGGGCTTTTTTATTGCTTGTCATTTTGTGTTTTGAGAAGCACTACCATAGCATCATCATCCCCCAAACCCTTGTCTGTCCTCCCATAACAGGAGTATTTCCTAAAGTGGGTTTCTTGGGACACGCATATCATGTGATGCGTTTGAAAAACGAAGCTCCATGATCTAAATAAGTTTGGAGAATGTAAAATATGCTAGCACTTGAAGATTCAGTGTTTAGAACCATAGTAAAAGTCCTGATAAGTCCTGCTGTAAGAGATCTTGTTTAACTTTGTTTAAAACAGTCTTCTTTGATCATAGAACTCTTCTGGCAGAATACCAATAAATACAGAAGACAGTTTGACAAGGTATGGTCTAGCTTCTTCCATATTTGGAGTTATCCTGCTAGGGTGGGTCAGACAGATGGGGCCTTTGTTGATATCCTAGAAATTTCCCAGCCCGTGGACCAGCAACACTGCCCTTGCTAGCTTGACACCTCCTGGTCAGGTTGGTTGGGATGAGATCCCAGATATCCTTAACTCACTGGTGGGGAACGGGCAGGGTGTGTGCAAGGAATCAGGCTGGTTTCCGGAAGGCATGTGTGTTGGTGAAATATGGGAGGCATGATGGAAGACCCAGTGGAGCCATAGCCTGCGGGGGCCTGAATGTTGTGCTGATGCATGTGGGTTTATGTTAAGGGCAGGAGGGACCCACCTTAGCGCTTAACTTTTTAGGTGCAATAGGATCTGCCTCGGTTGACCTGAATTCCAATCAGAAGAATCAGCCCAGGGTCCTCATGGCGCCGCTTTTAATGTCCCAGCACTGGGCTCCCCCTAACCCCTGCTCAATGCGTCTGCTCTGTCTTCTTCTAGGAGCTCGTGGGTGACGTGTTGAGAGACACGCTCAGCGAGGAAGAGGAGGACGACTTCCGGCTGGAAGGTATTCGGAGTCCATTGCTCTCTTCCCAGCAGCAGCGAGTGGGGGAAGCGGGTGTCCAGCTGGCCGTGTGCCCTGTGTACTCCAGAAAATCTGCAGATGGAGGGCACAACAGGGACCTTGTGACTCTGGGTGGGGGTGGACTGGAGGGTGGGATGGAGGAGAGGAGTAAGAGACAGGTGTGGCACTTCGTAGGTCCAAGCCCAGATGGGGGTCTGGTCACCTAGGTCCACGTCCTGGCCCTGCACCGGATTAGCTGGGGGACCTCGGACAGGTTGTTGAAACTCCGCTGCTCCTCTGGGGATAATAAGAGTAGCTGCTCAGAGTGATGTGTGAAGTGTGATCAGGCAGTGTTGGGCATGGAGTAAGCATTACACACAGTGCCTATTCTGTTTCCTCCATCGTGTCACTCTCTTGGTGCATGAGTGTGTACACACACACACAGCCAGGCTTTTACCTCTCTCCTCTGTCGTCCTTCTTCCTTTCTTGAGACGGGGTCTTGCTCTACTCTGAGTAGGATTACCTACTCCAGGCTGGAGTGCAGTAGGTAATCGTAGCTCACTGCAGCCTCGACCTGGGCTCAAGTGATCCTCTCACCTCAGCCTCTCAAGTAGCTAGGACTACAGTTGCAAGCCACCATGCCAAGTTAATTTTTAAATTTTTCTGTAGAGATGGGGTCTCACTATGTTGCCCAGACTGGTCTTGAACTTCTGGCCTCGAGTGACCTTCCCACCTTGGCCTCCCAAAGTGCTGGGGTTACAGGCCTGAGCCACCGCACCTGGCCGCTGCTTGCTTTCTTCATGGTGAAGTGCCGTGTTGTAGAGAGAATCAGGACGCTTAAGTAGAGGGTCTGCTGGCTGCTGGTGTGCTGGTTTGACTTTGGGCAGGCCACCCCACCTTTCTGAGCCTCAGTTTCCAGATCTATAGAATGGGAACAAGGGTCTTTGCCTTGCTTGGCTCCCAGAGTTGGTGCCAGGAACGGATGACAGTGTGAAGCAGAGTGTTTCCTGAATGGAAGATTTTAAATTCAGAAACAGGGAAAGAAATCACCAAATGGGGGGCTGCCTTATAAGAATAAGGAAGGACCTCTCTGCTGAGACCAGGGCAGACAGCTGGCTGGAGAGCTGGGGGGCCATGATGCAAGGGTCTGTGGAGGGGGATCCAGCCCTGCAGGGGTCTGAAGGGCCACAAGAGGAGAGCAGACAGTTCTGGGAAGTTCTCAAGGGAAGCATGGGCCAGACCTGAGGACCGTGGCCACATCTGGCCTGAGAGTTGTTATAAATATAGAATCTCAGCTCCAGCCCAGGCCTGCTGAATCCGATCTGCATTTTAACAAGCTCCCCAGGTGACTTGCATGAACACTGTACTCGAAGAAGCACTGTTTGAAGGTACTCACTCCGTTGCCTAGAAGTTGGAGGCAGGCTGGAGAGCCAGGTATCTAGCAAACTTTGCTCAAATGTAAGCAAGCCCCAGATCAAGGGGGAGGAGTCCCATGAACAGAAAGCTTTGTGTGTGCATACGGTCTAATATCTTTTATGTGAAAAAAAGGCACCAGACCATCTTCAGGAGTTTCTTAGGGTACCACATATGCATATGACTGTGTGGATAGAAGCCTAGACAGATGATAACCATAGCTCTTTCCAAACATGGGAGGAGACTTAAGTCTGTGTTATCTGCATTTCATGGTTAAACTTGTATAAGAACATAGTTGGGCATGGTGGCTCAAGCCTATAATCTCAGCACTTTGGGAGGCTGAGGCTGGAGGATCGCTTGAGCTCATGAGTTCAAGACCAGCCTGGGCAACATAGTGAGACCCTGTCTCTATTATCAATAATTCTAAAATTATATTTTTTAAAAAATCAAAAAAACCACAATTTTGTATTCCTTATGAAATTAAAAACTAATGTCAGTATTTAAAGGTGAAAACCGTAAATAAGGCAGTAGGAGTGGAGCTGCTCTGGTTTGAGTCGGGTGGGCATCTGGACCTGTCCTTGTGGCCCTTAAGACCCCATGAGGGACCCTGGGCCCAGTGACCATCTGTGGTGCTCTGGCACCCTTGGTCCTGTGGTCCGAGGCTGCCCACCCCAGGGTGGGGGATATGGTGTGGATGGTAGGCCACCACATGGCTAGGTCTGGTGAGAGCAGGTGCTACTGAGTTCTGGCCACAGAAAACCAGCTGCCTGCTCTGGACCTGGGGCTGGGGGGTCCCTCTGTGCTACTGACTAAGGGAGAACAAGCCGAATCCTGAATCTCTTCTTTGTCTTCCTGTTGGCCAAGTTCATTGCCTCTTGGCGGGCTGGAGAGCTGTTTAAGAGAGAAAAAAGGCCATCTGAGGCGTGAAGATAAAAAGAAGTCTTTTAGCCATCCCAGGAGAGGATGGCTTTAGCTCCCGCGTTGTTATGTAAAGCCGGCCCTAATCCAGCGTCTTAACCGCCTTAACTGGCCAGCTGGGAGCAGGAGGGATGGGAGATTAAGGCTGGGTTTGGTGCGAGGGCCAGGGCTGCAGAGCTCCTTTTGAACTGGGGAAAGAACAAAGTAAACATCAAAAGTCCCAAGCTCTGAGAGCTGGCTGGGCGTGGCAGGGCTGGTGAGGTGAGGCTTTCGTGGGGAGAAGGGGAGAGGTACCCCTCCTCAGCTGACCCAGCTGAGGTCTGAGGACCAGGGAGGGGTGACCCCATGCTCACCTTCAGCGCACACCTGGCCTCCCTGCCCCCACAGCTGGGCAGGGCTCCAGGTAGTCGCAGCCTGCAGCTTGGGCCCCATGGGGAGAATGGGTGGCCAGGCCGCGTTCCCCTGCATGGCCTCCAGGAGTCACTGTGTCTGAGGGTGCTGCAGCCACTGCTTCATCCCCCTCTCCCCTCTCCCCTCTCCCTCTCTCCAGGTCCCCCCTGCCTCTCACCTGGTGAACCCTGCCCCTGCCCAGCTTCTTGGCTATCTCTGTGTTTCATCTCTGGGCCTTTGCTCGTTGTCCCTCTGCATCCTCAAGTGCCTGGTTTCTATTTCCCCACTCTCCGGCATCTTCTCTAGGAAGCCTGCTCTGCAGGGCACGGTCCAGCCTGCAGGGTCCCTGCTCCCTAAAGGAGATGCTCAGAGCCACTGAAGTCAGGCAGCCTCTCCTCCTCGGGACCAGGCCCAGGCCTCCCGGCTTCCAGGGCAGGCCTTGCTTTGGCCCTGCTGCCCCCTCCCTACTGGCCTGGCGTGCGGATGTGGCAGCCCGCGGGGTGGTCTCTGCTTCCTCAGCCCAAGGGTGGATGTGCCTGGAGTTGGTGGTTCTGCCCAGCAGGGAGCAGTGTTAAGACTGAGGCCTGGCGGGGGCTGAGCAGCACTCTGGGAGCTCGGGAGCTGTTCAGCTCTGCAATGGTCCCTAACTTTGCCTTCCTCATCTCTCCTTCCCTTCATTCTGACTTTCTATGAATTCGCAGCTCAGACCCCATTCCAGCCTGGCTTACCCACACTCACTGTGTGACCTTGGGCGAGTCACTTCCCTGTGGCTCAATTTCCTCACTGGGTTCCTTGTAGCACTTCTTTGCCAGGGTTATTGTGAAGACAGTGAGGTGATGGATGTAGGTCCCAAGGGTGGCCCTGGTACAGAGTAAGTGCCCAGCACACTTGAGCTGCCATGATTCTTGTTTCCTGGGTTCAGTTTTCTTGAAGAGGTGCCAGCCCATGTTTATAATCATTTACCTAGCCCAGATCAAAGAGGACCTCTTTGCAAAGCTTCTTTAATCCTATTAGAATCTCCAAAGGCCTCCCCATACTCCCGGTGCCTGGAGTAGGGTCTGGCATGCTGTATGTGCTCAATAAATAAACACTCACTGAAGAAGGAAAGTCAACACCCTGTAGTCACTGAAAGCAGGTGACCCCTCCCTCTGCCTCACTGAAAGCCGGCGACCCCTCCCCCTCCGGCCTCTTAGGCAGGTCCTGTGTACCGTGTTGGAGCCTGGGCCAGTCCGTCCAGGCTCCCAGGGGTCAGATGTTGGGCAAAGGGACTTGAGAGGCTTGTAGTCCTTTCATCTGTAGTTGGAAAACTGAAGCCCAGAGAGGGAAGTGACCTGTCCAAGGTCACACAGCAGACTGAGAACAGAATCTGGCCCCTCATTCCTCACCATTCAGTATGTGCTGGGCATTTGCTGCAGCTAGGGGCTCTACTGGGCCCTGGGTTCACAGGCACGAGCAAGGTAGGCAGGCCCAGCAGTCACGACATCCACAGGAGGGAGGCAGGGATGAATACATAAATCTGCGAAGGAGCATGGAAGTTTCTGGTAGTGGTTCTCTGCTAAGAGGTAAAACCCAGGGAGAGGTAGAGTGAGGAGGCTTTTCTGGGAAGGCGATGTTTCATCTGAGATGCAGATGTCAGGAAGGAGCCAGCCATGGAAGAATGTAGGGGGAGAGCAGCTAGGAGTGAGCAGAACCCCAGAGTGGAGGGAACTTGGTGTTTGGGGAAGACCAGAAAGGAGGTCGATGTGGCATCAGGAATGAGAGTGGGGTGGTCAGCAAGTGTGGGACCATGCCCTTAGGTTGTGTGGTTCTGCCCAGATGGTTGGGTTGGTGACTGCTGGATTCTGACCTCTGTTTTAAGAAGTGAATTCTGGCTTCTGGGAGGGACTGCCCATGGGCAGGGAGGAAGGGGGCAATGAAACCAGGAGGTGATTGCAGGGTTGCAGGCGAGAAGAGATGGTGCTGGCCTAGCCTGGGAGCTTGGGGCTGGGGAGAGGTCCATGGGGCTGGAGGTTGGAGCTGGTGAGAAGGGGGTTGAGGGAACGACAGAGATCAGGGATGCATCTTAGACTTTTGGTTTCAGGAACTAAGGATTTGGCAGTGTCACTTCTGAGGTGGAGGTTTTGGCGGGTGACCATCAAGCCTCCCGTTTTTGGACCAGTTGGGTTCAAGATGCCCATTTAACATCCAAGGAGAGGTACTGAGGAGGCCGTGGGATACCTGGTGATTGGAGCTTGGGGTTCAGGGAGCAGTTGGACAAGAAACAGAGAGAGAGAGCGAGTCAAGACTTCTCAGGAAGTAGCCACGGACGTTGCCCGGGACTCCCGGACAAGGCTCCTCAATACACAGGGCTGGCGGTGGCTTCCCAGGAAGGCTGGGAGAAAGAGGAGTTCATGGGAGGGCAGCGGGGACCCCCAGATGGAGGGGCAGGTGCCCGTGTCCCGCCGGCTCCTCTCCCTCAGTTCAGAGCTTGTCCTGTCGGGGGGTGTCAGCAGCCCTGACTCTCCACTCCCCTGCAGTCCCCCAAGAAGCTGAGTTGCAGCGGTGACAGAGAACAAGCAGACTTTGTTACCTTGGCAGTTTCTCTCAAGTCTGCTCCTCATAAAAGCTCAGCTGGAACAGTGGAAATTCTGACTTGTGTCAGATACCGGAGAGGCTTTAATAGTTTCAAGTAGCTCGGGGTTAGATTGTAAAAGCCGAATTTCATCACATGTTTTAACTTGGGTGGGGATGGGCGGGGGAGAGTGGAAGGGACGTGATATTTTTAGCCCACAGAAGGCTTTTTCTCCCCTTTCCCCTTCTCTCTCTCCCGGGGCTTCCCCCTCCCTCCCTGAACAGATGTTTCGTCTCAATCCTGTTCAGATCTCAAAGCCGAGTGGCCACCAGCCTTATGCTCTGATGAGGAAAAAAAGGCCAGAATGTTATTTGTTGAGAAGGATTTCCTCCCCCACCCCCTTTTCCCCCTTTTTTGTTTCCCCTCAGTTACAATTGGTCCATAAGCAAAATCTAGTGGCAGTAAAATGCAGCTGGGAGGCAGGATGGTGGAGAAGAAGGCCCTGGTGGCGTTTCTGGTCTCAGGAAGGGGCAGACACCCACTGGTGAAAAAGCTGGAAATCGCTCTAGAGGGACTGCCCTGGGTGAGTGAATTACTGCTGTGGTGCTGGTGCTGGTGGTTTTTCCTAAAAAGCAGGATCTCAGAGAGATGGATTTGTTAAGTCAGGATTCTTTCGGTTCTTTTGGAAACTCACTTAAACTTTTGGCTCATGAAATTGAAAAATCCTAGGGTAGATCTTGCCTAAAAAGGCCTGTTTGGATTCTGGAGCTAAAACCGTGTCATGGACACTTGCATGCACACACACACACACACACACACTCTCACACATGCACGTATACTCACACATTCACACACGTGTCTCTCTCGCTGACCCTCTCTGTCCCTCTCAATCATCTCTCCCTCTGTCCCCTGGTAGCTTCTCCCCCGCAGGGGGCGAGGGTGGCAGTACCCAGCTCTGGGCCCTCCTATCCTATGAGCACAGCCCTGTCAGGTAGAAGAAAGTTCCCAGGTCACAGGGGTTCTTGCACATGTTGGACTCACTTTACTGACCACTTTACTGGTCACTTGACCAGGGTAGATCTAGGTTTTGTGGGACCTGAAGCTTTCGGAGGCCAAACCAAAATAAATATCTCACCAACTCAGTCTCTCCTTAGCTCATGTCCAGAAATGCCTGTATTTCCCCTAGTATCACCTCACACAAGCACAGGATGTCAGAATGGTTAGATGACAATCTTAATAGATTGAGGATAAAATGCCTAATTTGGAAAATGTTACAAATACAAACACATATGACCACATAAACACCTTGCAAAGACCCGTTCTGACTTGGAAAGGGCCCGTGTAGGTGAGAGGGCCCAGAAGCCTAGCTTCATTAGCTTCTTCATAAACTCTCCTTTCATACTGACCTAGGACCAGCCACGTGGCCTTCAGGATGAAACAAGCTGGGTCAGGTGGGGTTACTAAGTACAGTGCGACCCTGGAGTGGGATCAGTCTCCATAAACTAGACTGAGTAGGGGATGAGTGGCTCTGCAGAGGAAAGCCAGATGCTATTATCAGAAGGAGGAGAAGGATTGCTGGACAGGCAGGAACAGGTGTCTGCTATTGTGGTCTGACAGAGTGGACAGGCCAGTGGTTGAGGAGTTGGGAAACTGGGATTTAGTTCTCTTTGTTCCACAACTTCTGGGTTCAAATCTTGGTTCTGCTACTTACCGTTGTTTCATTTTGATGATGCTGATGATGATGCAGTACCTATAGTGTGATAGACACTGCGCTATAGATATGTATATCTCAGGGTATAGATATTGGGCTGATGGAAGATTCTGATGATTAAATGAGTGATATAATAATGGTGTAATAAGGCTCACTGAGCAGGGAATCCTAACCTAGCCCTGAGGGTGTGACAGCATGCTGCTCAGAGGAAGGGAGGCTTAAACTGAAGACCTGAAGGATGAGTGGGAATTGCAGAGCTGGAAAGAGTGTTCTTGGCAGGGATAACAGCGTGAGAGCATGGCATGCTCAGAAAAGGGAAAGCAGTTCCACAGAGAGACGGGACTGAGAGGTGGCAGCAGCTGGGTCGTAGAAGCCTTTGGACCCCTCCTTAGGGGAAAGGGGGCCACTGGAGGGGTTTAAGAAGGGAAACAGCATAAGCAGTTTTGGTTTTTAAGCTCAGTTTCCCCTTTTGTACGATGCCAACAGTAGCACACCCTGCACAGTGTTAAGAGGACTTAATGGAATAATGTGTGGTACTACTAACTTCACCAGCCTCTCCGTGCAGCCCACCAAAGTATGTGGCTGTGTTTGCAAACAGAGGTGGGATCACTAGGACCCTCATTCCCTAGGGAGAGCCTGATACAGATACTGCAAGAAACCATTTGGCCTGGAATGCACATATGATATCTTTCTCTTTTTACTGGCAGCAGATTTACCCGACTAATTATATTTGGCAGAGGCTAATATTAAAATTCATCTGCATTCCCTCGAACAGCTGCTGTCAGAAGGTTGTGGACTCAAACATCTTGGCAAGCAACCCTGAGACTGAAATATTTGCAGCAGATAATCTGTACGTGGACAATTGAGAAAGGACTGTGGATATGTCAGGGCGAGCATCCAGACTCTAGCAAGGAAGTTCTGGCTTGTGTTAAATCTTACATTGTATTCACTGAGAAGAACTTGCCAGGTAACTAGGCTAAGAGAGGGGTCTGCCATGCATTTGAAGTGTTAGTAATTTCTGATCTTTAGTGGGGCTGATTTAGTCATAACTGTGTTTCAAATTTGTCTCTTCTTTCCAAGTTTCATATGCACCAGGCCTTTCTGGATTGTGTTAAGATAAGCTGGCATTTACTGGTATCATCCCAGGTTTGGATTTTTACCTAAATTTCAACTCCCCACCTCCCCATGGCACTTCCCAGTCTCCATCAAGGCAGAAGGTATGGCATATTTGTTATGTAGCCAAGCTTCCTTATGCCTACCTGGAGAATGTGCTGTAGTTCAGCAGGCCTGGCGGAATCTCTGCCCTATGCACGTATGGGAAGTGCTAGGCATTGGGAAACCCGGGAGCAGAAGCCTAGAAGGCACCAGATCTCAAGAAACTTGCTTTCTGTCTGTGCAGATGTGGAGGCTCCTGTGAAACAATCAGAAGATCCCAGATAGGACTGTACAGAATAAAGTGCTAGACTGAATGGCGGGAGATAGCACCCCGCTAGCTCCGGATGCATTCATGCAAATTAGAAAAAAGCTGCCCCTCCTCAAGACACCTTTCTGCCATCTGTCCAAAGGATGTCAAAAGCAATACACATATCTAGGGTATTGGTCATGTGAGTGGCACCACCTGGGGTTGTACAGTGCACAGCCTGCTTCTTGGAGCCGGTCTCCTAGTGACCTCAAGTGACCCCGGACCAAGGGGAAGAGCCCCGAGGAGCTCACCCTATCGGACTGTTGAGGAGGGCAGGTCTGTTTTATTTCACAGGCCTTCTTCTCTTGCTGTTTGGGTGGCGCCAGCTGTCAGCAGCTTGGGCTGGGTGGACTGTGCCATCCTGCTCCGTGGGTCACTGCCATTTGCCAGGGTAAACAGTCCTGAGTGACTGTGGCTCTCACAGCATGCGGTCCCCAAGGAGCCTCCCATTGGGCCCATGGGGA
This sequence comes from Pongo pygmaeus, assembly GCF_028885625.2. Taxonomy (NCBI): domain Eukaryota; kingdom Metazoa; phylum Chordata; class Mammalia; order Primates; family Hominidae; genus Pongo; species Pongo pygmaeus. Next base: position 47,695,471 of record NC_072391.2, read on the forward strand.
GGCGGGAGGGGTGTCTAGACCCACAGTCAAAGTTGTCACCATTCAGGTATTTCCTCACTCTTCTTTCGCTCTCTCTTCCTCCCCACCCCTCCCTTTTTTTAAACTGGGGGAGGGGAGAGGGAAGAGACTCTTTGATCTCAGCGGAGGAAAAAAGTCTGTTCTGTTCAGGCTTTTGGCTAACACAACAAACAGTGTTTAAAATTTAAATTTAACTTTGCTTAATTAATTAGTAATTCTGTTTAATCCTGTCTGATCTCCCTCCAAAAGGTATTTTGAAGCTTGAGAAGGGAACATCAAAGGGAGCCGGGTGAAGATGGTCAAGTAATGCATTTAATCTGGCAGTTGCTGAGGGTGGAGAGCTGCCAGGCTGGGAGCTAATGGGGAGAGAACCGTCATTTGGTAAACACAGCAAGCTGACTCCTCGTGTCTGTGGTGTGAGGAGGGACAGGGAGCAGTTTCCAAAGAGAAGGAGCTCCACAAACCATTACCAACCCCCCAGATTCATATGGGCTGACAATAGGCCTTAAGAAAGCAGAGTTGACATTTTCTTTCTTCCACGGCCACTGTATGGTTGGGCAGGTTGTGTATTGCACAAGAGTTTCCAGCCAAGCAGGCAAGTAATAGGTGAAATTGTCTGTGCCCTGCTCATCAAGCACATATCCTGGTGGAAGTGGAGGGTGGCACACATCTAAAGCAGCAATCAATCCACAGACTTTTTCATGAAGGGCCAGATAGTATGTATTTTAGACTTTGTGGGCTCTGTTGCAACAGTTCAACTCTGCTGTCACAGAGTGAAAGAAGCCATGGACAATGCAAATGAGCATGGCTGTGTCCCAATAAAACTTTATTTACAAAAACAGGAGGTGGGCCAGGTTTGGCTCAGCAAGTGTAGTTTGCCACCTCCTGCTCTAAGTCACCCAAAAGTGCTTCTTAGGCAAGTGAAAGGCCTTTTTTTCCCCACCTGGTCCCCTGCTTTCCTTTTTTCTTCCAAATGAGCAGTGTCTCCTGTAGTTCCTCAGACTTTCAATTGAAGAGTGATCAGTATGATCAGCACCCCCTGAAATTAGGCCCCCAAAAGATAATTTCCCAAGGGGAAAAATGGCTGGCCTAAAGAGGAATCAGAGGCAGAGAATGGACTCAGACTCTGGTGCTAAAGCTGATCTCAACAGAAATATCTTCAGTGCAATCCCCCTTGGCGTGGCCTGGGCGGCCTGCAGCGAGCACCAGTCCCCCTCACCCCCCTCCAGTGGGCCTGCGCTCACTGATGGGTGGAGGGTGGTTTCTTCTGCACAGGGCTGGCTGGGGGCCGTGGTGGCTTGACTTAGTTTAGTTTCAGAGGGCGCATATGTGGATGAGGCCTGGCGCCTGCCCCTGGCATTGGGGTCTGCATGGCCGGTTCTCTGCCACCTCTTCTAGCTACTGGTTAGGGGACAATAAGAGGGTGAACGACCTTCTTTGGTGGGGATAGAGAGTGCTGACTGTCCTTGTTCCTGACCCCCACAGCCCCAGGGCAGGATGGATCACAGGCCTCATGCTGGAAGGGGCCCCTGGCGGGTTCACTGACCGTCAGCTGACCTGTGGATGTCCGGGTGGCTTTCTGAGCTGGGATGGGATGAGGGAGCCACTGGTGAAGAGAGGACAATCCGGGCCACACTGGTCTTTGGGGAAGACATATGAGGGGTCGAGGGGGATGTTTTCCAGCCCCTTCAGGTGAGGAGAAAGGAAGGAAAGGGGAGGTCCTGAGGGAAGACAGGCTGTCCGTGCACGGCGGGGGAAGAGTGCTCCAGAGGAGGAGAGAGCAGGGACAGAGGTTCCTTTTCTTTGGATTTTATCAAGTGGAACATGAAAGGCAACATTGAACCTGAAGGTGGTTTTCTGATAACTTCCCTTTGAACTTGAAGTTTGGTTTCGACAAGCCTGGCCAGCTTGCATCTCCAGCCAGGACCTCTGCAGAGAGAGGCAGCAGCTTTGAAGATGGAGCTGGGCTTTGTTTTTCTTTCTTCTTTTTCTTTCTCTTCTTTCCCCCTGCCTGGGAGGGGTGAGTAGAGGATGCTGCAGGCCGTGATATTACTCTGGTTTCTCCAGTGGGGCAGTTTGGGGTCAAGCAGGATCGTTGGGATCTGGGCTGTCAGCTGGCAGACATCCTTGGCAAAGCCAGCATTTGTCGAGCACTTACTGTGTGCCGGCCACTGTGCTCAGTAAGCACTTTCTTCATTGCCCTTTCCCAACAGCCCTGTGAAGGTGAGGCCATCATATTCCCATTTTACAGACAAGGGGACTGAGGTCCAGAGGAGTCAAGGGCCTTGTCCAAAGCTGCCCGCACAGGCTGTATGTATTTGATATAATGCTTTTGTGTCCATTTGCATTCCTAAAGCCTCAGTTTTGAGAAAACTTAGCTGCTAACTGACCTGTTCCCAGGAGTCAGTGGGATGGGGCCATCAGTCCCCTGACTGTTACTACTCATGGCCAGACCTAGTGCACTGGGGGTCTTAGCTCGTTATGATCAGAGCTTGTTGCATCCACACAAGAATCCTCTGGGGAAGGGGTTGGTAGCTTCCTCATTTTACAGTTGGGGAAACTGAGACATCTAGAGAAGGTATGTGATCCACCCAGGGTCACACAGTGCCAGAGAACAAAACCCACATGGAGATGACCACTGCCCTGGCTGGCTGGCCTCCATGAGACAGAGAGAGACAGGCTGAGAGAAGCACCAAGTCTCCCGAATTGAGCCTTGAAAGGCATGGAGGGGCAGCCTAGTGGACTGATTGTGAGCATGATTCAGGCTACCTGGGTTCAAATCCCAGTTCTGTCATTTACTAGTGAGGCACTTATCCGCTCCAAGCCTCAGTTTCCCCATCTGGAAAATGGAGCTAATCGTAATAACTGCCTCACAGGGCTTCATGAGGATGGAGTTGGTAAACAGCAAGTGCTTAGTCATTGCTGCCTCATCTTTATGTACAGTGGCGCCAAGGCGCAAGGACACCAGGGGAAGTACCTTAGTTAACTGCAGAGGAGAGAGCTCCCAGCCCGCAGGACCGGAGCAGAGCAGGAGAGCTGGGGCCCAGGCCCACTGGGGGCATCTCCACTGTGCCTGGCCCAGGGACTGCCCTTGGGTCCTTGCTTGCAAAGCTGGGGTGTGTGAGTGTGGTGGGAGTGTGGGATCGGAGAGACACAAATCCCCCATCTAGTTTCCTGGCCCAGCGGCCTCATTTCTCCAGGCTGCTGACTTCCCAAGAAAGTCCTGCCTTGCCTTCCTCTCTGACTGGGGAGTCTCAGCTCCTCACATGACCCCCTGGCCACCCTTGGGTCAGGGTGGAGGGGCCAGGGTCCCTTCCCGGAGTAGGAGCCAGGCTGTTTCTTCACCTTTAAAACAGGACAACAAATTTACTACCCCAGGGCAACAGAAGGAATCAGATGAGAGGAGCTGTGGGTGTAGACTGGAAAACATGTCTCTGGCAAAGCCCAGCCCCCCATCAGACAGAGACAAAATGGCAGAAGGGACTAAAGGAGGCTTATGGGACATTCCAAGAATTGATGGCACTTTGTAGTCTGGATCCTAGGTCAAGGACGACGATGCTACCCTGAGCTGGCATCCTCAGGAAAATAGTGTCAGTAGGTCCTGGGATTTCACACTCACCCTCCCACAGTTCCTGGCAGGCCACACACAGGACCGTGACCTTTGGCAGAGAGGGGAGGACCTGGGGTGAGCAGACGCCAAATGCAAGGTTCAGGATGAGCGTGCTCCCTGAAGATGCCTTTTGTGTACATGCGAGTGTGTGTGCATGTGTGTGTGCATATGTGTGCAAGCAGGTGTGATGCATGAGTGTACATATGTGTGCATGTGCGTGTGTATGTGTGTGCATGTGTGCTTGTGCATACATGTATGTGGACGAGTGCATGTGTGCACATCTTTGCCAACCCAGTTGAACTCTGTTTCTGGCACTCCTCCTGGCCATCCACCAAGGTGCCGTAGGCTGTGCTCAGGTGGGTGGCACCTTTGAGGAGGCCAAAATGTCAACACAGAAGGCAGTGAGACTGCAGAAAATGGCTATGATCCCTAAGCTCCCTCGCTGAGCTCCAGAAGCACCCCTCCACTCTCATCCATCTGCCCTCTGGCCTGACACTGCTCTGGGTGGCTGTGTGCCTCCACAGGGCAGAAGTCATAGGCTGGTGGGGGCCTGAGGGGGCCCCCCACGGTGCAAGTGGGTGCACTATGTTGGGGGAAGGTCTCCCCAGGCAGTACCAGGTGCCAGAGTAGTGTGATGTTGACCCCAGCAAATGGGCAGGGCAGGAGCGGGCCCAGCCCCCTGGCAAGAATGTCCAGGCCAGGCCTGGAGGACAAAGGTGCAGTGAGCGTGGCCACATGGCGTCTGGACCCTGCTCCTCATGCTCCCTCGCCTGCCTCCCTGACAGTGGCCCTGCCTCCTGAGAAGACTGACGGGCTGGGCAGCGGAGATGAGAAGAAGATGGAGAGAGTGAGTGAACCCTGCCCAGGCTCCAAGAAACAGCTGAAGTTTGAAGTAAGTTTCCTTTTGGTGCTGGGTCCTGGGGAGATGAGATGGGTTTTCTCAGCTTGGGGCTTCGGGAGGAGGGAAGCTGAGGCCCTTCCAGACAGGAAGGCCCCTACCCTGCATGAACAGCACCCTCTGTGGGAGGTTCTTTCTGCCACATCCGGGGCCGTCCTGGCTTAGGGCAGACCCCAGGGACTCACCGCTGCCCACCCCCTCAGCCCAGCCCCAGCCCCTCCATGCGGGGTGTGCCCAGCAGCCTGGGAGAGGGCATGAGAGTAAACGAGGGAGGCAGGACTCTGGCCCTGCTGTTGCTGTCACCTCTCTGGACCTCAGTTTCCTCGGTGAAACCTTCCCTTCCAACTCTTGAGGCTGTTCTGGGGGTGCCTGTGGGGGCTGTCAGGTGGGATGGGTGAACAGGAGGCACGGGCAGGAACCTGACGCTCTCTGGGCCTCAGTTTCCCCATGTGGGCAACACCAAGGATGTGCCTCCCTGTGGCTCTGTGCAGTGCTTGGAGGAGGGAGTAGCGGCTGTGGGCAGAGGTTGGTGAGGCTCTGAGCGTAGGGGTAGGAGCTGGGAGAGGGATGCACAGGGGAGTCTTTGGGAAGAGAAGGGCCTTTGGGGTGAGAAGGGGACAGTTGAGTGCCCCAGACCCAGTGGCTGCACAGTCTGTTCCCCACCGCCTGATAGTGTAGCACGCTCCTGTGCACCCAGCACAGTGCCCGGTGCTGACAGCCAGGCCCAGGCCTGCTGCATGGAGCTTCCCCACTGCTCTGCCCTCCTTGCTCCCTCCCTCCTTCCCTCTGTTTGCCTTCCTGAGACCACCAGGGCATAGCTCTAGAGTCAGCAGGCCTGGGTTCAAATCCCAGCTATACACTTAGTAGCTCTGTGACTTTGGGGCAAGTTCCCTAAAGTCTCAGTGGCCTCATGTGCCTCGCCTGTAAGGTGGGGATAATGGTGATGTCTGTCACATTGGGCTGTTGTCAGCATCACGAGTTCGTGCGCCTAAAGGTCTAAAGTGCTTAAGAGGGTGTCCCTCTTTCTGACCAAGGCTGATTGGCACCGGCTTATTGCCAGGGTACCCAGCTTAGACTGGGTGTAGTTCCTGCTGTCAAGGAGTGCACAGTGTGACCAGGGGACAGTTGAGTGCCCCAAACCCAGTGGCTGTACAGTCAGTGATGAGATGAGATCTGGGAGCCCGGAGTGGGGTCAGGCCGAGGGGTGTGTGGTAATGGACAGTTGGCATTTCCAGGCTCTGTGTGGTGCCTGGAGGAGGGAACAGCGGCTGTGGATAGAGACTGGGGAGGTGGGTGAGGCTCTGAGCATAGGGATAGGAGTTGGGCGAGGGGTGCACAGGGGAGCCTTTGGGGTGAGAAGGGCCTTTCAGGCAGAGGGAGCTGCAGGAGCAAAGGCCTGGAGGCTGAAGTGCCAGCGTGCTGTGTGGAGAGAGTGAGTGGCGTGATGTGGCCTGTGCTGGATGGTGGGTCATGGGGGAGACGCCCTGTGTGCAGGGTCCCTGGTGACCGATCTTACCCCCTTTCCAGTGTCATCTCCCTGCCATGCCCCACCATCCTGCACAGGCCACACCACACAGCTTGTTCTCCCCACATAGCACACTAGCACTCCAGCCTCCAGGAGGCTTGAAGGCTCGCCTGAGGAGGATAGGTAGTGTCTAGTAGGAGTTAGGGCTGCCAGCTTCTTCCTGGAGCCCAGCCCCGCCCTAAGCCCACCTGGGTCCTTGTAGGGTCTTTTGGGGAGCTTGGCAAAGCCCAGGGCTGAACTCAGTGGCAGAAGGAAGACTGGGCCCAGGCATCCTGCCTCCCTGGAAGCCCAAGTGTGCTTGCTTCTGGAGGGGCAGGCTTGGGACTGAGCTGTGGTCCACGGGCAGGACTCAACTGAGAAGCCCAGGTGGGGTGTGGGAGAGGCCTAGGAGACCCGCATGTGACAGGTGGGACAAGTGGCCAGTTACTCAACTCATGTTTCTGAAGCTCAGACCCAAGCTGTCTTGGAAACAGGTAAATGCTGTGTGTGTGTGTGTGTGTGTGTGTGTGTGTGTGTGTGTACACAGGTATGTGAGCATAGGGTGTGCACATATAGGGGTGTACCTGTGTAGGTATGCGTGTGTGTAGGTACGTGTGTAGGGGTATGCGTGTGTGTGTGTAGGGGTATGTATGTAGGCACGTGTGTCATGCCACATGAAACAGTGCCTCAGAGAGCAATGAGGGCCCTTGGCAGGTATCAAACGGGCGTGGCTGAAGCAAGGCTGGCTTTGAACTCAGCGTGGGCACCCGGGAATTGCTGGAGGGAAACAGCTTAGAGCTGCAGCAGCCAGGGCCAGGACGCCGTGCTGGGGCTCACTCCACTAGCGTTTGTAGGCAGGTGCCTTTCCCTCTCTGGGGAGCTGAGCCTTACTCCTGCCAGGCCAGCCAGGCGCCACCTTCCTGATGGTGGAAGGAGAGGTGGACTTTGGCATGCCATGGAACAAAATGGTCTTGTTTCCATAGAATCTTATGGATCTGAAAGGCCATTTGTGGAGCCCTTTCCTGCTGAACAGCATGCTTCCTAGAACTGTCCGTCTGACACTCAGCCAGCCTCTGCACACAGCCCTCCGGTGACCAGCTCACCACTTCGTGGCTCACATTCCCTGGGGTCAGACACTTCAGGTTGCTGAAAATGATAATAATGAAATGATTGTTTCATTGATTATTGATTGAAACAATTATTTCAATGACTGTTAATCATTACAGCAAAAATAACAGCTACTACCGTTGATTGAGCTTTTCCATGTGCCAGACAGTGCTCCAAGCACGGGTGTAAATGACACCAGCATTTACCCTCCACTTCCTGTTTCCAATTCCCCTAAGCAGAACTGACCACACGGCACTGGGAGCAGGCAGTGTGTAGGGGAGGCGATCCTGGGGCGCAGGTGCAAGGAAGGAGGGAAGCCAGTGAAGGCTGGGTTTATTTGTGGGCTCTGACTGCTGGAGAGCCTCCTAGGAGCCATGTAGCATGCACTCAGATTTGTCCCAGGGAGGGGTGAGGAGGTCTGGCGTTTCCACTGCCTCCTGTCCCTCCCTTATTCCATTGCCTCTGGGCATTCCTTCCCAGGCTCTTCAGGGCTGCCCTGAGACAGAAAAGTGTACATGAGGCAGGAGGTCGGGAACTGTCCCCACCACAGCTGCAGGGAAACAGCTGGGCTGAGGGCAGGTGGGTGGGGCATTTAATCTTCCCAGCAACCTCGTGAGAGGCTGTCATTTTCCATAATGTATACAAAGAGAAACTGAGGCACAGCAGAGGGCAGTGACATGCCCAGGGTCACACAGCTGTGGAGGGCCCTGCAGGGGCCTGGGCCCGGGGCTGACTGACACCTGAGCCCCTCATGCTCATGCTCTCCTACCCCAGCATCCTGCTGGGGCTCCCAAGTTGCTGCCCCTTTGCCTTCTAGTAGCTTCTTGCCCTTGGTCCAAGTTCAGCTTTTCTGAGGACCCAGTGCCTCTTGAGACCCCCCCTGTTTTTCCTTTGTCTTTGAAGACCCACAGACCAGCAGGCACCCCTGCAGGCATCCCTCCCCAGGCCAAACCTCCCCTGCCTGGGCTCTGGCTGCCCTCCTGGGCCAGTTCTGTCTTGGCCAAGGTGCTCCCTGTCCACTCAAGGTCTGGGGAGGGCAGAAGACAGGTGGCCGCCCCTTGGCCTGGCCTCTAGGCCCAGGCTTCCACCACCCAGTCAGTGTTGCCACAGATAGGGGACAAGCCCCGCCCATCTCTCTGCATCCAGGAGCTCCAGTGTGACGTGTCCGTGGAGGAGGACAGCCGGCAGGAGTGGACCTTCACCCTGTATGACTTTGACAACAATGGCAAGGTCACCCGAGAGGTGAGTGCACCTGCTTGGCCTCTTGCCGTGTATCATGCCTGCAGGCACACGGCCTGGGCACAGCACCCCGCCATTGCCACTTCTCACCCCTGCATCAGTCCTGCCCCTCAGGGATGGCTGTAACAGCCAGGGAGTTTCTGGGAGCTCCTGCGAGATCTGGAGGGCGTCCCAGAGCTGCTGGCAAGTGGGAAAAGAGGACAGGGAGGGAAGGCAGCTCCCCTGCTCTCAGCCCAGGCACTGTCCCTCCCGGGAAAGAAGTGGGGTGGCAGGTGCAGAGCCCCAGGGCCTCTCTGGAGAAGGCCCCAAGGCCCCAACCAAGTCCTGTCCTGCTTCCCTCTCTCCACAGTCCCAGAGCTCTAGGGGTGGGGCTGGCACCACCACAGGCCACCTCCCTCGCTCAGCCATGCTGCCCAGGAGCTTGGGGGTGGGGGCACAAAGAGGCCACACATCACCTTGTTTTGAGGCTACAGGAATGAGCACCTCCAGTGCTAAGGGCCCTGCCAGCGGCTCTGCAGTCACAGCTCTGGTCACAGCCTCATCCCGAACCTCTTCTTCCTTATCCCTCTGCAGGCCGATCTCTCTCGCTCAGGGCCCTCCTCCCGCAGCTCTCTCCTTCCTGCCTGTGTCTTTGCATATTGAGCACCAACTGTGTGCATCTATTGGGTGCTAGGTACTAGGCACGAGGACACAGCAGGGAACAAAACAGACACGTTCCTCGCCCTGGAGCTTTGACCTTCTGACAAGAGGCAGATCCAAACAATTGTAGGATAACTGTGAGCAGTGACGTGTTCAGTGAAGGAAATAAACAGGTGCTGTGACACAGACTGGCTGGAAGGTCCAGGGGAGGCCTCCTGGAGGGTCCAGGGGAGGCCTCCTGGAGGAGGCGGCAAGGGATCTGAGCCACGCAGCATGCACAGCCCTGGGGGAGTCCTGGGCAGGCAGAGGCCAGGGGCTCAGGGTGTTTAAGGAACTGAAGGAGGTGGCTGTGGTGGCCAATCAGCAGAAGAGACACAGATGTGGCTGGGGATCCAGCAGGGCCAGACTTCTGGGGCCTTGGAGGCCCTGGCAGGCAACCTGGATTTGACTTCAGGTCCTGAGGGCACCGCTGGAGGGTTGGTATCCTTCCTTCTGCTTCCTCATTCCTTTTCCTCCCCTGTCCCTCTCTGACGACCTGTCCCTCCCCGAGAGGACCCCATCTTCAGGCACGAGACCTGTTACAGATCTGAGGTTACATGCACCTGCACGGCAGTCGCAGGTTAGCACGTCTGGGCTCCACCTGCTTCTTGTCCAGCATGTGGGGGCCTCGTATTCCCAGAGAGACATTGAAGCTTTGCTGTCTGGTCTCCTCATCCTGGGTCAGGGCGAGTGTTTTCTTCTCTGTGGATAGTGCAGGAGAAGTTCACCTTTATGCTGCCATATGTGAGTTCTGGGTTAAAAAGGTCACCTCCTCCTCAGGCTATGGTTTAGGGGCTGTTTCAACAGGTTGGAGGAGGAAGTTGTGACTTTTTAAGCACCCAGGACTTGACATGTAAGTGACAGAATACATGCTCCAACTGCTGTATTCAAAAAAAAAAAAAAAAAAGAAATAGATTGGCTCATGTAACTGAAATTTGGTCCGGGGTCTGACTTTGGGGATGGCTTGACCCAGAGGCTCGGTGGCTTCAGGACAAGGTGTTCATCACTGCTCTGTTTCCTCAGTCTATTTCCTCTATTCCTCAGCTCTATTTCCCTTCTTGTGAGGCAGACTGTCCCCTTGGCAGTAGCAAGATGATTGCTGACAGCTTCAACCTGCATTGTCCTTCACTGCTTTGGTAATGAGAGGAAGGGAGAGAGGGTTTCCAAGGAAGGTGGCCCAGCCCGGCCCTGGAGAAATTGTTCACTGGGTCATGTCTTCCTCCCAGCGAGGAGCCAGGGAGTGGTTTTGAGTGGAGAGAGGACCGATCTGGTGTTTCCCTGGTCTATTTTTAGCCCTGACGCCACCCCTCAAATTTGGCTGTAAATACAGTTCCCTTCCACGCCTTCTGAGTGCCAGGGCAGATGGACTCCCACCTCACGGCATCTGCAGCCCAGAGCTGGGGTGTGGGCCAGATTTCCAATCAGAAAGAAGACCTGCTCCTCCTTCAGGCGTTCGTTCATGCAGGAAATACTGAGCACACCGATTCTTGCGTGTCTGCCCTGTGTCGTCAGTGAGGTTGATTTTCAAGCTAGAATTGCCAAAGCACATAGGCTCTGAGACTCTCGGTCTGCTGGGACCACCCCCACCCTGATCACACTCCAGGGCTCCAGGTCCTCTAAGGTATCAGAAGTTTGGGGGATGAAGTGAGCGGCCATCAGCTGCCTCATCTGTATAATGAAACCTCCTTCATGGGCTGCCCAAGATAGAGAGAGTGAGCAGACGGGGCCTTATGGAGAAGCCAGAGGGAAGGAAAAGAGGAACAAGGAGAGTCCTCTGCGGGCCTCATCGGAAGAAGTGGGATCCCTCCCTGAGATGAGCAAGGCAGCTAGGGAGTGCCTGGAGCCTGGGTCTCAAACTTGTGGCCCCCACAATTTCAATCTGGCCCCTAGATGTTCTGGTCTGGTCCCCCAAAAGGTTTTGTTAAAAATCAGTTGCCAAGATCAGCGATTTTGAAGATTTAACAGAAGATCCTGGATTTCTGGCTTTTCTGTGTGACCCCCTCCCACCTGCATTGTCAAAGGACAAGTCAACTGAGCTGAGCGGCTGTGCCTCCCAGGACAGGGTCAGCGCCTCTGTCGGCCCCCACTACTCTGGGCCACCCACCCACATGCCTGCCTGGCTGGGGCTGTGCTGGGGTTGCCTCAGCTACTTCAGCCTGTGGGACTTACAGGCAGGAGGTGAAGGATTGCTGGGCAGGTAACTGACCATGGATGGATCTGCTTCATAGAGAAACAATGTCTTCTCCAGAGGTTTCCAGTGCCATTTAAAGTAGGACATTGCCCCGCACCCCAACACCAGACAAGTGACCACAGCAGATACCCAGATAGAAAGGGCCTAGTGAGGAGAATCGGTGCCCTCCAGCCCCAATCAGAAGGGTTTTGAGACACCCGGAAGACATTGCATGGACACCCCTGTTCTGGTTGAGGGGTACCTGAGGCTTGGAGAGGAGGTGAGATTTGGTCAAGTTCTCACAAATTAGTTTATCTTTTAGGGACAGTCTCAGCCAGCTCAAGCTGCCGTAATAAGATACCACAGACTGGGTGGCTTAGCAGAAATTTATTCCTCACAGTTCTGGAGGCTGGAAGTCCAAGACCAAGGGGACACCTGCTTCAGTTCCTGGTGAGGGCTTGCTTCCTGGCTTGCAGGTGGCCACCTTCTCACTGTGCCCTCACATGGTGGAGAGACCTCTTCTGGTGTCTCTTCCTTTTTTTTTTTTTTTTTTTTTACAAGAGATGGGATCTTGCAGTGTTGCCCAGGCTGGAGTGCAGCGGTGTGCTCACGGCTCACTGCAGCCTCAAACTCCTAGGCTCAAGTGATCCTCCCACCTCAGCCTCCCAAGTAGCTGGGACTACAGGTGTGCACCACCACACATGGATTTTTTTTTTTATTATTTTTAATTTTTATAGAGAATGTTATGTTGCCCAGGCTGGTCTTGAACTTCTGGGCTGAAGTGATCCTCCCACTTCGGCCTCCCAAAGTGCTGGGATTCCAGGTGTGAGCCATATCCCTAGCTCTCCTCTTCTTCTAAAGGCCCTGATCCTATCATGGTCCCGCCTTCATGACCTCCTTTAACCTTAGTTATCTCCCTACTCCAAATACAATCACATTGGGGGTTCCGGCTTCAGGCTTCAACCTGTGGATCTGCAAGTGAGTGGGGAGCCACAATTCAGCCCATAGCAGGGACACATCTCCCTTTCCATTTTTCATTTCGAACCCGAAGCAGATGCTGTTGATGCCCCCACTTCATTTTCCCTGGGCCCACCTCAAAATTCACCTGCTGCCATGGTGGATGGTGCCCACTATAAGAGCTTTCTCGGGTACAATGAGTTGGCTTGGCCCCTGCAGGGAAGCCCAAAAGCACAAGGGAGGGTGGGGCACAGTGGCTTATGGCTCACATCTGTAATCCCAGCACTTAGGGAGGCTGAGGCTGGAGGATCGCTTGAGACTGGGGGTTCGAGGCTGCAGTGAGCCACAATCACACCCCTGCACTCTAGCCTGGGTGACAGAGTGAGACCCCCATCTCAAACAAACAAACAAACAGAAATCCAAAGTACAGGGAATGTAGCATCCTTGGGGAGCTCTCAGGCAATGAGAAATGAGAGTCCATTTCTAAACCCTCCCTCTATCTAGATGAGGCTGTTCCAAGGTGGGCTCCACACTCTCCCTCCAGGGCCCCGGTGCAACTGAGCCCCAGTTGTCCCTGGCTGTAACCTGCCCTTTTCCTTTTCTCTTATGGGATTTTCCTCTTCTCTCTCCCTGCTTCCTCACTTCTGCTTCCTAGGATCTCCTCCCAAACGAACCTGACATCCAGGTTTCTGCCTTAGGTCTGCTTTGGGGCAGCCAGAGGGGTTCAGGCCTGCAGCGTCCACCAGGCCCTCTGGTTTCTATTTTCAAGGCCCTGTGACTGAAACCCTGCATGGGTCTCCACTTCCCTCCCATTCAGGACATCACCAGCTTGCTGCACACCATCTATGAGGTGGTGGACTCCTCTGTGAACCACTCCCCGACATCCAGCAAGATGCTGCGGGTAAAGCTCACCGTGGCCCCCGATGGCAGCCAGAGCAAGAGGAGCGTCCTTGTCAATCAGGCTGGTGAGGGCTGCAGGGCTAAGCCCGGGAAACAATGTCCTCCTATCTCTCAGGAAGGACCAGAGCCTTCCTGGGAGGGCCGGAAGGGAATCTGTGGGCTTTCTGGGGCAGCTGCTTTGTGGACAGGTGGGGTTCAAATGGGTCCTTGAAGGGGTAGGAGGAAGGATGGGAAGGGGAGGGAAGGGATTCTGGGTGAGAGGCCTCATATAGGCAGAGCCATGCAGCTGGAGTAAAGGCTGGTGTTATGGGCAGCACGGCGTCTGCAAGCCTTGAGGCCAGCTGGAAGGAGGTGAGGCTGGAGGGGGAGTCGGGGAGGAGGTGAGGCTAGATGGGGATGTGTCCAGGGCAGGTAGCCTTGAGACACCTTTATTTAGCCCCAGCTCAGGGCACCCTCCCACAGTGGCCTTGCAAAGCAGCTGCACGCCAGGCAGCCCTGGGGAGGGTGGGAGCAGGTGGCTCACCTGGTGTCTCCTGTGCTTCTCGGGCCGGACTCAGACCTGCAGAGCACAAGGCCCCGAGCAGAGACCAAGCCCACTGAGGACCTGCGGAGCTGGGAGAAGAAGCAGCGAGCCCCGCTCAGGTATGTGGGCATGGTGCACATGAGCGTATGTCGAGCACCAGCTGTGTACCTGCATCTGAAGGATTCAGAGCAGAAAGTTTTGCTCTGGTCTGTGTTCTCTTCAGGGAGCCAACACTTTTGATGCACAGACTCATAAATCAAATGAAAATCTTAATAAATAACTACATGTAGTCCACATCCTTTTATGGAACACATCTTGGGCAGACAGGACTGGAGGCCAGCATTTTTTGGGCTTTGGAAAGGTGCTCTCAGCAGTGCATCGGGCTCTGACGAGTTGCTGTTTCTGCTGGGAGATGATTGGATATTCACACTAAGTGAGATAAAGACTGTAAACACCTTCCCATCCCTTTAGGGTGGGCCTGGCTGCCGCATGGGTTATGACAACTCTTAGTTTTCCGGCTTTTTGGATTTCGGAATGGTGGATAAGGAATTACGAGGCTGTAGTTACCTTTCACCTGCTACTTCTTCAGCTGCAAGGGAGGAAGGAAAGAGAGATTGTTTAAAGAAAGGGATTGAGTAAACCACAGTGACACGGCAGGCATAAGGCTGTGTTAACCTCTAGTGTGCAAATGGTAAGGGAATGACCGGAGCTGGATTAGTACTCGCTTAGGGGAAAGAAAAAACAGTTCAAGCAGAGTCACAGCCAGGTGTGGGGACAGGGCTGAGAATCAGAGGGACCCAGGCTGGCTGGAGATCCTGGGGGAAGGTGGTACTGTGTTGTGTGGGAAGGAAGCCAGGATGGGAGCAGATCGAAGAGGTCCTTGGAGGAGAAGGCTAGGGAGCCCCGAGCCCTGCAGGGGAAAAAGAAAGCCTCTGGCAGCATCTCTCCCCACCCCTCCATACACACTGTGTAAGTCACACATGCGTGTGCACACACACACTCACACACTGGTGAGGCCCATCCTGGGCCGTAGGGCAGGTCATGGGGTCTGCCAGGCCCAACTCCAACAGTTTAAGGGGCTTCTGCTGCCCGCACCCCCTGGGGAACCAGGCCAGGGGTTAGGTCGCCTACCTGCAGTGGGCACATGTGGCTTGAAGCCTGGCACTGGGGGATTCTTAGAAGTTGACCAATAACCTCTCACGTTTGCTTTGAACCTGTTCAGAGCAAAACCCCGTCCACTCCTCCCAGAAGCTGCAGGGAGGTCGGGCCGTGGGCTGTGGTCTATGGTCTGTCTCTCCATTGGCAAGGAGGGAAATGGAGGCACAGTTTGTATAGAGGACTGTTCCTCCCCACCCTCTCCGAAGGCCAAGAAGGAAATGAATGAAGGGTCCAGAGTTCGTTCTGGGGGCTTCCCAGTAGCCTATGCGCTTGCCCCCACCTGGTGGTTGGTGTTACCCCACTCACTTGCCTCCCCTGCCGTAGGTTCCAGGGTGACAGCCGCCTGGAGCAGTCTGGCTGCTACCACCATTGCGTAGATGAGAACATCGAGAGGAGAAACCACTACTTAGATCTCGCCGGGATAGAAAACTACACGTCCCAGTTTGGGCCTGGTAAGGGACTCGAGCACCCTGCAATGGGCGATGAGGGCAGGGCGTGGCTGGATGGGCCAGGCGGGCCATGCGGGTGGTGTTCACTGCTACCCCAGGCTTCGGTAAGACAGCTATTACGGGACAGATCAAAGACTTCTTGGAGAAAGTGACGTTAAAAATGGTTTCAAAATTAAAGTAATACATGCACAAAATTGAACAAAATCAAATAGTATCTAAAGGCTTAGCACCCAATGACAAACAACAGTTCTGTGCCCCATCCCATCCCACCCAAGCCCTGTTCCCGGGGCAACCACTTTTACCTCTCCTAGCTGTTTCTTCCAGCAAGAACCTCGGTTTCCCTAAGTACAGCGCTGCTGTGTCTTTATCAGCCTTGACATATGTTGACCTCTTGCTCAATTTCACTCCCACAACTCCCTTCCCCCCTTTCTCTTCATATGTTTAATTCCTCTATGAGTTACTTCTGTATGTTTTTAGCAATATACTTAGAGTTCTTTCTTGCCCCAGTGACCTTAGACAGTTTTCAGGGTCTCTGCTGCCATCTGTCTTTCTCGACTCCCTCTCGGAGAGTATTTTTGAAGACCTACCAAAGAACCAGTTCTTCCCACTTAGCAGATGGGAAAGTTCCATTTCAGAGAGTTTTCGTGCAAGGCAGTGAGGGGCAGTTGGGGCACTGGGGGGTAGCTCTGGTTTTGGAGAACTGGGGGGCGGGGGTGATGTCTGGGGTACAGCGCAAGCCCCAGCACACAGTAGGTGCTCATTAAATGTCTGTTGAATTGGTTCCTAGGCTCCCCTTCCGTGGCCCAGAAGTCAGAACTGCCCCCCCGCACCTCCAATCCCACTCGATCTCGCTCCCATGAGCCGGAAGCCATTCACGTCCCACACCGAAAGCCCCAAGGCGTGGACCCGGGCTCCTTCCACTTCCTTGACACCCCAATCGCCAAGGTCTCGGAGCTCCAGCAACAGCTCCGGGGCACCCAGGACGGGAGCAAGCACTTTGTGAGGTCCCCCAAGGCCCAGGGCAAGAGTGTGGGTGTGGGCCACGTGGCCAGAGGGGCAAGAAACAAGCCCCCTCTGGGACCCGCCATCCCTGCGGTGTCCCCCTCCGCCCACCTGGCTGCCAGCCCGGCCCTCCTCCCCTCCCTAGCCCCCCTCGGGCACAAGAAGCACAAGCACCGAGCCAAGGAGAGCCAGCAGGGCTGCCGGGGCCTGCAGGCACCACTGGCCTCAGGCGGCCCCGTCCTGGGGCGGGAGCACCTGCGGGAGCTGCCCGCCGTGGTGGTGTACGAGAGCCAGGGCGGGCAGCCGGTCCAGAGACATGAGCACCACCACCACCATGAACATCACCACCATTACCACCACTTCTACCAGACATAGAGCCCCTCCCCAGGGCCCCACCCTGCCATATGAAGGACCCCACCCCCGACACCCCAAGGCATTATTATTCTATTAATTATTGTTATTATGATGATTATTGTTATTAATAATTATTGTTACTCCACTAATATTTAGCTAGCCTTCATGTAGAAGATCTATGGAAACACAGAACTAAACTTTTATTTATATGTTGTGGGGACTGCATAACTAGCCCAGGAAATGACTCTGGTTCGGAGTGGCCTGTAACGGGCAGAGGCTCCCTCGGGGCTCGGGATCTGCAGCATCTGTGTGGATCAACCCACACCCTTCCCAGAGCCAGGGAGCCCTCAGCCCCAACTCTGCCCCACCCCAGCCTCTTCCAGGAGAGCACCCTTACCTGGCCCGGCTTCCAGAGACCCTCGAAATCTCCGAGAAGATAAACAGCTGCTACCTCTTAGTATTATTCTGATTTTATTTTGCCCTTAACTGATTGTAATGTGCTACAAGGGATTTCAGTGGACTGCAGAGTGCGAACGTCTTGCTGTTGTGTTTTTATGTCCTAACCTAGAAACCTTAGCTGTCTTTTCTGGAGTTGTCTTTCATGCTTTTCCAGTGGGATCAAGCCCTTTTCCCCGAAGCGGTCCCATCTCTTCTGCCATGCACAACATGAAAATCCACTTCTCTTCCTTCTCCTTCTTTTCCTCTCTACTTAAGAGTGATACACACACATATTTAAGGACTATCCCTGAGACCATCCTTCTCATTTTGGAAACTGCTAGGGAGGGAACCAACCACTTAAACAAGTGTGGTTTTCCAAGATCCAGGCAATTGTATGCTGTTGGTTGTGGTGGAGGATGTGGCAGATATATACGTACCTACACGGTTCTCTAACAGAGCTTTCTGTATCTATAGATAGACGCCATCTGTCCATTTCTATGTATCTTTCTATAAATATACACTCTCAGGTATCTTTTCTGGTGTGTATAAATCAGTGGTTTGCTTCTCTGGACGCTTCTGGAACCCAGATGTGACCCTGCTTGTCTCCTTTTGGGGCTGGACAGCTCTCAGATGCTTTCATCAGAGGTCCATTCTCGGGTTTTGGGGTCTGATGGATTTTGGAGAGAACTGCTGGGATATAGAAGCTTGGAGGGAAAAGGGGACTGTGGCCAGAGTTGGGACCCTGGAGCAGCAACCTCTGCAGAGAAGGATTTTGTCTGGCCAGAGCCTGGAGAAACCTGAAAAAGAACCAGTCAGCTAGCCAGGGTCTCAGAGAAAAGCAGATTACACACTCAAATTAGGTAATTTGAGCAGAGCTTAATAAAGGCAGTATTTACGAAGTGTGGGCTAAGCCCCCCAGGAGAGTGCAGAACCCCGGGGCTAGCAGTGTGGGGCGCTATTCCCACCCCTGTGCCTGAGTGGGGAAGGAGTTATCTTTAGCAGACAGAGGATTGCTGGAGGAGTGGGAGGGGCACCTGAAGGAGCTGTGACCTTTGCTTAAAGGATGCAGCCAGTCATGGGGACCCTCCAGGGAAATTAATATCCTGACCTGCTTTCCTGCCCCTACCCCCCTCAATCCATTGGCTGAGGCCACTGGAAGCCACCGGGCCAAGGGAGCTTGTTGATGTGGGTCACAGGGGCATGTTCTCGGGTCAGAGAGGAGAGTGGAGAGTGAATCTAGAGGGACACAAGAGGGAGAAGCGACGCCAGCTACCTTCCTTTCTGCCGTTTTGTCTCCCAGCTAGCATCCTCTTTTCCAGAGCCTCGAGTTTGAGTTTAATGTAGTTAGTAAGGAGTTACTTCCAAAGGCAGTGGGCTTGGTTGTCACCATATTCTTAATTTTATTAATGACTGATGTGCCTGGGATTGGATTAATACATTAATCCTTAGGACAGCCCCATGAGGCAGCTTGGTGGCAGCTCAGGAAGCATGTCTGAGGCTCAGAAGTTCATAACTCCCTTGAGGCCGCACAGAGGGCAGAGCTGGAATTCTGGTCTCCCACTCAATCCCTTCGCGACTGGTGCAGAGCTTAATCATGGCCATGGGCTGCCCTTGTTTTGAGTTGTGGGTTTCTGTTCAGTGAGAACTCAACTCAATCCGAAGTGAATGAAACCAAGTTGGAAGGCAGGGAGGGAACTGGCTTTGAGATGACAGGGTCCAGGATGTGAATGCAGCAGAGACTGGTTCTTGTCCCTCCCTCTTGTCTCTCAGATTGATACTTGTACTCAACTACATGCTTTTGTCAGGGAGCCCTGGCTGCTGGCCTTCTGGGTCCCCTAACCATAAGGAAAAGGACCACCTATTAGTGTAAAGCCCAAGGCAGGATTCTGATTGGCTGGGCTTCGATCTGGTACCCATAGCTGGACCAATCATGACATCCGAGATGGGGTCACGTGGCCAACCTGCCGCAAGGGGGTGGGGTCTGTACCGGAAGACAGGAGGGGAGGGGTGCAGATCAGACAGGAAGTAATGGCACCCCACGCCCCGAATTGCTGCAACCCTGGAGGCCAGCCAGGAGTTGAGACTACTGGTTTTAGAGCAGTTCCTCTGCCTCCCTAAGTGCCACATCTGTCAGGATTCTGTTACTTCTTGGTAACTGGGACTTGCCCAACTTTAAAAACATTATTTAAAAAAACATTAATGTGCACATGTAGAAGGTTCAAATAGTACATATACAAGGTGTACAGTAAAAAGTAAACTTCCCTCCATCCCAGGCCTGCCAGCATCCCTGATGCCAGCTTTCTGGGTGTGGCCTAGGGCCCCTTAGTGTAATGTAGGGGTTGTGAGCACAGACTTTGGCACCAGCTTGCTAGGTTCGAATCCTGACTCCCTCTTTGTAGCTCTGTGCTTCAACTGAAATACTGTGCCTCAGTTTCTCCTTTATAAAGGCGGGAATCATGAGAGTGCCTGTCCCTTATGAACACTATGAAAGTGTTAGCTGTTCTTTACCAGAATAAATGCATTTCTATATCTCCCCATATGCATTTTGTTAATTTTTAAAGTATTTCAAACACAAAGTTTAAAACAGAAAATTGTGTAACATTAACTGTGAACTTACCACCCAGAATTTACAAATGCTGACATTTTGCAATATTTATTTCCGATCTATTTTTAAGGGGGGGGAACCCTGCAGTTACTGCTTAATCCTTTTCCCACCCCACCCTTTTATTTTTACACAAGGAGCATAGTGTTCATACTTATGCTATTTTTTTCAGTAACTGAATATATTTGGAGATCTCCCTCCCTAGGTCATAGAGCTCTGCCCCCTTCTCTCTAACAGCTGCTTAGCCTTCTGTGACTAGAGGTGCTGTCACTAGCTTGCCCCATCCCCTCCTGGTGGTCATGAGAGTCATCTCTCATCCCAGGCTCTGGCGAACACTGTGCTGAGAGTCCTTGCACACAGCTCTCCCGGTGCCCACGGGCAGGAGCACAGGCGACAGAAAGTTTCCACGTGGAACTGCAGAGTTCAAGAGCAAGTGTGATTTCAATTTTGATGCGATTGTACATGACCTCTAAAAGAGGTTATACTGGCCGGGCATGGTGGCTCACGCCTGTAATCCCAACACTTTGGGAGACCGAGGTGGGTGGATCACCTGAGGTCAGGAGTTCGAGACCAACCTGGGCAACATGGTGAAACCCCGTTTCTACTAAAAATACAAAAAATTAACTGGGCATGGTGGTGCGTGCCTGTAATCTCAGCTACTTGGGAGGCCGAGGCATGAGAATCGTTTGAACCTGGGAGGCAGAGATTGCAGTGAGCTAAGATTGCACCACTGTACTCCAGCCTGGGCGACAGAGTGAGACTTCATCTCAAATACATAAAGAGGTTATACTGAATAATGAGGAATCAATGGAAGAAGAAAGAGAGAGGAAGGAAGGTTGGAAGGAAGGAAGGAGGGAAAATTAGAAGGGGAAACCATGATTGCTGGTGAGGTTTTGAGCACATTTTCCTGCAGGCTGGTGTGGGTGAGAGGTTTGGTCTTGTTTGCAAATCTTCTGAAGGCCATTCCAGAGGAGCAGTTGCCACTGCCCCATCCCCTGAGCTCTGAGCATGGGGGTTCCCCTGGGGAGACTCCTGGTGAGAGGATGCCGATTTCTGCTGATCTGTCACTGGGTACCTAGGACTGGGTGTGTTTAAGGCAGACAGCCAGGTGAGGATCCCAGCTACTGGGGCCTGCTGTCATCTCCTGGGAGTGCCCAGGGGTCAGGAGCCTAGGGGACTCTTGCACTTCACATCCAGCCATGCTAATTACACTTTTTGGCAAAGGAAACAGCTAGGAGCAGTTTCTTTCACCCCTCCAGCCCCGTTTTCTCAGTGTTTAGACCTCAAATTATTACTGGGCGAGAGGCAAGGCAGCCTCTGAAGTGTGGCAGGAGGAGGGGAAGGCTGCCTGCACTTTGGTGTGTCTGTCAGATGCCAGCACTAATAACCTGGCTTCTGTGAGGCCTGTCAGTGCTCTCAGGAATGAAAGGGGACCCCTGAGAGGTGCTCAGTACCAGCAGGCTGTGAACGCCCTCCACCCACTACCCTCACCTCCTCGTTAAAGATGGTGCTACCTGCCACACAGCAGACTCCTGGTCACTGCACACCCGAAAGACCCCAAGGCAGCCCGCCCCTTGTCCAGCCACACCCCAGCACCCACCCTCCTGGCCCCTGCCTCGGCCTCCCCAGACCAGCTGCACCCAGCCCCCAACACGCACCCCTTCTCCATATGTGTGCAGGGCCTCATTTTGCAGAGCAAAGACAGATGTTTCAGCCACGCGCTTTATTAACTTCTAAAACCTGTGCTCAGGACACTCTTCCGCAGTCATGAAAAGTTTGATCACTTGCCACAGTCAGGACCTTCGTGTGGGGCTCTGATCTGATGTTCGGTCTCATCATCTCCCAAACCAGCAGTCGTTTGTACCCCACCCCTCTGCTCAGGGGCTCACACCCCCAAATGATTTTCCTGATTTATGTATTTCCCTACAAAGGACTTTCTATACCTAGCATCTGCCTCCAGCATGAGAAGGGGGAATAGGTGAGACCCATTTGCCAGTAGCAGATGGGGACCCTGGGGAGGAAATGGCAGAGCCTGTTGGAGACTCCCTGTCTCCAGCTGACCAGCCAATGGGATTCCTCTTCCCTCCACTGTCTCCCACAAAGTAGAAGAATCCTGGCACATTTAGCCCATGAGCCTAGCACAGATCCCTATCTAGACATGAGGCCCTTTAGACGTGACTTTGGCATTGACCAGCCTGTTGGCGGTGGGTCAGGGAGGTGGAGGGGATGCTCACACCAGTAATTCTCATCCCCTGAATGCTTGGGATCACCTGTGGAGATTTCACAAAATACTAGTGCAGGGGTCCCACCTCTGATGATGCTAAGTGGTGGGTCTGGGGTGTGGCCCAGGCATCATGATGTTTCAGGCCCCCAGGTGACTTCTTAGGCAGCCCAGCTAAGCCCCTAGAGCCTTGCATTTTCCCCCAAATGACCCCAGAGGGCCCGATTTGAGGGAAATACCTAACTTCAGGGGCCGTAAGAATCCCCCAGGGAGCATGTGAAATGCAGATACCAGGCCCACCCCCAGAGATGAGCTGAGGTGGGTCAGGGGTGAGGCGCAGGGATCAGTGTTTTTCACAAGCTCCACACCTCCAGGAAATGGTGTTGTGGTTAGGCCCATAGACCAGTCTGAGAGTCCTGTTGCCTGTGCCTTCGTGCACGTGGGGTGGAATCCCAGTGGCCCTGCCTTGAGGAGGATGTGCATTAATGTGGTAGGGGAGACAGAGACAACTCCACCTGCCCCCTGCCTCACCAGCGACCTCCAAAAACTTCATGGATGTTAGAGCAAGCAGCCCTGCTGCAGCAGAGGATGAGGCTGGCAGATTTAGTAAGAGCCCTCTGTGTTTGGGCTGAGTTCTTTCTCTAGTTGCCCTGTCATCTGGCCTCTGGATAACCCACCTCTCCTCCCTCATCCTAAAATTACAGATGGTGAAAGACGGCCACATTTAGTGAGACCCCTAAGGTCCTCCAACTAGGGTGGGTCCACAGTGGCCCCTGGTGCATGGACCACACACTCTCTTCCCTCCTCTGGCTCAGGACTAGGGTCTGAAATTAGGGAGATATGAGTGGCTTTCTTGAAAACTTCTCTTCCCAATCTTCCCACTCTGCTTGGGGGCCATTGGTCAAGGCCAGCTTTGGAGACTAGGGCTTGTTGCGACTACCAGCTGTCTCATTTTGCTGTACTGCAAACTCAGGCTTGGTTCCAAGCTTATGGGGGCCCTGTCCTGCCCCTAGTAGGGTTTGTTTTGGGGTCACATCTGGTCAGACCCTTCATAGAGCTCTTCCCCGGCCTCTACATCAGGGAGAGAAGTAGGTAGGGAGGAGCATTCGAGGCTTAGAAGAAGGACTAAAATACAACAGCCTTGGAGGAACTGCCAGGAACCAAAGGCAAGCACTGGAGAAGGCAACCCAGGACCCCCTGGGCTTCTGAGCAGGAAGACCAAGACCTTCAGGGGCCCTAAGCACTGAAAACATCATTCCTCATCCCCAAGCCCTGGCATCCCCCTGTTCTTCTAAAATAACTCTTTTCTAGATATTTCTGATCGCAAAATTCTGGGTGGGTTCATCCAAGCTGACCTTTGCTGTTTTTTTCTTTCCCAACAAGGCCTCACTTTTTGGAGCCACCTTAGCTGGTGCCTAGGCAGAGGGGCAGTCAGCAGTGGTTATCAGGATCCTGGCTCTGTGGGTTGCCTTCCTCCTGGACTGTAAAGCCCCTGCAGGCAGGGACTTCTTAGATAGCTGCTTCCTTAGGGCATGGCACGTAGTGGGTGGTTAATGAATGGAAGAGAGGGAATGAGCGATCAAGGGAGGGAGGAGGGAGTGGAGTGGAGATTTCTCATCCTTTCCTGTTAATTTATGACATCCTCCTGCCTATGAGTCCTTGACTCTGGAGTTTTACAGAGCAGTCACATTTCAAATAAAAGTCTGGGAAAGCAACACATCATCGCCAACTTTTAATTTTGCTAAATAAGGATATTAGAAAAAGAATAAAAAACTGCAGTCCCTTACTGTTTAAAGAAAAACCAAAAGAAGTTAAAAAGAAAAAAAAAAAAACAACCTCATTGTGTTGTCTTTTTTTGTTTTGTTTTCTTTCCTCGGAAATCAGTGAAAGTTTGGTCAACCACACATTGTAGTAGGGCTAGAATTTCTCTTCCCATTTTAGAGACGGGAGACCTGAGACTCCAGGTGGGGGTGTGGAGTCCAAATGGACAGTTCTTCCCAAAGCTGAGCACAGACCGGCTTGCAGGTCCTTTTTCCAGTCATGGCCTCAGCTGTCTGCAAAGGACTTGGGGGAGGCTGACATCTCTGATGTCTGGAGAGGGGGCTTCTGCAACCTCCAACACTGGTCGGTAACTCCACAGAGGCCATTGGCGGGGGTGGTCTGCTTGTGTCAGCAGGCCTGTCATGGCCAGTTCAATGGTCGGCGCTGAACTCTGTCTCTTGGTGCCTGGTAGAGGGGTTGGAGTGGGCCTGAGGCCAACTTGCGCAGGGCCACACTCCCCAGGAAGCTGTGGAGTCTGGAACTCTGCCCTGCCTTCCTGTCCCCTGCCCACTCTAAGCCTTCAGAAGTCAATCCTCTGCTCACCGGGACCATACCTAGCCTGGCCCATCGATGTGTCATGTTTGACCCATCAAGGGTTTCAAAAATTTTTAATTAATTTCCAAAATCTGAGGGTTTCACCTAAAAACCTGGATGTTTGGCTTTTCTCGTAAAAATCAGAAAGCGTGTTTACCCCAGTCTCCCATTCCCACACGGCTGCAATCCGCCCGCCCCGTCCAACGGTGCACATGCCTTTTTCCCTGTGCCTGGAGCCCCTCTCAGCCTGATTTTTGGCCTGGCTTTGATGTGATTCAGCTCATGACCCCGGCGCAGCCTCAAGCACCTAATTTTTGGAGGTCGGTGATGCCACTTAAAAACCTGTTCAGGGCAGATCGTTAGACAGGAGGATGGCTAAGGGAGCAGCTTCAGGCATGGGAGGACTTTCATGGGGAAGTCTTTGGGGCAGTCCTGGAGACCCTCACAATGTGGCCTCACTCCTCCTTTAGATGGGGCAAGGTGGGCTGGAACCCCTGGCAAAGGGTCCCAGGCTGTGTGAGACCCCGCCCAGCACTCCTTAAACAGCCAAGACAGGTGGAAAGCCCCAACTCAAAAGACTGGCTGGATTGTACCTGACTCAGTGACTTCCCCTCTTTGAGACTCAGTTTGCTTTTCTGTAAAGTGGACCTAATGAGGCCCGCTTGGCTTCAGCTCCAGGGACTTTGGAGATTTAAGCAAAGCAAGAAATGGGAAAGGAGTTTGTTACATATCAGGCTTCCTGGATGAATGCCCCCAGCTCTCTCGGAGGGGGAAGCAGAAAGACTGCTGATCGGGCAGGGGATGGGGACTCCCCGGGTGGCCACATGGGCAGTCTCAGTAGGAGTCTCAGGCCAGGCTCTGTCTGTGGATTCCCACTTCTCTGGGCTGCATCTCACTGTTCAGGCTAGAGTCTGGTCCTTGCCCGTCTGCAGATCCAGGAAGATGTGGCCCCAAATTCTCTGGACCTGATGTCCTAGATCCTGTGCACTTGGCTTCATGGATAGAGTTTGAGAAGGTTGCAGGATCCAGTAGCTGGACCACAGGATGCAGCTTGGGGGCTTGGCTGAGATAAGCAGACTGGCCCATGGTTGAGACTTTGGACCTGAGCTGAGTCCTGGTTCTACTACTTCCTAGATGTGTGACTTGGGACAAGTGACTCACCCTCTCTGTGCCTTGGTGTTTTTTTCTAACATGGGGCTAATTGGGGTAACTACCTCACTGAGCTGTTATGAGTAAATGATCCAGTGGGCGTGAGGCGTTCAGCACAGAGCCTGGCACGTAATAGGCCCTCGATAAGTAAAACAGCAACAGTAGCTGCAGTTAGGAGAATGTAACCCCAGAAGCCTCATGGGAAAAGAGGTGCAGTCCTGATGGATGAAGGGTACCTGTCCCCCACCCCGGCTGCAGAGCCCCCTGTGAGACAGCTGCTGTGGCATGCCGCCTCTGCTACACACTCAAGAAACACTTGAGGACATGACTTTTCCCTGTCAAGTTTGATGGGATCACTCTGTTCCTTCCAGACCCGACTTGTGGTGTGAACTTGGACAAGCCCCTGCTGTCTCTGGCCTTCAATACCATATTTGTATTATGAAACTGCCCTTGGCTTGAAGCTAGACTATGGGGGTGGCAGCTCTAAGTCCTACAAACAGTAGGGGCAGTGGTGGGGATGGGCAGCCTGAAAGCCATGCCAGCAGTGCCTTCCTTGGGGAAAGAGGCGGCCTCTGGAGCAGTGCTTGGCTACCCTGCATCTGGGTCTGTCCTTGCCCAACTCCTAAGCTGCAGGATCGCTGAGGAATCCACATTGCCATATCTGCCACTTACAGAGTGCCTACTGTGCACCCAGCCCACATTCACTAGTGTCCTCAAAACAGCCTTGAGAGGAAACCAACGAGGAAACAGAGTTACAGTTCAGTTAAGCAACTTACCTGACTTGTGGCTAATGCATGGTAGGGTTAAACATAAGCCTGACATATGCTAGCCACATGACCCTCCCTTTCCAGGAGCCTGCTGGCATTGATACAGGTTGACAAAGACCAGTACTACTCCCTTGCCTGTCATTACTCCAGCCAAGTCCAGGGACACGTGAGGCAAGGGGAGCTGGGGCTGCTGGTGTGGCCGAGACTTCAGCTTCAGCAAGATGGTGCCCCAGGCTCTCAGGGTGCCCTGTGGTCCCCTTCATTCATAACATTGATCATGTTTGTAACTGTAGTTGATTCTCACTCATTGCAGTAGTTACATCTTATAAAGTCACCTCTGACACTAAGTTAGCGCATACTGAACTATTGATCCTAGGGGAAATATAGGGTTAGGTTCCTGCAAGCTCCTGGTCACAACATTTTCATTACCAATCAGTGCATAACCTTGTTTTATGTGTGCTTCTTTTTGAAGATGCCTAATTTGCTATATATTTTTGATTTGTTAACATTGAACTCAGCCAACAGCTCTATAACTCATGACTGAATGAAGCTTATCTAGCACACATATTTTCTCTGCAAGGCATATCAGAGCCTTCTGTGCTTAAGAGCACAAGATGGCACTCCAGCGCCATGCCTGGGGAGCATTTTAAGCAGCCAAATCACCAACACAAAGCACAAACATGCACAAAGCATGATGCTAAACAGACTGTGAGAAGGATGTTTGTGTATAGGATGAGAACTGAACCATGAAAGCAGAGCATCATCTTGTTCGACCTCAGTTGAGAACATGTGGTCGGGCCACTCAAACTTTTCACTGCTCTGCGCATATCACGAATGAAGTGAATGCACCATGAGTATTGATTTTGGGTGATAGACAAATTTTAGTGAATAGGCGATTTCATAAATACAGAATCCACGGAGGGTGAGGATCCACCGTACGTACTTATCTATGCCTCTAATTATTTGATTTCCACCAAAGCACTTGTTCACCAGATTATCTTGTAATCCCAAAGGCCCAGCAAAGACAGGCGCTTGTTCAATGTCTGTTGAGTGACTGAAGGACAACACATTCCTGGCCTCCCCACCTGCCCCCAGCGGGACCTAGCACATGGCCGGCTGTTGACACTCCATGTGTCTTTGTTGATCGAATTCATAAAGACAGATGGGAAAAGGGGCAACCCTCTTGCGGTTTCCTGATGCTGAGAGTTGTTGGAATGTTGATGCTGCCACCAGAGAAGGGTGACAGCATGCAGACAGCCTGGAAACCCAGAACCTCCTGGGGATATTCAGATGGTGTCACTGGGCTCGGCCTGTGGGCTCTCAGCACATCTAGGTCCAGGGGCCCAGGGTGACTCTGAGTGGCTCAAGTGCCCTGGCCAGATCCTCTCCAGATGGGCCCCTGGCCATCTTAGCCAATATCACCTGATTCCATTTCCTCTGACTCTGTCCTCAAAAGGCAGCATCTGATTGTGATTTGGTCCAGAAATTCCTGGCCAGAGTATTTCCAGTGTGGTGCATGTGAACTTTCCGCCTTCCCTTCCTTTCCTCCTCCCGCCTTTCTTCACTGGGGAGAAAGAATTTGGCATTCGAGTATCTCACTCCGTCTTGCTAAGCAGTTTAGTTAGACTGCAGGTCAGTCTCTGTGGTGTGACCACCCCCCAGTGGCAAGGAGCTGCCAAAACTGAGCTTCTGGGCAAGATGTGGGCAGAGCAAAGAGAGACCCACACTTGGCACTTCCTGCCCAGAAAGGACATGCTCAGGCCTGGCTGGCCTTTGCCACCATCATCTCCAGGCTTTCTGTTCATCCGTACTTTCAAAGATTTAGTGATCAAGTACTATGTGTCAGGAACCATGTTCAGCACTCGATAAAACAGACATCATCTCTACTTACCTTTGCGGAGCTTTAGTCTAGTGTGGGGGACAGAGGGACTGCTTTCACCCAGAAATGACATTTTTATCCACTGCGATAACTTCTGGGGAGACATGGGAGGGAATAATAGAGAGGACATGATGGAGATGGGGGACTGCAGAGGGACTCTCCAGGAAGCCACATTTAGGGGGTGACCTCAAGGGTGAGGAAGAATTAGCCAGGTGGAAAGTTAGAGGGAGCAGCTGGTACAAGGGCCTCAAAGGTGGATGGAGGGTGAACGCTTGATGAACTGGTGCAGGCCTGTATGGCCGGGTACAGCTGGCAATGGGGAGGCCCGGTATGGGCAGGACCTGGGGGCCTGAATGGTGGAGAGTCTGCTCGTCACCCCAAGAGACACATCAGGAAGCTAGAAGGTCAGTTGGCAGAGAGAGGATGTGACACTCTAGCCACCACCACGCGGAGAAGGGATTGGAAACAGTAGCCCGGAGAGGAGGCTCTCTTGGTAGGATCCCACGGTGACCGAATGGATGCACGTTGTTTATGACATTCTTACCCATGAAAGTGCTCAAGGATCCGCTTGCTTGCTGACATGTGGGATCAGCACTACCTTCCGTGCTGCTGAACATCTTCTTAAGCGAAGGAAAGAACCAAAAAGAAAAGTTGGCAAGAAAGAAAGGGCAAAGACAGAGAGACTGGAGAGAAAGAGGCCCCGATTTCCTCTCTCTGTTAGTTGCTGAATTGGCTCTCGTGAAGGCAGAAAGGGAAAGGCTGACTTATGTCCCTCTGCCAGGAGAGGGGAAAGGAGGGAGGCATGATATTGACTTAAACGTGGGGGATTTAAAAGGCCCCTATGTTCCCACTTTGTGCTTTGCTTCTAACAGAAAGCCTGGGACCTTTGAAGTCGGTCTGGCCCAGTGGGGAGCAGGCTTCTGTGGAGACAAGATGCTAACGGGGGCGGGGGAAGGGGGCCAGGGGGCGGCCGAAACTCTATTAGGCATGCTCTAGCAAAAAGAAAGGCAAATCCAATGATAATGTACATCTGTTTCAGGGAATTTATAAGCTTTGAACATTTTTTATGGGCAGATAAGTGGGTCCTTTTCTTACCATAACTTAGAACTTCAAAGCTGAGTGTGTGGATAATGCAAATTGCTGAAATATGAGATTTTCCTTACAAAGAGGTTTCCAAAAAAGACGAGGAAGAAAAAGAGAGGGGGAGAGAGAGAACGAAGGCTAATTGATGCCACAGTCTTTTATGTACATGGCAAAAACAGGACAGAAATTGATTTTTATGAAATAAGAAATTGATGGGAGAGGCATGGGGAGGGGAGGAGGCAGTCTTGCGGCAGGTGCTGGGAGGCAGGGACTGGGGCCGGGCGGGTCCACCCAGGCTGTGGGTCAGCCCTGCAGGGTTGAGCTGCCTGGCTGTGGCTCAGGCCCTGGACACAGTGCCCTCCCTCTAGGAGCCTTAATGGGGAAAACAAGAAGAACACTGTCACTTGTAATGGGCATGCAAGGACACTTCAGAGCCAGCCAAGGCAGTGTCAGCCCAGAAGAACACCCTGGAACACCCAAGGGGGCTCCAAGGCAGGATGGAACCCCCTGGTTTGGGAAAATCAGAAAAGGCCTCCTGGAGGAGAGGGGCTCTAGGGGGCAGGTATGATCCTGAGGGGAAGACAGTGGGGTGGGACATTTCAGATGGCAAAACAGCTGGGTCAGGATATCCCCAGGGTCATGCCTCTGCCACCCAGACCCCACCACATTCAGCCCTCTGTGCTTTTCTTGTCTCCCACATCCCCAGCCCCAGTAACTAGCAGGAACACAGTCAACATTCAATATGTGCATGTTGAATGAATGAATGAATGTGAGATTGTGAGAACACACAGCTGGCTGGCAAGGAGCAACAACCAGCTCTTTCTTTTCACTATATTACATATCTACAGTGGTAGAGTCATACTAGAAGAGGTGATGGGATGGTGGTGTGGTCCCTGTAGTTGACCCCATCATCCTTTCTGTCCATAGGTGATTTGTCTAAGCCAGACATGGCAAAGCCCTCACCTTTGCCAGTGACTGATTCAGGAAAGATCATGTGTGACCTTATTCTGGGCAATGAGATCTGAAGGGAAGTCTGTTGAGGAACTTGTAACATGTCATGATGGTGGCCATCTTGCTACAGCCTGAGGACCACAGAGCACACACAGAGAGTCCTGGGTCCTTGGGAATGATGTTGAGCAAGCACTTATACATGACCTGGCAGCCACCCAGCATCTGCACTTTAGTTATTTGGTTTTTCTCAGGAGGAGATCCTGAGATGAAGACTCAGGAGCAAGTTGTTGATTTTGCGGTGGTCCTGGGAAAGACGAGGAGGAGAGTGGGGAAGTGAGGCAGGAAAGGAAGGGAAGTTCCACTCCAGGAGCCCACATGGAACATACCTCAGTTATCCCACCTGCACAGGGAGGGAGCTGAGGTATTTACCCACCCATCCTTGTCAGTCATTGGTCAAGGGCTATTTCGGTGCATAGGCATAGGCTTCAGCAGAATTGCAGGTACTGGCAGTTGGAAATTGGACCAGTAAACACAAATGATTCCTACAGGGGATACAAGCCAGGCACAGGCAGTGTCTGTTACTTGGGGTTCCTGTTGCTTAGAGTTGAAAGCATCATAACCCATCCCAGGTGATCACAGAAGGACCTCAAAGGAAAAGGTGAGGGGTTTGGACATTTCCTGAGAATCCATGGGGGAACCATTCAGGGTTTGGGGCAGGTGTCAACCACAAGAACATGAAACAGGCTCTTTTGGCAGCAAAGTTGGGAGTGGTGTTGAAGTAACTGGGAAAACTCCACAAAGGCTCAGCGTCCACCTCTACCTGACACCCTGCCAGCATCCTGGGTGATTTCCGCAGGTGTCTGAACCCCGATCTCTCAATGTTATGGCCCCCACCACCAGGAAGTCCTCCTTTTCTCTCTTCTGTAGCCACTCACTCCTGGGCCCCACTGTGAACCCAGAAATGCCACACCATGGAAGCCACACACTCTGCCGTCTCCTTGTGTCCTCATTCCTGTCCTTCTCACAGTCAGTCCCTCTTGGCTCTTCCTAGAGTCCCTTTCATTCCCTCATTTCCACTTCCTGCTGCTGTACTGTCACCTGTGGCCTGGATTTGCACTCTTGGTCCAACACCCTCAACTCCAACACTTCTGTCTTTCTGCCCCATCCACTGGACAAAAGCTGACTCTGGAAAACATTAGGCACTCAGAATCAAGGGTTCTGGGGTCAGATGGATAATTGCCATTATCCTCACCAAGTTGCCACTGGACTTTCTTGTCCCTAAATCCACTGGGCATTTCATTGCTACCTTTCTTGACTTCTTGATTATTTTTGTGATACTGACACATCCCCCCTTTCAGAACACCCTCTGCCCTTGGATTCTGTGCACAGGAAGCTAGTTGCTCCCCTGGATATACTCTTTCTTCCTTGTAACAGAGCCTCTGATTTTGAGCCCAAGAATAAAGACTACAGTTCTCAGACTCCTTCGCAAATAAATTTTGTGACTAAACTCTAGTCAACAGTAAGTGTCATGTAGCAGCTCTGAGAATCTCCTTTAAAAAGAGAGCTTGTTTATACCTATTGTCATCTCTGTTCTTCTGTGTTCCTTCTTCCATTTTGCTGCCTGGAAAGCAGATGTGATGGCTGGAATTCCAGTCACCATTTTGGACCATGAGGACAACACCCTAGAGATGTGGAGTGGCTAAAAGAAGCCTGTGTTCTTGAGAACTTAGAGGACCAGGACCTCTATTCCAGGCTTGGACACCTACATTTAGACTATTATATGAGGAAGCAATCAACTTCTCACTTGTTTCAACCACTTTCACTAGCAGTCAAACCTGAATTGTAAGTGAAATTGCTTTCCTGATAGCAAACCTGTTGGATTTTCTCCAGAATCCCTGGGCCACTTTTAGCAGTCAGATTCGTCTAATCCTCCTTTAAAGATGGTGGCAGTGAAACTGGTACATGGGACCTGACTGGGCTTTGTTTGCAACTTTCTGAGAATTTATAATTATTTCAAAATAAAAAAATTTAAAAAATAGTGGCGTTGCTCAGATCTCAGTGCTGGCTGCCTGGCCTTCTCCGTGGACTCACTTCTTGGGATCTCGTCCACTGCCATGACTGTCTCTAGGTTGCTGCCAACGAGTCCCAACTACATGCCTCAAAACAAACTCATCATCTTACCCCAAAACCTGCTCCTAGCTCAGCAGATGGCAAGACAATCCAACAAGTAACCCAGACCAGAAGCTTGGGTGCCATCCTTGACTCTTCTTTCCCTCATCACTCCGGTTACTGAGACCTTTTCCACTCTACCCATCCCCTCCATACCCTAGCAGAGAGTCCTGTCGGCTCTCCCCAGGCTGGGGACGGTTCCTCCACTGGCCATGCTGTCTCCCATCAGTCCCCGCACTGCAGACAAAAAGCACTTTTAAAAATGCCAATCTGGGCCAGGTGCAGTGGCTCATGCCTGTAATCCCAGCACCTTGGGAGGCCGAGGTGGGTGGATCACTTGAGGTCAGGATTTGAGACCAGCCTGGGCAACATGGCAAAATCCTGTCTCTACTAGAATACAACAAATCACTAGGCGTGGTTGCACATCCCTGTAATCCCAGCTGCTCGGGAGGCTGAGGCAGGAGAATCACTTGAACCAGGAGGTGGAGGGTGCAGTGAGCAGAGAT
Organism: Pongo pygmaeus; assembly: GCF_028885625.2. Taxonomy (NCBI): domain Eukaryota; kingdom Metazoa; phylum Chordata; class Mammalia; order Primates; family Hominidae; genus Pongo; species Pongo pygmaeus. The sequence continues at coordinate 47,728,158 of NC_072391.2, forward strand.
CACACCACTGCACTCCAACCTGGGAGACAGGGCAAGACTCTGTTCCACAAAAAACAAAAAACAAAAAACCAGCCTGGTGCAGTGGCTCACACCTATAATCCCAGCACTTTGAAAGGCCGAGACAGGTGGATCACCTGAGGTCAGGAGTTCGAGACGAGCTTGGCCAACATGGTGAAACCCCGTCTCTACTAAAAATACAAAAAATTATCTGGGCATGGTGGCAGGTGCCTGTAATCCCAGCTACTCGGGGGGCTGAGGCAGAAGAGTCTCTTGAACCTGGGAGGCGGAGGTTGCAGCGAGCAGAGATCACGCCATTGCATTCCAGCCTGGGCAACAAAAGCAAAACTCCGTCTCAAAACAAAACAAAAAACAAAAACAAAAACGCCAATCTGACCATGGCACCTCCTACTACAAACCCATCTCATTGCCCTCAGGACAAGGGCTCAGCTCTCAGCCCAGCAGACCAGGCCCTCGGGAGCCACTAGCTCCCTGTCTCCTGTTTCCTCCATGACTTGCTGCCCTTCCCCTCTGACCCACTGCCCTGTGCTCCCTGACAACCCTTAAACAATGGAGGACTTTCCTTTCTCTTCCAGCCCAGAATATGCTGCTCCTTCTCCCTGCAGTGCTTGTCCTCACCTCTCACCTAGCGGCTCCTGGCCTGAGCCTGGGTTCCCCAAGGCCTGGCCTAAAGACAGAGACTTGGGGGTAGGTTTTTGGTAGGGCGATGCTCAAGAGAGGAGTGATGGGGCAGGAGGGCAAGATGGCAGGTGACAAAGTGACATGAGGGTGCCTTGCTGAGGTCACCATTAGAGACAGTGGCCCTCTAGGATGAGGACAGAGTGACCCTGGGGTGTCTGGCTGCAGGGTGAAAGGCTGGAGCATGTGCTCCACTGGCCCCAGCCTGAGTCTTGGAGGTGTCTCTGGGGGTGTTGATGCCCCTTCACTTCCTGCAGGACTGAAGAAGGCCCAGGGAATGGGCAGGAAGGCCAGGTACAGTTCTGGGGGGATGAGGTGAGTCTGTGCTTGCTAGACTGTCCTCAATAGCTGCAGCTGAAATGACAGGTGGCCGTGGGTCTCTAGTACATCTGCCCCCTTCCTTCTTCAAGACCCCGCTCCTCCAGGAAGCCCTCCCTGACCCCCAAGCCTTGGGTAGCTGCCCCTCCTGGGCCTCTTGCAGAGGCCTCAGATCACAGCTGCCTGTCTGCTGTCCCCACTTAGCCATAAATTTCTTTAAGGCATAAATGAGATGGGGTGACGGGCTTAAAATAAGGCAATGGAAACAAAGTTGGAGCTAAGGGGAGAGAACTATAAAGACGATCTGCATTTATAGAAGGCTGTAACAGGGTTTGAACAGTCCAGGGCTTGCCGACCCATGGAGCTGGGGTTGGGGTACAGCCATTTCCTTGCTCTGGGCCCTCTGAGGTGCCATGGTGCCAGAATCCCACCAGGCAAAGCCACTCTCCAGCCTTCCAGGCAAAGCACTGCCCATTTCGTCCTCACAGCAACCTTAGGAGGCAGCCTTTCTATCACGTCCATTTTATTCCAGAGGACGGTAAAGCTGGGAAGTTGTGTAAGTTGTCTAAGGCATTTGACCCAATTAGGTCCAAAGACTCTCTCACCTGCTCTCTCTCTCTCTCTCCACCCCTCTTCTCTGCACATCTCCTGATCACCCAAGAAGAAGAGGCTATGGTGGACATCATACCCACTCCTGTTCCATTGGCCAAAGGAAGTCACGTGGCCAAGCCCATTACATCTGCTCCCATCTCATTGGTCAAAGCAAGTCACATGGCCCAGGCTCATCATATTAACTTTCATCCCATTGGCCAAAGCAGGTCACATGGCCAAGCTCATCCTATCTACTCCCATCCTATTGGCCAAACTAAGTCACATGGCTAAGTTCATCATATCCACTCCCATCCCACTGGCCAAAGCAAGCCACACCATCAAGCTGATTCCATTCATTCCTCTCCCACTGGTGAAAGCAAGTTACATGGTTGAGCTCATGGCATTCACTCCCATCCCATTGGCCAAAGCAAGTCACATGGCCAAGCCCAAAAGCCATGGGGTAGGGGAGCACTCTTCATGCCAAGGGGAGAGAAGAAGATGAGAAAGTCCACTGAAAAACAGTGACCTCCATTATATATGCAAACTCAGGGTGAGACCCTTTCTTGGGCATTAGATGAGCTGAGTTGAAGGCTCAGCTTGGCCGACAATTTTCTCTGCAGTCCTGAGGAAACCGTTTCCCCTCTGTAAGTCTCAGTTTGCCCATGTCTGCAATGGGGTTAATTACATCATAAGACACCGGCTGTTATGAGCAGCGAGATAATCCCCAAGGCTGCTGACAGTGAGAAGGAGGGCTGCCTAGGGTCCAAAGAGATGCAGGAGGCAGTGGCCAGTTTCCTGTCCACATCATCCCCGCAACACATACTGGTTCAGATTCAGTTCCATCTGAGCTGGGCTCCAGCTTGACCAGGTACCATGATGACAGCTGCCGCCTCACTTCCAGCACCATCTCCCGGACCACATGCCTGCTCACAAACCCTTTGGAATACTTCGGAGGCCCTCAGTGGCTTCACATCTCATAGCCGAGGGTGGATTAGGTGGGGTGCCTAGATGTGGGGAGGACAGGCAGGCCTTCCCTTAAACAGTCAGCCAAGCATCACATGCCGCCTGTCAAAGGGGGGTTTCAGATGCGGGGATTATGAACACCAAGAGTACAATTTCCTGATAAAATAGAAGAGGCGATTAAGTTAATGAAGGCTCATTTTGCTGATTTGAAAACTATAATTAATAGACATTAATTGTATATTTAGAAGTTTAGCGTGGCGTGGGCTCAGGAGCCGTTGTCAAACACAATGACATTGTAAGTACTGCATAATAGACCGAGCCCAGATGTTCCCCGAAGCCCCTCACGAGAGCTTTGCAAGGGGCTTCTCTAATGATAAAAGCTGCCTCTTGCTGTTCTGCTCTTCCTTTAATGACATCCTTTCTGAGACGATGCTTATCACTCGTGCTTTCATCTTTGGTTAAATAGCATATGGCCTCAGCTGATTAAAACCCCCTCCTGGTTTTAATCAGCAACTCAGGATCAGGTTTCTAATGGTGGCCGTGGTGGCCTTACCAGTCCCATGGTAAGGTTTTTGACCACATCTACATGTGGAGAAAGGGTGGTGGGAGTGAGGGGCTTGGAGCTGGCCCTGTCTGGGTCCTGGGTTGAAGGACAGCTGCTGTGGCCCTCCTGGAATGACCTGAGCTGGGGCCAGTTCCAGGGATGCCTTGGGGATCAGGCTGGGCTAGTTCAGGCAGTCTTCAGGGGACCAAGTTGGCTCAAGGCCAGGCCCGGCTCACCTTGGCTGTGGCTGGGAAGTTGGACTCTCAGATCCCCTCCTTCTTAGCAAAAGCTTCAATGTTTGAGGCAAACTCTGCAGGGTCCACCCAGCTAAGGAGGAAGAAGGGCCACAGAAGAGACTCAAGCGGTGGAATCAGATGATGGAGCTTGAATCCTGGTCCCACTGCCTGGTGGCTGTTTAGGCTGCACCAATTGGAGACTCGCTTTCTCATGATCATCAGATGACCTCTGTTAAGTCTCTTTTTATCCCCATTGTACAGATGAGAAAACTGAGGCTCATTCCAGGGTTGAGAGCTGACTAAGCTTGGTCTGTGAGTCAGGAAGGATGGTGATGCTCACAAAAAAGGGACACAGAAATGGGGGCCAGGAAACTTTGAGGAGGGTCTGTTCAATCCCCTCCCTTCTCCGATATGAGCCCCTTAAGGAATGGGATGGGACCATGTCTGTCCTGGTCATTATGGGAGACCCGGTGCTGAGCACAGTGCCAGGTCTATGTCAGGTCAGTCCTCAACAGGTGTTTTGAGAGGTAGTGATCCCATGGGAGGTAGCAGAGTGGACCGCAGCTGGCGGCATCCAGCAGGCAGGTGACAGAGATTTCTATTGATCACTGGCTCTGCACACACTCCCCATGTGCTCCAGCTCCCTCCTGCCTGCATATGATCATGAGGCTCATTCTGGCCTATGGCTGGGAATGGAAGTGCCTGGATGAAAGTATTTAAGAGCCAGTTCGTGTCTCTTTAGTTCTCTCTGCCCCTAAAGCCTCGTGTTGACATGGCACAGCTGCAAGAGAGGAGGAGCCTGGTTTGCTGAGCTGTGGCATGGAAGAAAAGGGTCTTGGTTACAGAAATCAGCTGGGCGTCAGTCCCAACTATTTGGGAGGCTGAGATGGGAGGATCACTTGAGTCCAGGAGGTCGAGGCTGCAGTGAGCCATGATTATGCCACTGCTCTCAGGCTGGCAACAGAGCGAGACCCTGTCTCAAAAAGAAAAGAAAAGAAATTATCCTGGAGAGTCGCCTGCATTGCCCTGGACTTCGTGAGCATGAGAAGTACCCTGTGATGCATGAAGCCACGGAGAGTTAAGGTTGTTGTCTATATGCAGACTTACACGTTCCTGCCACAGGACCCAGCCCATCCCGACTACAAGGCAGAGTTTCTGAACTGGCGTTAGAGAGGGAGGGAGGGCTGGATTCAGGGATCTGGCTGGTGTGATCCTAGTTTGACAGGCTCAGGGTCATCTGGTCAACCCCTGCCTGGCACCCACATCCCCTGGGCCATCCCCTCCTCTCTGTGTGCCAGACAAGGCAGGCTGTCGTATGGGGTCTTCTTGGTGGAGGAGGGTCCTCAGGAGGAGGCCCAGGAGAATGGGCCTGGAGGGACTTGGAGGTGGTGGCCCTTCCTTGCTTTGCCACCTTGCTTGATACAGGCCTGTGGGGAGAAGTGTGGGGGTCCTTATCCCAGCCTCTGTAGCTGTGAAGCATCCCCTAGACACTTGTGAACAGTATGCTCTGGGCCCCCCACATCTGTTCTCAATACTAAATAATTTGCTTTCTTCTCTGAGCATATTTAATTCATTTAATGTCTGAGGCAGTGGCGCTCAAGCAGCAGTCAACATTGGAGTCACCCAGAGGCCTTGTTAAAACCCACCTTGCTGGCCCCACACCCAGAGCTGCTAATTCGGTGGGTCTGAGGCAGGCCCTGAGAATGTGCATCTCCAACAAATTCCCAGATGATGCTGATGCTGCTGGTCTGAAGACCATACTTGGAGAACCAGCAGTCTGAGGCTTCTATGCCCCCAGTTCTTGGAAAACCAGCACCTATCCCAGAGCACCTTGCCCTGGCATTGGTGCCCCACCCTGCTCATTCTGGTCCTCACTGCATCCCCATGCTGCCAGCCTTTCCCCGCCCCCAGCTGCTACCAGGGCCTGTAACCCACTGGGATAACTTTGGTTGGGGGTTGGTCCAGGGCAGCCTGATCTCCCTGTGTCAGGCCTTCCTGACTTCCAGGACTGCTGTCTTTGTCCCAGACACACAGCCCCACAGAGACTTGAAAGCAGCTACATAATCAGGACTCTTTTGGTTGCAAGTAACAGAATCCAAATTCAATGTGGTTTATGCCTAAAAGAGGATTGATTGGCTCTGGAAAGATCCAAGAGCTAGCTCTAGGGCCTTCAGGCATGGCTGGATCCAGAAGCATAATCAGTGTTGTCAATCTCCCTCTCTCCTAGCTGAAAAATGAAGGAGGAAGCACTGAGTGTGTGCCAGAATAAGGAGGTGAGAGTTGGTGTGCCAGAAGTTCCTTGTCCCTGCTGGCTCAGTTCCCGAACCTGTATAGTGGGACTGTCAGGTTAAAGGAGAGGGACACTGGTTGCAGGACTCACAGGGTTACAAGGGCTTTTGATCGTTTTTTCAGGCTGTCTGCTGGGTGGGAAGACACCCAGGCTGAGATCACAGCAAAGGCGTGACCTACGACAGCAATTCTTTCTGTGGTATCCCATTTGAATGGGCCTGATAAGGTTTGGATGTGTGTCCCATCCAAATCTCATGTTGAAATGTGATCCCCAGTGTTGGCGGTGGGACCTGGTGGGAGGCGTTTGGGTCCTGGAGGCAGATCCCTGATGAATGGCTTGGTGCCTTCCCATGGTAATGAATAGGTTCTCTGTAGGTTCACAGGAGAGCTGGTTGTTTAGAAGAGCCTGGCGTCTCTCTCTGTCTCTATCTTGCCCTCTCTGTCACCATGGGATGCCCGCTCCCCTTCACCTTCCACCACAAGTGAAAGCTTCCTGAGGTCCTCACTAGAAGCAGAGGCCAGGACTATGCTTCCTGAACAGCCTGCAGAACGCTGAGCCAAATACATCTTTTTTCTTTATGAATTACCCAGCCTCAGGTATTCCTTTATAGTGATGCAAAACAGACCAACACAGGGCCTCAGTTTCCCAGTCTGTACTTGTGTCCTCTAATAGAGACTCTTCCAGTGTTGGCCTGTGATGAGCCTGGAAGGGGCTGAAATTGTGCCTAGAAATGTGGCTAGAGGTAGAAAAAACTGTATTTGCCAAGTCCTTAGGGATTGTTGCAGGGGGTGAAATGCCTGAAGATACACGTTCAAGTGATAAAAGGTCATCAGAAATGACTGTCTTTTGTCACAAATGAAAAGAAATAACAGGTTAATCAAAAAAGACAGTTCAGGCCCGGGACTGTGGCTCATATCTGTAATCCCAGCACTTTGGGAAGCCGAGACGAACAGATTACCTGAACTCAGGAGTTTGAGACCAGCCTGGGCAACATGGTGAAACCCCATCTCTACAAAAAATACAAAAATTTGCCAGGCGTGGTGACTACTGCGGAGGCTGAGGCGGGGGAATTGCTGGAACCCGGGAGGCAGAGGTTGCCTTGAGCCGAGATTGCACCATTGCACTCCAGCCCGGGTGGCAACAGTGAGACTCCGTCTCAAAAAAAAAAAAAAAAAAAAAAGCCAGGTGTGGGGGCACACGCCTGTAGTCCCAGCTACCAACTACTTGGAGGCTGAAGTAGGAGGATCATTTGAGCTGGGAGGCAGAGGTTGCAGTGAGCTGAGATGGTGCTACTGCACTCCAGCCTGGGTGGCAGATTGAGACCCTGTCTCAAAAAAAAAAAAAAAAAAAAGACAGTTTACATAGTCAGATGCAGCTTGATCTAGGAGTTTGAGATCATCAGGACAGGACTCAGCATCTGTCCATTTCCCACCCCATCTTTTGGCTCCATTTCCGAAGTTCCTCTTGGCCAAGCTCCCTGCAGCTCCAGGCTCAGGCCCCTACCCCAAGCCCAGCAGGAAGGGGAGTCTTCTCTTTCTCTGAGAAGTCAATCTCAAAAAGCCCAGGATTGCTCCTGTTTGGTTCTGATTAGGTCACATGCCCAGTTTGAAGCCCATCACTGCGGCCAGGTCTGAGTCATACACACAGCCCCAGCGCTGGGGACGGAGTCAGTGCCTCCTGAAGGGTGGGTACCCTAAAGCAAAATTAGGAAGTTCTGCCCGGGAGAAGGGGAAATGCAGGCTGAGCGGCCCACCCAACTGATGTCAACTACCGGCGCCAAATTATCAGCCTGCCTGAGGACCCCTCCTCTGCCCTTGCCTGCAGCCTCCTCCCTTATCTCTGCACCCCCACCCTACTCAATGCTAAAGGCCACCCAGCCCAAGATGCCTTGCGATTCTCCTTCCTTCAGGTGAAAGAAAGGGGGCTGCGACCACATTTTCTCATTCGTTTCTCTGACATCTTTTGTCACCTATCAGGGGAACAAGTAATTCCTTTGATCATAGCAAAAGGAGGAAGAGTATTTAAAACACGGCCTGTGAAGATTTGCTAAGCAGAAGGTGGGAAAGGCAGTCGGTGGCAGGTTTCAAAGCAGAAACATGATTTCTAGGCACCAGACTTGCTTGTCTGAGTATTGTTTAAAAAGGATGTACTCCACACACTCACCTGCAGCCTGGGGTTTTAAATGGGCCAAGGGACCCCGAGGTGCGGAGAGGGGCCCCAAGGGACTTGATGGGAGGGGTTTCTGGGAGGAAAGCGGCAGCTCAGAATTCCATTCATTATGCATTGGAGCCCAGTACAGCTAAAAGCTCAGAAGAAGGAGCACTGGGCTGCGAGCTTGAGAACTGGTGTTGCCTCTGGCACTGTGTGTGACTCCAGACCCGTCCTTTCCCTCTCTGAGCCTCAGCATCCATTCCGGATCAGGGGCCGGATCAGAATTCAGAATCTACCTTCTTTCCCTCAGGCCTCCTTCACATTTTCTGCCATATCCATCATCACCTGGCTCTGCTTTCCATTTAATATGGAACATTTCTGTCACCACCATAAATGGAAGAAATGGTATCAGCCCATAATAAGAAAAACCACCACAAAAATACATACAGTGAAAAACAACATGGCCATCGATTCTAGCTGGACACTGTGGCCTGCCCTAAGCAGCAGGAGGGGGCTTCCCTCTTGTTAAAAATGGAGATATGGCCGAGTGCAGTGGCTCACGCCTGTCATCCCAGCACCTTGGGAGGCTGAGGTGGGTGGATCACTTGAGGTCAGGAGTTCGAGACTAGTCTGGCCAACATGGCAAAACCCCGTCTCTACTAAAATTACAAAAATTAGTCAGGCATGGTGGTGCACGCCTGTAATCCCAGCTACTTGGTAGGCTGAGGCAGGAGAATCACTTGAACCTGGGAGGTGGGGGTTGCAGTGAGCTGAGATCATGCTACTGCACTCCAGCCTAGGCAACAGAGTGAGATCCTGTCTCAAAAAAAAAAAAAAAAAAAAAAAGATTGAGAAGTGTCAGGGAAGGCCTCCTGAGTGCAGCCAGCATGTGGAGCAACAGGAGCAAAACACCCCACAGAAGTGGTCAGTGTTTCTGAGGATCAAGAGGGCAAACGCAGACTGGGTGCGGTGGCTTACAACCATAATCTCAGCAGTTTGGGAGGTGGCGGCCAGAGGATCGCTTGAGGCCTGGAGTTCAAGACCAACCTAAGCAACATGGCAAGACCTTGTCTCCACAATAAAATTTTTTAAAAAATTAACAAATTAGCCAAGCATGGTGGTGCACATCTGTGGTCCCAGCTCCTTGGGAGGCTGAGGTGGGAGGGCCACTTGAGCCAGGGAGATTGAGGCTACAGTGAGCTGTGATTGCATCACTACACTGCAGCCTGGGTGACAGAATGGGACTCTGTCTCAAAAAAAAAAAAAAAAAAAAAAGATGGCAGACACAAGTGGGAGAGGTCATCTGGGCCAGATGAGGCCAGATGTGGAGGCTGAGTGGAGAAGCTTGGACTTTATGCTAAGAATAAGGGGAATCCCCTGAAAGCTTTGAGCCAGGGAGTGAGATGATCCATTTATCATTTTGAAAGGGCTGTCTGACGGCTGTGTGGAGAGTGGATTGGAGGAGGCAAGGCAGGAAGGAAACGGTGAGGGAGATGTTAGAGTTGGGGGCAGTGGTGCCTGGGCGGGATGGAACTGGTGAGGCTGTTGGGGATGAGGTGAGTTGGGCCGTATTAGAAGGTAGGACTGAAAAAACTGGGAGGTGGATTCAAGGCCTGGTGTTTGCTCCGCCACCCCCGGATGTGGGTCCAGGGGCCAATGGATAAGGAGTGAAACAGACCCATCCCGCCCTCTAATAGGGGAAAGGAAGTAGAAAGGGAGCTGTGCTTTAAGAGTGGCCCAGACAGGGTGCTGTGGGGCCCTCTGGGAAAGGGTGAGAGCTTTGACACTGCAGGTAAGGCTGGATCAACTACCATTTGGTTCAGTCCCTGAAACATCACTTATTTCAGAAAATCCAGGAATGTCAGGTGAGCATGCTCCTAGGACAACCCTTTCATTTCTGTTGTGGGTTGAATTGTGTTCCCTGTAAATATATGTTCAAACCCTAACCCTTGGTACATGTGATGTGACCTTATTAGGAAATAGGGTCTTCGAAGATGTAACCAAGTTCAAATGAGGTCACACTGGCTTGGAGTGGGTCCTAATCCAGTGACTGGTATTTTTATTAGAAGGGAGGAATTTGCTGGGCGTGGAATTTGCTAGGCATGCTGGCTCATGCCTGTAATCCCAGCTACTCAGGGGGATCGCTTGAGCCAGGAGTTCAAGACTAGCCTTGGCAACATAGCCAGACGCTTATCTCTAAAAAAAAAATCAGAGGGAGATTCGGGCACAGAAGCACACAGAAGAGAGAAGACCTGTGAAGACAGAGGCAGTGACAGGAGTGAAGCAGCTACAAAGCGATGAACGCCAAGTTTTGCTGGAAGCTGCCAGAGGCCAGGTGAGAGGCGTGGAACAGATTCTTCCCTAAAACATCAGAGGGAGCATGGCCCCACCAACACCTAGATTTCAGACACCTAGTCTCCAGAACTTGCTTACACCTCTCAGTTTGTGTTTGTTACCGCAGCCCCAGGAAACATACAATCTACAAATAGAGAAATGGAGCCCCAATAAGCGGAGGGACTGGCCCAAGTGCAGCCGGTGCTCCAGTCCATCTAAACCCTGTGGAATGAAAGCAGGGAGGGGTGTCCTCCTGAAGAAGAATAACCAGCTGCTATTTCCAGAAAGAGCCAGGCAGGAAAAACCCAGAGACACCTAATGCATGACTTGCGGTTCAGTGCTCCCTCCCGGGCGCCTCTGGCCCCTCCCCACCTGGGGAATGCTCTGGAGCATCTCATCACACCTGTAGACCGACACCTGCAGCCTGCCTATAGCCCCGGAGTAAAGAGGCTGCAAAGACACTGGGGAAAAGCTGTCTTGGCGGCAGCTGCTCTGCCGAAAGCCTGCTACACAAGGGCTGTGCAGTGGGGTGCAGGGAGAGGATTCATGAGAGATGACCCCCAAGGAAAACAGCCAAGGGTCTCAGTGGACCCCCTGCTAAACACGGTGATGCTGTATAGAAGTGGGGTCCTGAAATCTCATGACTGGATGATTTCATCCCAATGACTCCAAGACTTTTTTTTTTTTTTTTGAGACAGGGTCTTGCTTTGTCACCCAGGCTGAAGTGCAGTGGCACAATCATAGCTCACTGCAACCTCGAACTCCTGGGCTCAAGTGATCCTCCCACCTCAGCCTCCCGATTAGCTGGGACTATAGGCACGCATCACCATGCCCAGCTAATTTTTAAATTTTTTGTAGAGATGGCATCTCATTATGTTGCCCAGGCTGGTCTCGAATTCCTGACCTCCAGGCATCCTCCCACCTCAGCTTCCCAAAGTACTGGAAATTACAAACATGAGCCATGGTACCTGGCCTCCACATGCGTCATTTTGAAAAATCCATGTTTAAAAAAGAAATCAGGTTTACACCTTTCTTTTGGGGTGCATGCTTTTGTTTCTAAACACTTGGAATAGGAACAACCCTAGAGGCAGGAGGTAGGAGAGCTGAGTTCAAGTCTTCGCTCTTCTACTCATCCCTTCTCTGGCTCTGAGGCTCTTTTTCCATCAGCAAAACCATCCCAGTGGCTCCCAAATGGTGCTGCATCAAAGCCTAGGGGTGCCCTCGACAGGCCTAAGGCAGAGCTCCCTTGCTTCCCAGCTATAAAAACTTGGCTTTGGCCTCTTTTACATGTTGAGTTTCTGCATCAAATTCCATTTGAAGAAAAGACTCTGTGGCTTAAAAAAAAAAAAAGTCTGTAACTTGCACTGGAGCAGCTCTGTAATCCCTTCCAACCCAAATATTCCAAGATTCTCCAACAGAATGACAAATGTTCTTCCAACAGCCCACGTCCTGTTTAGAGGTTGTCACTAAGTGTTCTTTCTGCTGACCGCTTCCTGGAGAGTGGCCTCGTGTTTATTCACAGGAGCCTTCATCTTCTGGGGCATGATGCCGCTGAGCACGATCTTCATGCTGGGGCCCTGGGGGACCCTGGGAGAGAGGAGAAAGCAAGCAGGGGGACGAGGTGGCACTCTTTTGAGAGCCCAGAGGCTTGGCATCCCAAGGCTGGGGAAGCGGCTTCAAGGAGAGCAGGCTGGGATGGGCGGGCAGGGTGGCACAGTGGGTAAAGCACAGGCTCTGAAGTCAGATCCCAGCTCTGCCTCTTACAAGCCATGTGACTGTGGGCTAAGCTCTTGTTTTCAGTCCTTTCACCTTAAAATGGAGGCAGTAATAGGGCCTGCCTCATAGGGCCACTTGTAAGGGTTAAGTGGGCCAGGTTCATAAGGTACTGAGCCAGGGTCTGGCATGAGTGCCCTCCACGTACAAGGCATGGGTAATTGGTGGTTGTATTTATGTGGAGACTGCTTGGAGCCTCGAAGCGAATCCAGGGAAGGCAGGAGCATTGGGTGGACTGGTGCTGATCACTTCCTATCCCAGACAGGTCCCTTCAGGAACCCTGTGCCAACACATCCCCAGATCTCACTACTGTCTATAGACAATGTATCAGCTAGCTATTCCTACATAACAAACAGCCCCAAAACAACAATAACATCTGAGTTGAGTTCACAAAACACATGGCTGAGAATTGGCTGATCTTGGCTGAGTTCACCCACATGTCAGAGTGGGCTGGCATCAACGGATCTCAGTTGCCCTTGGCTCAGATCCACGTGTCACCTCATCCTGTGTCTCCAGCCGGATACCCTGGGCATTTTCTTCTCATGACGACAACAGAAGCTCAAGGGGGCAAGTGAAATGCATGAGGTCTCTTGAGGCCAAGGCTTGGAGCTGGCATACTGTCCCTTCTGCCACATGACATGGGCCAAAGCCAGTGTCCAGGACAGCCCAGACTCAAAGGGGAGGGAAATTAAACCTGCTTCTTTAGTGAGAAGAACTGCAAATGTGTGTGGCAAATGGCATGGAGACAAGGGATGAAGACCCAGGCCATCGCTGCAATTCACCACACACTAGTATGTTAAGGAGGTGCCTGTGAGGAACTTTGGCCCCCTAGCTGGTTGCTATTCCTGATTCTTTCCTTAGAGAATCTGGGACTTTGGAATTAGAACACTGTGCTAGCCTCAGGCTCAAATTCTAGCTGTCTGACTGCTATCAGACTTGGTGCTTAATAAATATTGAATTTATATTTGATGCCCCAATTTATTATTTTATTAACATATTTATATTTTTTAATTTTAACATTTTTTTTCTGTTTTTTGTTTGATTTTTGTTTTTGTGAGACAGAGTCTCACTCTGTTGCCCAGGCTGGAGGGTATTGGCACGGTTTTGACTCACTGCAACCTCTGCCTCCTGAGTTCAAGAAATTCTCCTGCTTCAGCCTCTCAGGTAGCTGGGATTACAGGCTCCCGCCACTACACCCAGCTAATTTTTGTATTTTTAGTAGAGACAGGGTTTCACCGTGTTGGCCAGGCTGGTCTCAAACTCCTGACTTTAGGTGATCCGTCCGCCTCGGCCTCCCAAAGTGCTGGGATTACAGGCGTGAGCCACCGCACTCGGCCAATTTTAACATTTTTAAATTTTAATTTCTTTTTGTAGAGATAGGGTCTCACTATGTTGGCTGGGCTGGTCTCAAACTCCTGGCCTCAAGTGATCCTCCCACCTCAGCCGCCCAAAGTGCCGGGGTTACAGGTGTGAGTTGCTGCACCCAGCCTATTAAGATATTTTTATTGTGAAATATAACACACAGAAAAGTGCATAAAAGTGTATAGCTTAGCAAATTATTACTAAGCAAATACGCTTATAATCATCACCCAAGAGTAAGAACTGAGACTCCTCACTGTCCCCATCCCAATCAAAACCTCCTCACCCCCTGGAAGTGATAACCACCGTCTCAACTTTTATAGTAACCCTTTCTGCTTTTTTTAATTTCAGGAGTTGTGATGGTTAATTTTATGTCAGCTTAACTGGGCCATGGGATGCCCGGATGTCTGCTTAAACATTATCTCTGGGTATGTCTGCTAGGAGAGATTAGCATTGGAGTTGATGCCCTGAGTGAGGCAGACGGTCTTCCCCTATGTGAATGGGCGTCTTCCAATTCACTGAAGGCCTGTTTGGAACAAAAAAGGCAGAGGACCGTTGGATTTGCCTCCTCTCTGACTGCCGAGCTGGAGCCTGGATCTCCTGCTCTTAGCATTCTTGGTTCCCAGGCCTGCAGACCCGGACTGGAGTCTACACTGTCAGCTCGCTGGCTCTCAGGCTTTGAAACTGCACCACCGGCCTTCCTGGGTCTCCAGCTTGCAGATGGCAGATGCTGGGACTTCTCAGCCTACATAATTGTAGGAGCTCATCGCTTATACTAAATCTCTTTATATGCAAATATATAGACATATACTATTTGTCCATATCCATATCTATCTCTGCTCTTGGTTCTTTTTCTCTGGAGAACCCTAGTACAGGAGTTTTGCCATCTAAGCAAGCATTCTTCAGCCCTCTGGTTGAGTCCGACCTGTCCTTAGCCTTCAGGAAATGGAACCACACAGGCTGCACTGGTCTGTGTCTGGCTTCTTTCATGCAGTCTCTTGTGAGGTTCATCCACTTCCTTGTGTCCAAGCATAGCTTGTTTCATAACTGCCTCATGTTCCACGTAAGAATACCACAATTCCCTTCTCTGTTTTATGGTTCGCAGACACTTTGGTTGTTTCCAGCTGGGGGACAGTATCAGGAACGGTTCCTGCTGTGCAGTTCTGGTACATGTCTTTTGGTGAGCATGCTTGCCTATCTGTCTATAGGGTATATTCTTAAGGGCGGCATTGCTGGGTACTTATAGGGCAGTTTACGTTCAGCTTTGAGGGATGGTGCCAAATGGTTTTCTTAAGTGGTTGTACCATTTATACTCTAACAAACAGGGAATGTCATTTCTCCTTTCTTTTCCTCCCAGCCTCCTTCCATTTTCCTTTCTTTTACTTATTTATCCAACCCACATTACTCACAGTCTCTATAGCCTTGTGTGTCTACTGGTGAATTAAAAGGTCACTAGTGGCGTCGTCCCCTGGGAGTCCTCTTCTCACTCCCCCAGTTCAGTAGGCAGATGGGTGGGGAGCCCCCCACGCCATCTGGGTCCTGAAAAGGTGGGAGATGGGATCTGGGAGGAGCGGAGCATTCAATCTCTCCCCCTGGAAAGCGACGTGGCAAGGACCTTACTGGGGAAGGGCCTCTCCCCCCAGACCGAGAGAGGCGCAGTTAAGCCCTTTCCCGGGAGCCATGGCCGGTCCTGCTCCTGGGGGCGCTGATACTGGCTATTTGCAGCGCCCTCTCTTGTGAAACCCTGAGGATTCCGCTTGCGGGAGGTGGAGGGCGGCGGCCTCCGCCTTTTGGGGCCTCCGGGAAGAGGATGGAGGGGCAGAAAGGGAGTGAGGTCCCAAACCCCAGGTGGAGGTCGCCCCGATTGGGAGGGGACCCCCCACCAACACTTGCTGGGGAGAGGTTATAGAGGCAGCAAAGCTCTCTTTGCAGCATGATTTCAAATCCCGTCTAAGGGCTTTCAGAAGCCTGGAGAAAGTTTCGGTTTCCCAGCTGTTTCAGCTTTTTCCGCCCGCACCGCGGCGATGCGTTCGGAGCCGCCGAGGCGGCAGCGCCATCTGCTGTCTACTCTTTAAATTGCAGGATCAGATCCTCTCGGTCTTCTCCCCGCGGAAAGGGAAAAAGATTAAACCAGTAAAAATAGTTTAGATCACCTGAGGTCAGGAATTCGAGACCAGCCTGACCAACATGGCGAAACCCCGTCTCCACTAAAAAAAGTACAAAAATTAGCCGGGCGTGGTGGCGGGCGCCTGTAATCCCAGCTACTCAGGAAGCTGAGACAGGAGAATCGCTTGAACCCAGGAGGCGGAGGTTGCAGTGAGCCTATATCACGCCACTGCACTCCAGGCTGGGAGACAAGAACGAGACTCTGTCTCAAAAAGAAAAAAAACAGTTTAAAGGCCAGGCGCGGTGGCTCACAGCTGTAATCCCATCACTTTGGGAGGCCGAGGTGAGTGGATTACAATGTCAGGAGTTCGAGACCAGCCTGGCCAACATGGTGAAACCCCCGTCTCTACTAAAAATACAAAAATTAGCCGGGCGTGGTGGCGGGCGTCTGTAATCCCAGCTGCTTGGGAGGCTGAGGCAGGAGAATCACTTGAACCCAGGAGGCAGAAGTTGCAGTGAGCCAAGATCATGCCACTCCACTCCAGCCTGGCCACAAAGCAAGACTCCATCTAAAAAAAAAAAAGTTTAAAATGCCGACAGCCACTGTTATGCAATGTTCAAGGGCCTCTCTCACACTTAGCTGGTGGAGGAGTGAATACAGCCTTTCCGAAGAGAGAAAAATTAAGTAATAGCAAAATCATTAAGTGTTTATGATTCATAAATACAATATTTGTCAACTAAAAAAATAAAATATGTAGAAGTCAAAAAAGTGTCCGTGATTCAGAAATGCCACGGTTAGAAGTTGCCATAAGAGTGCACACAAAAAGGACATATGGGTCAAAGTGTTTGCAGCAGTGTTGTCCCAAATAAGGGCATTTTGCAACATTGTGGGGTGGTTAAAATAACTATAGAATATGCATTAGAATACAATGAAACCATTAAACATAATGTGGAAGAATACTGTATATTATAGGGAAATGCTCATAATATATAGTGACAATTTAAAAAACAGATTACAAAACAATATGCCAAGACATGATTTCTGCCCAAGTCTGCCCTGATGGGTGAGCTAACCAAGGTTGCTGCACTGAGGGCGAAGGGGCTGCCCCTCGGCCCCCACCCCAGCCACTGGGATCCTCAGGAAAGGACATGTGAGTGTTTACTGCACATCCTACAGATGAGGAGCTCACAAGGACCCTGGATGGGGGAGTCCTCTGAGGTTGCTGGAGCTGCTGCGGCCATCTTGTCACTGCCAGGGGAGAGCTCTCTCTGAGAGCGAAGGCACAGTGGAGGAAAGCAGAACTAAGAAGAGACAGAGAAAGCGAAAGTGGGAGAGAGAGAGACATGAGATGACAAAGTGTGGGTCCTTGGATCCTGCTTGGTGTAAAGCTAGCCTGCTCCTGGACTTTACAGATAATAAATTCCTTCCTCATCAGATTAACCTGGGTTTTTGTGGCTTGTAACCAAAAGGGTCTGCACGGCCCACACACAGGCTCCCAGCTCATTTCCTTTGCAATGAGTGGTAACTGGAGGCGGGCGGTGCATGGACCTGCCTTGCAAGGCTTCTCTGTTAGTGGTGCCTGGAGCCCACTCTCTCAGCTGGCACAGCCAGTGTGACACATCAGGCCGGGTGTGTCCTGGATCTGCCCCCTTTCTGGGCGCAAACCAGAACTGAGGATCCCGAGGGTGGGGGTGTAGTTTCCTGCCTCAGGGCTGTGCTCCTGCTACCCCTTTGCCTAAAATTCTCCCCTATCTGTGATCCCAGGGCCAGCTCCTTTGTATGCTCTGCGATTCTTTGAACAGCATCCCCTCTAAGAAGCCTTCCCCGACCACCTGGCTGAGGACATCATTCTGTCCCAGCTTCCATTTGCTTTGGGAGTGGCCTCCTGACACTTCACTTCCATGAGGCAGGGACCAGTTCTGTCCTGGTCACTGCTGTATCCCCAGCTCTAGATAAGGCCTGAGACATCGTAGGAGTGCCAGGGATCTTTGGTTACTGAGAAAATGAGCAGCTTAGATCAAGGTTCCCAACACCAACACGCTGGGGACATGTTGGGAGTCAACTTAGCCCTACCAGCAGGTGGAACTAGTTTTGCTGCTCCAAAACAGAGTTCTAGCTATAGGGACAGCCACTAGAGAGCAGAGCTAAGGCCATGCTATGCTGAGGGGCCACAGTCCGCCCTGAACTGTGCCTCCCAGCCTGGAGCTAGTGAGGGGGCCGAACCTGGGAGCTGACAGATGGGGGCTTGGTGTGGGGACTTTTGGAGGGGAGGGCATTTTCTTGCTCTTACCATGGGGGCAACAGCTAGATGGGTGGGGGGACCCACACAAGGACATACTGCGGCTTCAGGCTTCGAGCAGCCCAGAACACTCGCTCCATCTGAGGGTCTTGATATCAGGGTGTGGTGTCAGGAGCCGGAGCCTATGGGTTGAAAGCCAAGAGTGGGCAATCAAAGCTGAAACCAGGCTGACGACTTAGGAGCTGGAGAGCACACAGGGCTGAACACACAGCTTGGGGACCAGGAAACCAGGGAGCAAAGTCTCCAGGGTGCTTCGGCAAGACCCCAGATGGTCTGCAGCAATGCACAGGCAACACGGGATGATCAGCGCTACGTGGTGAGAAACTTACCTCCTTTCACAGGACAACATTTTCCAGTCCTTCTGAGTAAATCAAAGAGAAGTCTCAGCTTGGTGATTGCAGGTCTCTAATGCTTATTTCCCTGTCTCTGGCTGTCTCTCTTTTAACAAATGTCTACCAGCGGCCTCAGGCTCAGGGCCTGTCTCAGGTAAAAGCGGGTTAGGGTGTAATAACAGTGATCGGTTTCATTGTGTTTATTTTTATAGCTACTTTCTAATTATAGCAAGTGATTCTGAGTTTCCATTTAGGATAGTAATAGGAAGTTTCTTTTTCAAGTAAATGTGCATAAGTAAAACGAGACTGCTCAAAGGAAAACAGCTGGTGATTGCTAGAACAGGCTGTGGCATTGTTGGGCCCCAGAGGGAAGGGCTGTGTGAGCATGCAGGAATTTCTGGGAAGGCAGCTAAATGCAGTTACTACATGGGGGCCAGGAAGCATTTGGAGACGTTGCTGGGCACAGCTTGGCTTTTGAGCCCAAGAGAGGCCTGCTGGGGATGTGCTGGGAACCAACCTACCCCTACCAGCAGGTGGAACTGGTTTTGCTGCTCCAAAACAGAGTTCCAGCTATGGGGACAGCCACTACAGAGCAGAGCTAAGGCCATTCTAGGCCAAGGGGTCACAGTCCACCCTGAACTGTGCCTCCCAGCCTGGAGCCAGAAAGCTCAGGGAGGCTAGAGGCCCTGCCCAGACCTCAGCACTGACCCTGCACCCCTAGGCCCAGCTGGATGACCCCTAAGGGCTTTCTGGAATTTGGATGCAGGGTTATTCTGTGTGTGCTGCCTCTCAGAGCATGTCACTTTGACCTGGACATCTCGGGTCTGGTTCTGGTGCTGTCCCTGTCTCGCCATGTGACCCTGGGTAAGTCATCTCTCCAGGCCTTGATTTCCCCATCTGTAAACAGAGATGAGTGAAATGACCCTTAAAGGCGTGTCAGTCCATTTTGCATTGCTATAAAGGATTCCTGAGGTTGGGTAGCTTATAAAGAAAAGAGGGTTATTTGGCTCACGGTTGTGCAGGTTGTACAAGAAGCATGGCACTGGCATGGCTTCTGGTGAAGATTCAGGAAGCTTCCACTCATGGTGGAAGGGGAAGGGGGAGTTCGTGACTTACATGGCAAGAGAGGGAGCAAGAGCCATGTCAGGCTCTTCTAAACAACCAGCTCTCACGTAAACTAACAGAGCGAGAACTCACTCATTACCAAGGGTAGGGCACCAAGCCATCCATGAGGGACCTGACCCATGACCCAAACATCTCCCACCAGGCGACACCTTGAACACTGGGAGTCACATTCAGCATGGGATTTGGAGGTGACAACCATGCATCCAAACCATATCAACGACCCATTTCGGTGAGGGGACCAGGAACATATCCCTTCCCCTCTCCTCCACATCCTTTAATGTGGGGCTCAGCAAGGAAAGTAGGGCTTGGGTCAAATTAAAGCCTGGGCTTAATTTACTGGTCCAGTTATTAGCTGTGTAACCCTGGGCAAGTCACTTAACCCCCTCAGGTTACAATGTTACAAATGATCCCATTTTCCTCAACTGAAAAATGGGATAGGAACATGTCTCAAGCAGAGCTGGAGTGACGGTGCTATCAATGGCCCGGCAGTGCCTGGTCACACAGTAGGCCTGGGGAGCCCTGACTTTTACCGCACAGGGAGCTGCTTGCAGAGCTTGTTTTCAATCGTGGGCTTGGCAGGGACCTGCCGGCATCCCAGGGGACAGGGTCTCATGAGGATGCCTAATCCCAGCTCAAAGTGGAGACCCCAGGACTCCGTCACAGCCAGTGGGGGGGAGTGGCTGCTGCAGCAGGGCTTCATTGGAATGAACCCCTTTAAGCTCCAGGCCAAATGCCCAGAGTGGTTTTGCAGGTATGGTTGTGAGGCTGGCATGGTGGTCCCATCTGCAGTCCCCTGGGATGGGGCACCTCTATGGTAGAGGGCCTGGGTGGAGAGAAGACAAGGATGGGGATGAACCCAGGACCACAGATGGCCCAGTTCCATGGATGATTTTCATCGAGGTGCCTTCAAGTCAGTTCAACACTGGGCTTCTCAACCTTTGAGGTATGCAGGTAAGAGTCACCTGTGGCAGTGGGGGATGCTCTTGTTAAAGTTTAGACTCAGATTCAGCAGGTCTAGAGTGGGGCCTGAAATTCTGTGTTCCTAACAAGGCTCCATCCTGGGTATGGAGGTCAGGTACTCCTCACCTCTCCTGTGGACCCAGCTTTTGAGGGGTCAGGAGAAGAATGTTCAGTCCCAGCTGCCACCACTCTAAAGTCCCCTAGAAACAAGGACTAATACAGGTGACGTGGGAGAGGGCCCAGGCAAACAGGGAGGTGGGGTACCCCGGTGGGGCTGCAGTGGGCTCCCCGGAAAGCTTGCTGGAGGTGGGGGCCTGAGGAATTCAAGGACTTGTTCCAGGAACCCAAGGAATGAGTGGGCTCTAACTGCTGCAGCATATGGGAGATGCCAGGAGGAGCTGGCTGTGGCAGGCCATTCCAGGCCATCAGACAACTTGTAGTGGATGAAGATACAATGTCTATGGCCAGAAGAAACTCCCATGGATGCTCAGGCCAAGGCTGCCAGAAGCACGAGGAGGGGCAGCATTGAGTGTCATCGGGTAGAGGCAAGGTGATGGTCCTGAAGCTGCCCCATGTGGCCAGTCCCTTTTTGGGAAGCCTGAATAAATCCATTTCCTGTGCACTGTGTGGGAAGCCAACCCCTCTTCAGAGGTACTGATGGGGAACCCCCCATGTGATTCTATAGGCTCCTTTACTCCCATGTAAGTATTTTCTCTCTCTGTGCACACCACACACACACACATCCCACACATATCTATCTGTGATTTTGAGATGCACTTCTTTTTCACGTTTCAGCACCTCTGAACTCAACAGGATCCTACACTTCTTATAGGCCTGGCTTGATGCTGACATCCTTCAGCCCCAGGGAATAAAGATCTCCAGGTCTCGAGGCACCTGGAACACCTCCATCTGAGACCACTTTAACATGATTTCTCTGCTTGAGGGATTTTGGACCACGCTGTGTGTATTCAGCCCTAAAACATGCGTGGGTGCCTGCTTGCAGTGCAGATTCTCAGAGGAAGTTCCCTGTACTCCACCCAGTGCCAAGTTTAATTTGTGCAAATTTCCTTAATGTCCCCTCCTGTACAACAGGTTTATTTGGTGTTAACCCTCACATCGGGGGTCTAACTCTTCGGTTTTCCAGTTTTTTGCTGGAATACCCCATTAAACTGTCCATATTGGGTATTTTTTCTTTCTTAGTAAACATTTGGTGCATCTTAGAGTTGATAGCATTTTAGATTTGAAGAAATAACTGACAAAATCAATATCATCTGTTTCATCATTACAAATAGACTCATAGCTCTTTAATTTTTCCATTTAACACTTTAATTTTCCATAGGCCTAGATTTTCAAGAAGTCCAATATCTCTCACTTGAAGTGTCTTTTCCTTGGAGTAGATTGGGAGATTTGAGGGACATCTGTCCAAAGACGAGACAGTCTGTTTCTAGTTTCCCATCCAGCCTGATGGGGCGTCTACAGTTGTTACCACAAGGTGTCGCTGTTGAACAGATTCTGGTGCAGTCTAGTGCATAGTTGTCCACTTCTAGAGTGATCACTTGCTGGGCCAAGTTCCTCTCCTTAAGTGGTGCCTCACATTAAGGTTCCCAAATTACAGACTCATTAATTCACCCTAATAAGCTCATCCAGGCAGTTTAGGTCTTCAGGGGCTTCCAGCCTCCAACACGCATTGGGCCAAAACCAGCCAGTACCACCAGCTCCAAGCCCTGTGTTGAATCTAGGTCACTGGTCCAGATACCCCTTCATTCTGGGCCTGTGGTGTCCTTTCCAGACAGCAGACCTCAGTTAAGGGCATCCCAGTCCATCAGAGAGGTTCCAGGATCACAGACCCTCAAAAGGGGCAGTGTTGAGGATTCAGTCTGTTTTCTACCCAGAGGCCCCATTAAGTATGTTGTATCACCTCCTCCCAGGGCTGTTTCTACACAACCCAGGGAAGCCATTCAGGGAACAGCTGCCTTATGAATGAAAATCCACCCCTAGACAATGTGCTATGCCATCCCAGCCAGAAAAATTGTTGGCAACTTCCCTTGCCAAAAATGCCTTGTATCACAGAATCTTATGCCATTATTACTTTCTGGCCCAGGGTCTTCCCACCCTTCAAAAGGATGGCATACAACTCCCACCGTGTGTGTGTGTGTGTGTGTGTGTGTGTGTGTGTGTGTGTGTGTGTGTAGAGGCTGTTCTTGAGGGCAATAAGTGAGCTTTTGTTTTGCTTCGTCAGGTCTACAACTGGGCGGAAGGGCTAGAATACTAAGATAGTAGTAGGATAATGGATGGAAATATTTTAAAGCAATTCCGAGGTGGAAGGAACAGAGAGAAAAGACTTGGAGCAGCTGGAGGGAACTGTTTTCAAGCAAATGGATTAAGTTTTGTCTAGAATGTGCGAGGTAAACTTCTCCTCCAGCTTCCCATGAAGATACTGGTGGGGTGGACACTGCTCTGGATGGTTTTGGCAGTTGGTTTTGTGTTTTGGAGACGAAGTGGCCCTGGCATCAAGGGGACGTGGGACACAAGCAGAGGCTTCCAAGGGGTCCCAGGAGCACCTCTGTCTGATACAGATGGGGAAATTGAGGACCAGAGGAGGGGCTTGTCCAAAGTCACCCAGCGAGTTAGAGCCCCTAATGGCTTTTCCCATTAAAAATGAACCCCAGGCCAGGGGTGGTGGCTCACACTTGTAACCCCAGTGTTTTGGGAAGCTGAGGCAGGAAGATCATTTAAGGTCAGAAGTTAGAGACCAGCCGGGGCAACAGAGAGACCCTGTCTCTACAAAAAAATTAAAAATTAGCCTGGTGTGGTGGTGTGCACCTGTAATCCCAGCTGCTTGGGAGGCTGAGGTGGGAGGATTGCTTGTGCCCAGGAGTTTGAGGCTGCAGTGAGCCATAATTGAGCCACTGCACTTCAGCCCGGGTGACAGAGCAAGACTGTCTCAAATAACAAAAAAGAAAAGGAAAAAAAAAAAAAAAAAAAAAAAAGAAGAACCCCAAACAGCCCACTGTGAGCCATGGTGACCCCAAATCTCCAGTGTCCCTGCGGGGTCCCAGGCCAGCTCAGTGCAGGTATTCTCGCACGGTGAGCTCCTTCAGGGTGATGCCTCGGGGCGTGGGCCTCCGGAGCTGGCTCTCCTCTAGCCTCTCCTGCAGAGACACGAAGTCCTTGCCCAGCGCGTAGGCCAGGCGGATCATGGCGTCTAGCAGAGGCGCGTAGTAGCGATGGCCCTCCCGGGCCTGCAGGCGCTGCAGGGCCCTCTCTCCAGCTGCGAAGGCCTCGGCGGGGCGGTCGAGGTCGCGGTGGCACAGCAGCACGGCGCACAGGGCCGGGACGGCGGCCGCAGGGCAGTGGGCGGTGAGCTTCTCCTGCAGCGGCAGCACTCGCAGCAGCAGCTCCAGGGCGCGCGGGTACTGGCCGGCCCGCAGGCAGCCGAACGCCTCGCGCAGCTCCGGCCGCGTGAGGAAGTCCAGGAACTCCCGGGAGCGGCGCACGCAGCGGATGGCGTAGAGCAGGCCCAGGTACTCTTGCAGGGCGCGCCGACGCTCACAGATCATCTCCTCCGCGAAGTTCCCAGTCAGGTGCTTCCTGGGAAACTCCACGTCTTCGATCTCCTCCCTGAACGTCTTCAGCAGCGCTTTCTGGAGCTTCGCGAAGTCGGAATAGCGCCGTTCCAAGACGGCCTTGTTGTTGTCAAAGCTCCCAGTCTGGATAACGATGATTTGGTACACCTAGGGCGCAACCAGAGAGAGCTGTGGCCACCTCCCAGCAGGGGCTGCGGTGGACGGAGCACCCCCAGAGTAAAGTTAACCAGGCTGGTGTAAAGCATGCCCTGAAAACGGGCGATCCTTATATGCAATTGTTTGTTTGTTTATGTATTTATGTATGTATGTATGTATTTATTTATTTTTAGAGACAGGGTCTCGCACTGTTACCCAGGCTGGAGTACAGTGATGCGATCATACCTCACTGCAACCTTGAACTTCTGGGCTCAATTGACTCGCCCACCTGAGCCTCCTGAGTAGCTGGGACTACAGGCACACCCACTACCCGACAGATTTTTTTTATTTTTTTTTTTAAAGATGGGGTCTGGCTGTGTTGCCCAGGCTGGTCTCGAACTCCTGGGCTCAAGCGATCCTCCTACCTGGGCCTCCCAAAGTGCTGAGATTACAGGCATGAGCCACTGCGCCTGGCCCAATTCTGTTTTAAATTGCTATTGGCATCAGCCGTGTCAACCCTGGAACAACAACACAGCAAGGTGGGGACATCTGGGAGGAGAAAGGGCAGAGGGTCCTGCCCTGCAGGTTGCTGGGGTCCCTCTTGGCTTTACTTGCTAAAACTGGGCCTCTGTTTTCTGAACAGAGATGCTGTGTTTTCCAAATGTTTCACACTTGGGAATTAGTTTTAGGTACAATATAACATCATTTAGGTACACTGGTGATGCCGTTATATGGTAAGAAAATCAATCCTTTTCAATTATCTTTCAAGAGAATCCTGATTACAGGCAATTATATATTAAGGGCAATTATAACCCATGCATCTGATTCCAGAGCCAGATTGCATGGGTTATAATTATAGCCCTACCATGGTCTAGCTGTGTGGTTTTAGATGAGTAATTTAACCTCTCCGAGTCTCACTTCTCTCATTCATAAAACAAGGATAGGCATAGTGCCTACCTCACCCAGTGAGGATTAAATGAGTTAATGCACTGAAACCACATGGAGCTGTGCCTGGCATGCCATTGGCATTCAGTGGTAGCTATGTTATTTATCCTGGTCCCAGGTAAGTGAAGGAGAAGGATGAAGTGTGGCTCTTAGGCAGTCTTTAACATCCCTTAACACAAGCTAAAATTCCATTCTAACAGAGAGAGCAGCTCCCAGGCGCAGGGCTTTCCTGAAGCCACAGTACCCAGCTAGAATTTAATAACAGCACACAGCTTTCCTTGTACTGACTTTCTTTGTATCGACTTTTCTAGTATGTTACTTTTTCTTTGTGCCATGTGATACTGGTTTTCCATTTAAGGTATTTCTCTTTGAAATAAATGTGCTTCATGTTTTTAAAAAGTGATCCAATTTAAAGAAAAAAATAAGTAATCATAATTATAACACACACAGGGATATGGCAAAATTGGTGAAGAAAGGACACAGGTGACCGACACCTGATAAGATGGGATTAAACTGGGCTATTTCCTTCTTGGGACCAAGAAATATGACTTATATGGTTCGAATCCTCACAGACCTTAGCAGGTGCTGAGCCTGAAGTCTTGCTCTTTGGCCATTTTCTCCAGAAGAACGCTGTGAGTTAGTGTGTTGACTCATTTCATAGTTGGGAAACCTGAGGCTCTACAAGACTTATTCAGGGCCAGGAAAGAAGCAGAGTGAAAGAGGCTCCACCATTTCCCGATCTCTGCTTACCACAAACTTAGAGACTTTTCTCTCCTCGATGCGAGCTGAAGCAATCTCAAAGAGCAGTTTGACGTGCTTCCAGCGGCATTTCTCATTCTGCCAGTACTGCTGAAGCTCCCGCGTGGTCATGCTGGAGTTGGAGCTCAGGCCGCTGTGTGTGTCTGGAAGGACAACACCCTTAAGGATCTGCACCCGGTCAGTGCACTTTCGAGGCATGGGCTTGGGGAGATGGCTGGGTCTATCTGAGATGGCGTATCAGAACTCCTAAAGAGTATTGAATATCCTTCTCTCCCACCCCGCCATTTATAGGCCCAATCGGGGCATCAGACAGACCTCTGTGCCCAGCCTGGCAGAATCCACCTTACCACTGACAATCTCAAATAGCCCATCACCCCCAAGTGGTTTCTCAGCTGTGGAATGCGGTGCAGGCACTTTGCATCATCCAGTTCTGGTCTGCAGATTGGCTATGGTGAAATCCCTGCTCTGGACAAGCAGAGACGGTGGCTTGTGTGTTTCTGTGTTCCCTGCAGCCCTGACTTCGTGACTGTTGCCACGACTCCTTGAGCACACATCAGTGGGCGGGGAGGCAGTGATGAGGAAGTTATGTTCCAGCCTCAGCGGGCTGGCCCTTCCTAACCTTCTCATCTAACTGCCCACATGCCGGGCTCTTCTCGGACATGCACTGCTCTGCCTTGCATCCAACCCTCTATTTCCATGCCTGGAAAACCAACACAGTGTTTCTTAAACCCCACTTGAGCCCTGCGCCACTCTGAGCTTCTTAAGAAGCACAAATAATTGTGCATTTTATTGCAAATGGCATGGGTCCCAGCTCTTTTCCAGTCTACCCTTCAAGACCCAGCCCCCACATCACTGCAAATGCCCCTTGGCATTAGAGTAAGAGCCTCCCACCTTGTTCCTATAGCTTTTTTATTTTATTTATTTATTTTTTGGTGGAACGTCTAACTATTTTTCACTGATCTGTTTCTCTACCAAACCTCAGGACTAGTGCAGTGTTTGATTTGTTCCTGTTTCTGTTTCCCCAGTGCCCTGCATAGGGCCAGGAACAGAGCAGGTATTGAATAGGGCATCTCGAAGGATTGTAAGAAAAGATTTGTTCCAGGAGATGGCACTACAGCAGATGCTATCCATGCCCCAGGATGGACCATGCCCTCTTGGCACCCACTTTCCCAGAACATGCCACTGGCTTCCCTGAGGGCTTTCTAGGGCCATAGCAGCAGGCCCAGGAGCATCCCTTCTCCTATGCAGGGCAGGACTGGTAGATAACAGCCGGGCTTCCTCACCCCTAGGATAGGACAACCCAGAGATACGTTCCAGGGTCTCCCAGAAGACCCACGCTGGGGTTGAGCCTCAGCCACCTACCGTGCCTATCTGTTCACTGATGTCCTGCCCTGGCCTCTTGCCCTTTCCTTCCATTCCCACTCCCCTGCCGTCTATCCTAGGACCATCTCCCGGATAGACAGCTTACACCAGTTCTGTGTCTCAGTGTCTGCTTTGGGATAACCCAGGTTACAAGAGCTGCCCGGGCCTCTTGCTGCATCCGACAAAGTGACCCACATTTGTACTTTGAATGTCTTCAGACCTCTCCCCCAGACCGAGTCTCAAGCCTCAAGCCCACCTAAGTGCCCGTCAGGTCCTGGGCGCAGGAGGTTGGGGCCAGTGGCTGGTGCTTCCTGCTGGGTCCTTGCCGTGCACTGGGTTATGGGTCCCGTGCAGCCAGGGCTCCCAGGGTGCTCTGGACTTGCCATGCTCCAAGGCTGCCAGAGGAACAAGAGAACAGTGAGGACCCACTCCAGTTGGGGTTCCCGGTGGCTCCTGGGGTGCCTAGGAGCTGTGTCATGCCCCCTCCTGGCAGGCAGAGGGAATGACAATGGCCCCACGGCTCAACCTTCCCCACTGTCCCAGCTGCCAGATCCCAAACCTGGGTCTGCCCCTTTGCTGGGCAGGTTACTCCAAGGCAGAGAAGACCCTTCACCTATTGTGATGATCCATGTGTTATTGAGGTGATCCTTACGTATTGCTCAGAGTTTTAAATGAGATGATTTCAAGTAAAATTATTGGCTTTAGTGATTACTTGAAAGAAAGATGCTGGCTTGTCTAGATACTCAGTTTTATGTTACACATGCGAATGAAGTCTCAGTGTTCAAGCCGAACATGGCCGCTCATGCCTGTAATCCCAGCACTTTGGGAGGCTGGGTTAGGAGGATCACTTGAGCCCAGGAATTTGAGACCAGGCTGGGCAATGTAGTGAGACCCCGTCTCTAGAAAAAATAAAAAAAAATTATCCGGGATGCACGCCTGTGGTCCCAGCTACTTGGGAGGCTAAGACAGGAGGATCCCTTAAACCCAAGAGACTGAGGCTACAGTGAGCTATGATGACACCACTGCACTCCAGTCTGGGTGACAGAACAAGACCATCTCAAAAAGAAAAAAAGAAAGGTCAGTGTTCAGAGCAGGTAGATACTGGTATGAATCATCTGTTGATCAATCAATCAATTATCTATCTATCAGCAAAATTAACTGATAGCTTATTATACCCACTTCATGCCCACCTAGGTTCTTCATAGCCCCTAATCTAGTTTAATGCTCACAAAAGTCTATCATTACCACCACATAACAGATGAGAAAACTGAGGTCCAGTCTAAAGTCACGCAGCTGGGGAGTGTGCACAACAAGCAAAGCTGAATTTGTCTCCAGTTCTTGTGACATGCTGGCTGTGCACTTCACACCCAACACATACTCTTGCACTAACCTGAACACTGTCTGCACTCGGGACTGTTTGCGTCTCCCTTTTGTGGTGAGGGAACTGAGACTTAGAGTTGCCAAAGATGAAGAGCTGGTGAGTGGTGGGCAGGATACAGACCCAGGCTGGGCTGACTTCAGAATTCTCTCCACCTTACTAAGGCAGGGAGAACAGGCAGCTGGGATCAGGTTTACATAATAACTCTGTCTGTGACCTGGATAAGTGGATGGGATGACCTGGTAGCTGGCAAGTGACTCAACTTCTCTGTGCTTCTGTTTCCTATAAATTGGGGATAATAACAGAACCCATGTTCACAAGGCTGGGGTGAGGATTCAGTCAGGCAGACTCTGAAGCCTCAGCTCAGGGCCCTGTCCATCCCAGGGACTGTGTAGTACCCCTGCTCTTAGTGTCTGGTAAGTGCTAGATGTTTCCAGAAATATTTGTGAAATAAATGACTAAACTAAGGTGGATTGGAATAGAATTACAAATGTTTGAGACAACTTAGAAAAAGGGACAATTAAAACATTAGCTCGGCTGGAGGGAGTAGCTGGTATACTGGTTAGGCATGGAAATTCAAGACAAGGAAGCTGCAGATGACCTGAGGAAGCTGCCAGTGGAACATAGAGGTAGAGCTGGGACTTGAACTCTGGTCTGTTGGATTCTGGGCTCTTGGTCTGAACCCCTGGGCTGACTAAGGCCTAGAGAAAGATAGAGCTGGTGCCTCCCTGGCACCCCCTGAGCACAGATGGGGACGGGAGTCATGCATGTCCCTGAGCACAGCCAGCGCCTGTCCCTTGCTCCAGGGGTGAGAGTCCCTGGCCTGGGAGAGGGGAGGTCAGCTGGGGCCCGGAGCCTGCACTTCAGGGGGAAGTGCTTGCTGTGTCGGGTGAAAGGAACCCTGGGGCCTTCTCCATATGGCTCTGCACAGCCGTCCAGTGGGCGGCCCTCAGGGACCCTCGATCCAACCTCACCTTTTACAGACGGGCAAACAGAGGCACGGAGCAGGGGCCTGGCTGGCCCAGGGCTGCACATTCTTGAGCATGCCGTCACGGGCACCTCTCGCTTGTCTCTTGTGCCTGTCAGGGAGTCAGGAGACATCGCCTTCCATCCTGACCAACAGTGTGTCCTTAAGCAAGTGCTTTAATATCTCTAGGCTTCAGTTTCCCCACCTGAAAAATGCGGCTACAAGCCCCGTCCTGTTGATAACATGACGGATGACTAGGGGTGGGTTCCCTACGTTCTGATAGGTGCCTAAGTGAGACAGCGGATGGTTTACGTGATTCTTGGTGGCTGGGATTCTTGGGGGCCCAGGGCACTCCTATGCTCAGCACTTCCGTAAAATGGGTGATGGCTAGTGGCCTTGGCCTCAGGGGCCCCAGCCTTTGCAGATCTGCTTTCATGACCAGGCAGCTGGCTCCAGGTCAGAAGCAGGGCACTATTGGCCCAGAGACCCTGTAAGACCCTAGAAATGATGCCTCGGCTTGACACTCCAGTAAAGACTGAGAAAGCTGATTCTAAAACCAGGCCTTAGAATAAAATCAAATTCAGCAGCCACAGTCAGCTCCCTTATGGTTGTCTCTTAAAGGTTTCATTGGGAGTCACCCATTTAAAGAGGAGGGGGAAGGCAAGAGTTGTGCACTGGTGTATCCATGGGGCCTTGGGTAGCTTCCCATCCCTCTCCAGGCCTCAGTTTCCTCATCTGTGAAATAGGAAAGCAATCTTGTCACTCTAAAAGCTCTCGGGATAGCCACATAGACGGTTCCATGGCCCTTTCCTCCCCTCTCCTCACCCTCTGTAGCAAAGATTTCTTGACTTTATAACAAAATACTAAAAGTGTTGTCACTGTTGGCCTGGGGGCCTGTAGTTGGCCCAGGGGACAGAGCAGCCCCCTCTACCTTCCAGCCCTGTGTGCATAGACAGTCATTCTCCTCCTCCTGTCCTCAGGTGTCCTAACCACCCCACTTTCCAAGAGCTGACTGCCAAGTCCAGTCCTTCTTCTGCTGGGCACACAGAGGCCACACTATCTTTCTGAGGGCCTGCAAAGGACTTTTCATGGGGGATGAGCCTCTAGGGGGTGAAATAAAGCACCTGGCCCACTCTGGGAGACAGAGATCCCAGGATGTTGGATGTGTGGCTGCCTCTCTTGGGGAAAGGGTGGGTACCCTCCAACAACTGGATGCTCACCTGAGAAGCCTTGCCAAAGCCAGGGGCTCCCAACCAAGTGTGCGTAAGAATCCCCTGGTGGGGTGGGGGTGGGATCCCAGGGGCTTGTTCAAGAGCAGGTTTCCTGGCTCCTAACATAGGAAAGTGCCATTGAACAGGCCTGGATTCTGCATTTTCCATGAGTCCTCTAAGGCTATGCTGAGGCAGGGGTTCCCTGACACTGTTTTTTGAGAAACACAGGTGTGGTGACTCATTCTCCAGGCCCGAGATGGGTTGTACAAGCGCCTAGCATTTCAAAAGGAATGGAGGTGATGGAGGGTCCAGGAGCTGTCCCTTCCTCTGCCTCAGTGTGCTAAGGAGAGCTCGAGACACAGCGGCTGTCACTAACTCTTCCCCCTCCCACCCTGCCCCCAGCAGGTGCCAGGCAGGGCCCCAGGAGAAGGGGACTCAGGCCACAGCGGGCAGAGGACAGCTGAGCTTGGGATCAAATACTGACCTCCAGTCTCCAAGGCTGTGTGTGTCCAGGGGTCCGGGAGGAGTGTCATATGGCCCCTTCGAGCTCTTGGTTCTCAGCTCCGGCGACAAGCCGAGGGGCTGCCACTTTCTAAGTTCCCCGTTTGAAAACAGGAAACAGGCTGTGTGACCTGCTTCTGATCGCCCCAGCCCATTGGCTGGTGAAACATGGTATATTGAACTCAACTGCCAGCCTGCCAGCTGTACCCACCTCTTCTTCCGGGTAACGCAGAGAAGGGCAAGGCGGTGTGGGGCCAGCCCTGTGGGATTTAGCTCAGCCTCACTTTCCCTGCAGCCTTGCAGAGGTCTGGCTGTCCTTTGAGTCCCCGTTGATCTCTGGCATTCAGGCATTAGCTCCCAGAGCCCTTTAACATTCATTATTCTACTCTATGAGCTAGGCATGATGGGGGCCGTCATGCCCCTTGAACAGATGGGAAAACCGAGGCTTGGATCACAGAGCTGGTGGGACACAGAGCCAGTGACTGACATAGAAGAGCAGTGGGGTAGAATTACAGTTCCATCTGGTGCCTTTTCTCTGAGCAAAGCTGTATCCATCACCACCAACAGAAAGTCCCAGGGAAGCGAAACCCCAGGGCAGTGGTGTGATTCATGGCCACCCATCTTTGTGGCCTTGAGGGCAAGAGACAGAAATCAGACAAAAAAAAAAAAAAAAAAAAAAAAAAGAAATAGAACTTTGCTGGCTCGCCCAGAAGTTTACCATGTGTTGTTTTCTGAGCCATGATTCCCTTCCTCCCTATTAGAGGTAGTTACAGTCCTGATTCAGATGGGGGTTACTTCTTGGCTTTTCCTTAGAAATTTACCACCTATGAGATCCCCAAACAATTCAGTTTCATTTCACTCATTTGTGAATCTTATGTAAATTGAACCATGCATACTGTGTGTATTCTCCAGTGCCTTGCTTCTTTCATGC
Organism: Pongo pygmaeus; assembly: GCF_028885625.2. Classification (NCBI taxonomy): domain Eukaryota; kingdom Metazoa; phylum Chordata; class Mammalia; order Primates; family Hominidae; genus Pongo; species Pongo pygmaeus. Next base: position 47,760,012 of record NC_072391.2, read on the forward strand.
AACATTTATGTGTATAAGATTCACTGATGCATTTCTGTGTAGCTACTTTTTTTCATTTCCATTGTTGTGTTGCTACATTATTATTATTATTTATTTTACTTTAAGTTCTGGGATACCAGTGTAGAACCTGCAGTTTTGTTACATAGGTATGTATGTGCCATAGTGGTTTGCTGTACCTATCAACCCATCATCTAGGTTTTAAGTCCTGCATGCATTAGGTATTTGTCCTAATGCTCTCCTTCCCCTTGGCTCCCACCCCTGACAGGCCCCAGTGTGTGATGTTCCCCTCCCTGTGTCCATGTGTTCTCATTGTTCAACTCCAACTTATGAGTGAGAACATGCTGTGTTTGATTTCTGTTGCTACATTATTTAAATACATCACCATTTGTCATTTTTTTTTTGTCTTTTGATGCACACTTGGGTTGTTCCTAGGATGGCCATCATGATCAATGCCACTGATGATATTCTTACACATTTATCCAAGTCCATGTACTTATCTGAGGTGAAATTGCTGGGTCTCAGAGTATGGAGAGTTTCAACTGTGCTAGATTACGCCAAATATTTTCCAGAGTGGCTGTGCCATTTTGTATTCCGACCAGCAGTATATGAGAATTCCAGGTGCTCCACCTTCTCACCTGCACTTGATATGGTCATTATTATTATTATTATTTTAGAGATGGGGTCTTGCTCTATCACCCAGGCTGGAGTGCAATGGTACCATCATAGCTGACTGCAACCTAGAACTCGGGCTCAAATGATCCTCCCACCTCAGCCTCCTGAGTAGCTAAGACTACAGGTATGTCACCATGCTTGGCTAATAAATTTTTTTTTTTTTTTTGGAGGGATAGACCATCATGGCAACTATGTTGCCCAGGCTGGTCTTGAACTCCTGGCCCCAAGCAATCCTCCTGCCTTGGGCTCCCAAAGTACTGAGATTACCAATGTGAGCCACTGTGCCTGGTTTGGTCAGTGTTTTTTAGTGTACCACTGCATTAATGTGCAGTGGTCTCTCATCATGATTTTAAGTTGCATTTCCCTAAGGACTAATGATGTTGAGCATCTTTTCATGGGCTTATTTGCCATCCTTATTCCTTCTCCAGTGAAGTGTCTGTTCAAGGTCATTGCTCATTATTGACTTGATTATTTTTAATGGTTTGTAGGTGTTCTTTATGTATTCATTTGGGTTTATGTGCTTCTCAATATCCTTTTCCATCCTGCAGTTTGGCTTTTGTACTCTCTTAATGGAGTTTTGTGATGAATAGAAGTTGCCAACTTTAAAGAACCATATTAGTCCTTTGATATGGTTGAATTTCGACTTTCCTAATTGCAACATGAAATTTAATGAAGTCCTCCTAGTGCCAAAGCATTCCGCCTTGAGCCAGTGCCATCCTTGGAGGGCATGTAGGTTTCTCCTGTATTTGCTTCTGCAACAACCTCATAGGCTTGTGAACCTCAAGAGGAGTTCAGATGAGCCAAACACTTAGAACAACACTGTTCCGTGCTGTACAAGTACTGACAGTTCTTACTATTCTAAAACCGTTGCTGCTTGTCTTTTTCATTGGAGGCTCTATAATGTCCCTGTTTACCTATTGACCTTGCTTATTGACATGGCCCTGCAATTCCACCTCTCTGCAGTGTCATCACTGTCATTAAGAGCCTCCACATCTGCAAAGGTCTGTCTCTGGGCAGAGCTCACGAGGAGAGCCATGAATGATGTGCCTCTGGCCTGCTAGCTGGGGCACCCCGTAAGTGCAGGGGCCATAGGTCAGTCATCTCCGCCTCCCCCTGCCCAGCAGAGGGCCTGGTGCTGTGGCTTCCTGCATACAGTGAGGCTGGAATGCCCTCTCCTCCCTGGGTTGTGTCCCGTAACTTTCCAGTTTTCTTGCCTACTCTCTGCCCAGGCCTGGAATCTGCGAGACACCAGGGTGGACTCTAAGCCTTTCTCTGCAGCCCTGTGAGCCTCTCATGCTGCAGAAGGCAACCACAGGGGAAAAATGTGTGGTTGCTGCCGCTTCCTCTTATGGGGAAAGGAGACGTTTCTTGGAAACCCCCTGACAGAGAGGGGCCTGGCCTATGTAGGTAGGACCCAGCTGAGCCAGAGTGACCGGAAGATGCCACGCATGGCCACCTGTTGGATGTTGCTTTTTCTCTGCAGCCAGAGTTCTCTGTGGTGGAGGCAGAAGGCATAGGTAGTGTCTTAGCTTGGGCTGCTGTAGCAACACACCGAAGACTGGGCGGCCTAAACAACAGACATCTCTGTCTCACAGTTTTGGAGGCTGGGAAGGCCAAGATCAACGTGTTAACAGATTCAGTGTCTGGGGAGGGTTTGATTCCTGGTTTGCAGATGGCTGCCTTCTTGTTCTATCCTCACATGGCAGAACGAGGGCTAGAGAGTGCTCAGGGATCTCTACCCTCATGGCCTAATTACCTCTTAAAGGCCTCACCTGTTTCATTAGGATTTCAATATATGAACTATATGAACTTGGAGGCCAGATACTCAGTTCATAACAGGCAGGCAAGGTCCCATCGTCATGCGGGGGACACAGGAGTGGGCATCCTCCATTGCAGCGCTGAAGCCAGATGGCGAGGAGGGTCACCACAAGGCACCAGGAGTGAGAAAGGGGAAATGCTAGTAGTGTCTCAGAATCTGATGCCTCTCCTAGAATTCAAAATCAGAGCACCTCTCCATCTGGCTTGGACCCTTCAGTGGCCTCCCACCTCATTCAGAGTAAATCCGAACTCTCTGCTGAGGCTTCCACGATCTGCTGCTTGTCTGGTTTCCCATTTGTCACTTGGTCCACTCCCAGTGTCACCTACCACACACCAGCCGACCCAGACTGCTCTCTGTTGCTCAAACGTGCCTTTGTTTTCACAGTTCCTTCAGCTGGAAATACCCTCCGCTTGGTTCTTCCATCTCTGGCTTTCTCATATCATCTCATCTCATCTTATCTCATCTCATCTCTTCTCATCTCATGAAGCAGCAGCTTCATTGTCGCTCCTCCCTGCAGCCTTCTCCTGACCCCTCTGTCGAGATCTGTCCTTGTTTTGCTTATTCGTATACTTGTGCATTTCCTGTCTGAAATGCCACAATGGCAGGGACTTTGTCTGTATCATCATCTGTGTCTCTAGCACCTAGCACAGTGCCTGCCACATAGTGGGTGCTCAGTAAGTCATTGTGTGCATGAATGAATGGCGGGGTGAATGCAGAGAAGTGGTCACCCAGGCTGTGGCTGCAGCTCAGCCCTGACTCATTGTGTGATTCTGGGCAGGCCACCACCCTGTCTGATTTTTGGCTTCCCTAATTGCAACATGAAATTAAATGACGTCCTTTTACCACCAAAGCATTCTACATTGAACAAACAATTGAGTACTAGAAGCTACCCCTCACTATCGCTCCGGATGCCTGACATGCTTGGAACTACAACACTGGTACGCCTTCTTTGAGAAATTCAACAAGAGTGTATCAGTCCCAGGTGTGCCTCTCAGCGCTGGTACAGCAAACCACAATTGGCCAGGTGTTTTTTGCAGGTGACACAAAATTTGATCTTGTCAATCTTGTTTTTCTGCAGCTGGATGTGCCTGTATAGCTTTTTATTAAATTTCAAAGGTTCTTAATATTGCAAGATTTAAAAACTGGGGCTGCAGACAGAATGCACTGTGGGGCACCGCTGTGGTTGTATTGAGACATGGCAGGGTGGGGCTGGGTACAGGCCCATTTATTTCTACACTGCAGGCCGCGGGAGCTTCAGTCACCATTACTGAACTTCCTGGTCTTTGTCAACCTCAGGACTATCAGAACTGCTGATTGTGTAAAGATTCATGGCTAAGATTAGGAGAAAATCCAACTTTTCTGATCAGGAGAACATACACCTCCCATTCTTGGGACATCTGTTTGGGCAAAGGTGCTGATGAGCAGTTTGGGTGGGGTTAAGGGCCATCAGGGCCATTGTAAATCATTTTAAGGTATGTGCCTTGCACAGAGGACTTGAAAAAGGGCAGCAGTGGGCCGGGCACGGTGGCGGATCACCAGGTCAGGTGATCGAGACCATCCTGGCCAACATGGTGAAACCCTGTCTCTACTAAAAATGCAAAAATCAGCTGGGCATGGTGGTGCATGCCTGTAGTCCCAGCTGCTCAGGAGGCTGAGACAGGAGAATTGCTTGAACCCAGGAGGTAGAGGTTGCAGTGAGCCGAGATCATACCACTGCACTCCAGCCTGGGCGACAGAGTGAGACTCCACCTCAAAGAAAAAAAAAAAAGGCAGCAGTGATGCTAAAATCCAGCCCCGGCTCTTCTGTTCCAAGCCAGCACTTCTGACCATGCAGATGAAGCTGGCACTTGTGTCCACACATTGGAAAAGAAGAATGATATGGTCTTCTGTGAGTTAATTAATAATGGAGGAGTGAGAAACTGATTTTCAAAGACAACACCCTCAGCCAATGGAACATTTTATTTTGCTGAAGTGGGGTTTGTAAGCTTGGGGCTAGAATGGCAGAGTTTGAGAACAGAGGGGTGATTCTAGAAACAATATGGTGGAAGGGAAGGAGAGAGAGGAGGCACAGCACGGAGTCTCAGGAGGAGGCTTACGCAGGGGAGCTGGATTGTGTTTTTGGGTGTCTGATCTTCCTGCCCAATGTACTGATGAGCTTCAAATTGGGTTAGGACCTGAGGTGGGGAAGTGACAAAATGCTAGGTCTGGTCTTAAGGTGGGAATGGGGCAACCTCAGAGGCTGCCCAAGAGATGCAGGCACGTCAGGTTCCCAGGCTGGAGGCTGCTCTGTGGAGAGCTGCCTGCTCCAATGTGTCCTTCTTTCAAGCATTGTCCCTCTGTCAGTAAGTCACCCATGGATAGGGTGCAGTGACTTACGCCTGTAATGCTAGCCTGGGAGGCTGAGGCAGGCAGATCACCCGAGGTCAAGGGTTTGAGACCAACCTGGCCAACGTGCTGAAACCTTGTCTCTACTAAAAACACAAAAATTAGCCGGGCATGATGGCACATGCCTGTAGTCCCAGCTACTTGGGAGGCTGAGACAGGACAATCGCTTGAGCCCAGGGGGCGGAGGTTGCAGTGAGCTGAGCTGGCGCCACTGCACTCTAGGCTAGGCGACAGAGTGAGACTCTGCCTCAAAAAAAAAAAGTCACTCTGCAAACAGACTTGGCCAAGCACTGGGCCAGAGGCTGAGGTCCAGCAACAAGGAAGGGACAAGGAAGGGATAGCTTGAACCCTCAGAGACTGGTGAAACACAGGACGGACACATGGAACTTGGGCCAACAGTGGAGGACCGTCTCGGCTGATGGCCAACAGGAGGACAGGCAGGCTGATCTTTGCAGCTGAGAGGACTGGGAGAGCCCATAGGGACTGTGGGGTCTGGAGAGCTTCCTTGCAGGAGGTGGGCATGGAAGGTCCAAATAAAAGCGGGTAGAGAAGGACGTGGACTTGACTCATAGTCCCACCATTCCATAGCTGGGTCATCTTAGGAAATTCATGAACCTCTTGAAACCTCCGTTTCTTCCTCTCAAAGATGGGGATGAGGAATGGAACCTATTCCATAGAGGTGTTGTGAGAGTACAGGGCGTGGCATATGGCAAGTGTTCAATAACATATTCACACTGTGGAGTGCTGTTTACCAGGCACCAAGTCCTAGTGTATGCATCCCTCGTGACAAGATGTAAGTGGACTGTCATTCCCACTTAACTGTGAGGGAGACTGAGGTCAAGAGAAGTGAAATGACTGGCCAAGAACATACAGCAGCTAAGGAGCAGGGCTGGAATTCAAATCCAAGTTCGCTGGGGCCAGAGTCATTGCAGTTGCCACCTGTTGCCTCTGCCTGGGGCGCAGAGTGAGCAGAAGCTCAGAGGTGGGAGTACTGAGAGCTGCGGGAAGTTGGTGAAGCTGGGGGTGCAGAGATGTGGGGAGAGAAAGCCATTCCTGTCTTCATTTGGGCCAGCTTGTGGAAGTGTTTGGACTTTGGTGAGTGGGCGGGCTGCTTGGAGCAGAGGACCACCAGCGTGGAGACTGCAGCCCAGTGTGAGGCCGGGTAACCACCGCTGTCAGCAGCAGCAGCAGCCGCCAGTCCTGGGCTGAGCTCCTACCATCCAGGCCTGCTGATGGGGGCAGTTGTCGCTCCTAGGGGAAGTGCTCAGGCACAGGCAGCTTCCCGGCCTGGGAGAATTTTAAATGACACAACCCAAGGATTTCTCTCCTCTGAGGCCTGGGGGATTCTGGAGGCATCTTCCTTCCACCTCTTCTGAGCACTTCCTGGCCGGTGCCCAGGTCAGAGCACTCAAGGACAGAAATATCTCCAGGGCATCCCAATTGCCTGTGTCAGCAGAGGGCCCTGCACACAGGGAGTTTTTAATCAATATCCCTTAACTCATTGGAAAGTTTTAAAAAATTATTATTAAACAAGTAAATTATGCTTATTAGGAAACACAGGTTAGCACAGAAGAATTTTAAAAGTCCAGTTAAAATCCGATCCTAACTTGTCTTTTAGATGTTTCAATGCATATATTCACACATATCTATTACAGAATTTTTGTATAAAGTATGAGGTAGTAGTCTAAATTCATTTCTTTTGCACGTGGATATCTAGTTTTCCCAGCACCATTTGTTAAAGAGATCATTTTTCCCCCTTGAATTATCTTGGCATCCTTGTTAAAAAAAACCTACTTTTTAAATTTAGCCTAATATTCTTTCTACACAAAGCATTTGACAGCCCAACTGTTTTTCATTGAGATATAATGCACATACCATAAAACTCATCCTTTTAAGGTGTGTAATTCACTGGTTTTTCGTCCATTCACAAGGTTGTGTAACCATCACCATGATCTAATTCCGGAATATTTTCATCATGCCAAAAAAAAAAACAAAAAACAAAACAAAACAAAAACCAAACCTTACGCCCACTAGCAGTCACTCCTCATTCCTCCCTCCTCCCAGTTCCTGGCAACCACAAATCTACTTTCTGTCTTCATGGGTTTGCCTATTCTGGACATTGCATGTAAATGGACTTATACAATAGATGTCATTTTGTGACTGGCTTCTTTCACTTAGCATAATGTTTTCAAGGTTCATTTATGTTGTAGCATTTATCAGTACTTTGTTTTTTTCACAGCTGAATAATATTCCATTGCACAGATAGATCACATTTTCTTTATCCATTCATCAGCTGAGGGACATTTAGGTTGCTTCCACTTTTTCCTCTTATGAATAATGTTGCTATGAACATTTGTGTACAAGCGTTTGTGTGCATATATGCTTCAATTCTGTTGAGTATACCTAGGAGTAGAATTGCTGGATCATATGGTAACTCCATGTTTAACTTTATGAAGAACCCACAAACTATTTTCCACAGTGGCTTCACTATTTTACGCTCTAACCACCAATGTATGAGGCTTCCAGTTTCTCCACATTATTTCCAGTACTTGTTTTCTGTCCTTTGGACTAAGGGCACCTTTGTGAGTGTAAAGTGGTATCTCATGTTGGCTTTGATTCACATTTCCCTAACAATTAATGATGTTAAGCATCTTTTCATGTGCTTGTTGGCTACTTACATATGTTCTCTGAACATTTTCAAATCCTTTGCTCATTTAAAAAGTTGTTTATTATTGAGTTTCAGGAGTCTTTTATATATTCTGGATATGAGTCGTGACTATTTTCTCCCATTCCATTGGTTGTCTTTTTATTTTCTTGATCATGTCTTTCAAAGCACAAAAGCTTGGAATTTTGATAAAGTCCAATTTATCTATTTTTTTCTTTGGTTGTTTGTGCTTTAGGTGTCAAATCTGAGAAATCATTGCTTCATCCAAGGTCACAAAGATTTTCATCTATGTTTTCTTCTAAGATTTTTATATTTTAAATCTTGCATTTGGGACTTTGATCCATTTTGGGTTAATTTTTGTATAAGGCCTGAAGGAGGAATCCAAATTCAGTTCTTTTGCTTGCGGATATCTAGTTTTCCCAGCACCATTTGTTAAAAAGACCACTTTTTTCCCCCCTGAATTATCTTGGCATCCTCGTTAAAAAAACAGTCTACTTTTTAAATTTAGCCTTATATATTCTAGGCGGCTTTCTATCTGATAAACATACTTATAGCATCTTTAAAAAATAAATATCTATTGAAATATGACAAGCATAAAGGAAAATGTAAATATCATGTGTTTAACTTGGTCAGTTTCACAATGTATTTGCATCAATGCAACCACTATTCAGACTAAAAATAGGAGATTATTGGCACCCCAGAAGTCCCCTTCACTCCTCCCCTAGTCACTACCTCCAACTTTCTCCCCAGTGGTAGCCTCTATCTTGGCTCCTACCTGTAATGCAGTTTTGCCTGCTTTTGAACTTTATAGAAATGATACCATTCCGTATGCACGCTTTTGCACTCAGCCTGTTTCACCCAACATTATGTCTGTGAGGCTGCAGTTCTCGTGGGGGTACAGTGATTCATTTATTTTCATTGGTTATTAGAAGCACAGCATTATTTTTAGTATATTCACTTAACAAAGATTTATTGCATGCCAGGTCCTGTTCTAGGCCTTGGGAGAAGGCAAGGAACAAGGCAAAAATTCCCTGTTCCCTTGGAGCTCATGCTCTCTTGGGTGAGAGACCGACAACAAAGACAATAAATAAGTAGAATACATAATGTGTTGTGTGCAGATAAGTGCTACGGAGAAAAATACAAAATAAAGCAGGAGAAGGGATTGGAGGGTGTTGCAGCTGTACACTGAATAGTTAGGGAAGGCCTTGCTGAGAAAGTCATATGGAAGCAAAGACCCAAAGGAGAGGAAGGAGGGAGCCATGTAGATTTCTAAAGAAAGAGCATTCCAGGCACAGCAAAGGCAAAGGCCTGAGTGTAACTTCAGGTTTGGCATATTTGAGGAACAGCCAGGAGGCCAGTGTGGCTGGAGCAGAGTGAGTAACATGAGAGTGTTAGAGGTGGGTAGAGAGGGTGCCAGGGGCCAAACAGCAATTGTAAGGACCTTGGCTTTTACTTTGGGATGGGAGTCATCAACAGAGGAGTTTCAGCAGAGTAGTGATATAATTTGACTTAAAACAGCAACAACAACAACAAAACCAACAGACTCACTCTGGCTGCTGGATTGAAGAAGGGCTGTAGCTGGAGGCGTGGAGAATGGCCAGGAGCTCCTGCTATCACCCAGGTGAGAGATGATGGAGATGTGGACCCAGGTGGTAATGGTGCATATGGCAAAAATGGGCTGCATCTTGGAAATATTTGAAGGCCAAGCTGAAAAATTTGCTCCCAGATTGGATAGTGGGGTTGAGAGAAGATGGGTCGGGTTAAGTGTTCTAGGTTCAGATGTTCTGTCAGTTTTCTTAATTAATTTTCTGTTACTGGGCATTAGGGAGGTTTCTAGCTTCTCACTGCTATAGGCAAGATGGTGGTGAACATCCTTGTAGATGGATCTGTGCACTGCCCAGAATGAGTTTTCTAGGGTAGATTCAGTCCTTCTAATGCAGCATTTTCCAACCTTGGCTGACTGTGCACCACCTGTACAGGTATTTACCTGAAAGCGTATGGGGTAGTGGTTAAAGCATTCATTTGTGCCAGAGGCCTGGGGCAAATCCCCATCTCTGGTGCCAGAGGAAAGGGGGCATCTCGAGGCTGGGGAGGCCCCTGGCAGGAGTGAGAAGTCCTGAGGAGCCCGGGCTTCAGGTCTCAGAGGGGGCCACTGTTTTTTGAGTTCCTTCCTCTCTGTGGGACTCAGTTTCCCCATCTTCACCATGCCAGTGAGTGGGTGGGTGTAAGTGAGCGAGTCTGCCTGGAGGATCCTACTGCTGCTCTCTGCACCTCTTAGGGGAATCTCCTGCCTCCTCCTTCTCCCTTGGTGGGTGTGAGATCCAAATTCAAATCTGTACCTCAGTTTCTGCATCTATAAGTTAGAGGCAATAATAGTCAATACCCTAGAGGTGGAAGTAACTGAGTTACCGTACGTAAAGACTAGCACATGGTAAGCACTTTCTAGATGCCAGTTATTTTCATTATTTTTGAAAATTGACTTCACATTTTTTAAAACAACCAAATATAAGAGTTTCAAAAGGAACATTTACATTAACATGTTAAATGGAAAACCGGTGTCATTTGCTCTGGAGAACAGAAGAATGTAAAATAAAATATATTTAACGGAAACAAAAACAATGCTATTAAAAGCTAATTAGATAGTTTCAGAGCCAAGTAGTCTAGGCAGTGCTACAGAGGTACTCAAGCCCTATTAGTACTAAACTGAGAAATAGACTCCATTCAACATAAACGGAAAAATTGAAAGGAAAATGAAAAAAAAGAACCTTAAATGACCAGTCCACTCTTACCTAACATGTAACCTGTCACACTCCGGAAAAGTTTTCCTAGTTTTGGCTGTGTGTGCGTGTGTGTGTGTGTGTGTTGGGAAGCGATGTGTGTGTGTATTGGGAAGTGGGGTGTGTGTATATTGGGAAGCATGTTTGTGTGTGTTGGGAAGCAGTGTGTGTGTTGGAAGTGGTGTGTGTGGGGTGTGGTGTGTGTGTGTTGGGAAGTGGTGTGTGTGTGGGATGTGTGTATGTGCACGTGTGTGTTGGGAAGCAGTGTGTGTGGGGTGTGTGTGTGTTGGGAAAGCAGGGTGTGTAGTGTGTGTGTGTTGGGAAATGGTGTGTGTGGGGTGTGTGTGGGGTGTGTGTGTTGGGAAAGCAGGGTGTGTAGTGTGTGTGTGTTGGGAAATGGTGTGTGTGGGGTGTGTGTGGGGTGTGTGTGTTGGGAAAGCAGGGTGTGTGTGTGTTGGGAAGTGGTGTGTGTGTGTATGTGAGTGTTGGGAAGCAGGGTGTGTGTGTTGGAAGTGAGGGGGTGTATGCGTATCAGGAAGCATGTTTGTGGGGGGGAAGCAGGGCGTGTGTGTGTGTGTGTATGTGAGTGTTGGGAAGCAAGGTATGTGTGTTGGGGGAAGCGAGGGCTGTGTGTGTGTATTGGGAAGCATGTTTGTGTGTGGGGGGGAAGCAGGGTGTGTGTGTGTGTGTTGGGAAGTGTGTGTGTGTGTGTGTGTGTATGTGTGTGAGTGTTGGGAAGCAGGGTGTGTGTGTTGGGGGAAGCGAGGGCTGTGTGTGTGTATTGGGAAGCATGTTTGTGTGTTGGGGGGGGAAGCAGGGCGTGTGTGTGTGTTGCGAAGCGGTGTGTGTGTGTGCGCGTGTGTGTTAGGAAGCGGTGTATGTGGTGTGTGGTGTGTGTGTGTGTGTGTATGTGTATGTGTTGGGAAGCGGGTTGTTCCGAGGACTCCCCGGTTCCCTCCTGGTTGAAACGTGGCCCAGAAAGAGAGGCACACTGGCTAGGGCACACAGCCAGGGCCGTCCGGCCCCGCAGGCAGCCCCGGTCCTGCCCTGTCCCAGGTAAGCCTGGCCAGCCCTGGAGCCGGCGCTGCGGGGCCGCGGGGCCGCGGGACAGGAGCGGGTGCTGCGGGGCCGCGGGACAGGAGCGGGTGCTGCGGTCTCGGCATAGCAGGGGCGGGGTCCGGGCGGGGGCGGAGCCGAGCGCCCGCGCACCCGGAGCCGCAGCCCGAGCCGAGCCGGAGCCAGAGCCGGAGCCTGGAGTCGTGGCCCGGAGCGGGCCTTGGAGTCGGCGCGCAGGCGGCTCGCGGTGAGTGCTGTGCCCAGCGCCTGGGGGTGGGCTGGAGGGAGACTGTGGGCGCCGAGGTTCCCGTCCCCGGGACTTGAACACTTGGCTTCTGAGCCGTCCTGGCCGCAGGGCTTGGGCAAGGGTTGCCTCGGTTTCTCCTGGGGGAGTCCCAGGATGTAGATGGGAAGTGAGACGGAAAGCGGGTATCTCGAGGTTGGGGAGGCCCCTGGGCCACTCTTTTGATTTCCTTCCTCTCTGTGGGACTCAGTTTCCCCAGCTTCACCATACCAGTGAGTGGGTGGGTATAAGTGAGAGAGTCTGCCTGGAGGATCCTACTGCTGCTCTCTGTACCTCTTAAGGGAATCTCCTGCCTCCTCCTTCTCCCTTGTTGGGTGTGAGATCTAAGTTCAAATCCATCTCTTCCCAGACAGCCCACACCAGGACCTGCAAGGCCACATCTCCCGGCTGTTTGCTCTCCTCTGCTTCTCAGGTTGATGGAGCAGCCATCTGGTCCTGCTTTCATTCCAACAAACTGAAAAGCCCTCCACCCCAATCCCCCTGGGGAGGACCTCCTGAAGCTGCATGAGGGCTAGGGGCTGGACCCCTGCTTCTGAGTTTGCTCTTTCTGAGCCTCTCCTGCCATGGCCTTGGTTTCCCCATGGGCTGTGACCTGGCCTCCTCCAGGGTCCTTGTTCTACAGAGGGGAAACACCTGCCCTGTCTCCCTCCCCTGACCCCTTAGTGAAAAAGACCATAGTGACATCCCCACCACCTGTACTTGCCTGTCCCAATCACTCAGCCATGGGGCTGCTGGGGCCCCTGAGTTTGTTGGTCACTCAAGGCCCCTTTGCCTCTCTGCACCCTGGGATCTGAGGCTGGAAGCATCCTCATCCAGCCTACCTCCCTCCTACCCAGTGCAGAGCCCCTCTGTGACACATGCCCAGTGGTGGGGAGCTTGTTACTGATAAGGTGGCTTTTCAGTGCCTTGCAGCTCTTGTTTTCTTTAGCTAAAATCTGTGGCTTACAGATTCTACACCTTGGTTCCATGTCTGTCTCCCGGAGCCATGCAGAGCATGTCAGTTCTTTCATTCATTCCAGCAGTCATCATTCATGCACTGGATGAGACACGAGATGGAGCAATAGGAAAATCAGACAAAACCCCCTGCCCTCATGGAGTGCACATTCTAGAAAGGAATGGACAGCAATGAAATAAGTAAATACATGGCATAGCAGGTGGCAGGAAGTGCTACGAGTGAAACAAAGCTGGGAAGCAGGATGGGGTGCTGGGGCTGGGTATTGCATTGTATATAGCACAACCAGGGAAGGCTTCTCCAAGATCACGATAGCCGGGCAAAGTCATAAGGAATTGAGGGGTGAGCCATGTGAGTATCTGGGGGGCTGGGAGGCTTTGGTTTTCACTCTGAGTGTGATGGGAGCATGGGTTTGGAACAGAGGAGTCATCTGCTCTGACTTGGGGTCTGGCAGGTCCGTCTAGCTGTGGGATGGAGAATGGATCATGGCGGGTGGGGTAAGGGCAGAAGGAGAGCCCGCTGAGAGGATCATTGCTGTCATTCTGGGGAGAGACCATGGTGGCTTGCCCATGGCCCAGAGTTGGTTAAAAAAAAAAACCCCGACATTCAGATTTGGGATATATTTCAAAGGCTGTGTCGATAGGAGTTGGGGTGCAAGAGAAAGGTAGAGTCAAAGATGATTCTGAGTTTTTGGCTCAAGCTTCTGGAGGTTTGAAGCTGCCATGAACTGAAATGGGAGTTGCTTAGGGGGGAGAGCAAGAGTTTGGTTTTGTGCTTGTGGAGTTTGAGCTGTCCATTAGGCATCAATGATGAGTAAGCAGTTGGGAAAAGTTAAGGGCGGAGGTTGGAGTTGAAAATAAAACTTTGGGCATCATCACCATATAGCTGGTATTTAAAGCCACAAGAGCAGGTGGGCTCATCTAGGGATGGAGTGATATGGAGAAGAGAAGGGGTCTAACCATTGAGTGCTGGGGCCCCCAGTGTTAGGAACCAGCCAAGAAGACAGAAAGAGTGAAAATCAGAGAGTTGGGGTGTCCTGGAGGAAATGAAGAAAATGCCCCAAAGAGGAAGGAGGGAACAAATATGACCAGTGCCCCTGGCAGAGCAAGCAGGCTGAGGGCTGAGGATTGAGCAATGGGAGGTCACTGGTGACAGTTTCACTGGAGCTGGATGGGGAACTTGAGGGAATGGGAGGGGATGGGAGGACTTGGGGACAGCAGTACAGGCAACAGACAAGGGGGCCTGCTGTAAAGGGAGCAGATAAATGGGATTGGAGCCAAATGAAGAAGGGGGGTGTCAAGAGAGGGCTTTACTTTTACAATGGAGAATTAGAGTGCATTGCGCACTGGTGGGGGGAGTCGATCTCTTAGGGAGAGAACAGTGTTGGGGAGGGAGAATGCAGGATGCCTGGGGGAGGGTGGGGGGCTGGGCCCCGGCAGAGACTCAGGACACTTGGAAAGTTGAGCTTCCCTGGGCTTCCCCTCCTCTCCTGTCTGCAAGGGGTCAGTGGGCTGAGATTTCAGCACTTAAGCAAAGCATTTGCTCTTGGCCCCAGAGAAACCAGGCTGGCTGTGGTCTCAGGAAGGAAGGAGGTGTCCAGGCTCAGGCCTGGGCCTGGGTTTCAGGGAGGGCCCACGTGGGTCACCGCTTGACCCTCTCTTTCAGCAAGGAAGTGCTCCTTTCTCTACATGGGCCTCACCTTGGGGAGGACAATGGTGTCTTTGAAGTTGTAGTAACTGAAGTAGAGATCAAAAGGCAATGCAGATAGATTGATAGATTTCACCTGAAGAGGGGAAGCCCGACCAGGTAATAAAGGAGTAAGAGGAAGGATGTTAAGGACAATTTTTAGGAAACAGATAATGAGTGAATATTTTTTCTCTCTCTTTCCCAATTTAAACTGAAGCAGGAGAAACTGAAGCTAGACATAATGAGGAACTTCCCAAGCTGGTGAGCTTCCTGAGCTGGTTAGTGAGAACAGCACTAAGGCCAGGTTCTCCTCCACAGATGTTTAAGATGAGACAGGACAATGCCTGCTCAGAGACAGGGGGCTGGCTGAATTGACCCTCAGGATTCTCTCTGCTCTGAGGTTTCTGGAAGAAGGCCAGGGCAGAGGTGCAGTGATGCAGCTGCTGGGAGGACAGAGCTCTGAGTCACGTGGCTTGGGCGGGCCTCCCCTTCCTGGTGTCCACAGAAGCCCAACGTCACTAGCCGGGCTGTGTATGGCTCACATGTAGGCCAGGCTGCCCTAGGCTTGGTGTGCAAGGGAGGGGCCCCTACTTACTTGTGGCCTGTCCCCTCGTGAATGTGTCTCATCTCCCAAGTGGGGTTTTTCAGTGAGTGTCATGGTCTCCAGGATGCACAAGGCTTTGTGCCGGAATTGCCTGGAATTACCTAGTTCTGGAAGGCTGGTTGGCCAACTCTGGCCTCCGGCTTTTCCTTTGGGAATTTCCCTTGAAGGTGGGGTTGGTAGACAGATCCTGGCTCACCAGTCCTGGGCCACTGGGCTTTTGATGTTCTGCACAAGGCCATCCCACAGATGCCATGCCTGCTCCCCTAGCCTAATGGGCTTTGATGGGGGAAAAGGGTGGTTCCGTCTCTCACGATGAGGAGGAAAGAGCAAGTGTCCTCCTTGGACATTCTCTGGGTAAGAGGAGCAGGCATTGTCCTGTCTCAGCTTGATTCTCAGCCTTCTTTCATCCCTGGCTGCGCGCATGCTCCCAGGCCTGGGGTCAGATGGGGAGTGCTGACTCTGTTTCTGGGCTGTTTTCTGGGGAGAATGGGTGGGTGGTTATTTTCCCCAGGACCTGCGCAGGGGCGATCGTGGGGGCTGCTGTCGCGTCCTTGGCTGGTGTTTCCATAGCTGAGAACCACTCCAGGGCCGAGCCCAGAGCTTATTTTACCCCTTTTTTGTCCTCTCTTCCCCCGTCCCTGGCCACCCCACCCTCTTGGCTCCTCTGCTTAGCTGTGGGCACAGGGAGGAGAACTCTTTGGCCTGAGAGAACTACCTTAGATCCTGGCTTCCAGTGGCCTCTGCAGAGGGGGACACCCTCTTTCCCAAGCAGCCAGACACACAAGTAACCTCATTGCCTCAGTTTCCCCATCTGATCAGTACAGGGCCCCCTGTGCCCCAGCAGCATTCTGAGAGATTGGAGCTTTCTCCTTTTGCTCACCTTGGCTACCGTATGAGGACGGGTACAGAGTGTTCCCCCCACCCCCAGCCCAGGGGATATTTGATTCATGAATATTCCCACAGTGTCTTTGTGGGGGACAATGCTGTGTCAGGCTCAGGGATGCTAGGAGGAGTAAGACCCAGGCTTCCACGTGGCCCAGGCAGGGAGAGAGACACATAAACAACCATCGGGAAAGAGGTAAAATCCCCAGGCCACTTGGCATCTGCTCCCTCGAGTGTCTGGGAATGTCCCTGATTTATAAAAAGAAGCTGACAGCCCTCTTTGTTGTCTTTGCCTACACCCTTTCACTTTCGTTTCTTCAGGGCACCGCAGCAGCCCTTGTCCACGGACCCCATGACAATCTCAGAACTGACCATGCTGAGAGATTTTCTTGGCTGCTCAGGGACCCTCTCAGGGCTTGAAGCTCCTGGAGGGTCACTTCGCCTCAAATTCCCAGAACCCACAGCAGGTCACTGATGATAGCAGTGGCAGCAGTCTGTGCACGGTGGTTTCGAGGGCATGGGAGGGAGGTGAGGGCTCTAGGGCAAGTGTGTGTGGGAAGTGTTGATGGGGGACAAGGCACCAGAACGCTCGGAAACAACTTAGTTTGCACCGTAATTTTTCACTTCGCCTAGGACAGGACCTTTAGAACAATATTCTGAGTCTACCCCTTGGAGTAGCAGTGTGCAAAACACACAGCACAGGCTTGGGGCCCCCATGGGGAACCCAAATGTAAGAGTTAGAGACATGCATTCCGGAGTCGTACACGACTCGTGTTGAAATCCTGACTCTGCCTGTCTAGCTGTGACACACCGTACAAATCACTTAGCCCCTCCGTGCCTCAGTGTCTTCCTCTGTAAAATGGGCAGATCATAGGTACTACTTCAGAGTGGCTGGGAGGGTTCAGTGAATTCATGCAGGAGAGCACTTAGAATGGCGCCTGGTGTGTAGTTTATGCTTAATTAATATTAAGCCATTACTGAAACTGCTGTAGCCTGAATCCAGCCAGCATGAAAGAGCCCCTCTCACCCTGCTTCGAAGAGAATGAATTCCCTGATTGCTTGGAAGATCTCTGTCTCTCTCTCTTTTTTTTTTTTTTTTTTTTAGATAGGGTCTTGCTGTCTTGCCCAGGCTGGAGTGCAGTGGCACGATCTTGGCTCACTGCAACCTCTGCCTCCCGGGTTCAAGTGATTCTCCTGTCTCAGCCTCCTGAGTAGCTGGGATTACAGGCGCTCGCCACCACGCCCGGCTAATTTTTGTATTTTTAGTAGAGACAGGGTTTCACCGTGTTGGCCAGGCTGGTCTAGAGCTCCTGATCTCAAGTGACCTTGGGAGATCTCTTGCTCCTAATATTACCTCAAGCCTTTTAAAATGTTTTAAGCCGGAGACCAAGCATGGATATGGGACTTAGGGGTCTTGATTTAATTCTTGGTTGCTTCAAACTCTGTGGGACCTTGAGGTGTTTCTTGCCTTCTCTGGGTCTCAATTTTCACATCTATATGGTGGGGAGCTTGGATTGGGTAATGTCTGAGGCTAGAACCATGGCTAACTCGGGTTCTGCTGGGGCTGACTTGCCCTGGCCTTCCCCGACCACCCTGCGTCTGGCTTCTGAAGAAGTCCGCACTGACCTTGTTCTCCTCCCCAGGTTGTGAAATGTGCTCGCAGGAGGCTTTTCAGGCACAGAGGAGCCAGCTGGTGGAGCTGCTGGTCTCAGGGTCCCTGGAGGGCTTCGAGAGTGTCCTGGACTGGCTGCTGTCCTGGGAGGTCCTCTCCTGGGAGGACTACGAGGGCTTCCACCTCCTGGGCCAGCCTCTCTCCCAGTTGGCCAGGCGCCTCCTGGACACCGTCTGGAATAAGGGTACTTGGGCCTGTCAGAAACTCATCGCGGCTGCCCAAGAAGCCCAGGCCGACAGCCAGTCCCCCAAGCTGCATGGCTGCTGGGACCCCCACTCGCTCCACCCAGCCCGAGACCTGCAGAGTCACCGGCCAGCCATTGTCAGGAGGCTCCACAGCCATGTGGAGGACATGCTGAACCTGGCATGGGAGCGGGGTTTCGTCAGCCAGTACGAATGTGACGAAATCAGGTTGCCGATCTTCACACCGTCCCAGAGGGTGAGGCACTCCTGGCGTGCATCACAGAGTTCCCAGGAAAGGGGTGCTTAGTCACCAAGACTGCTTTGTCCTCATGAAGTCAGCCTGTGGGGTAACTTGGTCTGTGGGATTTCCCCTAAAAAGGTAGCCAGGCAGGTAAAATTTCCTCTTGACTCTTGGCAGGAAACATACAACTCTTTCTTCTTTTCTTTGTCTCACTCTGTTACCCACGCTAGAATGCAGTGGCACAATCGTAGCTCACCGTAGCCTTGAATTCCTGTGCTCAAGTGATCTTCTGGCCTCCGAGTAGCTGGGACTACGGGTGCTGTACCACCATGCACAGCTAATTTTTTTTTTTCTTTTAGAGATGGGGTGTTGCTATGTTGCCCAGGTTGGTCTCCAGCTCCTGGCTTTAAGCAATCCTCCCGCCTTGGCCCCCCAAACTGTTGGGATTGCAGGCATGAGCCACTTTGCCTGGCCAACAGAACACTTCTGCTGAGAGGAAGTGTGTGGTGGCCGGGAGCTCAGATTCTGGAGCCAGAATGGTGCAGGCTCAAGGTCAACCCTGTGTGATCTCAGGCTTCCCTAAGGAGCCTCTCCAACCTCAGTCTCTCTTGTTTCAGTTTCCTCATCTATAAAACAATGGTAATAGTCAAATGGTGCCTATCCTATAAGGCTCTTTGGAGGATTCAGTGAGTTAATTTGAGTAATGCTTAGGATAGTGTCTATTACCACTGGCTGCTATTTATTATTTCTGTTATGAGTGATACTCTATACTTGTACACTTTTATTTCTGTCTGTTTTAAATTAACAGCACAGCAGATCATAAGACTGCAGTATATTGAATTTATTTTATAATTAACATAGCATATTATAAACTAATATAGTTTAAATGTTTATGTAGGATTTCTGACATGAAATTGCATTAGATCATAGATGTTCAGAGTTGGTATATAACTGCCCCTGAGAATGTAATAACTCAGCAGAGACCATCTGGTCAGAGAAATGACCACTGAGTATTTTTGAAACTCTTCTGTTTTCTTCCAAATAGTGATTCTTAGGGCTCCTGAGAGGCAGATGGAACAATCACTAACATTCCACTTTATAAATTGGGAAGTTGAGACCAAGGAAAGTAGTTTGAATAAGCTCACAGTAGTTAATAAGGGGGCCAGTGCTGGACCAATTGGCCAGCACTGGTCATTGACTTATTCATCCATCATTCATTTATTCATTCATCTATTCAGCCAGAATCTATTAGGCGCTTCATACGTATTTGCTTAAAGTTTATTGTGTTCATAGAGCTTTGCACATAGTAGGTACTCCATAAATATTTGTTGATGAAATAAGTGAGTTATTGAATGAATGATTGAATTAGAATGACACTGCAGTGTTAAAATGGGCTGGGTTGGGGAACATTTTAGTTTTTATTTTTGTCCGTTTTCCAAAAATGTATGTGTTGTTCACATGAGTCTGGATAACCCTAGATTGAGATTGATGAAATAAACGAATTTGTCTTCAAGGCTGCACTAAAGCTGGCTCACATGGCTACGTATTTACAGAGCAGACATAGTACAGTCCTCTCTGATTAGTTGCACATACAGAAGACATATTCGTTATTGGACTGACCTTAGTTTCTCTTATAATTTGTTAGGGGAATTGAATCAGCCCATCTGAGAAGTTACAAGATTGTGTCTTGTCATCTTTAAAAGTTCAGCAATGTGATCTGGTACAGATGGTCTGAGGGGTTTGGAGAAGGTAGCCTAGATCCCTACGGCCCAGAGAAGACAGGACATGGATAGAGGAAGTACATGGATTGGTGAAGAAAAGAAATGGGATAACTCATGGGTCAAAGAAGAAATCATGATGGAAATCAGAAAATATTCAGAACCAAACAATAATGAGAATATTATTTATCAAAATCTATCGGATACAGCTAAAGCAGAACATAGGGGGAAATTTACAACCTTAGATGCCTAGATTAGGAAAGAAGAAAGGCATTTATTTATTTATTTATTTATTTATTTAAGATGGGGTCTCACTGTGTCACCCAGGCTGCTGGAATGCAGTGGCACGATCATAAATCACTGAAGTCTCGAACTTCTGGGCTGAAGTGATCCTCCCGCCTCAGCCTTCCAAGTAGGTGGGACACAGGCTAGCACCACCATACCAGGCTAATTTTTTTTTGTAGAGACAAGGTCTTGCTATGTTGAGGTCTCAAACTCCTGGGCTCAAGTAATCCTCCTCCCTCGGCTTCCCAAAGTGCTGGGATTACAGGCATGAGCCACCGCGCCCATCTAAGGCTGAATTTTAATGAGCTAAGAATTCGTCTTAAGAAAGGGCTAAATAGACAGCAAAAGCAAACATTGAAGATTGGGACTGAGCTGAGTGGGTAGCAGGGATGGGAGACAACAGATCTGAGGAGAGCAGGAGATTTTGAAAGGATTGCACTGCCTGAGGTTTAAGCCTTTAGAATCCAGCTGTCTCTGACAGCCTTTAGAATCCCTTTGAGCTCTGACATTCTGTGACTCTGATTTGGTGGCCTTCCCTTAGTGGCCTTACTGATTTCATTTGGATGGTGCTTGTGGTATAGCCAACCAACATGTCTTCCCAAATGGCCTTTTAATTTCCTGTAAAGAAGTAGTTGTCATTGATGGCAGGTTAGGGACAGAAAATGCTGTGGAATGAAACAAAATGCAAGTTAAAGAACTAAATTCCAAAAATACCCATTGCTACTATTGACTGAGTGAATTCCTACTGTGTGCCAGGCACTGTACCCAGTCCATTCCCTGTATTGTTTTATTTAAGCCTCACAAGGGTGTAGTGTGACTACACTGTTTCTTAACAATGAAGAAACTGCCCAAATCGCCCATCTGGGAAGCGGCCCAGCTGGAATTTGAATCCAGGCCTGTTTTCCTCCAGAGCTTGTGCTATTCTCTGTCTGTCATAAAATGTGGGGGCTTTGTGTGGTAAACTTGCTCAGTTGGGCATAGCAGTTGTTAGGAAACCTGAGGCTGGTAACACCAGCTGTAATACCAGCTGTCCGTCTGACTCATGCAACTGTTAAAGTTGATAGGGCTGAGGTGTCAGACTGAGCTCTGAATTGCCTGATTCCTGTAACAATATTAACTTAAACATTTTTTAAATTGGGAAATACACCATGCATACAGAAGAGTGTGTATACTTCATATGTATAGTGTAAACTGTTCCCATCACCCAGGTTAAAAAACAGGATGTTGCCAGTACCTGGGGCCTTCTTTAATTGCAACTACTAGAGGTAAACACTGGCTTGACTTTTGTGTAAATCATTTCTTTGCCTTTCTTTAATGTTTTAGCATCTTTTAAAATAAATCCCCAAACAATGTATTGTTCTATATTGAAAAACTGAGTAGCAAGCCAAAAATAGCTGTGTAAAGAAGGTCACTTAAATTAGGCTGGGTGCGGTGGCTCAAGCCTTTAATCCCAGTACTTTGGGAGGCTGAGGCAGGTAGATCACAAGGTCAGGAGATCGAGACCATCCTGGCCAACATGGAGAAACCCCGTCTCTACTAAAAATACAAAAAATTAGCCAAGCATGGTGGCATATGCCTGTAGTCCCAGCTACTCGGGACGCTGAGGCAGGAGAATCGCTTGAACCCGGGAGGCAGAGGTTGCAGTGAGCCAAGATCGCACCACTGCACTCTAGCCTGGGCAACAGAGCAAGACTCTGTCTCAAAAAAAAAAAAAAAAAACAACAAAGGTCACTATTGCCTTTTCTTAGATGAAGGTTCCCAAGGCAGGGAAAGCTAAGTGGAGTCTCAGGGACTTGGTCTGG
The DNA here is from genome assembly GCF_028885625.2 of Pongo pygmaeus. NCBI lineage: Eukaryota > Metazoa > Chordata > Mammalia > Primates > Hominidae > Pongo > Pongo pygmaeus. The sequence continues at coordinate 47,781,714 of NC_072391.2, forward strand.
CTTTTCCTTCCCTGGGAATTTATAAGAACCTCTTCTGGGAAGTCAGTAGGCAATGCCATGAATGAGTCTGGGGAAATATTGGGCTCATTGCAGCTGGAGGGTCTGGTAGGGCTGATGTGAATTAGGTACTGTGTCCGGAGGAACATGGCCAGGGGAAGTGGGCTGCTTTGTACAGTCAGTGGTAAAGTTGCCAAAGGCTATTATAGCTCACAGGAATAGGCCAAGGCTAAACACTTCTGTGGAGTGAAATGAATGTCCTCAGCTGACTGAGGCAGCAGGAGTTGAGAAGAAATGATATTAGTTCATGGTGAAGACAAGTCAAATATAGATAAAGGTTAGGGTCAGGCTTGCCTGGACATATAGGAGATAACTGCCCTCAACCTGTCTGAATCTTGAGTCACTGCTCCATTCTGTTTGAACTGGTGGCCATCTACTTTTAGTATACAGCCATCAAGCTGAGATTTCCCTACATGGTCTTCCTGCGTTGGTCTCCTGTATCCTGAATCCTATGGCCTCTTCTTCCCTGGTTTACTACATTTTGCTAGACCGTATCCTCTAGTCAATTCCTTAGAATGAATGTATGAAAGTTAAAATTTCTGAGCTCTCACATGTCTAAAAGTTCCCTCATACTGGATTGATAGTTTGGCTGGGTATAAAATTCTGGGCTGGCCATCATTTTCCTTCAGAATTTTGATTGCATTATTCCATTATCATCTCTTTTCAATATTGCTTCTAAGAATTCCAAAACCTTTTTTTTTTTTTTTTTAACTTTTTGAGACAGCGTCTCACTCTGTCATCCAGGCTGGAGTGCAGTAGTGTGATCTCGGCTCACTGCAACCTCCGCCTCCTGGGTTTAAGCAATTCTTCTTCCTCAGCCTCCTGAGCAGCTGGGAGTACAGGCACCCACCACCACACCCTTTGGTAGAGATGGGGTTTTGCTATGTTGGCCAGGCTGGTCTTGAACTCCTGACTTTAGGTGATCTGCCTACTTTGGTCTCCCAAAGTGCTGGGATTAAAGGTGTGAGCCACCACAGCCAGCCTCCAAAACCATTTTAAAACTCTTTCTGGAAGCTTTTAAAATTTTCTTTTAGTCCCCAGCATTTTAAAATTTCAATTATGTGCCTTGGTGTTCTTCCATTGTGTTGGTCACCCAAGAGGTACTTTGAATCTGGAAACTTCTCTCTTTATGTTTTGGGAAATGTTCTTGATTAGTTTATAGGTGATTTCTTCCTCTCCATTTTATCTCTTCTCTTTTTATGAAACTACTATTAATTCAATGTTAGAATTCCTTGACTGATCATTTAATTTTCTTCTATTTTCCATCTCTGTGTCTTTTTGCTCTACTTTTCTATGATAGTCACAGCTCTATCTTTAAACTCTTGAATTTTTCATTTTTGATGTCATGATTTTAATTTGCAAGAGGTAGGTTTGACTGTCTCTTTTCTGTAGTATCTTACTCTTGTTTTATGAATGCAACATCTTCTTTGACTTAAGGATCATAAGATAGGTGGGTTCTTTGTTTGTTTGACTGTTTTTCACCCTATGTAAACTTTTTCTACAAGTTGCTTTCCCCTTCCCCCCTTGTTTGGCTTCTATCTCCCACATTAGATGCTTTCTCTGGGCTCATGACACTCTTTGGTTTTCTTTCTCAAGATTGACAAGTAGGACTTTAAAACTTGTTGAGCATGTGGGTGAAACTTGTCTACCATGAATTTCACTGTAGATATTTTGGGAAATGACAGTGTTTATATCTTTAGATCTCGCCTCCTGGGTTGATCAAGTTATCTGAGTAGACCACAGACCTTTTGCCTGGGGATGAACCAGAAATTTGTTTCAGAAACCACTTTGATTCAGTCCTCCTTGTTTTAGTCATTTCCTTCAGTTCTGGAGGTCCCTCATGCTGATCATTCCAGAGCCCTTTACAGATCCTAGGGTACACACTGCATGGTTTTCAACTTTCTTGTTTTGGGGTTAAGATTTGGCTTTCAGGAGTCTCCTCAGTCTGTTATTATTCATTCATTCAGCAAGTCCTTGAGCACCTGATTTGTGCCAGACATTCTTCTAGGTGTTGGGGATACCTCAGTGAACAAAACAGACAAAAATCTTTGTCTTGGAAATACACACACTCCAGTCAGGGGAGAGGGACAATAAGCCAAAGGAAGGAAATTACAGAGTGTGCTAGAAGGTGGTAAGTGCTGTAGAAAGTAAGTAAAGTGGGTTTGGGAGTTGAGAGTTTGGGAAGGGGATAAATGATGGCAATTTTAAATAGAGTAGTCAGAGTTCTCACTTAGAAGGTGAAATTCAAGTAAAGACTTGAAGGAGGACAGGGAATTAGCTACATGGATGGCTGGGGGAAGGCTTCCAAGCTGAGAGGACAGCCAGAGCCAAGGCCCAGAGGCAGGAACATACCTGGTAGTTTTAGGAAACAGGAGGCCAGGATGCTGAGTGGAGTAAGAGGGGGCATGAAAGGAGAAACTTGGGTCCACGTGATTCTAGACAGGTATTTTTGTCTGTTTTGGGCCCTGAAGGTTACTGTTGGACTTGGACTCTTACTCTGAGGAAATAGGGATGCTATTGGCATGTTCGTACAGGAGTGGTGTGACCTGAGTTTTGTTTGTAAAGGATTAGACTCTGGCTGTGGCATTAAGGCTAGGCTGTGAGGGCAGGAACAGAAGCAGGGGGACCAGTTTTTCAGCCTGTGCAGCTTTCCAGATAAGCAGGGATTGTGGTTTGGAGGAGGATGGTATAGAGGAGGTGACAAGAAATGGCTCTGTGTGTGGTATGCAGACGTTGGCCACAGATGGCATTTGAGCACTAGAGACCTGGCTGGTCCACATGGAGTTTCCATAAGCACATAATACACATCAGATTTCAAAGACTTAATATGAAAGAAAGAATGAAACATACCTTGCTATTTCTTTCTTTTTTTTTTTTTTTTTTTTTTGAGACCCAGTCTTGCTCTGTCACCCAGGCTGGAGTGTAGTGGTGTGATCTCGGCTCACTGCAACCTCCGCCTCCCAGGTTCAAGTGATTCTCCTGCCTCAGCCTCCTGAGTACCTGGGACTACAGGCACATGCCACCACGCCTGGCTAATTTTTTGTATTTTTAGTAGTGATGGGGTTTCACCATGTTGTCCAGGCTGGTCTGGAACTCCAGACCTCAGGGGATCTACCCGCCTTGGTCTCCTAAAGTGCTGGGATTACAGGCATTAGCCACCACGCTCAGCCATATCTTGCTATTTTCTACATGGATTACATGTTGAAATGGTAATGTTTTGGCTATTGTGGGTTAAATAGAATATATGATTAAAGTTGATTTCATCTATTTCTTTTAACTTTAAAAAATGTGTCTGTTAGAGGATTTGAAATTCCACATGCGGCTTGCATTTGTGCCCTGCATTTTATTTCTGTTGAACAGTGCCCTTTGGGACATGCTTTGAAGGTGGAGTCAACAGGATTTGGCAGATTACAGAGGAGAGGCTTCAAGGGTGACTCCAAGACTTCGGGGCAGAGCATCTGGAAGAATGGGATTAACATTAGCCAAGATGAGGAAGGCTGTCGGTTTGGCAGATGCGTGGGCAGGTTAGGAGTTTAGTTTTGAATATGTTGGAGGTGTTTATGAAACTTTTAAGTGGAGATGGAAAATAGGCAGTTGGATGTGCAAGTCCAGGGTTCAGGGGGACAGTTCAGGCTGGAGATGAAGATGTGGGAGTCTGAGCAGAGATTGTATTCAAATATTCAATCCACGAGACTTGATGAAATCACTTCTCTTCCAAATGATTTACAGCCTGCAGAATCATTTTCCCTATCTTTGTAGGTTTATGTCTTCATTTTGTTTCATTTATTTTTCAGTTATTCACTGTTTTAGTGAGTTTTGAGTAGGAGCCAGATTGGATGCATGTGTTCAATTCACCATCCAACACTGTATTAACTACTTGAAACTCATGTGGTTGTTTGGTTGTTTTTCTGACCTTTTATTGTGGATGGAAGAGAGATGCTTATGAAGTTGCAGTAATCAGTAAGCCTTCCCACATTGCTCCATCAGCCTTCCTGGAAGAATAATGTCTTCTGCCTTTCCCGTAGGCAAGAAGGCTGCTTGATCTTGCCACGGTGAAAGCGAATGGATTGGCTGCCTTCCTTCTACAACATGTTCAGGAATTACCAGTCCCGTTGGCCCTGCCTTTGGAAGGTAGGTATATGTTCTCAGTTAATCGAAGGGCAGTCAGTGCAGATCCATGGTTAAGAACAGAACACACCTCAGTTAGCATCCCATATGCTGGCAGTATAGCCTCCCTGTGACTCAGTTTCCTTGTTTTAAGGCTAGCACCACCCCCTGTCTCATTGGGATTTTAGGAGGATTAAAAGGACAAAAGTGCGTAATGTTAGCTATTAGCTTTCATTATCTCCCACACAATATACTGACAATTGGGCTACCATATATTGAGGGCTAACTAAAGGTGTTACTTACCATCCAAACTCTCATTATCTGTACCAAAAAGATATGGACACGTGTTTTGAGTTAGGGCTGGTATCTCTTGATCTCTGAAATTTAGCAGCTCACAATCGGAAACTCAAGAACCAAGTAGATCTAGAGACTCTGGTATCCCTCAGTGCCCAGGGTCACCACCCAAACTCAGGAACAGGAGGGGCTTGGACTGCACCACTTGAACATACCAAGCATCCTGCCAGGTGCTTTATGGACAATGTCTACCCATTGCAACAACCTGAGAAGTATGTGCTGTTTTCTTCCACCTTGTGGAAACTGGGCAGAGAGTTTAAGTGACGAGGGAGGGGGAGAAGGGTCTGATTGTAAATTGTCCCCACCTACACTTTCTCTTTTCTTGGGAGAAGAAATGTCAGTTGTAAAGAGAGGGTGCAAGCCTGGCACTCTTTAGGGCTTGTTCCTACACCACTGTAGGGAAAGCTCATTGGCACTGAGGCCCCCTGAGCTGTGTGTGGTGCTGGCAGATGGGTCTATCACCCTGGGCTGTGCCCTCTGGGCAGCAAGCAAGCCTGTGGGAGGGGTGGCTGGAAGTCTGTGCCTGGCACTCGCGAGTGCACCGTCTCATTGAAGAACAGGATCTAAACATCAGTGCACCACAGCAGGGTGCGCAGCACGGAGCGCAGGGCCTGGTTTGGCCCTTGGTTGAGGTTTGCTGTTGATATCATCAAGCACAGCTAGTTCCTGTAAGACCAGGCCAGGGTGCAAGATTCCCCACACTTCTAAAGGTGACAATTGGTGTGTTTATTTCTCTATAAAATGACTTTTTTTTTTTTTCTGGAGAATTTTAGTATCATTGGTGATGGCTGGAAAACCTGCATTGGAAATCAGGTCGGAAGAGGAAGATATATATCTGATATGTATTGGAGAGGAAGATATCTATCTTATGGTCTAAGTTCAGGGATCCTGGTATATTCAGAGGGCAGAAAGCTCAGCAGTAATCATCAACTCTGGGAACAACAGAGGTGACATAAACACAGGGCGTCCCCTTTGTGTGACTGCAGATAGTCATCAGTGAGCTCAGAGCTCTGTGAAAATTACTTGTTAGTTTTTGGGTTGAAAATAGTGGGCCAGTGTTTGCTTGGGGGCAGTGAGGCTGTGATGGTGGGGGACCATGCCAAGCTCCTACCAGCCTGGGGCGCTAAACCAGCACTTCCCCATTTCCTGAAAGGGGAACTAAACCCTGACACAGGAAATGGTTTGCTTGCATTACTTTCAGGATGAGAAAGGAAGAGCACTGGCCTTTCAAACACACCCCCTGCATGAAAACTCTCCCTGCATGGGGTGCATGGGGAGGATGGGGAAGTGGAGGCAGGATCACAGACTCTTGTTCGAGTGCTCAGCTGGGGCACCCCGGTGACCCCAAGGCCTTCCCTTGCTAGGTCCACCCAGATCAATCAGGATCATCTCCCCATCTCGAAGTTTAACTTTATCACATCTGCAGAGTTCCTTTTGCCACGTAAGGTAACATATTCACAGGTTCTGAGGATCGGGACATGGACATCTTAGAGGGTCTATTGTTGTGCCTACTATATCCATGAATAATAATGATAATAAGCACCATTTTTTTGAGAGTTTGCCATGTCAGATATTCTTTTAAACTCTGTTTTATCTCATTGCCTCCTGAAACAATCCTTCCAGGTGTATATTGTCCCCATTTTTACAGATGAGAGAACTGAGGCCCAGAAAGGCTAAATGGCTTGCCCAAGTGTATGGTGGACCCAGGTTTTCAAACTCAGGTGTGTCTGACTTCAGAGACTGGGCTCCTGAGCCCTTAAGCCCTTTGTTCCCCTTTAGAAAAAGTCAACTGAGGCTGAGTGGTGAAGGGATTTATCCAAAGCCACCCGGCCACTATGGCAGGACAGATATCAGATTACGGGTCTTCTGATCCCAGCCCAGAGCCCCTTCCCATCATCCAGAACTCCTCCTGGTATCAGTAATGATGATGGCAGTCACTGATGTCTTTTGAGCACTTACTTTGTGTTGGGCACTGTGCTAAGCACTTGACATAGGTCATCTTAGTTGATCCGTGTAAAACTCTGTGAGGTAGTGACCAACATTTCTCCCACCTTATAGAGGTGGAAGCTGAGGGTTAGGAAGTTTCCTTGACTGTCCTCAAAGTCCACAGCTTGTGAATGGAGGAGCCAGGATGGGCACCCGCTGGCTCTCCTATCCCTTCAGTTATGTCAGCTTCCCCCGCAGCAGCCCACTGTCTGGTTAGGTCCCATCTTCGCCATGGTGCCACCTTCATCTGCCTCTTCTTCTGCCTTCCAGCTGCCACATGCAAGAAGTACATGGCCAAGCTGAGGACCACGGTGTCTGCTCAGTCTCGCTTCCTCAGTACCTATGATGGAGCAGAGACGCTCTGCCTGGAGGACATATACACAGAGAATGTCCTGGAGGTCTGGGCAGACGTGGGCATGGCTGGACCCCCGCAGAAGAGCCCGGCCACCCTGGGCCTGGAGGAGCTCTTCAGCACCCCCGGCCACCTCAATGATGATGCGGACACTGTGCTGGTGGTGGGTGAGGCGGGCAGTGGCAAGAGCACGCTCCTGCAGCGGCTGCACTTGCTGTGGGCTGCAGGGCGAGACTTCCAGGAATTTCTCTTTGTCTTCCCATTCAGCTGCCGGCAGCTGCAGTGCATGACCAAACCACTCTCTGTGCAGACTCTACTCTTTGAGCACTGCTGTTGGCCTGATGTTGGTCAAGAAGACATCTTCCAGTTACTCCTTGACCACCCTGACCGTGTTCTGTTAACCTTTGATGGCTTTGACGAGTTCAAGTTCAGGTTCACGGATCGCGAACGCCACTGCTCCCCGACCGACCCCACCTCTGTCCAGACCCTGCTCTTCAACCTTCTGCAGGGCAACCTGCTGAAGAATGCCTGCAAGGTGGTGACCAGCCGTCCGGCCGCTGTGTCGGCGTTCCTCAGGAAGTACATCCGCACCGAGTTCAACCTTAAGGGCTTCTCTGAACAGGGCATTGAGCTGTACCTGAGGAAGCGCCATCGTGAGCCCGGGGTGGCGGACCGCCTCATCCGCCTGCTCCAAGCGACCTCAGCCCTGCACGGTTTGTGCCACCTTCCCGTCTTCTCATGGATGGTGTCCAAATGCCACCAGGAACTGTTGCTGCAGGAGGGGGGGTCCCCAAAGACCACTACGGATATGTACCTGCTGATTCTGCAGCATTTTCTGCTGCATGCCACCCTCCCAGACTCAGCTTCCCAGGGTCTGGGACCCAGTCTTCTTCGGGGCCGCCTCCCCACCCTCCTGCACCTGGGCAGACTGGCTCTGTGGGGCCTGGGCATGTGCTGCTACGTGTTCTCAGCCCAGCAGCTCCAGGCAGCACAGGTCAGCCCTGATGACATTTCTCTTGGCTTCCTGGTGCGTGCCAAAGGTGTTATGCCAGGGAGTATAGCGCCCCTGGAATTCCTGCACATCACTTTCCAGTGCTTCTTTGCTGCGTTCTACCTGGCACTCAGTGCTGATGTGCCACCAGCTTTGCTCAGACACCTCTTCAATTGTGGCAGGCCAGGCAACTCACCAATGGCCAGGCTCCTGCCCACGATGTGCATCCAGGGCTCGGAGGGAAAGGACAGCAGCGTGGCAGCTTTGCTGCAGAAGGCCGAGCCGCACAACCTTCAGATCACAGCAGCCTTCCTGGCGGGGCTGTTGTCCCGGGAGCACTGGGGCCTGCTGGCTGAGTGCCAGACATCTGAGAAGGCCCTGCTCCGGCGCCAGGCCTGTGCCCGCTGGTGTCTGGCCCGCAGCCTCCGCAAGCACTTCCACTCCATCCCGCCAGCTGCACCAGGTGAGGCCAAGAGCGTGCATGCCATGCCCGGGTTCATCTGGCTCATCCGGAGCCTGTACGAGATGCAGGAGGAGCGGCTGGCTCGGAAGGCTGCACGTGGCCTGAATGTCGGGCACCTGAAGTTGACATTTTGCAGTGTGGGCCCCGCTGAGTGTGCTGCCCTGGCCTTTGTGCTGCAGCACCTCCGGCGGCCCGTGGCCCTGCAGCTGGACTACAACTCTGTGGGTGACATTGGCGTGGAGCAGCTGCTGCCTTGCCTTGGTGTCTGCAAGGCTCTGTAGTGAGTATTACTGGGCATTGCTGTTCAGGTATGGGGGAGCACCATCAAGGCTAAGTGTGGGAACACCAAGCTGGGATCTAGAAGTCTGGGCCCAGCTTCGCCTCTGCCACCATTCTTTGCAACACTGTCCAGATCCCTTCCCTTCTGGGCCTTAATTTCAATATGTGATGATGACAGCCATACTTTATTGACTGGCCTATGTGCTGGGTCTGATGCTATGCTTTCCGGAATGACCTCATCTAATCTCTACAACCACCCTGGGGGGTAGGCAGGAATGTTATTATCTCCATTATCCTTGACTTGAGGCTCAGAGAAGTGAAGTAACTTGTCCAGGGTCACACAGGAAATGGCAGAGCTGGTGTTCACAAATCGCATCATTCTGATTACAGGTTTCCTGCCCCCCACCAGTCTGTGGATACACTTCAGAAGCTCCCTGAAAACCTTGAGGTCACTTGCCGAAAGTTTTCTGTAGTATGTGTCCATATTAGGAACGACACCAAATCAGAGGTGACTTGTGCCCCATCAGAGACTTTAACACCCCAACCAGATAGGAATTTCAGGACCCAAGAAATAGAAAGTGGCTGCAGGGTTACAACCACTCTTGGATTCCTGAGGTAGCACGGTGTCCAAACAGGATTTCAGCACTACCTGTATTGCTTAGAGCCCCAGCCAAAGATGTGAGGTTTTGCCCTTTGGAAAATCTGTGCCCCTGAACTCAGGGGCCTCTTTCCACATCTTGGGGGCAGGCAAGGGCAGAGGGTGTGCCTAGGCCTGCGGATCAGCATGCCACAGATTCCCCAACATCCTTCCAGCTTGAAAGGGGAATGCCCTGCTTCTATTTAGAACCTATAGGAAAGCAGAAGTTCTGGATTGAAGTTAACATTGATTCCCAGCCTCCAGGGGCTTTGGGCTACACCTGGATGACCTTAATTGACCCTAAGCATGGGACAAACCTCTTCTTGAGAGTATTAGGATGGTATACATCTTCTCTGGGGGCAAAGCAAGAAGATTTATTTTTCTTTTTATTTTATTTTATTTTTATTATTATTATACTTTAAGTTTTAGGGTACATGTGCACAATGTGCAGGTTAGTTACACACGTATACATGTGCCATGCTGGTGTGCTGCACCCATTAACTCGTCATTTAGCATTAGGTATATCTCCTGAAGCTATCCCTCCCCCCTCCCCCCACCCCACAAAAGTCCCCATAGTGTGATGTTCCCCTTCGTGTGTCCATGTGTTCTCATGGTTCAATTCCCACCTGTGGGTGAGAATATGCGGTGTTTGGTTTTTTCAAGATTTAGTTTTCACCATGGACCAAACACATGGATACCCACTAGAAACTATGTAGTGACTTTTGTTAACCCTGACATAGGGACCATGGTCATTAGGTTAAAGCATAATAACAACATAATACATAACATATATAGCGAATATATATATGTATATATATGTATTATATGCAATGAATATAAATATGATTATACCCATCATGGTCTTGGAGGAAACAGATGACACACTTAAAATGGGTGATTTGAGGAGAGTTTAATAAACAGATTGTTTACAAGCCACGGGCAGGAGTTAGGAAGAGCGAGAGGGTTGGTGCAGGGGCCTGGGGTTAGTAACAGCTGGGGGAGGGTAGACTTGAAGGGGAGGGAGACTAATTAGCTGGGGGGAAGGTATGGAGATGGCTGTCTGAGCTTCTGCAAACTGGAAGAATACCGCTTGGCCCTAACTCCCCACCCCGACTCTTGCCCCTGGCCAGCGCCTTCCACTGGCTGGACCCATCAGGGAGGCCGAGTGGGCTGTCTGCTGGACTAGTCCCCAGGCATCAGCCTCCCAGGAGCCAGAGACAGGTAGAAAAGGGGGAGAGTGGATCTGGCCAGGCAAATGGAAGACAGCCAGCATCAAACTCTATTTCCCTAGGGGGGAGGATCATGATACTTTGAGTGGGAATTTGGAAACCTGTCTGTTGGAGCAATTTCCCTGATAGAAATAAGAATTGTGCACTTTCCTGGGTAGTAGACTCATAGTTTTTACCTCAAGAGGCAAGGCATGACTGGCCTGTGTGATCCTCATAGGCCAGTCCATCTCTGGAATTCTTGAATGGATCATCCATCCTTGATTAGGGATGTCCCCGTGATTATCAGGGTGTGCAGAAGGGCTCTGGGAAACCTGTGGGTCTGTCTCTATGTTCAGAGAAAGGTGAGGGTGGCCTGGTTCTAGCTCATGGTGCTCAGACTGTGGTGTGTAAAGGCACTTGTGGCAATGCAGATTCCTGGGCCTGCCTCTAGTGATTCCCATTCAGTAGGTTTGGGGTGGGGCTCAGGAAATCTATATTTTTCACAAACACCCCTGGTGATTCTGATACAAGTGGTCTCGCCCTGAGAGAACTACTGGTCTGCAGCAACCAGCTTGGTTTTCCATTAGAAATTACTGTCCTTGAGCGAGTTTTACTGCTCTTCACCTTACACACACTAAAACTGCCAAGGCCGTAGGGGAGGGGAAGCAACCATGAGGTTGCTGTGAGTGCATTGTGTGTACGTGTGTGTGTGTGTGTGTGTGAGAGAGAGAGAGAGAGAGAGATTGAGAAAGAGAGGAAGGGAGGAAGGGGAGGGCACAGGCTCCTCTCCCACAGTGCCAACCTGCCTCTCTCCCACTTGAAGTGTTTCCATGCCAACTGAAATCCTCAGCCTCTAGGAAACCCTATATACACAGTGCCCCTATATAGGTTTCTTTAGAGTCTGGCTCTCTCAGACTCTAGAGTGATGGCTTTAAAAGTTTTTTGAATGTGACCCACAATGATTGAGAAAGAGAGAGAGAGAGCACGCACCACCATGTAAACATGGAACCTAAACTTCACAAAATGACTTTGCTTTATGAACTCTGAGGCACTCTGCTCTCTTCTGTTCCGTTCTATTTCCATTTTAGAAATGCTGCTCAGGACCTTCAAAATGATTTGCATGACCTGCAACCTGCAGTCTGAAAAATCACTGCACTACAGAAGTGGCCATAAGAGGCCCTGAGGGAGAAGCTGCACAATGTCATGGTTAAGAGTGGGGTTTGGAGCCAAGCTGCCTAGGCTGAAAGCCTTTATGTGCCGTACAACCTTGGCAAAGTCACTTTGCTTGTCTGTGCCTCAGTTTCTTTCTCATAAATGCACATAATAATGGTACCCATTTCACTGGCTTGTTGTGAGGATGAAATAATATTATTATTGGGAAGTGCTAAGGATCGTGATCAGTGCTAGCGATCATGATTCCAGGTGACTTTTACTGTGTACCAGGTGCTCACAAGGCTTTATGTGCACAGCCTGGTGAGGCTGATAATACTATTGTTCCCTCTTTTTTTTTTTTTTTTTTGAGACGGAGTCTCATTCTGTCACCCAGGCTGGGGGTACAGTGGCACAATCTCGGCTCACTGCAAGCTCTGCCTCCCAGGTTCACGCCATTCTCCTGCCTCAGCCTCCCGAGTAGCTGGGACTACAGGCGCCTGCCACCATGCCCGGCTAATTTTTTTTGTATTTTTAGTAGCGACGGGGTTTCACTGTGTTAGCCAGGATGGTCTCGATCTCCTGACCTCGTGATCTGCCCACCTCGGCCTCCCAAAGTGCTGGGATTACAGGCGTGAGCCACCACGCCCGGCCTGTTCTCTGTTTTATAGATGAAGAGACCAACAAATAACTAGTAAGTGACTGATCAGGATCACAATATCCAGCTGAGGCACTCCAGAGCCTGAGCTGTTAACCATTCAGTCAGGGCCTGCCAAGTTTGCCTAAAGATAAAGAATCATGTGCACAGTTGTTAAAATATACAGATTCCTGGGCCCCACCCTGCAGATACTTGATTGCCAGCTCCAGGGTATGGGCCTGAGAATCTGTATTTTAGGGAAGCTTTCAGATGATGTTGTGATCAGGTGAGTTTTGGGAATGGTGCCCCAACAGGAGTGGCAGACAGGGCTTGCTCGGCAGGGACTAGCCTGTTGGAGTGGTGTCATTGGGGTTAAGGACTGGGCAGCAGGGCCTCACTAACCACAGCCTACATGCCTGTTTCTGAAGTTTTGGCCACTCTCATCCAGCTGGTCTACTGTCTGCTGGCCTAGATGATGGTAAATTGTCCCAGGGGTAGCCTGTCTAGTTCAGGCTGCACCTTTCCCATATATCAGCTCCTTTCTACCATCGTCCCCTTTGTGAGGCTGCTGTGATTATCATGTTCCTTTTGCAGAGATGGAAACATTGTCTCAAATTAGCTCTGTCATTGCCTAAGGATTTCAGGTTCTTTAGTAGGGGGTCTGGATCCTACATCCTGGGCCATCCCCATCATAGTGCACCACGTCACCTCCCTGGCCAGGGACCGTGGGGTCTCCACTTTTTTGGGGTGCTCCATCTATGCAGGGTTTCCTGGAAGCACAGATGCTGGCACTTCAGGGATGAATGAAAGTCTTTTTGGGGGATTTGTAGATTTTTTTCTTGTCTTACTAGCTCCATTTTCAAATGTATTTATTTTGTCTCTTTAGTTTGCGCGATAACAATATCTCAGACCGAGGCATCTGCAAGCTCATTGAATGTGCTCTTCACTGCGAGCAATTGCAGAAGTTAGCGTAAGTCAGCCTGGGCTGTGGACAATGGGCCCCAAGTGCCCTGGTCTCACCCCAGGTCGTGCAGCCTGGGAAGCTGTGAGTGATGGGCTGGGGCAGGGGCTGTTTGCATGATGGGGGGTGCAGGTGATTCCTGCCCAGAGGGGAAGGGCAACCCTGGGATTTGGTGCTCACTGTCCAATGTGCTTTGCTTCTGTGTCTCCTCTCTTCTGGAACTGAACAGTCTATTCAACAACAAATTGACTGACGGCTGTGCACACTCCATGGCTAAGCTCCTTGCAAGCAGGCAGAACTTCTTGGCATTGAGGTGAGCCCAGGTTTTCTTTATTCCCTGGAAACTATTTTTTGCCCCATACCTGAGTCAGTCTGATCTGGTCTTGGCCTGGCACTGCCCACACTGGCTCCTGACCTCCTGATTGAATGCAGGGACAGTGTCTCATTTTAAGCAAGGGTTCTCTAATGCTGTGATCTCCCTAGTAAACTCTGGACTAGCCCTGCTGAGGACTTCTTGTCTTTTGACCTTTAGCCTGTAGGGCAAGAAAGCTTTTCTAGGCCCCTTTCCTTTCCTGTGTCTAAGAGTGTCACAGCTTTCTGGGGTTACTGAGTTGCACGATGCATGTTGAGCTTGTCCTGGTGGGGGAGGCATACACAGTTACTTGCCACCCCAGCTGTGGCAGCCAGTTGCTGCAACACTCCCAGGAGGTCCTTTTACCACTCAGAGCATGCAAGGTTTGCAGTCCATCTGATTCTGCATTTCTGCAACTCCAGTGTCTCCCAGTTTCAACTGGAGTCTCTCTCTCTCCTACCTGACGCCATTAAATTGCCCCTCTAGCTGGCCGCTGGGTTGGCCTGGTTTCTCTCTCCTTCTCTGTCTCTCTCAGATAGTCTTGCCTCCTGTGATTTGTGAGGCAGTAAAAGAAAACAAAGTAAAGAATTGTTTCCATCTATTCTTTTACCTCTTGGGCTGGGTTTGTGGATGGGAGCCGCCATTTTAAAATGGCGGGCCACATAGCTCAGTCTCGGCGAGGGCTGCTGAGATCAGAACCACAGGTGCCAATTTGTACAAAGGACTCAGTCCTCCTACCACTGCCTGCTCCCTCAGACTCACAAGCCTGGAATAGGCTGTAGCCAGACCTGGCTGGCCCATCCCTGAGAAGGGTGCTAGTTTCAGAAATGGAGACTGAGTTTGTGGCCAACACAGTAGTCCTCCGGTATGTGTAGGAGAGACATTCTAAGACCCCAGTGGATGCCTGAAACCATGGAGAGTACCAAGCCCTACACATACCATGCTTTTTCCAATACCTACACACCTGCGATAAAGTGTAGTTTATAAATTAGGCACAGTAAGAGAGTAATAGCAACTCATAATAAAATAGAACAATTATAACAATATGCTGTAATAAAAACTATGTGAATGTGGACTCTCTCCGTCTCCCTCAAAATATCTTCTTGTACTGTACTCACCCTTCTTCTTGGGAAGATGTGTGGTGGTAAAATGCCTGTGTGATGGGAGGAAGTGAGGTGGATGACGCACGCAGCACTGTGCTCTAGCGCTGGGCTGCTGTTGACCTGACCACACGTCAGGAGGAGAATCATCTGATCCCAGAGATCCTGAATCTTTGAGCAACGATGAGGTCGGCAGCTGGATGTCAGGAGCAGATGATCTTGATGGCTACCAAATGGGAGCGTACAGAGCATGGACGCGCTGGACGGGGGGCTGATTGACGTCCTGGGTGGGATGGAGCCGGATGGCGCGTGATCAGAATAGCATGCAATTTAAAATGTATGAATTGTTTCTCTCTAGAATTTTCCATTTAATATTTTTGGACTGCAGTTGATTTCAGATAACTGAAACCATAGAAGGCGAAGCTGTGGATAAGCAGGGGGCAGGGATTACCGTATATCATTGTAATTGAGAGCACAGGCTCTGGAGCCAGACTGCCCGAGGTTTGAACCCTCATTAGCTGCATGACCTCAGGTCAGCCCAATGTCTGTGTGCCTCCGTTTCCCCTTCTGTAGAATGGGGGTAATAACCGTGGCTACCTCACAGTGGGTAGTGATGAGCAAGCAAGTTAATCCACATGAAGGGCTGCACCGTCTGGCAGGGGCTTTATATAGTAAGTGAGTGGCTGAAAGATGATGGGTAAATCACACAAGCACTCAGCTTGTTTCTCCTTATGTGAGTCCGGTCCTCCAAGCAGGGATTCAATGTGCCACACATTTACTGGGGAAAAGTCCTAAAAGGGGAAGTAGGGAAGGGAGCTGGGGGAGGCTGGGGGGTGTGTCCCTGAGTGAAGGAGAGAGGGAAGGAAGGAAGGTTGAGACTGGGCACCTTGGACTTCATTGCAGTCCTAAGACATCTTGGCAAGGCTGATGAGGAGTTCTTGAACCAAATTCACCAGGCAGGGGAGCCTGATGTCTCAGGCAGGGGCTGGCAAGTGCAGATGCCAGGATGTTAGATTTTGGAGCACAGCAGCTGGGGCCCTTGGCTGCCTCCAAGGAGCTGAGGCTGGAGACCTGAAAGACAAGTTCTCCTAGCTGCCACACCCCTTCTCCAAGGATACAATAATATGTGCCTTATAGGATTGTTGTGAGCTGAGTGGCTTGACGTTCCTTGAAAGAATGAAAGCGTATAGTTATCCCAGGAAGCCTAGGGTTGCCCGTGAGAGCTCTGGGGCTTCTCCGAAGCTCTCCGAGGTGTCTGGATTTGGTTGCAGCAGGAGCCTTCCTTGCTGGGATCTAGCCTTGGCCCTCCCTCTCTCCTTCCTTCCTGGAAGGCTCAGTGGGCCCCACCCCTCCCTCCAGTCACCTGGACCTGCCCAGCGCTCTTGTGCAACAGGTAAAGCCTACCTGTAGCAACAGCAGATCTGGGAAGGCTGCAGAGGGCACGATGGGGTCTGGATCGAGGGCGGCTGAGACCGGAGGGAAAGGTGTGACCCTGAGTCACCCTCACTGTCCCGGGGAAACCACCTCCCAGGACAGCTGCCTACTGTGGCTCCTGCCTGGACTTGTCACACTGCTGTGCAAACAGCTTCCCGCTGCCCCTTTCCCTTTGCTGGGGGAAAACGAAGTTGTGGGAGCCGCTGAGTAAACTGGACTGAGCAGCGAGGGCACCTGCTGTGGCTGCTGCCTCCCGGGCAGGTCGTCAATGCTTTCTTCCTGTGTTTCCCTGGCCAGGGCACAGATGGCCCTCCTCTTCTGGCTGCCGCTGTGTTCTCTCAGCCTCCTCTGTCTTCCCTTCCAGGCTGGGGAATAACCACATCACCGCCGTGGGAGCCCAGGTGCTGGCTGAGGGGCTCCGAGGCAACACCTCCTTGCAGTTCCTGGGGTAGGTTGGATTCCAGGAAGAGGGACCTGCATGGATGGGCTTGGGACTTTTGAGGATTTGGGGGCAGGTGAAACTCTTCAGCCAGGAGGCCCCAGAGGCAGCCCAGCTCTAGTGGGGAGGACAAGCCAGGGAGAGAGTGGGTGGCCCTTGACTGCCACCTTCACACTTGGTCTATGCCTGACAAATAGGAAGTTTGGGATGTTGGGGCTAGGGGAGGACAGTGCCCACGCGCTGGTGACAGGAAGCCCTCTGATCCTCAGGGCGCTAGGGCTATAGTTTGGCTGCATATTAAAACCACCTGGGAGCTTCTAAACACTATTGCCAGGCCTCCCATCCCAGACTGATGAAATGCAAATATCTAGGTGCAAGGCCCAGGTATCAGGAGTTTTAAAAAGCTTCCCAGGGGATGTACAGTCAGGGGTGAGGACCCCTGACCTAAGAAGGAGAAGGAAATGGGGAAGGATAGGAAGGCACCCAGGATAAGAGGGGCTGTGCTAGGTCCCTCGGAGCTCTTGCTCCCTGTAGGACCATGCTAGGGCCTGCCAGGGAGGGGAGTACCCCAAACTGCAGCCCCAGGGTGGGCTTCCTCTGTGTGCTAGGCACCCAGGCTTGCACTTGTGCTGTTTCCAGCAGCCGCTCTCCTATCCTGTCATGCCCTAGTGTGAACTGGGGTCCATTTGACAGGAACTGGGAGTTTTAGAACCTGGGACTATAGGAAGAGAGAATAACCTTAGGGCCTAGGTGTTCCAGCCCATTTCACAGGGAGGCAAGTTGCCCCCAAGCTCAGTTTTTCGTTTTGTTTTGTTTGAGACATAGTCTCACTGTGTCACCCAGGCTAGAGTGCAGTGGCGTGATCTTGGCTTACTGCAACCTCCGCCTCCCTGGTTCGAGCGATTCACCTGCCTCAGCTTCTCAAGTAGCTGGGATTACAGGCACCCACCACCACACCCGGCTAATTTTTGTGTTTTTAGTAGAGACAGGGTTTTGCCATGTTGGCCAGGCTGGTCTTGAACGCCTGACCTCAGATGATCTGCCCGCCTCGGCCTCCCAAAGTGCTGGGATTACAGGTGTGAGTCACCGCACCCGGCCCCCAAGCTCAGTTTGAGCCATGAATGGGACTATGTTGCTCTAGAAATCAACATCTTTTCCACACTGCATTAGTAGCAACAGAGTCTAGAACAAAGGAGGCCACAGCCCCACTGAACTCTCTTCTGCTTGAGGTCACATCTGCCACATCAGGGGTATTTACCTCTTTCAACACATATTTATTAGGGCACCTGTCTGGGCCAGGCGTTGTTCTAAAACCCCCAAACGCTGTCATATGATACAAAGTGTTCTGTAACTTGCTTGTTTTTTTTTGTTTTCTTTTGTTGTTTTTTTTTTTTTTTTTTGCTTCACAATATATTATAGGAATTTTTTTAGGTCATTATGACCTCTTTATTTACTTAATTATCTATTTATTTATTTTACTAATATTTACAGAAAGGGTCTTGCTCTGTCACCCAGGCTGGAGTGCAGTGGTTGCAATCATAGCTCACTGTAGCCTTGAACTCCTAAGCTCAAGCGATCTTCCTACCTCAGCCTCCTGAGTAGCTGGGACTACAGGCACACGCCACCATGCCTGGCCAATATTTTTATGTTTTGTAGAGACGGGGTCTCACTATGTTGCCCAGGCTGGTCTCAAACTCCTGGGCTCAAGTGATCCTCCCTCCTTTGCCTCCCAAAGTATTGGGATTACACATATGAGCCATCATATGTGTATGAGGCTCATATGAGGTCAGCCTGACCTCATTTTTCAAAGAGCTGCAGGGTGTTACATAATCTATTTAACTGGACACTTTTTGATGACTATTAAGTTGTTTTCAGGTTTTTTGTTATTACAGTGCCATATCCCTGGGGCACAGAGCAGTGCTGGCACATAGCCAGAGCTAAATCAATACATACCTAATGAATGAAAGTGCAGTGGACGTCCTAATTCAGCCATTCTTTGCTAACTTGTGCACATACCTGTCCAGGGTAGGTCCCTAGAATACAGTCAATAAGTCAGAAGGTGTGAGTTGGGCTCTACCTTTTGGAAAGGGATGTTTTCAAGCTACAGTGAGTCAGAGGAGGACGGCCCAGAAGCTGGGGAAGTTGAAGCTAATGGCGTGAAGGAATTAGGGGTGTTAGGAAGAAGCAGGAGATAAAGAGCTAGCTTGCAGAAGAAGTGTTAGACTTGTTATGGGCAGGTACCGGAGGGTAGCTAAGGACTTGTGGGTGGCAGTTACAAGGAAGCATATCTGAACTAAGTGTCAGAAAAAGTGTCACAACTGTAAATTACTCTTGTCAGTGAGTTCCTGTCCTTAAGGGTTTGGGCTGGGTAGGCCTCTACTATTCTCTAAGTCTGTAATGTAAAGCCACTGAAAACTCTTGGGTTAAGTTTGGCCATCCCACCCAAAAGATGGAGGCAGGTCCACTTTGCTGGGACCAGGAGCCCCAGTGAGGCCACTCTGGGATTGAGTGGTCCTGCCCCTCTGGCTGGGACTGCAGAGGGAGGAGGACTGTTAGTTCATGTCTAGAACACATATCAGGTACTCACTGACACTGTCTGTTGACTCTTTTGGCCTTTTCAGATTCTGGGGCAACAGAGTGGGTGACGAGGGGGCCCAGGCCCTGGCTGAAGCCTTGGGTGATCACCAGAGCTTGAGGTGGCTCAGGTAAGTCAGAATCTATCCTGCAGTTTTCTTGGGGAGATCAGGTGAAGAGGGAGGAGCTGTGGCCAGTTTTGAAGGTCTTTGAACTTTATTTCTACCCCACAATGTTAGGCAATGGAGTAAGGAAAAAAGACCATTGGATTTCAAGAGAGGACACTTGAGTCTTTCTGGGTGACTTTGGAAATGTCCCTTGTCCTCTCAGGGTTTTGATACAGTATCTGTAAATTGAAGATATTGGGCTGGATCAGGTACATTTTATCTTAAGGACCAATTCCAATCCATTGGTAGTGGGTGCCCAGTGCACCATATTAAAAAGAATTCTAAGGCTGCACCTGGGCTTAAAGAGCACTATAATCAATTAGTGATGTGTAAAAAACATAAAAAAAAGAGCACTGCATTCAGTTAGTGATGTCTAAAAAGGGTAAAAAAAAAAAAAAAAAAAGGAAGAGCACCGCAATCAATTAGTGATGTCTGAAATGGAGCAGACCAGGAGAGCACCACGAATTTTGCCCTCCATAGGTTAGCTCATCTCTGAGGTCTTTCCCTGCTCTGACATGCTTTTGTTCCATGATTACCTCCAGCCTGGTGGGGAACAACATTGGCAGTGTGGGTGCCCAAGCCTTGGCATTGATGCTGGCAAAGAACGTCATGCTAGAAGAACTCTGGTGAGTTTGGGGGATTCTCTGCTCTGGGGAGGTGGATCACAATCTCTGTTGATCCCCTGGCCTCATCCATAGGAGCGGTTGTGTGGACAGACAAAGGTGGATGATTGAGTGATTGACTGATTGATTGATTGTGTTTGTCTTTATATGTCCTGAGTGGTATGAAGCTTATAGAGCCTGGTATGTACATGCTAATTTTTTTATTTAATAAAATATATTGGTTTGCTGGTTTGATGACTGCCTCCACATGGCATAAGTGTTAAGAGCATAGACTCTGGAATCAAGCAGGCCGTGATCTTAGGCAAGTTAAATAACAATTTCAGAATCTCAAGTTTCATGTCTGTAAAATGAGGGTAAGAATACTTCCAACCATAAAGGATTTTTGCAAGAATTAGATAAAGTAGTGCCTGTGAAGACCTTAATATAGTGCCTGGCATATTTGTAAGTGCTCCATAAATGTTAAATTAGAATAATGGCAGGGTTACTACTACTATTACTGCCCCTGCTGCTGCTGCTGCTACAACTACTATAGTACTGTGACTACTACTACTAATAAAGGTTTGTTATTTTAAAGTGATTTTGAGTTCCTAGGAGCACTGGGTATTCAAGTCATAGGTCATTTTGGAAGGTGTAATGGAGTTTTGATAGTTGAAAGAGGAACCATGAATCATGCTTATACTGTTGACCTGAAGCAGATTCTAAGTTTCTCATCCTTTAGATGCCACTAGTATAGTTTTCTGACGTGTTCTGGGCAGCTTCAGATTATGTCAGGGAGATAAAATGCTGAATGTTTGATTTTCCCGGGAAGCAGAAAGGCACTGCAACATATGGGCATTGCCATAAACAGATTTTATGGATGGACCTTGGCTGTTGCAGGGCTTACTAGCTCTACTTAAGTATGATTGATTCTATCCTGACTGGATTTTGCCACTTGGAGTTTCTTAGTAGAGGAGAAACTTATTGTGAGAGCATCCGTTATGATTACTGTTAAAAGAAAAACTTTAGGCAAATTAAATTTAGCAGAGCTGGTTTGAACATACAGCAATTTTTGAATTGGGCAGCATTCAGAACTGGGAGTGCTCCACCCAGCAAGGTGGGCAAGCAGTATCTATAGACAGGAAAAGGAAGTGATGTACAAAACAGCTTGATTGGTTGCAGCTGGGCATTTGCCTTATTTGGGCATGGTGTGATGAGGCATTTTCCTTATATGGACATAGTCTGATCAGCTGGTAGACTGTGATTGACTGAAGCCTGGCTGCTGTGATTGGTTGAGACTTAGCTCTTCGTTATAAGGATATATTGTTAGGTTGCAGTTTGCTACATAGGAACTCAAAATATGGAGGCAGTCTCAGGCCAAATTTAGTTTAACTACATGTTAAGCTGCAGGTGACAGAATACCTCCATCTATAGAGGTTTAAACAAGGAAAAGGTTTATTTTTTCCTGTATAGGCAGCTGGAGGTAGGCAGTGTAGGGTTTGTACAGTGGCTACAAGAGGCCAGGAGGGGTCTCAGCTCTGTCTCATTCTCTTTCTGTTCCATCATCCTTAGCCTGTGACTTCATTCACACGGTTGGTTGTCTCATGATCACATGATGGCTGCTCCAGCTGCAGCACTACTTCTGTATTCCAGGATTCAATCTATATACCTGGGAAAGCCATCTGGGTTCTCTCCTTTAAAAAGCATTCCTGGAAGCCCCACCTGTCAACTTCCCCTTATGTATCAACCACGTGTATGTCACTTGACCAACACACTTGTACGTTGTTTGACCAGCCCTGGCTGCAATGGAGAGTGGGAAATATAGTTTTTTCACCAAGTGCATGGCTGTCCAAATGAAATGAGACTTCCATTAATAAGGAAGAAAGGAAAGATGGATATCGGGAAGCTGGGGGATGAGGGAACTTATTACATAGAGAGCCCTTGGAGTGAATTCTCTTGCAAATATGTCCAGGAATAGAGAATCCCCACAACGTACTTTATCTATTCTTTCTTTATCCATGAGTTTGGGTTTTCAGATGTTGGATTTCCTATATGGGGGCATGTGAGTTCATCATCTTCCATAATCAATGTTGTATCAACTGGACTTTCTCTCTTGTTCTCACCAGCCTGGAGGAGAACCATCTCCAGGATGAAGGTGTATGTTCTCTCGCAGAAGGACTGAAGAAAAATTCAAGTTTGAAAATCCTGAAGTAAGGAACCCGTAAGCAGGAAACAGGACAATAATTGCTGGCCTTTGGAAGGGGCATTTCTGAATAAGATCTGGGCCGCTCCCCGCTGGGGTAACTCATGTGAGGTGGCCTGGTAGAACAGCTTGCCTTGGTCTAGGTGGACAAGGATTCCAATGCAAGTTGTTTATCTGGGAGGTGGTCCCAGTAAATGCTGATAGGAGAGTGGTGAAGTGAGATGGGGAAGTGAAGGTAACCAATAAAGGGGAGTTATCAAGCCAGTTATCAATGAGGGAAATTGGAGCTCAGTACTCTGGGGCACTCCTGGAGCCAGTGCAGAACACACATGGTCACCTACCCAACCAATGGGCAAGAAAGTCATGGCATTTATCCACCAACCCTCTGTCCTTCCAACCCTCTGTTGACGTGCGCTCGTGGAGCACTGATTCTCCAGCACTTCCAGCTCACCCTCACCCAGCTGAACATGCTTCTGGGGTCAGGAGAATGGCCTCAGGCAGAGAGTGGCAGGTCTTCTCTGCAAGCAGTGGCTGGGGAGGTGATGTGATGGGTAGCACTGTGGCCTCCTCCAGTGGCTGACTCAGTGGCTTGGGACTTGTGCCACAAAGAGATGGACAGCTGAGGTGAACACGAACCCACCTAGTGACCATCATGGGTTTGTCAGGGTGCTCTCTGAGGCTGATGCCAAAATTCTTATTTCAAGTAGACCTCAGGAACCCCATCAGATGGCTCCTTTTGCTGAAGGAAAGTGGCATCTGCCTAGGCAAATGTGGTCCTAGGAAAACGCTTGCCTTTAAAGACAGATAGACAGACAGCTGCCTCTGTGAGTGCCAGCTTTGCTGCCAGGCTGCTATCCACTCTGGCGACACTTGTTTGTGTTGCTTTTACAAGCTAGGAAGTTTCCAAATATTTGGAGAAAACACTTCCACTAATTATTTGGGTGGAAATGGGCTGGGAAGTTGGGGTGAAGCCCGGATGTGTCTGAGCCAGATGCCAGCTTTGCACTGAGGGTAGGCCTTTGGGAATACCAAGCCCATTATCAACCAGGTGTGGATATGGCATGTTTGTCTTCCCTCCTTGTCACAGCCTTACTCCACTTGACTCCCGTGGATACCAGGCAATGAGGCTGGGGTTGGTCCCATGCCACCCTGTCATCAGCCTTATTTTTCAGCATCCTAAACTATATCATCCCCCACAAAAATTGAGCTTCTGATATATCTTTTATAAAAAAGAGAAATGCCTACATCTTTCTTTTCCAGGCTTAGTTCTGCCAAGAGTTGGTTGAGAGCCCAGGCTTGCTGGGTACAGTAGCTCACACCTGTAATCACAGCACTTTAGGAGGATGAGGCAGGTGGATCACCTGAGGTAGGGAGTTTGATACCAGCCTGACCAACATGGAGAAAACCCAGCTCTACTAAAAATACAAAATTAGCCGGGCGTGGTGGCACACGCCTGTAATCCTAGCTACTCGGGAAGCTGAGGCAGGAGAATCACTTGAACCCGGGAGGTGGAGGTTGCCATGAGCCAAGATCACACCATTGCACCCTAGCCTGGACAAGAGAGAAACTCCATCTCAAAAAAAAAAAAAAAAAAGGATGAGAAAAATAATAATTAAAAAAAAAGAGTCCAGGCTCTGGAACCAGACAGCCTGGGTCTTACCCCTGCTCCACCATTACCAGCCAATTCTTCTTGGATGGGTGCCTCAGTTGCCTCAAGTGTAAATGGAGATAATGGCTGGACCTTCATTATAGGCCATGAGCATTCACTGAGAGAATGTAGGTAACAAAAGTAAGTTGTAGGTTGGAGCAAAAGTAATTGTGGTTTCAGACCGTGAATTTTAAATTATTATAACTAGGCTAAAATACATCTTTATTAATCAAAATAGGAACCATTAAAATCAACACATTTTTGCCAATAAGAAATAAGTTTGTCTATTCCTGTAGCATAAAAATTCATGCTCCGGGATTCAACAAACTCTTGGAAAGCATTTTTTGCATCCTCCTGGTTGTGGAAGCATTTTTCCTGGAAAAAATTATCAAGATTCTTGAAGAAATGGTAGTCAGTTGGCTACAGGTCAGGTAAATATGGCGGATAAGGCAAAACTTCATAGTCCAATTCATTCAACTTTTGAAGCTTTGGTTGTGCGACGTGCAGTTGGGTGTTGTCGTGGAGAATTGGACCCTTTCTGTTGACCAATGCCGGCTGCAGGCGTTGCAGTTTTCAGTGTATCTCATTGACTTGCTGAGCATATTTCTCATATGTAATGGTTTTTCAGGGATTCAGAAAGCTGTAGGGGATCAGACTAGCAGCAGACCACCAGTGACCATGACCTTTTTTTTTGGTGCAAATTTGCCTTTGGGAAGTGCTTTGGAGCTTCTTCTCGGTCCAACCACTGAGCTAGTCATTGCCAGTTGTATAAAATCCACTTTTCATCGCACGTCACAATCAGATCAAGAAATGGTTCGCTATTGTTGTGTAGAATAAGAGAAGATGACACTTCAAAATGATGATTTTCTTGGTTTTCACTCAGCTCATGAGGCACCCACTTATTGAGCTTTTTCACCTTTCCAATTTGCTTCAAATGCTGAACGACTGTGGAATGATCGATGTTGAGTTCTCAAGTAGTTGTAAGAAAATCAGCTTTGATGATTGCTCTCAATTGGTCATTGTCAACTTCCGATGGCCTGCCAGTACACTCCTCATCTTCAAGGCTCTTATCTCCTTTGCAAAACTTCTTGAACCACCACTGCACTGTACGTTCATTAGCAGTTCCTGGGCCAAATGAGTTGCTGATGTTGTGAGTTGTCTCCGCTGCTTTACGACCCATTTTGAATTCGAATAAGAAAATTGCTTGAATTTGCTTTTTGTCTAACATCATTTTCATAGTCTAAAATAAATATAAAATAAACAGGAAGTATTAAGTCATTAGCAAAAAATCATAAAGTGAAAATTGTGCACTAAAATGATATATAGCATAACCACATTTATTTAAGAATGTATTCCGATATCAAATGGCAAATTTCAACAATGCAAAACCTGCAATTACGTTTGCACCAATCTAATAGAAACTCAACAAATACTGGCAATTACAATTGGCATTGCCTTAGGGTCAACTTGTAAGACATTCCTGAAATTGTGGGAAAGGGGGAAGACCTGGAGTGTACATTATTGTAAGGCAAAGCTATAACCAAAAGAGCAACATGGGAAACACATGACTCCTCTGTTGCTGTCCCTGGCCCTATCCTGTCTCCTCTCCCTGTTGTCAGCTACCTCATATGTTCTCTAATCTCTGTCTCTGTGCCCTCAAAGACCTCCCTGAAAATGGAAATATTACTGCTCATCGGTTATTTTCTTGGTTATCAATTAAGTACTGTATTGGTTATCAATTAAGTACTGTATTAGTCCGTTTTCATGCTGATGATAAAGATATACCCAAGACTGGGCACTTTATGAAAGAGAGAGTTTTATTGGACTTACAGTTCCACGTGGCTGGGGAGGCCTCACAATCATGGCGGAAGGTGAAAGGCACATCTCACATGGCAGCAGACAGGAGAAGAGGGCTTGTTCAGGGAAACTCCCCTTTTTAAAACCATCAGATATCATGAGACTTATTTACTGTAATGAGAACAGGATGGGATTCAATTACCTTCCACCGGTCTCTCCCACAACACGTGGGAATTCAAGATGAGATTTGGGTGGGGACACAGCCAAACCATATCAAGTACTGTGCAAGTGTTTTAGGTATGCAGAGAGTGGTGGGTCTTCCAAGCAAGCAGAGTGTAGGGAGGTAATGGGGGACTGGTGACTGACTTAATGGCCCAGGACTCATGCCACAAGGAGATGGATGGTGGATGTGAACAGGAGCCTGCTTACACCCATCACAATTTAGATTCTTATGCTTGATGGCACAAGTACTCTTTTAGGCCCATTTTACCAATGAGGAAATTGGGACTAATTTGCTCGAGATCAAAAAAGAAGTGGTGTAGGTGGGATTTAAACCCAGGATGTCTAGCACTAAAATGCAGGTACTTAACCACTATCCTAAGGGAGTGGCTACTTAATTTGATAAACTCATCTAGTGAATGGAAGAGAGATGGGTACATTTCACTGACGGTACTGAGCCTTTGCTGATGAGCTCATTGGGAATCTCAGACATGAGCAGGATGTGTCTAAGGGACAGGTGGGCTTCAGTAGGCTGGCTAACTCCTGCAGTCTCTTTAACTGGACAGTTTCAAGAGGAAAACCAAGAATCTTTGAAGCTCACCATTGTATCTTCTTTTCCAGGTTGTCCAATAACTGCATCACCTACCTAGGGGCAGAAGCCCTCCTGCAGGCCCTTGAAAGGAATGACACCATCCTGGAAGTCTGGTAAGGCCCCTGGGCAGGCCTGTTTTAGCTCTCCGAGCCTCAGTTTTTCTATCTGTAAAATGGGGTGACAAGAGAGAGGAATGGCAGAATTTTGAGGATCCCTTCTGATTCTGACATTCAGTGAGAATGATTCTGCATGTGAAGGATCTGATTCTCTGTCTAAGAAAGAAGTCTTTACATCTTTAAGTAGGGAGCAATGATTTCATTTTTAAACCTTGACTATTTATTCAGCAACTTCTCTATTCTATGAGATAGTGTAGGAATGGGGATGTGGTTGAAGAATGAAAAGAAAAGTCAGCTCCCGCCCTCCTAGAAATTGCATCTGCCTTCACAGGTCAAGGATATTGGATCAGACCTTCTGCGGTTCTGAATGGAGATTACACAGGTTAGGAGCAGGTTGCACAGTGTATCCAATTCTCTATAATTAAAGCCATAGACTTTCATGTATTTGAAAAAAGCAAGAATTGCATTCTTGACAGATTCTTTCATTGCCTTAAAAAGAATGACTAGCCTTGGGAGTCTGGGCAGCTGGGTCTAGTACTGTAGACTTTCCCTCTGCTGAGCCACAGCTTCAAAGATTTGTCCTTCTTGTTTCCAGGAATCTATTTCTCAGACAAAAAGTAAAGGTTTTCCCTGCCCTAATATGCTATAAGTGAATGTTACTATATATGTTCCAGGCACAGGGCTGGAGACTAATATTTAAAAGCCAGGAAATTTCCTATAAAAAATCTATATCTCAGGGTTTTCTCAAAAGAGCTGGGAACTCTGGATGCCCATTCATGATTCCAGTAGTTAACCAGAGTACAAGAAGGGCTGAGTCTTCTCAGATGGGCAAACCCATTCTGGCTGACTGCAGATCCACCAAGCCTATTGTCTTAGACCAGGACCCTTTGGCAACTCATTCCTGTAAGCTTGTGACCCCTGCTTTAAATATGCAGGCCTTGTCTTCTCTCAAAAAGCACATCAAGGCTGCAGTGAATGCAGATATCAAGTGATGAAGTTAAAAACAAAAGCTTTGCTGGGCGTGGCAGCTCACATCTGTAATCCCAGCACTTTGGGAGGCTGAGGCAGGAGGATCACTTGAGGCCAGAGGTTCGACACCAGACCTCATCTCTCAAAAAATAAAAAATTCAGCTGGGTGCGGTGTAATTCCTAGCTACTCGGGTGGCTGGGATGGAAGGATCCCTTGAACCCAGGAGTTCAAGGCTGCAGTGGGCCATGATTGCATCACTGCATAGGCGACAGAATTAGATCCCATCTCTTAAAAAAATAAAAAATTTAAAAGTGACTTCAAAAATGTATGCTGTGATGGAGAGATTTTTCCTTCTGTATGATTGTGACATCTCTGTGGCCTATGACATCATCAGGTTCTGGGCAAAGTGTAGATTTTCTGTTTCTTTGTTTTTGAAACCATTGCACAGTCCTAAGAAACATCACATTCTGTGTCCTGGGCACCAGCCAACAGGAGGATGATATTTTAAGGGGTCTGATGTTATTTGCTGCCTGTTGATGGAACTTGGGAGGGCACCAGGGTTTGCTCATTGCATTCTTGACAGATTCTCTTGTTGCCTTAAAAAGAATCACTGGCCTTGGGGAGTCTGTGGCTGGCTGGATGCAGTGTTGTGGACTCTCTCTGCAGAGTCATGGAGCCTTGTTCAGAATGCTTCATGAGCTGCCCTGGTTGGCCAAGGGTAAAAACAGCCCTGACTTCCCTGCAAGAAACACTGCAGCTGGGCCAGAGAGTCAGCCCATCCCAGGCATGGGTTTAAAAAGCGGAGGCTTTTGTTTGAAAGCCCTGCTCTAATTTTGTCCTCACTCAAACCTCTGTCATTTGATCTCCTTTAGGCTCCGAGGGAACACTTTCTCTCTAGAGGAGGTTGACAAGCTCGGCTGCAGGGACACCAGACTCTTGCTTTGAAGTCTCCGGGAGGATGTTCGTCTCAGTTTGTTTGTGAGCAAGCTGTGAGTTTGGGCCCCAGAGGCTGGGTGACATCTGTTGGCAGCCTCTTCAAAATGAGCCCTGTCCTGCCTAAGGCTGAACTTGTTTTCTGGGAACACCATAGGTCACCTTTATTCTGGCAGAGGAGGGAGCATCAGTGCCTTCCAGGATGGACTTTTCCCAAGCCTACTTTTGCCATCGACTTCTTCCCAAGATTCAATCCCAGGATGTACAAGGACAGCCCCTCCTTCAGAGTATGGGGCTGGCCTCTGCTGATCCTCCCAGGCTTCCGTGTGGGTCAGTGGGGCCCATGGATGTGCTTGTTAACTGAATGCCTGTTGGTGGAGAGGCCTGGCCTCTCACAAAAGACCCCTTCCCACTGCTCTGATGAAGAGGAGTGCACAGAACACATAATTCAGGAAGCAACTTTCCCCATGTCTCGACTCATCCATCCAGGCCATTCCCCATCTCTGGTTCCTCCCCTCCTGGACTCCTGCACACGCTCCTTCCTCTGAGGCTGAGATTCAGAATATTAGTGACCTCAGCTTTGATATTTCACTTACAGCACCCCCAACCCTGGCACCCAGGGTGGGAAGGGCTACACCTTAGCCTGCCCTCCTTTCCGGTGTTTAAGACATTTTTGGAAGGGGAGGGACACGTGACAGCCGTTTGTTCCCCCAAGACATTCTAGGTTTGCAAGAAAAATATGACCACACTCCAGCTGGGATCACACGTGGACTTTTATTTCCAGTGAAATCAATTACTCTTCAGTTAAGCCTTTGGAAACAGCTCTACTTTAAAAAGCTCCAAATGCAGCTTTAAAAAATTAATCTGGGCCAGAATTTCAAACGGCCTCACTAGGCTTCTGGTTGATGCCTGTGAACTGAACTCTGACAACAGACTTCTGAAATAGACCCACAAGAGGCAGTTCCATTTCATTTGTGCCAGAATGCTTTAGGATGTACAGTTATGGATTGAAAGTTTACAGGAAAAAAAATTAGGCCCTTCCTTCTAAGCAAATGTCTTCCTGGATTATTCAAAATGATGCATGTCGAAGCCTTTGTAAATTGTCAGATGCTGTGCAGATGTTATTATTTTAAACATTATGATGTGTGAAAACTGGTTAATATTTATAAATCACTTTGTTTTACTGTCTTAAGTTTATATTCTTATAGACAACATGGCCGTGAACTTTATGCTGTAAATAATCAGAGGGGAATAAACTATTGAGTCAAAACAGCCATCTTCCTTGTGACCAAACATTTAAAAATATTCTGGCTGGGCACAGTGGCTCACG
This sequence comes from Pongo pygmaeus, assembly GCF_028885625.2. Taxonomy (NCBI): domain Eukaryota; kingdom Metazoa; phylum Chordata; class Mammalia; order Primates; family Hominidae; genus Pongo; species Pongo pygmaeus. The sequence goes on from NC_072391.2 coordinate 47,811,368, forward strand.
CCTGTAATCCCAGCACTTAGGGAGGCTGAGATGGGCAGATCACCTGAGGTTGGGGGTTTGAGACCAACCTGACCAACATGGAGAAACCCTGTCTCTACTAAAAATAGTGGAGGTTGCAGTGAGCCGAGATCACACCATTGTCCTCCAGCCTGGGCAACAAGAGTGGAACTCCATCTCAAATAAATAAATAAAATAAAAAATAAAAATATTCCTAAAACTTGTCAAATTTTAAAGCACAATTTTCTACTTGAAGGAAAATGATGTTTTCAACCCGATCATGTATAGCTTAAGGCAAAAGCAATTCTTAGAAAATAGCTAGGCAATCAAAACGCTTTTGGCTTCAGTTTAGAAAAGTTTAACCCCGTGAAGTTTTCAGCTGTGCAGGAGCCTCCCCGTACCCAGCCTAAAAGGCTGCACCACATGTGAAAAGGCCCCTTGGCCTCCCTCAATCCCCTCAAAGTGGCTCCAGGAGTCTTTAACAGGAGAAAGATGGAGAAGGTTTACCTATGGCTGGCTTTCCACAGTGAGCAGCCTCTCATGCAGGCTTTGTGTTAAAATAATGCTTAGCTGCGTTTAATAAGCAAGGGATCAGGTGGTCGCCCAGCAAGGTGAAATCCTACTTCCTTGAAAGGTTTTGTGTCTGGCTGACTTGGTGGTGTGGCATCTCCCTGGACCCTGCATGGGAGTGTGTCTGTGGGTTTTCTTTGTGATTGGTGCCCTGTTCTGCCCAGACCATTGTTTCTGATATAGCAGATCAGGAGGAAGGTGGCGTTGAGTCTCCTTTAGCTGAGGAGTACACACAGCAGCCCATTTGCATAGCACTATATTGGGTTGTCAATTTGTCATCTTTAAATTCATTCAGCAGTGAGGCCAGGCATGGTGGCTCATGCCTGTAATCTCAGCACTTTGGGAGGCTGAGGCAGCTGAATCACTTGAGGTCAGAAGTTCAAGACCAGCCTGGCCAACATGGCAAAACCCTGTTTCTAAAAATAGAAGAAGAAAAAAAAAGTTAGCTGGGTGTGGCAGCGCACGCCTGTAATCCCAGCTACTTGGGAAGCTGAGGCAGGAGAATCACTTGAATCTTGGAGGAGGAGGTTGCAGTGAGCTGAGATCATGCCACTGCACTCCAGCCTGGGCGACAGAGAGAGACTGTCATAAATAAATAAATTCAGCAATGATTTATTAACCAGTTATATTAGGATGACCAGTGGATGGACAAAACAGACATGGTCCTCAAGGTGCTTAGGTGAGCGTAGAGGGAGAGGCAGGCAGAAAACAAGTCAGTTGAAAAAGACATGAAAAAGTCTTCAGCCAGGCACTATGGCTCATGCCTGTAATCTCAGCACTTTGGGAGGCCAAGGTGGGCAGATCACTTGAGGTCAGTTCGAGACCAGCCTGGCCAACATGGTGAAACCCCATCTCTACTAAAAATACAAAAATTAGCCGGGCATGGTAGCAGGTGCCTGTAATCCCCGCTACTTGGGAGGTTGAAGCAGGAGAACCGCTTGAACCCGGGAGGCAGAGGTTGCAGTGAGCCGAGATCACACCACTGCACTCCAGCCTGGGCAACAGATCAAGACTCCATTAAAAAAAAAAAAAAAAAGTCTTCAGGCTGTTAAGGGGCTGGTCCGAGACAGGTTGTCTGAGGAGGTGACAGGTAAGCTGTGTCCCCAAGAATGAGAAACATATGGCCAAGCAAAGAGTGAGAGGGAAGAAGGGAGCATTCTAGTAATGGGGGACAAGTGGTACAAAGACCCTGGCGAGGGAAGGAGCCTGGTACGCATGGTAGGCTCAATAGTCACTCTGGAACATATGTAGATCCTAATCCCCGGGACCTGGGAATGTTGCCTTACCTGGCAAAAGGGACTTTGGAGGTGGGATTCAGTTAAGGGTCTTGAGATGGGAAGATCATCCTGGATTACCTGGGTGGGTCTTAAATGCAATCGCAGTTTCCTTATAAGAGAAATTTAAAGGACAATGTAAAGCAAAGGGAAATATGACACCAGAGAAGAAAGCAATGTGATCACCAAGTAAGATGCTACACTGCTGGCTTTGAAGGTGGAGGAAGGCGCCATGAGCCAAGGGTTGCAGCTCTAGAAGCCGAAGAAGACCAGGAAATAGATTCTCCCCTGGAGCCTCTGCAAGCAGCATAGCCCTGCCTGCCGTGGCTCCAGCCGATTTTGGGCTTCTGGCTTCCAGAACTATAAGGGAATAATTTGTGTCATTTCCTGCAGCAGCCATAGGAAACTAATACACTATGTTGGAGGCAAGCTAAGGGAAAGGTGTCACTAGATGGGTTTGCAGAGGTAGGTAGGACCAGTTCAGGAAAGGTCTCACTGGCCACAGTCAAGAGTTTGGTCTTGATCTTGGAATAACGTCAACGCCTTGGAAAGTTCTAAGCAGGGGAGATGTGAACCAATTTACAGTTAAGGAAGATCTTGTTTGCTCCTGGGTGGAGATAGGACAGGAATATGTAGGGGTGGGGATGGGAGGCAGAAGAAGTGGGGAGGCTGCCTCAGAGCTATTGCAGGTGAGAGGCGGTTGGCAATGGAGGTGGAGAGAAGAGGATGGATTCCAGAGACATTCTGGAGGTAGATTCCCAAGAGCCTACGAATGGGTTGGATGGGAGGGATGAGGGAATGGCAAACATCAAGGATGACTCATAGATTTCTGACTTGAGAAACTGGGGGCCTGGGAAAGTTGGGTAGGAAACCAGTTTGGAAGTGGGAGGGAGTTCTGTTTTGAATTGTCAAGTTTGAGACACCAAAATGGAGAAGTTAAGTGGAGACGTCAAAAGATGGTGTGAATTTGGAGCTCATGGGAAAGGTCACAGCCAGAGATAATAGCGTGGGTGTCTTCAGTGTCAGACTGAGAATGGGGCCCTCGAGTCTGGATGACATGAGCTAGAAAGAGATTATGGAGAAAGAAGAGGTCAAGAGGGCCTAGGTAAGATGGTACTGAGATCTTGATATGTGTTTCCTGGTAGAGTTCAGAGTAGGAGAAATTCCCTAATTTTCAAAAGTCCAGCGTATACCACCAAAAGCCTCCTGGGCCTGTGTAGGGAACTAGGGAAGTAGGATTCTTGATTGTAAGCTTCTCTGATAGGGAAGTTACCTGAAAGGTACATGCTCATGGCCAGAAGTTTATCCATGAGCAGACGGATTCCAGTTTTGCAGCTAAGAATACATAATTCTTATGCACAGAAAAACAAAGTATTAGAGCAGAATTTTAAAAACAGCCTCAGACTTTCATAATATTCATCATCATCCTGGAAGAAAAAGGATGCCAGTCTGAGGGCCCTTCCCTCCCCATAGCACCAAACAAAAAGCTGAAATGAATACACCCCACAGAAATGTGAGAGTTGGAGTCATATTCCAAGTGGCTGAGCTGAGACTAGTGCTTCATTCCATTGTTGTACCAGGACAGCTTCAAGCCTCCTTCTTCACTCCGGTAAGTGGTCCAGCCCAGTGTGTGAAGAGCCCAGTACTCAGGGCAATGCCTGGAAGTGCCCGGGCACGAGAGGATGTGCTGCCTCGGGCCCTAGGTGGAGGGTTCCAGGTGAGCTGTAAGGTCATAAAGGACATTTCCCCTGGAGAATCGCAGGTGGAGATTGCAGCAGGGAAGACTGGCAATCCAGGCTCTTTGATTGGCTTCCCTTGGATCGTTTTTTTCCCTCTAAATTTAATCCCAACCTATTATTACTTCCTGAACAATCCACAGATCCAGTCCCCTAAGCATCACCACTCCCCTGATCACTCACCCTGAAAATGCTTCTTTTCAGAAGTGCTACATCTCTTTCTGCTTTGTAACAACTTCTCCATATCTTCAGTTCCACATCCCCCTGCACCCCTCCCTCTCACCTGCTCTGCCTCCACCCCCAGGAAATAAGGAGGTCCCTTTGGGATCCATCCTTGCCTGGGTTACTCCATCAGTCTCCCTGTTACTGACTTTGACCTGAGGCGTGAACCTATTAAAACATAAGTCAGATCAGCTACTGCTCTGATGTAAACCCTCCAGGACTTCTTGTCTGGTGCAGGGTAAAAGGCAAGGTCTCATCTGACTTGGACCCCCTGTATCTTCTCTGGCCTCCCCTTTGCCACTCACACCTGTTCTCTGGGCTCCAACCTCACTGGCTTCTTTGCTGTTTCCTGAGCACACCAGGCACATTGCTGAGGACACCAGGCACATTGCTGCTTCCAGACCTCTGCACTCGCCTTTCCCCTCCTATGGCAACACTGTTCCCTGAGACGGTGGTGTGGTTGGCTTCTTCATTTCCTTCCAGTCTTAGTTCAAATGCCACCTACATGAGGTAGTCCTTCCCTGAACAATCTACCTAAATAGCAGTTTCCAGCCACTGCCTGCCCTCCTTTGTATCGTCTTCTCTGCATGAACTACCTGATGCATGGTCATTTTTCCCTTCCCCTAGAATGTCAGCTTCTTGAGAACAGGAACCACGCTCACTGCAGTGTCCTCAGAATCTACAAAGGTGCCTAGCATATAGTAGGTGCTCAATACATATTTGTTGAATGAAAGAAGGATCCACTTTCTTTATTAAAGGGGGCAGAAAATAGAAGTTGGGGCAGCTTGTAAGAATGAGTCACCCTTTTTCTGACATTGTTTGTGTCTCCTTCATAAAGGAGGAAGATTCCCTGGGACACAGAACAATCCCTAATGCATCAACTGCCCAAAATGGGATCCAGATGTAGCAGAAAGTTCCCTTTAATAAAGTGCTTTCTGTGTGTGTTTTAAAAATCAAACATAGAAATTATTTGTCACTGATACCAGCAAATAGCTCAAACGGGAGAGCATGGATTTATAGTTCGGCTGGATTAGTTTAAAGATGATTAAAGTAATCCCCTTTATCTTATCAAAAAGAGCTTTTAGGTGGTCATAGTAAAAGTCCTCAGACAGAATGTTCAGTTGCACTTGGAATTTCTCTTCCCTAAGAGATAAGCACAGCTCGGAGATGGAAGACCTCAGCCCATCATCCATGGATCAAAACACTGTGCTGGGCTACTGTGGAGAAAGCGCCCGTGACGTATCCTTGCTTGTGCGGATACCTGGTCCAGTTAGCCGCTTGGCCTAGTGTTCATTCTGAATGCCCATATTCACAGGATTGGTGGGAAAATGGCTGGAACCATGGGAGGTTGGATGGACATCTGGGAGTTGCCATTTACTAAGATGGGGAGTGCAGAGGGATTGCAGGGGGTGGTGGTGGGGAATATCAGGAGTTCGGTTTTGGCTGTGTTGAGTGGAGATGCTGAGAAGGCAGTAGGATATAAAACAGACACCGAATTTGGAGAGACTACAAGTAGGAGGTACCCCGTGGTAGGCACTGGGAAGCATGGAGCAGGGTCTAGTCAATAACCATGACCGGTGCCACTGAGCAGGTTCCCTTGAATCCTGACTGTGTGTTACTCTATGTCCCATGCCCCTAGCAGGCTACCTGGAGTTCACTATCCTCCGTGGGGAAAGATCCATTCAATTCAATAGCTTTATGTTAGGTTCCTGCTGTGTGCAATGAGAGAACTACATAAGACAGCTTAGAATCAGTGTTAGGTCAGGCACAGTGGCTCATGCCTGTAATCCCAGCACTCTGGGAGGCCAAGGCAGGAGGATCACTTGAAGCCAGGAGTTCAAGACCAGCCTGGGCAACATGGTGAGACCCTCATCTCTACTCAAAAGAGAAAAGTTAGTTAGCTGGGCATGGTGGTGCATACCTGTAGTCTCAGCTGCTCGGAAGACTGAGGTGGGAGGATCACTTGAGCCCAGGAGACTGGGGCTGCAGTGAGCTATGATTGTGCCACTGTACTCCAGCCTAGGCAACAGAGTGAGACCTCATCTCAAACGAAAAACAAAAAACAAAAAACAAAAAACAAAAAAAGAACCAGCGTTAGGTTCTCTGCAAAACCCTTCAAAACTTCCCATTGCTCTTGGGATGGAGAACAACCCCTGTCCTTGGCTCCCAACGCCCTTTTGTGCCTTCATTGTCTGTGCTCTGCCTCTTCCAGTTTCTTCAACAGGTCATGCACTTTCCTGTTTCCTATTTCTGGAGTGTTCCCCCTCACTCCTGCCTGCCAGTTATCTTTCCCATCTCATCTCAAAGGTGACTTCCTCAAACAGGCCTTCCCTGAGTGGCCAACCTCCCTTTAGGCATGCTCAGAGAGATTCTTCTTCTGAGGTTTACCACAGCCATAATTAAGTAAGTGATCATCTAATGAGTATTTTAGTTTGCCTTTTTTTTTGCCAGAGAGAGTGTGGCATCTCTCTTGTACACTGCTATGTTTCCTGGAAACTGCTCAGTAACTCAACTGCTAGTTCCATGAACCCAGGACCAGGTTGGATGGAAGAGGCTGTGGGGTGGTGGATTGAGAGAGGTCATTAGTGAGGGCTGGAGCCCTCTGTGAAAACATGTCTGTAAAGGACTTTGACTAGGTCCTCCATGAAGGGAGGATTTGAAAGGCAGAGATGATGAGCATTTCAATTGGGGAATCCATTTTAACAGAGGTGGAAAGAGTCTTGGCTTGGAATCAGGGTCTCGGCCCATCTCCTGAGTGACAGGGGGCTTGTAATTTACTGTCTTTGGGCCTTCATTTCCTACCTGTAAAATGAGAGGCTGGTTTACCAAGGACTGCAAATAATAGCACCATGACACTATCTCCCCATCTCATCCCCTGGCAGATATCTGTCTTCCCGGTGAGCCTGAATACAAGTTCAGAATTAGCTTTAACGCAATGTTCTAAGCAGCCATTCCCAATTGATAGGAAATGATAATTGAGATAAGCCCCATTTGTCAGGCTTGACTTGGATGAAGATCCCTTAGATGAAGTCAGGCCCCAGCACTGATTCAGTGAACGTATGACAGGACAGAGCCTGGGGACAAAAGCCCTATGGAAGTAGAGACCTTAGCAGCACCAAACACCATCAACAGAAAGGACACAAAAATGGGCCAGGCACATTGGCTCATGCCTGTAATCCCAGCACTTTGGGAGGCCGAGGCAGGCAGATCACTTGAGGTCAGAAGTTTGAGACCAGCCTGGCCAATATGGTGAAACCTTATCCCTACTAAAAATACAAAAAGTAGCTGGGTGTGGTGGCAGGCACCTGTAATCCCAGCTACTTGGGAGGCTGAGGCAGGAGAATCGCTTGAACCTGGGAGGCGGAGGTTGCAGTGAGCTGAGATCGCGCCATTGCACTCCAGCCTAGGCAACAGAGCAAGACTCTGTCTCAAAACAAACAAACAAACAAACAAAAAACCCCCAGCAACAACAACAACACAAACAAAAAGAAGGGACATGAAAATATTCCAGTCCACAGTGGCAAACTCAAATGCCTTAAGGGACCAGTGGATGTAGATCATGCGGATAAGAGAAGTGGTCCCAGTGGTAACATGAGAATGTTTGCCTTGCCTGAAAGGACCCCAAATCTCTCTCCTTCACATTCTTTTCTCCTTCCTCCTTCTTATTGTATGGGTTAGGCAAAAACAAATTTCAGCTGCAATTTTCTTCCAGACAGTTGGACTGTGACCTCTGAGTCTTACCAGCTTTGTTGGAGAATCCAGATGTAGACGAGAACGGTGTTGCCTAAGGCCTCACTTCAAGCCAGGCCTGTTGATTTCCAACTTATGACTTCCTACAGCAGTGTGGTCATGAAGCCTGGAAAACAGGAAGATAGGAGTGACAAAAGAGGGACACAAGTAGAATGAGGCTTAGGTTTTCAAAAGATGCTCATTTCATTTTGATGACTATGGCAAGGAAGAGTGGTGGCCTGTCTACTGCTACTGTTAGTCATCACTCATGTGACTGCTTTTATGTATTCATTGGTTTAAATTCCCTGGATCTCCAGAAACAAGTCACTTTCCACTGGGGGAAATTTGTGTCATGATTAAACACACACACACACACGCACACACACACACACACACCCCTCCTCCTTTCTCAGTGTTAATCACCTTCTCCTATAATTAGCACTTAAAATGTCAAAGGAGAAGAAATTAATTAACAGGAGTATCCAGTGCAGCAAGGCTCTAGGACTGATTATAAAAAGCACTTCCTTAAATATTTTGAGTGCTTTTGGGAATCAGAAGCCTCCCTTCTAATTGAAAGATCCTTAACTACACCCTAAGTCCTGGCTGGTGGCCAGGGGTGCGGGGCTGAGTGAGGCGGCGTGTGGAAATCCCTTCTTCACCATCCTTGGGAAAATTCCCTCCAAACTGGGATAGGTGGCAACAGAGGTTCGGAAACAGCAAGAGTCCCAGGCTGGATCTGCGGAGGAGGAAGAGATGAACCTTTCCTGAGCGGGTACTGCGTGCCAGGAACTTTAGCTGGGTATTTTGCCACAATCCTGTAAGACAACCGATACTATGATCTCCATTTTACAGATGAGGACATTGAGGCTCAGCGTGGTTGTGACTTCTTCAGGTCACGCAGCCACTGAATGAAAGCGCCAAAGATTCAAACTGAGGTCTGATTCTAAAGCTTTGCTCTCTCACGGCATCCTGGAATCCTATTTCAACCTTCATCTGGACTCTTAACCCAGCCCAAACCTAAGCGTCTACAGTTTTGACAGCTGAGGCCGGAGCACGGGAGGTGGAGCTGGTGGCAGCGCAGCGCCCCGCCCCGGCTCCAGCATCAGCCAATGGTGACGCGGCACCCACAGCCTTGTGCCCAATCAGCTTGAGCTTCCCGCCTCCATCCTCCGCTCTTCTCTGCCCCGCCCCTTCGCTTTCCCTTTGGTTCCACCGAGCTTGACAGAGCGGAAAGTCCCTTCGGCCGGCGCCGGGCCGGCAGCCATTGGAGGAAGGTCTGTCACAGGGAGGCCCAATCACGGCCCGCTCAGAAGCGCAGCTCGGCCTACGATTGGCTAGCGCGGCGGCTGCCCCCTCCGCCCCCGCTCCCTCCCTCTCCCCTGGGCGGTTTGGAGGCGGGGCAGGTGGGGGCGGGCCCAGGTAGCAGGTTTGGCTGCGCGGGGGCCGCGCGTCGGAGGTAAATACTAGGGCGGTGGGTGTGGGGAGCCGGGGCCGGCCCGGGACGCGGGCTGGGGAGCCGGGGCGAGGGGCGACGCCCCGCCGCCCGAGGTTAGTGAATGAGCGGGCGGCGGGCGGCCGGCGGGCGGCCGGATCCCCTCGGCGCAGCCGCCTGGCCTCAGGGCGTCCGGAGCCGCCGCGGCGACCATCGGGCCCTCGGCGCCGGCCCGTTAGTTGCCCGGGCCCGAGCCGGCCGGGCCCGCGGGGTGCCGAGCCCGCTGACGTCAGCCCGGGCTTCCCCCCCAACCGGGGCTTCCCCATCCCCCGAGGCTTCCCGGGAGGGCTCCGAGTCCGGAGAGCGTGCGGGGTCGCCACCGTCGGGACCCCCGGAGGAGAGAGGACTTGGGGCGGGAGCCACGCGGGACGCTGCCCCCCTCCCGCCCCCTACCCCATTTACAGATTGGGAGACTGAGGCACAGGCCGCTGGCGGGCCCCGACGGCCACGGTTGGCCTCAGGAGCCCGGGGCTGTGATTCCTACCGACCGCGCCGCGGGGCGTATGTACCGATCGATTTTGCGGGTGTTGGTGGCTCCCGTCCAGGAATCGCAGTCGGGGTTCTGGCCTCGTTAATGGCGTGTTCTGCTTTTTCTTTCAGTTTCCCCCTTTCCAGGGTGAGGATGGTTCTACACAGCCACCCGGAGTTCCTTAGTTGAAAGGTGCGCCCCGTTGTGACAGGTATTCTTTCTTTATGTTTTTCTTTCATGTTAACAATCGAGGGGGGTGGGGGGCGAATGGGGGGCGGGGTGAAGTCATGAAATCTTCAGGAAGATGGTGTTGAGTTTGGTACTCAGCTGGGTCAGCTGCCGGTTATTCATGTACTTGGCATCGTTTCTCTTCCACCCCTTGGCATTTGAATGTTTTAGGATAGTTGTCATCTTCCAGCCACCAAGCCTGTGGCCTTGCAATCTCCCAGCCCCCATCATCCCTGCCACCTTCTTCTCCTCAATTTTTCCTGGAAAGTTTTATCCTTAGCTCAGCTAAGGAGCATGCCTACCTTGCTTTTGAGTTCGGGCTAATTAGGGATCTTAATAAGATTGTTCATTTTGCAATCATTGGCTCTCAGAGAAGCACCCAGGCCTTGAGAGGGTGTTCATTTGATTGTTGGCTTTCTACACACCCCCTCATGCCCCAAGTAGACTGAATGGCCTTAAGAATTTAGCCTCCCATTCCCCACTGAGCAGTAGGTGGATTTGAACTAGAACAGTATTAGGAGAAAATGATTTGCTAGAAATTCTTATTGAAGTAACACCCAGAACATTCTCTAATATTCTGCTGCAAAATTGTATAGTATTCTTGCAAATAAACCTTCCTCTGGGTGGTAACTTTTGTGAGAAGCAGATAAGGCTTGTTATATAAAGCACAACTAACATTAAGCAGCAATGATTTTTATGGTCTGGCACACCTAAACTGTGGTTTTGTTTGATTTAAGGAAGTTTCCAACACAAGGAGAGAGAAAGGAATAGTTATGTTGTTTGTCAAACTATTAGTATTTTGTTCCTGATTTTCACACTATGATTTAAATTAGTTTTTTTTTTCATTGGTTGTACAGAATTTATAAGCATCATACATGCTAGTGAGGCTCTAGGAAGCTAGTATCAAACCTCAAAACAACTTGGTTTCGTAATTGTGAAATTTTCCGTATTTGTTGCTTCTTATATGTATAACAATGAAGTGGTTTAGTATGATTTCATTTTATCCAGAGAATTAGTGAAGTTTTAGGCAAAATTCATGAAATACTCCCAATTCCTGAGTCTTTTTCTTTTCTCTTTCTCTTGGTTTAATCCCTTAAACAGGAGGAGGAAATGCAATTTTGTTTTCACTGTTACCACTTGAGTCTTTCATTCATTTCTCTGTATTCAGCACCTAGCATATGCCAGACTCTCGTGTGGGCACTGGATAATATAAAAATGAAGGACTTGGGGAATTCACAGTTTGGCAGTGGAGTGGCTAGGTTTAACACTAGAGAGGCAGCAGTATTCCTTGTTCCAGTGGGAATATGCAGATGTGAGAGGCTCTTCTTTTCTTTTTTTTTTAACCTTATAAATCCCACTTATATTAGGGACTGTGTACTTGTGACACAAATTAGTCATTGAGGAAAATTAAAACGGATTCAGTCTTTTTTCTGGCCACGGAATCTCTGTATCTGTATTCTTTAGCTGTTTAGAAATATATCAACTTCGTCTTTTAGTGAGAGATGTTCCTTTTTAAAAGGATAATCATTCTAGCTATCCAGAAGCTTTTGGAAAAAGGCCCACATGTCTTCTTTCTTTGGTGTTCAGGCTGACCTTCCTACCTCTTTGCCATTTATAATTAGGGGCAGAATTAAGTATTGTAATTTTTATTCTAATTTAGATAGCTTCATGTGGTTTTTAGAACAAGCAGGATGTCTTAGGAGATGCAAAAAGCTCTTGAATTGGATCTTTCTTTGTGAGATCATTATGAACAATATAACCTGATAACTTGAGAATCAGAAAAACACTGCATCTTCTGGATAGGTTAACCATTGTTAGTTTTCTGTAGCTACTGATGTTCATTTGTACTATATGTTGCCTTTCAGAATGTGGTAATTGTAATCTTTAACATTTTCATGTAAAATGTATTTCCTGATCATCTTTCCATTGTCTTCATGGAAAATTGATAAATATTTGTGCCTTCCAACCCTCGTCTTGGTTTAATGACTTTATATTAATACAAGTAAGCTCTCCTTTACTCAGAATCCAGACCATCAACAAGCTCAGATAACCAGAAATGTTTTCAAATCTATGTGAACCTGAACTGTTCTTCTTCGTCAGTGTCCTCAAAGGAAAGGCCTTCTGTTCAACATGGCTTTAGGGTTAAACATATTATTGTGTTTCAACTCGTTGGTAATTTTCATTCAGTATTTATTACCAAGATATTCATAATAACACAGTTATCCAGCCTGAAGTAAGATAGTATTTAGATGAGTCATTTGTGATATTCTCACTCAAAGTGATTCAACCTGCAAAATAATAAGAGAATACAAGTGAAAATTTCTCCCTTCACACTGACCCCTCACCCCCACCTGCCCTACAGTGACTTTGAATTTAGCTGTGCTTCTTTTTCCTTCAGTTGTCTTACTGTTCTCTAGGCCTTTACTTAAAGGCAGAAGCTGAGTGAATGTGGATTGATGTTGGGTTTTTTTTTTGTGTGTGTTCTTTCTTTCCTCTTTTTTTTTTTTTTTTTGAGACCAGGTCTTGCTCTGTCACCCAGGCTGGAGTGCAGTGGCGTGATCATAGCTCTCTTCAGCCTGGACCTCCTGGGCTCTAGCAATCTTCCCATCTTCCAGAGTAGCTGGGACCCTGAGTGACTGGGCCCACAGGCAGACACCACCACACCCAGCTAATTTTCTTTTCTTCCTTTTGGGACAGGCTCTCATTCTGTCACCCAGGCAGGAGTGCAGTAGCGCTATCACAGCTCACTAAAGCCTTGAACTCCAGGGCTTAGGGGATCCTCCCACTTCAGCCTCGAAAGTGCTGGGATTACAGGAGTGAGCCACTGTGCCTAGCCTAGACGATGTAGTTTTCAGTATCTAACTCTGTACTGAAAGTGTAAAAAATACCAAACTAACAAACCAACCTTCTTGATGATAGATAACTCATTTACAATGTGATTTAGATCTTTCCCTTCATATTGTGTTGAGTCAGTTTTTACTGCTTGGGGTACCTAAGACTTTAACTATTTAACTACTATGCACATCCCAGTGAAAGTAGACTGTTGGTGTTACATTCACTTCTACAGTGGGGAGAAATGTATGTTAGCATATTTTTATTGTAATACTGGTATTTTGAGTACATAAAATAAATATATATGTATATATATATTATGGAGTGTGTATATATGTGAGAGAGTGTGTGACAGGGTCTTGCTTTTTCACCCAGGCTGAAGTGCAGTGGCGTGATCATGGCTCACTGCAGTCCCTCCCTCCAGGGCTCAAGCCATCCTCCCACCTCAGCCTCACAAGTAGCTGGGACTACAGGCACATGCCATCACACCTGGCTAACTTTTGTACTTTTTGTAGAAATGAGGTTTCACTATGTTGCACAGGCTGGTCTCAAACTCCTGGGCTCAAGCTGTCTACTCACCTTGGCTTCCCAAAGTGTTGGAATTACATGCATGAGTCACTGTGCCTGGCTGAGAATATTAATGATCCATTCAGTTGATTGCCTTGTATATCTCTAGACTCGAGCCGTTAAGTTTCCCATTCAACTTTCTCTATCAGTTGCAGTGAAGAGAATCAATTTTTAATAAGAGAGTTTCAAACTTGTTCTTAGTGTATTCTTTCTGAAAGAGGAAAGGCTGTATCCTTTATTTTTGGATAATGCTTTTGAAATATTTGATAACTTGTGCTTGACTATTCTAGTTGTCTAACACGACCCATCCTGTTGCTAAGTCTAAGCTCATTTCCACTTGTGCTAATGAAAGTTAGGAAAAAAGTTACCACTCCTTGTAGAGTTCACTTTAAAATATGGTACTTGAAAGCTATAGTTTATTACCCTAAAACATTTTTATAAACCTAGCAGTTATATCAATTTTTACTGTGGATTCTCTTCCTTAAATTATTTCAGAAAGCAAGCTTATAATCAAATTTATTTAACATAATGTTCTAATGCACATATAGTAATTTAGTCTTAATACATTATTAGTATTAATGATTTTTATTTTAAATTGTGGCATGAACGGTTAAGCTACAGGACCAATAGAGTAGGAGCTGTTGGTATAAAGCAATTGTTAAGATTCAAGGAAGTTTCTGATGGTAATATTTGAAGACATTATTCTTAGGAATTTTAAAAAAGAATTTCTTTTCAAAATAGAATTGCTTTACCTTTTTCAAAAAAATTTTGGCCCTAAAAATCGAAATACATTTTAAAGAGAACCAAAACAACAGCTCATTTTTTTGAAAGTTGCTTTTTGACTGTCTTAACCTTCTGCGAGTGACCAGAATCTCTATTCAATAAAGCCTATGTGCCCTTTGCTCCTAAAGACTCTTTCAGAATGTATGCATTCCTCTTTTCATGATTGTTGCTTTGTTTTTTCAAACACACAAACATATTTCACTACCTGGTTTCTCAGAACTGATTTGAAGCGGTAAGTTGGAAAGGAACAAGGCCGTAAAAGGAGTCAAATGCATACAGCAGGAAACCACAGAAAATGGCTGATTGCAAGGGAAAACTCTAGACAGTAGATCTGTAGAAAGCATTCGCGACCTCAGGAAGCATAAGATACAGCCTTTTAACAAAATAACAGCCTTGCAGATCAAGAGTTATGCAAAATAATTTACAGTCATAATGATACATCAATGATCAAGAAAAAAATAAGGACATTTTCTTGTGGAAAGTGTTGACATGTTAAAAGCATTTTGGTCAAAAAGAACCAACACTTCAGTTTGGTCCTTTAAAGGAATAGAACCAAATTGAGGGGTTGGATAGCTGTTTGGGCAGCCCTTATAAGGAGTTTTGTTTATATCGTGTCAAGATAGAGGTTTCCACAGGTGTCTTATATAAGTGGCAAATATAAATTGATCCCATTCTTGCTGAAGTAGACAGTGCCCTCAAGTGGAATTAAAACAAACACACCACAAAAAAGAAGAAAAAAAGAGAACCACTTCATGCTACCTCTGCTTTTACCCTCACTGAGTGTTACACAGATATTTCAGTCAGTCATGTTGGTTTGAAGGAGGTGCCTAACCTGTATCTTGTCTTGGCTAAACCACATGTCTCATGCTGGCTTGTAGAGGGAGAGACTTTTAGAAATGTTACCATTATGGAATACTTCATTATCTAGCAGTGCTTTCTGAAAGAAGTGTTCCGCTGTGTATAGATTTACCAAGTTGTTTGATCATTAAGTGATTAAATCTAAAATTTGGTTCTTTAGTTTTAGGAGTATTTATTTTTTAATTGCTAGAATAAAATAAATATGATAGTGCTATCAATTGCAGCCATTACCCAGAATAATGGAAATGGATACCTCTATCTCAAGGAAGGATGAAATGAAAGTACTGTCTTTGGAAACCAGATAGCCACATTCTTATGACAGGGATACCTAGGAACTATTGTTTTCAGCAGGAAATTAATTAAAATAATGAAGTAAAGTCTCAGTTTGAATTAATGAAATTGTGTAGTTTTTTAACCATTAGTTAAAATAGGTTTGAGAATGAGGCTACTTCATTGGAAAGATTATTATTCTTGCAAAAATTTTAAATGAGGACCAGGTGCAGTTGCTCATGCCTTAATCCTAGAACCTTGGAAGGCCAAGGTGGGAGGATCACTTGAGCCCAGGAGTTTGAAACTGCAGTGAGCTATGATTGCACCAGTGTACCCAAGCCTGGGTGACAGAGTGAGACCCTGTCTCAAAAATAAATAAATAAAAAAAAGAAAAGAAAATTTGAAAAAGAAATAATAGAAAGAAATTATAATGCAGTTATATCATGATATTCCCTTGCTATGTAGTACAAGTTTTGATGCTACAAAATTGTTAACATATTTTTAATATAGTCATATTATAATATCTGATATTTGCAATTTGAGAAATCAGATAACTATGATTAATGTGATGAACACTGCCCATCTTCAGATAAAATATATGAAATGAAGTTGAGTCAGAGGTAAAATGTCCCATTATCACAATATGGCCATATCATAGCTATCATTTATAGGCATGAGCCACACAGCTCAGCCCCAAATGCTACTTTTAAAAGTTTATTAGTGTCAGAATATGGGACAGTCCTGGTGGCTTACGACTGTAATCCCAGTGCGTTGGGAGGCCAAGACAGGAGGATTGTTTGAGCACAGGAGTTCAAGACCAGCTTAGGCAACATAGTGAGACCCTGTCTCTACAAAAAATAGAAAGCTTAGCTGTGTGTGGTGATACACGCCTATAATACCAGTTACTCGGGAGGCTGAGGTAGGAGGATCACTTGAGCCTGGAAGGTCGTGGCCACAGTGAACCGTGATTGTGCCACTGCAGTCCAGCATGGGCAACAAGAGTGAGACCCTGCCTCAAAACAAATAAATAAAAATAAATTTTAAAAAGTTAGAATATGTATATAAGTGTAATCTTTAAAAGTTTTTACTAGAATCTGATTTTATAAATTTCAGTGTCTTGGAAGCAAACATTATTGTGTTGTCTTTGAAAGTACTTTACAATTGGATTTCATTAGTTAAATATGCACAGTTACAGTAGATAAAAGTAATATACTGTATGTCTTTTAGCCCTTTTAGATATTTTTTGAAGATATTTCATTTGTGTGTATGTGTTTACTGGTCAAATGAAAATTTTAAAAGTCTTCAGTCTTAATTTTCAGTCATGTAGAATGAAGTCTAAAGTTTATTTTTGCTTTTTCACTAGGCATTTTGATTTCCTTTCTTTTTACAGCATGGACACCACGTTGCTGAAAACATGCTTTGGGACTGTCACTGAATTTATCTTTTGCGGTTTTATGACAAAGTTATTAGTAGTTTCCTTTTTTTGAATTAGTATTTTGAAGTTAATATCACAATGAGTTCAGGCTTATGGAGCCAAGACAAAGTTACTTCACCCTACTGGGAAGAGCGGGTTTTTTATTTGCTTCTTCAAGAATGCAGCGTTACAGACAAACAAACACAAAAGCTCCTTAAAGTACCGAAGGGAAGTATAGGACAGTATATTCAAGATCGTTCTGTGGGGCATTCAAGGATTCCTTCTGCAAAAGGCAAGAAAAATCAGATTGGATTAAAAATTCTAGAGCAACCTCATGCAGTTCTCTTTGTTGATGAAAAGGATGTTGTAGAGATAAATGAAAAGTTCACAGAGTTACTTTTGGCAATCACCAATTGTGAGGAGAGGTTCAGCCTGTTTAAAAACAGAAACAGACTAAGTAAAGGCCTCCAAATAGACGTGGGCTGTCCTGTGAAAGTACAGCTGAGATCTGGGGAAGAAAAATTTCCTGGAGTTGTACGCTTCAGAGGACCCCTGTTAGCAGAGAGGACAGTCTCCGGAATATTCTTTGGAGTTGAATTGCTGGTAAGTTTGATAAACCACTTTAGTAGTGTGTTTGTTTGTGTTCATGTGTCTATGTGTATTTGTATGCACATACGTATTTTTCTCATTTAAATACGAAATAAATTTTCCCAAGAGTCTTCCGTAATTTTTAATATTCATCATCCTTGCTGATGAATCCATGTTATGGTTGAATCCATAATCCAAAACTTGCTTATAGTTGTCACTGATAATATGTGTGAAAATCACCTTGGAGTTTATTTCTGTTGGAAAGAGACCAAAGAACTCTGTGATATGTTTCCAAGCTTAATATTCATTCTTGAGAACTTAAATGTCAATTATATTTTGACATTCTTGCAAATAGAATTTTATGCCTTCTTTGCTTCTTGATTTAATGTTTTTGTTTACTTTTTAATGATGAATTGCGAAGATGTAAAGATGATGTCGAAACTTTTAAAAAACTATGTACTATGATAGGAACACACAAAGAGATTCACCTGGTTATTGCAGACATATATATTTTAGAAATTTTAACATTGCCTATATTAAACATGAATGCTACCAGTTGTAAATAGTTACATCAAAAATTGTTAATTACCTTGCGTTATCATCTATAGGTTTCTTAGTTCTTCTTAATGTATGTTATTAAATAACAATTTAGATATAAGATTTTTGAAAAAAAGTTGCAGAAATTTAAACTTGCTTATAATTGTCCCTGATAATATATGTGAAAATCCTTAGAATTTATTTCTACCGGAAGGAGACCCAAGAATGCTGTGATATGTTTCCAAACTTAATATTCATTCACAAGAACTGAACTGCCAATTACATTTTGACACTCTTGCCAATAGAATTGCATGTCTTCTTTGCTTCTTGATTTAATTTTTTTTAAAAGCAGTGATTGTAAACAATTAGGAATTTGAATCCCAGTTAAGCCATTTACTAGCTGGGTTGCCAGGTTACTTAACAAAGCTACTTAACTTCTCTAATTCTGCATCCTTACCTGTACAATGGTGTTAATAGTACATGACTTGTAGTGTTTTTGTGGTACATTGATACAGGATTTAAGCACAGTGACTGACAATAAGTGCTTAATGAATGGAGCTAACATTACTGCTATTTTAAAGTAACATTTTCTTTTTATAACCAAATTAATGTTAGAATCACAACGTGGAATTCAGCCTAGCTTTCTCATGATAGAGTTATGAATTGAAATTATCAGATAATATTATTTCAGCATCAGATACAACTTCTTTTTTTTTAAACACTCTAAATCCAACAGAAACTGCTAATAATTATATTTCTTATTATATGTATCATTTAGAATTTTTCCAGAGTGATTTTCCTGAAATCCCTAGAGTGAACCCCTTTTCCTATGGATCGTCTTTCTATATCTATTTCTTTCCCTTCTCTCTTAAAAAACTAGGAAGAAGGTCGTGGCCAAGGTTTCACTGACGGGGTGTACCAAGGGAAACAGCTTTTTCAGTGTGATGAAGATTGTGGCGTGTTTGTTGCATTGGACAAGCTAGAACTCATAGAAGACGATGACACTGCATTGGAAAGTGATTATGCAGGTCCTGGGGACACAATGCAGGTCGAACTTCCTCCTTTGGAAATAAACTCCAGAGTTTCTTTGAAGGTTGGAGAAACAATAGAATCTGGAACAGTTATATTCTGTGATGTTTTGCCAGGAAAAGAAAGCTTAGGATATTTTGTTGGTGTGGACATGGTAAGAAAATTTTGGATTAAATATCTTTGTGATATATATATTAGTTTATATATATATGTGTATATATATAAACATATATATATACACACATATTATGTATAGTTTATATATATATGTATTAGTTTTGGGACCAATTTACTTGCAAATTGAACACTTTGAATATTTAACGTGATCTAATTTGGAGTACTTTAAAGAACATGTTCTAGTTTATCTTTGGTAAAGGAGCATTGAAATAGAATGGGGTCTAGATACAGATTACATTTACTTTTTTTTTTTTCCCATTTGAATAAACTAGAATAATGTTCTCTATCTTTAAATTTGCCTTATTGTAGCTGACCAGTAGACAAAACAAAACAAGACAAAACACAATTATATTACTTGAAGTCCTATTTTTCTTTATTTTGAAACAGTTTTTGGGGTAATCTATTTTTTTGTGATATTCTACACAATTTAATGGCTGAACTGATATTAATAATTAGTATAAAAATCATAGAAAATACCTGAGTAGAGGAAAACCACATTGATTCTGAGGAATAGACAATTAGAATATCTCATAGGATTTCATTCATTTTAAAAACCTTTTTTAATTGTGGTAAAATATACATAACAAACTTTATCATTTAAGCATTTTTAAGTGTTCATACAGTGGCATTAAGTGTATTCACATTGTTGTACTGTCACCTATTCATTTCCAGAACTTTTTCATCATCCCAAACTGAAACTCTGTGCCTGTTTAACAGTAACTGCCCACTTTCCCCAACCTCTGCTAACCACAGTTTCTTCTGATTTCTGTATCTGAATTTGCCTGTTCTAGGCTCCTCATAAGAGTGGAGTCATACCACATTTGACCTTTTGTTTGTGTCACTTATTTTTAATGTTTCCTTACAATCATACTTGTTAATAATGGATCCATTCCAGTGTGGCTGATTGAATTATACCTGTGGCATTGAGAGAATGAGAAGAGAAAGGCTGAGACCATTTTTATCATATATTGAACATATGGGCAAGACTTTGTTATGTATAAAGAAGGAAATTCATATGGAATTACTGAACACTAGAATGAGTTAGGAGGCGATGTGAGTAGTAATCTCTTATACTCACAATGGGGATGCTTTTAGTCATCATTTTTATCTATTCAGGTATACTTTTTGGTTGGTAAGGTAATGTTCTAGTGTAATGTTTCCTGTGCTTGAAAATTCCAGGAAATTCTATTTGATACTCATTGGTTAGTTAGAAAACAAACATTTACTCTTAACATGTGAAAAGTTAGAACCAGAGTAAAACATGCATGCCCCTCAGGATAGCTGACAATAAAGCACTCCTTTTAACCAATATTCTTTAAATAGTAATTCAGTCTTTATTTCAAGGAGAATTGTGGCCTGCATGGAGGGAAGATTGGAGAAAGAGGGCCACTGGTCATTGGGGTTGGTCTCCCCTTGCATCAGGTTCTTTACCTTGGGCCTCAAACTTGGCAGAAGCTGTTTAGGGTTTAGGCCTTGCCTTTTTCAGATGGCGGTCTGGGGTCAGCTTGTCTACCTGGGGCAAGCTGCCTAGAGATTTGCCCTGCCAGCTTCTCTCCCTGCCTCCGTCTGTCCCATAGCTGACTTGTGCAGATGTTCATTCCAAACACTTCTATTATAGTCCTGGAGAGGAAAGTTCTGGCAAATGCTAGAACTTCTTTCTTTATCTCCTTTTCCTTCTATTCATCCTTTATTTCCAGGGACATTTTAGCATGCCATGCACATTGGTGCCCAGGGCAGTTGTCTGACTGGCCCGTCTACTGATGTAGTTCCCTGTACAGCACAGTGCTAGTTGGCACTATATTAGAATATGAAATAATTAAATATAAACATCTCCATCTTGGAGGAGATTCCTATATGCCCATAAAATGACAAAAGAATAATTAGAAAATAGACTTTTTATGTACAGAAAGGCATACAGAAGTTCAGATGGACTATTTAAATGCTCAGGGAATATGAAGAACTTAGGGCTAATTAGAGGCAGGTTTCTGGGTGAAATAATATTGTCTTTTTAAACCTCAAATGGGTGTTATCCTACAGATTCGTATTTATCGTTCAGTAAAGTATGAAAAACACTTTCAATTCTTTGCTTATCTGGGGGTTTACTATAACTTGGTTATTCTTGAATCTCATTTCCCTAAAGAAAAAAATGAACAAACAAATGAAAAAAGCAAGCCTTATTACTATGGCAACTATTCCTAATGTATTCTTTCTTTCTTTTAGGTAAAATTGTTAACATTGTTACCAATGTAAAATATTTTGGAGGATTCTTTATGGAAAATACAGACTTTCACATTTACATTTCATTGAGGAGGATTTTAATGTTTATTATTTAATTTCTAGGATAACCCTATTGGCAACTGGGATGGAAGATTCGATGGAGTGCAGCTTTGTAGTTTTGCGTGTGTTGAAAGTACAATTCTATTGCACATCAATGATATCATCCCAGGTATGTTTTCTTTGTTTTATACAGTTATAAGGCAAACTTTTTTTTTTAAATTTTTAATTTTTTTATTTCAATAAGTTTTGGGGGAACAGGTGGTGTTTGGTTACATGAATAAGTTCTTTCGTGGTGATTTCTGAGATTTTGGTGCACCCATCACCCGAGAAGTGTACTCCATACCCAATGTGTAGTCTTTTACCCCTTGCCACCCCCCATTCTTTCCCCCTGAGTCCCCAAAGTCCAATGTATTATTCTTACACGTTTGCATCCTCATAGCTTAGCTCCTACATGTAAGTGAGAACATACAGTGTTTGGCTTTCCATTCCTGAGTTATTATACTTCACTTAGAATAATAGCCTCCAATTCCATCCAGGTTGCTGCAAATGCCATTATTTCATTCCTTTTTATGGCTGAGTAGTATTCCATGGTGTGTGTGTGTGTGTGTGTGTGTGTGTATATATATATATATATATGCTACATTTTCTTTATCGACTCGTTCATTGATGGGCATTTGGGCTGGTTCCATATTTTTGCAATCGCAAATTGTGCTGCTGTAAACGTGCATGTGCAAGTATCTTTTTCCTATAATGACTTTTTTCCTCTGGGTAGATTCCTAGTAGTGGGATTGCTGGATCAAACGCTAGAGCTACTTTTATCTTTAAGGAATCTCCACACTGTTTTCCACAGTGGTTGTACTAGTTTATGTTTCCACCAACAGTGTAAAAGTGTTCCCTTTTCACCACATCCATGCCAACATCTATTCTTTTTTGATTTTTTGATTATGGCCGTTCCTGCAGGAGTGAGGTGGTATCACATTGTGGTTTTGATTTGCATTTCCCTGATAATTGATGATGCTGAGCATTTTCCCATATGCTTGTTGGCTATTTGTATATCTTCTTTTGATAATTGTCTAAAAGTGGGCTAATGTCCTTAGCCCATTTTTTGATGGGATTGTTTTTTTCTTGCTGATTTGTTTGAGTTCTTTGTAGATTCTATATATTAGTTCTTTGTAGGATGTATAGATTGTGAAGATTTTCTCCCACTCTACTGATTGTTTCTTTTGCTGTGCAGAAGCCTTTTAGTTTAATT
The DNA here is from genome assembly GCF_028885625.2 of Pongo pygmaeus. Classification (NCBI taxonomy): domain Eukaryota; kingdom Metazoa; phylum Chordata; class Mammalia; order Primates; family Hominidae; genus Pongo; species Pongo pygmaeus. Next base: position 47,833,669 of record NC_072391.2, read on the forward strand.
AAGTCTCATCTATTTATCATTTTTGTTGCATTTGCTTTCGGGTTCTTGGTTATAAAGTCTTTGCCTAAGCCAATGTCTAGAAGGATTTTTCCAATGTTATCCTCTAGAATCTTTATGGTTTCAGGTCTTAGATTTAAGTCTTTGATCCCTCTATATAAGGCAAACTTTCTAATATATATTTTGAGAAAGTAAATGTAAGCTTCAAGATATATTTTTAGAACTTGACTTTTATATTATGGAATTGTTATTAAATAGGATATCCTTTACCCTCAAATGAAAATAATTAAGATTTTTGTTTCCAGAAGTATATGAGTATAAGGGTGGCATTAATATGTTTTCATTCACTTTTTCATCACCTGTCCATTCTTAGTGGGGGAAAAAACCCTTCCTGTTAATTAGAAGGATCAGAAAATGTAATAAACTGCTACCTGAGTGAGAGCTTGGTTTAAACTAGAAGGCTTTACACAGACATTGGTCATCTAATCTAATCTAATGTACTGTGGAGAAGATTCTTGCTGGATGACCTATGAGATCCCTTTTAGTTTTGAGAAGGTGTGATTGATCAGGGATCAGGACTCTAGTCAGAAATAGATTGCTCAACTTTACATTTAGAAGAAAAATCAAGCAATCTTTTATTTTGCCATAAACAAGTAGCACCTAGTGTCTGCTGTCAGGTAGTTGACAATTTCTGTTGATAACAGCATCAACAGTTTCATTCCCCTGCTGTTAGTGGAACTCTCTGTGATACAGGCTAGTGCAATAAAGCCAACAGTGGCAGTCAGAGATGGTGATTCTCATTGAGCATTATGCAACTCTGATTAAAATGTCAGAAGGCCTGCAGGCAGACTGTAGCCAGGAATGTACCAGGCCCTGAGTTAGATGACTTAATACTTTTTTACATTCTTAACAAACTTATAATGTAGGTCTTTAATGATCCCCATTTTGCTGATAAAAAGCTGGTGCTCGGATGGACAACCATTACCAAAATCAAAGTAGATAGCAGAGCCAGAATTTAAATCCACACCTGTCTGATTAGAAAGCTGTGCTCTTTTCAGTACCTCCCCACCCCAAATCCTATCTGTATATTTAGGATGTGAAGACCTGCATAGAAAACCATACTTCTCAGTCTCACATGTATACTTGGGAATATTGTTTCCATGGAGATATATTTTGTCTCTAATTCTATAAAAGCTGAATTTTACTATAGCAAGGATCACAATTGAATAAGCAAACTGAATTGTTTTTTTTTTTCAGGTCATTTCAGGTCCTCAGTTTCTTTTGTTGTAAAAATGAAAGGGCTAATACTAGATGATTCTTAAGGTTCCTTTTAGCCTGCACTGTTTGCGCTTCCTGTTTTCCTGTTGCTGAGGCAAGTAATCAATGCTTCTTTTTCAAGTTAGGGCATGCTTTCTGCTTTGGTTTTTAGCTTTACAGCAACAGCACATTAATTTAGTTGGAGGTATAGGATTCAAATGATAGCTTTATTTCAATTTTACTTCGTCAAAGTGTAACATACTTTGCTTTACTTGATGTTTGTAAAATCAATTTTTAATTTATTGCAAATTGAATTCCTAGCTATTTTTCATTTTGCTTCCCTTTGGGAACAAATGATTTACATTCAGGAAAAAGCATATATGTGCTTGATATTTTACTTGGCAAAATTTAATTTAGTTTTTCATGATTTTTTTTTTTTTTTTTTTTTTTTTTGAGACGGAGTCTCGTTCTGTCGCCCAGGCTGGAGTGCAGTGGCGTGGTCTCTGCTCACTGCAACCTCCGCCTCCTGGGTCCATGCCATTCTCCTGCCTCAGCCTCCCGAGTAGCTGGGACCACAGGTGCCCGCCACCACACCCGGCTAATTTTTTGTATCTTTAGTAGAGATGGGGTTTCACCATGTTAGCCAGGATGGTCTTGATCTCCTGACCTCATGATCCACCCGCCTTGGCCTCCCAAAGTGCTGGGATTACAGGCGTGAGCCACCGCGCCCAGCCTAGTTTTTGACGATTGTTAATGGAGATAATACAATTTATTTTATGAATTAAAGTACTTTTAAATATTATAATAAATGCTTATGGTTTACAAAACAGTTTAATAAAAGGCCATTCCTTCATTCAGATATTATTAAGCCCTTACCTAGATGTTGGGGATATAGTGGGAAGCAAAACTGGTAAAAATTATTCTCTTGTGGAGTTTTCATTCTAGTGAGTGGAGACAGACAGTAAATATGTAATGTGTATGATCAATTACATGATAATAAGATGAAAAATGATAAACACGGTGAGGAGGAAGGGAGCACTGGGTTGTAGGGCGGGATTTTTCAATTTCATATAGGGTAGTTCTGATGAACCTTCTAATAAGGTGACATTTGAGCTCTTGACATGAAGGAAGTTTGGGAGAGAACATGTGGATTCCGAGGGAGAGCCCAAGGCCGCAGCCAGCGTGGCCAGTTGGAGCAACGTGAAGAGTTGACTGTGGCTGCAGCAGATGGAGTGAGGGGGAAAGTTGTAGGAGCCGCAGTGGGAGCTGGAACAGGTAGTGCTAAGTGGGCTGTTGTGTGGATTCTTGGCTTTCATAGTGACAGAGGTGGGGAGCTATAGGTGGGTTTTGAACAAAGGACAATTCACCCTAATTTGCATTTTTAAATGATCTCTCCGGCTACCTGTTAAGAATAAACTAGACAGAGGACAGAAACAGGGAGACCAGGAAGGAGACTGTTGTAGTTATCCACGTGAGAGACGGTGGTGGCTGGGATTGGGGTGGTATGAAGAGGATGGTAAGTGAAGGATTTGGATATAATGTAAAGATCCCATCAGGATTTGCAGATGGGTTGGGTGTGAGGTTTGAGAGAGAGAACAGAATCAAGGATGATTCCAAGGTTTGGACTGAGCAATTGGTAGGCTGGAGAGGCAATTTACCCAGGTGGGAAAGACAACAGGAAGAGCATGCGTCGGGGAGTGGGAGTTGGAAGTCAGGATCTTGGTTTTGATCATGTTAAAATTGAGTTAGCTATTAAACAATTTCCTTTGAATGTTTATGTTAATATTATATGAATTCATGTTTAATCCTTAAAAAATGGGCAATGTGCTCATCATTTTCATATTTGAGAAACTTTTGGCCGGGTGCAGTGGCTTATTCTTGTAATCCCAGCACTTTGGGAGGCCGAAGTGGGCAGATCAAGTGAGGTCAGGAGTTCGAGACCAGCTTGGCCAACATGGCGAACCCCCCCGTCTCTACTAAAAATAAAAAAATTAGCCAGGAGTGGTGGCGGGCACCTGTAGTCCCAGCTACTCAAGAGGCTAAGGCAGGAGAATCGCTTGAACCTGGGAGGTGGAGGTTGCAGTGAGCTGAGATTGTGCCATTGCACTCCAGCCTGGGTGACAGAGCGAGACTCCATCTCAAAAAAGAAACTTTTTACTGTAGAATGTATTTGCAAAAGTATATATAAGAACATATATTAAGAATAATAATGAACACTCATGAAACTGACCATCTAGGTTAAGGAACAGAACATTAGAAGTACCTTAAAAACCACCTGCAGTACCTTGTTTTCATTGTAATTGCAATCTCTCCCTAGAGGTGACCACTATTCTGATTTTTTCATTAATTATTTCCTTGCTTTTCATAATTTAATTATATCTCTATAACTAAACAATATACTGTTTAGCCTGCTTTTGAACTTGATGTAGTTAAAATCTTACTGATTTTTAAATTACTTGCATCATTTACTTAAAATGTATTTTGAGATTCTTTTCTGTGGATGAGGGTATTAGTAGTTGGTTCACTCTCACTGCTTCATAGTATATTTCGTCGTGTGACTATCCGACAGTTTGGTGCTCATTGTAATATTAACGGACACTTGGGTTTTAGGTTGTTTCCACCTCCTTTTCAACACTTGGTACTGATTAAAATTTTTGCCAGCCTGATAGCTGAGAAATGGTATCTCAAGGTGGTTTAAAAGTTTGTAGTTCCCTGATTACAAGTAGGATCAAACAGCCTTTTATATGTTTATACAACATTTGTGTCTTCTATTAAACAAGTATTTTTTGCCTGTTTTTCTGTTGAGTTGCTCATTTATTGATTCATGAGTTCTCTAGTTTTAGAATTTTAATAAAACATCTTTTAACGTTTTGTTATGACATTTTAAACAGAAAAACTGAAAATTTTATATTGAGCATCCTTATGCATATCATCTAGATCCTACAATCAACATCTTACTTGCTTTGTATGTATCTGTCCACCTCTCTATTCATGTACTTATCTGTCACGTTTTCTTGTGCATTTCACATTAAGTTGCAGATACCAGTTCACTTCCTCCTAAATACTTCAGTGTGCATCTAATTAACTAGAGATGAGTATTTAGGGTTTTCTTTTTCATTTCAGATAGAAGTCACACATATAATGACATACATATGGATTTATTTGGGTTTTAACTAATATATATATACCCTTGAATTAGAAACCTCTATCAAGTTATTAAAACAATTTTAAGAAGAAATCATTCATATATCTCAAATCAAAATTAAAAAGTACAATAAAATATCTCATTTCCATTTTTATCCCCTCTGCCTCAGTTGCCTGCTTACTCCATCCTTTGTTTCTCACTAGTCACAGTTTTTATGAATTTCTTATATATCTTTCCAGTGTTTCTTTATACAATATAAATATTCTTATTCCCCCTTCCCTTTTAATTCAAGAAGTATACTAGATACATTATTCTGCCGTTTGCTTTATTCTCTTAATTTTATATGTTAGAACTCTTTGTATATTTGCAAACAGAGGTTCTTGTTTTCTATAGTGTATAATTTTCCATTGTATGGAAAAAAATTCCATAATTTATTTAACCAGTTTCCTATCAATGGATATTTGGGTTGTTTCTGACTTTTTGATATTGCACACAATGTTACTGTAACCTGTACATATCTGTTTCCCACATGTGCTAGCATATCTGGAGGATATATTCTCAGAAGTGGAGTTGCTTGATGAAAGGGTGTATGCGTTGGTATTGTTCTGGATATTGTTAATTGCCTTCAGTCGTAGATATAACAATTTATATTCCTGCCAATAGAATACAAGGGTAACTTATAGCTTTCCCATGAGAGTGTGTTATTCACTTTTTTCCAATCTGATAGATAAAAAATATATTTCAGTGTATATAATACATTTGCAAATAGAAATTTGCATTTCTCTGAGTGATGTTGAACAGTTTTGCATATGATTAAGGGCAGTTTTTCTTTCTGTGAACTGTTTGCATCTGTTGCCTATTTTTAAGTTGGGTTAGGTTATTGGTCTTTTTTCTCACTGATTTCTTCACGTGTTAGGGTGGCAAACTCTTTTGTGATGCAAGGTGCAAATATTGCCCACTCTTCCACCCTCATTTGTCATTTGTCTTTTTTTTAAATTGCTTATTTATCTGGTCACCCTCATTTGTTTTTATTGTGGTAAAATATACCTAACAGGATGTACCATTTTAACAATTCTAAGTGTATAATTCAGTGTAAGTATGTTTACAGTTGTGCAGCCATCACCACTATTTCCAGAAACTTTGTTCATTATCCCAAATAGAAACTCTATACTCATGAAGAGATAGCTGCCGGTCCCTCTTTCCCTCTAGCCTCTGCTCATCTCTGTTCTCTGCTCTCTGTCCTTATGACTTTGCCTACTCTGGGTATCTCATATTAGTGGAATCATACATTTGTCCTTTGGATCTGGTGCATTTCACTTAGTGTGATGTTTTTGACTTTGGTGCTTTTTACCATGCAGGATTTATAAAATTTTTATGCTGTTGTATTCTTTTTGTTTTAATAGATTCTGGATTTTGAGTTACTCTAAGGTTATAAAGGAATTTCCCTGTGTTTTCTTCTAGTACTCTGTGGTTTTAGTACATATCTCTATATCTATCTATCTATCTATCTATCTATCTATCTATCTATCTATCTATCTATATCTTTGACCCATTTCTGTTTTATATGGTATATGATGTGAAATATAAATCCAATCTAGTTTTTATTTTTGCCCACAGGTAGAAGATACCCTGTTGTCTTAGTATCATTTATTAAAAAGTCCATCTTTACTGGTTTGAGAGGCCACTTTCATCATACTAAATTTCCATGTATAGTGTGGTATATTTCTGGACTTTCTGTTCTATCTCCCCACATTTCAATACCACATTGTTCTTAATGATTTTTAAAAAATTGTATATATTCATAGGGTACAAGTGTAATTGTGCTACACTGCTGTATTGCATTGTGGTGAGGTCAGGGCCTTCAGCACATCCATTACTGGAGCAATGCACATTGTACCCACCAAGCAACCTCCTATCATCCACCCCCCGCCACCCCAAGTCCCCTTTGTTCACCTTTTCACACTCTGCTTCCATGTGTGATTCTTTATGTGTTTTAATATTATTAACACTAGTCTCCTCTCACTGTTCTTTTGAATTTTCCTGTTCTATACTGTTTTCAAAATAGTTGTCTTCTTGATAGTTTTGCATTTTCACATTTAAGTGTGTTATTCACTTAGATTTGGTTTTGTACAGGATATGAAATATGGGTACAGATATCCAATTTGACCTTCCATGCTTGCTGTGTATAAATCAAGTTTCCAGATGTATACATGTGGATCTTTCTGAGCCGTGTTATTTTCCTACACTAAAGCCTGTCCATAGCTTTAGAAGTCTTGGTAGCTGTGAGAGTACATTTCCATTGTTCGTTTTCTTAATGAATGTCTTGGCTATTGTTAGCCTTTGGGCTTCATTGTAAGTTTAACTATCAGCTTCTCAAATACTATAAGAGAGTTCTGTTAGGATTTTGGAATTGCAATTAATCTGTAGAACAATTGGAGGAGAATTGACATTTCTATGACATTAAAACTTCTAATATATGAACATTGTATATCCTTTCATTTAATTTCCTTTTAGTTAAATTCTATAATTTTCTCCATGAAGAGCTTACTTGCATTTTGATGGATTATAAAGCATATTTTCTAACAGTGTCATGCTGATGTAGAAATACAATTGACTTTTTTTTTTAGAAAACAGCTTTACTGAGATCTAGTTTATAATTCACTCAGAGTGTACAAATCAGTGCATTTTAGTGCATTTACAGACATGTGCAATTGTCAAGATAATTTTAGAACATTTTCATCACCTCTAAAAGAAACGCTGCACCCCTTAGTGATCATCTCCCAAACCCTTCATCCTTGTTAGTCCTAAGCAACTACCAGTCTACTTCTGTCTCTGTATATTTGCCTTTTCTGGACATTTCATTTAAATGGAATCACATTATGTGTGGTCTTTTGTGATTTACTTTTATCACTTAGCATAATGTTTTCAAGGTTCCTCCATGTTGTAGCATGTGCCAGAATTTCCTTCCTTCTTAAGGCAGAATAATATTCCATTGTATGGATACATCACATGTTGTTTATTAATCAGTAGATAGATATGTAGGTTTTTTTTTACCTTTTGGCTAAAATGAATAATGCTGCTACAAACATGCATGTACAAGTTGTTGTGTGGACACATGCTTTTGTTTCTCTTGGGTTTATATCTAGGAGTGGAATTGCTGGGTCATATGATAACTCTATGTTTAACCATTTGTGGAACTGCCAGACTATTTCCCAAAGCAGCCACACCATTTTACATTCCTACTAGCAGTGTGTAAGGGTTTTGGTTTCTTCATGTCCTTGTCAATACTTGTTATTATCTGACTTTTTTATTCTAGCCATCCTAGTGGGAATGAAATCAATTTCAATTGACTTTCGTGTGCTGATTTTTCTTACAAACAGTCTTACTAAAATATCTTATTCACAATCTGTGGATTACTTATAAAATATTCAGTCATTATAGTTTGCACATAATAACAGTTTTGCCTCTGCTTCTGAATTCTTTTATTTTAAAAAATGGTTTCTTACTGTCCTAGCTAGGACCTCTAAATACAATATTGAATAGAAGTAGTGATGGAAGGCATCTTGGCCTTTTTTTCTGATCTTAAAGAAAATGCTTTCAACATTTCATAATTAAATGTGATGTTTGCTATAGAGTTTTATTATTGTATCTGTCATTTATCAGGTTAGAGAAGTTACCTACTGTTCCTAGTTTTCTAACAGTTTTATCATGAATTGATGTTGAATTTTATCAACCCCTTTTTCTCTATTGAGATAATCCTATTTTCTTTTAATCTGCTAATTTTCCTATATTGAATCAACCTTACATCCGTGATGTAAACCCAACCTCCTCATGATTCATACTTTGCTTGGTCCAGTTTGCTAGTATTTGCATCCTGTTTTTAAAATCTCTGTTTATAAGAGATATTGGCCTATACTTTTTCCCTCTTAGCTGTCCTTGTCTGGTTTTGGAATCAAAGTCATGCTTGTCTCATAAAGTACCTGGGAAAGGTTTCTTTTATTTTGTTATTTGAAAGAGTTTATGTAAGATTAGAATTACCTATTCCTTGACTATTTGGCAAAGCTTCTTTTTGTGGAAATGTTTAGCTACTGATGAAATATCCTTTAACATCTGTTCGTTTTTGATTGTCTTTTGCAAGTTTTATTTTTTATGAATGTATCTATTTAATTCATTTTCAAAGCTTTGGGCATAATGTTGTTTATAAAAGCCTCTTAATTTTCTGTTCAACCTCAGCAGCATCTGCACTTGTGTTCCTATTTTCATCCAAAATGTTAATTATTTGTGCTTTCTTATATTCTTCACCAATCTTACCAGTGGTTTCTGACTTTCATTTTTTCAAAGGACCAACTTTTGGCTTTCTTAATTCTTTCTAGATATACTTGTTATTGTTTAAAATATGCTATTATTTTTACTGGATAACTAGTGCGTTTTTTAGGTCTAAGCCCGTAGTTCTCAGCCTGGGATGCTTTTGTCTCCTGGGGACATTTGGCAGTGTCTGGAGATTTTTGATTGCCACATCTGAGGTGAAAGTGCTATTGGCCTCTAATGCATGGAGACCAGAGATGCTTCTAAACTTCCTACAGTGCACAGGGCAGCCCTACACAACACAGAATTATCTGGTTCAGAACTTCAGTAGAACTGAGCTTGAGACACTGTGTCCTAAGCAAATTCTAGGAGTTATGCTCATTTTATAATGTTAACTTGCTGGATAGCTATGGGGGAATCACTTGTAAAATAAATTTTCTTTCATTATTTATGTATTCTTGCAGGGATAACCAATTCTGTGCTAATATTGTTTTTCCCAGAGTAACATGGCTAAATGTAGTTTTACTTGTCTTACGAAATCAAATACAGGCATACCTAATTTTATAGTGCTTTTCTTTATTGTGTTTCACAGATATGTGTTTTTTATTAATTGAATGTTTGTGGCAATTCTGCTTTGGGCAAGTCTGTCAATGCCATTTTTCCAATAGCATGTGCACACTTCGTGTCTCTGTGTCACATTTTGGTAATTCCTGCAACATTTCAAACTTTTTCATTATTATTGTATCTGTTATGGTGATCTGTAATCAATGATCTTTGATGTGACTATTGAAATTGTTTTAGGGCACCACAAACCACACCCATATAAGATGGCAAACTCCACTGATAAATGTTGTGTGTGTTCTGACTGCTCCACTGACTAGTGGGGCCTCTGTCTGTCTCACTTCTTGGGCCTCCCTATTTCCTGATACCCAAAAATATTAAAATTAGGCCAAGTCATAATCCTACAATGGCCTCTAAGTGTTCCAGTGAAAGAGAGAGTTGCATATCTCTCACTTTAAATCAAAAGCTAGAAATGATTAAGCTTAGTGAGGAAGGTATGTTGAAAGCTGCGAGAGACTGAAAACTAGGCCTCTTGTGCCAAAGTTAGCTAAGTTGTGAATGCAAAGGAATATTTCCTGAAGGAAATTAAAAGTGCTACTTTAGTGAACACATGAATGATAAAAAAGCAAAACAGCCTTATTGCTGATATGGAGAAAAGTTTAATTATCTGGATAGAAGATCAAACCAGCACATTCCCTTAAGCCAAAGCCTAATCCAGAGCAAGGCTCTAACTCTCTTCAATTCTGTAAAGGCTGAGAGAGGTAAGAAAGCTGCAGAAGAAAAGTTGGAAGCTCGCACAGGTTGGTTCATAAACTTTAAGGAAAGATGTCATCACCATAACATAAAAGTGCAAGATGAAGCAGCAGGTGCTGATATAGAAACTGCTGCAAGTTATCAGAAGATCTAGCTAAGTTAATTGATGAAAGTGGCTACATTAAACAAAAGATTTTCAGTGTAGGCTAAACAGCCTTCTATTGGAAGAAGATACCATCTAAGACTTTCATAGCTGACAGAAGTAGTCAATGCCTGGCCTCAAAGCTTCAAAGGATAGGCTGACTCTTTTGTTAGGGGTTAATGCAGTTGGTGACTTTAAGTTGAAGCCAGGATTCTGAAAATCCCAAAGCCCTTAAGAATTATGCTAAATCTACTCTGCCTGTGCAGTATAAATGGAACAACAAAGCCTGGATGAGAACACATCTGTTTATAGCATGCTTAATTGAATATTTTAAGTCTACTGTTGAGACCTACTGCTCAGGAAAAGGATTCCTTTCAAAACATTGCTGTTCATAGATGATGCACCTGGTCATTCAAAAGCTTTGATGGAGATGCACAAGAAGATTAATGTTATTTTCATGCTTGGTAGCACAATATCTGTTCTGCAGCATATGGATCAAGGAGTAATTTCTATTTGCAAGTTTTATTTAAGAAATATATTTTGTAAGGCTGCCATAGATCAGGATTCCTCTGATAGACTGGGCAAAGTCAATTGAAAACTGTCTGAAAAGGATTCACCATTCTGGATGCCATTAAGAACATTCATGATTCATAGGAGGAGGTCAAAATATCAACATTAACAGGAGTTTGGGAGAAGTTGATTCCAACCCTCATGGATGACTTTGAGGGACTGAAGATTTCAGTGGAAAAAATAACTGTAGATGTGGTGGAAGTAGCAAAAGAGCTAGAACTAGAGGTGGAGCCTGAAAATGTACTTGACCGAATTGCTGTAATCTCATGATCAAACTTGAGCGGATGAAGAAAGGAAAAGTGGTTCATTGAGATGACATCAACTCCTGGTGAGGATACTGTGAACATTGTTGAGATGACAACAAAGGATTTAGAATATTCCATAAACTTAGTAAAGAAGCAACAGGGCTTGGGAGAGGATTGACTCCAGTTTTGAAAGAACTTCTATTGTGAGTAAAATGCTATCAATGCTATCAAACAGTATCACATGCTACAGAGAAATCTTTTATGAAAGAAAGAGCCAACTTCATTGTTGTCTTATTTTAGGAAATTGCCACAGTCACTCCAACTTTCAGCAACCATCACCATGATCAGTCAGCACCCATCCACACTGAGGCAAGAACCTCCACCAGCAAAAAGACTATGACTCCTTGAAGGCTCAGATAATCATTAACATTTTTTAGCAATGAAATATTTTTTAAATTAAGGTATATACATTATTTTTAATAACATAATGGTATTGCACACGTAATGGACTACAGTATAGTGTAAACATAGCTTTCATATGCACTGGGAAACAAAAACACTTGTGTGACTTGCTTTATTGTGATATTTGCTTTATTGTGGTAGTCTGGAACAGAACCTGCAATGTCTCCGGGGTGTGCCTGTGTGGGTTTGTGGGTTTCAATTTTTTTTTTTTTAATTTCCAAAGGGTACTTTTGAAAGCTCAAAAAATAATTAAAAGAAAAGCATTTTAGATTGAGAGTAACCGTTCTCTTTACCTACCTTAATTGCATTTCTTTGAATTTTACATTTTACAACTGAATGCAATTCATTATATTGAATACGTTAGGAGACTAGGGAAATCATTAGTTTAGTATTATAATTTAAGATTGAGATACCTGAACTATGAAGTTGGCTTATGTATAATTGATTGTTTTTCTCAGTTGGCTGTAGAATAAATACTTGAAGTGCTTTCTCCCACACACACACTCTAGAGCTGTATTTCCTTCTGTCTATTTTTTCCACATCTCAATTTGGTTTGAAATGTAAATTATCTTGGGTTCTACAGTAGCACTTAAAAAGAAAAGCAAAGAAAAAAACCACCCTTTCTATTTTTCCTGGAATATAACCTGACAAGGAATTCTTCATTAGTAGTATTTATCTTAAAAACATTTACAGTTTTGTTTTATTAAAATATTGGTGGAGGATTAAAATAATAAAAATTAGTTACATGAATATCTTGGGCGTCACTTGTCATGCACACTTTGATCTTCTAAATCAGTAGTTATCATTGTCATTATTGCTGGCTCAGAGCAGTGAAGAGAAAGGAAAAGAATGGTATTTTTTTTTTCTTTTAAAGCTTGATTTTCATAAACCCTCAATAGGAGATAATTAAGAATGATGCCAGCTTTTATAACATAATACATAAATTACACTTATTTGTCAACAAAATAAAGCTTGCAAATAGACTTTAAAAACTAAAGTTGTTTAAATGAAAATTAATTTAGTTTATTTAAATGAGTCTTCATTTGCCTTTCATGTCATCATTAGGACTCTTTTCTTGAGGGGAAAAAAAAGTCAAAGTGTCTCCTTTAGTTCCTTAGTTTCTTTTTCTTGCCCAATTACCTTCATCTGTAAAACAAAATTAATATTTCCAGCATTTAAAAAAGAAAAAAGATTCTTTTTGGAGCAGTTGAACAGCTGGGAAGCTTAGGAAAGAATTCTTTCTAGTCAATTGCTTATAATAGTTGGCTTCTGAAGGATACCTTTGATTGAAAGATGCAGGAATCTTAAACCTGTTATAAAATTGTTTCTCTCTTATATTTCTGTTCTAAATGGTTAAAAACACTGCTAACATATCTAATTTGACATTATGTTCATGTTCTTGACGTTGTTATGATGAAGCATATCAATTAGCACCACCCCAAAATTATACATTTCTGTTTTTCTAGTTCAACCTGTGTCTTCTGTTCTAGTTGTGGGGGTTGGGAGTATAATGCTGTTTTTTTGACGATCTCTACAATCAAGATAGTGAACATATCCACCACCCCAAAATATGTCCCTTCCCTCTGCCTCTTCCTGTCCTCTCAACCCCCTACATTCAGACAACCACTGGTCTTCTTTACGTCAGTATACACTTGTTCACATTTTTAAGGATTTTACAGAAGTGGAATAACTCAGGATGCATTCTTTTTTGTCTGGCTTATTTCACTCGACATAATTATTTTTTATTCATCCATGTTGTCCTTTTTATTGTTGATATGGTTATATTAGTTTCTATATCTATTCACTTGTTGATGGACACTTGAGTTGTTTTCAGTTTTTGGCTATTATGAATAATGCTGCTATGAAAATTTGTGTACGAATCTTTGTATGGACATATGCCTTCATTTCACTTGGGTACCTACCTAGATGTGGAATGGCTGGTAATATCATAGGTGACTGTTAACTTAAATAAAACCCCCAAACTTTCCAAGCTGTGTTTCCAAAGTTGTTGCATTATTTTACATTCCTAGAAGCAGCATATGAGAGATACGGTTCTTCCATATCTTTGCCAACACTTGGTATGATCAGTTTTTAAAATTTTAGTAACATCTAATTGTGGTTTTACTCTGCGCTTCATTGGTGACCAGTGATATCAAACATCTTTCCATGTGTGTATTTGTCATCTATATATCTTGTTTGGTTTAGTATCTGTGAAAGTCTTTGGCCGATTATTAATTGTTTCTTTATGATTGGGTTTTGAGAGTTATTCATACAGTTTGAATACAAACCCTTTTTCAGATATATGCTTTACAGCATTTCAGATGATTATAGATTCACATGCAGAGAGAGGGATCCTATGTGCCCTTTAGCCAGTTTTTCCCAGTGGTAACATTAACATCTTGTAAAACAAGACGTGTGCAACATCACAGCCAGAATGTTAACCCTGATACAATCAAGAAGCAGAACATTCCTATCCCACAAAGATCTCTTATGTTGCCCTTTTATTGCCGCACAAATTCCCTCTTACTCCTGCCCCATCCTTAACCTCTGACAACCACTCATCTGCTCTCGATTTCTGTAATTCAGTTATTTCAAGAATGTTACATAAATGGAGTTGTACGGTACATAACCTTTTGAGACTGGCTCTTTTTTCACTGAGCATAATTCTCTGGAGATTTATCTATATTATTTAATATATATCCATGGATTGTTCCTGTTTATTCCTGAGTAATATTCCATATTATGGATGTATCAGTTTGTTTAACTGTTTAGCCATTGAAGGACATCTGATTTGTTTCCAGTTTTTGGCTATTATGAATAATGCCTTTATAAATATTTGTGTGTAGTTTCTTGAGTGCACAAAAATCTTTATTTCTTGACATAATTGTCCAAGTGTATATTCGCTGATATTTGCAAATTTAGTTTCTTAAGAAACCGCTAAACTGTTTTCCAGAGTGACTGTACTCTTACTTTACCACTGGCAATATATGGGTAATCTGGTTTCTCTCTATCCTTTCCAGCATTTGGTGTTGTCCCTATTTTTAATTTTAGCCATTCAGAGAGATTTGTAGTTGTATTTCACTGTGATTTTGATTTGAGTTTACCTGATGGCTGCTGATGTTGAACATCGTTCCGTGTACTCACTGTCATCTGTATATATTCTTTTTCTTTCTTTTTTTTTTTTTTTTTTGAGATGGAGTCTTGCTCTGTCACCCAGGCTGGAGTGCAGTGGCATGCTCTCGGCTCACTGTAACCTCCACCTCCTGGGTTCAAGTGATTCTCCTGCCTCAGCCTCCCAAGTAGCTGGGATTACAGGCGTGCGCCACCACGCCCAGCTAATTTTTGTGTTTTTAGTAGAGAGAGGGTTTCACCATGTTGGCCAGGCTGGTCTGGAACTCCTGACCTCAAGTGATCCACCTGCCTCGGCTTCCCAAAGTGCTGGGATTACAGGCGTGAGACCCTGCATCCAGCCTTCGTATATATTCTTGAGTGAAAGGTGTCCTCATCTCTTTTGCCCAGATTCTCATTGGATCCTGTGCTTTTTTACTGTTGAGTTTTGAGAAGTCTTTATATATTCTAGATACTAATTCTTTGTTCGATATATGGTTTGCACATTTTATCTCCCAATGTGTAGCTTGTCTTTTCATCCTCTTAATAGGGTCTTTCACAGAGTACAAGATTTTTATTTTTATGAAGTCCAATTTATAAAGTTTTTCTTGTGTGGGTCAAGCTTTTGTGTCAAGTTCAACAACTTTTGTTTAGCTCTACATATGGAAGATTTTCTCCTAAGCTTTTAAAAATTGAAATGTAATATGTTGTGCAACCCTCACCACTATCCAGTTCTAGAACATCTTCATGGGAACCCTGTACCCATTAAGCAGTTACTTCCCATTGTCTCTTACGCTGAGACCCTGACAACCACTGATCTGCTTTCTATCTCTTACAGATTTGCCTATTCTGGACATTTCACATAAATAGAATAAAAGATACATGGTTTGTGTCTGGCTTCTTCAGTTAAGCATAATCTTTTCAAGGTTCATCCATGTGATAGCAAAATCAGTATTCTAACCTTCTTTATGGTTGAATAATATTCCAATAAATGGATCTGCCATATTTTGTTTATCCATTTTTCAGTCGATGGACGTCAGTTTCTAGTTTTTGACTATTATTAAAAATGCTGCTGTGAACATTGATATACACGTTATTCTGTGGACATCTGTTTTCAGTTCTGTTGGGTACTCCCTAGGAGTAGAATTGCTGGGTCATATGGTGACTGTGTGTTTAGTCATTTGTGGAACTGCCAAATGGTTTTCTGAAGGAGCTGCACCATTTACTTTTCCAGCTGCAATGTATGAGGGTTCTAAATTCTTTGCATCCTTGTTCTCTGTTTTCCAAAAAGTTTCATAGATTTACTTTTTACATTTAAGTCTATAATTTATTTTGAGTTAATTTTGTATAAGGTGTGAGACTTAAGTAGAATTTCTTTTTTTAAAAAGTCTGTGGATATCTAATTGTTCCATCACTATTTGTTGAAAAGACTCTTTCTTCCATTGAATTATTTTTCTACCTTTGTCAAAATTCAGTTGGGTATATTTATGTGGGTCTATTTCTTGGTTCTCCATTCTGTTTCATTGATCTGTGTGTCTGTCCTACTGCCCATACCACAGTCTTGATCACTGTGGCTAACAAGTAAGTCTTGCAATCTATTAAACTAATTCCTCCTACTTTATTCTTCTTTTCCAAAATTATTTTAGGTATTCTAGATCTTTTGCCTTTCCATATGCATTTTAGAGTAATCTTGTGTACACTTATACAAAATCTTCTTGAGATTTTGATAGGAATTGCATTAAACCTGTATATAACTTTGGGGAGAATTGATATACTTTGGCTAGAGAGAGCAGAACTTTTGTTGGGGCCTTCTTTTGTTTATGCCTATTGATGTTTCCAGGGTACTGATTTTTTTAGCTCTAAGTATGGGATAAGAATGTTGTCAAGAAGAAAACACAGAGGGAAGTCTCTGTGATGTTATTTCTTAGGTCTTGAGGTTTCTAGCTGGTCTACCTTCTCATCTCTACCTTTCAAAGTCTTCTTATATTTGTTTTATATATTATG
This sequence comes from Pongo pygmaeus, assembly GCF_028885625.2. NCBI lineage: Eukaryota > Metazoa > Chordata > Mammalia > Primates > Hominidae > Pongo > Pongo pygmaeus. The sequence continues at coordinate 47,850,218 of NC_072391.2, forward strand.
TCTAGAGATTTTAGTTGTACTTAGCAAGAGAAATAGGAAGTACATCTACTTTATCTTCCCAGAAGTGGAAGTTTCACCTTCCTTTCTAACTTACCAATAGATATTAGAGATTATTTCATATTAATACATAAGTTGTATACTTGGTCTTTTGTTTAAATCATTGCATTGTATTTCATTTTATGCATGTACCATAGTTTTTGAACCAGCCTCCTACTGATGAGCATTTAGGTTGTTTTCAATCTTTTGCTGTTATAAACAGTGCTTCAGTGAATAACTTCATATCTGTATATCAGGTAGCATGTGTGTCCGTATAAAAAGATAACTTCCTAGGAGTAGAATGCTAGGCCAAAGGCTATATGCATTTTACATTTTGATAGACAGTAATACATGGCTTTCATAGAGATTGCTTGTCAATCGGAGTCACCATGAATGTTGCCTTTATAGGCAGTACTCCTGGTCCTATGAGACAGTTAGAGCTGGAGCTCTGAAGAAGGATAATTTGAAGCACCAGATCTCAGCATGCAACTTTTGATGTTATCTGTACGGCACCTTCAAGCATTTCTTGAAGAATTTTTCATATACTATTATGGAAAATATTTATTCTGATCAGGAACCCAACCTTTTAGAGATTTTTGAATAGTTGCTATGTAGGATATTTCTGACATCGGGTTTAATAATACCTCATTCTACTCAAGTAAACTGTATTTTCTTCATAAGATTTCTGTGGATGTTAAATTCTCATTTGAGTCTGAATTATGCTCTTGTGGCTGCTGATGTTAAGCCGTACATTAATTAAACAATTTCTCTTAATTTACTGGGGCATTCAAATTCATAGACATTTCATTTGATTTGAACAATAACTTGTTCACTAGTTTATTGTTATGATTTCCTGCTCAAGATTCTCCAAGGGATATTTCTTTTTCTGGTTAAATCAACACGTGATGGATAAGCTGTGAATTTTATCATTTAAATGCAGTCTTGCTGTGTATATATAATGGATACTTTTGGTTTGGTTTCTTTTGCTGAACACAATGTCCATGTTGCCCTGTTTATCAGTAGTTTATTCCTTTTTTATTATTGCTATGTAGTATTCCATTGTATGAATAGAGCATAATTTGTTTCTCTATTCTTCTGTAGAATAGCTTGTTTCCAGCTTTTGATTAGAATGAATAGGGCTGCTCTGTACATTTTTACTCATGCTGTTTGGTGGAATTATCTTCTATATCTTTTAATGTCTTTAATCAGGATTGTTTTAATCACACAAAATTGCCAGCTGAATTTATTTCTTACCTTGTTTTCCATCCCATATTTATCTTTTCCTGAGTTGGTAATCACTTATAATTCATATAAGTTTGAAAGCTTTGCTTCATGACCCAAGTAGTTTTGGGCCATGAACACAGTTGTGACAAGGTAACAAGAAATATTTGGTGTGTAATTGCTGGAGGGCAATTAGAGGTGGTTTGTGCCCCTTTGTCTGTATAGAATTCTGATGGAAAGTCTTCTTCTTCAGAGCTGATATTTGACCCCCTCTCAGACAGCCTTTGGCAGAAGGTAGCCACAGTTTCCGACTCCAGTGCCCTCCTACTCACATTCCTAATCTTTGGAGCTCCTCCCTAGTGTCACCAGCAGAACTGTCACCACCGGCCATCCAGTTGGCCCTCCAGTCCTGCCAGGCTACCTTCGAAGCCTAACAAAGGGAAGAGCACTTGCTTCATTTGTTATAATGGTTACTAACTATATAATGGATCTATATCGTGGTATACATGTGAACATACTTTAAAAATGTTATATGCAGTTAATTACAGTTAATAGTTGGAGTTGTTTTTCTTTAGTAAATTTATATGCTATAATTTGGAAACTCTTCTCAGTGACTAAGATTTTCCTTCTGAAGTAGCTGTCATGGGTGCTATTTAAAGATATCTGAATGACAACATCATAAAAGAACAGTAGTATCCTCTTTCATCAAGGGATACTTCCAAGACCCCCAGTGGATACCTGAGACTATGGATAGTACTGAACCCTACATATACTGTGTTTTTCCTCTACATTCATGCCTCTGATAAAGTTTAATTTATATATTAGGCACAATAATATATTAAAAACAATAATCAGAGAAGAGACAATAATAACAATATGGCAACATCACTACTCTTGTACTTCAGGACTATTATTAAGTAAAATAAGGGTGACTTGAATGTAAGCACTGTGATACTGCAATAGTTGATCTGATGACTGAGGTGGCTACTAAGTGACTAACAAGGCAGGGAGTAGACAGTGTGGAGATGCTGGACGGGGATGGGTTACGTCCAGGGATTATGGATTAGGATGGTGCAAGATTTCGTTATAATACTCAAAACAGCATGCAACTTAAAACTTACGAATTGTCTGTTTCTGCAATTTTTTATTTAATATTTTTGGACAGTGGTTGACTGTGGGTAACTGATACCATGGAAGGTAAAAGTGTGGATAAGTGGGGACCACAGTATTAGTATATAGCTTTTCTCTTATTATATCACTTGATCGAAATCATGGTTAATTGGTATAATTTTTGAATGAAAATATTTTCATATTCTATTGGATCGTATTATGAGATGTTTAAGATATAGTTTAATAACACATCCCCCTCCTCTTTCAACCATGGAAAAAAGTTACCAAGTATTTACATATAATTCATTTAGTATAATTTCCTCTTTTTTTAAGAAAAGTCTTTTCCTTGTATTTAAAATGTAAAAATTTTCCTATTTCTTTCTTTCTGTCCTCAAATCCACTGTGGGTGATATCGTTTTTGCTGACACACAGCTTTATCAGGTATGACTCCTAAGTGTCGTGTTGGACTCCACGGATGTATTGTTGAATTTTTCAAAGGAAGAACTTTTCACACTGCCTCTTCTACATTCCCTTGATCAGTATTTAGGAGTATTTTATGATCATTGCTGGTCTTTAAGGTCTAGAGTGGTCTTTGTATTCAAAACAAGTTTGCCACACTTATTACACCTATATTTCAGAAATAATTGTGAGTGTTTTCTTCAAATATATTATTGTTGTATGTCTCTGGCTTTCTGTATTTTTAATCTATGCATAATTCTCTATGTTTTCCTCTTTTATATGTATAAGTGTTTGTATACACATCTGTGTTATTCTTAACATATATGTTTTTAAAAGCAGATATGTGTTCTTAGCCAGAACTTTCTTTCCTAACCATGATACATATTCCTAACCAGGCTTTTTTCAAACTGTGTTCGTGAAATATATTAATCTGAGATGCTAAGCAAAATGGCACAAAAATTTTTATCAATAAGTTTATTTTGTTTCTCCCTGAGCAATTCACAATGCACATTAGCATATTAAAGGCTCTGGTTCCGTGCAGTAAAGAAATTGTTTATCTTTGTTTATCTTGGCATCTTCAAGAAATATTTGAGTTTGAAACACTTCATAATACACAGGGGTGTTCTAAGCCTGCTGATTTGGGAAATGCTGTAAAAACCGAGTAAGATTTTCTTTGTAGTGTTTTAAGAGATCAAATAAAATTGACTACAAGTGATTACATTTTCAAGAGGTTAAAGCATTTAGCTGAATTGTGTTTTGAGAGGGTATTTTCTTGTAGAAATTACATTTTGAAATACAGCATTGATTTTTCCCCCATAGTATTATCTTTTTCAATACTTTTGATGGCCTTTAAAAGGAATTTGTAAAACTAAAAATTCTGCCTTTTTGTGGAAACAGGGTTTTTTTTTATTTTGTTACTGTCATTGCTTCCTTGATTTTTTCTCTTCTATAAGAATTTGCCTTTATCTTTAAAAAACATGTTTACTGTTTCAGAGAGCGTGACACAGGAAAGGAGGCCTCCCAAACTTGCCTTTATGTCAAGAGGTGTTGGGGACAAAGGTTCATCCAGTCATAATAAACCAAAGGCTACAGGTATGGATTAATAGCATATAACCTTTAGTAATTTACATAATGCCTAACTTGCCATAGCGTTAAAAAGATTATAAGCTATTACTTCTGAACATGTATGTAGACTTTTTTTCTTTCAAACATTTTTAGTAGTGAAACTAAAGCTTGTATATAAATACTGTTGCTTAAGCCAAGTGTTCCCAGCCTTTTTTATCTCAGGAAGAGTTCCCCATAAGGTCTTGTGTGTTTTGCTGGTCTATAATCAAATGGTTTTTGGAACTCCTTACTTGGAATATTTGTATGTAAAGTTTAGGATTGCAACTGTGTAAAATAATCCTATATGGATAATGTTATATAGGATAAAGTATACTAGAGGTTAATTAAATGGATTTTACTAACTAGATGTGGCACAAATTAAATCCCAAACTGCTAAGCAAAAATTTCTTCTCTTTCCCAGAAGCTTCCTCACAATATGTGTGGAGCTTACAGCTCTTTTTTTTGTTAGCTTCCACATACTTCATAGATTTATCGAATAGTAGTTATACAAGCCGAAGAGCTCATTAAAAAGGCTCTGAGAATTTTTGTTAACTCAGATGTGAGTTAGGAAAAGAATGTTTTTTTCCTCAATTATTACAATTTTGGCTCGTTTAAAAGGAAATTGTACTTTCAGAATTATTTTGTGTGCCCTTGGGGCCTGGGAGACTTAGGATTAATTGAGGATATATAGGTAACAGTCTTTTTTATGTTAAGCTATAGATCTATATAGGATAGCTCAAACTTGCTACTCTCACTTAAGTAGAAACAGACTAAAGATTTTCTTAAGCTATGGCATGTTAATTGTATTGTAGTAGATCTTAAAGTTATAAAATGTACAGCTACCTGCTTTAATTTGAAAAGGGAAATCAGCTTTTTCGTGAGTTCTGGAGAGCCCACTGCCCCCCACTGTGTGTGGCATGTCCTTGAATTAATACTGAGACAAGGTAATGTCATGAAATGGCTGTGACATAGCTACACTCGCCCTCTCACGTATAATAAATCCAATCTATAAGAAATAATAGTGCTTGATTTTTTCAAAGACACAAGGAATTTGATGACCAAAAATTCCAAAATGCTTAAAACTTAACTATTTTTAAATGTAATTTGTATATTGATTTATATGTAGAATTTGAGGATTACCTTCTTTTAAAATAATAGGTTAAATTTGTGAACCAATGGGTCTACGAAATGAAGCTGGAAAATGGTGATTTTGACATTTAGAAATAAGCTGTGGTACATGGAACAATTTCTTAAAGCAGTTCATTTTTTTAAAAATGAGTGGGCTTTTCTTTTAACTTACTCCTGTTTCCCTCCTATCTTGACTTTTGGGCTGAAAAATATTTTTAGTATTGTCAAAATGGTTACCAAATTTTTAAAAGCTGAAGACAGTTAAAAAACATATTGTGTTTATATACATTTATTGGTTATGTAAACAGTTATTAACATCATATTCATAATAATTTCTCTTACTAAAAAAAAACTTTGATGCTATCTTGACTTTATTTTTAAATGAAACTTTTCTTGTTCTATAGGATCTACCTCAGACCCTGGAAATAGAAACAGATCTGAATTATTTTATACCTTAAATGGGTCTTCTGTTGACTCACAACCACAATCCAAATCAAAAAATACATGGTACATTGATGAAGGTAATCAGTAATTTTAGTGTTCTTTATAATGATCCTTTCTTTCTAACTCATCAAAGAAAAATGGTTTTTTTTTTCTTTTTATTATTATTATTATTATTATTATTATTGTACTTTAGGCTCTATGGTACATGTGCGCAACGTGCAGGTAAGTTACATATGTATACATGTGCCATGCTGGTGCGCTGCACCCACCAACTCGTCATCTAGCATTAGGTGTATCTCCCAATGCTATCCCTCCCCCCTCCCCCCACCCCACAACAGTCCCCGAAGTGTGATGTTCCCCTTCCTGTGTCCATGTGTTCTCATTGTTCAATTCCCACCTATGAGTGAGAATATGCGGTGTTTGGTTTTTTGTTCTTGCGATAGTTTACTGAGAATGATGATTTCCAATTTTATATCAATATTTGTAGTTTTTGGAAACAGAATAAGTAGACCACTCTTTGTAATATTGCTGAACTAAAATATTGTACACAGTTTGAACTGTACTGCTGTTAAGATTATTAAAATGTTTAAGCAATGTATTAGTAATTTGTTCTTTTCCTTTAACTGATCTATTTAGGGTGGAAGATTTCTGTCTGGTTCCTTCCTGACCTCTTTAAAGCACTCCCTTTTAAAAAATTTGATCTTCCCTTGGTCCTGGGACGTCATTTTCACCTAGTTTATTCTCTTCTTTGTTCATTTGTTCAACAAATATTTATTGAGTGCTTATGATTGCCAGGCATTCTTTTAGGCATCAAGATGAAAATGGTGAGAAAAAAATAGACATGGTTCATGCCATTTGTGAGTTTGCAGTTGTTAAGTTGTTGAGATAGAAATTAATCAAACAACCACAGACACAGAAGTAGAGTTGCCTTGGTGGTGTGTGCAGTGAAGGTGCATGATGCTGTGAGACTACACCAAAGATGATTTTTCTCAGGGTCTTAGGGATGTTTCTTTGGGGCAGTGACACATGCTTAGGTTTACCAGAGGAGTGACAGATGACAAAGTGAAAGGGGCCAGAACCTCCTTGGGAGAAGAAATAGCATAGGGAAAGTCCTCCTGGAAGAATGGAAGCTAGTGTTTGCCAGGGACTAGAACACAGAGAGAGGCATGACACTCATGAGATGAGAATGGAAAGGCAAACAGTCCTGACTCTGTGGTCTCCCAACCTTTAGAGTTTTGCCTGCCACATTTGTTTTTAAGGCACCTGGAGCTGATTTTCGTGTAGAGTATGAGTAGGATTCCTGTTTAATTTTTTTAAAAAATATGGATAACCAGTTATCTCAACAGCATTTAGTAAGAAGTTCATTCTTTCCTCATTGATCTGCAATACCTGCCTGTCAGCTGTATTAGTCATTTTAAGGAAATAGCTTTTGGCTGTGGCTCTCTTTATCATGTGTTTGGTTTCTCTTAAATTACATTCTGTGTTTGTGTTTATTCTGCCTTTGAACTTCTTATTGTATGTTTGTTTTCTCTCTTCTATTGTTTCTGTTCTTTAGTTTATTCTTTGCTACTTTTTTGAGGGTTATTCTGTTCTTTTAACTTCCCAAGTTGTATGCTGAGTTCATATTTAGCTTTTGTTGTTTTCTGAAATAAGCAATGAAGTCTATAAAATTCCCTTATAAGTATTAATTTAGCCATGTTCCATGAGGATTCTTTCTTTCTTTGTTACTTTTTCTCTCTTTTTCCTTTATTGTTAAAACATATTATTTCTTTTTTGATCCATTAGTTATATAGAAGCATTTCTTAAGGTTTTTGGTATCTTTTTGTACCGCCTTCTCAATTAATTGTATTTTGGACAAAGACTATCACGTATACGATACCCACTGATAATAGATTTTTTTGGTTTGAACAGTTGGGTGCCATTGACTGAGGTGCATAAATATGGAGGTGGCGAGAGAAGCGAGAACACTGTTGGAGATAATAACTTTGCGATGCCTATGAGAGTACTATTAATAGCAGGGAGGTCAGGTGGGCGGTTGGACTAGATCTGTATATTAATTTTTAGAAATGTAAGACAGAGTCAATATCCTTGAATACATTTCTCTAATTAGGAATAATTTTTTAGTTGCAGAAGACCCTGCAAAATCTCTTACAGAGATATCTACAGACTTTGACCGTTCTTCACCACCACTCCAGCCTCCTCCTGTGAACTCACTGTCCACCGAGAACAGATTCCACTCTTTACCATTCAGTCTCACAAAGATGCCCAATACCAATGGAAGTATTGGCCACAGTCCACTTTCTCTGTCAGCCCAGTCTGTGATGGAAGAGCTAAACACTGCACCCGTCCAAGAGAGTCCACCCTTGGCCATGCCTCCTGGGAACTCACATGGTCTAGAAGTGGGCTCATTGGCTGAAGTTAAGGAGAACCCTCCTTTCTATGGGGTAATCCGTTGGATCGGTCAGCCACCAGGACTGAATGAAGTGCTCGCTGGACTGGAACTGGTAATTTAACTTGACCCAAAAATTTCAATTTTTTTCTCTATGAGGTTTTGTGCAGATTTCACCCTATTATATGCTTTTTGACAAACTGTTATATTTGTCAGAAGAGCTATCACTGCAGAATAATTTTCTCACCATGTTGCCTGACTTCCCTTTGCCGCCCCGAAGCTTGCGACCCACTTGTCCTAATGTTGGTTGATTTACGTTCAAGGAATGAAAGTTGATTTTTAGGCCAATTGATTTAGGCGCCTTATATTAAACAGAATTTAGTAAATCAAGCAAATTTGCCATCAGCTTTTCTCTTTTGTCTTCAGCCCCTTCCCCTGGTCAGTTCTAATAATTATATCACTGGCTTTAAAATTAATCACCATTTTTAGAGATCTTTTGAGACCTTTGCTAGAGGGAAAGGTTTTCCCTTTAGAGATCAGAAGAACATATCGTTTGATATTTTGTAATCAGGAAAGGAGAAGTTGAGTATGTTTAGCATTTATTTAGAGATGGGGTCTCACTCTATTGCCCAGACTGGAGTGCAGTAGCACGGTCAGGGCTCACTGCAGCCTCGACCTCCCGGGCTCAAGCTATTCTCCTGCCTCAGTCACCTGAGTAGCTGGAATTACAGACATGTACCACCATGCTTGGTAATTTTTTTGTATTTTTAGTAGAGACAGGGTTTCGCCATGTTGCCCAGGCTGGTCTCAGACTCCTGGACTCAAGTGATCTGCCCGCCTTGGCCTCCTAAAGTGTTAGGATTATGGGCATGAGCCACCACACCTGGCCAATTTAAATATATTTCTTTTTTTTTTCTTGTTTGTTTCCATGCTAGTGAATACTATCTTATGGGGCATGGCGGGGAGGCAAGAATGAGGGTTAAAATAAATAGCCTTCTCCTTCCCTGCCTGTTTTAATGCTTGTAGAAATGGTGCGGGAAAGCCCGTTTAACCAGGGGACGTTGGAGCATATATTCTGAAAGGAAATACAAGAAGGACTTCATGGTGGATTAAGGAATTCACTTCTTAAATCAGTAGCTGTGGGCTGAAGCACTGATTACTCAACTTCTTTTTCTCGATGAGGTTCTCAGTACAGGTGCGAAGAGGGAGTGGTGAGAAAGGGTATACTAGAAACAGGTCTTAGAAACCTTAGTTCTTTGTATACTATCTCTGTAAGGCACGGTATAATGCATATTGAAGCATTTCTTTTTCAGGAAGATGAGTGTGCAGGCTGTACGGATGGAACCTTCAGAGGCACTCGGTATTTCACCTGTGCCCTGAAGAAGGCGCTGTTTGTGAAACTGAAGAGCTGCAGGCCTGACTCTAGGTTTGCATCATTGCAGCCGGTTTCCAATCAGATTGAGCGCTGTAACTCTTTAGGTATTTGGATGCTTTTTGTTTACTTAACAACCTGGAATGACTCTAATTCTAATCTCATATCATGTTATATTAGGTGATGGTGACAGTGTTTTAATATATTTCTTGCCAACGCTCATTAAGCTTTAAATCAGTAAAAATGTTGCATGGTGTATAAGAAAGTTGTTTTAAGAGGGGACATCTTAAAAAAGTATTAGGACGTGCATTTGGGACTTATAAAGTGACTAATATTGTGGTTTGTTTTTCTCTTCCTGTTGATGACAGACATTTAGTTTTCAGCAATATTAGTGGTAGAAATTGAAATGTAACCTTCTTTTTTTTTTTTACTGACTTCCCTCACAGTGTCTTGTTTACAGCAGTGAGTGTATCTTACAAAGAAATCAGCATTTTAGTGTAAGAAGTAGATTTCAACTGATTGCTGGAGGACAGCTCTCCTCATCACGTGTAATTGGTGGCAGTTTCCTGGTGCTGTTCCTTTCCACTTCTACATAATAGTGGAAAAGCATCTTGGGGCTTCAGCAGGTGCAAACAGGAAAGCCATCTTTATGAAAAACACTCTTATTATGTTGAAATAGTACTTTGGAATTTTCATTTTCTTTTCAAACTTGAAAATGAAGCAACTTCAGATAAATAGTGAAATATTTGGGAAACATATTTTACTTGACAGATGCTTTTTACACATAATACTCTAAAGTGTGTTTTTAAATCTTGGAGGAAATGAAATTGAAAATGAACAATAGCAATTTTTATAAGCCAAGTCGAATAGCAGTTAACCAAAGCCTACTTTCCACTTAAAGTTAAGAAACAAATTTTGCATCAAAATACAAAAACATTTTAAAATGAAAAAATATTTATGGGAATACATATTGTAATAGTTTAAAAGAATTCTTTTCATTTACTATTAAAAAAAAATCTTTTCAGCATTTGGAGGCTACTTAAGTGAAGTAGTAGAAGAAAATACTCCACCAAAAATGGAAAAAGAAGGCCTGGAGATAATGATTGGGAAGAAGAAAGGCATCCAGGGTCATTACAATTCTTGTTACTTAGACTCAACCTTATTCTGGTAAGTTTAAAATGAATGCAATAGGTATAGATAGTGCTATGGGGCAGGGACACATATGGGGGTGTGTGTGTGCGTGTGTGTGTGAGTGTGTGTGAAAGAAACTGCCATCTGCCTCTGAGTAGAGAAACTGGATGACTGTGGGTCAGGATTGAAAGGGAGATTTGCTTTTCATGACATACTCCTTGGAAGGTTTTGAATGTTGTCTCATGTTTCTGTATCCAGAAAGGTGAATGATATTGTTTTAATGGAATAGATATACAGAGGGTATCTGGGAAATCTTTGTGCACTTATCAAACAACATAACTTGCAGTAACGCCATTGGCTGTTATGTGCTGTATTTTTTTTAGTAGGTAAAGGCAGTCATAAAACTACTTTCTTTAAAAAAACAATTTTCAGTAGCAGCACTGCTGCCCTCATATATGCAATTTTTTCCAAAGTGGAACAACTTAACATTGCAAGGTTTTTTTTTTTTTTTTTTTTTTTTTTTTGAGACAGAGTCTCACTCTGTCCCTCAGGCTGGAATGCAGTGGCACAATCTGGGCTCACTGCAACTTCTGCCTCCCAGGTTCAAGTGATTCTCTTGACTCAGCCTCCTGAGTAGCTGGGACTACAGGTGTGACCCACCACTTCCGGCTAACTTTTTTTTTGTATTTTCAGTAGAGACGGGGGTTTCACCATGTTGGCCAGGCTGGTCTCGAACTTCTGACCTCAAATGATCTACCTGCCTTGGCCTCCCAAAGTGCTTGGGATTACGGGCATGAGCCACCATGCCCAGCCTTAACATTGCAAGGATCTTTAAGCTCTGGAAATTGAACCAAGAATCTTTAGGCTCTGAGGATTGTAGACTGAGCTAAATTGAGAGTAGCCTGCCAGTTCTGTAGCCATATGATAAGAATTAGGAAGTTAATATGGGATGTTAACATTTTTAAACTAGGAAGAAGAATAAAGTGGTGGCCATTTTATTTGCAGAATACTTTGACAAAAACAAGCCTTATAGCATTGATATAATATTCTTTAGATTTCCTGATAAAAATCTGTATTAGCTAAATTTTCTTTTTCTTTGATAACAGCAAGTTACTCCTGTCACTCGTTTATTTATTTTTTTGAGACGGAGTCTCGCTGTGTCACCCAGGCTGGAATGCAGTGGCGTGATCTCAGCTCACTGGAACCTCTGCCTCCCGGGTTCAAGTGATTCTCCTATCTCAGCCTTCCAAGTAGCTGGGACTTCAGGTGCATTCCATCATGCCTGGCTAATTTTTGTATTTTTAGTAGAGACGGGGTTTCACCATATTGGTCAGGCTGGTCTCAAACTCCTGACCTCAGGTGATTCACCTGTCTCGGCCTCCCACAGTGCTGGGATTGCAGGCATGAGCCACTGCACCTGGCCTGTTAGTCACTCATAAGTGATTTTAGCATTTAAAGAAATTTATTAATGTAATAGATCTTTGCAAAGGGGCATGGGGAGAGGGAAGTGGGGCACTGAGTAGTGCTTGCCTCGGGAAGTCGTTTCCAAATGCTGTCCTCTGTTGTCTGTTTGTAATTTGACTGAGATTTGTAGTCCCTCTTTCAACTTCTGCAAAGAAGTTTTCTTCCTTAATATTCTGTTGGCACGTTGTTATCCTTTAACACTGCCAATCTGCAGTTTGCTTTCTCAGTATTATTGGTATTGTCCTTAACATGGAAGGATCTGTAGGTCCTCATGATTGAACCATGGGTATCTTCACAGGGGTCCTGGTACCTGTGTTAATGAAAAACACAAATTGTTATGTTATTTGTTCTCCAGACTTTACTTATTTTCCTCTTCTAATTCTTTTAAAAATCTATTTCTTGAAAATTATGATTACAGCATGAAGAAAAGTATCCTTTTTCTTTTGCAGCTTATTTGCTTTTAGTTCTGTTCTGGACACTGTGTTACTTAGACCCAAAGAAAAGAACGATGTAGAATATTATAGTGAAACCCAAGAGCTACTGAGGACAGAAATTGTTAATCCTCTGAGAATGTAAGTAGAAGACAAATTGCTGTTTTGCCTTTACATGATGTTCTATTTGCTGTTTTCTGGTATAGTAATTAATTTATACCTTGTCTTCATATAATAAGAGATGGGTGAAAATTGGTTCTTATGGTAAAATATCACATTTTTAAACCTTTGGTCCTTGTACTTTTTTGCTTATTTAATTTCTTAAATCTGGCCAAGGTGTAGAACATAGCATATTCCATGAAATGATTTAACCTGTTTTGCTAGAGTAAACTATAATTTAGCAATTGCAGTACGTTTAGGAAAGCTAATACATAATACTTAGGATTCTTATCTTTTGAAATAGTTTATCCAACACTTCTGCTGCAAGTAATCATGCTTATTAGTTAAATTGGTGTAGTCTAGCTTCTTAAATCTGAAAGAAAAGGAGCAAGGGAAATTCTTTATAGAATAGCTAGTGTTTAGTACTTTGGACTAGCAACAGATGAGATGTATTTTAGTACCATATTTTTTGGTTAAAGGAATATATTTGGCCTCTTTCTACCTGCCTTAAAAAGGTGATTCTTTTTCCATTTCCTACTTTAGGAATTATAAATATGTCTTTTTATGGCCACAGGAAGCAATTTGTAATGGTACAAGCACAAGTGACAGGAGATATCTAGTAAGGACTTTGAATAAGTGGTAGTAGTGATATGTGATAATATCACATTATAAAATTTAAACTATGAAGAATTAGGACCATAGATCATAAAACAAATTTGTTCATTCAGGAGTATAGAGAGAAAGTGATTTATTTAAATTCCATATTAAGATAAATTTTAATCCTTTTATATGCTGTTCTTATTTATCAATTAAAGTAAAAAATAGTTTGATATCAAATTTGAACCAAAAAAGCAGAATACTCAAATACAATGAGGATTCCAAATTATCTGCTATATCACATGACTAGGAAAGTAAATTATAAGAGAATAAATTTCCTCACTTACATCTTTTGCTTTCCTTAAATTCTGTAATGATTTCTCTGATGATCTTACCCTTTAAGATAATTGTGAATCTTGATTTTCACATCAATTATTTTGTCTTATGCAAATTTTTAAACATACTACTTTTTCCCCCAAGTAATTGATACTGGAACAAGACAGGTCAAACCCGAAACTCTAAGGCATGTTAACACCTTCCTCCTAGAAGAGAGGAAGAATAAACATTCTTTGGATCCTGTTGTTCAACCAGTTAAGAATCATAGTTAATCACACTTTCTTACCCTGTCCACGGTAAGAAACTGGTCAGATGCCCTGTTGTGATCAGGATTCCCTGTGTCTGTAGCATTCATATCTGTATATAGCTGACTGGTTTTATTTGGCGCTGAAATCTCTGCTTTTCTTCAGAGACCCTGTCTTTTTCACCTTGCTCATTTTGTATTCCCAGTGGCTGACAGGTTACATTACTATTAAGTGGTACATTCTCAGTCTGCATTGGTTGCAGGAAGCTAATGAGTGAATGAATAGTATAAAAAGTGGATATAAAACTAGCTAGTTGTGACTTGTCCTTAGTAAACTTATGGTAGCTGCTAAGTTCTCCTCTGAAGCCATTTTTAGAATTAAAAATTTAAAGTGATATTAAACTTATTGAATGTGTCTTGCATTCAGACAAAGAAGAGAGAAAATGTCATCATTATGCCAATTGGTTTGATTGCAGATTTTAGATTTTCAGTTTCTTATAAATTCCCTTTCCCATTTCCCTTGGTGGCTGTTTCACACTTTAGTATTAAAAGGATATTCTCTCTCAAAATTGTATATTCTGCTTTATAAAGTAAATGCTTTAATTTCCCAAGCAAATATTATTTAAAAAATCAGTCACAGCAAACCTAAAAATTTTTTGTATTAGTGTATGACAGTTACTTGTAGAGCATATAATAGTGTCTAGGATAATTCTGGTTCTAGGTCTTTAATTTTGCAAACTTCAGGAAGAAGCCTATAATTGTTTTCTTCAAAATAATTGTCTAACCTATTGATTTATGACATACTGGAGTTGTATAAGAAATGTGTGGGCCAGGGGCGGTGGCTCACACCTGTAATCCCAGCACTTTGGGAGGCCGAGGTGGGCAGATCACTTGAGGCCAGGAGTTCAAGAGCAGCCTGGCCAACATGGTGAAACCCTGTCTCTACTAAAAATACAAAAATTAGCTGGATGTGGTGGTGCACACCTGTAATCCCAGCTACTTTGGTGGCTGAGGCATGAGAATCTCTTGAGCCTGGAAGGCGGAGGTTGCAGTGCGCCAAGATCGGGCCACTGCACACTCCAGCCTGAGTGATAGAGTGAGGCTCTATCTCAAAAAAAAAAAAAAAAAAAAAAAAAAAAGAAATGTGTGATTAAGATGTGTTATATAATTTAATACATGCCAATATCAATTAATAGTTTTTTACTAACTTAGATATGGATATGTGTGTGCCACAAAAATTATGAAACTGAGGAAAATACTTGAAAAGGTGGAGGCTGCATCAGGATTTACCTCTGAAGAAAAAGGTGACCATCTTAACTTATATGCATTAAAAATAACTGAAGAGCATATTCACATGTCAAAGTATTAGCTGAAACGTGCGTCTGTGTAGTTGGGGGGTTTTCTTTTAAATTAGAAATTTCTTTTTATGTGATATATGGTTAGCTCCTCTTTTTGTAAATTCTTCCTCTCTTCTAAAAGTGATTGATGATGTGGAATAATGAACTCCTTTAAGAAGCTGGCTGGTTCTAGTATATTAAATGCTTAAATAAAAAGTCCTTTCCTTTCCACCCAGCAATGATATTCTCAGTTGTTTCTCTCTTGTGGTGCAGAGTTGCATTGGGTTTTCTACATTTTCCCACTGAGTTTTCCCTGTTATAAAAGGGAGTTAGAAAGCTGCTGACTAGGATTAAGTTTATAGTCAGGAAACAGTGTTATAATCTCTTCCTAGCTAATGGGCTTACTCAAAGATTCACCACCTGACTTTGAACTTGTCAGCAGCATACTGTAAACAGCTGTAATGTTTAGAAGCTTGCAGGAAAAAACAGAGCATACCTCAGATTGTACTCCACTTACCTTAACCCCTCCAAAAGAAATAACAGCTATTTCATTATGTGCGATGTGTTACACCCTTTCAAATGTAATAAACTTACAACAAAATTGAAACATAATACTTGATTATAACTTTTAAATGTCTTTTATGTTTTTCCTTTGTCAGGAAAACTTGAAAACTGTGCTTTTAATTGAAATAATATTGGATGAATGAAACTGAATTCAGTATTAAAATATGACTGTTAGAAATAAAAAATAAAATGATTTAAAAATTTTGCCTGTGACTTATTTGATTTTTAAATTTTCTCCTAGATCCTGAGGAATTCTTGAATATCCTGTTTCATCATATTTTAAGGGTAGAACCTTTGCTAAAAATAAGGTAACCTTTAAATTGTTCTAGGAGCATTGGAAAAATAGACAATTCTCATTTCCACTGCCATTATTCAACAGACATGATTTCCAGAATGATTTCTTAATATTGTATTTGTTTAGGGCTCTTAATAGGCTAGGGGAATATCATGCAAGTTAATTTTATTTGTTGTCCTTGCCACAGTACCATAGTTTACTTGAAGATCAAATCCAATGTAAATTTGTACTATAATTTTTAGCCCTAGCGATAAGTATTATTGCAAATCATTTTCTTTTGAAACTGTACATATATTTTTCATAATTTCAATTAATGAACCTTTTAAGAAAAAAAAATCTCATTCTAACTTAATCAGACACTTCGAGAACACTGTTTTCTGTCTACTCATCACTCAAAAAATTTAGTCTTAAATTAGCTTTCCTGTTCTCAGTTGTATAACTTTGTCTCCCCTCCCCACCAACCATGTTGAATGAAAGCCTTGTTTAATGTAGTAAAGTTCTTAATGAAATGTTCTAAATGACTGAACTTTCCAGGTAGTTTGAATGTTCTCAGTCTAAACAATGGACCTTTTTATATTTTAGCTTGGGTTTCTCTGTTGAGAATCTTAGTAATATCCTATACACTTCCCTAAAAGCTAAGCATAGATGAGTACTCTTCCTCATCTCTGTGTCTTAAAGTGATATTGTTTGATGCCACTGTTGAACTGATGGGTGAGGAGAAGAGAGGGAGGGTGGACGGTGCCATGACTGTGGTTTGATATTGTTTGGGAAGTTCTTATGAATGAAATGAGATTGATATATAACCATCAGGAGTTCATATTATCTGTTCAAAGATGATAATAGCCATATGTGCACCTAAAAATCCTAGAGAATGGCCTAAAAATTACTACAGTTAGCAAAAGAATTCATAATTTGTCTATGTAAAATATCCATGGAAAAATCAATAGCATTTCTGTATACCTTCAAGCAAATATGAAAAAGTAATTTAAGACTTCATGAAAGTATAAAATACCAAGAAATCAATTTTATTGAGATAGATTTTTTTTAAAGACTTATACAGAGCTAAAAGGGTTTTGATTAATTAGTGAGAAAGATTACGTTCTGGGTAGGACAATTAAATAATTTAAAGATGATTACATAATAATTTGCACACAAGCAAGATCTTAACATACTTCAGGAAAGTGGATTTAGAGTTCTGTACAAAATGAAGTGGGCAAAAATCTTGAAGAATGCTTTTAAAATAGATTTCTATTATAAGCTACGAAGGCAAAGCAATAGACTTTAAAATAGTGTGTGATACTAGCATAAGATTAGAAATATGGATCAATGGGGCCAAATAGAAAGCTCAGAAATAGAATTAACTGTATGTAGAATTTCAGTATCTTATAAGTCAACTTTCAAACAAATGGGAAAGGAAAGATATGTTTAATACATGAGGTAGGAAACCTAGAAGGCACTTTGGGAAAAAAAAGTCAATTTGGTTTTTCATTTTAAAGAGATAAATTTCAGATGCTTAAAACAGTTGTTTTCATCGTTTTTACCCCCTTTTCTAGCCTACACACTTATGGAATGTAATACACGCCCAGTAATAACATAGGTTGAATACTGAGTGATCCTCAGAGTGGGTAGGGAGGGATCAGGGCATCTCTGAATATATCTCAGAGTCTGAATGCCTTGTGGGACTTGAAAGGGCCCTGGGAAATTCTTACACCCCCTGAAGGGTACATTGTCCCCTTCACCCCTGCAAACAACCTCTTCATATTGAGAATCACTTTTTAAAGATTATAAATATCTAAGTTCGCTCTTTTTCAAGAGTAATTCTTCCCCTCCACCAGCATTTCATTTTGACAGACAGAGTCAGCAGATGCAACATATAGGAGGATGAGTACCTAAAAAAATCTAAAATAATTAAATAGTCTAAAAGAGACTATAAGATGTTCTTAAATGATTGAAGAGACAAAAGAACTAGATGACAATGAAAGGTAAAACAGATTTGATAAACAATCAAATAACCAAAGACAGAATCTCCAGAAATAGAAACTATATCATGATGTTACCTCATTGATGCAGTGTGCACAGCTGAAGAGAGAATTGCTCATTTGGAAGACAGAGCTGAGGAAAGTACCCAGAATGTTGCACAAAGGGATAAAGAGTTAGAAAACAAGAAAGAGAGGATAATAGACATGGAATATGGATTCTAACTGGAGTTCCAGAAGGAGATACTAGAGAGAATAGGGAAAAGGCAGTGTTTCAACAGATAATAGCTGAATAATTTTTAGAATTTTTGATAGACTGAAATTCTAAGAATAAGAATATTCAGAATTTCTGAGCAGGAAGGACCAGGACTAAATTACCATTCAGAGACTTACTATAGGATGTACTTCAGTAAAACAAAACTGAGTTTAGAATAAAGGAGTGGGATGCAAGAAACAAGGGAAAGTCAAGAAATTAGTAAATTGTCTTCTCCATCCTCATTTCTGCCTCCTTTTCTCTCAGTGTTTGCGATGCAGTGGTCCCTTCAACCACCAGCCCTCCTCCCCTTCTGCCATTATTATGATTACAACTACTTACCTCTACTACTTCCTGGTTTCTTATTTTCCTCTCTTTTTTTTTTTTTTTTTTCCTGTAAACTGTTAATTTTCTATGCTTTTTGGCTTTCACAGAAAAATTCTGGTCTTTTGTCATAGTCATCAACAACTGATTAAAACATTGGTATATCATAGCCTTCAGGTTTTTTGATTATCATCTGTTTGTATTTGTTGTGGGTCTCCAGAATCTCCTGTTTTATTATCAATTAAGTTTTGTTTATTTGGGGATATAAGTTGCTTTGGGAAGCTGAGGATTTCTGCAGGCTGATCTCTGAATAGCTGAGTTTTTTTTTTTAAGTGAAAACTATGTTAATATTTTCCCCTAAAAATCTTAAAATCTAGATGTAAGTTTAGATGTAGACAGTCTAACTTTATATCCAGAAATTCTACTGTAAAGGTAAATAGTAAACTTAAGGATTATTAGTCCTTCTGGTAGAGTTAGTCTTAAAGACTAATGGCATGCTATAGTAAAATATTTAGGAGGAAAGATGCTCAAAATATAAGAGTAACACTATGATTGGCATATGGTAGGTGCTTACTTGGTATTTGTTGAATAAATGAGTGACGATCAGACAGCATGCTTTAGCAGAAAGAATGGCAAGCAGTAGTTAGGGCCCCTAGATTCTGTACCCACCTCTGCTTTTGACTTGCTGAGAAGTCATTCTCCTTCCCTAGATCTCAGCGCCTTCATTTTAGAAATGAAAAGTTTGATCTAGAAGGTCTGCTAAAGGTCTGTTACATCCAGCATATAATAATTTATTTTCAGGCATTAAATACAGTTTGCTGCTTTCTAGATTTGGGCAGTGAAATTGCACTAAGTGATTTACCTTTTGGTTAGTTCTGTTCACACAGTGCTTCTTGATTGAGATTATTATTCCATTATTTTTTTCCTAATCACTAGGAGATCTTTCCAATCTAAAAACTAAACAAAATAAATCATTTATAAGGTCTTGTGCCTAAGCACATTTAATTATTTTATCCAAATCATTTATTTCTCTCTGTTGTTCTGACTATCCAAAGCTACACCATCAATTTTATGGTTTTTCTGTTCTCAAATACTGCCGGGACAACTTCACATTTTGATTTAAGCATTTGATAAATAGGTTGTATGTATTTTTTTCTCTGCGTGTTTTTAGATCAGCAGGTCAAAAGGTACAAGATTGTTACTTCTATCAAATTTTTATGGAAAAAAATGAGAAGGTTGGAGTTCCCACAATTCAGCAGTTGTTAGAATGGTCTTTTATCAACAGTAACCTGAAATTTGCAGAGGTTAGTGATACTCACCTGTGGTATTTTATATGAAAGTCTGTGGGAGTCTTAAGACTATTGGTAGATTCAGTGTCTATTGATTTTAACTAGCTGAAAACAGTTTGAAACACAAACTGTTAAGAAACACAAATTTTAAAAAGTATGCAGTGTTTCAACTTTGCCTTTACAGAAAATGTTTTAGAATTAAGATTGAATTTTTTTGATTTCTGCTGCCAAAGAAAACACCAAGCTAATTTGCGTAACGTGAAAACTTTTAGGTAGTTTAAAGCAAAAGGAGACTTACGTTTTTTAAAATGCCATTTTACCCAAGCATATTATCCAAATATATCAAAATATAATGTTTACTTCCCCCCTTCATTAAGAGACAAAATGTCAATAAATTCGTTTATATTTGCTAATGAACCAGTGATAGAAATTATTTTTCTTTTATTGTCCAAGAATCTCAATAATTTTAATAGTATATGCTTGTGGTTTATTCTGATTGTATTCATTTCTGAAGTCATTTTTGGTAAAACCTTAACAGCCACAGTTATTTATTTGTTGAAATATAATGAGTAGTGTCCTTCTGTGATGACATTTTCTGTATTATATTTGCAAAAACAATCTGTCCAAAACCTTTAATAAATATAAACCCAAATAAAATGCCATGATTTTATTTGAGACTCAAGATTATTGAACTCCGTGACCTCTAGGTGCTGGTGTGCCCCTGCGATCATGAGCCACTTGAAGACTTGTGGCTTGTTGGTGTCCTCTGTCCACAGCCCATGGTCGCGTGTGGATCCTGTTTCATAGGATACCAATATTAAGGCAGAACTCAGTGTTTTGTTTGACAGCCATGACTATTTTGGTTTCATAGGGAAAAGTTTTTTTTAACACTTTGATTCTAAAAATATCTGTCTTTTTTTATAGGCACCATCATGTCTGATTATTCAGATGCCTCGATTTGGAAAAGACTTTAAACTATTTAAAAAAATTTTTCCTTCTCTGGAATTAAATATAACAGATTTACTTGAAGACAGTAAGTATGAGATTTTTTTAGTTTGTTTTGTTGGTTTTGTGGAAATTGTCAGATAATTCTCATCAGTTGTGGGTTAGACTCTAACTGGACACAGTATTTCCAAAGGCAATTCAGTATCTGAAGAGCCTGGAAATATGAAACCAGTCATTTTATTTCTAGGAATTTATTCTGAGAAAACACAAATGAAAATAAATATTTGATATGCAAATATACTTATTATTATATGATTAAGAAATTAGAAACAACTTGAATGTTAACCAGAGGAGAATGGTTAAATGAGTGTGTATCTAACAAATTACTGCCATTAAAATTCATGGTTTTGAAGACCAATGTGTATGAAAATGGTCATGGTGTAATATTAAGTGGAAAGGTAAGTACGTTGATATATTCTACAAAAGGAGCCATATATATATATATACACACACACATATATACCTATGTAAATATTCAGATATGAAATTATTAGAGAAAATTCATAATCATATTGACAGTGGTTATCTCTTGCCAACTAAAATTGTAGATGCTTTTAGTTTTCTCCATTATACTTTCTTGTATCTTTGAATTTTCATCAATGGGTATTTTATAATGAAGGGAAAAATACCCTAGGAGACACTATTTAGAAAAATTATTTGGTCCAAGAAAATGTTTTTAAAGATATTTCAAATACTAACTGAGAGCTTAAGCAGATGGAAGAGAAAGAGACTTTTTTGAAGCCATGAACATTGTCCTTTTTAAAGCCTAACTTTCTTTACATCTTCTTAATGAAAGAATGCATTTTTTTAAAGTCCTCTTAACTTCCCTTCCCCTTCCCACATTTCAGCTCCCAGACAGTGCCGGATATGTGGAGGGCTTGCAATGTATGAGTGTAGAGAATGCTACGATGATCCGGACATCTCAGCTGGAAAAATCAAGCAGTTTTGTAAAACCTGCAACACTCAAGTGAGTTTCCCTTCACTTAATGGATGAACTTTTGTTGAACAGTAACTTATTTATAGTTGAAAACAGAATGCTCGTTTTGGAAAGTTTTTAAAAATCATAATTAATGGTTAAAAATTCACAATAAAATGGTATTGCTTTTGCCTTTTCTTTTTACTTGAGAGCTGTTGGTGAAGTACTTGATTGCTATAAGGGATGTATTTAATAAGAGTAAGGAAGCCCATTCACTTGACACATTGAGTTTCTCTCATTAATGACATTTTTTTTTTTTTGAGACTGAGAGACTGAGAGAGACTAATGCCCAGGCTGGAGTGGAGTGGCACGATCTCGGCTCACTGCAACCTCCGCCTCCAGGATTTAAATGATTCTCCTGCCTCAGCCTCCCGAGTAGCTGGGACTGCAGGCACCCGCCACCACACCCAGCTAATTTTTGTATTTTTACCAGAGACAGGGTTTCACCATCTTGGTCAGGCTGGTCTTGAACTCCTGACCTTGTGATCCACCAGCCTCGGCCTAATGACATTCTTTTCATGGTCCATTTTAGGTCCACCTTCATCCGAAGAGGCTGAATCATAAATATAACCCAGTGTCACTTCCCAAAGACTTACCTGACTGGGACTGGAGACACGGCTGCATCCCTTGCCAAAATATGGAGTTATTTGCTGTTCTCTGCATAGAAACAAGCCACTATGTTGCTTTTGTGAAGTATGGGAAGGACGATTCCGCCTGGCTCTTCTTTGACAGCATGGCCGATCGGGATGGTACTGAAAACGCCTTTCTTCTGCATGTGGCACAGGGTTCTGGTTTATAGTGGGACAGTTCATAGTGGGATCGCCTGTTCTGAGTGATATGATATTTTCTGAGAAAATCCTTTCAGGATTATTCTGGTGACAACAGTCTTATATCTTGGATTGCATTAATAACCTTGCTTGCTAGCTGAACTAAGGAATAATATAGCTGTGTTTGTTTTTTTTTTTTCTTTTTTGAGACGGAGTCTCACTCTGTCACCCAAGCTGGAGTGCAGTGGCGTGATCTTGGCTCACTGCAACCTCCACCTCTCAGGTTCAAGCAATCCTCCCACCTCAGCCTCCTGAGTAGCTGGGACTACAGGCATATGCCACCATGCCTGGCTAATTTTTGTATTTTTAGTAGAGATGGGCTTTTGCCATGTTGCCCAAGCTGATCTCAAATTCCTGGCCTCAAGTGATTCACCCTTCTTTTCCTCCCGATGTGCTGGGATTACAAGAGGAGCCAGTGTGCCCAGCCTCATATTGTGATATTTTGACATGCATATGCTCTTTTTAAAAAAAAAAGAATCCTAAAATTCTTATTTCAGCCCTGAGGGATCTTATTTCCAGCTTCGTTGTCTTCTTTCAGGCCCCTCTCATTTTTGTAGGAGCTGTTTATTGAGCACCATTAAGTCATTCTACCTAAATCCTGGCAAGATGGGGATTATTCCTGTTTTTCTGTTATTAAAGCTGAGGTTTAAGGTGCTTGAGGTATTGTAGTTTGTGTTTAACTGAGTCTTTCTGATCTCAGTGCTTATGTTTTTTTGTACTAAACCATGTTATCTTCCAGTTGCCAAAAGCTGAGAGCAGAAGTAAACATCCTTTTTAGAAAAGTAAAGCCCCTTCTGCATGTAGTATGTTTCTCCCTGAAGTGGGGAATAGGCTGCACTTGCCAGGCCACTTTCTAGGATGCTTAATCATTATTTAACTAATGCTTAATGAATGCCAGGCGGGATAGTGGGTTTTAGGTAAGAAATGTTTGTTAAAGCAGCTCTGCCTCTACGTATAAGGAGTTTGCGGGTTAAGACCAGGCCTGGGCAAGGTTGTGTGGTGTGACTCTCATGTTCCTCCATTCTTATACCCTATTTTTCCTTTAGCTGCTCTCTCAGGTCCAGCCCCCATGGCCTTCTGGTGTGGCCCTCCAGTAGCCTAAGACATTCCCTGTGGCAGCCTCTTGAACAGAGGCCCAGTCCCTAGATCAAGAGTTCTCCACCTTTTCTCAGTTCTCCGATGCTTGAGGGATACATCCCAGCCCCATCTGTAGATGTGCCCCCAACCCAGTTAACGTTTGCACTGAACAGCGTAACATAACAGCATAGGTGTGGAAAAGCCACTGAGGTAACCCAGAGGAGCCTTTCCTGGAATCTCTGAAATCACACCCCAGAGCACCTTCATCAGGGCCTGGTGATGTGTCAAACAAACTGTGTTAGAGTTGAGTAAGGATGTGTTTAAAGTGTAGGGAGCTATAATAGCATTCATTTGACTAGATCTATTCCAAATTGGACAGTCTTATGGTGAAGTGTGCTAGGTGGCTTGTGTCTGGGAGGAAATGAAATGTGAAGAACAGAGTGTCGTCTACGTATGTATTGATAACATGATTCCCTGAGTGACTACAGAGAGAAGCCTGGAAAGTAGGTTGGGGGCTTACCTCAGAATTTGTGTCCTTTTACCAGGTTTATTCACTGTTGGCCCCAGAATCCTTTCAGAAACCAAGAAATGAGAATATATCAAGAGTTAAAGGAGGCTTTCACTTCCAGAAATCAGAAGTAAAATAAAGGCTTTTAGAGCATGAAATTAGCTTTTTGGAAATGATAGGATTATAAAATCACTGGCAAAAGGGTTTAGAACTTGACTGCCATAAAGAGTTTTTCCTCTGTGCCATAGGTGGTCAGAACGGCTTCAACATTCCTCAAGTCACCCCATGCCCAGAAGTAGGAGAGTACTTGAAGATGTCTCTGGAAGACCTGCATTCCTTGGACTCCAGAAGAATCCAAGGCTGTGCACGAAGACTGCTTTGTGATGCGTATATGTGCATGTACCAGAGTCCAACAATGAGTTTGTACAAATAACTGGGGTCATTGGGAAAGGTGAAGAAACTGAAGGCAGAGTCCTAACGTTGCATCTTATTCGAGCTGGCAGTTCTGTTCACGTCCATTGCCGGCAATGGATGTCTTTGTGGTGATGATCCTTCAGAAAAGGATGCCTCTGTTTAAAAACAAATTGCTTTTGTGTCCCTGAAGTATTTAATAAGAAGCATTTTGCACTCTAGAAAGTATGTTTGTGTTGGTTTTTTAAGAAGTCTAAATGAAGTTATTAATACCTGAAGCTTTAAGTTAAGTGCATTGATCATATGATATTTTTGGAAGCATACAATTTTAATTGTGAAAGTTTAAAGCCTCTTTTAGTCCATTGAAAATGTAAATAAATGTGTCTTCTTTATGGACCAAGGATATGAAATCATTTTTCTTTTGTAGCTAACGGTTGCCTTGAGGAAGAAATAATTTGGTTTTATTAAGAGTCTACTCTCAATCCAGTTATTAAAGATGTACTGAGTTTGATTTGTTAATCCTTTCTATATACTGCTGATCTTGCATGTCTACAATCTGCTCAGTTTTTCTGTGTTTCTGCAATAGTGGTCAGAAAAATACTTAAATTCCCCTAATGGTGTTGTTTTCTATTTGTTCTGGTTTTGAGATAAATGAGTGATTCTGTCCCCAAATGTCCATTTTTGAAGTGATTTTCCTGGAGGATTAGGGTATTTAGCAGTTGAAGCTCTTCATTCATAGTAGTTACTGTCAGCTAACAGGTTTTTTAAGGCTTTTAACTATTAATATTTTATGGAATGGGGCAAAGTAAATTGATGAAAGAATTGGAGTGATAAGTAAATAGTCCTATACAAACATACAGTCCATAAGAAAATGAATTTGGCATATAGAATTATTACAGTTTCCTGGGAGAGATGGATATTTAAACCTCTATTATTTTAGACAAGACTGTCTAGAACTTAAGTTTGATCTGTCAGCCAGTACTCCCATTAAATTCAGTGTGGTTTCACTTGATAGAATCAGATATGTCATCGAAATGTTAGCAGCAGCTTCATCCTCCTTCTGATTAAAGTAAGTAGAAATGGGATGTTTTGTTTAATAACAGCCATAGTGTGTGTTTAGACCACAGTGGATGTTGTAGACTAGGACCATAGATTATACATGTCAGTGCTGTGGAATGTGCATTCTCTGAGTGTTGTTTTGTGGTATCATTGTCTTTCTTGAAT
Organism: Pongo pygmaeus; assembly: GCF_028885625.2. Lineage (NCBI taxonomy): Eukaryota > Metazoa > Chordata > Mammalia > Primates > Hominidae > Pongo > Pongo pygmaeus. Next base: position 47,875,909 of record NC_072391.2, read on the forward strand.
GACTTTCTAACTGTGCAGAAAGGCAGAAAAGTCATCATATGTATATGGCATATGACTTTATAAAATATTTAATGTGACAAAAAGTGGAAAGAATCTTTACAAACCCTGCAATTACTTTTTTAAAGGCACTTTTACTCTTTGGTTTTATCATTCCATTTTGCTAATATTTACTAGCTTTATAAATTACAGTAAGGTACAAAAACTCATCTTGTAATATTTTCATTTTTGAAGTGAAAAAGTACATATTTTGCACAAGGTTTCATACTGCTAAGTGCTTGGTTGGGGTGGTGAGATGATTATTAGATCGGGGGTGAGGCTGAGAGACTCTGGGTTTAGGGCTAGCCCTGCCTCCATCTCCCTTGGGTAAAAGGAAGGGTGTGGGGTACAAGATGCGTAAGGCCTTTTCTAGCTCTGACCGCCTAGAAGTCCAGTCACCCTGTAATAAATATGTGTTGAATGAAGAAATGGGTGAATGAGCTTGTCAATGTGATTTTAAAAAATTGACTACCTGGAGGAATGATTAGGAATCTAAATGGAGCCAGCCCTCGGTATCTGCAGGTTTCTCATCCATGGATTCAACCAACTGCAAATGGAAAATATGATTTTTTTTAAAAAAAAGGATGGTTGCATCTGTATTGAACATGTACAGACTTTTTTCTTGTCATTATTCTCTGAACAATACAAGAACTCTTTATGTAGCATTTACATTTATTAGGTATTATAAGTAGTCTAGAGATGATTTAATTAAAATATACAGGAGGATGTGTGTCAGTTATATGCAAATTCTGTACCATTTTATATCAGGGAATTGAGCATCTTCAGATGGTGGTATCTGCAGGGATCCTGGAACCAAACCCCTGCAGATACTGAGGGCTGACGATCTAGGTAAGACTGGATTTAACAGTTGGAAAAAAAAAAAAAAAAAGGAGAGAGAAGACAGTTCCTTTTCTGTAGAAATTAAAACAAAATACAAATTGAGGAAGCTCTGCTACCGAGGCTGTCATGGTAGAGAACTTGAAGAAGACCTGTTTGGATGGACACCTGGTTTCAAAACTCAGGTGTGGAGTGTCTTAAATGGGAGGGCCTCATCCATAAATGATTTCTGGAGACATCTTCTTCAGGTGGAGCTTGACGTCTTTTTAACATCACTTGGGGAGGGAGTGCTCATTAAGGGATGCCAGGGCCAGCTCTGGTGATTCCTGGGGAGGCTGCGTCCTTCTCTGCTTCTGAGTGTCATGAGGCAGCAGGAAGGTTTCCCCTGCACCTGTCTGTCCTGGCTCCCTCTGGGTAGCCCCTACTGTTCTGTGCTTCAGCACAGCCTGGTTTGTCAAGAGGGACATAGTTGGGGCTGGGCTGCATGGTGCAGGGGCTGATGTGCCTGCTGGTTATTTAATTTTTAGCCTTAAGTTTTCTTTAATATTTTCCCGTTGGCTTTTTAAAGGTTTTGGCCATCTTTTATTCCTTAGCTACAATCAAGATGACAACGTAATTGAATTATCTGATTTATAACATGGTTCATGATTCATGATTCATGATTACAAGTAGAAAATATGTCATGTCCCTCACCTCCAAATAAATGTGTGTGTGTGTGTGTGTGTATGTATGTATGTGGCGGGGAGGGAGAGAGTGGGGAAGGAGAGCGATGTTATCATATATAGAGAGGCTAAATGTGTCCCATCCCTCACTGTCAGCTTTGTAAAGGAGTTTGACTCCATCCACAGAAGAATGTTTTATAAGACTAGGAAAACACATTGAAAACTAGGAAAAACAGCAACAAAAATCAACTAAATATGTTGTTACTGTTGCTAACGATTTTCTCCTTAGAATAATTTAGGATTTTAAAAAATTTCTCTTTGCCAAATGCTGTAGATAAATGGCCAGATTCTTCCTATCCCTAGGATTCCTTTATTATTATTTTTTCACAGATTTTGAGAACAAGGGGAAGACATAGTATGGAAGATTAAGATTCCATTAATCTTATAGAACTGTGTTGTCATCCAAATTCCTGCTTGTTTGAACATGGCATCTTCATAGATTCAGGATTCACTACCCTCTATAGCTGGATCTTGAAAATTATCTGGCCAGATAATTTTGCATCTGCTTGGATGATTGTAGACTGAGATGTGAATGGAGGATAAAGTATTAGACCTTCGCTGAGCAACTGCCAACCAAGAAGTATTTATCAGACACTTACTAGGTGCCTAGGATTGTATCAGAGGGAATATGAGATGTGTCCCTGCCCTACCTAGTTTTAACGACAGAATATCTATTAAAGGCTACTTAGCTGAAGGGTAAGGGTGACAGGTCTAGGGGAAGCTTTGGGAGGTGGTGTGCTGTGACAGAAAAAGTGGCAGAGTAGGGACGAGAGACCTGCATTCTAGCCCTGTTTCTGTCACTTGCTCTGTACACTTAGACAACAGCTTGACCTCTTGAGCTTTAGTTTCCTCCTCTGCATAATGAGAGGGTTAGACTACTGAATTTTATGGGAAAAAAGTACAAATTCCTGGGTCTTAGGCCATGCCTGCTGAATCTGACTGTTCACGAAGAGGACTAGGAAATCTGTGAGGGAATCCCCAGGGGAATCTCATGACCAGCCAGGTGTGAAATCTGCTAACTGCAAGATCTCAGAGCTTCCTTCACTTTTTGTGATTTTGTGGTCATGTAACGCTACTGTATTATTCTACATAAATGTGGGTACTTGGATGTTTATCATACTGTTTCTCTGTGTTTACATACTAATTTGTGTAAGAAATGCATTTTAGTCTATGTACCTCAACCTGCTGTTTCCTAGAGGTGTTAGTAGTCTTTAAATACAAGTAAGACTTAAGAGGATATTTGATGTTATTTACCTGGATATTTTCTTTCCCTTTTATTTATTTAGAGGAAATTGAGACTCTAGGAACCAAAAAAATGAAAACAAAATTCTTAGGCAAAGTTAAAGAAAAAAATTACATTATTTCTTACCATTTGCTACTTTATAATGAAAATTTAAAAATTACATGGGAAGATTTTTCTCTGGGATCACAAATCCTTGTCATAAAGTAAGAGGTCTTTTTAAAGTAGGTAGGCTGTAAGGCCTGTAATTTAAAATAATACTCCTTTCTCTAGGGGTTGGTGCAATTCTCCATTAATGAAGATAACATTTGAATTCCCCAAAGCAGGTGAGGAGTCGGGGAGGAGAAAGGGATGTTAAAATGAAAACTCACTGCAAAAGAGGAGGCAGAGGAAGAAGGAATGTAAACCCCTTAAAGCAGATCTGTGTGGGGCCTTATGAAGGCCAGGATTCTGCGGGTGTCAGGGGATTGCCCCTCTTGACAGAGACTAGGGTTTTAGACTGAGGCTTCCTGCAGGGAGTTCGCATTGCCCTTCTCCGTTCCCCTTCAGACCTTTCTGGGGAGAAGAGATGGGAGGAGGGGAGAAAGGCTGTTCATCTTATTCTAAATCCTGGAGCAGCTGAAGATTTTCTCTTGAGTCAGGATGCAGTGGTAACACATTAACCAGCAAGTGTGGCCAAGGATAATGAAAAAGTGGGAAAGGAAGGTCTTCCTCCTCCCTGATCGTAGCATCCAGCAGTCTCTGTAGCCAGGTTACTCAAGAACCGCATTTGATTTCCTGGCCCTTTGCCTTGGCAGTGACGACATTTTTATTTCACTGTGTTTTAAAGTCTTCATTTATTTTTATAACATGGGTTAGGGAGAAGGGCCACGAGTGGAGGGATTGTCCTTTCAAGCACCACAGCTTCAGATAAAATTAGTACTTTTAAATACTGTCCACTTTAACTTAAAAAATTCTAGAGGGATTATATTGGAGACTCAACTGCCCTTGGTTTTAGTTTATACAATGGCCTAGTACTGTGGAATTTTAATTTTAGAAAGTCTTAGCATCAGATCATAAACATTCATTAAAAGAACTCACATCCCATCTGAAACTTCCCAGGAGAGTTGGGATTCTTAGTAGATTGGTAGAAAGGGGCTCATTTTCTACTGCATTTCCCATTTCTGGTATCTTGTTCAGCATGTTTTATTTTTATTTCTTGTCTGCAGAACATCCTATATTTATGAGAACATTCTTTAAGAAGACCATCACATAGAATACCCCTTCCTATCAGCTTGCTCTGATTTAGCCTTAATTTTGTTAAATTTTTTAGAGATGAATGAAGTGCTGCTGTGGAAAGAAATGTACATATACTATTTCTGTATCATTAAAATTACATTTTTATGGTTCCTTTTCCTGGATTTCTTTGAGGGAAGGGTTTTGGGTTATGAGAAGGCTGGAATTGGGTCTCTATAACACTTTAAGTTTTTGCTGTGGTAAGATTTCTTTGAGGAAATGCTACACCTGGGCACATCTCTGTGTCTTGATCAAGCCTCTACCACCATTACAATTGCTTTAGAAAACCTCACACACTTACCCTGTTCTGGGAGATGTGCCAGTGGCATTATGATGCTGTGTGGCTTCTTGATCTAGCCAAGTATTTCCAACCTCTGATGCATGTTAAAGCTCAGCTGCTCCAGCCTCCAAGCCACTCCAATCAGAAGTTGTCCCCCGCTGCTTCATTCCGTCATCTCTAAACATGAACCCAACACTGTTGACTAACGAGTAGTGTGTCCCATTCTTTTTTTCTTTTTTTTCTTTTTGAGATGGAGTCTCGCTCTGTCGCCCCAGTTGGAGTGCAGTGGTGCGATGTCGGCTCACTGCAATCTCTGTCTTTCAGGTTCCAGCGATTCTCCTGCCTCAGCCTCCCAAGTAGCTGGAATTACAGGCATGCACCACCATGCCTGGCTAATTTTTTTGTGTTTTTAGTAGAGACAGGGTTTCACCATGTTGACCAGGCTGGTCTCAAACTCCTGACCTCAAGTGATCTGCCTGCCTGGGTCTCCCAAAGTGTTGGGATTACAGGCGTGAGCCACCACGCCCGGCCCAGTAGTGTGTCCCATTCTACCACAGCTGCCACAGAGGCAGTTAAATGTTTTACTTTTTTGTGATAACCAGAGGAATGGTCGCATGATGTACTGTGTATTGAAATTCCTACTTTAGTCTTCTTTTAGGTAACAGATCAACCTTCCTTGGAAATTATTTGGAGTTTAAGTCACTTAATGTGCCATGATGGGAAAGCTAGAGTGGTCTGAGTTGGTAATATTGGTATTGACAATACATTGAAGAACACTTCTGTTTCAGAACCCCGTGGGTGGATATACATGCTGATATCCAAACAATGCTGTTCTGACATCACTGATCTTCCCTGTCAGATTCAAGGGCTGGCACACTTTTTCATAGTCTGCATTCCTTGTGACTCTGTTTGGGTCTGTTACTGTGACGGTGACAGCATATACCTTGTGCCCATCTGCGGATCTGGACGGTTAAGTGAAAACAAGTCCTTGTCAGAAGAAAACTGGCCTGGCCAAAGGAGGAGCCACTGGCCCTCCCCTAAGCCCCTTTTCCTGACTTGCTGAGGCACGTTCTTCCTCATTATCACCTGAAGAAAGTGTGTGCACTGCCTTCAAGCAGCAGTTCTCCAGTCAATCCTGGTTGCATGTTGAATTCACATAGGGAGATTTTAAAGACGCCAGTGCCTGTGCACACCCCGGACCTATTGGAATCTCTGAAGATGGGGCCAGGCAGTGTGGGTCCTTGTCAAAGCTCCTTATGCATTTCTGTTTCAGAACCCCATGGGTGGATATGCGTGCTGATATCCAAACAATGCTGTTATGACATCACTGATCTTCCTTGTCAGATTCAAGGGTTGGCACACTTTTTCATAGTCCCCACTCCTTGTGACTGTGCAACCAGGATTGGGAACCAGTTGTCAGGAGGAATGGAGTTTTCTGAGGGAGACAGAATCAACTTGGCATTCCCTGGTGGAACATTCTGCCCTGCAGAAAGAGAATGTGGATATGAACAAGCTCCTTGGGGAAAGCAGAAAGTTTATTGTAAAGCTACCAGCCCAGTCCCTTGAGGAAGAACCCAGGGAATATACGGGGAATGTGTTCCAGAGGCAGGAGAGAGAATTTAGAAGTAGGATGAAAATTTCACTATTTGTGAAGAGGACTTAAGATATCCTTAAATGGGCATGATGATGATGCTAGTCTCTTTCTTTAGGAAATATTTCAGAGATAAGCCTCAAATGTATGAAAAGAAAGGAGAGAGCTCACCAAGTTGATTAGGGAAGAAAGAAGGCAGGAGAATTCTTGGGGAGGGACTGTTTTGGGGCAAGTTTTCAAGCCTGTCTTTGCACTGAACTGTGGGCAGTCAGGTCTCTGTGGGCTGCCAGCTTCAGTAGACTGCTTGGAGTGTGGATTTTATTGGAGAGGAGGTAGATTCTGAGGTCTAATTAGAGTAATTAGGTGAGTGAAGACTGAAATGGATATTATAAGAATAGTGTAATTCACCCAGCAGACTGACCCTTATTACAAAAGCGCGACTGAAATTTGCAAGTTGCGTCCACTCTTTTGACTGTACCACTTTAATAGGAGTTAATGAAAACCTTTAAATTCCGTGTATGAAATCACCTTACAAATAACACACAAATCTGTTTTAACACCTAATATGGCCTTTTCCAAACTAAGTAGTTTGAAGTTACACTGGGATTTGAAGATTTGGCGAGGAAGTTGACTGTACCACGGATGCCTTCCTGAGTCCCTCTCCTCCAGTCCTCCCCAACTTCAGCAGACTTTGGAAGCGACCCCTCAGGCCTTGCCTTGCAGGTTCTATTTGGTGACAGGCAAGACTCAGCAGCCTGTAGTAAATGCAGTCAGGCCTCAGGCCATGATGAGTGGCTTCTTAGCTGTGCCTTCTTATTGGCTCCAGGGAGGCGAGGCTGCTCGTGGGTTAGTGTGTGGTGGGGCGATGACACCGGAATATATTGTGTTTTAAACAAATGTGCATTTTGTTGGGTCTGGCCATCTCTGTAAACTTCAGACTGTTTTGTTCCTATGTATTTCTGAACTGTGCCCTGTAGTTCGCCCATTGGGGGTGGGATGGGCCTCTGCAGGTTGGAAGGACTAAGTGCAGTTTCAGGTTTCTGTTCAGAGGTCACCTCCCTGAAGAGGCCTTCACAGACCACATTCGCCAGGGGTGTGCTGGCAAATGTTTAACAACCAGCTCTTGGGGGCTGAGGGGTAACCCTGTTTGTAGCCTCTGCTGATTTGGTGGTATAAATACCCCCACCACAGCCAATTGCAAGCTACCAAAATGACACCTTTCAAGGAACTAGGGAAGACATATAGTAGAATTAACACAAGTACATAGCATTTCTGCCATACAGATATGATAGACATAAAACCTCGGTGGCAAACAGCAGCCCGTGAACCAAACCAGCTCAGCACCTGATTTTGTGAATCACATTTGATTGGAACACAGTCGTGACCATTTATCTAAGTACAGGTTGACTGTCCCTTATCTGAAATGTTTGAGACCAGAAGTGTTTCAGGTTTCAGATGTTTTTGGATTTGGGAATATTTGCAGTACCAGATGAGCAGCCCTAACCCAGAAATCCAAAATCCAAAATGCCCCAATGAGCATTTCCTTTGAGTGTCATGTTGGTGCTCAAGAAGTTTTGGATTTTGGAGCATTTCAGATATTTGGATTAGGGAGCATTTAAGATTTTCAGATTAGAGATGCTCAGTCTATATTATCAATGTTTTTGTGCTACAATGGCTGATTCAAATAGTTTTGACTGAACCCTTATGGCTCACACAGTCATTAAATGGCCCTTTCCAGAAACAGTTTGCTTACCTTTGGCACAGAAAATGGTAAAATATAAAATAATTAGGAAGTAATGAGTTGCAAGTATTTGTTACCTTTATTTTAAGTATAATTTCATTTTAAGTTTATATAATTTGTTAGCTTAATAATTCAATAATAGATCCATCCAAGAACTGACTCGCAAAATTCCTGAAAATTTAATAATGGGCTCTTGTGAGCCATGGATGCCAGCTCCAGTTTACTTCTGCCATCATCTCAAACACACCTACAGGCACTTATAGACTCCTGTGCGCTTCATTTTCTCCACAGCACTGATCCCCTGGCCGCATGGCTTATCGTGGGCTCCTCAAGACCTCCCCTAAGTCCCTTTAATTGTCTTTCCTTACCATCTTGATCAGTCCCTGGCACAAACCTCCCGCCTCAGCCTCCTGAGTAGTTGGGACTGCAGGTGCACACCACCACGCCCAGCTGGGTTTTTACATTTTTGTAGAGAGGGGGCTCTCACTATGTTGTCCAGGCTGTTTCAGCCTTTTATTCGTGGAAGCCCCACTGTCTATTGTCAGTGTGCTCAGAATTAGATTACTGTCCCCATTTCTTTTGAGAAAGCACAAGACGTCTCAGTCTCTAGTTCCCCACATAATGCTTCCTCTCAGAAGTGGAGACGTCGTAGAACTCCCCTCCTAGGGCTTTGATGAACTTTGAATGACACCATGCACGGAAAGTGCTTATCACAGTGCCTGGCACTCCGTAGCCCCTGAGTAAACAGCAGCCACCAGTAGCAGCAGCAGCAGCATTAGTACTAATATCGTAGACATGAACTTGAGAGACAGGGTGCAAGTCTAATCAGCAGTTCTCTTTCTGCCTCTCATCTCCCTCCACGATCCTATTTTAGCCACACTCTTGAGTCTTTAGATGGTTTTATGAGATTGAGATTTTTCTCAGGCATCTTGTCCCTGAGTGCAGCAGCGCCATCTTGTGGTCATTACTGGTTATGGCGCTGTCCTAGATCTAAGCTCCCAAACTCCGAGCGGCAACCAGAACCCAGGCTTGAGAGGCAGCAGGGATTTTTGAAAGCCAATGTGGCAGTCGGGGCAACACACCAGATTACACACTACACCCAAGAGGGTTTAAGTTTCCTCTGCGTCATTTCGGGACAGCTGCTTAGTGTTGGCCATTTCTGTTTGTGGCTGTCCTCTCTCATAATGGGCTCTGTCTTGCCTTTTCTCTGCATCTGCTGCTCCCTCTGTCTTGAGCTTTTAGGCACCATCTACAAACGGGGTTTAAAATGAGCTAGCGCCATCTACTGGGCGAATGCCGTAAGGTCGGTTATGAGGTCCCGGAATCTGCAAGGAATGAATGAATTACAAATCTGTGGCTTTATGGGGGGAATGTCGGTACGTAATAGGATTCTGATGTCACCTCCCTTTATTTGCGACCCTTTCTCGGTGTAAGCCTCATATCTACTGTGCTAACTTTAGTACAGGTTACTTTGTCAGGATCCCAATATGAAAATCAACCACACTGTCTTCAGCGCTTCCCAGAGAGGGGTCTTTGGACCAGCCTGCGTCGTAGTCATCCAGGGACCTTTAAGAATGCAGGCTCTGGCTGGGCGTGGTGGCTCTCACCTGTAATTCCAGCGCTTTGAGAGGCTGAGGCGGGCAGGGCTTGAGGCCAGGAGTTTAAGACCAGCCTGGGCAACACAGCAAGACCTTGTCTCTACAAAAAAACAATAATAACAATAAAAATTAGACAGTTGTAATGATGCACTCCTGTAGTCCTAGCTACTTGGGAGGCTGAGGCTTGAGGATCACTTGAGCCCAGGAGTTGGAGGCTGTAGTGAGCTATGATCACACCACTGCACTTCAGCCTGGGCGACAGAGCAAGACTCTGTCTGTAAAAAAGAGAATGCGGTCTTGGAGGCCCTGTGCAAAACCTACATCATCAAGCTCTTAGGGTAGGGCCCTGGAATGTGCATTTTGAACACTTCCCCCTTTTCCCACCAAGAGAATCGGGCACCCGCTGAAGTGTGAGAACCACTGCCATTATGGAGAAGTGGCTTCCCGCCCCCTCACCTGCCACTCTAGAAATCCAGAGAAGAGATTCCACTTGGATTAAGACTTGCATAAGTGGGGAGTTGAGTCCAGTCTCTTTCCGCCACTGCAATACCCTGTTGCGGTGACATGTAATAATAATAAAAAGACTTGCATGTATTCCTTTCTGTGCAAATGAGAGCAAGCATCTTTAAAAAAACCACAGTGCCCCTGTCGCTCATTTTGTGTGTGGATTCAGTGATAACAGACCCAAAGTCCTGGGACCCAGCACCTGGCACACCATGGGGGCTCAAATGGGTCACTACTGCTGCTGTTACCTGTGTGAGGCCGGCTGGAGGCCTCCTCAGCATCCCTCACCCCCTCCCATCCATCTCTGCTTGGGAGGTGGGGGAAAATGGTTTATACTTTCATACCAAGACTCGGCCTGCCACCTCGGGCCCTTCTCCCAGAGCAGGGCTCACTTCAAACAAAGCACACAGCCATGTTGGAAAGATTCCAGTACTGAGGTCACCCCCTTCCTGGGTGGCACCTCTCTGAGCCTCAGTTTCCCCATTCCTAATACAGAGAATTGTATTAGAGTCTGTGCTGTCCCTTCCAGCTCTGACGTTCAGGGTGGCTCAGTGCTTTGGAAGCCCCTTCCCCATGTGGCACTTCCATGGTGACTGGGTCTGGTGTGTGCAGAGACCCCCCCCCCCTCAGAACGCCGATTTCTCTTGCTTTGGTTCTTTCTCTGCCTGCTACCCCTAACCAATTTTGCACAAATTGTGAGTCATGTAGGTGCCCCATACATGAGTGCTTGTTTTTCAAAAGCCTTCATGTTGTGCATACCTCATCCCCAGCAATTCTGTTGCTAGGAAATTTTTCTAAGGCAATCATGATCACAGATGTGCCCAAGATTAGCCATCAAACTCCAAGCAGCACTGTTTATAATGCTGGCCAAACTTGAAAAAGTTAAATGTGCAGGACTGTAATAAATTATGGTACAGCTAGACTATACCATAACCATTAACTATGTGCAGTCATTAATGATTCTTCTGGAATGTATTTTTTTTAAGGACGTGAGCAAAAATTCACAATATATTAGGTGAAAAAAGTGGATTATTAAAAACATGTATCGTAATAGATCTAATTTTGTGTATACAAAAATTTGTGGCTGGGCATGATGGTTCATGCCTGTAATCCCAGCACTTTGGGAGGCTGAGGTGGGCGGATCACCTGGGGTCAGGAGTTTGAGACCAGCCTGACCAATATGGTAAAACCTCATCTCTACTAAAAATAAAAAAATTAGCCGGGCTGTGGTGGCATGCCTGCAATCCCAGCTACTCAGGAGGCTGAGGCAGGAGACTTGCTTGAACCCAGAAGGCAGATGTTGCAGTGAGCCGAGATCGCGCCACTGGACTGCAGCCTGGGTGGTGACAGAGGGAGACCCTGTCTCAAAAAAAAAAAAAAAAAAAAAAAAAAATTGTGCATGTACTGAAAAATTTGTTTGCAGGGAATACATTGATTCCTGAGATGACAGTGACTGCAGATGACTTCATGTTTGTGTTTTTCTCTTGTCAGTATTATCTAAATTAAAATCCATGGTTGGCTGAATGGCAGGATGTGCAAGGAGGGTTGTCAGGAAGGGGCCATTTATCAGAAGGAGAGAACAGACACCAGAAAGGGTGTGGGCTGTCAATCAAATACCCTTGAGGTGTTTGGGAGTGTGGAGTGGTCACCTCCGAGGTCATTTGCATGATAAAGACCCACGTGGACTTCCACCAGGTTTGAAAAGAGACCTGGCCGTCCTGGGAAGAAAAAGACTGTCTGGAAGGGCAGTGGCTGGGCCCCTGGAGATCAGAGGCTTTTATGACTCCCTGGAGGGACTGCATTGCAGCTGGCATGGAGGGTGAGGCTGCCAAGAGCTCACCACATCAAAAGGGTGGGCGTAGCAGTGGGGGGCTCTGGGGTGCACCAATGGTTTCGATCAAAACAGAAGCCATCCCCAGACCAGGAGGAGCGTTCTGTGTGGTGGGGGTCCTATAGAGGATAGCATACGACATAAATGTCAGGATCACACTGGGGAGACTGAGGCAGCTGAGCCAGGAGGCAAGGAAGAAAGAGGAAGACTGTATTCTGTCCAGTTGGTATAAAAATCAGACTCAGCCAGCATCACCCTCTGCTCTATGTTCAACCCTCCAGGTAGCCGCCTAGAAAACCTTTTCACACCCATTGTCCCCACCCTCTGAGTAGACAGAATGGAGAGTTTTATTTCACAGCTGGAGAAACTAGGGCTAAAGGAGCTCAGTGATCTCACTGGGGTTACTTGCTAACCAGACCTGTGCTGTGGGACTGTCCCGCAGGACGAGAGCAGCAGCTAGGAGTGACCATGGGGAGCCCCCTTGCCCCATAGGTAAATGCCGTCACCCTTTCCCAGCCTCAGATGATAGGGGTTCCGGGACAGAGAGACCCTGAACATAGAGTGCTGTGGGGAGTGGCACGTGCCTGGAACATGCTGTGTGGACAGAGGAGGTGGGAGAGATGAGGTGGTTTGGGCTAAGTAGAAGAGCAACTGTGGGAGGGACTGCATTCTGGAAACCCCAGAGCAGGGGATGAGGAAGAAATTGATCAAGCAATCCTCCCAGCTCGACCTCCCAAAGTCCTAGGATTACAGGCATGAGCCACTGTGCCTGGCCTACCTGGATTGTGGTGTATCTGCTCTCTGGGCCTCAGTTTCCCCATTTGGTGAACATTGGGCCCTGGGTTAGGTGCTTCCTATATATGCTCTCTTATTCTTGTGAGAACTTCATCCCTAATTATCTGATGAGAAAGCTGAGGGTCAGGCAGAGCCAGTGGGACTTGAAGTCAGGGCCACCCGCCTCTAGTAGCCTGGCATTGACTCTAAAAATGACTAGTGGGAGGAGGGCAGCTTGGTCCAAGATGATTCCCTCAGCGGCTGCCTGCTTCTGCGGTCTCTCTGGAGATGCCTGCAAGGCTCTGCTGGGCCCCAGCACTGTCCCCTCAGCTAGGGAGCAGTTGGCAGGGTTCCCACTGTTCAGTCAGGTAAGGGCCTGCTGCTCTTCAGTGTGGCCTGTGTTTGGTGCCCATCTTCTAGCCCAGAGTGCCAAGAGAGCATGCCATCTACCCTGCCTGGGAGGCCGGCCTTGTGCTCAGCTTGAATTTTATTTCCTCTAGACCCTGGTAGCCCCTTCACCCCTGCCAGCCTATCTGCTGTGGGCGTGGGCTCCAGTTCTGTCACATTCTGTCCGTGTACAGGGCTATGCACAGAACCGCAGTGCCGGTGGGGAGGGGCGCTGCCAGGGGTGGCCCAGAATCTAGACCCTGGATGGCACTGGGGAAGCATGGGCTGCTCCCTTTTCCTTTCTTTCTTTGTTACTGAGATGCACCTTGTTATCCTAAAGGGCACTGGGCCCCTGTATAGGGCTCAAGGAAATTTACATTTCCACACACCCTTGCAGCCACACATTAGGTCAACCTGGGGACCTTTCCCAGCACCTCCAAGGCTCCTTCTGCTCCCCCAAGTCAAGTTACCTCCCTGCACCAGTGATCACCACTATTTTGACTTCCGTCACTGTAGATCCCTGTTGCCAGGTTTTGAACTTATGTAAAGGGAGTCATAGATTGTGCACACTTCAGGTAGTGTCTGACGTCATGCTGTGTGCATCCTTCAGGCTGTGTCTGTTGTGTATGTCAGTGATTCTACTTCATAGCTATGTGATGCTCTCTTACGTAAATATACAATCGTTTATTTATGGTTCTCATACTGATGGAAAGGGGCATTGCTGACAGTTTGGGGCTACTACACATGACCCCACTGTGATCCTTCTTGAATTGGTGGATTTTAGCTATAGGAGAGACAGCTACAGCCTTTTCCAAAGTTTACACTCCTTCCTTCTTTTATTATTATTTTTTAACCAACTCCACTGAGGTATAATTTACATACAGTAACATACACATATTTTAAGGAAACAGTTAGATGAGTTTTGACACACTCATGAATTTATTTTTTATGAGACCAGGATCTCACTATATTGCCTAGGCTAGTCTCGAACTCCTGGGCTCAAGCGATCCTCCTGCCTCAGCCTCCCAAGTATCTGGCACTACAGGCATGCACCACCATGCCCAGCCAATTTTAAAATTTTTTGTAGAGATGGGGATCTTGTTATGTTGCCCCGGCTGGTCTTGAATTCCTGACCTCAAGTGATCCTCCTGCCTGGGCATCCCGAAGCTCTATTACAGGCATGAGCCACCACTCTGGGATCTGACAAACTTTCTTTAGTGTTGAAGTTCAGTGACTTGGAGTAGTCACCTCCAGCTCAAGGTGCATGTGCCTGTGTGTTCTCTCCTTTTTTTGATAAAACCCAGGCTCAGCACAGGGTCTAGAAAAAGACTGAAAGTCGGCCCAGAAAGCAGTGTAGAAACTAGAAAGCCAGTCTGGACTACCATCAGCATCAAGGACCTCAGTCACTGGAGCCATTGAGATGGGTCCACCCCTTCTCTCTCTCTTTCTCTTTTTCTTTAATTCATTAGCAACAGGGTCTGTCTCACTATGTTGCCCAGGCCGGAACACCTGGGCTCAAGCAACCCTCCCATCTCAGCCTCCCAGGCCCAGCTCAATCTTTCTTTTTAAAGTTGGAGAATTTTCTAAAGTTCTCCAACTTTAAAGGCTGCTGCCTAGGGAGGCAGGGCTGCACCCACGGGCAGAGTTAGAGGCAGAGCTGGAACAGAACCCCAGCATGGGAAGTCCATGTTCACGGGGGGGCCATTTCACCCTGGGACATTGAAGAGCAGCCCGAGGTTCTGACTAGGGAGGCCCAGCGCCTGGGGCTGGCTCTTGGTCCGAGCTCTGCAGGCTTTCCTGGGTGGAGAGGAGCCTCTTCCTGCCATGTACACCAGGCCTTCCCTAAGTGACTCAAACACCAACCTTCCTTGGGCTTCCTGAACTGTGAGGATTCCACAGTCTGGCAGGGCTGGTGGCCTCAGCCGCACACTCTGCAGCCAAGAGGGCTCTAGCTCCTGATTCCACCCTGTCCCTCAGCGGCTCCCCAGTGCTCTTCAAGGCCTTAGGCCTGCACCATCCCCACCTCTCCCTCCTCACCAACCAGCCGCCTCCTGCCTGAAGTTGACACACTCAGGAAGAATTCAAGCCTGTCCCTATACAAACGCCATATTCCCAGGCACTTGCTTCAGTAGAGATGAAGTCCCAGCTCACTTCTAGGCGAACCCAAGGTGCCCACGGTCCCCACATCCCCTCCAGGAGTCCTTGCATTTGCGCAATGCTTTAGACTCATCTGTCGACTCGGCAGTGGGGCCCCCAGAGGGTGAAAGCCACATTGTCCCTGTCTCATCAGCAACCAGCACAGGGGGCACCAACTGTGGCCCCCCCAATGTTTGTCGGGAGACTGAATGATTCTCAGGAGGCTGCGTGGCCACCGGTCATTTTACATGGGCATTTCCAAGCTGGGTGCTTTTTGCACCATGCTATTTTGGGCAGGAAGACTTTTCCAGTCCCTTTTTCCTTGGCATGCCACAGAAGAATTTCCTTCACCCACATCTGGAGCATCTAGAATTACCCAGGTCAGCCTGTTGCTTTCAATGGCAAACGTCCAATGCATGGTGTTGGCTCATTTTCATCCCCACTGTCTGGGAGCCCTTGAGCCTTGAGCTTTGGTTCACTATGGGCAGTCTCTTCCCTCCAGGCCTTGGCTAGAGCCAGGCAGGGGCAGTGCCCACTCAGGGGCTGATCCACCTCCCCGGGGGCCACCAGTTCGAGCTGGGTGCTCTATGAAACCAGCCACACCCCAGCTACTGGTCACTCCGTGCTCCTTGGCAAGACTGTCTGTCTATGAACCTCAGTCCCTCTATCCGTAAAATGAGGGATCCTAGACTGGGACTCTTAAGCACACTTGTCTACAGGGGCCAGGCAAGTACCTTAGGGAAGGGAGAGGGTTGGAGTGTTGGTGGAGAGCTGAAATAGTAAAGGAAAAGAAGAAGCAGGCCAGTATATTCTGATTTATTTTTTTTTTTGAGACGGAGTCTTGCTCTGTTGCCAAGGCTGGAGTGCAGTGGTGTGATCTCAGCTCACTGCAACCTCCGCCTCCCAGGGTCAAGAAATTGTCTGCCTCAGCCTCCTGAGTAGCAGGGATTACATGTGTGTGCCACCACGCCTAGCTAATTTTTTTGTATTTTTAGTAGAGACAGGGTTTCACCATCTTAGCCAGGCTGGTCTTGAATTCCTGACCTCGTGATCCACCCGTCTCGGCCTCCCAAAGTGCTGGGATTACAGGCGTGAGCCACCGCACCCGGCCTATATTCTGATTTTTCAGACGAAGTCAGAAATTTCTAAGAGAAGCAAAATTTCCTGATCTGTCAAAATCTGGCAAATTTTTTTTTTTAAACTCTGCATGTGCCAGATGTGGTTAAGCCAGAGCAGCTCCATCTTGAATAAGGGCTGGGTAAAATGAGGCTGAGACCTACTGGGCTGCATTTCCAGGAGGTTAAGGCATTCTAAGTCACAAGATGAGATAAGAGGTCGGCACAAAATACAGGTCACCAAGACCTTGCAGATAAAACAGGTTGTGGTAAAGGAGCCGGCCAAAACCCACCTAAACCAAGATGGCGACAAAAGTGACCTCTGGTTGTCCCCATTGCTCATTATGAACTAATTATAACATATTAGCATGTTAAAGACACTCCCACCAGTGCCATGACAGTTTACAAATGCCATGGCAACATCTGGAAGCTACCCATATGGCCTAAAAAGGGGAGGAACCCTCAGTTCAGGGAAATCTCTGCCTCTTTCCTGGATAACTCATGAATAATCTACCCCTTGTTTAGCATATGACCAAGAAATAACTATAAGTATACTCAGTCAAGCAGCCCATGATACTGCTCTGCCTTTGAAGTAGCCATTCTTTTATGCCTTTACTTTCCTAATAAACTTGCTTTCACTTTACTGTATGGATTCACCTCAAATTCTTTCTTGTGCTAGATTCAAGAACCCTTTCTTGGGGTCTGGATTGGGACCCCTGTCCTGTAACATATGGACCAGCTATTTGAGCTCTGGCCTAGTCATCCTGCTCTATATACCTTCTGCCTGGGGGATTGGTGGGTGGTGGCAGGGCGGGAACCCCAGAAAGGTGCAGGGCCTGAATTCTGACTACACCCGCCCCTCCCCACAAGCCAGCTGTCATGTGGCAGGCACCCTTTGCAGTGTGATCGCCTTCCTTTCGGGGCGCCCGAGCTAGCATATGAATTTTTGATCAGCTTGCTTTTTGAATGAGTTGACTATCATGAATAATAGGGCAAAGGGCGCCAGCATTGTGTCTTTAACTATAACTGTTCTAATTAATTATGGGTGTAATTAGCATACATCGTGAGCAGCCCTGGAAAATAATACTTCATGGGTTATAGATGCCCTGGCAGCTGTAACATGAAGTGTGATACCGGGCTGGGGTAGAGATAGTTATTAATAAATTACTCCTATTGTCAGAGACCCTTATTTATACAAATTAGCAGGGGATACATAATCAACTTTAACTGTATAATTTATAATAATTGATTTCATTTTGACTGACCACCAGTCGCTTACCAAATACCCTCAGAAGAAAAATTGCCCTATTAGGGTAAGTTTAATCCTAAACATAGCTAATGAATCCTATTACTTTAAGGTCATATTTGAAGCTTTTGTTAATTGTCAGAACCATTTTAAATTGATTAGAGTTAAATTAAATCAATGTAATGTTTAGAAAAACAATATTTCTAATGGATGAGTCCAGGCTGACCTCGAATAAACATATTTATCAACCGATTCCTGGTGACGAGAAGGGGAACAGCTGGGCCCATAAGTCACATTTGTCTATAATATGGGAAATGTCACCAGGCAATTAGTTATGTCAGGTAATGAATAGGGAGCACGGGGACTCCCCTCTGGCAGCTGGTGTGGATGGGGTAGAATGTTCCAGACCTGAGCCCCTGGCTGCTCCCCTCTGGATGGTCTTTGTTTCCCCAACCTAAACCCAATGCTTCTCAGCTTCCTCATTCACCTCCCTGGATGCTCACTTGGTCCACATTCCCTCCTTGCCCTGTCCCCAGTCTCTCAGGCTCTAGTGCTCTGGCCTTCCACCCGGAGCTGGGAAGCCACCTGTCTGCCCCGTCCACACCTACTCATCCTGTTACAGGAAAGGGGTCCCGATCCAGACCCAAGGGAGCGTTCTTGGATATCACACAAGAAAGAATTTGGGGCAAGTCCATAGAGTAAAGTGAAAGCGAGTTTATTAAGAAAGTAAAGGAATAAAATAATGGCTACTCCATAGACAGAGTAGCCCCGAGGGCTGCTGGTTGTCCATATTTATGGTTATTTCTTGATGATATGCTAAACAAGGGGTGGATTATTCATGCCTCCTCTTTCTAGACCATATAGGGGAACTTCCTGAGGTTGCCATGGCATTTGTAAACTGTCATGGCCCTGGTGGGAGTGGAGCAGTGAGGACGATCAGAGGTTACTCTCAGTGCCATCTTGGTTTTGGTGGGTTTTGGCTGACTTCTTTACTGCAAACTGTTTTATCAGCAAGGTCTTTATGACCTGTATCTTGTGCCGACCTCCTACCTCATCCTATGGCTTAGAATGCCTTACCATCTGGGAATGCAGCCCAGTAGGTCTCAGCCTTATTTTACCTAGCCCCTATTCAAGATGGAGTTGCTCTGGTTCACACACCTCTGACAGTCCCTCGCTATCCCCTGGGTTTTGCTCAGGTATCACTGCCTCGAGGAAGCCTTCCCTGACTCCCATTCTCCATCAACCTCCCAAGGATGAGCTGTCAGGGCACCATAGGTACCCTTCTCAGCTGTCGTTTTCCATCCGTGTGATTCTAACACCAGGCTTTAAGCCCCATGAGAGCAGCCGTGTGTCACTTCCTTAGCCCTGGGTCTCGGATTCTGAGCCCTGATGGAATGCCATGAGGACCTGCTGAATGAATGAAGGAGTGAAGGATGCAGGACTGATATTGGGCTACTCGGAGAATGTCATCTACTGCTTACAGAACATTTACAAAATGCCAAGTATTTTACATATATTCAGCTAGTTTTTGAGACATTCCTGAGAGGTGGGGCCTGGTACCTCCATTTTATAAAAGAAATAACTCATCCAAGATGTCTTGGCTAAGCATGAAGAAGATAGGATTCAAACTCAGGTCCAAGCTGGGTGCAATGGCTCATGCCTGCAATCCCAGCATTTCAAGAGGCGGAGGTGGGAGTGTTGCTTAAGTCCAGGAGTTTGAGACCAGCCTGGGTAACATACTGAGTGAGACCTTGTCTTTACAAAACAAAAGACAAAAAACAAAAACAACAAATTAGTTGGGCATGTGGTGGCATGTACCTGTGGCCTCAGCTACTGGGGAGGCTGAGGCAGGAGGATCGCTTGAGCCTGGGAGTTGGAGGCTGCAGTGAGCTGTGATTGTGCCACTGTACCCCAGCCTGGATGACAGAGCAAGACCCTGTCTCTAAAAATCAGTCGATCAATAAACAAACAAAAAACTCAGGTCCAAGAGAATCCAAAGCCCTTTCTGAAGCCTTTGCCTGGTCAGCCGGGATTCCTGCAGGAAACAGCATGGGGACCTCGAGGAAAGGTTTGGATTTCCAGAGGGAGGCTGAATGGATCCTCTCGGCTAACTCCCGAGAGAACCAAATCTGGGCAGGAGAAGCAGATGTCGGGGAGAGGAAAGAACTGGTTCATTCCAGTGGCCCCTGCTTCTTCCCCAGCCCAGAGGGGTGGTCCCTGGATGGGGTGGTGCATAGGGTAGAATTCCTGCCAGACATCCGGACCTGCGGTAAGTCCTCGATGGGAAATGTATTCACCGTGTTACCTTGGGAGCATCACTGTCGCCTCCGTTTCAGGGGCTGTGAAATGAATTCCCAGCCACAGCACTGCTCAGAGTAAAGGCATGGCAGGAGCAGGCTCATGATGTGCACTGGGGAAGCCCCTCCTTTCCTCTGTCCCCCTTACTTCTGTCACCCTGGATTAGCGGCAGGAGGTGGGGATCTCTGCCTTTACCTAGCTTCTGCTTGGCACCTTGGAATGGAGGTGGCCCGCAGGCTGGGATCTTTCAAGCCTGCTGAAGCCTGAAAGGGGGGCCCTTAAATGGACCAAGGTGCCTAGGATAGGAAAGGCACTCAGACTCTCCGCACAGGGAATAAAGATTCAGAAAAGATTCAGAGACTCACAGGCATGTGCCACCACACCCAGCTAATTTTTGTATTTTTAGTAGAGACAAGGTTTCCCCATGTTGGCCAGGCTGATCTGAAACTCCTGACCTCAGGTGATCCACCTGCCTCGGCCTCCCAAAGTGTTGGGATTATAGGCGTGAGCCAGTGCGCCTGGCCTTGCATGTGCAGTCTCTACAGTTGGTTCTGTGCTTCACTTTATGAATTGAATCATACAATTCGGAGACTGCCGATCAATACTAGCATATAATAAGGGTGTCTTCATTTTTGTAAGCAGTTGCTTGGTGTTTTATTGCTTGGTTGTACTGTCATTTATTTATTTAGCCATTTAGATTGTTTCCAGGCTGTAGCTGCTGCTTCCTCTTTGTCCTCCTCCTCCTCCTCTGAAATGGCTTTTCCAGGTGCTTTTTGTAGTAAACTCACTCTGGGCTGTCCTGAAAATCTGCCCACATGCCAAGTGGTCATTGAGGGAAAGAGCATTTCTTTTTAGGCAGAGTCTCACTTTATTGCCCGGGCTGGAGTGCAGGGGCATGATCTCAGCTCACTGCAACCTCCACCTCCCAGGTTCAAGCAATTGTCCTGCCTCAGCCTCCCAGTAGCTGGGATTACAAGTGCTCGCCACCATGCCCGGCTAATTTTTGTATTTTTGGTAGAGACGGGGTTTCGTCATGATGGCCAGGCTGGTCTTGAACTCGGGACCTCGAACGATCTGCCCGCCTTGGCCTCCCAAATTTCTGGGATTACAGGCGTGAGCCCCAGTGCCTGGCCAGCATTTCTTTATCAAACCCGAATCCTTCTACATCCCACACCTGCCATTGGAGGAAACACAATGTCGCTTTGCAGAGGTTGCTGCGGTGGGTGGGAGGGATCGTGGTGGGCAGGTGAATAGCTGAGGGATAGTAGGGGCCTCAGGGAGAGGAGTCCTATCTGTTATAAGTAGCCCCTGAGTGCCAGGCACTTCACTGCCCTGTACTGATCAATACAGGGCACTTTGATCAGCTTATTCCAGATACAGCAAGGGCTAGGTTCTGACATGTGGTTACCTGGGAGGGAGGGAACAGGAGCCAGGGAGGATATAACAGGGAGTGCATCAGAGAGTTGAGAAGACTCTGG
Organism: Pongo pygmaeus; assembly: GCF_028885625.2. Taxonomy (NCBI): domain Eukaryota; kingdom Metazoa; phylum Chordata; class Mammalia; order Primates; family Hominidae; genus Pongo; species Pongo pygmaeus. The sequence goes on from NC_072391.2 coordinate 47,896,998, forward strand.
TGGGTGTGGGCTGCAAGCTCAGGCCGCCTGAGAAGTCCCACAATCTGCCATCTGCAAGCCCTTTGGGCTTGGGCTGGAACTAGACCAGTGGCTCAGGGTGTACCCTCAGGGGCCCCATTCCTGCCCCTGAGGGTACACCATTCCCTCAAGGGCTGGAATGGGGTGGTCTGTGTCTCCAAGGAAGTTCTACCCCTTCTAGGAGAAGCAATAGAGATTGTGAACCTTAGCCTTTTCCCTGCTTTGTGGGTCATAGAGTGGAGGTTGCAAACTCAAGGCCTGCCTGCATGACGTTTGCAAAAACTTGTGAAAAGTTGCCAGCCGTGGTGGTTAATTTCATGTATCAACTTGAGTGGGTTAGTGGGTCCCCAGATTAAACACTGCTTCTGGGTGTGTCTGTGAGGGCGTTCCGGGCGAGATTCGCATTTGAATCCGTGAACTCGCTTAAGCAGTTGTGGGTGGGGGACATCCGATCCTTTGAGGGCCTGAATATAATTTTAAAAAGAGAAGAAATCCACCCCCACTTTTTTCTGGCCTCACGGCCTGAGCTGGGACATCTCGTTCTCATCTTCTCCTGCCCTCAGACTGGGATTGACTCCACCTGCTCTCCCAGGACAGCCACTGGTGTAGTTCAAGTCCAAGCCCAAAGGGCTTGCAGATGGCAGACTGAGGGGCTCCTCAGGCTCCCTAATAGAAGGAGCCAGTTGCTCATGATAAACCCCTCTCTCTCTGTCTGTCTCTCTGTCTCTCCCACTCTCTCTCTGTATATGGAAACACACACATGTATATTCTATTGGTTCTGTTTCTCTGGAGAACTCTAATTAAATCAGTGTTTAAAAAAATGGAAGATTTCACATAAAATCTGGATTGAAAAAACTGGAGGAGTTGGCACATCAGGCGCTGTTATCTACAAGGGCACCCAGGGGCAGCAGAGGACCCCCACGATCAGCCCTGAGCTCTGCCATTCTCTGCAGTCCCCGCCTGGCTGCTTCCTAGGGCCTGGACACCAGACATAATTAAGTTTGCAACCCTTAGCATAAAGGCAAGGCCATCGGCGTCCACGTATCCTGCCTCCCAGGCTGGTTCCTTCTGAGGGGTATCAGGGAAGGAACTGGTCCAGGCCTCTCTCCTGGGCTTGCAGATGGCTGTCTTCTCCCTGCATCTCTTTACAAGGCTTTCTGTCAATGCCTCTGTCTCTCTGTCCAAATGTTCTCTTTTTATAAGGACATCAGTCATATTGGATTAGGGCCCATCCTAATATGCTCATTCTCACTTGAGTACTTCTGTAAAGACCATATGTCTGAATAAGGTCACATCTAGGGGACTGGGGAATAGGACTCTAACATGTCTTTTTTTGGAGGGGAAACAAGTTAACTTATAACAGGTGGCTTTAGAAATCAACTTCATTTGTCCAAATGAATTATAGTTATCTCGCTTTCTCCTCCATGACATCGAACTCTGCTGACACCCTAGGTCAGGGATGATTTGTATATCACCGCTCTCACAGCAGACATCATTAACTGATCATCGAACTTTTGCATTGAGCCTGGCTGTGACCTCAGAATCCTTCTAAACACAGCTCTCCTGGTACCTACTACAAATCTGTTTATCGTGTCTGATCTGTGCCTTGCTCTGTTATGTGTTGCTTCTGTCTTGCTTGGTTCAATTCTGTTTCCTCTGCTTAGGAATGCTCTTAAAGCCCAATTCAGGTGTCTACTTTCTCCCTCTGTATAGCCTTCCCTGATTATCCAAGCAAAGAATATCTCTCCTTCCATGTGCACCAACGCACTGGTGTTGAAATTGTCCCCGTAGGAAGGGCCCTCATTGGAAGAAAGAGACTTGGGGATGGGTTTGCATAAACTTTGCCCGGGAGTCAGAAAAGCCCAATTATTTACATCAAAGTAAGGGGGATGGGCTGATGGAAATGGGGAGGACCAACTGCCCCAGCCCCTTATGCTCAGTACTTAGTACTCACCCTACTTGTCTCATTCATTGCATCCTGAAAATTATCTGTGCAGAGAATGAGAATTTATGTCAACCTGAAAATGACAGCCTGCTTTCCCTTTGAAGGAGGGCTTCGGCCTATTCCTGGAGTGGTTTGAGGGGAGGGTGGATGTTCCCCAGATATATATAAACTACCCTCTCCTTCAGAGAGTGGAGATTTAGCAGTTGTGTTTTCCTAAGACAAGGCCTTCCCTGCTCTTAAGAAATGGGAACTTCAGTTTTTGGCTTTCTAATAACTTGAGCTCTGGGTTCTAGTATCCCATGGAGATTTTTTCTGATTGGCTACTTACGGGAGGGAGAGGAGGTAAACCAGGAGGTAGGAGCTGATCCCTCCAAGTCATTCTCCAAAAGTAGAGTCTGGGTGAGGTTCAATAGCAGCTTCCCCAAAAATATGTCCACTCCGAACCTCAGAAGTGGCCTTATCTGGAATAAGGATTTCTGCAGATGCGATTAAGACTAGGGCCTCAAGGTGATCTTACACCTGGATTAGGGCCCTAAAGCCGATGACAAGTATCCTGATAAGAGACAGAAAAGAAGACACACAGGGCAGGTGTGGTGGCTCACACCTGTAATTCCAGCATTTTGGGAGGCTGAGGTGGGTGGATCACCTGAGGTCAGGAGTTCAAGACCAACCTGGCCAACATGGTGAAACCTATCTCTACTAAAATTACAAAAATTAGCTGGGCATAGTGGCGGGTGCCTGTAATCCTAGCTACTTGGGAGGCTGAGGCAGGAGAATCGCTTGAACCCAGGAGGTGGAGGTTGCAGTGAGCTGAGATGGCGCCATTGCACTCCAGCCTGGGCGACAAGAACGAAACTCCATCTCAAAGTAATAAATAAATAAAAATTAAAAACAAAAGGAAAGAAAAGGAGACACACAGGAGAGAAACAGATGTGAAAATGGAGACAAAAATGGGAGCACTGGGTCCACCAGCCAAGGGGTGCCCAGGGCTGCCAGAAGGTGTCAGTAGCTAGAGAGACAGGAACTGTTAGCACTTAGGGAACCTGTCTGAGTCACGTAGCATCAAATGTTACTGGCAGCAAATCCATGTGGATCTGTAGCAGCCTCATTTCTTGCCTCCTCAGAAGAAAGAGTTCAACTGAGGGGCATAAGGCAGAGTGAGAGACCAAGGCAAATTTTGGAGCAGGAGTGAAAGTTTATTAAAAAGTTTTAGGGCAGGAATGAAAGGAAGTAAAGTACACTTGGAAGAGAGCCAAGCGGGTGAGTTGAGAGTCAAGTGTGTTATTTGACCTTTGACTTAGGGTTTCATACTTCCGGGGTCTTGCGTCCCTTCTCCCCTGATTCTTCCACTGGGGTGGGCTGTCTGCCTGTGCAGTGGCCTGACAGCACTTAGGAGGGGCCACATGTGTGTGTGTTTACTGAAGTTGTGTGCATGCTCAGTTGAGGCGTGTTCCTAGAAGGTCATATACCAGGTAAACTCCGCCATTTTGCCTCTGAGTGCTCATGCTTGAGCCCACTCGCCCACTCCTGAGATCTTATTGGGAAGCTACTGATCACCAGTTTCAGGTGTTTCTGTCTATTGGGAGACAGCCTTTCCCTGGTGCCGGCTGTGACCAATTATTATTTTAGAGAGACAGCTTAATAACTATCTGACCGTCACCTGATGGTCGCCTGACACTCCTGGTGGGGGTGACCCTCTCCTGCTCTGCTCATATCTAACTACCGACTGTGACAGAATAGATTTTCCCACCGAGCCTCAGAAGGAGCGTGGTCTTGCCAACACCTTGATTTCAGGCTTCCTGCCTCCAGAAATGTAAGAGAACACATTTCTGTTGTTTTAAGCCACTAAGTTTGTGGTCATTTGTTACAGCAGCCCAAGGAAACTAATACACTGGGTCACCATTTTTATTGACCTCACAGTAGTTAACACACTGATGAAAAGACTCTGGGTGAAACAGAACTGTGAGGACCACAGCAGAGGTTCAAAACTGGTGGTGTGTTTTTGTGCCCTTCACAGCTTCTCAAGCCCCATGCGCTGTCTTCTCCAGGTATCCTCCAGGTTTGCTGTCTGCCCTGTCGGATCCTGGAGTGGCTTCAGACCGAGGGCTTTCCTTAGAGAGCGCAAAGGAAGATAGCTTTTGGAGGAGGGAGAGGGAGTAGGGCAGAGTGGACACTGGCGGGAAGGAGAAGAATGGGGGTATGGGGAAAAAGGGAGGAGGAGGGCTGGGTGCCAAAGCTCATGCCTGTAATACCAGCACTTTGGGAGGCCGAGGCAGGAGGATTACCTGAGGCCAGGAGTTCTGAAGCCTGGGCAACATAGCAAGACCTCCATCTCTAAATAAAATAAAATAAAATAAAATAAATAAAAAATTAGCTGCACATGGTGGTGCACACCTGTAGTCCCAGCTACTTAGGAGGCTGAGGCAGCAGGATCGCTTGAGTCCAGGGAGGCAGTGAGCTGTGACTGTGTCACTGCACTCCAGCCTGGGCAGCAGAGTGAGATCCTGTCTCTAAAAATAAAAAGAAAGAAAAAAGAAAAGGTTGACTGGAGCTCTGAAGTCTGAGGCCCCCTAAAATGAGGCTGTTGCTCAGGTCCAGGTTGGTGGTTGTGAGGGGTACTGCAGGGTGCCCCAAGACCAGTTGGGTCTGAGCCCTTGCCTACCTGATTCCAAATAGCTCCTTTGTGCCCATTGCAGACCCTGAAATTCCACTATTAAATTCTCTTGGAAGACCTGGGGTGGAGGTGAGTTCTATAGCAATTACAACTCAGTGTTGTCTTCCTTTATAAATCACATCCGCAATGCGGGTTGGCTACATCCAATTCCGGCATTTTAAAGGCTGAATGACAAAGACACGTGTGAAGCAATCTGAATACATAAGCCTGGATTTCTATGACATTTTCTCCTAACATTTATGCTTGTCTTGTTCATCTTTATTTCCATGACAATTTTTTTGTCCACTGCTTTCATAGGGAACACAACATTTTAAAAGCAAATTATCGTTATGGAATCTTTTACAAACACTCAAATTAGTTTAAAAATGTTTTCCACTCATATTTCATTGGTTGAATATTATTTAATTAATGCTATAGAAACTCCAAAGAATGAAAAATAGAACTAGCATTTGACCCAGCAAATACCACCACTGGATATCTACCGAACGGAAAAGAAATCATTTTATCAAAAAGGTATCTGCACTTGTATGTTTATTGTAGCACTATTCACAATAGCATAGTTATGGAGTCAACCTAGGCACCCATCCACGGTGGACTGGATTAAAAAAATGTAGTACATATACACCTTGGAATACTTTACAGCCATTAAAAATGAATTCATGTCCTTTGCAGCAACATGGATGCAGTTGGAGGTTATTGTCCTATGTGAATTAATGAAGAAACAGAAAATCAAATACTGCATATTCTCACTTATAAGTAGGAGCTCAAAAATGGGTACACATGGACATAAAGATGGGAACAATAGATACTGGGGTCTCCAAAAGTGTGGGGAGAGAGGGAAGAGAGCAAGGATTGAAAAACTGCCTATAGGGTACTATGTGCACTGTTTGGGTGATGGGTTCAATAGACGCTTGAACCCCAGAATTATGCAATATACCCTGTAACAAACCTACACATGTACCCCTGAATATAAAATTTTTTCGAAAGCCACAGAAACTCAGTAAGAAACGCTGGCATTACATGGGTCTGGGAACACATACAATTGATATTGGTCAACTTCCAACTCAAATGGCAGGTGGGGACAGAAGTGAGTTTGTGACTAGACCAGAGCTTCTCAATCTTACATTTGAATGATGAGAGTGTAATTGGGGAGTTGGGGAGGGGGTTTTATATATATAGGAACACATCTGGGGAAAATATCATGGGAACAACTGGGGGTTCTGATTGAAAATGCAGATTCAGAGTCGGCTGGCCTGAGGTGGGGTGTGAGGGGCTGCATTGACGAAGCCCCCCAGGCTGTGCTGGTCCTGCTGGTCTGGAGACCACACTTTGAGGAAAGAGGGGGAAGAGCAACTTCTCAGCCTTAGTGGTGAGTATACCCCGGGTGGAGAGGGAGAATGAACGAGTCAGTTCATAGTGGCCATTAGGAGGACTCTTGCACTGAGCCCGCTTATGCTTTCCCATCCTTTTCCCATTCATTGCTTTCAGTTCTGGTCTTGGAACCATGCAGGATAAATCACTAAATCACATAAGCTTCATGAGAATAGGGTCAGCTTAGAGCCTTGCAGGTAGCTAGAATGCCTTAAAAGTTTTATTTTTTTCAGGTTTATTAAGGTGTAGTTTACATACAGTAAAAATCACTTTTAAAATGTGTACAGTTCAATGAGTTTTGACGATATATATAGTCATGTAACAGCCACAATTGAGAGAGAAAGCATTTCCTGCAAGCAAGAAAAGTTCTTCTTGTCCCTTTTTTGTTCAGTCTCCTTTCTTCACCCCCAGTCCCCTTTCTTCACCCCCAGTCCCTGGCAACCACTAATTTGATTTCTGTTCTTACAGTTTTGCCTTTTCCTGAACATCATATTCATGAAATCGTACAAATTGGGTCTGGCTTCTTTTAGTTACCATAATGTTTTTGAGATTTATTCATACTGTTACATAGACCAGTAGTTCGTTCTTTTTATTGCTAAGCAGTATTTCATTATATCCATTTATTAATGGGTTTGGGGGTTGTTTCTACTGAAAGCTAACGTAAATAATGCTGTCATGAACATTTGGCCACAGAACTTTGTGTGGACGTAGGTTTTCATTTCTCCTGGTAAAAGCCTGGAAGTGGAATCACCGGGTCATGAGGTCAGGGTTTGCATCACTTTACCAAAGACTGGCAAAATGGTTTCCAAGAGAGTTCCAGTTGCTCCACATTCTCACCACGGCTAATATTGTCAGTCTTTTTAATTTTAGCTATTTTAGTATGTGTGTCATAACATCTCATTGTAGTTTTCATTTGCATTTCTTTAATGACTAACAGTGTTGAGCATCTTTTCATGGGGTTATTTGCCATTCGTACATCTTTCTTGGTGTAGCATCTGTTCATATTTTTGCCCAATTTTTAAATCGAATTCTTTGTCTTCTTGTGTTGTAAAGAGTTCTATATATTATTCTAGATACAAGCCCTCTCTTTATCCAGTGTTTCTCAATATGTTTTAAAATATTGCCCCTCAAGAGCCTTTTTAGACATTTTTTCCTAATGTCTCCCCCCATCCACTATGAAATTTAATATAATAGACATACCATATATCTATTTATATACCATGATCCTTTGCAGGCACACATATCATTATAATATCTAAAATTTTTAGCCACCAAGAACAAATTTTTGCCCCCTTGATGGTATCACCTCCATTGAGAATGCATACAATTATCAGATATGTGTTTTGCAAACATTTGCTCTCAATTTGTGACTTGTTTTTTTCATTTTTCTTAATATCTCTTGAAGAGCAGACTTTTACATTTTTATGAAGTCCAATTTATCATTTTTTTATGACTTAAGCTTGTTGTCTTCTATCTAGGAATTATTGGTCAAAACCCAGGTCACGTATATTTTCTCCTAGAAGTTTTAAATCTTTGGCTCTTACATTTAAGTTGGTGAACCATTCCAAGTTACTTTTTGTATATGGTGCAACATAAGGGTTAAGGTTCCACTTTTTTTGAAATGAATGCCCCATTTTTCTAGCACTATTATTGAAAATACAATATTTCCTCATTCAGTTACCTTGGTACTTTGTCAAAAATAAATTGACCATGGAGGTGTGGGTCTATTTCTGGACTCTTCATTCCATTCCATTGATCTATATGACTTTCATTATGCAAACACTTCGCCATCTCATCTGCAATTAGATAGCATTAATCCTCTAGCTTTGCTGTTCTTTTTTGAAATTGTTTTGGCTATTCTAGGTCATTCATTGTTTTGTGTAAATTTAGAATCAGCTTGACAATGTCCACAAAAAGCTAGCTAGAATTTGGACTGGGATTACATTGGATGTACAGAAATATTTGGGAAGTGTATTAGTCAAGGTTTTCCAGAGAAACAGAACCAACAGGATGTGTGTGTGTGTGTGTGTGTGTGTGTGTGTGTGTGTGTATAACATATATATTTATATTTATTATAAGGAATTGGCTCACATGATTATGGAGGCTGGAAATTCCAAATTTGCAGTGTGGTCTGGCAGGCTGAGACCCAGGAGAGCTGTTGGTGCAGATGAGGTCTGGAGGCAGTCTGCTGCAGAATTCCTTCTTGCTAGGGTATGTCGAACTTTTCATTCTATTAGGGCTCGGACTGATTGAATGAGATCCACCCCCATGAAGAAATGCAATCCACTTATCAAAGTCCACCCATTTAAATGCTAATCTCATCCAAAAACATCCTCCAAGTTGACACCTAGAATTAACTATCGCAGGGAGGATTGACATTTTAATAATACTGAGTTTTTTGATCCATGAACCTGGTTTATCTGTATTCATTTTGGTCTTTTATAAAAATTTTTTTTCAGCAATGTTTTACAGTTTTCAGCATAGAAATCCTGCATAGATATCATTAGGTTTGTCCATAATTATTTCACGCTTTTTGAAGCAACTGTAATTTTTTTAAATTTAAATATTCAATTGTTCATTTCTAGTATACAGAAATGTCATTGATTTTTGTATAGTGATCTTGCAACCTGTGACCATGCTAACTAAACTCACGCAGATTTCTTTAAATGTATATGATCATATCGATTATAAATAAAGACAGTTTTATTTTTTCTTTTTGAATATGTATGTTTTTTATTTCTTTTGCTGTCCTTATTGCACTGGCTAGAACCTTTAGTATGATGTTGAACAGAAGTGGTAAAAATGCGAATTTTTTTCTTTAGTTTTTGTCTTTTTTTTAATATTAACCAGGTCCTCACCAGACAGATAATGAGAATGTTTTGAATCTCTGTTATTAGATCTTTTGAGATGATCATTTCATTTTCTTTCCAGCTTATTGATGTGGTGAATTTACACATTTTTGGATGTTAATCCAATCCTGTATTTCTGGGTTAAACCCCACTTAGTCATGATGTAGTATCCTTTCTATATATTTTATTTTATTTTGCTGAATTTTATTTGCTCATGTTTTAATAAATATTTTTGAGTCTATGTTCATGGGTGACATTGTCTGTAGTTTTCTTGTTGTATCTTTGTCTGGTTTTGATATCAGGGCAATGTTGGCCTCAAAATGAGTTGAAAAGTATTACCTTCTCTTCTACTTTATAGAAAAGTAGTGTTTCTTGATTGAATATTTGGTAGATTTCGCCAGTGAAACCATCTGAGCCTGAAGTTTTGTTCGTGAGAAAGTTTTAAACAATGAATCAAATTTCTTTAAAAGTTATATGAAAAGCTGTTTCTTGTCGGATAAGCCCTGGTAGTTTATGTCTTTTAAGGCTTTTTTCCATTTCATCTAAATTGTCAAATTTGTTGGCAAAGTCACCCTTAATATTACTTGTTTAACATTCTCATTTCCATAGGGTCTATCGTTGTGTACCTGCTTTCATTCCTAATATTGGCAATTTGTGTTTTCTCTCTTCTTTCTTGATCACTGTCTAAAGGTTTGTTGATTTTATTGATCTTTTCAAAGAACCAGGTTTTTGCTTTATTGATTTTTCCTATTTTCCTATGTTTTATCTTATTGATTTCTGTCCTAATTTTTATTTACTTTCTTCCATTTTGGTTTAATTTTCTCTCCTTTTTTTCTTTCTTTCTTTTCCTTCCTTTCTTGCTTCCCTCCCTCCCTCCCTCCTTCCTTCCTTCCTTCTTCTCTTCTCTTTCTTTTCTTCTTCTTCTTCTTTTTTTTTTTTTTTTTTTTTTGACAGAGTTTTGCTCTGTCACCCAGGCTGGAGCACAGTGGTGTGATATCAGCTCACTGCAACCTCCACTTCCTGGGTTCAAGCAATTTTCCTGCCCCAGCCTCCCGAGTAGCTGGGATTACAGATGCGTGTCACCATACCTGGCTAATTTTTGTATTTTTAGTAGAGACGGGTTTCACCACATTGGCCAGGCAGGTCTCAAACTCCTGATCTCGTGATCCACCTGCCTCAGCCTCTCAAAGTGTTGGGGCTACAGGCATCAGCCACATTTTTCTAGTTTCCTAAGGTAGAGGCTGAGGTTATTAATTTGAGATCTTACTTCTTTTCTAATGCCAATACCATGGGGTCTATGGAGTCACATGGTCCAAGCTACAGAACTTGTAGCACAGCCTGGACCTGCTGCAGACCCCTCTCTTGTTTTGAGCCTCACTTAAGACTAGCATCTTTCCTCACAAGTCATTGAATGGGCAAAAGCAGTATCCCCCAGTGTTGGAGTATGCATCCTTCAATTTGGACTGGTCTACTAAGCACTGGGGTTTTTTCCTTAGTGGTAGGAGTTGCACAGTACAATAACTTTACTTTATTTTGGAGGGGATTGATATTGTTCGGATGCATGTGCCCACTCAAATCTCATGTCAAATTGTAATCTCTAATGTTGGAGGTGGGGCCTGGTGGGAAGTGACTGGATTGTGGGGGCATATTTCTCATGAGTGGTTTAGCACCATCCCCTTGGTGCTGTCCTCATGACAGTGAGTGAATTCTCTAGAGATATGATTGTTTAAAAGTCTGTGGCACCTTCTTTCTCTCTCTCTTCCTCCCTGCTCTGGCCATGTGACATGCCTGCTCCCCCTTCTCCTTCTTCCATGATTGTAAGCTTCCTGAGGCCTCCCCAAAAGCTGAGCAGATGTTAGCACCATGCTTCCTGTAAAGCCTGCAGAACCATGAGCCAGTCATACCTCTTTTCTTTGTAAATTACCTAGGTTCAGCTATTTCTTTACAGCAATGCAAGAATCACCTAATACAGGGATGCTCCACTGCTGCAGACCACTGGCCCCTAGAAACTTTGCTGATACATACCTGGGATTTCTTACTTCCCATCCTTTGGACAGCATGTATCTTATCCAGGCATCCCAATGACTTGTCTCTTCTTGCTCATCTGATCCAATTAACATATCATTGATACAGGGAAGTAATTTCAGTTTCTTTGTGAAGTGTCCAGATGGCCTAGGTCACATTATGGACTACATTATGGCAGAAATCAGAATTACCATATTCCAGGGCAGGATTATTAATGTATGCTATTATCCATTGTATGTAAATGCAAACAGCTTCTGATCCTCATTTGTGATGGGCACGTGTAGTGGGTTAAATGATGCACCTGCCCCCACCCCACCAAAGAAAAGATATGCCCACCTGGAACCTAGAACTGTGGACTTATTTGGAATAAATGTCTTGGCAGACATAATTAAATAAAGGATCTCAAGATAAGATCATCTTGGATTAGGGTAGGCCCTAAATCCAGTGATAAATTTCCTTATAAGAGAAGAGAGAGGAATACATACAGGAGAGGACAGAGATTGGAGTGATGTGTCTACAAGCCAAGAAATGCCAAGGACAGCTGGCAGCCACCAGGAGAGGAAAGACTCTTCCTTAGAGCCTCCAGAGGCAGCCTGCTGACCCCTTGACTTCAGACCATTGGCCTCTAGAACTGTGAGAGAATAAATTTCTGTTGTTTTAAGTCATTAAATTTGTGGTAATTTGTTATGGCAGTCCCAGGAAACAAACAACAGTATTGGAAAGAACACGTTTGGCAGATCAGAAATGAATTGCAAACCACATAGCTGAGGTTGTGTTAGTCTGCTGTAGTAAACAGACCTCCTTTGGCATAGGAACTGCAATTCAGCTACCACTTGGTTGATCCTTTCGTCCATCATCTGCAGTGAGAGCTCTGGCATCTCAGCTTCATTTAATGAGGGCCAATGTGAGCTTTTTCCAAGCTTCTAAGAGCCATCCCAGCTATGTATTAGACCCATCCCTGGAAGCCTTGCCAGGGTGTTAAATTCCATGGCAAAGGAGAGGGCTCCCTTGTCAACAAATGTTCCCTTATTCAGTGATAAATTCTGTCCACCTTGACCAAGCATCCTCAGGATCCACTCCTGGGCATGCCCTCCCAGTCCTGCCACGGCATGTCCACTAGTACCTGCAGAGTCTTTTACTTAGAAACTTTCCCATTCCTAAGCAGGCCTCACACAGTTGACTCATGCTGAGACTTGGCCCTACAGATTAGACTGGTGGCTGGGAGAGGAGGTGACAGCAGATACTGAGGAGGCCAGTGCTGCTTTATAATAATCCTCATTTGAGGCTTCTTGGATAGTCTCCTAACAGGGTGGACGGGCCACTTCTGCAGACCCAGAGGACCCAAAGTTCTCAAGTACATGTACTCAAATGCACTTACCCCAAGTTCCAGATTCCTGCACCTTCTCCATCAGAGGCCTGACTTTGGTGTAGAAAACTTGCCTAGGCTGAGAATTAGAATTTAAATTTCCTTAAAGTTGCAACTCTTATCCTTAAATCCTTTCCTCATATCCTTAAGGCCAGGGCCTGGGAGCCAGCTGTCTGCCTCCCCAGCTGTGGGAGATGAGAGTTTCTATAATGCTGCCAGTGGGGCTCTCAGACCCTCATGTTTGGCTTCACATTGTGATTGATGGCCCTGAGTCTGTCTTTTCCTCTTCTTAAGGCATGATTGGCATTCACTGGTGGGCACACAATTCTACAGTCTTTATAAGAACCCTTTTTCCCATACCTCTCAAACATTAAAGCTCTTGCACAGGGAAGTGCACGTTTTCCACCTGTATCCCATGCCCTGGGTGTATTACAGGTAGAATCTTAGCAACAATCACTGCCTAGCATTTACCACTGTACACTAAGCACTGGTGATGGGGCTATGATTTCTAGGCAGCTAGGGACTTCAGAATCCTATCCTTCTCATCTATTTCCTAGGATCACTCCTGGTACCAAATATATTAGCTTGGGTTCCCTAGAAGCAGAGCTTGAGAAAGGAATTCAAGGAGCACATGATTAATCAGGGGAGTTTTTCAGGAAAATCTTCTAAGGGAGGGAATTAGTCACAATAAGACAAGGGAGAGAGCAGAGCAAGGAAGCAAACCTCAAGCAAAGCTCAATCTTGGTCTGAGCCATGGTGATAAAAGCCCTGAAACTCTGAATCACATTGATCAGTCAGTCATTAGCTGTGGGCTGCCCTTCCTGTGTGCTGGGGTCCAACTTCCAGGTCATGGTCCCTCTTATGAGCTGAAGGCAATTCTCCAGGGAAGGGTGCAGCTGGTGCAAACTCACTGGAGTCCAGCAAGGTGATCTCGGAGGGGAAAAACAGCTTCCTACAGACCCCATGTAATTCATAGCCTCCATAATTCACAAGTTCTTTCTCCATGAGGTGGTAAGTGGCAATTTTATATTCTTGGAATGCCACGTACCTATAATGATAGTAATTTTTTTCAGCAATGTTTCTGACATTTTTACAGAGCATGCACATCTAAATTAGTGACACACCATGGTGATCTTTGGCCTTCTTCAAAATAACTTTATCCTTTCCCTTCTCTGGCCCAGAGTTATTGATTTTTAGGTGGTTATTTTATTTTATTCTTTTTTTTTTTTTTTTCTTTTTAGACGGAGTCTCTCTCTGTCACCCAGGCTGGAGTGCAGTGGCACAATCTCGGCTCACTGCAACCTCTGCCTCCTGGGTTCAAGCGATTCTCCTACCTCAGCCTCCTGAATAGCTGAGATTACAGGTGTGTGCCACCACACCTGGCTAATTTTTTGTACTTTTAATAGAGACAGGGTTTCACTGTGTTAGCCAGGATGGTCTCCATCTCCTGACCTTGTGATCCATCCACCTCAGCATCCCAAAGTGCTGGGATTACAGTCATAAGCCACTGCGCCTGGCCTATTTTATTCCTTTCTTTTAGCACAAACTCTAGCACAACCATGACCCTTTAATCAATGCTTGGATAATGTTCCTACAAGATTACAAAATATTTTGAATCACAAGATCAGTTAATGTTAAAGATAATATGCACTAGTCACCAAAGGTACTGTTGGAAGTTGTGATAGGAGAACAATAGTATGGGTCACACAATAATGACAAAGGACAGCATGTCCTTCTTTTCACCAGCTAGAGGCATTGCCATGTTGCGCTTGGAAATGCAGTTTCAACTCACTGGCCTACCAGTTTGAAAGTTATGGAATTCTTGATGAGTTGCCAAGTTATGCAATTCTTGATGAGTTGTCAATCCCCCCGTTTGGGAGGATTTCACATTTTGTATGTAACATGAGGAAATTATTATTTTTATATTACATAGTTTCAAAATCACATCATTCAAATGCACATGTGGTGTTGTGTTCTAATACTTTTCTGGATTTGTCTTTTATATTTAGCTTCTTAATCCAGTAGGAACTTACTTTTATATATGATGTGAGGTAGGGATCTGACGTTTTCTTTCTGTTTTCCAATGGAACTCTAGATGTCACAATCTCATGTATTGGAAACACCATAATTTTCTTGATTTTTCCTATAAATAGGCTCCCATTCTAGACTTTCTATTCTGCTTCTTTGATTTCTTTGCTTGGTCTTATCAGTGTCATGTTCTTGTATCCACTTAATGGTCTCTTTTAAAATTTGGTAAAATATGCAAACACTTGTTTTTCTTTTTCAAATTTTTCTTGTCTATTCTCTTGCATTTTCTTTTTCAAATGAATTTTAGCATCGACTTGCCCAGTTTCACAAAAAATCCTGTAGGGATAGTGGTTGGGATGGTATTGAATTTATAGTTTAATTTGAGGGGATTTGACATTTTTACAATATTGAGTGTTTCCATCCAGGTCTGTGGTTATGCCTTTCCATTTATTCAGGTCTTCTTTTATGTCCCACAGCAAATTTTTATAGTTTTCTTCACATAGGTCCTGAACGTTTCTTGGTAGGTTTATTCCTAGGTATTTTATATATATTTTTTGTTTTCATTGTGAATGAGACTAGAGGGTTTCTGGGATTGTACTTACATCATAACAGGATTGTTTACGCTTGGAGAAAAAGAAATGTTTCTTGCTCCTGAATGAAGGTGCCTGTACGTCACTGTGGCAAATCAGTGGATAAAACTGATTGCAGAGGTGGGTTCCCTTTTTTTACTGTGCAGTCCTTTGGTTTTGACCTGGACCTGGAGCTAAATGCTGCCGCAGTCTCCTGTTTGGATATGGGGGTGGGTGTCGGCTCCATTGGTTCCAATGAAAACCAATTCTGAACACAGTTATTTTGCTAATTTCTCTGCCGATTGCTCCACCCCCTCCTCTTTGTATTTGTTTACTCTGAACCCAAGTACCCTGGATCTTCTCTTACTTCCTCAGTAGCTCTGGCTGTGGTGGTTGGCTGTGGTTTCCTCCAATCCTGCCAACCCAGTCCCATCTGCTTTCCATCTTCCAGGAATTGCGTACAAGTTCTTGTTTTTCCACATGTGGTTTTAGATTCATTTTGTCTTTTAAATATGGCTTTTCTTTTGAGGAATTGGGGCAGGAGGACAGGTAGCTGGCTAGGCCTGGGCTGTCCTCCTGAGTCTATCATCTTCTGTACTCATTTTTCTTAAGTCAGGAGAGTCTTAGCCATATTTCCATGGTGATGTGGTGGCCAGTAGGGGAAAAGGGAGATTGAAGATGCAGAGAAGAGGTGGCAATGGCTGCAGCAAAGTCCCTGGGAGAACATGAGGAGCTGCGCTTGAAGGTCGGGTGGTGGGCTAGCTTAGGACAGGCAGGACAGGTCAAGAGCAGGCATAGGTGTAGGTGTGTTCCCAGGTTTGGTGGCAGGAAATGAACTGTGCTTCCATTTGTTCCTTCTGTGTTCCCTGTGAGATGGAACTTGAGGTTGTCATAGGCAGAGGGAGAGAGTTGAAGAGTAGAGTCAAGGAGCTCTAGAGAGGGGAGGATGTTTGAGATCACCCCTGTGGAGAGTGTGACAGAGAGCCACTTAGGGACACAGAGGCTTTCTGGGTCACCCTGAGGCCACCCCTAGGATCAGATGCCCAGCCCAGAGAGGCTGCCCTGGCCAGTCTGGAAATACTCTTAGGAGAGTGCTGGTTGGGATGTGGAGAAGCTTGACAAGGTTCTGATTAACCTTTTGTACTGGAGATTCTCTTCACAAAGCCCAAGTGGACCAGAACTCAGCGGGCTGGGTTCAACTCAGCTCTGGGATGCTGGGCAGCCATGGCCCTCTTTAAGCCTCTTGTTCTCTCCTTTACTGAGGCAGTGGGGGCATTGACCTCATGGAGCAGCTGTGAAAAATTTACTGTGAATGACACTGGGACATGGCAGGGGGAGAATGTTGAAAAATTTGGTGGGGGCATTGTTATGAACTGGGCGGGGATACTTATGCCCTTATCATTTATTTTTACTTATTGAAAAACATTACTGGTAAAATCTGGAAAGAGAGTGATTGAGATGGGTAATACCATCACCCTCTGGCTAAGCTATGAAGCTGCCTCTTTTTTCCACCACACTTTGGGGGCCCTTTCCCCCAGTGCCTTGGTGTCCCCTCAATGCCAGCATGTCCAATTTCTCTTCCATCCTCTGCTCACAGATACGGATCTGGTAAAAGTCATCTACATCTTGGGGCAGTTTCTTAGACACTTGGGGGTCTGGAGGGGACACAGAAGCTCCTACTACTGATATTGCAAACCACTCTCCCAACCCCAAGCATCCAGTTTTGACATGGAAACCTCTTGAGGCCAGGTTGTTCTGCAAGGTAAGCCCAGAACACTCAAGCCCAAGCAGAAGACCACGCTCCTTTGAAACTGCATTTCTGCCATTTGGCTGTGGGATTGTTCAGGGGTGGTGTTTGAGATTGGGCGCCTTCTCCCTGCAGGCTCACCAGGCAACCGCAGATTCCACTTGCCCCTGAATTAGATGAGTTGCTGGGGGTGCCCAGGCTTATCCCTGTGTGCCCACCTTGACAGGTGAGCTGTGACAGGGCCTCTCTGCTTTGGGCATAACTAACTTTATCCATAGAAGTTCTCAAGCATTGCTGGCTGTATCTGTACCTCACTCCTAGAAAGCAGGAGCTGCTCAATACAAGTTGGTGTAATCACAGGGAAAGCCGAGCTTTGGCCGGCACGATCTGAAGTTTCTGCTGCCTGGGCCGTCAGCTCAGAGCCGGTGCTGTTTGTCAGCACCAAGCTCAACCACTGAGTGGGACTTTCTGGAGCATCCCAAGAGAAAACTGAGACTTCAGTAGAGGACACAGAAACCTGTGCCCAGTGGGGGCAATCGGGAAACTTCAATGTGTGACTCGTTCTTTTCCAAAATTCCTCTTTTCCCCTTATTTAATTTTTTTTCAGAAAAACGTGTGATTTTATATGCTTTTCTCTGCATGTATTAAACAAATTGCACAGCTGAATAGCTTTTCTTAAAACCTGGACATTCACCAAAAAGAAGTTTGCCAGCACAGACAATTAAGCTTTCTTCTTTGAACAATGGAGTGACTGACTGGCACATTTGAAATGCAAGCGTGTTTTTTTATTCCACTGTTCATCCTTCAAGCTGATAAACAGCAACAATGGGAAACAGCTGGGACAGGAAAACATTTGAGTTTGTATTTTCAAAGCAAGCAAGAAAGAAACCCGTCAGTGTGGGCCAGATCCCGTCTTCCGCCTGAGGGCGAGCCGGCATTTGGGGAGGGAAAAAATACTATACATATTTCTAATCAAACATTACATATTTATTAATGTGCAGCTGGTGCATTGTATTCCGAGGGTTGGTGGTGGGGGTGTCTCTCCCCCCACCCCCACGCCACCCGCCTTGTTCCTCTAATGTGTCTTGCCTGGCAGGCTGGTATTGTTCTGTAACTGACATTACTTTATAAGAATCAGAGCTGCGCACATTTAATAGGAGTTATGGAGACAATTGCTCTCTGAGCGGTTGGGGTCTCTGTGACGTAGGTGCCATCTG
This sequence comes from Pongo pygmaeus, assembly GCF_028885625.2. Lineage (NCBI taxonomy): Eukaryota > Metazoa > Chordata > Mammalia > Primates > Hominidae > Pongo > Pongo pygmaeus. The sequence continues at coordinate 47,914,807 of NC_072391.2, forward strand.
AGCCTCAGTTTCTGTTCTGGGAGTGGACAGAATGGGCAATGGAGGTATTTTTAGGCAGATGTACCTGAGATACTGTTGATGGGGAAGCCCCCAGCATCTTCACTGCCACCCCACACCACACCCTGGGTCCCGTCCATGAAGGACATGGCTCCTGTGCACGTGTCTGTGCTCTCTCTAAACGTGGGAACAAATTTATTTTGATGCTTATTGAGATTAAACTTGCTGTGCATTTCATCGGGAGCAGGGGTTGGATCTGTTCATTAGGTGGGGAGGCTCACCTTGTCAATTTCCATTGAGCGCTGGCAAAAGCGATCACTTTATCATCATTTGTCAGCAGCCTCGACAGGTTTTACTCAGCTCTGATTCCTCCCGGGCCCTGCTGTCATAACTTCATTGGCTTTATGGTAGCAGCTGAGTCCCCTTAGGTAATTGTCTAATAGATCTATTTTGCCTTAATATTGGTAATTCACTAAATGTAAAAGAACGCAGAAGAGAGGCTGAAACATTAAACACCAGACATGCCACACACTCCTGCAAAGACCCCAGCCCCACCCTAAACTACTGTCTCCATCCATCTTTGGAAATCCCATTATATTTAGTAGGAGGGGATTGGTCTTTTTCAGCTTTGAAAAATTGGAGCTGAGACTTCAGCCTCCGTCTGGTCTTGTGGGTCAAAGGAATTTAGCATGGGAGCGTGGAAAGGGCTCTGGGCCAGGGCTCAGGGGCATGTGGCTCCTGAGGCCCAGGGCTGGCAGCACCTTTTTCCTTTTTGGGCCTCAGTCTTCCTATCTGTTTACCAGCAGGATGCCAAGGTTCTCACCCTCAGGATCACATGGGGGCCAGGCGGCAAGAGAGATGGGCTAGTGAGCTGGGTGGGGACGGTGGCAAGCTGGAGGGCACATGCCTCTTTGCCCGGAGGGGCAGCCACTACAGGTTGCCTTGGGCCAATGCAGGCCCGGTGGAGCCAGAGGCTTGAGTTTTAATTTTATTTTACTATATTTTTCTTTTCCTGTTTTCATTTTGTTTGTTTGTTTGTTTGTTTTTTGTTTTGAGACACGATCTCACTCTGTTGCCCAGGCTGTAGTGCAGTGGTTCAATCACAGCTTACTGCAGCAATTGTAGTCCTCCTGGGCTCAAGCAATCCCATGACCTTAGCCTCTGAGTAGCTGGGACTACAGGTGCGTGCCACCATACCCAGCTTTTTTTCTTTTCTTTCTTTTTTTTTTTTTTTTGTAGAGATGGAGTCTCACTATGTTGCCCAGGCTGGTCTTAAACTCTTGGACACAAGTGATCCTCTCTCCTTGGCCTCCCAAAGTGCTGGGATTACAGGCGTGAGCCACTGTGCCCTGCTGAGGTTTGAATTTTTAAACAAAAACTAGGATTCTATATTTATATGTCTACTGTTTTAATGTTTTAGTACTGGCACTGAATTTAAAAAAGCATTCTTAATAAAATAAAATGTCTGCTGGCAATGATGAGTTATGGTGATGACAACGGTGATTAATGATAGCTAACATTAGTGAGTGCTCATCATGTATCAGGGTCAGTTTTGGACTGGTTTCATCCTTACAACAATGCTAAAAGACATGTCCTGGTGTTGTCCCTGTTTCACAGGTAAGCAAATGGAAGCACAGTGAGTAACTTGCCCAAGGTCACTGTCTTGCCCAAGGTCAACTGCTCAGTTGATTGGGCAATTGACTTCCAGGAAATTACAGATCTACTGACAAGGTATCCTGGGCCTGCGTGGAAAATATGATGTCAAGATAGATTTCCTGGCAAAGGCCAACTTATTACAACATTCCACTTAGAAGAAAAATCTATGCACTTAAAAAAAACCACAGCCAGGCACAGTGGCTCATGCCTATAATCCTAGCACTTTGGGAGGCTGAGGCAGGAGGATTGCATTAGACCAAGAGTTTGAGACCAGCCTGGGTAACACAGCAAGACTGTCTGTACAAAAAATATTTAAAAAGCCAGTCATGCCTGGTGGTGCACACCTGTAGTTCTAGCTACTTGGGAGGCTGAGGTGGGACGATAGTTTGAGCCCAGGAGTTCAAGGCTTCAGTGAGCTATGACTGCACCATTGCACTCCAGCCTGGGTGACAGAGCGAGACCCTGTCTCAAAAAACAAAAACAAAAAAACCAACACACTTGTTTTCTGGAAGATTTTACCCATATACTACCACTGTCCTTCAGAACCATGGGTTTTCCTTAAGTAGCAGGGAATAACCATGTTGATTACTAAGGCCAGAGGATCACCTGAGTCCAGGAGTTTGAAAACAGTTTGTGCAACATAGTGAGACCCTGTCTCTAAAAAGCAAAAAAAATCAGGTCCTTCATAAACATTTGTGGGATGAATGTTTTAATTAAAAATTTGAATATATGGTGTTTTTAACAGGATTTCTTTCTTTCTTTTTTTTCTTTGTTAAACAGTCACTGTGTTTATTACCTGCCATTATTTCTGGATGTCATTTTTTGCACAGACTGTCATAGACCAACACGATGTGTGCATACATTTACGTGTGGTTCGATATACACATATGCACTGCAGTGCTTCTGTGTGAGTCAACATACATGTATGAACACACTTACATGTAGTTCAATACACATGTGCATGTGCAATGCACACAACTACATGTGGTTTAATATACATGTGTGCATACACTCACATGTGGATCAACACACATGTGCACACACATGCAACTTAACACACACATGCACACACATGCAACTTAACACACACATGCATACTTACATGTGGTAGAACACACACACATGTAAATCCTTGCATATGGCTTAACACACATGGGCAATGTGCACATTTACACATAGTCCAGCCTATACATGTGCACATGCTTACATGTGATTTGATATGTATGGGTGTATATACTTCATTTGGTTCAGATATACCCGCAGGGTGGGGATTTTATTGTATCCCTGAGTGATTCCTGTCCCAGGCTTAGCAGTGATGAAATGAGTTTCTCTCACCCTAGCACCAGGGAGAAGGATAGGGAGCTATTTCTCTTCCTCACTTGAGCCAGGATCTGTGGCTGTCCCAGTGAATGTTTGACATTGGCCGATACTCAGCATTACCAGGAGGTGGTGGATGATGTTCACTGGTTGGCATCACCATTCTGGGGGAGAACCCTTCGACTGTGCACCGTTCTATGCATAGAGTTCGTCAGGGAAGTCCAGTTCCAACATTGCTGATGGGCCAATGAAGGGAGGCGGGGTTTTCTGGGCTGCGAGGTTTTCTGGGCTGCGATGTGGAGGTCAGCCACACAGTGAGCCAGCGTCCCACGTGTACAGCATGTGTACATGCATACAATGCAGTGGATGCTGACGAGGGTGTGCAGGCCACTGTAGGATGGCTCTGGGATGGAAGGAGCATCTCTCATGCACTTGTGCAGGTGCAACGTGTCCTCTGCTGGCTTGACGTGGATGCTCCCCAGTACCAGAGAATGGCAGCAGCCTTGTGCTCCTGCAAGCCCTGATTCGGGAGGAGGCTGGAGGTGTGCTCTCTCCGGCTGAGGATGGAGGTATCTCCCTAGGGGAAGCAGGGAGTGGTCAGCACCTTGGGGAATGGGAGCTATTAACCTTTCAACCTGGCTTGCATTTCTTTCCAGGATGTCCTGTTGCAAAGGAAGTGGCAGATCTTAGGCAGCAGATTCTGTTAGACTAAGACTGTGGCAGCAGGCAGGATGGGAGCAGGAGGCCCTGTCCCTACTACAGATGCAAGGGTAGAAAGATCAAAGGGGGTGCAGTTGAGGAGAGGGGAATTGCCACCCCAGAAGATAACTAAGTATAATAATAATTGTTGATAATGTCACCCCAGCCCTTACTATATACCCATTTCTGTGCTAGGTGCTTTTCATAGATAATTTCTAAGCCTGCCAACGACTCTTTGAGTTGATATCTTTAATATCTGGGCACATTTCTCCATTAATGTAACCAAGAAGTTAATGTAACCAAGTTAATTTCTCCATTAATGTAACCAAGAAGTTAAATCAATCTATGTGAAGGTCCATGGCATGTATGTGCAGACTCTGTTTTGGAAGCCAGGGCTATATGACTCCACAGCCCTTTTCTGTCCCCAGAAGACCACCACGTCCAGTCCCCCGCGTCCTTCCAGGACCTGCCACTCTGGTGTCCTGGTTCTTAAGGCTGGTGGAAAAGTAAGCTGGGTTCAGGGACCAGCCTGTCTTGCTCAGGACCTCCAAGGAGGCCAGAGCTGTTTCTCCCGTTTGGAGAGGGAGCTCCTAGCCTTTCTCAATACTTTTTGATTTCTGGGAAAGGAGAAGTTGGAAGGCCGCCTCGCCTCCTGTCTCGGTGGCGTTCAAGGTTATCCAGACAGCGGTGCACGGGCTTCATTTGCAAGGCGCTGCGCGGCGCATGCAGAAGCAGCCGCGGGCCGGCGGGGCGCGCAGATAAAGTCTGGGGGCGCGGGTTTCGGGCTGTACCTGCATTATCGCGGCTTCCTCAAGCTCGGATGAATATGTAAATCTCCCGCTGCAGTCTTCCGGTGCCGCAGTCGCAGCCGTGGGGGCCGCCTCCGCTGTAGCAATTCCGAGGGTAAAATTGATTAATATTTGTTTTCAAAATGACACGCGGTGATGTATGGGCCCTTTTACAACTTAAATTAATACTTTAAAGAGATGAATGGTCTCTACCGAGGGTGTTAAAGTTCAAGCCCAGGGAATTTGCATATTTATATTACAGCCAACTGATAGTAATTGTGGGAACGGCCTGTAACGCTGTTCGTTTGTCATTTTCAGCAGGGTGTGCTTCTGCCGGGGACCTCATTAACTCAGGAGGCCTCAGCCCCTCAGCCCTGCAGGACACGGGCTGGCGGCCCGGCGCCCAGGGCTTGTGGTCAGGGCACGGTCCTGCCTCGTGGGCTTCCGGAGGCTGAGTGCCTTCAGGCCTGGGCACCTGGCTTGGGAGGTGAAGACATGTGCCCCCAGCCTGCCGACCCCACCTCCTGCTCGTCTGTAAATCCCTTCCTAATGTAGCCAGAATCCCTTCTTACTATGTGTGATGCCAACCACCATCTGAGCCACCTTCTAGTCACTTAAGTTATGGCCATACTTCCCTCTTAGCGAAAGTTCTCCCAGAAGTATATCTTCAGACAAAAGTTTCCCCCAAGTGCTTTTTCCTGGAGGTGGACCCAGGAAGCAGTGGTAGAGGAGAGAAGGAACGCACACAGGGTACGTCACCAAGCAGGTGACAGCTGTGGGCAACTGGGGTGCAGTCCTGCTAGGGATCCTGGGGCAGCACTGTGGGGCACACTTTGGGATTGTCCCACCTGGAGGTGGGGAAGCTGCCGTCTTCTCTTCAACTCCATTTGTCATTGGTTGAGGGCTGTTCCCTGGGGGTGTTAATTCCCAGCACCTCCTGCTGCCTGAGAACCTGCTGCAAAAGCCCGGGGGTGGAGAGTCCCGGGTGCTGCCACCGGGCTGATGGCCTGTGCGGGATGACAGTGGTGGGGAAGGCCAGCATCTCCTAGCGGGCCTCTCCGTGTCCCCCGTCCCCACTTGTCCTCTACTCAATAGCCAGGCTTATCCTTTAGAAACAGGAGTCGGGCCAGGTCACACTTCTGCTCAAAACTCTTCCCTGGCTTAAAAACCAAATTCCTTGCCATAGCCGGCGAGGCCCCATGTGGTCTGGCCCCGCCTTCCTCACCGACCTCGCCTCCCCCTCCATCCCTCTCTCTCCCTGCCTGAGTCCACAGCAGCCTCCTTGCAGTTCCCTGAACACTCCAGCCATGCTGCTGCCTCCGAGCCTTTGCTTCCACTCTCCTCTTTCTGCACAACCTGCCTCTGCCTCCCAGTCACTGGGCATGACTCAGTCCCCCACTTCTACTCAACAGTCATCTTCTCAGTGATACTTCCCCTAACCTCTGCAGTTATGATTTCACTCCCTACCCTGGACCCCACACTGCATACATCTCCTCTGCCCTGCTCACTGTCCAACAGATGATATATTGATTTATCTTGTTTATTGTTTGTCTCTCCCTCTGGAATTTGAGCTCTGTGAGGGCAGGGACTTGTATTTTCACTGCTATGTCCCCAGCACTGAGCACAGTCCCTGAAGTGTCATAGACACGCAGTAAATCTGTGTTGAATGAATAAATGAATGAATGAAGGTGGGCCCAGTAGTGACTGTGTGGCGGCTCCCACTGCCTGGGTGTGATGGCCAGGGTCAGGCCAGCTGAGGAGACCCAGCAGACAGGACCGGCTTCATGTGAGTGTGATCCACGCAGGCCCCGTGCTTAGTTTAAAGCCCTTAATTTAATGTAACTGTCTTGAAATTTTTTAGAGACTGTATTTTTAGAGCAGTTTTAGGTTTCAACAAAACAGAGCAGAAGGTACAGAGATTTCCCGTATACACCCCACCCTACACATGCACTGCCTCCCCCATTAGCATCCCCATCAGAGGGGTCCATTTGTGTCAGTGAACCTACATTGATTCATCATTATCACCGGACTCCGTAGTTTACATGAGGTTCACTCTAGGTGTTATACATTCTATGAGTTTGGACAAATATATAATGACATGCATTCATCATTATAACATACAGAAGAGTTTCACTGCCCAAGAAATCCTGTGCTCTGCGTATTCATCCCTCCCTACCTCAACTCCTGACAATCACTGACCTCTTTACTCTCTCCACAGCTTTGCCTTTTCCAGTATGTCATAGAGTTGAAATCATACCATATGGAGCCTGTTCAGATTGGCTTCTTTCAGTTAGTCACATGCCTTTAAGGTTTCTCCATGTTGTTTTATGGCTTGGGAAGTCATTTCTTTTTAGTGCTGAGTAATATTCTGTTGTCTGGATGTACCATGGTTTATTTATCCATTCGCTACTGACACACCTGGATTGCTTCCAAGTTTTGGCAATTTTGAATAAAGCTGGTATAAACATCCGTGTGCAGGTTTTGGGACAGACATAAGTTTTCAACTTTTTTTGGTAAATACCAAGGAGTACAATTGATTGTTGTATGGTAATGGTATGCTTAGTTTTCTAAGAAACTGCCAGACTGTCTCCCGCAGTGCCTGGACACTTCACGTTCCCAACAGCAATGAAGGAGGGTCCCTGTTGACTCCATCCTCACCAGTATTTGGCGCTATCACTGTTCTGGATTTGGGCTATTCTAACAGGCACATAGTTGTATCTCATAGTTTTAATTTGCATTTCCCTGATGACATATGATGCGGAGCATCTTTTCATAGGCTAGTTGCCATCTGTGTATCTTCTTTGACGAGGTGTCTGTCAGAGTCTTTGGCTAATTTTTTAATTGAATTGTTCATTTCTTATTTTTGAGTTTTAAGAGTCCTTTGCATATTTTGGATACTAGTCTTTTATCAGACGTGTCTTTTTCAAACATTTTCTCCAAGTCAGTGGCTTGCCTTCTTATTCTCTTGACAGTTGTCTTGAAATTTTTAACAATTTTAGAATAAAGGACTTTGCATTTTCATTTTGCACTGGGCCTCACAAATTATTAGCCAGTCTGGCATGCAGGGTTACTAGAGGTTAATTCATTCTATGACTGCTAAGCATTGGATCTGGGAAGAAACTTTGCAAGGAATTTCTAGCTAGTGCTGCCACTAATGATAGTAGTCTCCCTCTTAGAGGTGTTTGAGGGGACAGAAGAGCCCATTGCCAACAAGCTCTGAATGTGAGCCATCTGCTACCTGCCATGTGGTAAAAGTGAAGTTGCTTTATTTCTCACGTGCATGCACCTCCCAAAAGCCTAGGTGGGCAGACTCATGGACACACACTTTTTTTTGTATATTTTGCAAAATTTAATTGCAAAATTGGCTCCAGTTTTCTACCCTGCTCTCCCTCCAGGGCAGTGTGACTTTGCAACTTTTCCCATGAAGAAGTGGAATCTGTTTATTTTTCCACCACTTGAACTGAGTTGTTTTGGCCAACAGAATACATTAGAAGTGATATGTACCTGTTCCCAGCTCTCTCCTTTGTGAACTTTGTCTTCATCTTGAGAACAAGCCTGGGCTAGCTTGCTAGAGGATGAGAGACCCTGTGGAGCAGAGAAGGGTCAGCAAAGGCGTCCTAGCCAGAGTGAGATCAGTAAAGCCATCAGCACTACTGCAGCTGACCACAGATGCCTCATGGAGTCCTATTGTGCCTGGCTTAGATTAAAGAACTGCCTGTTTGACCTGTACAATAATAAATAGTTGTTAGATAAGCCACCGAATTGGGGCCAGTTTGCTATAAATCATTATTGTGGCAATAGATAATTGATGCGCGGCTCCTACTTGGCTAGACACTTGTTTGCACATGAGCACATGGCCACATATTTGCACATTTATACTGAACCAGCTCAGACCCCCAGTGGATTTTGTGGGTAGAGATGGGGGCCAGAGGAGCAGAGGGAGACTGGGTCTCACCCTCATGCTTGGTGGTAGAAGAAATCAAGTCTAAGGGGAAGAAACATGGAGTACATGTGGGTCTGTGTGCTATTCGCTTCTGCCTTGCTTGCCTTGGGGTCCTCTGGATGTGGGGAGAAGGAGAGGTTGCTTCTTGCCTGAGGGGCTGGGAATTAGTTCACCCTGAGGAGGGTGTGATGTCACTGGGCACAGGGGGCTACGCATTGTTGAGGAAGGGGCTCCAATCTCTCCCTTGAAGATTCAAGGAGGGGAAAGATAGCTCCAGGTTTGAAAAAACTGGTGGGAAGTGGGGAGGAAAAGACATGACCCTGTACCCAGAGCAGTTTCATGAGCAGTTTCATGGCAGCAGGAGTCTGTGACAAGTGACAAGGTCTGAGCTGGTGGTCACAGCACTGAGAACCGTCTAGGGCCAACCTGTACAGGATGAGCCAGTTTTCAAAGGGGAGGCCAGAAGATGAGGACTGCCCAGCCCATGTCACCAACGGGGTGGTGGGCACAACACTCACACACACTCAGAAACACACACACATACACACACACATACACACATACAGCATAAGCAGGACAGAAGGCAGATAGCACTTTCAGTTTAAAAATACCTGTTTTTTTGGGAAAAATTTCAAGTCTATCTGAAGTTGCAAGGATAGTACAATGAATGGCCAGCTACAATTACCTAGATTCAACAATTGTTAGCATTTTGTCACATTTCTTTCTGTCTCCTTCTACATGCGTATATTATTGTTATGATGATTGCTGATGCCTTTGAGAGAAAGTACAAATATCATGACCCTTCACACCTACACACTTCAGGGAATATCTGAGAACAGCACTTTCTCTTAGGTATCACAGTATAATGATCAAACTTAGGAAAGTTAACACTGAATTTATTGTTATCTAATGTAGGGTTCATATTCAAATTTTGCCAATTATTTCAGTAAAGACCTCTAAGGCATTTTCCTCCCAAATATAGACATATATTTGAGATAGGGTCTCACTCTCTTGCCCAGGCTGGAGTGCAGTGGTGTGATCATAGCTCACTGCAGCCTTGAAATTTTGGGCTCAAGTGATCCTCCTGCCTTAGCTTACTGAGTAGCTGGCAGGTGCCACCACACCCCACTAATTACCTTTTTTTGTTGTTGTTGTTGTTTTTTGTAGAGACAGGGTCTTGCTATCTTGCCCAGGCTGGATCCACCCCCAGCCCAGATATAACATGCAGCTGAGAGCCAAGAGTGGCATTCACACCCCTTTCACCTGGAACAGTGCCTGAGCCCCCATGTCCTGCTCTCCCCTTTGTCATTCACAACTTTGGAATTGCTAGTGGTTCAGGGAAGTTGCTTTGTTGGATGTTCCTCCACCTGGATCTGTCTGATAGTTTCCTTGTGATTATATTCAGGGAATGCACTTTTGGCAGAATGCTAGACGCATCTTTCATGAGAACATCCTTTAAGATGGCAGAGTGTGTGTCCTGGCCATGGTGAGGCTTTGTGATCTCCGGCTCCAATATACCTCTCCAGATCACCTTCCTGCCCTGAGGCCAAGAGGTCTTCTTCTCCTGAGTCCATCTGATAGAGTGACATGGGTCCGGAGCTTGAGTCCTGGGCTGAAATTCCAGCTGTAACACTTACTCTGTGGCCTTGGGTACATTACATAATGTTGAATACATTGGACCTCCATTTGCTTAGCTGCATGATCGGGATAATAGTCCCTGCCTCCTATGATTGTTATCTGAATGAAATAAACTAATTTATGTAACATATTTGGGTGGTACCTGAAGTAGCAAATATATATGATAGCTGTTAATGCAGTTTATTAAATGTTTCTGGCTCCCTGACTTGCACAAATGTGGTAGAACTGCACTTTTTACTCTCCTTGAAGCTAGGGGAATGGTACTAGCCCTGGCCAATGAATTATTTGCAGAAATTGTGGAAGTCATTTCCTAGACCAGATTATGTAACTGCAGGTATAAGATACCCCCTGAGTTCTCTTTCTTTGTGGCACAGTGACCATCAGCTTTTGAGATGGTGGCTGCTTCACTTGCCCTGGTCTTTGAGTAACTATAATAGGCAGCATTTCCTCCCACCCTTCCTCCAGTGCCAACCTGCAATGAACAAGTAGCATGAGCAAGAAATAAAACTTGGCTGTTTCAAGCCACAAAACTTGTGGGCTTGTTACTGCAGCATAACCTGGTTTATCCTGCCTCATACAGCACTACAAGAATGTTGGACATTGTTACCATCACTGTCATTCTTAACATTATCCTTCCTATTTTCTATGACCATCTTGCTCAAAGCCTTTCTACCATGTTGTGATGATCTGTTCAGGTTCTACCTCCTCTTCCCATCCCTTACTGTGAGTTCCTTAAGCACAGGATCCATGTCTCTCTCTCTCTTTCTCTCTCCCTTTAAATTAGGGACAGGTTCTTTCTTTGTCACCCAGGCTGGAGTGCAGTGGTGTGATTGCTCATTGAAACCTCGAACTCCTGGGCTTAAGTGATCCTTCCACCTCAGCCTCCTGAGTAGCTGGTTCTATAGTAGGTGTGCACCACCACGCCTGGCTGGTTTTGTTGTTGTTGTTTTTTGAGACAGGATGTCACTATGCTTCCCAGGCTGGTCTTGAACTCCTGGACTCAAGCAATCCTTTTGCCTTGGCCTTCCATAGTGTTGGGATACAGGCATGAGCCACTGTGCTCAGCCTCTTTTTGTCTCTGGAATCCTAAAACCCCATCATAGGGCCAGTCACAGACTTGATGGTCCATGCAGTAAGTGATTAACTGTCACTGGAGAAATCTGAGTTATAACTATTCTTAAATGGCTTGGCTTTGATTTCAGCATTTTTAATTGTGCAAACAATATCACAGCAACAGCCATAAATATAAAAGGCAAAAAAAAAGTCATTTGCAATTCCCCTAAAATTAAGGCCTTGTCCCATGCTTTTGTGTCTGTCTTCCCGAATGCATGGTTTTGCAGTTGCGTTTTCAGCCAGACAGCATTTTGTATCCTGTTTTTTTCTCCACTTCACATACTACCAGGGCCAGGCACGATGGCTCATGCCTATAATCCCAGCACTTTGGGAGGCTGAGATGGCGGGATCACTCGAGCCTAGGAGTTTAAGACCAGTCTGGGCAACACAGTGAGACCCCATCTCTAAAAATAATACTTTCAAGAGGATACATTTCTATCAAATACGTAAGACCTTTATTTTAGAGGCTGTGTATATTCCATGGGGTAGATGCACCCCTGATGGCTTAGAGGGGCTCTGACTTTTTGGACGTTTGAATGTTTTCCAATTCTTTGCTGCTTCAGCCAACACTGCTGTGAATATCTGTTCATCAGGTGTTTTCACTGACCCCATACCTCTTCAGGAAGGATGGATCTCAAGACACTCTCAGACCCCCAACTTTGAATACAACATTCTAGTGTATCATGTCTCCTTCCCCCATCTCCCATGCTTAAGGAGAAAAATATTAGGGGGTCGTCTAAGTGCTGCTTCCATCACTAAAAGATTTAATCATGTTATTGAAATAAGCTCTGTCACTTTTAAACTTTGCCTAAAGTTTTCCTTTTTATTTGATGAGTCATCTGCTCATATTTGGAGCCCTTTCTGAAACAGTCTCATGATTTGCTTTTCCCTGTTTCCATTTCAAGCAATGTGGACATAACATTGCTCAAGCCCAGGTTAACATAGGTTGTAGCTTTTAATTTATCCCATTGTTTACTTTCTTAAACTACTTCTCTTTGTATTCCTTCTTGTATTCTCTTTGTTCCTACCATCAGCATCAGCAGTTGGCATTCTTTCTTGGGACTTTTTGTCATGGAGAAACAAGCTTTCAACTTTTCACGAGAATGGTCCTGTATAGGTAAATGAGTATTGAACAACCAAGACAGGTGGAGTCCTGGGGTTGGTGGGAGGTCCACTCTGCTCCCTCCTAACTGGGTGGCACAGGAGGCCTCTTTGTACCTCAGTCAAATGGCAAATCAGCCACTTCATTGATTGCTCCAGTATGAGGTGGTGTGTGGTGCCTCCCTGAAAGTTCAGAGCAGAGCATGTATCTGGGAGGAAAGGTCAAAGCTCCTGTCCATGGCCCCTGTGCAACTGTGAGTGCTGTAAGCTTAGGGCCCACATCAGTCCTGCTGTGTGTTGCCAGGACACAGCTCAGGGCCTGGCCTAGAGCAGATGCCCAGTGATTGATTGTTGAGTGAATCACTGACTGATAGGAGAAGACTTCCAGAAAGAGCGGGCATCTGCACTGGGTCTTGTCAGGTGGAGTCTATGGAAGGGAGTGGGGAGGGAGGATGAAGACAGAAAGGGATTTCAGTAGGGCCTTGTTCAGCTCATAGCACAGATTGTGTGTGTGCACGCATGAGCATGCATGTGCATGGCTTGGCTGCAGTTCCACTTGGGGTTGGGTAGAGAAATCATTCATTAATTCATTCAACAAATGTATTTAACCCAACAAATGTTGGGAAAACCAACATTATCTCCTCTCAGTTCTCACCATGTGTCATGTACTGTGCCAGGGCACAGTTATTACAGGGCCTTCCCTGACAGTGAGAAGGGTCAGGCATTGCCAAATCCAAGGTCATGAATATTTATTCCTATGTTTTCTTCTTAGAGTTTTATAGTTTTAGCTCTTACATTGAGGTCTTTGATCCATTTTCAGTTAATTTTTTTTTTGAGGGGGGTGGACGGAGTCTCGCTCTGTCACCCAGGCTGGAATGCAGTGGCTCTATCTTGACTCACTGCAACCTCTGCCTCCTGGGTTCCAGCAATTCTCCTGCCTCAGCCTTCCGAGTAGCTGGGATTACAGGTGCCCACCACCATGCCTGGATAATTTTTTTGTATTTTTAGTAGAGACGGGGCTTAACTATGTCGGCCAGGCTGATCTCGAACTCCTGACCTCAGGTGATCTGCCCGCCCCGGCCTCCCAAAGTTCTGGGATTACAGGTGTGAGCCACTGCACCAGGCCTAAATTTTTATATATAGTGTGAGGTAAGTGTCCGACTTCCCTGTTTTTTGTGTGGATATCCAGTTGTCCCAGTACCATTTATTGAAAAGACTGTTCTTTCCCCATTGGATGGTATTGGCATCCTTATTAAAAATCAGTTGACCATAGATGTATAAGTTTACTTACAGATTCTCAATTCTCTTCCATTGATCTATATGTCTGTTCTTATACCAGGACCACACTGTCCTTGATTACTGTTGCTTGTAATAAGTTTTGAAGTCAGGAAGTGTGAGTCTACCTTCTTTCTTCTTTTCCAAGATTGTTTCAGCTGTCTGTGGTCCTTTGAAATTCTATATGAAGTTTAGAATCCCCTTGTCAATTTCCATAAAGAAGTTATCCGGGATTCTGAAGGGGATTGTGTTGAATCTGTAGTTCAGTTTGGGGAGTATCATCATCTAAATAATGTTAAGTCTTCTGATCATGAACATGGGATGTTTTCCCAATTATTTAGATCTTCTTTAATTTCTTTCAACAATGTTTTGTAGTTTTCAGGTACAAATCTTGTGCTTCTTTTGTTACATTCATTCCGAAGCATTTTATTCTTTTTTGGTGCTATTGTTAATACAATTGTTTTTAAAATGTCATTTATTAAATTGTTCTTTACAAGTGCAACACAAATTGATTTTTATGTATTGATCTTATCTCCTGCAACTTGCTGAATCCATTTATTCATTTTAATAGCTTTTTAGTGAATTCCTTAGGATTTTCTGTATACAAGATCATGTCACCTGTGCATAGAGATAGCTTTACTTTTTCATTTCCATTCTGAATGTTTTCTATTTCTTTTACATCTAATGCCCTGGTGAAAAACTCCAGTACAATGTTGAATAGAAGTATTGAAAGCAGAAATCCTTGTCTGGTTCCTGATCTTAGGGGAAAGCATACTGTCTTTCACCATTAAGTATGACATTAACTGTGGATTTTTGGGTAGATGCCCTATAACAGGTTGAGGGAGTTTCCTTCCATTCCTAGTCTCTTGAGTGTTTTTTATCATGAAAGAGTGTTGGATTTTGTTAAGTGGATTTCCTGTGTTATTTGAGAGGATCTTGTGATTTTTGTTTTTTATTCTATATATGATGTATTATCAACTTAGCATTCCTGAATAAATCCCACTTGATCATGGTATATAATTTTTCTTATATGTTGTGTACTTGGTTTGCTAATATTTTTGTTGAAGATTTTTACATGCATACTTGTAAGAGATATTGGTCTGTAGTTTTTTTCTTGCGATGGTCCCTCTGCCTATAATCTTCCTAGAATTCCCCCCAGAGTTCCTATCAACCATCTAGGCTCCCATGTGCTACAATAGCCTGGGCCAAATTACCAGCTGCCCCCACTGGGAAGAACACCAAAGCATCTTTGCAAACATCTACCCAAGTGTCTGGGGAGGCAGGACTGACTGGCATTGTCTGACTATTGGGTCTTTTTACATGTATTCTCTCATTTGACCCTCTCAGCAACTTGTGAATGTAGTCATGTATGCCCATGGTACAGGTGGGGAAGCTGTACGTGATAGATCCATGGACTGCTCCGAGAACGAAGGCTTTTGATAATATCTCACTATATAACAAATCTGTAGTCAGTTTTATTTCAGTGTATTGTTATTTCAGAGAATAATGCAACAAAAATCCCTACTCGCACCATTCAGCCATTAACATTTCTCATATTTGCTTTCAGTATTTTTTTTCTTCAACGAAATAAGGTATTATGAGTAAAGCTGAAGGTCATTTAACTACTCTCCTGCTTCAGTTCTCTAGAGACCATGATTCTTCCATTTTGGTGGTTATCCTTCTAGATAGACCTTTTTTTTACTTTTATATATGTAAATATGTATTTAAAATAGCAGACACTATTTTTTTGCATTTATGTTGTTCATAATTTTTATTTCATGCACACATATATTTACATATCTTTATGAATTTGGAGTTTTTAGGTTGTTGTTTCTTTTACAAAAATGGATCATTTTGTACATACTTTTCTGCTTTTTGCTTTTCTTACTCAACAGTATCTTGAGGAAATTCCCTTCTGTTTGGCATAGCTCTAATACGTTCTTTTTAGTGTTTGTACAACATTAATATTATCCATCCATTTGCCTTTTGATAGGCATCTCCTAATCTGGTGAACAACTGTATGACAAGCACATATCTATTCCCAGGTACCAGGGTTTTAATTTTTATAAGATACATTTCCAAGAGAGAGAGTTTCAAGTCAAAGTATATATGTATTTTTACATTCTAATGGCTGTTGCTGGAATGCATTCCAAAAAGCCTAAAATACTTCCCACTTACCCTGGTTTTGAACAAGGGTACTCATTTTCCCACATCTCCTTGGCAGTAGATGTTACTTAATATTTTTGCCAGTCTGGCAGATGAAAAGTGATATCTCACTGTTATTTCAATTTGTATAGCCCTGAATTTGAACATCTTTTCATGTGCTTTTTGACCTTCTGATTTTGGTTTTCTGTGATTTGCTAATTCATGTCCTTATCTCAATTTAAAATTAAAAAATAATTCTTCTATTGGTAAGTTCATTAACATATTATAAATATTAATCTTTTTTCTTTGTATTGCACATATTTTCTTGACTCTTTTATGGTCTAAATTGACCGTGTGATCTGATGCTGTATAAAATTTTAATTTTTATATTATAAATTTTTTTGATCATAGAAAAATTATTTTTCTTCTGAGCTTTGGGGTTTTTCTAAGAAAATCACCTATATTTATTCTTGGAATTGTTGAAAAGACCAATGGAGTAGTATACTGCTGGCTTTGTTATGTAAAACTGTAGTGATTCGTTTTGGTGTGTAAGGGCCAATTCAATGAGGATGATGATGATGATTCACTCAGTAAATATTTATTCATGCTTTACTATTAATGAGGTTCCTTGTATAAGCACAATATGTGTATTATTTCATTGATTTCTCATAACACTCTGTGAGGTGGATGCCATTATTACTTATTTCCAATTTATAAATAGGAAAACTGAAGCACAGAGAGGTTAAGGAACTTTCTTAATATTGCAAAGCCGTAAGTGGCAGAGCTGCCTTTTGAATCCTCACTCCGTCTCTCTACAACCCATACTCATAACCACTGGGTGTTTAGTTAAAGACGAAGGTGGGGGTCTGCACAGCCTCAGAAACAGGCTCTGACAAAAGAAAAACAGGCTGTTGATGGAAACAGAAACCAAAAGGGTGGTTGGTATGGGCTCATCAGAAAGGGCTGCACTTACAGGGGATGAAAGCTCTACCTAGGATGGGGATCTTGCTAACCCCAGATTGACATCTACCCCATGTTATGTACAGCTCCTGGTTTTATGGGCCCAGAGGCAGGGCTGGTGATTAGGGGCACTCTATGTGCCATGTTGTCAGTTTGATCAATATCACTGTCTTGGATGGCTGGTAACCCATACTCTACCTACTTGTGATGGTTAACTTTATGTGTCAACTTGACTGGGCTACGGGGTACCTAGATATTCGGTCAAACATTATTCTGGATACTTCTGTGAGGGTGTTTCTTGATGAGATTAACATTTAAATTGGTAGACTGAGTACAGCCATCTGGCCTCTATAAATGTAGATGGGCCTCCTCCAATCGGTTGAAGAACAGAATGGAAATAAAGGCTGATCCTCTGCCAAGTAAGGAAGAATTGTCCCCCAGACTGCCTAACGACTTCATCAGCACCACTGGCTGCACCTGCTGGCCCACACTGCAGATTTGGACTTGCCCATCTCCATAATTGTATGAGACAATTCCTTATAATAAATTCCTTTATCTATCTACACACTCACACACACACACACTATTGCTTCTTTCTCTGGAGAGCCCTGACTAATACATTGCTGAACTGAAGATATTTGCTATGCTCCTTAGGTGGTGTGCATGGAACAGGCTCTAGTTCTAATGGGAAGACCATCTGTAAAGTTTCTTTTCTGCTAGGTAGGGGCTACTAGTTTGTAAAGGCAAAGACTTTCTTTGGGCAGCAGCATGACAGATTTGGATTAGACATTGCAAAGAACTTCCAGGAGGTGGAAAGTACTATGGCACATTCAAAGGGAAGAGTAAAAGGAATTCTGTTTGTTTGTGGTTGAGGGCATGACGTCAAGAGGACAGAGGGATGACTGAAATGGTCTTTTTAGAGCTTTTCTGGTTTTGGGGAATGATCCAGGAGGCAGCAACTGTTGCCCCTAATAATGTGACCACCTAGAAAGGGTCATGTTTTCATTCCCCATACTCAAGAATGAACACTCCTGCTAAATTGCAGAGATGCTGAGGGGTTCCCAGGGTCATGATCAGATGGGATTACCAGGCTTGGGCTAGGCCTCCTGGGATGCAGACAGTGAGATGGACAGTTCCAACCTCAACCCTCTGGTGGGCTGTTCTGTACAGCGTGCACATTCTCAGGACAGAAAAAAGGAAGGGAAGGGATTTTTATATTTTTCATGTGAGAACTCCACTCCAGGCCTGGGTATGTGCTTTTCTTACAGTGAGAATTTTTCTTAATTTTTATTGTATTTATTTATTTATTTTTGAGATGGAGTCTCACCCTTTCGCCAGGCTGGAGTGCAATGGTGCGGTCTCAGCTCACTGCAACCTCCGCCTCCCGGGTTCAAGCGATTCTCCTGAGTCAGCCTCCCGAGTAGCTGGGACTACAGGTGCGTGCCACCACACCCGGCTAATTTTTGTATTTTTAGTAGAGATGTGATTTCGCTATGTTGGCCAGGCTTGTCACAAACTCCTGACCTTGCGATCCACCTGCCTTGGCCTTCCAAAGTGCTGGGATTACAGGCGTAAGTCACCGCGCCCAGCCTACAGTGAGAATGTTAATCCTCATATTATCTCTTTGAGGTGGGTGTTGCTCTCACCATTGAAAAATACACACTGGTTTACATGATTATTGCAAATTTAATGCTTGTTCCTTGTAAGATGGTTAGACAGCACGTAGGTATATAAAGTAAAAAGTGGAATTCCTGCCTCCTGTTCCATGCCCCTACCCCTTATAGTGACTATCTTGAGTAATGTTGAAGGCATCCTTTTCAACTTTCTACAATACAAGTACAAACAATATGTGCACATAAGGGTTTTAAAAAATAGTGTGGGAGAATAGACATAACATACAATTTACTATTTTTACCATTACTGCCATCCTTCTCCAGAACTTTTTCATCTTCCCCAACTGAAACTCTATTTCCATTAAATAATAACTCCCCATTCCCCTCTCTCCCAGCCCCTGGCAACAACCATTACTTTCTATATCTACGAATCTGATTACTCTCAGTACCTCCTGTAAGTGGAATCATATAATATTTGTCCTTTTGTGTCTGGCTTATTAACTTGGCATAATGTTTTTGAGATTCATCCATGTTATTGCGTATATCAGAATTTTATTCCTTTATAGGGCTGAATAATATTCGATTGTCTGGATATACCACACTTTAAAAAACCCATTCATTCATCAGTGGACATTTGAGTTGTTTCCACCTTTTGGCTACTGTGATAAAAAGCTACATGAGCTTTTATAAGGGCTCATGTGCTTAGATAGGGCCCACCTGTGTAATCCAGGCTGCCTCCTCACCTCAAGGTCCACACCCTAAATTCCATCTGCCAGTTCTGCTTGCCATGCTGCTGTGAACATAGGGGTATTAGATATCTGTTTGAATTCCTGCTTTCAACTCTTTTGGGTATATGTCCAGAAGTGGAATGAATAAATCCACACGATTCTGTTTTATATCTTTAGAACCTATGTACCATATTCTACAGTAGCCAAACCATTTCTCATTGTCACTAGCAAGGTGCAAATGTTCTAATTTCTCCAATGCTTGTTATTTTCTACTTTTTTGATAACAGCCATCCTAATGAGTATGAAGTGGTATCTCATTGTGGCAACAAAGGGTTTTCAATTCACAAAATGGAATCGTACAATGTACGTTGGTCATCAACCCTTCACTTAAAAAGTCCAGCCTGCTGCCTTTTTATAGCAGCACATACAAGTTGCCTCTTTTATGGTCCATATTCTTATTTTACAGGTGAAGAAACTGTGGCTTGGTGATTTCAGAGGACACAGCAGTTGCTTCTGGGAAAGGGGTTGGAAGCCCCCAATTCAGCTACTAGAGCTGCGTAATACCTAAATTGGCGGCAGAAAACAGCCATTTGTTCACCCCCTCTGCAGGTCAGGAGTGGGAAGAGAGCTTGTCTCTGTTCCCTGATGTCGAGGGCCTCAGAAGGAAACCTTGATGGCTGCTCTATTTTCAACTGCTGCTGTGACAAATTACCACAAACATGGAGACTTAAAACTGTCCCAGTTTATTATCTTACAATTGTTACGGGTTGGAAGTCCTGGGGGCTTGAGTGGGTATCTGCTTAGAGTCTCACAAGGCTGAACTCAGAGCATGGCAGGGGACAGTCCATTTTCTTGCTCATTCAGACTGTTGGGAAAATTAATTTCCTTGCAATTGCTGGGCTGTTTTCTTGCTGACAGTACTCCAATGAAGAGGCAGCCTGCATCCCTTGGCTTGGAGCCCCATTCCTTCATTTTCAAAGGTAGCCACAGCAGGTCGAGCCTCTCTTCCTTTTAAGTCTCTTCTGCCCTTTCTGATTACATCTCTCTGTCCCTCCAATTCTGTTTGCTATCTGTCTGGCAGCTGAGGAAATGTTCTTTGTTTGTATAAGGGCTCATGTGCTTAGATGGGGCCCACCTGTGTAATCCAGGCTGCCCTCCCCACCTCAAGCTCCACACCCTAAATTCCATCTGCCAGCTCTGCTTGTCATGTGATGTAGCAGATTCACAGGTTCCAGGAATTAGGGCATGGAGATCTTTGTGAGATGGGAGGGGACATTATTCTGCTGGGTGCTGGACTCATTTGAAGGCTCATTCATACACGTGGCTGTGGGTAATCTTGGCTGTTGGCCGAAACCTTGGCTGGGGCAGCCAACTAGACCCATATGGTCTGTCCATGTGACTGGGCTTCCTTACAATGTGGAGCCTGGGTTCCAAGGGTAAGAAGAAGGGGAGAAAAAATGAGGGAAAGAGAAAGGGGGGGGGGGGAGAGAGAGAGAGAGAGAGAGAGAGAGAGAGAAAGGAGAAGTTGTATCTATGTCCTGGCCTTAGAAGTCACATAGCATGACTTCTTTCTTAGTGAGTTTTAAGGAAATAGAAATAGACTGTAACTCCTCCAATTCTTTTTCCTTTTTTATATTTTTGTAAGATGGGATCTCTCCATGTTGCTCAGGCAGGTCTTGAACTCCTGGGCTCAAGCAATCCTCTGGCCTCGGCCTCTGAAAGTGCTGGGATTACAGGCATAAGCCACACACAGGGCCTTTCCAATCCTTGATGGGATGTGATGATGTTCTCTTCAAGACCACATGGGACTGAAAATATTTTGGAAAATACAGCTTGCCATATCCTCCTAGATAGCACCAATGACAACAACACAACATTCACTGAGTTCTTACAAAGTCCCAGGCTCTGTTCTAAACACTTTACCTGCGTTCTCTAATTGTAACCCTCACTGCCACCTTGCGATGTAAATACTTGCCTTGTTCACATATGCAGATGTGGGAACTGAAGCACAAAAGGGGAGCCCTAGCAGGCTTGGTGGATGGCTGGGTGTAGGGGAACAGATTGCTGAAGAAGTAGAGCTGGGGGAAACGAGGCTGGGGAATGTGAGGGAGAGGAAGCATGCAGGGAGGAGTCTGGGGTAAGAGTGGTGGGCAAGGCTGGGCAGCCCCACACTGGAGGCAGGCTTTGAAGGACAGATCAAACTTGGGTCAGTGGTGGTGGGAAGGGTGTTCTGTGTGTAGGGCATGGACTGAATCAAAGTATGCATCACGGCGGTTGGCTGAGTGTAGAGAAGTGGTGGGGTATTAAGGAGAAGCAGTGGTGGGGTAT
The DNA here is from genome assembly GCF_028885625.2 of Pongo pygmaeus. NCBI lineage: Eukaryota > Metazoa > Chordata > Mammalia > Primates > Hominidae > Pongo > Pongo pygmaeus. The sequence continues at coordinate 47,936,108 of NC_072391.2, forward strand.
TAAGGAGAAGCAGCGGAGGCCGGGAATGTCAGCTGGGATGTGCAGATCTTCTGCTGGGGGACCTGGGAGATAGAGCAGGTGTAAGAGTAGGGCTGATGGCAAGAAGGGCTTTTCTGTTCTGGAAGGGCAGTCTTGGGGTCAGGGACAGCGACTGAATTTGGAATCGTGTTTGGTATGAGGCCATATCTTTATCTCCAAGCAATGCCCACTCTACTCCCCATTCTCTTCAGTCCTGGAGGGAAGAAAGCTCTGTGGGCCCCCTAAGGTCTCCACACAATGTGCTGAAGGCCAGCTGGGCAGGGGGTCAGTGGGAATGCACAGTGAGCTGGGCTGCCAAAGCCTCAGGCTGCCTCCCTCTCCTGCCCAGCTGGGAGACTCGCCTCATCGTGTTTTGGCGGTGGTGGCAGGGCTGCCTGCGTCCCCCAGGTTCTGCAGGGCTGTCTCTCCTCTTTGCATGCCTCTCTTTGCCTCTATGTCTCTGTTTTCCTCTGCAGTTCTCATCCCCTCCTCCCATGTGCAGCGATGCATCTCTGACCCAAGTCTGAGCCCCTTTTAAAGGTGAAGAGATGGAGGCCCAGAGAATCTTGGTCCCAGGCCTCTTCAGGAAAGCTGACTTCAGGGCTTTGGGGCAGTCAGTGTGCTGAATTCCCTGTAGAACCTTCTGTGCTAGACCGAAAGCCATTCAGCAAAGCTGATAGCACTTGCCAGGCTAGCTCTGAACTCAGAGGGGCATCAGAGGCACCCCCCCTACCAAGAGCATGGTCGGGCACTGGCAAAGGTTCAGGCTCTGCATCCACATGCCTAGGTGCCAGAGCTCTGCCACTCACTAGCTGTATGACCTTGGGCAAGTCACTTGATTTCTCTGCCTGAGTTTCCTTATCTGTAAAATGGGGGTAACAAAAGTATGGACCTCATGGAATTATGTGAGGATGAAAAGGCTTGATGCATGTAAAGTGCTTTGGAGAGTTCCTGGCCCCTGGTAAGAACTACAAAAATATTTCTAGGCAGATAAATATAAACATATTTTTTAAAATATACAATAAAGCCTAGTGGTTTAGAGCATAGGCTCTTCAGTTTGATGCATTCAGCACTTCCTGTGAGATCACAGGCAGGTTATTTCGTCTCGCTTAACATCTCTGAGCCTCAATTTCCTTATCTGCAAAATGGAAATTAGACAGAGTTGGAATAAGGATCGAATGAGATCGTGCAACTAAAGTGCCTAGCAGACAGTGAGCGCTCAGTGAACAGGTTCATCAGATCCCTCTCCCACACCAGGCCAAGGGCAGGAAGAGCTGCCGCTTTGGCCAGTGGAGGATGGGTAGAGGTGGGTGGTATCTCATTGGAGCATCAGGGGCAGGCCTGGTTGGAGCCTAACCCTGAGCCTTCCTCATCTGCCTCATCAAGATGGGTGACAGGTGCTGAGGACCTGAGACCCGGGGCCTTCCATGCTGACCTGGCCAAGAGAGCTCCACTGGCCTTCCTCTAGGACATCTGAGCCAGGAGCCGGAACCCGGGAGCTGGCTGGGGCATGGCTCCTACCTCTGAACTGTGAGGTGCACTTGGGGCCTCTGCTCCTTTTGCACTATGTTTTCTTCCTGCATGGCCTCCAGACTGGCTCTGCCTCACCCTCAAACTCCAACCCACAACCCCAGCAGCTGCCAAAGGTCTCTGCTGCTTGTCCCACTGTCGGTCCAGCCTATACAGGCTTTGCCCTCCTTCCCCAGACCTCAATTCCAAATGGAAAATCTTGGCATTGGACGTGGCCTTCAGGTATTTGTCCCTGATTCCCTTCGCCTCTTTTGGGGAATCTCCTTCCCACCTCCATGGGGGATGCCAACCAAAGGTCCTGCCTCCCTTCCCCAGGGCAGATCATGTGACTTTTGTGGGCCAATCAGGAGACCTCTCCTGCCTGGAAACAGGGATTGGTCCAGAACTGAACATGTGATTCGAGGATGGCCAATTGGAGTTTCATCTGGGGAGATTGCTAGGGATGTGGGGAGAGAGAGGGTCTTCGAAATCAGCAGCTGAAGGACCATCGTTCCTGTTACTGGGAACCAGCCTGCCTGGTGTCAGAGCTGATGCAGAGGAGAGCTGAGACGTGGAACGAGAGGCGGGTTCTTGAGGACGCTGCTTGAACCCCTGAATCCAGCCATGCCTGAAGGTGGTGTTTGGCTCCCAGTTATATAAGCCAATCAATTAATTCTCTCTCGCTCTCTCTCTCTCTGTCTCTCTCTTTTTTTTTTTTTCTGGAGCCAGTTTGAATTGGGTTTTGTTACTCTCAGCCCAAAGAGTTCTGGCTAACCCAGAGCCACATTTGGTGCCCCTTCTTCAACCATCCATCTGCCCATGTCCCTTCCTAATCTTTTTCTTTTTCATCTCCTGATCCTTCACTGTGGTTTGAACTTTTAGGCTACTTCTTGCCAGTGGGTAGGAGAGGAGATGAGGGAAAGGAAGACAGAGTGGAAGGACGGAGGTGATGGAATGGGGAGGCAGAGATGTGTCATGAGAGTCCAGGGAGGCTGAAAACCAAGGATGTGGCTGCAGCAACCCCACATATGTGCACAGCTCTCATCAGCCTGCTCATTTTAGAGGGAAGAAAATAGACACAGAGAGGTCGAGTGACTTGTTAAACGACACACAGCTAGGAAGTGGCAGAAGCGGGATTAGAATCTGGGTCTTTTGACTTTAAACTCTGTTAACACAAAGCCTCAGGCTGTCAGAGGGAAAGGGTCCTCACTCAAGCTTCTCATTAGTCAGATTAGAAAATCTGAGGCCCAGATGGAATAGAGGCTGGGTCACTGTCCCCCCATTGGTGATTTATGGGATGCATGGCAGAGGTGCAAATGTGTACACACACACACACATAGGCACACACACAGGCAAGCCCTCCTATCCGAGTTCTCAGGGAGTCAGTAAAACCATTCAGGGTGATGGGAATGGGTGAATTGGAGGCACAGTCAGGAGCATAAACAAAAGCTCTTTAATAAAATATTAAACAAAGGCCAGACCCCTTCTCCACCCATCCCCACCCATGCCTGCTCCCCAGAGGCCTCTACATTAACTTCCAGTCTTGTCTCCACACCAGTGCCCCATATCTCTAAATAATGCTTGTCTGCCACTATTTCCTGATTCATCAGTTTTGGACATTATCTATTGACTTTCCAAGATGATGGATGAGAATTTTGCTCCCACTCATACCCCCTCCACTCTGCCACATTCTCCCATTATTAATTTTCGGTGCTTCTAGTTGGAGGCACTAGACCTTTCTAGTGGAGGACTAACTTGGAGGACTAGACCTGCCCCTTTGTTTCTGGGTCATGCAATGCTAGAAGCATCTCCTGAAGCTTTCAAAGCTCTTCTTGGTAAGATGAGGCTCTCCAGGCCCTTGCCCTCCCTGCAGCTCTACAAGCCCCCTCTCCTGGTGGCCAATCACATCCTTCAGGGACCAGACAGTCACGAGTGTCATAGGACCCTGGGCCTTGGGTCTCTGAGCTCATGTTCCATCACTCCACTCAGTCTTTCCTCTCGTATTCTGTCTCCCATCCCGGGCTCTGCCACAGCCCCCTGCAAGGAGAGGGAGTATCAGCCTGGTCAGAAATCCTGTGGCTTTCCTGGGGACATTCTGCTTCTTGGGGTCTTATGGCCCAAGGATTTCTAATGTTGCCTCCCCACTCCTTCCGCATCATCACTTTGAAATAGAAATGAAGGTCTCCAGTGGGCTTGCTCTTCTTATGAAATTATCTGGCTTCATTATGTCATTAGAAAAAGAGAGAACCAAAACACCCCACAGACTGACAGGCAGTTTGACAAGTGTCAGCAGTCAAAGTCTGAATCCGTCCTCTGAGTTTGCAATCACTTAGCTCCCTCCCCTTTACCTTTAAAATATGAACAATGGGGTCTTTTGTGGGGTTTGTTGCTTCTGCTGGGCCCTTCTGAGTCACTGCATATTTTTATGCATTCAGTAATATACAGTGTGAGTCATTCTCCAGCTTGGGGGTATTTTGGGACTTGTGGTGTTTTACTTACAATTGCAGAGAAAAATCAAATATTACAGAGGTGATAAAAAATACAGCAAATTTATATGACCTAGCTCAGTGTGCATACAATTCCAGGACAGGAAAGAAAGCCACGGCATGAGGTCATTGCCAAGGGTTCTTTGGGGAGTGTGGTTAAGGTACAACCCATTTTTTTGCTGAAGTCAAATAAGGGGGTGATTTTAACATCCCTAAGAAATCTTCTTAGGCCAAAGGTTGAAGGTGCCAGTCTTCATCCCATTCGCAAGAGTCCAGAGAGGAGAGGAAGTTCCTCCCTCAATGAGAGCTGTTTATTCCAGATTTTCTAGTTTCTAGACTGGGGTGTTGGCTGTGGGAAGGGGGTCGGATGGAAGCAGGGATGGAGAGGATGGTGCTGAAGCTGTTTCCCCAAATGGGCCATGGCTTCAGCTCACCCGGCTCCGACAGAGCCCCCATCTCAAGAAGCTGGGGGTGACAGTGGCTGAGTCAGGCTGGTGAAAGGGCTGAGGCAGGTGCATTTGCCTTGAGAAACTTTAGGAGGAGATGAAGGAATGCTGAGTGTCCCCAAGGGGATTCTGCCATAATGGAGAAACCGAGTCACAGTTGAGCAGCTCCTGACAGGTGATGTGTCATGGAACCAGGCACTAAAGCAGGGATGAATATCACTTTCCCCCCACCAGAATGTCCCCCTTACTGCTCTGTTCCCTCTATTATACCATACACCTTGGACGAGCCACTTCCCCACTGTGGGCATCGGTTTCCCCATCTGTAACAGTGAACTAGATGATTGACAAGGCTGACCCAGCTGGATGCTCTGCTTTTCTGACATGATCTAGGCTGCTGAGACTAGAACCCTTGTTCCTCCGGGAGCCCAAGTGTGCAGGGCACCGAGGCAGGTCCTAGGGAGTGAGGTGTGGCCCAGGTATTGGGGTTTCAGCATTAATTGCATTCTGAGCACATGTCTACCTCTCAGAGCTGCGGGGCCTGTCTCTTTCTATTAGTTTAACAAGCCCTGGTATTAATGAGATTGCTCTATAATTGAACCTTTTCACGGGTCCCTTGGTAATGAAATTATGCTAATTTGCATTCAGCACCACCAGGCATCCATCACGCGGGACCAGCCGGGAGCGGCCGGTGAGGCGGCGTGAATGTGCCGCTAATTATCACCGAAATGAACAAACCCAGCAGTATTATTATTTCATCTTCTGCCCCTTCCCTTCCTCACTACCCGCCTCCCCCACCCCGTCTATATTTTTGTCTTTTCATTCACATGACTGCCGGGGCAGGGGTGGGAGAGGGTGGGAGAGGGTGCCAGGGAGGATGTCGCCTCTCCACTGTGTGGCAGCATGGACCAGGGAACAGCACAGGCCCAGGACCGCCTGCGGGCTTCGTGGGTGCAGGCGTGGGGCATGTGTGCACGTGTGTGCGAGAACCCATGCTGACTGTTTCTCAGCCCGTGTGCAGCGTGTGCTGGTGTCTGGGTGTGCAAACCAATTGCATTTGTTCGTGAGGCTGGGTATGTCAGAGTGTGAGCCTAACCTTGGGTGTGTATCTGTGCTGTCGCGATGCAGGCATGCTTCTGTCTGGGCAGGTCTGTCTGCTTGTGTGGGAGTGTGTGTGTGTCCTTGTGAATGCGGTGTGTGTGTCACTGTCCTGGCTGGGGGTCACAGTGTGTGTCTCTGATGAGGGCCTGAGTGCGTGTATGTGTGTGTTTTTGCCAGTGTGCATATCTGTTTCAGTGGGAATCTCAGCAAATATCTGTGCTTGTGTCATTGTGTGTGAGTGTGCGGTATAGACGTTAGTACATTTGTGCATGGGGCCTGGCACATCAGTGTGTGTTATAAGGTGTGTGTTTGGGATGAGTGGTGTGGTGTCTGTGTTGGTGTGAGTAGGTCCTCAGTATGTGTCTCTATGTGCCTATGTCAGTGTTTAGATGTGTGTGAACATGTGTGTGAGCATCTGGCCTTGTGTTTGGGAACATCCACTTACCAGGCCTCGGAATGGTGTCGGGAAAACCCAATGGCCTGGGAATGGTGGCTCACTGAAATGGCTACACCCATAATGGCTCTTGGTGAAGGGACAGGGCCACCATGACAAGGGGGCAACTGCAGTGCTCTCCTTCCCATTCGCTGAGCCCCAAGGAATCCTCCTGGTCTCTCAGGTGAACCAAGAATAGTTCAGACTGATTTTCTGGCCAAGCCTGCTGGATGGAGGCTTGGAGGAGAAATTTTATTTGATTCAGAGAAAATATTTTGATATTCCTTTCTAACCTGAGTATGTGCAGTAAGATTCATTCTGGCTTTGTTGGGTAAACACTTCTTGGGTGCCCCTCTGTGCCAGGCCTGCTGGGTGCTTGGGGCTAATGGACTGGGAGGGAAAGAGGCCTCTGAAATCCTCTCTGGGTGTCTATTAGGGCAGAGGCGAAGCTCCTAATAAGAACGTGTCCTGGCTCTGCCAGCAACCGGGTATTGACTTTGGGTGAGACTCTCTCCCTTCTCAGAGACTCAGTTTTCCTGGCTATAAAATGGGAGTGGGAGACACATTGGCTAAGATGAATTCTAAGATCCCTTCTAGCAATGGAATGCCATGGCTCTGAGAGTTGTACTGGGGGAGCTGCTTTTACTGTGTGGTGAATAAAAGTCTGGACTTTGGAGACAGTAAGCTCTGAGCTTGAGCAAGTTAATTAATTTTTCTGATTCTCCATTTCCTTTCCACAAAACATTTATAATAATATATGTTATTATATGTTTGTGTTGTGGCTAAATCAATAATGTGCTGGTAAATGTATAACAACCAGCTTGATAAAAAAGTTGCACATATATATGTAAGTTAATTATAAAACTTACTGATATAAAGGAATGTAATACAGAATTTACAAATAATAAAGTATACAGTTCTTTTTATGATAAATTCCATATGGCCAATTGATTCTCCAAGAATGCTTTTGTTGATTTTTGTCAAACTCTGCTACTCATAGACAACCTACAGTTGCAATTGACAAATGAGTATAGTTCTGACATGAATATTTGTTGATATTTTTGTTTTTTAAATGAGGAAGATATAAGTGAAACAACTAAAATATCTATCAAAAATTTAATTTTTTGTCGTCAGCATAAGAGACTTCTTGTTGAATTGATGATTAACATCATTTTCTTTCTTTCTTTTTTTTTTTTTTTCCCAGAGACACAGCCTTGCTCTGTTGCCCAAGCTGGGGTGCAATGGTGTGATCATAGCTCACTGCCACCTTGAACTCCTGAGATCAAGCGATCCTCCTGCCTCGGCTTCCAACTAGCTAGAACTACACACGTGTCACCCCATATGGCTAATTTTTAAAATTTTTTTAAGAGCCAGAGTCTTGTTATGTTGCCCAGGCTGGTCTTGAGCTCCTGGCCTCAAGTGATTCTCCTGCTTCAGCCTCCCAAAATGCTGGGATTATAGGTGTGGACCACTGCTCCCAGCTCTCATCAGTTTCTTGAAGTCCAGATCATCAATAAAACAATAAACCAAGCCCTGCTTTGTGGTGTTTGCTGATTTCCACGTTGTAAAGACTTCTACTATGGCCAGTTTAAAACAACATGATGTCACTAACCCTGAAGTGGGGAAGAGATGCACAGGAGCACACAAGCACATACTATTTTCACTATAAAGGTACAATAGATATAAATAACCCCAAGAGCACGGATCATAGGAGAATAATTAGAAAGTGATGATTTTTAAGAATTACTGACTTTTGTTTTTAATATAATTTATTTGATTGTAAATTTATATGATTCAATTTGTAATGGTAGATGTATTTAACAACCCACTGACACTTTTTTTTTTTTTTTTGAAAATTGAACTATTGACCTTTGCAAGCTGGTATGAACGACCTCCAGCATAGACACTGAATGGGATAAAATAATGCAAGACCTAATACATTTTAGTTACCCAAAATAATTCAGCTATTATTGTTAGTAGTAGTAGTAGTGATAGTGATACTACATAAGTAGTATTTTAACACTACTGCTTACCCACCAAGAGATATCTGCCCTGTAACATGTTGATTTAGTCACAATTTGTGACTAATTTTCTTCATTTGTGAAATGGAGTTCACAATCCTGTCTCTATTTCCTAGAAGTCTCAGTGAAACGTATGGAAACACTTTGGGAATGCTACTATGTGTCTGGAAACCGGGTAGGGCCAGGTAGAGCCACAGAGACGGCAGCAAGTATAGGCAGCTTATACCTGTGATGTGTGTGTGTACAAATACTTTTAAGATATTGAGAGAAAATGTCAAACACTGGAGTGCACACATCTGAAGTCTACAATTTGAGCTTTGACAAGTGTGTGACTGATAACATTTTCATCACCGTAGGGGATTCCCTAATGCCCTTTTCCAGTTCAGTCCTTCCACTCCCACCATAGGCTATGAATGTTCTTATTTTTGTCAACATACATCCATTTTGCCTGTTTTTGAACTTCATATACAATCATCCATCATTTAACAACAGAGAATTGCTTTGAGCAATACATCGGTAGGTGATTTTGTTATTGTGTGAACATCACAGAGTGTACTTACACAAACCTGGATGGTATAGCTTACTACATACACACCTAGGCTATCTGGTATAGCCTATTGCTTCTAGGCTACAAACATGTAGTGCACGTTACTGTACTGAATGCCACAGGCAATTGTAACACAGTGGTATTCGTGCATCCAAACATAGCTAAATATAGGAAACGTACAGTGAAAATATGAAATAATCTTATGAAACCATCATCATTGACTGAGACATCATTATACAGTGCATGACTGTAAATGCAATCATACATGTGTAATCTTTTATGTCTGGCTTAGTTTGCCCAACATTATGTTATTGAATCCATCCATATTTAGCATGTATCAGTAGTTCTTTAGTTTTGCTTACTGAGTATCCCACTTGTAATTCACTTGTTAATGGACATTGGGGTGGTTTCCAGTTTGGGGCTATTATAACTAAAACTTCTATGAGCATTCTTGCACATGTATTTGGGGGACACATATATTTTCATCTCCTTTGGGTAAATACTACCTACGAGTAGAATTGCTTGGTCATTGGTAAGATTTACTTCAGATACCTACCTAGGGTGGTTGTACTAATTTATACACCCACTATCAATGTGTGGGACTTCTGGCTGCTCCAGATTTCTGCCAATATTTAGTGTTGTCAGTGTTTTTAATTTTAGTTATTATCGAGGGTGTGTAGAAGTATCTCATGTGGTTATAATTTGTATTTCCTTGAAGACCAATAACATTGAGCAATTTTTTGTAATTGCTATGACATTTAAATGTGTTCCTTCATTAAGTGCCTATTCAAATTTGTGCCTGTTGTTTATTGAATTGTTAATATCTGTTATTATTGAGTTGTAGGAGTTTCTTATATATCACAATTTTTAGCCCTTCATCAAGGATTTGTTTTGCAAATATTTTCTCCCAGACCATGGCTTGCCTATTAATATTATTAACAAGGCCTTTTGATGACCATTTAAAAAAGTTGATGGATTCTAAGTTATTATTTTTTCTCTATTGTTATTGTTGTTTATAGCTTATCTAATGAATTTTTGCCTACCCCCCAGGTAGTGAAGATAGTCTTCTGTGCTTTTTTCTACATTTTTATAGTTTTAGCTTTTACATTTAAGTCTATGATCTATCTCAATTTGTGTATGGTGTGAGGTAGGTTAAAGTTCCTTTTCCACCTTCTATTTATACAGTTGTTTCAGCACTATTTGTTGAGAAACTTCTTTCTTTAAGTTGCCTAGATGACTTTCTTGAGAATCAAATGATTGTATATGTGTGAATCTTCTTCTGGTCTCTCTATTCTATTCTATTGATCAATTTTTCTATACTTTTCATTACTATACTATTTTGGTTATTATGGCTTTATAGGAAATCTTGAAATCAAATCACACGAATGCTTCAATTTTGTCCTTTTTCTCTCTCAAAATTGTTTCGGTTATTCAAGCTCCTTTGAATTTTGATGTAAATTTAGGAATCAACTTGTACATCTATACAAAAATAAACTTTCTGGGATTTTGATTGAGACTGTCTTGAATATTTATATTAATTCTGGGACAATGGACATCTTAACAACATTGAACTTTCAATCTATGAACATGGTATATCTATTTATTGAGGCCTGATTTCATTCCCCACAGCAAAGTTTTTTAGTTTTTGGTGTGGAGTTTTGTTCATATGTTGTTACTTTTATTCCTTATTATGTTTTATATATTATGGCAATGATATAATTTTTAAGTTTATTTACAATAGTAGTATTTTATTTACTATTATTTACAAATATAATGGTTTTTTGTACATTAACCTTGTTTCCTACAACCTTACTCAATTCACCTCTTAGTTTGAATAGTATTTTTGGTAGATTGCTTAGGATTTTTCTATGTAGCCAGTCATCGTCTAAGGCAGCTCAGGCTGTTAAAACGAAATACGATAAACTGGGTGGCTCAAACAACAGACGTTGGCTAGGTGCCATGGCTCAGGCCTGTAATGCCAGCACTTTGGGAGGCCAAGGTGGGTGGATCACCTGAGGTCAGGAGTTCAAGACCAGCCTGGTCAACATGTTGAAACCCTGTCTCTACTAAAAATGCAAAAATTAGCCAGGCATGGTGGTGCACCTCTGTAATCCCAGCTACTCAAGAAGCTGAGTGGGAGAATTGCTTGAACCTGGCAGGCAGAGGTTGCAGTGAGCCAAGATTGTGCCACTGCCCTCCAGCCTGGGCAACAGAGCAAGACTCCGTCAAACAAAAACAAAAACAAAAACAAGAAAACCTAGACATTTATTTCTCAGTTCTGGAGGCTGGTAACTGTATCACCAGATTTGGTTCTTGGTGAGGGCCCTCTTTCTGGCTTGCAAGTGGCTACCTTCTCTTTGTAGCTTCACATGGCAGAGAGAGGACGCTCTGATGTTTCTTCCTCTAAGAAGTGGTGGCAGTACTTATAAGGGTACTAATCCCATCATAAGGGCTTCACCATCCTGAGCTCATCTAAATCTAATTACCTCACAAAAGTCCCACCTCCTAATACTATCACATTGGGGGTTAAAGCTTCAACATAGCCTCCTCTTCCTGAGGAGGAGACATAAATATTTAGTCAATGATAATAATGTAATCTAGAAATAAATGTAACTATTTCTTCTTGATATTTATGCCTTTCAATTAGTTTTCCTCTTCTTTAAAAAAAAATGTTTTTTAAGCCTACAGCACCTGGTATTCCCTTGAAGTCTCCCATCCAAGCACTAACCAGGCCTGACCCTGCTTAGGTTCATAAGATCAGATGAGGTAGGGCATATTCATGGTGATATGGCTAATAGACACACACACACACACACACACACACACACACACGATCTTTTAGGACGAAAGATGTTGCTAAATAAATTCTTTTTCTTACCTCCATTGCACTGACAAAAATCCCCAATACATATTGAATAGAAATACTTAGAAGAGACATACTTGCCTTGTTCTTGATCTCTGCAAGGAAGTATTAAACATTTTGTCGTAAGTATGATCCTTATGGTAGGTTTGTTTGTTTTTAGTTTCCTTTTATTACTCAGAGGAAAGTTTTCTTCTATTTCTAGTTTCCTGCTAGCTTTTGAGTGAGTGTTAAATTTGTTAAATGATTTTTATGAATCTATTAAGATGATCATATAGTTTTTCCTCTATTTTGTTAATGTGGTAAATTACATGGCTTGCCTTTCAAATATAAAATGAATCTTGCATGCAGAGATACATTTCATTTTGTTGACATAATGTATTATCCTTTTTATATATTGCTGTATTCTATTTGTTAATATTTTGTTAATTATTTGAACTTACGGATACGAGGGAGATTGTACATATTGTGCAATTTTCTTTTATTATAATATTGGCATCTAGATTTTTTGTGGTATCTTGTCTTTTTATTGTGGTAAAATAAACATAACATAAAATTCACCATTTAACTATCTTAAAGTGTACAATTGAGTGGCATTTAGAATTTGCATAATGTTTTGCAACCATCACCATGATCTAGTTCCAGAACATTTTCACCAACCCCAAAGAAAATCCTATATAACAACTCCTAATCCTTTTTTGCCTTTTGTCCTGTAGCAACCAGTAATATGTTTTCTGAACCTATGGATCTGTCTTTATATCCCAGATATTTCATACAAATGAATTATACAGTATATGGCTTTTGTGCCTAGTTCTCTCACTTAGCATCATAATGTTTAAGACATGTATCAATGTTGTAACTTGTATCAGGACTATATTACCTTTTATGGCTGAGTAATATCCCATTATATGAATATCCCATATTTTGTTTATTTATTCATCAATTGATGAACATTTGGGTATTTTTACCTTTTGTCTATTGTGAATATTGCTACTATGAACATTTGTGTACAAGCTTTTGTTTGAAAACCTATTTCCAGTTCTCTTGGGTATATACCTAGGAGTGGACTGGCTGGGTCAGATGGTAATTCTATGCTTAACTTATTGAAGAACTGCCAAACTGCTTTCCAAAGTGGCTGCACCATTTTACATTTCCACCAGCAGTGCGTGAGGGCTTCACATTCTCCACATTCTCACCAAAACTTGTTATTTTCCATTTGTTTTATTATAGGCAACCTAGGGATAACTCATTGTGGTTCTGATTTGCATTTTGTTTATGATTAATGCCATTGAACATTATTTCATGTGCTTCTTGGGATTTTCTATATCTTCCTAAGAAAATGACTATTCAAGTCCTTTTCCCACATTTTGATTGAATTGTCTTTTGCTTGTTGAGTTATAAGATAATACACATTAGATACCATACTTAGCAGATATATTATTTGCAAATATTTTCTTTCATTTTTAAGATTTTTTTATCGCTCTCTTCATAGTGTTCTTTGATGCAGAAAAGTTTCTAATTTTGATTAATTCCAATTTATCCATTTTTTTCTTTTGTTGCTTGTGTTTTCGGTATTATATCTAAAAAGCCACTGCCAAATTCAAAGTCATGAAGACTTAGCCTTACATTTTCTTCTGAGAGTATTATTGTTTTAGCTTTTACATTTAGGTCTTTGATCTATTTTGAGGTAGTTTTTGTATAACATGTGAAGCAAGGGTCCAACTGAATTCTTTTGCAGGCAGATATGCAGTCATTCAGCATACTTGTTGAAAACTCTATGCTTTTTCCCATTGAATGATCTTGGTTGGCACCCTTGTCAAAACAATTAACCATAGATGTAGTGGTTTTATTTTCATGTTTTGATTATAGAACATTCTCAATTCTGTTCTATTGATCTATACATATATCCTATGGCAGTACCACTCTATTTTGATCTATGACTTTGTGGTGAGTTTTGAAAACAGGAAACATGAATATTCCAAATGTATTATTCTTTTTCAGGATTTTCTGGTTATTCTTGCAATTCCACATGAATTTTAAGTCAGCTTTTTCGTTTTTTGTATAAAAGGCCATTGGGGTTTTGATAGGGATTGCATTGAATCTGTAGATTACTTTGGGTAGTATTGACATTTTAACTATTTTAACTCTTCAAATCTATAAACACAAGATGTTTTTTCATTTATTTAGGGCTTCTTTTATTTTTCAGCAGTGTTTTATAGTTTTTAGTGTCAGTCTTGCATCTCCTTGGTTAAATTTATTACTAGTTATTCTTTTTCATACTATTAAAAATGGAATTGTTTCTTTTTTCTTTTCTTTTTTTTTTTTGAGATGGAGTCTCACTCTGTTGCTCAGGCTGGGGTGCAGTGGCAAAATCTCGGCTCACTGCAACCTCCACCTCCCAGGTTCATGCAATTCTTCTGCCTCTGTCTCCCTAGTAGCTGGGACCACAGGTGTGTGCCACCACTCCTGGCTAATTTTTTGTGTATTTAGTAGAGACAGGTTTCACTGTATTAGCCAGGATGGTCTCCATCTCCTTACCTCGTCATCCATCCGCCTTGGCCTCTCAAAGTGCTGGGATTACAGGCGTGAGCCACCGCCGCCCGCTGGAATTGTTTCTTAACTTTACATATTATTCATTGCTAGTGTATAGAAATACCACTTATTTTTGTGTGCTGATCTTGTATACTACAACTTTGCTGAATTTATTAGCTTCACTTGATTATTTTTGTAGATTCTTTCGAGTTCTCTAAACATAAGAACATGTCATTTGTGAACAGAGTTAGTTTTACTCCTTTCCAGTTTTGGTGACTTCATTTCTTTTTTTTGCCTAATTACTCTGGCTAGAACTATTTCAATTTTGAATATAAGTGAGGAAAGCAAGAATCTTTGTCTTGTTCTTGATCTTAGGGAGACAGCTATTAATTTTTCACCTTTGACTATGATATAAGCTGTGGGTTTTTCATAGATGCCCCTTAACTGGTTGAAAAGCTTCCCTTCTTTTCCTAGTTGTGTTATGAAAAGATGTTGGATTATGTCAAATACTTTTTCTGTATAAGTTGAGATGATTGTGTGGGGTTTTTTTGCCCCTTCATTCTGTTAATGTGGTATATTACATTGATTTTCATATATTGAGCCACTCTTTCATTCCAGGAATAAATATCACTTGGTCCAAATCCAAATATGCTGTTGGATTTACATATACATTTGTAAGGTATATTACCTGGAGCTTTCTTTTCTTGTGATATTTTTATATAGATTTGGTGTCAGGGAAATGCTGACCCCATAGAATAAGTAAGAAATGCTTCCTCCTTTTCAAATTTCTGGAAGAATTTGAGAAGGACGGGTATTGATTCTTTCTTTAATGTTTGCTAGAATTTACCAGTGGGTATGTCTGGTTCTAGGCTTTTCTTTTTTGGGAGATTTTGATTAACTGATTTCATCTCTTTACTTGTTTTAGGTCTGTTGAGATTTCTATTTCTTCTTGAGTCAGTTTAGGTAATTTGTATCCTTCTAGGAATTTGTCCATTTAATCTGGGTTACATGTTTGGCATGTAATTGTTTACTTAATCTCTTTTTAATTCCTTTATTTCCCAGTAAGGTCAGTAACAATTCCTTTATTTTCATTCCTGTGATTTCTTCTTTGATTCATGGGTTATTCAGAAGTGTGTTGTACAATTATCTTATTGTTATTGATTGCTAAATCAATTTCATTGTTGTCAGAGATTATACTCTGTAAAATTTCAGTCATTTGAAATTGGTTGGATTTATTTTCTGGCCAAACATATAGTCTATTTTGGTAACTGTGTCATGTGCACTTACAAAAGATGTTTATTATGCAGTTGTTGGGTGTAATGTTTTCAGGAATTTCTAGTAAATCAAATTGGTTGATATTATTTTTCACATACTCTTATATTTTGTCTAACTAGTACGAGAAGCATTTTATAATAAGTTACTGTGATTGTGGATTTGTCTACTTTTTCCTAGTTATGTCAGCTTTTGTTTCACTTATTTTAAAATTTATTTTTAGGCTTATAGGCATTTATAATTGTCATATCTTTCTAATGAATTCCCCTTTTGTAATTATGAAATGTGCTCACTTATTTCTAGAAACACTCTTGTCTTAAAGTCTATTTTTCTGACAATATAGCTACAGCAGCTTTCTTATGTTTATTGTTCACATAGTATATCTTTTTTCCCTTTCCTTTTAATTGTCTTAATATTTAAAATGTTTCTTTTGTAGGAATAGAGTTGGTCTTGTTTGTGTGATTCAGAATGACAACAGCTGCCCTTTAACTGGAGTGTTTAAAGCATTTACACTTAATGTAATTATTGCTATGACTGGATTTAAGCCTATGATCTTATATTTGTTTTCTATTTCACTGACTTTTTACTTCTGTCTTCCCTTTCTGCTTCATTTTGGGCATACAGCATACTTTTATATTTTATTTTATTTTATTTTATTTATTCTCTTTTTAGCTCTCTTTCTATTTTTAGCTATCCTACTCATCATAGCCTACTTAGAATTAATACTCTATAAATTCACTTAAAATTTAAGTGAAATTTTAACTTTAACTACAACTTCACTTTAAATTTAAGTGAAACCCTGTAACACTACAATTCCATTTATCTTTCGTGTTCTTTCTGTTTTCACATATACTATTTCTACATACGTTGTAATTCCACAAAACAATGCTATTATTTTTGTTTTAAATAGTCAGTTGTCTGTTACAAAACTAAAGAGAGGAAAAGATAATCATTTATGCTTAGCCACTTATTTATTATTTCCAGTGCTCTTTATTTTTTCCTCAATAACTGAATTTCCATCGGATTTAATTACCCCCAAGCCTAAATTACTTTTGAAAGCATTTGTGTTTGTGTTTGTGTGTGTGTGTGTGTGTTGAAAGTCTGTTGACAATGAATTCTCTCAGCTTTTGTTTATCTGAAAATGTCTATTTCACCCTTATTTTGAGCAATATTTTTGCTAGATATACAATTCTGAATATATATATGTATATATATGTGTGTGTGTGTATATATATATATACACACATATATATATATTTCTTTCACCATCTTAAAATATGTCCTTTAAAAACATTTATTGTATTTACTCTTGGGGTCTGCTGAGATCTTGGATCTTTCAGCTGATGCTTTTCATGAAATTTGGGAAATAATCCTTTAAACATTTTTCCTGTCCTATTCTCTCTCATCACTCTGGGACCCCAATAGCATGTGTCTAACTATTCAGTAAACTACTTAATATTATCCCACAGTTGATGGGGCTCTGTTAATTTTTTAAGTGTTTTCTTTCTGTTCTTCAAATTGGATATTTTCACTGATCTAGCCTCAAGTTCATTGGCTTTTTCTACAATATCTAATATGATTCTAAATATTAACTAATTTTAGTGAATATTTCATTTCATTATATTATGTTTCTTAGTTCTAGAATTTCATTTGGTTCTTTTGTAGTTTGTATTTGAATCCTTATTTTTCATTCATCATGTCCGTGTTTTTGTTTAAATTGTTAAACATATTTATAATAGCTGTTTTCAAGTCCTTGGATGTTAATTCCAACTTCTGAACCTCTCAAGGCTGTCTGTTTTTTTGTTGATTTTGGGTCACTTTTGCCTACATTTTTGCATGTGTAGTAATTTTTATTGTGTTCTGAATATTCTGAATTTTGTTGTCATCCTTTAAATGATGTTGATTTTGTTATGGAAGGCAGTTGAATTACTGGTGGAGTCTTTTGATTCTGTTGGACTGAATTTTATTTTTTGTTAGAGTACATCTATTTAGGTTTTGTCCTTAGTGTTAGGACATGGTTCTTTCTCTAGGATGTGGTCCTTACCTTTTATGCATAGACTTTCTGATTTCTCAGCTGAATGGCTGAGGTGCTCAGTGAGGGTTTCTTCATTCTGGCTGGGTCAGAACCCCCTACACTTTGTAGCCTCTGGTATCACCATTTAGCGCTCAGCCTTCAGCAGCAGCTCTCAACTAGGCTTGCAGAGGCTCACTGTGTATATCCATAGCACATCTATTGGTCAAGGATCTTCAGGGAGTGTGTCCCAAAAGAAACTTCAGGGTCCTATTGTTAACACATGCCCCCATACTCTAATGTCCTGGCTTGAAAACCCGGAGTCATTCAGGCTGGTGAAATGCCCAAGGGAAGAACTTGGGAAAGGGAAAAGTCTTCTACAGAGTGCTTCCTACCACTTTCCAGCTATGTGAACAGGACAACTTGCCTAAATTCCCCATGACTCAGTTTAATCACTTGCAAAATGAGGATAATAGTAGTACCCAACTGATAGGGTCATATCGAAAGCTAAATGAGATAATACATATGTGATGCTTAGAACAGGGTCTAGCACATAGTAGGTGCTGTCTAGGAATTATCTGCTATTTTTCTTCCTGGCCCTGCAGAGCTTGTCTGTAGCTCATGCAAGTAGTGGCAGCATTTGAAAGATGAAGCTTCATGGTAAGAGAAGCTCATTCTGTACTCTTGTGCTGAGCAGCATTAGAAGCTTTCTGGGGCATTTATAGACTAGGAAGTGTCTTAGTTCATTTGTGCTGCTATTACAGAATACATAAGACAGTGTTTTGCCCAGCATACCAAAGAGAATGCTGGATTTGTGCACAACTGTAACAAAAATTGCCATTTACTGGGAATTTAACGTGGGCCAGGAACCTTGCTAACAACTTCTGTGCATTACTTCCAGTCCTTAAAGCATTTCTGCAGGTGACTTTGATGAGCCTGTGTGGGGGTGTGTGTGTGTATGTGCGCGTTCGTGCGTGCATGTGTGTGTTGCTATTTAATCCTTTCATTTCCAGCATACAATTCCTTGTTAATTCCTTTGGGCAAAGAGCATTTAGCTGACTTCTTCTGATTTTTATTCTGCAGCACTGGGGACAGGCCTGCACATATAGGAGTAGACACAAATATTGTTTGGAAGAGAAAAGTGGACCCAAACAGCCTTGGTTTCCCTCACACTTCAGCATTCGCAGTGTGCCAAGCTCCAGATTAATCCTAGTCTGAAGGAAACTTAGGACCAGAGGTCCTTGGAGGCCACTGTGTATAATGCTTTCATTTTAGAAAATGGGGAAACTGAGGCCCAGAGAGGGGAAGCCTTGTACTAGGTCAAGCAGAATCATAAATGCTTTCAATGCTCAGATGTCAGGGCATATAGATCAGGGCTTCTCACGCTTGGCTGCATTTTAGGATCATCTGGGAGAATTTAAAAAACCCTGATATCCAGGTCACAGCGCAGACCAAAGAAAACAACTTCTGGAGTGAAACCTGGTCATCAGCAGTTTTAAAATCTGCCCAGGTGATTCCAATGTGGGGCCAACTTTGAGAACCAGTGCTTTAGAGAGCACAGGCACCAGCAGTTTCCAATCTGTCTCCCAGGAAACCCAAGGGTTTGCAGGGTTATTTCAGAGGGTGCTGGCAGATAGGATAAGGACAGGGAGTCTCCAGACCTTCTTGTTTTGCCTTAATCAAAGGCTCTGTTTGCATCTGTTTTGTTTATTGCTCCCTTATAAAGTATCACTTGATACTTTACAAAGTGGCCCCTGCAATGCATCCCTAGGTCCATTCCTCCAACTTTGCAGATGGAGGAAGAAGTGACCTGTTCAACACCACATCATGATCCTGAGAGAACCAGGACTTAGACCCCATCTCTTGACTCTCAGCCTGAGTTCTTCAGCCACCCTCTGATCCCAAATTCTTTTCTTTTGAAATGATGCAAGTCCTGCAAGTCCCCCCAAAGCATCCACATGTTCCCTCTTAATTCTGCTGGCATATCCATGCTCTCCTGTGGACCAAATTGTTTGTTTTGGGTTCTGCAGATTAATCAAGGATAGCTGGTGGTCATGGGGCATTTTGGATATAGAGATTATGTAGGAGGCTGTGAGTTGGGGGGGGGTAGCAACTGACATCTAATTAGCCTTCATTTTAAGTCTCGATGCAGCAATTATGACTTCTGAATAGCAGTGGTTGTTACTGAGGATGGTCGCTTAAGCAGTGCACGTAATTATTATAATTACTGTGTACCTAATGATGCCTAATAAGGAGCAACATTGCACAGAGGCGCGGTTGCTGCTCAGCCTGGTGGTCTGGGCTCTGGAGGGGGAGCAGCTGGGGTTCCGAAGCTTGTGTGGGACTGTTTTGTAGGGACACCAGGCTGCCTGTTGGAGACTAGGGGCTGCAGAGTGCACAGGAAGGGAAAGCTCCCAGAGTGCACAGGAAGGGAAAGCTGTGCTGGCATCAGCTCAGAGGCAATGAGTGTGGAAGTTGCTAAGCTGGAGCTGTCCTCCTTCAACCATTGACTTCAAGGTTTTACTTAGATCCATGCTAATTCCAGGCCTTACGGGAACTCTGCTTGGGGAAGGCACAAATGGATAGCCTTCATGGATGGAGTGTGTGTGTTTGTGTGTGTGTATGTGTGTGTGTATCAATGAAAAATAACCACAAATCTTTATAGAGGGTGCACTATGTGCAAAGCACTTTACATTCGTTATCTCATTTAATTCTTACAACAACCCCATTTCACAAAAGGGGTAATTGGGGTCCAAGAATAAACACAGCTAGCATTTATTAAGCACTTGAATATCTGCCAGGCGCTGCACATGCATGATTTCACCTGATTCCCACAACAATGCCATGAGATAGAAATTATTATCATTGCTTTCTTATTTATTCCTGTCCTACAGACGAGGAAGCTGAGACACAGAGAGTGAAGCCTTCCAAGGTCATTCAGCTGATACGTGGCAGAGCCAAGATTTAAATCCAAGCAGCTGAACCTTCCTTCTCTCCCTAACCAACACTGTATTTATTAACTAGCATATGCCAGGCACAGGCCAAAGCAGATTACATTCTAGTTTAGGGACACCAAACCAAATCAGATAAGCAAATAAATATATATTATCAATTATAGCAGGATATATAGCAGGATAGCAGGATGAGGAGGTGGACAGGAAGAGAGATGAGAGGAGGGGTCTATTGTAAGGAGGATATACAGTGAAGAACTCAATAATCACTCGGCATTTGAGCAGAGGCTTGAATGTAGTGAGAGGAACAGCTGCGTATTAGGTTGGTGCAAAAGTTGGAGCCTGATCCTCTAAGGCCTTCTAGACCAGGATAATCTCTTGGTATTTTATTCTAAATGTGTTGGGAAGCCCTAGGAGCCTATTGAGCAGGACGTTGTGTCTCAGAAGATGGCATGAGCATATTCCCAATGATCTGGCTAAAAATCTGGTGTAGCTCACCCCATCAGTGCCCCGCCCTTATCCCCTGGGCACTCACCTTTAGACCTGAAGGCTGCTTACTGCAAAGTCCAGCAGCTCTGCACAGTGCGACAGAGGGGGACCCAGCTCCTTAGCCGCTCAGGTCTGAGATGGCTGCTCCACTCTGTCTCCCCAAAGTTCTCAGCGGGAGTAAGCTGCTCCCCACGTGGAAGTCCTGTGCCTTCTCCATGGACAGAGCGCTTCTGCAACGTTTGCAGAGCTTGTCCTTCTCTCACCTCCACCTGCCCCTGGCTTTGGGCACCCATCAGGCAAGGGTGCTGCTCCCTCAAGACCTTTCCTCCCCTGCCCACCCCCAACTATTTGGCCCAAACACTGTTCTAATTTCCAGTTCCTTGAAGAGAGGTTCTGATTGGCTCATCTCGGCTTGGACGGCCCCACCCCTTCTGCACAGTCCAATCAATGGCATTGGGGGTGGAGCCTGGTGGTGCACAGTCCAATCAAAGGCGCTGTGGTTGGTGCCGACACTCAGAGGAGGCGGGGCCGGGGTTTCGTCAGGTTCTGGGGTTACGGGACCCCCATTTGCCCAGTTTACAAACGCCCCATCTGGTACTTTCACTGCACCTGGCACAGAATGAGTGCTGAATACAAACCATAATTCAGATAATCCGAGTTCCTGCCTCTACTTCTCCATCTACCAGCTGGGTGATCTTGGGCAAATCACCTGGGATCTCTGTCAGTTTCCTCTTATATTAAGTGGGAATAAGGACTACACCCCTGAGGTTGGCAGCTGGAGGCATCTCATCAGGGATGTGAATAAGCATGAGCTCTCATGTACTAGGCATCTAGGAGGAGATGCTGATATTCATGTTGGGCTAATTATAACCATTAGTACTAGCGACTACCGCCCCCCCACCTACGACGGCTCTGGAGCTGCTCTTTTTCTCCCCGCCCCTATCCACGCCCCTCCCCAATCCATGCTCTGCGCTGCTGTGCCGGGACCTTGCCTCCCAGTTAATGGGGGTATTGTCCCCGCCCTGCGGGAACAAGGCGAGCTCAGCTGGCCTTAGTCACAGGTCAATTGCTTCATACAAATCCGCAGGGATCCGCGGATGCTGTGACAAGGGGCGGGCGAGGGAGGGCTCCGAGTCAGGGGCAGACAGCTCCAGGTGCTGGAGGCTGCCGCGCGGAAAGGCCCGCCCAGCCAGGATGTGCGTTGTCCTGAGAATCTAATTACCCAGAACCCCAGAGCTCACCCTCTCTGAAGGAGAGCAGGTGCCTCCCGAGAGCAGGGCTTCTCTACCTTGGGGCACTGTGAACATTCTGAGTGGGGTAAGTGTTTACTGTGGGAGGCCCTATTCATGGTAGGAGGTTTAGCAATCTCCCTGGCCTACCCACTAGATGACAGTAGCATCCCTGCCACCCTCACTGTGTAACAACCAAAAATGTCTCCAGACATTGCCAAATGCCCCCAGGGTCGGGGACGAGAGGGCAAAAGCAGCCCCAGTTGGGAGCCGCTGCTTTAGAGAATGAAGCTTGGAGCTGATTTCTGGGACAAATCCCATGGGACAGCCAGGAAGTGCACCTGGATAAGGCTGGAGGAGGGTATGAAAAAGGGGAGAGCTTAGGCCCTGACCAGAAAGCATCCCAGTGCTGGGTAGAGATGAGGACCCCAAGTAGTGCCAAGTGGCAGCACTGCAGATGCAGAGGGTTGGAGCATGGCTGCATGGGAGGTGGTGCTCCTGGAGGAGGTGAGAAGTAGGCTGGCCTCAGACAAGGGGGTCTGGGGGTACAGTGGGGGGGATACTCCAGGTGTTGGAAACAGCCTGAGCAAGGGCCCTGGGGGATGAAGTGAGCATGAGACCGTATGAAGATCAGACACAGGCTGGGATCTCTCAGGGCAGGGAATGGAAATAATATTAATAGCAATAAACTGTGACCTTGATTTTTGAGCACTGGCCATGTGCCACATTCTGTTCTGAGCAGGTTACTTGTGTCATTTCATTTAGTCCTCAAACATCTCTACAAGGTAGATTTGATTATTATTCTCAGCTTGCAAGTGAGGAAACCACGGCTCCAGATGTTTCGGGGTTCACCAGTGCACACAGCCTATAAAGGCAGGTTTGCACTTCAAAGCCAGGCTATTGACCCTCTGGCTTCACTCCTTGCCCTCAGAGCCACACCCCGCTGGGTGGGCTTGGGAGGGTGAACACAGAAGCCTTCTCCTAATTCCCTGAAGGTGGGATCAGGGCTAATCCATCAAGTGAATGAATGAACACATGAATAAGTGAATGCACGAATAGAGGAAGACTCTGGTCTGCTGTGTGTCCTGCTCCTCAGGCAGGAATCACCTTCCCACCCTACTCCTGGCCCCACCCAGCACCCCCAGCTCTCTCGCTGTGTACTCTTTCACTTTGGAAACATTCACAGGGCTTGGAGCGTGCTCTGGCATGAGTGCCCCACGAAATGCGGGTTTTCTTTGATCCCCTAGCTGGGTCATGCAGAAAGAAGAGAAAGAGAGAAAGATCTAGACACCAAGAGGAACTTCTAAGTGATGTAAACACCAGAGCAGCCGCCGAGAGTGCTCACTGCTTGTGTCGGTCTGCTAGGGTTGCCACAACAAAACGCCACAGCCTGGGTGGCTTAAGACAGAAATGCATGTTCTCAGAGTCCTGGAGGCTGGAAGTCTGAGATAGAGGAATCAACAGGGGCGGTTTCCTCTGAGGCTTCTTTCCTAGGCTTGCAGATGACTCTCTTCTGACTGTGACCTCACATGGTCATCCCTCTGTCTGAGTGTCTGTGTCCTAATCTCCTTTTCTTTTAAGGACGCTTGTCAGATTGGATTAGGGCCCACCCCAATGACCTCATTTAACCTGAACTGCTTCTTTAAAGGCCTTATCTCCAAATACAGCCACCTTCTGAGGTCCTTGGGGTTAGGACTTCAACATATGAAGTATGAGGGTACAATTCGGTTCATAATGTTGGTTTATTTCACAGGGGCCCTGAACGAGTGCCCAGATGCTTGTGAGGCCCAGATCTCGGGGTGTGCAGCCAGGAAGGGCTCTGCTAGCTTTCCCACCTCCCTCCTGACCTCCTCTGCCCCTCACTGGACCCAGCCCATTGGCTTCAGGACGGGCCCCACGGGACATGCTTTCATGGAACCTGAGGAAAGAATGCACTTATAACAGCGCTGGGAGCACAGAGGCTTCCCACTACCCTTTCCGAGAATCACGTCTATTTTCTCTAATTTATTCAGTGCCGCTGTGCATGTGTGGCCTCTCAGGTGCAGAGTGATTTCAGCTAACGTGCACCATGCCTGCCACCTACCCGTACTGGAGATTTCAGCCTGATGCCTCCCTTGGGTCTCCAGGGAAATTTCTGATTCAAATTCCATTTGACGCAGATTCTCAAAGTGTGCCTTGTGAGGGCCTTGGCCTGCCGTCCTCATTATACTCAGAAGCCCAGAAGTAGCAGTGGCAGGGGCACCCTGGAAGCCCCGGGGGTCTCATTAGGTGACAGATGCCACCACAGGCCTCTGCCATTTGCCAACCTTCCTATTACAAGCCACCTGGGAACATTCACTCAGGGCTTTTTCAGACAGAGCTGCACATCTGGCACTATCTTGAGTCTGTGCCTCTGGGGACCCCTTCTGTCCTCAGTTTCCCTATCTGCAAAATGAAAAACATAATACTTAGGTCTCAGGGATGAATAGAGATAATTCCGTGTGTTTTTCAAATTTCAGTGTGTTGCCTGCACCCTCATGAGTTTTGCTATGACCACGTGCCACCTGTACCATTATGTTTATTTTATTTTTTAGAGATGGAAGGTCTCATTCCGTTGCCCAGGCTGTAGTGCAGTGGTGCTATCTGTAGTTCACTGCATCCTCAAACTCCTGGGCTCAAGGGATCCTCTCACCTTAGCCTCTAGTTCTACGGGTACACACTACCAAACTTGGCTGACTTCTTTATTTATATAGAGATGAGGTCTCGCTATGTTGCCTAGGCAGCTCTGGAACTCCTGGCCTCAAGCCATCCTCCCATCTTGGCCTCCCTAACTGTTGGGATTACAGACATAAGTCACCACACCCACCTTCATTATTTATTTAATTAATATTTCCTTAAATGAATCCATGTTGAGAGACTTGAGCTGATCTATTTCAAAAGGAAATTTTTATATTATTAGCATTAAAGGAAAATTGATATCACTTGTCACAAATGCAAAGCAATAAGAAAAAACAAAGAAGACGACGTCATAACTGTTTATCTGTGTACCAACTAAACTCATGATGAAGAGCCATGCTGTGCCTCCTGTGCTTTTGGAAGCACATGAATATAAAGGGTGCCTAGGGTCTGGCACATAGTAAGTACTCAATGAATGATCACTGCTGTGAAGAAAAAGAGGCCAACGTGGTGTCTGCCCTTGGAAATATTTCTCTGAGTTGGTCAAGGGGAACAATTTTGCTCCAAGAAACTGCCATATTTATTCTTCTCTAATAATTAGAGCTCCACAATTTATCATGGTGGTAAATTGCAAAAATGGCAACAATTGTCACTCTTCCCAATAAGAAGTGAAGTCAATTTCCTGCCCCTAAAATCTGGTCTGGCCTTGTGACTTGCTGCAGCCAATGGAACATAGCAGGAGTGCTGGTATACCAGTTCTAAGCCTAGAGGAAGAGGCTTTCCAAGGGGCCTGACAGCTTCTGCTTTCTCGGGCCCCTGCTATCACCATGTGAACAAGCCTGGCTGGCCTGCTGCTGGATGAGAGGCCATGTAGAACCCAGCCAAGGTGTCCCAGTTAAGGCCATCTCAGAGCAGCCAGCACTCAGCACCCAGCAGCCTGCCATAGGTCTCCAGATGCACGCATGAGCCCAACCAAGATCAGCCAATCCTGTCTCAGACCAGCAGAACCGTGCAGCCCAGCCTGAGATTTGTGAGGAGCAACAAATGGTGTTTTCAGCTTCTAGACGTTGGGGAGATTTGTTATGCAGCAACAGCTGGCCTTCCCATTTTGTCTTGTTTGTTGAAATGGTGCCCAGTCATGGCAGCTCCATTTGTGCTGGAATTATTTATCTGTTTCCTCTTCTTAATTGTCTTCCTTCCTTTTCCACTCCTTTGTGTGTGTTTTTGGAAAGACACCTCAAGTATCTTTGGAAAGGAGCTGGATATAGATAATAAATTGAAAATCGAACTGAGAGTTGGTCTGAGAGTCCCTGCCATTCTTGAGGCTAGCCTGTGGGGACACGAGGAGGCATGGAAGATGGACAGCGGTGCTTTTGGTGACAAGGGGATCGTTTCTCTGCAGTGCCCACCACTTTGTTCACCTCTGCTCACTGGGGGAGCCAGGACACGGATCCAGGTTTTCTGACTCCAGGTCTCAGGCTTGCTCCATAGCGCCACCTGCTGGTGACGGCAATCGGTGTGGAGGGAGGAGGCGGGATGGGCTGGGGGAGGCGGGATGGGCTGGGGGAGGCGGGATGGGCTGGGGGAGGCGGGATGGGCTGGGGGAGGCGGGATGGGCTGGGGGAGGCGGGATGGGGGTTTGCTTCTGGCATTACCCCTGGGGTCTTTCTGTTTGCTGGGCACAGGTAGGCACCCAAATCAAGTCTCAGATTTCCTCATCTCAGAAGTTGTCAGCTTCTCCGACCTCCACGGTAACTCGGAACCACACTGTGGAGTTATCCCTGTGTCCTCTTTCTCGGAAGTTCCACATCCAACCCCTCAGCAGGTCTCAGAGGCACTCTCACCACCTCCTCTGCTCTGTTCCTGTTTCTCTTGGATGGCCGAATGTTTCCTAAGGGGTGCCTGCTGCTTCACGCTTGCCCGCTGGAGTGGCATCTAAAAGGTGCAGGTCAGATGAACCTTTCTTCTGCCAGGGCTCCCGGCTTAGCCAAGGAAAAGCGCAAGTCCCTGACCGTATCTTGCAAAATTCCACATCTGGGAACTCAGGCATGTCAGACCTGGTCTCCTTTTCTTCTTCCTTTTAAAATAACAAATACATTGACATGCCCCTTATTACACTATGCTGAAATGAAATTCGTAGGCAATATCACCTATCTATAGACACAATTTAAATAAATCCATGTAAGCCACATAATGCCCTAATTGTATTCGAGGAGAATTAAAAGGAAACTAATTTATAATAAAATAATAGTTATCTCAGCATGTAAATATTCCAGCCCAACTCTTGTGAAAAACACAATGAAGGTGTCAAAGCCCCCTCTGCAGGTAGACTGTCTTAGAATGGGACACGACAAATATAGTTTGGCGCCCACTCAGTGATTCAAACTCCACGAAGGGCATGGCTTTCACTGATGGCGTCCCCATGAAGGTGATCAGCTCCTGATAAAGCCCCCAGAAGAACAGAGCATAACCTTCTGTTGATCCACACACAAGCAGCAGACCCAGAAATCTCAGTGTTTAATGAAATTGAGCAAAACATGAACACTAAACCCAAAATAACCCCACATTCCTTTGGGTTAAATGTGAAATCAAGTTAGGTTCCAGGCTCCAAATTCTATCTAGGTTTTTTACCTGCCTTGATATATGGTGGATAATTCTTTGTGTGAGGAGCTGTCTACACATCACAAAGGGTCTAGCATGTGGGCCTCTACCCGCTAAATGCCATTAACACCCCCAGTCTTTGTGATGACCAAAAACAGACCTACAAATTATAACCTTCCCACCACTCACCTACAATCTGGCTGTTCTGGATTCCACCCCAATTTCTTTCCTGCTATATTCCTCCTCGCCTACTGCATTCCAGCCCTACTGGCCTCCTGACCTATGAGTTTATCTGGGAGAAGAATGTTCTAGGCAGAGGGAATATTCAGTGCAAATGTCCTGGGGTGGAAATGTGCCTGTCTTGGTCCAAGAACAGTAAAGAAGCCAGTGTGGCCTTAGCAGGGTGAGTGAAGGGTAGAGAAGTCAGAGATGAAATTAGAGGCAGCAGGGCCCAGAATGAGGGACCTGTGAGGTCGTTAAAGGGACTGACATTTTAAATTCAAATTGATGGCTTATTTTGAAATGTCAGGAGATTTTGCAAAACTGAGCCTGCGTTTCTGCATAGCAACCATTGGTGAGGCTTGTTCCCTGTGGCAGGGGTGTCTCCTCTTCAGTTTGCCACAAGCCCCACCCATCCCTATTGCCTCATACATCCACCTGCTTTGCTCATGTACATTGCCTGTCTGCCCCATAGGGATTTGAGGTTACAAACTCTCCCCACAGGGGAAAGGGTGCAGAGAAAGATAGTGAATATGGGTGTGGAGGGAGAAGGCAGTTTTCCCCCTTCCCTCCTCTGGGGAGCACAAGCCCAGGCTTCTCTGGGAAGGGACTCTGGGAGGCTGTGGGTGAGGTCTCCTCTCTGACACTGCTCTGCATGCTCCACTCCCAGGCCACCTGCTGAGAAAGCATCTCAGCAGGGGAGGCCGAGGCAAGGGCACCCATGGGGACTCCTCGAGGAAATAGTGAAAATATTTTCCCAGGGAAAGCCAACACTGCCGTTTGTTTTAGTTGCTTAAATTATATGTGTTATTTATTTTTTAAGTGGTCTGTCATTATTGGTGAATGGGGAAGCCACCCGGCCTCACAATGCAACCAAAATTTTAGATATTGCTATGTAGTTATTAACGAATGAGCTTTTCATCTTTGGAAAATGTGCTGTGCATGAAGCCCTGGGGGCTGGGTTTCTTGTTATTGGGTAATTATAGCCCATGAGGAGGGGGTGGCCTGGGTCTTCAGCAGCAGGCGGGGTGGGACTTTTCAGGCTCTCTGCATGGTGGCTCAGCCATCCATTCTTATATTTATTCAAACATGCATATTGGGCGCCTACTGTGTATGAGGTGCTGCTCCAGATACTGAGAACAACGATATTAATATAAAGAATAAGGCCACCACTTTCATCATGCTTACTGTGTGCCAGGCACTGTTCTGAGTGCTGTACCTATATAACTCATTTCATTATCCAAACAACCCAGCAGGTAGCATTTTCCCCATTTTACAGATGTGAAAACTGAGGCAGAGAGAGACAGGAACAAGAGACACAGGCTTCATGTGTGCATAAGAAATTTCCATGCAATGGAGAAAAATCCAGCAGAATTGTATGACAGAGAGGGCCTGGAAGGGGCTACCTGCAGATAGGGTGGTCAGGGAAGGCCTCCCTGGGGGAGGTGGTGGGGAGAAGGAGCCAACTATGGAGAGATGTTAGTGCTACCCGCGGCGAATCCCTATGGGTCTGCAGAACCTCAATTCTTGCCTCCTCAGAAGAAACAATCCCACCGAGTAGGCATAAGACAGAAGGAGAGACCGAGGCAAGTCTTTAGAGCAGGAATGAGCGTTTATTAGAAAGCTTTAGAGTGGGAACAGAATGAAGTCAAGCATACTTGGAAGAGGGCCAAGTGGGCAACTTGAAAGACAAGTGCCCTGTTTGACCTTTGAATTGGGGTCTTATATATGGGCATACTTCTGGGGTCAGGCGTCGCTTCTCCCCTGATTCTTCCATTGGGGTGGGCTGTCTGTATGCACAGCAGCCTGCCAGCGCGTGGGAGGGGAGCATGCACGGTATGCTTACTGAAGTTGTACGTGTGCTTACTTGAGGCGTTCTTCCCTTACCAGTCAAATGTCCCTGGAAGGTCATATACCAAGTAAACGCTGCCATTTTGCCTCTTAGCGTGCATGCTTGAGTCCACTTGCCCAACTCCTGGGATCTTATCAGGAAGCTGCTGATCACCAGTTTCAGGTGTTTTCAGCTATTGGGAGACTGCCTTTCTCTGGTGCTGGCTGCGACCAGTTATTACTTTAGAGAAACAGGAAGAAAGAAGCTGGGGGCCGAGGGAATGTGGTTTTGCTGTAAAAATCTGACTGCACTCAGAGCCTGGGGCTTTCTAACGGGCTTGTGATGGTCCTGGGTAGGGGGCCTTGGCTGCTAAGCTGGAGGCCAGGGTCAGGGCATGGCTGGGAATAGCGGTCTCTCAGGGTGCAGAGAGGACACTCAGGCACTTGAGTTGACCCTCACTTGTGGGTGGCTGGACAAGGAGATGCTGAGGCCTTAGACGGGGTTTCTCAAGGCAGAATTAAGGGCCACCTCCCCCATCTCCCACTCCCACCCTCTCCACTTAGGAATTCCCTGTGGTGTTTTTTTTTTTTTTTTAAACATATGCAGATTTATGGGCTTCACCAGATCCTTCTAATGCTAAATGTTAATGGCATTTGCAGTCTGGAGCCGAGGAGCTGGGTGGGGGCATTGGGAGCTGAACGCATCCCTGGACACGGCTGTCTCACTGGAGGGGGTTGAATTCTGCAGAGAGAACCCTAAATGCAGAACCAGGACCGAGGGGCACAAGTTCTAGGAATAAATTTTGATTCAAGTTACTCAAGGATTTTGTAAAGGCCGGAGCTGTCCAAAAGCTGGAAGACGTTGACTCTAGGGTCAGGCAGACCCGATTGAGTCTTTGCTCGACCACTCTTGGTTGTCAGACCAAGGGACTTAACTTCCTGTTGCCTGAGCTTTCTCAGCAATAGAATGGGGACAAACACAGCAGCCACTCATAAGAGTGAAATGAGTTAACACATGGACAGTGCCTAGAACACTGCACACAGTAAGTGCTCAATAAATGCCAGCTGTAGTCATCAGCACATTTTTATTACTGGCAGTAGAAGGACTTGCCTTTACAGGGAGATCAACCTCTTGTGAGGACGGAAGCAGACTCTAATGCCCCTTGTTGCTGATTCAAGGGGCCTCTGGAAGACCCTTCCACCCTAAAGTGATGTTTCCAACTGTCTGCTGTTGCCACGGGCTAAAATGGCAATGGCTTTTGCTTCCCCGCCCTGGGGTCTCTCTGGGATGCTCTAGGGAACTGGGAGAATAAACAGATCCAGCCTGGCCACAAGGGACTCTCTTACCATCAGATGCCACTAGCCAACGGAGTGTCCTTCCCCATCACTTGGACATCACAAAGTCACCAGAATTCTTACGCCTTTGAGAAAGGGTGTGCCATGCCGGTCAGTAGTGTGACTTCTACTGGATCAAAGTCTCTCTCTGGAGGAAGCTGGGCCCAGGGACTTTGCTCACTGCCAGAGAACATTTCAGCCTTCCCTCTGAGACTGGGTTCTGTCTGCTGAGAGCCTGTGGAGGCTGAGATGGCCAGGTGGGGAGTGATGATTGATGATGGTGATGATGATGATGATGATGGTGATGGTAAAGATGAAAAAGAAGAGAAAATCATAAAGATGGCAACCATTACTATTGTTCTTTCTCACTTCACTGAGCACTCACAATGTGTCAGACATAGAATTCAAGGTGCTTCTCCATTCATTATCCCAGCTAATCCTTGCAGCAACCTTTATGAGGTAGGTGCTGTCATGTCTACTTTAAGAGAGAAAATGAGGCTGGTGGAGTTGAAGCTCCATGTTTAAGGCTACCAGGCAAGCAGGAGGTGGAGCCAGATTAGAGCCTAGTTCTGGGCATCCATGCCCTTAACCACTAAGCCATGCTGTCTGAATGTAGCCACCCCAGCAACCTTGGCCCAATGGGCCAGTAAGGCTGGCTTGTTGAGAAAGGGACACTGGTATAGGGCATACCCTTGGTGTCAATGGGGTGAGTTTGAGAGACGGGAACCTTGAGGACTGAGGAGGGTGAAAGGCAAGACTTTTTAGCAGAAGCTGCCTCTAAGGAGAGGCCTCCTTCATTACCCTGCTCAGACTGCACTCCACCCTTGGCATTGCATACTCCCTTGGTATTGCAAGACAAGGCAATGATAATCACTCGATTTCAACTGAAATCACTTGTTTTTTTCCCCCTTCCCAACTGGGCTCTCCCCTGAGACCCAGGCGTTAATGAAATCAAACAAATGAAAATGGGTAAATTATTGCAAAGCTATGAACACCTCCGCAGGGCCACGCCTCACTAGTTTCCAATACCACCTCATTCTGGAGGCTGCCGGAGGAGCCGAAGCAATTTTGTCCCATGGGTGAGGTGGTGGAAGGAAGGGACAAAAGAGACAAGATATTGCAATCAGAAGGTCGCTGACCCAGGCGTTTGTATAATTATAGAATTTCATTTCGGGCCAACTGGATGGACGACTGAGCTTGTTGGCAAATTAGTGGTGAAAAATAAAGCAATTTTTAGCGTCCTTGAAAGAGTTGCCACTCCAGTGGAGTGTCAGGGCCCCAGAGTCGGGGAGGAAGGGATGGATGGAGAAGAGGGGCCTAGGTTGGAAGCAGCTAATCATTTGAACTCATGAGGCAGGGACGTTTTAGTTGGGGATCTGGGTGAACGTGCCCCGTGCTGCCCAAGGGGATGATCCTGACTACCTTTGGGGTGTGTCTTCAGGATAGAAGGTGCTGAGACATGAATCTGGCCTGAACTGCTCTCTTCCTAGAATGATTCTCCCAGAATCAGGTGCGGAGATTTCTCTTTTTTCTAAGTAGTGTCCAGACCAGTCTGACGTATAACCCTGGGTTTGCCTTGACATGACCAAGGACAAGCCTCTTAGTCTTTCTGAACCTCAGTCTTAATTATTTTGTTAAAATGGAGAACAGAAACATTCACCACATGAGATTAGCCCAGTTGATTATAGATGAGAAAGTACTTTACACATGAAAATGAAACATGGTTTTGCTTGATATTGTTCTTTCCACGCTTTCGTTATGAACATTGCTTTTCATTTTTAGCAAATAGATTTGGCCTCTTGCCTTATCACCAATTACCTTTATTATTATTATCGTTGTTGCTATATCTGCCCATGCGTCCACTCTATAATTATTTTGTTGACACTTTTTTTTAAGATTGTCTTACTTTTGCAATTTTCACTTAAATACCCCTTCTAGCTTTATGTTAAGCCAAAATATACATGAACATACTGGTTTCTTTTCTTTCTTTCTTTCTTTCTTTCTTTCTTTCTTTCTTTCTTTCTTTCTTTCTTTCTTTCTTTCTTCCTTCCTTCCTTCCTTCCTTCCTTTTTCTTTCTATCTTTCTTTTTTTTTTTTCTGAGACAGAATCTCTCTCTGTTGCTCAGGCTGGAGTGCAATGGTGTGGTCTTGGCTCACCGCAACCTCTGCCTCCCAGGTTCAAGGGATTCTCCTGCCTCAGCCTCCCAAGTAGCTGGGATTATGGGCATCCACCACCACGCCTGGCTAATTTTTTGTATTTTTAGTAGAGATGAGGTTTCACCATGTTGGCCAGTCTGGTCTCGAACTCCTGACCTCTGGTGATCGGCTCGCCTTGGCCTCTCAAAGTGCTGAGATTACAGGTGTGAGCCATCGCGCCCAGTTCACAGTATGGATTATTAATGACCCTATTTCACATCAAAAGTTCCCAAGGATTGGAGAAAGGGACAAGACTTGCCTGAAGACATACAGTCAGGCAGCGGTAGAGCCAGGACTTGAACTCAGAATCCTGTGACCTCTGAAGTGCTGTGTCCTCTCCATGAATGGACCAGACCACAGAGGCTGGGAAGTGGTGTCATTACTCTCTTCCTCTCCCCATAATTAACCAGTTGGGGAAGATGAGATAAACCAAGCTGAACTAGGTATCCACAAGGGTTTACATTAGCCTTAGCCCATTCAGAGTTTTCCACTCATATCACACAGAGTTTTTGTGTGCTGGTGAGCTAGTCCAGGTGATCCCTGAGAAGTGATGTGGTTCTTGATGTTTCAGGGGAAGTCAAGAGGGAAACTGTGATGTCTTTGAATTTGAGGACAAGATGGGGGGAAATTGCAGCTGGATTTATATGTAGGCTCTCCAGTGGGGCCATACGTGGGCATCTAGGGATAAGTGGGGGCAGGAAGATCACCTGCCATTAGCCCACTGATGATTTGATCACAGATAGGTACCTCTGGGAGGCTCCCAAAATAACTGGAGACATAAGAGCATTCCCAGGAAGAGACCTAAAGAGCACCCCTGCTCTCTAGAAACTGGGAACAGAGGGAAATCGTGGGATGGTTGGAGAATAGTATGAGATGGCATGTGAGAGAGTAAAAGAAGATGTTACAAGATCCTAGGAGCAGTTGGCATTTGGAGGAGGGAGAGACTGGGATGTTGGGGTAACCTGGGATGGCTGCCTGGAGGAGGTAAGACTTTATCAGGGATTTGGGAGGAGAGTACATTAGCCAGAACGTTTAGCTACAAAGATCAGAAAGTGCATCTTGACCTGGTTAAAGCAAAGTTAAAAAAAGAAAAAAAACGAAAAAAAGAGAAAAAAAACCCCTTATGTTTGTTTTGTTTGTGACTCACATAAACAGAATGCTCAGGGTGAAGCCTATGAACCCAGGTGCTACAAAACTGGTCCATGCCGTGGCCGTGTGTTCATTTCTTAGCTTTGCCTCCCCTGGGTTGGGGTGGTTATTTAGCAGCTCGCTACATGGGGCTGTAAAGATGCCCCTGGCAACTCCAGTTTTCAAGGTCCTTGTATCCTGTGTCTCAAAGTGTACCTGCAGGATTTTAATATATGGAGGTGGCCATGGGATGACACAAAGGGGTCAACAGCATTGAAATGAGACCTTTATTACTGAACAGCTCATGAGAGGAGGGGCATACCACACAACACGAGACCTCAGAGAGAAGCATCAGCTTTGGTCAGGAGGCAGAGGGAGAGAGGGGAAAGCCTCTGCCAGAGCCTCTGTTAGGGTTTCCTCAGGCAAGGCAAGGCATTGGGTATGGGTGTGGGGGGTAGTTAGTTTAGAATTGGCTATTCTGAATAATTCTGGCAGTCTTTGGGGCATAGGGACTTGTGTCTAGTGGTCTGGTACTTGAGCTTGGGTTGATTTGGGGCAGGGGAAATATTGCCTTGGGACGTAAGAGTTGAATAAAGGGGATGTTTAGGGGTAGGGACTCAGGGTTGATTGGTTTGCATATGAAAGGCGTGTAGTCAGATGGAGTTGTTTATTATCTCTAGGAATCAGCTAGTCCTGGGAGAGGCAGTTTCTCTCCAGTTAGAGAGGCCACAAATGCCAGAGCATCAATATTACAGAAAATAAGCAAATGTTGTTAATACAATTGGCCCAATGAGTGGATGCCCAATAGATGAATACAGACTCTAAGAAAACACAGGACATCCTGAGAGCATCTTTTTCTTCCTAGCTTTGATGGGATGGAGTCCTGTGATTGGTCAGGCCTGAGAGATGCACCTACTCCGAGAAGGCCAGGCCCACCTCGTTGGGAACACAGGAACATGTTACTGCAATGGTTGGAGGGATGATGATGATGCTTGGCTGAAAACCCTGTGTCTAGGGGAGAGAAAGTATTCTGCTGTGGTCGGCTGAGGGCAGGGGCATTTCAGACGTAGGAGGGAGAAGCAGGACAGAGATGTTAGCCATTTATAAAACAGTCTTCATACGTTACTGTCTTCAAACTATCTTGCCTGCTCCTTCCCTTGTCAATGTCTCAGATGGATGGGTTAGCTTTCCTGTTAACTTCTGTAATTGACTCATTTTCAGGTATTAAAATGTCCAGCCTAGTTTCTATCAAATCCAGTCTTGCAGCCGATTCCAGTCTTCTTCCTTCCTCTTGTCTCAGCTTGACTTGAGCTGGAATCCTGGAGAAGGGGAGGTTGAGGAACTGGGACTGTCTGGCATCTTCCCCCTCCTTGCCCTCTTATCTGCTGCTGTGGGTGTTCTGTCCCCTGTGTGTGAGCCCTGAGGTGAAAGGACAGATGTCATCCTGGATGGGCTGTTACAAGACATCAATTCTATCAGGGAGTGGCATCTTTTGTTGGCTTTCATGGGGCATCATGGTTTTCTCAGGAAGGATCTCTGTGTGACACTATTTCTGGGTATGGGTTGCCTGTTCTCTGGCTGACCTCATGGGACCTTTCTCTTGCTCCCTTTTCTTGCAGGATACCCTACAACTAACAGACATGATGCCATCAAGACATCTTGAGCTTGGCTACCTCTCGTGGCCTGTATTTTGTCCACAGGAAACTCGCGCAGTCTTACTACAGCAAATTGAGGTGGTATGGGGTGCCTGCTGCTGTCTCTCTCCTCACCTTTCCACAGAGGGCTGCCCCAGCCTGACCCCCACTTCCAGAGTTTCTCCAGGTACGAAACGGGTGTGAATCTCTGTACATATACGCTGTGGCGGGCATGCACCTCTCCTTGCTGTCATATTCCATGGGGTGAAAGTCACAGTTAGCACCTGTGACTTTCTTCCTGTGAGCTCTACTCAATGTACCAGGGGAGCTGACATGCCTGGGAATAGGAGTCAGTGGATAAATACCCCAGCTTCCTTGCCTTTATTTGGGACACGGTGTGTGCATGATAGTCATCAATGGGTTTGAGCTCCAGTTGCCCACAACGGTCCCTGCTCATTAATGCATGCTGTATTGGCTTCCTTTCCATCCCTCTCTCATTTTCCTACTTCCCTCTCAGTACTTCCTGGAATATTTCTCAAACTGCTGTACTTGAGTCTTTAGCGCAGGGTCTGATTCCAGGGGGAACCCAGCCTAAGACATGTGTCCTTAAGCTCCCAAGTACACACTCCCAGGATGGTTCTTATCTCATCTCATCCTATCCTAGTTGAGGGTGGAATGGGGCTCCTAGACTCCACAGCTCAGCAAGCCACCAGCCATGGGTATCAGGCTGGTCCCTGAAGCCAATCTCTTGAGCAACCTCCCATGCTTGGTGGCTGCTGTGCCTTCCATGCCTTGTCCCTTTCTGTACCTCTTCCTGAGTCACAGTGTTCTCTGCCCAGGGTGACAACTCTCAAAGCTGACTATCTGTTTACTTCCCCATATTTCTCTCAAACATTTACTCTTCTTCTTATATAGAATGGAGTGGGTGATGGGGATACTCTTAGGTCTTAGTGGGTGACCTGTTAGGCCACCTCTTAAGAAGTCTGAGGGAGTGTGTCCTGCAGCTCCTCTATAGAATATGGGGCACTTATCACTTATCTTATGACAAATTTAGCTCAGGGACTTAGTCAGAGAGAAAAGTCCCACTCACCAGCTTGTTTCAAAATACAGTTGATGCACATACACCTACCCTGAGATCCTGCAATTCTACTCATTCATATGCACCCGACAGAAATGTGCTCATATGTTCACCAACAGACACATAAAAGAAGGCTTATGGCAGTGCTATTGGTGATATCACAAAACTGGAAAAAAAAACCAATGCACATAAACTGCAAAAGAGATTATTATATTGTGATATAATCATAAGATGGGTTACTACTCAGCAATGAGAATTCATGAACTACAACCTCATGTAAAAACATGGAGGAAACTCATAAACATGGTTGAGGCAAAGAAGCCAGACACAAAGGCATATATACTGCGTGATTCCACTTATAAAGAGTTCAAAGTCAAACAAAATTTACCTGTGATGTAGAAGTCAGGCTCATGCTTATCTTTAGAACGGAGGCATTGACTGGGAGGTACCACAAGGTGAGCTTCTGGAGAGCTGACCGTGTTTCATTTCTTGACCTGGGTGATGGATGTCTGGGTGTGTTTACTTCATGCAAATTAATCCATCAATACACTCAGGATTTGTGCACCTTTATTAGGTATGGCATGCTTCAATTTCTATATTAACATATGAATACCAGGCCAGTATAAACCT
This sequence comes from Pongo pygmaeus, assembly GCF_028885625.2. Lineage (NCBI taxonomy): Eukaryota > Metazoa > Chordata > Mammalia > Primates > Hominidae > Pongo > Pongo pygmaeus. Next base: position 47,973,316 of record NC_072391.2, read on the forward strand.
GCTGGGAGCATGCTAAGCCTGATAAGAGGAGAAAGATGTCTCATTCTGAGGGAATCGCATGAATGAGCAAGTAAGTACTGTCAGGAGGCAAGAGAGTACCTCTGGGATAGGATTTCTGCAGTGTTTGATCAAAAGGTCCAGAACATACAACTGAACAAATAAGAATTCATTGAATTGACATCACTTTCTTGGAACATAAGATTTAATACCCTTGCAAAGGCCTGAGGAGATGGGACAAACTCACTGCTAAAGAAGCTTCTAGAAGCCTACAGAAGGCAATGGCTCATACTGAGATGAAGTAGAAATAGCTGAGTTTCCCCAGCAGGAGGAAAAAACCTGAGGGAAAGGGACATGCAGTATATGAGGCCAGAAGGCCCATAGAGGATATGTTCCATTGGAGGACCCCGAGGACACACCATTCACCAATAACATCAGGAGTGCACTGGTGAGAAGCACACCAGTCTCCCAAGTAACTCACTGTTGGTTCTCCTCTGCAGATTAAGGCTGCCGATAGGAGAGGCAGATGCAGAACTGGACCATTAGGAATATGATGACTTCCTAATATATCAGAAGCCAGAGGGCTACAATTATCATAAAGACTGGCAAGGTCAGAAGGGCTGCGATGGTGGCTTGAATTGAGAGCATGGATAACAGAGCCTGCTGTCCTTAGAGGCAAAATATTCAGGCAGCCAATAAGGCTGCTGCCTAACATTTACAAACAGAAGGCAAATATGGAGGAACAGAGGTGGAGAACTTCTGCTTTCAGCCAAGATGGAGTAGCAAGTTTCAGATTTACTCTTGGTACACTGGAGAAGAGAATGCTGCAAAGGGGGGTAACTCTAGAGGTCTACAGAAGGATTCCCTCAAGTATTCAGAAAAGAACTGATAAATACCTATGTGTCAGGAAACTGACCAGGGCTAGGGATAGAACCATCCGAAAGGATTGTAAGGAATAGCACTCCATACTCACACAGGGCTGGAAATAGTGCTTGTTTCCATTAGCCATAAGGGAAAACCTAAAGATTCATGAGGCATTGGGTAGAATACACAGAAGGATCTTGACTCGGTTGTGTGGAATAATTTGCTGTAGATTGGACATTGTTCTGGTTCTGCCTAATGAATCTTAAAAGCAAGACCCTGAAGGATCAAACTGTTTCTGCATAACTGAACTGTATCCAAAACAAAACTCAAGAATATTTTTAGGAATTAAAAAATCCAGCATACAGCAAAGTGAAATCCACAATGCTTGGCATTCAATAAAAAATTACTGGGCATGAAAAAAAAGCATTAAAATATCTCCCATAATAAGGAGAAAAATCAGGCAAATAAAATTGACCAAAACTGACACAGAAGTTGGAATTAGTGGACATTAGTTAATATTTAATCATTAGTATTGTATATATTTTAAAAGTTAAGTGGTGATATGTAATAGAAAAAATGGTCCAAATTGAACTTCTAAGTCTCATAGTACAATATGTGAGATAAAAATACATTGCATTAGATCAATGGTATATTAGATACTGTAGAAGAAAAGATTAATGACTTGAAGACATAGCAATAGAATCTATCTGAGCTGAAATACACAGAAAAAAGGCAACAAGAACAAAAACAAACAGAGCATCAGTGAACTGTGGGACAACTTTATGTGACCTCTTATATGTAGAGTACTCAAAGGAGAGAAGAGAGAAGTATGGATAAAAATTTTAAAAAGTAATGGCTAAAATATTTCCCAAATTTGATAAAAACTATAAACCCATGGATTCAAGAAATTCCACAAAATCGAAGCACAGGAAACATGAAGAAATCCATAACAAGGCAGATTGTAATCAAACTACTCAAAACTGGTTGTAAAAAGAAAGTCTTAAAAGCAGCCAGAGGGGAGAAAAAAAGAGTCTTGGTATACACAGATAAAGATAATGGTGACAGAAGATTCTTGTTGGAAACAATGCAAATGGGAAGACAGTGGAGCAATATTTTTTTAAAAGCAAAAGAAAAAAACATATCAACTTAGAATTCTATACCCAGAAGAAATATCTTTCAAAGGAAGGAGAAGTGGCCTGAGTTGAGAATATGTAGAGATTCCCAGTCAGAGGCCAATAGCCTGGCTGACTGGTCAGAGTCCTGGAAGGAAAAGGACAAAAGGATTGGAGACAAGGAGGTCTGAGGTTGAGACATATGGATGGACATATGGACATTGGTGTGAACAGATTTTTTTTATCACATATTAACTCTAACAAGAATCTATCCACCACAGAAGAGGCACTGAATATGAAGACAAAATGACTCAGCCAGTTGACTTTAATCACCCTTCATCATTGGCCACCCCAGAACTGGAAGAATGGACAAATGAATAGAATGGTCATGATTGTAGAGGCAAAGGTTAGCATGGGTCTCATTATGAATTTCCACTAAGGAAAGACAATTTAGCTACTGCTGCCACTGAATACCTAACTTGCCAGCACCATGGACCAATACTGAGCCTCTAGATCTGGCACTATTCCTCAAGGAGACCACTGAGCCACTTGGTAGCAAGTTGACTACATTGGGCCCCTTCTATTCTAGAAGGACCAGTGGTTCAACCTTATAGGATAGATACCTATTACAGGTATAGTTCTGCCTTTCTGCCTGCAGAGTCTCAGCTGACACAACTATTCAGGGATTTGTAGAATTCCTGATTCACAGACATGGAATCCCACACAATGTAGCATCTGTCTAGGGAACCCATTTTATTGTGAAGAAGGTGTAAAATTGAGTCAGTGACCATAGAGTCTACTGGTTGTATCACATACCATATCATCCAGAAAGAGCTGGCCTCATATAATGTTAGAATGGCCTTCCAAATGCACAAGTAAGTGCCAGCTTGGAGGCAATATATGCATTCTATCAGAGATCCCTGGGTCCTGGATAGGAAAAGTACATGGACTCAGGAACCAAGGAATGGAAACATCCCTTAACATTATTCCCACTGACCCTGCAGGGAACTTTATGCTTTCCATCCTCCCAACTGTGGACTCTGCTGGGATTAAAGATTTTGGTTCCCAAAGAGGATATACTCTCGCCAGGTACACACAAAAGTACCATTGAATTACAAAACTACCACTGCTACGAGGGTGCTTTAAATACTTTACATCCAGGGGCCAGCAGGTAAGAGGAGTCATCGTCATGGCAGGGATAATTGATCCTATCATCAGGAAGGGACAGGGCTGCTAGTACACAATGGGGATGAAGAGGAATATGTGTGGAACTTGGTATTCCCTTTCCCCATTGTAATTGTGAAGGAACACATGCAGAAAACACAATGTAAGAAATGCATGATAAGACCAGTTATGGCGACTCACACCTGTAATCCCAGCACTTTGAGAGGCCAAGGTGGGCAGATCACTTGAGCCCAGGAATTCAAGACCAGCCTGGGCAATATGGCAAAACCCTGTTTCTACAAAAAATACAAAAATTAGCCAGGCATGGTTCACCTGTAATCCCAGTTACTTGGGATTTGTTACTTGGATGCATCTGTAATCCCAGTTACTTGGGAGGCTGAGGTGGGAGGATGGCTTGAGCCTGGAAGGCAGAGGTTGCAGTGAGCTGAGATCATGCCATTGCACTCCAGGCTGGGCGAGAGAGCGAGACTCTGTCTCAAACAAACAGCAAACAAACAAAAAACAACAAAACAAAAAAGAAATGCATGATTACCAAGGACTCAGACTCCTCAGCAAGGAAGGGTTGCAACACGCCACCAATGAGTCATCAAGACCTGGAGAAGGTGGGAGGAATTTAGGAAGGATAGTGGAAGAAGGAGAAGGTGAGTGCCATTTGTGGTCCTGAGATCAATGGGGTGTTGGGGGTTGTAGCTCATCCTGCCACCTTCTCTCTTCTAAGTGTCCCCTCAGAAAGAGAGGCCCATGGGAACTAGTGAGGAATTGCTCCCCAAACATGCATGGAGAAATGAAACTGTAAAAGCAAGGGGTGGACTGTGGAGGCCGTACAGATGCCCTGTTCAGCTTTCCCTTCAAGAGGACCTGGTGTGGGGAGCATAGTTGAATGGCAGCCCCTAGCAGCCACACCTTAGGATCCACCATGACATTCATGTTAAGCCCACATTTCCCACAGGTTTCTGTTAGTGACTGAGAACATTTGGGTTCTAGGGTTGGACCATTCCTGCCTGATATGCATCTGCTTTGTTCAGGTACTGCCCATGAATCTGACCAGATCTTTCCTGGAACTCCTCATGAACCTGACTGAGTCTTTCTCAGAGCTCCACTGTATCTGAGACTGTCACTACTCAATCCCTCCTTCTCTCTCTCCTTTCCCAGGTGTCAGATATGCATTGCAGCCTGAAGGCTCTCCCCGTCTCATCTTGTTCCTTCACCCTTTATCCTTCATCAGCATTCTGCCTAATAAATCTCTTGCACATCCACTCCTGTCTTGACATCTGCTTCTCAGAAGACCTAAATTGGCACCTTCTCTGCCCAACTCTCCTAAACACCTTCCCTTCTATATTTCTATTTTCCTTTTCATGGATCTGATCCTAATTAGTGATTGCTTTATATTTCCGTGTGTGTGTGTGTGTGTGTGTGTGTGGTCCTGCTCCTTTGAAATGTGAAGTTTGTGTGGACAGGATGCTTTGAAGGATACCTGCATTGTTTACTGCTGTGCCCATGGTACCTGGCACATGACAGGCATTCATAGTTCCCTTGGGCCTCTCTTTCTGAGGGGACACTTAGAAGAAGGGAGGTGGCAGGATGAGCTACAACACCCATTGCTCCATCGATCTCAGGACCACAAATGGTACCCATCTTCTCCCTCTTCCACTATCTTTCCTAAATTCCTCCCACCTTATCCAAGTCTTGATGACTTGTTGGTGGTGTGATACCTGTTAAATGAATGTTCAATAAATGGTGGGAAAATTGAGGAAGCACACATTAAACATATAACAATGCTTTGAAAAAACCCAAATGCTCTACTTTCCAGAAGTGCCCACTCAATGATCTGGTAGTATTTCCAGCCTCAATCACCAAGACTCTCCCTGTGGCTGTTTGGAGCATGGGCCCAGGCCCCAGCATGGGGAGGCACCAGCTGGGAGGATGCTGAAGCCTCCTGGCTGCATTACACCAGAGGCCAGATACACATTCACAAGGTTGAGGTGATGAACCATTCTCTTGCTGGAGTGGGTACTTTAGGAACATTACCCCTTGAAAAGCATCTCCCTGGGATAAATGCTGAACAGGGTGTTTATCTTCAGAATGCGAAATGTATGAAGTGCTGTAATTAAACCAGCAGGGGTGGGAATGGAGCACTAGCTCCAAACAGTTTCTTTGAAGATGAAAGTCATTAGATTTCAATGAAAATCTAGGATGCAGCATCCCACTGACACAAGAATATTTAACCTACATCCTAGAGTGGGGCAAGCAATTGATAGTATGATTGATAATAACTTGATTGCAGTAATTGCGAAGGGGAATTTGAAAATGGTTAGATTAGCAGGAAGCAGGCAATGAGTCGATGGTATCTTTGTGGAGCCAAATTTTCCTAGAATGTTGAATGTTGAAGTTTCTCCACGTTCTTCTTTTTTTGCAGCCAGGAGAATCCTGAAATCTCTGTAAATAAGCAATCCAGGAGCCAGAGAATCATGGGATCTCATATAAACAAATCATCCAGGAAAAACACAACCAGAGTCTCCTTTTGGTAAACCTCCATGACTGGGGATCCCCTGCCACCCAGAAAGCAGTTTTGCCTGCCATGCTTGTCATCACTGATTTTTACTGCTGCAGCAGACTCCGTCAGACCCGCCTGCTTCTTCAGCGAATTGTTCAGTGCACACCACCAGCTACCTGCTGTAAGCATTTGCACTCTTCTTTCTGCCTGGCAGCGTTTCTCAGCTGAACACAGGCCAGGCCAGAAGTGCCAGGGATTTAATGCCCTTGGAAGCAGCTCTCTACCAACGACAAATGGAGCTGGTGGATAAATTCTCAGCTTTCTCCCCTCTCAGGTGGAACAGCCCTGAGATGTGCTCTCTGCAGTCTCCCACAAGTCCCCAGCAGACTCAAGCTCCCATTGTCCAACCCTGGTAACCTGCTCATCAACACCCGTGTCTTGCCTTCCCTTCCTGGCCTCACTTTCTCTCTCTCTTACTGTTGCCTCCTGAGATCGCATCCAAAATAAATGACCTGCACCCAGATATGTGTCTCAGAGTCTGCCTCTGGGGAAACTCAAAGTAAGATAACTGTCGAGTGTTTTCAAGGGTGAGATGCAAACCATGGACAAGTGGTTCAGCTGGGCTACTGGCCAGTCAGAAAGGGCTGCCAACTGCAGTGCCAGGCCTTACCTCCTGACCTGCCACGTCGCCATGGGAGGGTGAGGATGCGTGTGGAAGTTATCTCCTGACTTGCATCACTGCAGAGGGCTGGAAGTGCCAGAGACTGTGGTTAGGCACCAGCGGAGGCCCTCAGGGTCTCAGGGCAGTGGTAATGAACCAATAAGCACAGAATTATTTCAATAATTTGTCTGATGGAGCTATGCCAATGATTACTGTTTATCAGTTCTGAATATATTTGAAATTTATAAAAATTATTTCACTCACTTCTGGGGTCAGGGAAGTAATAGAAGTGAATGAAGCAGGCTAAGTGTAAGAAAAATCAAGCAGCTCACTCAGTGTGGTGACTTACGCCTGTAATCCCAGCACTTTGGGAGGCCTAGGCAGGTGGAACACTTGAGGTCAGGAGTTCGAGACCAGCCTGGCCAACATGGCAAAACCCCTTCTCTACTAAAAATACAAAAATTATCTGGGCACGGTCTTGGGCGCCTATAATCCCAGCAGTGAACCAAGATCGTTCCACTGCACTCCAGCCTGGGTGACAAAGCAAGACTCTGTCAAAAAAGAAAGAAAGAAAGAAAGAAAAAAGAAAGAAAGGAGGGAGGGAGGGAGGGAAGGCAGGCAGGCAGGAAGGAAGGAAGAGAAAGAGAGAAAGAAAGAAGAGGAAAGAAAGAAAGAAAGAAGGAAATCATGCACCCACATGGACACACGGATATTTATTTTTCCATTTGACTGGCAGGGATAGAGAAACACAGCAGCCAGCACAAGCTCGCAGCCGACAAATGTCAGCGATGGCAGGGTGTTGGGAGACAACAGGGTGGAGACAGGAGTGTCCTCGCCTTTCTTAAAGGGGCGACCATGTCTCACTCCAATCAGTTGTTACCTTGTGGGATATGGGCCTGGTGGTGCCAGCTTTCTAAGAGACTTAGAAATTTTAGATTCTTGGCCAGGCATAGTGGCTCATGCCTGTGATCCCAGCACTTTGGGAAGCTGAGGCAGGCGGATCACGAGGTCAGGAGATCGAGACCATCCTGGCTAACATGATGAAACACCATCACTACTAAAAATACAAAAAATTAGCCGGGCGTGGTAGCAGGCGCCTGTAGTTCCAGCTACTTGGGAGACTGAGGCAGGAGAATCACTTGAACCCAGGAGGCGGAGGTTGCAGTGAGCCGAGATCGCACCACTGCACTCCAGCCTGGGCCACAGAGCGAGACTTCCTCTCAAAATAATTAATTAATTAAAAAAAAGAAAGTTTGGATTCATATATGACGTTCTGCAGTTTCAAATAATTTAAAACCACTATGTGAGCCAAATGAAACATAAGTGTGTCCTGGTCCAATGAGCAGGCTGCCAGTTGGTGACCTCTGTCTTTAAGAGTGGATTTGAATTCAAAATTGCCTCCCATTAACTGGCATCCCCCACTGGGTGGTGTTGCTGATCTTGCCTCTGTCTGTACCCTCCTCTCACACCGAGCTTCCTCTTAAGTTGCTTGCATCTGATTCCTTGCACTTTTGTATGTGGAGACACCGAATGCAAAGGGCTGAAGCCCGGCTGGGACCTGCCTTCCTTGGTTATCTGTTCCTAACCAGATATACTGCAGGACCTCTCTGCACATGGGGAGAGTTATGTCCAGGAGGCCTGAGTGGAGACTTCCTGAAAATGATGCTGCTGAGGGAGGAGGGGCTGAAGATGGGTCTGGATTCATGGTTAACGGAGCTATGGAGTTTAGCTTGGAGAAGACTCTGTGTGTGTGTGTGTGTGCATTGTGTGTGTGCATTATGTGTGTGCAGGTGTGTATATGCATGTGTGTGTGTGCCTGTGTATATGGTGGTGGAGGCGGAAGAGTGGCAGAGGAAAGCAGGCAGATAGCTGAGAGTTACCTTCACGTGTCTAAAAGGAGAAGAAGGCACCTTTCTTCCTACAACTCAAAACTAAGATTAAAAGTAGAAGAGAGAAGGTCAAGCTTGCTGGGTTTTTTTTTTCTTTTTTTCCCATTGCACTAGTAAAAGCTTAGTTGAGAGTGACAGATTTGCAACTCAGGCTGACCTAAGCAGTAAAGGGAGATTACTGGTTTATGTTACTACAGGGGAAGATAGACTTCAGGGATTGCTGGATACAGGTGCTCAATTGTATTAGCATTTTCTCTCTCTCTCCCTCAGTCCCTTCATCTCTCTGCTCTATTTTCCTCTGGACCAGCTCCATTTTCAGGCAGATTCTCCCCTTTTGGTGATAAGACAGCTGCAAGTAGCTCTGGATACATATCATCTCAACTTTCATTGCTTCCCTAATGGCTCAAGAAGTCTCAGAAGTGAATCTATCCATAAGTCAATCCTAGAGCTAGGGGGAAAGGAATGTGCCAATCAGGTGGGCTTAGAGCATGCACCCATCCATGGAGCTAGTGGAGGCTGGCTTAGCTCCACCGAACTACATGAATTGAGAATAGGGAGGGATGGTTTGGAAAGGAAAACCAGAATGCCTTTGCCAGAGGAAGAAAAAGAAGGCCTGGGCAATAGTATGGCAGAAACCACCAAAATCTACTAGATCCATCATGAAAAATCAAGTGACATTACAGAAACCCTGAAAGAGGAGAGACAGAAATATTCATCTCTAACCTTATCACTGGAACTCAACTATAGGTAATATTTTAAATTGAATTTTGCCCCCCAACACCTTTACACTTTTAATGTATTTTAAATTTATGTGTAAACATAGTAACACACATTTGCTATCTTGCTTGTTTTCCAACCCGAGTCTTTTTTTCCTGGGTTGCTAAAGATTCCTCAATGACATCATTCTTTATTTATTTAGATGCAAGGTCTTACTCTGTCACCTAGGCTAATGTGCAGTGGCACAATCACAGCTTACTGCAGCCTCAAATTCCAGGTGACCCTTCTGCCTCAGTCTCCCAAATACCTGGGACTACGGGCGTGTGCCATCACGCCCAGTTAATTTTTCTATTTTTTGTATAGGTGGGGTCTAGTTATGTTACCCAGGCTGGTCTCAAACTCCTAGCATCAAGTGATCCTCCCACCTTGGCCTCCTAAAGGGCTGGGATAATAGGCATGAGCCACCACACCCAGCTGGCTTTTCTATTTTTGAATGGTTCTCATATAAATGCCTACATAGTGTCCTTGATTTTGCCTCTTGACTTGAAAAGCTGGAAAATATTTATTATCTGGATCTTTACAGAAAAAGTTTGCAGATCCCTGGCTTGGAAAAAACCAGATAAGAGATTCCTCTCATGAAATGGGCAATGTGTTTATGATCACTAGGGAGAAATAAATATTCCTCCTTTTTAGGGGAGAATCAATGAAATAACCATCATTCTTAATGAATGAAGGTGGCAACCTCCCAGGCACTGGAGGGGTACTCCTGGGTCTGCACAGCCTCTTGTCAGGGAGGCCATGGAGGGAGAAATCCCGTCATGGGTGGGAGGCTGGAACCCAGGCCTTCTGAGGATTTGGTGATGTGACCCCAAGTCTGTGACCTCCTTTCTCTGGTCACCATAGAGGGAGGGCTTGGGAGAATGGCTTTGGCCAAACGGGGCAGATGCTGCTCCAGTCCTCACCCTCTCCTGGAGTTTGACTCCAAGGCCTGGAGGGGGCCAGGTGTTTGCAGGGCTCAGTGGCCGGGCAGCACTTTGAGGAATTGCTACCTGCTGACAGCATCTCAGTTGAGAGGCCTCCCAGATCTCGTGCTCCACTGCTCCACGAAACAGGAAACTCCAAGGCCTGTGGAAAGAGCTTGCTCTTTGGGAAAACTGAACACCCAGCTCAATGAGGAGCCACCATCAGGAACTTTGGAGACTTAGCCTAAACTCAGAGGTAGTTATTTTGACAGCTTGGTGATTTGAGGAATAATGTTACAAGCTTTGTGGATCAAGCGTCTCACAATACCTTGCAATTTTTTTAGGAGAGGCAGATGGCTGCAATGAACCTCAAAAGGTCAACCAATCCAGGAATGATAAGTCATCTCATGTGTTAATTCTGATTAGGTGCACGGTGTTAAGAGAGATTCCGAGGCTGCCTTCTGGTTCAGGGGAAATTAGATTGACTGGTAATGTCGGCCATGGTCTTTGGATGCTAAAGTGATGGTGCGCATGTCAAGAACTTGGTATTCTTGGTATAGTTTAAACTGTGTTCCTTGCCCAGAGTCACTGCTCCTTTCTCTGCTCTATTATTTCTAGATTCTCCATCCACCCATCCTTTTACTGATGCAGTTTTGTGTACCTTTATGCACTAAGTGCCAGGACATAGTAAGGAATAAAACACATACCAGTTCTCAAACAGCTCAAGGGTCCCATCAAGGCTTTTGAGAATCTGCACATTAAAGCTTCACTCCCTGGGCTGGACAAGGTGGTTCATTCCTGTAAATCCAACACTTTGGGAGGCTAAGGTGGGAGGATCGCTTCAGCCCAGGAGTTCAAGACAAGCCTGGGCAAGATGGTGATGTATTATCTCTACAAAAAATAAAACAATTAGCCAGGTATGGTGGGGCATGGCTGTGGTCCAAGCTACTCAGGAGGTTGAGGCAGCAAGATTGCTTGAGCCCAGGAAGTCAAGGCTGCAGTGAGCCATGATCACACATGCACTCCAGCCTGGGTGACAGAGCAAGACCTTATCTCATATATATATACCTCACACCCAGGAAGCCAGCAGGGAGGAGGAGAACTCGGCCCTCAGGCAATGGAGATGAGGTCTCCAGAAACTCAGCAACCAGGAGTGATAGTTTAGTGAACTTACCAAAAACCTATTTGGAAAGCGTGATGATGGCAGATATTTGAGAGCCCCAGAAGCACAGGAGGGTCCCTGCTTCGGTTAGACTGGAACTTCCTTTCTCTGAGGAGTGACAGGTGGGGCTGCCGTAGGGTGGAGGGCCTGATTTCTTCATCCTATTTCATCCAGTTGTCCCCCATTTGGCAGTAGAGCTTACACTGTCTTTGGTATAGAGTGGGTTAGAGCCTTGACAGTTCCAGCAGCTTCTGCTTATGAGAACTAAAGAACTTTAAGAGAAGCACAATGTCAACCCTGTACATGCAGCGGTCCACCAGGCTAGCCTAGCTGGACTAACCGGCTGCCCAGCCTTCTGCGTGGGCCCACTCACATCAGCTTCGAGATATACAGAACCTCTCCCAGCCTCAGTTTCCCTCTCTGTCACAGGGAGGCTGGGGAGGTCTCCCTCATAAGGTAAGTGTGAGGATGCGGGAAGACCTGGATTTACCAAGAGCCAGGCCCTCCTGGCCCTCGCCCCCCTCCCCACTTTCTGCCGCCCTTGCCTGCGGTTTCCGTTTGGGGGGATTATCAGAGGAACCCAGTCTCAAAGTTAATTCTCTTAATGAATTGTAAATAACCAGGCCAGTATGGAAATGCTAACGATCCCCTTTGAAATTCTAAGCATGTCTGGTTCCAGTTTACAGGCAATCCTCTGAAGAGGCTTGGCGTTGATGCTGTTACTGTCTTAGGAGGGGTGTGTGGAGCTCTAACCGGCATGACCCAGTGGGGCCCAGCAATGCCAGACAAGGCCGGGGCTTTTAAGAGCTCCACTCAGTGCCCTGCAGGGGTGCGTGTCCATGGCTGTAGGGCAAAGACGCTGGGATCATCTGCATGGCCAGCCCACCCTGACTTTCCCCCTAATCCCCTACTGTTTTAAAAATAATTTTAGCTTTTATTTTAGATTTAAGGGGTACATGTGCAGGCTTGTTATATGAATATATTACGTGATGCTATGGTTTGGGGTATAATTGAATCTGTCACCCAGGAAGTGAGTATAGTCCCTATCAGTTAGTTTTGCAGACTTTGCCCCTCTCATTCTCTCCCCCATCTACTAGTCCCCAGTGTCTACTCTTGCCATCTTTATGCCCATGAGTACCCAATGTTTAGCTTTCACTTATGAGTGAGAACATGCAATATTTGGTTTTCTGTTCCCTCATTAATTCACTTAGGTTAATGGCCTCCAGCTGCATCCATGTTGCTGCAAAGGATATGATATTGTTCTTTATTATGGCTGCATAGTATTCCATGGTGTATATGTACCACATTTTCTTTATCTGGTTTACCATTGATGGATACCTTGGTTCCACATCTTTGCTGTTGTGAATAGCACTGCGATGAACATATGAGTGCATGTGTCTTTTTGACAGGATGATTTATTTTCCTTTGTGTATATACCCAGTAATGGGATTGCTGGGTTGAATGGTAGTTCTGTTTTAAGTTCTTTGAGAAATCTCCAAACTGCTTTCCACAATAGCTGAACTAATTTACATTCCCATCAACAGGGTATAAGAGTTCGCTTTTTGCTGCAGCTTCACCAGCATCTGTTGTTTTTTGACTCTTTAAAGATAGGTAGGCCCCCACTCTTTTCCAGCTATGACACCCCCCATTTTGTTGTCATCCCTTTCTTTCCCATCAACCTGTGAAGCCAGAGATACGGCTGACTTTGGTCTTGAGTTTGCCATTAATTGGCCTGTGAACTTAGGCAGGTCATTTTCTCTCTCTGGAGCTTCAGTTTCCTCATCTGTACAAGAAATTAGACCAAGCGTTGCAAACTTAAAAGCCTCAGAGCTGGGCAGGTAATGCAGATTGATGAGAGCAGGCTGTGGGCCAGCTGCCACTCAGTGAGAGCTGATGGCTACCACGTGAAAATGCCGACCCAACATCATCAGTTCTGATTTTTTAAAAGAGAAATTGTAATTTTTATGCAAAATCTCTCCTCATTGAAAAATACTGGCAACTAATTTTTAAGCATTTAAATACTACAGAGGTCAAGCAAAACCTGGGTGTGCGCTGATTACTGTCTGTAGATCTCCAGTTTGAGACTCTGGCCCTGCAGCCCTGCCCGTCAAAGGTCTTCGGATTTATTTTTAGGGCTGAGGCCCTCACTCTGCCCTCACAACCCCAGGTACCCCCAGCTCTATTCCTCCTGCTTGGAGCACTGTACTAGTTGTGAGTTTTGTTGGTGGTTTTTTTGAGACAGGGTCTGACTCTGTTGCCCAGGCTGGAGTGCAGTGGCACAATCTCTCCACTCACTGCAACCTCCACCTCCCGGGCTCAAGCAATTCTCCCCACTCAGCCTCTCGAGTAGCTGGGACTATAGGCACATGCCACCACACCCGGCTAATTTTTTTTTTGTGTGTGTGTGTGTATTTTTCATGTAGACAGGTTTCGCCATGTTGCCCAGGCTGGTCTCGAACTCCGTAGCTCAAGGGATCTGCCTGTCTTGCCTCAGCCTCTCAAGGTGCTGGGATTACAGGTGTGAGCCACTGTGCCTGGCTGGTCTTAGATATTTGGTTTCTACTTTCGCATACTCTTGAATTCAGGTGTAGTCATGTGACTTACTTTGACCATTAACAGGAACAGATATAACATGTGCCACATAGAAACAGAAGCATGGAGAGCTAGCAGAAGGGACCTCATGCTCTATTTCCCTCTGCCACAGGGCCTAGGATTGTTCCAGGTACTGGCAACCCACCTACTGGGCTCCCAGAGGACAACAATGCAAAGCAGAGCCTGTTTTGCCCTGCAAGGGATACATAGAGTGAATGAGAGTACGTGTATGTTCGTTATTGCAGCGTAACTGATCCTATCCTGACTGTTACCATTTTCCTCTTACCCATAGCTGTTGGGTTCATGGCTGGTCTTCCAGAGGCCAGAGAGACAGCTGGACAGCAGCAGCAGATGGCAATGACAGCCCTCGATTTGATTTGTTTTTTTCTATGCTGTGTCTCCAGTGTGTGGCCCAGGGCTTGGCACATAGCAGGTGCTCAATAAACACTTGTTAAATGAATGAATGTATTGGCACGTAGGAGGGTTTCAGCCATCTGGTTGGGTGGCCATGAAGGCCAAGGGAGGCTGCAATCAACTGTTGTATATGGGTGGAGTTTGGCTGGGTCTCTGACAGTCTTTTCTTGGTTTTAAATATCTCCCAAAGTTCTGGGGGAAGTCAGGCCCTGCCTTCAGGGTTCATGCTCCCAAACCCTAGGCTATGGGCAGACTGGAAAGGTCCCTGCATGTGATTCTAGGGCAAGCTCTGTTCTTTGCATGCCATGAGGCCCAGGGCAAATCCCTTTTTCCTTCTCTGCTTCCTCATCCCAACCACCACTCATTTGAGTGCTGCCTTCACAACTACTATCACAGTTGCATGTCATCTTAATGAGAATTGACTTAATGCTTTTTCTTTCTTTCCTTGCATGCTATATTTACATCCTAAGCAACATTTTAATATGTATTAAAATAAATCTATAGCTGGGCAAAACTTTAGCATCATTCTTGAATCATTTGTCTCCTTTTCGTTTTTTTTTTTTTTTTTTTTTTTAAGGAACAGAGTCTTGCTCTGTTGCCCAGGCTAGAGTGTAGTGGTTTGATCACTGCTCACTGCAGCCTTGAACTCCTAGGCCCAAGCAAGCCTTCCACCTCAGCCTCCTGAGCAGCTGGGATTACAGGCATGCACCACCATGCCCAGCTCGTTTTTAAATTTTTTGTAGAGACAGGGGCTTTCTATGTTGCTCAGGCTGATCTTGAACTACTGAGCTCAAGGGGTCCTCCTGCCTCATGTTGGGATTACAGGCGTGAGCCAACGTGCTTGGCCCATTTTTCTGCCTCTTATACCACATTAGATTCCAATGTTCTGTCAACACAGCCTCAAAAACATGTCCCTGCTCTCTGGCTGCTGTCATTCTCCGCCCTGTTGCTGGGCACACTTAAGGTCCTTAACTCCAGCCACACTGGCCTGCCCTATGCCCCTGAAACTTGCCAAGCTCCTTCCTGCTGTGCCATCTTTGCACAGCTCTTTTCTCTGCCAGTAATGCCTTTTCCCCAAGTCTTCTCCTGGCTGGATCCTTGGCATTATTTAGGTTTCAGTTTAAGTGCCACCTCCTCAGAGAGGTCTTCCCTGATCTTGCCGTCTAAAGTAGCTTTAGAATCTCTGTCTCACCTCCTTATTTTATTTGTTCATTGCCTTTATCACTGCCAGCTATTTTCTTGCCCATTTATAGGTTAATTGTCTCTTTCCACTAGAACAGGATTTCTCAACCTCAGCTCTATTGACATTTGGAGCCAGATCATTCTTTGTTATGGGGGATTGTCCTGTGCATTGTAGAAGTTTGGCAGTTTCCTCCAACACATTCTCTACCTCCAGAAGCCAGCAGCACCCCCTCCATGGTTGTGACAATCAAAAATGTCTCCTGCAGGGGTGTGGGCAAAATCATGCCTGGGTGTCAAGAATCACTGCTGTAGAATGTGAGTGTCACCGAGACAATGATCTCCCTCGTTCAGCTCTGCACCCCCCCATGCCCAGGACACTGCATAGTAAGTAATAGTGGAACTGAATAAATTGGTGAAAGAATCATTAAAATAGAGGGAAATAACTTGAGTAGCCCCTGAAGTAATGTCGATGGCTTCAAGGGTCTGCAAGTCACGTTAGGGGAAATGCAGACAGTGTCACCTCTAAGGTCACGTCCAGCTTAAAGAACAACTCTGAGATTCTCCCAGACCGAAGGTCTCCATGGAGGCCGGGGCAAGCCTGAGAGGCTTGGCTCTAAGCATCCTGATGGGCTGTCAGTTTTTAATGCAAAACTGAAAGAAAAGTTTGCAGCCACGACAGGGCACAATCTGAAGAAGATAAATCACAGTTACTTGCGGCTGGCTGACAGCAGTTTAAGCCGCTGCAATCATCGGGCTCCGAGGGAGAAGCTTCTTTTATCTTACTAAATGCAAAAAGTAGAGCTGAAATTGGCAATATCGTGGCCCTCTCAGCGGCTGGGCTTTTTACATAAATATCAGCAAGCAGTAAGTAAATTCTGTTGACGAAATGTAATAAAACAAAGACTGTTTCAAATATGACCATTCCCTGATGTATTCTGAAGCCTCGTCCCACTCACTTATTGCACGCTGCTGAGATTATAAGGTTTGCTTTTATCTGTCAGAAATCAATATTTCAAACATCGGATAAAAGAGGAAATTGAACTGGGAATAGGCTGAAGTGCTGTAAAAACTACGAAGCATAATTATCAAAAAGCACTTAAAGTGCTTAATAGGACACACATATAAAAATGCTCAAATTAATGTCAGGGAGCCATAATGAGAACTTTTCCTATGCTTTTTCATCTCCACGCAGTGTAATTTGAAGGCTGGCCAGTACATCAATGTGGTTTTCAATTTCTATGATGCCCTGAGGACCCTGATCTCTGCATTTGTTAGAAACGAGCCATTACATATGATTGGTTAATATTTCAGTTTATTGAAGATACATTATTTTGTATGGGGTGTTTAAGTTGTTGAGGTTTAATCATTACAAACAGTTATGACAAAAATAGATCCCGAGGTAAACAGCCTCCACAGTCATGCTTTTAATAAGCACAGCCATAACTAGGAAATTGGATTTTCAGGAGCTGGGAGACAGGAGGGGGGAAAGTTGCAGAGACATGGGAGGTAATGGGAAGGACCCTCAGTTCTTCTCTGCACCCATAACACTTATCAGAAAATTGATGAGGATATCTTTTTTTTAAACCAAATATTGTTTGGTTATTTTGTTGATTTCCTCTTAAAACAGAGGAACATTTCATCCCTTCTAGTGATCATAAACCTATCTGCCCCTTTCTAGAGAGGAATCTCTTCTCTGGTGTCTTTCCACGCCAGGGATCTGGAAACTTTTTCTGTAAAGAGCCAGATAGTAAATATTTTCATCTTTGTAGTTCAAGAGGCAAAATCAAGGATACTATGGAGGCACTTACATGAGAACCATTAAAAAATGGAGAAGCCAGTCTTTGCTCGTGGGCTGTATCAAGATAGAGGGCGACCCCTGTTTGTTTGAGGATCCCTTTGCGAGGCAGAAACGTGTGCTTACATAACTTTCATAATAGTTTGTGTCATTGTCGGGGCAGAGGCATAGGATAAAATAAATCTACAGCCACTTAACCTGGCCTGTAAGACCCTGTGACCTGTTACCTGCCCTGCCGGACACCTTCCCCTCCACCCCCGCGCCCCTCAGCACTGTGCTCCAGCCCCTGGGCCTTTGCTCTGCTGCTTGGTTTCTCTTCCCAAGACTTGCATTTTTTCTTCCTTCCGCCTGGCATATTCTCTCCCCAACACCTTCTGGGGTGGCTGGTTCCTTCCGGAGCTTCAGATCTTTGTTCAAATGACCCTTACTTGAGAGGTCTTCCTAGGCCACCTGGTTCTGCCCTCCAATGCACTCCAGCGTGCATTCCCACTCAGATTTTATTTATTTGTTCAGTTGTTTCTTATCTATCACCTCCCTCCTTCAAGAGCAGCCACCACATCTGATTTGTTCACCTCTGTATCCTCTGGACCAAGCACATAATGGTTCTGAGTATGGTTTCCAATGTCTATTTCAACTGTTTCAAGTTCAGAGTCACCAGGCTCAATAACTATATGCTGAATAAGTGAATGAATGAATGACAATTTATTATCCCTCTTGGGTAGCTGGTCCCAGTTTGCTGACAAGAAAGACCATAGTCAAGAGACTTTCTCTCATTCCTAGATGCATGTCTCTCTAAGAAAGATAATTTCTTGCATTTTGTACATGGTGTTCCTTTTGCCTGGGGTCCAATTTTCCTCTCTTCCCTCCAACCCCAGCTCATCCATGCATATCCAAATCCTCCTCATTCCTTACCTGGGTAAATGACCATTCCTCCAGGAAGCCCCCCTTGATCTTCCAGTCACGATAATGCTGGCCTGCTTGGGGCTCCTCATGTGTCTCTGCCTCACACACAGCCTATCATGTGGCTGGGCTCACTTGGGGGCAGGGTCCCCTCCATTCCTCTCCCTTACAGAGCCTTGCATGCAGGGGTTGGGTCAGGGGCAGGACTAGCAGCTCGACAGCCAATGGGTGATGGCACCAAACTCCAGAGTTAAGACCTGCACTCGGATCTGTCTCTAAATCACACCACCAAGGATTCATACAGCGAAATTGGTCTTGGAGCTCAAGCCATGATCTATGTCGTGGTGTCAATAAATGTTCTTCAGGCCTGCAGTCAGGTGTGATATCTATACAAGGTTCTGCATGGAAGGGAGGTGGGAATGGCTAGCTAGGGAGAGTCAATCTGGAAGTTGTCTGGAAAAGAGGCATGAAGTTAGGGAATGTTCGTCTACGTGTTTGGTACCTGGCCTCTGACAGCTGAGCCTTTCTGTTTACACCTCTGCAAACATGCTGGTCTATGTCCTTAGATTTGAAGGTGTCCCTCTTAGCATGTAGACTGTGGAAGGAGGAGGCTCTATTGCTGCTGGAAGGAGGTGAGGGGGAAGGGTAAAGGTGAGCTCTCTTTGCTCAGTTGTGTACTTGAACATGGGATGCAGAGCCTGTGTCTGCCCGGAGCTCACATCTTCTCCAGAAGAAGTTTTCTCTGGCTTGGGGGAGAGAATGCCACTGTTCAGAAAGAAATTGCCTTTGGTGTGAGCAGAGAAAAGGGAACAATGTCAAATGTGAACAGGGGCTTTCCTCAGGAGGCTGGTGCAGTGTGAGCCTTACTTTCTCTTGGTGTTCTATCAGTCTACAACAGCTGGCAAGTCCTTGCATCATTTTTGTTTTCTTTAAAATGAGAAGGTGGAGGGTGAACCTGGTGCTTATAAGCCCTGCCTCGCCTGGTGCACATTTGCTGGCATGAGGTGGAAGAGGGTGGGTATTCATGTAGCTGCAATATCAGAGCTCTATAGATTGCAATTGGCAGAAACCAAAGTCAAACTAGCAGAAGCCTAGAGAGGCTGAATCCGAGAAGGGCTGGACAGTCAAGTGCATAAAATGAGGGAGATACATCTGGGCCTCAGGACAATGAGACCAGGGGCTCAAACTCTGTCCCCCATTAATTCAGCAATGCAACCAGCACCTGCTGGGTGCCTTCTATGTGCTGGGCACCTACCAGGATCTGAGTAGACAGAAGTGAAAAAAATCAATGTGGCCCTCGCCCTCATGGGCTGACAACCAGCTTCTCTGTGTGCATCGACATCTTTCATGCTCATTCCTTCCTGGCCAGCCTTCTGCACCCAGTGAAAACATGGCTGCAGACAATGGGGACAACTCACAACTGCACGATGCTATTCTATCTCATTCCAGGTCCAAACATCCGGGAGAAAAAAGGAAGCAGTGCCCATTGTGAGACCAATCCCTTAGGACCAGGGCTGAAGTCTCACTGTATGAGCATGGAGGTTTCATTAGGTACCATGGATAGAACCCCGTTTTAGGGTTGGAGAAATCAAGTCTCCAAAATGTGATTAGTTTGCCAAAGATGACACAGTGTTAGCGTCAGGATTCAAACTCCAGTCAATCTGACCCCATACCCTATGCTGTCTCTATAACAATATAATCAAGGAGATTGGATGCTACAAGTCTGCAGACTTGGACAAGAGGGTTGGCTCCTCCAGTAGGAGGTGCAGGGCCATGGTGGAGGTGTGGAGGAGAGACAGGAGAGTGCTAAGTGAGGTAGCAGGGGCAGTGGCCAGGCATGTCTTTGTCCAGATGGGGAGGGGCAGGTTGCAACCTTAGGGTGGGTCAGAACACGGGTGAGAATGCCCCTGGGTGCTATGGGGGCCAGTGCTAGCCCTCCAGATGAGAGACTTTCTGCAGCATCACACCCACCCAGAGAAAGAGACTTGGCACTGCAGAGCTGGGTCCCATGCATTGTTCCAAAGTCGCTCTGCCTGGCAGCAGAGTGAGGAGAGCTCGTCCTGCGGGGGCCACAGAATTGCACTTTTCAAAGCCGCAAAGTGCCTCTCAAAGAGGAGATAATGAGAGAAAGGAGATGTCTGCACCCACAAAGGAGGAGCATTACTCTAAGTAGAGGATTTTGTAATTATATTCATTTGAAATAATCAAGCATTTCCACCTATTAAGGGAACCTAAAGGAGGTGCTGGAGAAAGTGATCCAGCCATTTCCCAGGGCTGCTCCTCATTGTTCACATGAAGAAAAGGAGCTGCAAATATAGATTGGTCTCTCGGTGAAAGGAGGCGGAAGTCAATGGAGCAGAGGAGGAGGGAGGGCTGGGTCACTGTGCCCTGGCAGCCACAGAGCCTGCAACAGGCCAGGCGTTTGCTTGAAAGGGATGGTTGGGCACTGTGGTGGGGCCAGCAGGGTCCATGGGGGGAATTTAGAGCAGTGCTGTCTGAGAGAACTTTCTGGGATGCTGTACATGGTCTCTCATACTGTGCTGTGGACAGGGGGCCCGCTACCCACCAGAGGTTGTTGAGCACTTGAAATTTGGCTAGTGTGACTAAGGAGACAAAATTTTAATTGTATTTAAATTAATTCATTTAGTGAAGTAAACTAGTGGCTCCCATACTGGACAGTGAAGAGGCAGAGGGAGTTGCAGGTGGTAGGATCTGGTTGGTCATCTCCTAAGATCAGTACCTGCAGGGGCGAGGGCCTCAAGTGTCTACAGGGTCTTGACAGGTGATGTCAAGATGAGTGAGGTTATTAGGTAAATAAACAAAAATCTCATTTCTCTTGTAACATGCCACCCTTTTGGCCCATCTTTGGTTTTCCCATGTTTGAGAGACATTAGATAAGCAATAGGCCTGGTTCTCTATCAAAAAGTGGCCTCAGGGCTACAGAAATCAGGGAGAAGTAGAGGCTCACATCACGAGGACTAACAGAACTTCTCTGTGGTGAAATCTAGAGCAAAAGGCTACCAGTTGCAACCTCTGCTGTAACACCTCTTTCCATCTTAGAGAGGAGGAAGAGGAGGGTCAAAGTGAGTCAGAGACTTGGACAAAGTTGGTGGTAGACCCACCTAGGACTAAAGTTCAGATTTTTTCATTCTCAGCCAGGGTAAAATATTAATAGTGAACAATCATCATCATAGCACTAGAGCTATTGTTTTCCATTGTGGTCTCAAAAATGGGAAGATTGTTTACTGCGCTCATACTACCTGCCTGACCTTGTGCTAGGTGCCAGGAAATCAACCATGAATTAGAAGCATGAGAAGCTTGACAGGCATTCAGCATCCTGGATCCTCCTCCAGCAAAAACAAGATCAGGTATGAGAAGGGAACTCACCTACCCTTCCAAGGACCCTTCTTCAAGTGTGTCTTTCGGAGTCATAGCAGTATAATGAAGAAAAGTAAAAGAAAAGCAAACCCTGACCCAGGTGCTTTTAACCTGTGTGATTTTGGGCAACTCCTTTTATCTCTCTGAGCCTCAGTCTCCTCGTCTGGAAATCGGGATCATAGTCCTATTTCATGAGGGAAGATCGAATGGCAAAACATATGTGAGAGCATATAGCATAGCAGGTGCTCTATAAATGTTAGAGGAAAGGGAAGTTAGGACATGATTTATATGTATCCCATCAGTAGAGGCCAAAGTAAAATATTAATAGTGAACAAACAATCATCATCCCTATTAATATTTCTCTCTTTCTGGGGGATCCCCAGCCATAGCCCTCTTCATATGCTAGGAGATTCCACTCCATGTGACCCTTGGGGGACAGAGTCCGTCACCCACCAGAGTGGCTGACACTTTCCTGCCCCCCTTGCAGGAGGCAGAGGCATATAACCTGGTCCTGACCAATGACCTGCATCTGCCACAAATTTACCAGGACGCATGCCAAGAAGAAGCAGGAATGGACTGCTTCAGCAGCGCCCGCAGTCCTGGGTGGCCAGAGTCTGGCTCCAGCTGTGGCAGCTGGTATTTTGTGGTGGCAGCAGGGATTACCCTACTGGACTGGGGAGACCTTCACTCTGGCTCCTTGCACACACTTCCTTCCCTAGCCCTCTCAAGAAGTCTGGGATGCTTTCAACATATTCTTAAAAATTCTTTCCGCTTAAATCAGCCAGTCCATTTCTGTTGATTGCAACTGGGGTTCTAAGTGATACACTTTGCTTTAAGGTTTAATCTGAGCAACCTTGTCCATCAAGTGCAGGAAACGAGTTCAAGGGCATTTGACTGTTTGCCACCCTGGCCCCTCTGTCATGAGGTTGCATAGGTAAGTGGGCATTGCTAGAAGACACGGAGACGTTCATTAGCGAACCAACCCCTTGTAAAACGAGTCCTCCTCGAACAAACAGCCCTCTCCTCTCATCTTGATACCCATTTGTTGTGTTAAAGAATTCTGGGCTCCCACACTAAGCCACTGGCCAATGATGGCCTGCTAGAGGAAGAAAACCATTGTTGGGAACAGCAATAGGCAAAGGGATTCAATATCCCATGTTCAATAATTGATTGCCAAGTCATTTAAATGTCATAGGTGAAGATTGGATTTTGGAAAACTGATGCAGCCTTTGAACAGTTTTGCCCAAATCGCCCTCTATATAACTGTGAAAATCTATCACGAGGGGAAGGATGATATATATTGTGGTGAAATAGTTTTGACTTAAAAAATAAACCCCAAATTGATAGTTTTCCTTATTCTAAGAATTAACACTACTATATTACATTTATTGCCTATATTTTATTTCATAGAACATAAAATGAAATTTTTCTAAGTTTTAGTTTCAGTTTTCAAGATAAGACCCCAATTATTTATCTACTGACGACTAAGAAATGCTGGCTTCCATGTTAAATAGCTTTTAACAGGAACCTGTTGCCCTTGGACAGCAAAGATATTTGGGAACAGCCTCTCTGTGCCTAGCCCTAGCCAGCCCACATCCCAGCTGACCACAACGCCCTCCAAACTGTGACCTACTTGTCTTCTGGTACATCGTCCCCCTAATGAGGCCCTTCCCAGCCCGGCTGGTGTCCCACACAGACCTGGGCTGTAAAGACTAAAACGCTTGGCTCTCTGGCTGAGTTTGCCCCCGGCCCTTCATATTACCGCCTGACCCCTCCATCTTGAGCAGGAACTAGGCAGGGCGGCCGCAGCTGCTCAGCAGCCCCGGGCCACCCAGGAATTCTGGTCACCGCAGCTGCTCTAATTACTTTTTCCTCTTGCCTCCTGCTCGGGCCGTCTGCATGCTGATGGTGCAGGGCCGGGTCTCCACTGGATTGGAGTGGTATTTTTTTAGCGTCCCAACCAGTGTGTCCGGTTGACTGAGACATTTCGGGGAAGAAGCAGGTGCATTTACTTTTCAAGTATTATTTTACTAATCAATTGAAAAATTACCTTCATGAATGACAGAAGTGCAGACCTTTGGAGTATTTCATTAAAGGGAGCAAACATTAATTACGAATCCAGCCCAACCTTGCACAGACATAAATTATGGGCCTGATCTATTTTCTCTGGGCTTAATTGCAAGCAGTGACTAGTTCTTTAAATTATTATCTGCTAGGCCTCCAATGAAAAGAGAATTTATGGAGTGATATCCCGAGGCCTTGCTGGTGCCTATGCTGCTGCTCTGTGGGGATAGATGGAGAAGGAGAAGGCCACATCAGAGGAGCCGGGGTGGCATAGGTGCCCCAGGGAATGTGTCACATCCTTTCAAAGAATGGAGAAGGGAACAATTTCCATCACTGTATTTCTAAGTCTCTGATCTGGTGTCTCAGGAGTTGGTCTGGGTCCCACTGAAATGGGTGAATTAGAGACAGATGCCCCTCCCTCAGTTCACTTACAGCCATCTGCCAGAAAGCAGACATAAAAACTGTACCAATCTAGGCTAACCATGCAGTAAGTGGTGCCCCCTGCAATTGTGCAATGCAACTTGCAGAGCTGTACAAGGTAGCCCTTGGGGATGGCCATTAGTCCAAATTAAGCTCTCTCTGCCTTTCAGATGATATCTGTCTTGCTCTAACCCCCATCCTTGCTTCATTGACACAACTGGTGGGTAAATATCTTTGAGTGGGCAGAAGTTTAGGATTTATCCTGGAGGAACTGACCTCTACTTTAAAGGCATGACTCAAATCATAAAGATCTTTGAGTTTTACGGGAGCACCCACTTGTAGGCAGGGCCTGGTTGTAGTGACTCCTGTCTTGGATGCTTTCTCTGGAAGTTAGTAGTCCCCAAATTGGGCACCCCAGACAACAACACGGAGGATCAGGATATTCCTAGGGGAGAAATTTGGCCACAGTTGGAGATGAGATGGGGAGGGACAGCTGGCCTGGGCTCCTGCCTTTGCTAGGGGAGTGGATGCTGGTCTCTAGTGAGCCACTCCTCTGTGAGCCCAGAGCAGGTATACTTGCTATCCTAGAAATAGTCCTGGTGAATGTAAGTCCCTTGATTGGGAAGCACACTTGCAGCCCCTTCTCTCTGAATGGGACGGGGGGCATGGTGAACAGTCTCAGCTGACTCCTTTACCACTGGCCTGAGGTCCCTGGATCACCTGGACTCACCAGAGAGGGCCCCAGGCCACAGAACTGCAGGATGGGACCAGGGTAGGATGAGACACTGCCTCTCACTGTCTGAGCCTGGGCCATTTGCCATTGGGTTGAATGAAGAATGGCCAATGGGAGAAAGAGTGAGTGACCCTCTTCCATGTGGGTGTTCAGGCATCTACAGCACCAGGTATGTCAAGAAGCCCTTCCAAACCTGAATCCAATCATGGCTCAGCTCCGGCCCTCTCATCATCTTGGTGCCTTTAAGGGTTTGGCATCTCAGGCTATTTTTTAGCCCCTGGAGTGGATGTTTCCATGACGTTTTCCTTCAGTCATTTGGTTTATGGCATTTTCCCCAACAATGACAGATCTAAGGCCAACTGGACAGGGCCCAAAAGTAGCCAGAGTACTGCAACAAAATTACCAGGTGCCGGGGGTCTACAAAAAACCCATGAAATTTCTGGCACAGGTGTGTTTGACTGCCTGAAAAAAATAAACAGAAAACATGACGGAAAATGATATTGCTCAAAATCATGAAGCAGACGATCTCTTAGTGGGATCCACATTTCCTTCTATCAGTCAGAGTCTTGGCTGAAACCAATGGCACACTCAGACTGGGCAACTAAGATAGTTTAATACGGGGGCTCTTTACAGAGGAATGGGCCCACCTGGGATGGAGCAGCACACAGGGCTTGGGACAGCATTGAACGATGACTTCCCCTAGACCTAACACAGTAGGGGAAGAGGACAATTGCTAGATGCTGGAGGCAGAGGGCTGTGTGAAGAGGGAAGCTGGCAGGAACCTTGGTAATCCTGGTGGGAGCAGGGATGTGGTCATGTCCATGACAACTCTGGGGGACAGGTCTGCTATTGCTGCCCATCGGTTGAGTCCAACTAGAAGCCAAAAGGCATGGGATCCCAGTTCTCCGGTTCATTTATCTGAAGGGGCCCAGAGCCGAGAGGGAAAGCGTGGAGAGAAGATTTCAGCAGCCAATGAAAATGCCCAGCATATTTGCCTTTGACTCAGTTTGGAGGTACCACTAACATTCACATTGACATTGAGGTGTTGCGCTCCCCTGGCTCTTGACCTCACCTGCTGCCACATGGCCTCCCCATTCCTGTAAATCTCTCCCTCTCCAAGTATTTCAGAGAGTTCTCAGGGGAAGTCTTACGTGTGCTCACAAAGAAGTCTTTTCTAGTTGGGTATGACCGCTGCTCTGGGCACCACTGACAATGCATTGAAGCCTTGCTGGGCAAAGCTTCATGGTGGTCTGCAAAGAAGTGAGGGAGAAGGCCTCTCCCACCCTGAGCTACACCTGCCAGAGGAGTCCCAAAGCAATGACAAGTTCTCCCACATCTTGACTACAGTCTGGAGTGAAATATCCTTTGCAGTTTTTACCTTCAGCTCTCTTGCTGTCAGGATTCTGATGCTAGTGCACAAAGCTTCCCCAGAAGACATATCAGGGACAAACTGCTCCCCTCATCATATTCAGAATCTTAATTCCTTCCTTAATACCCTATAACCAAGGTTTTCTTCCTTGATCGAGCTGGTCCTACTTGAATCTCTTTATCAGGATAGGCTGTCTCAGGAAGCCATGGAACTCTTAGACCCACCACCCAGTCTTCAAATTCATCTGAATCCTGGTGTGGTTTCAAACAAGGAAGCTCACTATGTAAGAAACTATCACATGTTCCCTTGTGTTTTGCATTACAAGATTTCATCATATCCCTGCTACATGAATTCACACAAAAAATTTTTTCTTCAGGACTCAGTTTCTTCATTTGCTAAGTGGGGATAATAGTGTCTACCCTCTTGGGGTCATTGTGAGGATTACGTAAGATAATAAATGTCAAGTGCTTAGCACAATCTCTAGAATGTGTCTATTTTCTATTTTGCATAAAATTTGAAGCATATTAACAGTACACATTATCAGTCAGTTTCTTTCAGGGATAGAAACCCATCTCATGGTAACTGTAGCATACATTTATCAATCCTTTAGGCTGTCTTATGTTTGAACCCCCTTCTCATGTTTGGGGAATTCCCCACTTTTTGAAGCAAAGCCTGACTTCCACTGTGGTAATGGGAAAATGCCCTCTGTTCACTTTCCCAGCCTCCATTGCAGCTAGAGTATGGTTGCATGACCTAAGCCTCCATCGGTAAAGATATACCTGCCCTAGACTTTCCGGAAGACATGGAGAAGCAGGCACTTTGTGGAATCCATTCCACAAAAGACAGTGACCATGGTAGTAGCTATATTCAACCCCAGCAGCAGCATCAGGGGTGCCAATGAGCAAGGTGAGATACAAGTGCTCAGTGTTACCTTCAATGGCGTCCCCCCAGTTCCAGTTCAGTGGTGTAAATCTGGCATTGTTCTGAGCGGTGTAGTCCCAGTTCTGGCTCTCCTGCCCTCGTGGAGTATCTGTGAGCAATTACTACCCTTTTAATGCATTCCTTCTCAGTTTTAAGTTAGCCAGAGGAGATTTCTATTGTTCATGACTAAAAGCCCTGATTGAAACACTAGCTGAATTAAGGAAGATAATGGTAGCTGTTATTATAAAGAGGCTTCGGAATTTTGGTGGCTTAACATATAGGAAGTTTACTTTTCATTTACCTCAGTCTCAATGGCAGTGGACACAATCTTCCAATGTCATTTTCAGTATGTGGCTCCCAAGATCATCCTAGATGTTTTGACATTTAATCAGTGGATGGAAGAAAAGAGTGTGAAAGATTGCATGGAAGGTTTTGGTGGAAGCACTATACTTCACTTCTGCCTCCAATTGCACTGGCCAGAACTCAGTCACCTGGTATCACCTAGTTGTAAGGATGCTGAAAAATATTGTCCTTAACTGGGAAATTGCTTCCCAGTGAAAACTCCACAAATCTCTGCTGGCTGTCTCTGCCATTGGGTAAATCAGTTACAGGGAATTTATTGCTCCCTATGACTGAAAAGTGCAGAGGATTTAGTTTCAGGAACGGCTGCATCTACGAGTCCAAAAAACATATTCCATCAAGACTCAGTGGCTCCTCAGCTCTTATTTCCCTCGCCATCGTTGTGTGGACTCATTAAGAGAAAGGCTGTCTAGCTCAGTAGCAAGATGCCTGCCAGCAGCTCCAGAATAACATCTTACCAGCATAACGAAACCAATGGAAATACAGTGTCTCTTTCCCAATAGTTTCAGCCAAAGTCCCAGGGCTGACTCTCATTGGATCATCTTGAGTCACATGTCCTTCCCTGAACCAATTACTATGACCAGGGAGATGGAACAAGCAGATAGGCAGGCATGTGCTTACCTGGCTTGGAAGCAAATAGACTCAACTGGTACCTAAATCTCATGTACTCAGAGTGGGAAGGAAGAGGGTGGCTCCCCAAAGAGAAATGTGGATGCTTTTACCAGAACAGAAAATGGGGAAAGCAATCATTGTCTACCAAACGTACATAGACATTTGCTCTTGGCTGTGGCTCTTGGAGGAATATTCCTGGGAATTGGGGGGCTCATCCTGGAGTAGAGCCTTAATTAATACATGGAGGATGTTTCCGACGTTGGGATTTTTAACATAGAGAATAACAGCCTAGGCATGTCTAGGCACCCAAACAAAACATGTCCTTTTTTTTTTTTTTTTTTTTGTTAATTTATCATCTGTGTCCTGGCTTTGGCTCTATCACTTTTCCCACATGTGACCTTGTATAACTTTTTCCCATTCAGTGAAGTTGGGGAAGATATGATGTGATAACATCTGAGCTCCCTCCAACTCTGACATTCCAGGGATCTATGGAAAGCAGTCTTTCTGCTGGTTTTTGTTTAAATCCAGCAAACCCAGCCTGTGTCTTATCTGCACAAACAGGAAAATTAAATGAACACTGGGTTGGTGGTGGGGATTCTTGCTAATCTTTGCTTTATTTTTGTAGAATAATTCAATTTAGCAATTCAATTCTACAAATAGTTATTGATTATCAGAGTCAAGATAAGCCCAGCATTTGGATAATTATTTTTATGTTTAAAAAAAGCTGTTCTCTGTTAATTTCCAGTGTGAGCTGTGCAGGTGGGAAAGAGCCAGGGCAAGTGAGGAGACTCCATTCTACAGATAAAGATGCTGAGGCCATGTGCAATGTTAAATCCAGCTGGTACAACTTTTGTCTGCCTCTCCTGGGCATAGCTGTAATTTTACATTTATGCATGTGATAATTTGATTACTGCTGGTCTTTCCCACGAAGGCGTTTGCTCTAGAAGGGGAGGGATCTAGGCTGTTTCTGCACCTAACACAGTGCCTGGCACATCGCAGATACTCAACAAATGTTTGTTGAATAAATGCATGAATGAAAGAGAGAAGGAAGGAGGGATGGAGGGAGGGAGGAAGGAAAGAAGGAAAGAAGGGAAGAAAGGGAGGGAGGGAGGAAAAGAAAGAAGAAGAGACGAATGAAAGAAGGAAGATAAGAAGAAGAAGGGAAGGAGAAAAAGGGAGGATGGAAGGAAAGGAGAGAGGAAGAAATCAAGAAACTATTAAAAGATTGCTTGTAACTCTCTGTGGGATCTTGGCCAAACCCTTTTCCTCTGTGACTCAATTTCCTTCTCTGTCAAATGAATAGTGATTTCCCAGCAGGCTTTACATCAGGGTTGTGCCTGACACTGAATGGCAATACGGTTGCCCTGGCTGTGCCCCAGATTTCCTAATTCAGAAACACGAAGGGTGGGATCCAGTTGTCTGCATTTTTAGCAAGCTCCCAGATGATTCTGAAACCATCTCCACAGAGTTGACAAGAATTGCATGCTGGCTTCTAGACAGAAATAGAGTTAGAACTAAGCATTTATCAGGCTGTACTTTGGCCCACTTCCTTGTTGCTAAAAGTCATGTAGCACTAGATCCTGACCATTGCAACCCCATTGTTCCTATAGATAGGGTTTGTGACACTGGGATCCTAAGACTGTTTGAGAATTGATTTGCATCCTCATTGTTCCTACAGGCAAGATCTCTGACATTAGAATCATAAGACTTTTGCTTAAAGATTGCTTAAGATGTTTTTGGACCCCGAATTCCAGCAACCAGTTTGGAGACCCTTCCAGAGGAACAGGATCAGCATGAGAACATGGCCTCGTCCTCTCCCAGTCCCATGACTTCACCTGCACTGTTCAACCAACTGGCCCACTACAAAATCTTTAAAACCCCAACTCCAAACTCCTCCAGAGATGGATCTGAGGTTTCCTTTCATCTCATTTTCGGTGACCCTATGATTAAACCTCTTTCTCTGCTGCAACCCGGTGTTTCAGTATATTGATTTGCTGTGTACATCATGCAACAAAGCTTTTCCAGTTACAGCTTGCTAGTCCCCAGACATTTGTAACTAGTAGGCAAAAAAGCCTCTCAAAACCTGTCCAGTTCTGACATCCTGGGATTTCCAAGTGATGCCCACACCAAGTCCACATGAGCTCCTCCCCCTCCCCATTCCCCACCTGCCAGGCTGGCCTCTCTGTTCTACTGAGATGGTACCAGCTAGACTTGCCCTGGCAGCTCCCACTACCTCATCCCCCTCCAGAAAGCATCAGGTAATTTGTGTCAGATTTTATTCTCATCTCTTTATCTTTCCCTTCCATCTCTGGGTTTTTTGGGGGGCAAACTTCTGAATCTCACCTTTAGATCACAGTAGTCCCATGCTGTGCAAATTACATGGGGACTTGCTCACACCAGTTGGGGCCCACCACCTTCTCAAGGAGCTGCACACTTTAATCAAGGTGCAAGGTAGAGCTCAGCCATTTCCGTAGCTGGAGAGAGACAATGGGTCCAGCGACTGGCGGGCTGCAAATGCCAGGAAAAGGAGAAGGCACTCGGGCACCACAACAAGCACAAACGGCAGTATTTGCCAAGCCCAGAGTGTTCCCCTTTGGACAGACAAGCAGCCCTGGGAGGGATCATAGCTCAATCATGTAGCGACAGCTATCCTTTCAGAGTGCAGAACCTTCTGCCACACTGTTTCGACGGTGGTGTGGGGAGTGGGAAGAACCCTGCAGGGAGCATCGGCTGTACTCGGAGCCTCAGTTTGCAATCACACCCCATGAAGTGCCCACATCATGGACACATGTGAAAGCAAAAGAGAAAAAGATGTAAATGTGATCAAACCATCAACATGGTGCTAATGCTAACTTATCTCACCTCCCCAATCAGGTTGTACCCCCACTGACCACAGCCCAGTAGTGCAAACAGATGGCTATTTGCACAGTTACTTGGGCACTTGTTATTTCTATCCCAGTGAAGTGCACTTCCCAAGGACAGGCGCTCCTCACGTTGTTCATCTATGTTCTCCCTGAATACATCAGGCAGTGAGGAAAAAGTGACTGAGGACAAGGCTGAAAGTCAGTGGTCCTGCCGGCTGACTTTCTTCCAGGGTGACTGACTATGGTTCCAAAGTCCCGGATCTCACTCTCAGCACCCATGAAGCAGACACCCTGTATTCAAGGAAAATTGACTTTGGATTGAGTTCACACAAAACCAGGGAGTGGGGAGCAATGTTTCTCAGAACTCAAGTGAAAAAAACATAATGTAGTTAATATTAAATAAGGAGATTGGGTAACACTGTCCCCCCGTTTCTTTTTCATGGTTTGTGCTGATGTGTCCTTGATCAGGGCCTGTTTTTCTTATGATTAATGAATGACTCACCTTGAGCTGCTTTCTGCGTATTCCATACTCATTATGAATTTGAAGCAGTCATGTCAAACTTGGCACCCAAAAGAAATGCTCAGGAATTTAGGGAAAAAATGTTGATAGCTCAGAAGCCTTCCAGGGGTAAAAGGATGTTGGGAGAGCACCTTCCCAGCCTGCAAGTTCCCAAACTATGATCTCTAAGTTTGCAATTATCCCAAAGCCATGAACTTATTGGATGTGTATCATATGCCAGGTACTGTTCTGTCCCCACAGAAGGCTTGAAATAAATAAATGCAGTCACTACCAACACGCACACACAAACAAGTCACATTTTAGCTTGAGCCCTTGTTCTGCCTGAAACTCTACTTTCTGAGTGAGCTTGGCAAGTTTCTTCCCTTCTGTGGCCTCAGTTTTTCTGCCTGTATAAAGGGGCTTTCTCGAAGGTTCTTGTAGCTCTTCTATGCCCAGATTTCCTGAGCTGAAAGAATAAACAGAAGATGGTCTAGGTGTGGGCAGAGTTGGGCTGGCTCTCCTGCTGCTGCTGATCCCTTACCACTAGGCCCTGAGGGGACCCCATGAATTTCCATTAGGACAGTCAGGGAATTGGATTAGATGGGCATGAGACTGAATCTGGCCCACCAGGTGCTTTGTATTTTGTTCAGCATTAAAGGTAATGATGACTGAATGCATCCAGTCTCCAAGTGGGTCCATAGGCCAACCACTCACCGGAGGCCAAACACTACTTTGTCCAGTTATCCATACTGCTTACCTGTCTGGTCCTGAGTGTGTGATCCTGGATTAGCCATCTCTTTGAGTCCCCACTTCTCTATCATTTTGTGGTTCTAAGAAAGGGTAGAGAGAGGTGTCAGATCTGGCAGTGCCCTCCCTGCCAGAATGAAGGTCTGGATTCCTAGTGGAGCACGTGCTGGGCAACTCTCCACCTGTCAGGTCCTCCTGTCTGCGGTCTCCACTCACCAAAGCTCAGGGGTACTCAGCAGCTCCTAGCCACCTTGCTCATCTCCTACCTGCCTGCTCTGGAGGACTGCACAGCCCGGGGACATGGAAAAAACCTGAGTTCAGAATGAATGGTGTGCAGTCATCCCTGCTTTTCCAATGGACCTTCAAACTGGCTTCATTAGGGCAGAGGCTGGGCACAGGGATCCCTGAGGCCTGATGCAGGTAGGTGTGCAGTGAGGCTGGAGCCAGTCTCCAGAAGCAGCGTTGGAGCATTGCTCTCCCATCCCTGCTCCAGGGCTCCCTTGATCTTATATATGCCTCAGGGCTTCTGTCTTCCTATCTGCTATAGGAGGGGCTTAAAATTGACCCACTCATTCATTCCTCTAACAATCCTGGAGTCTGAGTGTCAAGGTAGGATGGGCCTTGAAGGTCCTTTGGCTAAAAACACTCTTATTCTGGAGGACCTAACACACCCCGCTGAGTGCCCACACAACTCCAGCTTGTTTATTAAGTGCTTACCATGTACCAGGCAGGTGCAAGACACTTGGACTAAGAAGTTTCTGCCTTTTAGGATTTAAATAACAAATGATTACCAAAGGCAAAAATCTATGTGATGTCAGGGAGAGGCATTCTGTATAGGACTGAAGTTTTGGAGAAGAGAAGAGCTCCATCTTCTTGGCAGATCAAGGCTGTGGCATTTGAGGGATGGGTTTTCTGGTGTAGGTAGGGAATGACCTGAGCAAACGTGTGGAGGCAGCCCTATGCCCAGTGTTTGCCTGGAAGGGTGAAGAGTTCAGTGTGGCTGGAGCCCAGGATGTTTGGAATGGGTGCTGCGAGGCAGCTGAAAGGTGATTTAGGGACCCAAGGACTTGCATAATAATCTGCTGAATGAATAGAACACACTCCAGTTTCCTAAGTTCTTCACAGACATTCTCTCATTTGATTTCTGAGGCAAGACTGTGGGATTTGGGGCTGGGCTGGCTCTCCAGTGGAAAGGATTCCCTAGAACCACAAGACTGATGGTTCCTGGAGCTAGGCTGGCTCCTGCAAGTTCAGGACTGATGGTTCCTGGAGCCTAGGGGCTGCCATAACAAGGGATGGCACACTTCCTTTTTTTTTTGTTGTTGTTGTTGTTGAGACAGAGTCTTGCTCTTGTTGCCCAGGCTGGAGTGCAATGGCGCGATCTTGGCTCACTGCAACCTCTTCCTCTTGGGTTCAAGTGATTCTCCTGCCTCAGCCTCCCAAGTAGCTGGGACTACAGGCGTGCACCACCACACCCAGCTAATTTTTGTATTTTTAGTAGAGACGGGGTTTCACCATATTGAAAGGCTGGTCTCGATCTCCTGACCTCAAGTAATCCACCTGCCTCGGCCTCTCAAAGTGCTGGGATTACAGGCATGAGCCGCTGCACCCGGCCATGGGATGGCACACTTCTGATGTCTGAAATTGAGGTGAGAGCAGGGCCATGCTCCGTCTGAAGACTCTAAGGAACAATCCTTCCCTGCCTCCTCCCACTTCCGTTGGATGCTGGAAATCTATGCATTTCTTGGCTTGCAGCTGCATTGCTACAATCTCTGCCTCGGTCATCACATGAATTTTTTTTCCTCCTCTGTGGCTGTCTCTGTATGTCCTCTTCTCTTCTTTTAAGGACACCTCATATTGGATTTAGGACTCACCCTCAACCAGAATGACTTCATCTTAACTACAGTGGATCCTCATTCTTCATGAATTCCATATTTGCTATTTACCTCCTCACTAAAATTTATTTGTTAAGCTCGAAATCAATACATGTGGTCATCTGCAGATATACACAGCGCAGTGGAAAATGTGGGTTGCCCACTGTGCATGTTCCCAGCTGAGGTCCAGTAAGGTGGTGCTCTGCTTTCTTGATTCAGCTCTCTCAAAAACAAGTGCCTTTCTTGCACTTTATTTAGTGCTGTGTTTTTTGCATGTTTGTACTTTCTGTTGGTGACTTTGCTGTTTGAAATGACCCCGAAGTATAGTGCTAAAGTGCTGTCTAGTGTAGTGCGAGAAGGGTGCGATGTGCCTTATGGAGAATATATGTGTTAGAGAAGCTTTGCCCAGGTATGAGTTATAGTGCAGTTGGCTTTGAGTTCAATGAATGAATCAATAATATGTATTAAATAAGATGTCCTCAAGTAGAAGCATGCAAAAAAATACACATGGGGCCAGGCATGGTGGCTCACACCTGTAATCCCAGCACTTTGGGAGGCTGAGGAGGGCAGATCTCCTGAGGTCAGGAGTTCGAGGCCAGCCTTGCCAACATGGTAAAACCCTGACTCTACTAAAAATACAGAAATTAGCCAGGTGTGGTGGCAGGTGGCCTGTAATACCAGCTACTCCGGAGGCTGAGGCAGGAGAATTGCTTGAACCTGGGAGGCAGAGGTGAGTCAAGATGGTGCCACTGCACTCCAGCCTGGGCAACAGAGTTAGATTCCATCTCAAAAAAAAAAAAAAAAAAAAATACACGTGGTTGGTTAGAGAAAACACTGTGACCAGAGGCTTGCAGGAAGTTAACTCTGTTTCACCTAGGAGAAGTGGTTTAGAATTGTCTAACTCAGTGTTTGCGGTGACTTCATAGATCATAACTACTATAATAACAAAAACAGACTAAAATCACATTTCCAAAGGCCCTGAAATAGGATAAGTTCCCATTCTGAGGTTCCAGATGGTCATGAATTTTGGGGGGACATTATTCAACCCAGTCTAGACTCCAATTTTAGGCTCTGTCTCCCTTACACCAGTAATTTTCCGAACTGGCCAATCATCCAAGTCTCCCTGGGACCTTGTTAAGAATGCAGAGTTTTAGGGCTCACACCCAAGATTATAATTCAATCGGTTTGGAAAATGCAATTGAAATCTACATTTTCACAAACCCCTGGTCAGTGTGATGACTGCTACTCAAGCCTGGGTACCCCTAGGTGTCACTTACTCCTCTCTGGACTTCAGTGTCTCTTTCTGTTTCCAATTCCTGCAAGAGAAGGACACAGGAACAACCCTGTCTCCCGGGGACTCTTGGAGCTCAGCCTCACCCACTGAGTTTAAGATGAGGAGGAGATTCTAACAGCGCTTTGGACCCCACTTCAGTCATAAATGGACACAAAATTATGAGCTTGAGAATCTCAAGCTTCCCAAGCCAGTCCTGCTATCTCTGGACAGTTGATGGCCTCATTTTTGCCAGGGGAGGCTCTATAGGAAATGTAGCCTGTGCTGAATTCCTCCAGGGGAATCTTGGGTGCCTACCATGAGAAACGCAGCAGCAAGTGCTCCAGCTCTGTGACAGGGATCCGGTGTACTAGTCTCAACTGAGCAAGCCCCTAGCTCTTGCTGAACTGTCGTTTATTTCTGTAATATGAACATATTGATACTAGCTGCCACAGAGGGTTTTGTGAGGATTAAATTAGAAAATGCCATAAAATCTCCTTGGCAGCATCATGAGCTTGGGATAAAGGTTAAGCACTGGCAGCAGTACCATATTCTTAAATATCTGTGCCTTCACATTGCTCTATTTTTTTCCCAATGTACTTTCATGTTTATTTTCTCATTTGGTTCTCTTGGGAACCCTATGAAACAGGCAACTTTGCACTTTCTTATCTGAATACCACCTCCTCCCCATATTTTAACTTTCTGGATTCATTTCCTGAAACCAAAAGAATTTGTAAAAAAGAAAGACCTCTGGAGGAATCAAAGGAGATTGCAACTAATTCACAAATGCCCCTTCTTGCTTAGAAACTCTTGACTGTCACTTTACACCCAATTTTAACAAGAACTGTTTCATGTTAAAAGTAATTAGAAGTGGTTCCTTAGAGATGAACTGGTGTTAGGTGAAGGTTCCTCGATGACAGCAGCAGGGAAGGACAACTGAACGTGGAAGCAGGGGAGACGCAGATCATGCTTCAAAAATAAGACAAAGTGACTGAAGAATGACTATGGGGCTTTTTTTGTTTAAGGGTATGGAGTTTCAGGCTTGTGAATGACCACGAGGACCTCACTGCACAGTCACTTTTTGGAAGATGAGAACTTTGGAAATGGTGTAATTTTGGGAAGAGCATACGCCTTCAGTTAGGCTTACCTGGGATTGAACCCCACCCCTTCAGTGTCTTCAGTACCAGCCCTGTGATCTTAGACAAGTTAATCAACTTCACCAGAGCCTTTGTTTCTCCATCTGTACAATGGGAGAATAGTACACATGAGGCAGAGTTAGATGATTGGAGGTAATGACGTTTGCAAAGCATCTATCACAGTACCTGGCACTAGCATTTTACAAAGACGTATTGCATTAATATAATATTTAACAATTTCCAAAGCATTTCCACACATGCTCTTTCATTTGATCCTCACAATAATCTTGTATCCATCCATCCACCCATCCATCTGTCTGTCCGTCCGTCCATCAGTCCATCTGTTCATCCATCCATCCATCCATCCATCCATCCATCCATCCATCCATCTGTTCATTCTTTTATCTATCCTGTGATTGGCACTGTCTAGTAATGCAGTTGTGAACAAAACACACAGGCAGCCCCCACCCTTGAGAACTTAGCAACTGGTAGGAGAGACAGACCACAGACAGGTGAGGAATCAATTTAATAGTTATATATAAGGTGCAACTTTTGTAACAGAACTAAACAGAATGCTGAGAGAGGGAAAGAGATAATGAATGGGGAAGCCCTAGTGAGAGAAAGTAGGCACAGATGGCCTGGCCAAGAGGATCATATTTAAGCCAAAATCAAGAAAAGGACATTTTAGGTAAAGGAAACATATCCAAAGGCCCTCCAGTGGAGAAGCTTGGATTATTGTATTCATTCATCACCCAGCTACTTAGAATCACTAAGGCATAGCTAGTCTGTGAGGCTTTTCTTTTCTTTTGTATCTGAGGAACCCAAGAAGTTACATGTGAGCTCAAGGTCATGGGCCAGGAAATAGACCACTCAGTACTTGAGCCCTGGCTATTGCTCCCTAGACAGGCCACTGCAGGAGATCAGGAGTGGCCTCTGAAGGCACCAAGATGCCTTCTATAATACTATAAGAGATTTCCATCGTTTGGCTAGAAAAAGATGAATTGGGGCGTCTGTTGAGGATAAAAGATATCGTTGTCTGGTGTATTACCTGAAGGGTATAAATGCCCCCTCCTGATCTCTCCCTGGTATGTGATGTGTTGCTTTACAATTATCCCCTTGCGCATGCGGGAGCAACTGAGGCCAAGAGAGACAAAGAAACTTGGCCCCATCACGTGGAGGGTTTCAGATGGGGTCCAACCCTGGCTTCCGGCTGTTTTTCTAGGATTGCTTCCTCCACTGATCAAGTGACAGCTTACCTGACCCCTTCATGGGAATCCCAGAAGGCCAGCCCCAGTTGCCTCCTATCTCCAACCAGTGTGGCTTTTATCACATGTTCCTTTGTTGGTTTTCCAACCCAGACCAAACCAGGTGACTTAGGTGTTAGTATGACAAAGTACAACGGCCCGCATTTGTGTCCTTTCTTCCAAGAACGATGCAACCAGGATTATTGATAAGCCAGGCTGTCTGTTGATCTTTGCTGATGCTAGTCATCCTGTGGTTTCTGACTTTTCACCAAAGTTGTCCAGAACGATTTGTGCTTTGGCCATTAATCTGTAACCAAGTATTTCCCTGCTGATTTGAAGAAAGCAATGAAACCTACTGTCTGTGCAAAGGGCTAACAGTAAAGCAACACATCAGTACATCACTTACTTGGCCAACATGCGGATGTCAGCTGCTCACAGGAGCCTTTCCTAGTGTTTCCAGGGACCCTGCTTCTTTCCAAGAAGGGAGCCTTCAGGGACAAAGATGTAGGAAAGGAACAGTGGTAATGACCCCCATCTGTCTTAGTCTAACTTAGCTCTTGCAGCAGATGAATGCCAAGTTTTGTGTGTCCCTGACATGCCCGGCTGTGTTCCAAGGCAAAAGAGCAATGACGTCCTGACTTGTGGCCCAGTGGCACGTCCACAGGCTTGGCATGCCTTGGTCAGGCCATTGCACCTCTGTCAAAGCGGTTGCCCTGGGCCCATCACTGCAGACCCCAGATCCCCGGCCTCCTTTCTGACCACAGAGCAGGGGAGTGTGTAACTCTGACATCAACTCTGATTGGATCTGTACCCAGATCAATGGTGATTGTGGCTGTGGGTGAATGAAGTACTCCTGGGATGAAACTTTGGGCTCCCAGCCTCGCCTGCTCACAGGGGTTTCAGAGGCTGCCCTGCAGGGATCATTCTTCAGAGCTGTTCGGAGTTGAGCTTCAGACTCAGATAAACCTAGGGTGCTCTCTCTACCACGTGATGGTGAGTGAGTTACCCCTCCTTCTGGTGTCTCAGTTTCCTCATCTGCAAAGTGGGAAACTTGTGGCACTCATTGCTCAAGGCTTCTGTAAGGATGAAATGAAATAACATATCCATTAGCTGGTATAGTAAGTTGTAAGCAAATACCAGTGAAGAGTCTTATTTAGGCCGGGCACAGTGGCTCACGCCTGTAATCCCAGCACTTTGGGAGGCCGAGATGGGTGGATCATGAGGTCAGGAGATCAAGACCATCCTGGCTAACAAGGTGAAACCTCGTCTCTACTAAAAATACAAAAAAATTAGCCAGGCGTGGTGGTGGGCACCTGTAGTCCCAGCTACTCGGGAGGCTGAGGCAGGAGAATGGCATGAACCCAGGAGGTGGAGCTTGCAGTGAGCCGAGATTGCGCCACTGCACTCCAGCCTGGGCGACAGAGTGAGACTCCATCTCAAAAAAAAAAAAAAAAAAAGTCTTATTTAAGGGTCGATTTTCCCAGCCCCCGGCTCCTGGCCACTGGCTTTGAAAGGAGTGATGAATGAGGGAGAGTTGGCTTGGCCTTGCTGCTGTCCAGCAGCTCATGGCCCTGGGGACATGGAGCCACCCAGAGGACACACAGGAGCTGAACCCACAGCAGTGGCTATTGACTCAGTTCAAGATGCCATATAACTGCCCCAAGTCCATGATCACAGCAACTCTCTAGCAGATTCTGTGGATGCCTCATCCTCCATCACCCTTGGCCTATCTGAGCTGACTTGAAGTTGCAGATAGCTCCTGGTAGGCAGACAGCATCCACCCAACCCTGTCTTCCTCTTTGTCTTTCTTCTTTTCTTGGGCACCAAGGGAGCTTGCTTGGGTTAAATGCCAGCATGCACCCCGGCAGTGTGTGTATGTGTGTGTGTGTATGTGTGTGTGTGTGTGCATGCACGCACACATGCATACACATGCATGCATGCATATGCTTCAGCCAATGGGGATCAGAGTCAGTGGCTAAATGGCCCAGCCTCTCCATCCTCCAGGACATGATTCTGAAGTGTCTTTCACACAGTTCCTCTGAGGGTCCCAGTGGGATCAAGCCCCAGTTGCTCACAGCAGTACCAGATCATGGACAAACCTAATATGGCTTTCCTCGCTTCATTGTCTCAGTTTCTCCCTGCCTTGCTTGTGCTTCCTGGGATCACCTCCCAAATAAACCATCAGCATCCAACTAGGGTCTGTTCTTAGAGGAACTTAAGTTAAGACAGCCCTGAAAGGCCTGCCCCAAGTTTCTGGGACCAGGTGTCCCCTGGAGCCTCACCTAAGGGCTTCACCCTGGCCCTTCTTTGGGCTGGCTGTGTCAGAGGACAGATATTATGTCAGCCTCCTTCTGACGGGCACTCAACACCTCATCCCTCCACACTGTGTACCATGATTGGGCCTCTTGCTCCAAAACTGTCCCCTACCCATGCGCAGTAAGGCCACTCTGTGACCTGGCTGAACCCTCAGGGTTGGCACACAGGTCAGCAGACACCTGGTGGGAAGATGTTACTTCTGCTCCTCTCACCAGAGGAAAAAGGGCAAAGGCCGGAGATGCCTTTCTGTGTACAGACTCGTGGATAGACGGGTGTCTTCAGAAACCTGAATTCCTGGGTTTTTAAAGGACTACGTGAAGCATGGCCTACATGAAGCATTTTGAAGTAGGCAGAGCTGCTCTCAGCCCGACAGCCTCTTTCTTATGCCTCCATCTAGCAGTGTTCAGGTGTCATGTTACTCAGAGGGGGGTGGTCGAGTGAAATTGGGACATGTGGAGCTAAGAAGGCGTCACATTGGAGGGGCTTCTCAGAGACAGACAACACCTGTGGCTCTGGCTGCCTGTCTCCAAGTCCACTCTCATGATCAAACAGCCCATTGATTCCCCCTTTTCCCCTCTGGGTCCCATTGTCACTTTAGGGTCTCCTCGGACAATGAATGGGAGGGCAAGGCCAGGAAGAGGTGGACAGGGCTCTGGGGAGACAGGGATGAACAAGACAGACATGTTTCCTGCTCTGGGGCAGCTTGCAGACTAATGAGAGTAGATAAAAACGAACACACAAGCAAGATCATTTCAGGTCGGGTTGGGTCCCATGAAGAAAATAAACCAGAGGAGTGTGAGAGAAAGTGATGAGTGAGGGAAAGAGTACTTTAAGTAAGCAGGCCAAGAGAGATCAATCCGAGGGGGTGACTTTGGGCTGTGGCCAGTGTGACCTGGTGGAGTCAGCCAGGTAAAGATCTTGAATGGTGTTCCAGGCGAGAGGCATAGCAAAGGCGGAGGCCTTGAGGCTGGAGGCTTGGGATGTTCCAGAGCTAGAGAGTAGGACAATGGAGACAAGGGGTGAAGGTCATAGCAAGAAATGAGATCAGGAAGAACAGCAGGCCAGGTGACCAGGGGCCATGAGGATGAGCTGCATAATTCCATCGAAGGACATGGAGAAGTCACTGGGGAATTTGCGGCAGTGGAATTATATGACTGGATTTGTGTTATTTACCTTCTTCATGATTAAGAGTTGAGGTATAAAATACACTCAGGAAGTGTGTAAGTGCACACATCTTAGTGAGCATTCAATAAATTTCCATCATATGTGCACCTGTGTTGCCTTAGGGTCAAAATCCAGGATATTTCTAGCACCCCAGAGATTAGTGTTTCTAAAAGATCCCTCTGGCTGCTCCATGGAGAAAGCATTGCAGGGGGCCGAGAGTTGAAACAGGGACACCAGTTAGAGGCAAGGTTTGGTCATTTAGGCTTAAATTAGGGCAGATGCAGGGATACAAGGGACGTTCAAGACTTTTTTGCTGATAAAGCCAAGAAGAGTTGCTGATGGGTAGACAAAGATGACTAAGAGCAAGAGGATTAGAGGAGACACTCAGATTCTTTTGGCTTCAAGAATGAGGTGGGCTCATGCACTGTTGTTAGGAATGTAAATTAGTACAGGCATTAGAGAAAACAGGAGGGAGCCTCCTTAGAAAACTAAAAGTAGAACTGATCCAGCAATTGCACTTCTGAGTTGATACAGTTCGGCTGTGTACCCACCCAATCTCATCTTGAATTGTTGCTCCTCTAATTCCCACCTGTTGTGGAAGGGCCCCAGTGGGAGATGACTGCATCACGGGGGCTGTTTCCCCCATACTGTTCTGGTGGTAGTGAATAAGTATCACGAGATCTGATGGTTTGATAAGGGGTTTCTCTTTCACTTGACTCTCATTCTCTCTTGTCTGTCACCATGTAAGATGTGCCTATCACCTTCTGCCATGATTGTGAGGCCTCCCCAGACACGTGGAACTGTGAGTTCATGAAACCTCTTTTTCTTTATAAATGACCCAGTCTCAGGTATGTCTTCATCAGCAGCAGGAAAACCGACTAATACATAAGTATATGTCCAAAGGACGGGAAATCAATATGTTGAAGGGATATCTGCACTGCCGTGGTCACTGCAGCTCTATCCACAGTAGCCAAGATATGGAAGCAACCTAAGTCTTCATCAATAAATGAATGCATAGAGAAAATGTGGCATATTTGCAGTGAAATACTATTCAGCCTTAAAAAAGAAGGAATCTCTGTCATTTGCAATAATATGGATGAAATTAGAGCACATGTCAAATAAAATAAGCCAGGCCCAGAAAGACAAATACTGCACGATCTCAGTTACATATGGCATCTGAAACAGTTGAACTCATAGAAACAGAGTAGATTGGTGGTTTCCAGAGGCTGGAATGTGAGAAGATTGGGAAGATGTTGGGCAAAGGATACAGAGTTTCAGTAAGACAGGAGGAATAAGTTCAAGAGATCCATTGTATATAACATGATGGATAGTGGTGACTGCAGTTAATAACAATATATTGTATACTTGAAAATTGCTAAGAGAGTAGATTTTAAGTGTTGTCACCACAAAAACAAAAGATGTGAGGTAATGAGTATGTTAAATAACTTGATTTAGTTGTTCTATCATGTATGCCTATATCAAAACATCATGTTGTATACCATAAATGTGTATAATTTTACTTGTCTATTAAAAATAATTGTAATTAAAAATGGTACAGCAAACTATGGAAAACAGTTTGGCAGTTCCTCAAAAGACTTAAAAAAGAAAGGAATGGACCAGGCATGGTGACTCACACTTGTCATCTAAGCACTTTTGAAGGCCGAGGCAGGAGGATCGCTTGAACCCAGGAGTTCAAGACCATCCTGGGCTACATAGTGAGACCCTGTCTCTACAAAATATTTAAAAATTAGGGCATAGCAGCACATACCTGTAGTCCCAGCAACTTGGCTTAGGTGGGAGGATCACTTGAACCCAGGAGGTTGGGGCTGCAGTGAGTCGTGATCATATCACTGTACTCCAGCCTAAATGACAGAGAGAGACTCTGTCTCAAACAAAACAAAACAAAACAAAACAGAAAAAAATAATAATAAAATAAAAGAACAAGGTGAATTGTGGGGCCATGAGGCAGATAGAGGAAGGAATGTGTTGGGGTCAGATGCAATAGCTTAGGTGGTTAAGGTAGGTAGTCCCTCGAACTGGCTAATGCAGGGGTGCTTCTGGCCACCCTCTGCCTCCCCCTGACCTCAGAGCAGAGTCCCCAGGAGATGAGCCCCAAGATGGTGGGATCTGACAACAGAAGTCCTTGATGGCCTTTAGGACATAAGAACACAGCCCCTGGCTAGCCTGACGGCATCAGCAGAGGGGGGGAGGACGGCTTTGAGTGGACACTGCCTCCCTGTCGGCTGTGTCCCTTGGAAACCTGGGTCACTGGAAGGAGAGGTGGTGGGCGGGAAGGAACGTCCGCTTGTCACCCATGAGCCATCTGCTCACTAATGCAAACAGCCCTGTTTGTCAGGTGAGGCAAGGAAAAACAACTGGGGCAGCCCCACCGCGTAGCCCAGGGAGAGGGGTCTCTGGACCCATGAGGTAATCCTGCCAATGATGTATGGCCCGGAGAAGAGTTGGGTTAATGATCTTCCGCGGGACCAGGGAGTAAAACACAGTAATTTCATAATACAGCCTGTGATGGATTAAGGCGTGTTAATACCAGGAGTATACATTAAGGGAAATGATCTCACTGGCATACTAAATGGCAAAATAAAAGCACTTTTAGAAACTTCCATGATTAATTAGTCTGCCCTTTTAGTTGTGTACCATGATAAAGTAAAGCTCACTTCTCCTGGTCACCTCCAAGGCAATTCCTCTAAAGCTCCCTGGCCCTCCCACACCCCCGAGGAGGACAGCCTGGGGTGAGAGCTCAGACCTGCAGCCTGGGACACAGCCTCACATCCTCTGCCTTGGATGCAAGTCATCATCATCATCATCTTCATCATCCCCATTACGAGAAGTTACCAAGCTCTTAGTGTGTTGATCCACCTGAAACTGCCGGTGTTATTTGAGATTGATTTGAGATTCCACAGAGATCGCAGTTCAACCTAATCACATAGTTCAGTTTATACTGTGGGTGAAGCTCTTTGCAAAGGAGAGGCAGACAGAGCTGAGAAATGTGGACTCTGCTGTCATGCTGTCTAGTGTGGACCTCAGCTCCTCTACCTGCCAGCTGCGCAATCTTGGGCAAGGTTTAGAACCTCTTTATGCCTCAGTTTTCTCTACAAAATGGGGATAATATGAAAACTACCCCATGTGGCTATGGAGATACAAGGAGGTGATTTATTTAACATGAGTTCATATGGTATTTACTGCATAGCAGGCACTGCAAATGCATGCCCAGGGCTTTCATCAGCCCTGCCACATAGGAAGTGCCCAGTCAATGTTAGCTACTGATGTGCTGGCTCTATCAATACCACTCAGCTGCCCAGAGAGGCAGAAACCATTGATATCCCCATTTCACAGGTAGGAAAAGCTGAGGCACAGAGTTCATGGGTTGCTGAAGCTCCTATTAAAGGGCAAGGTCAGAATTAGATCCAGACAGGCTGACCTATGAGTCTTTCATCAGTGTGCTTCCTGAACACCCTTGTCCCCAGCTCCCTCTCCTTGGGAGGAAATGTCTGCTTTGGTTCTTCTCAGAGGTGGCAACTCTAGAATCTGAGTCAGGAAGAGCCTCTAAGCTTGCATTGAGGCACTTCCCATCTGGATGCTGCTTTTGTTCTTGGAAGAGCCTCCTGGAAGCCAGATCCACACCATTGAGGATCCCCATGTTGGAGACAGCTGCCAGA
This sequence comes from Pongo pygmaeus, assembly GCF_028885625.2. NCBI lineage: Eukaryota > Metazoa > Chordata > Mammalia > Primates > Hominidae > Pongo > Pongo pygmaeus. Next base: position 48,017,890 of record NC_072391.2, read on the forward strand.
GACCCAGAGTAAAGGCTCAGCACCACCACTTACTCACTGGGATACTCCGGGTGAGCCGCCTGCCTTAGTCTCCTCACCCCCCAGGGTCATGGTGAGACATTAAAAAGACAAGGCAAGAGGAGGCTTTGCAGCCTTCACAGTAAAGAACAGAAGTGAGGTGGGATTAACGATCCCTGCTGACAGGCCAATGAGGAGACTTCCCCGCAGTCTTGCTGCACGCCCTCTGCTGCAGGAGCACTAAGGAAAGTTCTTTCCTGAGCAGTGGCGGCCGTGACAAGCAGCTGGCTTCCAGCCAAGTCTACCTTCCATCTGGGCCTTCCCAGGCTCCCAGTCTACCTGGCTGGCATCCACAGTAGTCTTCATGCAGATTGCTTCACCTTCTGAGATGCCAATACCTGATGGCTCATCAGACAGCTCCCCTGTGTCACCCTGGAAACTTCCTGCATCTTATAGACCTTATTAGCCTCCTTCTTAATCATTCATCCCTTTAACAAAGACTGGGTGTCCACTCCTGCTTGGGCCAGCTGGGGTGCATCAAGAATACAACAGAACAGTTCCTGGCCCTTGTGGAGCTTATATTCAAGTGGCAGTAGGCAGAGACTGGCCACCCATTTCAGGGCTTACTGAAAGAAGATAGGAACAGAATTCTATCTCCAGAGAATATCTAGGGCAAGCATGGTAAACTCCTACACTTCCCACGGCTGGGCAAGGAGCATCAGTGGATGCAGCAGGTCAGATGGGATGCAAAAGGGAGTGGTGAGGACTGCAGTGCTCTGAGACCACATTTCTGTCTACAGGAGGTGGCTATTGCTTAACTCCAGCCAATGGCTGCCATATGGGAATGTAGGCCCAGTGGTCTTATCTAGAGAATTTGGAAATCCTGATATGTTTCTGGAAATTTTCTGATTTTTAAATATTAGCAATTAATTCAAAAATGTTTTAACATCGAGTTAAGTGAAACCCACCTGCTCACCAGATCTGGACCACAGCCTGGCAGTCAGTAACATCTGGTTCAGAGCATCGTTGTGCACCACTGTTGACTGACTGGACCCTTTGCTTGTGTACAGCACTCTACAGTGTGTACAACACTTTCCCAGAGAAGACCTCATTTTGTGCTTGTAACAGCCTGGGGAGGAACAGTGTCACCAGGTGTCCCCTCAATGAACGTGATCTGAGACCAGCCATGCACCAGTCATTCTACTAGGCAAGGGTGTATTTGGCAAATGGCACATCAGAGGAGTTGAGCAACTCAAATATGCTGTGACCAGCAGGGAATTCTTTCCGGTATTGAAAAGGGTTTCTCTCTTATCTCTGCAAGACCCAAACATAAATCCTGTAGCTGCCACTGAGATTGAGAGGCCCAAAGCTTGACTCCCTGGGTTCACTCTTGGCTCTAGTGTTCTGTCATGAGCATGCAAAGTGGCAATGATAATAGCAACAGGACCTACGTCATAGGGCTGTTACGAGGATACACCACAACGATGCACTTAAGTGCTTCCTTCACTCTCAGCACTCAGTGAGTATTGCCATTCTCGTGGTGGATTTTACATTTTTGGAAATGGTGTTAATTGGAAATTTTAATGATATGAGCCAATGCCTATTATGCAATGTTAAATTTTTAAAAAGCAGGCACCAGATAGGCTAACTTTATTTTTGTATTCATAGGCCAAATGCTGGAAAGAAGCAGAAAGAGAGATGCATAAAAACAGGAGTAATTTGAGGTACTAGGATTCTGGGTGATTTTAATTTTCTACCTTATAACTTTCTAAGTTTTCTGTAGTCAGCATGTGTTGATTTAAAATCAGTGCAGGATAATTTATTTTTTAAAATTAGGTTCCCATTCTTCCGGAAAACAAAAAAATTCAGCTTTAACCTTTCCCTCCCTACCTGGCCAACTGCTTTCCAGAGAACCCCCTACTGTCAGAAGTCCCACTCTGTCTTAGATTCCCAAGGCCATCTGAAGGGTAGGTTCCTGGGCAGCATTCTCTCTGTGATCCCTGAGGAGACGGGTCCCATGACTTTCTGACCCAGTTCCCAAACCAGAACGTACACAATCCAGTCCCAAACCCAATCACCCTTGCTTGCCAGTAGGTCCCACCAGGGTAGGGGTCTGTCAGAAGAAGTCATCCTGCCCCACCCTCCACAAGCCAGAAGACAGAGGAGCCCATTGAAGATTCATCCTTCCCACTGCCCAGGGCAGAGGCACCAGAATTGGCCTGTTAACATTAATGTCTCAGAAAGTCCTTAGATTATTTGCTGGCATGGACTGAGTACTATACAGTTTTATTATTTATTTCCTACTTTTTACAAAGCTCCTAGGAGTGCCAAAAAAAAAGGAAAGGAGAAAACCAGGAGCAAGCTGTCTCTCTTTCTACGTTCATGTGCACTAATGAATGAATGAACGGATGAATGAGTGATGCAGGCTGCTGTGGAATCTTTGCCTTTGCTGTGAAACCATGAGCTCCTGAAAGCGAATTCATTTCCTCTAAATCACATAGCTGTTGGGTGGGGAAAGAAAAATAAATCCACAGTCTGAATGTACTTCTTTTGAAATATGGAAGATGTGCAGATTGTACAGACAGACAGATACAGCTTTTAAGAGTATAAAGTTCTGGCCTAAAATTACAATTAATCGTGGTTACCTTTTAGACTTTGTAGGAAATAACAGTACAGAAGTGTGGCTTTCAAATTAGCCTTTGAAAGTGTCTGTGAGGTAGGTGAGGGTTTTCACAAACTTTTTTTATTTTTCCTAAGCCTTGAACTGCATGCCAAAAACCATGGGGTTTTGAGCCTAAAATTGTATGACATTTACTTACAATCAAAAAATTAGGTTGATCAGTTATTATTCAAAGTCATTGGTTAGACTTTGAATACAAATTTTCCACCCACCCACCCCAAATTTATTTTTTTATGAAGGACAGGTCAATTTTGAGCTCCCCTCCTTGTCTTGACCTATCATTGGTGCTGAGGCCCAAGAAGAAATGCAAAATATGATGGAAGAGTCATTCACCTCATTATAGGACAACATCAGTGGTGCTTCCTTAGCCTCTTAATTCATTTCTTCTAGTTTTTCTTGTCACATCCACTTGCTTTATAGCTTACTAATTTGCAAGTTATAGTTGTAATTTATGGTCAAAATTGAGTGGTAGCAAATCAAAGAATATTTCCATTGATTACCCTAAATTGTCTAATCTCCTGTATGTTTTTAGAACTTGATTGGGTGGTATTTACTGATTGCCTTCATCTAATTTAAAAATCAATCAATAGCAACAATGAGTGCTGGGGGATAAATTGAGTCTAATGCAGCCTAACCGCGGCAAATATCCATCAGCCAGCTACGCACAATCACATCTGCAGGCGGTTTTAATACACAAACCAAAATGGCCTGGAGCTGGGCGTCCCGGGCAGATGCTCTGAAAATTTCTGCTGGTGTCTCATGCCTCTTGCGTTGTCTATTTAGGGTGATTGCCCTCTGTTAAAATGAACATATTTCACTACAATAAAGCTGTAGCAAGGGAGATAAAAATGAGATTTGATTGCATTTCAAGGCTCGCTAGTCCATCTTGTTCCCCCACACCCTCTGAGGCTATTAATGGGAATTAACATAACTCCAGCCTTTTCTTGTTAACTGCACTATCCCAGAGAGAAACATTCATGTGCTCGTGTGTTAATTCATCTCTTCGACACTCATGCACATCTGTTTTTATTTTCATCCAATGTTTTCTGGGCATTTTCTATGGGACAGTCACGGTGCAGGGCATTTTGATCTGTTACAGCATTTAGTACTTACACATAACCATGGGAGGGGGTGAGTTCCATAGTATAGATGAGCAACTGAGGCTCTGGTGAATTCAGCAGCTGGCCCCAGATCGTGTGGCCAGGTAAGTGAGAAAGCTGGGTCTTTGGGCTGTACACCTAACCGTGCCTTAAATGCAGGACATCCTGGAGAATGAAAAGGGGACCAAGTCCAAGTCCTCTGAGGAACTTAAATCTAGTTGGTAGCCAAGCCTGTACATAATTCACAATAGGACAAAGTGGGATGAAATTGTGCTGCAATTGTCATGTGAGTCACCAGTCATGGAGCGATAAGGAGGCAGAAAGAGTAAATTGTAACTCAGGGACTGAAGAGTTGGAAATATCATATTATGGTTTTTTGGACTGTCTAGAGATGGCTAGGCCCTATTAAAAAAAGAAAATCCGGCTGTCCAGCAAGGGCAGATGAAGCGTAATTTTTCCATGTGTTTATCTGTGTTGATGTGCAATGTGGCTGAGCCCCCTTTGACCTCTAGGCCTGGGAATTTGTTCTGGTTCCCGCTGCCACACTCACCCACCCCTGGGGAAACCTGGGAGGTCTGTGCGCTCGACCTGTTCTTTATAATAGTGAACACCTTTAACCACGGGACTCTGGGGGGAAGCCCTCTGATGTTACAATAAACTTTGGAGGGGTTTTGAAGACAGGAATTAGGAAGACTCTCACCTACTGATTCCTTAATTGAGAAATGCCACTTGACATCACTGGAAGTCTTTATATATAAGTACAAGCAAATACATCAAAATGCTAAATTTTACCCTAAGTAAAAGCTTACCCATACTTGGAGAGAATTCCAGGTAATACCCATCTGCCTCAGAATCAGAGTCAAACTAATTTCCCAAGAAAATGACAAGTCCTTGAGAACTAGGGCAGCACTGGGCAGAACGTGCACAGGATTAGACCTGCCACCTCCATGAGAGCCACTTCCCAGGCCTACAAAGCTGCTCCAGCCAGCTGGTGAACATCAGCTTATCAGGCCCAAGAAAATGGCTTCATATGCATCAACATTAGATACCAAATGGGACAGCCCCACAAGCCAGGAGCTGTTCTGTGTTGTAGTTCAAAGAGAATCAGTGACTTTGCAGGTGAAAAAGCTGACCTAACTTAAGGAATGATTCATGGATCTTGGAATTGGTAGAAACTTCCACAGGCATCCACCCTGTTCCATTAGATTGTTAGAGATCTCAGAACATCACATAACCTTTTCTTCTTCAAAAATATGGTTAGACCCTTATCATGGGGCTGTAAATGTCAGCAGGGCTATGGTTCCCACCTTGTTCCTTGAGATGCTCAATATGTCTTTTTGAATGAGTTATTGAACATTTTCCCACCACCAGGCTCTGTTTTATAGACCCATTGCTGATTGGCCAGGCTTTTCCTGGTACCCTCAGTGGCAGGGATTAGGTACTTGGAATTCACTCTTTCCTTTATACTTCCCTGGTACCGTCTGCTTCTTTCCCTGTTAAATCCCCTTGGCTGAGACTGCTGGTTGTCTGCAATATATCTTCTCCCTCTTCTTCTGTAGTAAGAAAAACCTTACATTTTAGCTGGGCATGGAATAAAGTCTACATTTACCAGCCTCCCTTGCAGGTAAGTTTGGCCGGGTGAGTAAGTTTAGTTTATAAGACAGAGGTGAAATTTTGCAGTTTTCTCTGAGAGTCTTCTTTTAAAATGAGTTGGCATGCCACATAAAAACATGCACGTGTTTACAGCAGCTTCATTCATAATTATTGGAAACTAGAAACAACTAAGATGTTCTTGTGATGAGAATGACACTTTATCTCTGTTGTCTCCCTCCCCAAATCTATAACTCCACTCTAATCATGAGAAAAACAGCAGAAATTTCCAGCTGAGAGTCATTTTGCAAATACCTGATCACTGCTCCTCAAAACTGTCAAGGTCATCAAAAACATGCGAAGTCTGCGAAATGGTCACAGCCAAGAGGAGACTAAGAAGACATGATAACTAATTGTAAAACTGTATTTTGAATGAGATCCTGGCACAGAAAAGAAGAACATTAGGTAAAAACTAAGGATATTTAATGAAGTATGGAGTTTAGTTAATAATAGTGTATCAATCCTGGTTTATTAATTTTGAGAAATGTACCACATGAACATAAGATGTTAATAGTAGGGGGAATTGGACTGTGGATGCTATGAGAACTCTCTGTATTATCTTCACAACTTTTCTATAAATAAAAATTTCATAATTAAAAAAAAGAGTTGGCCTGTACTCTGTCCCAATATCTCTTGTCTATTTCTTTGTGTTACTTCCTGGAACATTGGATCTGTTGGCCGCCATCTTGGAACATACAGACAATGCAGCCCCCACGACCCCAATGATGGTGGAGCAGTGATTGGGAAGGAAACTGGGTCCCTGGGGACTTTGTGCAGCTGAGCAGCCACACCAGGCCCGGACTGCTGACTTCCCGGCTTTTATGTAAAAGAGAGATAAAGTATGACCCTGTTGAAGTCTTGTTATTTTAGGTTTCTGTTTCTCACAGCCAAATCCAATCCTCACAGACACTGTCCTTTGCTTGTTTTTCTTCTGGACACAGGTCCCTTGGGTGGAGACACAGACTCTTCTGTGGGGATGGGGGGCTCAGGGCCTAGCCCACTTGACACTCTCCACTCAAGAGGCTATCGAGGCCCTTCTGCATGACGCACAGCGTGGAGACCACCACTCTGTGCCGTTGGTGTTATGACTATTTGGTTTTATGGGAGTCAATGGACCATAGTGCCTTAGAGAATCTGAGAGGTGACATGTCGTCACCTGGGGAAATCGAGGCCTCAAGAGAGGAATAGACCCAGCATTTTAGAGCTGGAACTAGAAGCCCATTGCCATGCCTCCTGACATCATCGTCTGTCCACTGCACCAGTAGTTTCTGGATTGGTTCCAGGAAGCCCTAAAGGCTCTAGAGACACAAAATGGTGGAAAGGGTGCGTGACCAGGTGTGGGTGGCCAGTTGGGCAAAGCCCAGGTTCTCAGCCTTCATATAAGGCAGAGCAGCTGATTTTGTCTATGCCACATACTATACTTCTGCTAGGGGTCTGATGATAAAAGTAAAAATAATATGTAAGTAACAATCTGTAAAATTCACTGCAGTTGTTATGTTGATGCTCAATGTTTATTGAGCATCTACTATGCCTGTACAGATTGTCGAAACATCACTGTCACACTGCCAAAAAGTCATACTAATAATACTTCTACCTGCATTATTTCATCAAATTCTCATCATGAATATGCAAGGTAGGTGTTAGTAGCCTTATTTTAAACATTGAGAAACTGAAGTTCCAAGAGGTGAAGTAACTCACCAGCTGCAACACTCAGATTTGCTTGATCCAAAGACTGTCCTAACCACTAAACCACACTGCCCTCTCTGTTCTGAGAAGTTAGGAGACCTGGGACCTTACCAATAGCTGGCTTGCCATGTAGCCCCATGCAGGATCCTTGCATTCAGTGCCCTTCAGAGTCTGTTACCACCTGTTACCAAAGGGGGTGGCATCTGATGGTCCCTCCATCAATCAGTGACCAGAGGCCCAAGAAGCCAGCTTGCAAGGAGCTTGGAGCCTTCCCTGCTGTCACCTCCTCTTCTTTTCTGCCCCAGCCACAGTCCCAGCCACCAGCATCTCTGGGTGGCACCCACCCTTCTGTCTTCCTCACAGAAGCCTGACAGAAGGGTCACCTTCTTGCTCTGCTAAAGAGTCACCGTCAAGTGTGAACTCTTCCAGGTTGGGGGAGGGCTGTCCATTACCAGGACATCTGTCTATCTGTCATCAAGAGGCATACCCATCACTTACATGCACTCACCCCCAAGATGTTGGGGTGGGCGTCATTTTTAAAAAATTGCAATAAGGCCATTACCATCATTAGGCCCACCTGAGAGAGCCTCTCTTGATGATGGAAGAGGTTTCAACTCTCCAGCCTCCTCCGCGGTGGGTCATTAGTTAAAAGGGGAGGGTGTGTGGGGGTGCGGGGAGGGGCGATGGGGTGGCAGGCCAGGTCTGGACCACAGGGCTCCCTTTGGAGAAAGGAGCCGGAGACAAATGATTCGAGTCTGAATTCCATATACACCGGAGATTGCTTATCGATCCACATCAGAATATGCGGGCTGGCCCCGGGGACTGGCTGAGTATTTTCCCAGGGAGTTAATAACGTGGCGGCCGAGCTGTCTTGTCCAATTCACTAAAGCCAGGCCTCTAATCAGGACCGAGTTTCTTATTTTGAGAATTCTTGCCACTTGTGAGTGCTGCCTCCCTTCCACTCTGCTGGACCCTGTCAGTGATTGAAATGACAGCCCGTGGATGGGGAGGCTAATCAAATTGTTTATTATCGACCTAAATCAATATGTATAGATTGTCGAAACATCACTGTCACACTGCCAAAAAGTCATACTAATAATTCCCTGCCTGCAGATGTAATCCAGCAGCGATTTCTCCGACTTGAATTACATCTGAATTTAGAGGAGTGAAAACAATTATAATGGGAAGTGGGATGAGGGGGGTGCGGACGGAACCCTGTGCTAGGCAGCGTGTTTACACAACTCAGTAGAACTGCATTAGGTATTAATGATGAAATGTCACTTTGGCCTGCTTAAATATGAGCACTTGGCTGGGGAGAGAGTCAAAGAAAACCTGCAAGAGGAAAGCAAGAGAGAAAGATCTAAGGGAAGCGCTCTCCAAGGGCCAAGGGCTGTGCTCTGCAGGGAAGGGTAGAGGGTGTGGGCTATCAAGACACTGTGATATATATATACACATCTATGGGCTATCTACTGGGGAGACACAGCCATGCAGGCAACAGCAGCTGCATGAACACACTCTCTTTTTCCTTCTGGATTCAGTAAACTGGCATGGCTTTACTTCTTCCCAGAGGGGAGTTTGAGCAGGGAGACAGGGAGAATTCAAGGGACTAAACACTATGCTAATTGAGCACCTTGAATGTGTGTGCTCTTTAGAACCAGGCCACTGCTAGCCAATGCGAGTCTTGTTAAGAATTGGGCCAGCCGCCATGGCTTGTGCCTACAATCCCAGCACTTTGGGAGGCCAAGGCAGGAGGATGGTTTGAGGCCGGGAGTTTGAGACCAGCCTGGGCAACATAGAGAGACCGTCTCTACAAAAAATTTAAAAATTAGCCGGGCATGGTGGTGTGCACTTCTAGTCCGAGCTACTCTGGAGGCTGAGGTGGGAGGATTGCTTGGGCTCAGGAGTTCCAGGCTACAGTGAGATATGATTATGCCATTGCACTCTAGCCTGGGCAGTAGAGCAAGACCCCACTTATAAAAAAATTATAAATACATAAATAAAAATTAAAAAAAAGAATGAGGAAAGGTGCCCCTCCAGGTGGATGCATTAGAAGTTACCCTCTCTGGGCTGGTATAAGCACGCAGATTCAAGGCCTGACCCTATGAGCTTTGTGGGGGTTGCAGCCTCCTCATCTGGAGGAGAGCACTACACAAATGGAGCACTGCCTCTAGGAGCCTGTCCACGCTGGTCCACAGGGCTTTCCCTGCATGAGCTCCTTTAATTCTCATCATGATCCCATGACGTTGATGGTGTTATTTTCCTTGATTTCTAGATAGGGAAACTGAGGCATCACAAAGTTAGGTAATTTGTCCACAGTCATCACTACCAAATGGCAGAGCTGGGATTTGAACTCTGGGAATTCGCTGCCAGATCCTGTTCTCTTAACCAGGATGGTCTGGGTTAGGGCTGGCTGTGGGGAAATTTGTTCAGCAGGCAATGTGGAGGGTCTACCCTAGTTGGCCTTTGCCCTTGATGACATGGTCTCCCCTTCTCTGCCTTCCTCAGCCTGCTCCCCACCTGGGAGGGTGCTGAGATGCTCACTAGACATTTAGCTATGGCTTCAGGCCAATTGTTATTAAGCGTCCCATTTTCCTCTGTAAGATGGGAGGAATTGTCCCGAAGGCTGCCTCCCAGGCCTGTCAGGAGAGTTGAAGGAGATGAGATGAAACGCCATGCTTTGCAATCCCCAGAAACCGCAGGACAGAAGGAGGCTAAGTTACGAGCATTGTGGGACCCTCCAAGGGAAAGAGAGTTCCTTCACTCGGAGGTAGGGAGAGGGCCAGCTCCAGGGCGATGGCCTCACCCATGGCCACACATGGCCCCTGCAGGCCCCGCTGCCTTGCTGATCCATTAGAGGTTGGGATGCTCCCTAGAGCTGCCAGTGCCCATACCTGTATGAGGTGGGTGCTCATAAACTCTCCAGTCCCTCTTTCAGAATGTGCCACTTGTTTCCCGTGGGAACTCATCCTCACTGGCACATGTAGCATGTCCCTTGTGCTCCAATTCCATGGTACCCACCCTAACCAGGGCTGTGAGGTGTCACAGCATGGAGAATACCCCAGGGCCAAATATGGCTGGTATATTCCACCCCCACCATGTTCCCTGAATCTGGGCCTGGTGTCCACATTCCATCTTTGCCCTGGGAGCCACTTCCAGTGCAGGCATTAGGTGGAGGCATTGGAATACATTAGGAAAGGTACCCTCATTTGTAGGTGGGAGTGTAGAAGGGGCCTGATTAGGGAAAGCTCAGCCCCTGTGCTCCTTCTTCACTGTGAGTTGCAGGAATAACATCCTCCCGCTTCCTATCTTGGCTGCCACTCACAACTGGAAGGCTGGAGCAGACAAGCCAGGAACCCCAGTCTGAAGCTCACTGGCACATTCTGTGCATAGGCTGGGCTGTGCCACATAAAACTTAGTGTGGGCTGTCCCCTGCATGGGCAGAGTTTGCACTCAACAGCAGAAAGAAACACAGGCAGATTTTCAGAATTCTTTTGATACCTTGACAAACCTCGGCCATGACACAACCTCTTCAAGTCTTAAGAAGTGACCTGCTTCTGGTTTTCCCATGCCTGGCTTGAACAGATGCTATTTCCCCAGATGCCATTTGTGTGTTTGTTTTTTTTACTGAAACATGGAAAATCACCTCTAGGCTGCCTCGCACTCCACTCCATGTGGTCCAAAGTAGCAGAAGGGCAATTTCAGACCCCAGAAAGCCCGAGTTCACTTTGCAATTTCCCAGCCTTTCAGGTTCAAGTGGGTTCTAAACTTGGCAAATGCATTTCCCCTGTCCCTAGAGGGAAAAAATAAAAACCACCAGCAAAAATACATTACACTGGGCATTATATTTCTGTGACGGAAATAACTCATTTTCATGACACACTATAATAATAGCAAATTATGGTACACAATGAATCCATTCTTATTAAAGTCTGTATGGAGAAAAGCAAAGAATACAAAATGTATACAATTGTTTAAAGGAAAAATGCCATGTAATATAAAAGATACTCTAATCACTATTTCTAATTACAAAGAAGAGAAAATCACTAAAAAATTTTTACAGCATCTAATTACCAAAAAAAGCCAGAACCACAAAATAACTCTCTATAAAATTAATAATGAAGGAGGACTTCAAATGACTGTAGTTTCTCAAAATTGCTCTTCCTCCAATTGAGAAATGTACAGGGAATAGTTGGCAGAACTGTGTGTGACATTGGCTTTCAAGCGGTTCTTTGTGTGAGATTAGTTGTGATTACCTCTGTGTGCCAGGTGCCCGGCTAGGTGTCTGCATGCACAAGACCTCGTTTCATCCTCAGGCAACCCTACTTGTTAGGCTTGGCTATCCTCCTTTATCCTTGGGTAAACTGAGGCTTAGAGAGATTTAGTAACTTACACAATGTATAGGCTATCCCTACATCGTGGTCAGGCCACCACAATGCATGATATGCCTATTGTCCTGTGATGATCATTACAAAGGCATCTTTTTTGTCAGGTGGGATAATACATTCTATGGTCACCCAACCATAGTCACTCAGCCAAGAAGGCTGGAAGTCAGGACTTGAATCTGGGACCTTGGCTTTAAAGGTCTAGAACTTTTGTACTACAGATGACTCCCTCTGAACCATGTGATTATGCAGGAATACCACCTAATCCTCCTTGAGCAAATCTTTCTATGTGACACCATCAGCTGAAGGAAGATACCTGAAATGGCCCATTGTAGCTTTCATAACCAACCCCCAAGCTGCAGGATGTGCTGTGGATCAGAAGGGATAAGGCCAGGAGCAGGAAGCTGGCAAGGAGGCCACTATAATCAGGTGGACACAAGATGGTTATGTGGACAAGATGAAGGCTGCTGGGAAGAGGACAGTGGAGATGGAGAGCTGTGGATGGATTGGGGTGCATGTAACCGGCAGAAGTCTCATAACTTGGTGACACTTTGGAGGGTGGTACTGTCCCCAGAATTTCTGCTTGGTTATCTGGGTGAGTGGTGGGACCATGAACAGAGATGTGGAAACAGGAGGAGGAGCAGGGCTAAGTCCAGAAAGCAAAGGGTTGAGATCTGGACATGTTGAGTTTGACGATGTAACTCTCCATGCAGCAGTCACTTGGATGGCAGCTGAAAGCTGTGCCCAGGCAGACTCTGGAATCACTGCTGTCCACCCCACCACAAACCTGCTTCAGCCCTTTTGGTCACTAGCTCAGTAAATGGCCACACAATTCTACCTGGATGCTCAAGTCAAAATGCAAAGTGTCATCCTAACAGCTATTTCTTGCCTTCACATATGACCCCTGCTCCATTAGCAAATCATTTCAGCTCCTCCTTCACAATGCATGCAGGATGCAGCCACCTCCCATCTCCTCCACTGCTCCCTCCTGCTCCAAGCCATGGCCATGGAGCACCTGGTTCCTGCAACAGCCTCTAAATGGGCTGCTGCTCCCATCTCAGCCTTCTAGAGTCTATTCTGCATGTAGCAGGTGAAATGATATTTTTACAACATAGATCAGATTATGTCATGACACTGTTCACAACCCTTCCCTGGTTTCTCATATCACCCAGTTTTGTGGGTTTAAATTGTAGTCCCCCAAAAGCTATGCTGAAGTCCTAACCCCCAATACCGCAGAATATAATGTAGGGTCATTGTAAATGTAATTAGTTAAGATGAGGTCATACCGGAGTAGGGTGGACACTTAATCCCGTGATGGGTGTCCTTAGAAGACTTGGACACACAGAGAGAACGCCATGGGATGACAGAGGCAGAAATTGGAGTGAGTCAGCTGCAAGCCCGGGATTCACAGTCACCACCAGGAAGAGGCAAGGAAGAAGTTTATCTAGTGCTCCACAGGGAGCATGACCTAGTGACACCTTGACACAGGACTTCCAGTTTCCAGAAGTGGGAGAGAACGGGTTTCTGTTGTTTTAAGCCATCAGTTTGTGACACTTGCTACAGAAACCCTAGGAAATTAATAAGCCCAGAATAAAATCCAAAGTCCCCTGGCTCCTAAGACTTCTTATGAATTGGCCTCTGCCCACCCATCTGCCAGGAGCTCCTCCTGCCACCCCCTCCCTCCCTCTTTCCAGATGCATGGCTCCTAGGCAGAGCCTGATCCTGCCTGGGGCTTCTGTGCTCCTGACCGGGATGGTTGCCTCCACCTCTCTTCAGGGCCCATACTCCCTTACCTCCTCCAAGTCTCTGATCTAATGGCAGCCCCAGCCAGAGGCCTCTAGCAGCCGCCATGTCTAAAGCTGCCTAGGACAGCTGCCAGTTCTACCAGCCTTTTGATGAACTTTTCTCTTTCTCATAGCAATGATTATTTTCATAGTCATTATCATTACCTGAAATTATATTTTTAAAGTCTTAATAGAAATGTGTCACCCCCATTAGAATGTAAGCTCTTGAAGAGCGTGGTTTTTGCCTGCCAGGACCTGGCATACAGGGGTGGCTATCCACCAGATAGTGTGGACTGTGTGTGTTGTCTCATTTAATCTTCACAACATCTCTGTGATGAAAGCAATTAAAACTATCAGTTACAGTGGTTTTATTCCATGTCAGGTGGTGTTCTAAGTGTGTTCATTTAATCCTCACAACAACCCTATTAATGTCCTCATTTTATAGATGAGAAAGCTGGAGCACAGAGAACTTGAGAAACTCACCCAAGATCACACAGCTACTAGTATGTGGTCAAGTCAGAGTTTGCGTGGAGCCAGGTAGGATACACCATGCCCTTCACTTCGACCTGATCCTGACTCTGGGAACATCAGGAACTCAGCTCATGATGTCACAGCAGCACTAAGCTACTAAGACTACCACGTCTCAACCCCCAAAACAAAATAAACAAAACAAAACGAACAAAGCACCCACAGCATTTTCTCTTCCTCTTTTTATTTCCATCTGCATTTGTCCTGCTGGAGATCTCCCTAGAAAGAGTCTCACAAAGGACTAGAATTTTCTAAAGGAATTCCAACAGCAGAGGTGGGCACTGGGGAATGGAGTCCAATAGCCTCAGCCCCGGTGTGGCTTTATGGCCACATGGTGAGAGAATTGTCCTGACCTGTTCTCTTCCATCCTCTATCACTATTTCCTTCCCCTGCCTTTTCTCCACATCTCCACTCACATCCTGGGCTGATGGGACTGGAGCTTGCCTCAGCTGAGACCTGTCTGCTACCAGTAGGAAAGCAAAGACCAAGGGACCACGCATCTTATAGCTGATGTGTATGTGTAATGTAGTTGAGTATTGTTATGTATCTTATTCCTGCTGAAGAACTGTTATGAAGTGGATAATTATCATACAATGAAACAAAGCTACCTGGTAGCTCAATTTGGCCCTTTAATACAGTTGCTTTGTTTTGCACAGCCTTCCTGTGTCTTCCCAGATTGTAAACACCCTGAAAGCAGAGGAGGGGGCTTTCATTTCTACATGATCCACCAAACTCCCTGTTAAGAGCAAATGCATTTCCCCTCTAATGTGGTAGCCTGGAAACTGGCTCATTGCTTACACCCTGAAAACCAGCTCCTCTGGAAAAGCCCCGCTCACTTGTCTCAAAGACCTTTGTGTGTCTTTGAAGCCCACTCTCTCACCCCATCCACTGCTCCCTCCAAACCTCCCCACTCTGTGTGCTGACCTGACCTCTCCTCATCAACATGGGTGTTTCTGCAAGACGATACTGCCCATTGCTCACTGCTTGGTGACAAAATATTGTTTTACAGTGATAAGCATCTCGTAAGACAATATTTGGAAAGTTATTATCTCAATGTCTCTGGTTGAGGACATGGAATGATATCACCCAAAACCAGATCTGCTCTGTTTGCAGCCAGCAACTGGGGCGGCTGGGGACAAGATATATGAGGTATCGGGGGGCTTGATCTTCCAGTGATTCACCATGGATTGGTGCCTACATGCCTGATAAGGTCTTTTCAGAACCTAAAGGGGAAGCTGTGACACTTCACAGGGATCCAGGGAGGAGAGAATTTGAGTGCTGAAGCTTGGGTAATGTGATCCCCAGTGACAAATGAATTTCTTCAGAAAGCTGTTAATGTTTATATGGCCTGCTGTTGGGCTGGAGAAGATATATATATATATTTTTTTTCTTTTTTTTTTTTCAGATGGAGCCTCACTCTGTCGCCTAGGCTGGAGTGCAGTGGTGCAATCTCAGCTCACTGCAAGCTCTATCTGCCGGGTTTCCACCATTCTCCTGCCTCAGGCTCCAGAGTAGCTGGAACTACAGGTGCCGGCCACCACACCCAGCTAATTTTTTGTATTTTTAGTAGAGATGGGGTTTCACCATGTCAGCCAGGATGGTCTTGATCTCCTGACCTTGTGATCCTCGGCCTCCCAAAGTGCTGGGATTACAGGCATGAGCCACCGCACCCGGCAGAGAAGATATTTCCTTTAGTGACCAGCACCATGTTTCTTTTGTCCACATTCAACAAGTTCTTTGGACTCAAACTCCAGGGAAGATTCAGAGACCTTGGGGGTCTGAGATCTTTTCTTGTCACTTCACCTCCAAGCAAGAGCAAGGTCCCATCATTCGTCACCTGCCTCAGGGTAGCCACTGACAGCTGGCCTTGTCTAGGTCACACATCTTGCAGACTCTAGCACAGGGTTCCTCCAGCTCAGCACTACTGACATCTGGGATGGGTAGTTCTTTATTGCTTGGGTGGGGAGGGAGGGGCTGTCCGATGCATTGTAGGACATTTAAGCAGCATCCCTGGCCTCTACTCACTAGATGCCAGTAGAGCCTTCCTCTAGTTGTGACAAACAAAACATGTTTCCAGATATTTCCAAATATCCCTTGGGGAAGGGTGGGGTGGGCAACATTATCCCCAGTTGAGAACCACTGCTGTAGAGTGACAAAGCATCCTCACTCTCACCATCCCATCTGAACAGTGCAAACATTCTGGCAGAGTGCTTAAATAAGAATCGTTTTCCTTTTTTAAACAGCATGTTCTGACGTTCAGAGAGATTGGGTGAGCATCACTAGATCAAATAGCAGTTGAGTAGAGGAGCTGCGTGCAGAAGCCCAGCCACAAGCTACTTTTGGTATGACTCTAACCCCTCTTTCAGTAATGGGCCTCTGCTGGAGTTTGAGTGTTTGAGGTCCCACCAGAACTCATGTTGAAATCTGTCATTGTGATGGTATTGGGAGGTGGAACCTGTAAGAAGTTTATCTCCATGCTCATGAATGGACTAACATTGCTATTGTGGGAGTGGGTTTGCCTGTCTCCTCCTCTATTTTGTCCTTGTGCCTTCGGCCACAGGATGATGCAGCGAGAAGGTTCTCATCAGATGCGGGAACCTTGATCTTAGACTTTCCAGCCTCTGGAACTATGAGGAAATACATTTCTGTTCTTCATGAGTTACCAAGTCTGTCTATTTTCATTACGGCAGCACCGAAAGGACCAGGACAGCCTCCCTCACTGTCTTGCCAATGCATCTTCAGCTTACCTGTGCTCATGCCCTATCTTCTCACAGATCCTGAAAATTCCACCAGAAAAGCTTCGTTCACTCTTCTGATGCAAGAGCCATCATGAAGCTATAAGTAGGACGTGAGGGGAAAATCTAACCCAGGGCACTTTCTGGAGTCTTCCTGGCAGCCTTCAGTTAATGATTCCTAAGCTGATTCCTCCAGAGCCTAACTTTTACCCTCACCTTTTCTCTGAATGAGAGATCTAAATCCTAGAGGAGGGAAAAGACCACAAGTTGCCTGGAATCCTAACGGCACTGCCTGATCAATAAAGAAATGGAACAGAAAACAAAATAGGTGTCTTCTACTCTTAGATATATTTGTTATAACCAAGAATGTTTCTGTAACTTGTATTGCCCAGGTCTTCCCAGCTGAGTTCACCTCCTCAGCCACTACCCATGTTCTGCTTCCTCCTGATGATGCAGGACCCAGCCCTCTGCAAAGCTCCACTCCTCCAGGTGTTTCTGGAAGGTTAGCGGGGGGTGTATCACTCATGCTCATGAATCAGTGAGCCCATGTGCCTACCTGACACCACTAACCTGTCGCTACAACCATTTCAGAGCCCTGGCTCATCCCAGGGATCATGGAGAAGAATATGTATTATCTTAGAAGAATATGTGAATTATAGATTAAACATCTATCTTACGTGGGATATTCATGTGTGTTTCAAGGAGTGGTTTTCAAACTGGGTTCAGAGAAACCCTCAGAGTTCCCGGACATGCCTCAGTGGTTACCAGTTGGGCCCCAAGTATAGAGAAGATGGAGAATGGATAAGCTCCAAGTCTCTGCTTCCCATGCACCCAGAGCTCTGCTTTTTATACAAGTACATCCTTGGGCGGGGGTCACAGAGTGCTTCACTTGAAGACAGGTTTCTGCTGTTTCTAGAAAGTGGGAAAGCCACTGTCCTAAATGATAATGTCTAACTAGTTAATCAAATAAGATTAACATTTAAATTAAAAGAAAAATGGTGAGACATAAGAAATTATAAAAATTATAAGAAAAAAACTTGGAGTCCATCAGAAGTAAATTGAGTCTAGTGGATGAGAAGGGGCACACACAGGCTCTTGGGATGCTATGATCTTTTATTTCTTGAGCTGAGCAGTGGTCACACAGGTGTGCTCATTTTGTGATAATTCACTGGGTTATGCCAGGGATTTGTGTCCTCCTTGGTGTGGGCTGGTATAACAGCACGCCATAGACTAGATGGCTTAAACAACAAACGTGTACTTTTCAGAGTCCTAGAGGCTGCAAGTTCAAGATCAAGGTGCGGCAGATTTGGTGTCTGGTGAGGGCCTCTTCCTGGCTTACAGGCAGTCACTGTTATGTCTATAAACCCCCATAGCTCATATGTCGAAATCTATGATGTATGTGTACCCCATAAATTTATATGTTGAAATCAAATCCCCAACATGATAATGTTAAGAGATGGGCCTTTTGGAGGGGATTAAGTCATGAGGGATCCACCGTCACAGATGGGATCAGTGCCCTCATGAAAGAGGCCTGAGGGAGCTTCTTTGCCCCTTTGTCCATATGAGGACACATAGAAGGCATCATCTATGAGGAACAAGCCCTCATCAGACACCTAATCTTCTCTTACCTTGATCTTGGACTTCCCAGTCTTCAGAACTTTGAGCAATAAATTTCTGTTGTTTATCAATTGCCCAGTCTAAGGTATATTGTTATAGCAGCCCTAATGGACTTAGACAGCCACCTTAGACAACCCTCATATGGCTGAGAGAGAGCTCCTGTCTCTTCCTCCTTTTATTTTTATTTACTTATTTTTATTTTTATTTGTTTTTATTTATTTTTTGAGACAGAGTCTCACTCTATCACCCAGGCTGGAGTGCAGTGGCATGATTACAGGCATGCACCACCATGCCCAGCTAATTTTGGTATTTTCAGTAGAGACGGAGTTTCACCATGTTGGTCAGGCTGGCCTTGAATTCCTGACCTCATGAGCCGCCTGCCTTGGCCTGCCAAAGTGCTGAGATTACAGGCATGAGCCACCACGCCCGGCCTTTCTAGATCTTTTATAGGTTTTTTTTTTTTTTTAAACTGGTAAAATGAGACTCCATTTCTATTTTTATTTGATGAAACACGTTTTGTCTATTTTATTTTATTTTATCTTTTGAAACAAAGTCTAGCTCTATCACCCAGGCTGGAGAGCAGTGTCGTGATTGTGGCTCACTGCAGCCTTGACGTCCTCAGCTCAAGCAATTCTCCCATCTCAGTCTCCTGCGTAGCTGGGACCATAGGGGCACACCACCATGCCCAGTTAATTTTTTTTTTTAATGTTTCATAGAAACAGGGTCTCACTTTGTTGCTCAGGCTGGTCTCAAACTCCTGGGCTCAAGCAATCCTCCTGCCTTGTCCTCCCAAAATGTTGGGATTACAAGTGTAAGCCACCACACTGGCCTTAATTTTATCTTTAAATCAAAGTATAATATACATACAGAAATGGGCAGCTAGCATACACATATAACGCAGGGGTTGGCTTTCTTCCTGGAAAGAACCAGGTAGAAAATATTTTCTACACTGCAGGCTGTACAATCTCTGTTGCAACTCTTCAACTCTCCCTTTGTAGCATGAAAGCTGCGATATGCCATATGTAATGAATATGCATGGCTGTGTTTCAGTAAAACTTTATTTGCAAGAACAGGCAGCTGGTCACAGTTGACCTCCTAGCCATAGTTTTCCAACCTTACTTATCTCCCAAAGGAGATAAGTAAGGTTAGATTTGATCTTGAGGGTGAGAAACTTATGATAGGATTAATATCCTTATAAAAGAAGAAAGAGGCCAAGAGGGGTGGCTCATGCCTGTAATCTCAGCACTTTGGGAGGCGGAGGCAGGCAGATCACCTGAGGTCAGGAGTTCGAGACCAGCCTGACCAACATGGTGAAACCCCTGTCTCTACTAAAAACACAAAAATTAGCTGGGTGTGGTGGCACACGCCTGTAATCCCAGCTACTCGGGAGGCTGAGGCAGGAGAATTGCTTGTACCCGGGAGGCGGAGGTTGCGGTGAGCCGAGATCATGCCACTACACTCCAGCCTGGGCAACAGAGTGAGACTCTGTCTCAAAAGAAAAAAAAAAAAAAAAAAAGAGAGAGAGAAAAGAAAAAAAATCTAGAAAGGAAGCAAACTCATTTGCCTAAGACCATGGCAAAATCACTAAAACCATCTAGTACTTTCTCCAAAGCTGCATACTAGCAACATCTCACAACTATTGAGCATGTAGATCTGGGAGACCCTAGGGATGTCAGCAGGCTCCCACGGGCTGATGGAGACCTAAGTCTGGCTCCTCCTCCTCTGCTGTAAGAGTTGTAATGGGAAACCTCTGCCAGGAAGGGCTGGAAGTGAGGGGTGAGGGCCGCAAAAGGACACTCCTCACTATGGACAAGGGAGATAGCCTGTGACAATTCAACCCCAGAAGTTAGGACCTCTGGGAAGCTGCCAAGGTGAGGTTGACCTGGGTCAGCCCTTGGGAATGGACAACATTCTGTTCACAAATACAGGGCCACTGGGAAAGGGTCATGCTAGGTGCATGCTTGAACTTTGTTAAGGAAAGTTGGAGACTGACAGGTTTTTCCAGTGGCTGGTCCAATCTAGCCTAGTGGGAAGTGGAGGTCTGTGGCATGTGGCTTGCTGTTTGGGAGAGGAAGCCCACACTGTGTGCCAGGACTAGGCTGGGAGCTTCACATACCCTTCCTCCCTCAGTCCCTTGTCTGGGGTATGGGAGCACAGCCATCCTCATCTTGTCCATTTTACAGTGAGGAAGTTGAGATTCAGGAAGGACAAATATTTCCCCTAACAGTGCAGCTAGAATTGGAAGCCTGCCATTAAGCTGGGAGAACGAAGTGTGCTGAGATCCTGAATTCCTATGAAGAAAATAAGAAATTGTGTATTAACTGTTCTCTAAGTATTTGGACCCTGCAGGGTGCAGTTTTGTTGCAAAGGCTGGAAGAAGATGGCAGCTCCTTCTGTCCTAGTTCCTAAGCCTTTGTCAATTGTGCTTCCAATTTCTCACCCAACAGAAACCAAAGAATTTCTTCTTGGGGTTCTCTCAACAAGCTCAAACTCTTCCAAAGAGCAGTGAGAAGACTCAATTTGGATGTGGATTCCTCCCTGGAGTGTTCTAGACCAAGAAAGAGGAAATAACAAAATACTGAAATAGTGAATTGGGCAGATGGATGCTCCGCATCCACTGTACCAGAGGCAGGTGATGGAAGACAGAATGAGCTAAATTTGCTGTCTGTAAAATATTAAGAAAGAGGAACCCAAGAGAAAGCTGGGTTATTTCCAGAAGATACAGACCTCCTTGGGCTTAATGAAGAAAAGTATTAATTAACAGAAATCTAAGGCACACACACATACTCCCATCTGGCAATAATCAAATGCCTAAAATGGGCTTATATTGCTGCCATCTGGCCATGGAAGGTGGTGATTCTCACTGCCCAATGCAAAGCTGCCCCTCCATCACACCTTGAAATCCTGGGGCAGTCTGGGGAGCCTGAGAATCCTCCAGGCACAGAAACAGGAGCAGAGGTCTCATCTGCGGAGATGGAAGGAGGCTGGGACAGAGGCAACCTATGCTTTCAAGTAGTGAGAAAAGAGACTAATTTCCCATTTATAGCAATGTTATAGAGTTGCTAACCCCAATAAATGAATTTAAAGTTTTATTTATTCAGAACAAGCCTCTTCAAAAAAATTCAATATTATAGTACAGGAGGCACGTGGATATGAAGAAAATTGTGAGGATAATACACAAAGAAAAATGGCAGAAGTTTGGGATTCACATTTGTATGTTAGAGTGTACAGAACAGGCCAGGAAGATGAAAGGATCCAGGAGTTTGCAAAACGGTGTGTGATGCAACAGAATTTCTGACTCCTTCAAGTGGTTTCCTGGGCAATGAAGTTCAACCAGTGCCCGGCAAATTGCCTTTTTGCATTAAAAACCCCAGAGAAAGAGTTAGACCTCGGAAGCTTTGCAATGAGTTAGGAACAATAAACTTGATAGGTCTGTGGTTTCCCACCCCCCAGCCCCTACACCCTTTTCCTTTTCCGAACTGTGTGGCTTCTCCCTGGCCAAAAAAAAAAGGATAAGAAAAGAAAAGAATATTTGAGTGTAGTTGCATATTTTTCTGGAAACCTGTTTCTGAACTGTATCATAACTTCCAGTAATAACCCGTTCCTGTGGTTCAGAGATCTTTTATCAGCCTATTTTAGGCATTTGATTATTGCCTGACTAATAATAATAGGGACTCGTTTTGTCAAAGAGCAGGCTGGAGGATCTAGTGTAAATCGTAGTGTATAATTGCTCAGTGACTGCCATTGAAAATTCCTAGTTACTGGAGTAAAGGCGCATCTCTCTTAGGTGCAAGAAGCTAGTTTTTCTTGTAATAATAATTAGGCTGTGAGACACCCAGAGAGCAAACTTAATTGTAAAGAAAAGAGAAAAGAAAGAAAAAGAGAGGGGAAGATCATGAAAACACCTGTTGGGCTCCTTCACATTGCCTGGGAGAGAAGTTCAGCCAGAATCTAGGAGGAGCCTTGGACTAGCTGCGTGTCCAGTCTGCAGCCAGTGGCCCTGGTGGCAGGTGGCAGGTAACTGCGGGGTGAGCACACAGTCCCTTTGAGAAAGGCAGTGAGCAGTGGGCCTGGGGTCCACTCTGATGAAAGTTTAGAGAATTTCAGTATTCCTCCAGCCTACTCACAGTACACACACACACACACACACACACACACACACACACACACACACACACCTAGAAGGTTTTGGAATGGTCAGTCCTGTGGGGCTCAAAGTCACTGGACGTCTTGGGGAGCTTTCTGAAGGACTCACCATTTCTGAATATCCGAGTGATGAGGGGGCATAGGGCAACAGTGTCAAGGCCTACACGGTGTGACTTTGGGATTGCCTGGATTCTACCTAGGAGCAAAATTCTCTCTCCCCTGCCTAGTCCAGGAGCCTGAAATTCTGAACATTTTGGGTTAGGTGTGGATATTTCTGTGACTGGAGACTGATGTTTTTGGATGTTTCATTCTGATAGATGAGAAAACTCCTATTTCATGTTTGTTCCTGTGTCTCATAAAATAAATCAAGAACTGAGACATAGATGCTAGCACTTAAATTGTGCCAAAAATGTGCCCACAGTGTTGTAAGTTCTTAACATGTATTAATTCATTTAACTCAACATCCATGAGCTAAGAACTATCATTATGCTGATGTTACAGACAGGAAAGCAGAGGTCAGGAGAGATGAGGCAAAGTGCCTTTGCCTGATAGGTGGTTGAGAAGGATTCAAGGTTGGTGGCTGGGCCTCAGCATCTATAGGCTTGCCCTGGCACAGTGCTGCCTGGCTCATCCTCGTTTTAGAAGTAAATATCACATCTCCTCATTTTCTCTTCCTGGACAAAATATCCTGGGACCAGCGCTACGGGTGGGAAGGGTAGATGTGGAAGCATTATTCTGGCATGTTGACCCTGTAGGTAGAAGGCTGCTATGCATAGTCCTCTTTTGGGCTGGCACAGCACTTTACAGTGTACATTGCCCATCGTCTCACGTCCATGACTTTATTTTATCCTGGCTCAACTGTACCCACCCAGGATCCCCAAGAAATATACTATCTGTCTCCCTTAGTTTCTCTTTATTATCAAACTGTGTATGTCAGGAAGCTTCTGCAGGCTTTTTTTTCTTTCTTAGACAGTGTTTCTTGTCACCCAGGCTGAAGTGCAATGGTGCGATCTCAGCTCACTTCAACCTTCGCCTCCCGGGTTCAAGATATTCTCCTGTCTCAGCCTCCCGAGTAGCTGGGATTACAGGCACAAACCACCATGCCCGGCTAATTTTCATATTTTTGATAGACACGGGGTTTCACCATATTGGCCAGGCTGGTCTTGAACTCCTGACCTCAGGCGATCCGCCTGCCTCAGCCTCCTAAAGTGCTGGGATTACAGGCGTGAGCCACTGTGCCCAGCTGGCCATAAGCTTTTTAAAGAGGAACGAGGCCTTATGTTTCAAAACCAGGACAACCAATAGGCACTTCCAGCCCACTTATTAGGGGTGGGACCTTGGGCTGATCCCGTAATTTGTCTGGGCCTCAGTTTGTTCTGTGACATGGGAATGAGAAGTCTCCTTTGCTGACAGGCAGAACTCACATGCCCAGCTCATCTCCTCCTTATCCTACAGGACTCAGCCTGAAGGTGCCCCAGGCTGGTTTGGGACCCTCATGGGCTCCCATAGCCCCCTTTGTTTCCCCCAGAGAACCTAGATGTCTCTCATGTTATCTGCACTGTCATTGTTGGATGCCTTCCCCACTGGACTGCCTGTTCCTGGAAGGCGTGGCTCACTTTTGAAATTGGACAAAGTTTTATTCATCTTTGGAGAAACAGCTATGAGCTGATGGTCACTTTTCCTTTGAGATTTAACTACAATTGGTTGAATCCTTCATTCCCTCATTGATGAGAAAGCTAGCATAACCCTCAATATCTTGAAGGATTCTTATGTCTTATCTACTCCTCTCTTATATCCAAATTCTTGCTTCTGAATTCTTGCTTTCTTCTCTCTGTTTTGCACCTGACTCACTAGCTGAAGTTTAGCCAAGATTTAGCAAAAGTAAATACAGGAAAAACAGTTAAATTTGAATTTCAGATAAACAATGAATTTTTTTAGTATAAGTATGTCCCATGAAATATTGGGGACATTCTTATGTTAAACAATTATTGACTGTTTATCTGAGGTTTATGTTTACCTGGAAACCCTATATGTTACCTGGCATCCCTCTGCCGGCCCATCTCCACATGACATCACCTCTCTAGGAATTGTTGATATTATCATTCCTTAAAGGACCATCAGCTGAAGACTGCCCATCTAACATGTGGTTCTGAGGTTGGGAGAAGTGGAGCGTGGGCGAGATGACAAGGAGCAGAGCAAGCAACCTCCCGTTGGAAGCTGTGCATCCCTGTTCTTAACTGTTCTTGGTTATTCTCAAGACTAGTAAGCCTTTCCCTGGCGATGTTTTCTAAAGGGCTCCAGCCTCCAACCATGCTGCTGGGACCCCATCTCTGTGCTTTGCATTTTGTGTTCAATGTCTGAAAACCAAAACATCTGTTGTCCTATGATGTGGTGACTCTGCAGCCCATGCCCCAGGTAAACTCCAGGTCCAGCTTGGCACCAAGGAAACCTCACCAACCACAGTGCTTTGTGGGACAAAGAGCTTTAATGCTGAGACTTCAGTCCATACAGTAGCTGTGGAAAAAGAGATTTTAATGTGAGGAGTCTGGGGTCCTGCTCTACCTCACAGAGGGATGGCTTCTTTCCAGAAAAATGATATGATGCAAAGGAAAGCAAGTGACATGTAAATGTTTCCCTTCTTTAGGAAAAAGAAGTAATGCTTATCAAGCATCTTCTATATACCAAGCATGATATTGCAAAGAGACAACCAATAGTCTGTATCCAGGTAGCAGATGCATTCTTCTTAGACCTGTTCAGTACTTAAGAGTATTTGAGCTGATATTTAAATTTTATGAATTTCATGTAAAAGTCTAAATTTCCAGCCTCCTTGAAAAAAATCAAAGCTGTGGCCACACTGGGAGCACCATTGGTTGGGTCTGAGTAGAGCTGGTCTTTAGGCTTTATGCTGTGTAGGCCACGTGCTCTCCACTCTACCTCCACTCCCCACCAGTCCCTATTATCCTGATGCTTCTGCCCTAAACATGTTCTGGGTGCTTTACGTATTGATCTAGTTTAATCCTCATCATCAATTATTAGACAGTGCCATGAACTGAATTGCAGCTCTCCAAAATTCATATGTGACTGTATTTGGAGATAAAGCTCCCAAGGAAGTAATTACGGTTAAATGAGTTTATTAGCTTGGGACCCTGCTCTGATAGGTAGTAGCCTCCTTTATTAAAAAGAGAGAGATAGTGCACACAAAAAGATCATGTGAGCACCCAATGAGATAGCTGCTCTACCTAAGAGAAGAGGCCTCAGAATGAAACTTACCTGCTGGCACCTTGAACTTGGAGCCTTCAGAACTATTATGAGAAAATACATTTCTGTTTGAGCCACTCAGTTTATAGTATTTTGTTATGGCAGCCTGAGGCAACTAATATAGGTGGGTATATCATAGTTATCTTACAGATGTGAAATTAGAAGTCAAGAAGTTGAATAAGTTGCATATGTAAAAAGTAGCAGAGATGGGTTAAAATCCAGGTTTTTCTGATCAAAGCAAGATATTCTCTGAAGGTTAGGGCTTATGAGCTGGAGGACCTCTCCCACAGTGGATCACTGGTATGTCCCCTGCCCCTTTACATTCCCTGTCTGGCCTCATAGGCTTGTTATCCTAAAAGGTCCTGCCAACTCCAGCATCCATTGGCTTCTGGGAAACTGCTCCCCTTGTGCAGCCATTGACCTTGTAACTGTCACCGAATGCCTGGCTTAGCACCCCTCCTCCATGAGATCTGCTTTGACCCCTTTGTATGAATGCTCATTCCACAGCCTGCTCAGCTCTTTGCAGCACTTTGTCTATGCTCCTGCCCTGACGGCACTTCCCATGGGTCGCATAATAGTAGAGATGAGTGTCAAGCATCTGTCCCCTTGAAGGCAGGGCCAGCTCTCAGCCACCCTAGTATATAGCTGAGGTCAGATGGTGAAATGCCTCCCAATGCTGGGCAGGACCCCTCAGTGGGAGAAACTGGTTGAGTCCAGAGATGAGAGTGTTGGGGGGACTGTGGTTGGTGGGAGAGTTCAAGCCCTGTCTATAGGGAGCTTCTGCTACTTGGTTCCCAATGTTTGCTGCCATGAGGGCGTGTGCCCGGGGTGGCCAAGTCTGGCTTTTTTCAACAGCAGTCAGAAATCCAGATTAACCTGTTTCTGATGCTTAAAAGTTGGCCATGATTTCTTATTTTTCTGAACTCTTCACAGATCAAACACAATACATCTAGGCTCATGTTACAGTTGGTCATGGATTCGGACCCAGTCTGTGGCTCCTGCGGTGATGCCTGGGCTGGTTCTCAGCACCCAGTAGGTCTGTGGGTGGGAGAAGGTGACAGAAAGTTACACCAGGCAGTCACTATCCAGGGCCCGGCTGCTCTGGGAAAGCCCGCCTGGCCTTGCCCTACCTCCCCAGCAAAGCCCAAAAAAAGAACAGAGCTATGGACTGCGCTTCCTACCCCAGCCAGATTTGTGACCCAGTAATTGACTTTTTCTCTGGATCCTCCAGTATAGCCCCTGCTATTTCTCCTCTGAACCAGTGAGGCAGGAAACCAAGTCCTATCTGGAAGGCCCTGAGATCCTGGTGGAGGTTGCCTGGGCAAAGCTTCCAGGGGGAGCACTTCCAGCCTGAAAAGCCAGTGGTCTTTCTCCCTTGAGTCACTGCTCTGAGCCTCCCATGTCCTCCCCGCTCAGAGCTCCAGGCACTAGACATGGTAGATTTAGGCTCCTGTGGACAATTTGGGTTTGCAAGGATTTAGTGGCCAGATCTTCATAGTGCTTTCTACAGAACATTGCAAATCTGATGTGGTAGAGAAAGGCATATAGTATATATAGTATATAATATAGTTATAAAGGGCAACCTGCTTGCCCTATACCCCTAGGCCACCCAGAACAGGGAGTCCTCAGGCCACAGGGCTTCCTTGGCCCTGGCCTATCCAACTTCAGAAGGGGTGGGCCTTAGCTTGGAAAGCCTCCAGGGGATGCCAGGAGGTTCCCCATGTACGAAAGTCTTTTCCTCAGGGCACTGCAATGGTCCTCCTGGTTCTAACTCTCTAAGAGGCTGTTTCCCTGATGTCCCTTGAGCTGTAAGATGCTGAAGTACCCTGGCATGGAGAAGGATGGAGAGAGTTCCTGCTTCCTCACTCCAGCTGTGTCTGAGCCAGCATGGCCTCTGCCCACAACTCAATGGAGCACGTGAAGAGCACTGTGCCCAGGTGTGGGTGCAGCGGGCAGGTGCCAGGGACAGCAGGCTGGACCAGCTCACTACAGCAAAGCCACAGGGCAGCACACAGTTGAAAGGAGAGGCTTTGGAGTCAGGCAGATCTGAACTTCAACCTCCAGGTGTTCCATTATGAGACTTCGAGACCTAGGGTAAGTCATCAAACTGCTCTCACTTCAGTTTTCAGTCCTGTAAATCAGAGATAATGAACCACCTACCTCATAGGGGAGGTTCAGTCCACAAAAAGTGCTTAGCACAGTGCCAGGCACACGATAAGTACTTAATACATGGTGGCTGCTACAATTAGAACCCATTCAGGACAGGCACGGTGGCTCAGGCCTGTTATCCTAGCACTTTAGGAGGCCGAGGCAGGCTGATCCCTTGAGGCCAGGAGTTCAAGACCAGCCTGGCCAACATGATGAAACCCCATCTGTACTAAAATACTAAAAGTACAAAAATTAGCCGGGCATGGTGGCACACACCTGTGATCCCAGCTACTCAGGAGGCTGAGGCAGGAGAGTCCCTTGAACCCGGGAGGCGGAGGTTGAAGTGAGCTGAGATTGCACCACTGAGCGAGGCTCGGTCAACAAATAAACAAACCCATTCAGTGAGGCAGTTTTGGAAGACTGATTTGGTTGTATTTGCAACATTACCAAAGTCATACCTTTCGACTCAGCTGATAACTTTAACTGGAGCCAAGAATCAGTCCTAAGGAAAAAATACAGGTTGAGTATCCCTTGCCTGAAATGCTTGGGACTAGAAATGATTTGGATTTCAGGTTTTTTTGTTTGCTTGTTTGTTTTTTTGATTTTCAAATACTGGCATTATACTTACCAGTTGAGCATCCCAAATTTGTAACCTGAAGTGCTCCACTGAGCATTTCTTTTGAGCATCATGTTGGCACTCTAAATGTTTCAAAGTTTGGAGCATTTTGGATTTTGAATTTTCATATTAGAGGTACTCAACCTGGGTGGGGCGCAGTGGCTCACACCTGTAATCCCAGCACTTTGGGAGGCCAAGGTGGGCAGATCACCTGAGGTCAGGAGTTCAAGGCCAGTCAGGCCAACATGGCGAAACTTCGTCTCTACTAAAAATACAAAAATTAGCCAGTAGTGGTGGTGGGCACCTGTAATCCCAGCTACTCAGGAGGCTGAGGCAGGAGAACTGCTTGAACCCAGGAAGCAGAGGTTGCAGTAAGCTACAATCACACCACTGCACTCTAGCTCGGGTGACAGAGCAAGACTCCATCAAAAAAAAAAAAAAAAAAAGGTACTCAATCTGTACTAAACATGAAAAAATGTTTTATCTACAAAGATGTTCATTGGAGCATTCTTTGTGGTAGTGAAAAGGTGAAATAACTGAAATGTCCAACACTAAGGGGATGGTTATCACAAAAGTGATAATACATCTCTCATTTATTGAGTGCCTTCCATGCAACAGACATTAAACTTACATTGTTTCACTTACTCCTCATGACAGTGATGCTTTCCCCATCTAAGAGATGAGGAAACGGGACAGAGGAGGACATCCCCAGCTGGAAGTCACAGGCTGGGGTTTATCATGACCCAATCACAACACATAGATGAGTGGCTGCTGGTGGTTGTTGAGGGTGGAGGAAGCTGAGAAACAGAAGCACATTCTCCCCAAGATGTGCCTTTCAAGGGTTGTTAAAACTCAGATGGAAAGAAGTGGGTGGGATGTGATCAACACCTCTGTTGTCAGAGCTGAGTCTTGGGAGGAGGAAGCAAAATGTTGGCATCTGTTTCCAGGGCTTGCCTGTCCACCAACCAATGGTGCAAATGAACTGATTTCTGAGACTGCAAATGAGACTGGCAGAGGTGTCTGCAGGGTGAAAGGAGTCAGCAAGGGATGTGCTGGGCTGCTCCCCATACCCAGAGCTTTGCCCTGTTGTCACCCTTAGGGCTGAAGGGGAAAAGAGAAAGTAGTGCTTGCCAGTAAGAACTAGAAGTGGAGGAAGGGCCACCTGGTGGGAAGTGTCATCATGCAAGGATTCAGCTCCTAGCAGAGACACAACAATAAAGCAAGGAGGGACCCAGGGAGAAATTATCCACCTTCCCTCTCTGCTCACCTGCTCATCTCCTGCTCTATCAGCCAAGCCTGACCAGCAGCCAGAGGGTAAGGAAGCTGGGATATGTGGTCCCCAACAATTAACCTCAAGGCTGAGAACAGAGCAGAGAACAAGCCCAGGAGGAGGGCTAACAGAATAACCAGTGTTGCATGACACCAGAGTGCCTTTCTGGGGAATACATGAGATAACTAGATAACTTTGAAAAATTAAAAACCGCAAAGGTGAGGTATTTGTGTTGAGGTGGTAGGACACAATTATATCATCTTTTAGTTTTCATTACTCAGCTAACACCGAGACTGTGCTGACCTGAACCTACTCACCGGAGAGACGCTTGACATGGTCCTTGCCATCAGATGTTTATAATCTAGTTGGGGAGAGAGAGAGAAGAAAACAGATAAAATAAGGAAACTGCAATACAAGTGATGAGATGAATACTAACATCAGAGTGTGCATGCCAGCATTGAGGACTGGGAAGGGGAAGGAGAGACAGGCCAGTTGCCTGGTGGTAGGTTGCCAGGGGCAGGGTCCAGGAGAACTGGATTCTAGCCCTGTGGGCCTTTGAGAAGGTCACTCCTTCCCTCTGAACTGCAGTTTCCTCATCTATAACATGAAGAGAAGCCTTCCCACCTCATTGCTCTCAAGGATGAGGTGAGAATAAGTGATGAGGTGAGTGTCCCACCACCTTAGAAAGATAAAACTCAGCTTATGATGACCATGGAGGCCTAAGCTGCCTGTGACACTATTATCCTCGTTCAGCTCCGAGACACTTTCTGGGCTCTCTGTAGAATTTGTTCTCTTATGAAGATGGAATATGAGAGGGGATCATTACCCTTGGGTTAACTGGAAGACCTTGGCTTACTTTCCCTTATGATCCCAGATGTGTGAGCATGACAATGATTTCTCTTAATTTTTTATTTAAAAACTTGGCCTAGGTAATATGAGGGAGTGAATTACATGGCTTCAAATCTCTTCTAACTCTGAAACTCCAAGTTCCTCCATTTTGGGATCCCTGGATTTCTAAAAACAACATGAAAAACAATCATCTGCCCTTCTATGAACGAATAAAAACATCATCCATCCATCCATCCACTCACCTGCCCATTTCTCATTCATTCATCTATTCATCTGCTCATTATCCATTCATCCCCCACCCATCTATCATCCATCCATCCATCCACCCAGCATCCACCCATTCATCATCCATCTATCCATTACCTATCCATTTATACATGCATACATGTTTCCATCATGTGTACATACACATGCCAAGTCCTGTGCCAGGCCCCGTGACTGAAACAAGGGCAAGAGTTCTGCCCTCAAAAAGCTTCTCATTTGGCAGAGGAGCTATGAAAAACTCAACAAGAGGCAAAATCCACTAGAAAGCAGGGTGAATATAACTGAGTAGTGAGGAACCCAGACAGGAAAAGTTCAGAAAAGAGTGAGACCACTGTAAACTTCCAGAGAAGAAGTGGCCTTCCCAGACAACTGGTGTCTGGACACAGCCCTAAAGAAGAAGGGTTTCAACTTGATCCTGGGCTTCTGAAGCCAGGGACTTCTCATGCCCCATGGCGCCCCATCCTAGGCTGGGCCAGAGGACAGTGAGAAATCTTGTCTTCGAAGGGCATGTTCCTAAGCTGGACCCAGTTTCCTTCCCAGCCAGCAACTCTGATCAAATCTTTTCTTGGGCTGGACTTTTAGCCTTTATTCTGCTGACCAGCCCCAGCACTGCAAACATCTTTTAAACTCTCTTTGGAAACAAGGGGAGGCAGATGGGAGCTGGAAGTTGCAGGACGAGAATCCAGCCCACACTACTTCGACCTGGAGGTGCATTCACGGAGTAGCCCCACACACTGAGGGCTGACCCCCTTTCTGCCTGGCAAATGCACTTTTTGCTTTCCTGGCCTGGCCATAAATAACCCAGCCACCTCTAATTTGGCCTCCAATACCCTGACCAGCCGTGATTTATTCACAGACCAAAACAGGCATCTCTAATTTGCTAACCAATCGCTGCAATTCTGGCCTCTCCAACCAATAATTCTGCCATCTCTAATTTGCCAATAAATAATTCTGCAGCCTCAAATTTACTAACCAATAATGTGACCAATTTGCTGACCAATGGTTGTGTCAAGGCATAATGGTGCCCCTAGCAGATGGTAATTTGCTAAGCAATATTCGGACCTTTCCCCCTTTAGCAATAAAGAACCTTCACGATCTTTGAATTCTGAATCCATTGCTTTGCTCAGAAGGATGCTCCAGGCTGCTGAGCTGCAGAAGGCTCCTCCCCAAAGCTTGTGCTTACCTATACATCCTCTTTCTCCTTCTCTCTCTCTCTTTCCTTCTCTCTCTCTCTCTCTCTCTCCTGCAATCACAGTTAGTGTCTTGGAATATGAGAGATGTCTTGGCATGTTCGTTTTAAAGGTGGAGCTGTTGAGACCCAGAGAGAGATAGTGACTTGACCAAGATCACACAGCAAGGTCATAGTAGAGCTAGGATTGAAACACAGGTCTCTGGGCTGCCAATTAAATATCCCAACTACACTATCCAGAAGCAGACTTCCTTCCTCAGGGAATCTGCACCAAAGAGCAGGTTGACTCTGGCTGGGCCAGCTGCCATCAGACTTTGGTTTGTCCTCGGCCAAGTTCCCCTAGTGTCAAGGGAGGGAGGAGGTTGACCCTGCTGACCTCACAACCTAGGGGGTCTGAGAGCTGGACAGGAAGGAGATTAGCTGTGCCACACAGAGGTCCTGGCCCAGTTTCAGTCCCAGGAAATGCTGGCTCTCAGCAGAAACCAAGAGCCAAATCTCACATCCCTTAAGGGAGTTGGCACCCACATTTCCCAGAATGAGTAAGAACAAGAGTTCAGAAAAGTAAAGCAGTATCCCTCCCCCAGCAGGTCCTGGGGATAAGGCATGATGGCCCCAAGAAAACACAGGAGATGCCTTAGCACAGAAAAACCTAACCATGTCTGGGGCCAAGGGGAGCCATTTAGAGGAACATCCACTTGGTCCCTTCCCCACTTCCCAGGTCAGAGGTGAGTCTAAGCTGGCCCTTCCCAAATATTTGTGCAGTTAAGAAAGACAATACCTAATTCGGCTGTTTCTGCCCTTTCATCTGAAAAGGTCTATGTGGCTCATTTTTATGCTCATGGCTCTTTTCAGAAGTTAAAGCAAAGTAAAACCAACAACAGTGCTTTGAGAATTGGGGAGAGGATTCCTAGGGATGTCAGAACACGCCTGGACCCCCTCTGAGTGCCACTGAACCTGTCTAAGGGACTGCATTTTGAGAGCAGGGAGGTGTTGATGGGGGCAGGTGGGCCTGTGATCTATTTTGGGACACTGAGGGTTTTCTCCGTAAGAGCCACATCCCCTGCAGTACTGATGCCCTCAGGAACAAGTCCTCTTCCAATGCTGTGCCAAGTCTGGGCCGGCAAGGAGAATGGGACCAGGTGGAAGCAAGAGTGGAATAAATGGTGGCAGAGAGAGGAGAAAAATAGTAGCTCAGTGTCAGCACAGAATCTCTTGGCTGTGAGGGGCTGTCTGGGGATTGCATTTTATTCTTTAGGTCTGGGAACCTGCTGCTCTCCATCTCCAAGGCCTGAGCAGGAGAAAATGGACAAATTGGAGCAGCCAGGCTCTGGTTAGACTCTAGGGAGAGCTTCCTTCAGGCCAGATCAGCAGATTCTAGTATATTCTAGAAGGGATGACACAGTAAGTTATATTCATTGCATGTATCCGATTTCTGCCCTCCTAGGGTGGACTTTGAAAACTGAAGAGCTGATTTGGATTTTGTCCTGGTCTAGTGACAGATCTCAGCTCAGGTGTCACCTCTTCTGGGCAGAGTGGATTGGGTGCTCACTCTATTTCTTCTGATTCTGGCATTTCTTAGCCTTCAAAGCGTCCGTTGGATCGTGAATCCTTTCCTTACTGCACTGTGAGCTCCTGGAGGCCAAGGCCGGGATCTGTAACCCATTCATTCCCTTGTCTGTTGTTGCATCTCTGAGACCCAGCATGTGCTGTTCCTGAGGTCAGAGTCAGCAAACATTTGCCGAATCATTGGATGGTGAAGGTTCTTTGTCCAGCTTGGACTCTCAGATGTGTGTGTTGGAGGTTCTCTAAGCAAGTGAAGTTTCCCCGAAAGCAGAGCCTGAGACAAAGGCTTATGATCAAGAAGTTTATTAAGGAAGTGACACCAGGGAGCAAGAATGCAAGACAAGTAGCAAGAAACAGAGAAGGCAGGAAGGCCCATGCAAAGCTGCTTTATGCTGTTGGTCACCAATATACATGACTGAACTTGATCCCCTGGCATTCTGGCAAACCTTAGAACATGCATATCAGAAGTGCTGCCCAGAGGATGGAAGGAGGAAGCAAGGATCCATTGATGTTCATGCTCTTTGGTCAAGGGCACGAATGTCCAGGTTGTGCATGCGTGTGTGCTGCCTATCCCATGAGATGGTGTGAGAGAAACTTCAGCAGGAAGTGAGATGGCACTTGTGTCAAGTGATTGCAGCCTGCATACAACTGGGTGCTGCAGTAGTGTCTAGAGAGGGAGGTGAGGCTGAGACGTCTTGAAGTGTCACACAAGCAGCATCTGATACATAGATCTCCCCCTCTTTAGCAAAGGAGTAGATAGGGGGCACTCTGAGAGACAGAAAGGAAGGTGGGAGTGGCCCATCACCAGCTTCCCATGGGGTGCTGCTGCTGGGCACTCCACCATCTGCAAGTTGGTGTTGACTGCTGGCTCCATCTTAGAGATGTGAGGTTCACATCCGGGACCAGCACCCCTGCCAGGTTCTCCTCACCATCACTTCTCAGGAACACATTCAGCCCCATGGAGACTCTCCCAGGCCTCTTCCGCACTTTGGCTCACCTGTGCCTGTTACCGGCCACTGGGTCCCTAGCATTAGTTTCCCTTCCCTCTTAGAGAGAGAGAAAAAAAAAGCAACAGAGGTGTGGTCAGCTCAGCTAGGAAACCACTTTGAATCTTCACTCAGGCCTGAGCACTGATAAGAGTGTAACATTGGGGTCACCTCCACAGAGCACCTCATAGACATAATTTAATTTTTTTAAATAGGGAAACAAAATTTAAAGGCTAAAATTGGGCTGGACAGCAGAGGAAGGGGGTGGCTGGGTGCCTCAAACTTGCAAAGGGAAGAGGTCTGGTTTACAGCCCTGCTGCTAAACGTGTCTGTTCTCACTAAGTGATGCAGCGCCTCGAACATTGTGGTAATAGAGCCACGAAATCGCAGGAAAAGAGGCAGTAGAAGCAAAAGGAGGAAAGGCTGTCATGCAAAGGGTGTGACTAGAAATAGGGGAGCCGCAGGGAGAGCAACCTGGGCAAGGACAGGGAAATTCAGAAACCAGCTCTAAGGAGACAAGCAGGGGCCACAGGGCAGGTGCCCATAGGGACCACATGGGCACCGCAAGGCAGGCTGGGCTTGGTGCACCAGGGACAGTAGAGAGCAGTGGGGACTGTGGCCAACTGCAGAAAGCAAGCCTCATCTGAAGGGGCAGACGCTGACACACTCCAGTCAATTGCTGCCATGAGCAAATGTGGATGATGCCGAATCTTCTCATTTCTAAATAGAAGGTGGAAATCAGATTTTTAAGCAAAATCTCTTGCTTTAAAAATGTTATCCAGAAATTTTCAGAAAATATTACGCAGGACGACAAAACACCCCCCAAGGGCCGTATTCAGCTCTCATGCAGCCAGTTCTTAACCACTGTGGGAAAGAACAGGTCCACAACATCCCCAATGTCTTCCCTACCCTTCACCCCTCTGAAAAACCCAGTCTGCAAATGGGGCAACTCTGGGACTAGGGGACTGGGCAGTCAACCTTGCTAACAAACTGTGTAATTATTACTCGTGGGATTGGGGTTTATCAGTTGTGTCTTCCCTGGACCCTCTCACCTTCGATAACTACAAACTCCACAGGACAGTTTTGCTCTCTTTTGTTTACTGATGGATCCCACACACCTAGTAAAGTGCCCAACATGTAGCAGATGCTAGGTGCACAATAAGTCTGTTTCCTGAGTGAATGACAGAAAGAGCCAGATGAGGGTCATTTCATTTCTTTTTTTTTTTCTTTTTCTTTGAGTTGGAGTGTCGCTCTGTCACCAGGCTGGAGTGCAGTGGCACAATCTCAGCTCACTGCAACCTCCACCTCCTGGGTTCAAGCGATTCTCCTGCCTCAGCCTCCCAAGTAGCTGGGACTACAGTCACGCACCACGCCCAGCTAATTTTTGTATTTTTAGTAGAGACAGGGTTTCACCATGTTGGCCAGGATGGTCTTGATCTCTTGACCTTGTGATCTTCCTGCCTCAGCCTCCCAAAGTGCTGGGATTACAGGCATGAGCCACTGCGCCCGGCCTGGTGAGCTTCTTTTCTAACAAGGCTGCCAGGCAGACTCTCCTTCCCCAGATAATCCTACTCTCCCTGCGCAGGGAACTGTACAAACTCAAAATAAACAGACCACGAAAGTCCAGGCTTCCCTTTTTCCTCTTCAGCAGGGTGCTATGGCTGGTGGGAAGTGGGACAGGACCTCTTGAAGTCCCCAAACTATAGGCTGGGATTGCACAAAGCATATCTGCCGGAGTCTAAAGAGGAGAGAGGCAGACAGAGGAGCGGAGGAGAGAAAAGAGAAAGAAAAATTGTCCCATGCCTGCAACGGTCAAAATGCGTTATTAGGGTGTCCAGGAAATTATACCTTATGTCTATTAGTTCTTTCAGGGTTAATATTGATGCAGATATTATTTCTATCCACGGCCCCATTTATTTGAAATATTATGACTGGGAGTAGCTGCTGCCGTGAATCAAATCAATTGATGGAGTAGTTAGCTGTGCCACCAGGGCAGCCTGCCTGCCCCCTCCCCCCGCCGCGAGCATGAAATATTATGGAGATGGTTCCTTAAAGTGAGCACTTTATCATCATTTGTCTGCAGGCCCCCGCTAGGATGGCCTTGCCCGGCTTTCCGTTGGGCGTTAGGAGCTGTCATAACTCAATCAGGCGGCTAATGCTGCTCCCAGCACCTCTAGCCCACAGCCTCCAGCAGAGCAGCCCACTGACAGCCGGGGGTCCCAGCCCAGGGACTTGCTGCTGGCCACACGCAGGGCAGGGGTATTTTTGGAGGTGGAAATAGCAGTCCTGTTTCCTTGTGCCACTTATGGTTCTCCAAACCCAATCTGTCATTTCCCACCACTGCACTTTTCCTCATGCTATTTTCTTGGCCGGCCTGGAGCCGCCTCTCCCGTGACTCTGTCCGTCAAGATTCTATACATTCTAAGGCCTGGGTCCAGCCCTCACACCTGTAATCCCAGCGCTTTGGGAGACTGAGGCAGGCAGATCACTTGAGGCCAGGAGTTCGAGACCAGCCTGGCCAACATGGTGAAACCCCGTCTCTACTAAAAATACAAGAATTAGCCAGGCGTGGTGGTGCAGGCCTATAGTCCCAGCTACTTAAGAGGCTGAGGCACAAGAATTGCCTGAACTGGGAGGCAGAAGTTGCAGTGAGCTGAGATCGTGCCACACTGTGCTCCAGCCTGGGTGGCAGAGCAAGACTCTGTCTCAAAAACTAAAAATAAGATGTTATACATTCTAAGAACAGGATTTGGGACATGGAACCCTGGCTGGCTAGGTGCAGGGAAAGGGGCCACATCTGATTCCTCATTCCCTGATACCTCCAGTGACAGCATCATTTAACTGTCGTCTAAGAATAATAACAGTAAAGATAATTTTATTAAGCTCTACTAGGGTTCAGATAATCTATGCAGTGCTTTGGGCTAGTGGTTGATAAACTTTTTTACAAAGAGTTGGATGGTAAATATTTTAGGCTTTGTGGGATGTAGTGTCTCTGTTGCAGCCACTCAATGTGTCCTTTGAGAAGGCAGCCATCAGTGATGGAACAAATGGGCATGGCAGGATTCAGCCGTCGTTGGCTTGACCCTGGCTTGATGCTGTCAACTCTTCGAAGGTCTTTGTTGTAATGTCACTTTCTCAATGAGGTCTTCCCTAACTATTGAAAAGTGAACTAACCTCTGGGCATCCCTCAGCTCACAGTCTTTATTTATTTTTCTCCATACCTCTTATTGCATATTTTAAAATACGTTTTGGGCTGTGTGTGATGGCTAACGTCTATAATCCTGGCACTTTAAGAGGCTCAAGTGGGTGGATGGCTTGAGTCCAGGCATTTGAGACCAGCCTGGGCAATATCGCCAGACCCAGTGGCTACAAAAAAAAATTTAGAAATTAGGCAAGCATGGTGGGCATTCCTGTAGCCTCAGCTACTTGGGAGGCCGAGGTGGGAGGATCGTTTGGACCCAAGGAGATGCAGTGAGCCTGATCACGCCACTGCACTCCGGCCTGGACAACAGAGCGAGACTCTGTCTCTAAAATAAATAAATAAATAAATAAATAAACAGATAAATTAAAATATGTCTTTGCTTTGTTGTGTTGTTAATAATACCACCACCACCAACACATACCTGCCGCTAGAATGTCAGGTCCATGAGGACAGAGAGCTTGCCTTTTACGTGAATCACACGTTTGCTTTTCTATTTTCTAGCTGGTGCCTGGCCCCATAACTGGCACTTCCTTAACCTTTGATAAATGGTCAGCCCTGAGGTCTGCACTGTTAGGATCCCCATTTTTCAGACTGAGGACCAGAAAGCTCCAGGAATTGTCCCAGGTCACCCAGCCAGTAAATGTTCTTGGTCTCATACTTGAGTTTTTGCTGCAGTTTTCTTTATTTCCATGTATGAATTTATCAAATCCTTCTCCTAGCCCTGTAAGATAGGCTGGTTCTGTTATTTTTCCCCTTGTGCAGGTAGGGAAACTGAGTCAGACGTGGGGTGGCTAGAAAGTGGTGAGGTCAGGACTGGAATCCTGTTCATCAAAGTCCATTTTCTTACCACTCTGGCGTTTTAGTCATCCTATTTTTCATGGACACCAAGAGCCTGGGGCCTGGGATGTCCCGGCTGGGAGGTGGGAAGCCCTAAGCATGCTCCCCACCAGCCTCTGACTTACCTGTGACCAGGAGGAAATCACTATTCCCATGATTACATGTTATGGGATCCCAAAGGCTCCAGGGTGGCCACAAAGATGCAACTAAAGAGCCTGGCATGGTGCCTCCTCCGACCCCAGTGCTTCCAGGACCAGCTCTCTCGTTTTGCCCCACACTGGCAATTTCTCCCTACACAGCTTCTGCCTGCACCAGTCTCTCCACCCAGAGCGCCTTTTCCCTACCTCTTCCCATTCAGATTCTTTGCATCCCTGAACAAAGACTGGAAAGAAAAATTACAGCCTTTTAAACAGGTGTTTTCAGGGGCTGCCCTTTGGCAGTGAGAAGCAAAGCTTGAAGCCCTCCTTTGGGTCTGTGCCAGCACAAGAGGAAGGAAGAGTTGAAGACCCCTTAGGTCAAGATCCCTTGCACCTCATGGGAAGCTCTGGGGTACCCAAGGATGTACGGCAACCCCAGTCAGCTTCTCTGTTGCCTGAAGACAACAGAGCTTGAAGTTTCCTTGCAGATAATCCAGAATTTGACCCACAGAACCCTAAGCACATTAGAAACCATAATGATTAACTTCATATGTCAACTTGGCCAGGCCGTGATATCCAGCTTGGGGTCAAAACTTTTGTCCGGATATTGCTGTGAGGGTATCTTTCAGATGTGATTCACATTTAAATCAGTAGGCTTTGAGTTAAGCAGGTTCACCT
This sequence comes from Pongo pygmaeus, assembly GCF_028885625.2. NCBI lineage: Eukaryota > Metazoa > Chordata > Mammalia > Primates > Hominidae > Pongo > Pongo pygmaeus. The sequence continues at coordinate 48,057,192 of NC_072391.2, forward strand.
TTGTAATACGGGTGGGCCTTATCCAATCAGTTGAAGGCCTCAAGAGGATACTGAGGTGCTTTATGGAGGAAGGAATTCTGCCTCAGACTGTCTTCAGACTCCAGCACAACATCAGCTGTTCCCTGGGTCTCCAGTCTACCAGCCTGCCCTGCAGATTTCAGACTTGCCAGCCCCCACAACTTCATGAGCCAATTCCTTAACATAAACCTTTCTTTCTCCACACACACATTGTACTGGTTTGTTTCTCTGGAGACCTCTGAAATATCCAGAGAACCTCAAATCCAACTCTTCATTTAACAGAAAGGATAACCAAGGCACAGAGAGGGTAAGTAACTTCCCCAGTGTCACACAGGAGATTAATAACAGTTTGAATCCATCCAAAAAATGCCTAGGCTAAATCTCTTGCTCTGTAGTGAGGGGCTGGGGTCCTCCCTTTGCACTTCCAAGCCTCCCGGTCAGGTGGAAGGCAGAGATCACATGTGTTCTGGAGAATATCAGCTCCTCACCAAAGGCCGGTGGGCGGGGAATTAGAAATCAAAAATTCAGTGTGAAAATACAGAAATCTAGCTGCAGAGCCAATTTTCTATCACACTTAGCAACTCCATTTGATGTGATAGTTTGCTAATAAAACATGAGCATTACAGTAACATAATATTTTAAGTGTCCATTAACTAATACGTAAATATAATGGAACCTTATGGAAATATACTTAAGCTGTCACCAACACCCCTAATGTAATATGCATGATTTCCAGGGCTATTTATAACTCCTGGGGCTTACTCTCTCACCAGTGACTTCATTGGCTCAATCAAAGGGGGATCTTGTTTTCTCTCCCCGGCCTCTGTCTTGATAACTCAACCCTTGGGCCCCTGTCTCGGTGGTACTGAGGGGGCCCTGCCAACACCCATTTGCCCCACAGTGCCCAGTGGATTCTGCTGTAGGCTAGGGCTGGTGCTGGGCCCTGGGATGGCATGGAAAACAGGCACAGTCTGCAGGCATGGAGCCAGTGACCTGGCAGACACACAACACGTGGGTGACACGAGTTGTCAAGGGGGAACTGCAAGAATTTGTATGTGGGTAAAGCAGGGAGGCCTCCTGGAGGAAGTGACACTCCAGCTAAGAAATGGAGGATGAGTAGGAGTTGGTTGGGCAAAGCAGGCAAGAGGAGGGAATGGAGGAACATGGTGAGGGGTCAGCACATGCTAAGACACAGGTGTGAAGAGCAGGGAACAGTCCTGGTAACTGAACAGTGATAAGATGCTGATGCAGAGACAATGAGGGGCAGAGAGTGGCAAGACAAGAGGTAGGACCATCACACCTGTAATTCCCGCACTTTGGGAGGCTGAAGCAGGTAGATCACTTGAGTTCAGGAGTTTGAGACCAGCCTGGCCAACATGGCGAAACCCTGTCTCTACTAAAAACACAAAAATTAGCTGGGTGTGGTGGCAGATGCCGGTAATCCCAGCTACTTGGGAGACTGAGGCAGGAGAATTGCTTGAACCTGGGAGGCTGAGGTTGCAGTGAGCCAAGATCACGCCACTGCACTCCAGCCTGGGTGACAGAGTGAGACTCTGTCTCAAAAAAAAAAAAAAAAAAAAAAAAAAAAGGAAGAAGAAGAAGAAGAAAAAGAAAAGATGTGGGACCAGCGAGCAGAGGCTGGGCTCTGGAAGACCCGAAGGCAGGAGGAGATGCTCCTATAAAAGGGCCAGAGCAGGCACCAGTGCTGGCCAGGGACTTCCTTTCCACTGTGAACAGCATCCTAAACCTGGAGGAGAGGAAAAGGGCTTCAAGAGAGGCCTCAACCAATTCCATCTGTGGGTTTGTGCCCTGAGATGGGTTTAAAAGAATCCCAGTCTCCAGTCTCCATCTTCAGTCTATGCAATCTTGAACAGCCTCTCTCTGGGCCTTGATGTCCTGATCCTTGACACTGAAGTAGGGGCACGTTGTAAAGATGCTCCAGGCCAGGCCTTCAGGAAAGCTTCAGTGAGCACCGTCCCTGCTTCTGCAGACACCATCCCCAGCAACCCCTGATTCTGTTTGTAGCAGACTTGGACTTTGGAGCAAAGATCTAGCAAACCGCCACTTGCAAAGTACATAGCAGGAATAGATGCTGGGCATCACACTCTGCCTGAAGTAGAGTAATGCCTCTACTTCAGAAGCAAAGCTTGAGACAAGGAATTGAGAGCAAGTGGTTAATTTAGGAAGTGCAGGAACAGGGCTGCGAGGCACGGACAGTAACACATGCAGTGTGCATTATTTATCTCCTGCGTTATACAGGAGCTTAGTCCCCTGAGAACTCCAGAAAACAAGGCAGAGCATCATCTTAGAGTTATCCCACCAAGACTCCAGGGAGCTGGGGAAATGTACACCACATCCCATCAGTCATTGACGGAGGGTGACTGCCACAGGGTAGCAAGGCCCCGGAACCTCCAGCCTGCCATGCACACAGCCAGAGCAGCCTTCCCAGTGTTAGGAAAAGCTTTCAAGCAAAATGATCCAGGTACTAGCAGTTGGGAGTTGATCAGGGCAAGAAGAAAGGGGAAGGCCCACAGGATATGGTCAGAACATCAACGCGATCACCCGCAGCAGCTGAAACAATCTTTTCAAGTGACTACGCATTCTCATTGGATTCTTGAAGGGCAATTGGAAGGAAGCAAGGGACAGATAATTGCTAACACCCATTAGACAGGTGAGACAATTATGGGTTCAAGAAGAACCTGACTTCCCCTTGCCTGGAGTGCTTTCCTTTTTTCCTTTTGGCTTAGGTGCTACTTCTCAGGTTCACAGTTCACCTCCTCTACATGACCTTTTCCTTTGTGGACAGGAAATTCACCTTAGACTAGAATCCTGCATTATTATCAGCTGCTAAGATTTGTGGAAATGCTTGTTACTGCAGCATAATCAGGTATATCCTGACTGATGCAGACATATGAAAAGTAGACTGATTTAGAAATAAAAGCAATTAAGTAAGCAATAGCAGAAGACATACAGATATAGCAAAGATTAGGACAATGGTCTGCAAATCACTGACATTTGAGGATTGATAGTGCCTTTGTGCTAATAGGTTGGTACATATATAAGGAAGGAGTTATTTAGAACATGAAGGGTCAACTTGGCTGCCTGATTACTATCCACAGGTGAGACAGAGAGGAGAAGACTGAGGAAATCTTTTCAGCCCCTGAGACATAGAGTCTGGGCTTGTGGGGCTCTCCTGAAGCTGATTGGAGTGAATGTGAGCCATCAGGACTCCTGACTCCCCTGTAGTCAGGCTGGGGCCCAGAGCATGAACCACCCAATCGCTGTTGGGGTGAAAGATGCACAGCTCCACCACTGTGACTCTGGAACCAGCATCATTCAAGTCCTGGTATGCGGAATGGTTCCCAGTCTGGGCTTTGAGGTCAAATAGAATAGTCCTCCCTCATAATAGCTGTGTGACCTTAGGCAAGTCATTGAACCTCTCTGAGCCTCAGTTTTAACATCTGTAAGAGGGGATAATAGTAACGCCCATATCCCAGGGTTTGGAGAGGCTTAAATGAGATAAACATGTTGAGGGTTGAACTTGTGTCATATAACATCCAATCTAAGACTATCAATTGCAGGACATGACATTGTTTTATGTACCACTAAAAAAGAAAAATATCTGTTAAACTCTGGTGCAATATCTTAACAATAATGTGAGACAGCAATGGGTCAGACCAGTCTCTTGTTGCTTTGAAATGTGTTTAATGTATTTCTATGTATTTGGCAATTTCTCCTGCCTTCAGTTCATTCTTGGTGAGTGATAGACAATCCTATAGAGTGTATCTCAGTAACATAAAAAAACATAAGTTGGCTGGGAGGGCTAGCTCACACCTGTTATCCCAGCACTTTGGGAGGCCGAGGCAGGTGGATTATGAGGTCAGGAGATTGAGACCATCCTGGCTAACACAGTGAAACCCTGTCCCTACTAAAAATACAAAAAATTAGCCAGGCATGGTGGCGGTGCCTGTAGTCCCAGCTACTCAGGAGGCTGAGGCAGGAGAATGGCGAGAACCTGGGAGGTGGAGCTTGCAGTGAGCCAAGATCATGCCATTGCACTCCAGCCTGGGCAACAGAGCAAGAATCCATCTCAAAAATAAATAAATAAAACCAACCAACCAGCCAAACAAACAAACAAAAAAACAAAACCCACAAATTTATCTCCTTGGGGTATCTTCCTGTCTTATATGCCATAATGCACTTTGTTGTAGCTTTGCCAAAAAAAAATAGCACACTGTGGTCATTTCTTCAACAATAAACATCTGCTTCCTGAATCCTGCCCACACTGCTTGGTGTCCTTAACTGTGCCTTTCTGTGTGCAGTCACTTGTCATTTCATCACTGAATCATAGACCGATGGTTGTGAAGACATGTAAAATGGGAATTACATTTAGTTTGGGGACGACAACACTGCAGGGAACGCCAGTGAGGTGACAACAGTGGGAACAGCAGTAACCAAGCTCACCCAAGCAGTGACAGCTGTGTCATGACAGCCACTCGGCTAATAATTGAAGACATCATCATTTGTAAGGAGGGCCCAATTTCAGAATGTTAAAATGGAAACAAAAAAAATCATCTGAGAATGGATAAAATATAGTGGTAAGTGCTCACATCACCGCAGCTACTCATCTTCTTTTGGGGATTAAAATTAATACTATTTTTACTGCACTTACGTGAGTACATATTGCATAATCACTGACTTCATTAACATGGTCACTAACTTCACCTCCTGGTGGCTAGGAAACAGGACTTGCATAACGGCTGGTGGAGGTAGGACTTGGGGTCGTTGGAGAGAAGTTGTTTCCAGCCAGGGAAGAGGCCACCAACCTCCTTTTTCATTGACTCCTACAGCCAGAGAAGCAGCAGACTGAACCCCTTTCTAAGCAGTGTGGATGGAGCACCTACTGTATATAAGGCACCACATATGGGAAGGCGGGCAGGGAGGCCATGGGACTGCATATGATGTGGATCCTTTCTTCCAGGGGCTCTCGGGCAAAAGGGGAAGGTAGACACGTGAACAACAGTGTCCCCCTCACAGGAGACAGTGGTTAGCGCTAACATAACCAGCAACTCAGGCAAGTGTCTGGGGAGCCCTGGAGGCCCAGGCTGGGGCCCAGAGCATGGACCACCCACTCACTGTTGGCTCTGCCACTGTGATTCTGGGACCAGCATCATTAAGCTCCTGATGTCTGCATGCAGAATGGTTCCTAGCCTGGGCTTTGGGGTCAGACAGACTGGGCCTCCCACTTACTAGCTGTGTGGCCTTAGACAAGTCACTTAGCCTATCTGAGACTCAGTTTTAACATCTGTAAAAGAGCATAATAGTAATGCCCACATTCCTGGGATGTAGTTCCACTTAGGAAAGCTTCCTGGAGTGGGGGAAAGGTGAGTCAAGGGACAGGGAGAGCTGAAGTGGACAATGATGAAGGAAAGGGGTTGCTGGACAGTGGCAGCAGGTGGAGCTGGGTGGCAGCAGGTGTGGAGTGGAGACCACTAGCGACCTTCATTAATCTCACCACCTGGGGAAATGCCAAAGCAATAGTCTAGACCCAGGCCATGACCTAGCCTGAGCTCTGGCTCCTTTCCCAGATGCATATATATACAGGGGCACAAGGTGTGTGTTCACAGTCTCCTGCACGTGCTCAATCAGGCAGTCACATATGCACACCATGCACATATCCATGACATGCAGGAATGTGTGTGCATGTACACAGAGGGGCACTCATGTGCTCACATACATACTTCTGCTGTGCTCTCTTGAGCAATCATGCATGCACACCATGTGCACATTTATACACATGAATGCACATCCAGGTACATCCACATAGACACATGTGCATGTACACACAGAGGCACACCCAGCTGTGCTCACACACCGTTTCCAACAGCTGCTCTTTGGGGCAACCACACACATACCCATATCCATACACATGCGTGCACATACAGGTACATAAATAGGTATGCATGTCCATGGAGGGGTACACATGGGTACACCCCTACAAGTGCACACACATTGTACTCTTGGTAAATCTTTTGCAAAAATGGGAGCAATAAGTCCTCTTCCTGCATCCGTGCCCTTGGTAATTTCCCCCAGCCCTGCTGACTCTGGGCTTACCTATGTGACTTGATTTGGGCAGTGGGACAATAGCAAATGTAATGCAAGCAGAGATTGAAAAGTGTTTATACATGAAGACTTGCTCTTGCTGTGCTTAGAACCTTAAAACTGCCATATAAATAAGCCTTGGCTAGCTTGCTGGAGGGTGAGACCATGTGGCCAAGTCAGTTTCTGATGTTGCATCAACTGCCACCACCAGACACATGAATGATGCCATAGTAGACCTCTCACCCTCTCCAGCTGAGCTACCAGCTGCCACAGACACATGAACAGAGTTTACCTAAGCTGGTCTGGACTAGAAGAACCTCCCAGCCAACCTACAGAATTATGAGAAATTATAAATGTTTGTTGCTAAGCTTCAGGATGACTCGTTACACAGCACAAGCTAACTGATACAAATAGTCACTCACAGGAACATACAGATGCACACCACGCACACACCCATGCATTGACTGCACTTATTTGTATACACAAGCCCAGAAAGACAGAAAGGTAAACTCACACATGCTTCAGTGATCACACGCATACGCACACACACATATATGTATAAACAGCACACACACACGTACATCCACAATACCTCCCAGAGACATGCTTAGATGCAACACATACATGCATATAGGTAAACGCTCATGTTTGCTCACTTAGACTAATACTGTCCCAGGACTCTGACCACTCTCTATGGACAAGTAAGCAGCCATTAACCAAATCTTCTACCCGCCTCCTGGAATCCATTTGGCAGAGGGAAGGCAGTGGTTCTGAGAACAGGTGCCATCCAGCCCAGCCAGGAACCACAGACACACTGAGACCCGCTATTGAGCAAGGACTCAGAGCGTTCTTGGGTCTTCAGGTGGCAAGGCCTCCTGACAGGTTGACTGCAAACCTTAGAATCCTTCTTAGTGACCATCTGGGCCCTCTGATTTGTTTTCCTCTCATTTCTGGTTGCTAAGCCTTGGGCATGGGGTGCATGGTAGTGCTATTAGAAGGTCCTTTCCTCCACTCTGCACTGCTCCCTCCTGCAACTCAGAGTCCCGGTAGCCTGGAGTCCAGGTCCACGCAGGCTCTACTCCCTTGAGGAATGGGTGTTGGCCAAGTCCCCATCATGGGGGCAGGAGCACCAGGGGCCTTGGTGGGTAGGAGGTGACCCAGGCCTCTTGCTTCTCCTAGTGACCTTGCTTCTGTGTGTCTCCTGATCAACACTCACCTGGTTAGAAACAGGGTTCAAAGGGAAGCTGGTGCTCACAGCTAAAGACTGAGAACCTCTCCTCCCTGGGAATGCCTGTGTGCCCTGCTCCTTTGAATTTGCTATTATACTTCCTTGCACTGTTTGTAATTCAACTTTTCATGTGTTTTCTGTCTCTTCTACCTGTCTGTGGCCATCCACTTGTCCCTCTCTTGCCTTCTGCCATCCTCCTAGTCTGGACTACACCAAATGCTTGCCTGGGTGACTACAGTTAGCTTCTAATTGTGGACTTGCACCAGTCATGGCCCCTCGGATCCATTCTCTGTGCTGTTAATGGGCTGTTTCTAAAATGCAGACTTGACCCACAGGTCAAAGGCCCGTGAGTGACTCAAAGATGAAGCCAAGCTGGTTAACATGGCCCACGAGGCCCCAAGTGATTTGAACCCCAAGCATCTCCCCATCCTGCTTTCTTGACACCTGCTTCTCACACCCTCTCTTAATCGGCGTTGCTTGATGACATGAGTCCCACCAATGTACTGCATCCTCGTTCACCTCCAGGCCTCTGTGCCTGCTGTCCTTGTAGCTTGGAATGCCTCCAATTCCCCCCATAGCACTCCAATCATTCTTTTACCTGGCTAGCTGTTCATGACTCAGCTTAGTAGCCACCATCTCTGCAAACCTTCCCTGAATTCCAAGGTGCATCCACAGCCTCTACATTGGGCCAATGACCTGTTCAATTATTTGCACCCCACCCATGTACGACCCATGCATGCCTTATAACAGGAGCTGCTTCAGGGAAGGGCCTGTATCTTGATCACCATTTTGTTCCAGTCACATCTCTGGCACACAGTGGGTCAGAAGTAAATGTTTGCTGAATGAATAATTACATGAATGAAGCAAGCTCAGGGGGGAGAAATGGGGACTGTGTCTGTGCTTAACCTAGTATGGTGTTGATGTTTGCAGATGACACTGCAGTCTTGTCCCTCTAATAGAGGGATAGTGCATGTGAGAAGGGAGCCTTGGGGCTCCAGGGTCCTCATCCTCTGAGCTGCATCTCCTTCTTGGCCAAGATCTTTTCATGCTCTGAGAAAATCTACTCACTTTGCTGAGATGAGAGTTTTCCTGGGGCCTGCCTGGTTCATCCTCCAAATTTACCCTTGGGTCAGTCACACTTCAGGAAACACCCATGTCTCTCTCATTATTCACATTCTGCTTGTTTGAGGCAGCAGGTGCTGACTGACTGGCTGGTGTTGATCATGGGTGCATTGTGGTTTCCTGTTAGATAATTCATGGAGTGCAGGTGAAGGGTCCCAACAAGACCCAGATATAGGCTGCGCAGGTGTTGAGAGGCCCCAGGCTGAAGCAGCTAAGACTCTAGCATATGGATTTCAGGACAGAAATGAGTAGGATCTTCTGAAAGATATGCTCTATTGTCCATTTATCCTGGTCAACAAATATTTATTGCACTTGGTTATGTTTGAATAAGGAAGTGTCCAGTGTTCAAAGGGATGTAGGATGACTGAGATGTGACCCACAGCCCCTACCCATAGCATTTCCCTGGCTAGCTAGTAAGGTATGTTTAAATCTTGCACCAATATGCAAATATCCACAAGATAAAAAAAGGTGTGACAAGTGTCAGACAGATGGTATCAAGTTCTGAGTTGAGATTATTCTCTTATAGCCAGAAAGACAGGAAGGAAATCACTGAAAGGGAAAGGTTTGAGCAATGTGGAATTTGGCTAAATGGAGGAGATGCTACTGCAAACTATCACTCATCAAGAACAGCAGCGTGAGAGCTGCTGTGCCAGCACCATCCCTGGCATCTGTGAGCCCCACAGCAAGCCTGCTAGGTGAGTATGTCTACTTCCATTTTACAGAAAGTAAGGGACCTGGCTGGGGCAGCTTGTCTTGGAGCTAAGCTACAAAGCCAGGCTTTGTGGCTCCAAAGCTTGATGTTCTAGTAACTTTTTTCTGTGTGATGAACCATTTTAAAATTCATGGCTTGAACAACAATAATTATTTATTATTATCTCACCGTCTCAGGCCTCTCTCTCTCTCATCTGGTCTTTGTGGCACAGTGGCTTTGGTGTCACTGGACCTCTCTTATGGCAGTTCTGGGTTTCAAAGGTATATGTCCCAAGAGAGAATGTCAGGTGGAAGTGGTATTTCCGTTTATGGCCTAGCCTTGAAAGTGATCTAATCGAGTCAGTCACAAAAATAATCCCCTCTCCGCAGGCTCAAAGAGAGGATCCTTAAGCCTTCATATATTAGGGGAGTGGCAAGGTTCTAGAAGAGTATACAAGACAGGAAATACTGTTGTTGCTATTTTCCACTTGCCACATCTGGGTTCCATTGTACTCAGAGGCCAAGACCTAGAAGCAGGGAAATAAAATTGGTATCTGATCTCGGAAATGAAGCCAACGTTCAGCTTAGCAGAAGCAGCAAGTTTTCCCCTAAGGAAGTGAAGGAAAGCTCCATGGTGGCTACTTTAAGGATCCAGGCAATGGCCACAAGGTCCTCAACTAGAGAGAAGAGAAGAGAAAATGAGGAAGCAATACAGCGGGGAGATACTGAGTTAGTGCCAGGCAGGAGCGTGGGGAAGACTCAAGGCATAGCCAAGTTCAAGTCTAAGATTTGACCCTGGGTAATTGTGGGACATAGTGGTACCAAGAACCAAGATGGAGACATCAGAGGAAGGGCTGATTTGGGAGCATGGTGACAGTTACTCTGGCGCCTTGTTGAATGAGAGGTACAGGAAAGCACATTGGGAAGCTGCCTGGAGGTGAGTAGAACTGCAGGTCTAGATCTTGGACAGTGACAGTGGACTGGGCTGAAGATGCTGACTTCAGAGATTGGAAGCCATTAGAGGTGTTGAGGACACCAAGACGGAGAGAGCAAAGCATGAAGGAAAACACCAGAACACTGCCAGTACCGGTATTTGGAGGGTTATCTTGAGGAAGTGGAACAAGAGAAACCAGTTCAAAAGAAAGACCTTAGAAGACCTTTCTGACTCCAGGACTCAAGGAAAACCTTAAGTAGAAGGATGGGGATAAAGAGTCACTCAGCCCAAGACTCATCTCCTCCAAGTCTACGAAGGGCCTTGCAGACCTTTCCTCATTAGTTCCAGTTGCCGGTAACTTCTGGTGCAAATTCTATCCCTGGTTGCATTGGAAACCCCCGTGGAGACAGGGACCTGTGACATCAGTGGTAGTCTTGACATATATAGCTCAGTGCATGCAAAGAATGTTGGTTGAGTGAATGTATAAAATAGGTGAAAACATATAAACATGTCTGAAAGCAGTGGAAAATGGAGCTGCCCTGAGAGCTGAGGGCCTGGAACCTCTGGTTGGCTGCCTTTCTCTTGTCCTTTCCATCAAACACCGAAAAGAAAGTTCCAAAGCCACTCATCTTCCCCAACATTTTCATGATACCCCAGAGGCCTAGAGAGGGAAGTGGCTTTCCAAGGGTGATGCAAAGGGTCAATGTCAGAAACGGGACTGGACCTGGGAGTGAGTGCCCAGTAGTTCCGCTCCATGCCCACCTGTGCCCAGAGTTCTCACTAAGGAACAGGAGAATAAGGAAGGAGCAACAAGGGCTTAGAGGGCCTTCCTCATGTAGACTCACTTGCCCCTGGAAAGCGGCTCTGGCCATGGCGGCTGGACGCCTGGGGAGGACATTCTATGGATGGCTGGCACAAGCCTGGAGGCCCGCCGAGTGCCAGGCTGGCCGAGGCCCCTCCCTTGGCAGCGGCGGCGCCTCTGGGACCTTGCGGTGGGCTGAGCTCCTTGCAGACCCGGGGTCCAGGGGAGGAGGGGAAGGCAAGGCGACATTGCTGTGGTTTTGCGGCCAAGGAGGGAACGTACTTAGGATATTTAGGGGACGGACAGGGAACCGGCTCCACTTCCCTGCAGCCTCTGCCTGCCAGCGCTCACCCACTGGAACATGCCATTTGAGAAATGTCTTCATTTTCTCTCAGTCATTGGCCAGGTTCCCGCCACACTCGTTGGGAGCCGGAAGAGGGGGGCAGGAGAGGGAAGGTAGGGGTCATAGACCAGAGCGAAGGACTGGAAAACTGGCTCCCAAGAGCTCTCTGCACAAAGAAAACACCATGGGTCCTGCCAAATCTGCCCGCCGCATGGTCTGACACCCACACGTGGCCCCCTGAGCTCCCTCCCGCCATCCCACAGGAAGTCCCATTTCTCCCTGGCCCATGGCCCGATGGGGGCACACCTCGAACCGAGGCCCAACCTGCAGAGCAGGCTCCATCCACCCAGCCATTTTAGGGAGGGTGGCAACATTCTGCACAAGAGCCGAGTTCAGCTGGGCACCTCCCCTGCCAACAGTAAGCCTCTCAAGTCGGTCTTTATTTTTATAGACCACGGCTTAAAGGCCCCAGCCACTGTGAGTCCTGGTTTCCTTGCTTATTTGTAATTTTTAAACAACTTGATTTATTGCTTGGAAGCCTCTGAATGTATTCATAGACACAGAATTACAGAAATATCAGAGCTGGGGAAGAAAATGCCAGAGCTGCCTTTGTCCAACTGCCTAATTTTACAGATGGAGAAACTGAGGCTCAAGGGGGCATTCACTGGGAAATTTAGACATCTAGAAATAAAATGCAGATTAATATAAAACACTTTTGCTATTGGTGGAAGATGGTTGGCTGTGGGCGACAGAAATAGGCTTTAGAAACAAGTGGACTTTTGTTCAATTCCTGGCTTTGTCACTTTAGCTGCATTTTCTTGGAAAAGCTATTTAACCTCTCTGCACCTCAGCCTTCTCATCTGTAAAATGGAAAAGAGTATGCCCATCCCTATATGAGGATAATGGATACAAAATGCCACCCACAGCACCTGGTGAGTAGCCACTCAGCCAATATACCTCTTGTCTTATGTCTCAGATAGATATCTATACATATTCCCCTGTTATTGATTTTTAATAAATTAAAGAACTGAACATTTCAAAAGAGAAAGTCCAACTCCATGTATCTGTGTCATCTGGAATATGACTCAGCTTTATGGAAACTGTTGGGGCCAGGCCTGGGTGGGGACAGTACCTTCCTCCAGAGAGAGCCACAGACCAGTGGCAAGGAGGGTTTATGTCAGCCTGCCCACCTTGCTACCATACCCGAGACGTCACCCGATCAGGGCAGATTCAGTGCTGGACTGTTCTGCCCAGGCATTGGAAAGTAGAGACCTGGCTCTGAGTGTGGAACAGGAGATTTACCTTAAAGATACCCCAGTTTGGGACCGATAGAGATCAGCTGGCATTTCGTGGGGCTGAAAGAGTGGCAACTGAATACTCTGCCCTGCCTGACCCGGCCCCTGTACCAACGCCGTAGATCGATTTCTATTTTTTCCTTTCTTCTGTAAACAGTGGCGCAGGGCAGGTCTGCCCGGATGGCTGGCCCACAGGCCCGCCCCAGAATCCCTGATTGTCTATGGCAGATAATGCAGGCTTGAATTCGCACCCATCCCAATGTTCATTCACATCGAGCTTTTTTGGCACTTCAGTAATGAAGAAAGGGAGAGGAGAAAGGAGAAGGGGTGAAAGAGGCGGGGGGAAGAGCCATCGATATGAAACATCCCGGCTCGGATTCTGGGCAAACAGCTGCTTTGTGTTTAGAATTGGGGCTTGACTGGGTTTCAAGGCAAACCACAGCACTGAAGCCAGTCTTTCTTCTTTCTGCCAACAGGCGCCCACAAATGCCTAAATTTAGAAGCTGGCAATTGCACTCATTTAGGATTTTAGGAGAAACTCAGGTAATACAAACTATCTCAGATCAGGAAGATTTGTGAACTCGCTTTGTTGATGGCATTTACTCATTTCATTGAGGGTGGTGGGAGGGGTCTTTTTTGCTCCACCTTTTTCTCAAAAACACAAATGCAATTTCCATCCTGGAAGTGAAGTTGATAGACTCTGTTTTGAGACATCCGTTCTGTTGGGAATACCTGGGCATGCCCATAGGTGACCCCACAGAATGGCCAGTAGACCTGCTTGTCCCACAGAGAGGGCCTCACAGGCCCAATCCCACAGAGATGATTAACATCAGATTTTACAGGAAGTAGTGAGGTTGAAAAGAGACAGGCGAAGAAAGAACTGCAGAGAAGAGAGAAGAAAAAAAGAAAAGGACCCTGCCCAGGTCAAGTCAGCCCATGGCTGTGGTTAGCAGTCTGCTGTAAGGCTGCAGGCATGGCCCTTCCCCCAGACATCAGTGCCCTCATGTCTCCCCTCAGGGGGCTCATCTTCTTGACAGACACGTGCAGTGGGACAGAAGGAAGGAGCCCACTGTCTATGTCCTCTCCACATTCTTCTCTTCCACGGACACTCAGAAAAGGGAAATTGTCAGGTAGGAGGAAAAGGATGGCTAATTGCTGTGTGAACTTGGGCAAATTTCTTAACTTTTCAGGTCTCCATTTCTTTATACATAAAATATGGATAAGGTCAGCAGCAGTACCTCTTGCCTGTGATCCCAGCACTTTGGGAGGCCAAGACAGAAGGATTGCTTGAGCCCAGGAGTTTGAGATCAGCTTGGGCAACAGTGAGACCTTGTCTCTTAAAAAACAAACAAACAGGCAAACAAAAAGAAACAAAAGAAAAAAAAACATGTAAAGTTTGTATAATACCCTTCTATACCCCAGAATTAAAACCAAATAAAATAATGCATAAAAAGCACCCTAGGAGGGACTTGTTGGCTGAGTGGTTATATTATTCATGCTGTTGGTCCTTACCTCTGGGCTTGATTTGTTTTTGTCCTCACTGATACCTGACAATACAGCAGAGGAGGCTAAAAGGTGAGCAAAGACAACATATGATAAACCTAAGTGGCACAGACAATAAATGGCAATGGGGAGGGGTTGGGGGGTTGGGGACGTCTGTCTAGAGGAAGTGAGAATTAAGGGACAACATAACATGTTAACCAAGGTGCAGACTCTGGAGCCAGACTTCTGGGTTCTTACTCCAGCTCTGATCCTTGTAAGCTGTGACCTTAGGCTAGTTACTTAACCTCTCTGTGCCTCAGTTTCGTCATCTACAAAATAGAAATACTCATGATAGATACTTCCTTCATTGCACTGTTATGGGGACTAAATGAGTTAATCTGGGTGAACCATTTACAATCACACTTGTCATAGAGTGAACACTCAATAAATTAGCTATTATTAAGCTATGCCTTGACACTTAGATGGAAGATGTGGGAGGATGGTGTGGAAACAGGAGGGGATTCCAGATTGGGAGAGGATCATGGGCAACAATATAGAGGTGGGAGGAGAGAGGCATAGTCAGGAAGTGTTGGCCAGGTCAGGTTAGTTGGAGCAAGGTGGTGGAGCTGGGGCGTTAGTGGGAAATTAAGGGAAAAAGAAGGCTGGAGTCAGAGTATGTAGGCTCTAAATGCCAGCCCACAAGACTGGGCTTGATCTCATGTTTGGTAAAAAGTCAAAGATAGCCTGGGCAGGAAACTTGTTCAATTCAAGTATTGTCTTTGATTGATCTTGTAACAATATGTAGGACAATGTGAAGGAAGGAAGTGGTTAAAGGCTGGGAGGCCAGGTAGGTAGGAAGTACCTCCGTTCAGATGTCAACTTGAAAAGGCCTAGTCTGGGGAAGGCAAAATTTGTGCTGCCACCCTCTCTTCCTATGTCCATGACAGGCATCACTAATGGATCACGGCCATCCCTCCCATCGAGGCCTGGAAATCTTTCTCCACCCTGTAATCCAGGTGGATACCACCAATATATCAGAGCTGGGACTTGAGAGGAAACTTACTTGCTTCCCCTGGCTTGGGTAGGCTAAGGTGGTGCCACTGGGGGTGAGAGGGAAGGGATCAGTGTGAGCAATACGAAAGAAAGGGAGGAAAGAAAGAGAAGCACAGAAAGGACTAATGGACTGAAGAATGAAGAAGAGGAGGATGTAGAGATGACTTAGAGTTCCAGGAGGGCCAAGAAAATGTGTTTGGTGTTGTTGAAAACAGGAAAGAGAGAACGTGTTGTGGGAACAGGGTGTAGCAATTTTGGTGAAGACACGGCGGCTTTGGGGTGTGTTGAGTTGGAGGCGAGTACTGGTCACCTGACAGGAAACATTTAATCTGCACTTGAAGACAGGGTCCTGGAGTTCTGTCAGAGGCAGGAGCTGGGCCATATGGAGGTGATAGTGGACATAGCTAGGATAGGATCTCGATCCTGGGCTTATGGCCCTTTCTGACCTTTGGTAACCCCAGGAGCTCTGACTTTACAAAGCCCTACTTCCATCCTATCAAACAAATTAAAATGCACCCACAGTCCACATTAAACATAATTTTTATATAAGTAGACACAAATTGAGTTGGCTTGCAGTTGAGTAGTTGACGTCATGTTATGGTTTGTAGACATTTAAACATATATTAATTTTAATTTAGTGGTTTTCTTTTCATATTTTAGAGCCAAAATATTTTTTTTTCAGTTCTCAGATTTTTCACAGGCCCTTGAGAAGCATGTTATAAAGCTTAGATATTATGCCTGTAATGACAAATGTTTTAAAGAGCCAAGCCTGGGATGGAGGTGGCAGGGATCGGGGAAGGGTGGCGTGGGTCAGCGTTCTGACAAGCACCATCCTAGAATCTGGGAACATCTTCTACCATCAGGTGTCCCCATCCTGTTGGCTTACACAAGACTCACAGCCAGAAACCTGGCCATGTGCAGTCGTTAAAGTAACATCACAGCATGGAATAACTATCACGAGGGCATCAGCTAGTTGGAATGGACATCCATGAGCTGGAGCAGGATCCTGAAGGATCCCTTCAGCACCAGGTGTCGACTCCTCAGTTTCTGGGTGTGGAGTCATCTTGCGAGTCCCAGAGAAAGGATCGGGACTGGCAGGAAGGTAGGGGGCACTCATGAGGGCAGGCAGCATTTGTGTCCCAACCAACGCAGAAATAGTTCAATGTCTTAATAACCTGCGAAAACCCAGCTCCTGGGGACCCCGGGTTAGTGCTCAGGATCCTTGGCTCCCCTGTCCTTGTGGGAATGCTTCTTCTGCTGAAAGTGCAGGTGTTCAGAACATTTAACTCCACTGTGTGGGTACCAAGAACCCTCCTGGGCTATGAGGGGGTCCATTTACTGAGGACAAACCACTCTGTTCAGGAAGAGAAGAGTCTTACAAGATGCAATGAGAAACCAGTGCTCAGGTGGGCTGCAGGCTGACTAATGAGATGCAGCAGAGCCGAGAAGGGCGTGGGCTTGTGGCCAACCCACCAGCCCACCCCTGGGATCTTCCCCACAGTTGATTCCTTCCTCTGCCCATCCCAAGGGTCTTCCACCCCTCCCCCAGGCCCACCCTCCCCAAGCCCCGCTGGAGCAGGCCAAGTCGCAAAGTCTAAGTACTTTTTAAGCACTGCAATTTAGTGCAATTATTTGAAAGTAAACAATCTGCTCTGTCAGTTAAACATTATTTAGCTTGCATTTCTTCTGATGCATCACACAATCAGCTCTGCAGCTCGCTGAGCAGGGCCTGGGGACTGGCTGCTGGCTTTTTAAACAGCCAGTTACCAGCGGTTCTGCAGTTAGAGCTTTGAGAGGCTTTCCTGTGAGTGCCCTGCGTTCTAAGGTGATGGGGGTTAAGGAGCAGGAAGGAGTTAGCAGCCACACCCCAGGACAGCTTCCCTGCCTGTCCTTTGGGGCACTGCCCTTTTCTCTCCCTTGGCTTCATTTCTTCTTCACCCTCTGCCTTATCAGACATGGAGGGTGCTGTCAGGTCCTGGAGGAAGAGAATCCTTCTGGGATATGTCCTCTGCCTCCGAGGTTAACATTTTATTTTATTTTATTATGTTCTAGGTAGAATGAGTCCCAGTATGCAGTGCCTGAAAGCCTTTCTTTCATTTTTACTTCCATATGCATTTCATGGAAATTTAATCATGTGTTTCCCATTCATTTACACTTAACTCTTCAAAATGTTATTTCTAAGAGCTGTTTGATGTTCAGAGAGCCATGTCAGCCATTTATGAGAGGACCCTCTGCTCCAGCATTAGACCCATCATTCCCTCAAACTGAAACATGTCTGGGTCCCTGTAAGGAAGCCAATATCTGCAGGGCACGGTTTCTAATCTAGAACGTGGAGCTGTAGGAGGCAAAAAGGCTCAGACCTGAGCATTCTGAGGCCACGTTGGTGCCCCAAGGAAGAGGCTGGCAAGCAGGAGACTGAGCTCCCATCTGCCCAGGACTAATGCTTCACATCCAGCCCTGCTCCGTAGCCAGCTGCAGCCAAACTCCTGTGGTTTCAACATTGCCTGGAGATTTTCCTTGTCTCGAACTCAGATGTCTAGATGTTACCTGGTTTTCAAGACCCAGTCTTGCTCCAAGTCATTGTTTGGCCAATTGACACGGCTTCACAAAGCAGGCTATTTTGCTGACAGATGCTCTAAGGATAATCAACAACCATTTGCACGTGTAAAGGGTATCACAGTTCATAAAGTGATTTTACATCCATCTTTATGGCCCTTCTTTCAATGACTCTTCAAAATGGGCAGAAAAGAGACCAGCCTGCCCCATTTTGCAGTTGGGGAAACTGATGCCCAAAGGAATGGGATCCAGAATTCAATTCAAGTGTTCTGTTATAAGTTAGGCAATCTCCCACTCCAACAAATCCATCTTTCTATGGGGTTGGATCATAATCTTGAAAGACGTAATCCCAAACACCATAATCCCAAATGGTGAAATCCCAAAAGATCAGAATCTCCAAAGTCTAAAATCCCGAAAATCACAATCCTGAAAGTTGAAATCCTGAATGTCAAATTCCGGGGAAGGGATGGGCACTTATTTTGTTGTATGCAGGATAGCTGCATCATGTTAGTTGCACTACATTAGATGGAACTATCACCTAGTTATTGTCTTTATTTGGAAATTAAGGACAGTTCAAGAAGATGTAAATGGAGGCCAAGTTGACAAGAGGTGGACTTGTGGACTTAATTTTATGTATCCACTTGACTAGATTAAGGAATATCTGGTAAAGGTATTATTTTGGATGTGTCTCTGAGAGTGTTTCCAGAGATTATTGTGTGAATCTGAGTGGACGAGATGGGAAGATCTGCCCTCAATGTTTGAGTGTTTCAAAGATAGAAGAAGTGAAACCACAGGTGAAAAATGCATGAAATCTCCCTTGCCAAACTGTTCAATCACGTATGACTTCTGCCTCTTCACACACATCTCCAAGTTTGCTTTCAAAAAACACCCTTCATCAGAGAATAAAAACAATTTGACAATATATACACCCACTATGTACACACGAAAACATTTTTAAAAAACAAACAAACAACAACAACAAAAAACAATTCAATAAGCTCAACAACCTCCAGAACCAAAAACACTTGCTGATACAGAGGTTCCTCTAGTGTTTTAGAGGTTGAACTGTTCTTGGTTAGGGATTTGACTGTCGAAGAAGATAGACTTCTTATATTTACCATTAAAGCCAACATAAAGAAACTAGTGCACCCTTCACTTTGGCTAATGGATTACACTTTCCCAACTATTTTTTTAAATCAACGATTATCCCATTTATGCCCCTGTTGGATCTGGAAATTCTAAAATTAAAAATTCTAATAAATCTGCTCATTTATGTATTAATGACTTGGAAAAGTGGAGCACCTTATAAATGCTTATTTGAAGATTTGGTAGACTTTGCAGAAGCAAATGGATTTCAGTTGAATTCCCAAACTACGACAGATTTGGAATTAGGTACGAGCAAAGCTCCTAAAAGCGAATTTCAAGGTGTCACCAATAAACTTTGTTTTTTCCATTCAGCCCAGTGCATTTGGCAGAAAATTCAGATGAGGGGATTGGCCACTCAATAGGGCAACCAGAAAAACTTCAGTTTAAAAATGCGTCATTTGTCTGCATTGGCATTCCTTCCGGCTGAGGAAATTCCAGGAGATTTTAAGGAATTAAAGCCACATTTGCCTGAAGGAGGCAGCGAAGTTACTCATGGCTTCAAAAATAATTATGTGCATGGTAGGATAAGAAGACACTTACAAAACTGTGTTGCTGTTCGATCACCAATATTGTTTCCACCAAATCTGTGGTCTGTGTATGAGTGCATGTTGAATAAATTTCCACATACCCCAAACAGCATAGAAGCATGGCTGAAGATGGGAAAATTTAATAGGGAGTGCACATGTTGGTGTGTATTAAATCACAGAAGAATTTCAAAAAGAGCAGTGCCGTGTACAAAATGAATTTGAACATATTCCCTGAGAGAAGCCATGTCCTAAAAGAAAATAAACAGCTATTCATCATGATGCAAGCCTTCAAAATATAGTTCGTGATCATGAGGCTCGCCAACTTTTGTGGACTACCTCTGTGCAATTGCCTGTAATCTATCCCTGTAATTCACTTTTTCATATGTCAAATTTTCTTTTTAGTTTTTGATAGTGTTTTTTTCTCATTATTTTATATTGTCAGCTTTGTTACAATTTACTATGCTGTGTACTTCTTCTGCTCATCATTTCCAATACTGAAGGTATAAATTGTGTAACGACTTTTAGAGGTTCTCATTTTATTTTATGCTTTTTTTTTTTGGCAAATCTGAATTCATGAAACTGCATTGTCACAACGTTGAGTTGTGTGTAAGCATTGTGCATGTAGGCAAAAACATTGAAACTTCCTCAATAAATAAAGAGATATCTGATTTGTACATGTGCATTTGTGGAGAGATAAATTTCTCGAGATCTCAATTCTTTGGGCAACTGCTTATGTGCCCGTTGCAATTTTTGACCAATCTTTTTTTTTTTTTTTTTTTTTTTGAGACACAGTCTTGCTCTGTTGCCCAGGCTGGAGTGCAGTGGCGCGATCTCTAGGTTGTGCTTCATAGTATTTCAGATGACCACAGTTACAAAATGGGTGCACACAATTACCAACCATAGAAATACGCCTTTATACATTTCGGTTTTCGACCGATTTCTTTGTGTGTATGGTTTGTCTCTTCATAGCTGTTAACCCAAGTGACTGTCATTAGTACACCTGACTGTTGATGCTTGCAAAAATAAAACAGGCAATAAAATATTGTCTATTTTATTGTATAAAGTGGCCCATGAACTGTTCTGTCATGTTTTTGTATGTTTTGAAATAAATTTCTTTTCAAAAAGGTAAATTAATGTCTTTAAATAATTAAAATTTTTTTTTCAGAATTATATTTTCAGGATTTTGAATTTCGAGATTTCAACATTTTGGATCATGCGATCTAGGGCTGTGAATTTTGGGATTGTGGCCCAAGCCTGCTGAGTTAACACATTCCCAATTCTTACTTCCTTCATTCACTGTTTACTTTTGATACGTGGCCCCACAATAGCCCTGTGAAGTAAATGTTAAGAGAAGTAGTGATATTCCCATTTAACAGATGGAAACAGTGAGGCTTAAGAGGCTGTATTCTGGCTTAAGCACCCACAGCTTGAATCTTAAGCTCTTGCTCTTATAAAACACTGCACACATATTAAAAGTTGGAGATAAATAAAGAGAGTAAGAGTCCAAAGATCCTCTGGAGGAATAATTTATTATTTGCACAAACATTTGCTGAATACCTAATTTAAGCCAGGTACCATGATAGATGCCAAGAATAAAATAGGGACCACAAGAGATATGAGGCCTTCTTTAGTGGGAGGGCAGACATGGCCACAGAAAATGACATCCCTGAAGCCTGAGAAACACGGTCATCGTCATGGTTGAGGGAGAGTAGACAGGGACAGGAGATGAGAGAAGAAATGCATAGTCGCTCATCTCCATGCATGATATGGTTTGGCTGTGTCCCCACCCAAATCTCATCTTGAATTGTAGTTTTCATAACACCCACGTGTTGTGGGAGGGGCCAGTAGGAGGTAATTGAATCATGGGGGCAGTTACCTCCATGCTGTTCTTGTGATGGTGAGTGACTTCTTACAAGATCTGATGGTTTTATAAGGGGCTTTTCCCAACTTTGCTCATTCTTCTCTGTGTTGCCGCCCTGTGAAGAAGGACGTATTTTCTTTCCCTTCTGTCAGGACTGCAAATTTCCTGAGGCCTCCCCAGACTTGCAGAACTGTGAATCAATTAAACCTCGTTTCTTTATAAATTACCCAGTCTCGTGTATGTCTTTATATTAGCAGCGTGAGAACGGACTAATGCAATACACAATCAAAACGAGAAGCATTTCCTTTTTCATATTGAAATCATTTCCGCAATTTTGCCCATATTAGATGTTTTCTTTTCTTCTTAGTGCAGTTCCCTAGGATAATTCTGGACATGCTCTTCTGTAAGCCAGGATGCTCTACCTGTCTCAGTTCAACATTTATGGAATAACTACTATAGGCCAAGCATTGTTCTGGATCAATATAATTTGAACCATAAATGTAATTTAAAATTTTCTAATAGCCACATAAGACATACTAAAACGAAACAGCTGAAATTAAAGTGAATAGTATATTTAACTTACCCCAGTATATCCAAATTGTTATTATTTTGACAATAGTATCATTATAATATGAATACAACAATTATTAATGAAATATTTTATATTCTTTTTTCATACTGAGTTTTTGAAATCCTCTGTGTATCATGCACTTACAGAACACCTCAGTTTAAACTAGACACGTTTTGAGTGCTTAATGGCCACATGTGGCCAGTGGCTACCATATTAGACAGTTAGCTGTGCATTTTATAGCATTGTTTTAGTCAATGACAAATGTTGTTTTGGTTATATGACAGTAATCCCATAAGATTATAAAACCATTTTTTTTCACTGCACCTTTTCTGTTTGAATATATTTAGATACACAAATACTTACCACTGGGTTACGATTGCCTACAGTATTCAGTACAGTCACAAGCTGTACAGGTTTGTAGCCTAGGAGTAATGGACTATACCACACAGCCTAGACGTGTAGTGGGCTGTTACATCTAGGTTTACAGAAGTGCACTCTTTGGTATTTCAACAACAACGAAATCACCTAATGACACATTTTTCCAGAACATATCCACATTATTAAGCAACGCAGGTCTGTATGTCACTTTCACTAGCAACTCACTGGCTAGCACTGGTCCCACTCACTCACACAGGGGTCAGGAAGTGTTAATGATCTTAACTTGGATCCCAGGAAGACAGAAAACCAGAAATATTTGATGAGTGGCCCAAATGGACTAACTACACAAAGCTCCCAAAAGACCCTCTCAGGGAGGCTGTGCACAGTGGTTCACACCTGTAATCCTGGCACTTCGGGAGGCCAAGGTGAGAAGATTGCTTGAGGCTGGGAGCTCAAGACCAGCCTGAGCAACATAGTGAGATTCCGTCTCCACAAAAAATAAAATATTAGCCAGTTGTGGCGGTGTGTGCCTATAGTCTCAGCTCCTTGGGAGGTTGGGTCTCTTGAGCTCAGGAGTTAGAGTCCACAGTGAGCTATGATCATGCCACTGTACTCCAGCCTGGGTGACAGTGAGACTTGTCTCCAGAAAAAAAAAAAAGACCTTCTCAAGGAGTCCCTTCTCCCTACCCCATTTCAAAGACCTGACCCAGGCTTCTCAGGCTATCTGAGGCCTTCTATCACTGAGGACTTCCTGTTCAGCTTGGCTTCCTCCCTATTCCAGAGTCCACATGTGCAGCAAAAGAGGAGATGTGACCAACCTTGGTGGCGTTGTGTTTCCAGGAAGTTCTATGTGGGTCTCCATGTGTGTGGTGGGGGGACCTGCTGGGCTTTATTTTTCCCAGGGTTTCCTCTCCCTTGAATGCTGGATTAGTCCTTGCCTATCAGAAACTGATAAGGCCATGGAAAAAGTGAGGCTATGGCTGGAGACCAGAAGAGAGGCCTGGTGGGAGCTGGGAATTTTCCCATCGTCCCAGGAAAATCCTGTCTTGTGTCTCCGAGCCCCGCCTTTGTCCCCAGATTTCAGGGACTCATGCAAGTTTTCCACAAACTGATTTTGTTGCACAGAAATTGATGAATGAGCTCAGACAGAAACAGTTGTCATGGAAAACAGCCACTGAGGTACTGGTCACCAACCAATCCCTGGCTCCAGGTCAGAGCAGACAGTGGGGACACCAAATGGTGGAGAGAGGGGCTTTCCTTTTTCTCTGTATAAACTTCATTGATGCTCACTTCCTGTCCAGGCCATGGCTCAGCCCTTGGCCTGGACCCCTCAGGGGCGGGACCTGGATCTCAACAATAGAAGCCCATTAGTGAATAGTTATCATTAATTTTTGGAGGAATCCTAAGAAATGGAAAAAGCAAGAACAATTTAAAAATAGAGTTTGTGGTGAATTTGAAACACATCTGAAATTGACTTTATGAAAGGGACCTTAAAGATGGGATAAAGAAGTGGCCCTGGGCCAATTCTTCCAATAAAAGAGTTAGGAGGCTTTTCCCAGCCTGCCCTGGTTTGAGGATGGAAGGCTGCTGTATGTCCCTAAGTCAGCCACGTTACCATAAATTGTCCCTACCTTGGAGCCACACCATCCAGGCTCAGAAAATATTTGCTTTGGCACCCTCCAGAGCCCAACTACTTCTGGAGAGTAGAAACACGCCAGGGGCATGTTTATAAAGCTATCTGATGGGAGCCACTGCTGGCCCACAGGAGATAGGGTGTGAGCTCAAGAAAGGTATCTGCTCTGGGTGGACTTAGCTCCTGAATATCAGCTTGGAGCACATTCCTTTTTTGTTGTTTATTTGAGACAGAGACACCCAGGCTGGAGTGCAGTGGTGCAATCATTACTCACTGCAGCCTTGAACTTCTGGGCTCAAGCAATCCTCCCACCTCAGCCTCCAGAGTAGCTGTCATGTGCAGCATGCCCAGCTAATTTTTTAAAATTTTATTGTGAAGAGTGGGTCTTGCTTTGTTGCCCAGGCTAGTCTTGAATTTCTGGCCTCAAGCGATCCTCCTACCTTGGCCTCCCAAAGCTCTGGGATAACAGGTGTGAGCCACTGTGCCTGGCCTGAAGCAGGTTCTTCGGTAGGGTGGCAGCCACACTCCCTGCCTTGACTGGGCATCTTTAAGCAAGTGATCTCCTTCTTAAGTCTGAGCTTAAGCTTTATCCCTGTCTTCAAAATAGAGACCTCGTTCCTCCCACCTGCACTGCCCTCGTGAGGCTGCTGCTCTCTGTGCCCCTTCCCCGGGCCCCTTTGCCTGGCCCACTCCTGCTCTCCCTTCACTTCCAGTGGATGCCTCTCGAGGAGCCTCAGCCCAGGTGCTCTTTGCTCTCCCTGCTCCTGGACTGTCCCCAGCTCCATGCTTGCCCCCTTCTATTGTTATTATCTTTCCCATGAGACAGTAAGTTCCAGGAGGGTGGGAATCCTATCTGCCTGATAGGATCCCTGCTGAAACCCTTGCCCCTAAAACAGTGCCTGGCACATAGTAGGAACTCAATCAAATGGCTGAATTAATGAATGATAAAACAAAGGAATGAAGTCTAAACCCATTTGTATTTTTTTCTTAAGGAGCTTGCGGTTCCATAGTTATTAATACCAACATAGGGATGGCTGGACAAGGAGGCTCAACCCTGTAATCCCCACACTTTGGGAAGCCGAGGCAGGAGAATTGTTTGAGCCCAGGAGTTAGAGACCAGCCTGGGCAACATAGTGAGTTTTATAGTCTCCACAAAAATAAAAAAATACAAAAATTAGCTGGGCATGGTGGAGCACACCTGTTGTCGCAGCTACTTGGGAGGCTGATGCTGGAAGATCACTTGAGCCCAGGAGTTTGAGGCTGCAGTGAGCTATGATTGCACCCATGTGATCCAGCCTGGATGACAGAGCAAGACCTCACCTCTAAAAACAAAACAAAAGCCAAAAACAAATCAAATGGAGGAATTGTTCCCAAAGGGCTGGTGGACTCAGGGTATACCTCCCCTGTCAGACACATGGATCCCCAAGGTGAGCATTTCTTTTTCTCCCTCTTCTTTGCAGATAGGTACGTACGGAGGCCCTCCCACTGTGCATACTGACTGAATGTGACCTGCCTTTAGCCAGGGTTTTAGCACTTGCCCCTGCACTCCCTGCCCACAGGACAGCCCAGAGCTGGCTCTGGAAGCGAGTGTCCTGGATTCCAATCTTGACTGTGCTATGCCCTTGCTGTATCCTCTTCGGCTGGTTATTTAACCTCACTGGGTCTTGTTTTGCTCATATGTAAAATGGGGATAGTAATAGTAGCAATTAATGAGGGTTTCTGAGGATTAAATGAGATCATGAATGTGAAATAATTAGACTGTGTCTGGCACATAATAAGCAATCAATAAATGGCAGCTCTGGTCATGATAATGCTATTATTCCTCATGGTTCCACGGTTCCCTTCGGCTGGGGTGTGCTTCTGGTCCTGACCTCAGAGGAGATTTAATGCGGTCGTTCATTCAAGTCGTTCAGTCATTCATCATTCAAACAAACCTTTATTGGGCTTGTGCTCTGTGCCTGGCTCTTTCTTGGTCTTAAGGATGCAGAGGGACTAGGAAGAGAGGGAGCCTCTGGTCTGAGGTTGGTGTGCTGAGTTCAGCACCAGGACAGCTGAGTGCCTGTGTCTGTCCTCATGTGACTGACCCTTCTCAGCATCTTGGAGATGCCCCTCTAAGAATCCTTCATGGAAGAAGTGACTTCAATATTGATCTATGCAATTCATATATTTATTAAGTACCAACTGTATACAAGCACTGGAGATGCAGAGTGAGTGAGACAGAGCTCCTGTCCTTGGGCAGCTCATATCAATCTGTTGGGAAACAGATAACAAAATGACAACCATAGGATACCTGGTGTTAGGTAGGAAAAATAATCATGTGTAAAGAGAATAAAGCAACTTTGGACAGGATGGGCAAGAAAGGTGTCCTGGAGAAGGCCACATCTGAGCAGAGACCTGAATGAACCACGTGACTCTTTAGGCAAAGGATGTTCCTGGCAGAGGGAAGACACACACAAAGCCCTGAGGGAGAGGATGCTTGACACATGCTTCAGAGGTCTCTGACCAGGCCTGTGGTTCATAACAACTTGAGGAACCCTGGCCCAGTCATCCATATTCCAGGGGAAAGAGGATATTTCTGTTCTTGATCATCTAAAATGTCACATTACTGTGTTGCAGAATACAGATTTCTTAATTCCTTTGAGATTCACAGGTTTTGGTCCCCAGGGATCCATTCTGTTTTAAAGGTGACAAAATCCCCCCCACTTTCCTTGGGCTTTATGTACTGAACATTAAGTTTGGGGCTGCTCTCATGACCCAAACAGAAAATAGGTTTTCCACTGTGGAAAACAGCAAAACTGGGTCCACACTGGAACTTTCGTTTCTATTGATTGGGTGAAGCTGATCACCCAATGATTGCTATTGATTGGAAAGCCCCTTTGTCCCCTTGGATCTCAGTCTTTGCATCTGCAAAATGGAGCAAATCTTATCTACTCTATGCCCCAGCCCACCTCATGGAAGACACAGGGTCCTCCTATTCCTCTCCATCATTTTTGCCCTTGTCCAAACCATCAACCACAGATGACTGAGATCTTCCTAAGGTGTAAAGCTGGTCTTCTCATTTGCTTTCAGAGACCTTGGGATAAAATCCTAGAAATCAAAGCTCCTGGACATGATTTTTGACTATAGTGACCCTACACACTGGTTTGTCTGAGACAGTCTTGACTGGAGTCTATTATCCTAGACTCTGAGACCCAGAGTAGTTACTCACAGAACCCATATCTGCTGTCAGCATTGGAACATTACATCAGGAAGTGGAGTGATGAAACCCTTCATGACTTGGTCATGACCTCTTTGACCCTTTCTTTACCTCTTTGCAGTCAAACTGTCTTCCATCTCACTGTTTTCCCCCTTCCCTCCAAGACATCCCATGTGCTGCTGCTTCTAGTAGACATTCCTCTTCCTCACCATCCCACCCACTTTCTACTTCTTCTGATTAAGTGCAGCTTTTTTTCCTTCAGAGCAACCACACAAACAAGTCTGCATAATAATCAGCTAACAACACAATGACAGGATCAAATCCACACATGTCAATATTAACCTAGAATGTAAATGGGCTAAATGCCCCAATTAAAAGGCACAGAGTGGCAAGTTGGATTAAGAAGCAAGACCCAACAGTATGCTGTCTTCAAGAGACCCATCTCACATGCAATGGGACAGCCTTCAGAGTTACAGCCCAACCCCTATATTTTTCTTCCCCTAAATCCCAGCTTTTCATACTTTAGAATGACCATGAGGTCAGCCCCTCTGACCCCCAAATCCATCACCTCCTCTGTGCCCCACACCTTCATGAATGTCCCCTCACTCCTCATCACAGAGCTATCTTAAATATTATGTCTCCCCACTAGACTGAAAGTCCCACTGGGACAAGACTACCTGATAATGCTATTCCTCCATACTCTACCCTCAAAGTTAAACCCAGTGCCTGACATGTGTTAGAATGTATAGGTTGAATAAAATAAATGGACCTGCTCATTGAATAAGTCTCATGAGGTGAGAGTGGTTGGGGAAAATTCTCAGGAACTCTGAAAATGGAAAAGGACTAGAGCATTACAAAGGTGATAAAGCAGCTAGTGTGTGACAGAGGCTTTTATTCTCTTAAGGAAACACAAATGCTCCTAAGAATAGCATGTGTTCTGCTAGTCTTGGGAGATTTCAAGGGAGTTACCAAGCTGATTTCAGATAGAGCCCTGGCAAGGGCAGTCATAACCTTCCATCCAAGCTGCCTCTGGGGCAGGTCCAGGGTCCCACCACCAGTGCCCTGTTTCAGGGAAGGAAGTCACCATTGTCCCCTGGACCAGGTCAACAGAGTCTGGCACTTCTGCAGGCAGCACCTGCCAAAGCCACTGCGTGGGCTTCACCCTTCCCAGTAAGCACAAACATAATTCTGCAGCATCCCCAGAAATCTCTCTAGAGTCAGCCAGCCAATTAAATGAACATTGTTAATGTTTCCCAAAGCTCTGGTCCCTCAATGTCCACACCAGGGGGACAATGTGTGGGGCAGGGGGGAGGGGAAAGACTATTGCAGCATTTATTCCCAATGAAGGAATTGATCTGTGAGGGTGATCTGCACTAATTACAATAAGAAGATGTAAGATAACAATAGTCAACACTGTCATAAATTCCCAGGGCATCACAGTTGGAAGCAAATAAATGTGCACAAACACATGAACACACCAACACTAAACTTATGGCTGGGGAAAGAAAAGGCAGCTGCTTCCCAGCCTTCCTCTTTCTAGACAAAGGTTTTCTCAGCCTGATTTTCTCAGCCCGGAGGTCCCTGGATACTTGTACCATCAGTAACACTTCACAGAGCCTTCATTCCTAACAAATAATTAGCTAAAATTGAACCACGGATTTCTTACATGTATGTCATAGGTCTGATATGAATAATGAGGCAGAAGGTTAACGGTGGGTCAGAGACAGTTCCCCATCTTCCAGCTTATTTATTCAGCGAAATGAGAAATTGATCACATTTTTGCGTATAGCGGGAGCCTGATTCATTGCAATCAGCTTGGAATTGGCAGTTTTGACTGTAGGCAATTTGGGGACATTACTTATGCCTGAATAGGCCAGGGAAGGTCATTTATAGCTTGTTAACACCTTTCCAACCTCCAGCATGGCCAGCTCCTACTCCCCTACCCTATTTGCCCTGGACCTAGACCAAATTAAAAAAAAAATAGAGAAAAAAATCATAGAGAGATGAGAATGACACCATAAAATTAAAGGCACTATGAGAGATACTCCAGAAGAGGCTTAAAATGTATGTACATCATAATATACTTTATTTGTACATCCATCCATCTGTCCATCTATCCAGCTGCCCACTCATCCCTTTATTCATATGTGATTTATTCATAAACCCATTTCCTAAACACTGCTCACTAATGCAGGATCAGCCATTGCATCAGGCACTGTGGCTGCAGAGATTAAAGGATGCCCAGACAAGGCCTGTGACAGCCTCTGCAGAGGGAGGCCAGTGGGTTTCATGCCAGGCTTTGGAGACATTCCCAGAATCCAGCACAGTTCCTGGCAACCAGGCAATACTTAGTAAAGGGGGATGAAGGGAGAGTCCAGAGGACTTGCTGGCATAATTTGTGCCAGCTAACATTGCTGAGCACTTCCCGTTTGCAGAACCCTGTGTTGACAGCAGTGTCACAGGGTTTTAGGCCTGTCTGCAAGAGTTGGACTGTAGAGTTAGCCAGGACTGTGGACTCAGATTCCGAGCTTCAGTTTTCTTATCTGTAAAGTGGAGACAATAGTAGAATCTAACTCAGGTGACATAAAAATTCAAACACTTAGAAATAGTGTCTGGTGTATTCTAAGTGCTAAATAAATGACAGCTATCATTATTATTATCATCATCACTATAATCAGCATGACTGGAAGATACCTTTGTCTACCCTGTGAGAACTGCTTTTTTCCCCCCCAAATCCTCCAAGTAAAAGAAGGGAGTGAAATGTGGTGTTTTGACTACTTATTGTTACATAATCAATCAACCCAGACCTTAGTGACTTAAAACAACATCAACTATTTATTATCTCTCCTATTTCTATGGGTTGACTGTGCTCAGCTGGGTGGCTCTTCTGCTGGTCCCACTTGGGGTCTCTCATGAAACTGCTGCCAGACAGATACTAGTCTGGGGCTAGAATCTAACTGCAGGCTTAACTTGGATATGAGAACAGGTGGATACCTCTTTACCACCCCATATAGTCTCAAGACCTTACCTCTGTAACCAGGAGAGCATGGGGACTAGCATGCCAATGAGATATAGCAGGCTAGGAGCAACATGCTACAAGAAGTTCCATATCTCTGCTCTAGCAAGTAATGAAGGTTACCTGAATACATAGGAATGGCTTTATTACATGATCTTATCCTTAAAATCATTAAATACTGCCCCCATCCCAGGAATATACTGAATGGAAAGATGTAGCCTGGCCTGTTTGCACCATCAATATCTTTTTTAAAAGCTTTGTGCCTAGTTCTTGTTTGTTGACCAGATTCCATTTTTTAAATCCTTGGTGTGCTCACTCTCAGAGCAGCCCTTGAGCTTCTTTTGTTCCTCCTAGAGGATCACTGTTCTTTGCTAAATTCCAGTTGTCTTGAAGCCAGACCCAGCTCTACCATAAGTAACAGACCCACAAACAAATGTTTGACCTCAGACAGGCAGCTGGTACAAGAAGTGAGGTGGAAGGGGCAGTGAGGGCCAGAGCTGAGACTGTTGGTGGTCTCTACCTTTTTCTCACCTCTTCCCCTGCCATACACACGCGCACACACACACACACACTCACGTGCACATACACAGAGATGCACACACAGAGTTATCCTCACTCTCTTCCCAACCCTTTTTTTCTGCCCTTAGAATAAACAAAACTCTTTCATTCTGGGGCCTGAAAGATTCCATAATGAATTGAGCCTCTTAACAGTCTATTTTAATAAAACTCAGCTCCCTGGCTGTATGGAGACCATAAAACATGCAGGTTCCAGCAATAATATGTTTAGTAGCCCTGCTTGATAAAGTGGAAATGTTTGCATGTTTCAAATTATGAGCAATTTAAAGTAGGAAGCTAGCAAGCCAGTTCTTGGGTTATGAAGCTTGACATTGTTAAGCCTTAAGAGAACACATACTTCAAAGTCTCCTGGTCTGAAATATGTCCTGTGCACTGCTCAGCGAGAACCAGCTGGATAAGCCTACAGCTGGCTTGGAGAGGGAAGCCACAGCCTGATGCTATTTGGCTGACGGAGTGTCAACCCTTCAGCAAATATGCAGAATTTTTGTTTGGGAAGATGTTACCCCAAGGAAAACCCTGCCTGCCATAAGCCCTGCTCCCTTGAGACTTATACACTCCTCAGGTGCCCATAAACTTTGATTTTGGAGGTAATGGTTTGGCATCACCAAAGAATTCAAACAAATGCTGAATACTATAGGGGAAATCTTAGTTTCTGGCAGTGGTGAATCTTAGTGGTTTTAACCAGACTTTATCTGAATCCCTCTGCTCTGATTTATTTTATATTAGATTTTGTGTTATTTTCATTGGAACAAAAGGTTTTTGCAAAGTTCCCCCTGCTCCAGCCATGCTGGGCTCCTTTCTGTCCCTCAAACCTACCAAGCTTGTGCCCACTTGAGAGAATCCTCTTAACTAACACTTGCTGTTCTCTCTGCCTGGAATGCTCTTCTCCCATTTTTTGTTCATTTGTTTGTTTTGTTTCATTTTGTTTCATTTTTATTTTGTATGGTTGGCTTATTCTTGTCCTTTAGTTTTCAGCTTAAATGTTACTTCTTTGGAGAGGCCTTTCCTGATCATTCCAGGCCTCTCCACTAATTTTCTCATGCCTTGTTGGTTTTCTCTCTTTGGGTTACCATGATCTGGTAATTGTTTTACTTATTTGTTTGCTTACTTGTTTACTGTCCATCTCCCCCAATAGCATGTCAGCTCCACGACAGGAGGGTCATTGTTTCTCTTGTTCACCACTGGTGGCACATAGTATATTCTCAATAAATGGTTGTTGGATGGATGGATGGATTGATGGATGAATGGGTGGGTGGATGGATTGATGGGTAGATGAGTGGATGTATGGATGAGTGGATGTATAGATAGGTGGATAGATGGATGGGTAGATGGGTGGGTAAAAGGGGGGGTGGATGGATGGGTGAATGAGTGGGTGGGTAGATGGATGGATGGATGGATGGATGGATGAATAGATGGATGGATTGATGGATGGATGTATGGATGGATGAATGGATGACCTATAAGAATTCTTTAAATGCCAAGACTTTGGGATTATGAGTCCTTAGGGGATATGACTTCAGGAGAAGGTGAACCAGTTTTGAAAGTTAAGTGCACTGTTTTGACCCCAGTGGTGGCTCTTGCAACAATAGGAAGGCAGGTGAACTCATGGTTCACTTTTGGGAAGAGGAATTTCCAGCAATGAAAATGACCCCACTTTCTCCTCTTTCAACATCATACTCCTTCAGTTTATTTTCCCATGGTCCAAGATAGGAGATACAATTTCTATACCTTAAAAAAAAATCTCATAATTGCACCCACCCTAGATTCTCCATCCCTGAGTAGCACCCCCAGTCACACAGGAACAAAGACCAGTCTGTTCTTGCCTAGACAGCCGAGCCAGGCCCAGTCACTGTGTGGTATGCGACCCTGACCGGCTGGCTGAATTCTTCAGCTGATAAGAAGGCTGCACCTCATCGCTAGGAGGGAGCGTGCAGATTAGGTGAGGAGATCTCCCTGTGGCTCACTCTGTCACTGCCCCCACAGGGAAGGAACCCCCAAGTTCCACACGGTTTCCCCTTGTTCTCTCCAAACCCCAGTTGTATTCTAATCATCCCTTAGTATCCAGGCTGTCTCTCTTTCTCTGGGTGTCATTTGACAACTGGACTTGACCGGTAAAACTAATGATGCCTCCATCAAAGGGCCTTGGGGAGGGAGGCAGGCAGCTCAGAATTTAAAAAACACAACCTAGAACAACGTTGTGAATACGGGTGCTCTCTCCCTGGGCCCTGCTCCAGTTGCCTTTAGTAAACCGCTTCACTAGTTTCCCTGCATTTTGCCCAGCCATATCCCCAGATTCAGAATGGAGTTTTCCATGGCCACTGGGTAGTGTGCACAGTTGTACCCCATTCACTTCCAGGGACGTTGGGCACAGGAGCACAGTGTGAATGGCATCTTCCTGAAGTTTTGCATTATGGCAGCCCCAGGAAGCCCTGCACAGACATCAGTTTCAGAGACTGGAGGCTTGGAGGCCTGAACAATGACACTTGTACCTGCATGTACCCCCATCATGAAAGATCAGTGTTCTCGTGCATTGGGCTGCATTTGGGTTGTTGGCTGCGGAATATTTCTACTGTCAGTTCAACAAAAAGTGTGATGATCACAGTGAAGCTTAACAAAGAAAATGCTATCGGGCAATTAGTAAACCCAAGTCAGCAGGACTGATGTGAAATTTATCATGTTGGGAACAGCATGTTCATTTGCGTGTGACAAATGTTGGCATGTGAATGCCGTGCCCAGGGAAGCTAAGGTTGATAGCTGCTTTTGTTCTTTCTGCCCCTACAGTTTTAGTTCAGACCCTCTTCTCTGCTCTGGGATATCAAAAGCAAGGCGTGCAAGAAATACACACTTGCATTTTGTGCAGAATAAGTAAGGAAGAGGTCAATGCTGCGAGCTGGGATGTGGGACGTGGCTCTTAGGGAGGAAAAATTCAGGTGAAGAGAATACAGAGAGGAGAAGCAGTTTTGTTTAGTACACAGGGGAGGGCCATTAAGGAGCTCCTTTGAAACCTGTCCCCAGAAGACCACAGCCTGAGCTCTGCCTGTATGACCTGGAATGTTGGGAGTGGGAGAGGCCCCTGCTCAGCCAGGTGCTACTTATTATGAATAAACACTCACCTCCACAGCCCCAGAGTTATAGGCCAGCCGAGACAACATTTACAGCAGAGGGATCACTGAAGCCTCCCCAGGCCCCTCAGCTTAGAGGCCAGCTATCATCTGGGTGGGTGGCTCAATCCGACTGGGGGGTCAGGCCCCAGATGCCTGTGGGAAAGTATAAGGGCTTGGGGCCTTATTAGATCCACGACTTCCCCTCTGATTTCTTTTTTATGAACCTGCCTTTATAAACTCACATGTGTTTGCTTTGGAAAAACATTTTCATGGGGAGCCCAAAGATGTGACCTTCTCAGCGTGCCCCTTCTCCTCCCTAGGCAGGGTCTCCTCAGCGTGCCCCCTTCTCCTCTCTAGGTAGGGTCTCCATCTCAGTGTGCCCCCTTCTCCTCCCTAGGCAGGGTCTTCTTCTCAGCGTGCCCCCTTCTTCTTCCTAAGCACGGTCTTTGAGCCACACCAAAGTATAATGTGTTTTTGGATGTGAATAAAGCTTTTACTGGGGTTTAAGACTTTACCAAAGCTCAGGAAAACACTGGGACACAAGTGACTGACTTTGAGTGAATGATACCAGAATTCTTGGCCCAGCAAAGTGGTCCTCTACCTGCACTGTGTTCTTAGAGTCTCTCAGTTCCCTTCTCCTTGGGCTCTCAGGCTTTCCCTACTAACTTCTCCTTGGCTTTCCCTCTTCCAATTGCCAATCTTTAGCCTTCTTGGTGGTGTGGATTCTGGGAGTAGGAGAGTAGCAAATAGTGGGGATATTTCATTTATTAAGCACCAACTAGATCCCAGGCACCATGTGAGGCTCTGAGAACATGATGGAAAATTAAGCACGGTCCCACCCTCTGTAAAACCTTCTGTCTAATGGAGATGATCAAGAAGTGAGCAGCCTGTGATAACTCGAGGGAAAAATGCAATGATTGGATGGGCAGGGCCAGGTAAGGGGTTAAATCATGATGCATTGAGAGCATAGGAGAGTGCTTCCTGGAGGAGGTGGCTCCTAAGTTGAGACAGGAAGGGCAAGTGAGAGTTATTTAGGGTAGAGGAGGAAGATCTGAAGAGGCAGAGGTGTGGGCAAGGTTGAAATTGCTTTAGGAAGCTCAATGAAAGGGCAAGGAGGGGGTGTGATAATACCTTCCTTCAGGCTTTATGAACAGACTGCAATGGTCACACACTGAGAAGCCACACACTGAGAAGCCCACACTGAGAAGCCACACAGTTAAGACCTGGGTAACCTCACAAACAGAATAATGGGAGTGACTTGTCTGTGAGGAAGATGATGGCTGCAGCTGACCAGCTCCAGGGCAAGGTCAGACACGGGTCCAGGAGTCTGAATATGGTGGCTTAAAGATGACCACTAATTCTTTGTCATCCAAAGGCAGTCCCTTTCCTCCCTCCTTGAATTTGGGCACAAAAATCGTCTTGGGACTTCCAAGTGCAGGCTTTGAGAAAGACAGTTAAGCTTTCTTCCCTTGGAGCCCAGTGGTTACACTGTGAGATGTCCAAGTCAAAGGAGAGGCCACATGGAGGTAAATCAAGGTGCTCTGCTCAACAGCCCCAAATGGACTCCAAGCCCACAGCCAGTTTCCACTGCAACCATGTGAGACAGCCCTCTTGGTTGCTCCAGCAGAATTGAGTCCCCAGATGATTCCTGCTCTAATCAGCTACACCTGGAACAGAAGAACCACCCCACAGTGTTCAATCAACCCACAGAATCTTGGAGAGATGATAAATGATTGTTGTTTTAAGGCACTAAGCTTGGGATGGTGGGATTGCTGAAATATTAGACAAAGGCCCAGTCCTCTGAAGCTGAAGCAAAAATCAGTCACTAGTGCCAACCAAGCTCCCCACATTAGCTCATTCTGCCAACAGTTTTAGGAGCTCAAGATTCCACTTTCCTATGTGATTATATATATATATATATGATATATAGGATATATATATGTAGGAATACTATTCAGCCATAAAAAAGAATGAAATCATGTCTTTTGCAACAGCATAGATGGAACTGGAAACCATTAGCCGAAGTGAAATAACTCAGAAACAGAAAGTCAAATGCCACATGTTCTCACTTATAAGTGGGAGCTAAGCAGTGGGTACACACAGACACGCAAAGTGGAATAACAGACACTGGAGACTCCAAAAGGTGGGACAGTGTGTGAAGAGGGTGAGAGTTGAAAAATTACCCATTGGGTACAACGTTCACTATTCAGGTGATGGGCACATTAAAAGCCCAGACTTCACCACTATGCAATATATGCATGTAAGAAACCTGCACTTGTACCCCCTAAATTTATAAAAATTAAAAATTAAAAAAAATTTCACTTTCCTGATAGTCCTTTTTCCTCAATTCCACCTTCAACTAACCAGTAAGCATCAGTGTAATATGTTGTCCAAGGCACTTGAGGGGACAGGGGGTGTACAGAAGACACAAGAAAATACTCCCTGCTCTCAAGAGGTTCACTTATATATCTGATAAGGCGAATATACCATCCCAACTCAGAATTTGTTCAAGCCAGAAGTTTAGATGTCATCCTCCATCCTTTGATGCCCCTCCCCATTTAACATTAACACCTAACACGTGCTCAGTACCTTTAATATGCCAGGTATCATGAATTAACTCATTTAGTTCTCAAACCCCTATTAAAATAGTATTTTTCTTTCCCATTTCACAGGTGAGGAAATTGAGGCAAACAGTTATGTCACTTGCACAAGTCACAAAGCTAGTTCATGACAGAGCTAGAATTGGAATCTTGGCCAGGTAATTCCAGATCTTTCACTCTTAACCATTCTATAGAATCAGCACCCATCTTTGAGTCAGAGTTTGAGATGCAAATCCTTTACTGCATAGCCTTGGTCAAATGACTTCATCTCATTGAATTAATTTTCTTCTGCATAAAATGGGGTCACCATCTGCTTATCTAAATTGTTACAAATGGGACAGTATATGTGCCATTCCATATACCTAATCACAGCTCAATTGATGCTGGTGTCTTTTTCCTTTTTCCTTCTGCAGAAAACATGCTTTACATAGGATCTCTGAACTTAAAGAATAGGTAAGCCATGGCAGTAGCTTGCTTCAAATTGAATTTATGGTATATTAGGCAATGGCTTCTACTGAAGAAGTTTTGTGTTGTAGCCAGGCTCTATAATCATTGTAAATATGTTGCTCTAAGGCAAGAGTTGACAAACTTTTTCTGAAGAAGATCACATAGTAAATATTTTAGGCTCTGTGGTCTGTATAGTTTCTGTTACAGCTACTCAACTCTGCCCTTATAGTGTGAAAGCAGCTTAGGCGCTATGTAAAGGAATGTGTATGGATGTGTTCCAATAAAACTTTATTTACAAAAGCAGGCAGTGGGCCAGATTTAGTCTATGGACTGTTTAGCCCCTGCTCTCAGGTAAGCTGTAGAGGTTCTGGTGGAAGAATCTCTTCTAGTCCTGGGAAAAGATCCTGTAAGTTAGGAAATTGGTAACTAGAGGGTAAAATGAAGGAGCTTGGTGAGAGTTTTTATAAGCAGTGAAAATTCTGCCAAACTATTCCCATGATTTTTGATATCCAGCGTGGTATAACCCTGGCTCTATATCAAGTTTTCAATTCTGATATTGCAATTTTGAAAGTAGTTTATAGAAACATAAAAACTCATTAAAAAACTCATTCAATGATCCACTTTGTAGCCTTGTGACTAATCCAGAAAGTAGAGTCTGTGTCTCTTTAGGACATAACCCTCCCTAGCAAGGTTCCTATAGAAAACTAACCCCTGGAAATAACACTAGAGGAAAAAAGTGTTCCGTGGTAAAGTATGTTTGGAAAAGTTTACATATTTTATTCTCCCTCTTAGAGATTTCTAATGGATATAAACATATTAAAAAGCTGAGAATTCCTATAGTAACAAAATCCATTAATCTTGGTTAACTCTGACTTTTACAAACTCACTTGACCACAAAAACTTAGGTTAAAATATGGGATCTGGATTCAATAAAATGAGCATAATAATACTTATCTCCTGGGGTTGGTGTGAAGAGCACGTCTGATGAAGCGTGTGCTTAGCACAGGGCCTGTGAGAGAATACACAGGAACTAGGTGTTGGCTGTTACATTAGCAGCACACTTGGGAAATGCTGGTCAAGACAATAATATACAAATATATTCATAAACTCAATTCTCATTATAATTTTCAAAAGAGTTAGTTAATGGTGTTCCATATCATATGATATAATAAGTGCTGTAATCAATCTTTTAGAAATATTTAGTTCTTGAAAGTGGAACCCCCTGAGCATGGCCTGTGTTAAAACAGGAGGTGCATGGTGACCACCTCTTTATGAGACACCAGGATCGTCAGGGAGTTCTTACTGCAGCGTGGGCAGGTGGTGTTCTGGAGGCTGAAGGCTGGCTGAATGGAAACAGTCAGCCTGGAAAGGGGGATGTGGTGGTCTCACTCTCCTCCACAGCAGGACCCTTTCAAACCCCCTCCTACAAAGGCCAGAGGCCGCAGATATTGACACATGCCTTTAAGCCCTTGGATACTTCAAAGAAAGAAGATTAGGAGCCAGTCTCAGAACCTGTTCCCCAGAGAGATGCGTTTGTCCAAAAGTTGATATTATCGATGCGAGTAGAAGCTGAGAGGAGCATATAATTTCTTTAATAAAAGCTGGACTGTGTTTGCTTGGGCTCCTGAGTTTTTCTGCTTCCTCCTGAGCATTCTCAGGGGCTGGGACGGCCTCCTATGATCGGCACAAATGTTTGATCAGCTATGCGTCTTCTCCAGGGCAGCTCAGATGATCCGAAAGGCTTTGGATCTCTGGTTGTCTCCAGAGTTTTCCTTCTTAAATTCTTTGTTTCCTTCAGAATTCATTATAAATGACATAATTACATCTCTTTTTCTTCTCTGATTGAGCATATTTCTCACACATGGTGATTTGCCACTCGGATGCTGGAGGAGGCTGAGCAATGTCATATGCACCCAAAGCACTGCATCTCCCTTCCAAAACTGCACTGCCTCTTACCCAAGCACTCCACTCCCTTCCAGAACTCCACTGCCTCTCACCCAAGCACTCCTCTCCCTTCCAGAGCTGCACTGCCTCTCACCCATGCACTCCACTCCCTTCCAGAACTGCACTGCCTCTCACCCAAGCACTCCACTCCCTTCCAGAACTCCACTGCCTCTCACCCAAGCATTCCTCTCCTTTCCAGAACTCCACTGCCTCTCACCCAAGCACTCCTCTCCCTTCCAGAACTCCACTGCCTCTAACCCAAGTACTCCACTGCCTTCCAGAACTCCACTGCCTCTCACTAGACACTCCTCTCCCTTCCAGAACTGCACTACCTCTCACCCAAGCACTCTTCTCCCCCTAGAACTGCACTACCTCTCACCCAAGCACTCCACTGCCTCCCAGAACTGCACTGCCTCTCACCCAAGCACTCCACTCCCTTCCAGAACTCCACTGCCTCTCACCCAAGCACTCCACTCCCTTCCAGAACTGCACTGCCTCTCACCCAAGCACTCCTCTCCCTTCCAGAACTGCACTGCCTCTCACCCAAGCACTCCTCTCCCTTCCAGAACTGCACTGTCTCTCACCCAAGCACTCCTCTCCCTTCCAGAACTGCACTGTCTCTCACCCAACACTCCTCTCCCTTCCAGAACTGCACTGTCTCTCACCCAAGCACTCCTCTCCCTTCCAGAACTGCACTGTCTCTCACCCAACACTCCTCTCCCTTCCAGAACTCCACTGCCTCTCACCCAAGCACTCCACTCCCTTCCAGAACTCCGCTGCCTCTCAGGCAAGCACTCCACTTGCCACTGTCTCTCTCCAACTTTCCCCTAGTTCGGGACATTGACAGATTCCCCACAAACCCATGAGAAAGAGAAGACTGTCTGGGTCAGCACGAAATTGAATTTCAGAAAATAATGAAGTCCTTTGCAGAGAATGATATTTCCTAAGAGAAGACATACCACCAACTGGGATGTTACCAAAAAAAATTGGTATATTTTGTTCCCAATATATATTTTATTTATATATGATTGCTATAATTACTTGCTTAGAAACAAACATTCTATTAGACCATGGCATTCCAGCTCCAGTGAAAATAGAAAAGGGGATTTGATAGCAAATTATCAACTGTGACAAGAGAAATTTAAAATTAGAGGCCAGGCGAGGTGGCTCACACCTGTAATCCCAGAACTTTGGGAGGCTGAGGTGGGTGGATCACCTGAGGTCAGGTGTTCGAGACCAGCCTGGCCAACATGGTGAAACCCTGTCTCTACTAACAATAAAAAAAAAAAAAAAATTAGCCGGACGTGGTGGCAGGTGCCTGTAATCCCACCTACTGGGGAGGCTGAGGCAAGAGAATTGCTTGAACCTGGGAGGCAGAAGTTGCAGTGAGCCAAGACCCGGCCACTGCACTCCAGTCTGGGTGACAAGAGTGAGACTCCATCTTAAAAAAATAAAATAAAATTAGAGACAGACACAAGAGAATTTGTTCATTCATTCATTCATTTACTTCACTAATATTTGTTGTGTTTCTTTCTATGCCAGGCACCACCGTGTTAGGTATAATTATGGTGGTTGAGCAATAACAGCTTGTATTTGTGGAGCACGTATTATGTGTTAAGTATGATCTCATTTAATTCCATCAGAGAGGAACCAATCCTATTATTATTATTATTATTCTACAGAGAAGGAAAATATGGCTTAGTGAAGCTAAATGGCTGCGCAAGGTCAGTGTAGCTAATAAGCAGCAGATCCTGGGTCTGATACTAAAGCCCCTAAGTTTGGATAAAGGGCTACATTGCCACTTAAAGCAAGTAAAGTCCTTATTCTCATGGAGTTTGCATTCTAGTGGGGGAGACAGTCAATTGAAAATAGAGGCAAATGTATACACACAAATAAGCAAGATCATTTCAAATAGCAGTAAGAGCTCAAGAAAATATAAAACGGAGTGATGTGATAGGCAGAGACAAGGTGGAGGTGCCGGGAAAATCCCTCACCCCAGTTGGACACTTGTGATGGCTGAACCAACTCTCTTTGAGCCTAGTTGTTTCATCTGAAGGCAGGAACCTGGACAAGAGGCTCCTTCTGTGGCTCATTTCATTCCACAGTGGTGTGGGCAGCATGGGCCGCCATTTACAACCCGTATTCTTTTTCTGTGTTCTAACATATGGAGTTTTTCCAACCGAGACAGAGCTAGGCCACTAGATATGAGCAGACTCAGATGCTACCTAAATAACAAATCACTTTTGTCCTTAAGCAAATAATCCTACACAGGACACTCAGATATGGCAGTAAACAAATGTCCAAGTGTTTCATGGAAAATACTGAAACACTCAACTGGTGGGCAGTGTTACCTTCCAAGTGACATTTGGCAATATCTGGAGGCTTTTGGGGTTGTCACAAACTAGGGGAAGGATGCTACTGGCATCTAATGGGTAGAGGCCAGGGAAACTGCTGAGCATCATACCATTCACAGGGCAGCCCCCTACAACAAAGAATTATCCAGCCCAAAATGTCACTACTGGGAAATCTCACGCTACAGTGAGATAGAGAGATAATAGATAGATAGACAGATAGATGATAGATAGATAGACTGCCATCCTCATTTTATGGCAACTTTCTCTACCTCCAAAATCTGCCCCAAATTGATGGAGACAAGAGCTTTCAACAATTTTTTACTAAAACTTTCCATCAAAAGTCCAACCCAAAAAGCAGGGTCAGGAAGGCTCCCACATTTAAAATGATCTCACACAGCCATCAGAGAAAGAGAGGGACTCCCTTAAAGATGTTGAGAGAGAGACAATGTCTAAATCTTTACTTGTGTAAAATTGATAATACAAAACATATCTCTATTAGGTTCTTTCTTAATTGAAACAATGCTTTCTTTCATCCCTGCCAGGAAGAAGAAAAATCATGTTTCCAGCTTGGGCTGCTGTTTCATCTGTTGGACTTGCTTGTGAGCTAAGCCAAGTTTCATTAAAAATTATTGGTCTCATAACTTTTTTTGTTTTTTCCTTTAAAGAGTCCCATATGGAACCAATATTATGATAGGATTGTAGCTGCATAAAGTCATTGGGCATTTTGACCCACTCTCTGCTTCTTGGTAGATTCTAAGTACAGATCTAATTGTTTTTTCCTTCAAGTATTAAGCGAATATCTCTGCAAACAAATCCAAATTTGGAAAGTTAGATTGAAGAAATGGAGAAGCAAATCTAGTCAACTCACAGAAAGTTTTCTTCTCCTCTCTTGCTCTGTCTCCAAGGGAACCTCTACACCTTCTTTTAAGGTGCCAGCCATCTTGAGCTCTTGTCTGATTAAGAAATTCTCTGGTAGAACCAGAGCATCTGCAAAAGCGTAAAATATGATCACAGCCTTTGCACAAGTATTTTAACAACCCAACCTTATGATAGGTTATATTTCATTGACTTGGAAGAAACACTGCATTATCTGGGAAAACAGCACAGATGTCGCCTAATAAACGTTTTGGTTTATGCATTGTATTAACCTCATGAAACATTTATGCAAATCTCACATTAACAAAAGGTAAAAGAACCATTCTATGTTATGAAGCATACAACAGGATGATCTTTATCATGTTTTTGTTTTTGTTGTTGTTGCTTCACCTTGGTATTTTATGGGTGTGTTTGTAACTCTTGGGGTTTCTATTTAGGAGGACACAAGGGCATTGCAGATTTTCATCTCTTCTGTTTTCAGTTCTGTTATCATCCCTTCCAGCTGACTTCACATTTTATGATGCTAATAGGAGGGTGTGTGGTTTTGAGTTTCTCTCCTGTCAGCTGGTCAGTGGGTCTGAGGGATATATTTAATAGAATCTGACAGCTGATGGAACTGGCCTCATTGAAAGAGGATTTGATATGTGGAGTGAATGTGGCGACCCTGAAATCGCCATAATAACGGCCATTATTCTTCTGCCTCTCGCAGCCAATATAACTCTCCCTCTTGTACACACCAGTACATGTGTATAAAAGACATGACTTATGGATGGCTTCTTCCGTATACTGATCTGAGGGCCATTTAGATAGCATGTCAAAACAGATTAACTGTCTTATACTGCCACAAAATTAAGTGGGGAGAAAGAAAACTTTACACAACTCTGCCCAACATATGCACTCTGTGCCCATAAACAAAGCCAGCACAGAAGGTGCACAGATCGTCTCTGGGTGGGGGTTAAGAGAATCAGGTACCCAGAAAAGCTGCAGGCTCACCCAGTTAAGGTGCCTGCTCCAGTGAGGACCCGAGGGCACTGCCTGAGATATGGTGAGGGCAGCTGGAGCCACAGGCAGGAACCTACCTCCTGAAAGGCTGGTGCCATGCTTTACCTGTGTGCATGTGCCTGGGATGTTGGGGTGGGTGTTGACTTACCTCGGCCCTGCTGAATTGGACTTGCTGTTGAAATCAACATCTCAACCTGCATCCTGGCAACCTGAAACAGCCACATTCTCTGCCAAACCTGCCTGCCTACTGGTTACTAATGTTCGCTAACACTTATCGTGTGCTTGTTCCATGCTAAACTTTACCTGTAGAGACCCTTTTAATCTTCCCAAGAACCCTAAACTGTAGATATTATTATTATTAATTATCATTATCACCTCCGTTTTACATATGAACAAACTGAGAGAAAGGCAAACTAAGTAACTGCTCTCAAGTCACAGCTAATAATTGATGGAGCCAGGGTGGAATCTTAGGCCATCAGAGCCCATTGCCATAACAGTGACAGTCCTCTTCTGTTTCTGTTTGTCCCCCAGCCAACAAGAAGTATGTGTGAGTGTGTGTCTGCATACACGTGCATATGCACGTATAAAAATTCTTAGACACAAATGTTCCCCTAGAAATCATCTGGCCACCCCCTTAGCTGCAGCCAAATCCCCACTCAATCAAGCAGGTTACTGTGTTTTTTCCTCTGTAAAGCAGGCACCTCCCATCCCATGGGCTGGCACAAAGACAAGGGGAGAACCTGTGTGCACCTAGCACAGCCCCAGGCCTGGGAGGTTGGCCAGGAAGCACTCACCTCTCCTGTCCTTCATTTCCAACTTCAGAAACCCACCCCTGTTCCCTGCCTCCTGTCAACGAGCTGACCTCCCCGTCTTCAGCCAGGCAACACTGCTGTCTGAGGTTATCATTTCTGGCAATGATATCAGAAGCAGTTGATTCCACATTTCCGAAAATAATCCTTTCATTTACCCACTGTCATCTTCCGGCAAAAAAAAAAAAAAAAAAAAGAAAGAAAAGGAAAATGGCTGCAGAGAAGCCAGCAGATGTGTCCGGGGTACCTGAGGAAAGCAGGCCAGATGCTAGGAGATATCCTCGTGGCTGTCGGTGTTTAAATTACATAGAGCTGGTACTTTTTAGGTTAGAAGCATAAAACCTACTATTGATCTTGAGCAATGCGTCCAATTTTGAATGTCTGTTAAAGCCCCAGGCACTTCAATGCCACATAATCAATATTTCTTTTCGTTCTTTCTTTCTTTTTTTGTTGTAGAAAATGTATGGGTTTGTTTACCCTTCCTGCAGGCATCCAACCTGGCCTTTTATTCCTGCTCAAGTAGGACATGCAGCCTGCTGGGGACCCGTGGCTCTAATCCTCCATCTGCAGGACTGCCGGCCCTGGGACTCATGAATAATGGAAGTGCAGTACCCACTCCT
Source organism: Pongo pygmaeus (assembly GCF_028885625.2). Classification (NCBI taxonomy): domain Eukaryota; kingdom Metazoa; phylum Chordata; class Mammalia; order Primates; family Hominidae; genus Pongo; species Pongo pygmaeus. The sequence goes on from NC_072391.2 coordinate 48,101,477, forward strand.
TACAGCCCAGACGACTTTCCAGGAGCAGGCTGTACCCTGAAAGTAACCAAGGAACAAGGGACAAGGAGACAGAGAGAGATGGGGAAATGTGAGATCATGTTTAGCTCATTGTAGACCCTAAGATAAGACAATACGTGCAATCCTGAAATTTAGAGTAAAAAAGGGCCTGGGAGATTATCTGCGGGAAACATTCCCTTTCAATTTGCAGATGGAAAAACTGGCCAAGGTTCCTTATGCCTGGGTTGTTGAAATGGTCCAGGGAACATGAGCTGGGCCATATGGAATATGGGTTAAGCTTTGATCTCTGTTAAGAAAAGGGTTTCAGGTCGACCAGATGACCATAGCAGTCTTTCTATTCTGACTCTGAGGACAACCTAGTAAGCAGGTCAACCAGGTAGGCTGGTGTGATTCGAAGCTACAAGGCCATTGCATCCCTGACTAAAGGCCTGGTGGCTGTGTCTGTGGTGGTGGTTTTGAAGAAGTGTCTTCTTCCATGGGCTGCTACATAGATTTGGCCTTGAAGGATGAAGAGCACAGAGAAGTGAAACTGGTGAGGGGTAAGGGGTGGGGACAGAGGTAAGAAGACAAAATGACAAGTGGTGCAAAGACAGAAGTGAGAAGCAGCATGGTGCATTGAGGGACTTGCAAATGGTTCACATGAGCAGCAGAGCAGAGGGTGTGGAGGCAGCAAGAGAGACAGCATTACAGGAGCCTGCCCGTGCCCTGCACTGAGGAGTTTTCAACTCTTGGCTTTGAAGCCTTTTGAATCAGGCAGTGATACAATCAGTGTTGCACTGGAGAAAGTTCGTGTTGGCTGGAGGGTAAAGGATAGATTGCAGGAAGCAAGACTGGGGTCAGGGAGCCAGACAGCAGATTACTCCAGAGGCCAGACATATCCTGATGATGGCCAAACCAGGAAGGAGCAGGTCGGGGGATGGGTTTCTCATATTCACAAGGAGGCTCTGCAGGATTGGAGGAGGGTCTGGATAGATAAAGTGATGGGAAGAACACAGTGGCAGTCAGGGTCACTTAAAAATTCTAGCACTACATGTGAATCGTTGTGGTTTACTGTGTGACTTTTGACGAGTCACTTAACTTCTCTGAGCTTCAGTTTCCTTACCTATAATGGGAGAATAATATGGGGATTTCATGATTAAATGAGATAATACATGAAAATGTTTTCCATAGTGCCCACCATGTAGTAAACCTTCATGGTTTAGAAGGTGACACCTGACTTCTATTATATTATTGACCACGTGGAGAGTGTCCAATGAGACATGATGTGGTTTGAAGTAGCATCACCTTTTTTTTTTTTTTTTGACAGAGACTCCCTCTGTCACCCAGGCTGGAGTACAGTAGCATGATCTTGGCTCACTGTAACCTCTGCCCCCTGGGTTCAAGTGATTCTTCTGCCTCAGCCTCCTGAGTAGCTGGGACTACAAGATCATGCCACCATGACTGGCTAATATTTGTATTTTTAGTAGAAGTAGCATCATTTTTAACCCAGTCTTGAAATAGATAGCTTGAGTCATAAGCCGTTTCCAGGAAGCATGCTGGAATTACTTCTCTAGTGCAGGAAGACAACAACATAAGCACATACCTATCTATCTCCCAGATTCCCCAGAAAATGACCAACTGTATATAAAAATAAGAAAAAACTTATCCTTACTGGGTATTAGCAAAGGCTGGTATTTATAGGCCGGGAGGTCTGAGGAACATCTGTTAGATACACGGCAGATGGGCCAGATTGAAGAATTCATTATTTCCAGAATGGGAAGGAGTGGTCTGTTTGATAGAAATTTCAAAACTGTCTTTGCAGACCCTCACCAACAGCCCTGCTGTGGTGAAAACTGGAGGTGAGAGTGGGCTAAAGCCTCTAGAACTGGTCAGTGCCATGGATAAGTGGCCATGGTGCCAGGGGCATAGTGAAGGGGACCCCCAGACCAGTAATTCCTTGGGACTAAACCCTGAAGCCAACTTCCACCCAGGCCTGGGTCAGGGCACAGCCCCAGCAGACTGCTGGTGGCTGAGCTTTAGTGGACATGAATTTTCGTCTTCCCAGCATCCCAGATCCTCTTACTCTAGTAATGACTCTGATTTTGAACTTGGAGTCAACCCTTCGCTTCATTCTGAGTCCACATGGTCTGGAAGGATTTCCAGGATGAGGTTCTTGACTCAGATCTGGTCAATCCAGCACAAAATGGACCTTGACACAGTGATTGATCCAGGAACGGTCTCACCACCCAGGGTGGTCCAATCAGAACGGCTCTCAAAAGTTTAGTGGGAGTCCACAATAAGTTATGACTTCCCAACACAAGCGTGGCTACAGCCAAATAGAGAGATCTGAACAAGACTGGCAAGGAAGTGGAGAAATTGAACCCTTAGACACTGCTGATGTGAGTGTAAAATAGCATAGCTGCTTTGGAAAACAGCCAGTTTCTCAAAAGGTGAACTATATCACCCAGCAATTCCACTCCTCAATACCTACCCTAGAGAAATGAAACCAAATGTTCACATAATGCACACAAACGATCCCAGCAGCACTGTAATAGACAAAAGGTGGAAACAAACCAAGTATCTTTCAACCAATGAATGTATAAACAAAATGTGATGCATCCGTACAATGGAGTATTATTCAGCCATGAAAAGAAATAAGATTCAGGCATACGCTGCAACATAGGTGAACCTCTCAAACATCATGCAAAGTTAAAAAGGCCCAGTGCAAAAGACCACCTATTGTATGAAATGTTCGGAACAGACAAATCCATAGAGACAGAGAGTGGATTCGTGGTTACCTAGGGCTGGGAGAAAGAGGATGGGGAGTGACTGCTAATGGGAATGGGGTTTCTTTTTGAGGTGATGAAATTTTTTTTAAATTGATTGTGCTGATGGTTGTATAATTCCATGAATATACTAAAATCACTGAATTTTACTTTAAGTGGGTGAACTGTATGGTATGTAAATTACATCTCAATAAAGCTCTTATTAATTGAAAAAAAATGTTTAGTGGAAACCGAGGGAAAGATCCAAGCTCTATGCTGTTGGAATTGAGCTGATGGGAGGAGGAGGGGTAAGGCTGGAGCTGTTGTAGCCACTTTATCACCCGGAAGTTTTGGGGGCCACTATAGTGAGCCCGAGAATCAATCTAACACAGCAGGAAACACTAGGAAGTGATAGAAACTGGATTCTCAAGGATGTTGTTTTGACTTTAAATTCAGCTCTACTTGAAACCAGAACTACGCCTCGGTTTCCCTTCCTCAGTTATCTCCCTCTAAGTTGGGGTTTGTGCTCACTATAGAAAGACCCCCGATGCAAATACCAAACACAGAAAAGGAACCTTGAGCAGGGAGTCCAAACTTCATGCCACCGCTCCCTTCCAGGCTGACCTCCTTACCCTGGCCTCTTCTAGCTCCCTCTTCTTCCTTCAGCTTCTAGATCTTTGAATCAGCCAAACAGAACTCCATCCAGTTTAATCCACTCCATTCTCCCATCGTCCTGGCCTGAATTATTCACACAGGGACCCACACAATCTCTGACAGAACTCCTAGCAATGGGTTAATGGAGAGAAGCAAACAAAGAAAAATCACAGGTGTATGAGAAGATAGAACTGTTCACAACAAGGAGGACCACAGGTGCCTTCCAACTGAATTGAGTTACTGCAAGACGCAAGAGAAAAGTTTCCAAGTCTGTTAATCCAAGTTGTCAGAAGGAATCAAGAAGAAACTGTGGCTTCCATTTTCAGAGAGCGATTCGAGTTTATCTGTTTACTTCCCTTGCCTCTCCAAACCTTATTATGACCAAATTAAAAAACAAAAAAAGAAAGAAAACCTCCATCAGCACTAGAAACTAAGCCATGGATAACCTAGAAACTTGAGCACTTTTCTTTAAAGGATGTGATGGAGAAGGAAAGCGGTTGAATGAAGGCTGCCGTCTAATCAGGCACGGGAAGGGCCCCCGCAGAAGTGGAGGGGATCCCCAAGAGCTGCAAAAGCCCCTCAACCTTGGGTTCATGTTATTTACTATGGTGGACCCCAGAGTAATTTGCATGGGGCAGATTAAAGGACTTGAGGAATTGTCCCACTGCCCCTGATAGGAAACAGCCAAGAGCACCACTCACACCAGGTTTCACGTGGTATAAATAATGTGGGAAGGAAAAAAACAATTATTGCTAAGGAGACTCAATGAAAGCAAGGATTTGCTGCCCTGATTTGGGGCTATTAGTATAGTCATGGCAGAGAAGTACATGCTCGGGACAATAATAAACCTTCCTGCCATATTGATGCAGGACAGGCCAGCCCCTAAATTGAGGCTTAGCCCAGGAGGGTTCTTGGCCTCCCCCAGGAAAGAATTCAAGGGCAAGACAGTGGTGTTAAACAGCCACTTCTATTGAAGCAGCAATGTACAGCAGAAGACAGGCTGCCCTATAAGCTGTGTGCCCAGAGTAGCAGCTTAGAAGTGCCATTATACTCATAGTTATACCCAATTTTAATTATATGCAAAATAAGGGGCAGTCCATGCAGAAATGTCTAGAATGAGGGAGGTAACTTCTGGGTTGTCGAGTGTTGCCATGAAAAGGGGAGGGTAACTCTTGGGCGTTGCCATGGCACTGGTAAACTGACATGGCCCACTGATGGGTGTGTCTTATGGGGAGGTGCTTCTGGCCCTGATCTGTTTTAGCTAGTCCTCATTTAGGTCTGGTGTCCAAGCCTTATCTCTGGAGTTGAGTTCTGCCTCCTGCCTCAATAGGAGAGTAAATGGAGCTCTCACTGGAAAGGTTAGGTGGAGACAACCAGGAGAGGGTCCCGAGCAGTGGAGTGAGCAAATCTCAGCCCTGCAGGTGACTGCGGATGCTGCTGCCCCAATGCTTGCACAGGGTGAAAAGAAACCGCCAGGAAATGGTGCATTTTCCTGCTGCACCTTCCCACTCACCCACTTTCTGTTCTTCATAGTCAACTGAACCTCCAAACTAGAAAAACACCTGCAGAATAGACCAAGAAGTCCTTTTCCCTTCTGTGAGTAACATATTTAAATAAGTTTCTAATAGAATCATTCTCAAGTTGTAACAGTGGATCAACAGTTTTCCCTCTGCAAATAGGTACAATAAAAGAAAATGTAACAGGGGTAGGAAAAGTTTCTGTGATTTAAAAAACAGAGCTTATTTTGAGAAATCAAAACATATACTCTCTCATGATATAAAACTATACCAATAAACAAGGGTAAAAGTGATCTCTAATTTTGGTATTTCCGATAAGATTAGAGATATTGTTTCTTTTGATGGAAATCCCTGAAATCCAGAAAGACAGTTTCCCAGTGAAAAGCATAATCATGGAAATGTTCTAGTGTTGTTAGGGCAATACAGAGCAGATGGAATAGAACGAAGACAGAATCTGTGAATTTAGAAGTGAGCTCAAGGAATCCTCCCAGAATCAGTGAAAAGACGACAAGAAATGGAGAAAATAAGAAAAGAGATAGAGAAAGAAAAAGGAGAGAGGAAGCTAGAAAGGAAGCTACAGATCAACTCTCTATGTAAGATTTTAAATGGTGGCAACAGAGCAAATGAAAGAGAAAAAATAACTCAAGATATGACAGAAAATTCCCCTGAGCTGAAGCAAGACTTGTGTCTGTAGAATCTAGAGGCAAACTGCGCCGGCAGGCTGTTCACCTGCTTTTGCAAATAAAGTTTTATTGGAACATAGCCATGCCTGCTTATTTATACATTGTTTCTGGCGGCTTTTCTGCTACAACAGCAGAATTGCATGCTGGCCACTACAGACCCTGTGACCTACTTAGAAAGCTGTATGGCCTCCTAAGAAAAGATCTGCTATCCTCTCTAAGAGTTCTTTGATGCATACATGGCTAAAATGTTTGCATTTCAAGGATAAAAAATTTAAAATCCTATAATCTTTTAGTCCTCTGGGGTGGACAGTAGAAATATCCAAATTACCTTCAAAAGAAGAAAGAAAGAAATTGCACTAGGTCACACTTCTTAGCAAATTCTAAGATAAAATGTTATCAAAATCCAAAAACTTTCAGAAGATTGAGATTGAGAACTAAGACTATATGCAGCCAAGGTGCCATTCTTGTATATTCGTAATCTTTTTTGTGCTTCCCCTCCTGGGGTGGTGTCTGCAATCCCAGTCACAGCCCTCCAAAAGTGTGCAGATAATCTTAGGGGACAGATTCATAAACAACATATGTTGTGACTATTACTTCTTGAAAACAAAAATCATCAAAGAAACGCTCCAGGTGGCTGAAAAATGAAGCAAAATAAATAATTCAGATATGAGAAAAAGCAATATAAAAGAAGCATTGCTTAACAGAGAACCCAAAAATTTCAAGTTAATTTCTTAATAATTGCAGTTAACATGATTATAAAACAATGCAAGTGTCAAAAAATAATTCTGGAAAGAGATGAAGCCCAATGTAAAAATGTATTAATTATAATATTCTTATTCTAAAAGCCAGATGGGGCTGGAAAAGGAATTGGTGATGCTAGTACTGGTAATTATAGCTTCCATTTTTAGAAGTTACTATGTATTAAGCACAAAAATAATGCTGATATAAATATTGTTTTTCATAAATCTTTCTACACATCTTTAATATTAATTCCTTAACATAAGTTCTTAGAAGGTGAATGCTGGGTCTGAGCATTTAAAAATCTTTCAACACAGTGAAATTTGAACTCTCAATAGAAATATATAAGTGTTCATTTCTCTGTACTCTTGCCAGTGACAATTATTATCATTTTGCTAGTTAAAACAGTGAAAATAATGTATGAAAAAGTATGGAAGTTTGAAAATTTTTGTACAAACTAGAGCAAATTAAGGTTATTTGATATAGTACTATAACGTTCACTCACTTGTGTTCTGATATACTTCTCAAATAGAAGAGACCACCACTCTATTTATTTTCATTTCTCATGAAGGTACTAGGTGGCATGTTTTTGTGGCATATAAATGTCAATTTTTTTTTTTTTTTTTTTTTTTTTGAGATGGAGTCTCACTCTGATGCCCAGGCTGGAGTATAGTAATGTGATCTTGGCTCACTGCAACCTCCACCTCCTGGGGTTCAAGTGATTCTCCTGTCTCAGCCTCCTGAGTAGCTGGGATTACAAGCATGTGCCACCATGCCTGGCCTTTGTATTTTTAGTAGAGACGATTTTGCCATGTTGGCCAGGCTGGTCTCAAACTCCTGACCTCAGGTGATCTGCCAACCTCAGTCTCCCAAAGTGCTAGGATCACAGGCGTGAGCCACCATGCCCAGACATAAATGGCAATTTTAAGGGGATATAAAATTTTTTATTTGGAGACAACATTGATGAGAATTGAGGGTCATTAAATAATTTATAGCAAGTCCCCAAAATGAGATTCTCTAAAGCCATTAAAAGTCATATTCAGAAAAACTATTAGAGGTGTAAGAAGCTTCTGGAAATATAATACTGAGTGAAAAATAGTTTATAGGATACAATCCCAATTCTGAGGTTAAAAAGCATATACCATGTACAAATAAGGAGATAAGCCAGACATTAACAAGGATGGTCTTTAAGAGATGACAATCCAGAAGATAGGGTGTCTTCTTTATTCTTTTCTGTATTTTCTAAGTTTTCTACTTAAACATTTTAATACATAGAGAAAAACAGATATCTTATAAGTAAGCTAGAAGTTTTTATCGTTTTCCCTGGCAAATAGGGCAGTATCTGGCTCCCAGTAGACACTTCCGTCAATGTCCACTGAATGAATAAGTGAGTAAATGAATGAGTAAAAGACTGTGTGTTTCCCCTAGGCAGAATCCCCTTTCCTGGGGCATCTAAGATCTCCTGATTCCTGCAGGCCTGGGATCCTGCCCCTATCGGCTTGCTTCCCACTGTCAGCTGCTTAGCTGCTTTGACCACCCATCTCCCTGTCTGGATCTCCACAGCATCCCCACAGCGGGGGCCTCCCCAGGTCACCTGCTTCATCTGCTAGGCCTGGGCCCCAGATCTCCATCACTAAGGCCCACCAAGTTGGTCTTGACTTTGCCAGTTCTTCTTCCTTCTGAGCTAGAAAACTCCTTTGGAAAAACTTCTTGGCCAAGGACATGACAACTTGGGAAACTGATCCAGGCAGTCAACAAGGCTGATGTCATCCGGATAACACCAGGATCACACTGAGCTTCCCTTCCCAATTGATTGGTTTCCTTGCAGGGAATGTTAATTTGTAAAAATCATGGATAGATTTGTAGTCTGAATTGGCCCTTAAAAACAGAGCTGTAAACACCAATGTGATGTAATGGCTGGTTCTATTCTGATTTGTCAGTGACAATGTTTTACCAGTACTCAAAATGTCTCAAATATCACCCCTGCTTACATGGGAGTTTGAGTGAGGAAGAGACTGTTGGACTGTTTGCTCTGGTTGAATGAGACTTAGCAGGTTGGTATAACACATTTTGTCCTATCAAAAATAGCTGAGATTACATAAGCATAACCTCTCCCCAGAGCAAATATGCATTTGAGAGGCAGTGAAACATACATAATTATAGATGTAAAACACTAAAAATAGGCTCTGTGCCACACACAGGCAGCTGAGAGCATGGGACTCGAGTGCAATGCTGCCACGTATGGCAATATTAATAGGAGTTGTGGCACCATCCCAGGTGGCCCAGTGAGGCGATGCAGAGCTATTACAGACAGGAAAAGACAGAGAGATTTAAAATGTTTGTGTACAAAAAAGGTTGCTGCTTATTTGAGCCTGTCAAAGCCTGTTCCAACTGACAGTGGTCTTCTCCCAGGGGACAGGAAATAAGACGTCATCGAACAACCGTGATTGTTACATTGTTAACTCTTTTTGTATTCTTATTATAACTAGTCAGTATGAATAATAATAGCAGCTTGTGCTTAAAAGCATGTGCTTTTTCACTTCTACTGTTTCGAGGGATTTTCACTTCTACTGTTATTCAATTCAACCAGTCTATATTGAGGGCTGTTTCAAGTGGGCTTTGCTATATAACACAACCTCCCCACAAAACTTGACGATTTAAATCAACCAGAATTGCTTTACAATTTTGTTAAGTTGGCTGTGTGATTTTCTGCTTGTCTCAGCTGGAAGGTCCCAAGATGGCCTCAGGCGCATGTCTAGCAGCTGTGCTGGGACACTTGACTGGAAACCCTGATGCTCCTCCCTGGGGACTCTCGTCTTCTGGAAGGCTAGACCAGTTTCCTGATCTGAGGTTTCTGGTCAGTGCTTCAGGACAGCCCCAGTGAAAGTTGCACTGTCTCTTAAGGTCTAGTTGCATGATGTCACCTTCACTGCATTCTTCTGGTCAACGCCCCTCACAAGGTCAACCCATATTCAGCAATGGGAAAATAAACTCCACCTCTTGATAGTAGGAGCTGCAAAATTTTGTAGGAGTATTAAATTTAAGACAGCAGGGCTAAGCTAGATATTGACTTACATCATCTCATTTAATTCTCAGAGGATCCCTGAATGGAAAGGAATGCTACGCACACTTTTTGGATACAGAAAGTGAGATTCAGAGAGGTTAAACAACTTTCCTAAAGCCACACAGCGAGAGAGTCGATCTGAACTGAAGATTGTTTGACATCAAAGCTCATTTCTTTCCCTAAATGTCAGCATTCTTTCCTGACTTATTAATTTGATTTCTGTCCTCCCCTCACGGAAGTTAATTAAAGGAATGCGAGAAACTTTTAGAAAATCTCCAGGGCAGCCTCTGTGTTGATCATTGTTTCACAATCTCTTTTCCACCCAATCCCCACCAGCCCTTTAGATCTGTTTCTATTAGGCCACATCCCAGAGCTGCGCAGATCAGGGGAGAGAGAGCTCGCTACTAAGGAAAGTCCTCTGTCAAATGCAACAGGGACGAGGAAACCATGCGCTCGCCTGTGGTTTACTATATGCCAGGAACTGTGCGGATTGCTTAACAAAAATCAACTTAGCTAATCCTCATAGTAATGACACAAGGCAGGCAGGGTTTTGTTGTTGTTGTTGTTGTTGTTGTTGGAGACTGAGTCTCTCTCTGTCACCCAGGCTGGAGTGCAGTGGTGCCATCTCCGCTCACTGAAAGCTCCGCCTCTCGGGTTCACGCCATTCTCCTGCCTCAGACTCCCGAGTAGCTGGGACCACAGGCGCCCACCACCACGCCTGGCTAATTTTTTCATGTTTTTAGTAGAGACGGAGTTTCACCGTGTTAGCCAGGATGGTCTCGATCTCCTGACCTCGTGATCCGCCTGCCTCGGCCTCCCAAAGTGCTGGGATTACAGGCGTGAGCCACCGCTCCCGGCCTGTTTTGTTTCTTTAATCTCTTTTGCAGATGGGGAAACTGAAACAGGTCAGTAAGTTGTAGAACTGGGATCTGAAACCTGGGCCATCGGACTCCAGAGCTGATGGTCTTGCCTCTTCAATCATAAAGGAACTTCAAGCAGAGAATGGGAGAAATTGTGGTCAGTGTGACCCCGACTCTCATTCCAAGGCACTCTTCATCGCCAGCACCTTCTCCTTTCCTCAACCCATCTCGCATCTGAACGATGAGTCCCAGTTTTGCAGTACCAGAGATTGAGGTGCAGGGCAGTTAGATGCGTCTCTGCAAGTTTCCTGAGAAGGTGATGGCAGGTGGCAGGGCAGGACCCAGGTCTCCTGCCTCCTGGGCCTGGGCTGTGCCTAAGAGGAAAAGAAGGAAGTTATTAAACCCCAGGGACAATCCCTGAGCCTGAGTAGCCCTGTGCCAGTGCGGATGTGGGAGCATCCTTTTGAGGCAAGTAAGGATAGAATCTTTTAAAAATAAGAGAACTTCTGATCTCTGTTAAGTTGGCCAGAGAGCCCAGACCACTTTCCCTTCTGAGTGGACATGGGACTTGAAATGCAAACCCGCCTTCGGCACTGGGATCAGCAGTAACACTGGCGAGTCTTCTGAAGACTAGGTGGTTGGCTGTGTTCCCCACATTCCCCACGCTCAGAGAAGCCCTCTCTCCCACACTACCAAAATCACACACTGCTGAGCTTTGCTTTGAAACACAACATCCAACAAGTTATGAATCATGAAGATCTGGACTCATTGGCCAACAAATTAGAGGATGATTTGCTTCTGGTTTCCTGTCAACAGTGGGATGCCCAAACACCTGTCTGCATCGGTTTCTAGGGGCATCCACTGCCCATCAGCAAACAGGCCGAGAAGCTGATGTGCAGGGAAGTGGTGGGAAAGGAAGTCTTTCCAGAAGTGACTGATTGTCACATTGTGTGCCATCCACTGCCACCAGAATTCACCTTGCAGGTAAAGCATGGTGGGAACATGATGTATTTTGATGGCGCATTACAGATTATAAAGCTCTTTGATACCACTCATTCTTGCAAACGATATCTTATTTCATTTATTTAGTTTTAAACCTAACATTTATTATGCCAGGCACCACAGTGAGTATCTTATATAGGTTTTATATTTTATTTGTATGTTTTTATATGCACATACATACATAGCATAAAAGTTACCATTTTAACTATTTTAAGTGTACAGTTAGGTGGCATTAAGTGCATTAGTACCGTTGTGCAACCATCACCATCATCCATCCAAAGAACTTTTTTCACCTTGAAAACTGAAACTCCTTACCTTTTAAACAACAGCTCCCCATTCCCCCTCCTCCTAGCCCCTGGCAACCCCTATCCTCCTTTCTGTCTCTATGAATTTGACTTCTCTAGGGACCTCATGTAAGTGGAATACTACAATACCTGTCCTTTTGTGACTGGTGTATTTAATTTAGCGTAATGTCTTCAAAATTTATCTGTGTTATAACATGCGTCAGAATTTCCATCTTTTTGAATACTGAAGAATATTCTGTTGTACGTATATTCCACATTTTGTTCATTTCATGGACATTAGGGCTGTTTCCACCTTTTGGCTGTTACAAATAATGCTGATATGAAGCCCAATGCACAGCTTCACATGTTTTCAGTTACTCTTCAAAACAAATCTACAAGGTAGGTCCTCATACCTTCTCATTTTCGGATGATGAAACCTGAGGTGGAGAGAAGGTAACACACCTGTCAAAGGTCACCTCTAGTAAATGGTAGAGCCACTTCATTCATTCATTCATTTTCATTCATTCATTTATTCATTCATATTCAGCAATATTTTGTGGTCCTTTGAGGTAACTACCATGTTCTGGCACTGTTGTTGATGCCAGAAGTACAGAAGTGATCTGAGCTTACACCTTCTAATTCCATAGTCCCCTCTCTTCACTCTCACACCCTGCTGCCCCTCTATATGTAAATATCTGATATTCTAGAAGTAGATATAATGATTTATAGAATATATATAGACATATATATGAAATGTTTATAAAAAGTGAATTTATATTTTGTGGAAACAAATATAAAATTAAGATCCAGTGAAAGATGCAGAATTTTAAATATAAAGGGCAAATATGCAATTCAATGTGGTGTGTGTAGGGGACGGTTCACCATTGTTCATCTCAGTGCAATGAGGAAGGCAAGACTTAGAGAGGCAAAGTGATGGGTCCAGGGATACGCAGCAGAGTTAAGACCCTGCCCAGGTGTTCTGAGGCAGGTCTTGTGCTTTCCCCCTGAAACAAACAAACTCTTGTGAAATATGAAAGGAAAGAAAAACATATTCTGATGAGCAAATGCCATCCCCTAAGGCAGAGATGAGGCTTTGAGTTTCAGATCCTGCTTCCCAGATGACCAAGGCAGTGAGTATGAGGCTGGCCTCTGTGACAGACAGGCACATCCACCGAGTCTAAGAGTTTGATATGCACCTGCTGTTTGATCCTCACAAAAGCTGCCTTGTGTTCCACACCACCTTACAGAAGGAGAAACTGAGGCTGGGAGTAGTTAATTCATTGTCTCACTGGCACAAAGCTAACAAGTTGCAGAACTAGGATGTGACTCCCAATTCCTTACTTAACTCCTACGATTCTTCCACAGCCAAGGAATGACTCCGGCATCAGAAATAGATGAGGCCTCTGGTGGTCTTCCAGCTCTGTGGGAGTCCTCAGGCGGGGCTGCTGAGCCGCTCCCACCACCAATTCCTTACCCGTCTGTCCCTGCCCCTCCCACTGTGTGACTTCCTGGAGAGCCCTCTCCTCTCGTTGACTGCAGCGGTCCTTGACTCCTTTATACAGCCCCAGTCAGTTTTGAGAGGGAGGTTTTCATTCTTTTATTCACTTATATACTCAGCAATATTTGGGGAGATCCTACCATATTCTGGCAATGTTGTTGATGCTGGACATACAGAAGTGAACAAAATAGACACTCTTCCTGCCCCGAGAGTTCCAGATGGGGGAGAAAGACATAAACATAATAAAAACATAATTTTAGGTGGGAATAAAAATAAGAGCCATGAAGGAAAGTCAAGCAAGGTAAAGAGATTGAAGCAGTTGGCATAAGGGTGGCTACTTTAGGCAGGGTAATCAGGGAGAGCTGCATGGAGGAGGTGATATAAAAGCAGAGAGAGCCGCGTGAAGGATGGCTAGGGGGCTTGGGGTGGAGCAGAAAGAAGTTTAAGTATAAAATCCCTGAGAGGAGGAGAACTTGAAAGTTTTGGCAAAGAGGAAGGTCAGTGTGTCAGGAGTAGGCCGAGGGGTGAAGAAGAGGGGAGCCGGGTTAGAAGGACTGGCAGAGGACACTGACCTGAGAGCTGACCAAGGTGAGGACTTTGGGGGGTCAGGGCCTTGGCAAATATGATTGACTCAGTATGGCTGTTCATACTGTTGCCCTTTCCAGGCCACCTCTCCCTCTGGGGGCAGTGAGGAGCCTGCCAGCCCTGCTGCTTTGGAAAGCCCAGAGGACCAAGGAACTGAGGCTGCAGGGGAAAGGTGGGGAGCGGAGAGGCAAGCAGCAGAGAACTGCTGGAACGCCTGCAAATGGGCTGCTCCGAAGGCTCTGGGGCCTTGGTTCTGTTCCACACAGAGCTGGCTGTCCTGGCTGACATCTGTTGTGACCTCTTCCAATGTGACTTCCCCCCATCTCTCTCAGAACGAGCTTGGACAGTGGGTGTGAATAAGCCCAGTAGTCCTCGATGAGGAAGCCCCGTGTCCACGTCGGTAGGTCAGTGGGGAGGGGGAAGAACGCAGCCCAAACTTCAGGTAAGATGGGCCTGGCTCTGCCACTTAGCTGTGTGACCTGAGATGAGTGTTTCAGCCTCTCTGAGTCTCTGTTTCTTAATCTACAAAAAGGGCACCATGATATCCACCTACTGGGTTGTCATAAAGTTTAAGTAGGAAAATACACATGAAGAGCTTTCACTAGCACCTGGGCCTGACAAATACTTAGTATTAGAGTTGCTCTTGTCCTGAAGGCACAGTTAGGATGAGAAGAGCTGAGATTCACAACCAGGTTGCCAGACTCTAAATATTCTGCCATTTCTGTCCCCTACATTCATGACAACAATCACATCATGAAGGGAAGGCCTGTGCTGTTCCTCTTACTCTGATTTGACAGCTAAGGAGACAAGGTCTCCATGGTTCCTGCCTTGAAAGCTGACCTGGCAGCCACATGGACCTGGCAGCTGTCTCAGGAAACTGGGTGAAAAAGAGCCCTTTCCCACCCAGCCTGGCCTTAGCATGGGCAGGGACAGGTGGGGAGGAGGGAGGCAGGAAGGAGAGAAGGAAAGAAAGAAGAAAGGAAGGAAGGAGGAAGGAAGGAGGAAGGAAGGAGGGAGGGAAAAAGGGAAGAAAAAAAGAAGAAGGAAGGGAAGGGAAGGAGAGAGGAAGGGAAGAAGGAGCAAAGGCAGAAAAGAAGGAAGGAGTGAAGGAGGGAAGGAAGGAGTGAAGGAGGGAAGGAAGGAGTGAAGGAGGGAAGGAAGGAGAGAAGGAGGGGAGGAAGGAGGGAAGGAGGGAGGGATGGGGGAGGAAGGAGGGAATAAGAAGGGTAGGAGGGAGAGGAGGGAAGGAGGGAGGGAAGAAGGGAAGAAGGGAAGGAGGGAGGGAGGAGGGAAGGAGGGAGGGAGGAAGGAGGCAGAAAGGGAGAGGAGGAGGGGAGGGAGGAGGGAAGAAGCGAAGGAAGGAGAGAACGAATGAAGACAAGGAGGAAGGAAGGAAAGGAAGGAAGGAAGAAAGAAACAAAATAAAGGAACAAAGTTTCCTCCTCCACCCCAGGGTCTCTGGGTATGGCAGATTGGATTGGCCTAAATGGCCACACAATTTGTTCCATCCTGCAGACTCTTCTTACAGTGAGGCCTTACCACTCCTCCATCAAGTGAAATCTCTGTGCCTTCCCCTTGTGCCTGAGTGGGTCTTTGTGATTGCCTCAATCAATAGAGCAAGGCAGTGGTGACTTTAAGTGACTTCCTAGGTCTCAGGAGATGATACAGCTCCCACCTGGCTCTCTGGGGATACTTATTTTTGGAACCCACTGGCCGTGCTGTGAGGAAGCCCAGGACACATGGAGAGCCTCATGGGTTCTAGCCAACAGCCAACTTAAATCACCAGATGTGAGAATTAAGAGGCTTTCAAGGTGACTCCAGCCACTGCCTGTCAAAAATTAAATGAGGGGCCCCAGACAAGAACCACCTAATCGCACCAGTCAACCTCAGAGCCATGAAAGATAACGATAATAAATGGTCATTTTTGTTTTACTCCACTAAACTGAAGGTAGAGTGTTATGCAACACAGACAGCTGGAGCTCTGGGGAAAGGGGCTAGGCTGGCAGTGGCCGTGGCTCTCTCCCTCTGTGCCCTCAGAGCTCCTGAACATGTGGGCCTGGCACATGGGGGCCCAGCCTATTCCTGGCAGCTCCTGCAGAGCCAAGTGCAGGGCCTGCCATGGAGGCACTGCTCAAATAATGTTTGCAGAATAATTGTATTGATTGATTTGATTCCAAAAAATAGACAAACCAATATTGTGCTGATTTTTTTTAAGTGTTGAAGAATAGAATGTCTGGGAAGTATGAGATGGGATGGGGCTGCAGCAGGGGGTTCCCCTTCTAGGACAGGCTGTGCTGACAGGTGCCAACTCTGCTCTCTAAGCAGGGATCCTTGGTCTCTGTGCATAGAACCTCTTGGAGAGGAAAGAGGTAGAAGGGTCTTGAGAATCCAGAGAAGGACTATTAGATGATGTCTGGATATGGAGGAGCCTCAGTCCTGAGATAGGTTGTTTCATTCATTTGTTCATCCACTAATTCATTTATCAAATATTTACTGAGCACATACTATGTGCCAGGCACTCTTTCAGGCACGGGGGAAACACAGTAAAAAAAACAGGCCAATGTCCCTTCTTCCACTCACTTCCTCACTTTCTAGTGGTAGAGACAGGCAAGAAACCAAATAAGCCATACCCACTTCTTGAAAACCATCAGGACCAGGACTTTCTCTGTTGCACAAGCCCATTGTAAAGAGAGGCAGGCCCATTTTCCTTTCCCCAGGGACTGAGGCTGGAGTCCCTGGATGGGCCCAGCCTGGTGCACTGTCGGGTACGAAGGTGCACCAGACTGCAAGGGAAGAGACCTGGCTTGGAGTCCTCAATCTGGTGATGGCCAAGTCACTTTGCTACCCTGTTCCTCGATTTAGTCATCTATCTTCAAGGGGCCGAGAAACCAGTCCTACTTACCTCCCAAGAATGCTGTGAGGTTACATGGGACACAGCTGTAAAAATATTTCACACATCCTAAAGAGCTCTACAGATATAAGAAACTAGAATTCCCAGTCGGGTGCAGTGGCTCACGCCTATAATCCCAGCACTTTGGGAGGTCGAGGCAGGCGGATTATCTGAGGTCAGAAATTCGAGACCAGCCTGGCCAACATGGCAACACCCCATCTCTACTACAAATACAAGAATTAGCTGGGTGTGGTGGTGGGCGCCTGTAATCTCAGTTACTCAGGAGGCTGAAGTAGGAGAATCACTTAAACCCGGGAGGCGGAGGTTGCTGTGAGCCAAGATTGCTCCACTGCACTCCAGCCTGGGAGACAGAGAGAGATTCCATCTCAAGAAAAAAAAAAAATGAAAAAAATAAAAAGAAAAGAAACTAGAATTCTCTCGATTGTCTCTGTTCAGGAAGACTGAACCCTTTTCAGCCCAGCTTTGTAGTCCCAATGGCAAACCATGGCGGTAAAAGGGGCGAGGCCCACCCTCCAAGGAAGCCATTGCTCACACAGATGCGGAGACACCAGAGGTCTCACCTGGAGCCACAAGGCCTTGTCCATGCCTGTGCGGGGGGCAGAGATGACACTTCACCCATGAGCTCCACCCACCTTCCCCTGTCTCAACAGCCTCAGCACCTCCAAACCCCCTCTGGCAAGGAAGTTCAAGAATCTGCCAGTTGGCATCCACTGGGGAGAACAACGGGGCCAGCCTGACGTTTCATTTCATCAACGCCTCATTTTCTATTTCAGTCATTAAATGGAATTTTGCTTTAAAATGATTAATAAGTTAGAATCCATATAGCAAGTTATAGATTAACAATTGTGGGCCCCATAGGCAGAACAAAAGAAACTTGATTATTGCATTTCATTCATCAAACCTCTAATAAGAATGTCATTACTTATATGCCTTTGCCTCCCAACCCTGAACAATAGGCCACTTCCTAGGACTTTGTGGGACCTAGCAACAACCCAAAAAATGAATATGTTCACCTGCAAGGAAAAATATTACCCTGGATTTACAATGGCCCTGTAAGCCATGAAAAGGAAATCTCAAAAAGTACCTCTGGGCTTGCAGTGACCCGGCTGGCCAATCCTCTTTTCACTAGGCCTCAAGAAAAATATCCAAATGATATTCCTGCAAGTTCCATGCCCAAAATTATTCCAAAAACAACACTCACAAAATAGATGAAGCAGTGGGTCAGGAAGGGATTTTCCTTAGAGGCATGCCATGTGGTATGACATGCCATGCACATAAATGATTTACATGCTGGCCTTGCAGGTATTATGGGCTGCCCTCCCAGAGGCACTGGTCCCGGTCGTCTGGGCCCTTCATGTTTCCCACCCATCTGAGGCCAGGGCTGCCTTTGGTGGCATTTTCCCGCAGACTGTGGGTTCTTTCACACGACTGTTGTGTTTTCTTTCCCTCTCCTCCCATAAGTGCACCTTATACGTCTCCAAGGCTCACTCAGCTCCTTCCTCTCTGCTCGAGACATTTTTCCGTCTCACTCAGCATTTCCACTCGTTGGGGTTCAGGCAGCCAGCAGCCGCCTGACCTCTGGTGAACTCTTCCCATTGCCCATTCCTTGGACAGCCCCTTGGTTCTCCCACTCACTGCTCTTTCCTCCTGGGATGAGCTCATCGGAGCTGGGAACAAATGTGGGCAGAGGGGAGTCTGGCATCTGCCAGGAAGGGCTCAGAAGGATGAGCAGAGCATTTTGCTTCCTCCGGTGATTGACTTAGATGCCAGGCTTGGCACTAAAAGGAGGATGTGACACTGAATAGGGCCAGATCCTTTCTAGAGGTTAAGACGGTCAAATACAGAGCAGAACCCTGAACCACCAGGACGAGCTATTGGCATGCATCACAGAAAACATACAGGGTGATGCGGGAGAGTTGAAAGGGTGCAGGTGGCAGGATGGGGAGAGGGGAAATCTGTGTTTTCAGGTGCTCATGGGGGTCCTGTATTAGAGTTAGAGATAGGGTTCTCCTAGGGCAGACAGAGCCCATGCATGGCTTCATGAGCAGATGGTGCCTCCGGCAAAGAAAAAGGCTCTCCTTTCCCTGGATGGGTGGAGCTCCACCCAGTGCAAGGGTCTTGGCCAGCAGAAGAGGGCTCAGTCATGCAGCACCTGCAGCGAGCTGCCCAGATAGCCCTGTGCAGAGGCCTCTGGTGGCACTCCTGGAAAAATGCCACTGGAGGAGAGACTTGAAGTGTGGTGGCACAGGCTGAATTCTCTCCCTCCCTCACCCCATATTCATATGTTGAAGCCCTAACCCCAGAACCTCAGAATGTCAGTGTTTGGAGATAGGATCTTTAAAGAGGTAATTAAGTTAAAATGATGCTGTTAGGGTGAGCCCTAATCTAATGTGTCTGGTGTTTTTATATAAGAAGAGAAAATTTGGACATGCAGAGAGACACCGGGGGACATGCACACACAGAAGGAAGACCATGTGAGGACACAGCAAGAAGGTGTCTGTCCGCAAGCCAAGGGCAGAGACCTCACCAGAAACCAAGCCTGCTGACACCCTGCTCCTGCACTTCCAGCCTCCAGCACTGGGAGAAGATACATTTCTATCAATCAAGCCACCCAGTCTGTGGTATTTTGGAAGGGGACATCTAAGTTCCAGGCGAAAAGAACTAGGTAGGAAGGCCCTGAAGAAAGGAAGTACTTGGTATGTTGAAAGACCAGAAATGTGGCTGGGGCTGGATCCTAGTCAGCCAGGCAGAGGTGGGTCCTGAGGTGGGAGGAGGCAGCAGCCTCATGAAGGGCTTGGTGGGCCCAACACCAGGCACAACTCAGGAGGCTGAAGCCCCTAGCCTGAGGAGCCCGAGGCCATCTTCCTGTGTGGGTCTGGGGCAGGAGGTCTGGGGATCTGGTTGGGGAGGCTGGTGTGGGGCCCAGCAATGCTACTTCCCCAGGGAGTGACTGTGATGGGCGCCCTTACCTCACAGACCTCACTTTATAGACCCAAAAGCAGGGCCCTGATTGAAAACAGCACACACCCTGGACATCTTTCTGCATGCAGAATTTTTTATTCTTTCTCTGGATTTATTCCTTAAAATAAGCCCCAAGAGGAAGATTCTAAGGGCCTGAGCCTTTTGTTTTGTGCATCTTTCGGAATCAGCGTGACCGCATTGCACTCTCTTATTTAGACGTCACTTTTTCTTAAAAGCTCCTCAGCAGATGTGAGGGCCCACTTTGCTCCCGTCAGTGGAAAGTGAGGGGCAGCAACCTGGAGCTAGAACCAAAGGCTCTTCACGTCAGTTCAGAATTGTCACCTCGTTCCAGAGCCTCCGGCAGGGCTCACACATGTGGCTGCTGAATGTGAACTCCCCCCACCACACCCCAGAAGCAGAAGCTGGGAGGGTGTGCCAGCTTCCTGCGTCTTCCATGAGCCCTTGGGCCTCTTCTCTCATCAACCCTCTTCAGCCCTAAGAGGAAAGGCACAAACACATCCTGCCTGCCCAGCATCTTTCAACTGTCCAGAACCTAGAGGGCCAGATAATGAAGAAGAACAGCAAAGACTATGACCTGGAAGCCTGGGTCTGAGTCCTGGCTCCCCCTACGTCCTGTCTGGCCTTGGCCCTAGTACCCAGGTTTTCCAGAGAAGGATTCCGATGGTCTCTTTCTCCTAGGTTTGTTGCGAGGATGGGGTGAGGTAAAAGTGTAGCCTTGATCCATCAAGGAGCTCTTGCTCCGGTAACAGAAATTATCCTCACGGAGCTAAAGAAAAGGGAACGAGGTGAGTGGGAGTTATTATAAGGCTACCGGGCTCTGGAGGCGTCTGTCAATAAGAACTAGTTTATAGGGTCTAGGAAAGCCCTGAAGGCCGGGCGCAGTCACTCACGCCTGTAATCCCAGCACTTTGGAAGGCCAAGGCTGGAGGATCGCTTGAGCCTGGGAGTTTGAGACCAGCCTGGGCAACATAATAAGACCCCATCTCTAAAAATGAAATACAAAAAAAATTAGCCAGGCATAGTGGTGCACACTTGTAGTGTCAGCTACTCAGGAGGCTGAGGTGGGACGATCACTTGAGCCTAGGAGTTCGAGGCTGCAGTGAGCTATGATCGTGCCACTGCACTCCAGCCTGGGCAACTGAGCAACACTGGTCTCAAAAAAAAAGAGGCTGGGCGCCGTGGCTCACGTCTCTAATCCCAGCACTTTGGGAGGCCAAGTGGGTGGATCACCTGAGGTCAGGTGTTTGAGACCAGCCTTGTCAACATGGTGAAATCTGGTCTCTACTAAAAATACAAAAACAATTAGCTAGGTGTAGTGGCAGGAACCTGTAATCCTAGCTACTTGGGAGGCTGAGGCAGGAGAATCGCTTGAACCTGGGAGTTGGAGGTGGCAGTGAGCCAAGATCGCACCATTGTACTCCAGCCTGGGCGACAAGAGCGAGACTCTGTCTCCAAAAAAAAAAAAAAAAAAGAAGAAGAAGAAGCCAGGCACAGTGGCTCACGCCTGTAATCCCAGCATTTTGGGAGGCTGAGGCGGGCAGATCACAAGGTCAGGAGTTCGAGAGCAGCCTGGCCAATATGGTGAAACCCAGTCTCTGTTAAAAATACAAAAATTAGCCAGGTGTGGTGGCGCACGCCTGTAGTCCCAGCTATTTGGGAGGCTGAGGCAGGGGAATTGCTTGAAGCTGGGAGGCAGAGGTTGCAGTAAGCTGAGATTGTGCCACTGCATTCCAGCCTGGGTGACAGAGTAAGATTCCATCTCAAAAAAAAAAAAAAGAAAAGAAAGGGAAAAAAAGAAAAGAAGAGAAAAGAAAAGAAAAAGAAAAAAATAGAAAAGCCCTAAAATGGGTATATCTTTTGGGGTGCAGAGGCTTGGGGAGAGAACCTCCTTTTAGGCAATCTCTGCCCCTCTCTGCTCCCTCTGGCCCTCTTTTGAGTGGCTTCTCCCATCACACCCCAGCCTAGGCAGGGCCCAAGATGGCCACTTTCTCTAATAACCAGCTGGCCCTTTCTATTTGCCAGCCTTTCTGCTTCAAGCCCTGTGGTCCTCTGCTTAATTCCCTCTTGGTTCTCAGTATCTCCTAATTCAAGTTCCTAGGAGAGAGGGGAACCTGCCCAGCTCAGCACATCAGTGATGGCCACTCTCCAGCCAGATGCCCAACCTGAGGCTGTCACTGGTCACTGAGGGGGCTGAGGGAGGCTGGAGACTGGGTGAGGTGGCCTACGTTGGCTTCTGAGAAGGAGGGGATTACTATAAAATGCTACACGCAGGCTATTTTGTTTTGTTTGCTGTATTTTTCTAACCCTGTGATCCTTTTCTCTGAAATAGGCTATTGTCTACTGACCATGAGTTGGTCTTTCTCGTGCCACAAACTTCTTGAGGTGGTGACCAAGCTTTAGACATTATCACCACTCGCCCCAAGGACCCTCCTCTTCACTCTCTGAAGAGCTCTACCTCCCTGACATCCCCCTTTTTGTTGCTTAAAAATGGTGAATCGCTTTGCGTTTCCACCTCTGGCCTCTGAGGAGTGAGACACCCCAGCTCCCATCATTGTCCCGCTCAACAAGGCTTTTCTTCCTGCATGGTCCTGCCTGGAGCTAGAACCAGGATTACTAGAGAAGCCTTTGGCCCACCTCCCCTCTGCTCTGATCCTTACCTCTCTCTGTCTGGAGAACTCTTGTATGTGACCAATTGGCCCAAACCCAACCCTCTGGACATAAGAACAACCAGACATCTAGTGTCCAGCTGCTGACTTTCTAGCCTCATCACTGGGAGAAAACATGTTCTTGTTTGCCGTCATTGAATTCCAACTTATCTGCTGTGATGACTTTGTAAAGGGTCAGTTTAGCCAGGCTGAGCTGCATTTCCAACAATACCCTTCCCTGTAGATTTCAGGTGAGGGTAGGCCAGAAAGGAGCATCTTGTGGGAGACATGGAGGTCAGAGGGGAGGTAGCAGCCCTTTTTGTGGCTCCCACGCGCCTTCATGGATCTGCTGACTCACCTCGTATCTGCTGACTCACCTCGTTGGTGTGAGGCTACAGCTGAGCCTGCAAGGCCCCACCTCCCCCTGGTTCCTCCTCCAGCCTCTTGGACTTTGATGAAGGGTCCTTTTTCCTGTAGGACACTCACAGCACTGAGATCAGAGACAACAGGAGTTGACAGGGGTTTCAGTCTGTCCTCCTGGGCTCCAGCTCACACCGCACATCTGGTGTCCTCCTGCTTTACTTCCATCTTCCCTTCCCAATTGGTGCCTTGTGGACTTCAAGTCCCAGCATCAGGCATGAGGAGCAGGGCCTGACAGAGCCCACCTGACCAGCTCTCTTGGGTGTAAGGTCACTCTGCTGTAACAGGCACATATGTCCTGGTGGGTTCTGCTTCCCTGATTAAACTCGACTAATATATCTGCCAGCGTCTATATCTTCCTGCACCTGACCCAGGGGCTGGACTCTACTAAAATTATCCAGTTTCCCTTCATTCCATCAACTGGGTGGGTCTGCTTTAACTTTAGAGGAATTTTAACTTAAGCTAAATGGCTTCTTTCAAAGCCATTGATAAATTTACTACCTAAAATTATCAGCGCAACATGTCTATGGAAATGCAGAAAAGGAGAAAAAAAATCTGCTACAAGCTGACAGTGTGGGAGAAGCATTACAACTTTGCAACGTATTTAGAAAATGTGCATGCACTAATAAGTGTATCACTTCTGACACAATACTAAAAGTAAGTGGCTACCCCAGGTGGCAATGGGTCATAATATCTTATGTGTGCTTTCATGCAAAGGCTTCACATCCCAGCAGAGAGAAAAGCAGGGCAAGGAAACGCCTCCTCATTTTACAGCTGAGGAAACTGAGGCTTAGAGAGACTCGGTGATGTGCCCAAGCTTCCCTAGCTTGTAAGTCAGAGGCTGCAAGCTCAGGGGCTTGAGAAGTCAACAGAGGGCCTCCATTCTGTTTGATTTGGCACATGCTGTTTTTTGCCTGTTTTTGCTTTTTGTCCACTTCCAACATTTAAAAATCAGCAAAACTGACCGCCATTCCCCCAACTCTCCTCCTGGACAAAAAAAAAATCATGTTTGTTATTTGGCAGCAAATATTGGAAGTGAGTAGAGACTGCCCCCTTTAGATAGAATAGGGGATCCCCAGTCTCTATGGTCTAATCCCCCTCTTTCATGGATTCTAAAAATGTTGCCTACGGGCTCCTGTTTCTATCTGTGACTGAGCTCCTTTAATATCCCTAGACTTGACACTCAAAGCCAGATTCCTCTGCTCCCATTCTGTGGCTGTTCCGTGGGTCATGACATGGCCTTGAAGACATCAAACATAAATGTTCAGTCATTTGACGAATATTTACCGAGCACCCTTTATGTGTAGCTTGAATGGAGAAGTGAAGAATAAGCCAGATGTGTGCATAAATTAACAAAATCGGTACTTGAGTGCATGTGCACGCCTGTGTACATGTGTGCATGAACACATAGGAACAGTCTCATCGGGTGGAGTGAGCAGCAACTGAGATAACATGCATGAGCTAGCGATAAGCTGCAGAATGCCATGTGTGACATGCATGTATCCATCTACATATTTCTGAAAGTTGATTGCATTTTCTGTTCACTCCTCTTTGAAAGGGTAGCTCATGTCCGTTATTGGGAAAATAACTGCTTCAATTCAAATCTTAGCTGCCTGGATTCTTGCTCTCCAGCAGCAACGAGGCATTGAAGCAAACCACTCAGGCTCCAGGAATGATTAACTCTGAGGACAACAGCCAGGCAGTAGGCTAGCAAGGAGGTGGGACCAACTCTCCTGGTTTTCCCAGGACTGAAGTGAAACTTCCAGTATTAAAACTTGGAATGTCCAAGGGAAACTAGAACAAGTTTGTCACCCTGCCTGGAAAGCGCCTCTTGACAAAGGAGAGACAGAGATCAGAGGCTGGGGGGTGAAATGGGAGCCGAAAAGTTCTGCTGTTGATTTCGAAGTTTTTTAATGGGGCAAAAGGAACAAATCTGATGATCTCCCGCATCCACAGCATCACTGTCAGGAAAGAGCACTGTCAGCCATCTGTGAGTCCCCACGCTACCATTAATTGGCTGGGTGTTCTGGAGTAAGACTTCTCCTTCCTTTGCCTCCCTTTGCCTCAGCTTTCCCCTCTGTAAAGGGGGGACTTTGGATTTGGAGATCACAGAGCTCCCCTCCAATTGTAACGATCTGGTGCAAACCACACAATGTTAAACCTACTTTTAGGGCAATTTTGCTTTGTTCATAACCACATATTACTTACCTCACAGTGTCCTAACAGCTAATATTCACTATGTGTTTCACCCATGCTGGGCATGCTATTTTAGGTATTTTAAATGCATCGACTCATTTAATTCTCACAACAATCCCGATTTACAGATGAGGAAACTGAGGCATGGGAAGGTAAAATAGCTTGTCCAGAGCCACAGAGCTGGTAAGTGGTGAAGCTGGGATTTAGATCCAAGTCAGTCCAGCTGTCTGTCTGTGCTCTTAGCCACCTATGTTAAAGTCAGTCTCCTTTGTCTGTTTGGGACTTTGTAAGCTCATAGTTGAAGAACTGACGCACATCATGTTGTAGTACAACGTAGTGATGAAGGGTTCAGGCTCTGAAGTCAAAGACCTGGATTTATATGGGGTCTGCTACTTTCTATCTGGGAATATCACTAAACTTAACTCTCTCATCAGTAAAATTAGACTAATAATTGTCCCAGCTCATAGGGTCAGTGAGAGATTACTTGCAAGACACTTAGCACATCCCTCCTCATTGTACACCCAACAAGAATGTATCCATGTGTCTACTGAAGAGCATGTGCTGGAATGTTCATGCTCATAGGGGCACCATTTCTAACAGCACAAAACTGGAATGTGCCTACGTGCCCATCAACAGTGAACAGATAAATAGCCCGTGGTCCATTCACATGATGGGATCCTATCCAGCCATGAGGGTGAAAGAAATGCAACCACACACAGCTACCTGGATGAAGTTTGCAAGCTTTATGCTGAGTGAAAGAAGCCAAGTGTGGAGGAGAACATCCTATGTGATTCCATTGATACCAAGCTCAAAAGTAATCTGAGCTTTTAGAAGTCAGGAGAGCAGTTCCTCTGAAGGGTTGAAGTAGTAACTGGAAAGAGGCAAGTGTGGTTTGGTGGGTGCTTTGATGATCTGTTTCTGTTTCATTACAAGAAACAGTTACAAAGGTTGCATGGGTGTGCTCATCTTGTGAAAATTCACTGAGCTGCACCCTATTGATGTGTGTTTTTTTGTTTTGTTTTGTTTTGTTTTTTTGAGATAGTCTGACCCTGTCACCCAGGCTGGAGTGCAGTAGCATGATCACAGCTCACTGCAGCCTCAAACTCCTGGGCTCAAATGATTCTCCACATCATCCTCCAGAGTAGTTGAAATTACAGGCATGCTCCACTATGCCTGGCTAATTTTTGTATTTTTTGTAGAAGTGGGGTTTTGCCATGTTGCCCAGAATGGTCTTGAACCCTTGAGCTCAAGCAATCCACCCATCTTGGCCTCCCACAGTGCTGGGATTACAGGCATGAGCCACTGCTCCTGGCTTGATATGTGTTCTTGATATGATATGTGGAGTATGTTATACTCCAATAAAAACTGTTTAAGCAGATGCCCAATAATTATTGTTGCTATTAACAAATGACTAAGAATTCTGATGGAGTAGGAACTTGCTGTGGAAAGGGGATGGTCTTTGGGACTGGCTAATCCAGGGCCCTGCCCCATTCGATTTCTTCCTGGCTGTGTGACCTTGAACATGTTGCTTAACTTCTCTGAGCTTCCACTTTATCATCTGTAAGAATACTATGCACTTCATAAGGGTGCTCTGAGGACAAAATAATAAAATACATACAAAGGCAGCATAATATCTGGAACAGTAGGTACGTAATATTTGCTTGATGCATGACTGAGTAAACCTTAAAAGTCACTTGGCTGCTCTCTGAGTGGCTGAGCCTCCTAAATCAATAGATAAACAAACGAGTAAATAAGTAAAATTCCCCTTTTCATTCAGATGTAGATGATGCTGACCACTCAGAGGTCAGGATGTGGCTCTCATGGGTCCTGGGGTTCACTCTCATTGGAAACCTCGGGTTCTCTCTAAGAATGTATTTCCTGAT
This sequence comes from Pongo pygmaeus, assembly GCF_028885625.2. Lineage (NCBI taxonomy): Eukaryota > Metazoa > Chordata > Mammalia > Primates > Hominidae > Pongo > Pongo pygmaeus. The sequence goes on from NC_072391.2 coordinate 48,128,161, forward strand.
GGACACAGTGGCTCACGCCTGTAATCCCAGCACTTTGGGAAGCCAAGGTAGGCGGATCACTAGAGGTCAGAAGTTTGAGACTAGCCTGGCCAACATGGCAAAACCCTATCTCCATTAAAAATACAAAAATTAGCTGGGTGTGGTGGCCCATGCCTGTAATCCCAGCTACTCAAGAGACTGAGTCAGGAGAATCACTTTAACCAGGAGGCGGAGGTTGCAGTGAACCGAGATCATGCCACTGCACTCCAGCCTAGGTGACAGAGCTAGACTCCATCTCCCACCGCCACCCCCCAAAAAATGTATTATATGTATTTCCTCTATCAGTTTACAGGCTTGATTGTTTCTGGCAATCAGACGTGGAGAAATTGTCTGTGGCTGCACAAAAGCGAATGCATTCCACCCAATCCCCTTCCTCTCCTGGTCAAGTAAGCCTGGCTTTTCCCTTGCAGTCTGGACACCCATCCACCATTACTCTGTGTGTAGAGGCCCGGCCTGTGGGACGGGCGGCAGCTGGAAGGAAGCTCCCTCCAGGAAGTAATATGGTGGCATGCAGAGCTCTGGTGGAAGAGGGTGAAGTGTCTGAGTCCTGGTCAAACAGTGACAGCCCTTCCCCACCAGGGGCATTGGTCCTTCCCAAGTAACCCCACCCCTTAGCATCTTTGCCTCTTCCTGTTGGAATTAAGCAGCTACCACACTTCCATTTCACAGCAGGAGAAATGGAGACTAAGTGCCTGTGACACCTGGTCACGGTCTAAGTGCTGATGATACAATGCCCCTGCCCTTTTGGAGCTGGTAGTTCGTGGGTGTATTTTAGTTCCTACATTAACTCAGGTGCATTCACAGAAAATAAGTAATGATACTTTAGCAAGACAGGTTTATTTCTTTCTCACTGAGAGCCTACATTGGTTGGCTATCTGAGGGGCAGGTGGCTTTGTTCCACAAGTCATCCAGGGGCTCAGGTTTCTTCCACCCTGCTCTGCCAGCTCCCAGCATTCTGTCAACCACATGATCAAAGCTGAAAAGAGGACAGTGTAGGGCAGGCAGTATCCTTCAAGGGCCTGACCTGAGGGCTGCACACAAGTCAATTCTGCTCACATCCCATTGGTCTGATCTTAGTCACATGGTCACATTTAGCTGCAAGGGAATCTGGGAAATGTAGTCTTTAGCTGGGTAGCTGTCTGCACAAATAAAACTTGCGGGTTTTATTACTAACAGGGAGAAGGGAAGGATGGATCTAGAGGGGCACTTTTTCCCACATGGGGAGAGACAACAATTAAACACATTTTTTTTTTTTTTTTTGAGACAGAGTTTCATTCTTATTGCACCATCTCAGCTCATGGTACATTCATGGCACCATCTCAGCTCATTGCAAACTCCACCTCCTGCGTTCAAGTAATTCTCCTGCCTCAGCCTCCCGAGTAGCTGGGATTATAGGCAAGTGCCACCACGCCCTGCTAATTTTGTATTTTTAGTAGAGACAGGGTTGCTCCATGTTGGTCAACCAACCTCAGGTGATCTGCCTGCCTTGTCCTCCCAAAGTGTTGGGATTATAGGCATGAGCCACCATGCCTGGCCCATACTTTTACACCATAAGTCAGGTGGGCAGGGAGACCTCTTGAGATGACATTTGAGCAGAGAGCAAATGCATTAAGGTAGATGTTCCCATGCTGCCTAAGGAAAGAGGGTTCCGGGCAAAGGGAGCAGCAAATGAGAGGCCCTGGATGGGTGGGAGGAATGAGCTTGGTGCATTTGAGAAAAGCAGCTTAGGAGAGCCTGGCAAATCACAGGAAGGAGGTTGTATTAGATTGTTTTCATGCTGCTGATAAGACATACTTGAGACTGAGTAATTTATAAGGAAAAAGAGGTTTAATAGACTCACAGTTCCACGTGGCTGGGGAGGCCTCACAATCATGGCAGAAGGCAAAAGGTGTGTTTTACGTGGCAGCAGACAAGAGAGAACTGGTGTAGGGAAACTCCCCCTTATAAAACCAGCAGATCTCATGAGACTTATTCACTATCACGAGAACAGCACAGGAAAGATCCACCCCCATGATTCAATTACCTTCCTCCTGGTCCCTCCCATGACACGTGGGAATTGTGGGAGCTACAATTCAAGATGAGATTTGGGTGGGGACAAGCCAAACCATAGCGGGGGTCTACAAGGCTCTTCACCCTTTCCTCTTGTGCATTCCAGAGTCCTTATCATGGACTGTCCTTCGCAAAGTGAATTGTGTGTGTGTTGGGGGTAGGGGCAGAGATTAGGTGCAGAAGCCAGGTAGGAGGCTGCACACTTGTCCAGGTGAGAGATGAGGCCTTTGTCTAGGATGAAAACAGAGAGGGGTGCAAGCAATGAGATGTATTTTATCCATGAAGAGGAGGAATTGTATACATTGTTAGGAAAATAGATTGGGGTCGAAATTTGGGGTAATCTTACATGGCTTGCTAAAAACCAAACCTCCAGGATTTTACTTTGTAGGCAGCAGGGTGCCTTGGGAGAGTTTAGTGCAGAGGCATGGGCTACACTTTAGAAGAGCTCATAAACTCGTGGGGAGAGTGATTTTATTAAAGACGAACAAGAAAATGTTGAGGGGGTATCCTGTCAAGTTGGAAAAGGAGAAGTGCCAAGATCCTGCTTTTAGGGCTGATGGAAAGTCTAGATCTTTTCACAGTCAGGCACCGAGAGTGCAGAGCCTCCGGCCAAGGGGGATAAAGTGGAAAGAGTTCTTAAAGATGTGCGTCCACACACACATTGCTCCCAAAGAGCCTCATATTGCCAGACACAGCAGCAGGAAGCCATTATGAGAGCTTGCACAATCTACTCTAGCTGAGAATGTTTCCCAATATAATTTACAAAATTTCAGTTGGAAATGCATTAGCAGTTGAGCAGTGAGGAACTTCAATGGGGTAAATAGGAAAACTAAATTAAAACACCAGCTTTGAACACGATCGAACGGTGTGTGCAGCTCCTGCAGTCTTCTCTAACCTTTTCAAGTCCAAAGAGCCCTTTTGTTTTCCCCGGTTTATGGGTTGGCTTTCATTTGATTTGGTTTCAGAAAGTTTTTACGGAATCCACTCAAGTGACTGCTGATGAGCTTGCATGCAAAACCATCCGTTCACACATCCATCAGAAAAGGATCTCAGAAGGGAAGAGAGGCAGACATCAGAAAACACACAGAGAACATAAAGTAGAGAGCTCCAGGACAAGAGTAGGACAGACAAGGATGGAGACAGAAAGACATACAGAAAGAGAGAGAGAGAGAGAGAGAGAGAGAGAGAAATTCGGAGGGAAAGACATTGAAGTAGAGAATGAGAATAACACGATGCAATTTCTTTCTCTAGGCTGCTTTGAAAAGTAATAGCTTATGCCCAGGAGACTGTTCCCTTTAAGTTGTACACATCCTTTCCTGGCCATATGTCAACTGGCCCATGAGTTGGAAAGTTTTACAGGTGTCTGAAAGGCTGTTCACCCCTTCTTCTTGGGCATTTGGAGGGCCCTTACCTTGGAATCTCCTTCTCTTTCAAACAGTACCTTCTTAAGCTCCTGTCCCTTCTTCAAATGACTTTCCTCCCTCCTTTCTAGCAACTCAGTGTTTTTCTTTTAGCTCCACCTCCTAGAGCAGGCTTCAAGTTCTGTTTGACACCACAGGGTTAGTCATTTCCCTTTAGGAATTGTAAACATAAGGGACACCTTGGACAAAGTCTAGACTGGGTCCTCAGTCCTCTTCGGAGAATGAGAGGTGTCTGTTCTGTGGGCACCATCACCGTGAAGCCCGTGAGAGGGTGCCAGGCCATCCCCAGCTGAGGAGTCAGCATGGATTCCCCCTATCCATCCTAGGCCCCTCCATTTCAGAGGAAGAATCCTGTTTAGTATCATTCGGAGCACCCCTTGTGTATCTGTCAGGTGTTAGAGTCTGGGACAAAACCTGTACCTTCACTGAGAGGACATTCCAGGAGACAGGTTACAATAAACAAGCACACCAATACATACCACAGTTCCCAGTAGAGATCAATGCTTTGCAAAAAATAATAATAATAAAGTAGTAAAATGATAGAGCATGGTTGGCGGGAGAGGTGGTTTCTCTAGATGGGGTGGGCAGGGATTGTCATTCTGAGAAGGAACATTTGAGTAAAGACTAAAATAATGTGACTGGGGGAGGACAAGTAGATATGCCAAGATGAGAATAAGCTAGATATTGTCAAGGAACAGAAAGAAATGCCTTTCTATTCCTTAGTTGTATTTGGAGACCTAGAGAAGTTGTGGGAAATAGCAAGTTTGGCATCCTCACTTGCAGCATGTGCTATTGTTACCTACACTACAGTGGACATGAAATGGTTAAAGAGCAACCTCCCTCTACCCCACCCCCATGCAAATGTCAGCAGCCAAGGGGGACACTTGATAATGGAGCAGAGAGAGAGTCCAAGAAACCATGCCCTGAACCACCCTCGAGGCTTCCAGCGGAAGCTGCTAGTTCCATCCACAGCCTGAGTGCAGTGAAGCTCTCTCCCCACCCACCCCTGCAGCTTAGACTAACTCCCAGACACAGCTAAGCCAGGAAAAGGCAGGTTTGGATGTACGGCACCAACCAAACAGCCCGAACCAGGGCTGCAGGCATTCTGTAGGATGCAACGAACGGAGAGAGAAAACAAACCTTAACTCTTAAGATCTAAAGAAGAGAGACGGATAGAACTTTAAATATGCAGTTGATTATTCTCAACACTTAACTCTGAGCAGTTGCACACAGGAGAATTGAGAATTCTGTACAACTGGTGTTAAATGAAGGTGGACTTCTTCCATCCAGACCGGGCTGTAACACAAAACCATACTGATGCTACAAATCTCAGTTTATGAAACAAGAAAGAAATGCACAGAGAACAGAGAATTTCTGCAGTCACACATGGATAATTTCCAGGGAAGAGAGATTAGCAGTGAACTTCACTGTGTGTGTATGTGTGTAATTTTACATATTATATATATATATGCATATGTATATAGTTGTCTGTATACAGAAGAGCACTCTGACAGGGCTGCTTCTCATCTTAGAGTTCCATTCATCATTTATGGGAAGAACTAAAGCCAAGCAGAAAATAAATGGAAAGAAACAGTGATTTTAAACCCGATCTTCTCTTTGATTACATTAAAATTTTAAATTTCTGTATGGCCAAAAATAAAGAGAGAGAGAGAGAAAGTCCTAAACAAAGTCAGAAGCCAAGCAGCAATGTGGGAAACAGCATCACATAATAGACAAAGGGCTAATTTTTATTATTTACAAAGAGCTCTTACAAATCAATAAGGAAAAGACAAACAGCCCAATAGATAAATGAGCAAAGTACAGGAACAGGCAGATAGCAGAGAAAAGCAACACATTTGGCCAGTGACATAGGAAAATAAGTCCAATCTTATTCACAATGAAAGTAATGAAAATTAAAACAATATATTTTTAAAGCAAATGGGCCAAGTTTTAAAATTTGGTCTAATTTGGAACCCCCAGAAGCAGACTCTGAGATGTTTTAGTAGAAGTGGTTGATTTGGGAGGAATCCCAGGAAATCCAGGAGCAGAATGGGGAGGGAGAGAGGGAAGGGAAAGGAAGGGAAGAAATTAATTCTTTGCCACTAGAGCTTAATTCCACAAGGAACTGGGGAGGGGAGGGGAGCAGTCAGTGTTATGGGATCTGAGGGAGAGAGAGCTGAGGTACTTACACACCAGCTCCCATCACACACTCGTCAAAGGCTGCTGGGGGAGGCTGCTGATTAACTCCCCAGCCTTTTGGCCTGCATTGAGCCCTGGACAGCCAGCAAAACTCAAGACAAAGACCTGCAGGTGTTGACAGTGGGAAGTGGGACATTGGACAGCATGCCCTGAAATGATAAAGTTAAAAGGGTATAGGATCAGAACATCAATGGAGTCTTCTATCAAAGTTTGCCCAGAGGAAAAGAAGCCATTATACGAAAAAGGTACTTGCACAGGCATGTTTATGGCAGCACAGTTCACAATTGCAAAACATGGAACTAGCCCAAATCCCCATCAATCAATGAGTGGATAAAGAAACGTGTGTGTGTGTGTGTGTGTGTGTGTATTACACAATGGAATACTACTCAGCCATAAAAAGGAAAGAATTAATGGCATTCTCAGTGATCTGGATAAGACTGGAGACCATTATTTTAAGTGAAGTAACTCAGGAATGGAAAACCAAACATCATATGTTCTCATAAGTGGGAGCTAAGCTATGAGGATGCAAAGGCATAAAAATGATACAATGGACTTTGGGGACTGGAGAGGAAAGAGTGGGAAGGAGGTGAGGGATGAAAGGCTACAAATTGGGTTCAGTGTGTACCGCTTGAATGATGGGTGCACCAAAATCTCACAAATCACCACTAAAGAACTGACTCATGTAACCAAATGCCACGTGTTTTTCAAAAACCTGTGGAAATAAAAAGTAAATAAATAAATAAATAAGAAGGTTCCATTTGTTCAGTTCTTACTGCGTGTAAGGCACAAATTCAGTATTTAGGTGTATCATCATCTCATTGAATACTTAAACTGACCTTATGATATAAACAGTATTTTTATCCTCATTTTAAAATGAGCAAACGGAGATATGAAGAGGTTAGTTAAATACATTTCCTAAGGTCCTGCAGCAATGAGATTAAGGAGAAACAATGCATTTCAGGCTGACTGCCACCCACTCCTGCCTCTTGACTAGTGTGCCTTCCACAGATGGAAAGAAACATTTTCCCATACTATAGATGGAAATGAAAATCTGGTTGGTAAAATCTCTTTGGAGGGTCATTTGACAATGGCCTTCAAAATTTTAAATGTACATATAATGTGACTCAACCACTCCGTTTGACAAAGGGAAGTAATTGCTGTGCTTTTAATAATAAAAAAAATTCTAAGCAATGTCACTGGATTTTTCATAAAGGGCAGGTAAACATTTTCTGTTATGTCAATGCAACAAAATACCATGGGATAGTTAAATATAAGGGCAAGGAGCGATCTGTGGAAACAGAAAAAGGTCTAAATGTTAAAATTTTGTTTCTTATTTTAAAAGTGCATGTAGCAACAAAGTATGTTTGATGTGACTGTGTTTGCTTAAAAACAAAGTGAGTATTCATTTATTACTGTGCTTGTGTAAGGCTCAAAGACAACACTGGTTAGGACTGGGAGTCTGAGAGGTAAGTGGGGGAACCTTCGTTTCTCACTCTATACCCTTCTGAATTGTTTGAATTTTCTTCCTTGTGTTACTTTTATAGTTTAAAAATTCTAGTAAAAATAATAAGCCAGCCAACCAACAAACAAACCAATCCATTACTATCCTTGGGATATTATTAATAACATCTGGTTTCTTTGGTCCACCCTGACCAGACTCTCTTCTTCCCCAAAGTGTGCCCGTCTCTTAAACGCAGTCAGTCTCCTCCTCCCCCTTTTTGCCAGGCTGCTCCTTTCCCTGGGATGCCTCTTCGTTACTCTGCTACCTTTTCAAACTCTACATATCCTGCAAGCCCTACCTCAACTACCACTCCTCCCAGAAGCCTTCCTCAGCTACTCTGGCTCGCAACCAGCTCCTTCCTCTCCAAACACTTATAGTAACTGTGGTTGTACAAAACACATGGTCTATAATCTCAATTTTCTTTATTTTCCTTCCTCTCTTCCAAGTTTGTGTTTTGTTTTTCCAAGTAGGCAGAAAATACCTTCAGAGCAGGGACTGTGACTTACAGGAGAGGTCATGAAACAGACACACACGTCACAGGGAGGAAGCAACCTTAATTTCTGTTGAAGATCCAGCCATGAGCTTTTGGATACTTTGACTTGGGAGAGTGAGTAAAAAAAAAAAAAGGAAGGCAGGGAGGGAGGAAGGTAGAAGGAGGGAGGCAGGGAGGAAGAAACACACACAGACACACACACACACACACACACACACACATACCCGTTGGAAATATTTACCTATATCATTAAAGAAATGATTCTACCCTTTGCAGATATCAAACTAAAGTGAATTAACACCTTATGACAAGGTCTCCTGTTAGCTTGGAAGTACATTTACATAGCAGATGGCATCCAGGGACTGAGGGCAGTTGTCTTAGGACACTGTCTGTTCGGGTGAGGGGCAAAGAGCACATACTCACACTTGCCATTTGCCATCCTGAGATCAGCTGGAGTAGGTCCCCTTTGGAATGCTTTCCCCAGCCTTGAAACAATTGTACACCTCCTTTGTGTGTATACCCTCCTCTGGTTTTAGAACTGGTTCCACAAGCCACAGGTGAGTTCATGGCAGACTCAGCACTAGAACCAGGTCCCTGACCTGGCACACATGCCTTCATTCATCCTTCACCTGAAACCCTCAGTAATGCATGGCACAGCAGCACAAAAGGAATTTTTCCAGCTCTACCTAGTGGGGCTGAGGCGATGGTACCAAGCAGTGCTTCCATGTAGGAATTCCTTTCCAGCATTTCTCGGGAAACTTATGTTTCTCCAACTTCTGAGGATAATTAGTCAAGGAACTGAGAAAATCAGAAAAATATTCTAATTCTCCCATGAGAATGACAGCTTAGCAATCAATATGCAGGCATTACTTGTTGGAAGGAATCTAGTGATGTCAAGCAGAAAGCCAGAACAGGAGGCACTGACACATGAAGCCCAAGCTGAAGACATTTCCAGGAACCAGGACCAGAGTACATAGGAGCAAATCAGTCATCGCCTACTCAGGCTTGTTTGCAGTTGTGTGTTTGTGGTCCTGTAGGCTGCTAATGTGAGCCATTCTTGCAAAGAAAATAAAATATTAATGTATTTATATGTATAGTATACTTTATTCAAGTCCTGTGGGTGGAGTTCCAAGAAATTACAAGGTTGGAAGCAAAGTAAGTTCTGTGGCAACTTCTTGAATCTGTGTAGTGTTTTCAACCTTGCTAGGAGAACTGAATGTCACATTATTCAAATATTACCCAGTAATGTTCACTGGCACTTTCCAGGATTTAAATATTTGCTAGAGGCAAATATTTTTTAATAAATTCTTTGTAAAGCTTTCAGTAGATATTATTTAACTTACTATTTCTTATATATCCATCAACATTTTTAGATATTCGTGATAATTACTAAAGAAAAGAGTATGAAGAATATTCAAAGTATTTTAAGAATAACTTATGATTTGAGGAATTCCAAGTTCTTGTCCCCAGATTTCAAAGGTTAATATCTGTTGGGCAATTGGAAACATGAGTGCTGTCAGAGAAGGTATTGGTTTCTCAATTACAAGAGCTTTGCTGTTCAATACGTAGATGGTCAGGTCTTCAGAGGCCGCTCATAAGCCCCAGAAATAGCACATAAACCAGTCATTACACGTGTCCTGTTATTTACCAGCAGGTGAATGAGTAGCCACCAGGGGCTGGTGACGGGTGCTGCAGCTTATAGAGAATTGCAATGATGATGATGCCCAGGAGGAGGAGGAGGACGTCTGTGTGCGCTTTTGCTAGATTCTCGGTGTGCATTTGAACACTGGATTCTCTGGGCTGTAAATTTTCCATCTGTGAAATAAAGAAGTTAGAGAAACCAGTGATTTTTTTTTTCAAACATTACTTTCAGTGAAACCTGACCCTAGGAAAAAAACCCAAAGTGGACCATAAAATAACAGCAATATTAGCTGTGTGCCTTCCATGGTCCCGACCACTGTATACTTATTAACTTCACTAAGCTTCACAACAGCCCCGTGTCCGTATTACAGCTGGGAAAGCTGATGAGACTGCAGAGGGATTTAAGGAACTTGCCCAGAGCTACACATGAACAGCCTGGTTCTGGAGCCAGGTTTGGGTGGGCAGCAGAGAGCCACGCTCTGCCTGTTCAACCTCCATCCCCTTGGTCCCCACAGCACCCATGTGCTCCCCAGAACACGGCTAGAGAAGTCACTGCCCTAAATGATCTCCGAGGTCTTTCTCAGGTTAGGGCTAACTGAAAAACGTTTTAAATACCACTGTCCACTTTGAAGTTTCTGGAAATCTGTAAATTTGTGGAGCATTTATAACACCTCACACAAGTATCACTCAACCCCTGTACGACAGAAAAGGCATGGATTCTTAGCCTGGTATTTACGACAAGAAGCAGAGAGATTGGCCTGGAGTCATACGTCAGTTAAATGGCAGGGACAGTTCTAGAAATCAGGTCTCCTGAGTTCTGGCTCTGGGTTTTTTTTTTTTTTCCCCAAGGCATATGAAAGCACTTTGTCAAGTGTGAACACTGTACAAATATTCAGTATTACTTTTTCGCACCTCTCTCCCAAGACTTAGACAAAGTAGGTGTTCAGTAAGAATCTGTTGAATTGAATAGCCAATTATACCTGCTTTATGATTATAGAATGCAAGTCAGAAAAGAACAATGGGGAATCTCATGAAATATGATTCTGTTTACCTTTCCATTGTCGATCCTAATCATTTATTTCTTTCAAGTATGCCCTCTGCTATCCTTAGACTAACACACACACAAAAGGGAGCAGGCATTTGCTGATTACTCTTCAGCTGACCACTAGGGTTAGTGGCCCAGAGGCACAATGCATAATACAGTAACAAAGCTGGGATTCAAAATATGCTGCAGAGCAGCAGAGGAAGCCCTGAGCTCATGCACCAATATCATCATCTTACGGTGCCTTGCCACATCTCCTGAGAGTACCTGGTGCTTCTTCGTTGAGAGCGTTAAAGATCTGCAAATGCTTTGACGCAGAAAGCCCAATTGAAGGAATTTATTCTAACAAGATTTGTAACCCAAAGATTTGGTCACTGCAAAATTATTTACAAAAGCAAAAGATTGGGACCAGCCTAAAAGTCTGCAACAGGGAGTTGGCTTAGTATTTTATGTTAATTCTAGTCCATGGACTATTATTTAGTCATTGGAATTTTTCGTGTGTAGAAAATCCTATAATTGCATGAGATAATATTCACAATATACTTTTAAGACAAAAAAAGCAAGTAATATAATAACAAGTGCTAGGTGGGCTCAGATGTATTATATATGCATTTATATCTATTTTATGTATAAAACTTTATATACTGTGGTATACATACACACACACACACACACATATATATATACACACACATATATGTTTCCAGCCTCATTATATGTCTTCTTTATATATAAACATGCAATGAGGTTGGAAATATATATATTAAAATTTAATAGTCACGGCCGGGCATGGTGGCTTATGCCTGTAATCACCACAGTTTGGAAGGCCAAGGTGGGAAGATTGCTTGAGTCCGGGAGTTCGAGACCAGCCTGGGCAACATAGTGAGACCCCCTCTCTATATAAAAATTTGAAAATTAGCCTGAACTAGTGACATGCACCTGTAGTCCCAGCTACTCAGGGGGCTGAGGTGGGAGGATGGCTTGAGCCCAGGAAGTCAAGACTGCAGTGAGCCGTGATGGCATTGCTGTACCTCTAGCCTGGTCGACAGAGTGAGACTCTGTCTCAAAGAAAAAAATAATTAACAGTAGTTATTTCTTCATCAGCGAGATTACAGATGGTTTATTGTTTATCATTTTGTTTATCTCTAGTTTTATAAGTAAGCATATTTGCTTGCATAATGGAAAACAATAAAATTGTGCTAAAGTGATGCTATGCAAGAATACTTAATAGCACTAAGGAATGTTTATGTTATGGTGTTAATAATAATACTAAAAGGTATAAATAATATTTATTGAGTGCTATTACATGCAGCCACTCTGCTAAGTCCTTTACCAACTTGTTTCATTCAGCAATCACAAAAATCATGTAAGAAAGGCACTATTACTTGCCCTATTTTATAGGTAGGAAATCTGAGGTTAAGAAGGGGTGAAATTGAAATCAGGGCGTGTCATATTTTCTCTTGTTAAATGCAGTAGCAGGTAACACACACACACACACATTTGTGCTCGTGCACACATAGCCAGTTGTTTTCTTCCGTGTGTGGTGAGATAATGAATTGTATTTATTTCTTCATTTTAATTATCTCTATTTCTTTTTCTATTTGACTTTAAGTTCTGGGATACATGTGCAGAGCGTGCAGGTTTGTTACATAGGTATACTTGTGCCATGGTGGTTTGCTGCACCTGTCAACCCATCATCTAGTTTTTAAGCCCCACATGCATTAGGTATTTGTCCTAATGCTCTCCCTCCCCTCACCCTACTCACCAACAGGCCCCGGTGTATGATGTTCCCCTCCCTGTGTCCATGTGTTCTCATTATTCACTCCCACTTATGAATGAGAACATTCGGTGTTTGGTTTTCTGTTCCTGTGTTAGTTTGCTGAGAATGATGGCTTCCAGCTTCATCCATGTCTCTGCAAAGGACATGAACTCATTCTTTTTTATGGCTGTCTTCTTTTTTCTTCTTTTTTGAGGCAGGGTCTCACTCTGTCACCCAGGCTGGAGTGCAGTGGCACAATCTCTGGTCACTGCTACCTTGACCTCCCAGGCTCAAGTGACTCTCCCACCTCAACCTACCAAGTAGACTACAGGTGTGTGCCTCCATGCCTGGCCTACTTATCTGTATTTCTTATTTTATTTATTTCTTTATTTCAGAGACAGGGTTTCATTCTGTCACCCAGGCTGGACTGCAGTAGTGCAATCATAGTTCACTGCAGCCTCAAACTGCCAAGCTCAAGCAATCCTCCCACCTCAGCCTCCTGAGTAGCCGGGACTACAGGTGAGCAATACCATGCCCAGCTAATTAAAAGAATTTTTTTTTTTTTAGAAATGGGGTCTCACTGTGTTGCCCAGGCTAATCACGAACTCCTGGCCACAAGCGATCCTCCCCTCCTAAAGCGTTGGTATTACAGGAGTGAGCTACTGCACTCAGCCTATATTTCTTATTTTTCTAAAATTAGGCCATACATTTACTTTTTATGAGAAAAAGGCAAAGATATTTTCAGACTGGAAAAGAAAGCTTACCACAGAGAATCCATACCCTATGTATACTTACTGAAAAGAAAGGGTGAGTGTATTCCAGACAGAGAAAATCAAAAGGAGCTAGAATGTTGTGTCCTAAAAGAGATTCTTTCTCTGCCCGGCGCGGGGGCTTAGGCCTGTAATCCCAGCACTTTGGGAGGCCGAGGCGGGTGGATCACGAGGTCAGGAGATCGAGACCATCCTGGCTAACACGGTGAAACCCTGTCTCTACTAAAAATACAAAAAATTAGCCGGGCGTGGTGGCGGGCAGCTGTGGTCCCAGCTACTCGGGAGGCTGAGGCAGGAGAATGGCGTGAACCCGGGAGGCGGAGCTTGCAGTGAGCCGAGATCACGCCACTGCCCTCCAGCCTGGGCCACAGACCGAGACTCCGTCTGAAAAAAAAAAAAAAAAAAAAAGAGAGATTGTTTCTCATTCCCCTCAGACTCCCTCTCCCAGAGCAGTGTTCTGCTTCCAGGAGGACACGTTTCATCAGGGTGGAATTAACCTGGGGGAGCCCTGGCTGCCCTCTAGAAGTGGCTGGCCTGAGCAAGAAATCTCACCCAGGGTACCTCTTATTGTTTCTTATTCGCACTTGAAGATTCTCTTTAGCTCCATGGGCCTTCAAAGCCTTCAAAGTAGACAGACTTGTGTACAAATCCCAATTCTGCCAATGGTGAGACCATGGTGGGGAAAAAAAAAGGTAAAGACTTTGGTATTGGGAAAAAGACCAGGGCTTAGGAAGGTCCAGCTAGAGGCTGAACAAGAAGAGGTGCGAAAAATAATAATAATAACAACAACAACAATAATAATATCATCTGAGGCTTTTTTTGAACCTTAGATTATGGAAGTGCCCTACGTGGTGAGGTTATGGGCATCATCAGAGGCTAGATTATGGGGGCAACTTCAAGTATTTTTATAATATTACTTGTGAGACCACAGCCAAGTCACTTCACATCTCCAAGTCCCCTTTTGCCTGTCTATAAAATGTACCCTATATTCTTACCCTATGTCATAGGATGTGGAGCTGGTATAGCTAAGCAATGCATGTAAGAGCCCAGCATGGTGCCTGGCACATAGTAGGTGCTCAATAAAACGTAGGCATTTATACTATTATGACTGTGTTTCATTATCACTATCATTATGACATTATGATATATTCATGATAATTTTATTGTTGTTATTATTTTCTGCACCTCTCCTCTTTCAGTCCCGACTCTAGCTTGACCTTCCCAAGCTATCCCAATACCAAGCTATCCCAATACCAAAGTCTTCTCTTTTTTCTTTTTCCCCCAGGAAAACCTTCCAGACAATAATCAGATTCTCATAGCCAAACTCAACCAATGACATTAACTACTATTAATATATTGACTCAATAGTGGGTCCACACTCACTTTGAACAGAGATCTTCAAAACCTTAACCTAAAAGCACAAGTTTAGGCTTCATAACTTGCTGATTTTAGTGACTGATGGGAACCTAGTTTCTGAGAGAGAGAGGGTCCCAGAAAGGAATGGAAACCACCAGCCTCACTCATATTTCCTGACTTTTGGCCCCTCCCAAACCTTCTTTTTAAGGCTCTAGATTTGTAAAGCTCATTGTCATGTTTTATGAACTTTTACTGGCAGTGCGTTAAGACAGATGCATGTGGAAATCCTTGAAGCTGCCCCAATAACCCAGCCTCTGATGATGCCCCTAACCCCACCATGGATGGCATTTCCATAGTCTAAGGATCAAAAACAGCTGTTTGTTTTTGCTGAACAAACACCTGCCCAGCTGTACAACTGAGCCGAGGCATCAATAAGGCCAAGAATGTATTTAAAGAAGGTGTGGTAATACCATATACATAGAAGATTATGGATTTAATGGTTGAAAAAGCAGAGCAGAAAATAGGCTATTCGTAGTCATGACTGCAAACGTGGAGCCATATGCCATAAATATATTGTTAGCCCATCAAAGTGACTAACTGGGATATGAAAACCAGGAGATATTCAGTTTTCAACTCACTGGTCTCACTGCTTGAACACAATCCTCTGATGGCTATATTTACAACTTCATCTCTCCAGGCTTGCCTTTATTCAAAATAAATCATTATCCATGTCACTGACCCAGATCCCATTTCTTCCTAAATATCTTCATTCTCTCTCTTGAGCCTAAATGCAAGTACAGTAAAAAATATTATGAATCCTTTAGGGTACTTTTCACCAATTAAAAGTGGCATATTAAATTTCTGAAAACCTTTGTAATCTGCAGTATAAAATCCCATTTTATGGTAGCAGATAATTTAGAACCCATAAGCTAATTAAATGAAGTGAATGACAACTGTATTCTCTAGATAAATGATATATCAGTCACAGATAATGTACAAATTTAAGAGACTGGAACCTTTGGAAAGAGAGGGAAAAAAAACAATGAAAAAATTTGAGTCACAAATGTTGGGTTTTATACATAAATCTGACTAATTGTATTAACTGCATAATGGAATTAATTGACGGAGTCTCTTTGCCTCCAAATCTCCATGGAGCTATGGAAATATCTTTCTGCTGTTAAGTGAGCCACCATCTCACAATACTGAGCTATGCTGTTGACATCCCTGAATCTGGAGATAGGATACAAGGCCCCATCCCTCCCCCATGTCTCTGGATAAAGGGATCACAAATACTAATGAAAAGGGAGAACATTTCCAAATTAAGTTTCAAAATCTACATCTAGTGAAAATGTCTATTTCTTGGCCCAGAAGTCTTAACATCATATAATATTAAGTCTTAGGAGAAACTTCAAGATCATCTAGCTTGGTGTGGAGAAGGATTCTGAGGCTGTGTTTAGGCTCAGCAATAAAGAGCATAGAGATCAGCTAGAAATGTGTGAGATGAGTGAGACATAAATAATGTCAAACCTGATCAAGCTCAAATCACTCCTTTAAGAAATGAGGCATCAAACCCAAAGAAGGCTATTGCCCAAAATCAGAAGATGGTGAGTGGTCAGAACTGGGAAGAGAATAGAAGAGCCTGAGATTTTCTCACCATACCATCCCTCAGAATTCCCAGCAGCTCCTAAGGCAATTCTGACCATCCTAAAAGAAAAGAGAGCAGCATAGTTTATGTCTGTATGACACTAGCAGAGAAAGAGTGTATTCTCCCCATACTGAGACAGTTCCATAAAGAAGCAGATCCCAAGCTCCTCCAGGCTGAAACCAGTCCTCTTGGGGCCATAACTGAAGATCCACTGACCTCAATTAATCAGAGTGATTTTTTTAACAATATCAATTGAGCACCCAGACATACAGAAAAAAAATCCAACTGTATTAGGAGAGCTAAGGCAGAGCTGGCTAACCCATATACAATAGAAAAAGATCTGAAGATCAGAGTAAAGCCGACAGAGCTCTAATAAAAAAGAAAGAAAGAAAGAAAGAAAAACCATCATAAATGAGATTCCCTGGAAGCATGGTTTATCTTGTTTCCTGAGTCCTTGCGTACACAGCTCAAAGGGAGAATCTTGAGAGGAGGGATGGAGCCTTACTCTCTGTGTATCAGGTCCAAACAGTACTGAGCACAGAACAGGTGGGTTTTGGACACTATCGTGTTGTGTGGTCTCCTGCTTAGACTCAAGCCGTCAACTCATGGCATGGCAAACGTGACAGTAGAAAGAATTCTAACTGGGCAGAAGCCCACTGCAAACTCACTTAAACAAAAAAGTTTGATGTATGGAACTAAAATGCCAAAGTTAGATATAAATTCAGGCATGATTAGCTCAGAAGGTTGGTTATTGGATCTTGGACTTCCCCTCTGTGTTTTGGTTCTTTGCTCCTCTTGTTGGTTCTACTTTCTGGCAGATCCCGCGTATGGTAGTGTCTGGCAGCTGTGGGCTTATATCCTTCCAATGGCAAGTCTATCAAAGAAAAGGAGAGATCCCTTTTGCAATAATTCTTGCATATATCCAGGTCTGAGTGTTTGGTGTTTTGTTGTTGTTGTTGTTGTTTCTTTTGAGACAAGGTCTCACTCTGTGGCTCAGGCTGGAGTGCAGTGGTGTGATCACAGCTCACTGCAGCTTTAATCTCCTGGGCTCAGGTGATCCTCCTGCCTCCACCTCCTGAGTAGCACACCGCAGGTGTGCACCACCATACCTGGCTATTTTTTTAAATTTTTTTTTTGTAAATACGAGATCTTACTATGTTGACCAGGCTAGATTCAAACTCCTGAGCTCAAGCAATCCTCCCACCTCAGCCTCCCAAAGTGCTGGGATTACAGGTGTGAGCCACTGCTCCCTACCCAGGTCTGAGTCATATTGGGACTTCGGTGATACATGCTCATCCCAAAAACACTTACTCTGGCCGGGGGCAATGGAGCCCTCTGATTGGCCCAGCTGGGTTCCACACGAGGCACCATATACTCCTACTAAGATTTACTAAGCCACCAGTAAGTTTTAAGAAAGGTGTATCATTCAAGGTGTAGCTTTGGAAAGAAAAGAAAGGTCAGTTTCTTCATACTACATGGGCAGAGTGGAGGAGATGGTTCCCCAAAAGAAAACCACCGCTCTGCTACCAACACCATAGGATTATCAGTGGAAGTAAGAGAGAACGTGGGGCTTTTTCTGGATAGCACCTTAGAGGTGTTAAAAGCTTGAAAACTGGACCTGGGGGAAGGGGTGGGTAGAGCAGGCTCCTGCAAAGCTCATGCCAAGTCAGTGGCCAATGAATGTTTCCACATACAGCGAAGAAAAAGCAGGTGCTGATGAGGTTAAAGTTTCTTGATCCATGGAGCAGACAGAGGCAGATGCAAAATCCTGAGCCCATGGAGTGGGCTGAATGGTGGCTCCTGGAGACATCTGGTCCTAATTCATGGCACCTGTGCCTGTTCTTTTCTTTTGTTTCTTTGAGACAGCATTTTATTCTGTTGCCCAGGCTGGAGTGCAGTGGGGCAGTCTCAGCTCACTGCAGCCTCAAACTCCTGGGCTTAAGCAATACTCTCACTTCAGCCTCCTGAGTAGCTGGGACTACAGGGGCACAGCACCATGGCTGGATAATTTATTATAGAGATGGGGTCTCGCTATGTTGCCCAGGTTAATCTCAAACTCTTGGCCTCAAGCAGTCCTCCCAATTTGGCCACCCAAAGTGCTGGGATTGAAGTTATAAACCACCACACCTGGCCACATGTTATCTTCTATGTTAACCGTGTTGCAAATGTGATTAAAGTAAAGATTTGGAGAGGAGGAGATAATTTTGGGTTATCCAGGTGTACCCTAAATGCCATCACAAGTGTCACTGTAAGAGAGAGGCAGAGAGAAATTGGACACAGAGAAAGAGGAGAAGGCAGTGTGACAATGGAAGCAGAGATCGTAGTGATGCAGCTAAAAGCCAAGGAACTCCTGCAGCCACCAGCAACCAGAAGAGGCGAGGAGCAGATTCTCCCTTAGAGCCCCCTCAGGGAGTGTGGCCCTGCTCACATCTTGACCTGGGCCAGTGGCACTGATTTCAGACTGCTGGCCTCCAAAACTGTGACAGAACCGGCTTCATTCGTTTTAAGCCACCACGTTTGTGGTGATTTGTTATAGAGGCCACAAGAAATGAATGCAGACGGTCTGAGGGAAGTGTGTACAACAGCAGAAAGGGTGAGGTCAGGACCGAAGGGAGAGCAAGAACAGTGCTGGGATGGAGGTAATGTAGCCACGGCAAGGCTGATGAGTGGGGCACGTGGTCACGCCATCAGCAAAAAGTTTCACCAACACCCAAAGATTCCCATGGAGGGATGAAGTCATCTCTCTACCCGCAGTGGTGGTCAGAGCCCAGGACTTCCTTCAAGACGGACGCTGCATGTGTCATGTTGCCGGTTCACACACTTGGAATAATGAAGCCTGTTACTCACTGAGAAAAGGGGCTCGGGACAAGGAGACAAAACAATGTCCTCTGCTTTCCCGAGGGCCGCTGGAGTGCAGAGTGTCCTTTAGTGGGGAGCATGGCTTGCCTTCTGGCTAGCATGCCTGGCTGGCCCCGGGCTGGGCAGGAAACAAGGCTCAGTTATCTCACCCTGTCCTGTGGCTGCCCTCGAAGGATGTCTCATCGGCACGCAGTGTCCAGCAGGTCCCACTCTCTACAGTGTCCTCCTGGCCCCAAGGGGAGAAATATTTTGAATCCTCCTGATGGGTTTAATCCTCTTAATGGGTTACCTTTCTTTCATCATCCTGGGTTGGGGAGAGATTTCACTACCAAAAATAACAGTATTAATAACAGCAGCTGGTGGTTACTGGGCACACATCATGCAAGGTGCTTCACAGCAACCCTATGTGGTTTACACCATTGGCAGATGAGGAACCTGAGGCACGGAGCAGGTAAGCGCCTGGCCTAAGTCCACATAGCTGGTAAATGGTAGAGCCCTGCTCCAAACCCAGGCTCTCTGACCTCTAAGCCCACACTCTCAGCACCACGCCATGGCTCAAGGCCAGATAGCCTGGTGGTCAGGACCCTGCTGGCCCCTCTACCCGTCACTTCTGCTCCCTCCTAGGGGCCTCACACCCAGGGAGCCTCCAGAGACTGCTTTCTGTCGGCTTCTCATTCTTCAGGCTGCTACTTTTTAGCTGTGTTACTGATGAGAAAACAGCTTAGTAAAATCAATGGTTTTAAATTATACCTTTATGTACCAAGGATACAAAACAAGCTACAAACCAGAAATACTTTCCCGTGACAAAAAATCAATCTTGCTGATGCTACTGTTCCTGGAGCTTGCCTCTCCCCACCCTGCCCCCACTTCCCCCTCTTACTTAAGACACTCTCTGCTCTTGCATCTGCCGGCTTTGTGTAGACTTTCTTCAGGTTTCTTGCTTGGGAGACTCGTTTTATCTAAAAGGTCAATTCTTTCAGCGGGGCACCAAGCAGAATTGAATATAATTATCCCAATCTCTACCGTGTAGAATTCATGCTTGAATTCATTCAAAAAATAGCACGCAGTATAATTAACTCAGAGCCCAACCAAATCTATTGAGAAAGCCTCAGGTATCATACAGTTCCACTTACAATAGAACATTTTCATTTAAGGACATTGTACGTATTAACCCAAGTCAGCATCCAATTACTCTGAATAAGTGAATTCTCTGTTCCAGGAATGTAATTTGAAAATGTTGTCATGCAATCTGAGGCAAAAGGTCCTTTTTCATTAATCTAACTCTCATTAAAGTGGAAGCCTGCAGGTTATTTCAAATCCATTAGTTTTAAATACAGGTGATTACAATTCTATTGCACATAAGACAACAGAAGTGTCTATCAAGAAATATTGGGACGTTTCAAGGGATGGGACCAGTTGGTGGTTTTGCTGTCACAGCGAGGATGAGATTTACCAGCTGATGGAATGGGAGACTCTTTTCTGAATCCCCTGAGGCATACACAGTCAACTGGATAAACTCACAGGGGGATCTGCGTGCTGGAGGGAGCTCATGCTTGCTCAGTTCCCCAGAATTATCTGTTTTGTGTATTTTCAATCCACTTAGCTTTGGAAGCTTGGTGAAATTAAGACTTATCAGTTTTAATTCTGTGAGAGGCTGACAGTCCTTGAACACATGGTTTCATCTGCCTAGATTCCCCTCCCCTACTCCTGTCTCCATCCTCTCATGCTTCTGGTCTCTGACACAAGGCCCCCTCTCCCAGGTGGCCTTCCCTGACCATCCCAGCTGGAAGTGATCAGCTTCTGCTTTGAACCCCTTCAGTCCTGAGCATCTGATCACTTTGATATTGGCATCTGCTCCCTCAACATTTTCATCCACTTTTCATATTTAATTTAATTCAGTAAGTATTTCTTTTTTTTCTTTTTTTTTTTTTGAGGAGTCTCACTCTGTTGCCCAGGCTGGAGTGCAGTGGTGTAATCTCAGCTCACTGCAGCCTCTGCCTCTTGGGTTCAAGCAATTCTGCTGCCTCAGCCACTGGAACAGCTGGGACTACAGGCATACGCCACCACGCCTGGCTAATTTTTGTATTTTTAGTAGAGAACAGGGTTTCACTGTGTTGGCTAGGCTGGTCTTGAACTCCTAACCTCAAGTGATCCGTCCACCTCGGCCTCCCAAAGTGCTGGGATTACAGGCCTGAGCCATCGCTCCTGGCCGATAGTATTTCTTGAGTGCTTAGCAAATGTCAGGCACTGGACTGGATGCCTAGATGAGATTCTATGATGAAAGAGTCACAAACCCTGCCCTCAGGAAGCTCACATTCTAGACTAGTGGGCATGGGACAGGCAGGCAAGTAACCAGGCAGTGACACTAAGTGTTCCATGAGTGCTATGACAGGGCATGGTAGATGTCGAAGAGAGAAACTCCCAACCTGAACTTCAAATCGCTTCTTTACCTAAAGCTTCCCATCAGATACAGACCAGAATCCAACCCCCCTAACAAGGCCTCCAAGGTT
This sequence comes from Pongo pygmaeus, assembly GCF_028885625.2. Taxonomy (NCBI): domain Eukaryota; kingdom Metazoa; phylum Chordata; class Mammalia; order Primates; family Hominidae; genus Pongo; species Pongo pygmaeus. The sequence continues at coordinate 48,149,445 of NC_072391.2, forward strand.
CTGGATCTGGCCCTGCCTCTCCCCTCTCACCTTCATAGCTTCACATTCATCTCCCCCTTTGGCCGCACTGACTTCTCTGAGTTTCCTAAATATCCTAAACCCTGCTGCCTCTGTGCCTTTGCACTTGCTGTTCTCTATGCTTCTCTTTCCCAAGGTCTTCCACTAACATTTTCCTCCTTATCCTTTAGGTCTTAGCTCAAATGACACCTTCTCATGGAAGTCTCCTTAACTACCTTCTAAGGTAGCCTCCAAATCTGAGTTACTCCCAGTGTATTTTTTCCAAAACCCTCAGCCATCTGAAATATAAAGTGTTTGTTCGGTTTGGTTTTCTCTCTCTCTTTGGAGTATCAATTCCAGGAAGGCAAGGACTTGGTCGATTATACCTATCACAAAATCTATTGCACCTAGTACAGAGCCTGACATATAGGAGGCAATCAATAAATATTTGTTGGGTATAAGAAAAAAAGGTAAGAGTAAATGACCTGGGCATTCTTGAAGCTGAGACCTGTTTAGCAATTACCAGGCAAAAAAATGTGGAAGAGAAAGAATGTTGTCTTATTTTCAAACTGAATCACAGCTTTGGATAAGCTTCTTCATTTTTGACTTCCCAGAATCACAATTTCTGTATAAATGATAATTAATATATTTCTGTTGTCATGATTTACTCCATTTGTCAGTCATCGGGTAAATCCAAGAGATGAGCAGAAATGTTAGTATTTGGTTTAGACTAAATTTAACAGAAAGATCCCAAGGGTCTAGCCTCTCTGCTGGCTGAACACAACATCACAACTGAACACAAGATGGAATGCCCACTCCCAAACCCTCTTAGCTTCATTTACTACCTCAAGCATCCCCATCTGCAGGCCAACTGGTAAGACATTTTAAAAAATATATAAGTTAGGCCAGGTGCCGTGGCTCATGCCTGCAATCCCAACACTACAGGAGGCCAAGGTGGGCAGATCACTTGATCCCAGGAGTTCGAGACCAACCTGGGCAACATGGAGAAACCCTGTCTCTGTAAAAAAAATACAAAAGAAAATTAGTCAAATGTGGTGGTGTATGCCTGTAGTCCAAGCTACCGAGGAGGCTGAGGTGGGAGGATCATTTGAGCCCAGGAAGTTGAGGCTGAGGTGAGCCAAGATCACACCACTGCACTTCAGCCTGGGCAACAGAGTGAGACCTTGTCTCAAATAAATAAATAAAATAAAAAATTAAAAAATTAAAAATAAGTTACATTCACTAAATATCCATCCAGAAGATATTTGTGTGGCTGCTGGGTGCAAAGCCCAAAGCTGGGTGTCTGAGGAACAGTAAAACTTCAATCACTGTCTCAACTCTGGAGAGAATTACATTCACTTTGAAGAAATAAATCTTTCACAGAGCAATGAAGGCTTTTTAGATTTTAAAGTTCATTTTCACTCATTAGCACTTTTTATACCTCAGAGAAACTTTCCAAAGTCAAAACACATTTATAGGGGAACGGAATGGACTTCAGACAATGGAGGAACTTGGTGAAAGTCCTTATCTTGGAAGAAACAAAACTCAAACCTGAATCCACATCTTTGATGCCATAAGATAATGTCAACAGGCTTGGCCACCCTTCATGAAACCATGGTATAGATCAGAGGAAATCAGTCCTCTTGGGAATTGTTCCAGAATCCCCTGGAACAAGCAAGGTCAGGTGGGCATGGCTATGCTTCTCTGCAGACCATCATGGAAGTGGCCCAAGGCTCTCCTTGACCATTGCCCTTTGAGAAAGTCAATCAACAACAGTTTTCCATTATTTCACACTTCCCATTCCAACCAGTTCCCACTTTTGAGGCAACCTCAAGGACCACATGTTCTTAAAGCTTTCTTTGAATATTCTAGTTCTTATTCCTTCATACAGTGGCATCAAACAATTCTACAATTAATCAGATACCATCTTGTGTGTTCTCTAATTATTTCACAGGTTGTCTTATCATCCCAGCCACAATGAAAACAATGTGGGCAGGAACAATGCCTAATAACAGTAACTGTATAACAATAATGCCTTTTATGTTTCTATACTTTCAAGTTTACAAAGCACATTAAAATCCTCACCAAATCCTCACCATAGCCCAGCAAGGTTGGCAGGACCAGGACTATGATAATCCACTTGTGACAGATGAGGAAACTGAGGTAGGAGAAGTTTAAATGACTTGAGTGGGATGCTATGAACCAAACTGTGACATAAAGCCTCTTCCTCTAATTGCAAGATTGTGTCACCATACCACCTGAGATCATCTTTCCATCCAGCATTAATCCAAACCTGACTGTTCCTTCTCTTTCTTTGGCCAAAATCTTCGAGAGTTTCAACTTCCTGTTTTTTCTTCCAACTAGTTCTGACACCTGTCTACCCTGAGCACTGAGCCACTGAGCCCCTTGGGCTTTCAAGTCAAGTAGGATGGCATGCACCAAAGAGTAATATTCTAATATATTTTGCTGCTCAAAAAAGCAGTACAGAAATAAATGAAAAATGAAAGGCCCGTTTCTATGATAGCTGCTTGTTTTGGATTCCCACAGTTGGGCTTGTCAAAAATTGATGGGCATTGTATTAGTCCATTTTCTCACTGCTATAAAGAACTACTGAGACTGGGTAATTTACGGAGCGAAGGTTTGATTGACTCACAGTTCTGCAGGCTTAAAAGGAAGCATGACTGGGAGGCCTCAGGAAACTTACAATCATGGTGAAAGGTGAAGGGTAAGCAAGCAGGTTGTACCATGCCAGAGCAGGATAGAGAGAAAAGAGGGGGAAGTGCCACACACTTTCGAGCAACCAGATTTCATGAGAACTCACTCACTATCACGAGAACAGCAAGGGAGAAGTCCATCCCCATGATTCAATCATCTCCCACCACTCCCTTCCTCTGACATGTAGGGATTACAATTTGAGATGAGATTTGGGTGGGGACACAGAGCCAAACCATGTCATTCTGCCCCTAGCGCTTCCCAAATCTCATGTCCTTCTCAAATTTTAAAACACAATCATGCCTTCCCAACAGTCCTCCAAAGTCTTAGCTTATTCCAGCATTAACTCAAAAGTCCAAGTCCAAAGTCTTATCTGAGACAAACCAAGTCCTTTTCACCTATGAGCCTCTAAAATCAAGATACAATGGGGGTACGGGCATTGGGTAAATGCTCCTATTCCAAAAAAGGGAAATTGGCTAAAACCAAGGGGCTACAGGCTGCATGCAAGTCCAAAACCCAGCAGGGCAGTCATTAAATCTTTTTTTTCTTTGTTTTTGAGACAGTCTCACTCTATTGCCAGGCTGGATTGCAATGGTGCAATCTCAGCTCACTGCAACCTCCACCTCCCAGATTCAAGTGAGTCTCCTGCCTCAGCTTCCTGAGTAGCTGGGATTACAGGCACATGCCACCATGCCCAGCTAATTTTTATACTTTTAGTAGAGACGGGGTTTCACCATGTAAGCCAGGATGGTCTTGATCTTTTGACCTCGTGATCTGCCCACCTCGGCCTCCCAAAGTGCTGGCCCATTAAATCTTAAAGCTCCAAAATAATCTCCTTTGACTTCATGTCTCACATCCGGGGCACACTGATGCAAGGGGTAGGCTCCTAAGGCTTTGGATAGCTCCATCCCTGTGGTTCTGCAGGGTACAACCCCCCTGGCTGTTTTTATGGTCTAGTGTTGAGTGCCTGCAGCTTTTCCACGCATTAGGTGCAAGCTGTGAGTAGATCTACCATTCTGGGTTCTGGAGGACAGTGGCCCTCTTCTCACAGCTCCACTAGGCAGTGCCCCAGTGAGGACTCTGTGTGGGGGCTCCAACCACACATTTCCCCTCAGCACTGTCCTAGAAGAGGTTCTTCATGAAGGTTTCATCCCTACAGTGGGCTTCTGCCTGGACATCCAGGCATTTCCACACATCCTCTGAAATCTAGACAGAGACTCTTAAGCTGCAACTCTTGCCTCCTGTTCATCTGCAGGCCCAACGCCACATGGACGTCACCAAGGCTTAGGGCTTGCACCCTCTGAAGCAATGGCCTGAGCTGTACCTTGGCCCCTTTTAGCCATGGCTAGAACTGGAATGGCTGGGATGCAGGGCACCATGTCCTGAGGCTGCATAAAGCAGTGGAGCCCTGGGCCTGGCCCAGGAAACCATTTGTCCCTTCTAGACCTCTGGGATTCTGATGGGAGGGTCTGCCACAAAGGTCTCTGACATGACTGGAGACATTTTCCCCATTGTCTTGGCTGTTAACATTTGGCTCCTCTTTACTTATGCAAACTTCTGCAGTCAGCTTGATTTTATCCCCAGAAAATGGGTTTTTCTTTTCTACCACTTTGTCAGGCTGCAAACTTTCCAAACTTTTATGCTCTGATTCCTCTTTAAACATAAGTTCCAATTTCAGACCATTTCCTGTGAATGCGTATGACTGTATGCTATTAGGAGCCGCCAGGTTACATCCTGAATGCTTTGCTGCTTAGAAATTTATTCCACCAGATATCCTAAATCATCTCTCTCAAGTTCAAAATTCCACAGATCTCTAGAGCAGGGGTACAATGTCACTAGTCTCTTTGCTAAAGCATAGTAAAAGTAACCTTTACTCCAGTTCCAATAAGTTCCTTCCAGTTCCCAAAAGTTCCTCTTCTCCATCTGAGACCTCATCATCCTGGCCATCTTTGTCCATATCACTATCAGCATTTTAGTCCAAATCATTCAACAAGTCTCTTGGAAGTCTCAAACCTTCCCTCATCTTCCTGTCTTTTTCTGAGCTCTCCAAACTGTTCCAACCTCTGCCCCATACCCAGTTCCAAAGTCACTTCCACATTTTCAGATATCTTTATAGCAATGCCCCACTCTCCTGGTATCAATTTTCTGTGTTAGTCCATTTTCACACTGCTATAAAGAACTACTGCAGACTGGGTAATTTATGAAGGAAAGTGGTTTAATTGACTTACAATTCCACAGGTTTAACAGGAAGCATGACTAGGGGGCCTCAGGAAACTTACACTCATGGCAGAAGATATAAGGGAATCAAGCATCTCTTACCATGGCACAGCAGGAGAGAGAGAAAGGGAGAGAAGAAGCGGAAGTGCTATACACTTTCAAACAAACAGATCTTGTGAGAACTCATTCACTATCACAAGAACAGCAAGAGGGAAGTCTGCCCCCGTGATTCAATCATCTCCCACCAGGCTCCTTCCCCGACACATGAAGATTACAATTTGAGATGAGATTTGGGATGGGGGACGCAGAGCCAAATCATATTAGGCATCAGAGATTTCTGTGAGCTCCAAGTCTGGATGTTCCTGTCCTTATATGTGACCAAGAACTAGATCTTGCACTGACTTGAGCATTTAGACATTGGCTGGCCTGATAGGAGTTTGGGATGGGCTTGGGTTGCTGAGCTACCCAAAAGGGGAGAAGACACAAAAGGAAGGACTTGCCTACTAGACACCAGAAGGTTTAAGTGTCTCTAGTCCTTTCCCACCTCATCCTTCTTCAGAAAGGAGGGGAAGCTTGTTTCCCAGAATGTCTTGCCAGATTTTTGCCAAGGAAAACTGGTGTAGACTGCTCTGAGCTGAGTGTCCTCTTGGAAAGGGAATGTAATGAGAAAAAGGCACCAGAGACATGCTACAAAGCTCCTTTTTGTAATATGGATATCCAGGAGACACTTAGGGTTCCCAGCCTGTTGCTTGAAACATATATGGCAGACAGCATCCATGAACTTGTGAGTGATTTTTCATGAGCAACATATGACCTTAGATGACCTTGACTTTCCCTATGAGGCATGGCCACCTCACCACTCTGGGGAGTGCCCAACATGTAAATGAGTTTCATTTACATATGCATAGGTTGGAATAGTTCTAAAGTGTAAGAATTATTAGCAGATGATAACATTTTAATTATTAAGTTTTTTTAATCCCTAATTTAATTTTCTTACACTTCCAACTGATTACCGCATAAACCACGTCATGACCCAGGCATGATTATTGCCACGTAAAACACAACATGCCTGTAATCCTAACCAGCACTTTGGGAAGCTCAGACAAGAGGATCACTTGAGGCCAGGAATTCAAGATCAGTCTGGGCAACACAATAAGATACCATCTCTGCAAAAAAACCTTTAAAAATTGCCCAGCGTGGCAGTGTGCACCTGTACTTCCAGCTACTGAAGAGAATTAGGTGGGAAGATCACTGGAGCCCAGAAGTTAAAGGCTGCAGTGAGCCAAGACTGCACCACTGGACTCCAGCCTGGGTGACAGAGCAAGACCCTGTCTTAAATAATAATAATAATAATAATAATAATAATAATAATATGTCATGATACTGGGCTGCTAAGACTGTTATCCACCATTTCCTTCCTCCTTTCCACACTGTTCTAATGATAATGATGACGCTCTGCATTTTAAAGCACTTTTTTTTTCCATTCCAGACCCTATACTAAGGGTGTTGTATCTGATTTAATATTCTGATATGAAAATTAGCCTTTCTACAATCAACAGAGCTTCCTGTCACACATTAGAAAAATGGAAACACTTAACCAACAAATGATATCTTTATAATTTCCTCTTTGAACAACCCTGAGGACCCTGTAGTGTCTTCTTCCCCTTTGTTCTTCTGAACTAAGCAAGGGACTCTTCTTTTTTTGAAAAGGGACATTTGAATTTCTTTTCAAATGTATATTTGATCTCATTTACTGTGACTCCCTTTATTTCCAAAATATATGTTTGAATGGCTTTTCAAATTCTTTTGAAGTTTATTTACTTGTGAATACAAGATTCTTTTTTCCTAGGGATTCTAAAGCATTTTCTGGAAGGGGTGTGTGGGGTGGGGGTGGAGGATATCATATTTATGGATTGTATTTTTCTGAAAGGGGTGTGTGGGGCGGGGGTGGAGGATATCATATTTATGGATTGTATTTATGTCTAAAATTACTTGCGTTTGTGTATAAACACATGTATAATGGATTAAGTATTATGTACTTATTCCATTATATTAAGGTATTATGTACAAATGCAAAGCTTGCATTTATACATAAAAGAAAACTGGTAAGATGTGTATGTTAAGAACTAAGGTGGGAAAGACCCCAGCTCAACCTGTGAACCCTTATTTCTTTCTGCATGCAGATTTCAAGTAAAATGTTAAAAACCATACTTCAAGCCTGGTCTTTTCCCCACAATATCTCATAATTTTTTTTGAGAAATGTACTATAATTATTCTTATTTACAACTGAGATTCAGAGAGATTAAAAAATTCACCCAATGTCATACAGCTAGCAAATGAAGAAGAAACCAAAGTTTACACTAATGTCTGACTCTTTCAAATTGTCTATGAAATATTGATTTTAAAAAGGTTTTGTTGTTGTTGTTTTGGTTTTCATGTGTGAATTGCATACCTGTTTGGGGCTCAGTCTTAGCTTAGGAAACTATTTGCCAGTTTCACCTGTCCTCAGCCATGGATGCCAGGAGGACTGATTTCTGTAGGCTGCATCCCAGATTTCCATGTCACTTCATTTCCAGCTGGGTTCAGCCAATGGGAAATCCTGGTGGAAGTGGGAAAGCAGTAGGAATCAAAGGAGCCAGTGCATTTCTCCTTTTTTCCTTTCTGCCTTAGGAGAGGTCCCAGGCAGGGATTCACTGCCCTCCCTAATTCCAGATTCCACCTGACAGCCCACTGTGATTCCAGCTTCCATCTTGGACTCTAGAAATCCACTTCCTCCCTTTGACCCTCTAGCCTAGTGGCAGAAGTGGCTTCCTGCAATTTCTAATGTGATTTTCCCACTGTCCTCTGCTTGGCTTCTCCCTCATCTATCACCTGTGTGAACAACCCCTACATTAAATTCCTTTCGTTATTGTACTTACTCTGGATTCTGCTTTCCTGGCCTGAGCCTCACTAAGCCAGAGATGAATGCACATGAACCATTTGTGAAAAACACAAGAGAGTTCAATTACAATGGTGTGGAGAAGATCACATTTGTTGATCCCTTTTCCTGTATTTCAAAGCAAAACTTTACCAAGTATGAATGCAGACAGGGAGAAAATACTACCTGTGTAGGCAGATATGAAGATAAAAATCTTTCAGTGTAGTTTAGCAAGCAGCATTTTCCAGTTCCTTGAAGAGTAAGATGGTGATAGAGCTCCCTTGGATTTCACTGGCTAACTTACCGATTCTTTACTTGCCTACAAAGGGGAGTAGTAAGACTTGGAAGGAAGCTGTTAATGACTATTAGATAAACGTAGTGTCTCTAAATCTGAACACACAAGTCCATCTCTGACTATTAGCCCTCCACTCTTGCTTTACTTTACCTTCGCCATATGTCTGGTTCTGGTTAGTCTGGTAGGTGGCCTAAACAGGGAGAATTTGAGTCATTACTGGGAAGCAAATGTTTCAGCTGGAACTATTGCAAAGACATACTACACTACCCATTGATTTCCCCTAGTCACCTTCAAGAAAACAGCTTCTTCCTTCCTCACCAACGAAGCCCCTGCAGACATGTGTGTCTGAATATGGCATAAATGAGATATAGCAAAAAATATTAGGTGGAAACATTATATCTAATTTGGTTTCCAAATTGCCGTATTGCAGTGAAAATCTCAATACAGGCCATGGGGGGTATATCAGAGTTCTTTAGAGAAACAGAACCAATAGGTGATATATGAATGTAGATATCGATGTAAAAATAGTTTATTTGTTATAAGGAATTTGTTCACATGACTATGGAGGCTGGCAAGTCCAAAATCTGCAGAGCTGATGTTCCAGTCCAAGGACTGGAAGCTTCTGTAGAACCAGGAAGGTCTGGTCTACTTTGAAGGCTGTCAGACTGGAGAATTTTCTCTTACTCAGCAGAGGGTCAGACTTTTGTTCTATTCAGGCCTTCAACTGATTGGATGAGACCCACTAATATTATGGACCGGCAATCTGCTTGATTCAGTCTACAGATTTAAATGTTAATCTCATCCAAAAACAGACTCTCAGAACACCCAGAATAATGTTTGATCAGATATCTGGGCATCACATGACTCAGTCAGTACATAAAATTAACTATCACTGTGGGTAAGGTGTTTTACAAAACAGAAGTTAAAAGCCACAAGGATTATCCTACTTATATGAGGACCCTAGAGTAGTCAAATTCATAGAGACAGAAAGTAGAATGCTGGATGCTAGCGACTGGGGAAGGAAGAATGGGGAGTTTGTATTAATGGGTACAGAGATTCCATTTGGGATGATGAGAAAGTTCTGAGACAGAGAATGGTGATGATTCCACAACAATGTGAATGTACTTCATGCCACTGAATTATACACACAAGAATGGTTAAAATTGTAAATTTTATGTTATGTGAGTTTTACCAAAATAAAATATTTTTAAGAAATTTTTAAAAATTAATAAAAATTCTACTTATGTAATGGAGTTATCAATTGTTTTTATGTGAATTAATACATTTTTTGATAGCTTCTCAGTTGAAAACAAAACCAAGTATTGTTTCATCAATAATAGCTTGGACTTCACTGGCTAACTTACCAATTCTTTACTTGCCTACAAAGGGGATTAAGACTTGGAAGGAAGCTGTTAATGACTATTAGATAAATGTAGTGTCTCTAAATCTGAACACACAAGTCCATCTCTGACTATTAGCCTTCCACTCTTGCTTTACTTTACCTTCTCCATGTGTCTGGTTCTGGTTAGTCTGGTAGGTGGCCTAAACAGGGAGTGTAATTGGATTGTTTGTCACTTAAAGAAGAAATGCTTCAGGGCATGAATACCCCATTCTCCATGATGTGCTTATTTCATATTGCATGCCTTCATCAAACCATCTCGTGTACCCCAGAAGTACATACATCTACTATGTACCCACAAAAAAGTACAGGGAAAAAATAGTATTGTTTCAGTTTCTATTGTTTGCCTAACAAATCACGAAACCTAGTAGCTTAAAGCACCAGCCAGTTATTATGGTTACCATTCTACTCTTCTTGTTTGGGATCTCTCAGACAGATGCAGCCATCATCTAAGACGACTTTTCTTCCATGCCTGGCACATGGGCAGAGATGGCTGGCAGGCTGGGTCTTCCCTCTCTCTCCATGTAGTCTCTCCATGAGGCCAGCTCTGACTTCTTGGCATGGTGGTTGGACCCACCACCATGAGTGTGGTGTTACAAACTGTGTGTTACAATACAGCCAAAGTGGAAATCGCCAGCCCTCTTAAATCTAGGCCTGGCATTCTGTCACTTCTATCATAGTCTAGGGCTACAGCAGTCAGAGGCAGCCCACTTTCAAAGGGGCAGAAAAATAAATTCCACCTCTCAAGGGGGAAAGTGACAAGAATCTGTGGCCACCTTGAATCCACCACAAGGTGACTGAGCAATAACAGAAAACACACAAAGTGAGAGTACTCTTCCTTAACTTTCATTTCTAGTCATCAGTGATTAGTGGAGATGAGTATTTTGGCCAGTCAAATCCTTGCTTGAATAGTTTCCAAGTATACCATCACACATAAATAGCCAGTTCTCCAAGGCTCAGTTTATATAACATTTATTCAAAGCTAAAACTCTGCAGAAATTCATTTCAACTTTCTAAGATGACTCAGAAGCCTGCCACATCCTAGGAAAGCCTGGGGTCACCACCAATAACATCCATTATCATTTCCGTGATTCTGCACCCCAGGGCTGGTTGACAGAATGCCAAAGAGATAAACCACTTTTACTGTAATTCACACTCTGAAAAAAAGAGATTTACTAAGCAAATTAAGAGGGTGAAGAAACTTGCAGGGGGTGACATTTAGCCTACTCAAGACTCCAAACTTTTCAAGCACTTTAGAAGCCCAATTTACATACAATTACAGGAAGGCTTCATTTTTCCACCCCTGTCAGAGGAGGAGCAGTTTCATGTAAGTGAATTTTTTCAGATAATGGTTGCTTCCCCCTAGAGGCACCAAGTCATTTTAACCAGACTGGATGGAAATCTTTGCCAAACATGTTGTAAGCCTCCTTGAGCCTTCAAATGAGCACACAGCAAATGGTTCCACCTTTCCTTGATGAGCCCAAGTTCTCATCTTGCAGGGCCCTAAAATGACAAAGGCCCTGAAATGACCTGAACACCATGTGGCTGTCTTCACTCATTCAAAACACACTTATTGGCCGGGCACATTGGCTCATGCTTATAATTCCAGCACTTCAGGAGCCTGAGGCAGGTGGATCACCTGAGGTCGGGAGTTCAAGACCAGCCTGGCTAACATGGCAAAACACCGTCTCTACTAAAAATACAAAAATTAACCTGGTGTGGTGGCACATGCCTGTAATCCCAGCTACTCGGGAGGCTGAGGCAGGAGAATCTCTTGAACCCAGGAAGTGGAGGTTGCAGTGAGCCAAGATCGCACCACTGCACTCCAGCTGGGCAACAGAGCGAGACCTCCTTTAAAAACAAAACAGAACAAAACTAAACAAAACAAAAACCACACTTATTGACCTCCCACCTTTCTGCCTGGTTCTCTCTGTGTGTGTTTAATCATTTGCTTACCATTTTATGTTTTTCTAACTTCAGGTGCAAAGAGTTGAGACAGCCCACTCCTAGGTAAGTGGTCTACCAAATTTTTTTCTTTTTTTGTGACGGGGTTTCACTCTGTTGCCCAAGCTGGAGTGCAGTGGTGCAATCTATGTTCACTGCAGCCTCAACCTCCTGGGCTCAAGCAATCCTCCCATCTCCTTTTCCCAAGTAGCTGGAACCACAGGTATGAGCCACCATGCCTGACTAATTTTTGTATTTTTTCTAGAGAAGGGGTTTCGCCATGTTGCCCAGGCTGGTCTCAAACTCCTGAGCTCAAGCAATCCAACTGCCTTGGCCTCCCATATTGCTGTAATTACAGATGTGAGCCAATGTGCCCAGTCCACTATTTTCATCATTCTATTTTGTTTTATTTTCTTTTAAATCTCTGATCACCTGGATCCTCCCTCACCTCTTCTTAGGCACCCTAGTCATATCTTTGATACATATTCTCTCAGATATATTTCCTAGTAAAATGCAGATTGTTTTCTGTGTCTATGTTCTACATTAATGTAAATGGTGGTGCTGTAGAATTCTTTGTTTCTGACTTTCCACTAAGCTCCGTGTCTTTAAGATAGACCTATTCTGCTTCTAAATGCACATCTCCACAGAATTTTCATCTTTGAGTTGCTCTAGGGATGGACAACCAGATCACCCCTAGCTCCCTGCCTCAGAAACTGTGCTGCAGTGAGCATCCTGGTGTGTGTGTTTGTGTGTGTATATATATATATATATATATTTTTTTTTTTTTTTTTTTTTTTTGAGACAGGGTCTCACTCTGTCACCCAGGCTGGAGTGCGGTGGCGCGATCTTAGCTCACTTCAACCTCCGCCTCATGGGTTCAAGTGATTCTCCTGCCTCAGCAACCCGAGTAGCTGGGATTACAGGCATGTGCCACCACCCCTGGCTAATTTTTGTATTTTTAGTAGAGTCGGGGTTTCACTATGTTAGCCAGGTTTGTCTCAAACTCCTGACCTCAGATGATCCACCTGCCTCGGCCTCCCAAAGTGCTGGATTATAGGCATGAGCCACAGCAACTGGCCCCTGGTATATCTAGAACAGTTTGCCTGAGGGTGAGGCCAGAGCTGAGATGAAAAGATTTCAAGGTTTACATATATTTAGTTTCATACTTGAAATCAGATTACTGTCCAGGATGGCCATGTCGATTCACAGGCCACCTGCAGTCCATGACTGGTCCTATAATGTGCCCACATCATTACCAACATTTGGTATTATTAACTTTTCTAGTTTTTTTCTTTTATTTTTTTTAACAATCTTACAGATATCAAATGAAACCTACCTGTTTTTCTTTCTATTTTGCTGATTATTAAGAGGTTGAGCATCTCCCCTGGGCCTGTCGGCCCCTGTGCATTGCCTAGGCCTTTGCTCTCCCAGGCTGTCAACCTCAGCTGATTGTCCATAATGTCTTTTAGCAAATCAAATGCTTAGTTTTGATGTAGTAACTGCATTTCTTCCTGTGTTTTATAGTCCTTTTCTCTCCCCGACTAATCTCACCTGCCACTTTTAATCCCTTTCCATATTTTTTCTTCCCAATCCCCGAAACACAATTCCACACCTAAGCTTTATTCAGGCTTTCTCTGTCTGCCTGCCCTTTTCCCACACAAATTCCTATCAGGCCCTAAAGCCAGATTCAAGTCTTCCCAAAAGCCCCAAGTAAAACTTACCTTTTACTCCAAGTTTGCACATCACCGGGCTTGTCTTTCTATTTATTTCATTCCATTACACCCCCTTTTGAAGTTAGTCATTGTGATCTTCATCTCCCCCTGTAAGATGAAAAGCCCCTTGAAGGTAGATTTTGGGCTCTACCTACTTTTCCCTTGCTGGGATGAGCAGCACTGTGGCAGGCAGGTAACAAGTAATCAATAGATCCCTATCAAGCAAAAAAGTTTACAGGCTGAAGGTGAGCCAACTGTGGCCAGCCTTCATGCAACCTATGAAAATACACTGACACTGAAGACAACTTTAATATCAAGCCCAGCCAGACTCTTTCCCTTTGAAACAAGCAAAAACATAGAAGAAATTTATTCATCAAGTCCAAGGCTCTAGATTGAACTGATGCCTATGGGACAGATCTTTCAGATGTGAGAAGAGAAAATAAGGAAGAGGGAAAATCTTAGATCTTCCTCCGGAAGGTGAAGATGTTGGATCATCCCATCTCACCATGGTGTACTTGCTTATATTGTGGTTGTCTCTTTCTGCTTAACAAACCACCACAAAATGCTCCTTAAAGCAACGGCAATGACTTATTATTCTCTCTCAATGCTCCTGGGGGTTGACTGGGCTCAACTGGGTAGTTCTTGCATGGGAGGTGGGTGGGTGGGCAAGGGTTGCCGTCAGACTGGCTGGAGCTGGAATTATCCTGCTGCCTTCCACACTCACTTGCCTGGTGCATGGGCTCAGCCAGCTGGATCTGGGAAAGCCAGGGCTGCTGGAGCCTCTCGATCTGCATCTGGTCTCTGCAGCATGGTGGCTTAACGGTAACCAGACTTTGCACACGTCAGCTCAGGGCTTTAAAGGCACAATATCCAAAGAGACAGAGAAAAAGAGCAAGTGAACCAGGAAGAAGTCATAGCCCTTTTTCTGACTTAGCCCCAGAAGTCATGTATCACTCACAGCACCTTCTATTCACTGAGGCAGTCAAAAGGCCTGCCAATGTTCAAGGAGAGAGAAGTAGACTCCATATACCACCTTCTATTCATTGAGGCATCAAAAGGCCTGCCCATGTTCAAGGAGAGAGAAATAGACTCTGTACACCACTTTCTTTTCACTGAGGCAGTCAAAAGTCCTGCCCAGATTCAAGGGGAGAGAAATAGACTCCATATACCACCTGCTACTCATTGAGGCAGTCAAAAGCTCTGCCCAGGTTCAAGGGGAGAGAAATAGCCTCCATATTTTGACAGTGAGTGACAAAATTTGGAAAGACCATATTAGACCTGAACTGTTACTATGACCATTTTTGTAAAATACAATCGGCCACACTTTGTATCTTCATATAAGCCAAAAACCAGGCTCAAGGTATGACAACAGTGATCTCTCAAAGCCTCAGATAACTGCTTTGCAGGTTGGGTCAGGGCAATGGTTTTCAAATTAGTGTATAGCAACTGTATCTATCAAAATCTTTTTCAGAAGCTTGAAATGTAAAGCAGGTGCTTGGGCACAGTGGCTCACGCCTGTAATCCCAGCACTTTGGGAGGCTGAGGTGAGCGGATCATGAGGGGAAGAGATAGAGACCATCCTGGCCAACATGGTGAAACCCCATCTCTACTAAAAATACAAAAATTAGCTGGGCATGGTAGCACATGCCTGCTCGGGAGGCTGAGGCAGGAGAATCGCTTGAACCTGGGAGGCAGAGGTTGCAGTGATCTGAGATCATATCACTGCACTCCAGTCTGGGTGATAGAGTGAGACTCTGTCTCAAAAAAAAAAAAAAAAAAAAAAAGAAAAGAAAAAAAAGTAAAGCAGGTAACAAGGAAGCTGCTATCTTGAAATAAAAACAACCCAAAGTCACATCCACTTAGCCTCCCTTCCCACCCTGCCCTCTAAGCTCCCTTCCAGCTGGAACCTTCTCTGCTTTGACAATTGCATACCCTCAAGGGAGAACCAGAGTCCCAGGACTGGGCTTACTTCTTGGCTCCCCAACTCTTGCCTAAAGACCGAGGAAACCTCCTTCTCTCTCCATTCCCTTACCCAGCCTGGGAGCGGATTGATTTAACCTAACAGAGATAGATTGGTGAAATCACCCTTGCAGTGGGTGCTGAAAAGTAATGGTACCCAGGAGGGACAGGTAAGCAAAAAGAGAACAAACCCGGCAGTTTTCAGACATCTGCACTGTCCATTACTTCATTCACTTAGATAAACAAATAACCCCCAGGCAATCCGCAGCCAGAACCTCCGGAGCTGCAGGAATGATTTCCTTTCATTAAACACAAAGACTCATCAATGCCCTTTATTCACACCACCACATGCCCAAACAGTACAAGCAGATCCCCAGCTGGCCCACTATGTCTGGGCATCTACTCGACACGGGATGGAAATCCCCCCTTTCCACCCTGCTGAAGTACGGGAGTGCAATAGCTGAGAGAGGAGATCACCCCACCTCACATGGCTGGGGTTCTCTGCCGGTAGAGGTAGCAGATGCAGCCCAGTGTGCCTGAGACGTCGGTAAAAATGAAGTGGCTCCTGGGAGGTGGATACTGTGAGAATCCTCTGTCTCCACTGCTCAGCTGCCTGGGCCATCAGTGTGGTTGACGAAGAAGTACCAGGTCCACCCTGAAGCAGCCCCTTCATCAACCTCTGTAGTCCACTCTGATGCTTGAACGTGTCCAGGAGTATCGTTAGCAGGGACCTGGGCACACGCCTCATTTCCCCAGTCAGAGGATCACATTGAGTCACACTGGTACAGGGACCACACTGACCTCAGGCCAGATGACCAGGGAGTGATCTATCACAAGTGGCCAGAAACCACATTCTCCTCCCTTTGGCTGTGCTCCCAACTTCAACTCCCGTCCCCATGGGCCCATCCTGAAGCTAGTCTTGAAGTTAGTCAGTCTTTAGGGGTCACACATTCCCAGGCCTACTCTAACCTTGACTTATGGGACATTGTTGCCATCTCCGATTATGAATTCAGTGAGTGCCTCAGCATCAGAGTCAGTGCCCATTCCACGGAAGAAAGCCCCACAGAGGATTCTCTTATCTGCCACAGCAAGAGAATACAATGTTCTAATTCCATAAATCTCAAATTCCTGTCATTTTCTTCGTACCATCATGATTTTGGCCATATTCCACAATATATTTAATATTTTTAATGAATTGACTCACTTTTGTAGAAAAAGAAAATATTTATTTTAAAGAAAACTTTTTATTGCTGCCCAAACTGGAAGATGAATATTGCACCTCATCAGTAGATAATGACCATAAAAATAAGCCCAAGAGAAGTTCACTGTTGATTAGTCACACATGCTTCACTCTACTCATTCCTGAAACCTCATAAAATGATAGTTAAGAAATAAAAAACAAAAAGGCATAAATCCACAGTGCCAAAAAGAACAGAAAAGGAGCATAGAGCAAACGACAGATATCAACAAACTTTTGGAGGCTAGTGAGAAAATGGATTAAGATTAACTGACATCTAGGCCTGGGAAAAAAAGAAGCAAAGAATTGAGCAATGCTTAGAAATACCATTTGACCCAGCCATCCCATTACTGGGTATATACCCAAAGGATTATAAATCATGCTGCTATAAAGACACATGCACACGTATGTTTATTGCAGCACTATTCACAATAGCAAAGACTTGGAACCAACCCAAATGTCCATCAATGATAGACTGGATTAAGAAAATGTGGCACATATACACCATGGAACACTATGCAGCCATAAAAAATGATGAGTTCATGTCCTTTGTAGGGACATGGGTGAAGCTGGAAACCATCATTCTCAGTAAATTATCACAAGGACAAAAAACCAGACACCTCATGTTCTCACTCATAGGTGGAAATTGAACAATGAGAACACTTGGACACAGGAAGGAGAACATCACACAAGGGGAACATCACACACCAGGGCCTGTCATGGGGTGGGGGGAGGGGGGAGAGATAGCATTAGGAGATATACCTAATGTAAATGACGAATAATGGGTGCAGCACACCAACATGGCACATGTATACATATGTAACAAACCTGCACATTGTGCACATGTACCCTAGAACTTAAAGTATAATAAAAAAAAAAAAAAGAATTGAGCAGTTCCGAGCCATGATACCCTGGAAAGTCTTCTGGGGAGGTGAGAGTTCAGGTAGGGCTAAAGCCAGGAGGATTGATGGAAAGTCTGAATTGGAATCGGAGTCCCTCTCCCCCCATCTCCAGCCAGGGACCAGTCCTCTTGCTTCCCAGAAGATGGGATATTTATTATTTGGGGAGGTTGATAATGAAATCAGTCCTCCACCATCAAAATAATTTTATAACACTGTAAAAGTTGAAAATGCAACTAACAACAGTGACCAATTCTTGGTGTTTTATTACCTGGGTGTCATACTCTCCTTAGGTGATGAGAAGTTGGCCTGTGTGCACTAAAATGGTAAGGCCCAAAAGGACATTGGTGGGCACCGCAGCTTCTGTTATACTCAGATAAGAAAAGATATTCCATCCATGAAATAGAAACACAAAACTATAAAAAAGGAATTCCCAGAAATTAAGAAAGAAAAGGCCAAAAATGATGGAGGAGAGCAGAGAAAGGATAAGAAAATTAGTGGATTCATTTAGGTTTGCCATTTGAATAATAGATATTCCAGTCCAGAGACCAAAAATAAAAAAAAAAAAAAAAAAGAAAAGAAAAGAAAGAAAGCTACAGAGGAGAGAAAATTATTAAAGAAATAATGCAAGAACGCTTCCCAGAAAGTACAGACTTTGGTGTTCTGATTGAAAGGGCTCACTGAGTGCCTAACAACAAATGAAAAACCAGCCACACCAAGGGGTATCCCAGTGAAATTTCAGAGCACCAGGAATACAGCAAAAAGCCCAAAATCTTCCAAAGAGAAACAAAAATCAAAATTAAACAGTAACAACAACAACAACAACAAAAATCCAGGTCACATATATAAGAAATTGAGAATCAGCGAGGCAATGAACTTTTCCTCAACAACACTTGAAGCCACTAGAATAGTGGTTTTAAAATTCGGAGAGAAAATTACCTTGACTCTTGAGTTTTATACACAGCCAAACTATCAATCCCATATAATCTAATAATAATTCTTATTTTTAGGTATGTAACACATTGAAAATTTGTCTCCATAAGACGCTTTATGGGGAATATATCAGAGGATGTGCTCCACCAAAACAAAGGAGTAAATCAAGAAAACTGAAGACATGGGTCCCCGATCACAGGGCTCCTGCACAGAACAACAGCAGAGGGAAGTCCTTGATGGCAGCTGTGTTGTAGGCCTGGGGAGCGTTGAGATCGGATGGGGTCATAGGATGAACAACTCCAGGAGGGATGTCTCCAGGAAAAAATGGAGCTGACATCTTAACTGACAGGGGTGGCCGGGTGTAAAATTGGATTGAAGGCCTTTGTACAGAGCTCTTGGAGGGTGTGGGAAGAGTCACCCAGACAGTCAAAGAAAGTCCAGCAAAAGGAGGCAGGGGCCAGAAAAGAATGACATCCTAAAACACCACTCAACTAAGCTGGGAATAATCTCTGCCCATTCATCATAATAAAACACTAAATCTGGATTAATAAAATACAATGCAATAAACTTTTGGTGGGGAGTTGGAAAGAGGGGAGATATATATGAGAAAGACACGACCACTCATCCATATTGGGAAATTAATAATATCTACCTGTGATGTCCAAAAAATCAGGAGAAGTAGCATAAGCATATCATTTAAAAGTACAGAGGGAAAAATATAGAAGACACAGTTATAAAAATTGACAGTGGTTGTTTTAGGGAACAAACATTCTGGGGTTGAGTAGGCCAACCCCAGGGGCCTGCTGTTTATGATAAGCCTTGTTCACTATGAGCCTTGCACTATTCAGCTATACATGAAACAACAATTGTATATCATTTTGACATCATGCTTGCAATGAACTAAAAATAATTCAATTAACACAAAGCAATTTATTTCAATTTTCACTGGACATCGTTGCCTGTTCAAAGCTCTGAGCCTGGGACCTGATCTTTGTTTAAAAAGGAGATTGGAAAAAACAAGAGAGGCATCAAAGACAAGCTAGCAACCAACAGAGATTTCACTCAGGCAGGTGATCAGAAAGAGAGAAAGTATCAAAATTTAGCTCCCCAAATATTATCACCAACCCAACTGTTGCTAAGACAAAGCTGAATTTGTTGCTGACTGCAGCAATGGAGACACCACCACTGGCAGAGTTTTGATGGTGTCTCACAGAGGGATGTAGGCTGAGGGAAGGAAGCTAAGTTCGAATGTATTGAGAATTGGAACTTTGGTTTAAGGAGGACGTCTCAATGCAAGGACTTGATCAGGATTGGGTAAAATCATGATTCAACAGGTCAGGATTGGTGGAAACAGCAAGGCATGGATTTTGAGAGGACAGATTCAACCAAATGTTAGGCCACAAACTGTCTCTTGATTCTTTCACTGAAGGATGGATAGGTCTTTTGGGAGGTTCCTGTCATGAAGAGTCAGACCATCTGGCTGGGCAGGACAGTCCCAGAAAAGCAAAGTCAGGCTAATGGGGACAGGAGACTAGAAAGTCATGTGAATGTAGATGGTGAGGTGTGGCTGGGTTCTCAGGACCCAGCTCAGTGTGGAGGTTTGGGTTCTTAAGGATGATGAAAGAGAAATAATCGACCAACTTTAATTAATGCCACCTCCCTATATCATCTCTACTCAAGTACCTCAGCCTACATTTTGGGGTAAAATGAGAATTATAGCAAACTGAATGTTACTATCTGAGAGTGCTAATTACACTCTGATAATGATGAGGCCTCAGATGTGAGGACCTGAACCTCTGTGACCTTTGTCTTCCTTCAATGATTCAGAAACTGAGAGAGAGAGGCCCAGGCTGGGGACAGGGGAGCTCTGCAGTTCCCTTACAGAGGTGAGGAGGAGCCTGCAGTCAAGACCAGTTCCTGGCCCATCCCGTGTCAGCTGGGCTGCAGAAGATGTGCAAGGCACTCACTGTTGGTTTTGTTGTTGTTGTTGTTGTTTTGTTTTGTTTTTGAGATGGAGTCTTGCTCTGTTGCCCAGACTGGAGTGTAGTGGGCACGATCTCGGCTCACTGCAACCTCTGCCTCCCGGGTTCAAGCAATTCTCCTGCCTCAGCCTCCCAAGTAGCTGGGATTACAGGTGTGGGCCACCATGCCCAGCTAATTTTTGTATTTTCAGTACATAAGGGGTTTCACCATGTTGTCCAGGCTGGTCTCGAACTCCTGACTTCAAATGATCCACCCACCTCAGCCTCCCAAGGTGCTGAGATGACAGGTGTGAACCACCATGCCTGGCCTGTTTTCTGAAGGAGAGTGCATTTCTGGTTTCCAATATCTTAGGAATTTGAGGCATTTCATCTTCATTCTTTATATAGACATATTTTTCATTCACTAAAATATTTTTAATCATGCACAATGGAAGGCACCAGCTGCATTTGCTGCCTGCATTTAATATATCCTAGGATGTTCCCCTTACTTTACTTGGCCCAGCCCACAGGAAAAATAGGGACGCCAGGCCTGCCAGGGTTCTGCGGCATCACCTGATTTGATCTGGGGTCTGTGTCCCAATATCCGCAGTTCCCTGAGGGCTGCCAGCCCACTGCACGTACACATGCTTTGAAGTCCTCCCTGCCCTGGAGAGAGTGCTGAGTGATAGTCTTTCTCCCACATACAAAGTTTGTTTTTCGGCCAGGCGCAATGGCTCACGCCTATAATCCCAACCCTTTGGGAGGTTGAGGAGGGAGCATTGCTTGAGCCCAGGAGATTGAGACCAGCCCAGGTAACATAGCAAAACCCCATCGTGAAAAAGTAAAAAATAGAAAATAAGTTTATTTTTTAATGAAAACAGAACGAAACTGGATTATTTATTTTCAGAAACAATACGTGAGCAAAAATCTTCCACCTGTTTCTGTTGAGACAAACCCCCTTCCTGCTCGGAGGCAGCAGCCTCCGACGGGCCCCGCTGCTGGGGCCATCTTTCCTTTTACTTTACCAGATCATCTACATCTGGATAAAGACACAAGCCTGGGGGATTTGTAGATCGACTCTAAAAACCAGTGAGGCAGGGGCCTTCTCAAAAAGAGCGACGGCTTTAGCTTCACCACCACCATCCTGGGCAGGCAAGTGGCTTTTTCTCAAAGAAGCAGCAAGACCAGGCACTCAGGTTGCCTGCAGCCCTGGGCTGAAGTTTCTATCAGATTCCAGCCTCAGAGGCTAACGGGAGATGTTTTCAAAGTTAAATCCACTCACAAAGGCCTGGGGGAGGGGTCCGTGGCAGCTCTCCGATGCTATCAGCAATAGCTGAAATACAAAACAACAAAAACAAACCCAAAATGCAAACCAAAAAAATCTCAATTGATTTAATTTTTTAAAGTTTTGATTTCAAAGCAAAGTCAGGTTTAGTTCTGAAAGCTGGACTTGGGGATAGAACCAAAGGCCAACCTTGGGCAGCCTGTTTCGCCCGCCTCTCCTGGAAGCCGCAGCAGGGCGGTGGTGACTCGCTTACCTCCCCCAGCCCCACCCCTCCCTGCCCATTCCACCCAGCCCGAGACCCAGAACTAGACAGGGGATTTGTTACCGCTGATGTGTGGCCCGTCCGAATGAAGGGGGCTTTTCATTAACAAAGTAGCGGGCGGTGTCATCTTCCCCTGAGTCGGAATCATTCACTATTAGCACAATGTGTTATTATTGTATTTTTAATTGAAATGTAAATTCTGGGAACACTCTGACCCAATTTACTCCCAGGGAAAAAAGGGCAAAATTCTCATTTTCAAGGCTCTAGAAATGCAAGTTAGTGTTATTAATGATTAAGCTCTTTTTCCTTCCCCTCTGCTGCGGGGTGGGGGCCGGGATGGGGATCTTCTTATCCAAGCACAATAGTCCTGTTACCCCATCCTCAGAGCGCATTTGATCGCGAGGTAGATGACTGGGTGGGAAGCTCGAATATTTCCCGCAGCCTTTCCTGGGGTTCACACCTGGGCCGGGAAATGGCCAGAGCGTATAGATGCGGTTTCAGGTTTTAAATAACTACGATGATTGACGCGTGATTAAACGATTGATTTGGAGAGGAGATTACTGTCCCGTCTATTTCAAAGAAACTCTCTCTTATAAAAACAGAACCGAATGGAGACAGGATGATTCAGGGGTCGATTCAGACTTTGCCCACAAACATTGTACGCTCACACCCTTTTGGCTGGTGTTTCTAACTTACGCTAGAATTCAAAGGGCAATGGGTATTGGCAGCACTCACTCTCCTCGCACAGAGAAGAGAGAGCATCCACTCCACCAACAAACATTTACTGAACACCTACTAAGTGCCAGGTACTAGGAAATAGATGAATAAGCAAAGGTGAATATGTTATAAGCACCTCTGCCTTCCTAAGTTTTAGCGACAGCCCACATGTCACCTTCCAAGAGAGGTGACCCCTATTACCACCTAGTCTGAGACACCCACAGCCTAGTCACTCTCGATCCTTGGCCCTTTAAACATTTTCTTCATGGAGCTAATTATTGCTGGAAATTATCTTGCTTATTTATTCATTGCACATCTCCCGTCACCGCCCTATCCTTACTGGACTTTAAGAAAGTTCCACAGGGTCCTTGTCCTTGGCTGCCACATTCTGTAATATGCTCCCAGAACAGAGGTACCAGGCACCTACCAGTGATAAACAAATATTTATTAATAAAAGGATGAATATGGTGCAAGAAGTACAAAAAGTTCATCTGATCCAGACACCTACTGTCTCTTACCAGTGTCATTAATTCCAGGGGCCTACTCTGTGCCACAGAAATGAATAATCACAGTCTGGGCCCAGAGTTACTGCAAGAGACAAATAATAAGTACAGCCTGATTCAATAATGTTACAGACCATGATTCTCAACCAGGGGTGATTTTGCACTCCCCCTGCTCAGGGGACATTCAGCAATGTCTGGAGCTGTCACAGCTGGGGAGAGCTGCTACTGGCATCTGGTGGGTAGAGGCCAGGGATGCTGCTAGACATCTTACAATGCATAGGACAGCCTCCACAACAAATAATTAAGAACTATCTGGTTCAAAATATCAATAGTGTCAAGGTTGAGAAACTCTTATAGACAGAGAATTGTATAGGCACAGGTAGGGGTGAGGGAGTGGCCTGCAGGTAATGGTCTGGTTAGACTTTGCAGGAGAGGTGGGCTGGGAGCACAGCAAGATCACACCTTCCATGGAACCTCAGAGCATTGCTCCTGGAGCCACCTCTAAATTAAGCCAGAAGAAAGAGGGCTCTAGAAGCTGCCAACCTTCTCTTGCTTGTCAGTTTTGACATGTAAACTCTTCCGATAGGAACCCCTGATCTAATCCATTATTTCATAGAAGGGAAGTGGAAGCCCTGATAAGGGAACTGTGAGATGACCTCATAACCCTTTGATTAATGAAGGAGGTTAAAGTCCTGGGTTAGAAAGGAGCAGATAGTCTAGGCTGATGGGACCCTGGAGCTCACCTTCCCCACAAGTAAAGGAACAGAGCTCTTCCATGCACCTTATGGGGTCACACTTGCAAGCCAGAAAGGACCAAGACCAATATCCTTCCTCCAGATTTGTCTCTTTGCTGAAGCAGGAGCTAGGGAAGGGAAGGGAGCCTCTTTGCTCAGCTTTTCATGTTACCTTTAAACAAGTTATTTGTGGCTTCCTGTGAGCAAAATGAAAATAAATACAGGTTAAGAGAAATGGTTAGTGAAACCACATAGCACACAGCGACTCCAGGTCTTCAAGACTTTAGGCAGGTGACATGCCCCAGCCCAACACAACGGAGCAGAGCATTATTGTCTGTTATTGGACGATCCCCAGGTCCAATCTTTGGAGTTGGCAGCAAGCCGGGGAGGGGGGATTCTTTTTAAAGAAACTTGGCATTTCATTATATCTACTTATAGTCCATAGATCAAATGCAGAAGGCAGAAATGTGGGGTGGGAGAAGTCAAGAATGATGTATGGAAGGTCAGGGTCAGAAAGGGTGGGATAAAGCTATAAAATGAAGCAGCTCTTACATGGCCTCCACCTTCTCAGAAACTGGGACTTTACAACTGTGTGTTTACAAACCAGGAGTCAGGGCTGAGCTACAAATGCATGTGCTTCTGAGAGCTCCTTGGGGAGGGGTCGGGGACCTCCATGCCATCAGCCACCATGTTCACATGCTGGCCCTGTGAGCTCAGGGCAGATGTCTCAGGATCTTTTCGATGGCTCTCATTCCTGGTCAGATGTTCCCTTCCGCATGGATTAAGGGCAATTTCTCTATTTTTATAGATGCAGAAGACAAAGCAGAAAGCCTCAGAGCTTTCTCTGGGGGACGGAATCCACCCATCAATAAGTCAGTTGGCAGCTGACAGATCCCAGCCTTGTGCCAGGCTTGGGGGAATGTGAGAGAAAAGGAGTCGTTCCCCCACCCAGGAGTTTATAATCTAGTGGAGGCAAGGCACAGATATATCAAATCTGCCCATAGGCAACAACTGCAAAACGGCCCTAAAGAAGAAGCCATGTGGTAAGAGCCCAAGGAAAAGAGAGAGAGCTCTGCGCTGGGAAGTGATCAAAGAAGCTTCTTGCAGGAGGTGGTCGGTTCCTTAAAGGTTTTCCTTACCAGATGGACCCAGCCCTAAGGGACATTCTCTGGAAGGTACAAAAGAAGAACAAATTGTGCCCCAGGCCAGGAGGAGTTTTCAATCCTTTAGGGAGGAGGAGGTTCTCAGGAGTCCAGATCTGTCTTCAGGCAGCATCCCAGATGAGCTGTTAGGTGCCTCAAACCCAACACCTCCCTGTCGGAACTCTTCATGTCGCTCCCAAGCCTGTGCCTTTTTCCATAATAACTGTCCCAGGGAGTGACCGGAAATGAGGAAGTCACCCTAGATGCCTCCGTCTCCCTCATGCATTTCTCACCACTGACAGCCACTTTGACCCCTTGACATCTCCATTCCTTCATGTCTCCTTAGTAACTGATATGGTTTGGCTATGTCCCCACCCAAATCCCACCTTGAATTGTAGTTCCCATAATCTCCACATGTCCTGCGAGGGGCCTGGTGGGAGGTAATTGAATCATAGGGGCGGTTACCCCCATGCTATTCTTATGATCGTGAGTGAGTTCCCACAAGATCTGATGGTTTTATAAGGGGCTTCCCCTCTTGGCTCCACACTTCTTTTTCCTGCCATCCTGTGAAGAAGGTGCCTTTCTTCTCCTCTGCCTTATGCCATGACTGTAAGTTTCCTGAGGCCTCTCCAGCTATGCAGAACTGGGAGTCAATTTAACCCCTTTTCATTATAAATTACCCAGTCTCGGGCAGTTCTTCCTAGCAGTGTGAGAACAGACTAACACAGAATCTCCATTCGCCCCCGATGCCTTCACTCAGGCTCCTGCCATTTTGTGCCTATTTGTCCTATCAGGATCCTAATTTATCTCCCCATTTCCAACCTGGATTTCTTCTAATATATCCCTTCCAGTACAAAATTTCTAAAATGCAAATCTGCTAATGGAAGCAGCTGCTGTTTATTTAGCACTTACTGTGTTTCCAACGCTGGTATTAAGTCACCCTCTCTATCTCCTTTAGTATTTGCAGCCACCCTCTGAGATGCCTTTGTTACTTGATAAATAAGGGCTTGGAGGCTTAGTGAGGTGTGGCACACACTAACTAGCTCAAGGAGACACAGATCTTGAGTGAGAGCCCAGCCTTGAACCTCCATGGCTGAAGACATACTCTCAGCTACGAGCTGTATGCTTTCACTCACTCACTGCCATGCCCACAATTATTCCATGGATCTCCGGTGCCTTGTAGATGGAAGTCCAACGTGCTTAACCTGCCAGTCTTATTTCCTAGGGCTCCCCACTCCCTCCTTCTTTACGCAGCCTCCCACCGTATCTTGCCACTGTGCACCAGCTAATATTTGTTTTAGAGATGCAGTCTTGCTCTGTCACCCAGGCTGGAGTGCAATGGTGCAATCATAGCTCACTGTAGCCTCAAACTCCTGGGCTCAAGCAATTCTTCCACCTCAGCCTTCTAAGTAGCTAGGACTACAGGTGCATGCCAGCATGCTCAGCTAGTTTTTTAATCTTTTGTAGGGATGGGGTATTGCTGTGTTGCCCAGGCTGGTCTTGAACTCCTGGGGTCAAGAAATCATCTGGCCGGCCAGGTGCGGTGGCTCACGCCTGTAATCCCAGCCCTTTGGGAGGCTGAGGAGGGCGGATCATGAGGTCAGGAGATGGAGACCATCCTGGCTAACACAGTGAAACCCTGTCTCTACTAAAACTACAAAAAATTAGCCGGGCATGGTGGCTGGCGTCTGTAGTTCCAGCTACTTGGGAGGCTGAGGCAGGAGAATGGTGTGAACCCGGGAGACAGAGCTTGCAGTGAGCCAAGATCGCACCACTGCACTCCAGCCTGGGTGACAGAGCGAGACTCCATCTAAAAAAAAAATCATCTGACTTCGGCCAAAAGCATTGGGATTACAGGTGTGAGCCAGTCACTGTACCCAGCCCCATTCTAAACTTCTTAAAGGAACCAACCATGCTTCCAAATAAACCAATCATCCTTGAATGCAAACCTTTCTCCACCTGCCTATTGCCAGCCTCTCTTCAAGACTTACTGCAAACATTACTTACCCCAGGAGGCCTTCTCCATGTGGCCCAGGTGAAGCATGCTGCCTCAGTGCCAACACAACACCCCAGGTCTCTGCCACAGGACCTACATTCTACTGCAACTGTTTTTATACATTCACCTAAACTAGACTGTGATTTCCTGGGAGCAAGAACCATGTCTTTCTTTTTCCTAGCACAGTGTCAGCATGGGGTAAGTGCTTGGCAAATTGTTGTTCAGTGAATATATGAGACAGGTCTTTAAAACATTGAGAGTAAGAACGTGTGCTACCAGACTCAGTTGCAAAGAGAGAAGGAGACAGAAAGTGGGTGGATCGGATGGGGAGAGAAGGTTGAAATATACATGGTGCAATAAGTGTTGGCAATGAACTCAATGTTTGTGTCTCCCAAAAATGCTTGTGTTGTAATCTTAGACCCCAAGGTGATGGTCTTAGGAGGTGGGGCCTTTGGGAGGTATTAAGTCATGAGAATAGGGTCCTTATGAATGGGATTAGTGCCCTTAAAATGAGACCCCAGAGAGTCCCCTTGCTCCTTCTACCCTGTGAGAACACAGAGAGAAGGCACCATCAATGCACCAGGAATTGGGCTGTCACCAGACGCTGAACCTTCCAGTCCCTTGAACTTGGATTTTCCAACCTCCAGAACTGTGAGAAATAAATTTCTATTGTTAAGCCATCCAGTCCATGGTACTTTATGGCAGCTTGAACAGACTAGAACAAGTGTTCCTACAATATTACTAGTTAAGGCATTCACCAGGAATCAGGCCTTCTTGGGAATTCTGTATTCCAAAGGCTGCAAACAGACAGAGAGGCTGCATGTAGTGGCTCACTCCTGTAATTCCAGTACTTTGGGAGGCGGAGGCAGAGGATTACTTAAGTCCAGGAGTTCGAGACCAGCCTAAACAACATGGTGAAACCCCATCTCTATAAAAAAAAGTACAAAAGTTAGCTGGGCACAGTAGCATGTGCCTGTAGTCCCAGTTACTTGGGAGGCTAAGGTGGGAGGATCACCTGAGCCCAGGGAGGTGGAGGCTTCAGTGAGCTGTGATTGTGCCAATGCACCACTCCAGCCTGGGCATAGAGTGAGACAGTGTCTGAAAAAGAGAGAGAGAGAGAGAGAAACCTCAAAGATAAAGGAGACCGTAATGCTATATTTTGAAACCTGGCATCTTGATCAGATCTCATCACAGGGCTGGTAGCCATCACACACAGCAGTCAGTAGTGCCGGTGAGTTTTATTGTCTTTGTGCAGTGGTGAATCCCTCAGTATGTGCAGCCGTTTAGCATGGTAGCTATTCTAGTTCTATCATGAGCTAGCTCTGTGATCTCAGGAATGTTCCTTGACCTCTTTACCTCAGTATCCTCATCTCCAAATAGAGATAATAAAAATATCAACCTTTTTGCTTTTCTTTGACTATAAAATCAAATAAAACATGTAAAACAAAGACTTCAAAAATACTAGCTGATATTATCATGACATACATAATAGCATTGCAAATAGTGACAAATTTAGAGAATTTTTTTGTCTAAGAATCTCATAGCATCCCTTCTGATTAGCAGACACCTTCCTAGAAATTTCAAAGGTAAAGTGGGGAGTCATGGAATTATATGTGTAAGAAGCTGCATCTGTTGACAAATCTACATCCCAGGAATTAAACCCAGTCATCCAATACCAAGAAGAGCCATTTGGCATCTTGTTTTTTGCCGTGTAAGCTGAGAATCACCGGAGACTGGCCATCTCAGGGAGAAAGTAAGCCCAATACTAAGTAACTTGGGATTAAAAGACCATTGATAGCTTGTGACAGGCGCTTCCTGAGAAACGCATCCTGGTCAAATAGCAGCAATCATTAAATATATGAGGATCAGTCAATTTAATCTGTGCTTTTCATATGGATTGATTGGGTTAGCAAAGTAACAGAGCCAGGAGACAATTGACATTTTCACATCCTTTTCAGACATGCTGGGAGGGAAGAGAAGGGGGCAGGGAGACTTGCAAAGGGAACCTGCCCCCACCCTTCACCTCATGTGGTTTCCACCTGTGCCTTGCTTTAAACAATCTAGAAGCTCAGAGGGCCACGATCAGGGGGAGGTTCGAAGGCACAGACAATGAAGCTGGTGCACAAGTAGCTCCTCCTTGAGTCCTGACCCTGGCCTTTTAGCAATTTCCTCTCCTTTCCTTTTACTCCCCACCAAGACCAATTTGCTCAAATCCCAAATTACAAGTGGAAAGAGGCCACTGAGCCCTAAAGTCAGTGGCCCTAAAGAGCCCTCTCCACCTGGGTATATAGCAAAGGAAATAAGAAATCAATGTTAGCTTGAAATAGACAATGGAGTCCTGTCATGCCAAAGAAAGGTTTCTCCAACTGGAACATGTCCCCAGAAGTTGAAGGGTGAGACAGCTTCCTTGAGAAAAGCCTGGTGGGGTGTGGAGAGCTGTAAGAGTACTGTAAGGCAAGACTCCATCCATTCCATCAACCACCTTCCTTCACCACCATTTGGGGTAAGATACAAAACTTTGCTGCTAGGCCCGGTGGCTCATGCCTATAATCCCAGAACTTTGGGAGGCTGAGGTGGATGGATTACCTGAGGTCAGAAGTTTGAGACCAGCCTGGCCAACATGGTGAAACCCCATCTGTACTAAAAATAGAAATATTAGCCTGGTGTGGTGGTGGGTGCCTGCAATCCCAGCTACTTGGGAGGCTGAGGCAAGAGAATCGCTTGAAACCGGGAGGCGGAGGTTGGAGGTTGGGGTGAGCTGAGATCACACCACAGCACTCCAGCCTGGGTGACAGAGCGAGACTCTGTCTCAAAAAAAAAAAAACTTCGCTTCTTGGGGTGCAACGTACATTTGGCTTCCATAGCACCCAAATTTGTCACAATTGGAGAGGGAGGCAATGATTTTTGTGCTCTGAGCCATGTCCGCTTGGCCCACCTGATTTCAGCACTGGGGTGGTAGACAGTTCTACATCCAATGCCAGTGGGTCTGTGGCATCTCTCCAAACCTAAGGCCACCCTCCACCAATGGACATGGGAGTGTGCATATAATCCTACTTTCATTCTGTGGGCAGGATAGTACTAAGGTGAATTCTGTGTTATTCTTCAAACTCACTCAGTCACCAAATCACTTTTTCTTTCCCCTCCTTCCCTTTTCTGTTCTCCCTTCTCCTTCATTCCTGCTTCCTGGGATCATCGCTCAACAAAATGCCTGCACCTCAGTCCTTGTCTTAGGTTCTGCTTTGGGAGAACCCAAACTAGGACCCATGGAAGACAAAAGACCAGGAGCCCCTCCAAGGGCACGCACTTCAGAGTTGACAGATACCTGGTTGGCCCTAAATCAAGCTAGGATTGTGCTATGCCCTCAACATGCCCCACGCATCACAGGTAGACTTCACTCCCCAGAAGGTGTTGCACTGAGGCTATGCCCTGTTTCCTTCCTGTGGTGGGGGCGGCCTGAAGGAATGATCCAGAAATTTCTGGAGACAGCTCATTGGTACAAGCACAGCCTTTGGACATATGACATTCTAATTTGAGCCTCATGACCATCCCAGGGTGCAGGGCAGGGGACGACCCTCATTCCCGGAGGAGCAAAACTGAAAGTATTCTTGTAAAGATTTTCTTGAAATAGGTTTGATTGACTGTTTAATAAAGTTTCCAACAAATACATGCCAGTTTGGCATTTTCTAATTCTTTTATATAATAAATCCTTGCAATATCCCATCTTTGGGGCATATGGCAATAACACATTTTATTTCACCTCTTCTAGTCCAGTATTTTTTAAAGCATGACATATTTTAGATGATACTGGGGGACATTACTTAATAAACTTGAATCACACAGTAAAAAAAAAAAAATTATTCCCTTTTCTGTTTTCTTCCAATCATATAAAAACAAGCAGAAAGCCTCAATTTGGTGCTAATATATCTTTAGCACCTCTCCAAAATTTGATGATCTTTCTGTTTAAAAAGGAGACAGTAGGCCTCAGGTGAGCAACCATATCTGGCTAGAATTTTAGGATGGCGTTCATGGAGTTAATTTTCAGGTTTGCATCTTTGTATAGCGAAAGAAGGTCAACTTCCATTTATGGAAGTGATGTAAGCGTTTTCTTTTGAATAACGCATTAAAGCAAAAAAAAATGGAGTCAGTTAAAAATATCAAGTCATTGATCATGGTAAAATTTATGAATGCTGATGGAGAATGCCTAAAGTCTGGAAAACGTTGTAAGCCATTCATCTCTCCACTTAGGCTAACCCTCCTCTGTTTACATAGTCAGTTCTCTTATTTGATCATTCAAATGGAAAACCTTCCACTAAAAGGAAGAAACCATCTGGAAAAGGATCCCAGAGATCTGTTGTAATCTTGATAAGGTCCTTCCCCTTCCTGGAACTCAGCTTCTCCATTTTTAAAATGGGTGGTGGTAGGATGAATAAGACAATCTCTAATAACCCTTGAAACTCTGATGTTCTAGGTTTCAAATGCGGATAACTCCCAAGTTCGGACCTTTTGCCCTGACTTCTCCTGCAATGGAGATATTGGTATCAAAGTTCTGGTAGCTGGATCTGAAGGAAAAAATGAATCATGTTGGGACAACATGCAAGCCCTTTACCGTGGTCTGCGAGATCTGCCACTATCTGGCTTCTGTTTGCAATTTCTCTATTGACATCTGTTGCTGTCTCGCACCTCACCCCTATCTGTTACCTGGCTCATTTCTCCTCATCCTTTAAGATTCATCTCAGGTATCACCTCTTCCAGGAAGCTTTTTTTGCTCAACTTACCCATTGCCAGTCTGAGATAGGCATAGCTTTCTTCTGAGCTCTGGCATCACCTGACTTTGGCTTGCATCCTGTCGCATCATAGAAAAGTGTCCATGTCCCCCACTGGACTGCCAGCTTCTTTGTGTGCTAAGTGTCCAGCACAGGGACTGGCATAGAGTAGGTGTTCAATAAATATAGGATCCAGCCTGGGCAACATAGGGAGACCCCATCCATACAAAAACTAAAATAAATTAGCCAGGTGTGGTGGTGGTGCCTATGGCCCCAGCTATACAAAAGGATGTCTTGAGCCTGGGAGTTCAAGGGTGCAGTGAGCCATGACTGCATGACTGCACTCTAACCTAGGTGACAGAGCAAGACTCCATCTCTAAAAAAATCAAATAAAAATATGATCAATGCATGAATGATTCCATTTCCAATTTATCTCATAACTCTGTAAGTCTATCACTTAGTCTACAGAATTCTTTCAGTTCACTCCGTGGTCTTCCTCTTCATGTCTTGACGTTTCTTCACCGGCTACCTGATGAGGACAAGGTTACTGTGTCATCTACATCAATCCAGTTCCTTCCAGGAGGCTCGAAGCTTCTGCAGGACAAGGATTGCCTCCCACTTCCCTACTCCCCGCTTGCTAGGAAAACCGTAGGCACTCATGAGTAACTGTAATTGTCCAGAGAGACACAAACTCCTCATTAACACAAATGGAATGTCCTCCAGGCCCCTGACGCTCCCCCGTTTCTATTTTGTACCTTTCTAAGTCAGGCCCATTCTGCTGCTCCTAAGTCATAGCCTCTATGAGCTATAATATGCCAGAGTACCAGATACAATTATATATGGGGGAAAGAAATTTCTATTTTGGTCTCAAGAAAATTATGTGATTTTGCTTAAGTTCAATTTTAAAACATGGAATATGACTGAACTTAATGTTAGTACTTAAGAAAAATGTTCACGGTAATTACAGATGAAGATACATATCTACAATTTATTTCAAATTTAGTAATACAAAAAAATTCTGGATCCTAACATAACTATTTATAACTTGGCCAGGAGAACTCTAAGGATACCAGTTATTTCACCAGAATAGGTTATTCTTCATGTATCTTATTTAAGCAATAATGCATGACAGAGCATGAATTATGGCATATTAATTCTCACCTAGTGTGCTATTAGGCTAACATTGATGGCCGAGAGCTGTCAGTGCAACTAGGCATGAATTAATATCTAATAATTCCCCTGCTGAAATGTCTTATTGAGATTATAGCATTTTATTAGTAAAGGTTATTCCTTTAAAAATGTTTTTGTATGCTAATTGAGAAAAGGGGGCTCAGGACGGGAAAAGCTTCTTGGCTTTCTCCAGCAGCCATTTCTGAAACTTCTCTTTGAGGTCCCCAACACTTCACTCTTGTTGACACACAAATATCATCCTTTGGAAGTTTTCTTAGACACTTGGCACAGAGGAGCCCCTCAGCAGTTGGGAATCTGGACGCAATAATTTGCTTTGGCCAGAGTTTTCATTCTATGAAATTCAAATGGGCCTTGCAAATGTGAGTCTGGCCTCGGGAGGTGCTAAGGGAGAAGGCAGGATGCTGAAAATTCTTCCAGCATCAGCGGAGAGGCCACTGGTGAATACGGCAAGGACCGTGCAAGGTTGGAGTTTGAGACAGAGTTCAAATCCTGGCTGTAGCACTTGCTAGCTGCAACCCTTGGGCAAAGTCCTTTAACCTTCTCTGGCTCACAGTTTCCTTTTAATATAGTGGGCATTCTCCCCACCTCCTGAGCCTGATGCAATACAGAAGTGTCCACTGCCTGCAGCCCCTCTCCTTACCTACCTGTTCCTATATTGAAGCCAAAGTGATCTGTGTTACAGGCTCATCATTTCAAAGTCAGCATGTGCTGCCATCTCCCGCAGTGTCTCCTGTCTCCCTCACACCTCTCAGAGCCCAGACCAGAGTGTGGCCCCTGGAGTCATAATGATGAAGGTCATGTGCACATTGAAGGGCCAGAGCCTGGTGCAGGGCACCATCCACTTTGAGCAGAAGGTAAATGAACCATTTATGGTGTCAGAATGCATTACAGGATTGACTGAATGCCAGCACAGATTCCATGTTCATAAGTTTGGAGACAATACACCAGGCTGTACCAGGGCAGGTCCTTACTTTAATCCTTTAACCAAAAACCACAGTGGGCCAAGGATCAAGAGAGGCAGGTTGGAGACCTGGGTAATGTGGCCTCTGGCAAAGATGTGTCACCAATGTGTCTGTTGAAGATTCTCTGGTCTCACTCTCAGGACACTATTCCATCACTGCCCACACAATGGTGTCCATGACAAACCAAATGACTTGGGCAAAGGTGAAAATGAAGAAAGTACAAACATGGGAAATGCTAGAAGTTGTTTGGTTTGTGGTATAATTGGGATTGCCCAATAAACATTCTCTTAAATGTGGTCTGAGCTCCATTAACTCATCTATTATCCTGCTAGCTTTAGAGATGAAATTTGATAAACATTAAACACTGAAATCTTTATTTTTTATTTTTTTTGAGGCAGAGTCTTGCTCTGTAGCCCAGGCTGGAGTGCAGTGGCACGATCTCGGCTCACTGCAAGCTCCACCTCCCGGGTTCATGCCATTCTCCTGCCTCAGCCTCCAGAGTAGCTGGGACTACAGGTGCCCACGACCACGCCCAGCTATTTTTTTTGAAGTTTTTTTTAGTAGAGATGGGGTTTCGCCGTGTTAGCCAGGGTGGTCTCGATCTCCTCACCTCGTGATCCGCCCGCCTCGGCCTCCCAAAGTGCTGGGATTACAGGCGTGAGCCACTCTGCCCGGCCTGAAATCTTTAAAATAAAATTAAAAACTCAGCATGGCTTCTCTCCTGCCCCTGGCGTAGAGACTAACAGTCTTATGCTGGCTTCTATTTTTAAATTTTTAAAAAATAATTCCAATTAATTAATTAATTTAGAGACAGGGTCTCACTCTGTTGCCCAGGCTGAAGTACAGTAGCACAATCATGGCTCACTGCAGCTTCAACTTCCTGGACTCAAGAGATCCTGTTTCCTCAGCCCCTTGAGTAGCTGGGGCCACAGGCACACACCACCATGCCCAGCTAATTTTTGTATTTTTTGTAGAGATGGGGTTTTGCCATGTTTCCCAGGCTGGTCTTGAACTCCTGAGCTCAAATGATCTTCTCACCTTGGCCTCCCAAAATGCTGAGATTATAGGCATGAGACACCGTGCCTGGCCCTCATGCTGGCCATGCCTTATTGGGATGGGGGCCATTGCAGTCTGGGTTCTGGTTCTGCAGGCTTCTTTCTGCTCTTCCATTAGGTTAGGATTCACCTGCTCAGGGGCTGTCACCACTTCCTAACCCCTCCTCCACTCTTCCTTCATGTTAGCCTGTCACTAGTTAATTCTTTCACACAATCCAGATCTCAGCTAAACCAGAGAAGCCTTCTCTAAATCTATGCAGCAGGTGTTCTGGATCTCCTCCTTCTAGGCGCATGGGGGATTGCCCATTCCCATTCTCCTTCAAGTTGGGTGTGGCCATGTGACTTCAACTGGGGATGAAATGTGGACAGAGTGATGTGTGTTGCCTATAGGAAGAAACATGCTTTTATTTCCCCTGTGACTGTGGAAGCAGAGTTGAGAGGAAGCCCCTCTCATTCTGTTTCTGAGTGAACATAAGAAGCAGAACGTCCCTTCTGACCTATCTGAGAGAGAAATAGATAGCTCCTGTTAACCCCATGAGGATTGAGGGCTATTTGTTACACAGCAAAACCTAACCTAACCTGCCTGATATACCCACCCTACCCTAATGGGTCCATCCTCTCCTCATGCTTGGGCAAGTCCTTATATAACACCTTGGAGTCTGTCTCCACATTACTTATCATGACTATAAATAGTAATTATTTCTTAGTGTCTGTTAGCTGGTGGCAGTGTTTCATAGTTCAACAGATTCAAATTTCTGATGCATAGGTCAAAGATGACTCCTATCCTCTGAGCAATATACTCTGTCTCAAATTTGCTGTGTGACCTTGAGCAAGAGTCTTCTCCTCTCTGGGCCTCAGCTTCCTCATTTGTTAAGTGAAGGTAATCTTTTCTGGTACCTTCTATATGTGGGGTTGGGATATAATAATAAAGTATGTATTTCTGTATTAATAAGTTGCACAAATACATCCTGTTGAGCAGGAAATTAGAAAATAATACCACCCCCAGTCGCACTGGGGTGAAGATTCAGTACCCAAGTCCTGAAAGCTGCATGGCAGCTGGCATGGCAATTCCCACTTAGAAACCTCTTTGTGGTGTCCTTAGGCAATGTCGACCCTAGGATGGCCCCCACTGAGGACAAGAATAAAAACACGTTTTCTTAGAGAAGCTGGTGAGCATCTTTTCTCATCTGAAATATATGGGGGTCAAGTCGTACAACACAAAAATGAGACTGGGAAACATAATAATTTTGTATCTATAGGCTACTGGCAAGAGAGAGGCTTACCTGGTCTTTGGAGCTCAAGAAACCTTCTCACTCCCTCCCTCCAAAACAAAAGAGAGTCTATGAGAACAGAACCAATGAAGTTGCTCACATATTACAAAATCAATGCCCATCAGTGCCGAGCTGCCTGGCTGGCCCACCTGTGAACAAATGTGCCAGAGCAGACATTGCCCAACATCCACATAAGCACTGCTTCACTCTCTGAACAGTTTTTACAGCCATAATTAGGTTTTGAAGAGATCCAGGAGAGCCCTTCACAAGGGAACAACCAAGCTAAAAGGCCAAGGAGAAATCATATCCTGAGCCCTGTTAGTGGGACACCCTGTCTCTCAAACGACGATTTTTCCATGGAGGCATGGCCTCAGGGGAGGGGTGGCCGACAACACAATGAGGTCTCCAATAAATCCTTGAGAGCCTAGCATTTCAAGACTCTCCGCTGTTGCTTGGGATTCTCACGTGACTTCCGGTTTGACTCTGAAGCTGCTTGTGTCTATGTGTACTCCTAAATACAGAAATAATCCAAATTTTCTTTCTGGAAGTCTAGGGGCAGACAGGAATCTGAGCTTCACTCTCCTTCCTTTCTCACCCCTTGCGGAAAGCTGGCTTCTAGTATATGACAAGGCTGAGGGCTACAAGTGATGCTTCCAAATGTTCTTTTAACCCTCAGTGGGCCCCAGATCTCCACATATCAGGGAGGATTTGCTTCAGTTTCAATCTTTGTCCAAAGTCCCCATCTCTGTCTCTGCCAGGAAATAGCCTCAGAGATCAGGCCAGAGTTAATAAACAAGCTGCAGGCATCATTTGCAAAAGAAACCAGAGGCCAAGAATTGCTGCATGGCAAAGGTGGTCACTTCTTGATGACCTCATCTACCCTCTGTACAAGATATGTATGTTATCTCCTTAGGAAGAAAGCCACCTGTTATCTAGAACTGTGCCCTGCCCATATGTACCTGCCCAGAGGCTGAATTCTGAGAACCACGTGATTGAGAAGAGACTGAAGAGCAAGAACCCACTGTAGAGATAGGATTACTGAGGCAAGTGGAGCAACTAACTGTGATCAAAGGGAAACAAGCCCTCTCTGTGTTCTCTGTGGGTTACCCACTGAACCAGAACACATGCATCAGAACCTCATGGTGCTTGTTAAAATGCATATTCCCAGGCCCTGTGCCAAGATCCATCACAACAGAAGCTCTGGAGCTGGGGCTCTGGAATCTGCAGTTCTAGCAATTTGGAAATCAGGAGGCTAGATTCATGCTTTCTCACATGCCCTCAGCCAACGTGATACTGATGAGCCATGAAATCCAAGAATCTCTGCAGTAAAATTTAATTCCTCCCATCTCTCTTTAAAGTTACCTTAAAAGGAGGCAGATTTGAAAGTCGACAAAGACAGCGCATTAGCAAGAGCTAGTTAAACTGGCCTGATAGACAAATACAAGTTTCTAAAAGTCCCTTTCTTCTGCATAGTATTTATCTGGTGGTTGTGGTTGCTGTTATTAAAAATCCCTTCTCTATGCACTTGTGCATAATCCAGCCCATTTCTGAAGACTTCCAAAGGAATCTGAACCAGGTATCACCAATTTTGGACCAGCCTCAGGGGAAGGTAGTGTGGAGACAATGACAGGTCTCCAGTCTCGGGACTGTACCCTCTCTCCAGGCCATGAATTTCAATTTCTTCCTCCTCTTCCTCTGGAGGTGAAGTTCTTCCCTGCTCTTGCCTCCTCAGAGGTACACTACCCCTCTCAGTAAGCAGCTGTGCCCTTCTTGGCAGCTGCTGCAGATTAGTAAATTACAAGTTCGAGATTAAAAAAGAAATGACTAAAGAATAAAACCTTTAGTCTGGCAATTTGAAGTCAGACTGCCACAATGAACACCTGTTGAGAAAGACCATTATTAGAAGCTGGAGGCTCTGGGTGAAAAGATCACTGTGAATTAATTTTGATTGCCTCATGAAACTCTGCATAACAAATGATCTCCAAAGGGGGTGTCAAGGGACTTGCATTTGAAGGGGGTGGTGGGAGATTTTGTTTCGAGCAAGTAATATAAGCTCTACCACGACATTAAAATCCACCATTGGTTGCACTTGTCTGTATCCCTCTGTTGAAACAGATTGTGCATGCTAAGGTTACCACGTATTATGCTTCTGGGGAAAAAAGAGAAACAATTGATATCAAAATGTTTTAAAAAGGTTAGTTGAGAAAGCATGAGGTCAGAGACTCATGACTCCCAAATTGTTAAATCGTTTATTTATGTCTGTGTCTATGTAAATGGAGATTTGGGTGTGCTCTCGGTGATTTAACAGCCCTTGTTTTATTTTTTTAACCATATATATATACATACACACACACACACACACACACACACACACACACTGCACACCTCTATAGTTTTTGTAAGGGAAGAATAGAGTGAAAAATATGTTAAGAAATGGATTTGCTTGCAGTTAGATGACCTTTGTACTTTGTAATGTCATCAGAAATGAGAAAAAGGCGTGAGAGATCACGAGGTACCGTGGAATAGTGGGGCTGGGTGGGTGATGGGGGGAGGATACACTGAATATTAAGTAGTTTCATTCTTTCCTGAAAAGAAAGAGACTCCAACTAAAATATGCCGGCGTCCTACCTGTCTGTCAGCCCCTGATTAAATCTAAAAGCAGGCATCCCATCTGTTTGCCCAAATGAAAAGTGTAATATTCTACTAACTACTTTCTATTATTACTCAACTTCAGAGTTTCCTGCAAAACGATCCTCAGTTCATCTGAAGTTTATCTGGCTCACAAAAAGAAGCTCCAGAAAGCTTTGTGCTTTTAAGCTAATAAGCAGTATACCCAGCTGACTCTGTGGCTGAATTGTCAACACTTGGCCATTAATATCACATGAATTTTCATAGCCGTGGACTTCCATTTGTCATGAGACATAAAACCTGGAAGCACTCGGAGAGCCATGGATAACTATGAATATAAGCAAAATCTTAATCCTCTGCCCCAGTTAGGCTCTTCCCAATAGTGAGAGTGTGGGTTATTATACAACTGTGTTGGGTTATGTAACAATATTTCCCCGACCAAGCATATCATTTTATTACATGAATCATAATTTGTTCTTTCAAATGTGTTAGGACTTAGCCCCAATGTCCGAGCAGAACACGTGCATGAGCCCCCATCCCCAAACCTCCAAGGAGCACCAACTCTCACAAAGTTCGAAGATGCTTCTGGCGCCTGCTTTTGTTTCTAGGTCATCAGAAAGATTTGGGGAACCTTGCTGTGAGCGGAGCCTACTTGGGTTGCCTGCAAATGCTCTCTCGCCACGAGCAAACGCTTTTAAAAAGAATTCCAATTTCTGCACGATTTGGAAAGTCTTTGGGGGGTTCCTTGGAGATATTAGATAATTGAATATAGCTTTCTCCCATTGGAAAAAAAAATCCTCACATCCAACAACATTCCCCAAACTCCCAACGTCCCTTAGCACACCAGTCAATTTTATGACAAAATTAATCTGCAGCGTGACTTGTGGAGCCCCAGAGGGAGGTCACGGAGGCCGGTAAATATGTAAACGTGGGTTTTTCGGTTTCCGTTTCGCATGAATACAAAATAAACTGCGGCCCTGCGCACGCTGGAAAGTTCTTCCTTAAAGTTAATAAAATCTGTCAACTTCCATAAAGGCCGAGAGAAAGGGGGTGCACAGGTGCAGACGTTCGGGCTGAGGCTCGAGAAGTCGAGGCAGCTAATAAAAAGCCCTGGGCACCGCGCGCCTCCTTCCCCATCAATTCCCATCAAGCGTTATTAGAGTCATCTGCCGTCTCCGAGGTGCGTCCCCCGCGCTCGCCCCGCAGAAGCGACAATGACATTTGGCCGCGCTGCAGGTGCGGCTGTGTGTGGCCGCGCGGCCGGAGTGGGGCCGCCTTTGTGGCGCTCGGGTCCTTTGATCTGGGCCACAAAGGGCCGCGAAGCTGCAGCCCCAGGCTTTCTGCGGACGACTCCGCCTGGGCCGGGAGGGGGCAGGATGGGAGTGGGGGCGAGGAGGGAGGAGAGCCGGGAGAGGGAAGGGGGCCTCAGGAGGGGGTGATCCATAATATTTATTTCAACAATAGCTTCAAATCTTTTTAAACATCATAAGAACACGGCTCATTAAGCCCACAACAGCCTTGAAATTGTGTTATAAAACCGCAAAACAGAAATCAATACATTTGTTAGAAAGGAGGTAATGAAATATATTGAGTTGCCTGAGAAGTGGTTTGTATGAATCATAATATTATTATGTGCGCATCAATTCCATTTCCAATACTTAAAGTTAACCAGCTAGCGAAGAGCACTCTGAACCCTCGTTAAACAAGCTCTCCCCGATTATTTGCTAGCCCAGCCCATCCTATAAATATCCCGGGGCGGGGGCCCGATCAATGCGGCCCACCCTAGAGCTTCAGCTGCTGCAGGCCTATTGCTTCCCGGCCTGATCAATACAGGCTCACAATGACCAGAAGAAAGCCAGGGGCAGGCCCGGAGCTCCAGGCTGGAGCCTCCCGCCCAGAGCAACAGCATGGCCAGTTTCTACAAAAGGGCCTTTGGCCAGCTGCTCGTCTCCTCCCAACCAGAGACTGCAGCTTCCCTCCCCAGCCCTCCGGTGAGGAGGTCCGGGTTCCTACTGCTTCCTCTACTCTAGGGTGTGTGAATATGAGGAACCAGGTCCCTGCACTCAGCACCCTAGTATCCACCCCATGCAATGGGCAAGCTGCAATTTGTTTTCTCATTACTGTGTTTGTGAATGATGCTGTATTCTTTACGCTGCACTGTCAGTGAATTAAAAGTGGATGCATGTTCCTCATTCTCCTTGATATATTTTGAATAGGACTCCATTCTATAATGTACAGGAAGCTGAAAATCAGGGAGAGATTCTGGTTTTCTGGGGTCTGTAGCTTATGCAATTTGGAGGAGAGGCTGTCTTCAAGAAAAATGATCACCATTTTGCAAATTTCATAAAAATATATGAACACATTGCTAAGATCGTTCCCAGGTCTTAGAGGGGGCTTGGTGGGTGGGGACCCCAAAGCTGGAGCTTCATAGCTTCTGCAGGAGTCTAAGCCAGAGGAAGGCCAGGCTCCCTGAAATTATCCATATATTTCTGTGCTGCCTCCACTTTCTGGAATGTATGTCCCCTAAAGGGTGCAACTTTGTTTGGCTTTCTTCCCTCTGTGTCCTGAGAACTAGTGACCATCACCTAATACGTATTGGGTGAGCAGGTGGATCTGGGAGTGATTTGCTCTGTAGGGTCAGCCTGGAAGCCACAGGCTCGTGTCTCAGCCACAGCAATTTCTCTGAGGACTTGAGATGGGCAGCCTCTTTGTACACCCTCTGGCTCCACCCGTGGCCTTTGCACCCGTGCATTTGGACTGACTTAAAACAAGAACTGGTTGACTCCTGGAACATTCTCAGGTAGTCAGTAGAACACGGACAGCCACATGTAAACCCTCACGTGTGAACACGGGCACACACACCATGCCAGGTCAAGGAAGGCGTGACTCCCCAGGTAATCCAAGTGCTGGCAAGGCTCTTTCTGGTTTTGGGTTGCCACTACCTGGAAGGCAGGAAGGAGGTAGAAGGGGTGCAATGGGTGTTTAGTGAGTAGAGGCCAGGGACGCTGCTAAATATCTTACAAGGCACAGACCAGCCTCCAAAACAAAGAATGTCCAACCCCAAATGACAATGGTGCTGAGTTTGAGGGACCTTGGGCTAAGACTGCACCAACTTTTTTCTTTCCAGAATTTACAGTGCTGCTGTCACTGCGTCAACCACAGTTCCTTTGACCTTCTCTCTAAATGGGTTTGGGGAATGCTGAAACTCCCTGTTCCTCTTCTGCTATAATATCATGGCTGGGGAACAGGACTTTTATTCCAGCCTTCCACCTGTTTACCACTGACAGCCGTTGTCCCCAGTTTGCTGCTGCTGCTCCTGCTGCTGCTGCTGCTACAGCTCCAGGCCCTCACTCTGGCGCCACTGGAGCACAATCTCTCCCCAAGACCCCAGGTGAAGAGTGCTGCTCCAACACAACAACCAGGCACCTGCTTGCTGAGGGTTGGCTGTCATGCTCCTGCTTGGCCCCCAAGGTATCTGACTTGATTCATTTCAGAATCATTGCAAAATCATTGCAGATTCTGCAGTACAAATACAGGAATCAGACAATAAATTGCCTGTATTTCAGGATCTAAAAGCTGGGTGACAATAATTTTTCCAGCACTAGACTTTTTCCCCCGATGTTGTTCTTATTTTCCAGCCCCCTTCTCCTTTTTCCCCTCCCCCACTGCTTGTTGTCTCTTGCTTATCCCAGAATTGATCATCCCTACCGTCCTGGCTGTCTGCAGAGACAGACTTTGCAACAACCCAAGTTTCTGCTGTCACTGGCCAGGAGAGATCAGTGGTCACCTGAAACAGCACAAATGTGATTTTCTTTGTCTGGAGAGGGGACTGCAATTCCTGCAACATAATCCCAATTATGCACAATTAGCTGACTCAGCCCAATGCTGGCCACTTATTGACCAGGCAGATGGTCACCCAGGCTATGATTTTGTCATTGCAGAACCTGGAAACCAGTTTAATTTGAGCATAGAAAATTGAGAAATAGCCCCATATTTCCATACATACAGATAATCCCCTGATCATATTAAGAGCCAAACTAGAAAGTAATCTGTTCTGTTTTTTTTTTTTAGGGTTTTATTTTATTTATTTATTTTATTTTATTTTGAAACAGAGTCTCGTTCTGTCACCCAGGCTGGAGTGCAGTGGCACAATCTCAGCTCACTGCAAGCTCTGCCTCCCAGGTTCACCCCATTCTCCTGCCCCAGCCTCCCGAGTAGCTGGGACTACAGGCGCCTGCCACCATGCCCAGTTAATTTTTCATATTTTTAGTGGAGATGGGGTTTCACCGTGTTAGCCAGGATGGTCTCGATCTCCTGACCTCGTGATCCGCCCACCTCAGCCTCCCAAAGTGCTGGGATTACAGGCGTGAGCCACTGCGCCCGGCCTAGAGTTTTATTTTAAAACATTATCCTTAAAATTGTTTTTAGTTTCAGCATGAACCTGAGGAAGGAAACTAAAAGAAAAACTCTATGGGATAAAATTCTCCATATTGTAGAGCTCAGAAATGCCTAAGAAAAATTAGCCCTGATGATTTAATTGTAAAACTTTGGAGAAGGACAAAGTTTAGAAAAACAAAAAAAAATTGCCCAGTTCTGAACATATTAAACTAACTCAAACAAAATAACTCAATCCTCCTTTGAGTCAGAGTTTGTCATAATTTGGTCATGGTTTATAGAACCAATATTGAGTAATAAAGTCAAAATGATTTCTTTCTCTATAAATTTTTGGGGTTTTGTTTATTATCACAGAGATTCCCTCATAAAAAAAGTGTCTTTTTTTTTAAACCAAGCACACAAAACATTAGGAATTCCTCCAAAGTTTTAAGCAATTTATTCTTGTTTACCATGTTTATGATCTACAGTGTACCCATGAAGTCTGGAAACAGACAAATATTTAATAATGTGGTCAAAGACATCTTCAGTCATAAAAGCAACTCATAATATCTATATTTCTAGACTTCATGGACATCTTTTATTATCACTGTCATGTAGACAATACAAATGAAAATCTAATTAACATTTCTCATGCTATATGCAAATATGTAGGCAAGTTGAGAGTAAATGTATCTTCTTTTACCTGACAATGTATTACAGTTGTGTAAGTTTTTCAGAGCACAGATCAAATTTTAAACTATTGAAGATGCCTTTGTAAAGTGAAGAATCTTTATGAGAAGTAAATTTACCAGTTCTTTAAATAGAGGTTTTCTTTTTCTTTTTTAT
Organism: Pongo pygmaeus; assembly: GCF_028885625.2. Classification (NCBI taxonomy): domain Eukaryota; kingdom Metazoa; phylum Chordata; class Mammalia; order Primates; family Hominidae; genus Pongo; species Pongo pygmaeus. Next base: position 48,193,356 of record NC_072391.2, read on the forward strand.
TAAGAGGCAGATCCTCACTATGTCATCCAGGGTGGAATGCAGTGGCTGGATTATAGCTCACTGCAGCCTCAAACTCCTAAACTCAAGTGATCCTCCTGCCTCACCCTCCCATGTAGCTGGGACCTCAGGGGTGTGCCACCACGCCTGGCTACCTTTTTTGTTTTTTGTTTTCAGTAGACACAGGTCTCACGACGTTTCCCAGTTTGGTCTCTAACTCCTGACTTCAAGCGATCCTTCCTCCTCGGCCTGTCAGAGTGCTGGGATTTCAGGTGTAGGCCAACACACCTGGTCTAAACTAGAGGTTTTTGTAGATTGGATTTGCTTAAAGTAAGACACAAAATGATGATAGTAATGATGATGATGAAGATGAGGGTTGTAGTTTATGTTCATTGAACTTTCTTATGTGGCAGACATTCTGCTGTGCACTTTACATGGTTTATTTCAACAGATCTTCTTCTGTCTTTCCTGCCTGGACCAGGATACATCTTTCAGCATAATAACTCACTACAGCAAAGATCTTCAACTTGATTTCTAGGCATGAGTTCTATTATGAATTAGGCATGCGAGAACAGGAAGATCATAGAAAACTCAAAATCTACAACCCTGCATTCTGCTCCCAGCTCTTTCAAATAACAGGCTATGTGACCTTGGCCAGATCACTTACCCTTTCTAGGCCTCAGTTTCCCTTAGTGTGATGCAAAATTGTTCTAGGGCTAAAAGTTCTAGATTCATATTACCCTCAACTCCATTGATAAGAAAGCCCCCTTTGTTTTTAACAGAGAATCCAACTAACAAACGCCATTGCTTATGGGTAGGTAAAGTGTTAACCACAACCTGGACTTTCTGTTCTACTGGGAGGCCCATTGCACTAGTGGAACTATTTGAAATAAATCTTAGGAACCAATTCTAATACTCTTACTTAGAATTGCAAAGTCAGTTTGAACCAGGGCTTGATGACTTACTTGACAACTATTTGTAAGCTTGTCTTATGCCCCACTTAGACTTCCAATTCTTGAGGGCAATGTTAATAACATATTCACATAGAATCGCCATGGTATCTGGCAGGCGGATAGATACTGCCTAAGTAATTGTTGAATCAAAGATGAATTGTTGAATCAAGATTTGACTTGGAGATTTCTACTTGAGTTGGAGTCATTATTTTGATAAATTCCTAAGCTGGAAGCACATTTGTCCACATTTTGAAGTTTATTCCCTACAACCACCTATTCTTAATACCTATAGCACACAAGCCACCTCTAGTCCAAACTGTTTGAATCTGGGATTCAATTGACTATGAGCAAATCCCATTTGTCACACTGCCTAAGTTTACAGTCCTTTCCAGCTGGGGTTTCATCAGTTGGATCGTATGTGGGTGTGTGTTTTCAGAAAGTAAGTTCTTGTGCGGCCACTTGCATGCTTTGGTATATTTTTATGTCTGCATACATGTATATCCTGCCAGTGAGAAATGTGCTGCCTTTCTACAGCCTTGCAAATCTTAAGCATTAGCTATATCATTTTCAGCATTTGAATCAATGTGTTAATGGAAAATTATAAGGAAAATGAGCATTTGGAAACCAAAGGTTGCCGACTAAGAGCAGAAAAAATAAAATACTGCACCTGAGAATTGACTTCCCATCCATCTCTTTATTCTTGCACTTATTTTATAGCCAACATATTCTCTTTTAGCCCATGATTGCATATTTTAATTGTCTTCCAGTCTCAGGACTCTGTCTCTCTTCCCCAACTCCCCCTTCTTCTCTCAGGCCTCCCAAATGATACAGTCTGTGTCATTAGCCGACGCTGTGGATTAGAGCCCAGAAAAACTTCTTGTTTTCAGCCAACCCTGGGGAGAGGAGATGAGGAGAAGGGAAAATGCCTTCCCCTAGAAGATGATCCGATAGCAAGTGAGGCTCCATTGACCCCTCACTGCCAGTCTGAGGCTCTGCAGATGAGCCCCATAAAATACTGCAGAAGGCATAGTTGTCAACAAGCGCAGCACACAGAGATGATCTAGTCAGAGGCACGAATCGATCTCAAGACGTGAATCACTGACCTTAGCCCACGCTCACCCTCCCTAAATTCTGAGTCCATGTTAACTAAAGATTGCATTTCCATTGTTACAGCTCAGGCAGCAACTCTTGATTTCTGTTGAGTTTTATATCTCTTACCCAGTACCCATTTGGGAAGACTTTTTGTTTAATCTACTAAATATCTGAAACACAATTCCAAATATTTCCAAGTTAAACTACCCTTCCATTCACAATAAACCCCAGCAAGAATCTGATGGAAGGAAAGGTGCTGCATACATTCTCTTTGTTCTGGATTGAACCAGTGGTATTTGGATCACCCAGGAGGTATATCATAACAAATTATCTCAATACCAATTGTCTCTGTGCAAAGCTCGGGTAAAATCCCAAAGATCTAAGTCTCGGATAAAAGGGATGAGTGCATTTCTCAAAAGAAGGGAAGGGGGCTGGTTTCAGTGATTTTACCCACTAAGTGTGGAATTCCCCAACAAATTCACATATTGCAAAAGCTATAAAGTTGTGAAACCTCCACTCAAGGAAAGGCTCAGGGAACACGATTCCAAACATCCACACTTAACTAAGCGTTCATCGAAACTCCTTTTTGAATTTAGAGATCTAATTTCTCTAATGACCAAATCACTTCTGTGTCTTAGAAAGTGTTTTCTACTGAGCTCAATCAACTAATAGCCTGGGACTGGCCTCACACCCTCTCTATGCAGCAATGTTTACATGAAAGTATGGACCCAATCGAGGATGAATTCCAGAACCAGTAAGTCCATTCCTGGAGCTTAATTTAAAAAATACAATCTCTAGTTTCACTTTCCAGTTTCACTGGAATAACTGATATTTTTAAATTTCTAATAAAATAAGAATTATGCAGGTAAAATATCAGTTATTCTAGATTCTAGTAACTCAGTTATTCTAGATTCTAGTAACTAGACTTATAATTAACTGAGACACAATTCTAATGCAGAATCTCAGGGCAAAGTCCTGTACTTTTAATGGTAGCATGCTAATTTGAATTTTAAGTGGATGTTGAATATTAACCCTGATACTGTCCTAGATAGTGAGTTTCTCAACCTCGGCACTATTGACATTTGGGCTGGGTAATTCTTTGATGTTAGGGGGCTGTTGTGTGTGCTGTGGGATATTTAGTAGCAACCCTGCCCTCTGCCCACTGGATGCCAATAGCAACCCTCCTCTCCCCAGTTGTGATAACCAAAAATGTCTCTGGACGTGACCAAATGTCTCTTGGGGGGCAAAATTATCCCCAGCTGAGAACCACTACTCTGAACAAGGGAAAAATTCATTTATTAGATGTTTCTATTCCATTTAAAAGAGAGCTAGCACAAAGTTGAATGCTTTTCTGAACATAGAGTGAAATAAATAAAATTAATGATGTATTTCCATCCACATAATGGAATATTAAACAATCATTTAAAAACATGCTTGTAAAGATACTATAGGCATGAGAGAAAAGCAGAACATGGAATTATATGTGCCCTGTATGGATTCTGTAAGATATACAGATTTGAAAATATAGAAAGTATTTTAAAAGGAAAAACACAAAAATGAAAACCATAACTTTCCGTGGGTGGTAGGACAATGCCATCTATATTTTCTTATTTAAATTTTTCTGCTTTCCCCAATTATCTACCATGAGCACGTACTTTTATAATTTCAAAATCAGACACAGAAGGACAAAGAATGTTGTATTATACAGCACATGAACAAGAAAGCTGCAACATGCTGCCATCGTCTATTCCTAATTTAATTTTCTTCCACACCCTGAAGGAAGCAAAGCAATTCCTTTCCTACTCATCTGATCCTTTTCCTCATTAAACCCTCGTATCTGCTTCACTCTGCAGTCTGAAGTTTCTAAGGCCAGAACTCATGACATTGTTTATTTTATTCTACACCTTGCTTCTCAACCTGGGTGGACTCATGCATCCTTTCATTCATTCAATTCTCTGGCACTGTGTGAGGTACTGGGAATTCAGTGGGGGGAACAAGGCAGGTGGAGTCCCTACTCCCATGGAAGACAGACAGTGAATCAATAAACACACAGACGAGATCATTCTAGTGAGTAATAGGGGTTGTGAAGGCAATAGAGAGACTACGGGGGAAAAAAAAGAGAGAGACTATGGGAGACAGCACTACTTTAGCCTGGGTGGTCAGGGAAGGCCCCTCTGAGGAGGTGACATTTGAGCTGAGAACTGAAGAACAAAATGAAGCCGGGTGCAGTGGCTCACGCCTGTAATCCCCACACTTTGGGGGGCCGAGGCACGCAGGTAGCTTGAGCCCAGGAGCTGGAGACCAGCCTGGTGAAACTCCATCTCTACAAAAATACAAAAATTAGCCAGACGTGGTGGTGCATGCTTGTAGTCCTACCTACTTGGGAGGCTGAGATGGGAGGATCACTTGAGCCTGGGAGGTCGAGGCTGCAGTGAGCTGAGCTATGATTGCACCACTGTATTCCAGCCTGGGTGACAGAACAAGACCCTGTCTCAAAAAAAAAAAAAAAAAAAAAAAAAACGATACAGAGAGTCACCAGGAAACTGGAAAGATTTGGGGGCAGTTTTCCAGGTTTGATTTTTTTAAGTTCAAATATACGGAGCAAGCATGGCACATTCAGAGAAGAGGAGAAAGGCCATCAAAGCTGGAGATTTGCAAGAAAAGCTGGAGGCCAGGTTGGGAAGATGGCGGGACCCTGACTGCATGGTCCTGATGCCGCCAAGCTCAGGTCTACCCACATAGGGAGGTGGCAGCAGCGAATCAGAATCTTTGGGGCCAAGGCCCTGGAATTTGCATTTTACAAGCTTCCAAGGTGATATTGATGCACTGGAAATTTTGAGGGCCATAGTTCCAGAGTATTCCCTTACTCAAACATTGTGGGGGTGGCTGGAACAGAGATGATGAGTGAACTAACTGTGTGGTCCACATGCCTACAGCGACAGCAGCAGCAGCCCCTGGGAGCCTGTCAAAATGCAGAATCTCAGGCCCCTCCCCAGGTCTACTGGATTAGAATCTGCGTTTCAACAATAACATTCTATGTCATTTAAATATACATGAAAATCTGAGAAGCATTGATTTAGACCAGCATGATATATCATAATAAAGGTTTGACAGAGAAGAAAATGGAAGCTGTGTGATTTTTAGTGATAAATGATCAGGGAGTAACAAAATACCTGATCATACTGTGATTTTTGCTCTGGAATTAGGCCACAGGTTATGCCTATGTTAGCCTTTCTGGGTGAACTGTAGTGCCTGAATTGAAACCTTGAAATCTGAACTTATTGGCTCTAGAAAGGTTCATTCAAGTGGGCAATAGACCCTGAAATTTATTTTACCATTTATATATATATATTTTTTTGAGACGGAGTTTCACTCTTGTTGCCTGGAATGGCGTGCAATGGTGCGATCTTGGCTCACTGCAACCTCAGTCTCCCGGGTTCAAGTGATTCTCCTGCCTCAGCCTCCCGAGTAGCTGGGATTACAGGCATGTGCCACCATGCTCGGCTAATTTTGTATTCTTAGTAGAGACGGGGTTTCTCCATGTTGGTCAGGCTGGTCTTGAACTCCTGATCTCAGGTGATCTGCCTGCCTCGGCCTCCCAAAGTGCTGGGATTACAGGCGTGAGCCACCGTGCCCAGCCCATTTAGATTATTTTTAAAAGACGGAATGTTCTTTATTAATGCAACTAAGCATACACATTTACTATGTTGTATAGTATTTCATATTTTAAGAAACAGAGAAATGCAAACACTGCGGAATCAGTAGAGATTTCTTTCACTAACCCTTAACAATAATGAATCTTACTCATGACCCTTTTCCTCTTCCCCATGATACTTTGCAACACTTTACACGACTCCTTGGCGTGGTCATCTATGTGATCTTCATTTACTCTCTAAAATGTCTCTCTCTTTTTCTCTAATTAACATGGACTTTTTTTTTTTTTATTGCAACAGCTTTTGGTAATTTTAGGACAGGTCTTGCTTCTTTTCTTTCAGTGGTCAGAAAAAGACCACTTTTATCCAAGCCCTGTGCGTATGCTGTAGCTCTCTAATCAAGAAATGTTTCTTTCAACTGACCACGGCTCCTAACTTTATCTCTCTGTCCTTTGAAGCCGATAGCTATTATTTCTAACGACCATCACTAATTCAAGAATAAACACTCTGTTTTCTCCCAAATTGCTACATTCTGTTAAAGGGAACTAGAATTAAAGTCCCAATTTCTATCAGCACTCTATTTTATGAAAGGGTACTAAAGTAGGATGCCACAAGGCTTGAGAGCAGAGCAAAGCGTGACTTCTCTGTGCTCCCTGAGTGTCCTCTTCCCCCACTGTGACGGTCAAGTCCACCTACTCACGGGTGTTCTCAGATTTACTTTACGTGGTGAATGAGGACTCAAAGATAAGGACTGCTATCTTTCTTTTTTCTTTTTCTTTGTTTATTTGGGGGCATGGATGGCTACTGTTTTGTTTTTTTTTTTTCCCTGTATCATCATAAAGACATTTATTGTGGAAAAGATTTGATCTTTGCCCCTTATCTGGCTGGAAGTAATTTAGACAAGAAGGGGATCTTGCCTGGGGAGGAACACTCTCCCCCAGAACCACGATGGGGGCTGTTTTTTCAGGTTTCAGATGCAGCCTGTAACCGTCTTGGTTACGCTCTTGTGAAAAGGATCCTTCCTGCATCTAGAACTTCTACAGCAGTAGGGCTTTCTGGTCCTCCAGACTTCCAGAAGCAGAAGCCTCAGGAAATGAGGCCACTTATTTAGCTTGTTCATGGCCATTGGTTGTTTGGTCTATGTCTCACCGCATTGGCTGTTGCCTTGCTCTGTGCCCCAATAATACAGAATGTAAATATCTCTACAGCAGTTATTGCTGTTATGAGGATCTGTTATTCCACTTGGGCAATGCAATAGCTTTTAGAAAAGGATCTGCCTAAAGCCACATAAATTACTCGTCCAGACATTTCGCAAGAGTATAAGCAACCTGAGGGTAGACACTTATTTTGCTTTGGGCACTGATGAACCTCAGCACCTAGAACAGTGCGCAGTGCAGAGTAGATGCTCATTAACTATTTGCTGAATAAATGAATGAACTCCACCTGGTCAGTCAGGCACATTCCCAGGGCCTGAGAAGACTTCCTGGGCCCCTTTCCCTTTTTGTGGCTTCGCTTTAGTGTTCTGTGTGTCTAGAACACTTCACTGTGCTCTGTGAGCTCGCACAGGGATCACCACTGCTTTGTGAGCACCAGAGGGCAATCCTGGTGCTTACCAAGCTGCCTGGCACTTAGGAGGTGTTTAATAGTTTACTATTTGATGAAGGAAGGAAACAGGAGACGGCAGAGGGAAGGTGGGAGGGAGGGTCTGGGTAAGTGGTTAATTAGAGATTGTTCTCTTTAGATAACTCAGGCCCTTCTGGGGTAAGCTAACCTTTTTAGCTTTTGTTGTGACCAGGCCTGAGTTGAAACTTCAGACGCAAATGAGGTAGAGCATTGTGGCCAGAGAGCAAATACAACTTTCAAAATAGTGAGTGGTGGCCAGGCGCAGTGGCTTCTGCCTGTAATCCCAGGAATTTGGGAGGCTATGTGGGGACATCTTGAGTCTAGGAGTTCAAGACCAGCCTGGGAAACACAGCCTGTCTCTACAAAAAAATTTTAAAAAATTAGCAGGGCATAGTGGTGCATGCCTGTAGTCCTAGCTACTCAGGAGGCTGAGGTGGGAGGATAGCTTAAGCCTAGGGGTTGAAGTTGCAGTGAGCTATTACTGTGCCACTGCACTCCAGCCTGGGCAACTGAGCAAGATCCTACCTCAAAAAAAAAAAATAGTTGGTGTTTCCTTGGAAAGAGCATTGGGCTCGCAGGGAAACATCCTGAATTTAAATAGCTCCCTATCACGTACTATCAAACCTCAGAGAGTTCACAGTAAATCCTCTAGACCCGCATTTCCTCACCTGAGAAGAGGGAATGGTGGTGCCATCTGCTCTGCACTGCACAGTTAATAAGAACAGAATGTGAAAGTCCCTTTAAAGCACAAAGCCTCAGCATGCAAAGGATCATTAGCAAAACTCTCCCGCCGTCAGGGTCAGCTTCCAGCCCTTGTGTTCTTTTTCTCTCTTTCTCTGCCTAGCATCTCCCACAAGAAATTCTGCAGGAAATCCAGGGTCCTGTCTGAACCCAAAAGGTTGGCTTCAGGGTGGAGCCCTTCTCTTGAAATTACCTGTAGGCTGTGCATTGCCTTCTTTGGTATCTTTGTGTCTTTACCTTGAAGGTGTCTGAGTTGGGGCCATTCCACCCCAAGCTGCCCCTGCTGGACTCATCTGTGGTTGCACTCATCATGAAAGCAAAGTCTTTCTGTCTCTCGCCTTTCCTCCCTTGCAAGAAGTCAAACCTGACAGAGGTCGGCAGGCGGGTGGATGAGTGAGATGGCTCCATGGGAATGAAAAAAAGGTGGAGAGCAGATTTGTTCCCTCCAAAGAGGATGGTCATGCCTTTGTGCCAGCCCATTGTTGAAATGTGGGAAGGCAAGAACACTAGATCGTCTGACATTCAAAACAAAAAATCTGGAAATTTGAACTTTTATAGGAGACCTCCTGACTTTTAAACATTGGCAACACTTTCAAATTTGTTAACTATGCTGCCTGAGCCAACTAAAACACATCTGTGAGCCCAGCGCAGTCTGTGAGTCTCCAATTTGTGACCTGGGGGCTCTGGGCACCTTTTTAGCTCTGAGAGCCATGGTCTTTCTGAACTGTGAACTCTGCTAAAAAATAAAAATAAAAATAAAAATACCCAAAGCTCCTTTCATACTTCCTTTTCTTCTTAGGTCCTCGTTGTGCCTCACCTGAGCTATTGTGACAGCTTCTCTCTAACCTGGTAGGAATCTGATTTGGAAACAGATGTAATCAAGATAAGATGAAGTCCGTGGAGTAGACATTAATTCAGAATGGCTGATGTCCTTCTAAGAAGAGAAGAGACACAGAGACAGGTACAGACACAGAGGGAGATGAGGTGGAGATTGTCATGCGATGGTGAGGGCAGAGACTGGAGTGGCGTGTCTACAAGTCAAGGAGTGCCCGGGACTGCCAGCGACACCAGAAGCTAAAAGAAAGGCATGGAACAGATTCTCCCCTTCAGGCATCAGAGAGAACACTGCTCTGCCAGCACCTTGATTTCAGACTCCTCGCCTCCCAACAGTGAGAGAATACATTTCTATTGCTTTATTCATTACAGCAGCCCTAGGAGACCAACACATTGGCCAATCAGGGGATGAGCGCCTAGAAAAGAAAGAAGCTCACCCTACCCATCTTCTCACCCCTTCTCACTTCTCTGATAGCATATCCAGACTACGAAAACCTGACCTTCCTCTCAGATTTCCTGTTTCCCAAAATTTTAACAACTTCTCTAAACATTTCCTTGGTTTTCCAGGAATTTTCAAATCTAGCTTTGTGCAAACAAGAAAACATGAATTGCATTGATCCTCTTCACATAGAGACAAAAAGATGCCAGCTGCTCATGCCTGCAAACTACTTCTTCACAGCGATAACTTAGATGCAACTTTTCCTCCTCGGTGAAAGACAGCGTGACTTGCAGTCTGTGAGAAGGAAAAGGAAAAACAGTTGATTCGTTTTCCCATGAGAGGGAAAAAGAAGGAGGGGATACAAGCCCACACACTATCAGGTGGATGGATCATTTCCTCCACTGAAAAGATACACAAATAATTTGATCTCTAAGCATTAGCAAGGTCTTTGTAGGGTAGGTAGTGAGGATCACATGCATGAAGAATCCATTGCTCGCTGAAGGAAGATCTTGGAATGAGTGCGTGGATCCACAATTCATATAGATTGCTGCTATTTCTGTCTGCACTGCATGCTGAGCATGAGGGACTCTGGGTAGGAGAGCTCTTCTGGGAGAAGGAGGAGTTTAGAGAGCAAATCTCTTGCGTGTAAATCTCTGAGGATTCTTCTTCTGGAGACCTATATATAAAGTAGAGAAAGTTAAGAACATCAGAGTGAGGAAGGTTCAGGGTGAGGTTTCTTTCTTTTATAATTCCAGACCTGGGGTTTAGTTAGGGAGGGACTGTTAGCAGGTTTCTCAGGGAGACTTGAGATAGGGCAAAATAGCAGCATAGTGATGAAGAATGGGCATGTGTGCTCTGTAGCCAGGTGGTCTGGGTTCACATTCTTGTTGCTTACCAGGTGTGTGACCTTAGACATTTCACTTAACCTCCCTGTGCCTTAGTTTCCTTATCCATAGAATGGGGTCAATGATAACACCTACCTCTTTTCATAGTTACAGGGATTAAGTGAGTTAATTCAAATAAAGCATCTAAAACCATACCTGACATGGTTATCATTGCATGCATCTTACTGTCATTACTAACTACAGCTTATTGAAATGGTTAACTGTGCCCCGATGATGCTAAGTAAGGAATTGCTCCCAAGCTGGTGGCTTGAAACAAGCACCGTTTATTCCTACAGAACCTTGGGTAGGCTCTGTGTGGCTGGGTTCACTCCGGCACATCTAGGTTGGGGTTGGCTGGGGTTGGCTGGGGATGGCTCTGCTCCATAGGGCTTCCACTCTTTTCGAGAGCAGCCGGCATGTGCTTCTCATCTCATGTGCTTCTCAGAGGTGCAAGGGCACAAGTAGAAACATGCAGGCTTCTTGAGCCCTGGCTCAGAACTGGCACACCATAGCATTGACCTCACTCTCCTGACCAAAGCAAGCCACATAGTCAAACCCAAAGAGGCAGGGAAGTGGGGAGGGACTGTAAGTTACCTGGCAAAGGGCATGGATCGAAGAGGCTGAAGAACTGATGCCAATAAAGGAATTACTAGGGTGGGTTTTTTTTAAATTATCATTTAAACAGGAAGTATTGAATTGAGAATCGAGAATGAGATAATGTATCTTATCTTCAACTCATAAGTTGACCTCGCGCAAGTCACTTCTGCTCCCAGATTGAGAGGGATAATTCTAAAGGACTCAGGCCTCAACTCAGACCAACCTCTATATAGCCAAAGATGTTCCTCCCTGGCCACTCCTAGCTCTGCACCTTTAGGTAAATAAGTAAGTGTGTGTGTGTGTGTGTGTGTGTGTGTGTTAGAGTTGGAATCTTATCTTTGTTGAAGTCCTCAGACAACCTCCCTATCAGAGCAGCATTTCTACAAGGACTCTTCTAGGAATTACTTCTTAGGACTTTATACTATTAGGCTATGCTAAACCCCACAGTTAATACACAGTGACTAAGGGTGCCTAGAAATGGCAGGATTTGGGAGGGATGTTATCTTAGTTACCCAAGAGCTGGGCCCAATTACCAATGGGGGAGGGACTTAAAGAGACAGTGCCACTTGCTGCAGTCGTTAAGCTTTCCTGCTCAAGGTTTTTGTTTCCCCTTCTGCACTCATGCGTGTGTTTAAGGAGAAATCCCCTTGACGACGAAATGCTATTAAAATCCTCCAAGTGGAAGCAGCCTACGAGGGGAGAACACACACAAGCCAGCACCAGGAGCCAGCGCTGGCCTCTTTCCTCACAGAAGCAGCAGCTAGAAAACTCTGCACAGCGGATGAGTGATGGCAGAGACTCTGGAACCCACTTCGTCTTCATGTGTCTTCATCCCTGCTCTCTTGATCCTCAAAAATCTGAGTGTCAGTCCTCTCTCTGAGGACCCTGGTTCTGTGTTTCAGCTGAGAAACAGAGAGGATAACCATATCTTTCAGAGTCTTTGTCAATGGCTTTCAAACATTTTTAAACGAAGAATTATGTGTAATTAATATTATTGTAGCTTTTATTCTTTAAATGATAAATAACAATTGTATGGGGTACATAGTGATGTTTTGATACATATAATGTATAGCGATCAGAATGGGGTAATTAGCATATCCATCATCTGAAATATTTATCATTTATTTATATTTCAAACTTTTTTTTTTTAAATTTTTTTGACACCGAGTCTTGCTCTGTTACCCAGGCTGGAGTGCAGTGGTACAATCTCAGCCCACTGCAACTTCTGTCTCCCAGGCTCAATGGATCCTCCCACCTCAGCCTCCTGAGTAGTTGAGGCTACAGGCACATGCCACCACACCAGGCTAATTATTGTATTTTTTGTAAAGACAGGGTTTCACCATGTTGTCCAGGCTGGTCTCAAACTCAAACTCCTGGATTCAGGCAATCTGCCCATATTGGCCTCCCAAAGTGCTGGGATTACAGGGCACAAGCCACTGCACCTGGCCCATTTCAAAGTTTTTTTTTTTTTTTTTTTTTTTTGTTTTTTTTTTTTGAGATGGAGTCTTGCTCTGTTGCTCAGGCTGGAGTGCAATGGCACAATCTTAGCTCACTGCAACCTCTGCCTCCCAGGTTCAAGCCATTCTCCTGCCTCAGCCTCCCGAGTAGCTGAGATTACAGGTGCCCGCCACCACGCCTGGCTAATTTTTCTATTTTTAGTAGAGATGAAGTTTTACCACATTGGCCAGGCTGGTCTCGAACTCCTGACCTCAGGTGATCCACCCTCCTCGGCCTCCCAAAGTGCTGGGATTACAAGCCTGAACCACCATGCCCGGCTCAAACTTTTTTGATGTCGACTCACGCTAAGAATGGCACCATGCCCAGTGCACACATACATATAACTGAAACAAAAGCTTCACAAGACACCACTTACCCTTACTACATGTGATATACTCTGATATTTTCTGTTCTATTACATTAAAAAAAATAGTCCTAGCGATTATATATTCAGATTTCATAATGCACCAGTAGGTCACATCCTGCAGTTTGGAAAACTCTAGGCCAGGTCAAAGGTATGTATTGACAGATATGGGCAGGGGAGATGGGGCTTAAATAAAAGTCTTTAAGACCTGCAGACCTCATGCTTGTCTGAAACAAGAGACACCTGGTTAGAAGAGAACCCAGAAAGGGTGTCGATGAGTGAAGCCATGGGATTTGTTCAGATTACTTTGAATTTGGGGCACATCGCCAGTGTAAAACCATTCTGCACTATAAGGGTTTCTCTGGCACAGGATTAGAAAGACTACTGGAGATAAATGAATTTAATGTTTCCCATTCCTTTTGAAATAAAAATACTTGTTTTAAAAGGGGAGTCAGCTTAAATTATTAAATAAGTAAAAATAAAGATGGGATTCCACTAATGTAGTTATAAACATGGCAAGAGTTTGAAGGAAGCTACTGGAGCCTATTGATGGAAGTCTAACCTCTCATGGTACAGTTTGGGGAATGGTACCATGGATCAGGCAATGATTGCCAAATGCCCAAAGTTGGCATTCAGGCTAATGATAGCTCCAGGTCTCCTGGTGTCCAAATGTTCCTTCTCTGCTCTCAGGGCCTTAGTTTTGTCATCTGTTAAATGGATTGTTATGATCACAAGCAAGATGAGACATGGAGAATTCCAAATTCTGAATACAGAAGCAGGTCTGTAGGCTGATTAGTATAGTTATGTTTTGTCTGGCCCTAATCTCAGGAGTGGGATCTACCATGTTTACATGTCTATCCATGTTTCCAGGTGACTTCCAGGACCTCATCCTGAATGTAGTTGTGATGACAAGACGATGTGACCTCCTGGTCTCCAGGCATCCATGACCTAACAGACTGCACTGTGTCAGGATTCAGCTATGCCTGGTGCAGCTGGACTAGGTCCCACTCTGGGTCTTATAAGGAAGGATCGACTTGTGTGTGGCCTCCAATGCAGTTTCACTTGCCTTCAAAGCGCTCTGAAGAATGTAAGGAAAAGGTTGATCCTGGAATTGCCCTTGGCGAGGTGAGCAGCCAGGGGCCACACACAGAAAACAGTCTGTTCCTGGTAGCGTTCAGAAAGGCCAGTCACACTTGCCACCCCCGTTGTCATTGTCCCTAGCTTCAGAAAGCACTGGAGCCAGGTTGACACGTGGCCCATGAGTCTTTGTTCAACTTGAGCTCAGATGGACACAGAAGCATGAGAGGAGCCAAGTCCTATGTTTAAACACTTAAGAGGAAGCCAGGCTCAGTAAGGAACTCCAACTCGGGATTTAGCCTGGGCCAATTTTCCTTCTCTGGGATTTCCTGTCCTTTTTTGTAGATGTTTCTATCTATCGAATGTTCCCTGGTCGTTGGTTGAAGTCCATCAAGTCGGTGGTGAAAGCCTTACCCAGTACTTACACAGTACTGCGGCTTAGCTGCGAAAATACCAATGAGCTGCCGAACTGTGTGGACCCCAAGCCAGGCTGATGGGACACACGCGCCAGGCCTCTGTCCATCTGCCCTTCACAGCGGAAAAAGAGCCCAAACTTTAAGACTGGGCTTAAACAAAGCATCCACACAAAGAAGTCCAGCCTGCTACCCCAACAACTGCCAGGGGGGCAGGCCACATTGGTGTTGGTGGGGGACAGAAAACCGGTGAGTCTTTAAGGAATGCAAAAGAAGGGAACCCCAAAGGCCCCCTGCAATGTCCTCAGACTGCAGTTAAAATTTAACAAATTTTTAATGTAAATCATCTGGCACACTCAATTGCATGGGGTACACGGGATGGGTGGGGGTGAGGGGTAGCAGCACAGAGGGAACAATGGCAAGGATTAGATAATTTACTTAGTGCTAAAATTCCAGGAAGTTTGTGTTGATCTGGGCCTGGATCTTGTTACTTTTTAGCTCAAATCTAAATCTCTATCTTCCTCTAAGAGTTGAGAGGACATTTATTATGTCGTCATTTTTACAGTTGTAATTTTTACTCCCTTTCATCAAATAGAGCTGGTTAGATTAGCAACTCTTAGCACTGAGATGAAAATATTGGTAAGGCCCAATGGGTCCTGTTTTGTTTATTCTAACAGAGCAGGCTTTGATCTAGACATATTTCCTGGGGTCTGGACAAGATGACCTAATTCCTGTCTTATCCGTCTCTACTTTTCTGTGAATCTCAGATTGTGCTTTACTGTGGAGCCCTTTGAAATTCACTTTATACTTTTTTCCATTTTGTTACCCCCTCTGACATTTGTTTCATTTGGGGTGGAGTGTGTAACTCCTAGCAAAGAATCCATTGCTTTATTTTTCTAATAGGACTGCTAAGTTTTAAGAGTGGGAGATTTTCTTTTCTTTTCTTTTTTTTTTTTTTTTTTTTTTGCTCTCTCATTCTTGACATTCACGACATGCCAAAAACAATAAGCAAATAATCTACTGCTAGAAATTTATGTCAACTGCAAATCATTAAGAATTTTCTGTTTGAAGACCTTTTTTTCTTGTAATTAAAAAAAAAAAAAAATGCCCTCCCTCCACTCCCTAAAAAGCTATTTGAATAGACCTGGCCTGTGAAAATTGGGATGTGAAAACTCAAAGCGCAAAGTCAGCTTCAGGTATCTCCAGCTGATCTTCAGGACCCCTCCCTTACTCTACCCACCCTTCCCCAACCCAGACCGGGGGAAGGAGGGAGGGGTTATCTCGAGCAGCTTGGGTTTGTCATTGGTTCTCTCTCTCTCTTTTTTTCCCTCCCCAGGTCCCTGTCAATCACCAAACTGCTCTTCCAAGTATATTTTCCAGAAAGAAGGAAGCCCGTGGGTGGGTGGGTGGAAAAGGGAGGGTAGTGGAGATGGAGGGAGAAGGAAAAAAGAAAAAGCAAGACGGAATATAAGGAAGGAAAGATAGAAGAGAATGAGAGAATGACAGCTGCCCAGGCAGAGAGGAAGAACAGGAAACGCAGTTCCTGAGGAGGGGTGGGAAGAAAAACAACAACAAAAAACCTCGAATAAACTACAAATTCCTAACGTTTGTAAAATTTGAGTGATAGACACAAAGCGTTTCTTAAATTCTTCTCTGGGCTGTTCTGTATTTTTACAATTCCCCCTTTTTTTTAAAAAAAAAGCTGGGGAAACTGTCACCAAAGAGAATATTTTTAGCTAAAAAATTCTGTGAACTCAGTTGCAGCAACAATCCTTCCTTAATTCAGTGAATTCGGTTCTCGGTGATTCCAATACCACCACGAGGCACCTCTAGTGAGGCGTAGCGGGGCAAGGGTCGGGGAGTAGGTGAGGAGGGGGTGCGCGCCCATCAGCTGCCTTCACCTCACCCCTGTTGCTTTGTAAATGTAAATCCAGTTCTGTTCTGCGGGCCGGGCCCAAAGGCTGAGTGTATTTTTCACACTGGGAGGAGAAGCAGGGCAGAGGGAGATTTCTTATTTTGGAAATGGATGGAAAGGGAAATGAATGGGCAGGTAATAATCAATAGATTAGAAAGATAGTCAATGAATAAATGGATAGGCAGGGACAAAAGGAGACACAGAGAGAGAAAGAGAGAGAGAGAGAGAGAGGAAAGGAGGGGGTTGGAGAGAGAGAGACGGAGAGAAAGGCAGAGAGACCCTCTGACCTTTTCCTAAACGCTTCTGATGCCTCCGGAAAGAAAACTGACTTTTGCTCCCTTTAACTCACTTTCAGAAACCGCTGGAAGGTGGGAGGTTAGCGATGAGAGGAAAAGGGAACACAGCGCCCCCGCTCCCCTCTCCCCACTGCCTGCCTCTTGGAAATGGACGCGCAGCCCAAGGTGGTGCAGGGCGGTGACCTTCGCGCCCGGCCGGGAGTGCGGGAACCCCGGGGACCCGGCGGCGGCGACCATTGGAGAGCAGGGTCCAGCTGCTGGCAGACGCTCGGTGGAAAGTGTCGCGGGGCAGCCGCCTGGACACCTTTGGAGAGGGCCGGCGAGGCGCCGGGCATGTGTGGCAGGGGGGCGCTGTCGAAGCCCGCCCCTCTCGGTGGGCGGCAGCACCCCGGATCACTTCCCTCAGACGTCCCCAGGCCCTGTCCCTGGGCGCAAAGGGCGCGCAGCCCGGGGCAGCCCCTCCTCGCCACGCCCAGCGATGGGAAGTTGTGGACATCGTCTGTGCAACGGAAACAGCTCCATCTGGCCCGCGCAGAACCAGAGCTTCTGGCTGGAACTCCGGCCTTCAATCCGTGTCCCCACTCTTAGGGAAAAAAGGTCGCTCCTGGAGCGGAGGGGACGGGATAGGAGAGGGGAGAGCGAGAAATCTGTCCCTCTTAAATTTTCGGGTGCCAAGCCTTCGGGGTGATTCTCAGCATCACTCATGACGTCGCGCAACCCTCTCCCCTGCGCCCCCGCCACCCTCTCTGGCTTTGGGGGCTCCCACCCCTTCCCCTGAACTCTCCCGGCCCAGGTCAGCGCCCACCTTCCGGAATGCCGGACCTGGACCCGGAGGCCAAGCAGGGGTTGAGGGCGCCCCCTCGGCACAGAGGTCTAACGACAGGGTCGGGGGAGTGCGGACCCGAGTGGCCCGCGCCCTGGTGGAAACTTCTGCAGGAAGCAGCCCGACGCTTTCTACCTTACCTGGGCACAACCGCCGGATGCGCGGTTCACCAGCTCCCTGAAACATTAAAACAAACAAACAAACAAAAAATCGGCGACCCCTCTGGACACAGCTTCCCTTCAGTCCGTTTGCTCACCTCAAAACAGTGCTCAGGAGGAAGAAAGCCTGTTCTCCTTTCCGCCCCTGAACAGGGAGAGGGGAAGAATCCGTTTGAATTTGCATGATGAAATATTCAAGCTGACTCTACATAACCTTTTTAATAGACTTTTTCTTTCAAATATGCATGTGCGTTTAAATGCCTAAAAGACCAATTAAATAAAGAACATGTTGACCTCTCTGGGTTGAGGCCCAGTTTGAGTCAGATTATATAAGCCCGCAGCATCAGGAACTCCCCAGCAATGTGGCTCTCAGCTGCCTGAAAAAACGTGACTGCATTAAGTGAAATAAAACCAGAATAGTAAAAGTGAAATCTAAATCGGCATAAATATCTTGCTTAAAAGAAACTTACCTGTTGGGTTAAAACCTCCAACAACATCTTTTTATGTCATTTCGTTGTTTTGTTTTTCTTGGGGGTGGGGTGGGTAGGGAGTGGAGTCTATAAAATCCATTCCTAAATAAGTCATGGATACTGGGAAAATGTCTAGGGCCTCCAAATTTCAAAATAAAAGAAAATTCAGGCCCATGCAAAGCCGTTTCTGTTATACCTTTTACAATTCCTCATTTAAAGAGGGATACACACTCACATACACAATTGACTGCTGCCTGGGGAAATGTTAAAATGCATTTAGGGGCCTGGCTAAATGGAAATGCACTCTAAAAACACAGACACAGTATTTTGTTTTATCTGTTGCAAAAAAAATGTATTTGATTACTTGAGTAAAATTACAGTATCTCTGTTGTTAGTAAGTATTAAATGTTAAAGAAATTGGACCCCCCTTTCCTTTCAACTTTCCAAGAAAGTGCATGTAACAGTCCAATTTTTTTCTTCCATACCTAATACAAAATAAACAAACACTATACCTGCTCTCTTGATCAAGAAGAAGCATTTGCTCTTGTAAGGAACATATGTACATTTGAATGAAAGTGATATTTCTTATTGTATATACAAGAGCATCTACATTTTCTCCACTGAAGGTTGTTCAAGATGCTATACTTAGCAGCATTGTGAAATTCCAGCACACATTTTCTATCGTGAATATACCTACAAGGCAAAATGTTACGTCTGTTTCAACTACCAAAACAACACTTGTTTTCTTTTTCTCTAAAGAATTCTGCGTGCTTATTACTGTACAGAAACTTATTAACATTGAAGACGACTCAAGTAAAAAGCACAATACAAATAGCAGTTCAAAATGGAAATGGTTAAATCTACAAAAAAAAAAGGTTGAATTTTAGAATAAAAATCAAAAAACCAAACCTTTCAAAGAACCACACTATTCAGTCTGTACTTTCAGTCCTTTCCTTAAATCTGTTTTGAAAGATTAGACAATGTGTTTGCTGATAAAATTTTCCAGCAGGATCAAAGTGTACATGTATATACAGACTTTATTAGAGATCTAATGCATCACTGAGGCATTGCATCAACACCAGATTCATATTAAACTGGATATAGAAAATAAGTTAATGCCAGATTACAACTGCCTAGCAGGGCAACTTGCAATTGCCATAAATGTTACAGCAAGTTTACAGCACTCTAGTCAATTAGTATTTAGTCCAAAATACAGAAGACCAAAGTTAACGCTTGCATTCTGTTTGCAAAGCAAGGTTATATCACTAATAAATAAGCTTTCTTAGAACTCTAAAGTTGAACAAGGTACAAAAGAATGTCTTCATAATGTTGTAGTTTATAGATCTGGGGAACAGAAGGAAGGGGTGGGGTGGGGTGGGGGGCAAGGAGTAGGAGGCCACCATAGGTCACATTCTGAACAGGAATGAATGCTATGTCTCCAGCCCGAGCTGCTTTAACTCGTGACGATCTCCTTGCTGTCCTCCACGAAGCGGGTGAAGCGGAAGTTGGTTCCGTTCTCACTGCTTGCCATTTTCTCCAGGCCGGCCAGGGGAGCATTGGGCTCTGAGTTCTGGAGCCTCTCCAGGTTTCCCGTCAGCCCACTAATAGGTGAGCTGTTCCCACTGCCGAGGCTTCCAGGAATTGGAGGGATGCCACCGTTCTGAATGACGGAGATCTCGTTGGCCTTCATCGCCAGCCCGTTGGAGAGCGCTGCTGCATACTGATTCCAGAAGCTGGAAGGATCCCCACTTCCTGATCTTGCCGCCAAATCCTTCTGGAACATTTCTGGGAACTTGACGGGATTGCCTCCTAGAAATGTCATGGGGCCATCCACAGAGAGCCGCCGACCCCGTCGTGCAGGGGTGCTATTCCACATGTGAGTGCCCATGTGTACCTGAGATATGGGGAGGGCAGGCAGAGAGACAGAGAGAGACAGGGAAAAAAAAGAGGAGGGGGAGAGAAGCTTAATAGCTGAATGTGTCTCAACTCATATCCCAAATGTCCACAAAGCAAGTGGCCTAAATGTCTATTCTCATCATGTGACAGACAGTGAAGGCAACAGGAACCATCCATTCCTCCCATCTAGTAATAACATGCTCACTCTCTGCAGCCCTGGGCTGTCTCCCCTCTTCCAAGGCAAGGATGCCTTACTTACTCTTTTTTTATTACCCATATTTAGCTTATAATGGCCTCAAGCAAGCCAGGCAGTGGTGGATAGCTCCTTTCAGGGCTAGAATTGTTATGTCCACTCTCATTGCAATGGTAAGTATTGTATCTGACACCCTTTACCCTATAAATGTCCTTTTCAGATGAGGAGAAGGTATCCCTCCCTGATTGCCCATTGGAGGGCCTGCGTATGGAGAGAAAAGCCAGAAAGTAATTATTCATCTCACATTACCGGGAGCAATCTCCAGAGAAATACTCTGTCAACAGAAAAATGTACACACTAAGAGCACTCAACTGTTGCTCTAGAACTTAAGCATATTTGCTTTATTTCCAACACATATCAGTAGGAAATGTTGTATAATCAATTATCATAATACCCATTAGCAGAGCAGTGACGTTATTGTTTTTAGACAAACAAACCATGCTGGACTGAATAGTTATGAAAAATAGATACATACGCCGAGAACCGTAATTATTAAGTGATACGGGCAGCACACAGGCCACATGGAGGTCTTTAATCAATACCCCATGGCAACGCTAGGCTGTCTTTCTTGGTAGGTAAAGCAGTTCATTTGGTGCACTTAGCAAGACAACAGAGAGAGGACGCTGCTTTGCTTAGGTACCAAATTATTCAACGTGCACTGACATTCAGTGAGCTGCAGCTTGCCCTTGTTCCTGCCACGATCCTGACCCTCCCAGGCACCCTCGTTTCTCCCCCGTCAACCATGTGCAGCAGGTTCCCTTGAAAGAGCTCTCTCCCTGAATATCTGGGCTGATGACTCTGGGGGCATGCATTATAGATAATCGATGGCAGTGGGACAGGGTTGATGGAGTGGGTATGGTGCAGACAGAGCAAGGTACCTTAAGATTGCCTTTAGTCGTGAAAGCTCTTCCACAAATAGTGCAAGCAAAGGGTTTCTCTCCAGTGTGAGTTCTCTCATGAATCTGCAGGGCACTCGACGAGGAGAAGGTTTTGCCACATGTGTTGCAGTAGTGCTGCTTGGGAGTTCTCCTGGGCAGAGCAGGGAGCAGAACTGGGGACGTGGCAGAGGAAGACAGAGGCCCAGACGGGATGTGACTGGTGGGGGTGTCCTTACTGTCCTGAGGAGAAACATGCACGAAGCCGTTGACCTCTGTTTTGATGAGAGATGACAACGAGTTGGCGGGAATCACCGCCGAGTTCTGATTGGGGCCAAGGTTGGAACTGGGCTCAAAGAGCTGGGATGGCAGATCTCGCATCTGATGTGTCAACATGTGCTGCTTCAAATTACCCTTTGTGGAAAAGCCACGATTGCAAACTGTGCAAATAAATGGTCTCTCTTTGGTATGACTTCTATAGTGAATGTCCAAGGCACTCTGACAAGCAAATGTTTTGCCACAAATGTCACAAGCAGTGTTTTTAAATTTACCCCGGTCTCTAAAAGGGAAGAGGATCCCCAAAGAATCTTCTTTGATGATTTTCTCTGCATGACTAGATGTCAAATCCAAAGCCCCACCATTCACTGGGGTGGGAGACAAACCATTGGCAAACTCGCTTGGGACCGCTCTCTGTGGTTTCTCCTCAATGCTGGGTGACTTGTGGAACTCCTGCGTGCTGTTGGACGGGGACAGAGCCTGCATGGAAGAGGTAGACTCTGAGATGGCTGGGCTGCCAGCACTTTGGCTCTCCATGTCACCACCCACTGAGGATGAATCATTGGTCAGGACATCCCCCTCGACGGACCCATTCTCCACTGACTTCAGGCTGGCCTGTAGCTGCTCTGCCAGGCCAGCATTGATCATCTTCATCTGATTTTCCAAAGCAGCGATGCTCGACATCTCGAGGGGCAAAGGCGAAGAGGATAAGCTGTCTTGGGAGGCGTCTGCAGACTTAGGTGTATCGGGGATGCTGCCCTCAGGACAGTCTTCCATGTTTTCATCAGAGAAGTTGTCTAGGTCATCAAAATTTTTCTCATCAAAGGAACCTGTGTCAGACTCCATGGACTCAGAGTAGCTATCCGGGACTGGGGTGTTGGGGATCTGGCCTCCCATATGCATTCGGATGTGCTGCTGCAGGACCACAGCGTTCGTGAACTTCTTCTGGCAGATGGGGCAGGAATGCTGGACTCTGAGCGGGGGCATAGCACGATGGACACTGTAGTGGGTTTTAAGATTCCCTTTCGTGGTGAAAGCCCGGCCACAGATCTTACACTTAAAGGGCCTCTCCCCAGTGTGTGTCCTGTAGTGCATTTTCAAGGCGCTCTGGCAGCTGAGAACCCGGTGGCAGATGATGCACTCATTGGGGTCAGTGGCCTTCTTGTCAATGTTTTCTACCAGTTGCTGAAGCTTGGACGTCTCTGATGCCTGGGCTGAGTCCAGGAGTCCCCCAAAAGGAAACTTGGCCTTGAACTGCTCAGACATGAGTGGCAACAAAGGGTTGGTGAAGGTGGTGGCACTGCCTGCGGGGCCGCAGTCTGCTGCTGGGGAGCTCAGGACGCTACTGCTCGCCGTCGGGACTGAGTTGGTGACCATGCCACTCTCTTCGCTTTTGCCACTGGAGGGTGGCAGAGTGGACCCTTCGGCTTCCTCTGGGAGCCCACCTGGGTTTCTTGTGGCTGGCTCAGGGCCCCCGGAGTCACTTTTGACCGAGCCTGGGGGGCTGGTGGCAGAATGGGTGATGGGGATGGGGGCTGGCTCTTCCGTCTTGATGAAGGGTATGAGGCTTGGGAGGGTTGGGGGCAACGGCAGGCCGACTGAAGTGGTCAGAGTAGGAAGGACTGGTTTGGTGTCTAGCCAGCTGGTGACTGGCTTCTCTGGAGGGATGGACATGCCATATGGGATGCCAGTACTCGTGGGGATATTGTCCAAATGCTCAGGCACAGGATAGGGGTTCATCTGGATATGAGGGTATTTCTCTTTGTGGCGCTGAAAGTGGACTTTCAAATTCCCCTTGGTGGAGAATCTGTTCCCGCAGATGTTGCACTTGAACGGCCTCTCTCCCGTATGGGAACGCAAGTGGATCTGCAAGGCACTGTCACTCCCAAAGACCTTCGCGCAGAACCTGCACTTGTGTTTGAAGAATGCCTCATCGGAAGTACTTTTTGCTTCAAAGGCAGTGACATTTGGTGGCTTGCTTTTTCTTTGCTGGGCCAAGGCAGACAAGGAGTTTAAATCCTCTGCGGTTGTTCCGATGTTGGGCAAAGGGCTGGGGAAAACCGAGTTAGCGGAGGCTTGCTGAGGTAGAAGTGGATTAGACGCAGGACTTAATAAACTGCTTATTGCAAAAGCTGGTGAGGACGATGATGAGACCGCTGGGTTGCTGACATGGGAGGCCCCAGCACTTGAAGCCACTTTTTCAGAGGACGGGGTGGTAACTACCGCTGCCAATATGTTCATATTGGGAGAAGAGCCGCTGTTGGATGGAATGATGGTGTTGCCAGAACTGCTCTGAGGTAGCTGGATTGGGGGTAGCTGTTTCACACCACTAATGCTGGCAGATTGGCTGGCGAGGCTCTGTGCCAATCCAGCTGCTGCTGCCAGCTGCTGAGATAAATGGGAACTTAGCGTGGACAAGGGGTTGGCAGATGTTCGTAAAGTACCTTGAGAAGGACTAGAAGATGTTGGCAAGTCTGCGTTCTGAGAAGCCAACAGCAATATTTGGTGACGAATCTGTTCGATCAATTGCAGCTGGTGGATCTGCTGCTGCTGCAGAGCTAGGAGTTGTTCCATGAGGGCTGGGACGGCCAGCTTGCCCCCAGAGGCCCCGCCACACCTCGCTTCCTGGGAGAACTGGGCCACCGCCACCTTGGTGCTCTGGAGGTTCTCGATGATGACGTTGCTGTTGATCACGGAGAAGTTGCCCAGTGTTGTCAGGTCCCCGAGTTGAGGTAGAGAGGTTGTGATCGCTGAGGTACCTGTGGAGGAGCCGCCGCTGCTGCTGCTGCTGCTGCTGCTGCTGCTGCTTGGGGCGACACTGCTGTGGCTGCCGCTGGAAGTGCCGCTGCCGCTTTTGTTAGCAACCGGGGCCTCCACCTCCATGGACTCTTCCCTGTCAAGTCCGTTGTGTTCTGAAAGGTCGCTGCAGTCCACTTGATCTGTTTTGTTAACTGTGTCATTCATTTGTTCATCAGGATTATCGGGAGGGGGGCTGGGGGAGAAGGTTTCGGGTGGGGAGGCTGGATTTTCATTTACGATTAAAACTAATTGATTTTTAGTACAGTTCTTCTTGTGGAGCAGAAGATCTGATAATTCAAAGAACTCGGCACAGCACCGGCCACAGACGTGGGCATCCTTGCTCTTAGTAGGGCGACTCGGTTGACCCTTTTCTGTGTCTCCTACAAATGTCAAAAAGGTGCAGGGTTAGAAAAGGGGCCAGGACACACAGTCACCTATGACTTAAAAAAAAAAAAAAAAGGCTAATCAATGGTTTTCTACCTGCAAAACTCAAAACTGTAGCCCTTGAAAACCAATCAATATTACCTAAGAACATCCATAATTAATTTGTAAGGGTATGGAGGAATTCCTATCCATCCGGTATTTCAGAGAGTTATGGCCTTCAGATAATTCATCAAAATATAAAATACTACAAATGGGAGACATTGGTACATGATGAAATTCCATAGCAAAATATTGATTTCCAATTTTTTATACACCTTATTGTCTACTCATCCGGAGAGGGTCCACAAACCATTCTGAGGACTTATTAGGCTCTTGAGTTTCTGTCAACCTTATTCATTTTCAACCGACTCAAAGATATCTGTGACAGTTTGTTCTGTCACTAAACTAATTTGTAGTCATTCAGGTTCCAATCAGTTGTTGACAAGGGGGAAAAAAATGCATATCACCAAGCTGTAGACTGACAACTTGAAAATCACCTCAAGCCCCTACCTCGAACCTGTGCTAAGTCTGATCCGTGACAAACACACTTTAGTCACATCAGTAACAAATCCTCCAGACCATTCCTCAAAACTCACTTGAACACAAAGGGACGGCAACACACACAATGAAGAGAAACACAATGATCATAATCCGTTACAAGGCTTGCCTGGCACCTATATATCACCCCATGGCATGTTTATTTTTAAAATTAAAGATGTAACTCCGGCTACCATTCCACTAATCAAAGAATATATGCCACTATACTCCAAATGGCAACATTATGCCTCTAAATATTTCATCAAAAGTGCTCTCTATGTCTATAAAAACTGGCACAAGATTTACATTTCTGATTAAACATCAACTTCAAGAAGGATGTGCAGTTGAGAAGTGCTCCCATCTCCTAAGAAATAATTCTTGGTTTAGAGTTTGAAAATGCTTTGCAGCTCGCCTTGTCTGAATGCCTTTAAAAACAGTTTGCTCTTAACTGTTATCAATTGTTTAACAGATTGTCTTGAACCTTTTATTATAAAAATCCCTTTATTTCATGTTTGTTTCCATTGGTTGCTCAGATGTCTTCTCACTAAGATCCATTTGTAAATTAAACAGAAAAATCTCTAACTCCAAGCTAACATCCTATTCAAAGACAGGATGGCTTCCCATTGTTTGCCCAGCATGGGGAACACCAACTTCTGTTGTACAAATGGTGTGTGGTCATCTACGAAGGCTGTGAAAAAAAAAAAAAACTGTTTAATTCAAGGATTACCTCCCTGCATGCTTTTCTGCAGAACTGAATCAGATAATAGGTAGTTTCCATGACTTCCAAATTGAATCTCCCAGAAAACTTGCAGAAAACAAAGTAATTGCAGATATGAATAAATGTAAAATCAAAATGCTGCTTTTTTCAGTAAACTTAAAGTCCATTGGAAAAGGTCAGCTGTTTGCCTTTTTTGTAGTAAACATTTTTAAAAACTTCACTAGTTTTGCATTCCAGAAAATAAAATTAATACCTAAATACTAACTTCTGGAAATTCCTTAACTCTATTTGCCTTGAGTGACGCCGAAGTTGATTAGAATCCCTGGTGAAGTATGCCAAATGTACGCACACTTTATTCACTGGGAGTGTTATTTGAGTAGCTAAGTTATACTTAACAAGCTAGCTTTCCCAATACCCATCTTTTAATCTCCACAAGGGTACAGTGCAAAATGCATTAACACCACCAAACAAATCTTAGTTGTAGCAGAAAATACCAATAATGATTTGGTTTTAATTTAATGTTTAATCATCCTAATTGGCACTGGATTCCTATGCACATGGAAGGTGCTGTTTTAAGCACTTTCTGCTTCTCCCCCTGCCTTAAAATCATATAAACAAAATATTAGATGAAATTTGCTAAAGTTATGTTGCTTAACTTGGGACAAAAATAATGTGACAAAAATTCTCTTTAAAGCTTCTTATTTTGACAACCAATTTTAAATGATGCATCCATTTCAGATGCTTATTTTAAACTAGGAAATGCAATTCCTAATATATTCAACAGAAATGTTATTTCTTTCTCTTTGCACATTTCCATATGTAATGGTTATGTTTCCATCTACTTTTACAGCCAATTATGAAGGAACAAAAGCTATTCTGTTTGTTCACACATTTTCAACAAAATGCATTAAAACTATTATGTCAGCATGTTCTATTAAGCTCTGCATTCAGTGGAAAATACTTTTCAACCAGCTCACATTTATCAAAACATAAAGCCACTTTAAAACACAGTTTTGCTTGGTCAGCTGGGCTTAGACAAATAATGACAGATTCAGAACTAAATAACTAGCAAGGGAAATCAGAAAACTGACTTCATCAATTGTACACATTACAATGTAGTTGCTTCAAATATTTAGCACATCTGTGCTCACGATTAAAAGAGATTTTAATTCTTTATAACTTGCAAACATCTGATATTCTCATAATATATAGAGAAAATAAAAGGAAGGTTACTTTACAGGATTTAGCTGATTATTACTTTCCTGCACTCGAATTCTGCATTTGTGCTGCCTCAAGACTCACTTGAGAATTTTCAAGTTTTTCAATCTGAACATTTTTATATTTAGGATTGTGCTAACTGGATGGAAAATATAGATGTTTAAAAATAAATGCAAATGCCTGCTTGCTTTTAAGAGACTGTGTTAAAAAGTTGTTCATATTTTAGCTTAGGTTTTCACACCATTTTTAATAAGCTGACATTTGATCTCACTGTAGAGTGAACTAATTTAATTTCCTGATGTTTATGAACACCCCCACGTCCCCAAAATACTGGTATCTATTTTGATTTATTTCAAAAGCAGGTGTCGCTACACTGTAATAATTCTTAACTTGAAATCTATCTGCATTCGGAACAAAATTGCAAGGAAACAGTCTTTTATTAAAAAAAAAAAAAGACAAAACATGAGGACTAGTTGGACTCTACCAAAGGGAATATTTTAATTTGTAGTAAGATACACACACACACACATACACACACATTCTCTCTCTCACACACACACACACATACACACGAACATGTTCTAATTCATTTTTCTGATTGTCTGCTATCTTGTATCTCTCTCAGTAATCTGTTACACAGGATTGCAACTGGTGACCCCATTACAGTAAATACAGTTGCCTTGTTCCTTGTACTATGGTGAAAATAACATTCCTGTTCCTTTTCTATGGACTTTGCATACAGATTAATTTTGTAAGCAACCCTAGTCAGATAGCAAAATTTAAGAAGCAGTGGTTTTCTAAGTATGTGCACACAAATAGATATTTGGAATTTTCTGGGCCTTTTGTTAGGGGGAGGGGAAGAGTGATCTTATACTTCCACCAAATTTATACTAAAATCCCAGATGCTTTAGTTCCTGTTGTACTATTTAGGTACTTGATGCCTAATTCAAATTTGTCAGTTTTTCATCATCTGAACCAAACTGCAGAGTCGGAAGCAGAAAATTGAAGTGTTCTACCATATCTGTCTACTGAGAAAATAAAAATAAAACTATGCCCCACACAGAAAGGTTTAGCCAGCCAGGAAGGGAAAAAACAAAACAAAAAACAAACGCAACCACCTTACTCTACTAGATTTAGTTTTCTTTTTTGGAGCTCTTCAGAAAGACACTTCACCGTACTTCCCATTATCTTAAGACTGCATTTACATTTATTAATAGAATTTCTCATGATAGTGGTTTAGGAGTCCTTAATTTTAACAGCCTGTTCCTTTTTTATCACAAACATATTTGATTGATTGGTCTTTTTTTTTTGTTCTTTCTTTTTTTTTTTTTTTTTCTGCATTGACCTGGGAAAAGTCTGAATCCAAATGGAAAAGTCTGAATCCAACTTAGGATTCCAAAGAAATTTTAAACACTATGACATATGCTGTGCATATTTTCTGTGATGTCTAAAGTTTCCTCTATGCGATATGCCACCAAATGACAAATTTCCTGGTACTCTTCAAGTTCACTCACTGTTCTGACGGGGATTAGAGTATTCTCTTGTGGAAGAATACAAGTGAAATCTCTGAAAAAATAACAACATGGACGAGGCATTGCTTTTAAAATAGTGATCCAAGCCCACCTAATGTACACAATAAATGAAAGGGGGAAATGTCTTTCCCATGGATGAATCAAACTGAACACTAGATGGGGTTCCAGTTGCAAGGGTTTGTTCAAAAACTTCTTTGTGGCTTTCCTATTGCAGTGACGCGTAAAAAAGAGACTCCTTAAGGCAAGATCTAAACTTTGACTACATAAACATTGGCAAAGGCACAAGAAACTAAATCCCTGTTGTTTGAGGGTAAAACTGAGCTATGGGAACTACCTGTCAATCTTCCCCTTTGGGGGTCTGGCATCTGAGGGTGACAGGGGAATAAGGTTAGGAAAAGACGCCAAGCTGATAAGGTGAAACTAAAATAAACTACTAACTTCCTGCTAAGTGACTAGCAGGATTCAATTTGGGGGTCACTGGGAAGATACTGAAGGACATATTATGATCTGGACCTTGTCACCTTTGCATGGGAGGAGGCTAGCAAAGGTTAAAACAGCTTGACACATCTAGGTTTTCTAAAGCCTGGCACACAAACTTTTTTCTTTTTTGGGGGGAGGGGTGTTAGTTCTTTGGTTAACTTTCCACCTCTTTTGCCAGACTACAGTTTTAATAATCTAAGAATATTTTTGGAATAATATGGTGCTATCTGCACCAAGAAGTGTCTCAGAAAAACCTAGTTGAGGTTGTAGAAGGAATTTATTCTAGTTCCTACACAGAGCTTGGCTTTTGACAATTTCAAAAACTTAACCAGTCTGCCTATTTCTGCCCCAGTAAGATCTCCACCATAAAAATGTGGAGTTCTACCTTCTAAAATGTTCCGTTGGTAAAGACAACTTGCTACCTCCAAAAGTATAAAGAAAACAAATAGAGCCCCCAAAGAAGAACCTATACATTGGCACTGGTGCCAATGAACTCTAGGGGAAATGTGATGTAAAATAAACCACAAAACATTCAGTATCACATATTCACTTTCACACATGCTACCGTCATAGCTAACTAGACTTTGCTCGTTTATGTGTTTGCTTTTTAACATTTTACAAAGTATGTGCGGCCTGAAGCAAATCACAAAAAAAACAGTTTGCATTTTCTCATTCAGAATCTTCCATTATGACAAACTTAAAACAGCTCTGATTAAACATGAATTCTTTCCAACTGCCTTATCTTGCAGGTGTTGGGTTTTTTTAAAAAAAGCAATTAATTACTGTTCTCGCTAACCTTTTGGGCCCAGAGATCAATGTGTTGCTATGAAGCTGCTCAAAATGAGCAAATTACTTCGGTTAAATAATAGAATTTCATTATTAATATAAATAAGGGGAATTTTTATGATACTTCATATGATTGTTAGTGTTTTATCTGCAATTCATGGTGTTTCATTCTTCCAATATTACCTTTTCCTTGAAAAAACTGAACACCAAAATACTTTTTAAATAAATGAATGGAGTCTAAATGGGCCATCCATGTAGAAGTTACAGGAATCTTAAAAACGCCACCAAAGGAAGAACCCCAATACACACACACACACACACACACACACATACATGCACACATGCACTCACGCACACACAACACATAACTGAAATCCCAATTTATAGTAAAGAGCCCACATATAAAATCATTAGATTTTAATATTCCCTTTCCTCAGAATTATTTAACTTGATAAACAATCTTTCCAGTAGCAGTCATCTTTCTGCAAGTAATTCAAGACTTGTTGAATATCATTTAGGAGACAAGTCATATTTGCCATAATCTTGGTTTCATAAGCAGAAAAATTACCAAGTTTAGAGTGTTTCTGGCATAGCAGCTGCACACTAAAGTAAAATAAAATACCAGCATCCTGAAATCGACCAAATACTCGTTTTTGTTTTTGTGTTTGTTTTTGTTTTTTGTTTGCACTTGCTTCAGATGAAGCTGTCTATGTGGCTCCTTAGCATGGTCTGGGTTTTCTTTGTAAGCACACACACACTCAAACACACACAGGCAGGACACACAACACCAAGCAGCCCTAGCTGCTTTCAGCTTTGGGAGCCGCTTCTTTAGGGCTCCTGTAACTTGGGTCTACAAACTTTTCTAGTTCTCACTCTGGGTAGAAGTCATACAATCTGAGGTGCTGATAAATGAGAAGTGCCTGAACTAGACTTAATTTGGTATGTTTCATATTTCATTTGCCATATTTCAAAGACCATCTCAAGACATAAAAAAAAGTAATCAGAATGTTTGAAAAGGGGCTTGACTTCTAAAAATGTAACAAAGTTTCTTTACGTAAAAAACAAAACAAAACAGAAAATCCAGCTACTCCTAGAAGTATGGGTTATATGTGGGGAGAAGAATGAGATTGCTGAACTCACTGTAGAAAAGGTGACTTTTAAAAGGTAACCCTGAGTTATGTCATGAACTTTCAATGCCATTTATTTCAGAACTACTCTCAAATAAAAAGAACTGGAGTATGTTAGGCCCTCCTGTATGTCCAGCGTTGGGGGAGGATTACTTGTGTACTAATATTATTACAACACACTAAATCCTGAAACCCTATTACAAAATCTACCCTCTAGGCAACTTCTCCCAAACTTATTGTTCAACCATGTAAAAACAGTCATAACCTAAAACCATTACTACTGAAGAAAAAGAGGAGGGGGTGGGGAGAGATGAGGAAAGAAGGCTGGGAGGGGGTGTTTCCTAGGGAGCCCCTAACAGTTTACTGCTTCTTTAGGACAATGTACCAGCTTTTGGGAAGAAAAAAGAAAGGAAGGAAGAGAAAGAAATCAAAAGAAGGAGAGAAAAGAGAAAGAAAGGAAACTTGATTGAGTTACTTAACTAACTTACCTCAAAGCTCAAATAAACTAAACTGAAAAAAAAAGTACTAATAAAGAATAATGGTAAGAGGTAGTGAACTACTTTATATTATTGCTTTATGAGAAGACTTAACTATTAAAAATTCCTGATACTGAAGGCAAAATGCCTTCATTTCTCCTCGAAGGCCGAGACTTTTTTTTTTTTTAATGTAGAAAACCAGTACAAATTTACAAAACACACTAGAAAATGCTCTCTTATCTCTAGTTTGCTTTTTTGTGTACAAACTGTTAACCTGAACAGTTTTCCGGTGCAAAAGGTCTCACCAGAAACTTTAGGAAAGATGAGTGTGGGTGCGGGAAGCAGAAGAAACTAAGCTGAGAAAACCCGGAAAAATACTCGGCGCAGCCGCTGCGGCCTTGGGTCATCTCACCTCGATCTACCCCGCGTGCTCGCTTTCGCTTGGGGTGGAAAGCGGGATTCAGGGGCTCTTTTCAGCGGACTGAGAAATCGCAGAGGCCATGGGTAAGGATTCAAGCTTGAGGAAATACTGGGGGCCGGGAGGAGGGTTTTTGTAAAGCATTTCTTAATTAATTTCAACTCCCCCATTTTTTTACAGGGACCCCAAGTCAGGATTCCCCTTTCCCGACAGCAGGGGTAAAGGGAGCGGGGGTTCCTTCGCTTCACTGTGCCCCAGCTCTACCGAGAGGCAGGCCTCTGGGAAACGAGCCGGGGACCTGGGGGTCCGGGCGGCCGCAGCTTAGTGGGCTGAGGTGCCGATCAGGGTCACGCTTCGGAGCTCTGTCGGGGCCCAGCTTCCTCCTTCACACCCCAAAATGCCGCCTAGGGCGTGGGCATCCCAAGCGGCATCCGGAGCCGCTGAGACCCCGCCGAGATTGCTCCTTGTGCGTCCTCCCACAGCCGAGAGGCCAGCATCGTGCCGGGACGACCCGGGGACCCGAGTCCGGGCGCCGCTGCACCGCCTCGGGCGCTAGGCCTGGGAGCTTTGAGGCCGGACAGTGAAATACCTTTAGGAGCAAGGAGGGATTCCAGGTGTCCTCCCTCTGTACCCCAACTCCCTGCCCGGATCTCTTCCACTCTCTGCCATAGCTCCCACACACAAACTTTGTTCTGGACTTGTTCAGCCCCCTCGGGACCCACAGTTGTCGCCTCCATCGGAGAAAGCAAGTGCCCCTGTTTCAGGGGGGATTCCACTCTGGCTGGCCACCCGCAAACCTGAAAAACTATTCTATGACTTCTTCCCCGATCCCCCTGGAAGTAGGAAGCACCACGATCCGCAGAGGGCGCATACCGACCAGAAAGATTTTGGGGGGCAGAGGGTGCAAGTGTTGTGGGAAGAGATGCGGAGATAAATTTTGCGAGCCAGACCCCTACACTTCCCCCGTCCGTTTGCACCGTCTCCGGAACAACTGGCGGCCAGCGGCACTCTCCACCCCGGCCGCAACCCCAGCGGGTCAGGCGCGGGCGCCCCGACAGCAGTCCCCATCTTCTTGCAGCTCTGAACCTCCAAAGGCACCCAGTTCTGCCGCGCAGGCCGAGGGGGAGTGTGCGTGGGGGCAGGGGGGCGCAGCGCGCTCCCCCACGCTCGGAGTTCAGCCCAGCGCCCGAAGTAAACTTCCTTCCCGCTGGCAGCAGGGCCGGGCGGCGGAGGCCGGGCCGGGGGCCCCGGGGCCGGCGCCGGGAGCGCTAGGGGCCCCGTGCGGTCAGGCGGGGACGACCTCCGCCCGCACCCACGCCTCATGGGACTCCTGGGTCTTGGCCGCGGCTGGGATCCCCGGAAAAGCAGGGACGGAGAAGCCAGGCCGGCATGCCCGCCCTCCTTCCCCCGGGAGGACCCAACAACTCCGGAAAGATCCTGCCGGGAGATGTGCTCGCTTTCCCCGGGGCAGCGGGGGAAAGCCCAGCAAAGGCACATTGAAAATTAAAAAGAAAAAAAAAAATTACGCCGAGTGGAAGAAGCAATCGGGGCCGCGGCGTCGGCGAGGTAGGGGGCGCGGGGGCCAGCCGCGTGTGAGTGGGTCCGAGTGTGCGTGAGTGTGAGTGCGTGTGTGTGTGTCCACGGCGCGGGCCGGAGCACTCACCATCTCGCCGGGGGAGCGAGGCCACTTCGGGGTCGGATTGGAAATGTTGAGGCTTCGCTTGCTTCCTCCGCGACATGCTGGCTCAAACATCAGCTGGGGCAGAATAAAAAATTACTAAAAAAAAATCTTCTCAAAATTACGGAAATCGAGCGGCGGCGGCGGCGGCGGCTCCCCCCGCCCGCCGGCCCGCCCGCCCCCTCCCCGGCTCCCCGGCCCCGGGCGCAGCGCGCATGTGTCCTGCTATAATTATGATTATCAATAATGCATTGCGATTAATCATAGAGGGGCTCTTTGAAAGGCGATTGGCACCGGGCCAGCGCTATTCAAACCCGCTCGCCTTAATCAATTAGTTCGTGATTTGCTGCAGACCCCTGTCTCTCCGCGCGCTGGCCCAATAAGCCGGCCGCTGGGCTGGCTCTGCGCGCCGCGCCGCCCGACACTGGGTTAACCCTCTTTGCGACCGCCCGGGACTCCGAGGCCCGGCCGCCGGGGGCCGGCCTCCTCTCCACTGCGGACCCGGCGCCCCGGCGGGCGCCCCCCGCTCTCTCCCTCTCCCCTCCCTCTTCCCTCCCTCCTTCGCCCCCCCCATCCCGGGCTGGGCCGACCCAAATTAGCATGCCCTCCCCGGAATTGAGCCGCCCCGGGTGGGGGGTGGGGCCGGGCGGCGAGGGCTGGGGACCCGGGCTGCCGGCGCTCTGCGAACTTCCCAACTCTGGCGCGAGGCGCGCCGGCCCGCGGGGGGAGGGAGTCCCGCGGCGGGATCTGGGGGGAGGGCGTCCCGTTTCGTGAGTGTTTCTTCGTTTCTTTAAGAGCTACCAGAAAGCAGCCCACCCCCACCCCCATAAAAAAAAAATAAGCGAGTGGGGAAGAGCCAGCCCCACGCCGGTCCGCCTCCCGCCCACGGCTCGGCCTCCCTCCCGCCTGGCTCGGCGCTCCTCCGCCCCGAGTTCTCCATCCCCTGGATCCCGGGCTCGCGGGGGCGCGGAGAAGAGGATCCAGGAAAGGTTTGGGAACCTGATGGGTTTGTGGCTGGGGGGAGGGGCAGTTCTCCCGCCACCCCATCCCCTCCCCTCTAGGGGTACTGATCCTCCAGCTTCTTGCTTGCTCCCTCGCTCCCTTTCTCTACCTCGGACATTCCCAGGACAATTAGGGCTGAAGTTTTCGGGAGAAGCAGCCCCGAGCCCGTGGGATAAGGGGGCGGCCCGGCTCCGCCCAGGACCCCTCCCGGACCTCCCCCCCGGCTGCCCCGGTTGGCTGCAGGGCGCGTCACTCCGCGGGGAGGCGGCGGCAGCGGTGGCGCCGCAGAGCCCCGGGCGGGCGGAGAGCTGGGACCGGCCTGGGCTCCGAGTTCAGCTCTGGCCGGGGGGAGGGGAGGGGCTGCCGCTCACCCTGAGCGCAGCAGCCAGCCCCGGCCTAGGAAGACGCGGCCCGGGCGGACCGGGCACTGGACTGGGCCAGTCCCCGGGACCCCTGGGCACCCCGCCCTGGGGAGGGGGCCGCGCCCCAGCCTTCGGGGACGAGGTGGCGGCGCAGAGCCGGGAAGCGCGGGGTTGGGGGAAGGCGATGGGGAGGCGTTCTGTCGGAGGCTGCCTGGAGACGCCGAAGCTCGCCTCCACTTTTTGGGCACTTGCCGAGCGCGGCGCCCAAACTTTTCGCTCTATGACCATCTCCCCCAAGCTGAGATGCAACCTCCCTACCCGCACCCCAGAGCCCAGAGCCAGGAGCCCGATCCGTCTGCCAGGCTCAGGCGCCCGCGAACCTGAGACTCGGTACGCGGCTCAGCCTAGCTCTTTCCCCTCGCGCCTCGGGGTCTCCTCGCTCCAAGGTTCTCGAAGTCTTGCGCCCGAAGGACTAAACTAAACTAAACTTCGGCTGAGTAATGGGGGAGGAGGGTAGTGCAGATACACAATCCCTGCCCTATCTCGCGATCAGGAAAGGAGAGGGCTCATAAGGACGCCCCATTTCGCGAGCGCCCTTGAGTCTGGCCGGTGCCACGGTCGGTTCGCGCGAAGTGGGCACCAGTCTCCCGAGCCGACTTCGGGTACCCCGGACCCGTACTGCGCTCCCGTAGAGGACCTTCCCTTTCTCTTAGCTTCTTAAATCTTTTCTTTTCTTTTAAGGTGTAAATGTGTTTGTATGCCGGTGAATGTTTCTGTTTTTCATCTGCTGACTTTATTATTTTGTTATTGGTATAACTTCTCCCTTCTTTCTCCCTGCTCGTCCGTTTTCCACCTTTTCTCTTACTTTCTTATCTTCTGCCCTCGCTCACTCCCTAACACACACATTCACACCCTCTCCGCCTCGCTCTCCCTTTCTCCCCAGGTCCTGATGGGTACAGTAGATTTTGATAAAAAGACAAACGAAGCTATCAGTGGGGCTGATGTTGAAGAATGAAGATAATAATGTTTCCATAGGTGGTGCTTCAAATGCCATTATTTCTCACTGAATATTTAAAGAGATCCCTCGGCAAAGATGGATCTGCGCGCTCCTGGGGTGTGAGCGGCTCGCTTCTTCCAGACCCCGGGGAACGTGTACGGGAGCACGTGTAAATCCCGCACCCGCCCCCATCTCACAAACAGGGGTCCTCGCACACCCACCAACCCACACTCTCCCAGGTACACGAACGCGTTTGTGTGCACTTGCACACTCCTTTCCCGGAATGTGCCTGTGTTTGGAGCCGCCCGCATCCTTCTCTAACAATCTTGGCTTCTTGAAAGTCCGGGCCTCCCGGGCACCGCATGCAGCCAGGAACCTAGCAGAGCTGGAGGTCCCGCAAAGCTTTTCTCCTGGTGCGCGCCGCGTGCGCAGCAGGAAGCTCCCGGGAATAACTTCACACGTGTTTGTTACTTGGTCTACGTGTGATTTAAGATTAAGTGTAGGAAAAAAAAACAAAACAAAAAACTTACCCCCCCCCAAAAAAAACACCACAACCAACCAAACGAAATGAACATGCAAAAAGCAGCTTCGCGATGTTTAATTAAAAATGGGCGAGCAGAGGCGAATAAATTGGGGGATCCACACTTTAATAACTTTTTTCGTTTCTTTGCGTCCTCGACGGCGTAGAGGCGGGCGTTTCGCTCTGCGCTTGACGTCCCCCGCTAATTTCTTGTTTGTTTTCTTTCCCTCGGTGGCCCCGGGAAAGGAGATGGGAGGTGGAGGAGGGGGGGATGGGAGGAGGGGGATGGTCGGAATGGCGGGGAGAGGAGAATTGGTCTTTATTGTTGATGGCAATACATCAATTACGGGCCATTGTCTCGGTCCCAAGTTCCGTGGTTTGCTGGTGCGGGCGCCGCAGTGTCAGGGCGCTGGCAAGGCTCCGCGTGCCGCGATGCAAAGAAATACTTACATCAATAAAAACAGAAGCAGAGTGGGGGTTAATCTTTATTTTTGTGCGGGTCGAAAGTAGGCGGCGAGCGGGAGTGAGGTGCTACTGCTGGAGTCCCTCCACGCGCCCTGCTCACCCCAGAGACCTACGCGCTCTACGTGTGGTCGCACCGTCCTAGCCCTGGGTGGAGGTGGGGTGGGTTGGGGAGGGGGGACTACTGGGGAATCCGGGTAGCGAAGTTTGGACTTGCAGGTTCCGCGAGAGGGCCTGGTACTTAGGGGCTGATCCGCAATAGCGAATGGGGATAGCCCTAAGTGAGGCGGCAGCTGCGCCGGGGTCGCGACCTCGCTGGCGGAGAGGAACCGCACCCGGGGGAGGCGCTTGGCGAGTTTTGCAAACTCCCGTCTTGGGGGATTGATGCTCGTTCCTACTAATACGTCCCCTCAGTTTTCCCAATTCCTAGAGTGTCCTTGGTGGGTTGGCGGGGCCGAAGGTCTGTGCCCAAAGGCCGCAGGCCACAACTGGGGTCCCAGCCGTAAGGTTTCCAGGCTTCTTTGCTCAACCTGTGGTCCTACGAAGGGCAACGTGGGGGGAGTCAAGCTTCGCGCATTCTGAGGCCTGGTTCTTCTACCCTCAAAAGTATCTTATTCTGGCCCGATCTGACCTCGGGTCTGGGATGGGGCCTGAGATGAGGCCTTGCCTGGGCCCCAGACCCTCTTTTCCGTTCCGTTGTCTCTGCTTGGCCACCCTACCCCAGAAATGAAGGACGCCTCCAAGTGCTCTCCCTGCACCCCTGTTTCCTCAGTCCCCAGCTCAAGGCCCCGCTGGCCCCCGGCCGAGGCTAGGAGGACAGTAGTGGAGGTTTCGTTTTCTTAAGCAAGGCAAAAAGCGGCGAAAAGGCGGCAGCGGCGCCCCGGGGGCGGGGGAGGAGGCACATCGATGGTATCAACATTATTGATGGGGAAAAGTTCGGGGCAGGAGCCCGGAGATCAGGTTCCCAGTCCCTCCCCTACCCGGAGGTGGGTGGGACAGAGCGGGTGGCCAGCTGTGTGTGTGTGTGCATGTGTGTGTGTTGGGGGTGGGGGGCGTTCCTGAATGCACCCGCATTAACCACCTGGGGTTTATTTGTATTTTCCTTGTCTGAAAGTTTGCGGGGGCAGAGGGAAAAGGAGGAAGGGTTGAGGTGGCTTGTACCCTCTAGCCCTTAGGGCTCTTAACTAGGGTTGGGGTTGCGGTTGGGGTTGGAGTTAGGGCTGGGGGTGGGGGGTGGTGCGGGGAGAGCAGGAAAAAAAAATGACAGAAAAAAAGATCAAGTTTGGAAAGCTCTCCATAGATTCGGTTATTATTCCAAACCCCGGGACTTCACTTCCCCGGGAGTTTCAGAAACTCCTTTCCTACTGAACTGCTGTCACTCAATCCTAACCTCTCTTAGAACACTGGAGCGGCTTCGAACCCGAGGTCTGGAGCAGGCTTGGGTGGGTACCCCGCCCCTGGCCAAGTCTGCACTGTGCGCCCTCGGCGCACTCGCTCTCCAGCAGTTCAATACCAGCAGCAAAACGCAAGTTTTTGGGGGGACTCCCGCCGCCCGCCACCAAGGGCTATCTCCAGACGGACGCCGGGTGCAGCGCCGTGACCGGGCGCCCTGGCGCCGGCTCGGGCGCGAAATTCAGCGATGGCAAGCGGAGGGTGGGCTTGGTGACCACCCGCGC
Source organism: Pongo pygmaeus (assembly GCF_028885625.2). Taxonomy (NCBI): domain Eukaryota; kingdom Metazoa; phylum Chordata; class Mammalia; order Primates; family Hominidae; genus Pongo; species Pongo pygmaeus. The sequence goes on from NC_072391.2 coordinate 48,231,693, forward strand.
GCGCCCGAGCCAAGAGTCCCGTACTGTCTGCCCGCGGCAAAGTTCGTCTTTCTCCGCTTGGAGGGCCGTTCCTACACCGGTATTAAGAAATCGACTTCTCTAGCGACTGCAAGTGCTTGCGATTTTGACTTTCCGTCCACATTTGAGCGTCTTGCACTTAAATTCATTGCGCCCCGCATGCAACAGTGCCTCGCCAAGGGGCCTCTGGGTATGAAATTCCTCCCAGAGGAAATGTCCCGACGTAGAGAAAGTGGAAAAGGCTAATCGAATTTATAAAAAGAAAACGTTTCCTTCCTTTTGGTTAAATTCCTTGGCGGTTTTCTGAGCGCGAAAAAAAAAATCATCACCATGTAATAGAGTGTAGCTAATTCTTAGAACCTAGTGGTAGGATGTTCAGGAAGCCCAGCAGGACGCACAGATTCCCATCTGCCGCTCCAGTAGGACCTTAGTTAGGATCCAGCGAATAGTGGTTAGTTCCTGTGTCTTCTGTTGGAAATAGGTGTGAGATCTGTGGAGTCCTGTTCTCGGAGCGTGTGCATTTGGAAGAGACTGGTAGTCTGCCAGGGAACTTACTTTCATTCATAAATGAGATCCCCTCAAACGACCTCCTTATGGCACTCCTGGATGAACTAACTTAGCGTATGTCTTGCAACAAAGTTTTATTTAAAAAAATTTACGCTGCCACTTTTTCAGCAGAATCTCCATTGTTAAAGAACAGATGAAAAATTCTCGGAGATGTGCATCTTGGTTTTTACAAAAAAAAGTTGTGTGCAGTGAACCCTTCCTGGTGAATGGCTTCTCTTCCTCAGTTTTCATGCAGGAAAAAGCACCGTTTGGTTTCTGTTTGGTGGAAATGAAATGGCAAGGTCTGGTTTCAGAACTGTGCTGGGGTACTCACACTTGGCTGTGAGCAAGGTCAGCCTGTCACTCACATTATAGATAATTTACAAACCCCACAAGTCTCAGCTGAGCTATGACTTTCATAGGGAATATTTCTCAGGGTTTCTTGCTACTGACTTTTGAGCCAAGATCTTTTTTTGGTTTTTCCCTGATGGGGAGAGGTGCTTCTTGGGTCTGCAGTTTGAATCACATTTGTAGCTTTACCCTGCCCCCACAACGAACTTCAATTCTTCAATCCTGTGCAACCTTTTCAGTTCAAACCTACATTCTTTCCTTTTCAGCTCCATATGTATGGTCAGTAAGGAAGGGGTAAAAAAAGGGTGTGGCGGGGATAGCCCACTCTTCTCCCTCTTCCCCTTTTCCCAGATGGACTAAACGTTCTTAATTATTGCACTATAATTTCTTTCTTTCCATTTTTATCTTTGTCTCTTCAGCCACATTAACAATATTGTTCTCTCCAACTCAACATCCAGTTTGACATAGAGTTTTACATTTAAGAGACCAACATTTCCCAACCCCAATCCCGTGTCTCCCTGTTTTCTTATGCCTTCTCAAAACAGAAGCAGTTATCCCTGAAGCCATAATCCCAAACCCACACACTAATGTTAGCAACTAGTTCCAATCTTTTCTTCCTCTTCATGTTTATAAATTCTCCTTCTGTCCTGGCCTCCCCTCTTTCATCCTGTCTTTCCTCACTTCCCCAAGACTCTTTGACATGTTTTGTAGTAAATTCCAATCCTCGAAAAGATTCACCCAGAACTTTGCTCAGGGTGTAATGTCTGTAACTTTTGCTGAGAACTGGGCCCAGGTCTTGCTGTAGACTTTGCTCGTGCTGTAATGGATGCCTGGGAACTAAACAAGGGAAGATGCCAGCACATTCCTCCTTCTCCAACCAAAGCAAAATGATTTCAAGAGAACTGGGGTGCAGCCCACACTTTCCAGATTTGTTTTTGTCTCCTCTTTCTTTCCTGGACCCCACAACACCTTCAGTTTGGGAGAACAGTGCTGAATAACCCAGTTCCTATTATCTCCACCCCATGGACAATCTCTCCTCTGCGGATCTCACATATTTGCTGTGGACTCGCTTGATTCCACATGTGCTACTTGGGAGTTGAGTGTGCAGACTCACAGTCAGGTTATTTGGGTGCACATTCTGGCTCTGCCATTTAACACTGGCCAGGTAACACAGCCCTAGGCTTGCTTCTGCGGATCGGGGAGCCTTGTTCAAATTAAGATCGCCACTTTGGGAGGCCAAGGCGGGCGGATCACGAGGTCAGGAGATCAAGACCATCCTGGTTAACACAGTGAAACCCCATCTCTACTAAAAATACAAAAAGCCTGGGCATGGTGGCACGTGCCTATAGTCCCAGCTACTCGGGAAGCTGAGGCAGGAGAATCACTTGGACCCGGGAGGCGGAGGTTGCAGTGAACTGAGATTGCGCCACTGCACTCTGTCTCAAAATAATAATGATGATGATGATGATAATAATAATAATAATAATAAAAATTAAGACTGCTACCCTCCATTTTCTGCTTCATAAAATGTAGCCAAGGGAAAAGAAGCATAGTGCTTAAGATCAACTAACAAGGATTCGGCTTTGCCTCCTACCAGCAGTGTGACCTCTATATGTGTCCAACAGTTTCTTGGTCTGTTAAATGAAGGTAATAATCATCCGTATTTCATAGAGTTCTGGAGGGTAAAAAGAGTTAATATGTATGAAAAATTTAGAATAGTGGCCGGCATATAATCAGCACATTATAGGTGTGAACTACTATTGTTATTACTTCTCAAGGTGGTTGTGAGAATCAAATTTATCCTATGGTTAAAATATCATTCTGTATTCACCCATCCACCCATCCATTTCATTCATTCACGTCACAGAGGTACGTGCTAGGCATGGGATATCTTTTCCTTGCTTACAAGCAATTAATCAAACCTTATTTCCTGAGAGCATGTTGTTGCCTGGCTCAGTGTGGGGGGTGAAGGGAACAGTGTAGTGGAAAGAATAAAAGCATTGCTTGATCTCAGGTAATTTCTAAGATTTGAATGGGTGGTTCTAGCTAGTAAAGAAATTTGAGACTAGAGCAAGTTGTGCATGACCCAAAGCATCCTTGTGCCTGTGGGTCTCCTGGGCCAGGGACAGACCATCTTCATGCTTCTAGAAGGTTTAGAAGCACCGGTGGACACGTAAGTGGTCTTTTGCTCAGGTGCCAGCATGTATCCACTTGGTTGTTTTATTTGGTTCACTTAAAACAAAAAATTCTGTAGTTTTCTGAATTGTGCAGAAAAAGAAAAAAAAAACAAAAAAACAGGTGCCATTTTTTTGGGGGAGTGGGGACCTGTAAGGTTTTAACCACTTACGGTCTCATAGGCCTCACTTTTCTGGCAATTTTACTTCCCATTTTGTCAGATTGTAAAAATTAGTCATGTTTATTACAACAGAGCAATCTGCAGCCAAATCTAAGAGTTGGAATGGAAACTCCTCCCATCAGCCTGTCCTGCCCTTAAAGGTGTGTGTCTCCTGGATCTGCATTCAGACCCTGCAATAGCTGCTGCATGGACCAACTCATTATTGGCATGATAACCATGTTGTGACCAAATGTAATTTAACATTTGCAGGCAGAAGGCACAGTGCCCTTGTGAAACCCCCTCCCTCGTGCTTTCAGATTAAAATACTTTTTATGGTTAGAATCTGGAAAAGGAATGAAAATCAGAGCAAAAAAAGCCTGTTACCAGTGGAGTTGTGTAAAATGAGAGAGACAATATCATCTGTGTACGGTTTTCAATGTAATCACGGCTTCCCTGGGAAGCATCTGACAGCGAATGTAGTTTAAGACATTCGCAGATGTCCCAGCAACTGGAGGGTGAGATTTCTTTTCTTCCTGGTGTTGGGGTAGCAGACTCGATGTAATCTCCTCAAAAATAGTGCTTGGGAGCCCTCGGGGGCTTTATTTAGAGGCTCTTAGGAGCTTGGCAGTATGTAAATTACATGTGAGTGGCCTTCAGGGTCCCCAGTGGTCACAATCAGAGGGATTTAAACATGATTTAGCATTTCAGATGATTTGTAGGAGCACCGGAGCCAGCCAGTGTGGTGGGGATCACCAAGGCTGACTTGCTCACCATTATGTTAAATAGATTTTCGTGTCACGGCTGCTGGGTTTGGTCCAGGACCTTGCGCCAATCCATGAGCAAGCCTGTGTTGGTGGGTGGCCTTCCAGATTTCTTTACTCTATTAGGGAGTTTTGAGATTTTGCAAAAAAAACTGTTTTATAACTTTTAAAACTATAGTTCAATCCATAGTGCTCTTTCACCTTTTCATGCAGGCATTCATTTATTCTCTTATACTTTCACTTAACCAATATTTATTGAGCACCTACTATATAGCAGTCAATATTATAGGCATCTAGGATAGAATGGTGATCTTGGAAGACCTCTGAGGAAGTGACTGGAGCATTGAGATGTTAATGACGAGAAGGTATGAACTATGTCAAGATTTGGGAAATATTCCAGGCCAAGAACAGGGCAAGTGCAAAGATCCTGAGGTGGGAATGAGGGCAGAGAAGTGAGATCCTTTTTTGTTTTCCTTTTTCCTTGTTATTATACTTTCAGGAGGATTAAAAAAGTTAAATTTCCTTTTTCAAAACTGGTTTTTGCAATTGCATAGAAAACAGTTTCATTCAGTGGAGTGCTACTCAGCAATATAAAAGGAATGAAGTACTGATACTTGCAATGATGTAGATAAATCTCAAAAGTATTATGCTTAGTAACAGAAGCCAGTAGCAAAAGAGTACACACAGTGTAATTCCATTTATGTAAAATTCCTAGAAAATGCAAACAAATCCATAGAGGCAGGAATCAAATTAGCGGTTTCACGGTTGCCTGGAGTGGAAGGGGAGGGAGGGAGAGATTGTCAAGGGGCACAGGGAAATTCTGCAGAGAGATAGAAATGTCTGTTATCTTGATTGTATTCATGGTTTTACAGTTATATACCTATTTCAAAACTGATCAAGCCTGGCATGGTGGCTCATGCCTATAATCCCAGCACTTTGGGGAGCCGAGGCAGGCAGATCGCTTGAGCCCAGGAGTTCAAGACCAGCCTGGGCAACATAGTGAGACCCTATCTCTGCAAAAAATTTAAAAATTAGCCAAGAAGGGTAGTGTGCTCCTTTAGTCCCAGCTACTTGGGAGGATTGCTTGAGTCCAGAAGGCAGAGGAACTGGTCAAATTGTACATTTGACATATGTGTATTTCCACAATATCTTGATAAAATTGAAAAGTTAAGTTTCTCATTTCCGAAACTGTTTGGAAATGGTTGTTGTACATAAAGGATTTAAAGGGAAAAGGAAAATTGCCACTGTCATATTTCAGCGTTTGAACCCTAAAAGTTCTCTGGGGCTTGGTTGCATTTGATTTGGGAACAAAGCTAGGGTGGGGACAGGATGGGGCTGGCACTGAGCCACCTACATTGACTCTGGAGACAGCATAAAGTTTTCCTTGTGTTTCTGAGTATAGTTACTTCTTCTATTATTCTGCCTGGAGGCAAAAAGACCTTTGGCTGTCAGGTACTAATCTAGTCTCACAATTAGATGCCCTGTCTGTGGTGAGAGTGAAGGCCACAGCCCCCAGTGGCAGACATATCCAGGGGGAATTCAAGGTCTGAAGCTGGACCAACGTGACTCAGAACCCCCAAACTGACATAACTCACCATTGGATGATTCTTTTGGTATGCTATGGATTGGTTGTGGTGAAGGACCAGTTGATTTTCTTTTTTTTCCAAATGCATTGTGGACCAATATTTTGGGGAATACATTAGAAAAATATTACTTGAAAAAAATGAAATAGAAAACAGGGTCACAGAAAACATTAGTCCAAAATTGTATGATGGATTTAGCAACCGAGAAATTATTCTGGCAAAATGCCAAAGTAAGTTCTCAATGCTTACTTTCAGTTTCTGTAGTTATGGTGTTGCAGATGAATTACAAACTCATGGATCACACTGGTCCATGGACCAGAGTTTGGGTGGCTCTGAAATAGTCCAGAACCTCACAGCCATTGTACCCACCAGGTGGGTAGTTAGATAATGTTTCCCCTTAGTGCTCAGGGTGGCTGGATATGACCTGGAACAGCCAGAGTCCCCCAGAGCCAGTTGCCTTGGGTCACAGGAGCTTCTAGCTTTCATCACAGTGAGCCACGCAGATGTTAATACTTGTCTATGTAGAAAAGGTTAGGAAGCACCAGAGACCAGTGGGTTTTACATTTTAGTGAGCACAGCAATTAGAAAGATGGGTAGGGAGAACTTGGAGGGGGGAAGAAAAAAGCATGTTTCTGAACTGCAGCCTCCAAGAGTCTAAACCAGGAATCTGCATTTTCATCAATACCCTAGTAACGCCATCAATACCCTAGTAACGCCATAGTTGACTCCAATGGGTGTGTTCCAAGGGCTTCATTTTCAGAAGTACTTGTGTAGACATAGTGGAGTTAGGTCAGTGGTGGGGATTTTCTAAGTGTACACATTTATTTATTTCTACAAGTTACATTTAAGACCAGGAATTAAACCGAGGGTTGCTTCTGTCAGGGTTCTTAGCTTCAGCAACAGAAACTGGTTAATTTAAACACCGAGAGGCCAGATGAATTGGCTCTCACTGGCAATCCCAGCACTTTGGGAAGGCAAGGTGGGAGGATTGCTTGAGGCCAAGAATTCAAGACCAGCCTGGGCAACATAGTGAGACTGAGTCTGTGCAAAAAAATAAAAATAAAAAAGCAGCCATGTGTGGTGGTGCATTTGAACGGGGCTCTGCCTCCTTCACACTCCCAGCTCAGCTCAGCTGCATGTGTCAGAGAGTTGCTAGGGAGACTCATCAGGTGCCAGCTGCCCTCAGCAGACCCCTGGGATGTTTTCAGAAGAAAAGGGAGGGAGAAGGTATTGGCCTTTTATTGCACACTTTCCAGGACTCCAGCTGAGCACAGTACGCCCATTATCTCAACATATTCCTCCAAGAACTCTGTCAAGTGTTTCTGTTTTCCCCATTTTACAGAGGAGAAAACTGAGACTCATGAGCATTTTCCTTGAAGTCATGAAGCCTTGGAGTTGCTTGATGTCTAAAACCAGGTCTCATGACATTTTTACATGAAAACAAAAACTACATGATAACAAAAAAAGGCTTCAAGTTTTAGGAAGCCCAGGTGCAGAAGGATTTGGGGCAGGACTGTGGAGTTCCCAGCAGTGACCTGATCTGGGTCCCTGTTTTGGTTTAAGATGTTAGGAAGGTACAGTATGAGGGTACAGACTCGTTAAAATCTCAGGAGCTGCAGTTGCTTTGTATTTTTTTTTAATGGGTGGTCTTTAAATGCCTTTGATTTAGAAGTGATGAAGCTGATGGAGAGCTTAGAGCAAAGATAACTCCACCCCAGTGAATGAAACTGTCTTTGAACCTCTGATTCTGGATGAGTTCTTGACTGATGCCAGCCGCCGGACTGTGTGACCCCTATCCCGCAATCCTGCTTTTAGTATGATTCAGTAGTTAGGATATGCAGAAACCTCTGTATCTTCTTTTTGCCCCAGTGAGTGTGGTTGAAAAGTAGTGTGAATATAGGAGAAAGGGGGCAGGATTTGGGAAAAGAATGCCTGAGTTAAAACTCTTATTCTGTTTGTTAGCAGCGGGATTTTGCCCAAGTTTCTTAATCTGGTAGAGCTTCACTTTCCTCCTATGTTGTAAACTGAGTGACTTTATCTGGGTAGTCACCAGCTGGGCGGGGGTGGTGGCCAGAGGCCACCAGACTGTCAGCCCCACATGGGCAGGACATGTGGTAGGCATTGGAGAAATATTTATCAAATGGGTGAATCCAGAGAGCAAAGGGATGCTATGGTCCATCTGTGCACACTCTAACATGCTGACAGATGCTAGCAGCCTTGGATTCTTACCACAGAGCAGTATCTTAGACTTTAATGCATTCACAGATAACCTGGGGAACTTGTTAGAATGAAGATTCTGAATTGCAAGGTCAAGGGTGGGGCCCGAGATTCTGAATTCCTTAATGAGCTCTGGGGTGCCGCTGTGGCTGTGGATCACAGACCACTCTTTGTGTAGTGAGGGTGTAAATGAGTGGCCAGTGAGTCCACAAGTCGTGTGTCATTGAGTGGGATACGGCAGGGGTCACCTTGACTAGTGATTTTCCAGTAGGAGCATGACTCAGTTCTCCAGCCCGTCTTGTATCAAGAAACGTCCCCAGTTTGACAACACAAGACTGTGAGCGAAGAAAGAGCACACCCTCTGTTTCCCCTGCAGCAGTGAGGCAGCCTGGCCATGCTACTTCTTGTTTGCCATGTTTGGTGAACATGATGACTCTGGCTGTCTGTTACTGTGAGTCACCAGCCCGTGGCACCAGCATTAATTGCCATGAATACTTGTTAGAGATGGTGGGTGTCCAGTGCCAGGCATATGGTTGGTATGTGATAGGCACTCAAGAAACAATAGCTGCTGTGATGAGGATGATGATGGTGATGATGATTATTTTATGAAGTCCTTTCACATCTCATTTAGTGTTCTCAGGAACCCAATGACATGGGTAATAATTGTGCAGTGTTTATCTCTGGATCCTGGATGTACCAGGCTTGTTCCCACCTCCACACCTTTGCTGGGAGCAATGGTTTTCAGATGGGAGCAACTTCCATCCCCAGGGACATTTCGCAATATCTGGAGACATTTTGGGTTGTCATGACTGAGGGGTGCTACTGGCATCTAGTGGGTGGAGACCAGGGAGGCTGCTGAACACCCTACACTGCACAGGACAGCCCCCCTCCAAAGCAAAGAATTTGGCCACAAATGTTAACAGTGCCAAGAGTGAGAAACCCTGGCTTAGATGGTTCTTCCTATAGAGATTACTTCCCCAATTCTATCGTGGAATGTTCTATAAGCTTGCTAAACTGACTTTGGAGTGAACATGTGTTATGATGTTATTGTCTTAATTTTTAAAGCCTAGAGTCTCTTAGTGGTACAAGCTTAAACTAGAGGCCTGCAGAGGTTTCCTCTCTGTCCCCTCACCCTATTTCCCCCACCCCCAACTTTTACAGTAGGGACATGAGAGGGAGAATTTCATATTCCCATTTAAGATGTGAATGGAGGGTTGGAGAAAGGAGCCTTAGTGGGTATATGCTTGTGTCATCAATTTCAGAACTAGACCACAGTTCTTTGGTCGCTATCTACCCTCCCTAACCAAGACCAGCGAGGGATGCCAGCCCAAACAAGGAGACAGAATTCTTAGGCCCACCTTGGCTATAACATTCACAATAGTTTTTGTTTTTTCCAAACACAACAAAAGGGACCAGAAAAAATTAGCATTGTAAGAAACTAGTTTGGCAAAATAATGTCTTTTCCTCTCCAAAAAATAAAGAAGGACTGATGAGGTATGACCTCCCTCTAGGAATTTAAAATGGAATGGATCTTGACAGCATGCAGATTTTTGCACCACCTTCCTGAGAGCCAGGAGCTGCTAGAAAACCTCCAGCAGCATTCCCCATTCCACACAATGCACAGGAATAAAATGCAATGATCCTTACAGGTGGCCTGGCTAGTACCGGTGAGCCTCGGAAAAAGGTGGTTTTTTTTTTTTTTTTTTTTTTGAGACGGAGTCTCGCTCTGTCACCCAGCCTGGAGTGCAGTGGCGCAATCTCAGCTCACTGCAACCTCTGCTTCCCAGGTTCAAGAATTCTCCTGTCTCTGCCTCCCGAGTAGCTGGAATCGGAGGGACCGCCACCACGCCCGGCTAATTTTTGTATTTTTAGTAGAGATGGGGTTTCACCATGTTGGCCAGGCTGGTCTCGAACTCCTGACCTCAAGTGATCCACCCACCTTGGCCTCCCAAAGTGCTCCGATTACAGACATGAGCCGCCGTACCTGGCTGGCAAAATCTTTTGAACAACATAAGGAAATGTCTGTTGGGAAGCGGAGTGCAGATGGCAGGCAGGGAGCACGTTGCCTCCTGGAAATGGTTCTTTTGCTGCGAGCTCATGCAGGAGATGTTTATCAGAGAGGGATAGATGGCCCACAAGGGAGGAGCCTCAATTCTGTCTCCAGCAGCCTTTTATTGCTAGTGATAGGTGCCATCAGTGTCTGGCCTGAGGAATAGTCATGCTTGCAGGCACCTCTGTCAAGCATCCTATTGATCTGTGCTTCCTCTAACCTGGAACAAACGAAGAGTGGTAAAAAAGTCAGGCGCTGCTGGCTGGGGTGGGTGGTGGTGTGGGCTCCCTGGGGTGAGCTTGTGCTTGGTCATCCTCACAGCTGCCCTCCCTCCAGAACCGCAGATCCTCACCATACTGGTCCCCACAGACACAAGCCCAGCTCACAGTGCCCTCTCATAAAGATGCATGCCTTTTCTGATGTTTCTTCCTCATTGAAGTGGTGGCGGTGATTCATTTTCTACCATTGGCACATTAGATGTCTGTTAAATAGGATTGAAAGCAATTAATCTGGAGCAGAACACCTGACTATCCCATTCATAAATAATTGTTTTTCTTGGTGTCCCAGCATTGGTGTGTGAGGGAAGATTTACAAGCCTAAAGCCTATAGGCCAAACTCGTAGAAAAAAAGTGTGGACCCAATCCTCTGACTGTACACATGAGATTAAATGGCCATGATTGATATATTGCCATAAGCACCCAGGGGACATTTTTATGGCATGTTCATAAGAGTTTATAATGTAGAAGAGACAGGATCCACCGCCAGCCCCAACCAGGGCATAAAACCCATCTTCCAAATAAAAACACAAAGGCACTTCAGCAAAAGTTCTGTTGTGTGGCTGTTAAAATGGCAGAGAAAAGTCTGTTGAGCGTAGGGCAGGCTGAAATTAGTGTCTGAATGTGTAAGTGTGTGTTTGGAAGGAAGGGCATCTCTGGAGCAATATTGCTGAGTTATTGCTGCATGTTTAAGGACCCTGCCAAACCTGGGGGTGAGTCATGGCTCTATTACCTGCTAGCCATGTGACCTTGGGCAGGTCATTCAAGTGCTCTATGCATCAGTTTATTAATGAATAGAATAGTACCTGACCTCCTAATGTTCTTGCAAGGATTCCATGAGCTTGTGTTTATAAAATATTAAAACTGTCCCTGGAGCATAATAATAGCTCAATAAACGTTAGAGAGGAGAAAGACATGCTGTTGATGATGATGGTGGTAGTGAGGTTGATGGCAATGATCCCTGGTGTCTGGAATGTACCAACTTACAAAGTACAGCCACGTGCCTCAGTCATCTGACTCGTTCCTCTGTCAGTTAAGGAGCAGGTTCAACCACTTCGAAACATGCTTGATGGTGCAGAGAGCCAGGTAGAGCAGTTGTAGGACATGTCCCTGGGACAGTCACTTGTCCACTGGAGCTGGTCTCAGATCTCTGCCCTCGAGCCCCTCTTACCTCAGTGCCCTGACTCCCTCGTGCTGCCCATTGGCTGTGTGTCGAGACTGTATAGTGATTTTAACATCAGGACTAGCACACCATAGTTAAGAAGGAGCACTTGTTGCCAGCATTGCCACTCAACATTTTTGTTTGTTTGGATTTGGCTTTTGGAGGGTCTGTGCCTCCATGCCGTTGTGTTCATCACGTGTTGCCAATTTGTGGTGAATGTGGCAAGCGTGAGACTCCAAGCAGCCAAAGTTAAGTGTAGAGGGGAAGTTTGCCAATTCAGCAACTGGGATACTGTGTACCCTTTTTGGTCAATCAAAACCTTGTGTTGAACTCAGATCATCCCTTCGTGGGGGCCATCTGAATCTGTAGTGATCTCAATAGCTAACGTGTATGGAGCCTGGCTTTACAAGAGTGATTTCAGTGAAGCTTCGCCACAGCCTTATAAAGAAGACCCTTTCATCTGCCAGTATTCTTGGCTGCAAGCAACAGAAGCTGACTTGCTTTCTCAAAATGAGAGAGTTTATTGGAAGGAGGTTGTCAGAAGCTGGAGCACAAGGTTGCGAAAAGGAAGGGGGATTCATGGAACCCCAGAGAATCAGGAAGGCTGTTCTATGTGACACCTCTGTTACTATAATCAACAACATTTCCAGCCATCTCCACGGCCTGGAGTCCCTCAATTTGGGATTTGCTGAGCTTACTTCAAGACCTGCCATTTGGCTGGGCCAAGGCAGGAAAAAGAGATCTTGTCTGTTGAACAACAAGAGTACTTAGCAGGCTCTATTTTTCTCCAAGACTATATATCATTGGGGGAGCTCCCCAAAAAGTTTTGAAGGTGGGGGACTGGATTCCAGATAGTCCAAATTGACCAATCACCACCACAGTAACATTAATTTCCCTATTTACAGATTAATACACTGATGCTCAGAAGAGTTGGGTAAATTGCTCAATTTCATACCAGCAGCAAGTGGCAGAGCTGAGATTTGCACTCAAAATTGTTGCTCTTTTTTTTTTTCCCCACAGACAGAGTCTTGCTCTGTTGCCCAGGCTGGAGTGCAGTGGCATGAGCATAGCTCACTGCAGACTTGAACTCCTGGGCTCAGGCGATCCACTCCCGCCTTGGTCCCCCAAAGTGCTGAGATTAGAGGCATGAGTTCCTGCACCTGGCCACTGCTCTTCCTTTGATTAGAGAATGCATTGATTAGGATGAGTTCAGCTGGCAGTAATAGGATACACTACTCAAATGGACCTAACAGCATGGACATTTATTTGGTCCCACACTCAGAATTAATCCAGGGCCTTCATCATGACATCAGGGACTTGTAGCTGCTTCATCTGAAGGCTTGGTCCCCTCACAGCTTCAGGGTGGCAGCCACAGGCATCAGAGCTCTTTGCTTCCCTGTTCACATCATGTTGGGGGAAGTGAGAGTGGACTTTCATACTCTCTCTCCCTCTCTTAAGTGCATGAGATACCTTTCTCAGAAGCCTCTGGCAAACCTCTCTTTAAGTCTTATTGGCTGGAATTGGATCACATGTGCACTACTAAACCACTTGCTGAAAGTGATTAACCTCAGACCTATCACTGGAGCTGGATTCAAACCCCAAACTACATGGCCTTTGCAAGGTGACAGGGTGGTTTAGCTGTTGGGGGGTTGACCATGGTCCACTATGAGGAATAACAGTGTATATGTTTAACTCCTCTTTTGCATAGAACAAGGACCCAGGCCAGTCAATATATTTACCATACTGATACCTGTGGTCAAGTTTAACTCTTTCTCTAGCTAGTAAATGCTTTACTACATAGCAGTAATATAAACAGAATGAACATAAATTATTTCTTCGTTGTTCTTCCCAGCCTGGACTTTAACATCTCACTGATCTACGGCCAAAAGACATCTAATACAGACACTTTGCCCTGGAGCTTGGCTAACCACCTTCCATTATCATTAGAGGCTCATGTTATTTTTCGATGTTTTTAAACATAGTTTGTGACTTGGCTTCCTTCTAATATAATGATGGCACCATCTATGGGTGACTCTCGGTTTGAGGTAGGGGCAAGAGTTGGATAGAGAAGAAACTCCCCCAAAGGCGTGATACTTTGTAAGCATAGCGACTTCCCAGAGCAGTATTGCAGCATTCGGAGGCCATAGGTTGCAAGTAACAGAAACTCAAGTTGAACCAGTTTATGGAAGAGGGAGACTAAAGAGGAAGACTTTTCTGGAGTATCTCAGAAAAGATGCAACAGGACCTAATGGAATGAGGGGTTCAAATGGGATCAGGACACATGATCTTTTTTTCTGCTTCCCGCTGAGCATCTACTCATCCTATCCACTTGCACACTGGCTTCTTCCATTTCTGACACCCTCATGGAAGGAAATGCGGCTACCAAGAACACTTCATGCCTTGCTCGAAGATACTGGAGGCTCTTTTTTTTTTTTTTAATTTCAAGGATTCCTGAAAGATCTCTTTTTGGCTCAAGGTGACAGGTGCCAACCACTGAGGCTGTGGTCAGGAGTCAGGTTGGACTTGCAGGGTGATTCCCTTGGTGACCATGTAGAAGATGGGAGATGGGGAGTGATGGGACAATTCCTGGAAAAGGAGTCCTGGGAGGACAGTCCCATAGGCTGCATCATAATCATCTAGTGCCATTGAGGGGAGCAGGTGGCAGGAGAAAAAGAAGGGAATTCCCCATGTGATTCTGTAGACTTGGCTGTGCTTGCAGTTTTCCAAGGCAACTAGAGAGCTCTGTCTTCTCACCACTTCTTCTGGAGGATTCCCTGAGGAAGCTGCTGGATCTTTCAGAAGGTGGTGATGAACAGAACTGGGCGAATGGGCATGGCATAGTCCATGCCCTTATGAAGACCAAAGACTGGCTGGGGAGAGAGATGTGTGCTCAACTCAGGGCCTTCACTGGGGTTCCAGAGGTCCTCTGCTGCCACACTCACTGTATATGGTGACAGCTGTCTATGGGTGGATTTTTTTTTTTTCAGATGGAATCTTGCTCTGTCACCCAGGCTGGAGTGCAGTGGCATGATCTTAGCTCACTGCAGCTTCTGTCTCCTGGGTTCAAATGATTCTCGTGCCTCAGCCTCCTGAGTAGCTGGGATTACAGGCACACGCCACCACACCCAGCTAATTTTTGTATTTTTAGTAGAGATGGTGTTTCACCATGTTGGCCAGGCTGGTCTCGAACTCCTGACCTCAAGTGATCTACCTACCTCGGCCTCACAAAGTGCTGGGATTATAGGCACGAGCCACTGGGCCTGTCCAGTGGGTGGACTTCTTGAGGGCGGGGAGCTGTGTCTGGATCTCCCTGATGCTCCAGAACTTAGTTATTTTCCTGACACTGCACAGGTATGTCAGGTGAGTGATTGAATAAATTCTTCCCTATGCAAGGCAGAATGAGAGAAGTGCCAAAGAGAGACACAAGCTGGTGGCTTTGAGGAGGAGAAGTTGGTTCTTTCCAACTGGTGGACTGGGGCAAGTATCACATATGTAACACCCACTGAGCTGTGCATGAGTGGTCTGCAGAAATGCAGTAGATGGGAAGTGGAGGGGTGACGTAGGAAAGGCAAGCCCCAAATTGGGGCTTAGCCTGAGAGGGTTCTTGGCTTTGCCCAGGAAAGAATTCAAGGGTGAGATGGTGGTAAGGTAGAAGAAAAGAGCTTTACTGAAGTGTCAGTGTTGCAGTTCTGACAGTGATGCAGCTCTGTGACTGCTGCTGCAGAGCAGGGCTACCCCATAGGCAGTGTGCTGAGAGCAGCAGCTCAGGGCAGGTGTGCAGTCATAGTTATACCTACTTTTAATTGCATGCAGATTAAGGGGTGTTTTTTGCAGACATTTCTAGGAAAAGGGTAGTAACTTCTGCACCATCAGGTCATTTCTATGGAGAGGAGTGATAACTCCTGGGTGTTGCCACACAAAGGTAAACTGATGTGGCACACTGGTGAGCATGTCTTATGGAAAGCTGCTTCTGCCTAGTTCCTATTTTAGCTAGTCCTCAATTTGGTCCAGTGTCTGAGCCCCATCTCCGGTATTGAGTCCCACCTCCTACCTCAATGGTGGGGGTCAGTTCTGCCTGGATGGGTTCAGAGCCTCCTTGCTGCTTCTGTCCCTGACCTGAGCTCTGACAACCCATATTCTCTCTAGAACACCATCTAGGTCACAGCAATTAAACCTGAATCGTTCCAAAAAAAACAGCAACTACCTGATGTCCACTATATCTTTCTGGAGTTCCATGTACTTCCAACTAGACAGACTTTTCCATCTTCATAATAGGTGAGAAGGAGGGGATTGGAAGGGGCCATGGGGAGGAGCATAAGGAGGCTACATGGGAGGCAGCCTCTGAGGTTTCAGCCAGCCTTCCACACAGTGCTGCCAGCAACACACCATGTGATCCTGAGCACGTCCCTTTCCTTCACCAGTTTGCATTCATGAAACGAGGAGATGGGATTCAGTCACTCTTGTGGTACTTTGCAGTGCTAACGTTTCATGCTCCTTTCTGTGCCCTACTGGTCATGCCAGGTGTCTAAGAAGGGCAGTGGTTGGCCTAAGTCACCTAGCAAGTTGGGGAAGGAGGCAGAAAGTGCACCCACTATGAGCAGCAAGAGGGTGTGTTCTGTTCACTCCTGGGATAGTCATAGCACCTTGCCAGTGCCTTGCGCACAGTAGGTATTTGATAGATTTACTGAATGAATGCATGCACGTTTCTAGACTCCTGAGTTACTGTAGATTCCAGAAGCTACTGACTTTCTATTAGGATTCCAGAAATAAGCCCTCAACTTCCCCACCAGGATGGTTTGTTACCAAATGGGGATCTAACACTTTTTTTATAATTGAGGCCAGAACTGGCCAGGAAAGGAGAAGCTGGGATTTATCCCTAATTTCCCATGGGGATCTGGCACCAGTGCAGCTCACAGGAGAAGCAGGGCTAACCTGCAGAGGAAACTGTCACATAAACTGTCAACAGGTGTGTATGGCAAACCAGGTGCGTGGGCTTGCATCTTAAGGACTGAATGCGGCTGAGTCCTCTGGAGGATGCCAGCACCATGGAGATGCAACCAGGACATGAAAGCATTGTCAGAGTGGCTGGAGTGCTCCCTAGCACTGAATAGGGAGGCAGGCAGCTTAGAGTGGGATCCTGGGCTCTATGCCAAAATGCAATCCAGTGTTTTTGGAGATTCATTAGGACAATAAATTAAGGCTGAGGTGAGGCCATCAACAGAGAATCTTGTTTTGTATTCCAGCTAGATGTTCTTTAATCTATTATCATATATATGCATTTAGAGACAGCCCGCTGCCCAGGCTGGAGTGCAGTGCCATGATCATAGCTCACTGTAGCCTTGAGTTCCTGAGCTCAAGCAATCTTGCCGCCTCAGTCTCCCAAGTAGTTGGGACTACAGGTGCCGGACACCACTACCAGATAATTTTAAATTATTTTTTTCTGTAAAGATGGGATCTTGCTGTGTTTCCCAGGCTGGTCTTGAACTCTTGGCCTCGAGTGATCTTCCTGCCTCAGCCTCCCCAAGTGCTGATTTAGGCATGAACCACCATACCTGGGCCATTCATATATTTACTATTTTATTTATGTTTATGGAAGTCACAAGATTCTCAGCAGTCAATTACAGCATTCAAGAATGATTTCTTGGCCGGGCGCAGTGGCTCACGCCTGTAATCCCAACACTTTTGGGAGGCCGAGGCGGGTGGATCACTTGAGGTCGGGAGATCGAGACCAGCCTGACCAACCAGGAGAAACACCATCTCTACTAAAAATACAAAATTAGCCAGGTGTGGTGGTGCATGCCTGTAGAAACAGCTACTCGGGAGGCTGAGGCAGGAGAATCGCTTGAATCTGGGAGGTGGAGGTTGTGGTGAGCTGAGAACATGCCATTGCACTCCAGCCTGGGCAACAAGAGCTAAACAAAAAAAGAAAGGGTAATTTCTCTTCTAAAGAAAGATCCTATGTTATTAAATCCAGGGCTTTCAAACTTTTTTGAACCCATCCTTAAAAAATACCTTTTCTGGCCAGGTGCGGTGGCTCACACTTGTAATCCCAGCACTTTGGGAGGCCAAGGCAGATGGATCAGGAGGTCAGGAGATCGAGACCATCCCGGCTAACATGGTGAAACACCGTCTCTACTAAAAATACAAAACATTAGCCAGGTGTGTGGTAGCCGGCGCCTGTAGTCCACCAGCTACTTGGGAGGCTGAGGCAGGAGAATGGTGCGAACCCGGGAGGCGAAGCTTGCAATGAGCTGAGATCATGCCACTGCACTCCAGCCTGGGTGACAGAGTGAGACTCCATGTCAAAAAACAAAACAAACAACAAAAAAAACAACGTTTTCCGTCAGGACCCAGTACACGTGAACAGACATATTACTGGAGCAAGAGTTTCAAAGAAACAAAACTTGACTGTAATATATATGATGCATTCTTAATATAGTGGTTCTCAAAATGGTCTGGGAGCAGCCGCCTCAATATCACCTGAGAACTTATTAGAAATGCGGATTCTTGGCTGGGCGCCATGGCTCATGCCTGTAATCCCAGCACTTTGGGAGGCCAAGGTGGGTGGATCACTTGAGGTCAGGAGTTCGAGAGCATCCTGCCCAACATGACGAAACCCTGTCTCTACTAAAAATACAAAAAAATTGGCTGGGTGTGGTGGCAGGTGCCTGTAATCCCAGCTGAAGCAGGAGGCTGAAGCAGGAGAATCGCTTGAACCTGATAGGCAGAGGTTGCAGCGAGCCAAGGTCATGGGCGATAGAGGGAGACTCTGTCTCAAAAAAAAAAAAAAAAAGGAAATTCAGATTCTTGGGCTCAACCTCGGGTAAGCTGCATCAGTCATTCTGTGAGATTTACCAGGCCTTCCAAGTGATTCTGATACATGCTAAGGTTGGAGAACTACTACATATTACAGTATAGACTATTCTTCTAATCTATTTAATTAAAAAACCAAGCTGTTGATTATAAGCCACCACATTTGGGGTTAGCTTAAAGGCTACCTATAAAACCTCTGAGGTCCTGCCCAGTTGTTTTCCAGCCTCCCCCTCCAAACTCATCTCAGACCATCTGCCCTTCGTAACCTTGCTCTAGCAAGCTTCAGCCAGAGCCACTGCTTTTCTGATTCTTAAGCCTCCAGCCCTTTCTGCTCCTGAACCTCTGCCTGCAGTGCAGCCCTGCCTGGAGACCTCTTCTCCCAGTTCTTGGGTGGATGGCTCTTGCTCAGTGAAGTCTTAGCTCAGATGCTTTTCTTCAGAGAGACTGCCCTGGCTAAATTGGCCTCAGCTGGTATATTTTATTTTCATCATAGCCCTTAGCACAATTGATCATTGTCTGCCTCCAGTTGAATCTCATTTGCATAGAACAATGCCTGGCATGTAGTAGGTCCTCAGTAAGTACAGTCACACACCACCTAATGGCGAACAACATATATGACACTTGTCCCATATGATTATAGTACCATATTTTTACTGTACTTTTTCCCATTTAGATTTGTTTAGATACATACGTATCTACCATTGTGTTACAATTGCCTACAGTATTCAGCACAGTAACTTGCGGTATAGGTTTGTAGCCTAAGAACATTAGGTACACTATAAATCCTGGCTGTGTAGTAGGCTGTACCGTCTAAGTTTGGGTAAGTATACTCTATGATGCATTTCTCAGAACGTACCTCCATCATTAAGTGATACATAACATGACTATATTTGTCAAAGGAAAAAAATGAATGAATGAGTAATTCTCAACCGAGAATACTCCCCTGATGAGTGTTTTGAATCCACAAACCCTTGGTGACCCCTCCTAGTGACATGGTCTTTCCTCCCTCCAGTGAGAAACCCTGCCACTGGAGGGTTTTTCTTCCCTCCAGAAGAAGGAAAAAAATATTGAGAATTCCCTCTCCTGGATGTTCCTTGCCTCTCTAGTCCTCCACCATTCCCTGTGTGCAATGTTTAAATCAGAGAAATGTAGGGTAAATAGTACCAGACTTGAACTTAGGGCACCTGGGCACAAGGGAGGGTTCAACTGCAGCCTGTTTTTGGCCTTGGGTAACTTACTAAGTGCCTTTAGGCCCAGTACAGCAGGGGTCATAAAACCTACTCAGGCTCCCTTATCGAGTTATCAAGGGTCACATAGGATAGAGCTTATGAAAATGCCATGTATTACGAAGAATTCACCAACTTAACACCTAAAGTATTGACCCATAGACCACATTCACAGCACAGAGGCACAACCTTCCTGATATGGGTTGGGTGTTTGTCCCTCCAAATCTCATGCTGAAATGTGATCCCCAATGTTGGAAGTGGGTCCTTGTGGGAGGTGTTTGGGTCTTGTGGGCAGATCCATCATGAATGATTTGGTACCATAATGAGTGAGTTCTCACTCTGTTAGTTCATGTGAGAGCTGATTGTTCAAAAGAGCCTGGCACCCTTCCTCTCTCACATGTGATGCCAGCTCCCCTTCCCCTTCTGCCATGAGTGGAAGCTTCCTGAGTCCTTACCAGGAGCAGATGCTAGTGCCATGTTTCTTGTACAGCCTGCAGAACCATGAGCCAAATAAACCCCTTTTTTATAAATTACCCAGCTTCAGAAATTCCTTTCTAGCAATGCAAATGGACTAAGACACCTCCCAGGGAAGTTGAGAGAGCTTGGGGATGCAAGTCCACAATAGAGCATGCAATCACGAAAATACCCACGTGAATTCTAAAAGGAACTCCTGAGCCACAAGGAATAAAAGGGGGCGTTTAGTGACTTGCATAAGGATTTTCATATTGTTTGCAAGTCATTTAAGGCAGGTGGGCATGCATCATGATCCATAATACTCTCGCGCTCCCTCCTCCAGCCATCCTTGGCCTCTTCACCTTCACGTCTTCCCTGCTGGAACCCAGCCTGGAAAAATGGTGAGTTGAGCTCCCCCTGGGGGGCTCCCATGGCTGTCCCCTCCTTCCAGAGGCATGTATGGGGGTGAATGTGGGCCTGGAGAGATCCTGGAACATCGTGCTGTCTCATAGATGGCAGGCCTTCAGCGTCACTGAGCGTTCACACTTGAAACCATTAAAGGTTATTCTCCTTTTAATTCTTTATGGTCGTTGTCACTCCTTCCTTAGAGAAACCTCTGATTTTCACTTGTGAGACGCTCGGCTGAGCTTGTCATACCCTAAAAGGTGATTTCAGTTCTCCGATGCCAAAGAACCTCTTCCGCTAATCAAAACACAGCTGCAGAGGCCTGTGTGAGCTGCTAATGGGCACTCCAACTCTGGGGTATGTCTGTCTGTACCTGGGAAAATAGATATAATTAGGATAACAGATATCATATGTATATGCAAATGCAGCAGGTAAAAATGACTAGAAATGAGACAGGGCTGGAGTTTGCCAAATCCCATGAGACCAACTATGCAGCTTAACCAGATGCTAACACCATCACCACCAGGCCTTCCCCAGTACCAGCTCTGGTGCCCTCGCTTCATCTTCTTTTCTCCACCATGCTGGAACCCTCATGCAAGTTATTTATTTTTTATTTTTTTAAAGATAGGGTCTCACTCTGTTGCCCAGACTGGAGTGCAGTGGCACAATCATGGTTCACTGCAGCCTCAAACTCCTGGGTTCAAGTGATCCTCCCCCCTCAGCCTCCTGAGTAGCTGGGACTACAGGCCTGCACCACCATGCCCAGCTAATCTTTAAATTTTCTGTAGAGACAAGATCTTGCCATGTTGCCAGGCTGGTCTTGAACCCCTGGCCTCAAGCAATCCTCGCACCTCAGCCTCTCAATGTGTTGGGATTGCCTATTTTTATTTTTTAATATAACAATAGATCCCCATAGTTTTCTGAAGAGGCTCTTTCAAGAGCTTCAGATCTTATGAGGCTGCAGGGATCCTAGCATCTGAGAAGCCAGTGGGGGAAAGATGGACAAAAGAGAGGGCCTCTTCAGTGTTTTTCCTTTAATGAGGGTTTGATCCCCACAATGACAGCATCAGGATTGGAGAGGACCCGGTGCATCATTACCAAGCCCAAGTTGCCTTTTGCAAAGAGAACCACCCCATAAGGATGAGAACCACCCCAAACCTTCTTGTCTGGAGTCAGAAGGCTCAGGCTGAAGTTCTATTTCTGCCTCTTCCTTGTGGTGTGCACTTAGGCAAGTGACTTACCTCTCTGTGTCTTGTGTTCTTCACCCTAAATGTGCACAATAACAGCACCCGCCTCAAACGGCCTGCAGTACGTAAGCCCTCAGATAATGTTTTCCTTTGTGATAGGTACATGGGCAGGTGAAGAGAGTCAAACATCAGGCCCAGGGTTCTCACTCCACGGCATCACTCCATCTACCTGCCCATGGATAAATCACTTCACCGCTCTGAGCCTCAGTTTCTTCATCTGTTAGGTGGGCTAATAATGGATGGATGTCATAGTGCTGTGTAACAGTAAACAACAACATGCCATTAAACAGAAGCTAGTCATGCACGTGGAGTAATGATGTCTGCATTTTGGGGGAGTGCCAAGTCTGATAAGATTGAAGAGCATCTCAGCTGGGCGCGGTAGCTCATGCCTGTAATCCCAGCACTTTGGGAGGCTGAGGCGATGCTCTGTGTCTGATAGGGGTTAAGGAAGTCATCACTCCCATGTGGTCTATCAAAAGGGCTGCAAAACTATGCAGGCAAACGACCTGGGGACTGCCTTTATCGAGCTGTGCAGCCATTGAACAAGGGCATCCAACTTCACCAAACTAGGAAGGCCTGCATGTGCACATCCATCTCTGCTGTTGGGACTGGGGCCTATGCCTGTTTCCATTCTGTATGCTGTGTGCTTGACACAGTGCCTGGTGCATTACATGCTCAATAAATATGTATTGATTGATGGATGAATAAATGAAATCATCTGCATCCATGGATGAATAGATGGTCAATCACATTGTCAATTTTCTACCCTGTGGGTGGAGTGGAAAAAGCAGTCAGAATCTTGGTCCTTTTGCAAATGGTGGAAGAGGACAATATTCGTAGAGTGTGTACAGACTTTGCAGTCAGAGCCATGTTCAATTCTTAATATTGCCGTATCTTAGCAGTGAGCTTATTCAAACTTCAGTTTAAGAAAATGTGCTAACCGTCAGCTTCCTCATCTGTAAAATGAGGATAAAAATATTGCCTCCTTCATAAAATTATTGTGTAGATGCTATAAATTTATGCATGCCAGGGCCTGGCACATTTGCAAGTAGAAGGTGGTAGAATAGAAGTGAATCTCCTTCTTTCTTCCCCTCTGCACTACACAGATTTCAAGGATATTGTTTTATACCCAGCCAAGTCTGAAGCACTGGAAGTGGATCTGATCTTTTACCTAACTCTAGCATTGATGTTTTTTATTCTGTTGAAGGCATCAATATTTGTTCAATAGTATAAATCTTAAATAAACATCTAAACTACATATTACAGATGATGAAAGTCATTTCTGCACAGAAGATTATCTCACATGATCATGTTTCCTTCGTTATCTGGGGCCTCTGTAGTTGGCAAATCTGCAGCTACTTAAATGATAACATTAGTCCTAATGCCATGTGAAATGACTAGCTCCTCAGGGTAGGTTTATTTTTAATAGTGTATGTCGGCAGCAAATAGCTTGGAAGACCCCAGAGGAAAAAGCACAGCTCAGGCTCTCACTGAAGCGATGATATAGATATATTTAAATATCTATATTAAAAACCTTTTAGGTGCCATGGTGACATTGAATTGGATAGTTAGGCATGTGCAGGGAAAATCCTTGGCTGTTTATAGAGCATGATGCAGCGTGCATTCTAGAAACTTTCTGAGGTTCTTCAAAGTCAAATTTGGGCCTCAAAAATCTTTGAGAGACATTTGACCCCAGTAGTAAAATACTCTGAAATACAAGCTGGGAGAATAAAATCACTTCCTTTTCTCTTTTTTGGTATGCCTGTTGATAAGTTTGCTGTGCTATTAAAATGTTTAATCACTTGCCTCCAGCAAGAGCAAGCTTCTGTCTGAAGTTGCAATTTATTAGAGTGCCCAGAACATACTTGCTGTTTACCCAAAAGATGGCCGGGGGATTCTTACAGAGAAAACAAACCACAATTTGAAATCAAGCATAGAGTGGCAGATGAATGGATTGAAGGCTAAAATTATTTTGGAGTTGATTTCAGGGGAGAGATGATAAAACCTGCACTGATTTTCTATCCCAAAGGCACAGGGTTAAATCATACAGTGGCCACAGGTCTGGCCTGTGAGATATCCCTGGGACAGTTGGTAAAAGTGGTGCCAGGCCTATCCCCGGGAGGGGAAAAGAGGCAGCAGAGGAAAGGACTGCTTGCTAGAAGCATACCTTCCAAGAAGAGGCATTTCTCTCTGCTTTAGGGTTTGGTCAGAGAAGCTCAGCCTGGAAGGACAATGAACAGATAGGTGCCTGGTTTCAGCAGAATGCTATGCCCAAACCCCTCCTCCCTCCTCTTCTATGGACCTCACTCTGGCCTTTCAGACTCATCCCAGGCAAACTGAGTCATGGGACAGGGAAATGCCTTCCAGACAGTGAGCATCATTCAGTTATGGCACCCGAAGGCCTCTTGCTAGTGGCACAACACCATGGACCTAGCCCTTGGAGGAAGTGGAGTGGAGGGGCCCCTTGGAGGGCCATGGATAATTAAGTCCTTCCAGAAACTGGTATCCAGCACTATGCCTCGGAGGGCGCCTACAGATAATGAGCCTACCATCAGGTCACAATTTTCTAAACACAGATGTGTAAAGATATAAGGAATTTCCTGTTTATCATCCTGTCTTTGCCTATACAAATTTCTTTTTAAATCTGCATGATTGTAACCCAAACTGGGTTATAAAGAATAGCAGATATTCTGGCAGAAAAGAATACTACGGCTTAATAAATTTGGGAAATACTGCATGCCTTGAATCACCAGATACAATGGCATATTAATGACTCTCCTATGTCCTGAGCTGAAAATCTAGCAAACGAAACTGGTTTCACTCTGTTTCCCCCAGTGTTTCTCCAAATAGTTTGGCTATGAACTGCTTTCTTCACAGAACAGCTATCATCATCTTACCTTTGTGGAAGGCAGTTTAAGAATTGCTGTGTTGCGGTAGGCAGAATTCTAAAAATGCCCTTGTTTCCCCCAAGATTCTCCTCTTCTGTTGACTCAATTGAACATTAACACAAATGCTGCTGAGAGGGAATTTTGCAGATGCAAGTAAAGCCCTAAGTAAATCGACTTTAAAATGTGGAGAGTATCTGGGTGAACCTGACCCAATCAGGTGACCTCTGAATTGAAAGGGTGAGGATTTGATGTTCCTTCTGTGGCTTTGAAGGTGGAGGGAACCCCATGAGAAGGAATATGGGCAGCTTGGAGAGGCCGAGACCAACCCCGACCCCCAGCTGCCAGTGACGAAATGTGGACGTCAGACCTGAAGCCACAAGTAACAGGATTCTGTCAACAACTGTAAAAAATTGGAAGCAGAATCTTTCCCAAATCCCCCAGATAAGAACCCAATTGGCTGACACTTTGATGTCGGCCTTGTGAGACTCTGAGCAGAGTCCAGGTGAGACTGCCTGGACTTCTGACCTATAGAATTGTGGGATATTAAATGGGTGTTGTTTTAAGCTGCTAAATTTGTGGTAATTCATTTCGCAACAACAGAAAACTACTACATACTGATTCAGAGAAATCAAAACAGAAGTGGTACACTCTTCTCTACCCTTTTACATTCACAAGGTGTTTCCAGTGTAACACTCATATATGGTGAGGGCAGGTGTCTCTGTTTTTACAGGTGATGATATAGACTCAGAGAGATTAAGTTACTTGCTCAGGACACTAATCCAGGAAATGGGGAAAGAGGACTTGAATGGGCTTTTTTTGTGTGTGAGTTACGATGGGGTGGGGGCGTGTTTCCTTTACTGTCTTTTGCATTCAAATAGGAAAAGGCATTTGGAGAGACTGCAATTGGGAGCTTGCAAAGGAGGATGAAAAAAAAATTCAGGGAAGAACACATCAAGCAGCGGGTTCAACTGCTTCATCAGAGAGGTCCTTTCTTTCATCTCTTGTGTCTGAGCAGAAAAGCTTGTTAGAAAAAGGACCTACAGCTGTGAGCCAATGACAATGTGTGGGGGCAGGGTCTTATGAGGCCACCGGAAGTGGGCTGCTGGGATGCTTTATACGGACAACTAAGGGCGAAGACACGCAGGCCTGTAATATCAAGAGAAACAATGTTTGCAGGCTGACCTCCCAGATGGGTGGTTTGCAGAGGTGGGGCTGCCTGCATAATTAATCAGCTCTAGCTTTCTTCGCCACAACTAGCATTCCTACCTGTACCCGCAGCCCTTAAGGGGCCCCTCACTCAGTGTCATGGAGCAGACAAGTCATCTGGGACCACTCCCCACTAACCCCCATGGACAGAAGTGGAGACTGAAGCCCAGAAAAGGAACAGGACTTCCTCAAGGTCACAGTCAAGGATCCCCTAACATATGACAATTCTCTGTGGTGGTTAGTGATGGCTTCCTGATGAGCCAGTATTCATTACTGAGCAAATTGTGTGTATGTGTGTGTGTGTGTGTGTGTGTGTGTGTGTGTGTGTGTTTTGTGTCCAGTATGTGAGTCAGAACTGTGAAGTGTTACTATTGTCCTAATAATAATAGAAGTCAATACCCATAGAATAGAGACCCAGTGCTTGATGCTGTCTTGAAAGTGCTACTTTTTAACCCCATTCTCACAGCAAGCCCAAGAGGTAGTCGGGAAATCATTAGGGTTCTTAACAAATGTTTCTGTCCAGAAGTGGATCCAGGTTTTGCAGAGCTTAAAGCTTATCCAATTTGTGGGGACCTCTTGAAGGAAAGGAATACCAACTTACAAATATAGATTAGGCACAGGGTCCCATGAAAGAGAAGAGCTTGGAAGCATTACAGTAAGTTTGTTATTTGCACATTAATGCTCCCTGCCCCTTGTGAAGTTAGGCAAGAGCATGTGACTTACTTTGGCCAATGGGATGTGAATGAAATTGATGTGTGCCACTTCTGTGTGGAAGTCTTAAGACTTAGTGAGTGATTCTCCACTTTGTTTCCTAACCCTGACTCCCACGGTCCTTGGATTGACCATGGAAAAGTGTGCCAAGATGGAACCTCCTTTGCCCTGGAACTCTGAGTCTATGATATCTAGAGCAACCTCCCTCTTAACCCTGCCCTGTGTCAATTGGCATGAGATATGGAGTGTAAGAAATAAACTTTCGTCATGGTAATTCACTAAGATTTTGGAGATTTTTTTTTTAACCACAGTGAACCTCGCTTAACCTAACTGGTATAGGCAGGGTCTTATTATTGTTCCCATTTTCCAGATGAGAAAATTGAGACTTAGAGAGATTTAGTTACTTGCCTGAGATCACCCAGCTAGTTAATGGTAAAACTGGGATAAATGGCTCAGTGTCTTTGTTTCTAAGTGACATTAGGGAATGGTGGGGACTTCAGCAAACTGAAGGTGTTTGTTTCATCTGAAGACTGCTTCTGACTTCCTGCTGATGGTTGTAAAAGAGGAATGTAGGCCTTCTTTGCCAGATCCTCTGATTTTTTTTTTTTTTTTTTAAGCAGAGGCCATAAATCCAGCGTTTTAACGTAAAACCAACCGACGGAAATATTTTCTTTTTCTTTTTTTAAACACCATGAAGCTAAGACATCAGTAAGCTAGGCTTGGTTCATCAGTTTGGGACCTTACAGCATTCAAGTTTTCATTAAAAACAAAACAAAACACAAAAAAATTCAAGCCAGTAACAGATATGTGCTAGTGACGTAGCCATGGTAGTCTGAGAAGGCTTTGGTGGGGAGGTAGGACTGTGGTAAGATGTCCAGTGCCCAGAGAGGTTCCCTGAAGTAAGATGATAGGGGTCGGGGGTGTTCCCGGGCTGGGGATGGAAAGAGAATAGTCACACAGATTTTCAAGGACTCAGTCACATCAAAAATGTTTTGTGGCCAGGCACAGTGGCTCATACCTGTAATCCCAGCATATTGGGAGGCTGAGGTGAGCAGATAGCTTGAGCCCAGGGGTTCGAGACCAGCCTGGACAACATGGTGAAACCCTATCTCTATAAAAAAATTTTAAAAAATTAGCCAGGCATAGTGGTGGGAATCTGTAGTCCAGCTACTTGGGAGGCTGAGGTGAGAGGGTTGCTTGAGCTGGGAGGTTGAGGCTGCAGTAAACTGTGAATGAGCCACTGAACTCCAGCCTGGGCAATGGAACAAGACCCTGTCTCAACAAAAAATGTTTTACTAGGGTTATCCAAATTTTTGTATAAGGCTGTCATACTCACACACAAATACTCCTCAAGGAAACACTAATAGTTTCACATGATGCATTTCTAGAAGCTTTCGTATCACCATGCCCTGTGGGATTGAGCAGGATCTAGCTGAATGTCATTGAGCCAAAGAGAGAAGAGGCTGTAACTGAACAAGACTTCCTGAAAACAGGAGATCTCCCTGGATCCAAAGAAAGCAATTCCCTGATAACTCCCTGAAGAGGCCCAGGTATTTCCATCTGCCTCATCTATTCAGCTGTCTTGTGGGGCTCAGCTCATTCTTGGGGAGTGGAGACAGTAAACAGTAAAGGTTATGTCCAAGAGTCCCTAACATGAAGACTGAAAAGGAAAGTCAAAGCGAGATGAGACCAGTGAATGTTCAGAACACCTGACCTCATGCATTAACCCAGAGGTTCTCAAAGCCATCAAAGGGAACTTGAAATGTCATAAGAATAAATGAACCACCCATTTGTGGAAATAGAATCTTGTGGGCAAAAACATTTGGAAAACACATTATGCAATGAAACAAGGTCCTTTGCTGCAGAACTTCTCAGAACCTTTAAAAAGCCACACGCACTGCGTGTGTCTCTAAGAGGGCAACCCTGCTTTGTTGTGGAATCCCTCTCTCTACCTTTTGTTTTTTTTTTTGCAGAAGCTTTTAGGAAAGAATGTGATAGAGAACTTTCTTTGAGATGTGCTGTCTACTTTCCTTTGGGGGTTCTCACCTCTGAATATCTTGGTCACTTCCTTTCCAGGTTTCCTTTAGAATTGCAGTTTTCTCTTTTCAGAAAAGGAACCATTTCTATTTATTCATTAGTTTTCAAAGTGGCCAGTGGAGATGAGCGAGGTTATTGCATGACTGGCACTGTACTCCACAAGTCCTTGAGCTCTCTAGGCTGGGCACAAGCATCTACCTTTTCTTCAACTCAGTAGTGACTTCAACAGTTGGAATTCTCAGCTCAAAGGAGGTTCTTTAAGGCAAAGGGACAATGACACTTGGGAGGTAGCAGCCTCAAGGAAACTCTCTGCCTAGGGACACGTACTTGGGAGGAGGAAAAGGAAGAGGAGGAGGAGGAGAGAGAAGCCCCTGAGTGGTTGACCAAAAGGGGCCCCTTTTATGGCCTTCCTGTTTATCGCTGAGAAGTAAACAGCTCGGGAGCCAGGTTGTCTCCCTCCACAGCTGGGGCACTGGTTCAAGCTGGCCGGGGACCCTCTCTTTCTGGGTGGCAATGGGCGGAGAATCTGCCAGTCACACTCATCTCAGAATGCATTTTTAAAAAGTCAGAATCTTGGGCATTTTTCCTTCACCCCGTGCCATCTGCTTGGCCCACACCTCAGTGGTCTTGCTTCTTTCAGGAGATAGTTGGAGATGTGTGTGTGCAAGCTTGGGGGTCAGATCCCAGCTGCAGCAAGAAGCAGCTGTGTGACTTCCGGGGAGCCCTGCACCTCCCTTATTCTCATTTACAGTGATGAGTAGCAGCCCCTTCCCCTAGGGATTTGGGAGGATGTGCAGACTGTGCCTGTGAACTTGCCTGGCATGTGGTAAGTGACAATACATGTTTACTGCTATGACTATTATTTCAGTTGCCTTCTGGGCTCAGCCTCAGCTTCCAGGGGGTGGAGAGCTGGGGTCCTGGTTGGGGGCAGGGGCTCAGGCTCACCTCCCAGAGGGACTCCCGGGGCCTTGGTCCAGGCAGCAGCTCTCTCCGGATTAGCGCTGGGAGTGCTTTGCCTCCTGAGAAACGCAGGCTGTGATGGAGTTGGGAAGGTGCCCCAGCTAACATGAGGAAGACAGTGCCGGGGGCAGCTAACACCAGGAGAATCAATAAACTATAATTATCAAGAATGGTGTCTGTGTGGTGTTGGGAGTCATGGGGACAGAGGGAAACAGAGGAGGGGGTGGGACAATGCCAGAGAGAAAAAACAGTGAGAACAAGACACACACACACACACACACACACACACTGAACAGATGCAGAAAAAGTGTGCAAGCATGAAAAGAGAACAAAAGTGTGTGCTGTGCTCAGCCCTCCTGTCCTGTCCCCTCAGGGTAGGTCTGCCTTCCTGGACAAGACAGAGGGAGTAAGAGCCAGACATCTATTAGCTCTTTACATTCCCCAAGTTCTTGCCCACATAAGTCCTTTAACTCTTGGATACAAGGAATAAATGTTATGTCTGCTTACAATGTCTAATCTATTAACTTAGTTATGTTCAGATATTAAAACGATATCTACTTTTCATATTGAGTGTAGTCTGTTAGGCTAGAAATAGTATTTCAACATTACCAGTGCCTTCATCATACTTGGATGGAATGCTACTTTTCAGGCCCACTGCTCGTTCAGGGTTTCTTTTTTTTTATTATTTTTAAAATATGTTAGAGACAGGGTCTCACTCTGTCACCCAGGCTGGAGTGCAATGGCACGATCACGGCTTACTGCACCCTGGAACCCCCAGGGAATAAGGGATCCTCCTGCCTTGATTAGTGAGTAGCTGGGATTACAGGCACACACCACCAGGTCTGGCTATTTTCTTTTTTTATTTAAAAAAACAATAAATTTTAGAGATAGGATCCCAATACATTGCCCAGTCTGGTTTCAAACTTCTGGGCTCAAGAGATCTTCCCACCTTGGCCTCCTTCCCAAAGCACAGGGATTACAGGGGTGAGCCAGGGTGCCCCATGCTCCTGTGGTTTTGGATACAGTACTTTTGGAACCTGTTATGAGGCTGTCACCCGGACTTAAAGGCCAAGCCCCACAAACCCACTGGCTATTCATGAGCTCTATCAAGTTACCACTTACTGTGTTTTTCTAAAAAAGACTTGACTTTTGAGAGCAGTTTTAGGTTCACAGCAAAATTGAGAGGAAGGTGCAGAGATTTTCCAGACATAATCTGGCCTCCCATATAACCTTATTGCTTTCAAAAGCCATCTTTAAAAATTTTCTTTTCTCTGATCCTCCAACATTTGCCATTTTGAGGTCTCACTCCTAGAAGGGATTATTACATCTGGTGCCTGTTTTATTGGCTTTCCTTTCCGCCGATTTGATCTGGGAGACTTCACAAGCACAGGAACAGGCATTGATGGAGGTCATTGAACATGGGTGGGGTTGACTTTTCTCCTGAAGGTATCAAAGAGACCCTCAGAGGAGGAAGGCTTTTGTGACACTCAGATACGGTGAGTCCCTGTTTTTGAAGGGTAGTGTTTTGGAAAATGAGCAAATATGCAAACAAACTTGTGTTACCTTTGGGCTTTATTGTGTGCCGGGTCACTAGCCACTAGACTGTGTATGTGTGTGTGTGTGTGTGTGTGTGTGTGTGTGTGTGTGTTTAATCAGCATTATCTCAGTTAGCCAGTCTAATCTCAGTAGTATTCACAGGAAGGATTTCTACCTCCTTCATAGTATAGAGTTGCTGGCCAGGAGGTGTCCCTCCCTGTCACAGTCACAGAACTTGCAGGTGGCTGAGCCTCCCAGGTGCCCAGGTAGGCCATCAGCACTGCCTTTCCCCTGTGAGGAAACTGAGGCCCTGGCAGGATAACTCTCAAGGCATCCCAGGCTCACTATAGTAATGACCAGCCTAGGTTAGATCAGGTCCCCTGACTCTCAGCCTCTCTGATAGCCCATGGGGAGAAGTTGGTGAGGAAAAGATGAGACAATGTATCCTGCCTGGGAGGGGTTCTCCTGGGGCAGCTGTCTCACACATGCCCTTTGCCTCCCGCCCTCTGCCTTGAAGTATGCACACTCTCCTTCTCTAGCCCTGGGTGGCACACTTTACAAGGAGCCTAGCCTCCTGGCCCTTGGCTGGGGAATCACATAGCTTCCCATTTTCCTGGGAGGCCCAGGGAGGGAGACAGAGGCCAGGTCCTGGTACTGGACCAGCCAGGACTTCTCCGTCTGTGTCTGCTCCCCCGCATCCTATCTATCTGCCTCCTTTCTCCTGCCAGTGACAACCGCAAAGCTCCCTCTTGCCTGGAAAAAGCTCCCTCTTGCCTGGAAGCAGAAAGAAGATTCTTCGGTGTGCCAACTCAGCCAGGTGAGTGAGGTCCCCTCGGTGAGAAAATTCTTCCTGGGTTTGGGCACGGTTTGCTCTGCCCACAGGTGGGCAGATGCTCCTAAGCCCTTCACCTTGTGCTGGACAGCGGGCAGGCTCCACTGCACAGGTCGAGGTTTGGGTTTCTCTCTCATCACTGAGCCCAGCCTCCATTTTTTTTTTTTTTTTTTTTTAAGGAGGATGTGATTTCTACTTTGTTTCTCTTTTTTTTGTTACTTCAAATTGACATCCTGACCTTGGGCAGAGTGTAGCAGGGAGCTTCCTTTTCTTCTTATCTTTTTGTTTTGTGTTTTTGTTGTAAACTGTCTAAAACTGTTGGAGAGTTTAATTTGGAAACAATGAAGCCACATATCACAACATAAGTTTACCCTCAAGACTCTGAGCTCTTAAAATGTGTAAGAAGGTCAGTTTTCTCCCCCTTTCTAAACTCAATGCAAATTTCTGTTTAGTAACTTTTTTTCCTAGCTTGATAAGATATCATTAGAGAAAGGATGGTTCAAAAAAGAAGTGGTCTGAGGTGGGAGGATCGCTTGAGCCCAGGAATTGGAGGCTGCAGTGAGCTATGATAGCGCCACTGCACACCAGCCTGGATGACAGAATGAGATATCGTCTCTTAAAAAAGAAAAAGAAGAAGTGGCATGTGCTTTTTCCACTTTGATTAAAAGAAAAAGTGTGGAATGATGTCTGCTAAGAAGCATGCTTCCTGCTTGGCCAGTGCTGCTGGTTATTTTTATTTGCAAGTGTCAGAGCTGGGTTTCTCTAGTTTCTTCCGTTTCAGACCTACTTCATGCCCATTCTTAAATGGCATTCAAAAATACAAATGTGAAACTTTATAAAAGACTCGAATGTGTGTTTTATTTTAATCAGTTTTTCTTGAAATTGAAGGGAAATTTAGTTGCGTTAAGTGGAATAAAGTTTTCTTGCACATTCAGCCTGTTGGTTTCTATTTTACTTGGGAGAAAGGGCTATCTGCATAGCCCCCAACAGGGGAATCATTTTCATTAGACATTTTCTTACTTGCTTTAGATTAAAGGAGAAGTCTCGAAGCTCTAGAAGAATAAAAATGTAGGTGGGGTGGGTGGGGGAGCGGGGAGAAACAATGCAAGTAATTACCTCTATGTTTTTTTCCAACTTAGATTTTCCCCTCTTCTTTTGTAGAGCCACACCAGGCATATTGGACCTTGCCCATCTACGCCCCAGCCCCACAGAGCAAGGTCAGACGCCCACTGGTTTGGACTCCCATAGGTGGATGGGGTGGTGGTGTTGAGGGGGAAAGGAAGTAGGGAGAAGAGCAGAGCAGTTTCCATAAGCAGAATTTGGGGCTGAGCTTAAGCCATTGCACCAAGGGGAAGATGAGCCTGGTGGTTCCAGACATGTTTTTCTCCTGAATGCTGAGTTAAAACTTTCTAGATTAGTGAAATCTAACACTCTGGACACCTTATTAAATTGTTGTGTAAAACTATGGCGATGGGTTCTGTGAATTAAAAAAAAATTTAAAGTACTTGTTTTCTTAAAAAATAATAGTAACTTTTTTGAGACAGAGTCTCTTTCTATCACCCAGGCTGGAGTGCAGTGATGCAATCTCAGTTCACTGCAACCTCCACTTCCCGGGTTTAAGCGATTCTTGTGCCTTAGCCTCCCAAGTAGCTGGGATTACAGGTGCCCATCACCATGCCTGGCTAATTTTTTTGTATTTTTAATAGAGACGGGATTTCACCATGTTGACCAGGCTGGTCTCAAACTCCTGACCTCAGGTGATCCATCCACCTCAGCCTCCCAAAGTGCTGGAATTACAGGTTTGAGTCACTACGCCTGGCCATAATAATAATAATAATAATAATAATAATAATAATAATAATAATTTGATGTAAGCCTTTAGTGGGGCCAGGCAGTACAGACATAGAAAAAGACATATTGTCGCTACTGCCAAAAGTTATTTTGCAAACTGTGGTTTTCTGATTGAATTGCTAATTTTTTTCCCACCTCTTTTTACTACATTACTCTCTTTTCCGTATTGAAAAATGAAGTATTATACAACAAAGTATTAGAACAACTTTGCTTTCTATTTGGTACTTTTTCTCCTACCTCAAGAGTTTGAATCTCTGCTTAAATGCTCAGAAATGGACATTTTTGCACCCCTGTGGCCATGCTCATGCACTTCTTGCTGGGCGATCCTGTGGTCACTGTTCTTTGGTGACTTCCCTGAAAGACCCCACTGTGGTTTGTCCCCTGAAGGTTGCATCCGGGTGGCCCTGATACAAGCTAAAGATTTCAGGCTCTTTCTAAGTTCCAAAAGTGTCTCCATCTCAAGGCACCCTGGGTTTCTTACTGTCCTCTTTATTAACATGGACAAAACACCCTGCTTTGTGGGCTGATTTATGGTCGCATTAGGGAAAACTCCACGGAGGGTATAAAATACAGTGTCCCAAGCTGGGGCCTAATCTTACCTGTTATCAGTGATTGCAAGTGCATTTTATAACACTGGTGCCAAATCGAAATCAAGGTGATTTGCTCATCAATCTCCCGGATAAAATCAGGGCACGCTCTATTGCAGTTTGACCTTCATGCTGCCTTTGGCTGGTCCAACTTGTTTAAGTCCCTGGGACAATTACCCAGGGATAGTTGGAAAATGCAGTGATACTGGCCAGAGTAGGATTACCAGCTATATCAGAAGGCTTAACCGTTCATGCCAGAGACTCCTGAGAACCAGAGGAAAAGCCCTCAGAGGAGGCTCCGATGGCTTCTAAGAAGTGCTGGTGCTGCGGACAGAGAAAGGGGAGAACCTAGGGGCCATTTTCATGTGTTTTTAGATGTACCCCTGAACTCTATAGCAAATCTAAGAAGCAAAACTTTCAATTTTACAACAAGCTGGCAGATAACTGGATCTCAAAAAGCCTGTGTGGGCTTTCCCTGCCTTATTTATCATTCCAAGAGCTCAACTAACTGTGGGTCAGGGAAGTACTTAAGCTTCTAAAACAAATAATAGAGCAAGGATGAGAATGAAGTCAGTGGGAGATGTTTTATTCCTACCACCACCAACTAACTGTGGGTCAGGGAGATACTTAAGTTTCTAAAACAAATAGTAGAGCAAGGATAAGAATGAAGTCAGTGGGAGCCATTTCATTCCTTCTACCACCAACAGTTGGTTCCCCTTATTGATTTTCATAGAAGAAGATCAGAGACTTCCTGAAAAATCTGATAGATTCCCTTGGTAAAGCTCAAATCATAACCCCAAATTTTGATCGATGCCCTCACAAGATCCTAGGAGGGCTAAAGATATTTTGAGGAGATTCATGGAAATTGTAGATTTTTAGAACCTAAAGGCTTTTTAGTGATGGTCAGAGGGTATATTTAGGATAAATATTTTTAAATCAGGGTTTTATGCCTATAATCTGAGTTTCTCAACTTATATTTAGCCCAGACTTCTTTTTAAAGTAATTCCATCTCTTTTGAATCTGGACCCTTTCATAGCCCAAAGGGGGAACCTTAGATAGCTCTTCAAATGGTGAATGCTGTTTTACAAAAACCCTTTGAGATATGCTAATGGATATGGGATGATTATTAAGATAAGTACCTTGTGTTGGAAACTATAGTTAATTATAATATATATAATTAGTCACTGGTCAGGCTAGAAGTTATAATTTATTGCTCCTTAATTTGCATTTATTATCAAAGATATTTAATTTAAAGGAATTATCAAAAATAGCCTGATTTGAGTGGTTATGGAGATGGTGGGCATTTAGCAAACTTCAAAACTCTCCTTTCAAATTTTTCTAAACCCATCATGTACAATTTCAGGAAATAACACACCAACAAGAGGAGATGACTTATGCTTGTTGATTAAAAAAATGAGAAAGCCATTTCTGTAAGAAGAAATGATGTAATTTTCTCTTCCAGACCCTCATTTTTGGAACACTAGGTAAACTTTTATTGTAAGAGGGTCCAAGTTCAAGTAATAGAATTATGAAGCTTTTGTGATGAAGTTGGTGATGAAGTTCTTTTGTGTCTGTTCGTGGGGGAAAACAATAAAATAAAATATTAGATCCTTTTCCTTTTAGATAATAATTTCCCTTCGACAGTGAAAAAGAAGCCACTTTCAGTGAAAAAGACATTAGTCACAGATACAGCTTTTGTATAAAAGGAGATCCTGGTGTTTTTTTATATAAAGCTCCACTGCTTTCAAACATGGTTCCTGCACTCTCTTTTATGATTCTTGCTCTGTCACAGCTCTGGGTCCCTTCAGCCACACAAGAATGACTTTCTTGCATCCTTGTGTCTCTGAATTAATGTCTGCTAAAGAGGAGCACCTTGGTGCTGTGTGAGAAGCAGGCTTGGTCGTCTTGCCTCCTATGAATCCTCTTTTTGATAAATGCAGCCACTGTTTGACCTGCAGTGATCTGCAATGTATCCGCAGGGGAAGCAGCACCACCAGAGCATCAGAATCTTCCTTCTTGAGTTGAAGATCATCTTAGGGATGTCTTCATCTAAGATGTCTTAGGGAGACATCTGTGAGAATGCACCATTGAAATTTCTGTGTCTTCAGATCAAGGTCATTCTGGAGCCATTTAAGCATTATTTTAGAACTCACTGAATATAGAGATCAGATTGTCACTCTCTCCATTCCCATTTCTTCCAGGATCGGAATTGGGGGTATTAGGTGTTATAGTTTTGTTAATAAAGACTGAAGCATACTCAGATGGGGTGGGGCTTGAATTGTGCTTTCTTTAGAGAGAAGCTCTGTTCTCTTATTGAATGAGAAGTTGTGGGGTGAAGATGGGTAGAACCTTTGAGAACAAGACCTCAAACCTCCCTTGTGAGGTCCTAGGGTGCTCCCGTTGAGTGATGGACAAAGCCGAGTCCTGAGAACATGAAGCCCATGGGACACCTCCTGGTTATTCTGCAAATGGCTCTTTGGCTTCTCCTCCTCTCAGAAGCCCTGTGTCCATCAGTGTACCAGCAGTGGCATGCATGCAATAAGAGAGTGCATTGAATGCAGAATATTTAAGGTCAGAATACCATCTAAAAGTGTCTTCTTTTTTATTTTCACCATAAGCTAGCAATTCCAATGTCAGCACTCAGGTACTAGTGTGCTGGTACAGAGGATTCTTCAGTCATGCACACTTGAGCTGTGTGTGGGGGTTAACACTGGGACCGGGTCCAGATCCCCTTTGCTGGATCAGGAGTGATGACACCTACTCTTTGGCTGCTGAGTGTTGGCTGCCAATGGCTCAGAGCTATCATCTTCTTGGCAGAGTTAGACTCATCCTTACCCGAGCAGCCCACCGCCAGTGAATGGCTGACCCTGTCCCTAAGGAGCAACTTACCTCTCAGAGGACCCACCTCCCTCAGGCTAAGCTTAACATCACTCAAGACCACAGCCATGTGCAGCCTCTTCCCCATCTCTCCCCTGCTTCTTTCCCTCCCTTGAGCACACCTCAACAATTTCTATGCATTCAGAGTTCTGTGTCAAGCTGTGCTTCTACAGAACCTTCTCTAACATGGCTAAAGTAGTATTCAGAGAACAATTTATAGCCTTAAATAGGTTTATCAAAACCTAAGACTGAAAATACATGAAACAAACATTCAACTCAAGAAGTTGGGAAAAAAATAATATCATCAATTGCGACTACACCACACACACACACACACACACACATACACACACACACACACATCCCTGCACACACACAGAGAAAGAAAGGACTTTTTCCCTGAATTGTATCATAGAAGAATCTTATGATAGTGGGATGCATTAGTGCCAGGAAATTTTCTGAAAGTGGTCACCAGTTGACACACTATTCAGTAATCAATAATTGTAATTATATACTCCCCTTATGTAGAGTATGAAGCTTTGTGCAGGCTATAGCCATTCTATAAGAGCCAATCATGTTTTATTTTATCTGAGTGATCCTTGGAAAAATGTCAGTAGAAGAAGATGGAGGAAAAGCTTGTGGGGAGAGTTGACAGGCAGGTCCTGGAGGGAGCAGAGGGCTCATTCCAGCCTGTGATCACATGAAGTCATTTGACTTCCAGGCAGTAATGCTCTAAGTGGCAAGAAAGTTTGGGCTCTGGTTTTCCCCAGGCCCACCTGAGATCCAAAAAGTGTCCATATGTCCAATTTCTTCCTTTTTACCTATGGATGCAAGATGTGATCCCAATACTACTTTGACTTTTCAGGTTTGTTCGATGTCATCTATGAGCCTGTAGAGTGCTCCTTGAAGATGTTGGAATTATTTTCTCAAGGACTCTGTTTAAAAGCCATGCCCAGCCTCTGGGAGGCAGGATAACATGCATTTTGTGGACCGAAAAGCCTGGATTTAATCCAGACTACCATCATTTACTTCCTGTGCAATATTGGGCAAGAGACTAAGCCCGATGCCACCCTCACTCTGTTAAGAAGCAGAACTAGTGTTTAAACCCAAGACGTCTGTTTTAGATTCCCCACTCTTCACTACTATCCTGAGCAAAGGGCCAATGGATCGAAAGTATTTGGATAGCACAGTCACTGGCTGCTCATAACAAAACAGCAATGAAGATGATTATCTCTTGCTGAGATTATGAAGTGAATGGTGATGATGATGGCAGTAGGTTACACATATAGATAACAGAGGGTAATAGACCAACCAAAATTCCACTGATTCTTCCCCTAAGGCTCCTTCTGACGAAACCCACCCGACCCCCAACAACATTAGGGTTTTGGAATGAGCACTGTTCTTGGCATCAGAGCACCATATCCTGCTGAGATGCTAACTTTAGGTAAGTTTATTTGCCTGAGCCTTGGTGTACTCATCTGTAAAATGGGCAGAAATGCTGGGATTACATGAAAAGAGATCCTGGGTAAAAGTGCTCAGGTGTAGATGCCCAGCAGATGTCTGGTAGGTTAGAAGAAGGCCATGTCTTGGGAGGGTGTTTCTGGAGGGAAGCAGTGCATGGCACTTCTACCACTAACTTGAGAACCTCCAAGGAGTAGGTGAGACAGGCTTGCAAGAATTATTGGACCCTTTAGGCACAGATATGTTGGCTCTTGTGAGGAGGACTTTCTGCTTCCCTGACTCTGCAGTAGCTGCTCCTCTGCACCCATGGGTTTTCTCCTCTTTCTGGGCCCTATTTTCACACTTTGTTCTCATTTACCTGAAAGTAAGCTCCCCAAGAAAATGCTGTTGAGAACAGGGATTTTAATCTATATCATTTATTGCTGCACTCCCAGCACCTAGAATAGTAGCTAGCATACACTAGATAATACACTAGATACGTATTTTTGAGAAAAAATGAATCTTATTCAGAGCCAGGACCAAATGTGGCAGGAACAAGCACTCTACTAGGAGTCCAGAGGCCGTAGAGTGTGTCCTTTCTCCACTCTGCAGCTCTGGACAAATCAATGAAATTCATCCATCTGGTATGTCAGTAATATTAGATCTACCTTGCAGGTAATGGGATCATGTCAATTGAATCTTACTGGATCTTTGAAGTTTAAGGGCAATGAAACTGATTTGAAAAGGACAATTCCAGGAAGTTTAACTGGTCCTAGAATTTATAGTAGGTAATATTTCTAGAAAATATGCTACAAATGTTCTTAGAAATTTAAAAACATCTTTCCAAATTAACTTTTGGGTTAAGCAGTCAAAACTGAAATAAGAAACCATTTAGAAATGAATGGCACCACATGCCAGAAATTATGGGATGTGGCTAAAGTAGTATTCAGAGAGCAATTTATAGCCTTAAATGCTAAGGCTCCTTCTGATGAAACCCACCCCACCCCCCACAACATTAGGGTTTTGGAATGAGCACTGTTCTTGGCATCAGAACACCATATCCTGCTGAGATGCTAACTTTAGGTGAGTTTATTTGCCTAAACCTTGGTGTACTCATCTGTAAAACTGGCAGAAATGCTAGGATTACATGAAAAGAGATCCTGGGTAAAAGTGCTCAGGTGGTAGATGCCCAGCAGATGCCTGGTGGGTTAGAAGAAGGCCATGTATTGGGAGGGTGTCCCTGGAGGGAAGCAGTGCATGGCACTTCTGCCACTAACTTCACCACTAAGGTGCTTATTAAAATATAAGACTGAGAACACACAAACCAAACCATTCAACTTGAGAAATTGGAAAACAAAGAATACCACCACCACCAACAACACACACACACATGTGCATGCACATTAAGGAAGAAAAAGATTTTATCATAGAAGAATCTTATGATAGTGGGATGCATTTGTACCAGGGCATTTTTTCTGAAAGGAGTCACCAATTGATAAATTTTCCACTAATCGATCATTTTAATTATATACTGCCCTTAGGCAGAGTATGAAGTTTTCTATAGGCTACAGCCAATCACGTTTTGTTTTATTGGGGTCATCCTCAGAAAAGTGTCAATCAAAGCAAACGGAGAGGAAGGATTGTGGGGGAACTGACAGGCAGGTCCTGGAGGGAGCAGAGGGCTCATTGAGCCCTTGACCACCTGGAGAAGCATCTTGCTGCATGATGTGATTTGTACAATATGGCAGTGGCATTGACGAGGACCTGGAGCCCTGAGTGAAATAGGCAGGGTCCTCTGGGGATGGGGACCCTAAGCCACCAGCCAGCATTTCCAGGGCTGAGGGAGGTCCAGGGGAACAGTGTGCTGGCTTTCTTTTCTGGTTCCATTTGATAATTAGTCTGATGACAAATCAGGAGACCAAAGTCTGGCCTCCCTGAGCGCAACCTCCAGCCTGGATGTTGGTGACAGAAGATCCCTGGGAAGTCCTCTCTGGGCTCTCTCACTGGAGCAAGGAAGGCCTCAAATGCCCCCTTCTTTATGGAGGTGTTGACTCTGGGCTCCTGCTCAGAACAGCAGCCTAGAGAATAGGGTCAAACACTCTCCTTCTGTTTTCTCCATGCTGGTCTGGAGGTCTGGACAATGTCTGCTCCCTCCTTCTGCCGAGAAGAAGCCAGGAAACAGGAAGATTTCAAAGCCAAAGTCTTCAAGCCATTTGTGGGGCTGCTGGACCATGCATGCCCTTGACTGGGGTCAAGAGCCCCTGAGATATCTCAGTGTCTCCCCTTGACCGGTGAATGCCTCGAACTGGACACATTGCAGGGAGGTCGGAATCTTCAGACTTCTGTGCTCCATGAAGTCCCCACCGACTTATTTAGTCATCTGAAGCCTTGTTTTATTTGTTTATGTTTCTTAAAAAGTCTGTGAAATGGGTACCACGATAGTGCCTATATCTCATAGGCTGTGGTAGAAAATTATGTAAAGTGTTTAGATTAATGCCTGGTTTATGCTAAAACAAACTGAATGGTAACTGTATGTGTCACCCTTTTGTGCCCTTTTCTCATTGGAAAACAGAACAAACACTAACCATCATATCCTACTTCAGAAGAGAGGTTAAATATATAAGCTTCAGCTATATGAAATTGTCAATATTTGATCATTTTGACCTACAAAACAGCAATTTCATGTGGGTCAACCTGATAAAATGTGGTATGGTGATTCATATCTATAGAGACTTATATCCAATTATAAATATAAATTGCTATTTTATTTCCCCATCGCTTCTAGTTCCACAGTGAAAGCAAACTTCAGAAAAATGACAAAACTAGAACTATAGCTTTTTTTTTCTCTCTTTGTTTCATTTTATTCTCTCCCCAACCTTCTACCCCCAACTTCCCATAATCATATCTCACAGAGCTTTGTAGGGGCAAGCTCTGTTAATCAGAAATATCCCAAAGAAGAGAGTAGATTTGTTATTTCTATGTTAAATTGTTAATTGATTTGATAATTGCCTGGGAGACACATACAGACATACACATACACAAAACAAATGTCAGGCCACACACTTTTCTCTCGACAGTAAGATGAAGATGTTTTAGTTATTGGAACTCGATGTCACCTAGAAGAATAAGAGGAGGTACCGGGAAAAAAAGAGGGGAGTGGAGCCGGCGTGGTGGGGGAGGCAGGCGATCCCTCTCGGTTATCAAGTGAAATGACTCCCCAAATATGACAATAAATCACTGCAGGAATCAATCAGACGGGAGGCCACTGCTCCATGCTGATAATGCATCAATCAATATTTAATGTTTACACTTTAATTAATCCACACATGGGAAGCATTCTTTCAGTGACAAAAATAAAGGGATGAGAAATAAAACACCTTTTATATCAAGGAGTGGCGAGTGCACTGCCTATCTGGGTGGCTTTGATTGGAGCTGTCATTGATCACCTTGAGCTCACCAGCCTCCGAGTCACATCTGGATATAAAGCTAATGTAGGGGGTGGGGGCAGAGGTTTCAGCATCCCGCTTTCGAAGAGTGCAGCTTGCTGGGAACTGCTGTGGAGCATGGATTCCTGTGAAGGAAGAACAAAGCCAGGGCAAATATTGGATTCTGAACGCCAGTGACATCTTCTCCCCAGAAAAGATTTCTGTCCACAGATGGTGATCTATAACTCTGAGGGAGGCAGTTTCAGCCAGAAAGACATTTTCTCATGTGTTTTCAAGAGTCCAGTGTGTAGTCTCAGACACAGGGATTCCAGTCTGAACCACAAGACTGTTTTATAACACTCATAGCCCATCAGCCTGCCTTTTTCATGCTCTGCCCTGCCTGCTATCAATGATAGCATCCTAAAATACCCACACCTCGCATTAATTATAATTCATATATAGCTGCTCACGAATCATTTCAGCTGTGCTTGACAAGTTGGCCTCATACTACATTTTGTAGACATTTAATCCAACATATGGTACACATGGTTTTGCAGGTTCCCTGGGGTTTTTTATTTATTTATTTATTTATTTATTTATTTGTTTTTCCTGTGTCTTTTGTTTGGGGTCTCAAACCATTTCTTGGGCCCTTGAAAAGCTCACAGGCTGTGTGTGGTGTGACTATAGTTTTTAATGGAGAAGATGTCTTGGTTGATAATGCTGGATTTTGACCCTCAAAACCCACTGAGTTCCTTTTTGGAACATAGCAGTGAGGTGAAGATTTGATGTGTTAAAAATGCAGGAGTCTTGGTTTGGGTTCCTCCAGAAGCAGATCCTAAGATAAGAATTTGAGAGCAAATGGTTTGTAAGTGAGATAGGGAAGGAAAGGCAGTCACATAAACAGGGAGTTGTCATGGGGGGAAAAGGGGTTCAGTTGCACTGACAACTTGCGCAGTGGGAATAGAACCTGTTTCAGAGTTCGGGTCATGGAGAGTGAGGGAGGTGGTATTTATTCACCAACTCCTTGTCTGTTGTTGGTTCAGGACTGCTTCCAAGGTAGTAAATGGCCACCACTCCCTACTTCCAAGGCCAGAAAGAGCCCCCAGACAGAGTCAGGTCTTCCTTCCAAGCAGCGTGCAGCTTGTAGAGTTAAATGGTGAAGGGATGTGGGCATATACCCCCTGGGGCTGCCACACCAGGACAGGTAAAATAACTGACATGGATTCTTCCTATAAAGAGTAAAGAAAATAAAATTCCAAATTTTTTTTTTTTTTTTCTTTTTTTAGAGACACGGTCTGTCATCCAGGCTGGAGTGCAGTGGCTCAATCATGGCTCACTACAGCCTTGAACTCCTGGTTCAAGCGATCCTCCCACCTCAGCCTCCCAAGTAGTGTGCACTACCATGCCTGGCTAATTTAATTTTTTTTTTTTTGTAGCGATGGAATCTCACCATGTTGCCCTGGCTGGTCTGGAACTCCTGGCCACAAGCAATCTTACCACCTTGGCCTTGCAAAGTGCTGAAATTGCAGGTGTGAGCCACTGTGCCCAGCCTACAAATGGTTTTTTCAGTTACCCTTATCCATCTTCTCAGTGAGTCCAACCCTGAGAGAATTTCCTTTAGCTTGGGAAGAGGGCGCATACTGTGTCAGTTGAGCACTAGGTGAAGTAGTTGAGGGGTCCTGTGTGTGTGCATGCTCACTTGTGTGTGTGTAAAATATGAAGTCACACTCACTGGAGCAAGACACACTATGGGAGGCACAGAGACACTGAGGCCGATAGAGGGGACAGAAGATAAATGAATCTCACCTCACACTACTTCTGGGGCATGTGTTCTAATATTTCCCTTTTTCTCCCTTTTCTCTCTCTGTCTCTATCTCTACTGAGTTTGATTAGCTAGCTTTGAACAAAGTAAACTCACATGATGCAACTCGTCTGTATGTATTTACAAACTCTACTCCCTAATACAAGAATCACACTGCACCCCATCTGCCCCACCTGAATGAGCATGGAATACCAATGATTACTGTGTAGAATGCATACTACAGTTATTCAGTGCAGACTGTATTGATTTAATTTCTTCCTGTCTTACATTTAAACTACATGCTGCCTCTACAAGCTCTCTTGCAATTTATTAAATTTACATCCACTGAGGCTGGCCACAGT
This sequence comes from Pongo pygmaeus, assembly GCF_028885625.2. NCBI lineage: Eukaryota > Metazoa > Chordata > Mammalia > Primates > Hominidae > Pongo > Pongo pygmaeus. Next base: position 48,275,648 of record NC_072391.2, read on the forward strand.
GGCTCGCACTAGTAACATCAGCACTTTGGGAGGCCAAGGTAAGAGGATTTCTTGAGCCCAGGAGTTTGAGACCAGCCTGGACAATATAGTGAGACCCCTCACTCCACAAAAAATAAAAAAAAATTCAGGTTGGTGTGGTGGTGTGTGCCTGTAGTCCCAGCTACTCGAAAGGCTGTGGTAGGAGGGTTGCTTGAGTCTGGGAGTTCTAGGCTGCAGTGAGCTGTGACTGCACCATTGCACTGCAGCCTGAGCAATAGAGTGAGAGCCTGTCTCTTAAAAAAAAAAAGACAACAAACAAATAAATAAATTTCCACTGTCTCTGTCATTGACCTTAACAAATTTCTAATTGGTTGAGTAGAATTTAATTTTGTTTTTTGAGATGAAGTTTCGCTCTTGTTGCCCAGGCTGGAGTGCAATGGCATGATCTCGGCTTACTGCAACCTCCGCCTCCCTGATTCAAGCGATTCTCCTGCCTCAGCCTCCCAAAAAGCTGGGATTACAGGCATGCGCCACCACACCTGTCTAATTTTGTATTTTTGGTAGAGACAGGGTTTCTCCATGTTGGTCAGGCTGGTCTCTAACTCCTGACCTCAGGTGATCTACCTGCCTCGGCCTCCCAAAGTGCTGGAATCACAGGCATGAGCCACCACACCCAGCCAGAATTTAAAATTTTTCAAAGCTCTTGTTACAGGAAGCTGGTCCAATCTGTGTCACTCTGAGTTTTAAAGACTGTTACTAGATTCTTTGTTTGCAAATAATAGAGACTGGGCTTCACTAATGTAAGCAAAACACAAAAATTGTGGGAGTGGTACTTGCAGCACTCAGAGCATCTCTGGTGAATATGGTAAGCCAGGAAGTCTTGGTCTGTCTTTCTCAAAAGCAGCCAGCACATGGCCACACTCCAAACACCTTCCCTGTGCGTATCTACTTAAGAATCAAACTCCTAGGAAACACTGCTTGGCCTTGGTTAGATTCTGTTCTCACCGTGCCTGTGACCAAGACTGAGTGAGAAGTCTTAAGTCCCAAAGGAAAGGTGCCTGCCACAATCTTGTTTCTTGTACCATTTTGTGTAAGGGGGGTCTTTTAATTTGACACAGATGCCCCCTTTTCTCTCCTCCAATATTTCTTCCTGATTTTGAAATTAGCATATGCACACTCACAGTGATCTTTAAAAGCTCATGGAAGAAAAAGACATGCAAAAGAGCAAGAGCACAGCAAGGAAATTACAATGTTACTGAGCATTTACTGTTAAGTCGGGCCCTTTATATTTATATCCCGAAAGTCTTATTGTAGAAATTCTTGTTTTTCTAGTAAATTTCTTGAGCTCCTGCATCCCCTAGAGCCGAGATATCTAATATTTCCCTCTTGAGAATTCATTCTTTAAATTGTTCAAGATCCTCTTTGGGATGACTTTGACCGAGTTGTTTTTAATCAGGGACAATCCCTGCCAACCTCCTGGGATATCTGACAATGTCTAGAGCCATTTTTGGTGGCTGTGGGTTTGGAAGGTACTCCTGACATCTAGAGGCAGATGCTTCCACACATTTTACAATGCACATGGCAGCCTCTCGCAGCCCCAGATGCACTCGGTGTCAAAGTTGAGAAACTCTGCTTTTACCCAAGAGGGTCAGCTCTAGTCCAAACACCAAGCAAGGACAGACACGAGTTCTCAGTATCATGTTGCTATTTCTTATCCCCACCACATGGAGTCACTGTTGAAGATGACTGTAGTGCAGTGTGGTAACTGTTCATTCTGACAAGATCTCTGCTGGTCCACAATGATGCCCCATATTGGCTTTTTTACATTCATATGTTCATATGTTTTATCTCAAATCCAACCACTGAGCCAGGGAGGCTGGACCCAAGATGTTTCTACTTTAGCCACAGAGAGATATATGCAAAAGGAAAAGGCCTTGAACTCTAGGGTTTTGATGCTCTCCTACCCTGAGCTATGCCTTCTAAGGAAGAATTAACCCTGCAGACAGATGTCTAACACAGGATAATTGTTGATCAGATTTCAGACTCTTCAGGGCCTTTTCCTTTTAGCTCCTTGCCCATCACTGAGGATCTATCCTGCTTACACGGGACCTGACTCCGTGTTTTTTTCCACTGCTCATATCTTAGGCTTGGCTGCACGTATAGAATGAGCCCTGGACGAATTCTGCTACCAAAAAGCAAGTGACCTTAAACTTGGCCTGAGTTCTCTACTGCTAGGATGGTGGGTTGGGTTGGTAGGGTTTTCTAGACTTAAATCATGTGTGTACATCATTTTTACAACTTTTGTCATGTCTGTGAATCACTCAACTCTTGGTTATTTAATATTACCCTTTTCATTGGCTCATTACATTTACTAAAATTTTTTTTTAAAAACGAATATTTTTTCACTCCCATAGATGGAAAATCAGTTGGCATAAATAGAAACTAATAGAAAAAATAAGTACACTGCAAACCATAAAAGCTGTTATTAAGTCCTAGCTAGATGCTGTGGCTTGCCAAAGGTTCTGAGACCTAGGTTCACCTGTGGTTTCCTGAAAAGGAGCTAACAAGGGTTAGAGAGGGATTAAAGACCCTGGGACCCAGGGACACTTTTTTTTCTATAGCGAATCAAAGGGATAGGATAGGGGCTGCAAGGGTCTCTGTGAGAGCAAGTGGTGCTTGTGCCCAAGGGCATGCACGTATTATGTGTAATCCATGCTTTGGGAATTCTGGATCTGCTGATCATCTTTCAGGGCTATTTTGGCTCTAACCACTGGCTCCCTCTTCATCTACATCACAAAGCTGCTGAGAAGTCAGTGAGAAAATGGGGTGACAGAGCTTGCTACACTGTGAAGTGCTGCCCATCTGGGACAAAAGGTGCTCGCTTCCTGTGGGTGGGCTGGCCTCCCTCAGAATACCTTCCCCCTGATCCAAGGGTATGCTGTGCTCTTCAATCATAGATCATCTTCTTGGTTTAAGGCACTTATTATTTATTTACCTGACAGGGTCTCACTCTATAGCCCAGGCTAGAATGCGGTGCTGTGATCATCACTCACTGCAGCCTTGAACTCCCAGGCTCAAGCAATCCTCCCACGTCAGCCTCCTGAGTAGCTGGGACTAAAGTTTCATGTCACAGAACCCACTTAATTTTTTTTTTAATTTTGTAGAGATGGCATCTGGCTATGTTGCCCAGGTTGCTCTTGAGCTCCTGGCCTCATGTTGTTCTTCTGCCTTGGCCTCCCAAAGTGCTCGGATTGTAGGGTGAGCCAATACACCTGGCCTACGGCTTTCAGTTTTCAGAAAATGTGGAAATCTTCAGGCAGCAGTGGGGAATGAGCTTTTCAGGGGTCTTATGCATTTATAGTACACTGGGACTGAACTTATTAGTCCTTTCTTGGGAGGAAGGGCGAGGCTCAAGGAAGGTTAAGAAGTGAAAGTATCTGGTATCAGACCAAGGCAACCAAACCAGGAGCAGAGATGAGCTAAGCCCAACTTCACATTCTTAATAATGTCCAGCCTTTGCTTCTGGCCCCTCTCTTTCACATGGATAGAGCTCAGTTTGGCCCTCAGTTGTGATAACTAAGGCCCTCACTTGTGATAACCATGGGGGATTGGAAAAATGATCTTACTGTATGAGACTAATAATTCCATTTCTCTAAAAACTCTTCAAGCACGGAGTAAGTAGCCCCCAACTGCTATTACTATTATTATATTTTCCTCGACTAATATCAATGAAAATTTCTTCTTTCTGTCGTCTTTCACAGCACTTGAATAAAGCTTGACTTTCTAACTTGGCTGTGATAAGAATAACATGATATACCCCTTTTTATGAAACCCTCATTATTTGTCCCAGACCCTGTGCTAAGCGATTCACGTGTGAATAGATTTTGTTCTATCCATTCAGCTACTCCATGGAATACAGGCTATTAGTATCCCCACTTCAGACTCAAGAAACTTGGTGGCCAAGGTGTCCATGTGAGTAAGTAGCTGAACTTGGGTTCAGCTCTAGTTTTCAGCATGGTTCATGTCCAGCATTTTCTCAGAAGCACTTGCATTAGAATGAGAATCCAATCGTATTTACACATCTCTGGGACAGAAGTCCCCATGCTTGGCTTTCTTTTACATGCCTTATGGTTCTCAAACTACCAAAACCAGCAGGGAACTCAGAGAGAGACAGAGAGAGAAGAGACAGCACACAAGTGCAAAATGTCCCATCTCACCCTTGATTTGTAAAGTCAAGATCTCTGAGATGGGTTCTGGGAAGGTATATTTTTGATGGGCCCTCCTGGTGATTAAGCCAGACATGGGGAGCTGTGCCCTATGGGACATGGTATTTCACTCTACAAGTAGTAGCTGAAGGCTATGTTCTTCCATAACTTGCCAAGAAAGAAGAAGAGTTTCAGGATAGGAGAAGGTTTATGCTCTGCAACCCCAGTGGATGTTGTGAAGAAACCACAATCTTCAACTCCTTTTATTACTATTTCCCTTCCTTTCTTCCCACCATTTATCTATCTATCTATCTATCTATCTATCTATCTATCTATCTACTATCATCTCTCTGTCATCTATCTACTTACATCTATCTATCCATCTACCTTTCATCCATCTATCTATTAATATTATTAATTATTTTTTGTGTGATAACTGCCTATTTGCTATGATTCCATTTTCTATCATGAGGTGAGGTGGCCCTAGGTGCTTGAGTCCTAGTGGTGAGAAATGACTAAACTTCTTATGGGAAGCAATGACATAATGGTGAAAGGTGTCCTCATTGCTTCCTTTTCCTAGTGGAGAGTGTGGCAGGGATGCCCTGTTGATGGAGCTACAATGCTGAAGGATTGGATAGTTAGTGTATGGCCATGCCCCATCCCTTTTATCCCTCCTGCTGGCCCCCAACCCTCACCATATCTGCAGATATTAGGTGTGACTTTGTTCAAAACAGGGTCTTGCTCTGTTGCCCAGGTTGGATCGCAGTGGTGTGATCACAGCTCACTGCAGCCCCGACCTCTGGAGCTTAATCAATCTTCCCACCTCAGTCTCCCTAGTAGCTGGGACTACATGTGTGCGCCACCATACTCAGCTAATTTGTGTATTTTTGTAGTTGTTTATTTTTAAAATTTATTCATCTCTACATTTGACCAGACCTGTGACAACTAAGTTGCACACAGATGTTGCCTGCAGAAAACTGCCCCAAACAAAAAGGATTCCTTGGATTCATTTTAGGGTTCTCAAACCACTTCCTCGCAGAGGAAAAGACTGGCACAGAAGGGGCAATGGGATAAAAAATGGGGTGAGGGAATCCCCCAAGGTGCAGGAAAGTCATTGGAGGTGCCGCTTAGAGGTCCGAGCCACTGTTCCTCTCCATGATTCTGGGTATTGAGGCTTGATGGTGCTAATCAACCCTCTTACCTTTTATTTCCCAGACAGCCAGACATTCAAATTCTCCTCTTTAATTTGTACCCAGTCACTTAGTTGGTCAGTGAGAGCACTGGTGGGTCAACACACTAGGGACTAAACTTGTTCTGGCCAGTGACATTCTCAGACCCCCGGAATGGAATGGACACTGTAGTTACAATTCCGAAAATATGTCCCAAGATTGTCAACCAAATACATACAGAGGTATCCTCTGATGGGCCTGTACTCTTCACCAAATGTGCTTCCATTGATTTGTAATAGCCTCATAGTGAGCTGCCTGAAAAAGCAGAGAAAGAAATCTCTGCTTTTTTAATGTAGTATCCAGTTTTGTCTTTCTCTGTGTGAAATCAAATTATGGAAATGGTAAACCATAACTATATTAAAATTATTACATTTTAGTTGTTGTTTTTTCTCTTATTAGGAGACAGGGTCTTGCTCTGTCTCCCAGGCTGGAGTGCAGTGGCACAATCACAGCTCACTGAAGCCTCAACACCCTGGGCTCAAGCAATTCTCCTGCCTCAGCCTCCCATGTAGCTAAGACTATAGGTGCACGCCACCATGCCTGGCTTAAAATTTTAGGTTTTTAAATGATGTTTAAGAATTTTTGATAGCAACTGAAAGAAAACACTTTGTATAATTGTTATAAAATAATGCTTAAAAATACAGATTCAAGCTATAGATTATTTTAACTGTAACATTTCTAGAATAAGAACATAGAAGAAATAAGGCCTGGTGTTGAATAGCACAGTTGGGTGACTATAGTTAACAGCAGTATATTGTATATTAGAAAATAGTTAAGCCAGGCATGGTGGCTCACGCCTGTAATCCCAGCTCTCAGGGAGGCAGGGTGGGAGGATAGCTTAGGCCCAGGAGTTTGAGACCTGCCGGGGCAATATAGCGAGACCCTGTTCTCCACAAAAAGGTAGAAAAAAAAAAGCCAAAAAAAATCAGCATAACAAATAGTTAGAAAAGAATATTTGAAATGTTCCCAACACACACAAAAAAATGATAAATGTCCAAGGTGATGGATACCCTAAATTCTCTGATTTAATTACCACACATTGTATGCATGTGTCAGAATATCACATGTACCCCACAAATATGTACAAATATTATGTATCAATAAAAAATTTTAAAAGAAGAAAAAAAAGAACAATGAGTTCTAGGAAACCAATAGAAGGATGGCCAACATCCTTACTCTAAAGACTGAATTTTTTCTTTACCTAAAAAAGACTATATTCTTTTAGGATGGCAGAATGAAGAGCTTCTGTCACCCTCAGCTCCCCTGGAAAATATTCCAATGTTGCTGCAATGACAGGATAAGTAAATAATTTCAAGAATATGTGTCCAAATATTAGATTTGAACCACCGTGTTGGCCCAGGCAAGGATGTTAAAAATTAAGTCCTGGTCAAATCTCTTGTGGCTGGAATCAGAATGAGAAATTGAGTGGGTGTCTTGGTCAAAAATAAAAAAGGGCTAAAGTGCAAAAATTAGAACAAGCCATTTACTTTCTGTGTTAAGAAAATCTCTGAGAAATAATCCAGTGTTGAACTGGAATGTCTCTGAAATTGAGAGACAAAAAAGTACTGAGTAGTTCTGTTCTTTGCTGTGGTTATTCCAAAACAATTTCCAGGTTTTACGGGAGGACCCATGATTTTAAATACCTTTGCCCTTTTCTTTTACCCATGTGACTGCCTGTCAAACCTGAGGCACCCCATAAACTCCCATCTACAATGTCCTTTCTCATCAGTAACAGAAAATGGAATTTAGGGCCAGTTTATAGGGTGACACTGTTGTGGCTGGCAAATTATCCATGCCAAAAATCTGTTGTGAATGCCAATTGAGTGCCATGTAAATTTTCTACGAAAGGGGCTGAAAGGGTACTGAGTTTAAGTTGTACAAAAGTTTTGAGAGAGACAGAGTATTGTGTTCAGGTACACAGTTGGTTTGACTACTTTGTAAGATTTAATGAATAGGTTGGCTAAATTTGGCTTTTAAAAGGCCAATTCCATCAACTGCTAAATGCGCTGGACATAGAAGAACCTGCTTAGTCCTAGGATTATAGAGCTGATAAGTGGATGACATTTAGAGATCATCTATTAACACTCACAAATTTTCCAGATGTCACTGAGGATCTGAAATGGGAAATGACTTGACAAATGCCATATGGGGGGTCATGGCAGAATTGGTGGGGAGTCTCTTGGTTTCTCACTTTAGTGTTTCTTCCTTGATAAGCATATAAGAAACTATACTGCCTCATCAATTTGTGTGCAGGTAAAGATTGTAAAGTCATCATCCATCTATTTATCCATCCATCCATCCATCCATCCATCCATCCATCCATCCATCCATCCATCCAAAATAACATTGATGAAGCATTTTTTCTCTTCTGGGCATTCTGCTGGGTCCTGGGTACAAGAAAGAAAGATGCCATCTGTGTCTTCAAGATGCAGATCACATAGTATAGTGCAGTCAGTGTCCTGCTGAAGTTTTGCACAGGTTCCTATGGGAACATGACTGAGAGAAGCTGAAAACTAATGAGAGAATCAAAGACAGCTATATGGAAAAGCTGACACCTTTGCTAAGTCTTGGGGCACAAGAAGTTGCAGTCCCCTAATTTTGTTCTTCTTTTTCAGAATTGACTATTTGAGTTCCTTGCCTTTCCATATACATTTTAGAGTCAGCTTACCGATATCTACAAAAAGCATAAATACTCCACTTTTCCTGTGAGGTACATAGCAATGTTAGCTGTTTCATTCTTGGTTTTAGTAATTTGGGTCTTCTCTGATTTTTCTTGGTCAGTCTAACTGAAGATTTGTCAGTTTTGTTGATATTTTCAAAGACCTGACACTTGATTCATTGATTTTCTCTATTGTTTTTCTAGTCTTTATTTCCACTTTAATCTTTATTATTGCTTTGGGTTTAATTTGCTTTTCTTTTTCTAGTTTCTAAAGATGGAAGTTTAGGTTGCTGATTTTAGATCTTTCTTCTTTTTAAAGGCATTGACAACTACAAATTTCCCTTTAAGCACTGTTTTACCTGCATCCTATAAATTTTGGTATGTTGTGTTTTCATTTTCATTCATCTCAAAGTGTTTTCAGATTTCTCCAGTGGTTTGTTTATTTGATCCATTGTTTAGGTAGGAGAAGGTTGTTTAATTTCCACATAGTTATTAACTTTTCAAATATATTTTTGTTATTAATTTCTAACATCATTTCATCATGGTCAAATAACATACTTGGTATAATTTAAACCTTTTAAAGTGTATTGAGACTTGTTTTATGACCTAACATACGGTCTATCTTGGAGAAAGTTCCACATGTACTTGAGAAGAATGTGTAATTCTGTTGCTTTGGGTGGAGTATTCTATAGATGTCTGTTAGGTCTAGTAGTTTATAGTACTGTTTGAGTCCTCTATTCCTTGTTGATCTTCTATCTAATTGTTATGTCCACTGTATACAATGAAGTATTTAAGCTCTCATAATTATTGTTGGATTGTCTATTTTTACTTCAATTCTGTCAGTTATTGCTTCATAAAGTTTGAGGCTCTGTTATTAGGTGCCTATTTGTTTATAGCTGTTATGTCTCCTTGTTGGATTTGACCTTTTTATTGTTTTAAAATGTTCTTTGTGCCTAGATACTGCAGTTTTTGAATCTGTGCATGATGTTGTCATTGCAAATTTTATCCTAATGCCCAAGTACCGTTCACTATCCTCATCATTAACAACTTACTATATTGTTTTTTGAACCAATCATTTAAAGGAGTGTGCACAACAACATTTAAAGCTTGCCCTTGTGAATTCATACCCCCAGGAAGAATGACTAAATCTGTTTTAAATGTCTTTGTCCTCTTTCTTTACTGATTGTGTCAGGTGACCTTTCTTAGCATTCCAAACCAGCTGGCTGAAGTTATTTTAGGCTAACTTGTTTTCCTGAAATAGTACTGTTTGTTCAAAATAAAGTATTTGAGAAAGCCTTTTACAACATGAAAGACCTCAAGCAGATTCAAATATAACCCATCTCCCTCTCATTCAAGAATTAATTTTAGGAAAAAAGCTTGCCTAATATTCAAGTGTGTGCAGTCTCCAGCTGTATTTGCTGTTTGTTTTTATTCTGTTTCATATAGAGGTTCAGCTGATCACACACCATGCTGTATCTACTCTTTCTCCTCCTCTGGTTTTCTGGTGCTTTGAAAGTCACCTCCGACCCCTGAGGCACTGGAGCTTCCCAGTGCAAAGTCCTGGTGAGTAGCATGTGGATTCCAGTGAGACATGCAGTTGATGTCTAAGCCTCAGGAGGATGTCAGCTGGGCCTCCTGATCAACACTCCATCCAAACTTTGTCAGATAACTAACAGGCTTGGTCAGTTAAGCAGGAGGCTTGCAAAGCAACAGAAGCATAGCCCTGTTCTCCATAAAGATTAATTACCTTCAGGACACCAAAGAGGTGTGGGTCATTCAAGGACAGAATCACCATTCTTGGCCCCATTGCTCCTTGGCTCTGGGCCATTAGGTCTGAACCCTTTGAAAGGCATTTTCAGAGCCATGTGTTTAGGAGAAAAGCCCATCTGTACACTCCAACTCTCTCTCTCACACACACACACTCACACTCACATAGTGGTTGGTGTTCTTCATGGAGTCCTAGAATCTCAAGGCTGGCAGGGCCAAGACATTCTCTCAGTACATAACCAATGGCTCCTTCTGTTTCATTCACATGGAAATGTGACTAGGGCCAAAGATACAGGCTTATTTTTCAATGTGTGTATCCAAACGTGACTGAGAAATGCACACTTTGAAAAACCAGACCATCTGGCTTTAAAATACATATTGAAAGTAAGAGTGCCAGTGAGGTTGTCAAGTACACACTGTGTTCAGGACTTCTGATTTACCGACTCCCGCTTGTCCTGATTCTGCATCTCTCCTGCTTTCAATCATCATTCTCCCTCTTTAGAAGAGCAACAGGCAGAAATGAACATGTTTTGCCTGAATTAAAATAACGAAACCAAAACCAAAAGCTAGACTCAAAGAGACTTCGTACCTGTGAATTACAGCCTGAGAGTTAAAAGAGGAGGTAAGTTTGGCTTGTGTAACCCCAAGAGATAAAACTCAGGCTAATGGAAATCACTTAAATTTAGACCTGTGTTGGAACTTTCTATCGGCAAAAGTGTCTGATGAAATAATGGATTGCTTTGGGAAGTAGTAAGCTGCCTGTTCCTGGAAACACTGAAATATGACCTCGATGATCATTCATTAATTCATTATTTAGAAAATATATCTATCTGGAGCCCTACTGTTCTAGACTTTGTTACAGGAGCTGGGGAAATAGCCATGAACAACATAGGCATGGGCCCCACTCTCGTGGAGTTTCCATTTTAGTGGGATTGAGAATGCAGACAATAAACAAGGAAACCAAAATATTTCTAAATCATAGATTGTGATAAACGCTATGAGGACATAGACAGGCTGCTCTGGTAGGGGATAAAAGGCAGCTTAGCTTCTTCCATTTGCAGGATGGTTTAGATGGGAATTGAGCATCCCCTTGGATGTTTGTTTCCCAACGATTCTGAGAAAGTGATTCTATGACTCAGTGTGGGAACTTCTTAATGACATTGAGCCCAGGAATTCAAGATAACCAGGAAATTTGGGATTTAGTTACTCGGAAGGTTGATGAAGTGCAATAGTCAACTCTCGAAACAAAGGAGCCAACTCCTGGAAAACAACAGAATTCTTGTTTACTTTTAGTTTTCAGTCCAGGTTGGACTTCACTGTTTTTGGCCAAAGGTCATCATATTGGTTTTTAGCAGAAAGAGTCAGATTAAAAGAACTGGCCTGATATCTGGATTTCCTCTAAAAATCACCTTCCAAGAATTGGCCTGGATGCAGGCCTTTTTGGTTCCACCATCTACACCTGGTATTGGAGGGGTGGGGGTGAGGACAGTGTTCATCCTACACTAATGTTTGCTTAGTCTACAGTTTCTGTTTTTGTTTTCTTTGGGTTAGCATTTAAAATGAGGATTTTTTAAAAAGCCATATTTCTGGTATTCCTTGGAAAAGCTGAAGATCTTTCCATAAATGTCCACAGAATGTGGTAACGTCACCTGCAGACATACAGTCACAGCCTCCTTTAGATAGGGTCATAGGCGCTCCAGTTCACCATAGTGTCTATGCAGCCAAATTCATTCATTTCTGTGACCTGCTTGGCCATGGAAGGTGTTTGAGTTTTTGACTACTATTCTGTGAATTTCAAGGCCTGAAAAGTGGGAATGTTGCTTAATGATCAGCCCTTTCTGACTCAGTCATCTTGTCAACTTAAAAAGAAAGGGTGCTGTCAAAACTTAAATTTTCAGAGCTGAAAATGCTGTTAAGGAACCACTTTCCATCCCAAGTTCAAATCTCTGTTGTATTCATGGAGAAACTGAGGCCCAAAAAGAAGACACTTAGCCATGGGTACAAACGGAGTTGGTGACATCACTGTCACTCATCAGGGAGTTGTCTATACACAGAAATCCCACAGTAACCATTACACTGAATTGAATCTAAAGCAACTTAAGAACAGATTTCCATACCTTGCAGGATTTTTTTTCTTTTCTTTCTTAAATGCATTGGAAATAAAGAAAGAAAAAGAAGGAAATTCTGTGTTTATTGTCAGGCCCCTCTGAATTTTTATTAGCAACCTGAAAATATCTTACAGATAAAAATATCTGAATGTTTCACCCTAATCATTATCTTATCAATCTGCACTTATCATTTAATCTGAAAGCCCAAGAACCATCTTAATCCCTTCTGCAGAGGTCTCAGGGGTGCTGAAGATGATAAGGACATTAAACTCTATGTGTTGCCAGGTGCTGGAAAGGAAGAGACTCTCAATGCCAAAATGTAAATGTCCTTTGCATACAGAAGGTCCCCTAGACTTGGGCTCTCATCCTTCATCTTTCCAGGTTGGCAACTAAGATCAAGAAGATGGCTTTCAGAGGTTTCTGATGGCTCCCTGGTGAAGAGTGAGTTGCTAGGGGAACAAGGTGTGATTCTGGGAGGCTGGGTAATGCTGAGTCCCATTAATAATAATAACAACAATAATTTTTAAAAAGCAGCTACATTTGTTGAGCCTTTACCAAGTGTCGAGAACTATTCTCAGTGAGTTCCATTTATTATGCCATTTAGTTCTTCCAACAACCCTGTGAAATAAGTACTATTATTATTTCCACTTGACAGATAGGAAACTGAGGCATTGGGAGGCTAATGGACTTGTCCAGGGCCTCACAACTAGACATGTTAAAGCTGGGATGTGGCTCCTGTCTCTGTAGCCCAAATGTTTCCCCACTCCTACTATTATTTCAAGACAATTCTAGAGGCAAAATGCACATTTCTAATATATTTCTCAATGTATTATTTGGAAAAGATGAAGCCTCTTAACTCCTCACTTTCTAGATTTATGTAGCTCAATGTGCTAGCCACTAGCCACATGTGGCTGAATTTAAAATAATTAAAATTTTGTAAAATTAGCAATCTAGTACTCAATCATATGAATCACATTTCATGAGTTCAAAAGCCACATATAACTAGTGTCTACCTTATTGGACACTGAAGATAGGAACATTTCCATCATCGCTAGAAGTTCTATTGGAAGACATAGTTACAGATAAAAAAAATCAGGACTCAGGCAAAGGGACTTGTCCAAAGACATGCAGAGAGGTCCAGGATTTGAAAAGTGCATAGCTCAGATGCCACGTTTTAGTCCTTTCCTTGTTCTTTTTTGCCTGCCTCCTGCTCATCTCTTTTTTGTCTTTGCAATTAGATTTTAAGTTTGTGAAGGACAGGTAGCATATTCTTCATTTCAGTTGTGAACCACACTCCAGCTGCCCAAACCTACCCCCTTCCAGGGCAGAGCACACAGTAGGGCTTTCATCAACCCTCTTGCCTTGCCTTGCCTTTCCCACTCCTCACTTTTAAAAAGGCAGTGGGAGATCTGGCAAGTATCAAGCCTCAGGTTTTAAGTAAAACATGTTATTATAATTGATTTTTTTTTAGCTGGCATAGTTAATTGCATAAGGCAGAGAGATGGTTTTTATTTGAAGGCCTCTGAGGACTAATATGTTTGGTGACGGGAGCGGGGGAGGGGAGACCTGTACTGTTTACCTTTCTTGAGGTAAGATTGAGGGTAGCGTTCATGGAGAGCTGGGCCTTGAGGACCTGAGTGCTTGCTTGGTCTTGTAAGAACCTTAGCCAGAGGCATAGTTAAGTGTATGAACCCTGGAGACCCAAAGGCCAGGGCTGCTGCTGCAGCTTTAGCAGGTAACAGCTGTAAGCCTGGACAATTTATGCAAACTTCTGAGCTTGCATTTTATCATTTATAAAGTGTGATTTGATCGTGTAGTGTTGGGAAGCACCTTTGCAATAACCCATGTAAAATACCTGGTAGCCACAACTATTTTCATCACCTCATTTATTCATTACTTATTTATTATTGTCACTTTCACTAGACTGAAAGCTCTTCAAGCACAGAGCCTATGTCCATCTTGTTCACTGTTGTACCTCAGGGTGCAATTCCCAGCCCCATGGTAGATAATAAATATGTGTTGAAGCAAAGAAGGGTATCATAGTCTCAAAAAAGAAGTCTGTGTTGTAAAGAAACTTAAAGGATTATAGTTTGATTTCCTGTTGGATGCATAAATTTTCATTATAAACACCTTTGTCAAGTAGTTGTTTGGGCACTGCTTTAACACCTCCAGTGACTGTGATCTCACTACCTTATAAACCCTTTTCATCTTGGACCTCTCCATTGGGCGTAAGGGCAATCCCTCATGCCTGGCTGAAAAAAGAACAGGAAGTGTCAACGCTTCTCAGATGCACCCTGCTATGTTGATCAGTCACCCAAATCTCTTAGCCTTTGTAGAAACAGGGCTGCAACAAAATGAGTCTCTAGCCACTCTGTGGAGTTTCATGGATATCACTGGGGGTGGGGAGAGAAGGGAAAAAATGAACCTAGAGAATCTGGCTATAAAACACATTACCTGCATTTATGGTTCTCATGCCCCAAGGCCTGGGATAAAGTGAAGAAGGAAAAACATTCCACTCTGGCTCTCAGTGACCCCTAAAAGAAACCCCCCATGGAGTCATTTAGGATAGTAATTTGAGTATAAACTCAAGCATACGTTTCTAGCCTTCCCTTCATAAACTCAGGAGTCTCATGATGATCGGCACCAAATTGCTTGAAAATGTGCCCCAGACCCTTCCAGATGAGGGCTGGGCTCAAAGAAATAAAAAGTTAAGGGCATGTTGCTATGGCATTAACATTAAGGGAGTAGACACGAACCTCAAACTGTGCACAGAAAATATATTCTCTCCGTATGCCCTCTCCATGAAAAACCAAGCCAGCAAAGTCATTAAAATGTCAGACAAAGAGCCAGGTGGGAAAAATGCATGTTTAAAAGTAAACATGTAGCCTGTGATAATTGTGTCCCCTGAAAAGCTAAAGATGAGGGAAAGAAAGAATAAAAGCTTGAAATAAAGAGAAAGGCAGGAAGAATGTGGAGCTGCACAGCTCCTTCCCCATTTACTCTTCATAATCTTAAGAAATGGCATCATCATTCACTCAGTTGCTTGAGCAAAGCACCTAAAAGCCAGCATTGCTCCTTTTTTTTGTCATTAGCTCCCTGCATTGAATCAACCAGCAGGTCTTAAGTCCAGACTTAGCTCCAAAACATTAGATTGAAACACATGAAGTTGACAAATTTATACCTTCTTTGACATACAAAAAATGTCAATTCCATATGGTTCAACCTAATTAAATCTCAAATCAGCTCTTTTTGCAGTCTCCACTGCCACCATCCTGGTTCAAGCCACCATTAATACTTGCTTGATCTATGTGGTAGTCTCCTAATATGCCTCCCTGTTCTCACTTTTGACCCCTTTCAGCCCTGTATTCTTACCTTAGAAGGTAAAGTAGACCATGTCCATCTCCTGCTTAAAATATTTCAGTGTTCAATCTGATAAAAGACCTACATACTGAAAACTACGAAGCATAGCTGAAAGAAATTAATGATTTAAAGAATTGGAGAAATTGTGACTGTAATCCCAAGTACTCGGGAGGCTGAGCCCAGAGAATCACTTGAGCCTGGAAGGTCAAGTCTTCAGTGAGCCACGATTGCAGTACTGCACTCCAGCCTAGGCAACAGAGAACGATCCTATCTCATAAAAAAAATGGAAAAAAGCAAGCAAGAAAAAAAGAAATGGAGAAATATACCATATTCATGAGTTGGAAGTCTAAATATTCTTTTCTTCAAGTTGATCTATATATCTATGTAGATTTAATACAATCCAATAAAAACTCCAGCAACCCTTTGTTTTGCAGAACTGACAAGTTGATTTTAAAATTTATGTGGAAATGCAAAGGGCCTAGAAAAGCCAAAACAACTTTGCAAAAGAAGTGGAGAATTAACACTACTTGACTTTAAGCCTTCTTAGAAAGCTACAGTAATCAAGAGAGCATAATACTGATGTGAAGGTAGATAAATAGCTGAAGGGAATAGAATACAGAGCCCAGAAATAGACCCATAAGTAAAAGAACAACTAAAAGAAAGATGTAAAGGCAATTCAGTGAAGAAAGTATAGTCTTATTAACAAATGGTGGTGAAACAACTGGACAGCTATATGCAAAAAACAGAAAATATTATTAAAATGAAGGAAATTATAAAAGAGAGTCAAATAAAAATTTGAAGCTGAAAAATAGAATAACTAAATTTAAAAAATTACTAGATGGCTTAACAGCAGGCTTGAGCAGGCCGAAGAAAGAATCAGTGAACTTGAAGATAGGACATTTGAAATTACTGAGTCTCAGAAGCAGAAAGAAATAATGAAGATAGGTGAACAGAGCCTAAGAGACTTATGGAGCATCATCAAGCACATCAACATAGGCATTATGGGAGTCCTAAAAGTAGAAGAGAGAGGGGAAGGAACAAAGAGAGCTTATCTGAAAAAAATAATGGCTGAACATTTTCCAAATTTGAGGAAATAAATGGACATACAAAGTCAAAGTCTCAATGAACCCCAAGTAGAATAAACTCAAAGAGGTCCACACCTAGACACATAATCAAACTGTTGAAAGACAAAAACAAAGAGAGATTCTTGAAACAGCAAGAAAAAATTGATTTTCCATGTACAAGGGATTCTTAATAAAATTATTAACCAATTTCTCAGCAGAAAACTTGGAGGCCAGAAGGCAGTGAAATGATATACCTAAAGTGCTGAAGAAAGATAAAAACCTCTTAACCAAGAATTGTACATCAAAATGGCAAAAATATCCTTCAAAAATGAGAGTAAAATTAAGACATTTCCAGATTAAAAAAAAGGCTGACAGAAGTTATTACCAGTAGATCTGCCCTACATGAAATGCTAATGGGAGTCCTTCAGGTTGAAATGAAAAAATTCTAGATAGTAACTAAAAGCCATATGAAAATAGAAAGATTTCTAGTAAGGGTAAATATATGGGCAAACAAAAATGCAACTATTATTGTTATTTTGGTTCTTAATTCCACTTTTAATTTTTTATGGGATTTAAAAGACATACATAAAATAATTATAAATCTATGTTAATAAGCATACAATATATAAAGATGCAATTTGTGACATCAATAACAGAAAGTAAAGCAGCGACAGAACTGTAGAGTTTTTGTATGTGATTGAAGCCAAGCTGGTGTCAACAAAAACTAGATTGTTATAACTTTAGGATGTTAAGGATAATCTCCATGATAACCACAAAGAAAATATCTATAGAATATACATAAAAAGAAATAAGAAAGGAATCAAAACGTGTTACTACAAAAAGTCAATTAACCACAAAGAAGACTCTAAAGAATGAAATGAGCCTCATCAACTGACTCCCACCCTACACCTTGGCTCTCAGTTCCCAGTGGCTCATGCTGTATTTGGAGTTCAGCCCAATCTGTCTCTTCAACTGCAAGACTCTATTGAAGTGGTCCCTATATCTATTGTCCTGAATAAAGTCTTCCTCACTATGAAAAAACAAAAAGAAAAGAAATGAAAGACAAATGGCTATAAGACATGGAGAAAGCAAATAACAAACTGGCATAAAGTAAGCCCTTTCTTATCAGGAATTACTTTATCTTTTTTTTTTTTCTTTTTGAAAAAAGACAAGGTTTCATCATGTTCCTCAGACTGGTCTCAAACTCCAGAGCTCAAACAATCTGCCTACCTTGGCCTTCCAAACCTATTGGCCTCCCAAACCCGTAAACCTGTTGGGATTACAGGTGTGAGCCACCACACCCAGCCTCAGTAATTACTTTAAATGTAAATGGATTAAACTCATAAATCAAAGGCATGGATTGGAACAATGGATTAAAAAAAGATCCAATTATATGCTGCCTACAAGAGACTCACTTTTGATCACAAATAGATTGAAAGTGAAAGGATGGAAAAAGATATTTCATGTTAATAGCAACCAGAAATGAACTGAGGTGGTTATATTAATATCAGACAAAGTAGAAAAAGAATCAATGAAACCACATTAGTTCTTTGAAAAAAAAAAAACCAACAAAATTGACAAGCTAGATTGACTAAGGAGAAAAGAGAAAACTGAAGTTACTAAAATCAAAAATGAAACTAGACATATTACTATTGATTTTATAAAAATTAAAAATACTATAATTGCATGCCAACAAATTGGTTAACCTAGATAAAATGGACAAATTCCAAATTCCTACAAAAACACAACCTACCAAGACTGAATCATGAATAAATGGAAAATCTGAATCAACCTACAACTAATGAAGAGATTGAATTAAGAATAAAAAACCTCCCCAAAAGAAAAGCCCTGACTTTGCACATGGCTTCAACTGGTGAATGCAAATGACTTCAACTGCTGGATTCTATCAAACATGTAAAGATAAATTAATACCATTCCTTCTCAAATTCTCCCAAAAATTTGAAGAGAAAGGAGACCCCCTAGCTCATTCAATGAAGCCATCATTACACTGACAAAAATGAGGCCAGACCAAAAAAATTATAAGAAAACTACAGATCAATATCCTTTATGACTATTGATGCAAAAATATTCAACCAAAGACTAGCAAACACAATTCAACAGCATATTGAAAGGATATATGTATATATATACCAATAAATGGGGTTTTTTCCTGGAATGTAGGAGGGGTTCAACATATGAAAATACATCAATGTAATATACCACATTAACAGAATGAAGAGAAATAAACCAGACTATCATATTAATTGATGCAGAAAAGCATTTGACAAAATTAAGCACACTTTCATGATAAAAACACTCAACAAACTTCTCAGCATAATAAAGGCCATATATGAAAAACCCACAGTTGACATGATACTCAATGGTGAAAAATGAAAAGCTTTTCTTGTCAGTCAGGAACAAGACAAGGTTGCCCACTTTTACCACTTCTATTCAACATAGTACTGAAACTTCTAGCCAGGCCAATTAGGCAAGAAAAAGACCGGAAAAAATATCCAAATTGGACAGGAGGAAAAAAATTATTCCTATTTGTAGCTACCAGGATTTCATATGTAGAAAACAGAAAAAATCTGTAAAAACTGTTGAGTTAATAAATAAATTCAGCAAAATACAAAGTGAACACAAATAATTAGTTGCATTTCTATAAACTAATATTGAATAATCTGAAAAGAAATTCTGAAAACAACTCCATTTACAGTAGCATCAAAAACAATAAAATACTTAGGAATTAAATAAGGAGGTGAAAGACATAAAAACCACAAAACATTGCTGAAAGAGGTTAAAAACATAAATAAATAGAAATATAGCCCATGTTTATGAATTTTAAGACCTAATATTATTTAGCTGTCAATACTACCTAAAGCAATCTAGAGATCCAGTGTAATCCCTACCAAAATTTCAATCTTGTTTTTTTCAGAAATAGAAACACCCATTCTAAAATTCATATGAAACCTGAAGGTATTCTGAACAATTAAAACAATCTTTAAAGAGAACAAAGCTGGAGGACTATATATTGAACTGGAGGACTATATATTGAACAAAGCTGGAGGACTATATATTATATATATATATTCAATATCCAATACATATAAAGAATTCCTGTCAACAACAAAATAACCCAGTTAAAAAGTGAGCAAAGAACTTGAATAGACATTCTCCAGAGAAGATATACAAAGGCCAACAAATCCACAAAAAGATGCTAGACATTACTAATCATTAGGGAAATGCAAATCAAACCACAGTGAAATCCCACCTGATACCCTTTGGTATCAGTGGAGGGATGGAGGGATACAGGCACACAGGATTAATTAACAAAAATGTATTATGTTTGATTGTGTTAAATACTAAGGATAAAAATAAAACAGGGCCAAAATAGTGTGTTGGGGGTGTAGTTTTGCAATTTGCTTGTTATCTGATCTCCTCAGGAACCTTCTCTCTTGTTTACATCCATTTTCACAGTGTGTAGGACGACTTTCTTAATATTTAAAAATGAATCTTGTGAAGACCAATGATGATTCAGCTAGAGCAAAGGGATCTCAGCAGGGGCGTGCCTGGAGGTTCAACTTCCCCAATCATCCAGGAAACTTTTGTCTAGCAGGTCCCAAGGGGGCTTTCTTTTTCTTTAAAAAAAAATAGTGGTAAAAATACAAAACATAAAATGTATAATTTTAACCATTTTTAAGAGTAAAATTCAATGGTATTATGTTCACATTGCTGTGCAACTAGCACCTCTATCCGTCTTTAGAACATTTTCATCATCCCAAACTAAAACTCTGTACCCATTAAATACTCACTCCCCACTCACCCTCTCCTCCAGCCCTAGTAAACATCATTCCACTTTCTGTCTTTGTCTTTGACTATTCTAGGTACCTTATATAAATGGCATCATGGAGTAGACATCCTTTTGTGTCTTGCTTATTTCACTTAGTGTAATGTTTTCAAGATCCACCCATATTGCAGTATATGTCCGAATTTCATTCCTTTTCAAGGCTGAATAACACATCATTGCATGTGTATACCCAAGAGTGTTTCTTAACTATGTTAATATCCTTGATCAGGTTTGTGAGCTGCGAAGCTAGAAGAGCTAGATTACACACTCCTTGAGGATGAAGATCACGCTTGCCTTGTTCATTGCATGGCCCCAGTGGCCATCACTTGCATAGGGTAGGTGTCCAATATATTGAGAGAGAGACAATATAGAGTGCCTGGATCTCCTGTTGACTTTCTAGGAATCGCCCACATCAGTACTGTGACTCTAACCAGGAAGAAATGTACGGAAACAGACAGATGCTTACCCAATGCTGGACAGACCAGCAAGACCTGGGACTGACCTCCTAATAATTCATAAAGATGGGATTTCCCCAGGGTCAAATGTGTTGTGGGTACTAGAGTCAGATGACCTGAGTTCGCACCCTCCTACAGTACTAGCTGCTGTTCACCTCTCTGAGCATCAGTTTTCTTATCTTTAAAATAGGAATATAGTATTAATATTATCCGTCTCACAAGGTTATTGTGAAGATTAAAAGAGATAATTTATTTAAGGTGCTTACTGCCTTCATTTTCCTGTAAGTGGCAACTACAGAAGGGAGGTTTCCCTAATGGTATTTGACTCCATCATGGAGAGACATATTGGGTGACTCTGACGGATCCCAGTGTATTTTCATTCAGTCGCCACTCCAAATAAGATAAAACTCGGATGGATCAATCAGTCTTTTCTCATCATGAAGGCAAAAGGAACACCAGAGACGGGATAAGAAAGAAAAGTGGACTCTTAGGCTACTGGAAGATGTCTATGAAATGCACATGGCACTGAATTTTGGAGAACTTTTTTTTCTTACCATCTGTCCATTAAGAATTGTGTTGTTCTTTCCTTGTCTTTCTCTTTCTCTAGCTCTTGCTCCAAGTTTAGGCTTCTTCTGTCCTTGCCTGTTCTGAGGTTCAGGTGAGGAAGTGTAACTGAGGCTGCCCCATGGTAGAGCCAAGGAGAACAGGATCAGCAAATACATCTGAGACATCATTTTAGACCTGGCCGGGCATGGACGCCCAGCCCATGGAGTCGGGGACTAAACCAACTCGGAGCGGTTTCCCCAAGTCATGTTTACACTGTCTCGCTGTGCAAATTGGAGAGTTTGTTTCCAGGAACATCTGGGAGGACCAGCTGGACACGTGTTTCCCTTCTCATTAATTTAGGCTCCTAATTAATCGTGCAAAACCCAAACCAAATAAGCAGGAACCAGGACTGAAAATAATCATTAGGCCCCCCAAACACACACACATTTTAATGAGAACTTGGCCCAGGTGATTGCGCCTCTCTTGGCTCAGTACTGTGGCTATAGGCAGGGAGTTCAGCAGGGAGAAATACACAGAGGCAGACAGAGACGTACCCGATATGGGCATCAGGAAAGCTAGCGGACCCAAGGGCCTGGAGCCGACTTCCCAATCATTCATAAAGATGGGATTTCCCTCAGGCCAAGTATGCTGTGGGTAGTAGTCAGACGGTCTGGGTTCAAACCCTCCCTATGGTATTAGATCCTGTTTGCCTTTCTGAGCCTCAGTTTTCTCATCTGTAAAATAGGAATATAATATTACCTGTCTCACAAGGTAATTGTGATGATTAAATGAGATAATGTACATAAGGTGTTTAGCTACCTAGCACACTGTACCCTCAGTGAGTGGTAGCCATTATTGTCACCACTGCTACTGATCATTATACTTAATGATAATCTTCTCTGATTATTATGATGAGCCACATAAAAAAAGAAAATCAGAGAAATGTCAGAGACAAAGGACGACCATATCAATAAAACTCCAGATATATTTCTGAGACCCAGCTCATGGAAATAAGAATTCATTTCCTGCCTTTTTTTGTCATCTGTCTTGGTCCATAAGAACCCAACTAAGGGCATAATTGTGGTCATCTAACTCAAGGTACATCTCTTTTTTTAAAAAAATCTGATAGCGGCCAGGCGTGGTGGCTCACGCCTGTAATCCAAGCACTTTGGGAGGCCGAGGTGGACGGATGGATCACAAGATCAGGAAATCGAGACCATCCTGGCTAACGCAGTGAAATCCCATCTCTACTAAAAATACAAAAAATTAGCTGGGCCTGTGGTAGGTGCCTGTAGTCCCAGCTACTGGGGAGGCTGAGGCAGGAGAATGGCCTGATCCCAGGAAGTGGAGCTTGCAGTGAGCTGAGATCGTACCACTTCACTCCAGCCTGGGCGACAGAGCAAGACTCTATCTCAAAAAAAAAAAAAAAAAAAAAATCTGATAGCATCCTGAATTAACGTTCTTCTCAGGCTTCATAATATCAGAAAAAGAGGTTATTGACACATACACATGGGCCATGCTATCCCAGTGAGAGTGAGGCAGGGTATTGGGAGGCTGGGAGCTCCATCATGCCTGATGAGTAGGGTCTGGAAAATGCCGGGTTTTACAGCTTAATCACATGCTGAGGACAAGGCTTCCTGCTTCAAGGAAAAACAGGGTTAAGAAGATTTATTGAAAGTATTCCAAGAGCGTCTTGAACATCAAACAGCTGTGAAAAGGGGACTGACGATTGAAGTACAAGGGTATCTGAAACCCACGGCTTATTCTCTTCTGTGGTACATGGGTTTATAGGAAAATATGTTTAGGCAGTATATTGATACTGTTTTCCCCTTTTCTTGATCTCCCCAAAGAAGACCTTTGAAAAGTAGTTTAGTTATGTGTTTGGAATAAAATATGAGTAATGGCCCCCTAAAAGGTAAATCTGATCATGTCATTCCTGCCTGTTGAAAACTGCCCTTGAGATAAAATGGGAATTCTTTGCTAGGCAGCCATGGCCCTGGGAGATCTGGCCCCAGTTTGCCTCAGCACCTGGAAGATCTGCTTCCCGGCCATCCCCTCTTCAACCTCACCAGACTCCTCCTTCCTGTTCCTAGACATCGGCATACTCCTGCCTTTCACAAGCTCTTTACCTCTGCTGGAGGCATTTTCTCTCCTGTCCTTCTTTGTCTGAAGGCCTCCCATCACTCAGGTTTTAGTGTCAATGTCATTTCCTGCAAGAAGTTGTCCTTGAACCTGAGTTTGGTTGGTTTCTCTCCTTGTCTTCTCCCACAACACCTGGTGACAACCGTATTTGTTGTCATTGCTTGTTGAATTGTCTGCCTCACTTGATAGATAAGAAGGATGAAGGCAAAGGCCATATGGGTCGTATCTATCTTTAACTCAATGTCTGGGACCATTGCAGGCACTCAAAACTAGACATTGGCTAAGTGTATGTGGGATGAGTTAATGTCCAGCCTGACCTGCTGTTTCAAGATTTGACTCGAGGAAGATGGCAGGGTGACCTGGTGCTTGTTCTTTACCCACCGTATACACCTCTCTCTGCCTCTCTGTCCCAAGATGCCTCTCCACTCCTGCCACTGTGCTGTTGCTTAGCCCTCTGATTGTGGAAGTCTGTTTACTTCCTGTCAGTGGCCTTGGTCCCTTTCCATCCTGGCCTGTGTCCTTGAGTAACCTCAAATAATATTCCACCTTGCTGGACTCAGGGTCCTCCCACCAGACTTCTCTGTAGGGAAAAGAGTAGGACCTTGGAGGGTCCCTCACCCCCACCCCACCCCATTCATGGATGAAGAATACTTTCTCTGCTTCTCCTTCCCCAGGAATGAGGCTGCAGCTTCCATAGGTAGACACTGGTATGCCATCTCAGATTAGCAGGAAAAGCAATCAAGGTGAAAGCTTTAGAATTGATCAGAGCATGAAGGCTGCTCATGTCTAGGTAGTGGCACAGAAGATTCCCATGAAAAAAGCCTATAAGGAATCTTCTGTGGCAAGCCAGGCAGATAAATCTGGCAACTTTATAAATTGTTATGCTTCTAGTTATAAATAACAGAAACCCCAACTCTAGGTGGCATAAACAATAAAGGACATTTATTCACTCTTATAATTGGAAAGCAGATACAGGTTTCAGGTAAAGCTGGATCCCATGGCTCACTGATGTCTTTAAACACCCAATTTCTTCTTTGGGTTTGCAAGATGGCTTTCAGTGGCCCTTGAGGCTTCAGCTTCATTATTTGTTTTGAAGGAGGAAGAGAGAGTACCTTGCTCCTGGCACTTCCAGACTGTGATCTACTTTAAGACTAGCTTAAGCAGCTTGAGGCTTAAATATGAACTTAAACCAATCGCTGTAGCCAGAGGGAGGGAATATGCTAATTGCAAAGGTCGTAAGTTTCACTCTTAGAAGTGAGGGGTGAAGTTGGCTTCTTTAGAACAGCATGGATTTATTTCCAAGTGAAAACTGGGAAGGGGAAAGTAGGAAAGTATGCTAGAGAGGAAACCAAGCAATGTGCGACAGTGGGCTGCTCCGGGGAATCAGAAGTGCTGATTTGGGCTGCTTCCTTTCATGTGATTAAGAGGGAAAAACACTTAGCCATCACAGTGGTGGCAAAATGCACACACCAGGAAACTATAAATTTGCTCCAGCCTGGAGTGATCTTTTATTCTGGGAGACGTTTATTTGGTAGATGGTTTGCAATCTCTCTTTGCCAGCACTTGGGCAGGTACATGGTTGGGCTGAGAACAGATGCATGCAGGTGACTGTGCAATGCACTGTGTTGGAAGAATTGAACTCTAGAGCCAAGAGCTGGCACCTTGCTCAGCCACTCCTGTGGCCAGTTTCCCATTGTCCCTGTGGCAGGCGTGGCAGCATGAGTGTCTCTCCCATTACATTTCCTTGTAATCTGGACATTAATCCATGCTCTGCGAGTGTAATGCTAACCCACACAATGGACCTGTAACAAACGTCTGGCCCTCTTGTTGTCACAGGTTACAGTGCACAATCCCATGTAAGAACTTGTTTACTTATATGCAGTACACAGGTTTAACTTGGTTCAATGTACTGTGTTACAACAACCTAGCAATTTGCATGTTCTTCCTGATTATCTGGTAATTAAACCCAGTAAGTACAAACATACTGTAATTATCATGTAACCGACCATCTGGACAGAGAGTTGGAAATAACTATGTATTTACGCTATAGCTCTATGATAATTATGACGTAATGGAATGATCAGCCATGAAGGGGAAAGATTTGCAAGAGTCACGATTATGCTTTAACATGTTTTTAGCATTAATTCTAGCATTAATTTTCTAGAAACAGCCGGAAATGTATGGCAACTTGACTGATGAATCCCATCCTGGTGGAGGCACTGAAGGTGTTAAGAACAGCCAATAAGGACTGATGCCTGAGCAGGAAGTAAATGTGCCCACTCATTTATTTGGATTTTGTTTACACTTCATTGGACAACACTAAGCATTTGTTTATTTGAACTGTTCTCCCTTTTGCATGAGAGTTGTCAGTGCCTGTAAGTAAATGATAATGGGTTTAGGTTTTCTTAGCATGTTTTGTTTTATAGATCTTAGATTCTCGGAGGATGAAATAGGGTATTCGACCACAGAAAAAGTTTTAATATAGTAGCATTTGTACTGTTGTAAAATTATTTGTAAAAATGCACTTACCCCAGCTGGGCATGGTGGCTCACGCCTGTAATCCCAGCATTTTGGGAGGTCGAGGCGGGTGGATCACGAGGTCAAGCATTCGAGACCAGCCTGGCTAACATAGTGAAACCCTGTCTCTACTAAAAATACTAAAAATTAGCCGGGCATGGTGTCGGTGCTTATAATCCCAGCTACTTGGGAGGCGGAGGCAGGAGAATGGCTTGAACCTAGAAGGCAGAGCTTGCAGTGAGCCGAGATCGTGCCACTGCACTCCAGCCCGGATGATAGTGCAAGACTTTGTCTCAAGAAAAAAAAAAATGCACTTGCTCCTTTGGATAGAACCACAAAAAATATCTTGGCCAGTGAATGTGCTAAACATGAAGGCTCCTTGTACTTCAGCTGTGATGCATACATACGAGGATAAAAAGAAAATAGTGTTTGGTGTATAAGAGAGTGGCCAATAGCAGCTAAAAATAACAATAGCAAATAATAATACGGTAGGGTTGCATCATGTGAGCTCTTATATTATGAGACTTGAACTACTGTGTTTATATCAAATCTAGGATGTTATCAAGGTAAGGTGATCATTTCATATGCCACAAGGAAGAAAAAATATTCCCCCCAAATAAATGTCATGCTATGTTTTCCTATTATTAGAATTTTAAAATTAAGTTTATCCAAAGAGTTCTTACACTTATATTTAGACATGTATTTTATATATATAAATCCCTCTTGTACAAACATAAAGGAGAAATAAATTGATAAGGCATTTTTTGTCTTCACATTCAGAAAACATCTGAATGTGAATAACACCTTCACATTCAGAGGCTACCTTTTTCAAATCACTAATGAATTGAGTTTTCCGTGTCTGTATTCTCCATACAATATTGTCCCTTATGCCAGGGTGCACTGGTAATTCAGCAGTTCTTAAAAGAGTGCTTAGCTATTGTCTCTGGCATTTTCTTCCCAGGCAAGTACACCCATCGCACAGATTACACAGCATTATTTGTGGCTTAATCATTTGTGATGGTTCACAAATTAAGTAAGATTTTTAAAGATTTCCTTCACTTGAATATATTTATATAAGTATTTATATAAATAAAAGGCATCTAGTAAAACATAATAACCTTTTTTTTTTGGTCACAATGACTCAAGATTCCTTCAATATGAGTCAGGCAACAGAATCTTGATTGAAATGGATTATAAGTTAATGAAGCATTATGAAATATATAGGATTGTTATTTTAAATATTTTCTATTACTCCTCATAATTTTACTTAGTACCATTCTTTTAGATCTTGTTTATAACTTACTGTTGATCCTAATACCTGTATTTTTGTTAAATTTGTGTAGAGATAAGAATCTTAATCAAGGCTATCTAAACCTCTCTTCATCACCCCAAATGAGCGAGATTTGGATTTCCTTCTTCTCCACTTAAACTGGGCAAGAGTTTCCCAAGAGCTTCCCAGAAATGTTTTAGAATAAATTAATGAAAAGTTTAAAATTAACTCAAGAAAGATTAAGCAAAGAAGAAACATTTATTGAAGTCATAAGACATAGTGCACATGTGTTAGTTGCTTTTGAGACGTGTATCCCTTGCCTCCTACTCCCACCAAAAATGCCTGATTGTTCTTTGGGGACAGTTTCTTTCTTCCATCTTTAATCATATGATGTGGGAGGGATAGACTCCAACTCTGCTTCAAGGGAAAGTCCTGATTCGTTCCATCTAAAGAGTATATCCTATCTCCTTGTCCATAGTGATTGGCTCAGAGTTGGGCAAGTAGCCTAGTTTGGATGAATGAAAGTGAATACCAGGACTTTTGCAAAACCAACTGGAAGGGAGTCTCTCTTCGTTTGGATAATGTGGGTTATGGTGTGAGGTCTGGAGTTGATGAAACCCTTTTGCTACCATCATAGAAATGCCTAGAGTTGCAAATAACTCTGCGGTCCCTGAGAATAAATTGTACATCACAAAAGGAAGGAGAGAGGAGAGACGAAAGAGGAGAGGAGAGGGGAGGGGGAGAGAAAGAGATAGAGAGAAACTGAGTACTTGGTCGCATTATTTCAACCACCAATCAGTGCTATCTAAAGAAAGAATTACCTCTGGACTTTTCAGCAATATGAATGACATTCATTAACATCTGTGTTATATAAAGCCACTCGAGAACTTTTCTTTCACTTATAGCAAAGCTCAAAACAAAACAAAATCTTTATGCTGTTTTATATTTTAAATAATTTATTTCATTTTAAACTTTTAAAATGTTTTACAATGTATACATATATTCTCTTATATTTTTATATATAATTTTTATATATATAAATATATATATTTATATATATTCATATATTTTTAAGATTTTTTTAAAGTTATATATATAACTTTAAAAAAATCTTAAAAACATATAAGAGAATCCAAGGACAGGGATGGAGCAGGGTCCCAGGAACTGACTGGAAACAGGAACTTAGAAGCTCCAACCTGCTGGTCCTCATGTCTGCTGCTTCTGCGTGCAGTCTTTATTCTTCTCCGTTCTCACCCTGGCATCCTCTGGTCCACACTTGGTGACTCAGTCTCTCAGCAGTGATTCTAAGTTTCCAGGAGGCAGATGCTAACTGGACCATCTCAGGTCAGGAGTTAACCTCTGATCCAACACCTCTGGCCAGAATGTCAGGGTTGCAAAGCACCAAGTTGACATCTAGGCAACCCCTGAGGGTGGGAAGGCAGCTCTGGGTGGGGAGCATGTTGGGAGATGCTCAGGCACCCCAGAAAGTGTCCATTCCTGGTGGCTTCTGGAAATCCCCTCATAACTTAGAGTTACAGTTTCCTTCTGTAAAATGGGGCTACCAAACCCAAGGATTGTCTTGAGTGGAAAATGAGAAAATGAATGGAAGCAGCTGCCGTTGTGGGGTGGTGAGATCATTTCAGCTGCTCTCTTGTTCGGCAGGCCCTCCAATAGCATCATTCCATTCAACGTAATTTCATTATAACTTTGATGAAGAAAAAAGATT
The DNA here is from genome assembly GCF_028885625.2 of Pongo pygmaeus. Taxonomy (NCBI): domain Eukaryota; kingdom Metazoa; phylum Chordata; class Mammalia; order Primates; family Hominidae; genus Pongo; species Pongo pygmaeus. Next base: position 48,304,522 of record NC_072391.2, read on the forward strand.
CCTTCAAGGGCCCCTGTTTGTGTGGAGTCTGCACATGCTCCCCATGTCTGCATGGGTTTTCTGCAGGTACTCCAGTTTCCTCCCACATCCCAAAGCTCTGCATGTGAGTTTCATTAGCATGTCTACACAGTCCTAGTGTGAGCGAGTATGGGTGTATGTGTGAGTGCTCTCTGCAATGGGATGACATCCTGGCCAGCGTGAATGCTCACCACCCACAACCCTGAACCAGAATAAATAAGCAGGGCTGGATGCTACTGGTATCAAAGCAGACATATAGACCAATGGAACAGAATAGAGACCTCAGAAACAAGACCACACATCTACAACCATCTAATCTTCAACAAACCTGACAAAAACCAGCAATGGGGAAAGGATTCCCTATTTAATAAATGGTGCTGAGCAAACTGGCTAGCCGTATGCAGAAAACTGAAACTGGACCTCTTCTTTACATCTTATTGAAAAGTTAAGTCAAGATGGATTAAAGACTTAAATGTAAAATCCAAAACCATAAAAACTCTAGAAGAAAACTTAGGCAATACCATTCAGGACATAGGCATGGGCAAAGGTTTTATGATGAAATCGCCAAAAGCAATTGCAGCAGAAGCTAAAGTTGACAAATGGGATCTAATTAAACTAAAGAGCTTCTGCACAGCTAAAGAAACTATCATCACAGCAAACAGACAACCTACAGAATGGGAGAAAATTTTTACAAGCTACCCATCTGACAAAGGTCTAATATCTAGGATTTACAAGGAACTTAAACAAATTTACAAGAAAAAAACAAACCCATCAAAGAGTGGGCAAAGGATATGAACAGACACTTCTCAAAAGAAGACATTTATGCAGCCAACAAACATATGAAAAAAAGCTCAACATCACAGATCACTACAGAAATGCAAAACAAAACCACAATGAGATACCATTTCATACCAGTCAGAATGGTGATTACTAAAAAGTCAAGAAACAACAGATCATGGCGAGGCTGTGGAGAAACAGGAATACTTTTACACTGTTGGTGGGAATGTAAATTAGTTCAACCTTTGTGGAAGACAGTGTGGTGATTCCTCAAGGATCTAGAACCAGAAATACCATTTGGCCCAGCAATCCCATTACTGGGTATATGCTAATCATCCTATTATAAAGATACATGCACATGTATGTTGATGGCAGCACTATTCACAATAGCAAAGACATGGAACCAACCCAAATGCCCATCAATGATAGACTGGATAAAGAAAATGTGGTACATACACACCATGGAATACTATGCAGCCATAAAAAGAAATGAGATCATGTCCTTTGCAGGGACATGGATGAAGCCGGAAGCCACCATCCTCAGGAAATTAATACAGGAACAGAAAACCAAACACCATATGTTCTCACTCATAAGTGGGAGTTGAACAGTGAGAAGACATGGACACAGGAAGGGAAACATTACACACCAGGGGCTGCCTGGGGGCGGGAAAAGGGGAAGGAGAGCATTAGGACAAATAGCTAATGCATGTGGGGCTTAAAACCTAGGTGATGGGTTATAGGTGCAGCAAACCACCATGGCACGTGTATATGTATGTTACACGTATCCCAGAACTTAAAGTAAAAAAAGAAAAAAGGAAAAGAAAATAAAAAGTGAAAGAAAAAAAAAGGGAAGTGAATGAAGACAAATTATTGTAAAATAAAAATTCGTAAAGTCTACAATAATCCTACAAATGCACACAGTAAAAGCTGTGGATGGAAGTGCCCAGCAAGCCCTCTGTATGTGTGCTTGATTTTTTAACTGCCCGGTGGCAGGAGGCACTCCTTACAATTGTTGTTTTGCAAACATTTTTTTTTTTTAATTTAACCCATCACCACTACAACTGCCATCACTCACAGATGCACAAAAATTGGGTAAATAATTTTCTTACTTGTCTTTTTCAATCTCTCTTAAAAGAATGTAGAGTTCACATTTATTAAAATGACTAATGTTAGAAGCATTTATTTAGAAGTTTGGCCATGTTTGTGTGAACAAGAATATGCTGTAGGAACTTAACTTTTGTTTGTATCAATTGGCCTGTGGTAAAATTTGTTTCATTACGTGTCAGTTTGCCTAAAGTCTCGGTTTCCGAGAAGCTACCCATGACATTAAGGAAGGACTCACTATATTCGCAGCAGTGCTGAGCATAGCAGAGAGGCTCAATAAATGCGTCACTTGTGATTATGCAGCTGCATGCCAGCTTCACGCTGGGAAACTTGCATTAGCATTATTATGAACAACTCACATTTTGATGGTGCAGTTTGGTGTATGGCACTCTCACACCCACAAATGTAATTGACGCTCAGGCCACCTCATGAGCCAGGGTCACTATTCCCATTTTACAGAAGAAACTGTAAATGGCTTATTTTAAGCCAATGTGGTTTTTTTGTTTGTTTCATTTTTCTTGAGGTAGGGTGTTGCTTTGTCATCCAGGCTGGAGTGCTGTGGCACAATCACAGCCCACTGCAGCCTTCAATTCTTGGGCTCAAGCAATTCTTCTGCCTTAGCCTCCTGAGTAGCTGGAACAACAGGAGCAGGCCACCATGCTCAGTTGATTTTTTTGTTGTTGTTTTGCCACAGGGTCTTGCTTTGTCACCCAGGTTGGAGTACAGGGGCGTGATCTCTGTTCACTGCAAACTCTGCCTCCTCAGTTCTATTGATTCTCATGCCTCAGTCACCCCAGTAGGTGGGATTACAGGCACGCACCTCCACATCTGTTTAATTTTTGTTTTTTTTTTTAGTAGAGATGGCATTTTGCCATGTTGGCCAGTCTGGTCTTGGGCTCCTGGACTCATGTGATCTGCCCTCCTTGGCCTCTCAAAGTGCCGAGATTACAGGCATGAGCCACCACACCTAGCCCCAGTTGATTTTTAAAAATTTTTTTGTAAAGATGAGGTCTTGCTATGTTGCCCAGGCTGGGCTTTAACTCCTGGGCTCAAGTAACCCTCCTACTTTAGCATCCAGAGTAGCTGGGACTACAGGTATGCTCCACAATGCCCAGAGACTAAAAATAAATAAATAAATGTAGTAGAGACAAGATTTTGCTATGTTCCTCAGGCTGGTCTCAAACTCCTGGCCTCAAGCAATCATCCCACCTCAGTCTCCCAAAGTGTTGGGATTACAGGCATGAGCCACTGCATCTAGACATCAGTGGTTCTTAAAGTGTGAGCATCACCTGAGAACTTGCTAGAAGGAAAACAGAAACTTCTAAATCAGAAACTCTAACATGGGGTCCTGTCATCTGATTTTCACAGGACTTTCAGGTGATTCTGATGCCCACGCTAGGCACTGTGGCTAATAAGTGAATCCATCCCTCCCAACTCCTTTAGCACTAGTTCCACATGGCAGTTTTGCAGTCTCAAAAGGCAGGGTGATTCGTGATCTCTGCATGTCTGTGGCTCCTAGTCTGTGCCAGTCAGTATCCAGGCTCTAGTGGATACTGAAGAAGTGAGTTTTAGCCAAAGGTATTGATTTTTATTTACCAACAACACCTTCAATCCTTGAAACTGGTTTGGCTTCCTCTTCCTCCAGTGGGCTTTCTCAGGGAAAGGCTCAGGCTGCATTTGGCAAACTTCTGTGCCCTTACACAGCTTTGTGTTTGATTCTGGTGGAGTAAACCTACCGCTGCCAGGAATATCTTGCTTTTCCTCTTTTCCTCTCATTTCTTGCTCTTCTCTAGGGAGTTTCCTCACTTCCTCTCATTTCTTGCTCTTCCCTAGGGAGTTCAGGTAGCACCCTAGAGTGGTGAGTGCTGGGCAAAGCAGACATTTCAAGATCTTTGTGACAGCCTTGGCTGCATATGGATCTGCAGACATCTCAGTAAGGGGTGGGGGGGTACACCCATTGAAGCCAACTGCAAAGTCACTCGGGCTTAGTCATGGTGGAAGAAGCGTCTTTATAAGGTCAGTAATTTAACAGAATCAAAACTCAAATCCTTCCAGAACTTGGAGGAAGATTTCTGCCTTGCCTTACCGTATCGGGAAGGTTCTTAGCTGCAAGGAACAGAAAAAGATACTGGCTGCCTTACACAGGAAAGAAATGAATTCAAGAGTATGGATGGCTGACTGCATTGCAAGGAGGGCTGGAGAGCCAGGCTTAGAGGCCACACAGCCAGGGGGATGCCCCAGTCATCTCACAGGAAGTTCTGGTGAGGGCACTGTTGACATCATTCCTATGCATCGGGTGCGTGTCCTCTCTTGTAGCCCTGCCATGGCTGTCCCGGGGATTTGGTCTTACTGCAATGGCTACTGCTGCTCCATGAATGCTACCCAATCCCCAACTTTTTGTACCACAGTGATCCAATGAATAACCTGGGCTGGATGCTTCTGATTGGTGGAAGACAGTCACATGCCTTTGCTTCAGATACAAGGGATCCTGGGGAGATGGGTATCCCCCATTTTTATCGTCTGCTGAGGGAGGTGGACTCAGCTGCTCCCAAGACTCAGAAAGTGGAAAATTTTTTCCAAATAAGCAGGAAGTTAACAAGGTGTGTAACCAAAAGAATAACTATCCCAAACTATCTATTATAAAATCATAATCATAAAAGCTAACAATTCTATGCTCTTGTTATATGCTCTGTGCTGTTACGACTTATGTATATTACCTTATCTAATCTTCACAGAAGTTCTACAAAGTCATTCTAAGTTGTTACCACTACCATGTGAACAGATAAGGAAACTGAGGCCCAGAGAGCTGAGCTATTCATTCAAGATGCTGTAGCTCTAAAGTGGCAGAGCCAGGCTTTGAACACAGGGCATGAGCTGCCTCTCAAACCCTAAGGCTGAAGTGACAGCAGAACCCAGATTTCTGACCTGAGCACCTCTCAGTTCCATAAGCCAGTAAATCCCTTACTTTCATTTAAAAGACAGTGACTGGTGTGATGGGTGGGGGTGGGGGGGTGCAGTCTGAAAAATAATGACAATAATATTAATAACAAGTGATACTGATTGAGTGCCTACACTTTTTACAGTTGAGTTAAGGTTATTCCTTTTAATCATCCCATCTGTCCTATGATTTAAGATACAACTATTATCCTCATTTTATGGATGAGGAAATGAGGCTGAAAAGGGTTAAGAAATGTGACAAACTTGATACAACTTGTAGAAGACAAACAGGGTTCGAATCCAGGGCTGTTACTAGTATGGGCTGTTAACTTTTGGCCAAAGTCCCTGTTTTTCCTCCCTCAACTGGTGGCTGATTTTACCTGGGCCTTTACATGCAATTCTATTAGAATTGTCCTCCCTACACCATGGAAAAATGCCTAATCTATAATGACAGCAGACATCCCTAGTTGACCATCCTGCACTCTCCTACTTAACATAAGCATGGCCTCAGATTCCTTCTTAACACAAATGTTTTCAGCAGCATCTTCCAACTAATCAGAATTGGCATGTGGGAGGCAAATGGTATCTCCTCCGTTATCTAAAGGGTTTGCGTGGATTCCAAGTGACTTGAGCCAGAGATTCCTTTATAGAGAATCAAAGAAGCAGGCACTTGGCTTTTTTCCCCCTGAACATCCATAATAAATGGTTACAAAAGAGTGTGATCACAGTAGCTATTCTCTTACGGTTTAGTTTTGTTAGAATTTATTCGTAATTGAACATAATTTAAGGTTGCTTATAATAAAAAGCACACAACCTTTAACTGGACATTAAAAAAAATCATATTAAACTGAGAACTGGGAGAAGAGAGATGATTTTGCCGAGAATTTTGGGCAGTATGGTTACAATGCCTTAAAATTAAAATTATCCCCGAGCTCTCTGGCACCCAGATAATAAAGAGCAAGAAGATGTATGACTTGTGTGAGTTCTCCTTGCTTGGTAAGAGGGAGGCATATATAATAGCTTGTGGGTGAATCTGGCCACAAGTATGCTTTGTTTAACTGTACGTGATTTAAAATAAGGATAGTCCACTTGAAAATCCAGCCTTGCTTTAAAGATGATAAGACATGGCCACTCCATGCTCATCTCTCTCAAGCTCAACCATCAGCAGGAGCTGAGCAGTGCCTGCCCCTTTAGACCAGCAGCCCAACTCCAGCTCCCTCTTCCCTTTCTCACCTGCCTAACTCAACTCGTAGATCAGATCCCCACGCCCTTATCTGTGCCTCTCAGAGCTCATCTTGGACTTTGTTCCCTTTTGCTCACTGTTCCTGCCTCTTCAGATCTTTTTTTTTTTTTTTTTTTTTTCAGACAGGGTCTCCCTCTGTCGCCCAGGCTGGAGTGCAGTGGCTCAGTCTTGGCTCACTGTAACCTCTGCCTGCTGGGTTCAGGCAATTCTCCTGCCTCAGCCACCTGAGTAGCTGGGATTACAGGTGTGTGCCACCAACTGTTCCTGCCTCTTCAGATCTTTTTTTTTTTTTTTTCAGACAGGGTCTCCTGTTGCCCAGGCTGGAGTGCAGTGGCTCAGTCTTGGCTCACTGTAACCTCTGCCTGCTGGGTTCAAGCAATTCTCCTGCCTCAGCCACCTGAGTAGCTGGGATTACAGGTGTGCGCCACCACATCTGGCTAATTTTTGCGTTTTTAGTAGAGACGGGGTTTTGCCATGTTGGCCAGGCCAGTCTTGAATTCCTAAGCTCAAGTGATCTGCCCTGCTCGGCCTCCCAAAGTGCTGGGATTACAGGCGTGAGCCACTGCGCCCAGCCTCTTAGGCTCTTTCTCTGCTTCTAACCCACCAAGCATGTTCCTGCCTCCAGGCCTTTGCACTTGCTGTGCCCTCTGCCTGGAACAGCATGGCCCCTGCACAGCTGCCAGCTCAGGTCTTTGCTCAATTGTCACCTTATCAGTGAGACCTTCCCTGACCACCCCATAGAAAACAGCAGCACCCCCCACCACTCTCTGCCCTCTAAACCTGCTCCATTTTTTCTATGGCATTCATTACTATCTAATCTATTTCTATTAGTACGTATTTGTTGAGTTTTTTCTCTTACATCGGGCAATGTAATTCTCTGGGGAATGAAAGTGGGGACTGGGGCCGGGATTCTCATTTGTTCCCGCTCTATACCCAGCACTAGAGCAGTGCCTGGCACATCGGAGACATTGAATGTAGGAAATGAATGCATAAAAATCTATGTTCAGTCAACATTAATCTGTGAGACATACATATCTAATCTTTCCAAATAAAGATATCTTTATATAAATATAAAGATTAGAGACATAAAGATGCATTGTTTTATCTTGGGCTGTAAAGATACAATGCTATAAAGACAGCTATATTTATATCTATAGTGCTTGCAGATTAAAGGCCAAACAATGACCAGTAGTCACAGAAGGCAAAGACAATGGCAATGCTGTTTACAGTTTCCTTGCATACTGTTTCTGTGAGCTCCTTTTCTTTATAAGTGCTATTAACCCTTTGTGGGATTGTCGGATTCTTTCTTGAAATAGCCCCAGTTGGCCAACTCTTCTGACGGGTTAGAATCCAAACATGTATGTTTGGATTTACAAACCTCCCTTACAAATAGAGAGGTGAACTTGGGTTCAGGCAGCGTCTCTCCTTTCCCTAGCTGCATCTCTGTTTGGGCGGCTGGGTGGGGATAATCCAGCCTGTACATGCCTGGCCTTCTTTACTCCGTCGAAATTCCCCATAGACATGCTCTGCGTCTACCTCGTGTGTCTCCATGGCCCTAAGCCCAAGCCATGCATTTCCTCTCCAGTTTACCCTAACCGGAGTCCTCTTGGATCCAGCAAAATCTTATTTCAACACCCGTCAACCCAGAAATGTGTCCTTCTCCAAGGCAGGGCTGGCACTGCTCACAGCTCTGGAAAGTCCACTGTGGTCAGGACACCCACTCTGATCTGAGCTCACTTTCTCTGCCTGGAGAAGCCTTTTCATTCAATGCATCCCAGGCATAGTGCAGGCACTTCAGCTCCTGGTTGTAGATGAAATGAGTGGAGAGAGGGAATCTTGCTGGGGCCTGGACAGTGGTGCTGGATGAGCTATCAGCAGGTACGGGACCACTGTGTCAGTCTTGCTACCCCCAGAAGCTCATCTCCCTTTCCCCAAGCTCCTTGTCTCCTTCCACCTGCAGCAAGAATCCTCCCAGGGGGTCCCACTCACCTCCCACCTCCCAGGCCCTCACTACCTCACTGGTGAAGGCCAGAAGAGGATGGAGGTGGGGTTCTCCTGCTTAGAGGCTGCCGTCCAGTGCCAAGAAATTTGGGATATCCTTGGGCAGTGGGGTCATTTTATTCCCAAACCCTGCAAGATCCTCCTGCCGGGGAAAGGTTTCTTTTCCTCCCTTAGGAAGCCACTTCCGGAGACAAGCTTCAGGAGAAAAGGAAAAGCAGATGTCAGCCTGTGACACAGAATAATCGATTTGCTCAGTGCTTGTATTTTCCTACCAATTTTGTATTTTTCAAAAAGGACAATAAAACAATTGTACTCTCGGCTAATTAATGACAAGCTGGTAAAAGCATCTCCTCATTGTTCCATTTATTTCTCCATTTCTCCCAGTTAACAGCCCTGTCTCTGAAATGAATCAATGTCGTTTACACAATGCTGTCACCCCATTGTTCCTTTATCATCCTCCATTTTCATAAATCGGGGTGTTAATCCCTTAATGGCTTTTCTCAGTGCTTAAAAAAAATGAAAGAAAAAAAAAAAGGAAAGAAAAAAATCCCAGCTCCTGCTCACTCTTAATCCGCCTGTAGACAATGGGTGTTTACACAGGCGGCCCTGTGAGGTGTTTACTCAAACAAGTCCAGTTGGGGATTTAGCCCTTTCTGTTTGTTGGCTAAACAGGAGGCCACCTGGGGATCCACCCCTTCCTCAGGTAGGGTCTGCCCCAGTCCCCGCCCAGGCCTTTCTGCTGGACTCTTTGATGAGGTCTCCCACATTTGCCCTGATGGTCCAGGAAAGCCTTGATGCCAGGTGGGGGTACAGGATGGGAGAAGATGGGATAGGGACTTCCTGGTCTTCCCAATTCACAATTCCCGTGCCTTCTCACTCACCTCCCATGAGAGCAGTGGTGGTCCAGAGGGGTCTTCTGATGCACTCAGAAATTTCAGAACAACTATACTAAGGGGTTTCATTTTAAGGTTAAAAAGTAAATATCTAGAACTAAAGCTCATTTCACTTAACAAATACTGGCTGACTTTTGGTCTTTGTTTGTCAGACTGGAATTTTAGCATTGAGTGAACTGGTGCCTGCTGCCATGAAGTTCAGTCTACTGAGCAGGCTACCCCCAGCTGGACCCCTGCCCTGAACTCCTCTTCACTTCTCAGGCCCTGCACAATGACTGGCACAATAATAATAGTAACAATAATAGTATTATTATTACCCAAGACTGGGGCATCAGAAACTGCCTTCTAAACAGCTCAGTGCTTGTGTGGGGGCACAGAAAGAGGGGCATGCCCACACCAGCGTGGGAGATGAGGACCAAAGGCATCCAGAAATACTGAGGCAGTAGGGGTGTGGAGGGAGCCAAGAACTCTGCCTCAGCCTGCTTTGCAGGAATCTGGGTTTTCCAGAATCTCATGTGCCCTCACTCAGTGAACACATCCTGGCTGAGCTTTTTCTCTGTGCCAGCCCATGTGCTAGCTGCTCGGAGGCTTTGAGGTAAATCAGAAGGTCCCTGCCCTCAAGCAGCTCACAATCTAGTGAGAGCACAGATAATTTGCACAAACAACTTGCAAAGACCCCTGGAGAATGTTGCAATAGCCCTTCTGAAATGTCACAAAGAAGGCACGATCACCCCAGTGCAGGTGGTTGTGGTGGTGATGGAGATGGTGGTAGATATGGTGGTGCTCGTGGTAGTGAAGATGGAGTTGGTGGTGATGGAGATGGTGATGGTGGTGGAGGTTATGGTGATGGTGATGGTGGTGGTGGTGGTAGAGGTGGTGATGACGGTGGAGATGGTGGTGGTGGTAAAGATGGTGATAGAGATAGTTGGTAGTGATGGTGGCAGTAGTGGTAGTGGTGTTGGAGGTGGTGGTGATGGTGATGATAGTGGTGGGTGAGGTGAAGATGATGGTGGAGATGGTGATAGAGATGGTGATGATAGTGGTGGATGTGGTGGTGATGGTGGTGGTGATGTGGTGGAGATGGTAATGAAGATGGTGGTGGTGGTAGTGGTGGTGGAGGTGAAGATGGTGGTAGAGATGGTGATAAAGATAGTGGTGGTGGTGAATGTTGTGAGGTGAAGATTGTGGTGGAGATGGTGGTGGAGGTGATGGTGGTGGAAATGGTGGTGATGGTGGAGGTGGTGGGATGGTAGTGGAGGTGGAAGTGGTGGTGATGGTAGTGCTGGCGGTGGAAGCGATAATGATTGTGGTGGAGGTGGTGGTGATGGTGGTGGAGATGACAATGGAGATGGTGGTGGAAGTGAAAATGGTTGTAGAGATGAGGTGGTGGTGATGGTGGTGAAGGTGGTAATGGAGATGCTGGCAGTAGTGGTGGTGGAGGCAAAGACGGTGGTAAAGATGATGGTGGTGATGCGGGTAGTGGTGGAAGTGGTAGAGGTGAAGACAGTCATGGAAATGGTGGTGGTGGTTGAGATGGTGGCAGTGGCAGTGGAAATGGTGATGGAGGTGGTGGAGGTAAAGATGGTGGTGGAGATGGTGATGAAAATTGTGGTGGTGGAGGTGGAGGTGGTAGAGGTAGAGATGGTGGTGGAGGTGATGTGGGTGATGGTAGTGATGGTGATGAACAAGGAGGAGGTGGTGATTTGCTGGCAGTTTTACAGAGAAGATCCTCTCTTTGAACTTTTCGGTCTGAGGCAGTTCCCTAGGTGGACTTGAGCTAAAGGAGAATATTCAGGGCAGAATAATAATATTGGTAGTGGGATCATGGGTAATTTTTCTTTTTTTTCCTTTTGGCTGGGTGGCAATAGAGCAGAGACAGAGAAAGACAGACCCACATTCGAATCCTGGTTTTCCTGCTTCAAAGTTGAGGACTTGGGCTGAGCATTTTGGCCCCTCTCCACTTCAGAGTCAGCAGCTGTAAAATGGGTTTCCTCATGCTTTCCCAACATTCGCTGATTGGCATAGAGTGGTAGATGTTATTACAATTATTGCTTCTATTGGCTAGCTTAGGATGAAGAGGTATAATTTCTATGAGAACCTAAGCCATCTACCCCACATGGCTTACTTTTGTAATAACATGATTTTACTATTCCTGTTTTTATTAGCATAACTTTACTATTCCAGCAATATTCTTGCCCAGTCAATTAACTTTCTGGTTCATTGCCAGAATATCCCGAAAAAAAAATCAATTCTTCAGTATGAAGCATTCAATGTTTTACCCTCTAAGACTTTTTGAAGTAGCCCCCTCAAAACCCTCACTTTGCTGTTTCTGCGAATCCTAACCTATCATAGCATGGTACTTACCTGATTCCAACCAACTCCTCCTCCCTTTGAAAATACTCTTTAAGCCAGACTTGAGAATCTCAGTAAAAATAACCTTGCCCTTCCCCATTTAAGATGCTGCCTGTTTTAGTCTGTTTGCATTGCTGTAAAGAAATACCCGAGGCTGGGTAATTTACAAAGGAAAGAGATTTATCTGGCTCACACTTTTGTAGGCCGTACAGGAAACACAGTGCCAGCATCTTCTTCTGGTGGGGACCTCAGTCTGTTTCTACTCATGGTGGAAGGCAGATGGGAGCTGGCATGTGCAGAGATCACACAGTGAGAGAGGAAGCAAGAGAAATAGGGAGGAGGAGGGGAGATGCCAGGCTTTTTTTAACAACCAGTTCTTGCAGGAACTAATAGAGTGAGAACTCATTCTTGTTGCAACAAGCGAACCAAGCCATTTATGAGGGATCCACCCCATGACCCAAACACTTCCCATTAGTCCACACCTCCCACAGTGAAGATCATATTTTGCCATGAGGTTTGGAGGCATCAAACATCCAAACTATAGCACTGCCAAAGCTCTTTTGAGGTGGTGTTCTCCCTCATTGCAGTGACCAATCAATTCAACTTTGCTCTACCAACAGGCTGTTAGTGGTATTTGGGGAGCCGGCATTCAACACCTGTGATTAAAATGTTATAGAAAGGCCAGGCATGGTGGCTCACGCCTGTAATCCCAGCACTTTGAAAGGCCGAGGCGGGTGGATCATGAGGTCAGGAGATTGAGACCATCCTGGCTAAGAAGGTGAAACCCTGTCTCTACTAAAAAACAAAAAATTAGCTGGGCGTGGTGGCGGGTGCCTGTAGTCCCAGCTACTCAGGAGGCTGAGGCAGGAGAATGGCATGAACCTGGGAGGCGGAGCTTGCAGTGAGCCAAGATCATGCCACTGCACTCCAAGACTCCGTCTCAAAAAAAATGTTATAGAACGACATAACTACCTCTTCCATGATCTTATGGAGAGGGCACATGGAGGCTTTTACTACTATAGGAAACTTCACCTTGTTCATTTAGGAAATAGAAGCAGCTGAGGTGAGTTGGAAACACACTTGCTAGGGGTCTTGAGAAAATTTTAAAATCTTCCCTATGACTTTAAATTATCTATTTGCTTGTGATCATTTGTTTAATGTCTTTCTCCTGCCAAAACTATAACTCCATGAAGGCTAGTACTGTGTCTTCATCACCCTTTGTCTCCAGCTTCCAGTAAAGTGCCTGGCACATGGTAGGTTCAGTTGTTGAATGAATGAATGGGTGGATGTATGGAGGAAGGGATCTGGCTTACAGTCCTGGATCTGCTACTGATTTGCTATGTGCCTTTGGCCAAGTCCATTCTCTTCCTAGGCCTCAGTTTCCCCACAGGCTCAATGCTTGGTGAAATCACTCCTGGAATTCCACATTTATGTTTTAGGTCGTTATGATTCCTAGGACAGCAGCCACATCTCAAGCTTCAAAGGAGGCTAGGTAAGACAGCTGATGACCACGCTGTTGGAAGCTTGAGATTGACAGTTCCAGGATTCATGGCAATTAATTTGAAATTCTCAGATCTGGTTCTTTTCCCAACCCCTGAGACTTAGTAGGATAGGCAGAGGCCAGGATGTTTCCTATTTGTTAGCCACTGCATTTATGTGAAGTGCTGCCTTCTCCTGCTTCCTTCCCTTTCCCTTTAGGGTGTGTGTGGGTATCTGGGTGCACACCCTGGGAGTGGTTCTCTGTGGCATGTGGTACATGCCCCTTTCCTTGTTTTCCTCCTGATCATGTCAGCTGTCCTCCTCAAACCCTGGCACAGCCTGCTCTTGGCAAGGCAATGTTGTCAGCCATTTACACCTCCCTGGAGACTGACATTTCTCCTCTCCCTTCCAGAGATATTTATAATTAGCATGTCCCATGATGAAGCACAAGGGTCGGCTGGTTCTAACCTTATAGGTGGTTCCTGACTTACCAGTCGTGTGACGTTGGGCAAGTTATGTAACCTCTTTATGGTTTAATTTCTTAATCTGCAAAATGGATATAATGCTAGTAATCACCCCATTAGGTTGTTGAGAGGTTAAATGAGTAGTACGGTAAAACACTAGAACAGAGCGTGGTGCACACAGCACACACATCACAGCCATTAGCCACTGTCCTCATCATGTAAGTACCTGGTGATGCCTGACTTGAGGTCTGGGCTCTGTGATGGCATACTACTCAGCAACAAAGAGGACTGAACTGTAGATACAGATAAGAGCTTGGATGGATCTCAAAGGCACTATGCTGAGTGAAAGAAGCCAGTCTCAAAAGGTGACAAACTGTATAAACCCATTTATATGACACTCCCCCAAAACAGTTATTGTGATGGAGAACACATCAGTGGGGATTAGGGGTCAGGGACCAAGGGGAGGTTTGACTTTTTTTTGAGAGTGGACAGGGTATCTCTGTTGCCCAGGTTGGAGTGCAGTGGTGTGATCATCGTTCACTGAAGCCTCAAATCCTGAGCTCAAGCCATCCTCCCAAATCAGCCTCTTGAGTAGTTGGAATTACAGGTGTGCATCACCATGGCTGGCTAAATTTTTTATTTTTGTAGACATGGGGGTCTTGCTTTATTGCCCATACTGGTCTCGACCTCCTGGGCTCAAGCAATCCACCCACCTCAGCCTCCCAAAATGTTGGGATTACAGGCATGAGCTACCATCCCTGGCTGGGGTTTTACTTTTTAATGGGAGATTTGGAGGTGATGGAATTGTTCTGTATCTTGATTGTGATGGTGGTTACATGATTCTATGTATGTGTTAAAATTCATAAAGCTGTGGTCCCCCAAAAGTTAATTTTTTGTATGAATATGAAAAAAATTATAACTGGGTAAATGTTCTTGGCCTTTATTCAGCAGAACATTGTTACCTCCTTTCTCCTGGCAAGATAAAAAAAGAACACATCCTTAGATGTGTCAGAAAACAGAAAGCTCTCGACGTAAAGTGCCTCCCAGTAGAGAAACAAACCTCCACGTTTGAAACCTGCTCCAAGCCACTCCTGGGCTCTGTAAAAAGGCCCAGGCAAATGAGAACTCCAGATCAGAACCTGGGTGTTGGGGAACTATTTAGAACTCCGGCAAGCTATTTAAAGAGATTTAAATGCGCCGTTTCCTAGTTATTCTGAGGTGCAGCTATAATTGCTGTTCTTTCCAAATAAATCCTTCAGATTAAATGGATATCGAGTGTGTAAGTTCAACGATTGCTCACGGCACGCGAACCTTGTCAAAGTTCAGAGTGAGTCAGTCTAGATTAACAGGAGGAAGTTGGCAAACATTGTTTTAGTCTTAACACTATCATTTGGTGCTGGTGTTGAATGTTTACATTTTGGGGAGAGAAAACTCAGGCCAGATAAGGCAGCCTGGGGCTACACTTGGGAGTCAGGAATCTTGGCTTGGCAACAAGGTTTTGTAATTTAGGGGGAGTCCCTGCTCTCCTCTGAACCTCAATTTTGCCACCTGCTTTTTGGGAGTAGTGTGGTTGAACTCGATCTTCTCCAAGGATATTTTCTATCTGGTTTATGACTGAGAATGTCTCCCTTCTTTCTACTTTTGGGGACATAGTTGCCCCCTCTTCTTCTGCCAGCACCTGCCAGTGTGTGGCCTCTGTTTTAGGGACACCCCACCATGTCACTAAGACAATGCTAACTAGGTCTGTTTTGAATTTGACAAGTCTTCACCCATCTGCCTACCCAAAAGCACTTCTCTGAGCAAACTTGTGTACAAATGTCAACAGGCACCACAGAGCATCCAAGAAACATGCCCAGAGGTGCCGTTAGGAGGTTGGAATTATGAGGTGAGCAGTAAGAAGCCAAAAAATCAGGGAGCCACTTGAGCAGAGAGTATAAACATAAATATCCCCAAGCAGGCCCCAGCACTGGGTTTTTTATGTTGATGTTCTAATATGTTATCCACTAAGGGCTTATTTATGCCGTTTTTGTATTCCCTGCAATTCATTTATCTGCATAAGGAAGAGGCACTAACAGGACAGTTCCTCATGAACAACATCCCTATGTGATCCTTCATGTCCAGATCTATAATTCATGAGCTGATGGCCTGGTGGCAGTTTCCATAAAGGCCACGCCGGGCACCCAGTCGTTAACGTCCTCACTGTCATGCATGGAATCGAAATAAGCCCACTCTCCTTCTATTCATCACGACGCCCCCGACATGTGGGCAATGATATTATCCAAATATTATTAAAACTTTGAACCCTGTCCCCATAAATTATGACCGAATGGCTCCATGGCCATTAGGAGAGGGGAATGTATGGGCTTCAGTTGCTGCCGAGTAATTATGTGCTTAAAAGGAAGCGTGGCTGAGCATCTCCCTAGTAAAAAGGAGAGAAGCTAGGATCATTTGTTACTGCTGCAGCGCTCGAAGATGGACCGTTCAGGCAGGTCAAGTCAACCTTACAGAAGGACAATTATCTGCCTAGAGAGACCAAACATCTGTTATTAAGTATGTACAGGCATCAAGGCAACATGCTAGAAACCTTGTCCACTTCAAACACTTGGCATATTCCACACAACACCCCCTTCGCGTTTTGTTACTGCAGCAGTCAGCTTTGAAATATGCCCTATCTTCCCTCCCCCGGCCCCTGGCTTTCATGTACCCTGCAGCTGCTAACGATGGTGTTGTAACTTTAGAAGAACCTTGCTATCTTTCTCTGGCTCTTTAAGTAATAATAATAATTTTTTGTAACTTTTTTTTCCTCCCAAACTTTCTTTTGCATTTATTAGCTATTCAAGGAGTATTGCTGTGGCAGAGATAACATAGCATTTGGAAGCGCAAGGGAAGCCTGCGTTCACATGAGCAGCCGAATGGCTCTTTGATGCATGCATCTGCAGCAATTTGTAGGCTGCTATGGTGCATGGGAGAGAGACTGCTCTGTGTTGGGATTATAAAATGGGAAATAGAGTTTTTTCAGGCTATTGTTGTTCTCTGGACAGTGTGTATGTTAGAATGCTAGGAGAATTGGGAAAGGGACCCTAGAAATCAGGTGAGAGGAGGCAGGGAGCAGGTCAGAAAACAAGGCTACAGGCAAAGTGGGTTGAAATGGGGTCGGGGACAACAGCAGGATAAGGAAAATAGGGATGCCCAGGGAGATAATATTGCAATCACTCCAGCTGAGCACTTCCAGACAAGAATAAACAAAGTGCAGTTTTCCACTCATAAAGATTCAAAGTATAATATCAAGTAAGGAGAGTTGGGCCATGTTTATGGAGGAGGAAAGGCAAGACTCTCCTCTGCTAAGTGACGTACAATAACAGGCCAGATTCCTTTCTTCTCAAGGAGAATGGAATCTCTAGCTCTTGTAGGGCCTTGCAATCTGAGCATCTTAAAGATATATGATGTCTGGATTAGCTTCAAAGTAATCCAGGGTGGAGTGGGGATGGGCGGGGCTATAGATGAAACAAAATTGGCCCTGAGTTAATCATTGTTGAAGCTGAGGAACAGACACAGATTATTTTCAACACTTTTGATTATATCTGAAAATTTCCCATAATTAAAAAATAAAATCCCAAGGAACAGAACTGTTTTCTGATGTGAATGATCAAGAGAGTCAGGAAAGAACCCATCTTCCCAGGACTGAAGTCCATAAACACAAACCAGGGAAGAGGAGCCGAGACTGGCTTGTTGGCCTAGTACATGCTCAATGCTCTAATCCATCCTGTAAACGTTTTTCCCAGAAAAACCTTCTTAAAACGTGATTTTTAGGTGTTTAAAATGCTGAGAAAGGCATCCCAAGTTTCCTTTGGAGAGCCAGCCCTTTTCCACCATAGGTTGCTAGATGGCAAGTGAGATTAATCTCCATCCCCATCTCCTCATTTCATTACAGGGGCAAACATGAGACCCAGGCTTGGCCCACTGGACCATCCCTTGGCCACGATGATTGGCTTAGGGGAGGTCATGTGATCCAACTTAAGCCAAGGAAACTTAACTCTGGAGCTTCTGTTGAAACCATAGCTGAAAGACCAGCTTGTCAGTCCTGGTAGCCATTTTTGCCATATTTGCTATTCTGAGAGGGGAATTTGCATGAGAATGAAGTTGTTCCAGAAGAAAGCATACATGAGAGATGGAGAGGTTGAGAAATCTGTCCCTACATAATTCAGTTGAGTGAGTAAGTTATTTCTCCTTTTTCGCATGTTCAGGTAGAGCTAGATTTCTGTCACTTGCAATCAGAAGAGTCTTGACTGAGGTAGTAGCAGAACAGCCTGAAGGTTACAAGGAGAAAACACTCAGCCCAGCTTGGGCAGAGGACTGTGAGCATCAGCCATGGGCTTGAGTGAGATGCTAGGCCAATGGCCGATAACCTGTTTCCTACGCCCATGGGGAAATCACTGATGGACCAGGGTGTCTTTCCTGGTTAGCCCAGATGTGACCCAAAGTTCTTTTCCATTCAGTATTGCAGGCAGCCACTACAGATTAGCTGCATTTGGCACAAGGACAGACCTTGGCCACTGGAGAGGAGGCCCCAGGGTGGCCAGTGCCACCACAGACCCAAGGACACTTCACAGATCTGGGTAGAAAGACTGAGGCCTCTAGTCTTAGGGGGCGCCTGATAAAGTCCTGGGGGGTGGGTGGGGAGGCCCTTAAACTGGGCTTCTTGAATCAAGGCAGAGGCTGAGTACCGCACCCGGGCTCTGAACACCATCCCAGCAGCTTCCCATCTGAGCTAACGGCTGTAGATGGGTGTGACTGGTACCAGGCTCCTTGAGGCTTCAGGCAACATTTTAGCCTCCTTAATAGAGAAGCAATGTGGATTCTCAGAGCCACAATGCCTGGGTTCAAAGCCTGGGTTCAAAAACTGTCTTGGCTACTTTTTAGCTATGTGACGTTGTCCAAGGTACTAAACCTCTCTGTTTAGGTTTCTTATCTGTAAAATGGGGATAATAATAACACCTCCTTGGATTATAGTGAATATTAAACTGGTTGTTTTTAGGTGAAACACTGAGAATAATGCCTGGCACAAATTAAGTGCCATGTATTTGTTAAACAAATACATAAATAAATAAAATCTCCTTTATTCTCAGGGGTTCAACTGGGGATTTTGCTGAGAGGTAAGAGAGTCAGTCCTGAATCACTTCTGCTATTTACCCCATTCATTCTCTTGCTTACTTTCCCATTTGTTCAGCACTGACCTTGGGCCAAACATAGGGATAGTTTTATCTCCACACAACCTCTTCAGATTCATTTTACTTAGATGGCGCAAATCTCAATAGGGATTCTAGAAATCCACCTAAGGACATCGGTGCATACCCTCAGGCAGCTTCAAAACAGTGCCCTGGGCCTTTCTTTCCCTGTGAGCCACACTGCCCCACTTCCCTTGCCTTGTGGACCTTCACAGAAATGAGGGCTCTACTTCTTAGATCTAGGAAATGGAATTTCTGGGGAACGATATAACTTGTTCAAGGACGATCAAGTGGGACGTGGAAGTCTGGGGTTGCATTCTGGGTCTTTCTGACCTTTCCCTTTCCCTTTCCCTTTTCCTTCCTTCCTTCCTTCCTTCTTTCTTTCCTTTCCTCTTTCTTTTCTTTCTTATGAAGCAGAGTCTCACTCTGTCTCCCAGATGCAGTGCAGGTTGGGATCTCGGCTCACTGCAACCTCTGCCTCCTGGGCTCAAGTGATCCTCCTACCTTAGCCTCCTGAGTAGCTGGGACTACAGACATGTACCATGCCTGGCAAATTTGTGTTTTTGTATAAACGGGTTTCCCCATGTTGCCCAGGCTGATCTTAAACTCCTGAGTCAAAGCGATCTGACTGCCTTGGCCTCCTAAAGTTCTGGGACTACAAGCGTGAGCTACGGTGCCTGCTCTATTCGACTTATTTTATTTATTTATTTATTTTTTTTGTTATCTGTGATATTTTCTTTTCTTTTTTTTATATTATACTTTAAGTTTTAGGGTACATGTGCACAACGTGCAGGTTTGTTACATATATATACATGTGCAATGTTGGTGTGCTGCACCCATTAACTCGTCATTTAACATTAGGTATATCTCCTAATGCTATCCCTCCCTCCTCCCCCAACTCCATAACAGGCCCCGGTGTGTGATGTTCCCCTTCCTGTGTCCATGTGTTCTCATTGTTCAATTCCCACCTATGAGTGAGAACATGCAGTGTTTGGTTTTTTGTCCATGCAATAGTTTGCTGAGAATGATGGTTTCCAGCTTCATCCATGTCCCTACAAAGGACATGAACTCATCTTTTTTTTTATGGCTGCATAGTACTCCATGGTGTATATGTGCCACATTTTCTTAATCCAGTCTATCATTGTTGGACATTTGTGTTGGTTCCAAGTCTTTGCTATTGTGAATAGTGCCGCAATAAAGATACGTGTGCATGTGTCTTTATAGCAGCATGATTTATAATCCTTTGGATGTATACCCAGTAATGGGATGGCTGGGTCAAATGGTATTTCTCATTCTAGATCCCTGAGGAATCATCACACTGACTTCCACAATGGTTGAACTAGTTTACAGTCCCACCAACAGTGTAAATTTTTCCTATTTCTCCACGTCCTCTCCAGCACCTGTTGTTTCCTAACTTTTTAATGATCACCATTCTAACTGGTGTGAGATGGTATCTCATTGTGGTTTTAATTTGCATTTCTCAGACGGCCAGTGATGATGAGTGTTTTTCATGTGTCTGTTGGGTGCATAAATGTCTTCTTTTGATAAGTGTCTTTTCATATCCTTTGCCCACTTTTTGATGGGGTTGTTTGTTTTTTTCTCGTAAATTTGTTTGGGTTCATTGTAGATTCTGGATATTAGCCCTTTGTCAGATGAGTAGATTGCAAAAATTTTCTCCCATTCTGTAGGTTGCCTGTTCACTCTGATGGTAGCTTCTTTTGCTGTGCAGAAGCTCTTTAGTTTAATTAGATCCCATTTGTCAATTTTGGCTTTTGTTGCCATTGCCTTTGGTGTTTTAGACATGAAGTCCTTGCCCATGCCTATGTCCTGAATGGTATTGCCTAGGTTTTCTTCTAGGGTTTTTATGGTTTTAGGTCTAACATTTAAGTCTTTAATCCATCTCAAATTAATTTTTGTATAAGGTGTAAGGAAGGGATCCAGTTTCAGCTTTCTACATATGGCTAGCCAGTTTTCCCAGCACCATTTATTAAATAGGGAACTGTTTCCCCATTTCTTGTTTTTGTCAGGTTTGTCAAAGATCAGATGGTTGTAGATATGTGGCATTATTTCTGAGGGCTCTGTTCTGTTCCATTGGTCTATATCTCTGTTTTGGTACCAGTACTTTGCTGTTTTGGTTACTGCAGCCTTGTAGTATAGTGTGAAGTCAGGTAGCATGATGCCTCCAGCTTTGTTCTTTTGGCTTAGGATTGACTTGGCAATGCGGGCTCTTTTTTGGTTCCATATGAAATTTAAAGTAGTGTTTTCCAATTCTGTGAAGAAAGTCATTGGTAGCTTGATAGGGGTGGCATTGAATCTATAAATTACCTTGGGCAGTATGGCCATTTTCATGATATTGATTCTTCCTACCCATGAGCATGGAATGTTCTTCCATTTGTTTGTATCCTCTTTCATTTCATTGAGCAGTGGTTCATAGTTCTCCTTGAAGAGGTCCTTCACATCCCTTTTAAGTTGGATTCCTAGGTATTTTATTCTCTTTGAAGCAATTGTGAATGGGAGTTCACTCATGATTTGGCTCTCTGTTTGTCTGTTATTGGTGTATAAGAATGCTTGTGATTTTTGCACACTGATTTTGTATCCTGAGACTTTGCTGAAGTTGCTTATCAGCTTAAGGAGATTTTGGGCTGAGACAATGGGGTTTTCTAGATATACAATCATGCCGTCTGCAAACAGGGACAATTTGACTTCCTCTTTTCCTAATTGAATACCCTTTATTTCTTTCTCATGCCTGATTGCCCTGGCCAGAACTTCCAACACTATGTTGAGTGATGAGAGAGGGCATTCCTGTCTTGTGCCAGTTTTCAAAGGGAATACTTCCAGTTTTTGTCCATTCAGTATGATATTGGCTGTGGGTGTGTCATAGATAGCTCTTATTATTTTGAGATACGTCCCATCAATACCTAATTTGTTGAGAGTTTTTAGCATGAAGGGATGTTGAATTTTGTCAAAGGCCTTTTCTGCATCTATTGAGATAATCATGTGGTTTTTGACATTGGTTCTGTTTATAGAGTGGATTACATTTATTGATTTGCGTATGTTGAACAAGTCTTGCATCCCAGGGATGAAGCCCACTTGATCATGGTGGATAAGCTTTTTGATGTGCTGCTGGATTCTGTTTGCCAGTATTTTATTGAGGATTTTTGCATTGATGTTCATCAGGGATATTCATCTAAAATTCTCTTTTTTTGTTGTGTCTCTGCCAGGCTTTGGTATCAGGATGATGCTGTCCACATAAAATGAGTTAGGGAGGATTCCCTCTTTCTCTATTGATTGGAATAGTTTCAGAAGGAATGGTACCAGCTCCTCCTTGTACTTCTGGTAGAATTCAGCTGTGAATCCGTCTGGTCCTGGACTTTTTTGGTTGGTAGGCTATTAACTATTGCCTCAATTTCAGAGCCTGTTATTGGTCGATTCAGAGATTCAATTTCTTCCTGGTTTAGTCTTGGGAGAGTGTATACGTCGAGGAATTTATCCATTTCCTCTAGATTTTCTACTTTATTTGCATAGAGGTGTTTATAGTATTCTCTGATGGTAGTTCGTATTTCTGTGGAATCGGTGGAGATATCCCCTCTATCATTTTTTTTATTGCGTCTGTTTGATTCTGCTGTCTTTTCTTCTTTATTAGTCTTGCTAGTGGTCTATCAATTTTGTTGATCTTTTCAAAAAACCAGCTCCTAGATTCATCGATTTTTTGAAGGGTTTTTTTGTGTCTCTATTTCCTTCAGTTCTGCTCTGATCTTAGTTATTTCTTGCTTTCTGCTAGCTTTTGAATGTGTTTGCTCTTGCTTCTCTAGTTCTTTTAATTGTGATGTTAGGGTGTCAATTTTAGATCTTTCCTGCTTTCTCTTGTGGGCATTTAATGCTATACATTTGCCTCCACACACTGCTTTGAATGTGTCCCAGAAATTCTGGTATGTTGTGTCTCTGTTCTCGTTGATTTCAAAGAACATCTTCATTTCTGCCTTCATATCGTTATGTACCCAGTAGTCATTCAGGAGCAGGTTGTTCAGTTTCCACGTAGTTGAGCACTTTTGAGTGTGTTTCTTAATCCTGAGTTCTAGTTTGATTGCACTGTGGTCTGAGAGACAGTTTGTTATAATTTCTGTTGTTTTACATTTGCTGAGGAGTGCTTTACTTCCAACTATGTGGTCGATTTTGCAATAGGTGTGGTGCGGTGCTGAAAAGAATGTATATTCTGTTGATTTGGGGAGGAGAGTTCTGTAGATGTCTATTAGGTCCACTTGGTGCTGAGCTGAGTTCAATTCCTGTATATCCTTGTTAACTTTCTGTCTCATTGATCTGTCTAATGTTGACAGTGGGGTGTTAAAGTCTCCCATTATTATTGTGTGAGAGTCTAAGTCTCTTTGTAGGTCTCTAAGGACTTGCTTTATGAATCTGGGTGCTCCTGTATTGGGTGCATATAGATTTAGGATAGTTAGCTCTTCCTGTTGTATTGATCCCTTTACCATTATGTAATGGCCTTCTTTGTCTCTTTTGATCTTTGTTGGTTTAAAGTCTGTTTTATCAGAGACTAGGATTGCAACCCCTGCCTTTTTTTGTTTTCCATTTGCTTGGTGGATCTTCCTTCATTCCTTTATTTTGAGCCTATGTGTGTCTCTGCACATGAGATGGGTTTCCTGAATACAGCATACTGAAAGGTCTTGACTCTTTATCCAATTTGCCAGTCTGTGTCTTTTAATTGGAGCATTTAGCCCGTTTACATTTAAGGTTAATATTGTTATGTGTCAATTTGATCCTGTCATTATGATGTTAGCTGGTTATTTTGCTCGTTAGTTGATGCAGTTTCTTCCTAGCCTTGATGGTCTTTACAATTTGGCATGTTTTTGCCGTGGCTGGTACCGATTGTTCTTTTCCATATTTAGTGCTTCCTTCAGGAGCTCTTTTAGGGCAGGCCTGGTGGTGACAAAATCTCTCAGCATTTGCTTGTCTGTAAAGGATTTTATTTCTCCTTCACTTGTGAAGCTTGGTTTGGCTGGATATGAAATTCCGGGTTGAAAATTCTTTTCTTTAAGAATGTTGAATATTGGCCCCCACTCTCTTCTGGCTTGTAGAGTTTCTGCTGAGAGATCAGCTGTTAGTCTGATGGGCTTCCCTTTATGGGTAATCTGACCTTCTCTCTGGCTGCCCTTAGCATTTTTTCCTTCATTTCAACTTCGGTGAATCTGACAATTATGTGTCTTTGAGTTGCTCTTCTTGAGAAGTATCTTTGTGGTGTTCTCTGTATTTCCTGAATTTGAATGTTGGCCTGCCTTGCTAGATTGGGGAAGTTCTCCTGGATAATATCCTGAAGAGTGTTTTCCAACTTGTTTCCATTCTCCCCATCACTTTCAGGTACACCAATCAGACTTAGGTTTGATCTTTTCACATAGTCCCATATTTCTTGGAGGCTTTGTTCATTTCTTTTTATTCTTTTGTCTCTAAACTTCTCTTCTCACTTCGTTTCATTCATTTGATCTTCCATCACTGATACCTTTTCTTCCAGTTGATTGAATTGGCTACTGAGGCTTGTGCATTCATCATGTAGTTCTCTGCTGTGGTTTTCAGCTCCATCAGGTCCTTTAAGGACTTCTCTGCATTGGTTATTCTAGTTAGCCATTCGTCTAATCTTTTTTCAAGGTTTTTAACTTCTTTGCCATGGGTTTGAACTTCCTCCTTTAGCTCAGAGTAGTTTGATTGTCTGAAGCCTTCTTCTCTCAACTAGTCAAAGTCATTCTCTGTCCAGCTTTGTTCTGTTGCTGGTGAGGAGCTGCGTTCCTTTGGAGGAGGAGAGGCACTCTGATTTTTAGAATTTTCAGTTTTTCTGTTCTGTTTTTTCTCCATCTTTGTAGTTTTATCTACTTTTGGTCTTTGATGATGGTGACATACAGATGGGGTTTTGGTGTGGATGTCCTTTCTGTTTGTTAGTTTTCCTTCTAACAGTGAGGACCCTCAGCTGCAGGTCTGTTGGAGTTTGCCAGAGGTCCACTGCAGACCCTGTTTGCATGGGTATCAGCAGTGGAGGCTGCAGAACAGCGGATATTGGTGAACAGCAAATGTTGCTGCCTGATCGCTCCTCTGGAAGTTTTGTCTCAGAGGAGTATCTGGCCGTTGAGGTGTCAGTTTGCCCCTACTGAGGGGTGCCTCCCAGTTAGGCTACTCAGGTGTCAGGGATGCACTTGAGGAGGCAGTCTGTCCATTCTCAGATCTCAAGCTGTGTGGTGGGAGAACCACTACTCTCTTCAAAGCTGTCTGACAGGTACATTTAAGTCTGCAGAGGTTTCTGCTGCCTTTTGTTTGGCTATGCACTGCCCCCAGAGGTGGAGTCTACAGAGGCAGGCAGGCCTCCTTGAGCTGCGTTGGGCTCCACCCAGATCGAGCTTCCTGGCTGCTTTGTTTACCTACTCAAGCCTTAGCAATGGCAGGCGCCCCTCCCCCAGCCTCGCTCCTGCCTTGCAGTTTGATCTCAGACTGCTGTGCTAGCAATGAGCGAGGCTCTGTGGGCGTAGGACCCTCTGAGCCAGGCGTGGGATATAATCTCCTGGTGTGCCATTTGCTAAGACCATTGGAAAAGCGCAGCATTAGGGTGGGAGTGACCCAATTTTCCAGGCGCCATCTGTCACCCCTTTCCTTGGCTAGGAAAGGGAATTCCCTGACACCTTGTGCTTCCCAGGTGAGAGGATGCCTCGCCCTGCTTTGGCTCAGGCTCAGTGCACTGCACCCACTGTCCTGCACCCACTTTCTGACACTCCCTAGTGAGATGAACCCAGTACCTCAGTTGGAAATGCAGAAATCATTCGTCTTCTGTGTCGCTCATGCTGGGAGCTGTAGACTGGAGCTGTTCCTATTTGGCCATCTTGGCTCCACCCCGACTTATTTTTATGTCATACTGATGTAGATCAATTCATCACCAACTGCCTTGCTTAATATTGTGCTTCGTGGTCAATGTGTCTGTCTCTCCCATTACACTGGGTGGCTCTAGAGCCATGTTTCATTCATCTTTGCCTTTCTAGCCCCTACAAAACACTTGACTCAGGGCCCTCAGAACAGCTATAGACTTGTATTGCCAGGGAGTTTATGCAGTTGCCCAAAGGTGTAAATCCTGTTAGCATCTGGAGAAATGCTAGAAATATACCCTGTCTTTGAAAAGTCCCACTAGAACCTGCACCATGCATTCCTTTTTGGGTTGCAAGAGGATGCCCACTTCCAACTGAGATCTTTGTCCCTTTCTCTGATTTAAAATATCTATGCCTAGGACTGTGCTTCTGGGGACAATTAGAGAATTCAGTGAAGGGCAGCCTCAGAATATCCCCTCTGGGCCAGACTCCTCTGACAGTGGTGCAGCAGCCAGCCCAGCCCCAGTGATGAGTATCTCCACGAAAGGCTGCTGAATGTCATTGCCCAACCAAATCTCCTTATTTCCTGGGAACAGGCCTCTCCTCTCTTGATTTCCTGTTCCCTGACCTCTCTCTAATTTATTGCTTCTGTTTATGATTCAAAGTTAAATGTTTTCAGTTCCATTTTCCTAAAGCTGCAGATTTCATTCCCCTCTTTCCCTGCCCCCAAGTGATTGACTGCTGGTCTCTGAACAGCAGGCTCCTGGAAGGGAGAGAAAGTCCAGCCTAATGAGACCTCCTGCTCCTGCAAGTGCTGGGCAGGCCAGTCTCAGTTCAGCCATTTCCAAATTGCTTCTGAAGAGCTTATACATATCTGGCTTCCAGAAGCTGCAGTGTACATTTCTTTGATCCATATAGTGTTAACATTTTAGACACACTCCTAAGGCAACAGGGCATTGACAGTGGGGAGTGGGGGAACACATCTGGGCCGGGCAGGGCGCAAGGGCCTGGAGGAGCAGAACAGGTATGGAGGGAATAAGCGAAGTCTGGAGACAGAGCTCTGGGGACAGGGCTGGCTGCAGGTTGGTACCTGCAGTAAACCCAGGCATCCTCAAAACTCCCTCACCTGGAGTAACCTTTTCCCAAATAACAGATTCTGTTGAGCAGTTGGGACCATTTCTGGATCTCAATGTCAAGATCTACGTCTAGTCATTATTTGCCTTCTGGTCAAGAAAAGGCTTTGGCCCAAGACAGGAGGAGTGCTGGGAAAAATACACTTTGGGCAATGTCCACAAGAATTTGGCAAATGCTTTTTAAAATAATGATTCTTCAATAGCAAAGACATGGAATCAATCTAAGTACTTGTCAATAATGGATTGGATAAAGAAAATGAGATATATATACACCATGGAATACTATTTAGCCATAAAAATGAACAAAATCATGTTCTTTGCAGCAACATGGATGCAGCTGGGGGTCATTATCCTAAGCAAATTAATGCAGGAACAGAAAACCAAATAGCGAATGTTCTCACTTATAAGTGAGAGCTAGACCTTGAGTACACATGGACATAAAGATGGCAAAAACAGACATCAGGGCCTAGAAAGGGAAAGGTGGGTGTGTGCTGAAAAACTACTCATTGCGTACTATGTTCACTACGTGGGTTGCAGAATCATTCATACCCCAAACCTCAGTGTCATGCAATATACCTATGTAACAAACCTGTGCATGTACCCCCTGAAGCCAAAATAAAAGCTGAAAAATAAAATAAAACAATGACTCCTTCTGTCAGGCAAACAATTTACCAAAACCACCTCCTGATGCCATGTTGTTGATGTTTAGAGACTGTTTGCTGAAGGCAGGTCAACACTATCAGTCAGAAGGGCCTTCTTGGCTTTTTTCTCTATCTGGGGTAATGGACACCACCTGCAAATATCCTCTCCCCAGAGCTGATCTGAGGATCTGGGGTTCAGTGAGGCTAAGGTCCAGGCTGCTGTTGTCTTTCCAGTTGTGATGAACTGGGTGGGCTTACAAACCCGAGGACTCCCTCAGCTCCACCCTGTCCTTACCTCTTCTCATCCTCTCCAGCCTCCATCCTGTCTGTATAAATTCTGAGTGATTCAGTTTGATGGGTGCCAGTGCCTGGCATGACGCCTCTCTATTAATTTGGAATTCCAAAATATTTCATGCATCTCTTGTTTACCCTGTCTCAGGTGATAATTCAAGAAAATCAAATAGAGTTTTAGAGAAGAGTCCACCAGTGACTGATGGCTGCTATTCACTGAACTAATTAATGAGCACAGAGGAGCCCAACTAGGGAGAAGAGAATGCACGCCAACGTTGGGTGTGATGACAATATTTTCCAGGGCGCATCTCTTGCACTTGCAGTGATGCTTTAAATTTTCTGTAATTCCTGCTGTAAAGAGAAAGTATAGGCGAGGCGTGGTGGCTCAGGCCTATAATCCTAACACTTTGGGAGGCCGAGGTAGGTGGATCACCTGAGGTCGGGAGTTCGAGACCAGCCTGATCAACATGGAGAAATTCTGTCTCTACTAAAAATACAAAATTAGCCAGGCATGGTGGTGCATGCCTGTAATACCAGCTACTTGGGAGGCTAAGGCAGGGGAATCACTTGAAGCAGGGAGGCGGAGGTTGTGGTGAGCCGAGATCACACCATTGCCCTCCAGCCTGGGCAACAAGAGCTAAACTCTGTCTCAAAAGAGAAAAAAAAAAAGAGAGGCTGGGCGTGGTGGTTCACACCTGTAATCCCAGCACTTTGGGAGGCCAAGGGGGGTGGATCACGAGGTGAGGAGTTCAAGACCAGCCTGGCCAAGACGGTAAAACCCCATCTCTACTAAAAATACAAAAATTAGCCAGGCGTTGTGGCAGGCACCTATAATCCCAGCTACTCGGGAGGCTTGGGCAGGAGAATCACTTGAACTCAGGGTGGAGGTTGCAGTGAGCCGAGATTGCGCCACTGCACTCCAGCCTGGGCAACAGAGTGAGACTCCGTCTCAAAAAAAAAAAAAAAAAAGAGAAAATATCATGGGTTAATATAAAAGATTAGAGTATGTCAAGATTTAGAGTTCGGGGGGAACAGAGAGGAATGAGAGGGGATGTAAATCCAGGTGGAAGATCCCAGTGGATGGGAGAATGGCATGCAAACTCCCTGCATTTTTCTGCAAGCTGTTTTCCTTCCTGTTACGGGCTGAATTGTGCCCCTCAGTGCACATTTTGAAGCCCTAACCCCGAGTCCTGTAGAATGTGACTGTATTTGTAGATAGGGCCTTTAAAGAAGTAATTGAGATAACACAAGGGTGGGCTCTAATCCAATCTCACTAGTGGCCTTAGAAGAGGAGATTAGGACACAGACACACACAGAGGAAAGACTCAGTGGGGACACAGGGAGCAGATGGCCAGCTATAAGCCAAGGAGAGAGGCCGCAGAAGAAACCGACTTTGCCAATACTTGCCTTTTTTTTTTTTTTTTTTGAAACGGAGTCTCACTCTGTCGCCCAGGCTGGAGTGCAGTGGCTAGATCTTGGCTCACTGCAACCTCCGTCTCCTGGGTTCAAGCCATTCTCCTGCCTCAGCCTTCCGAGTAGCTAGGATTATAAGCGCTTGCCACCAAGCCTGGCAAATTTTTGTATTTTTAGTAGAGATGGGGTTTCCCCATGTTGGCCATGCTGGTCTCGAAATCCTGACCCGACACCTTGATCTTGGACTTCCAGCCTCCAGAACTGTGAGGAAGAAATTCAGTGGTTTAAGCCACCTGATCTGTGGTATTTGTTGTGGTAGCCTGAGCTGACTAACACAGCTGGTATGGTAGCCTGAGCTGCCTCAGGCTGGTATGGTAACCTGAGCTGCCTCAGCTGGTATGGTAGCCTGAGCTGCCTGGGCATCCTGTGGTCAAGACAAGTGAACATGACTTTGAAAATGAGCCTGGCTGCAGATGGGATGATTTTAGGGAAAGGGAGGGAGGGTGTCTGGGGGCCAGAGTAGAGTGCAGCTGATGTAGATCCTTGGCTTGTGAAACTCTAAAGGGTAATTTCTCCTTGTGTGACCTAATTGCTAACCAATGTTTCCAGGGGCAGGGGGTGGGGTGGGGAGTTAAGTTTTGGGGGCATAATTCTGTTCTCTGCCAGAAAAGCTGACATCTCCGTCGCCTCCTGCTCATACTACAAGATGGAATTCTGTAATTCCATCATTAGAACTTTCTATAGCTTAAGGCCATGTGTACTAAATCTGTAAGACCATCGGAATCATCTCGGGGTATTTTATAGAGTGTCTGCATCTGGGCTCAGACTCATTGAAACAGAACATCAGAGGTATAGGAAGAGGTTTCCAGATCAGATGGTGATGTGCCCCTAGACTTGGAAGGTAGTGGGCTTTGGGTGGTAGTGGTGATATGGTGGTGGTGCTGGTGGAGCTAGTCAGTCTGTGTTGCTTGTTTCCAAGAGCCAGCAATTAGGAGTGGATGGGCGATGAGGGGATCCCCTAGATGACCAGGGGTGGGGCTTAGGGTTAGGTCTTGCTAGCCGCCTGGTGGGAGACCTGACAGCCATGCTCATCCTCATCTCTGAAGATTCATAAAGTCATGAAGAGCCTTTTGGGTTCTGAGGAAAGTCATGTAACACTCCTAGGTGCCTGTTTTAGAAATTTTAATGCTCTTAAAGCCCAGACCTCTGGGCCTTGGCTGGTTAGAGAAGGCTGTACTGGGTGCTGGGTGCTGGATGCTAGGTGCTGGGTGTGCCATTTCTGCCCAGAGTACTTCCGGGGTATAAGGAAGCAAAGGGACCCTGCCCACCTCCCCACCTGTGGAGCAGATGCCTGGGTGAGATCATTGACAGGTCAATGGTGAGGTAGAGGAGATGGCATGTTTGTGGCAGTTCACTTTAGTGGAGCTCAGTTGGTTAGTTACCTCTTCCTGCTCATTTCCTCTGCTGTCACCTGGGCATGTGGATAGTTCTTTCCTTGTAAAGACCTTGCCATAAGTCCATAAGAAAATGCAGGTGAAACTCTTAGCAGAGTTTCTGGCTCAGAGTAAGCATTTGACGATGATGATGATGATGATGATGACAGCGATGGTAGTATTGGCTGGGCTTTTGTTTAAGTGTCCCAGGGGAGACATTCACCATGCTTTGCCACTGGCCTGAACACAAGAACTTTCCAAAATATTATACTCTTTTCTTAAGTATTTCCACAGCCCAGGAGTAATGTACTCTGTGCTGCCTTCGGTGCAACCCCCGCCCCACCCCACCCCATCATCAGGCCAGTCTTGAGGGAGCTGTCCATGATCCAGTCTCCTGTCTGATTCTTCCCTAGAGAGTCTGGACTTGGGGGACAGAGAGGAAGAATCAAGGCCCACCCTCCCCACGACTTTGATAATGAATAGAACATCTGGCGAGCGGCAGGTGCCTCCTCGGTCGGTCTCATGCCTACTTGATAATAGATGATCTAATCTGTCTCTCTATAGCACTTCCTTCTCTGTGCAGGTGACAGAGATGGAGTGATCCCATCCTTCACCTGGAGAAAACATGGCTTCCCAGGGAACATGCTGTGCGTTGCAGCAGGCTGGAGGTGGCATCCCGGGAGGTTTATCATGCTTGCTGCTTACAGGCATTGCTGTGTGCGGCTGTATCACCGGCTGGACCACCCGCCAAGGGCAGGGCACCTCCAACCAGGCCAGGAGAAATTAGAAGCTTTATCTAGGTTCACAAACAGTCTGGCTGCTTCTCAGCCCTGCTATCCCCCAGTAGCATCTCTTACAGAAAGCAAAACACTTAGTCTTCCTCCCCCTCTTTTAAAATTGAATTATGTTGAAGTATTTCAGGCATACAAAAAAAACTTATAGAGAATATTTCATAAACATTAACATACCCATCGCTCAGCTTAAGAATGAAAACATTTCAAGCACAGTTGAAGCCTTTTCACCGTACAATTCCCTTCCTTCTCTCCCTCAGTGGTAAATGCTGTCCTAAATTTTCCCATATATGATTTTAAATTTTATTTCATTTGTATGTGTCCATGTGCTTTTACACTTTTAGAGAATCAGTGTGGTCACACTGTTGGTTGTCTCCAGCAGCTATTTCATTTTTTTCAGTATTGATTTGATAGTTCTTCATGTTGTTGCCAGGAGTTCTGGGGTTCCAATTTGGTTTAACTTCCAGCCAAATTGTCACAGCATCATGATCTCCCTTTATTTATCCATTTTCCTGTTAAACAATACATGGTATCTTTCCAAATCTAATAAGTTTCATTTTGTTATATTTCATGCACTATAGCAATGAATATTCTTTCATGTGACTCCTTATGCAAATGTGCAAAAATTCCTGTCTATACAGGTGAGTGAGGAAATGCTGGGTCATGGGAGTCACATGGCTTCAGCTTTTCTAGACATCGGCAAATTGCATTCTTGAATGATTTTTAGCAGTTTATATCTGCACCAGAGGGGTAAGAAAGTTCTCACTGCTCCACTAGCTCACCAGGATTGACTTGTCAAACTTTTAAAATGCTTGCCAACTAATCTTTTTGGAAATGAGGTACCTCATTATGGTTTACATGGCATTTTAAAGTGATTTCATACTGCACGCATGGGCACATGCACACACGCACACAGAGAGAAGGATTAAGCCTTCTGCATTTGCATTATTCCATGGAAGGATCCTCATGAAGGAAATTCAGAGCGATGAGATCTGGAAGTGATGTGGTCTGATTGTGATGGAGGAGGAATGTGCTGTTCCATTCACCTATGACTTGGATTTTATACCCTGCACATATGGTCTTGCCACTTTGAGTAGGTAGCTTTACTGCTCCAAACCTCAACTCAGTTAATCTGCAAAATGGAAATAATAATAAATACCTATCTCGGAGGGTGGCTGGCAGATTAAAAGATGAAGTATGTCTAACATTAGCACAAATGCCTGGCACACTAAGCACTGGGCAAATGGCAGCTGCAAGTCCTCCCCTTCTTCCCTCTCTCTCTTCTTTCTTTTTTCCTTCCATCCCTCCTTCTCTCCTTCTTTCTTTACCTCATTCCCTCTCTTTTTGCCTTCCTTCATTCCTCCTTCTTCCCTCCCTCTCTTCCTTCCCTTCTTCCTTTCCTCCTTCCCTCCCTCCTTCTCCCCTCACCTCCCCTCTCCTCCCCTCTCCCTTTCCCTCCCTCCCTCCTTCCTTCCTTCCTTCCCCCTTCCCTCCTTCCCTCCTTCTCCCCTGCTTTCTTCCTTCCTTCCTCCCTGTCTTCTTCCTCCTTTCCTCCTTTCCTTCCCTTTCTCTCCTCCCTTTCTTTCACTCTAATGTACTGGAGAGGCAGTTGTGTTGCCTTTCAACACAGACAGAAACTCTAATAAGGCCACTGCATTATATAGAGGGAACATCCTTTGGAGTTCCCTGCTTTAAGGAATAGTAAAGAATGCTTTATAATTAATATATTGTTTGTATGTAAATAGATTCCTCTATGTTGGTATAGGCTATCTCTATTTCCTAAATAATTTGACCTGCTTCCTTGATATTTCATGATTTTTGTTCATTTGCTTAGAAAACTTTCCTTTTGGAGGGTTCAGAGTCAACGTTAGCCAGTCAACGTCAGAGTTGTGTAATCATGAATTACCGAGAAGGAGAATTCTAGATCCAGAGTTTGCCAGGTAAATGGCTGCTGGCAAACAGCTCACAGGAGAAAAATCTGCCTATGAATTACTGGCTTGTTTTTGTTTTGTTTTTGAGACAGTGTTGCTCTGTCGCCCAGGCTGGAATGAACTGGTGCAATCTCAGGTCATTGCAGCCTTGACCTCCCAGATTCAAGCAATTCTCCTGCCTCAGCCTCCCAAGTAGCTGGGAATACAGGCATATGTCACCACACCTGGCTAATTTTTGTAGTTTTAGCAGAGATAGTGTTCCACCATGTTGGCCAGACTGGTCTTGAACTCCTGGTCTCAAGTCATCTGCCCACCTCAGCCTCCTAAAGCACTGGGATTACAGGCATATGTCACCACACCTGGCTAAGTTTTGTAGTTTTAGCAGAGATAGTGTTTCACCATGTTGGCCAGACTGGTCTCGAACTCCTGACCTCAAGTCATCTGCCCACCTCGGCCTCCCAAAGCGCTGGGATTACAGGCTACTGGCTTGTATTTCCATAACTCCATTCTGGTCTATGCACAAGACAAATTGTCAGCTGAAGGAGTTATGCCTGGTTCCATACCTGTGCTAAGTGATGTCTGTATTTCATAAATGTGCTTGAATTCTATGCTTTTCATTGCAAACTGGGATGCCACCATTTACTATATCTTCCCCTGTGCTAGCATCTCTGACCAAGGCAGCAGGCCTTCAGCAGAAAAATAATTAACTTTCAGAATTAAAGTATACAAGAGCACAATTAATTAATTTGATACTTTTTAAATCTATGTTGTACATTAACTCATCTTAGTTTTTAGCCATAACACAAACACACACATGCACACAGGGGCACACACAACCATGCATACACACCAACTAATTCGATGAGTTTCCACTGGATGCGCACTCTGCCAGGCTTCATCAAGTACTGGACAAACAGACCCTTTTCGAGCCTCTCAGAGCTCATGATGTAAGAGGGGAGACAGACATTAATCAGATCATCTACAAAGAAAAATACAATCTCAAATTGTGCTAAATGTCAGGAAGTACCGAGGAAGAGGCACTGAGTGAGAAAAACAGCATGGACACACTTTGGAGGGGATGGTAGCGAAAGTCTCTATGGGGAGTGGTTGAGATGGAGAGGGTGAGAAGGGAGCAGCCATGGGAGGGATGAGGGAGAAAGCTTCTAGACAGAGTGAAGGGATGAGCCAAGGCCCTAACTGGGGAACCACAAACTCACTGGGGTCACAGATGGAAGGCCCACGTGGCTGGGCCACTGTAAGTGAGAGGAAATGGGGAGATGGGTGGGGTCAGGTCATGAGGGACTGCTGTGATTTGGGGTAATTTCCCAGTGCTCAGTGTTTGTTCCCACTGTTGTTCATCTCTGAATGTTTACATTCTGCCCAATCTGTGTCTTTGCCTGAGCTGTCCCTTCCACCTGAAAATTACTCTCTACAACAGTCTTCCCCCCATGGCTAAGTGTGATGCATCCTTCAAGGTTCTGCTGCCTCCTGGATCCCCTCCACCACCTCTAGGAGAAAGGGTCTCTCCTAAGACCTGTAGCATTTAGCTGTCTCGCATCTGGGCTGCTTGCTCTACCTGTTCTCAGCTTCTTTTCAGCCGTGACTCCCACTTGAAGACAAGCATCTTGAGTGTGAGGACCATGTTGAGGACCGCGTCCCATTATCCTCATGTTCACTCTTCCCCTTCCCTGTATAGTTCCCAGCCCCAGGAGGTCAGTATGTTTTAAATATCTTCTCCAGATAGAGCAGCTTGTGCAAAAGCCTGAGGCAGGAGAGAGAGAGATCATAGAACATTTGAACAACTAGAAGAAACATACAAGGGCAAGGAGGAGAAGATCAGATTGTGGAGGTCTTGGAGACCATGAAAATTATGTAGTTTTTTTCTGAAGCATCAGGAAGACACTGGAAGGTTTTAAATTGTAAACTGCAATGTATTAAGTTATTAATAACTGGAATTGGCTTCTTAGTGATATTTGACTCTAAATTGGTCCATGCTTGAGCTCACCAAAGGAATAAATCTCTAACAGTGGAACTTATAGTTCTGATAGTGAAGGTATTTCAAAGGTGGGTAGATCAGGAGTACCCCTGGAAACATATCATGAATATGGTTAAGGCCAGCCTTGCCTCAACCCAAGGACAATTATCAAAGGTGCATGGATATAGCTAATTCTTTGATTGTCTTTGTCAAAAATAGTGTTCTTTTTGGTGAATTGGGTGAAATAAATATCCCACTTGGCCTCATTGTTATGGATGTTACCTTTCTGGCTTGAGCACCAGTTTGCTTTACATTGGCATCAACGTTTTCTGCAAACTGTTTTGAGTCAGGAGAAATTAACCCTCAATGATCTGAGCTCATGTAGTTTACAAATAGCACTGCCTGGCAAATTGAGGGGTTTGCAGAGGATATGAGTACAGTCTACAGTGCCCCAAGAAACTGCTTGATGACTCTGACAACAGCTCCTGGAAAGTCAACGGAGGCGTAACAATAAAAATTAAGCGAAAAAGTAACTTTCACTGATCATCAGTGGTGACATGCCAGCTTCTGGTTTATGTGTGTCCTGTCATTTAATCCTCCAACAATGTAGTGAGGAGGTTGGTTATTCTTACTTTTCTAATGAAGAAACTGAGGTTCAGAGACGCTCACACAACTAGGAAGTAGCCACACAGGAGCTAGAACACCACCGGCCAATGGCCAATCTTTCTATGATACTTTCCATGTCTCTTGGGGGCCTCTTCAGCCTTAGAAAGTCCTCTTTGGGTAGAGTGGAGCCACCAACAGGAATCTCCTGATGCGTTAGTTTCCTAAAGCTGCGGTAACAAATTTCTACACACTTAGTTTCTTAAAATAATGAAAATTTATTGTCTTATAGTTCTGGAGGCCAGAGGCCTCGAGTCAGTTTTACTAGACCAAAATTAAGGTATCAGCAGGGCCATAGTCCCTCCAGAGGCTCTAGGGAGAATCTGGTGGCTGCTGGCAAGCCTTGGCTTGTGGCTGCATCACTCTAAGCTCTGTCTTCTTCTTTTGTCTGTGTCAAATCTCTCTCCACCTTTCTCTTATAAGGACAGTTGTGATTGCATTTAAGGCTCACCCAAATAACCAAGCATAAACTCCCTAATGCAGTAAAATCTATGAATACCCTTTTTTCCAAATAAGGTAAAATTTACAGATTACAGGATCAGAACCAGATACTTCTGGGAATCATTATCCAGGCTGTAATGCCTGGTTCTATGCCCAAATTGGCTCCCCTCATCCACGAGCTCCATGAGTAGCCAGAATCTGTATCAGGGAACATTCTCTGTCCCTCAGCTTCCCTCTGGGCCAACCAGAGCATAACTGGGCTGAGGCCTGGGTAAGTATTTCTCCCCAACATGACATAATGTTTGTCTGAAGGTACTTCTGACTCTAAATTATTTGCAAATGCTCCTCACAGTTCCCCCCCACTTTTTAGGATTCAGAGCCAATTTGTAATAAGCAAGAGCAGTTTGACCCAGATTAAAAGATACAATTAGTCTGTCTGCTTGGTAAACCTAAAAAAGTACCACTTACAACAAGTTATTGTGTTTTTGACAAAGGGAGATGTCCTGGCAGAACAATAAAGCCCCCACCACTGATAAGAGCCTTGTAATTTACTCAAAACACTCAAGTGGGAAGAGAGAGCAGCCCCTTGGAACCTGGGATCGCAGCCTGTCCTGCTCTTGTGGGAAGTGGCCCCCAGGAGAGGAGGTGGATTCCATTACTGCCCAGAAGAGAAGAGATTGCCAAGTGAGGGCTAGGGAGCCCACTCCTCCACCTTTCCCTTGGAGCTGTTAAAGGTTGCTTTCCTGGAAATGGGAGCTCTGTGGGACCAAGTATGTGAGGCCACCCTGGATTATAGACGAAAGTCCCACTGACTCAGGTGGCCAGCTGTCCTGAGCAGCCGAGGATGGGGCCATCTTGGATCATGAGGGCCAGCTAGTCAGTTGTCAGGTCATGTCTGTTCCACGGGGGACACGGGCAAACTCTAGGGGCTGGGAACTGATGGGCCTCTCTCCCTGTTGGCCTCATCTTCCTTTCATTGGCCCTGACCTTGGCCTCAGCCCTAGAGGTGCAGAGCCCCAGGAGCCACACACAGCAGCTGTGTATTGGGTCCTCACTCTGGGCCAGCGTTGATGGGAGTTCCTTATGTGGATCACCCTGTGTAAATCTTACAACCAGCGTGGGGCAGGAACTCTTGTTATATTCATTTTATAGATTAAGAAACCAGACTGTTATGGGTTGAACCATGCCCCCCTCAAATTTATGTGTTGACTTTCTAGCCCCCAGTATCTCAGAATGTGATCTTATCTGGAGGCAGGGTCTTTACAGAGATAATGAAGTTAAAGTGGGGTCATTAGGGTGGGCTGTAATCCAGTAAGACTGGAGTCCTGATGAAGAGGGGAAATGTGGAAGCAGACACAAACCTGGGGAGAACACCATGTGATGATGAAGGCAGGAGTCAGGGTGATGCTTCTCCAAGCCAAGGAACGCCAAAGATGGCCAGCCTGCCCTGGGAAGCTGGAGGAGGGGCTGGGAGCAGATCCTCCCTCTCAGCCCTCAGAAGGAACCAACATTGTCAACACCAGTCTTGGACTTCTTGCCTCTGGAACTGTGAGGCAAAAAACTTCTGTTTCTTAAGCCACTCAAAGTTTGCAGTCTTTTGTTCTGGAATCTCTGGGAAACTAGTGCATGGGGCTAAGAAGGTAACTTCCTGGAGCAGACACGGACACCTGGCTGACCTATAGTTGTTCCCAGTACTTTTTTCACTGTTGTCTTCCACTATGAAGACTGGAGAAGCAAAATATCTGTTTTCCCTTTTCTTTTGATCTGGCCAATGAGATCTAAGCCTGTTGGAAGTTTCTGGGAAAGGTTTTGCTCTCCTGATTAAAAGAGACAGACAAGACATGTCCCACTGCCTTTGCCCCGCCCTAAACCCCTCTTCGGTGCTCATCTGCTGACAGATGCAATGCCTAGCACTACAGAGGCCAGCTTGCAAAATGAAAAGGTCCAAAGAGTTTCAGAGTTGGTGGCCCTTTGGTGGTTGAGCCACTAAAGCTGAACTTCTTCTTTGTATGAAAAATAAACCCTGATTTGTTTTTGTCACTGCAGTCCTATTTTAATGCAACGTACTGCCCAGTGCATTCCCAGTAGCTCTAACATCCCAGGCTAGCCAGCTTGGAGTGACAGGGCTCTGGTTAGACTTAGTTCTCCCTCGCTTCAGTGCCTACTGCACAGTGCTGACTGTGGACAGAGCCTATAGTTTGTTCTCACACTGTTAGTAGTTCATTCTCACACTGTATTAGGTCTCACACTGTATTAGTTCATTCTCACACTGCTATAAAGAAATACCTGAGACTGGGTAATTTATAAACAAAGGAGCTTTAATGGACTTACAGTTCTGCATGGCTGGGGAGGCCTCAGGAAACTCATAATCATGGCAGAAGGGGAAGCAGTCACCTTCTTCACAAGGCAGCAAGACAGGGAAGAGTGAGCAAACGAGGAACTTTCCATACACTTATAAAACCATCAGATCTCATGAGAACTCACTCACTATCATGAGAGCAGCATGGGGGAAACTGTCCCCATGATCCAATCACCTCCCTCCTTCTACACGTGGGGGATTACAATTCTAGATGAGATTTAGGTGGGGACACAAAGCCAAACCATATCAAAGCCAGGCCACACTTCCTAGAGCCAAGTGGCTTCTTCATCTCTGTCACTCTGAGGCACTCAGGGAAGAGGCAAGGGCTGTAGCAGCTGCCCAACCCTGTAAACACAGAAGAGGAGACAGAAACCACGAGAACAGAATGTACGGGCAGAGCATTGTTGAGGGAGCTGCAAGATGCCTCACAGAGCCCCATTCATTCTCATCCAGCTTGGCTGTCAGGCTCAGGAGTGAGTGGCCTTGATTTTTAGCTCTTTGGGAGCTGTGCTGGGAGAGGACCGGAGCTTTCTGGTGAAGAGACATTCCAGGGCAGGGCAGCCCAGAGGGAGTGTCTGTGCAGTAGGGGCTGGACTCAGTCTGGGCTTTACTTTTTCCTTGCCTCTGCCTCCTCAACTCCCAACACCACTTCTGCTTCTATGTCTTCTATATTCCTCCACAGTGCCAAGCGCAGAGTCTTCCATACAGCAGTAAGTACTCAATAAATGATTGCATTAAACTTATAAAAATGGGGAGCCTGCCTGACTCACGATGACTCTGGCTCTGCTCTTCCTAGAACAGATACTGTTCTTTTTGGACCAAATTTTGACTGGGCTATTCAACTGGATTTTACCCAGAGACCACAATGATTGATTGGTTCAAGAAAAGGCATGTGACTTCAACTGAGCCAATAGGAAGTCTTCCCTGGGATTTAAAAAATTTGAGCTGAGAAGGATGCATGCTCTTCTCTGATCATGAGGCTCTAAGAATATAAGGCCACAGCTACTAGAGTTCATGCACTCTGGAGTATAAAGAAAGGCCATAGGCAGTACGATGTGCTCCACTCTCACTCACCTGCAAGCCATTCCCCAAACACAACTGGACTAGAATGATAACAGTGATTGTAATACTCATTGTTATTTACCCAGCATTTAGGGTCGGTCTGTGCTCAAGATATTCTCATTCTGGAGCTTAAAGCTGAGCTCTCCCTTCTCTGAGCTCTCAGGACACCAGATTTGCCCCTCTTTTATGGCAATTACCACATCCTGTGCTGAATTGTTCATTCACAATCATTTACTGGTACTTACCACATGGAAGCTACTGTACTTGGCACTAGAGAGGAATATGGAAATCTATAACGTGGTTTCATGTTAGATTAGGGCAAGGGCATGGATGACTGCTGTTAGTCAGACAAGCTTATGCTGAAACAGTCTGAAACAACCTGAAATTATTAGGCGGTTTTTGCACCCATTGGGAAGGGCTGAGGACTCTGCTTCCAGGACCCTCACTAAAGAAGCAGCAGTGTGTGGCAGCAGGAAAAGAGAGCATGGCACACCGAGGCTTGAATCTTCAGCCTGGAAATGACAAGTCACTCATGCTCACATTTCATTGGCTAAAACAAGTCACCTGGCCATGCCTGAGCTCAATAGGTGAGGTAAGGACCATTCTTCCAAAGGAGAGATACCAAATCTTTGTGAGCACAATACTGTCTACTACACTTTCTTCTCTTGGCAGCTGGGCAACATCTTATCACTGTAACCTTCCCAGTGGCCACCCTTGCACTTTGCACCTAATGAGTACTATGTTAGTTTGTTCTTGCATTACTATAAAGGAACATCTGAGGCTGGGTAATTTATAAAGAAAAGTGGTTTATTTGGGCTCATAGTTCTGCAATCTGTACAGGAAGCATAGTGCTGGCATCTGCTTCTGGTGACGCCTCAAAGCTTTCAATCATGGTGAAAGGCAAAGGGAGAGCCAGAGTATCACAGGGTGAGAGGAGGAGCCAGACAGAAGGGGGGAGGTGCCACACTCTTTTAAACAACCAGATCTTGTGTGAACTCAGAGCCAGAACTCACTCATTATCTGAGGACAGCAACCAAATTCATGAGGGATTTGTCCCCGTGACCCAAACACTTAGCATGAAGACCCACCTCCAGCACTGGGGATGACATTTGAACGTGAGATCTGGAGGGGACAAAACATCCAAACCACATCAAACACTGAAGGATTACGTGCCCTCTTTCCTTTGTACCACTTATCACAGTTGTAATAAACACTCAGGCCACTGTATGTTTCATGTCTGTCTCACCCACTGGACTATAAATGGCCTCAGGGAAGGTCAATGTCTGTCTGCTGTTAAAGTAATTTAACTATATTTAAACAAAGTACTGCCTAATTGTTGTAACCCAGCACTTAGTATCTGATGCATACTAATACCAATGAATGATTGTTCACAAATATACGAATGAATAGAGAAAGAACCCATGAAGGCATTGACACCTGCTTTATTCATTTGCTATTCCAGCTGTGGCATACGCCAGGTCCTGTTTCAGGTCCAGAGTTGGAGAAGTGATTTGCACCCCATTGTCCCATCCTCCTGGAGCTGGTGGCTTGCTCAGGATCAAATCCAGTCTGCACCTCATGTAACCAAATGAAATTGTCAATAATGAGCTGCTTTTGGCCAATAAAAATGGCAATTTCATATGCTTCATCCCAATCCGAAACAGATGACAGCTCTGTTTGAAGCTGGGAGCCCACCTATTATTCAGTGTTTGCCTATCTTCACAGCATCCTCCTAGCCCCCAGTGCACATTCATAGAATTTTAGAACATAAAAATCTCTGGACAAAATATCCTCCAAGTCCTAAAATTCTATATCCCTGAATCAAGCTGTCATGCAGGACTCTCAGGCACTATAATACATGGACTAGAACATCTGAGGGCAAGTTCCCTTCCCCCAAAGCTGACCTTGGCACCTGATGCATCTGGGATCCCCAAAGGGAGTCCCAGGCCCCAGGGCCTGCACATGCTGCAGCACGCAGTGTCTTCTGCGAGGCCTGTGCCCGTGGCATTGATCCCTCTGCTAACTAGATGAGAAATTGCAGCAGGCTTTCCTTGCATGGCTTTTCCATGCATCTTTGTCAATGCCCGTTTACATTCTGGGATTGAACTAATTTGTTTCCGTTTGCTCCTGGCTGCAGGCTTCAGGCAGCTCAGCTTTGTTGTCCTGGGTTTGCAACTTGCCAGCCTCCCTCCTCTTGCCTTTCCCCTCCCTAGCTAACCACATCTGAGGGCAAAAAGGATTAGCAAGCTCAGTGTGATGTGATTCTGGCACTTGTAGCCTGGATTCTTCTGCTACTGCAGAGAGCTAGGGTGGGGAGAGTGATGACTTAGTTGCCACATGGAAGAAAGAGGTGGGGAGAATGAACCTTCAGTGCCCACTTGGGTGCTGCACAGCTGGGAACATCCCCACTCTGGCAGCTAGCAAATACAAATGACCACAGCGATGATGCTGATTGCAGTTAATGTTTTCTGAGAATTAGGCGCTAGCCCTATGCTAATTCCTCTTCATGCATTTCAGACAGTCCTTTCCATAATCTCTCTCAATGACAAGAACTGTTATTTTGTCCATTTTGTGGATGAAGAAACCAGAACCCAAAAGGGGAAATAATTCATCCAAGATCACTCGCTAGGATTCAAGCTTTAATACCTGGTGTGTCTGAATCAAGAATTCGCATCCTTACAACTGTTCCATATCCCCCTTCTCCCCAAATCTTGATGCTTACAGGTATCTACTGAACAATAAACATCTTCCCTGAGCCTGAAAACGGTGGAGATGAGGTGTGGATTTCTGGAAATTGGAGCAGAGAGACACCTTTGGGGGGATAAACGATGGCATTTGAGACACTTGCATTCTTCCAGCTGTCCCCCTATGGCATGTTTTAATTTTAAAGTGGCAAATGAGGAAGATGCTTCCTCAGGGGTTCCCCAAAGGCCTGGATATTGGCCGACAAGAGGGCCAATTTTCTCACTGACATTCTTCTTCTTAATAGAGTAAGTCACTTCAGCTGTAAAAATATTTATTTTTAACCCCACATGGGACTGTCTACAAACTATTTTCATGTTGAGTATAAAACAGTCAAACCTGTAACTATTTTCTCTTTTTCAGAATTGGCCTGCAAAACATCTGCTAATTATTTTCCAAAGCTGAATCTATGCAAACTCTACAATCCAACAATTCCACTCCTGGTGTTACCAGTGGAGGGTCTTGACTACAAGTCATCCAAATTCTTGGCGTTTTGAACAAAAAATTGGACAAAATGCACAAAGAAAGCAATGAAGGAATGAAGCAACAAAAGCACAGATATATGTAAACAAAAATTCACTCCACAGGGTAGGAGCTGGCTTGAGCAAGTGGCTCAAGACCGTTGGTTACAGAATTTTCTGGAGTTTAAATACCCTCCAGAGGTTTCCCATTGGTTACTTGGTTACACCCTATGTAAATGAAGGTCACAAGAGGTGACCAATCAGAGGGTGAAGTGAAGTTACAAAGTTAAGCATGAAGACTTGGCTCCATGACCAGCCTGATTGGTTGCGGGAGGGGACCAATTATAGGTACTTTTCATTTTTCATCTGCAAGGCAGTGCAAAGGGAGTAGCCTCTTATCCTTTTGTTACTTGCTTGTAGAAAGGTGGGGTTTTCCTTTGGATTCAGTTCTAGGAAGTCAGCACAAATCAGCCTTAGGTTCCCTGTCTCCAGACTCTATTCTGCCTCACTGGGTAAATACCAAATAGAAATGAGCGTGTGTTCATCTAAGAGAGACCTTCAGAGTGGTGCTTACAGCCCCAAATCAGAAACAATGCAAAGGCCCTGGGCTGGGAAGTGAATTATGGTAGATTCATATGGTGGACTACTGCGCTGCAATGAGAAGGAGCAATCTTCAGACCAATCCAGGGACATGGAAGGATCTCACACCCATTATGTTGACTGAGCAGAAAGGGTAGGACAAAGTAGGACATACATATATCCTGTATGATTTGATGCTTATGATGTTTAAAAACAGGCTAACTCTAACCGTAGCCCTCTGCTCTCTAATGCTTTTTGTTTGTTTGTTTATTGGAGACAGGGTTTTGCTGTGTCGCCCAGGCTGGAGTGCTATGGTGCAATCTTGGCTCACTACAACCTCTGCCTCCCAAGCTCAGGGGATCCTCCCACCTCAACCTCCCAAGTAGCTAGGACTACAGGCGTGCACCACCGTATCCAGCTAATGTTTTTTATTTTAGTAGCAATGGAGTTTGGTCATGTTGCCCAGGCTACTAATGTGTTCTTAATTATCTTTCTCTTCCCTGCCTTGCCTCCCCATCCCTCTTCCTAACCTGTGCTTCCTAGAATGACCTCCCAGGTAATATCCCTGCACCAGCTCTTGTCTCAGAGTCTGCTTGTGGGGCCTCGGGAACTGAGACAGTGCACAATTTATGTCTTTGTTATGTCAGGGATTCATCGTTTGGCTCCATCTAGCACCTCCATGAGCCTGGGGACTTTGTCTTGTTCACTGATGTGTCCCAAGTGCCTGGAACAGTGCCAGGCAGATTATTGACACTCATTAAGTACTCCTTAGATATTGAAGAAAATATGCAGACATAGCCAGGAGGCCAAGATCTAGAAAGCATCAAGCTGCCCAGAAGCTATTTCACTCAAACAAAAGGGAACAAGTTCATGTTGATGGAGGCCTGTGGTGTGTATGTGAGTGTGTATATGTATGTGTATATATATGTATTCTGATCTCACAATAGCTCTTACAACAGTTATTGTCTTAACAACACAGATAGGGTAACTGCTTAGTTCTTTGCTTTGAAGCTTAGTAGAGGCAGAGCATGTCTGTCTTATTTCTGCTGTAGCCCCAGGGCTTAGCACCTAGTCAGGCCATAGTAGGGGCTCAACAGATATTTGCTGAGTAAATAAATGAGTGAGT
The DNA here is from genome assembly GCF_028885625.2 of Pongo pygmaeus. Taxonomy (NCBI): domain Eukaryota; kingdom Metazoa; phylum Chordata; class Mammalia; order Primates; family Hominidae; genus Pongo; species Pongo pygmaeus. Next base: position 48,348,907 of record NC_072391.2, read on the forward strand.
TCAAACATCTTGCCCAAAGTCATGGCCGGGAAGTGTTGGAGCTTAGATTTGCACCCAGTTTAGTGTGAGTTCAAAGCCCAAGTTCTCTGGCTATTCCAGGCTGCTGCTCCAGTGTGGATACACACAGACTCTTTAACTGCTGTCCTTGTCCCCACTGGCTTTCTCATGAGCTATTCAGATGAAAATAACTATTATTTAAAAATACAAAAGAAAAATATTCAATGACTGGGCTTTATGAAGAAAACTTTATAAAGTTATATATATATATATAATATGTATAATATATATGTTATGTAAGGTTTTATACAGAAAGAGTTATAAAGACAACTTCTTGGTGTAGGGTGGGCCCAGCCAGAATGTGGCCAAAGGGTGGACCCCATGACTCTCTTGCTCTTCGTCTTTAAACTCCTGATGGGTATCAATGAAACTCACCAAACCGTTTACCTGGATCAACAGACAAAGAAAATGGTGCCTAGCTAGGTGATCTGCAGTCCGGCTTTGCATTCTGGTTTAAATCCACAGACTTAAACAAATGGAACTTAAGAAGGATGGGCAGGCTGGGCACAGTGGCTCATACCCGTAAACCCAGCACTTTGGGAGGCTGAAGCAAGTGGATCGCCTGAGGTTAGGAGTTTGAGACAAGCCTGGCCAACATGGTGAAACCCCGTCTGTACTAAAAATATAAAAAAATTAGCCGGGCATGGTGGCAGGTGCCTGTAACCCTAGCTACTTGGGAAGCTGAGACAGGAGAATTGCTTGAACCCAGGAGGCAGACATTGCAGTGAGCAGAGATCGCGCCACTGCACTCCAGCCTGGGTGGGTGACCGAGCTAAAAAAAAAAAAGAAAGAAGGATGGACAGAGGGCAGTGATGGGGATCTCACTGGCCAGAGACATCTCTCTAGTGCTCTATGCTGACTTGACTCTGTTCCAAACTCCCTCAATTGTTCAAAGAGTTGGGCAATAACAGATGTGAGTGGGCACTGGCCACTCATGGCTTGTCTTCTCCAGAGTCAGTAAATGCACCTGACACAATTGGCTGTGACCTACGAGTGTGGTGTCATATAGGTAGGAAAGAGTGTCTTTCCTAGGGCTGTGAGCAGAGCCAGCTAGTGCTGGAGGACTAAGCTGAGTGTAGCAGGATGTTGGATGACATCTTCAAATTAGGTTATCATGTTCAGATATGTTTTTCTAGGTTTATATGGTCAGAATAACATCCCTGGGAGTGAGAGACCTCATGGAGACAATGAGAAGTGTTTTGAGGGAAGGTGAGATTGGAAGTGGGGAAGACAGTTAAAAATTAGGTGATAAAAAAAAGTGCCTAAGAGGAGGGAGCAAGATGTTAAGCAGATGTGTTGGGAAATGAAGGAAGTATAAGTGGGAGGGCAGATCTGCCTGACAGAACCCCATAAGCAGGTGAGGAGATGGCCTAAGCCCATGGGGAAGCAGGTGAGGGGTCCTGAGAACCCCTCAGCTATTGCATATTCTCAGTCTTTGCCCACCAGGTGACGTTTCCTCCTCTCAGGTGAACGCTGCATGCTGGAACACCCTGTCTGGCCTGATTTGTTGCAAAGGCTCCTGTCCTGAGATGGGCTCCCTTTACATCCTGATTCCCATCAGAGCTTCCCATCCCCTCTGCATCTTGCTTGCTGTGTCACTCAGGGTCTGCTCCACTGAGGTGACACTTACACCTAGGGAGGGCCCAGGGAACTCGAAATCAGCCAAGAAGCCAGAAGAGGCATGGATAACCCAGCTGTTTTCCTCTGCTGTCTGGTCTAGCTGAATTCAAGAGTCCATCTGAGGAAGGGAATTGGAATCTTGGAAGGGAACACCCCATGCTTCTCCCATCTCCAACTGGTCAGGGATGCACCAGTGCACTGCACTTCCAATCCTATACAGACACACAAGGGACTCTATCACCCAAACCCATGAGGCATATTGTATACGCACACACGCTCACATATTGCATTAGCATCTTCAGCTCCATCCTGCTTTCTGTGCTGGGAGGCTCAGCTGTGTCAACTACATCCATGGGTACCTTTGCCTTCTGGCTTCCAGGTTGGTTTGGACAATTAGAAACTGGAAGGACTCAGATGGTTCCTAAAATTCTCCAAATCAGCAGAAGTAGGGTGCCTAGAGTCAGAAGTGATTCTACAAATCAGAGGACCCTTGAAGGTCACAGACATTCCATAGCCTGACCCACTCTTAGCTAGATTATAAGAAGCAGAGGGACCCTACTGATATCTGTACTGCCCATCAATCTATCTACATAGTAAAAGTGGCCAAGACATACTTGGGATACTTCCTTTTTAGGTTTATGTCTATTCATCAGAAACAAAGAAAAAATTATATCAAGGGTAGACATACAGGGAACAGCTACATTATTTATTGAAAGTGTGTGTGTGTGTGTGTGTGTGTGTGTGTGTGTGGTAATTACCTGGTTGTCTCCTTTTACTACTTCTCTAAGTCACTAGACCGTGGACTTCCTCCAGCTGGGACATGGCTGTTGACCAACAGTCATGTGCTCATGAGTAACACCATTGTCAGCAACAGCTCATTCCTATCACTCCAGCTAATAACTAGGATAATGGAGGACACAGAGCATTATAATGCTTTGGAATATTATAAGGAAAAATTTCTATGGAGAGAGCCTTGCCTATCATCCTTATGCTGATAATTGACTCTCCCCTGGCCCTTACATTTACATGAACACTGCATGTTCATGGCTATAGTTGTCCAGACATTTACTGCATTGTCTGACCCAGAAGCAACAGGAGCACTGGAAGCAACTACCCAGAAAAAGAGAAAGTAGCTTTTGTTGAGCCTTACTCTGTGCCAAGATTAAAGTTCGGACAATTAGGTTTTTTTTTAAATCTTCATAATGACCCATTTGTGGAATAGGCCTTGGCAGAATTTCCATCTTACAGCAGAGAAACTGAGGTTCAGAGAGGCTACGCAACTCGCCTAAGGTCCCCCAATTTAGGCCAGCATTGGAGTGGACCAAGGCCCCTGGCAATCTCTGCTGCTGTCAAACATTGGTGCTAGTGGCTGATGACAACAGCAGGAAGTGATACGAATGTTTAGTGACAGAAATGAGGACAGTTTGTCCTGTGATGTAGAGAAATAGTTTTCTCCAACCCCAATTGAAAACTTTGTCAACAGCTTAGTAAAATGTGGCTAATGTTTGACTCCTGTCTTAGGGTTTTCCAGAGAAATGGAACCAGTACAGGAACTGGCTCACATGATTACAGAGGCTGGGAAGTCCCACAGCCTGCTGTCTGCACCACTGGCAAGCTGGAGAAGCAGGAAACTTCATGATGCAGTTTGCCCAAGTCTGCAGGCTTCAGAAACAAGGGTGGGAGTGGGGAGGGGCTGACAGTGTCAGTTCCCATTTGAGTGGGACCTGGAACCAGAAGTGCTGACCTCTGAGGGCAGGAGAAGTTGGGTGTCCCAGCTCAAGCAGAGAGCAAACTTACCTTTCCTCTGCTTTTCTGTTCTCTCTGGGCCCTCGATGAATTGGGTGACGCCCACCTGCATTGGTGAAGGCCATCTGCTTTACTCTGTCCACCAACCCAAATGCAGATCTCTTCCAGAAACACCCGCACAGACATTAAGGGATGCCCAGAAATAATGTTTCATCAGCTATGTGGGCATCCCTTAGCCCAGTCAAGTTACATAAAATAAACCGTCACAACCCCCAAATCACAGTGAAATAATCTGAGACCCAGATAAAAATATGCAGCTAATTAAAAAAAAATTGAATTGCTGACTGCTACAGCCAGTGGAAGCCTCGTGGATCCCTGGGCTGTGTATTTGCTCCCTCCTCAGCTCTGGGATGAACAGCCAGAAGACACTCTACTGCTTCCCCTCTCCCAGTCTGGCTGGGAAGTCTCTTTCCCACAGTCCCAAGCCAGCTGACCTGGGGACTGGAGTGGCAGCTGTAGCTTAGGAGAACTGAGATGCAGAGGCCCACCCCATCAAGAAAGCCAGGGCCAGGAAGGATGAGCCCAGCATGCTGTCCTCCTCACTGCTGAGCACTGAGCAGTTGGTTCACATCTAAAGGAGGAAGGCCAGGGCTCTTCCCAGACTCATGGCCCAACACAGACTCATGGTCCACAACTACCCACGGGTTTTGGTGAGAGTTGGAAGAAGCACCTCAGGGCAGTTCAGGAAACAGTATTTTATAAAGGTAATGGGATTTGTGCAGAATAAAGCAGACATTACATTGTTTATTTGCCCCCACACCAAGTTTTCACCTAGACCCATATGTGTGACATAAGAGATGTGAAGGTTCTCATTCCCAGACAGGCTCCATATCATGGACCCAGTCAAGCTCACAGGCTCTGCTTTCATGTGCAAAGACATGTTCCACCTCCGCCCAACTCAGAAAGTGTTTAAAAATTGTTGTCTGCAGACATAGATGGTTTTGCTCACCTTCAGCATGGAGATTTATCTGGGTGGGCCAAACAAGGGGTTCTTTTACTCAATGCTGTCTCACTATTCTGGCCCATCCAGCCAGTTCTATAAGGAGCGAGGCTGGGAGCAACTCACTGACGCAGTTGTGTCCTGGCTAAATCAGAACTCAATCTGGCTTGTCTTCTTGCTCTGGGGCTCTTATGCTCAGAAGAAGGGCAGTGCCATAGATAGGAAACAGCACCATATTCGGCAGCTGGCTCATCCCTCCCTGTTGTCTGCGTATAGAGGTTCTTTGGATGTAGACAGTTTTCTTTCTTTCTTTTTTTTTTTTTTGAGATGGAGTCTTGCTCTTTCATCCAGGCTGAAGTGCAGTGGCATGATCTCGGCTCACTGCAACCTCCACCTCCCGGGTTCAAGTGATCCTACTGCCTCAGCCTCCCAAGTAGCTGAGATTACAGGTAAGCACCACCATGCCCAGTTAATTTTTTGTATTTTTAGTAAAGACCGAGTTTCACCATGATGAGCAAGCTGGTTTTGAACTCCTGACCTCAGGTGATCCTCCCACGTTAGCCTCCCAAAGTGCTAGGATTACAGGTGTGAGCCACCAGACCCAACCGGATGTAGACACTTTTCTAAAACCAATGAGCTGCTACAAAAGTCCAGCAAGAAGTTCATCGACTGGAAGGATGATGGAAGGAGGATCACATGAAGGAGCTGTGATCCTCAACTAAAGGGGTGGTCTTTCTCCATTGGTGGTTTTTGAGAAACTGCTGTTGAAGTATTTGCCAGTTATGAAGGTGAATGGAAAATTTCCCCATTAATTCTTAAGTACTCTGCATAAGGGGGCAAAGCTTCCATAAAGCAGCCTTGAACAAGGATGCCCAGAAATGGCAGCTTTATCCAGACAGACATAGCAAAGACAACTCTTTGGCCAAATGTCTTTCTCTGCATCATGGCTTTGGCCTAAAATATGCAAGCTTCTCGGAAGACAGATGAGTTCAAATACTCACTCGGCTCTCCTCACCACCCTTACCTTTATGGTTAAATGTTGGAGAGGTGCACCTTTTTGGTACAGCTGTAGTTCGGTGCGTGCTGTTCCTTGGTTTTGCCTGGTGGGTTAGACTTTCAGTAATAAGGTATTGGGGTGATTTTGCTGAAAAAGGGATCCCCTGGGCCCAACCCAGCAGGCATTCCAGTTGCAGCCAGATACACTGTCCCCTTGATCTTTCAAGGATCCCTCAGGCTTCTCCTTGAAGGAAGCAGGAGAATGTTTTTTGCGTTTCTAGAACTCTGGCCCAGAAATTAGGGATCAATTTTCCAATTGTAGTAGAAGTGAAGGTTCCTAAGGAATAGTCCTGAGTGTGAGCCTTAAGAGATAGGGGATGAGAGAAGTGGGCTGGGTGTTGTTCATCCTGTTATTCTTTGAGTGTTTCATGGAATCTGAACAAGGACAAGGAAAAAAGGGATTTTTTTTTTTTTAATGGAGGAAGGATGATTTTCTCCTAGGGTTATTCTAAATTGGGATTTTTAAGGCAGCACGGACTGCCAAATGCTGTTTTTTGTGGACTGAAATCACTTTGGGATATTTTTTTCTGCCACACTGGGAAGTTTTAGTTTTTAAAACAATGCTTATGCAAATAATGTATTTTTTCTTAATGCTTTTTTTAAGAGACAGTCTTCATTGGGTTTGCCCTTCCCACACTTGATCTTGTTAGAGATGTCATTTTTGCTGTTCTCCAGGTGAAAGCGTTAACCTTGCACAAGTTTGGTAATAAAAGATTGTTGAAGTTTCAAAAAAAATTTTTAATAGTGCTGTTCCTCTGCTCAAAGCCATCAATAGTTTTTTATGACGTGTGGTGATTTCCTATTGCTGCTGTCACAAATGACCACAAACTTAGTTTAATGCAACACAAATTTATTATCTTACAGTTCTGGAGTCAGAAGTCTGACCTGGTCTCAGCGGGCTACAAACAAGATGTTCTCAGGGCTTCACTTCTTTCTGGAGGCTCTATAGGAGAAAGCTGTTTCCTTCCTTTTCCAAGGGTTCAATTCCATGGAACAGAAGTGATGTCATTTTGTCAGGCAAACATCTAACTTTCTAAGTTGACAGAACTCAACCTAACTATACCTAACTACTACATTATGTCATACATGTTTTTTAAAATACATATTTGGCTTTGTTTCTTATTATACTTGGTTATATTTCCAGCTTCTAGAGGATACCCTCTTCCTTGGCTCTGTTCCATGTCTTCATCTTCAAAGCTATCAAAGTCACTACTTCCTAACACTTTTTTGTAGTCACATTTTTCTCTGTAACCATGGCTGAAAAAGGCTCTGCTTTTAAGGACTTAGGTGATTAAATTGAGTGCAACTGCATACTCTCCCCCTGTCAAGGTCCATGGTACCTTTAATCACATAGTGAAGTCCCTTTGCCACATGAGGTAACATATTCACAGTCATTTTGGGGGCCATTTTCTGCCTACCAGAAATAAAAAACTCACAAAGCATGACCTTACTGTTTCTAACCTAACTACACTATCTCTACAGGTTTTGCTTCCAGGCACAGAGTCTACTAGGCTCCATTTGGGTTTTGGGGCAGGTGCATACCTACTGTCCCTCTGCCTGACACCTGCCTGTGATCTTCTCTCTGTCCTCCCAACACCACTTACTTCCAACTCATCCTCAAATTTCAGCTGCTACATCCCTTCCTCAGAGATGCCTTCCCTCCCTATAGTCATTGAACCAGACTGAGCTCCTTATAAGATCCTAAAACTTATCCATCATCATATTAACCATAATTTGTAATTATTTTTCATGTGATATTCCACAAATGGATTAGTAGCACAATGTAATGATTCTTTTTGTTAGTTTGTTTGTTTTTGATTTTGAAGATTTGTCTGCTATTGAATAGTGTAGTGATTCTGAGGCCTGGGTTAAGGTCCTTTCTCTTCTAATAACTAGTTCTATGATATTAGGAAAGTCATTTGATAGCTTATTGCCTTAATTTCTTCATCTATAAAATGTATTTATCATATTATATTAAGAGTAAGTACCCCATAAATATATATACCTATTATGTACTACCCACAAAATTTAAAATTATAAACTAAAAAGAAAGAAAAAGAAAAGAGATTGTTAAGAAAATGAAAAAAAGATTAAAAGAGTTTTTATGTGCAAGAGTTCTTAGAACAGTGCCCGTCAAATGGTAAGCACTGATACATATGTCATAAATCAAATATATATTTATAATTTATTTATATATAAATATTTATCTATTTTGTATATTTATATTATATTGTAGATATATACTTACATAAGATGATATTATATTATTATAGATATAGTTATATATAACATTAGGGGAATTTTAGAAATATTACTGTATGTCTAGTGCCTGTGGTGTAATAGTTGCTCAGGAAGTCTTTGCTGAAGGAAGGCGAAAGGGAGGGAAAAAAGATACAGAGATCTCTGCTCTTTAGCAGATTTTCTGACATCTCCTTAGTCAATATTATGCAGGCAAAGTAGCCATAGCAACAGCAGGAGTAACATAACATGTCATTTTTCGTGCTTTGAAGACCTGTTTTCATAAACACAGTGCAATGTCATTGCTCTTGAACCCACTTGCTTGATAAGCAAAATCTAATTGCTAGAAAATACAGAAGTCGTAAACCACCTTGGATTACAGGATGAAATTCTAATAGGTACAAGAATGTTGCCACAAAGCTTACCAATTAATTGTTTGAAAGTGGGCTTGGGTAAAGAAAATAGCATAGAGAAAAAGAATATGTTGGAAAATAGCTATTCTGAGATAGCTGGAGACACAAAAGCAGCTCACCAGAGCAGACATTCTGCTCCTGCTCCTTGATAAAGCTAACAAAACAGCGGACCTTATTGATGTAGCTGTTTCCTGCAGCAGAAGCATCACAAAAATCTGTCCAGACAAAACAAACAAGTATGCAGCCCTGGCAGAAGAGCTGACGTTAAGTGTGGAAACTGAGGAACATCAAAGTCAAGGCAGCTATCATCTTGGCAAGAGGGATGTTGTTCTCTGCATAAGCTGCACATCTGGTGGGTAAGGGGCTCGGTTCAGAGTTGTATGGGAAATAGTGCTGGCTTTTACCTGCCCTGCATTCACTGTCCATTTTGGCAAAAACACCCTCATTTCTCCTGGGGTGCCAACACTCTATTCACAATCATCACGGGAGCAGGGGAAACTGACCCTACCCAGGGCTACAGGAATTAGCCATGACCTGGGTCTGGCTTATGAAAATGATACATCTCCTTCGCCACAGCAATTGGTCCAGAAATGAGGATGTGGCACAGCTGGGGCCAATGAGGCTATTTCCCTTGAGGTTTCATGGAAACTAATAGGGAAGGGAAACTCTATCTAGATCTCTATAAGACCCCCATGGCCATCTTTGTCATCAGTTGGGGAAAACTTGGCTGAAAAACAAAGGCAACAAGGAGGAAAGAGGAGCCCAGAGGTGGAAAAAGGGGCCTGGAGCCATGATACCCACTCGATTTTCCGGGAACGTGAGCCCATCATTCATGTCTCTTGGGGGAGGATGTGCCACACATAGCCTACACAGTGCTGAAAGACTCAGGAAGCCTCCATGCACAGGTGACCTCCAGGTGGTCCCATAACTCAGCATGGAAACTTGAGTTTTGGCCCAGGAACCAAGACGTCCCACTAGTCCCCCAGACATCCCTTGTGACCTCCTGTCTCACTGAAGTCCTCATGTCCCAAGCAGCGTTGAGCCTCTCCGTCTGTGTTCAAGCCATTCTCTCTGCTGGACTGTTTTCCTTCCCCTCCTCCTGCCTTCAGTGAACTGCTCCTCAGTCTTGAAGATCTTTGATTTGAAGGCCCTCCTTCCCACCCCCAGATGAGCCGATCACCCGTTTCTTTTTCTCATCTCTGAATTCTCACAGCACTTACGAGGTAGCTCTGTAAACTGTTTGTCCCCTGTCTGTCTCCCTACTGAACGGTGAGCTTCCTGAGGGCAGGCACCAGGTCTGGCTGATCTCCAGTCCCCCCACCAGCTTACTCAAGGCCCAGCCCAGCAGTCAGAGAGCCTGTGGACAGACAATGAGGAACAAATGAAGTTCTGTGAGGCCAACCAGACCAGTGGTCTTGAAAAGCCCTGTGTGGGAGTTTAGACTTTATCTTGAGAGCAACAGGGAGCCTTTGAGGGGATTAAGTAGAGGAGAGGCAGAACCTTGCTTGGGGTGAGACTCCCTGGCATGTTGACATGGCCTCCTCCTTTGCTCCCATGAGAAAGCCCCATACCTGAGTTCCATTCACAGCTCTAGTTCTGATGTTCTGAGCTTTCTCCTTAGGCTGTGCTGGTCCCTCCACTGGGTCTCCATGCCACACCTATGCTTTATATTCCATGCTGGGATTGCCTGCTGTGGCATCTTGACTCTCCCTATTTATAGGATGTTTACCCGGAAAATATCCTAAGAGTACCTCCACTCTCTGACCCTGTGCTTTGCTGCATCGCTTCCTCTTGTTGGTTGCAGCGGCCAGGCTGCTGTGGATTTCAAGCTCGGAGCTTCTGCTACAAAGCAGATTTGGGACAGAAGTGTGTGCATTGGTAATTTTAAGACCTTGTTGCCACCTGTTCACACAAGGCCAAACCCAGAGGAGGAACAAGGAAGCCATGGGGGCCAATGACTCAGTTGTCCTAAGAACACAAACTTCTCAGAGTCACTTACATTCAATGGTCTGCCCTTCTTTAGTTGGTGAAAAATCAGAGATGAAGCAAAAAAAAAAAAAAAAAAAAAAAGAAGTTTTCTAATGTCTGGCTTTTAGAGATATTTAGGCACATTGCCTGGACAATGGAATGAATTTCTCCCTTATCCTACACGTTGACCCTTTCGCAGCCACAGCAAAATGATACTGGCAAAGTTCAATTCCATGGAACAGAAGTGATAGCATTTTTCAGGTAAACCTCTAATTTTCTAAGGTGACAGAATTCAAATGTTATACCTCACTACCACAGTAGGTCACACATGCTCTTTTAAACACATATTTAGATTTGTTTTATTATAGTTGGTTTTATTATGAGGCTGACAATGGTACCACGTAGTACTTTGATATGAGAAAAAAGTGAATTAATGCAATTTGAGAAGTCTTTGAGGGGTACAAAGGACTCCTCCACACAAGAAGAAAAATAACTCATGAATAGTAATAGTGGTAAGGTTTGGGGAAGGAGGAGGATGGGAATTACTTTTGAGAGTTCATCTTCTCAAGGGAAAAATCAAAACCATTCAAGTGGGCTACGAAGGAGCCCACCATGAACTGAAGGCAACAGGGAATCTCATTGGTCTGGTTTCCTGTCGAATGTGAATAAAGTGCAAGGAGCTTATGCAGATGACTGCAGATCAGGGAAATCTCTTCTGCTGTAAAAATAGAGAGCAACTATCATAAAAATCTGAAATTAAAAAGAATAAAAAGAAGCATAGTTGCCCAAATCTTGGGGAGTTCCTCTATTAGATTTCAGGAAGAAATTAAACGGAATGCAAGAAAAATGCATGATCTGTTGTCTATAGCTCTTTAGAAAATGCCTAGGATGAAATAGAAATCTTCAGTTCAAAAAATCAATTGCCTATAGGGACCAGGAAACTGACCTGAAAGCTGGACCTGGTGGGGACCATAAGGAAGTGGAGAGAACAGGTTTCTCTAAAAGTGGCAGCCACTTCCAGCTCCTGCTCAGGACTGCCATGAGTGGATACCAGATTTTCTGATTTTTAATAGAACAAGAATCTTTATTTTTTTATCTTTATTTAAAATATCCTTAATTAAACATTCTGGTCAAGAATGTTTTTGGCTGGGGACAGTGGCTCATGCCTGTAATCCCAGCACTTTGGGAGGTCCAGGCGGGTGGATCATGAGGTCAGGAGATTGAGACCATCCTGGCCAACATGGTGAAACCCCTTCTCTGCTAAAATACAAAAAATCAGCCAGGCATGGTGGCGGGTGCCTGTGGTCCCAGCTGCTAGGGAGGCTGGGGCAGCGGAATCGCATAAACCCTGGAGACGGAGGTTGCAGTGAGCTGAGATCATGCCACTGCACTCTAGCCTGGCAACAGAGCAAGACTCTGTCTAAAAAAAATAAAAAACACTTTTTTTAAAAGGAGCCATTCTATAGACCTCAATGTTCTTCACAAAGAGAGAAGACACTGGGAAGTTTCTTGGGTTTGGTTTCGCCAGAAGTGGACTCCGAGACAAGGATTTGCAAGCGAGCAATTTATTTAGACAGTGATCTCCGGAATTGCTGGTAGGGCAGTGGGGAGATAAAGTGGGGTAGGGAAGGCATCCACTAAAGCTTGTGCTAAGGAGCAGCATAGGCCTGTGCATGTCACGGTTCAATCCCACTGGGGAACCCTGGGAGACCCAGAGTCCATGCCTTGGAGTTGTTCCCTTTGAGGGAGGAGGAAGCCGGGGTATTTATTCACCGCTCCTTTCCTTCTTTGGTAGAGTGCTGCTCCCAGAGTGTTCACTCATTGGCATTTCTGTTCAGCTTCATGAGGGCTGAGCATCTCTCACACACAGTCCCAGGTTCTGGCAGGACACAAGAATGGTGGGTGCTGGGGGATTACAGATGGCGCACTAACAATGTCCTCATATTATGGGCTGATCTCGAAGGCTTTATTGACCAAGCCTGATTGTGTGCCAAAATAACATGTTTCTCCTCCTTCGGTATATGGGAAAGACATCACTTTGCGAACCCCACTAAATAAGAACTTTCTTTCTGCTGGACTATGACTGGTGATGTGCTGTGACTCTTTGGTAATCATCCTTGGTGGGATCAGTTGGGGCTATTTCTTGCATGGCATTTGAATGAGAACTCTACCTCCAAATGGCATGATTTTCCAGGGTATCAACATTGCCAGACAGTAACAGACCTGAGTATGGAGTCAAGGGACCTGGCTCTGGCACTAGCTTGCCAAGTGATGTCGGCCTGCCTGTGAGCCTCTGTTTCTCTGTCTACAAAAGGCAGCAGTCAGACGGCATCTCTAATTCTGACCCCAGGCCTTCAGATTTTGCTCTGCCTATGGGAGGAGAACCCAGCTTGAGGTGGGATGATGCTGTCACAGGGACAGCACCTGGCAGTCATCCAGTGAGTGCACACCTAGCTTTGCTACCCAGATCCTGAGAACCACCTGCACAGCATAGCCACAGGGAACCCAGTCTCTTGCTTTGCTTATTCACAGGGAAGTCAATGACTTTCTGAGCTATAGGAAGTGCTATAATCTGGGAGGTTAAGACAGAGAATCTGGGCATATGCTTCTCTTTCCTACAGAGATGTTGGTCTGAAAGGGGTTTGGTTCATAATGTCATGAAGTCAGCAGCTCGCACCAGGTACATGTCGCATCACAAGCTTTGAACAAGGGTCGGTGATGCATAAGGGAACTTCTCACTCACTTTTATCCACAATGTCAGGGCACCCTGGCCACCCTGCCTGAGTGTTTCATTTTCCTCACCCTCCTGCCTCCCCCGTGCCTTTCATCAAGGCCTTGGAGGTAATTGCTCCATGCACAAACAGCTTGCGGCCTAGTGTGCAAGTAACAATTAGTTTAGAGGCTGTGATCTATAAATTTTGAGGAGAGGGAAAGAAGACTTGGTGCACTTGGGCTATCGTTTCTAATGAAGAAAAATAGCACACCGGAAGGGATCCAGAGTGTTATTGAAGCAACTTAATATCATCTGGTCATGATTTGCAGGCCTTGATAATATCTTGTGATCTTGGGGGAAGGAGAGAAAAGGGGGTGGGGGAGTGAGTTGTTGTTGTTTGTGTTTCTTAGAAAAAAAAAAAAACCCTCACTCCGTGTTTATGAGATTTACGACATGCGGACCACCATCTGTATAAACCCCACCAATCTTCCATCACTGTCTCTTCAGCTCTGTAAACTAGGCTGTCCAGAGAGAGACACCATAGGAATGTCGTCCTATTTATTGTTTGTAAAAATAAACTGGCCAGCCGGAGATGTATGTGAGGAATTTACACACAGCAGCTGCACAAGCAAGTGTGCGAGGGACGCGGGGGCTGAGGAAGTCGGGAGGGGAGGCGATGTGACCCCCAGCACAGCGCACGCCCTCTCCCATCAGCCCGGAGAGGACCACTTTGGGAGATAAAAGGAAAGGCGGGGAGGTGGGAGGGAGGGAGAGAGCCAGATTCAATATCCAACCAGGTCAAACCCCTTTTCTCTTTGTCAAACCAAAGCATTGCTGCATTTGGAATGCTGGCCTTCTAGGAGCACATCTTCCTTCCAAGAGGAGACACTGGGATGAGCCCCGAGGGGTGGCCATGTGTTCCTTTTGGGGACCAAAGAGCAAAACAAGAAACAAAGCCCCATCAGAGTCTTCCTGATGAGTCGCTGTTTTAAAAGCAGGGTGTGGTCTGTTTTTGGCTTTGCCTAAGGAGCAGAATCGAGTAGGGGTTGTCCCCTCTCATGAATCACATAGGAAGCATGTGCTTGGCTTCTGTCAGCCAGCCCCTGCCACAGAGCCTCATATCGCTGGCCTGAGCTTTGTTACCCGTGTGTTAGCTGGGCTGTCTCCGGAAGGTTCAGGTAGGCAGAAGGCAGATCTGCTGTCTTTAGATTTGTCTCTGAATCCAAATGACAAAGACAAGACTAAGATTCAGAAGTTTAATAATGTCATGGTGGAAATAGCAGCAATAGGCCAGGTGCAGTGGTTCACGCCTATAATCCTAGCACTTTGGGGGCCAAGGTGGGCAGATCACGAGGTCAGGAGATTGAGACAATCCTGGCCAACATGGTGAAACCACATGTCTACTAAAAATACAAAAAAAAAAAAAAAAAAAGACTGGGCATGGTGGTATGCACCTGTAGTCCCAGCTATTCAGGAGGCTGAGGCAGGAGAATAGCTTGAACCCAGGAGGTGGAGGTTGCAATGAGCTGAGATTGCGCCACCGCATTCCAGCCTGGGTGACAGAGCAAGACTCCACAAAAAAAAGAAAGAAAGAAAGAAAGAAGAAAAGAAAAGAAAAAGCAGCAATAGATAGCCCCATGAGCCCTTTTATTTTATAAGTGGGAAAATGGAGGCCCAGTTAGTAGAGTGACACCCGTCCTGCAAGTGGTCAGGACAAGGCTGAGATTAGGCCTTAGGTCTCTAGCTCATGGGAGCCATCCTTCTACCAGCCTTCCAGCCCGTCTGCATCCCTTTGTTCATGCCCTGGGGCTCTCTGTCCCCTACAGTTCATTCTCCAGACAGAAGCCAGTGATCTTTTAAAATGTTAGGTCAACCCCCTATTTAAAGCTATTCTGTGACTTTTAATAGCAATCGGAATAAAACCCAGCATTCTTATACTACATGATACAGCCCCTGCCAGTGTTCCCAAACTTCTCATCAGAGCTCTCGGTGGAACCTGTTAGCTCTAGGCACAATGGCCTTCTTTTTGCTCCTTGGCCATGCCAAGCACCCACTTCAGGGCCTTTGCACCTGCTGTTCTCTCCATCTAGAACCTTCTCTGGAATCTTCTTATTGCTACATCTTTCTCACCACTTGATCTAGGCTTCAATATCCCTTCCTCAGAGAGAGCTCCCGGACTGCTTATCTAATACAGCATCCCCCGCCACAAACCACTCTCAAGTTCATTGACAAGCTTTAGTTTAGAGGAAAGAAATCTTTCTTTAAAGCGTTTAACACAATTGGAAATAAAATATTTACCTGTTTATTTATAGTTTTCCTTTGCTCACTATTTGTCTGCCTTAAGAGTGAAAGAGCTTTCTTATCTTTTTGTTCTCTTCTGCATGGAGTCATCATTCATTCATTCATTCACTCACTTATTCAGCTATATTTACTGGATTCACTTGTGACTGACAATTCCAAAGAAACCTACATTCCAGTAAAGAAAGTGAAATAATAAACACATGGGCAAACAAATGATAGATTATGTCTTTTAGGATTGTGAAAAGTATTACATTTTTAAAATTTAAAACAGTTTATTAGTGTAAAGTTCTGAGCCCAATGCCTGGTACTTAGTATCTGCTTTGCAAACATTGAAGTTTTGTGCTAACTCAGCACTAGAGACTCTTAGGTAAACCTGTCTTCAATGAATTTATAGTCAAATGCAGGAGACTGATGTGTTTAAAGATAAATTATATTAGATGGGGCTACTATCTCTTTAGAGAGGTTAACTGAGGCCGAGAGGCCATTGATAAGATCATCAAGCCTGTTGGAGATGTTTGGACGAGCAGTCATGCCCAGCAAGAGGTTAGAGAAGATGACCTCTTAAGGCCTCCTGCTTGCCTGACCCTGTTTCACTTGCTCCATGAGGTGGCTCCCATTTAGCCAGAACTGTTTAAATGGGTGTAGACCATACAAGGGGAAAATTACATGCAGTTACTCCTGCAACACTCATTTGCCTGCTAACTTGGTGCCATTTACAAATGGTTTTCACATAGTCTTTAAAGTAGGGCTTCTCAACCTGGGGGAAGAAATCTTGAAATTTCACACATCATACTTTGTGGATATACAAGAAAATATATATACATTTTTTTTCCTGAGGAGAAGGCCTATAACTTTCATCAGTGTTTCCAGGGCATTTTGTGTCACAAGCACCACTTAGTTGAATTGACAACACTTAGGGTATTTCAGAATTATGAACCTATCTTCTAATTTCTTTAAAAATACAAAGCTTTCCTCCTAATTTGGGGTGAGATTTCTAAACCTACTAAATTCATATAGCTTTATATTTTCTGATTCAATAAATATTTATTGAGCAACAGGTAAGGCCCAGCATTGCTGAAGGTTCTGCAAAAACAGCAAGGCCATGTTAAAGGAAGTTCCTGCTCTAAGGTTCCCTTCTGGGAAGCAAGGAGAGAAGAGACTAAACAAGTAAAGAAACACAAGATAACCTCAATTGGTGCTAAGAGCTCTGGAGAAATGAAAGCTGAGTGATGCCATAGAGAAGGAAGAGGGCATTGCTTTCTATTGTATAGTCAGGGAAGGTCTCTTTGCCAAGGGACCATTATAGCAGACACCTGAATTGACAAGATAGAGTCAGCTAAACAAAGATTCAGGAGAAGAATATTTCAGGCACTTTAAGCAAAGACAATGGCTTATGCAAATGTTCTGAGGCAGAAATCAGCATGGTGGATTTCAAGGATGCAATGAAGCAGTGTGGCTCTAGAGTCATGAATGGGGGAGAGGTGATATAAGATGAAGCAGAAACATAGGTGGAGGCAGGATCTCCTAGGGCCTGGTAAGACTTGATTAAGAGTTTGAATTGGATTTTCATGTCATGGGAAATCACTGGAAGTTATTACCAAGGCCTCATAGTTTCCCATGGCATGAGATGCTTCTGACAGTATGAATGTGTTCATCTATTTGGACAGAATAGCAACGCACCCTTATTCTTTTAAGAAAAGACATCAGGTGTGGCCTTCCAAATTGAGTTTAGAATATCACTTTGTATCCCATAAATATGTACAATTTTGTGTCAATTAAAAATAAAACAAACCAAAATACCCTCACCAACAAGCCCTGCAGTTGAAAGATACTCCACTAAGTTACGCTGAGAGAATGCAAGGCCACCTATGCTTCAAGAGTGCAATCTTTTCTATTACAATGCAAAGCAGCTTAGCTCACCAGTGCCTCCAACCTCTTCATCATAGATGGGGAAAGTTGGTGCAACTCTGCATAAGCAGACAGCCTCTTAGAGCATTTTTCTCAAAATAAAGTTTATCTTTCCTCAGATTTTAAATGAGCCTTTATTTCTAGAAGAAAACAAATCAATAAAAGCATGCACATAGCTCTGTGCTTACATTTATAAAATTAATTTAGGGATGGTTTTTTAAAAAAGTTAGTGTAAAACAGGTCTATCCCAAATTGGGTCCTTTAGGAAGCAGACTCTGAGATAGAGATTATCAAGTGGGAAGTTTATAAAGGAAGACTCTTGAGATCGACACCTGTAAGGGAAAATGAGGAAGCAGAATTGGGGCTGAGGGAGTGGCTGGGCTGTGATGCTGTTGCAGTAATGCAGTGATTCCACGGGGACCTCTGAAGCTGGGCTGGCTCTTCAGAATGGTCCTTAGTTGAGTGAGGAAACCAGGACTTTACATCACTGCTCTAGACTAAATATCTTATGTGGACTACCTCTAGAAGGAAGGGACCTGGGCAAGGCAGCTTTCTTTAGCTGAGGCACTATCTGAAGAAGGCTGATAGCTGAGGACTGTCTAGTACTGTAGGCAGTAGCCCAACAGCTGGGGCAACAGTTTTCTTCTCCAAAGGTGGATCTGGCGGGGGAATACGGGTGTAAAGTGGAAAAGAAAAGCGTCCCTTTTCCCTACTTTTTATACTCCATCTACTCCACAGAGTATTTGTTTCTATTTTTAGTTTCTCCAGGTTGATTTCAAATGTCCACATGCAATGCACACAACTCTACTTCTTGGTCTATGAATTCTGAACAGTGTTTGTCAGCTTCCTAATAAGAAAGATGAGGGTCTGAACTAATTCTCCCCATGTCCTCCTTCCAATTTTGCTAGGTATATTATTTCAAGTTTTTCTGTTGGAGGGCTTTATATCTGTTAAATAATGTATTTCTATTTTCAAATTTATTAATATTACATTGTATCATCCCTCTTGACATTGCAAGATTAAGGAAATTAGCAATTCTACATAGCCCTCCAACTTTCTTTAATTCCTGTTAGTCATAGGTTTATTTTCACATTGTCAAGTTTTATAACACTTTATGTTCTGTAAGTATAATCAATAATCAATATTTTCCTATAAGTTAAAACCTGATAAGCTGCAGTGAAAATATTATGATTATGTAAATACATTTGTTACCACAGGGTTTATCCTGTTATTTGACCATAGTAAGGTAACATATTCATAGATTAAGAGATCATTATGTGGTTATCTTTGATGGGGGGCATTATTCTCTCTACCACATATGGTGATCCTCTATTGTTAGAATCCTGCATCTCTTATTGGTCTTTTTTCATTTGCTGTAGTATATTGTTAAAAAAAATTGGGGGAGAGATATGCAGAAAAAAACCTTGAGTCTTTACATGTCTGAAAAATATCTTTACCCCATCCTCTCATTATTTGTATAGTTGAACTGGTTATAAAAGTCTAGACTCGAACATTTTAAAAATAATGTTCAGATCCATCCATTTTCTTCCTGTATTCTGTATTATTTGTAACAAGTCAGATGAACCTTGTCTTTGTAGATAACCTGTTCTTACTCTCTGTAAGTTTTTATAAGAATATTTTGAAATGCGGGTTTTTTTCCAATCCTGCACAGTATTTGGTGTTTCTGTTCAATACGAACTTTCATATGCAAAATATTTTCAGCTATATTTTTTATTTTTTAACAGCTTTATTGAGATATAGTTTTCATACTGGCATATCTTAGAGACATTGAAGGTTCAGTTCCAGACTCTTATAATAAAGCAAATGTCACAATAAAGTGAGTAAAAAAATTTTTGTTTTCCCAGTGCATAGAAAAGTAATGTTTATACTGTATTGTAGTGTATGAAGTAAACAATAGTATTATTTTTTAAATGTACATACCTTAATTAAAAATATGTTATTGCTAAACAATGCTAACAATCTTCTGAGCCTTTAGTGAGTTGTAATTTTTTGCTGGTGAATGATCTTGCCTCAATGTTGTCAGTCAGATGGCTGCCTGCTGATCAGGGTGGTGGTTGCTAAAGATTGGGGTGACCATGGCAATTTTTAAAAATAAGACAACAGTGAAGTTTGCCACATCAGTGGACTTTTCCTTCATGAAAGATTTCCCTGTAGCATGCAATGCTATTTGATAGTATTTTACCCATAGTAGTACTTCTTTCAAAATTAGAGTTAATCTCTCAGACCCTGCCACTGCTTTATTGACAAAGTTTATGTATTATAATATTCTAAATCCTTTGTTATCATTTCAACAATGTTTGTGGCATGATCACCATGAGTAGATCCCATCTCAAGAAGCCACTTTCTTCACTCATACATAAGAAATAAGTTCTCATTCACTCGAGTTTGATCATGAGATTGCAGTTATACAGTCACACATTTTTGGGTTCTATTTCTAATTCTAGTTTTCCTTTCTTTTCTTTTCTTTTCTTTTTTTTTTTTTTGAGGCAAAGTCTCACTCTGTGGCCCAGGCTGGAGTCCAATGGCGTGATCTTGACTCACCGCAACTTCTGCCTCCCAGGTTCAAGCCTTTCTCCTGCCTCAGCCTTCCAAGTAGCTGAGACCACAGGCACCTGCCACCATGCCCAGCTAATTTTTAGTATTTTTAGTAGAGATGAGGTTTTGCCATGTTGGGCAGGCTGGTCTTGAACTCCTGACTTCAGGTGATCCGACTGCCTTGGCCTCTCAAAGTGCTGGAATTACAGGCATGAGCCACCCCACTCATCTAATTCTAATTTTCTTAATATTTCCATGGCATCTGCAATTACTTCCTCCACTGAAGTCTTTAACCCCTAATACTCATCCACAAGCATTGGAATAAACCTCTTCTAAACTACTCTTAATGTTGGTATTTGTGAGTCATGAATGTCCTTAATGATATCTAGAATGGTGAATCCTTTGCAGAAGGTTTTTAATTACTTTGCTCAGATCCATCAGAGGAATTACAATTTGCAGCAGCTACAGCTTTTTGAAACATATTTCTTAAACAATAAGGCTTGAAAGTCAAAAGTACTCATTGATCCATGGGCTGCAGAGTACATGTAGTGTTAGCAGGCATGAAAACAACCTTAATCTCTTTGTATGTCCTAATCAGAGCTCCTAGGTGACCAGGTGCATTGTCAGTGAGTCATAATATGTTGAAAGGAATCTTTATGTTCTGAGCAGTAGGTCTTAACAGTGGGCTTAAAATATTCACTAAACCATGTGTAAACAATTATACTGTCATCTAGCCTTTACTCCACTTAAAGAGCAGGCCAGGCACAGCAGAATTAGCACAATTCTTAAGGGTCCTAAGATTCTTGGAATGGCAAAAGAGCATTGGCTTCAACTTAAAGTCACCAGCTCCATTAGTTCCTCACAGGAGAATCAGCCTGTCTTTTGAAACTTTGAAGCTAGACATTGACTTCTCTTTAGCTATGAAAGTCCTACGCAGCATCTTCTTCCAATAGAAGGCTGTTTCATCTACATTAACAATCTGTTGTTTAGTGTAACCACCTTCATCAATGATCTTAGCTAGACCTTCTGGATAATTTGCTGCAGCTTTTACATCAGCACTTACTGCTTCACCTTGCACCTTTATGTTATAAAGATGGCTTCTTTCTTCCTTCCTTAAACTTCATAAATCATTTTCTGCTAGCTTCAAACATTTCTTCAGCAGCTTCCTCACCTCTCTCAACCTTCATAGAATTTAAGAGGGTGAAGAATAGCTGCTAGGAGGAACTGGGTGTATATGCCTCTTTGTTAATGTCTTTCCAGAGAAGATCTCCAAAGACATCTTAGAAACCTAGCCAAGCTCTCTTCACATCTCCTTGACTTGAACTTTGCCATGTGCTCATTCCCAACCCAAGCATTGAGAAAGAGGGAAATATATTCTGAATAACTTCCAATGTTTCTTAATTTAGGAACTATGGCCATTTTGGTTAAGATAATTCTTGACTGTAAGCAACTGCTCATGCATCTCAGGACATTTAGTGTTCCTGGTATCTGTCCACTAAATGTCAATAACACCACTTGTATTGGTTGTATTATTGCCACTAAAACATCTTGCCACAAAGTTAATGGCTTAAAATGACACAAATTTATTCTCTTATAGATCTGGAGATCAGACATATTTTATTTTATTTTATTTTATTTTTGAGATGGAGTCTCTCCCTGTCACCCAGGCTGGAGAGCAGCAGTACAATCTCTGCTCACGGCAACCTCTGCCTCCTGGGTTAAAGCGATGATTCTCATGCCTCTGCCTCCTGAGTAGCTAGGACTACAGGCATGTGCCACCACACCTGGCTAATTTTTGTATTTTTAGTACAGACAGGGTTTCTCCATGTTAGCCAACCTGGTCTCGAATTCCTGACCTGCGCAAGATCAACATTTAAAATCAAGATGTTGGCAGGGGTATATCCCTTCTGCTGTTTTCAGGGGAAGAATCCATTTTCTTGACTTTTTCAGCCTCTAGAAGCCACCTGTGTTCTTTGGATTGTCACTCCTTCCTTACATCATTCCAACCTCTTGCTTCCACTGTCACCGCTCCTGTGACCACCCTGATCCTCCTGCCTTGCTACTCTATGGACTTGTGATTACATTGGGTCCAAACATAGTCCAGGACAGGTCTCCTCATTTTAAGATCCTAACTCAATCACATCTGCAAAGTCCCTTTCCCCATGTAAGGTAACATATTCATAGGGTGAAAGGGGGCTGAGTCTAACCGTGAAATAGGCACTTGGGCATGAATGAAGAGTGGGAGATGCCCTGCAGCCTCCTTCGCTAGCGGAGGATGGATTTCTCATTCTTTGAAGATTAGGACCTGGGCATCTTTGGGGGGCCAGTACTCAGCCTACCACACCCTCATTCCTTTTAACCCCCATCTCCTTGTAACAACCAAAAGTCACCTATTGAGTCACATATGCTTTCTAGGATGAGGCGATACCTCAACAAAAGGGTGCTCTTTTGGGAATGATTGAAGGAGCAATGAATGCTGAGTGGGTAAGCAGAAATAGTCACAATATTATCACATGTTTATTTTCAAAGTACTTTTTCTTATCTTCTGATTTGTTTCCTCAGTATATTTTGTCATAAATGCAATATTGCCTTAAATCTGAGTGTACCTACTTGATTTTAAAAATATTTTTCTCCTGTTTCCTGTTTTCTGGGATCATTTTTTTGCTCACTTGTTAGTTTGGGGCTGCAAGTTATCCTCAATGGATTTTCCACCTGGCTCTTGATCTTCAGTTGCCCATTCTTGTGTGCCAGTTATGCACTTGGCTGATTTACACAGCAGGCATTCTCCATTTTGGTTTTAGAATTCTGCTTCCCAACTCACCTTCCCTTCATTCCCTTCATGGCAGAATAAAGTGATTTGAACCTTGGCATATGGTGGTGAGAGTTTGGGGTGGCTTGACAGCCATATCAGAAGCCCTAGTCCAGGTCTTGGGTGTACACCATCATTTGTTCAGTGTGCTAAGAGTAGGGAATAAAACAGAGGAGCCTGAGATAACTTTAATTTATTACCTTATTTATTCTCCCATTTCTGCTTCTGCTTTGCCTACCTACAGGTAAAAGGCTTATAGCTCTCCAAGGGTCTGAAAGGAAGAATGTCTTCCACCTTTGCAGGGGCCTTCTCTGGGTGCTCTGGACTCCAGTTTCCTCTTCTGTGACTCATGCATCGGTAGTATCCCATACACTTTCCACATTCCAGAAACAATACAGATTCTCTGCTCTACTTAAGGATCCCTTCTTCCTTATCTCAGCAATCTTTGGGTTCATAGAGCTATTCTGTTAGTATTGAGGGAAAAAAATAAGATAAAACTGTGTGGTCCCTCTCCCAATTTGAACTGAAAATCTGTCTTTAGTTTTAAAATGGTTTTGTAGTCTTAGTTCTTAGGTATCAAGATTTTAGAAATCCAGCCTCACCTGGAACCCCATTATAATTTTGTATAAAAGACAATGAAATGGTTAAACCTGGGCAGGCTAACAGTGAAATAAGCATTTGGGCATGAATGAAGGGTGGGAGATGCCCTGCAGCCTCCTTCGCTAGCTAAGGATAGATTTCTTGTAGAGGTAGACTCATTTCCTGTCCTCAGGCATCATCATATGGCCACCAGAGAACAGGACATTGGGTGAGAGCAAAAAGAACTGGCAAGCCGTGGGGAACAGACCTGCAGAGGGTGACCTCAGGGGCCCACATTACAATTTTCCTACAATTTTCACAGCCAGTCCGGAGGCTGCCCTTCCAAATTTTAGAACCCCTTGGAGTTGGATCTATCCAATTGCCCTGGGGAAGATCATTCACATTCCACTGCAAGAGCAGCCGCCTTTCAGTCATCCTGTAGTCTTTAGGGGGTGATATGGCTGAGGGAGCATTTTCTGTCCTCATGTGCTCCCTGACCCCAACCTCCCTAACCACTGCTTTGTCTAAGGTGGCAGCTGAAGGCAGGATCTGGGATGCCAGGCCTGTGAACCCTGCACCCTGGCCATCCATCCAGGCCTTCTCTGAACACCAGAAGGTAGAGACTGCAGGCCCAAGGATTCGGGGGACAAGAGGAATGAACCCATTGATTCTGGAAGTTTAACCAGGTGGAGCTGCAGGTGAAGATAAAGTGGTAAGTGGGCATCAGAATGAGGAGTGGGGTGGAGGGGTTGCCTCCTGCCATTGTCTCATTAACACTGAGTATTTTTTCTCTCTGATAATTATCCTTTTTTGGTGGTTTTTATTGCTAATTTGTTAAAATTATATAAGCAAGGAGCCAGTGTAGGCTTCCTATAAACCAACTGCTGCTTATCCAAAGTCCCTCACATTTTAATTAAGATTTAACCTCATTCTTAGGAGAGCACATGCTTTATTTAGCATTTATTACTATTAGGAGTAGTAATATTAAGTACTCAGTGAGTAACTGCTATTATTACTCATCAGTGCTTTTATCAAGTTGTTCACTTTTGTAAGAAGCTCTCCTTCCCACTTCATATTCAAATTACTCCCTGGTCTTCACTGCCTCCAGATATCAATTTTTGCCCTATGTTATGGGAGCCATTGTTGGAATTTTCAATCCACTTCAGTGAAACTGGGAACCCCATGGCTCTTATCTCATTTTTCGAAGTCATTTTCCTGAAAGAGGTATATTTTCTTAAAACATTGTATAGAAGATTGTAGAGAAAATGGCCCAGGCATCTTGGGAGGTAGGGTGCCTACTGGTTGCAAGAAGACCATGTAGTGTCATGGAAACTGGGTAATGACAACCCTCTGTGGGCAAGTGGTGGAATAATGGGCTCTTTAGTTAATTTTTTTAAGCAAAATCTTGTTGATGATACCCCTCCCTCTAAAATAGACAGGTTGCTGTTTCAATGTGTAAACATTCTGGACTGGTATACTAGTCATGAGATGATGTGGTAGATTGCAAAAAATGACCACAAGATCCTCCCCTCCCTATATTTGCAATGTGACTTTGCTGCCACCTCCATAAGAGATAGAGTCTAATTTTTCACCCCCATGAGTCTGAACTAGAGACTTGCTCTGATCCATAGAATGTGGGAGTTCTTATCACAGGCCTCAAAAGGTGTTGTAACTTCTACTGTTGCTCTCTTGCTGTATGGAGGCTCAGGTGAAGAAGCTTGGGCAAGCCTACCAGAGATTGAGAATACATGGAACAGTGATGGGATATCCAAGCTGAAGACTCCTAAGCCATCAGCTTCCAATCAATATACCCATGGACTGCAGCTGTAGCAGTGACTTGAGTGAAATAAGCAGAAGAACCACTCAGCTGAGCCCAACCCAAATTGCTGATCCACAGAATCATAAGCAAATAAAATGGTGGGTGTTTTAAATCACTAGGTTTTGGGGTGGTTTATTATAAGTATAGGCAATAGCTAATTGATGGAAATATTCTCTATTTTCCCAATTTTTCTTAATCTTGACAGACTAGATTATGCTGCGGTAACAACTCCAATGTTTCAGCAGCTTGGACCAGAAAAATTAATGTCTCGTACATGTCTATTTTGGGTCAGTTGGGGGCTTTGTTCTCTGTCTCTATAATCTGGCATGTAGGCTGACATGTCAAGTGTTGCTGGTTACTACAGCAGAGAAAACAGATCTCTAATGATATTTTCCTTAGCAATTAAATTTTCCATATTGGAAGTGACACATCATTTCTACATGCAAGTCATGTGACTTCACTCAAACACAAGAGGCCAGGAAATAGTCCCGTGATGTGCAGAAGAGGTGGAGAGCCAAACATATTTGATAAACACCATAAATAACTACCTATAAGCCAACCCAGTAAGAGGGGAAAATAGTGAAAATGTCCTCTACCCCCCACCCCCTGACCCACAAAAAAAGGGAAGCTGGGCACAATGGCTCATGCCTATAATCCCAGAATTTTGGGAGGCCGAGATCCAGTGCATCACTTGAGGTCAGGAGTTCAAGACCAGCCTAGCCAACATGGCGAAACCCTGTTCCTGCCAAAAATACAAAAATTAGCTAGGCGTGATGGTGCATGCCTGTAATCCCAGCTACTAGAGAAGTCGAGACACCAGGATTATTAAACCCAGGAGGCAGAGGTTGCAGTGAGCTGAGATCACACCATTGCACTCCATCCTGAGCAACAGCAACAGAGTGAGACTCCATATCCAAAAAAAAAAAGAATGGAAGAAGGTACAGGCAGTGTACTCTCAATGGTAGGTGGTCAAGTTTACTGAACACTGCTTAATCTTTCATCCATTGAAGAATGTCCAAAGCAATGGCAGCCGGAGACTCAAGTTTTTCCTTTCTCAACTTGTGTCCAAGGTGGGAAAATCTCTTAGTTCTAAGTAATGGTGCGTCTCATAGTTAAAATTAAATTTGGAGGGAGCTAGGTGGTATTTCAAGATTAAGTGATGCTCTTCAGAAGGAAACAGATGGAATCCTTTTTCAGAGCAGATAAGGAGAGATAGTCTTGAAGATTGCACTTCAAAAAGGAGAACGTCCACACTCTATGAAAATAATCATTATCTAGTGAGGTGGGTCCACACTTTACAAAAGGCATTTACATCTTCTATATAACGTCACCACATGGTACCAAAGTAGACCAAAAAAAGCACTCTAAGAAAATTTCTTGTCTGAAATACAAAGTCTGTATGTTTGTAACATTTCTGAGTTTTGTTTCTCTCCAAATTATTGTTCCAATTAACCCTTGTACCAACTCAAGGGGAATAGGTGAGTAATATCACTGCCACCTCTGGGAGGGGCAGAAGTCCTAAGACTGCACAACTGCAATGGCCCAGACAGAACTTGTACCCAGGTGTATAGGAGCTCATTATAGTTTTCTTTCTAGAAAACTGTTGCTTCAATGTATCCTTTGCATTTACTCTTCAACTGCTTTCTATAATTAGGTAGAAGAGTTCTGAGATATTACAGGTATTATATCACTTTTACAGGTATTATATCACATTAACAGATCTATTTGATTGCTCACTTGTATTGGATCAAGGGTTATGAGACAGCTATGGTTTGATTTTAAAAAAGCATTATGAAGAGATCCATTCGCTTAATCATCTATGTGTCTACTGCACGTCTAGTAAGTGCTAGAGACTTGGTCTACGGTGCTGTATTAGAAAGACATGAACCTTGCCTTTCTTTCATGATGCTTACACTCATATTGTGTGTGTGTGCGCCAGCATGTGTGCTCATGTGTGCACATTGTAAGGGTATCTTGGTCCATTCAGGCTCCTGTAACAAAATGCCTTAGACAGGGCAATTGATAAACAACAGAAATGTATTGCTCACAGTGCTGGAGGCTGGAAAGTCCAAGATCAGGACATCTGCAGATTTGATGTCTGGTGAGGACTTGCTCCCTGCTCCTCAGGTGATGCCTTGTTGTTGTGTCCTCACATGGTGAAAGGAGCAAGGTGGCTCCCTGGAGCCTCTTTTTTAAGGGTACTAATCCGATTCACCAGGGTGAAGCTCTCATGACTTAATCACTCCCCAAAGGCCCCACTTCTTAACACTATCACATTGGGTATTAAGTTCTAACATATGAATTTAGGGGAAAATATTAACATTCAAACCATAGCAAGGTGTAGAAAATAAGTTAACAGCAAAAATGTGCATATGTGTGTACAGCAAATACATACACATTGTGACTATTAACTATGCTGGAGAACTATTAAAATACCTGATTTCTGTTCCTAAATTGCCATTTGACTTGCTGTGGACCTTGGGTAAGTCATCCTTTTTTCCCTTGACCTGTTTTTATTTTTCACCTAAAGAATGAGATTTTTTTTCTCAGGTTGCATTAGACATGTCTGAGTGTTTTGGATTGAGCATCTATTAGGTTAATAATCAGAAAAAAGACAGTAAAGACTAAGAAGATGAAGACAAAGAAGAGGAGGAGGAACTGAAGAAGGTGGAATTCCAGCTAGGATCTTCTGTGATTTGTGCATCTGAAATTCTGCTGATTTTCCTGCACTCAGTTGGATTTTTGCATATTGTTTATTATTTTGAGGTCTAGGCAACGGAGAATATGTTCTCTTACCTAATGAGCCTAATTTTTATACACAACAAATTGTGATCCTCACATCTGTGGGGGGCAACAGAGTTAAAGAGATGCGTTTCTACCTCAATAAATGAACGATGGTTTAGATGCTAAGCTGAGTTTATATTCGTCCTGGCTTGGAGCACACTTTCCTTCTTTCTGATGCTTCTTGAGAACTGTTTTTATCTTGGTATCAACCTCCTTGTGTTTAAATATCTTATTCTGACTTTCCTGGCTTTTGTGTTTCAAGCAAATTGTTTGAACATCTTTTTTTGGTTTAAAATTCTTTAAAAATGCCATGTGATTTCACTGATCTTACCAGAAACCAATAAAAACACATTACTTTAAAAATAACTCTCATAAAACCTCTTACTTGTGAAAAGCTTTCATTCTAATAAAAGTGGAGCTAACCAAAACCTTTTAAAACTGCTTGCAGGCATACAAGGGACTTGGCATGTCCAGATTGTACTACCTCTAGTGGTGATGAAGATACCAGATCTCTATTCTGTCTGTAGGAATGTTGGTCCAAGACAAATTAACTCACCTACTTTAGAAAAGAAAAATCTAATATATGAGACTAGTAACACCCCAATGAAGGCCATGCATGCTGCATTTTGCCAATATAGCCACTGGGATTCTACAATCTTTTCCGTTGTGTGTGAGGTTGTGGTTGATTTTTCCCCCCTTTCCTTTTAGTTTCCTAAATATAGAATTAATGGGTTGTAGGGAAAGTCAACGATTGTTCTTACTTGGAGTTTGGAGAGTGGAAAGAAAATATCCCTCTTTCTGCAGGCTTCAAAATTCCCTTTGGGTTGGTTGCCATCAAGTGCCAGTTTCATTTTCAGATTAGACTCATGACAACAACTGTAAAGTCTGCGATGACAAGAAGATGGAAAATGGTGTCAGTGATACACGGGAGGGGAGAGGGAGTGGCTCCCATGTCAGGCTTTGGTTAGCTGTGCCAGGTTGGCTGCCCCAAACTTCCCGGTGGAAGATTTTCAAAGTGTAGACTCGTGGGCTGCTATTTAGAGAGGTCTGAACTGGGGCTCCAGATTTTAAATTGTTTTCATTTTTCCTAAAAGATGCTCACATGACTCAAATGTGCAGCCAGTTTGAGAACCAGAGGTGTAAAAACAAAACCCAGCAACAATGAAAAATAAATAAATAAACAGTTTCCATCCAAGAACCATGAAGGAGAAACAATTTGCCGATGGATCAGCACTGCTTACACCAGCCCTCTCCAGGATGTATCCTTTGGATCATGAGAGCCTGGAGAAAAGGAGCTGTGGCCAACTAAATATGGGAAAAGTTCCAAGTTATATCTCCCTCTCCCAGATTCCCTGGTTCTCTAAAGAGTACATAAAATGTACCAGGATGATTTCTACTGAAGACTTGTTTAGTGCTTAGACGATGTTTGTGTGCTTCTCAGATGAACTTGACCATAGAATCACTTCCGCTAATTAAGTGTTAACATCTTTCAAGGAATGCAATTTTCCTAATGCCCTGCTGGTGAGTTGTGACAGTGCCATTCCTCCCACAAGGAAGGACTAGGGCCCTTTCTTGAGTGACTCCCAAAATGCATCTTGAGAACAATTTTCATTTCCTCAGAGCCCAACCCTCTCCATGTTTCAAGTGGGCGACCTGGAGGGGAGTTCTCTGTATTCCTTAATAAGAGAGAAGTTATTTTATTTTGCTTTATGTTTATGGCTGAAGGTGTCAATCAAGACACTTCAGAAATGTCACCCCACCTCCACAGAACTGTTGCTGTTCAGGAGGCCCACGCTGCTCTGCAGAGACTCTCAGAACATTCAGAGGTTCCCCTCATCAGCAGACAGGTGGGAATGAAAACACATTTCTTCTGTGTAGCTGCATGTCAACTTCATCTGCTCTGTCTGGTAGTCAGTGAGCATGACAGCAAATGGCTTGCAATGACTGATGATCTACTATGTGCCAGAAGCAGCACCTGTATCACTTCTAATTTTTACAATGCCCCGCAAATCAGCCCCCAATTTATAGAAGAGAAAACCAAGGCTTAGCAAAGTTAACTTGCCCACTTGGTAAGTGACAGAATGAGCTGGTTGCCTTTTAAACCAAGGCTCTTTTCTTTCCAAACAAGCCTCAAAAAGACCATTTTTCTTTACCTTTCCACATAAGAGTTTCTCCTTCCATTTTCTTCCCCATTTCCTTAGGTTTCCATTGATTTTCTTTGGTTATCTTGAAGACAGAGAGAATGTGAGAGTGGAGTCATTTTTCCCGCTCTGGGCTCTTATTTCAGTGCCATCAGGCATTTTACTTTCTAAAGAAGATCGAGATGTTAAAAAGCGCTGGTCCAAGTTGGGCCAATAAAGCACTGATCCAAGTTGGGCCACAAGCTCAAAGACCATATTATTATAATTCCATAAGGCCCTACATGCACAACTGTAAGTTTGTTTAGTTTTGGTAAAGCACGATAGCCAGCAGGAGTCAGTGATACACGTTCATGTTGCTCTAAGGAATCTCTTCAGAAATTTGCTTTTCTGGAAAATCCAGTATTCTCTATATGCTTCCAAAGTGGTATCTATTCCTAGGTCCAGATGCTTGGATTCGAGTTGGCTCTTTCTAGAAATAGGGTGGAGTCAACACTGGCTGTGAAGGAATCTGGTCTCCCAGCAGGTCACTGTTTGGAAGAGCAAAAGCGGGAAGATGTAAAACTCGAGGTGGTCATTATGAGCCTTTTTTTGGGAAAAGAGTAGTGGGTATCCCAGACTCATTTTCAGGGAACACAAAGACAGTTCTCAAGCCTGAGTGTCATTGTTCCTGCTGGGCCATAGCATCTGCCTCATTTGCTCCTCTAGACCCAGAACCGCCAGTGATAATTCTGGACCTCCTAAACTTCTCTGAATGGTGCTGTTGAAGGAAGCACCAGACATCAGAGTTGCTTCTTTTTGTTGTTGTTGTTGTTTGGGCTTTTTTGTTTTGTTTTGTTTTTGTTTTTTGAGACAGGGGCTTACTCTGTTGCCCAGGCTGGAGTGCAGTGGTGTGATCATGGCTCACTTTCATCCTCCTGGGCTCAAGCGATCCTCCCTGCTCAGCCTCCTGAGTAGCTGGGATTACAGATGCATGCCACCATGCCCAGCTAAGTTTTGTATTTTTTATAGAGACGGGGTCTCACTATGTTGCCCAGGCTGGTCTCAAACTCCTGGGCTCAAGGGAACTGCCCATCTCAGCCTCCCAAAGTATTGGGATTACAGGTGTGAGCCATGGCACTTGACCCAGTGTCGTTCCTTTAAAAACAAGTAAATATGGCTGGGAGCAGTAGCTCACGCCTGTAATTCCAGCATTTTGGGAGGCTGAGGTGAGTAGATCATGAGGTCAGGAATTCCAGACCAGCCTGGCCAAAATGGTGAAATCCCATCTCTACTAAAAATACAAAAATTAGCCAGGCATGGTGGCGGACACCTGTAATCCCAGCTACTCGGGAGGCTGAGGCTGGTGAATCACTTGAACCTGAGAGGTGGAGTTTGCAGTGAACCAAGATTGCACCACTGCACTCTAGCCTAAGCGACAGAGTGAGACTCCATCTCAGAAAAAAAAAAAGTAAATATTTCCTCAAATCCTGTTTCTTACCACTTACCTAAAAATTGTATTGATTCAAAACAAAAGTGGAACTTCAGTCATTGTTTCTGAGAGTGTGAATGTGAAACTGACTGATAATGTCACAGCTTCCCAGTGACATGGAAAGGGGAGGCGCCATGAATCCTGGCACTTAGGAGGAGGATTAGCACCTCTGGTCCAGGTCTTCATGGAAGGCCCTGCTCTGCCTCCCAGGGAACACTCTGGCTGGGTTGCTGCTTTAGCTAGCAACAGGGAGTTTTGGGCTCTGCGTTCCTTCCATGCTGACACCTGTTATTTCTGCCACCCAGAAGCTGGCAAGTTGAGTTGAGTCTCTTTGGCTTGTGTGTTGTGGGATCCTCCAGAATCCCAGCACATCTTCCATGTTTCTTGACTCTCTTGTTAACACAGATTTTGAGGGCCTTAAAAAATATATATATATTTCTTGTTCTCAACAAACAGCTTTTCAAATGACTGTATTATTTATTCATTAGTATTACATTCAGAGGGCAGCGCTTCGTGTTACTTGGAGAAATAAATGAAAGAAAAGCAATATCTCTCTAAATCCCCAATTTACAGCTTTTAGGGAGCCTGGAACAGTTCTATCATAAAGCTCTGTCCTGGCTGGCCCAGCATATATCTCTCCACTGTTTATATGTCTCTTTATCACTCTATCTGCCCAAGATGGACCAACCTAGTCATTTTGTGGGCTCAACAAATATCTTGATCCATTTTGTGAATGTTTTCAGTTTGGCTAAAACTTAAAACACATTTTCCCCAAGCACTTTTTCCTCTTAATTTTTAAACTCGTATATTTTAAGGAAAATTTGGCCCATGTGTTTCTCATTATTCCTGATTCATTTGCACTTAACTCATCAAAATGTTGCTTTGCAAAAGTGGTTTGCTTTCCAAGAAGACTCCTGAAGCTCTTTTTTTTTTACATTCAGCCTGCCCCCATCTTTTGTCTCTTCCTTCCTTTTTTTTTCCCTTCAGAGGCACAGTTTTCTTAGAAACGGGAATTTTTGCCCCCGGCAGCAGATATATTGGCACATCGTAGGGAAAGCTGACCCTGGTGTGGACTCAATCTTCTAGTTCAGTTGTGCCTGGCTATCCCTTCATAGCATTTGTGTTCAGGAGAAACGTGTGCTCATGCAGTGAGGAATGGTAATTTTCTGTTCTGTTGACCAGAAAATAAATGTTGAGCGCTAGCAAAAAGCAATTTAGGATGTAAACTTTAGAGCTTTTTAGGTTTAATCAGATATTAAACTCATTGAGTTTTACTTTTCTCATCTGTAAAATAAGGGCAACAATAGTACCTGTTGCATAGTGAGGATTAATTGATATACTGTACATAAGGCAGGGCAATACATGACAAGCACATTGTAAGTGCTCAATTATTACCTTTTTGATTTTAAATGAATTTTCCCAGAATCACACATCTTTTCTCCATGAGATGCTCAGGATTCTTTGTTTAGGTTATCCCAGAAATAGACCCCGAGTCCAGGATTCAAGTGCAGGTAATTGGTTCACATGATTTTAGAGACTTGGTGAGTCCAAAACCTGATGAGACTCAGGAAAGAGTTGAAGTTTGAGTCCAGGGGCGGTTAAGAGCCATTGTTATGGGTCAGGTCCAAAGTCAGTCTACTGGCTAATTCCCTCTTGCTCGGGGGAGGTGACTCTTTTGTTCTATTCAGGCCTTCAGTGGATTGAATGAGGCCCATCCACATTCTGGAGAACAATCTGCTTTACTCAAGGTCCATGATTTACATGTAAATCTCATCCCTTACTCATCCCTCATAAAAAAAATCCAGAATAATGTTAGACCAAATATCTGAGCACCATAGCCCAGCCAAGTTGACACATAAAATTTACTGTCACGAGAAGTAAGACAGGGAGTGAAAAGAAGCCAAAAAAACAGGCAATATTAAGCAGGCTGCCTCTCTGGGAAACTGGAGTTTCATCTCCCTGTGCACCCACATTCAGGCATTGGCTGAGGGCTGCTCCTGCATGGATTCCAAACTCTACCCTTTTGTCCTGTTGCACACACAGGCAGAGTGGCTCTGCCACTCCCAAAGAAAGCCCTTAGATAAATGAAGACAGATGCTGATGGTTGAAAGTTGCGCACATGTGCCAGGAAATGATATGGGGCCAGAAGACCAAGCAAGGCAGGTACAGCATTCACCACAAGGTCCCTTCATCTTTCAGGCTCTGATTGATACAGTCAGGCCTCCCTCTCTTTCTCATACTTGAACTTCTCACAACTTACAAGTCAGATAGCAAATATGCTCAAGTTTATCAGCATCAAATCCAGAAGAGGCTCTTAGAGAGAGTCTCTGGGTCTCTGTGTACAGAGAGAGAAAAGCAGGTACCAATCTTAGTTTAGGAAGTTGGTGTTGGCTAGAAGCATGCTTTACATTCACATATGTATTGGGCATAAATAAACATTGCCATTATCCTAGTGTAAATTGGCATGAAGGGCCCATTCAAGAATAAATAATGGTGGGGGAGGAGCCAAGATGGCCGAATAGGAACAGCTCTGGTCTATAGCTCCCAGCGCGAGCGACGCAGAAGACGGGTGATTTGTGCATTTCCATCTGAGGTACCGTGCTCATCTCACTAGGGAGTGCCAGACAGTGGGTGCAGATCAGTGGGTGAGTGCACCGTGTGCCAGCTGAAGCAGGGGTGAGGCATTGCCTCACTCAGGAAGCACAAGGGGTCAGGGAGTTCCCTTTCCAGGGGTGACAGACGGCACCTGGAAAATTGGGCCACTCCCACCCGAATACTGTGCTTTTCCGACGGGCTTAGGAAACGGTGCCACAGGAGAGTATAGCCCGCACCTGGCTCAGAGGATCCTACGCCCACGGAGTCTCGCTGATTGCTAGCACAGCAGTCTGAGATCAAACAGCAAGTCCGCAGAGAGGCTGGGGGAGGGGCGCCCGCCATTGCCCAGGCTCGCTTAGGTAAACAAAGCAGCCTGGAAGCTTGAACTGGGTGGAGCCCACCACAGCTCAAAGAGGCCTGCCTGCCTCTGTAGGCTCCACCTCTGGGGGGCAGGGCACAGACAAACAAAAAGACAGCAGTAACCTCTGCAGACTTAAATGTCCCTGTCTGACAGCTTTGAGGAAATCAGTGGTTCTCCCAGCACGCAATTGGAGATCTGAGAACGGGCTGACTGCCTCCTCAAGTGGGTCCCTGACCCCTGACCCCCGAGCAGCCTAACTGGGAGGCACCCCCCAGCAGGGGCAGACTGACACCTCACAGGGCCGGCCAGGTACTCCAACAGACCTGCAGCTGAGGGTCCTGTCTGTTAGAAGGAAAACTAACAGAAAGGACATCCACACCAAAAACCCATCTGTACATAACCATCATCAAAGACCAAAAGTAGATAAAACCACAAAGATGGGGAAAAAACAGAGCAGAAAAACTGGAAACTCTAAAAAGCAGAGTACCTCTCCTCCTCCAAAGGAACGCAGTTCCTCACCAACAACGGAACAAAGCTGGACGGAGAATGACTTTGACGAGCTGAGAGAAGAAGGCTTCAGACGATCAAATTACTCCGAGCTACGGGAGGATATTCAAACCAAAGGCAAAGAAGTTGAAAACTTTGAAAAAAATTTAGAAGAATGTATAACTAGAATAACCAATACAGAGAAGTGCTTAAAGGAGCTGATGGAGCTGAAAATCAAGGCTCGAGAACTACGTGAAGAATGCAGAAGCCTCAGGAGCCGATGCGATCAAATGGAAGAAAGGGTATTAGCCCTGGAAGATGAAATGAATGAAATGAAGCGAGAAGGGAAGTTTAGAGAAAAAAGAATAAAAAGAAACGAGCAAAGCCTCCAAGAAATGTGGGACTATGTGAAAAGACCAAATCTACGTCTGATTGGTGTACCTGAAAGTGATGGGGAGAATGGAAACAAGTTGGAAAACACTGTGCAGGATATTATCCAGGAGAACTTCCCCAATCTAGCAAAGCAGGCCAACATTCAGATTCAGGAAATACGGAGAACGCCACAAAGATACTCCTCGAGAAGAGCAACTCCAAGACACATAATTGTCACATTCACCAAAGTTGAAATGAAGGAAAAAATGTTAAGGGCAGCCAGAGAGAAAGGTCGGGTTACCATCAAAGGGAAGCCCATCAGACTAACAGCGGATCTCTCGGCAGAAACCCTACAAGCCAGAAGAGAGTGGGGGCCAATATTCAACATTCTTCAAGAAAAGAATTTTCAACCCAGAATTTCATATCCTGCCAAACTAAGCTTCATAAGTGAAGGAGAAATAAAATACTTTACAGACAAGCAAATGCTGAGAGATTTTGTCACCACCAGGCCTGCCCTAAAAGAGCTCCTGAAGGAAGCGCTAAACATGGAAAGGCACAACTGGTACCAGCCACTGCAAAATCATACTGAAATGTAAAGACCATCGAGACTAGGAAGAGACTGCATCAACTAACGAGCAAAATAACCAGCTAACATCATAATGACAGGATCAGATGCACACATAACAATATTAACTTTAAATGTAAATGGACTAAATGCTCCAATTAAAAGACACAGACTGGCAAATTGGATAAAGACTCAAGACCCATCAGTGTGCTGTATTCAGGAAACCCATCTCACATGCAGAGACACACATAGGCTCAAAATAAAAGGATGGAGGAAGATCTACCAAGCAAATGGAAAACAAAAAAAGGCAGGGGTTGCAATCCTAGTCTCTGATAAAACAGACTTTAAACCAACAAAGATCAAAAGAGACAAAGAAGGCCATTACATAATGGTAAAGGGATTAATTCAACAAGAAGAGCTAACTATCCTAAATATATATGCACCCAATACAGGAGCACCCAGATTCATAAAGCAAGTCCTGAGTGACCTACAAAGAGACTTAGACTCCCACACATTAATAATGGGAGACTTTAACACCCCACTGTCAACATTAGACAGATCAACGAAACAGAAAGTCAACAAGGATACCCAGGAATTGTACTCAGCTCTGCACCAAGCAGACCTAATAGACATCTACAGAACTCTCCACACCAAATCAACAGAATATACATTTTTTTCAGCACCACACCACACCTATTCCAAAATTGACCATATACTTGGAAGTAAAGCTCTCCTCAATAAACGTAAAAGAACAGAAATTATAACAAACTATCTCTCAGATCACAGTGCAATCAAGCTAGAACTCAGGATTAAGAATCTCACTCAAAACCGCTCAACTATATGGAAACTGAACAACCTGTTCCTGAATGACTACTGGGTACATAATGAAATGAAGGCAGAAATAAAGATGTTCTTTGAAACCAACGAGAACCAAGACACAACATACCAGAATCTCTGGGATGCATTCAAAGCAGTGTGTAGAGGGAAATTTATAGCACTAAATGCCCACAAGAGAAAGCAGGAAAGATCCAAATTTGACACCCTAACATCACAATTAAAAGAACTAGAAAAGCAAGAGCAAACACATTCAAAAGCTAGCAGAAGGCAAGAAATAACTAAAATCAGAGCAGAACTGAAGGAAATAGAGACACAAAAAACCCTTCAAAAAATAAATGAATCCAGGAGCTGGTTTTTTGAAAGGATCAACAAAATTAGACCGCTAGCAAGATTAATAAAGAAAAAAAGAAAGAAGAATCAAATAGATGCAATAAAAAATGATAAAGGGGATAGCACCACCGATCCCACAGAAATACAAACTACCATCAGAGAATATTACAAACACCTCTATGCAAATAAACTAGAAAATCTAGAAGAAATGGATAAATTCCTCAACACATACACCCTCCCGAGACTAAACCAGGAAGAAGTTGAATCTCTGAATAGACCAATAACAGGAGCTGAAATTGTGGCAATAATCAATAGCTTACCAACCAAAAAAAGTCCAGGACCAGATGGGTTCACAGCCGAATTCTACCAGAGGTACAAGAAGGAGCTGGTACCGTTCCTTCTGAAACTATTCCAATCAATAGAAAAAGAGGGAATCCTCCCTAACTCATTTTATGAGGCCAGCATCATCCTGATACCAAAGCCTGGCAGAGACACAACCAAAAAAGAGAATTTTAGACCAATATCCTTGATGAACATTGATGCAAAAGTCCTCAATAAAATACTGGCAAACAGAATCCAGCAGCACATCAAAAAGCTTATCCACCATGATCAAGTGGGCTTCATCCCTGGGATGCAAGCCTGGTTCAATATACGCAAATCAATAAATGTAATCCAGCATATAAACAGAACCAAAGACAAAAACCACATGATTATCTCAATAGATGCAGAAAAGGCCTTTGACAAAATTCAACAACCCTTCATGCTAAAAACTCTCAATAAATTAGGTATTGATGGGACATATCTCAAAATAATAAGAGCTATTTATGACAAACCCACAGCCAATATCATACTGAATAGGCAAAAACTGGAAGCATTCCCTTTGAAAACTGGCACAAGACAGGGATGCCCTCTCTCACCACTTCTATTCAACATAGTGTTGGAAGTTCTGGCCAGGGCAATTAGGCAAGAGAAGGAAATCAAGGGTATTCAATTAGGAAAAGAGGAAGTCAAATTGTCCCTGTTTGCAGATGACATGATAGTATATCTAGAAAACCCCATTGTCTCAGCCCAAAATCTCCTTAAGCTGATAAGCAACTTCAGCAAAGTCTCAGGATACAAAATCAATGTACAAAAATCACAAGCATTCTTATACATCAATTAGAGACAAACAGAGAGCCAAATCATGAGTGAACTCCCATTCACAATTGCTTCAAAGAGAATAAAATACCTAGGAATCCAACTTACAAGGGATGTGAAGGACCTCTTCAAGGAGAACTACAAACCACTGCTCAAGGAAATAAAAGAGGATACAAACAAATGGAAGAACATTCCATGCTCATGGGTAGGAAGAATCAATATCATGAAAATGGCCATCCTTCCCAAGGTAATTTACAGATTCAATGCCATCCCCATCAAGTTACCAATGACTTTCTTCACAGAATTGGAAAAAACTACTTTAAAGTTCATATGGAACCAAAAAAGAGCCCGCATCGCCAAGTCAATCCTAAGCCAAAAGAACAAAGCTGGAGGCATCACGCTACCAGACTTCAAACTATACTACAAGGCTACAGTAACCAAAACAGCATGGTACTGGTACCAAAACAGAGATATAGATCAATGGAACAGAACAGAGCCATCAGAAATAATGCCACGTATCTACAACTATCTGATCTTTGACAAACCTGAGAAAAACAAGAAATGGGGAAAGGATTCCCTATTTAATAAATGGGGCTGGGAAAACTGGCTAGACATATGTAGAAAGATGAAACTGGATCCCTTCCTTACACCTTATACAAAAATCAATTCAAGATGGATTAAAGACTTAAACGTTAGACCTAAAACCATAAAAACCCTAGAAGAAAACCTAGGCAATACCATTCAGGACATAGGCATGGGCAAGGACTTCATGTCTAAAACACCAAAAGCAATGGCAACAAAAGCCAAAATTGACAAATGGGATCTCATTAAACTAAAGAGCTTCTGCACAGCAAAGGAAACTACCATCAGAGTGAACAGGCAACCTACAAAATGGGAGAAAATTTTCGCAACCTACTCATCTGACAAAGGGCTAATATCCAGAATCTACAATGAACTCCAACAAATTTACAAGAAAAAAACAAACAAACCCATCAAAAAGTGGGCGAAGGACATGAACAGACACTTCTCAAAAGAAGACATTTATGCAGCCAAAAAACACATGAAAAAATGCTCACCATCACTGGCCATCAGAGAAATGCAAATCAAAACCACAATGAGATACCATCTCACACCAGTTAGAATGGCAATCATTAAAAAGTCAGGAAACAACAGGAGCTGGAGAGGATGTGGAGAAATAGGAACACTTTTACACTGTTGGTGGGACTGGAAACTAGTTCAACCCTTGTGGAAGTCAGTGTGGCAATTCCTCAGGGATCTAGAACTAGAAATTCCATTTGACCCAGCCATCCCATTACTGGGTATATACCCAAAGGACTATAAATCATGCTGCTATAAAGACACATGCACACGTATGTTTATTGCAGCATTATTCACAATAGCAAAGACTTGGAACCAACCCAAATGTCCAACAATGATAGACTGGATTAAGAAAATGTGGCACATATACACCATGGAGTACTACGCAGCCATAAAAAATGATGAGTTCATGTCGTTTGTAGGGACATGGATGAAATTGGAAATCATCATTCTCAGTAAACTATCGCAAGAACAAAAAACCAAACACCACATATTCTCACTCATAGGTGGGAATTGAACAATGAGAACACATGGACACAGGAAGGGGAACATCACACTTCGGGGACTGTTGTGGGGTGGGGGGAGGGGGGAGAGATAGCATTGGGAGATATACCTAATGCTAGATGACGAGTTGGTGGGTGCAGCGCACCAGCATGGCACATGTATACATATGTAACTTACCTGCACATTGCGCACATGTACCATAGAGCCTAAAGTATAATAATGATAATAATAATGATAATAAAAGAAAAAAAATGTAAAAATAAAATAATAAATAATGGTTTTATTTGGCTTCAAAAAACAATAAAATACATTTTATTATAAGTTCATTAACTCTGAAATAACTAAAAGCAAAAAACACGTAAGAAACATAAAAGTTGTCCCATAAGAAAAGTATATTACTAATTTGTTTTTTTAAACACAAAGTTTAAAATATTATAACAAAAAATACGTGTCTAGACTTTATTCTTAGCTTAGCTAACTCGCGGAATCCATGCAGGGTCATTTTGTTAAAAACAGCTTTATTAACATTTAAGTGATCATTGAAAATAATCAATGGATACCTTTTCGTAGCACTGAAATACCTTGGAATAATAATGCGGTTTAAATCCTAGCTCTACCCTCTCCTAGCTGTGTGACCTTGGAAAAGCTAATTAACCTCTCTGAGCCTCCATTTCCTTCTATAAAATGAGGATAATAAAAGAAGTTCCTACTTCATGTAGTTGTGAAAAAAATTGTGAGTCAGAACATGAAAAGCATTTACAATAGAGCATGGAACATACTAAAAGCTCATGAAAGTCTAAGCTATTGTAATTAGAATAAAGATGCAAGAGTTTGAGTCCAGTGATCCCAGTTCAAAACCTGACTCTTCCATGTACTTGTGTGACCCTGGGGAAGTCACTTCATTTTCTGGGGCTTTCATCATTTTGCCTATAAGATGGTCATATTTTGCCCACCTGCCTCTCTCATGGGGTCAAATAAGGTCCTGAATGAGCAAGTATGTGGTCTCTAGGGCTTCCTTTGCTCTTTGCACTACCTTTTGACATTCTTCTGGAATATCTCTCACCCACTTGTCAATCTTAGAAGTTTCTAGACATTGGTTGGTTTAGATGAACCAACATCTAAAGTGACAATCTAGCAAATGGGATGACATGGTATAGTCCTGAGAAAGAACCCCTATATAGCCCGAAATACCTAAATGTGCATAGCAAGGATTTAAGCCCATAAGTTTTGCTGGTAAACTTTAATTTTTTCTAATTTTCTTTCTGAAAATGTCCAAACATGTAGCAAAGTTGAAAATAATTGTAAAATAAACCATATACCTACCACCTAGACTCTAACATTAACATTTTTCAATACTTGCTTTATTGCATGTCTACCCATCTATCTACCAATTGAGGTTTTGCATTTTGAATTCAGAGTTGGAAGCTGCCTGTCAGATATGGTGATTATCCATCTTCTGTTCTCTGAGCAATCCTAGTTCCAGTCTATACTATGGACTCTATATACCATTTGAATGCATCGGGGATTCTCACAGGTTGCATTCAAAAGCACCTCATAGATTTCCTTTTAGATTCAGTCAGAAGAGACCTATAAGAATCTTATTTAGACCCTTATGTCGTTTGGCTCTGTGTCCCCACTCAAATCTCACCTTGAATTGTAATAATTCCTGTGTGTTATGGGAGGTACCCAGTGGGAGGTAATTGAATCATGGGGACGGGTTTTTCCCGTGCTGTTCTTGTGATTGTGAATGAGTCTCACAAGATCTGAAGGTTTTATAAAGGGGAATTACCCTGCACATGCCCTCTTCTCTGCGACCATGCAATACATGACTTTGCTCCTCCTTTGCCTTCCACCATGATTGTGAATTCTCTCCAGCCCTGTAGCACTGTGAGTCAATTAGACCTCTTTCATTTATAAATTACCCAGTCTTGGGTATGACTTTATTAGAAGCATGAGAATGCACAAATACAGATCCCATCACTTTATTTTTCTTTGAAAAATGTAGTTGGCATTGTTAAATTAGCTAGTCCAAATCATTTATTTTAGCTCAAGGACAGAGAGGCTTGGAAGTGATTGACCTTTGATCTCATAGTCCATGCTAAAATCATAACTGGAATTGAGGCATGCTGACCCCAAAGTGATTATGTGATAAAATTGTCTCCTTGTCGATTCTCTAATAGTCTTATTAAGGTGTTGCTGCACTTGATTTGGCTTAAAAATTTTTGACCCAAGTAACCACACATGAAAAATAATTGTTAAATACTGCTTTTATACACCACAGTTAAAATGTTTCTTAAATATCCTTAATTTTTCCTTTACAAAAGGTCTCGGGAGAATGCGTTTTCAGTTTACGTACTGAGAAACTGAAGCATTGGGGGATAAACAACCCTGTTGGAACTCTGGATCTGCATTTTCTCAAGCCCCATTATATGAGATTCATTCATTCATTTATTCATTATTTATCAAATATTAAGATTGCACCTACTATGTGTACTGTTCTTGGTACTGAATATAATGCTGAACAAAACAGACTAGGTTTCCTTCTTTTCTAATGATGCTTACTGTCTAGAAAAGAAAGTAACAATAATAAAAAAGTGAATAATTCGCTAATATTTTCTTAGAGACTATAAAAAATAAGAGAGATAATAAGTGAATGATTGGGAATAAGTGACTAGTTCAGATAAGGGTTAAAAGATTTCTTTTGAGCAAGTGAGATAATAAATTAATCATTTATAGAGTGAGCAGAGAGAACCACAATTGCAAAGGCCACAGACTGAGCCAGTATTGGGGGTGGAGCTGGTGAGAATGGTGAGAGTTTTCAGAGAAGACTCTTTATTTTGAGGGAGTGCATGGTCTTGGTGAGAGAGGGGAGTAAAAAACTGATAGGGGCCGGGCACAGTGGCTCACCCCTGTAATCTCAGTACTTCCGGAGGCCAAGGTGGGTGGATCATTTGAGGTCAGGAGTTCAAGACCAGCCTGCCAACATGGTGAAATCCCATCTCTACTAAAAATACAAAAATTTGCTGGGCATGGTGGCATGCACCTGTAATCCCAGCTACTCAGGAGAATTGCTTGAACCTGAGAAGTGGGGGTTGCAGTGAGCTGAGATCACGCCATCGCACTCCAGCCTGGGTGACTGAGTGAGACTCTAACCCTCCCCCTACTGCAAAAAAAACCCTGATAGGAACAGGTCTATATGACCACAATATGGTAAAGAATCTGAATTACAATGTCCATCATTCATATTTTTTTAAGTAACACATTCTCTTTAACATAATCTCATACCACCTTTACTTTACCATCATCTATATAAGCAGTCCATTATGACATGCATCCTTTGCCCATGCCAACTTGAAACTCCTTTTGGACATAGACTGTATGTATTTGGATTAATATTGTATTCCCACTTAGGAAGGTGCCTGGCACACCATAGGTGTTCAGTAAGATTCAGTTGAATTCAAGGAGGCAGGTCAAACTCTCATGGAGTTATTAATTTGTCCAGATGGACATTCAATTCTGCGGAAGTGTCAGAGATACCCAAATTTTGCTTCCATAGTTTTATTAAATATAAACTAAATGTACAAGCAAGGAGGAAAGGTTAGTTTACAAATTTTACTTCTGGAACTCAAGGACTCTGAAAAATAGCACTTAGTTAGCTTTCAGTCCTCCAGAGAAGATTTTTTTTTGGTAAATAATGCCAAAGGGATCTTGTGGCACACAGCCTTCTAATGTGGCTCCCAGAAATCCCCATCTCCTGGTGTTAGTGCCATTGTGTAATTCCCTTCCATTGAGTGGGGACTGGATTTAGTGACTTACTTCCGATAAGTAGAATACAGCAGATGTGATGTGATACCACTCCTGAGCTTTGGCTATAAAAGATTATCATTTCTATCTTGTTGGCATCCCCTCTCTGGATC
This sequence comes from Pongo pygmaeus, assembly GCF_028885625.2. NCBI lineage: Eukaryota > Metazoa > Chordata > Mammalia > Primates > Hominidae > Pongo > Pongo pygmaeus. The sequence continues at coordinate 48,392,285 of NC_072391.2, forward strand.
TTATGGTGTGCTTGCCCTAAAGGAGAGGGCCACCTGGCAAGGAACTGAGGTGGCCTTCGATCAACAGCCCACAAGGAACGGAATCCTGCCAATAACAATCAAGTAAGTGGGCTTGGAAGCAGATCCTGCACCTGTCAAGCTTTCAGATGAGACTGAAACCTCAGCCGGTACCGAGATTGCAAGCTTGTGAGAGACCTTGACACAAAGGACCCAGCTAAATTGTGCCCAGACTTCTAATTCATGAGCACTGTGAGATAATAAGTGTTGTTTTTTTAAGTCACTAAGTTTTGGGGTGATTTTCCATGCAGTGATAGAAAATAAATTCAGCTCTAATAAAGCACTGATAAGATGCACATGAGATTTACTAACCTCTGAAGCAGGGAAGACTCACCCATGTAAGCTGCAAGGGTTTAATCTCCTTTCATCCATTTATAATTCATGCTTGGAAGTGCCTGATATCTGGGACACAGCACATTTACTTCCAAATAAGTAGAATCCTCATGTTGGTACTACCCTCAACATCTCTATGCACCTCTGTATTTTCTATAACTGGTCAGAGAGACCAATAAAATCCCTGCTCCTTGAAAAAGTAAGTCACAATAAAATACCATGTTGAATATACCCCTTCAAAGCACTAATGGACATCTTAAGAGGAAAAATCTTTGTGGGAATGGAGGCTCCTGCATGTATATGTGTGTGTGTGTGCATGCACATGTCTGTGAGATGTATGTGTGACTCTCTGTGTGCCTGAAAAGTGAGAAGAAGAAATGACTCTATCTGTGCACTTCTATGTTTTTCAAACACATTCAGTCTGCCTTCCAACTGCCCTTCCTGCCAGATGTTCACATGTAAATTTTGGCTTCAAAAATGAGAAGGCCAAGCTGATCCAAACAAATTTAGCTCAATGAGCCAGAGTCAAATTACCGAAAGGTTAGAAGTGACCCCTTATCCAGAGAGATCCAAGCACTGCACTACTATTTGCTGCAGGGCTGCCCAGGGAGCTAGTTTAGCTCGACATCTAACATGCATTTCTGGCATTGGTATTGTTTCAATTACTAGACCATTCACATCTCAGCTGACACATGCAATGAAGCTTGCTCCTTGCCTGGTACATAATTTAAGGTAAAAAGAAAAGAGGGTGTGTTTCATCATGGTCTATCATATCTTTGTCTTTTGTTCTGGGAGGTATTTGCATACCTAAAGGGAAATGGCCTCTTTAATTTCTTTCCCTTCTCCTAATCAGCTGAGGCCTATTAAGAAGCGCTCTGTATCCTGTAATCAGACAATTTATACAGCATGCACCCTTAGGCAACAGCTATTATAAACAAGCTGGAGAAATCCTTTACAATAAATGATTAGCATGGGAAGACACCATTCATAATTAATTTTTTTTTTCTGTTTTTGTTGGCAGATGGTCCGAGGCATCCAAGCATGGCCTATTGCCTGTGTCTTTATTCTGAATAGAACAGGGCAGCCTTGGGAAAATGCTGGCTGCTTAGCTAGCTCACTTAAAAAAAATCACGTAAGCACTCCCCCTGCTCCTCTTATTGGTGTTCAAGGCTTGAAGAGAGCTTTACGGAAGGGTGTCTAATGGATCACATGACTGTACCTACTGGTCCTTTTCCTGCCTTGTTAATTACCAAGTGTTATGATCTTCACCACAGATTGATTACATAAAGGGGCTCATTTCTTCATCCCCACCATTTGCCGTGTAACTTTGTCATGCCCTGTATCTCTGACTCTGGCCTCTGCCATTGACTTGCTGTGCCAATATTAGCAAATGTGAAGTACACACAGGCTTGAATAGCACTGTGCAACTGGACTTGTTAACACTTACCTTCTACTGTTGCCACATGAACATACCCAGGCTAGCCTGATGGATGATGAGAGACGTGTGGAATAGAGCAGAGTCACCACATTCATCTCAGCTGAGACCTTTCTAGATGGGTCAACAGCCCTCTACCCCCAGACGTGTAAGTCAGCCCAGCCAAGATCAGCCAAGTCCAACCTGAATAATTGAACCCTGAGGTCTTGTTAGCAGAATAAAAGTGTATTATTGTACCCCACAGTGGCTTTATGAGTTTTAATTATGCAGCAGTATTGTGGCAGCAGATAATTGATACAGCCCTCAAATGGATAATCTCTTTGGGTATGGAGAAACAGGATTTGGAAACCCATAAGTGTAAGCCTTCATGTATGGGTAGAACAGGTTTCTTGCTCACGAGACACCAACTTAAACTGAAAAGAAAGTGGTTTTGGACTAGTGCTAGGTACTGGTGCATAAACCCATGTATATACGCATAGGCTCTTGAGGGGTCAGTGAAAGAAGCTGCTGAAATGTCACTCGTAGAATGGGCTTCAAACAGGAGTGGGATTTTCTCACCTTCATCTAACTCCCTGCTGTTCTTTAATGCAGCTCTCCTAAGCCCCCAGCATCCAGGTGTTTCTTTTGCCATTTATGATGCTGCTTCTCTCCTACTTTGGGATACCCTCCCTCTTTTCTGTTCATCATTATCCCCCTGATGCTAACCCATTGAATGGCTCTATTTTCCTCTTCTCTGCAGTACTTTTAGGTTTTCAGCATCTGTGTTATATGCACTAGGCTTTGGTTTTATATGATTATACATCAGACTGCAACTATTCTACATCTAATCCCTTAATTAATCTATAAGCTCCTGAGAGGAAAGCTATGGTACTAAATGCTTTCACAGTGTAAGGCCAAAGTAAATGCTTTTGGCACTAAGTAAAGGTTTCACATATATTTATGCCTTGATTGAGGTGGAACAGGAGACCTACTAGTGATACTTAATAGAATGCTACCAATTTCTTCTGTCTGACTGAAAGGCTCATAGATTCTAAGCCATTCCTTTCCAGAAACATCTTTAAGAACCATGCTGCAATTGCTTGTTGATCAAGGCTTGTCTAACTATGGTCCTGCTTGAAGGCAGAGAAGCCATTTCTATTCATCCAACCAACCATTCAATAAACAGTTAATAGGTTCCTTCTATGTAGAGGAGATCCCTATTATGTAAGGATAAGTGATAGAAGAGAAAGACTTGAGTATAAATCCACTGAAAATCAAGAACCAAAATTTTATGAGAGTGAATAAAGTAAAATGATCTCACTGGGTCTGCATATTAATTAAAATGAAACAAATAATTTATTTTACCTTATATTTAGCAAAATATAGACTATAAACACAACAATTTGTTAACTCTGAGAATGAACAAAGAATGAATCAAAGGATGAGATTTTGTCATATTTTTCGACATCCCTTACCTAATCATTGATTTTTATTGAAATTTTAAAAAGTCATGTTAATTACCCTGACTTGATTATTACACATGGTATATATGTTTCAAATTATCCCCGTGATACCCTATAAATGTGTACAATTATGTATCAATTTAAAATAATAAAAGACAAGTGATTTTTTGGAGTGAAAATATTTGAGAACTTCATCAGTTTCCCCAAAGACCGCTATTAACTCTTTAATATTTAAATCACTAATGAAAACACTTTTCCTGACATTTATTGTTGATTTTTTTCTTCTTTCATTGTTGTGTTCAATGAAACACATTCATTTGTTGTATTTGTTGGTGGTTTTGTGTGTGTTCCCTCCCAGTGGCCTCTACTATCCTTTTCATCAACTTTGTGGAATCTTGTACTAGTCTGTGAATTAACTTTGCATGGAGCTTACTTTGTATTTTGCATTTTAGCTGAAGACTTCCTCCAAATGGTTCATAACTGATAGGAGGGGATGGTTGCTAGTGTTAAGCAAGACGGGACAAAGGAGTGGAGACTGAACTTGTAAGTTGCTAGAACATTACTTTGGAATATTTTGAGATTTTGATGTTTATGAGGTTCCCTATGAAACTTTGTAACTGTATGCACTTAGACAATAAAAACCTGAATGACAAGATCCCAACATAAGGCTAATTGATTAGGAACTATGAAGGAGGTAAATACTAAATCTGAAGTCAGGACATTTGGGTTGTAGCCTCCATCAAGTCAAGAGTCCTGTGTTCAAGCCAGTTCCCTCACTTTTCTTTTCTGTCATGAAAAGCCTATAGCTCCCCTGACTACTTTTTATGTTCTTTCAGCAATCAGATAAACCCAATATTTAAACTGTAAGGTCCTTGGCTATGGAAGGTGACTGGAGAACTATTGATCCCTGCATTTTATAGGAAAAGCAAGGGCCCATTGGAACATGTTGCTATTGGTAAGAGTCTTGCTATTGGTAAGAGACTTGCTATTGGTAAGAGACTTTCTCTTGTGTCTGGCTGTGGAACTCCTCTAATAGCGTTTGAGATTCCAGATTTGGCTTCTTAGCACCTTTTTGTGTGACCAGGAAGGAATGCCTCCTTCATACCCTTTTATTGCTTCTTCTGAGAGGCACAGACCCTTGGCAATAACATAACCTTCTCTTTCTTGGCAAGTGATTGTCCTGCTGTCACTTGGGCTTCTATAGCCAGCAGTATTATAGAAAGGTTCAGTTTTAGCTGCTTCTGGCATTTCTAAGTGGTAATAAAATAGGCCCTCTAAGACCCCAGGCAAACGTCTAAAGTGCAGCATCCAAAATAAAAAATAAAAACCCTCTTCTTTGACAGATTCAACTCTTGTTTTAAAGCCCCTAGACTTTTATATTCCTAAGAGAAGTTCCTCTCTCTTATCATCTCTGCCAATATAATAGCAGGAAAGAAAATCTGTGCTCTCTTCACTCCAGGACAGTTATGACCTATTGGAGAACTTTGTCTTAGGGGTTCCTCGGGGAGAACAGTATGATCCTTTGCAAACACCATAAAGAAGAGGAAGACCTTACATTTTAAAAGCTTTGTATAGCTTATCTCATTTCATTCTTATAATGATGTTATGATATATGTAGTGTATGATTGGTTTATATTTGGTTGGAAGTGACATAAAACCTGATTCAAAATAGCTCAGGCAAATGTGAATTTGTATGTAGAGATGGCTTCAGTCTGAAATTATCCAATCTCAGGTTCAGATTCATCGTACTTTTGGGTGGCTCTGGTTCTACAAGTTCCTCTCTTTGTAGCAAATAGCTGTACTAGTTCCAAGCTTCACATCTTCATAGAACCAAGCCAAGCCCTCTTTTATCCAGCCTGAAGTTTACTTCTACTGGATTGCACCAGTGGTGTGCTTGTCCCTTAAGCTGATTGTGTAGATTTCTTCCTGGCTTCAAGTTCAAAGATGTCATGTTGGTAGCTCAACATCAGCCATAGTGGGAATATTTGGGCCACAGAAATTGGCAATTGCTGAAAATAAGGCTTTTATTATTTACAGAGCCAGTTGTCAAACATTTGTCAGCACACCTGTTTGTACCAAACTTTTAAGATTTACCAGAAAAATGGGCTTATGCCATTCACAGGTGGCTTAGGTACTAGAAGTGAAGTTCAATCTCAATCAAATTACACATCTAAAAAGGAGGTAAGATGGTGACCTAAAATATATTCAGGGCACTCTTACCAAGGAAGAGGAGTAATGGATGCTAGCCCTAAACAACAGATACTTTATTTTCCACAGAAGGAAAAAATACTGGCTCTGTATTTTAGATGAGGTAGCTGAGACTCAAGTGCTACTCAGGCTTTCAGTGGAGGAAGTGCTAGATCTGACACTAGAACCCAATTCTTCTGCATGTCGGTTTCATTGTTCTTTCTTCTACACACTTCACTATTCTTACCTGACCTCTCCAGGGTCTCCCTAACCTGGAGATTGCCAAGCCTGGGGATGATATGAGTCATTTCCTACAAAATCCTTTACCAAGTGATATCCAAACAGCATTGGGATATCACTGCTGAATGGTGGCATTTCTCTGCCTGCATTTCTTTACTGACATTGAATTCAGACTAGCTTCCCCTCTCTTTTTCTTTTTTGGCAGGTTCTCTTTACAAGGTGAATTTAGACATATGAGCACTCCAGGAGGAGATCTGATTTGACAAACATGTCTAGAAAGGGGAAAAGCAAGCACTGGCATTAACTTGGCTTCCACTGAGACTGGGCTCCATTAGTGAACTAAATGTTGGTATTCTGGGAAAAGCCAGCTTGTTACTGAAAATTTTAATTCTTTGAAAAAAATGACATTAGATTTGCCTTTGGTTGTTGCATTCCAAGAGCTCTTGCCTTTGAAACCATTCTTGATCATAGAGTGCAGCATATCTACAAGAATGTTCAATTTGCCTGCTACCAGTCATCATTTCTTGCCCTGGCAGACATTGCTAATCAATCTGATGCTGACTCAGCTCACATTTAAACTAAGATTTCCTGAGATGATTCTGTATGCAACCACTACCAACTGATGAGTGCTGACATGAATATGAAACCTGTTTGAACTCCTTGTGCTTTTATGGTGTGTACTTTACAATGAGCTCTGATCTATTCACTGCCATTGAGTTTTAGTGGCATTTGATAATATTGCACTTGATTATATTGTTATAGTATCTTCTTTTTTGATTCAAATCTGTTAAAAATTGTTTCTCTCCAAAACATTTAAGTACCTAGGGCACTTGGACTGTGTTTTATACTACTTTGTGAACTTCCCAATGTCGAGATGGGTACAGACTAGATGCTCAATAAATATTTGGGTGATTAATTACCTAAGGAATTAGGATTAATCACCTAAAGGATTCTTTGGTTGATAAACCTAAGGAATTCAATAGAATGGAAGTCTAGGAAAAACTTTGCTTGCATGGAACTATCAAAGTAAAGCTTTGGACTGTGAATAATTCAGTCAACCTGCAAGCCTTGATTATCTGCTTAGAGTTTGTGAAGACCATTGCTGTTGTCCCTGAAGTGTATTGATAATTTAACATGATTGTAACTCTCAAGAAGTTTATGGTTCAGTACCAGGAACAAGAGAGATAAGTGTGATCATCAGAATTGTAGAAATATAAAAGTGGTGCAGAGGAGAAAGACTAAGATGAATGAAGTTGACAAGGATAACAGCTTGAACACTCCATAGTGGAAAGAGGCAGTAAGACGGGAAATTATTCCATAAAGCTTCCTTCAAAGAGTGTCAGCAAGATGTAATGCCAGTGGAATAGAAAAATCTTCTTTTAGAATCACACTGTCATATTTGAGGGACCTTTGACTTTACATGAAATTACCACTGCATGAGTACAGCAACACTTTAATCTTGGATATTCCTTCATTATTTATTCATCCAACTAAGCTTGCATAAATATTTCCTTGGGCTTTTTTGTTTTTCCATGTTTGTTGGCACTGATTTTTCAGCAAAGGAGCCTCTTAGACTGAATGTGCTGTTAAACTGTGGCCTCCTAGGCCTAACCCACTTGATAGCCTGCAGTTTGTGATGGCACCTCCGCTGCCCACTCCACCCACATCCCCTTCTTCTACCTGCCTTATCCACCCAGATCCCCTCTGATTAATTACTCACACCTATGTATCTTCAACTTCCATTAGGACCTCCCTCAGGTTGTGGTGCTTCTTTACCCGCAAAATGCAGAGCCCTGGCCGGGTGCGCTGGCTCACACCTGTAATCCCAGCACTTTCGGAGGCCGAGGTGGACGGATCACGAGGTCAGGAGATCGAGACCATCCTGGCTAACATGGTGAAACCCCGTCTCTACTAAAAATACAAAAAATTAGCCAGGCATGGTGGCGGGCGCCTGTAGTCCCAGCTACTCGGGAGGCTGAGGCAGGAGAATGGCGTTAACTGGGGAGGCGGAGCTTGCAGTGAGCCGAGAATGAGCCACTGCACTGCAGCCTGGGGGACAGCGCAAGACTCTGTCTCAAAAAAAAAAAAAAAAAAAAAATTGCAGAGCCTTGGTGGTCCCTGGGGATTTCCATCCTGTGTGGATCAGCCCTTGGCCAGTGATGGACTGGACAGTGTGTGAAAGTGCAGATCCTTTGATCCAGTAGGAATGCAGGCCGAGGGCTTCCCCTGCAGGGTCTTACTGAAGCTGGGACTTTACCTGAAGTCACAGTCTGGCTTATGTTCCTCCCCTTCCCTGTCCTGCTTCTTCCACTTTTCTGATAGTTTCTACTGGGAGCAATTCCTTAACCATCACTTATATACAATCACCTTGCCAGATCAAGAGGCTCCAGCCTAAGTGGTGTTTCTTACAGTATTGTCTATTATAAGAAGCTAGGAGGCTTCTTATAATGGCAGGCTCTAAGTCCCCACCTCAGACCTTTTAAAACAGAATCTTGGGGGAGGTTGGGCGGGCCAGAGAATCTGCCATTTATTAACAAGGCCCCCCAAATTAGCTTCTATTTTTTCTTAAATATAAGATGTTGATCAATAAATATTAAATTTTAATTAATAATTAACATTCTTAAGGTTTTGCTTAATAAAAATTAAAGTTTTATTTATGGGGCAGTGACATTTAAAGCAAGTATACATCAAGTATTTGGGGATGAGGATTAATGAGGTAGGATATAAATAATACCTCGGTTGGCCTTGCCTCAGGGTCTGTTAAATGATTGAATGATCTGACTCTAGAGGTAATGCTGGCCGGGCATGATGGCTCACACCTGTAATTCCAACACTTTGAGAGACAGAGTCAAGGGGATCACTCGAGCCCAAAAGTTCAAGAGACCAGTCCAGGCAACATAGCAAGACCCCATCTCTATTTTTTTAAATGTCGATGTTCTGTGTTGATGGCATTTTGTGTATGTGTGTGTGCCTGTGTATGTAATGTCTGGACAAATCTTAGAAACATTATTTTCCCCTCCTCAACAGTAATTTTTTTTCCTCAGAAAATTTACTCTGGAAGCCAAATTCAGTGGTTTTCTGTATTATTTTACTTTTTAAAATATTTTAATCAATGAAACACTATAATTGAAAGTTTAGGTAGAAGTTCAATGTGTAGTGTGGACAAACGCTGAGCTGTTCCATCTGATGGAGGTGGAGAGACTGGGATCTTGCCTGCTTCAATTCCTTCCCATTCTCTGATCAGAGCTACTTCCACTAACTCCTATTAGTTATTGAAAGGAGATTAATTGCCCCGTTATCTCAAGGATCTCCTAGAGCTCTTGCTGAGTGGAAGAGAGAAAGATAGATAAGCATTTTTTTTCTAGGTTGCAGGCTTGGTACTTTGAGGGACTCAACTTTTTGGCAATGGAAAATGATATCCACTTGTTTGATCTATCTACAAATGTATTGAATTATTATTATTATTATTATTATTATTATTATTACTTGAGACACAGTCTCGCTTTGTCACCCAGGCTGGAGTGCAGTGGTGTGATCTTGGCTCACTGCAACCTCCGCCTCCTGGGTTCAAGCGATTCTCCTGCCTCAGCCTCCTGAGTAGCTGGGATTACAGGCATGTACCACCGTGCCAGGCTAATGTTTGTATTTTTAGTAGAGATGGGGTTTCACCATGGTGGTCTGGCTGGTTTCAAACTCCTGACCTCAAGTGATCCACCAGCCTCCTAAAGTGCTGAGATTACAGACGTGTAAGGGGTCTAGAAATGACCCTTCTTGAACTCTCAGCCCTGGGTTTTAGTGGGAGCCTGGATTTTAGCTTCCAGAGCCTAGAAGAACTTTACTAACCAGGTCTAGGCCTGAACCTTGGCTTTATTCACCTTGTGACTTATTGCAGGTTGTAGAAAAGGAGAAGTCACTTAGCATTCCTAAGACGTAGGGGCTGGTGATGGGAACAGATTACTCTAGAAGGAGTTTAAGTTTAAAAATAGGAGGGAGAAGAAAAGAGTGTGGGGACCATTTCTCCTAAAGTGCTGGGATTACAGACATGAGCCACTGCACCAGCCCAGTATTCAAATATTCTTAAACTGTCTGCATACAAGTTTCTTTTTCTGGTGCAGGAGAACATTCAGTATGAACCTATCCCTGAGATTTGTATGAAAATTGTTGAATGGGTTCAATGGGACTCAGCAGAGTCCATCCCAAGCCACGTGAATAACGAAGGTAGATCTTACTTGTATCAAAGCAGCTGATCTCAGAGCTTCCAGCCCATGGTTTCAGGTCAGTTAGCTGTTTTTCATGATGCCCTAGTGGGATATGTCTCTGTCCATTCCTCTCATTCTTTACCCTGCCTTCTGCTTCAGGGAAAAGTCACATTGGGTCGGCTCCAAAGAGTGTCCCTGCTGATTCACTGTGGCTTTCTCTGATCATTAGCCAAACCAGGGACCTTTCCCTTGCCACTAAGCTGCTGGAAGTTCAGATGTGCTGAATTTTACCCAATGGCTTCATGCTTGAAACAAAAAAGCAATCAACCGAGGCACTTGGGGATGAAGGCACAGTGTCTCTCTCCGCTGACTCAGTAAAGGGACTACTGTCACTAGGGAGATGGTGATGAAGTCAGGCCTCAGGAAGCAGGTACTGGATCCAAGGCAAATCTCTGGATCTCAGGAAAAGAATTTGGGGGATCTTTCTTGGGATCTTTGGATACTCTACCCACTAGGTCTGTGCTTTTTCTGGCCTCTCCCCCTCTATTCCTGGCTTCCTTTCTTCCTACTCTATACGTGTGCCTTTGCTTGGTTTTATACCTTCTATTGCTCGTGGTCTCCACTTCCTTGTAAATTTGTCTTGCGCATGGCTCTTCAGGGCACAGCATTGGCTTGCGGCTTTTGATCCTCAATCCTACTTTCCAGAAATAAAGTTCTATTTGAACACAGAAGAACTTATTCTTCAAAGAAGACTTCTGTGAAGTAAAGTAAAAATCCTTTTGGAAACCAAACATCAGTTTATTTGTGGAGTTAATAATTTGGCTCCAAGCAGGACACATATGTACTCTAAAGCATTCTTGGAAAGGCCCAGGAGATGACAATGAAAGTGCTGGAGTATCTGGAGAATAGGGATGAGGAAGAGATGGCTGGGATATAGGAGATGTTTTCCAATAAGGGAAGTAAGGGCTTAAGAATGAAAAGCCATGGATGAAGATTCAGGAGACACAAGTTCTAAAGTCAACTACTCTGGCCTTCATAAACCATGAAGATGTTACCAGTTCTCCTGTAAGAATCTTGTGCAAAGAATGAAGGGTGGTCTCCCTGCTCTCTGTCATCTGTTTCTCATTTCCCCATACATTTCTGTAATGATGGACTTTCCATCGTATCACATTGTGGGAACAGCTCCGAAGTCCCTAATTCTACCAAATTAAAAAGACTTTTCACCGATTAACCATTGGATACCCAGTATGAATTGCTTGAGAAGTCCCAGATTAGGCAGACAGAGACTGATTTGTGCCTCTTAAAAGAGTGTCTACCCACACAAGCAAGCTTTCTCTTTGGGGGGAATCTATTTAAAAGAAACACACGCACACACACACACACACACACACACACACGCACACGCACACCACAGATTGTAGCCATTTTGTCAGCCTGAGGTTTGGTCTTTTCCTTTTTCACTGGAGCAGGAGGCTGATCCAAGGGGCAAGCGGTCTCAAAATGACCTTTTTTGAACTCTCAGTCCCCAGGTTTTAGTGGGAGCCTGGATTTTAGCTTCCAGAACCTAGAAGAACTTTACTAACCAGGTCTAGGCCTGAACCTTGGCTTTATTCACCTTGTGACTTATTGCAGGTTGTAGAAAAGGAAAAGTCCTTTCTTCCTACTCTATATGTGTGCCTTTGTCACTTAGCATCCCTCAGACGTGGGGGCTCGTGCTGTGAACAGATTACTCTAGAAGGAGTTTAAGCTTAAAAATAAGAGGGAGAAAAAAAAGAGTGTGGGGACCATAGAGCTCAGAACAGAGGAATGTGTTTCATCTTTATGAGACAAAACAGTAACAGGCCTATGTGGGGAGGCCAAGGCTCATGGGAGACTGTGTAGGGAAGCATTCTGTGGTTTTCGAATCCCTCCTGCCATTATAGAGAGGCCAGCTCCCTCAGCCTGGAAAAGTGCCAAGCCAGAGGGAAGGGATCAACTTGAGACCTCAATCTTACCCAGCTCTGAGCAGAGTCAGTCAAAGAACCTCACCACCATATGAGTCCTTAGAGGTCACCGTTTCAACCCTCTCATTTGACAGAAACACAAAGAAGGAAAGAAACATCTCCAAAGGCATGCATGTACCCATGGCTGGAGCTAGAACCCTACGAGCTGCTTCCTACCAAAAATGAGCTTTTGCTTTAGATCCAAGAAGGACAAATCTCTGATTTAAGAACCCAGAGAAAAAACCAACACCTCATGGCTAAGTCATTATTAAGTAAAGGGGTAGGGGAACAAAGGACGCAGGTGTTCCGAAGCCATCAAATCATGGTGTCCTCCAAACCCCTGATCAGATGTGGTGGTGTGAAGGCAGCCCAGAGCTTTGCTGGTGAAAGGTCTTGTAAGCCAGATAGGCAAAATTTTAAAGCAATGTGAATGACCAGAACATTATGTAATTATGTTCTTAATTTTCTATGGTTTTAAAACTGTACTATCAGTTGGTTAGGGCTCAAACCAGTTTCACCAAAAGAAGCAGTTGCTTAACTCATACAATCAAACCAACGGAATGAATGGAGGTCCATTCGAGCCTCTGAAATGACTGGACACCAGAGATTATGAGAGCCAGGAAGCTTTCCAGTCCCTCTGCATGATGGTTTTTTTCAGGGTTTTACTTACAGTAGTTTTGCTATAGTCTCTGACACCCCCTAATCTCACATCTCCAGGCGTTACTACTGAAGAAAACTTGGAGCTCCTCATTTAGCTCCAGATGAAAACAATTCAAAGATAGATTTTCCCAACAGGGGCCACTTGTCCATGTCTTTTTTTTTTTTTTTTTTTTTTTTTTATGAGTTCTTCTCTGAATCAGCATTCAGCAGAGAACAGATGTTGATTTGGGGGCCTCTGCTATGTTTTTCCATTGTCTGTTATTATGTTTCCAGAGCCTTCCTAACCAAGGAAGGCTTCATATTTAGGCATATGACAGGGGTATAGAAAAGGTTTTTTTCTGTGATCATTTGGTGGTGTCAACCCACAGGTTTATCTTTAAAATTCTAAGACCAGCAAGAGGTTCAGTGCAGTGACTGATTTGCAATATCTTCCACGACTGTGGGAAGGTAGAGCAGGCATGCATGCCACACATTAGTCATCCTTGTGCAAGGGGCCTTAAAGGCGTTGAACCAAAACTAGGGGCACTAGGTGCATCAGATACGGTCTCTGACTTCAGAGTCAAGTGAAAAAGACAGATAATTAAGAGATTAATTACCACAAAATGACAAGAGCCAATGCTGTGGATATGTATAAGAACACAAGCTAACACAGAAGAAAGGAAAGAGCAATTTTTCTTGTGGCATAGATAAATTTTGATTATCTACCCTGCTTTGGGGAGGGAAGATAGAAAAATAATTACATGTATCTTAAAATGCACTCTTCTATTTTTTTCTCCAATCCATTTACATGTCTAATTATGATTTTCTCAGATTGGTATTGAAATGCTATCTCGTTGCCTGAATACACAAACCAGATAAGAGTGCAGCTAGAAGCACTTTCTAAGAGATGACAAGGTGCCGTCTCCCTGTGATTGTTTTCTGTAAATGAATCATTTGGAGTTTATTGATGGTTTTTGCATATATTTCAAACTTACGTTTGAAGTAATAGTCTAACAAGGTGATTAAGGACACTATGGCATTACAGCGTGACACAAAGGCTCCTGTTACCTGTACCCCTCCCTCCCATCAGGAATGAAGTATAGGAGCTTGAACAAGTCACTGAACTCTTGAGCCTAAGAATCCTCATTTGAGAACCACTCTTGATAACATAGCTGATGTGGACAAAGCCCTTAATATAGTGCCTGGGACACTGCAGTGCTCATAAGGGATGGCTACTGCATGTCAAAAGTCATCTAGGCTGGGCATGGTGGTTCATACCTATAATCCCAGCACTTTGGGAGGCCAAGGTGGATGGATCCTTTGAGGTCAGGAGTTGGACACCAGCCTGGCCAACATGATGAAACCCCATCTCTACTAGAAATACAAACATTAGCCAGGCATGGTGGCACTTGCCTGTAATCTCAGCTACTCAAGAGGCTGAGGCAAAAGAATCACTTGAACCTGGAAGGCAGCGGTTGCAGTGAGCTGAAATCTTGCCAGTGCACTCCAGCCTGGGCAACAGAGTGAGATGCTCTGTCTCAAATAAATAACAACAGAAAAGTCATCTATATGCCCATGTGTGTGAGAGTAGGCTCTTACACATCTGTAGGATATCCACACCAGAGACCCAGATGCCTGGCTTCAGACTATATCAAGATAGTACATCTATTGCTGAGCCTGGGTTTGATGCCTCCCTTGCTCAGAATCTGTCTTTTGTAAGCGCGGGGGAGGGATCAAGAAATTGGTTTCAGATTTTTAGCTATGCTGGGGAGCCAAGAGTCCATCCTATCCAAATCTGCCCCTTCTTGCACTTTGGCCATGGTGTGAGAACTCGTGAATTGTGGCCACCTGACAGTGAGGTGTGGGAGCCACCTTAGGGTCCCACAGCTCCCAACACCCACTGCATGAAAGGGAACCCAGGTGTGTAGTGTACACAGGCCAGAGCACCTCCCTCTGGGCTTGGCCCAGACCACAATGCATTTGGCGCTGGTCCTATTTTCTTTTAAAATTTTAAGCCCATGAGTGTTTTTAGGGGAATTTAATCCACATGTTTTTTTATTCATTTGCATTTAACTCATAAAAATGCTATTTCTAAAGAAGTGGTGTACGACAAAGAACCACTTCTTAATTCTTCTTTCCTCTTGCCTTCATCTTTGTTCGTTATCATCCTCTTTCTTCTCTGCCTCCACCTTTTCCTTCTCCTCCTTCCCCTTTCAAGTCTTTTTTTCTCAGAAAAAGAGATTACTTTCCACCCTTTTTATTCATCTAAATATCTAAGGTTGAATGTCTGAGCTTGCCTGGAAGTTAGCATCCATTTATGTGAATAAGAGATATATGACTTCTTCCAGAGCAAAACCTGAAGCGTTATTTCTGTTTCAATGCTTGCTCTGTGGATGCCATCATGGGGTGCATTTAGGATCATGCTACTTATCTCAGAGTAACATTAGTCATCCTGATGACTCACATGTGGGTGGAGATAGAGCAGATGGCTGGGAGGATGCTCTGCAATGCAGAGTTTCTGGAAATATGGGGTTTGAGGGCATATCTTCATGCTCTAGAGCTCCAAAGGAGTCAGCCTCCTGACAATCGTAGTTTTGGACTCAGAATTGAAACCAGAGCATCTGGTTACCTTCCAGATGGCTGCTTGGTGTGGGGACCTGCAAAGTGGCCGAAGCACTCAAGCATGCACATGGAAAGACAGAGGGGCAAGACTGTCCCCAGGTCCACTGCAGGGAGTGGACTGCAAGGGAAAGCTGGGCAAAGCCTGTGCCTTTTTAACACAGTGACCACACCCTCTAATAAATGTCACTCTTCACTTGCCTCAAACAACTCCTCCTTCTATTGGGAGATGCTAGGAAGGGAGAGGTCAAGAACTGGGCTGAAGCATCATTTCTGACACAGAGGTGTGTGGTAGGCTGTCTTCTCCCCTGTGGTTAATATTCTGTGTGTGTGTGTGTGTGTCTGTGTATGTGCCTCTGTGTGTGTGTCTGTGTGTGTGTGTGTGTGTGTATTCCAGTGAAAACAAGACCATACATTTTTATTCTATTTTCACAGTATGTAGATCAGGGTTCTTCAAACAATGGGTACTGAATTGAAATTTGGTTACATTGATATCACTTTAAACCATCTCCCAGAAGATACAGGGAAGCACACAGGTTTCAGATTTGCGTCGCCATTTCAAACCTAGGACTTGAGTTCTTTACACAAAGTAGTTTAATTTCCCCTGGGATGTTTTAGGGGCAACCCCGTTCTCCAGCTTGTTTTACTGTGGATAGGGAAAGAATTCTACACTGGGACTCAGAAGGCCTGGATTGGAGAACTGGCTCTGATTCATTGGCTTACTCATAGCAGCAAAACACTTCATTTCTCTGAGGCTCATTTTCATTGTCTTTAAAACAGAGACCCTATAACCACAGAAATTTGAAAATCACCTAGTTCAGCTTACTTAATTTTATAGATGAGCAAACTAATTCGAATTTGGACTATGTAGAAACAGATACTTAAATCCTTTAGGGAGGCAGCACGCATAGCAGGTAGAGAGCACCAGCCCAAGACTGCCTGGATTCAAATCCCTCCTCAGTCAAGTACTGGCTGTGTGACTTTAGGCAAGTTACTTAAGCTCTCTGATCCTCAGGTTCTTCATCTGAGAAACAGAGTAATAATAGTACCTACCTCAAAGGCTCTTAAGAACAGTCAATATGAGAAAAGGGCTTGGAACAGCACTTGGCCCATGGTAAGGAGTAAGAGTTAGCTTTTCTTATTGACCCCAAGATCATGCAATGTACCAACAATGTTGATGGAGCTTAGAGCCCTATCTTCTGAGGGCCACTATCCTGCCGTTCTCAGCACAGGCTGCATGTTAGATTCACATCTGATTTAATATTTTTAAAAAACCTTCCCTGGGCAATTCTACTGCACAGCTAGGACTGAGAACAACTGTTTTACATATTGCCCTCAGCTACTTCAAAAGACATATATGTGTATGTGTGTGTGTGTGTGTGTGTGTGTACATATAAATATGTTAAATATATACATATAAATATATACAATATAGAAATAAAATATATAAAATATATACATATAAATATGTGCAATATATAAATATAAATATATAAAATATATACATATGAATATATACCATATATACATATAAATTTATTACATATACATAGAAATATATAAAATATATACATACATATAAATATATAACATACACATATAAATATATAAAATATATTAATATAAATATGTAATATATAAATATATACATATAAATATATAAAATATATACATATAAATATATAATATATAAGTGTATGCATATAAATATATAGTATATATAAATATAGAAAATATATATGTATAGTATATGTAAATATATTATATATATTTTTAAATCAAGTATATTTCAAAAACTTTATGTGTAAGAGATATCATTAACCATTTCCCAAGGCCTCATTCTTTTGTAAGGGCCATAAGTTTCAATTATTTTTCACTATTATTTTCATTTCAAGGATGATGTGAAAAATACATTTTTTCCTGTTTTCTCACTTTCTTGAAAGCCCCTGGTGGGGGCTGTGCACAGGCTCACTGAGACTTATTTCAGAAGAACCAGAACAGCCCCCCACCCACCATCTCCCTTGACTACCCCCACCCCCTAATGGAGAGACACATCTGATTCCTCCAGTCATTATCATTTTAATGTACAAAATGACATTATGCCGAAAAGAAGGGGTTCATAAATTATATCTGATTTTAGAAAGTTTTCCAGCCATTGTATAAATGACAGATCTATAAAAGAAGACTCAAAATGAATTTCAAATTAAAAAAATAATTCCATGTTTTTATGGCAAGGTGAAAAAAATTCTCGGAACAAAATGTTTCTGAGGAGGGTGATTCAGAAGCCCGTGGAACTGAGAAAGCTTGACGGGAGGCAGGAGACTGAGGAGAACTGGAGGGAACCTGGGGTCTGTCAGAGCTGGGAGGTGATCACCAAGCTGGCATGCCTGGGAGCCAGAATGTAGTCCCAGAGGCCCGAGGAGGAGCAGCTTAATTATCTACTTTGAGGAGAGCAGAAGTGGAGGCTGTGTTGAAAACCACTGTTCACAGGCATTTTGACAGGCCCGGAGGCCTAGACTCGGGTGATGGATGGAGTTCTGCCTTGAACTTCTCAACACATATATTTCCACTGGAGGCCTGGATGTAACAGAATAGAGTTGGACAATTTCCTCCTCTATTCACACAGAAATTTACGTAAGGTCAGGAAGGCTTCCTGGGAAAAATGTTCCCCCAAACTGCTCCCACACCTCATGGCAGTTCAGAGACATTGAAACCTGTCTGAAGGCCTGGGGTGGTGACCAGTGAGGCTGGATTGCAAACTAGGACAGGGGGCCCCAGAGAGAACAGGAAAGGGGTGAAAGAAGGTAGTCTTCACCCCATGCCTGAGGGCTGCAGAGAAGAGGCTGACACTGAAACTATAGCAAGCCAGACAACTTTGTGAGGTTCTGTAACCTAATGGGGGATGGTAGGTCTTGCAAAGGTATGGGGGTTCTTTCTTGAAGCCTTGAGGCCTCTTGGTTGCAGGAGCAAGCCAATTATACCCATAATGCCAGAGGAGTCATGTGTAGGGAGCCGTCACTTAGTTTCTGGCCTCATCTGTGACTCAACACAGTGACTGAGGTCACCAAGTCCAGCAGGCAGGTTACTGTGGACTGGACATGGGGGCACAGTGGTTGTGGGGTTCAATTTGGAGGGGTTCAACAGGGCCGTCATCCCCCTCATGGGGCAGCATGGGGCCAGATTTCCAGGCACAAGGAAATGCCCCTAAGAGACATAGAAATACATAGGAACAGTAACATAGACTGAAGTCTCTGCTAAGAGAGTAGGGGGCAGTGGAGGGACAGAGTGGGACCTGAAACTGTCATTGCAGACTTCAAAAATGGGTAACCCCGGGGGGTGGTCCCAAGATGGCCAAATAGGAACAGCTCCAGTCTACAGCTCCCAGCATGAGTGATGCAGAAGACAGGTGATTTCTGCATTTCCAACTGAGGTACTGGGTTCATCTCACTGGGGCTTGTCGGACTGTGGCTGCAGGACAGTGGGTGCAGCCCACTGAGCATGAGCTGAAGCAGGGTGAGGCATTGCCTCACCCAGGAAGCATAAGGGGTCAGGGAATTCCCTTTCCTAACCAAGGGAAGCTGTGACAGATGGCACCTGGAAAATTGGGTCACTCCTACCCTAATACTGCACTTTTTCAACAGTCTTAGCAAATGGCACACCAGGAGATTATATCCCACGCCTGGCTCAGAGGGTCCCATGCCCACGGAGCCTCACTTATTGCTAGCACAGCAGTCTGAGATTGAACTGCAAGGTGGCAGTGAGGCTGGGGGAGGGGCACCCGCCATTGCTGAGGCTCGAGTAAGTAAACAAAGCTGCCAGGAAGCTCGAACTGGGTGGAGCCCACCGCAGCTCAAGGAGGCCTGCCTGCCTCTGTAGACTCCACCTCTGAAGGCAGGGCATAGCCAAACAAAAGGCAGCAGAAACTTCTGCAGACTTAAATGTACCTGTCTGACAGCTTTGAAGAGAGTAGTGGTTCTCCCAGCACAGAGTTTGAGATCTGAGAACGGACAGACTGCCTCCTCAAGTGCTTCCCTAACCCCTGAGTAGCCTAACTGGGAGGCATCCCCCAGTAGGGGCAGACTGACACCTCACACAGCTGGGTACCCCTCTGAGACGAAGCTTCCAGAGGAATGATCGGGCAGCAACATTTGCTGTTCAGCAATATTTGCTGTTCTGCAGCCTCCACTGCTGATACCCAGGCAAACAGGGTCTGGGGTGGACCTCCGGCAAACTCCAACAGACCTGTAGCTGAGGGTCCTGACTGTTAGAAGGAAAACTAACAAACAGTAAGGACATCCACACCAAAATCCCATCTGTAGGTCAACATCATCAAAGACCAAAGATAGATAAAACCACAAAGATGGGGAAAAAACAGAGCAGAAAAACTGAAAATTGTAAAAATCAGAGTGCCTATCCCCCTCCAAAGGAATGCAGCTCCTCATCATCAATGAAACAAAGCTGGATGGAGAATGACTTTCACGAGTTGAGAGAAGAAGGCTTCAGACGATCAAACTTCTCCAAGCTAAAGAAGGATGTTTGAACCCATTGCAAAGAAGCTAAAAACCTTGAAAAAAGATTACACGAATGGCTAACTAGAATAACCAGTGTAGAGAAGTCCTTAAATGACCTGATGGAGCTGAAAACCATGGCACAAGAACTATGTGACAAATGCACAAGCTTCAGTAGCCGATTCTATCAACTGGAAGAAAGGGTATCAGTGACTGAAGATCAAATGAATGAAATGAAGCGAGAAGAGAAGTTTAGAGAAAAAAGAATAAAAAGAAACGAACAAAGCCTCCAAGAAATATGGGACTATGTGAAAAGACCAAATCTACATCTGATTGGTGTACCTGAAATTGATGGGGAGAAAGGAACCAAGTTGGAAAACACTCTTCAGGATGTTATCCAGGAGAACTTCCCCAACCTAGCAAGGCAGGCCAACATTCAAATTCAGGAAATACAGAGAATGCCACAAAGGTACTCCTCGAGAAGAGTAACTCCAAGACAAATAATTGTCAGATTCACCAAAGTTGAAATGAATGAAAAAATGTTAAGGGAAGCCAGAGAGAAAGGTCAGGTTACCCACAAAGGGAAGCCCATCAGACTAACAGTGGATCTCTCGGCAGAAACTCTACAAGCCAGAAGAGGCGGGGGGCAATATTCAACATTCTTAAAGAAAAGAATTTTCAACACAGAATTTCATATCCAGACAAACTAAGCTTCACAAGTGAAAGAGAAATAAAATCCTTTACAGAGAAGCAAATGCTGAAAGATTTTGTCACCATCAGGCCTGCAAGAGCTCCTGAAGGAAGTGCTTCCTGAAGGAAGCACTAAACACGGAAAGGAACAACCAGCACCAGCCACTGCAAAAACATGCCACATTGTAAAGACCATCGATGCTAGGAAGAAATTGCATCAACTAATGAGCAAAATAACCAGCTAACACCATAATGACAGTATCAAATTCACACATAACAATATTAACCTTAAATGTAAATGAGCTAAATACTCCAATTAAAAGACACAGACTGGCAAATTGGATAAAGAGTCAAGACCCTTCAGTGTGCTATATTCAGGAGACCCATCTCATGTGCAGAGACACATATCGGCTCAAAATAAAGGGATGGAGGAAGATCTACCAAGCAAATGGAAAACAAAAAAAGGCAGGGGTTGCAATCCTAGTCTCTGATAAAACAGACTCTAAACCAACAAAGATCAAAAGAGACAAAGAAGGCCATTACATAATGGTAAAGGGATCAATTCAACAAGAAGAGCTAACTATGCTAAATATATATGCACCCAATACAGGAGCAATGAGCTTAATAAGGCAAGTCCTTAGAGACCTACAAAGAGACTTAGACTCCCACACAATAATAACAGGAGACTTTAACAACCCACTGTCAACATTAGACAGATCAACGAGACAGAAAGTTAAAAAGGATATACAGGAATTGAACTCAGCTCTGCGCCAAGTAGACCTAATACACATCTACAGAACTCTCCACCCCAATCAACAGAATATACATTCTTCTCAGCATCACATTGCACTTATACCAAAATTGACCACATAGTTGGAAGTAAAGCACTCCTCAGCAAATGTAAAAGGACAGAAATTATAACAAACTGTCTCTCAGACCACAGTGCAATCAAACTAGACCTTGGGATTAAGAAACTCACTCAAAACCACTCAACTACATGGAAACTGAAGAACCTGCTCCTGAATGACTACTGGGTACACAAAGAAATGAAGGCAGAAATAAAGATGTTCTTTGAAACCAATGAGAAAAAAGACACAACATACCAGAATCTCTGGGACACATACAAAGCAGTATATAGAGGGAAATTTGTAGAACTAAAAGGTCACAAGAGAAAGCAGGAAAGATCTAAAATTGACACCCTAACATCACAATTAAAAGAACTAGAGAAGCAAGAGCAAACACATTCAAAAGCTAGCAGAAGGTAAGAAATAACTAAGATCAGAGCAGAACTGGAGGGGATAGAGACACAAAAAACCCTTTGAAAAATCAATGAATCCAGGAGCTGGTTTTTTTGAAAAGATCAACAAAATTGATAGACTGCTAGCAAGACTAATAAAGAAGAAAAGAGAGAAGAATCAAATAGAGGCAATAAAAAATGATAAATGGGATATCACCACTGATCCCACAGAAATACAAACTACCATCAGAGAATACTATAAACACCTCTATGCAAATAAACTAGAAAATCTAGAAGAAATGGATAAATTCATGGACACATACACCCTCCCAAGACTAAACCAGGAAGAAGTTGAATCCCTAAATAGACCAATAACAGGCTCTGAAATTGAGGCAATAGTTAATAGCCTACCAACCAAAAAAATTCCAGGACCAGACGGATTCCCAGCTGAATTCTACCAGAGGTACAAGGAGGAGCTGGTACCATTCCTTCTGAAACTATTCCAATCAATAAAAAAAGAGGGAATCCTCCCTTACTCATTTTATGAGGCCAGCATCACCCTTATACCAAAGCCTTGCAGAGACACAACAAAAAAAGAGAATTTTAGACCAATATCCCTGATGAACATCGATGCAAAAATCCTCGATAAAATACTGGCAAACCAAATCCAGCAACACATCAAAAAGCTTATCCACCACGATCAAGTGGGCTTCATCCCTGGGATGTAAGGCTGGTTCCACATATGCAAATCAATAAATGTAAGCCAGCATATAAACAGAACCAAAGACAAAAACCACATGATTTCTCAATACATGCAGAAAAGGCCTTCAGCAAAATTCAACAGCCCTTCATGATAAAATCTCTCAATAAATTGGTATAGATGGGACGTATCTCAAAATAATAAGAGCTATTTATGACAAACCCACAGCCAATATCATACTGAATGGGCAAAAACTGGAAGTATTCCCTCTGAAAACTGGCACAAGACAGGGATGCCCTCTCTCACCACTCCTATTCAACACAGTGTTGGAAGTTCTGGCCAGGGCAATCAGGCAGGAGAAAGAAATAAAGGGTATTCAATTAGGAAAAGAGGAAGTCAAATTGTCCCTGTTTGCAGATGACGTGATTGTATATCTAGAAAACCCCATCATCTCAGCCCAAAATCTCCTTAAGTTGATAAGCAACTTCAGCAAAGTCTCAGGATACAAAATCAGTGTGCAAAAATCACAAGCATTCTTATATACCAATAACAGACAAACAGAGAGCCAAATCATGAGTGAACTCCCATTCACAATTGCTTCAAAGAGAATAAAATACCTAGGAATCCAACTTACAAGGGATGTGAAGGACCTGTTTAAGGAGAACTACAAACCACTGTTCGACGAAATAAAAGAGGGCACAAAAAAATGGAAGAATATTCCATGCTCATGGATAGGAAGAATCAATATTGTGAAAATGGCCATACTGCCCAAGGTAATTTATAGATTCAATGCCATCCCCATCAAGCTACTAATGACTTTCTTCACAGAACTGGAAAAAATTACTTTAAAGTTCATATGGAACCAAAAAAGAGCTTGCATTGCCAAGACAATCCTAAGCAAAAAGAACAAAGCTGGAGGCATCACACTACCTGACTTCAAACTATACTACAAGGCTTACAGTAACCAAAACAGCATGGTACTGGTACCAAAACAGAGATATAGACCAATAGAACAGAACAGAGCCCTCAGAAATAATCCCGCATATCTACAACCATCTGATCTTTGACAAACCTGACAAAAACAAGAAATGGGGAAATGATTCCCTATTTAATAAATGGTGCTGGGAAAACTGGCTAGACATATGTAGAAAGATGAAACTGGAACCCTTCCTTACACCTTATACAAAATTAATTCAAGATGGATTAAAGACTTAAATGTTAGACCTAAAACCGTAAAAACCCTAGAAGAAAACCTAGGCAATACCATTCAGGACATAGGCATGGGCAAGGACTTCACGTCTGAAACACCAAAAGCAATGGCAACAAAAGCCAAAATTGACATATGGGATCTAATTAAACTCAAGAGCTTCTGCACAGCAAAAGAAACTAACATCAGAATGAACAGGCAACCTACAGAATGGGAGAAAATTTTTGCAATCTACTCATCTGACAAAGGGCTAATATCCAGAATCTACAAATAACTCAAACAAATTTACAAGAAAAAACAACAAACAACCCCATCAATAAGTGGGCAAAAGATATGAACAGACACATCTCAAAAGAAGACATTTTTGCAACCAACAGACACGTGAAAAAATGCTCATCATCACTGGCCATCAGAGAAATGCAAATCAAAATGACAATGAGATACCATCTCACACCAGTTAGAATGGCGATCATTAAAAAGGCAGGAAACAACAGGGGCTGGAGAGGATGTGGAGAAATAGGAACACTTTTACACTGTTGGTGGGACTGTAAACTAGTTCAACCATTGTGGAAGACAGTGTGGCGATTCCTTAAGGATCTAGAACTAGAAATACCACTTGACCCAGCCATCCCATTACTCGGTATATGCCCAAAGGATTATAAATCATGTTGCTATAAAGACACATGCAGATGTATGTTTATTGTGACACTATTCACAATAACAAAGACTTGGAACCAACCCAAATGTCCAACAATGATAGACTGGATTAAGAAAATGTGGCACATATACACCATGGAATACTATGCAGCCATAAAAAAGGATGAGTTCATGTCCTTTGTAGGGACATGGATGAAGCTGGAAGCCATCATTCTCAGCAAACTATCGCAAGGACAAAAAAACAAACACTGCGTGTTCTCATTCATAGGTGGGAATTGAACAATGAGAACACTTGGACACAGGAAGGGGAACATCACACACGGGGACCTGTCGTGGGGTGGGTGGAGCAGGGAGGATAGTATTAGGAGATATACCTAATGTAAATGACAAGTTAATGGGTGCAGCACACCAACATGGCACATGTATACATATGTAACAAACCTGCACATTGTGCACATGTACCCTAGAACTTAAAGTATAATAATTTTTAAAAAGCAAATAAAAAAAATGGGTAGCCCCATCGTTTTCCACAAACTGGTTAAGTTTGGATGCCATCTACCCAGTTTTCTTCTCTAATCCATTACATCTCTTTATTCATTCAACAAACATTAAACCCAATTCTGTGATAGGAACAGAAAACACAGAGAAAAACTGAGATAAGTGTCCACCTCTCCTGGGTAGAATGGTCCTGATATTCTGGCACAAGCTCATGGGTTGTCACACTCTCCCATCCTCAGCCTCTGTCACTTCTCCACACCTGTATCCCACCCCAGCCGGAGGCTTGGACTGTCATGCCAGCACCTCCCTCCTGGCTTGCCGGTCCTTCAAGCCAGTTGTTCTGCACACCTGATGACTGTCCTCTGCCTACAGGTGTCTTCCTTAAACATTTTCCCAAAGATTAAAAGGTCCTTAGTGAGGTGCTGTGGAAGGAAGGCTACAGAAGCAAAATACATTTAGAAAATGCAGTATGCTTTATCCTCTTCTTGGAGACTCTTAATAAACAGTGAAAAACATAAGACTCCTGGATGTTCTGGGGTGATGAAGTCTATTTAACTTTGTTTCACCAAGCACTCCCCAAGCTTAGGTGGCCACAGAGCGATTGGTCCCACGACACTTAATATCGTTCACTCTTCTTTTCCCATCACAATCTCTATTTTTCTTTTCCTGTTTTATTTTTCTCCTTGGAACTTAGCACTTTCTCAAATTCAGTTTGTCACATGTGTTTATTGAATATTCTGTTTCTGTCCTCCCCACATTCCCATTGGAATTCAGGCTTTATGGAGTTAAGGATGAACACACACAGGCACGCACTAACAGGCACATGCACACATGCACACGCACACACACCTAGAATAGTGCCTGTAACATGGTGAATCCTCAACTCACTACATATTTGTTGTAGTGAGCTGTAGCATGCTTAGGCCAGCATGCCTCTCTCAGTCCATGTTAGACAATATGGGGATCAAGCAGAAATCACTTAGCTGCTAGCTCCAGGAAATACCTGCTCTTGTGAGTCAACCAAAACACTTACTTTTCATCAGTTTTAATGACTGACTTCTTGCTCATCAAGGTTTGCTTCAGGACACTTGCCTCACTCTGTCTACTATTTTGAAACTCTTTGTTAGAAACTCTGTCCTGTGCGAATTGCTCTCCTACCTTGTAAGACCCCCCTTAAAATAACTCACCCTGGCCCTAAAGCCCCATCAATGCCTTCCTTAATTGTCCCCATATTGAGATTCTATCAAGGTGGTGTTCTGCGTCACTGCAGCTGGTCTGATCAACTTAGCTGTGCTCAGTTGACAGGTTTTCTGACAGTGCTTGGCAAGGCCAGTGATTGACAATTCAATTATTATAGTATGAATGAATCCTGTTGACTGCTAATCCAAAGAATCAACTTTGGCAAACAGGTGTTTTTACAGGCCAGGAGCAAGCTTCTCAGCCTGCAGTTCAAGGTCTTTGGGTCACATTTCTCACCATATGCTGTACCCTGGCTATTTCAGATACTCTTCGACCTTAGCTTGCATTCTTCTGTCAACCGCTCACAGGAATGGTTCACTGGCTTGTTGATGAGCCTCCCTAATCTCTCACAATTTCAGGGACTACATTTAGGGCATGCCAATCTACTGAAAAATCTTTGGGTCCAAGTAGACCACACTTTTTGATTAACTTTTATAAGAGCAGGATCTTGCTTTTCTCATTGGTCACATAGGTATTAGAATTCCTCCTCTGCCTTTCTTGAAGCACTTGTATTATAATTTAAAGCCTGCTAGAGCTGCCTTAACAAATGACTACAAACTTGCTGGCTTAAAACAATAGAAATGTATCATCTCACTGTTTTGGAGGCCAGAAGTCCAAAGTCAAGGAAATAGCAGGGCCACACTCCCTCTGAAGGCTCTAAGGGAGAACATTCCTTTGTCTCTTTCAGCCCCTGGTGGCTCCAGGCATCCTTTGGCTTGTGGGTGACATCCTGGCTGCCTAACTCCAATTACTGCTTTGATCTTTACGTAGTCTGTGTCTCTCCTTTGTGTGTCGCTCATAAGGACAATTGTCATTGGATTTAGAGCCCATGTAGATAATCCAGAGATCTCAAGGTCTTTAACATTACTACATCTGCAGA
The DNA here is from genome assembly GCF_028885625.2 of Pongo pygmaeus. Taxonomy (NCBI): domain Eukaryota; kingdom Metazoa; phylum Chordata; class Mammalia; order Primates; family Hominidae; genus Pongo; species Pongo pygmaeus. The sequence continues at coordinate 48,419,034 of NC_072391.2, forward strand.
GACTTCTTTATTCCAAATAAGGTCACATTCATAGGTTCTGGGAAATAAGAGATTTCCGGGGCCACCATTCAAACCACCACAGGGTTGTCACAATGAAACCCAGTCATTCATGAAGCATTGCTTTAGAAAGAAATAAAATGTGTTATTTTTATTGTCATTTTAGTGTCAGAGGCAAGGGAGCATCACTGTTTCCAGAGCGAAGATACTGAACCCCTATTATAGAATACTCTGCCTTCCATGTAATATCTCACATGAAAGAATTTGGAATTGTTTTTCTCTTACTTTGGATTTCCACCTGTAGAATTCACTTATTCAGAGCTTGCAACCACTTTCAGAATAAAGTACTCAAGGCCTCCTTAAATCAGGTAGACCATATCTTTGCAACCTCCTCTTCCATCCCACCTGCCAAGCCAGCTGTGACTCCTCCCCATGCAGTGAGCATGCCTTGATTCTAGGGCTTTTACTCAAACCTTTCCCTGCCCATCTCCACTTACAGGACACCAGAAATAATCATCCTCCTATGTTCTCCTCATCCCCCAATCTCTGCTTCCTAATCCCATTGTGAGATTTAGTTGCCTTCTCTAAAATGTCTGTGATACTTTTCTACTTCTCTTTATTACCAACTATACCTGTATTAGTTAGCCAGGGCTGCCAAAACAAAGTACCACAGACTGGGTGGCTTAAACAACAGGAGTCCATTTCCTCAAAGTTCTGGAGGCTGGAAGTCCAACATCAAAGTGATGGCCGAGTTGATTTCATTCTGAGGCCTTTCTCCTTGACTTGTAGGTGGCCGACTCTCCCTGTATCGTCACGTGGTCTACCCTCTATACATGTCTGCGTGTTCATCGCCACTTCTTATAAGGACACCAGTTATATTGCTTTAGGGCACACCGATGTGACTTCTTTTTACTTTAATTATATTTTGAAAAGCCCTGTCTCCAAATGCAGCACATTCTGAGGTACTGGGGGGCTAGAACTTCAACATGTGAATTTACACGGGGCATAGTTCAGCCCATAGCAATACCTTAGTTATTTTCCATCTGTCAATCTTCCTTACCAGATTGGGAGCAGTGTCAAAAAGACCCTCATCTCATCTTTTCCTTCTCCTCTGTCGCCATGTCGATTTGCTTTCTTCTCTTTTGTCACCTCTGCCATCTCCTCTTCTTCCTCCTTCTTTCTCTTCCCCCTCCCTCTTTCTTCTCACTCCCTTACTCTTCCATATTTTTCCTCTACTCCTTCTTAATTTTTAATTTGCATTTGTTTTTATTTTTACTTTATTTATTTATTTATTTAGAGATGGAGTCTCACTCTGTCGCCCAGGCTGGAGTGCAGTGGCTTGATCTTGGCTCACTGCAACCTCCGCCTCCAGGTTCAAGCGATTCTCCTTCCTCAGCCTCCCGAGTAGCTGGGATTATAGAAGCGCGCCACCATGCCCAGCTAATTTTTGTATTTTTGGTAGAGACAGGGTTTCACCATGTTGGTCAGGCTGGTCTTGAACTCCTGACCTCGTGATCTGCCCACCTTGGCCTCCCAAAGTGCTGAGATAACAGGCGTGAGCCATTGTGCGCTGGCCTTTATTTTTATTTTTTAGAGACAGAGTCTCACTCTGTCACCCAGGCTGGAGTACAGTGGTGTGATCTCAGCTCACTGTGCAGCTTCGAACTCCCAGGCTCAAGCGATTCTCCTGCCTCAGCCTCCCAAGAAGCTGGGACTACAGGTGTATGCCACAATGTCCGGCTAATTTTTTTGGTTTTTAGTAGAGACAGGGTCTTACTATGTTGTCCAAGCTGGTCTTGCACTCCTGGGCTCAAGCAATCCTTCCACCTAGGCCTTCCAGTCCTGGGATTACAGGCATGGGCCACTGTGCCCAGCCTCTGCTCCTTTTTTGTAGTAAGTACTGCTTTCCACCTGTGAGATATTTCATTATGTTATCTCATTTAACACCAATAACAACTTTAAAAAGACAGTGGCATGATTACCATTTAACATGAGTGTGTGAATCCATGGAGCCTTGCAGCTTTTTAATCTATATGTCGGGTGACAAGGCCAAAGTTGAAATCCCAATTTGTTGGGTGCCAGAGCTTCTACTCTTCCCAAAACAGCCTCCTAGGATCCCCCAAATCTCTGATTCAATGCCTTGCACACAGTGGGTATTACGCAAATATGTGTGAATGAATCAACAGATGTTGAATCATCAGGGCCATTTAAAATATTTTAAAAATAGCAAAGGAGGGTAAGAAAATCAAATCATTTGAGTGCAAGCTATTTGTGCATCTGACAATTGAAGCAAAAGCATCTAAACAGCAACGTTTGTTAGTGGTCTATGGGTTAATTAGTAGGTGCATGCTTGCTTCTGTGGAAATAAGACCTCATTATCCCATCTTTTTTATTTCAAGTCTGACTTTCATGAAAGGTGAACAGATAACTTATCTGTAAGAGCAGCCAGCCACTGCAGGGCTCCTGCCTTGACAAAAATACTTCTCCTAGTGTTTGTTTTCCTGAGAGTCTACACTCGTGGCTTTTTTGGCAAGACTCTTTTGAAACCTGGGACTGCAGATGGGAAGCAGTGATCTGGCAACTCCATCAAAGCCACAGAAGGAAAGAGGGGAGGATCCCTCTCTTGCTGGTGACCTTTCTGATTCTGTCCCATGAGGCTGCTTTCCCTCTCTGAGACCCTTGACTGGCCAAGGAACACTGCTGGGAATTCTGGTGGCCAGCCTCCATGTGCACGTCTGAATTTAGGAAAGGGTCAAATTCAGAGATCTTTGGGGCTCAAAGAGGGGGCAGATCAGATCATGGGTGGTGCTCACAGCTTGCTTTCTGGCTAGACCACACCAGTACTTTCTCAGACTTTTCTCAGAAAAGTCTTCAGCTATTCTCCCCTGAAAATGGAAGCTTCCCTTTTTTTTTTTCTGAGCACCTAGGTAACTCTTTCCAATGAATAACTTTTAGTAACTAGCCATCATGGTAAAAATAGCTCATATTTATTGAGTACTATCAATGCCCAGCACTGTTCTGAAGGCCATGAGTCCCCACAGTAGTGCCATGAAGTAAATATTAATTTAACTACGCTGATGATAAAGCGATAGCTGACTCTTGATGTGGCAGTACTTCCTCACGTGAGTACAGATGTCAGAACTCATTGAACTGTACAACTTAAATGGGGCCAGTTTTTTTGCACATAAATTATACTTAAATAACGTTGATTTAAAAATTACACAAACACTTGTACAGTGCTTGCTGCATGGCTAAGCATGATCCTAACTGTTTTATGCACAGTATCCCACTGAATCATAACAGCCCTGTAAGGTCACATCATCCGCATAGGAGGTTAGTATAATCCCAATTCTATCCAACTTTCAATATCAAGGAAAGAACAACCCCCATACTAACAATATTTTACATTTACAAAACACTTTGCAGTTTCCCAACACCTTCCTGTGCCTTGCTTGTAAACTCCCCTCAGTTTCTTTGAAAGTTCTAGAGTAATCATTCCCTATACCGCTTGCTCCTCTGGCAATGAATCACGTGCGATTTTTGACATACTCCCACTCTTTAAGTTTTTGTAAAACCTGCTGTTCTGTTCAACTTCTGCCTTCTTAGCTCTTCCCTTCACATAGTCTGTAACTATGCTTAAGGCAGAGGTCTGGAAAAAGGAAACAAGAAAGAATGAGCTTGAAATTAGCCTCAGGAGGATAAAGTTCCAGGTTTAGATTTGGCCAAGTCATTTTAACCTCATCACACCTTGATTATTCTCAACATTGCAATGGGGTAATAGTGTCTACCATACCTTTATTGTGGGTGCCTGCTATATTGATAAGATTATTGTGGTCCTTTAAAGTGTATCTACACTCTGGAAGTGAGATGTGCAGGTTCATATCTCAGTCATACCACTTACCTATGTGACTTAGGGATTCGTCAGTTTTCTCATCTATAAGATGGGGATATTAAAAATGCTGACATCACAGGGTTGATGTGAGGATCAAATGAGTTGATACATGCAAAATTCCCAGAACAGTGCCTAGAACGTGGCAAGTACTATATAAGTGAATTGCTGTTATTGTTATTGTTACTCAATCGAGGCTAAAACTATATTTTGTAAGCCAGGCAAAAATTGATACCTTTACTTTGCTGATGTGGAAGCCAAAGTTTAGTAGGTTATGAGACTGATCAATATCCAGTTGGTTAGAAGGTAGCAGAGCTCAGCTCACACACTGTTGGGAGGATGAACGCTGGGACGTGACAATGCTATGTTAAGTGTGCAATGTTCTGCAACGTGGTGGCATGAGACGGTGCTGTGGCTTCTGCTCCTCTCCTCTTAACACAGTTCCTGGCGCCCAGCACATGGCTACTGATAAAATAAAGGCAGTCCGTGAAGGCTCACCACCTGCTAAGCTGTGTGTTGAGGCATTACATATGTTGTCATGTTTAATTCTTGTCATGACTCTGGGAGTTAAGATTATCTTCCCCATTTACAGATGAAGAAACCAAAGTTCAGAGCAGTTGAGAGAATTTGTCTTCATTACTCAGATAATAAATGACAGAGTTGGAATTGGAACACATGACGCTCTAACTCCCAGGCCCAGGCTAGTAAACACTAGACTAGATTCCTTGGATTTGACTGTGAGGCAGAGGGTCAGAGGAGGCCTTGGGTATGGGAGGAGGTGGTTTCCAGATGCCCTTTAGGTGCTTGGATTCAGCTGTCAGACTCATGTCTGTCTTCCTTCTCCCAAGATGGCTTGTGACATCTGGAAGGGCACAAGCCCAGGAGTGGGTCACCTAAACCAGAGACATGTTGTGGGTGGCTTCCCAATGCCCCTGGGAGCCCTGGTGAATGAAGTCCCAACATTCTGTAAGTTGGGTTTTAATGCTTACCTTCTGTGAAGGTCTTAGCTTCCAGGGAGAGAAGGAAAAAGCAGGAGAATATCTGAACTGGGCATCCTCATCCTCATTCTCAGTACTCAGCCTTTGCCCCATTGTGCCTTCTGCTGCATGCACCACCCGCTTTCTTCCTGCCTCGGCCTACCTGGCTTCCTCGACCCCCACACTCTGCCTTCCCCATTCATTTCTCTAAAAAAAACCCTGGCCAAGGGCTCCTTAAAGGAGTGGTTGGTTTCAGCACTGGGGCAGGGAAAATCCGAGATGAGCCAGGAGCATCTTGTCATGCCAGAAAGCAAGAAAGTTCTCAAAATATGAGAGAGGCCTTTCCAAAGAACACAAAAGCCAATGTGAAGAAACTCTACATAGGCAGAGCTGGAACAATTTGAGTCACAAAATAAATAAAGATAGTAACCCACAGATTATAACCCATAGAATAAAATAAATATCCACAAGTCCATACTGGTATAAATAAATAATTGAATAAGTTCAACTGGCGTTCCTGCCTTTATATCCTTTGTACATGCTGTGCCCCCTGCCTGGAACATCCTCCCTCTGCACCTAGTGAGCTTCTCTTTATCTTTTAGGACCAAAGAGAGGGATTTCCTGCCCTGTAAAGTCTTCCTTGATGTCTTGAGCATAGCTGGTCTCCTCTTCCTCTTCCATGCCTCCTATATTTTGTGTATATTTCTATCCGGGCCCTCCCCACACTATTCCTCCACAACCTACGAATGTCTGGAGAACAGGTACCATAGCTCCGTCATCTGGGCATCCCCTGCGTGGCACAAGGCCTGAAGCACAGATGCTTTCGAGAACTTGAACTTGCTGAAGTAGGTTTGTCTTTCTCAGTTACGGGTTCCATCATCCATCTAAGTGCTCCCACCAATAACCCGGGAGTCAACCTTCCCTCCTGTCTTGTCTATCTACCCTAGTCCAATCAGTCTGGGCCAGCTCTGTCCACTCTTCTCCAAGAGAATGATTGATCCAGGCTTTCTATGCCATCTGCCACACATGCATGCCCAGGCTGTCATCAGCTTTCCCTTACAACATGTTCTTACCTGGGCTTTGCAGCCTGCTTCCAGTTGATTCTGCTTAGGGCATAGCCAGAGTGCTGTTTGTAAGTAAGTCTTTCGGTACAATGCTCTTTGGCCAAGTCATTTTAACCTCACCACACCTTGATTATTCTCAACTGTGCAATGGGGTAATAGTATCTACCATATCTTTATTGTGGGTGCCTGCTATATTGATAAGATTAGTATGGTCTTTTAAAGTGTATCTAGACTCTGGAAGTGAGATGTGCAGGTTCATATCGTAGTCATACCACTTACCTATGTGACTTAGGGATGCCTCAGTTTTCTCATCTGTAAGATGGGGCTATTAAAAGTACTGACATCACAGGGTTGATGTGAGGATCAAATGAGTTGATACATGCAAAATTCCCAGAACAGTGCCTAGAACATGGCTTTCAAGGCTTTCCTGGGTCCCTCTGATAAAGCACAAATTCCTCCATGGGCTTTGCAAGGTCTTCCTTACACTCCCTGAAGTCACATCTCTTTATTTTCTCTGCTTTTTCCAGTTCCTCCAGCCCCCAGGCCTTTGTACACACAGAATCTCTGCTTGTACACATGACCTCCCTTTCCCCTCTCTGCCATGTCCTTGGTTTGTCTAACAATCTGCCTGGTTTCCATGAATGCTGGTTTCTATGGTGAGTCCCCTCTGACATCTGAGACTGGATCAGGTCTCTAGTTGGAAGCATTTATAGTATATTTTCCTTTTATCACATTTGCAAGTAAGGTGACCAACCATCCTGGTTTGCCAGGACTAGGGAGGGCTTAAGTGCTAAAACTGGATAAGTCCCAGTCAAATTGAGGCAAGTTGGTCACTCTACTTGTAATGGATTGTTCAATGCCCACTCACAAATTTAAGCACCATGAAGGTAAGATCCCTAGTGTTTTATTCACATCTCTGTTCCAGGGCCTAGTACAGTGCTTGGCATGTAGTGAATGCTTAGTAGATATTATCTGGATGGATGGATGAGTGGATGGATTTTAAAGGATCCTTTCAACCCTTTCATCTGAGATTCAATAAAGGTAAATCCAAATAAAGCAGTAGTAACATGTACAATCTTTTCAAATGTCCTGCAGCAACTGGAGAGTGAATTCTGCTGGTGGGAAGGACAGAAATTAGAACAAAGGATTGTTTCTAAACAGAATGCCTGCATGCAGATATGAAGATGAGGGGAGTAAATGGCTTCAGCAAAATGAGGTCCTCATGATACTATACTGAACACTATTCATGCATCCATTCCTTAGAACTACTCTACCAAGTAGGTACTGTTTTTCATCTCTACTCTGCAAGTGAGAAAAGTGAGGGATTGTGAGGTTAGGTAGCAAGTTCCAAGTCACAAGGCACGCTGGTGTTAGAGATGGGGCAGACCCCAGCCCTGGAAGCTGCACTGATTAACTTGCCTCTTTATTCATCTTAGATCCCCTTATGCTTTTCAGTCTCTAGGCACCAGTGATGGAATTGGGGATCACAGGAAAGAAAGGAAACACACAAAAAGAAAGAGGGTCTGGAGCTGGAGAAGAAAGCAGAGACCCCCAGTAGGCATCTGGGCTCCAGGGAGAGTCTGAGTAACAGAGAAATCATAAGAGCAACAGAATCTGAATATTAAGAAATCAAGGGTAAATGATCCTTCCCTAGGATTCAAACTTGGAAATTATCTTTTTCCATAGAGGAAGAGAATTGAAGTATTGATTGCATTTATTTTCTCATGACACAAAAGGTAAATTAATCCTTTTAGAGCAGAAAACATGTTTTATTACATTCTGAGTAATTTCCTTTGAAAAAGCGAAACATTTTTTAGAGCCACTGGCAGTAAAACTAGATTTTCCCCCCACATCTTAGATGAGAATGTGTGTCATTATTCATGCATAATCTGATTCCAAGTGATTCCTTGTTTACAGTTTGTTTTTTGTATTTCCTTATGTAAGCAAGAATTAATACACTCAGACATGAAAGAAGTAAGTTAAATTATTTTTACTGCTTCTCTTTAGGACGTACAATATGTCTTCTTTAACTCTCAATGACACGTAAAACAGTCAAAGAAAAGCACAAATAAATACCTATGGAAACAAAGACAAATATCCCAAGGAGAAGCTATGTGCTTTGGGGTCTTGCCTGGCCCGCTTTCCTCCCTGGCACCTGCTGGGTACCAGGGGACCTGGTCTTCCCCTTCCCTGACAACCATTGGGTGCCACCCCATCCTGGCTTGCCATCTCAGAGAACCTCCTCCCAGCTGAGCTGGAAGCAAGATGAACATCCAGATGTGCATGCCTTTTGCACATCCTGGGGAGAGTGGCTCCTGGTGGGGAAAAGCCCTAGCTATTCTCATTTCCAACCCAGGAAGCTGCCAACAACCTCTGGTGTGTGCAAATGATCTGAAGATGGTATTTGTGTGTTAATTTGTCAAAGAATTTCAAAGCCTACCTGGGACTTTAAAAAGACTTGGTTATTGCTACATATTGGCTATTGTGAATAATGCTGCAATAAACATTGGGGCACTCATATCTCTCTTCAAGATCCTGATTGTAATTCTTTTGGATAAATAACCAGAATTAGGATCACTGAATCATATGGTAGTTCTATTTTTAATAAATTTTCATTTTTTGATACAGGGCCTTGCTCTGTTGCCCAAGCTAGAGTGCAGTTGTGTGATCCTGGCTCACTGCAACTTCCACCTCCAGGGCTCAAGTTATCCTCCCACCTCAGCCTCCCTAGTAGCTAGGACTACAGGTGTGCCCCACCATACGTGGCTAATTTTTTTTTTTTTTTTTTTTTTTGTGGAGACGGGGTTTTGCCATGTTGCTCAGGCTGGTCTTGAACTCCTGGGCTCAAGTGATCTGCTCACCTTGGCCTCCCAAAGCACTGGGACCACAGGTGTGAGCCATTACACACAGCCTATTTTTAATTTTTTTAGGAACCTCCATACTGTTTTCCATAGGAGCTGCCTCATTTTGCATTCCTACCAACAGTCAACAAGGATTTCAATTTCTCCACATTCTCACCAACACCTGTTGCCTTTTGTTTTTTTTGGATAGCAGCCATCCTAATAGGTGCAAGATGATATCACATTGTGGTTTTGATCTGCATTTCTCTGATAATTAGTGATGTTGAACATCCTTTCATATACTTGTTGGCTATTTGTATGTCTTCTATGGAGAAATGTCTATTCAAATCTTTAGCCCACTTTTTAATTGGTTATTAGTTTTTTGCTATTGAATTGTAGGGGCTTCTTACATATTTTGAAAACGAAGTCCTTATCAACCATATGGTTCACAAATATTTTCTCCCATTCTGTAGGCTGCCTTTTCACTCTGCTGATTATTTCTTCTGTGCAGAAGCTTTTAAATTTGATGTAGTCTCACTTGTCTATTTTTGTCTTTGTTGCCTATGCTTTTGGTGTCATTTCCATGAAATCATTGACATAACCAATGTGATAAAGCTTTTTCCCTGTGTTTTCTTCTGAGAGTTTTACAGTTTTAGTCTTACATATAAATTTCCATCAAGAGACGAATGAATAAGAAAATGTGACATATATATGATATATATATATATACACACACACATACATACATACAATGGAATAATATTCATTCCTTAAAAAGAAGGAAATCCTGCAATACGTATCAATATGGATAAACCTTGTGGACGTTATACAAAGTGAAATTAGCCAGGCACATAAGCACAAATTTTGCATGCTTCCACTTATATGGGTATCTAAAATAGCCAAACTCATAGAATCAGAGAGTAGAAACGTGGTTACCAGGGCTGGAAGAGAGAGAGAAATGGGTTTGCTAATCATAGGGCATAAAGTCTCAATTGTGCCAGATGAATGAGTGTCAGAGATCTGCTGTATAATATTGTGCCTATCATCAATGCTGAATTGTACACTTAAAAATGTGTTAAGGCGGTAGGTCTCCTGTTAAGTGATTTTATCAAAATTAAAATTTATATATTAAAATCATAAATAAAAATAAAATATTATGTAATAAGCCTTGGTCAACATAAAGGATGTCTCAAGGTGCAAATTAGATTAAGACAAGCGAGGGACAGAGGACTTACATGTAAGGATGTGCTCACCCTCAGGTGGTAACCTGCACTGACTTCAGCCTGAAAGAGAGTGGCTTCTTACATTTTGAACCCTAAACACCTCTCTTGCCTCATTCTAGTTTCAGTCTAAAGATGCCTCTAAGTGTGTGACCTTAAATTCATTTTTATACAGCCTTTCCTGGAACTCTGTTCTTGGCAATCTGAGCAATTTAGTTTGCTAACTTACATTTCTGTAAACAACTCTGTATACATGACGTCTGTTTAGAAATATGTTTCTACCTCTTTAATTCCTGTGTATGTGACATATAGCTCTTTTATGCCTTCATTATAGGAAAAACACAGATGCCATTTTTTTGCATTTAAAGCAGAGATGAAATAGATAGCATATTTTTGATAGGGATGATCAACTGTGGCAGTAACAAGGCTGTAAAGTTTGACCTTATGAATCTGGAATACTATGGCCACTGGGAAGTGGAGGCCTCCTGTATCCCTGGGTCTGTCTTGTCATCCCATCACCCCCCCGAACTCTCTTTGAAGAGGTAAAAAAAGTGGCTTTATTTTCTCTCCAACTCAAATAAAGTGTATTCTTTGTCATCTGTTAGTAGGTCTTCCGCTCAGAGGACAGTTGGACCTTCTGCAGCTAGATACCATAGTGAAACTGACATGAAATATAATAACAACTCACTGAATCTTTACCAGGTGCCAGCCCCATTCTCAGCCATCACTTAAATCTGTCCGGTACCAACCTTGGAACCAGGCAAGACGGGCTCTTGCTTTGGGCCCTGTGTGCATGTGTGTGCATACATGTTCTAGGAGCTCTGCCTTGGCTCTTTGCCAGCTGTGCCTCTCCCCCTTGGGATGAAACTCTGGGGCTAAGGGCATATGTTCACCTGTAACTCACATCTCCTCTTCTAGTCCACACTCAGGGTGTCCAGGACCTCGGAATTTCCTGTCTGTGGCTGCACACACCTCTCTCCTAGGTCTGTCCTCTCAAAGGAGGATGGCACTGCCAGTGTGTGTCCCCAGATCCAAGAGGTGGACAACTGGGGTGGGGTGGGTATCAGAGTGGAGGGGTATCTGGAGCAGGGATAGGTAGATCATGCACTTGAGAACCCCTTTTGTGTTCTGTTTCTTCAGCCCTGCAGATGTTAGGAATGGGCCTGCTCACTACAACTCTGTGAGGTTTCCTTATTATTTATCTTCATTTTATAGAAAAAGAAACTGAAACATAGAAAAGTCCAGACATCTCCAAATGCACACATTGAGTGGGTCAGGGAGCCTGGATTTTAACTCAGGCAGCCTGGCTTCAGAGCCCCCAGCTTTATCCATGGTCCTGACAAGCAGCAGTCCCCCTTCTGAGATCACCACCACCTGGTGATGCCACACTACAGTGTAATAGGGAGATCATGACAGCTACCCCAGAGGCAGCAGCAGCAGCAGCAGTAGCAGCAGCAGCAGCCATGAGGGCTTCGTGGGAGCAGGCCCTACATTGGGTGTTCTGATGCAGTATGTTAGTCAGGGTCCTCCAGAGAAACAGAACCAACAGCATGTGTGTGGTTTCTCATAAGGTATTGGCTCATGTGACTGTGGAGGCTGGGACCAGGAAAGCTGATGGTGTCATTGGAAGGCCTGAGAGCCAGAGGGCCGATAGTACAAATGGTACATTCCAGTCCGGGTGTAAAGCCCTGAGAACCAAAAGTGCTGAGGGCAGGAGAAGATTGATGTCCCAGCTCAAGTAGTCAGGCCAAGCAATCCCTTCCTTGCTTTTTTGTTCTATTTAGGACCTCAGTGGATTGGATGGTGCTCACCCACACTGGAGAAGGCCATCTGCTTTGCCCAGTCCACCAATTCAAATACCAGTCTTTTCCAGAATTACCCGCACAGACACTCCCAGACATAATATTTAATCAGCTCTTGGTACATCCCATGGCCCAGTCAAGATGACGCATAAAGTTAACCATCACAACAAGTCAGAACAACCTCAGCCTGGAGGCAGAGTCCTGGAGAGGTCTTTTTGGGTCAGAAGTTACTCACTTAGTCACTGGATTGCAGATGGATCCTGGGGGTCAGTGGGGGCCGGATCAGTGGCTGAAAAGATGAGAGGGCATGAGGGGACTTACTGACTTCACCAAGCCTGGACCTTTAACCAATATTAAACAATGGGATGAACTGAGAATGTTTCCCTAAACCTGTGTTATCCAATAACATATCTACTAGACTCAACTGGCTATTTAAATTAAAATTGAGTAAAATTAAATCAAATTAAAATGTAGCTCCCCAGTCATACTTGCCATGTTCCATGTGCTCAATAGCCACATGTGGCTGGCAGATACCCTATCAGAAACATAGAACAGTTCCATCACTGCAAAAAGTTCCATTGGACAATTTTTGAGTGGCCTTTGCCACTATTATTGATTTTGAAAGGACACATTTCCAACCTGTATTGGTCTGTTCTCACACTGTTATAAAGAACAACTTGAGACTGGGTAATTTATGAAGAAAGGTGGTTTAATTGGCTCACAGTTCCACAGGCTGTAAAGGAAGCATGGTTGGGGAGGCCTCAGGAAATTTACAATCATGGCAAAAGGGCAAAGGGGAAGCAACCACCTTTTTCACATGATGGAGCAAGAGGAAGAGACAGAGCAAAGGGGAAACTGCTACACAGTTTCAAACAACCAGATCTCTCCTGAGAACTCTATCATAAGCCAGTACTAGGGCGATGGTGCTTAACCATTAGAAACCCCTGCCATGATTTAATCACCTCCCACCAGGCCCCACCTCCAACACTGGGGGATTACAATTCAACTTGAGACTTGGGTAGGGACACAGAGCCAAACCATATCACAACATTTTTGCCTCATTTCCAAGTGTCAAATAATTTTTATACTGATATGCCAAAACAGGATTAGGAAAGTGTTTGATGCAGCAGGTTAAATTGTGCTTTTGACTTTTAAGACCTTTGATATGCTCATGTGCATTTTGACCATCCAAGAGGGAACTAGAGAAGGCAATGTTTTCCAACTTATTTGGGCTAAATTATCTTATTTTTTTTGCATATGTATTGGGTCTGATGTTCCATGTATAAGGTGCTCCATCCAAGTAGGAAACGTTTCTTTAGAGGATGAATGTGAAGCCAAACTTGTTGGGACTCTTTTTCCTGGAAAATCAGCCGCCACATAAGAAGTCAGGATACTCTGAGACCTGCATGCTGGAGAGCCCTGTCCAAAGCATCAGACACAGGGGAAGCTACCTTGGTCCCTTCAGACGAGACCAGCCATTCATTGAATACTTCTGTGTGACAACGGTTGATGCCCAGAGGGATTGACCAGCCATGCACTGCCCCAATTTCTGACTTAAAGAATCCAGGAGATATCATGAAGTGGTGTTGCTTAAGCCACTAAATTTTGAGGAGTTTCTTACATGGCAGTAGTATCCAGGACAGAATGTCTCCACCAAGAAACTAAAAGTGTTAACAAATAAGTCACTTATCCTTAGCTTACAGCTTCTTTTCAGTCCTCAAAAGAAAAATAAAGTAAAACAAAAGATGCCAGACATTGATTATTACAAAAAGGGAGCTGGACTAAGATATTTAAGGGCAAAGAAAGCTAAAGGTAAATTCTGATTATGTTAGTTATCCATGCTGCATATCAAATTACCCCAAAACGTATTGGCTTAAAGGGACTGGATAATCTTAGTTTCTGTAGGTCAGGAATCTGGGTGAGCTTAAGTGATCTTCTGGCTCAGGGTCTTTATAAAGCTGCAGTCAAAGTGTAAGTTGAGGCTGCAGTCATCTCCAGCCTGCACAGGAGAATAACCCACTTCTAAGCTCACTCATGTGGCTTTTGGCAGAATTCATGGACTAAGGCCCCAGTCCTTCCCTACCTATTAGCTGGAGGGCACCTTGGTTCCTAACCATTCAAACCTCTCTATAGGGAAACTCCCAACATGACAACTGGCTTCAACAGAGCAACTGAGAGGCCAAGAGAAGGTGAGTGTATTAGTCCGTTTTCACACTGCTATGAAAAAATATCTGAGACTAGGTAATTTATAAAGGAAAGAGGTTTAATTGACTCACAGTTCCGCAGGGCTGAGGAGGCCTCGGAAAACTTACAATCATGGCAGAAGGGGAAGAAAACACTTCCTTCTTCACATGGTAGCAGGAAGGAGAAGAATGAGTGCCAAGCAAAGGGAGAAGCCCCTTATAAAACCACCAGACCTCATAAGAAGTAATTCATTATCACAAAAACAGAATTGGGGAACCACCCCTATTATTCAATTATTTCCACCTTGTCCCTCCCATGACATGTAGAGATTATGAGAACTATAATTAAAGATGAGATTTGGATGGAGACACAGCCAAACCATATCAGTAAGCAAGACAGAAATTGCCATCTTTTGTAACCCCCCTTCTGAAACAACATCTTATCACTTCTGCGATATTCTATTTATTGTAAGCAAGTCACTAGGTTCAGCTCACATTCAAGGAAAGGGGCTTAAACAAGGGCATAATTAATAGGAGGTGGGGACCACTGGGAGCCATCAAAGAACCTGCCTCCTCTACACTGACATTTTGTTAATGGGAGTCAGGTTGCGGTTACCTGATGGTTAGCAAGTTTCTTGCACTGAGATGGAAAGAGCAGTGACAACATTGTATTATATAGGATATGACCATTACAAATAGAATACAACAACTCATATCTGCTTTCCCAACATATCTGCATTCAACCCCTATTCCCCCCATTGCCCCTCCGGCTTGTGGATCTTTGCCAAGTTCTTGCAGCATTGTTGTCTAAGGTATGGACATCTCAAGCTAGACTTTCCATGTGGTAGCTTCTAGTAGTTCTGCTTTCTTGGAAAACCCCATGTGTTCTTTTGATCCTTCTGCCTTTGCTCTGTGTTCATTACCGACCTAAAGAGCATAAAGTTAAATTCATCTTATCTTAGCAGCTGTTGTATTGCTCCTCTCAGAACATGGGAAGTACAGTAAGATAATCCTTCCAGCCCAGCAGAAAGAGAAGATTCGACATGCACACTGGGGTGAGGATAAATAACCTCACCTGTCTTATGTATTAGCTAAGGTTATAAGGTTCCAAGGTATCACAAGGAAAGCTTCTTAGATTGCAAAGTGAATGTAATAAGGTGCAAAATTAATAATATGCTCAAAATTAGCCCCTGAAAAATTTCCTTAACTTCCACATAAAGTACAGAATACATTTTGTGTGCACCTTGCAGGTTATTGAAAAATTTATCACCTAGGCTTTTCTTTGTCCTGCATTGGAAAAGATCATCATTTCTTTGACTGAGGCACAGATGAAGCAGTTGCCTTGGTTTACTGCCATTGTTTTACCAAAATATTCTTATTTAGTTATGTATCACCCCACAGGTTTATGAGAGTTTATACAAGTTGAAAGAGTGTATTTGGTTTTACCGTCTATGTGTTTTGTTTGTTTAATCAATAAAACAAAGAAAACAAGGAAAAGAAGTAGTGTGGACTCAGAAAATCTAGTAATAGTGTGGCTCAGTGGCTAGTTACCTTATTCTGTAAAGAAACAGTAAATAATTTAGGCTTTGCAGGCCATACTTCTTCTGTTGCAATACTTCAACTCTGCCTTGGATCATGAAAGCAAACAGACCTAAATAATGGTCATAGCTGTGTTCTAATAAAGCTTAATTTACAAAAAAATGTGGTGGGTCAAACTTGGACTATGGGTCATGGTTTGCCAAACTCTGGCATAGTTGAGTGATTACTTGTCTGGTTTACTTTGCATTAACTCTCTAAAATCATCCATCCTTCCATTCACTCACCCGTTCATGCAGCCAATTAGCTAGGCACCCATTCATCTATCCATCTATCTACACATCCATCCACACATCCACCCATTCATTCATCCATTTACCCATCCATCTTCTACCCATTCATCTATCCATCCATCCACCCATCCATCCATCCATCCACCCATCCATCCACCCATCCATCCAGCCACTTATCTAGGCATCTACCTATTCATCCATCCACCTATTTATCTGTTGAGTCAACGGCCATCCATCCATTCATTTATTGATTCAACACATGTTTATTGAGGGCCTGCAGTACACAGGAAGCACAGACATCGATAGTAGGTGGAATATTATTCTTTTTATGCTGAGCCAAGAGGACACATGGTAATTATGGCTCTATACCACAACTGTCACTGAGATTAGTGAAGCTGAGGCAAGTTCCCAAAGTCAGGACATTTGCCCTTTCACATCCAATTGCCTCTTACACCCACCTTCATTCCAAGCTGTCTCTTTTACTTCTTAATTCCTCCTTGAGCTGCGAGAACAAAAAACAAACAAATAAGCACATCTCCTTAACATTAGAGCTGCAATGTAAAATCCCTTTTCCCAGGCAAGGTATGGAGTGGTGAGATAAACAGACCCTTTGAAAGGTGCCCTTGTGTCTCCTTTGCAACATACAGAGCTTCTCATCTTTTGAAATTCTGACAGAGGTAAGAGTTTCCCTTTAGTTCTTTCTATTGTATACTTAGCCATATTTGTAAGACCTTTTTGTTGATCCCAAGCCCTTTAAGTGTTGTCGCTGTTACCTCTGGGAACAAGTAAAGAGCTTGCACTAACTCCAGACACATTTCTGAAATTATTCAATCCTTAAAAACTTCTAAAGTTTACCTCAGGCCTCCAAAAATTACACAAATTGCTAATGACTAGCACCCAATGCTATACCAAAGATGTGGCATTGCCCCCCTCCCAAAATACAGAATAAATGATAGGGGGATGAACATGAAATATCTGGGTTAATTTCTGATGTGGTGAGACAAATTGACACATGCAGGTGACGATCTTTACATAATGAAAGATCTTTCTGTGAGATCTGCCATTTGTCTCCTGCTAACACTTCTTCTAGGAGTTAAGATAATAAGAGTCACTGCTTGAAGGGGCTTGGGTTTGCCACCAGGTTGCAACGTTGGCTCCAGCCATGAGGTGGCCTCTCTTCTATTGCTGGCTGGGCCTTCTGATGTGTGCAAAGAGCTTCTAAGTCCCTTTGGTTTGAACAGGTGCTGAAAGCTGGGGAAAGCCAAAATATTTTTTTCTTTCTGGGTCATGAACTGTTTGCTGTTGGAAACATCTCTATGGACAGACGTATGGGCTAAACATAACAGAAGCGCAATGAACGATGATACCAGTCTTTGCTAGGGAGCCCCCTGAGGACCCCAATAAAGTTCATCTTTTAAGCATGAGCCCTGTGCTTCAGGCCACAGCGACAGGCAATGAATTATCCACGTTGGTTAAAAGGCCAAGGTCTCCTCATAACAACGTTGCCCATATGCTTCAGTTAAGTCAGGCCTGTCCACAAATATCATTTGGGGAAGAAGTGTGTGTGTGTGTGTGTGTGTGTGTACGCATGCATGTGTGTGTGAGCATGTTCAGAGTCAAGCGATGATGTAGGCCCGCTTTCAGTAGCAAAAATCACCACAATTAGAGGAAATGCTACAAGTTCATTTCCGCAAAAAAGAGCAAGTGAGGGAGAAGGAGCTTAAAGACTAGATGTTTAGACAGGCCTGCAAGCCCCCTTGTGACCTTGCTCTGATATTTAACAAAACATTAATCTTCTTGCCAGCAATTATAAAGGATACAGTGATGTCGCTGGCTCTCAGAGAGTGAGTAATAGTAATTCCATTGTTCCCCTTTATTTATGCCTTGGCTGTACCAGGCAGATGAGGTAGGTTGGGGCTTTGATATGTTATTATTCCGCACTGGCAATACATAAAGGATGATTACACAAATATCTGTCTGTTTCGGAGGCACTGTTTCACACCTCCTTACAACTCCAGATCAAAGCGTTTCAACATTTTATTATGAAATCATGAAAATCCTCCTCTAGTTTGCATATGAATTATAGCCTTTTTAAAAACTGCCTATGTACCCCAGTGACAGTGGCTTTTGAACCGCAAAAGGGAACAAGGTGTTAGATATTTATTCCTTGAAGGCTGTGCTAGCTGGATAATCTTGCCGAATGCTTTTCGCCAGGGTACTGTCCAAGATCCAGCAAACACAAAAGCTTGCGGGTGGGGGGACCCTCCATGTCACGCAGAGGCCAACGATTTCTCCTTCTCTTGTCAGGAAACAAAATGTGGTGTGAAAGCTTCCCTGTGGGAGAGAAGAAGAAAGAAAAGTTTATGCACCTTGCAATTTCAAGCTAAACAACAAAAAAGGCATCTTTGTCTTCCTAAAATAAAATAAAATCTTTACCCAGTGGTTGGGGTGGTGGCTGTGTTTACTATAGGTGATGGCCTCTGAGGTGTCACTCAGAATTTTTGCCCACATTGATTTGGCAAAAACAGAGGAGAAGCAGTGGCTTCTTTTGTGGGATTCGCACATAAACTGAGTATCTCCCTTTTTAGTTGACCTCCTTCTCTGGGGACAATTAATAATCTCCCTTGGAGTGTGGAGGGTGAGAGGGAAGTTGCCTGACAATTTTGATGTTTCCAGCATATATATGTGCCCCGGGGTGTTGCTTCTTTTACAGGGGTTTTTTTTTCTTATGTGGATCTATAAGGAGTACACAGACTGCAAGAAATCAAAGCCATTTTAGTGAAGGAAGCTTTATTTGGGATGAGAAAGGTCCATTTGTAGTTACAGAAGATAAAGTTTGGACTTGAGATTCTCTGGCCTTATGGATGGGCCTCTGGCTTTGATTAGCACCTGTGGGCTGGGCGCCTCTCAGAGACCATAAAGGTGACCTGTCTTATGAAACGTGGAGGGCGAGGATGTACTTCATGGAGGACAGAGAGGAAGAAAGAGAAGCAAAAGCACGTTCCTTTTCTGAGGGAGCCAAACAAAGTGATATTCTACATGGAATGGATTCCAAACCTCAGCCCGTCCCTGGTCATGTGCAGGGAAATGGACACTGACCATATGGGAGAGAGCTGACCCTGCGACTGAAAAATCACCCTCCCTGTTTTTGTAGAGTTGTGGTGTAGATGGCAAAGTGAGGAATTGCCAATGTTTCCTGCAAAGGAAGGTCTATCTGCAGGCCTGGTTGTGCCTCTTGCTGGCTTTCATTCAAGGATACTTCAAATTTTTTTGGGACATACTATTCTTACAATAAAATATTTGTCTTCATCTCGATTAAGAGCACCCTGAAATGTATACCGTTATACATAAATAGCTCATGCAATGACTTATAGTTTACCCCGTTTGGCTTAAAACCAGCAGGGATCTATCAAGATCACAAATCCTACCCTAACTTTGAAGCCTGTCCTGGTACCCACACCTCGCTACTTACAGACAATGTGATAGTTGAGACCGTACTTAATTTCCACCATCCTACCTGCCTGTCTCTATTACTCATAGCCAGCAGGAAACCTTTGCTCATGGTCTGACCTCTCCAACTGTCAGATCCCATCTCTCCTCTCAGACCCTCTGACCTTCAGACCTGTTGACTCATGCCACTTCCCTCTACTCAGAGGGGCAAATAGTTTTATTTTATAAAGTAGCTTTAAATGATTGGTAATGTCTACCAGGAATACTGTGTTGAGAAGGATTTTGAAGCTTAGACTGGACTAGGGGGTGATGGAGAAGAGTAGCTTGATTGATTGGTGATGACTGATTAGTGAGGATTGATTAGTGATGGCTGATTAAGGATGATTGATTAGTGATGGCTGCCATAGTCATAGAGGAGAGAAGGAAGCAACTATGCTGAGCCTACAGAAGTCACAATGTCTGAGCCTGTTGGGCTGCCCACACTTCCCCTTTCTCCCTCCAAATGCTACCATCCTCCCAAATCCATAGGGCAAAAGGCCACCCTTAAGAATTTGCACCTAGAATACTGAAATGATTAATGATGTGTTCACAATTGTTTGCATAAGGAATACTTTTTCTTGTCATCCTGAGAAAACATGATATTGGTCTTCTAACAAAACTTGGAAAGTTAACTCAAGAGAAACCTTTTAGTTGCTCTACAACAGCCTCCTCATCAAGTAAATGTATTTCAGCATCAGGGATTTTTTTAAAAAAAAGAGTCTACTTTTGCAGGTCATCTTTTGGGATTTGTTAGGATTTGTTAGGTCACCTTTTGGATTTGAGCATTTGTTAGAAAACAAATTCTCACCGTGAATCCTTGTGTCCTGCCCCTCCTATATACTTTAAGATATAAAAGAAGCATCAGAAATGGCCCTTCTTATAAAGAACCTGCTAAGATGTGAAAGGGCCAAGAAAGAGGATGAAGGAGAATGGTGAAAATGGCCATAGGGTGAATATTTCTGACAATAGCACTGTAAATAATAATAATAATAACAGCACTAGCACACAGTTTGAAGGCTGTCTATGTTCCAAGTATTGCCCTTTATAGACATTTAATCCTATGGCAATCATATGAAATAGACAGTCTTACTGTAATGGCATCTTTCTTTACAGATGAGGAAATAGAGGCACCAGGAAGTCAAGATAAGGGCAGGGTTAAGACCAAGATGATTGTCCACATTGCTGGAACTTTTTTTGCATTTGGCTCCTTGGGGAATAGACTCCAAAAATTTACTTGGGTCTTTATTTAGCAAGAAATAGTATTGGTATTTAGATAGAATATTTAGATTTCCAAGAAAAAAACCTGAGTCAGAATAATCTTTTCCCTCGTAAATAACAGAGAGAGAGAGTGAGAGAAGGAGTGAAGGGGTAACATTCCTCGGTGTGAAAAGTATAAAAGTGTCCCAGCGCTGGGCTGGCCTCCTGCTGCTGGGATGTCCCCCACCCCTGCGTTCTCCTCTTGGCGCAGCAGCCCAGCTGACACGTGATGCAGGCTCACAAAGGGAAGAATTCCACAGGCTGGGCTCTGAGCTTGTCCGTAATTTGTTACATTGTTCCCCCACTTTGCTGCACGTATGAGATATGCAAGACCCCCGACAGCTCTGAGACCACTGCGGTGGCTGGGCACAATGAGGGGGCTCTGAAGCTGAATTGTGGCCATAACCTGGAGTTCCTTTGCCTTTGTGACTGCCGATAGGATGCTTCAAGTCATTGGGGTGGGCCTTTGTGAGTGTGATTACAAACCAGGAGAGGAAGGGTGAGGAAGCAGGGCTATCTGTGCACACACGTGCAATAGTTACTAAGCTGGTGTTTCTGGGGCAGGCGGAATAGGAGCTGGGTGTTTATAACATGGTCATTCTCCTTTACAGAATCCTCTGTGAGCCGAGCTGCTAACCACTATGACAGGACTTTGTTTTGGTAGCGTGTTAAGTTAGCTTGGCTGTTTCCACCTGCTGCTCAGACCCACTGGTGACATCATGCTCGCAGGCTCACTGGCAGGCTGGAGGATTCTAGTTTCATGTCCAAAGAACAAGCAAAAATGGAGCCGATCCATGTGGGAATGGTGCCCACATCTGAGGCCTCAGTCACATATGTCCTGAGAGCTCTGGTCAGTGTTCCCGCAATCCATGTCCCAGATGGCCCTCTTTTGAGATTGACCCATGCCCCAGAGCCAGAGCTCTGGTTCCCTGGCAACCGTCCCTCCCTGCCTCTCCTCACCTCCCACCCTGTACTTCTGTAGACACCTGCAGCTAGGCTGCAGCAGGCATGTAGCCATTTGGAGACTCAGTTTCCTTACCTTTAAAATATGGGGAGCCTATAGCTCCCTAAAATTTAGGAGGAGAGGGCTAGGCCCAATCATCTCACATGCTTGCTTTGTATCTCTCCACTGCTTCCCTGCCCGTTTAAAAAATTATAAAGCAGGTATTACATGTTGTATACATGCAGTACCTCTGTAGGTGCTGAAGCATAATAAAAGGAAAAAAATTATGCACTTGCCACTCAAATTAAGAAATAGAACATCGCCAATACGGTAGTGTTTTCTGTATGTTTCTCTTCTATCTCATTCTACTCTCATAAAAGTAATCAAAATATGGGTCAGGTGCAGTGGCTCATGCCTGTAATCCCAGCACTTCGGGAGGCAGAGGCAGGTGAATCACTTGAGTCCAGGAGTTCGAGACCAGCCTGGCCAACATGGTGAAACCCCGTCTCTACTAAAAATACAAAAATCAGCCAGGTGTGGTGGCACATGCCTGTAGTCCCAGTTACTTGGGAGGCTGAGGCAGGAGAATCACTTAAACTAAGGAGGGGGAGGTGAGCTGACTGAGTGCAGTGAACTGAGATTACACCACTGTACTCCAGCTTGGGCAACAGAGTAAGACTCTATCTCAAAAAAAATAATCAAAATATGTACATCCCTTCAGACACACACACACACACACACACACACACACACACACTTAAAAATAAATAGAGATCATTTTAAATGGTGGAAAAGTTCAGGCCCATATGAAAGTAGAGAAAATATTTGATGGGTTCCCAAGTGTTCATCACCCAGCTTCAGCAGCTGGTAACTCCTGGCCAAGTTTGTTTCATGCCTACTCTCATACTTTCTTCTCCTTCATATTATTGTGAGACCAATCTCTTAATGTCACTTTATTTCTTCTAATTTTGAAAAATAAATGTTTTCTTTCTTTTTCTTTTTTTTGAGACAGAGTCTCGCTCTGTTGTCTAGGCTGGGGTGCAGCAAAGGGAACATGGCTCACTACAGCATCGACCTCTCTGGCTCAAGTGATCCTCCCACCTCAGCCTCCTGAGTAGCTGGGACCACAGTTGCATGCCACCATGCCTACCTATTTTATCTTTTATTTTTTTGTAGCCTTTGTTGCCCAGGTGGGTCTTGAACTCCTGGGCTCAAGAGATCCTCTTGTCTCAGCCTCCCGAAGTGCTGGGATTACAGGTGTGAGCCACTGTGCTCAGACTTGCTTTTCTTTATAGTTTTACTGCATGTGTATATATTTCAAAATCTATATATTTTTAGTTTTCCTTCTCTGTGTATTTTATAAAAGCAGGATTATTTTGTGTGTTTTCTTCTGCATTTTTTTAAAATTCAATTTTATGTCTGGAGTTCATCCTCCTTGGCATGTGTACCTGTAGCTTATTCACTCCTGCTGCTGAGTAGTATTTCATTTTATGAGCATTCATCATTTATTTAACCATCTGTGTATGGGCATTTAGGTGAGTTCCTGTTTGAGCAATTTTAAACAAAGTTGTTTCAAATATTGATAGACATGTCCTGTGGAACATACATGCAACAGTTTCTTTAAGTAGAGACCAAGAGTTAAATTTTTAAGTCTTATCATATGACCCTTTCTAACTTTATACAATGTTGCTAAATTGTGTTACTGAAGTAGTTATTTTAATATATAGTCCCATGCTGATATTTGAGTTCCTGCTGCTTTACATCCTCACCAAAACTTGACGTTGCCAGATTTTATTAACGTTTTGCCAATCTAGTGGTACAAAAATGAGTGATTTTCATGATGATGATCATTTATCTTTCCCTTTTTCCCACTAGGGTTGAGCACTTGTGGTAAACTTCTCTAGTTTTCAATGAGATTTCCTCCTTGGTGAAGTTTCCTTTGTGTCACTTTGTCTTTTGCCTATTTTCTATTGAATTATTTTTATTTTATTTAATTAGTTAATTAATTTATTTATTTTGAGACAGAGTCTCGTTCTGTTGCCACGCTGGAGTGCAGTGGCGTGATCTCAGCTCACTGCAACCTCTGCCTCCCGGGTTCAAGTGATTCTCCTGCCTCAGCCTCCTGAGTAGCTGGGATTACAGGTGCGTGCTACCACGCCCAGCTGATTTTTGTATTTTTAGTAGAGATGGGGTTTCACCATGTTGGCCAGGATGGTTTTGATCTCTTGACCTCCTGATCCACCCACCTCAAGCCTCCCAAAGTGCTGGGATTACAGGCGTAAGCCACCACTCCTGGCTGAATTATTTTTTAATATCTTAATTTTCAAGAGATCGGTAAGTATTCTAATAATTAAACTTTTATTCACTGATTATTGATTGATTGTCTGGAAATTATATTCTCCCAGTTTGTGGATTTTTTTAACTCTTTTTTTTCTGATGAATGGAAGTTCTTAATTTTAATGTAGTCATGTTTGTTAATCTTTTATTCTGCAGTTATTTACTATTACCATTATTATTATTGGTCTTCCATAAGAAAATTGTTCCCACCCAGCAGTCATAAAGACATTTTTATGCATTTTCTCCAAAAAGCATTAATATTTTGCCTTTTATATTTAGCATGGTTAATCTGTCTGGGGATTTTGGCATATAGTATGAGGTAGGGACCTAATTTTAATTTTTTTTCATGTGGGTAATGAATTTCCCCAGTCCAACTTATTGAATAATCATTGTCCTGAAGTAGTTAATGGATTTGAGTTATAGCCCAGCAAATTCCACAAAGAAAATAAAACAGCACAAGGTCCGCACAGAGTGACGGGAGGCAGGAAAGGGGAAGTCCATGCCACCCAAGGAATAGCTTCATTGAACGGGTGATCTTTGAGCTGAATTCAGAAGGAGCCACCCCTGTAAAAGTCTACAGGTAAAGATTTGCATGCACAGAAAACAGGGTGTGCAGAGACATGAGATGAGAATGAGCTTTGCAAATCTGAGGAACAGAAAGATTTGGAGAGAAGAATCTTGTGAGTGAAGAGAGCCTGGTGTAAGCTGAGTCAACACTCAGAGATAGCATTTTACATAGAATATCATAGGCAATGAAAAAAATTGGGATTTTACACTAAGCATAGTGAAAAGCATTTGGGAATTTTAATCAGGAGAATTGTGTGACCTAATTTATGTTTTTAAAAGATCACATGGGCTGGAAGGTGACAAATATACCATAAGGGCCAAAAGTGAAGAAAAAGTCCAAGCCAGAGAGGATGATGGTTAGGGCAGGAAATTGAGGTGTGCCTCTGTGCATCAGCTCATCTGGCCAGCTCACACGTGGAGCACATTCCTGGGATCCCCAGAACTGGCTTTTTCTCTGCTTCTCCTGTGCTTTGATCACCAGTCCCTCTGCCCTGGAGTATCCTCCCTGAAACTGATCAAAATCCTGTCCACTCTTCAAGGCCCTGTTCACACGCTTGTTCTTCCCAGTAACCTCCTCCTTCTGAATGGAATAAATCTCTCCACCTTCTTGGCCTTGTTCTCATGTTCCTTCCCTGCCTGATGGCTCTTTGCTCCTCCCATCTTGTATTGGGGTTACTTATGTGCCTAAGTTCTAGTCTTTATCTTGTTGCCAGCAAGTTGAGTGACCATAGGCCAGTCTCTTTCTCTATCTGAGCCTCAGTTTCCCCATCTCTAAACAAGCAGGTTTTGAGTAGATCTTCTCTGAGATCCTTTTCAGGCTGTAACACTCCGTATTACATATCTCCTGCCCCATTAGATTTAAGTATATTGAGTTTAGGCAGCTTATTTTCATTTCTATCATTCTGTCCAGGCTCTTACTGAGTAAATATTGACGATTATTATAATCTATGTAATCATCATTTACCAATAAGCATTCACTCTGAGCTCTAGACGATGTTTTATGTAGGTTGTAAAAAAGAAAAAAGGCAGAAATTTAAGAATGTAGATTAGCATTCTGAGTTCCACTGCCTGCTTTGTTGAGTTTCTTCTCATGTATGGATTTGGGGTCCCTCCAGGATCTGATCATATGAGTGACCACAGACTTGCTTAACTCTCCTTTTTGGATGGTGGGAACAGGCAGCTACATGACGCTAGTATCTCTCTACCCAGATGTGTGCTGTTAAACTAACCTTGTCATTAGCTTGACTTGACAAGTGGCCTGGTGACTGGTTACTAATTATCTAGTCCTTTTTTTACTGTTGTTACAGGCTGATTAAACTTGATGGGTTCTGGAGATGCCGAGGAACAGAGGCAGCATCACCTACTTGCCTGGACTCTAGATGGGCAGCTGATCATCTTGGACAGACTGCTAGATGCTGTACCCAGGATGGTCACTCCCAGACACCATAGAAAATGGTATGTGTCCTCCCTTCTCTCTGCAGGGGTCTTTGTGGGTCATGGAATGGCTTTCTTCGGTTCAGTATTTCTTGGGCATCTGCCTGTCTCTGCCAGTCTCACAGATACAAGCCATGATCTCTGCTTTCAGGAGCTCTCGAGAGAGAGGGTATTGGCCTGTGCCTAGAGAACTCTGATCTCAATTTGACAAGTGACTCCACAGACATATACCAAGTTCTGTGTCAACACAGAGATCTGCATGATGAAATCAGAGAAGTCTTTTCTGAAGAGTCAGCATAGAGAATGGCATTCCAGGGAGATGGAAGAGCACCTATAAATATGAACACATAAAGAATGTTTCTGGCCAGGTATGGAGGCTCACACCTGTAATCCCAACACTTTGGAAATCGGAGGCAGGAGGATCACTTGAGTCCAGGAGTTTGAGAACAGCTTGAGAAACATGGCGAGAACCTGCCTCTACAAAGAAATGCAAAACATTAGCCAGGCTTCGTGGTGTGCACCTGTAGTCCCAGCTACTTGGGA
The DNA here is from genome assembly GCF_028885625.2 of Pongo pygmaeus. NCBI lineage: Eukaryota > Metazoa > Chordata > Mammalia > Primates > Hominidae > Pongo > Pongo pygmaeus. Next base: position 48,445,405 of record NC_072391.2, read on the forward strand.
GGCTGAGATGGGAGAATCACCTGAGTCCAGGAAGTTGAGGCTGCAGTGAGCCATGATAACACCACTGCACTCCACCCTGGATGACAGAGTAAGATCCTGTCTCAAAAAAAATAATAATCATAATAATGTTTTATACAAAGCAAGGACTTCAGTGAACCTAGAAGCATGAGGTGTGTTAGGGATGGGAGAGAGGCAAGAAGGTGTGAGTGATGCTCAGATTTGAAGCTCACCCAGTGGGCAGTGGAGACCCAGCCGAAATTTCTAGGCAGGGGGCTTTAGGGGCCTTAGTGTGGGTGGCAATGCCAAGGAGAGTCCTGGGAGAGGCTGGAGCAGGAAGACATCCTGGGAAATTTCAGGTGAGAAAGAACCAGGGCACTGGGGTTAAAATGAAAGGGGATAATTTGGGAGCCATTTAAGGGAGGGCATAAGCAAGGCTTGTTGACCACCCCGATGAAAGAGAGGGAACTAAGGTTCAAGGTTGGGCAACTGGGTGAATGGAGATGCCAGCTGAGACAGTGATCTTGCAACTCCCTGCCCAAGACCCCCCCCATAGCTTCCCATAGGCCTAGAATAGAAGCCAAATTCCTCACTGGGGCCTCCCCATTCCATCCTGATGTGGTCCCTGCTTTCAGGCCTCATCTCCTGCCAATGTTTCCTGACTCATTACCTTCAACCAAGGCCTCTCCAGTCTGTTTCTCTACCAATCAGGCTTCTTGCCACCTTCCAGATATTGCACCTGTAGATTTTTCTGTGGCAAATGCTCTGCCCAATCTTCACATGACTGACTCCTTGTCCTGATTCAGGTCTGTTCTGGTCATTTCTTCAAACACATTTTTCCTTCTCTGGCTCCCCCACCCCCATCTAATGTGGCCCATTGCTCTCTACTCATCCCTTTATTTTCTGCATAATGCTTATCACTATCTGAAAGGATTGTTTCTTCTTATTATACACATACTTATTTCCTATATTCCCATCTAGAAGTTATGCTCCATGAGAAGGGTCAGTATGTTGTGCAACTCCAAGGACACTAATCACAAAGAACACAATGCAATTGCTGCCTCTTGCATTGTATAATCTGGTAATCTTATCTGTAAGAGCAGGGACCTCCTCTATACTATTCACTTCCATGGCCTCGTGCCTCGAATGGTACATGGCACACAGAAAGACACTAAGGAAATATTTACTGGATGAATAGGGAAGACAGGAAGTAACACAGCTTTTGTGTTTTGCAGGAACAAAAAAATACAATTGAATTTTGTTTTGGGCATGCTGAGTTTGAATCGCCCAAACAACTTCCAGGTTGATATGTATAGGAAGAGACTGAAGATATGAGTCCAAGAAAAGACATATCAACCTATACATGAAGGCCTGACCTTCAGAAACATTCTCAGAGACCTAGAACCTATTATTTCAAGTAAGAATGTAATTTTCATGGATGGGCGTTTATTTGTCACTTGTCTTAGGTGATTTTTCTTGCCTCGTCCATCAGATACTCAATTACAGACTTCGCTTGAAACTTCTCAGTTTGGGAAGTTATGAGACACATTCAAGGGCATTTGTAGATTATTAGGGAAGTAAGAGATAGTTATGGTGCTTTATGCCAGGGCATAGAGAGAGCAGTGACCCAGCTCTCTCACCCTCATTCTTTTAGTGACATCGCCAAAGTGAATCATAGATGGTCTAGACACTGGTCAAAAGAAAACTTTGTGTTTTTATGAGCTGCAAATACATAATGCCACCACTTTTATATCTTTTGTCCTATGCTTACACGGACCCTATTAATCAATCTCAGGTTTTTTTTAAATTAGTGCATAGGAGCCTACAATTCCTCAACACATCACTTCAGGCAGATACCACTAATCTGTCAGAGTTGGCACTGGGATTGAAACCTACTAGTTATACTTGTCACATAATGAGACTTTCTTCTAGTTTCTACTTAGAAAAGCACAGAAATATTAACAACATCAATGAAACTTCCTCTCTGGTGGGTCTTGCACCACTCAGCCTGTCTATCAACTGAGAAGACTCTTTACTCTCAGAAATGGCTCAAGCATAGTCCTGCCTAAGAGTGGCAGAACAGACATGACAAGATCCTTTCCAATCCTGGGATCCATTGATACTAAATTGGACAGATAGGGAGAAGCAAGGACTGCAAATACAGAAATCAAGCATGAGTAGAGACTGGGAAAAGTTTACTCTCACATTTCATAAATATTTATTGAGAATTTACTATGGGTCAGACACTTCTAGGCGTTGAGGATACAGCAGTGGGTGAGACAAGAACACAGGCCCAACATTGTATTCATGAAACTTGATTTTTAATTTTGGGAAAAATATGCATACATGCACATGTATATTATGTGTATGTATATACATACATACATACATGTATGTACATATACGTGTCTGTGTATATACACATATAACAAGGCCATAATGTCAAGCAGGGATTATTGACATAAAATTAGAAATAATACAGAGTGATGTAAGGGATGACAATGTTAAATCAAGTGGTCAGGGACCGGGTGCAGTGGCTCATGCCTGCAATCTCAACATTTCAGGAGGCTGAGGCAGGAGGATTGCTAAAGCCCACGAGTTTGAGACCAGCCTGGGCAACATAGTGAGACCTCATCTCTACAAAAATAAACTTGGGTCAATAAATCAATAAATCAGGTGGTCAGAGAAGGCCTCACAGAGATGGCACTGAGTGAGATCTAAATGACAGAAAGAAATGAGCAGTGCAGGCTCTCAGTTCAGTACATCCCGGCAGGTGGAACAGCAAGCACAAAGGTCTTGAGCAGGATGGAGCTGCTGGGTCTGAAGAACTGGGGAGAAGCCAGTGTGGCTGCCAGGTTAGCCAAAGGAAAGTCGGTGATGTGGCAGGGGCCGGATTACTTGGAGCTTCATAGACCACAGTAAGGAGTTGGGATGTGATTCTAATTGTGATAAGAAACCCTCAGAAGTTTTAGGCAATGCAGAAATAGGATTTTGTTTTTGTTTTTTAAAGATCTTCATGGCTGCTGTATGGAATGTTGATCACAAAAGAGCGAGGGTGGAAGGGGAATGTCCAGGTAGGAGAGGAAAAGAACGTTTGCCATAGGAAAATGTTCCAAGACTTTCAGACTGCTCTAACTGTATCCATACCAGGGAGGGGTGGCTGTGGTCCCACTGCCTGCATGTGTGCTCTCGCCACAGTTGCTTGTGCATTCTGTTTTGTGTGTTTGGCTTCCAAGTCTGCTGCATTTAACTCTTTGTTGTCAGTCTAGTAGGTGGCTTTTTGTGATTTCTGGGAGTCTGGCTCCCCATCCATATTTTATCTTGATTTTGGCCAATCTTCTCTTATGGTTAATGTAACATTAATGTGCTTATTTGCTGTGATAAATTGGGTCTTTTGCTTATACCAGTAGAAAAAGCCTTCAGGTCTCAAGTGGAATCACCCCATTACCCCAATTCTTTGTCCCCAGAGAGTTCAGTGATATTGTGTCCCCACCCAAATCTCATCTCGAATTGTAATCCCCACGTGTTGAGGGAAGGAAGTGATTGGATTATGGGGGTGGTCTCCCCATGCTGTTCTAGTGATAGTGAGTGAATTCTCACGATATCTGATGGTTTTATTAAAGGTAGTTTTTCTAGCACTCTTGCATGCTCTTCTCTCTCCTGCCACCATGTGAAGAAGGTTCTTGCTGCCCCTTTACCTTCCATCATGATTGTAAATTTCCTGAGGCCTCCTCAACCATGTGGAACTGTGAGTCAATTAAACCTGTTTTCTTTATAAATTACACAGTCTTGGGTATGTATTTATGCAGTGTGAAAATGGACTAATACATTCAGCAAGACTTATTCAGTCTGAACAGTGTGTTTTTAGCTATGAATGTGTGATAACAGTGGCTACTTTTTGTTTGGCACTGTACAAGTTGCCATAAAAACCTGTGTACATTTTGCAAGTATCATATCATTGGGTCCCCAGGTAGATGGAGAAGTTGTTAATATTATTCCATTTGATAGATGAAGAAACAGATTCAGAGAGGTTAGACAGATTTTTTAGAAATGCTTTGTACATGACTAATTATTGCTCTTAATTTTAAGTTTTTCTTCTTAAGTATTCAGATTTTTACAAATAATAATTTTTAAAATATTCATTATCTGTTATCTCCTGAGGACAGTTCTGTAGCATAAGTTACAACTTCCTCTGTGGGCTGTGTTTATATAGAGACTAATATTCTCCTTAAGTGCCTAAACGTTCTGCATAAATTTCCAAACACAGTGCACTCCCATATGTGCCATTCACTGTGCTGAGAGCTGCAGGAAGGGTATCAATGAATGAGCCACAGCCTCTGCCCTTAAAGAACAAGCAACTGGTGGCAGGGAATTGGGATGATTCTCCAATGGTCAACACTGCCTGTTAATAGAAGCCCAACTCAAAGCAGTTTAGGAAAAATGGCAAATTATTGGCTTATGTAACTGGAAGTCCTAAGTTGCCTCTGACTGAGCATGGCTGGACCCAAGGGGCTTAAATGATGTCAACAGGACTCCTTTTTGCTCCTCCTCTTTCTCTAACTCTAGCATCTTCTCTTCTATATGCTGTCTTCATTTTCAGCTAGATTCTCCCCTTACAGTGGAAAAGATACTCCTCACCAATGTCAAGCATATGTCACAGCTAGGAACCAGCTAGAAACACAGGTCACACTTTCCTTTCTTCCAAAAAGAGTATTCCAGGGAAGTGCAAAGAATGATAGTAAATTCATCCAACACTAGTCACATGCCCATCCCTGAACCAAATACATTATCCAGACACATAATAGCCACTCAGTGATTGCAATGCCCTGTTGGAGTTAAGAAGACAGTAATGGTGCTTAAATAATATTAATATATCTAGCATTGTATTTTACAAGCATCATGATATTGAGTGCTCATAACATTTTATGAGGTAGTATATCAGTCACTTTAGGCTAAGTTATGCTTCTGTAACAAACATTCCCAAATGTCAGTGGCTTATAACAACAGAAATTTATTTTTTGCTCACGTTAATGCTCATAACAGGTCAGCCTCAACTGTGCTCCATGTTATCATCATCTGGGAACCTAGGCTGAAGGAGGAGCCCCTATCTGAGGATTGGGTGTCTCCTGGGAGAGGGGAAAGATAAGATGACAGAACCACGTGAGGCTCTTAAAACTTCTCCTTGGAAGTGGCACATCTCACTTCCACCAACATTTCATTGGCAAAAGCAAAAAATATAGCTAAGTATGAAATCTAATAGGCAAGAGTGTATCATCCTGTCAAGAAGGAGAACAAAAGTATTGAAGAATAACATGATCTCCCAAAGGCAGGAAAAGTGATTATCCCATCCGTTCGTCTCCTAGGCCTGCCATAACAAATTACTGCAAACCAGCTGGCTCAGAGCAACAGCAGTTTATTCTTTCACTCTTCAGGAGTCAGAAATCAAGGTGTGGGGCCCTACTCTCTATAACTTTTTCTTTTGCCCTGCTCTAGCCTTCAGTGTTTGTTGGCAGACCTTGGCTTTGCTTGGCTTGCAGCTGCATCATTCCAGTCTCTGCCTCCATCATCACCTGACCTCCTCCCCTCTGCCTGTGTCTTTTCTGAAAGTCTCCTCTCTGTATGTCTGTGTACAAAACTACCTCTTTTTTTCTTTTTTTTCTTTTTTTTTGGGACGGAGTTTTGCTCTGTTGCCCAGGCTGGAGTGCAGAGGTGCGATCTTGGCTCACTGCAACTTCTGCCTCCTGGGTTCAAGCAATTCCCTGCCTCAGCCTCCCGAGTAGCTGGGATTACAGGCGCCCACCACCACGCCCAGCTAATTTTTTGTATTTTTAGTAGAGACGGGGTTTCACCATCTTGGCCAGGCTGGTCTTGAACTCCTGACCTTGTGATCCACCTGCCTCGGCCTCCCAAAGTCCTGGGATTACAGACGTGAGACACCGCACCCGGCCAAAACTACCCCTTTTTATAAGCATGTCATCATTGGGTTAAGATCTACCGTAACGCAGCATGACCTCATCTTAACTTGATTTCATCCACAAAGACCCTACTTTCAAATAAGCTCACATTCACAGATAGCTCATGTCAGGACTTGAACACATCTTTTGGAGGAACACAATTTAACCTGCAACATCTCATTTTTAAAATGAGGAAACTGAATCACAAAGCAGCTAAATACTTTACTTGTGAACACACAACTAACCAGTGTGGGGCGATGTTAGAATCACACCTAAGTGGCTTGGCTCAGAGCCTGTGCTCCTAACCATTCAACTATGCTAGATAAAAATTTCAGGCAGGGTTCTGTGGCTCATGCCTGGAATCCCAGCACTTGCAGAGGCCAAGGCAGGTGGATCACTTGAGACCAGCCTGGGCAACATAGTGAAACCCCGTTTTCACACACACACACACACACACACACACACACGCTAGCCAGGAGTGCTGGTACACCTCTGTAGTCCCAGTTACTCAGGAGAGTGAGGTGGGAAGATCACTTGAGCTCGGGAGTTTGAGGCTGCAGTTAGCTGTGATCATCCCACTGCACCCTAGCCTGGGTGACAGAGCCAGACGCTGTCTCAAAAAAAAAAAAAAAAAAAGAAAGAAAGAAAACAAAACAAAATTCAGAATCTTGGGTTCTTCTTGGATTCTTGTTTCAGCTCTGCCTCTCACTAATTACAACCATGGGGAGGAACTCAGTTGTGATGTTTCTCAAATGGGCATGAATTACCGACCTTGTCTTTCAGGATTGCTCCACGTTTAAAGCAACATGAGAGGCTAGAAAGCCCTTAGAAAAAGTACTGAGTTCTTCACACATGGAAGGCAATGTGGTGAGTCACGGATCAAGAATGAGCTACAGTCCTGAGATGTTTCCTACAGTTATTACCACAAACCTACTGCTTCTAAAGAGCAACAAGTGGCAATATTTGGTAAAGCAATCAAATTGGTCTCCAGCTTTCCTGCTCCAAGTTTCTCAGTCATAAGCATGAAACTGTAATATGCAGCAAAAGAGGCCGTTACATAAAAATATGTGTATTTTTAACGTTTTAAGGATGTCGGTGGAACCAGAGGGTTGAATGGTACCCAGATGATGTGCAGTCAGGATGTGCTGGATAAAGCAGGGTTAGGATATCCGTAGACGTTTTGGTTATTAGAGCAAATAGACTTCTAGTCCTTTGTGATAATACCAACTCTTTCTGAGGGCTCTTGATATCCATCATATATGTTGATCAAATAATCTATTGATGACTCTCCTCACTCTTAGATTACCCTTGCTCTTATACTTTCCCTGTACTCCCCCAAAGGGAACATTTTGCAATCATCTAACCTATGAGGTCTTCTTGTCCATCTACATTCATTCCGTTAGTGATGCTACTCAGGGCTCTGGCTTCCGCAGTCACCTGAACATGAAACCCAAAAGCCAGAGCAGGTAAGCGGTGTCTAACTCAACAACAGCCATGGGCAGTATTCCACTGGCTTGAGCCTATTGATTCTTTTCGGTTTCTCCCTCTCATCACTAGCCCTTGTCTCCAGAACCTAAGTGTGGATGACGAAGTATGATGGGGATGTCAGTCTGACATTGAAGTATGCAACTCTGTGTGTTTTCCTCCTACATCCTCTCTCCCTAGCCAGGATTTAGTGGACTCTTTTCTCCACACCTCAGCTTCTTCTTTTATTATTGCTTCTTGAAAAATATAAAAGTTGTGGTTGAAAAATTAAAATAAGGCTAGGTGTGGTGGTTCACACCTGTAATCCTCCATTTTTGGAGGCCGAAGTAGGAGGATCACTTGAGGCCAGGAGGTCGAGACCAGCCTGGGCCACACAGTGAGACCCCCGTCTGTACAAAAAAAATGAAAAACTATCCAGGTGTGGTGGTGCATGCCTGTGGTCTGAGCTACTCAGGACATTGAGCTGGGAGGATCACTTGAGTGCAAGAGTTTGAGACTGCAGTAAGCTATGATCATACAACTGCACTCCAGCCTGGGAAATAGAGAAAGACCCTGTCTCAAAAAAACAAAAAGCGAAAACAAAACAAAGCAAAAAGTTAAAATCATACCCCACCCCATGATCCAGATATAGCTCATGTTAAGGGTTTGTGTATATCCTTCTAGATCTTTGTCTGTGGACATGCACACACATGTTTACATGTTTCTGGACATTACACCACATCTCCAGCCTCTTTTTTTTTTTTTTTTTTTTTTTTTTTTTTGAGACAGGGTCTCACTCTGTTGCCCAGGCCAGAGTGCAGTGGCACAATCACAACTCACTGCAGACTTGACCTCCCATCTCAGCCTCCCAAGTAGCTGGGATCACAGGCGCGTACCACCATGCCCAGCCAATTTTTGTAGAGATTGAGTTTTGCCATGTTGCCCAGGCTGGTCTCAAACTCCTCGGCTGAGGCTATCTACCCACCTCGGCCTCTCAAAGTTCTGGGATTACAGGTGTGAGACACCATGCCCGGCCCCCAGCCTCTTATCTCCATGTCTTCTTTCTTTCTTATTTTTGCTTTCTACTGTTCTTATTCTCCCCCTAACCCTTATGGCTTAGGCCTCTTGAATCAACCCATGAGGACAACACATTTACCTAACACCAGGGGTGCTGCATACAGTTGTGCACTACACAACTCCAGGGGGCGCTGTAGACTTAGAGCCCTTGTTACTGCCTCTTCTTGGCATTCCTCCAGAATAATATGTGTCAGTATTTGTCAGTCTTGCATAGAGCTCTTTATAGATTTCAGTTTACAAAACATTTTATTTGACCCTTATAGCAAGCCTGGATGGTAGACCAAGCAAATAAAATGAGCTGTTTTCTCATGAGCCAGTGTGAAAGACTCAGGTCGAACCAACTGTAAGGAGTCATGGACATCTTGTGTGTCTCTTCTCAGACTGTTTTCCAATGGGAAAAAGGGTGGAGCGTACTCAGTCTCAAACTAGCCTTGAAAGAAGATGAAAAGACGTGACCAAAGGTGACAAGAAGAACAACAAAAGGTTGGTGAAAGAACCATAAAACTTCCCCAATGCGAAGACATTAAGATGCTGCATGCAGGAGAGGTGGGGCTTGTAAAAGGTGAGAGTAAAGACAAATATATAAATGAAGATATTTGGAGGGGATGGTCAAGGCCAGAACTTCTCTGCCTAGATAAGGAGGACATCTCACCCCTCAGGCTGAGGTTGTTGCTGAGAGACAGAGTGGAATGGTATTTCCATTTTTGTAACTCTCAGAATCCAGCTCTCCAATCCAGCCCACAAATAATCTTGCCTAATTTTTTCATACAAATAGAAATCTTGCATTTTTTGTGAACCTTGAAATATATTTGGTTCTCAAGTTCGGAGGATCGTGTTATATTTTGAAATAAAAATTGTAATTGGATTAGGCTCAATTGCAGTTGTAGTAAGACTGGCTTTGGGTATGGAATATGAATGAGGTCAGCTTAAAGGAAGTAATTCATTCCTCTAATGACAACATCTTGGTCTATGAAATGAAAAAAGATCAAAGCTCATTCAAAAATAAATGTATTTAATGGAACAGTAGTTAAAGAAGTCTGGAGAATTCATTTTATTTTCATTGTATAATATCTGTTTCTCATAGAGTTGTCTTGTTCTTTAGTACTTTTTATTCTTATGACTGTGCATGGGTTTGATTAGCTTAATTAGTGTTAATGTCTTGGGAGCAGAATGTGGGACTGTGAAAGTTTGGGTTCCTGAAGACTTTGAAAACAGAACTGTTGGCCTCGTTCTACATAAATTCAGAATCGAAAATGTCTGATGGTTATTATCATCTTAAAGTAATTGAAGCACTGCTAAAAATAAAAACCAGAAGGAGAAAAATTGAACCCGAATAAAAGAAATAGAGTTATCCCAGATTTGGATACAATTCTCTTGGCAAATTGAGCTTAAATCTGAAGTCTCAAGAAATAGAATGACTGCCAAAAAATTATTTTTCCCACTGTGTGCTGTTAACAAGGGCAGTCTCTTCGTTTTCACAGTATTTCCTTCTATTTTCCTCCTGTTGTCTGTGGCCCCACTTTATGTTAGTAGGGACGTTAGAATTCGGAAATACCACTTCAGATTAAAGTCTTGTCAGATCTCATTTATTAACTGGCACGGCGTCTGGTGTCCTGGAGCGAGAAGGTCTCCTGAGGAAGCATTTGTTGTGAGCCTCTCTTGCAGGGACTGAGTTTGGAGCAGGACTTTCCAGGAACTGTCCTGTGTTAGGAGGAGAGGAAGTTCCACAAAACTAGGACCCAAGAGAGGATTAAGTATTTTGATCCTAAAAAGAAAAGGGTTGAGGGATGAGGTGGGGAGGGAGATGTTCCAAAATGTTTCACTTTGAGCTGGGCATGGTGGCGGGTGTCTATAATCTCAGCTACTTGGGAGGCTGAGGCAGGAGAATCACTTGAACCCGGGAGGTGGAAGTTGCAGTGAGCTGAGATCGCGCCACTGCACTCCAGCCTGGGTGACAAGAGTGAAACTCCATCTCAAATTAATTAATTAATTAATTAATTAAAATGTTTTACTTTGATAACCTGGCCTTTACGTTCTTTGCATTATGTGAAATAAGCTTTAATCAATGGTAATATATGAAATAACACTGCTTCGGTCATTCAATAAATATTTATAAGTTAAAAAAATATATATGTGTGTATTTGTTTGTATGCCCACAATATAGCATGCCTGTACTCGGGGCTGGAGAAGTGGTGAATGGAACTTAACACATTGCTGCCTTTTTGGCAGTATTAAGATGTCTCTGTGTGTGTGTGCGTGTGTGTGTGTGTTGAATGTGGTGAGTGTTAGAGAGACAGAGAATGAACAAATAAAGAACAATTTCTAATAGTGATCCGTGCTAGAAAGGAAATAAACCAGTTAATAATATATAATTGGACTGTTCTTTCCATACCTTTTAATAACATGTTTAGCATTTGAAAAATTAACATGTTTAAGTAACTTTATAGATTTTTTCCTTATCAATAATTATTAATTACCATCAACTATAATATACATTGATAGACTATTTGAGCAACTGGAAATTTTTATTTCATGCCACTTCAAATATTTATTTACAGTATCTATTGCTTTTCATGACATTTCTGAACCAAAGAGGCTTTTATATTTTTCAGTCTCCTTTTAGTGTTAGATTTTTTTTCACCTGTTAATTCCTTGAAAATGGAGCAAACCATGTAGAGTCCATTCATTTGGTTATTCAGCGCACACTAATTCATACCTTCTCTGTGCTAAGCGGGGTGATGTGGGCTGTTTCCAGAGTTTGTGTGACAGCCTCTGTTAATCATAATGTAATTCCAGAACACTATTATTTCACTCAGCCGGGAGATGATAGACAATTTACTCATTTTTACAATTAATTTTCCTATCCAAATCCTTTTTCCAGACCAGATTGAAAGTTAGCATTCAGTCCAGCCCAGGCTCAGTTCCTGCCAGTTCCTCTTCATGGAGCTTTTGACCATTTGTTTTTTGTTCCAGTCACGGGCACCTGTAGAAAGGTGTGGATGGGGAAAGCCCTTCAGAAATACAGGAGCCCTGACATCTCCTTGTCCCTGGAGAGGATGTCTCAGGGGAGGAAAACATTTAGTAAATGACAAAGGATAATAACCTCTTGGAAAGAAAGTTAGGGTGGACGGAGACTTTAAATATACGCCTGGGGGAAAATTTTGAAATCTTTTAATGCAAAGAAGAAAATATTTCCAGCAATAAAATGCAAAATACAATGAAAAAGTCTAGAAGAAGCCCTTCCCTGCATAGTGTCCTGCCATTTACAGACCTTCTTCTGAGAGGAGAATATGGCTACCTTATCTCAGAGGAGCTGCTTTAGGTACTGAGACGGGGAGCCAGGGTTGGGGTACATGGACACTCTCTCTTCCCTCCCCGCTAGCTTTACTGAGGCATAACAGACAAGTAAAAATTGTACACATTTAAGGTATACAATATGATGTGTTGATATATATATATATATGCTGTGAAATGATTACTACACTCAAGCTAATTAACATATTCATCACATCACAGAGTTACCGTGTGTGTGTGTGTGTGTGTATGTGTGTGTCTGTGTGTGTGTTTGTGAGAGAGAGAGAGAGAGATGGGACTACTTAAGATTTGCTCTCTTAGCTAATTTCAAGTATACAATACAACATTATCAACTATAGTCACCACATTGTATATTAGGTCTCTGGAACATATTCATCTTATAACTGAAAGTTTGTGCTCTTTGACCACTGTCTCCCCATTTTCCTCATCCCCCGAACCCCTGGTTACCACCCTTCTCTTTTGAAGCCAGGCATTGGTGGAATTTTATTAGGATCTTGAATTGTCTAATTTATCCCAAAGAATATAAGTGCCAGTGATTCATACAGGTACTTATTATCAGTTTTTCATGTTTACAGTGTTAGTTAGGAGTCTGTTGTCTATCTCAATGTGACAAATTACGCCAAAATATTGTGTCTTCATGCAGCAAACATTTACAATCTCACAATTGTGAGGTGGGGGTACCAAGAATCTGGACACACCTGAGCTTGTGTCTCTGTGTCAGGGTCTCAAAGTGGGACTGGGGGAAAATCCCCACAGGCAGGTCCCAGTCCTTGCTGGCTGTTGGTAGGGCATTGGGATGTGGGCCTGACAACATGGAGCTACGGACAACATGGCAACTTGCTTCTTCGAGGGCAAGAGCTTTGAGAGAGAGAGTGTGAGAGAGACAGAGATAGACAGAGAGAAAGAGACCCAGAAAGAGACGTGACAGCCCGATTCTTTTGTAACCCAATCTAAGTAACATCTCATCACTTTTGCTGTGTTTGTGTTCTTTCCTTTAGAAATGAATCACTAGATTCAGACCTCACCCAAGGGCAGAGGATTATACAGTAACAGGAGACCAGGCTCATTGGGGGCTCTTTTAGAGGCTGCATACCACAAAGTTTTGACTTTTCCTCTCTCTTTAGATATTTACTGCCCAGCTCATAAGAAATACAATAATGACCTTGGAGTTGGTGATGATGGTGGTGGGGAAGTATCATTTTCTCAGAAAAGCCTTCACTAGTTACACCCTGTGGCTAGAGTTTGTCTCTTCTAGGATAACTTGCACATCTCTATAAAACTAAACTTGCATTGTCCATTTTCTGTTTGTGTGAATCTACACACTGGAATAGGGTAGGCTTATTTAACCCTCCTTTCTCAATATTTCCACACTCTTTGGTATGCAGTTGGTGTTTAATCATAATTTGCTGAATTGAATGAAATGGTGAATGAATTATTAAATATGTAGAGAAAAAGGTCACACTTTTTCACCTTCATGAACCTACAAACAACATCCCCTTTTAATAACTTTAACACCTCACACATCCTTTCTTTCACCTCCATTTAGAATCTTCCTGGTTGGCAGGGAGGATGTCTCATTTCTCCATCAGTTAAGGGTATTTTCATAGTGTTTCTTTGTGTGTCTTCTAGGAAAACAAAATTCTTTCCTGCCTCTAGTATACAATTACAGCAATAAATATTCCCTTAAATATCCACTTCCCTGATTCTGATATGTGCCCATCTCGCAGGGGGTGGTACCTTTCCTTTCCCAATTTCAGAATTACTGCTCCAGTTAATCTCTGAACCCTTTTACAGCTCAAAATTCTGCAAGCCAATTCGTTGCCAACATTTGGTCAGGAGATGAGTGGAGATGAGAGGGATTTAAAAAATATATTGGGCAGCTTTGTTCTTAAGCTGGTATTGGTGCCATTATGGATCTGGAGAGGTTTTGTGGTCAGATTTTGATTATTTGCTACTTTTGGCAACTGTTGAGATGTTAGATCTCATATTGTTTCTATCATATTTTATAGTTTCTTGTTTAACTCTTTGCTGAACGTTTTAGACACACATCAAGACTCTCAAGCTTGATTTAAAACAGAATTGGCAATTGTGCCTCTCTTTTTACTTCAGGCTCTCCTGGCAGGACCTGACTCCAGGTTGCTGGGCAATGTTAAATCCGCATGCTGTGTTAGGGGACGGTAGTGCACTGAGTGGCCATCGTGATCTCAAACACAGGAAAAGACTTTACTGCATTTAAAGAAGGTAGTGCATTTAAAGAAGATTGGAATCCCCACAAGTGGGACCAATCAATCTGTATTGGCTTTATAAATTTATTCTTATTCGACACTTTGATACTTCTCTTTGAAATGTCCGACCCTACATGTTTCTTTTTAAATTATTGCAGCTTTCCCAAGATTGTTTACCATTCTGAATTATGCCCTCCTTTGATATTGTCCTCTGGTCAAAGAAACTCCATAACCCTCCCAAACCCCTGATGCTCCCCACCACCATTGAGTTCAGTCTATGCATTTTAAAACTCCATCTTCAGGAACTTTTGAGGAAACCCTCACCTCCCCACACCCTCACTCCAAACAATAGTGCATTGGAGGTGATTTCAAATACAGTTCATTGAGACTGTGGAAATGGATGAAAACTTCTGTGTGTTTGCCCTTAAAAAGAGAGGCTGCTTGCCTGGTTGAGTCTTTGACAACAGGCTGTGTTTCCTACCAGCTCTTACTGTGGGCCCACACTGACATTTTTGTAGCCAGATATTACATGATTGGTTTTTGGTTTTTCAGTTCATAGCTTAAAATCATATTGATAAGAATATGACCTCCAAGCACTGGAAAAACAACTCCACGTCCTGAATTCTCTGTATGCCAATGCTCTAAGTCACATGAGCAGAGTGCCATGTTACGTACATTACATAAACCATGCAGACTCTAGGTTAAATGGTTCCGGATTTTGTAATGTGAAAAGACCTCTGGTGACACAGCCGGGAATGTAGGTAATAGGTGTCACTTGACTATTATTGCTACATGCCTCAGAGCTGTTTGGAGGTAATCATGGCAGACATTAGCTTATTAGTTGCCACACCAGCAAACATTCTCTCTATCCCTCTTCGCATCATCCCTTGCACAAGTTAAGGTAGTACGATTTGCTTAACAGAGAAAAACCAACAGCTCAGCAGCTTGACATCACAGAGATCTCTTGCTTGGGTAAAATCCAACTGGAGGTGGAAGTTGAAGGGAGGCTCTGCTCCAGGCAGTCATTCAGGGATTAAAGTTATTCCATCTGTAATCCTATTCTCCACTAGGGTTTTAGAATCTTTTCCATTTATCCAGTGAATGGGGAAAAAGCGAGTGCAAAGAATTTTGTGGAAGATTTTCATGGGTCAAGTCAAGAAGTAGCCAACATTCACTAGCCATAACCCAATCACATGGCCCAAAGAGGTTAGGAAACGTGGTCTTGCTGTATGTATGTCTAGAATGAAAAAGCCCAGTGCTGTCCTTAGACCTGACACAAAGGGCCTCTGGCCTGTGCCCTCAGCTTGAGAGAGTTCTACATATCACAAACATATGCATAAAAATACACTTATGACAGAATACATAGCTGCCTCTATCATGTGGATCTGGTGCTTAGTCCTGGCACAGCATGACTTATAACCCAAACATCTGCTTCTGTGGCTAATACAGTTCAGGCCCCAGGGAAGTGCTTTTCCACCTCTCCAGCCATGTTTCCTCAAAACAGCATGCAGATGGGCCTGAATGCCAGAAAGATCTGAGGGTGTCCCACTGTTGAAGTCAGAGAAAGACAGTGCTGTGGAGAGCAGGAAGAACTCAGCGATGGAAGCTTTTAGGTAACATAAAAGACAAATTACACACATCTTCTTCCTAGATAGGAAGGAGGTGGTAGGTTTTGGCATAACAAAATATTATTCCCACAAACAAGGAGAACCCCTTCCCTGCTTCTCTTTGTGCTCTGCTGGGTGACATCAGAGGGACTCACAGGCAGCTTCACCCTTATTCTTCAATGTGTTGTCACTATAAAGGCATTTTTCAAGGTAGAAGTGGGGTTGCCAGATTAAGAAACTAAAAATTTAGGAAGTCTTTTTAATCTGGCAACCCAGGGCAGGTAAAACATATTTTATTAGACTGTTTGTTAGCTTGATTGATAACTTAAAAATCTTTATACATATGGAGGGTTGGCCTCTATTTATACTCTTTCCTGGGGTCCCCACATATTTAGGGATAAGCCTGGGCCCAAGTTTTGTTTGGGAGCTTCACAACTTAGATGCTATCACTTCCTTTCCTGGCTGTGGGAGTGGATCAAGTGACGATGCTAAACAAACCAGCATAGCCAACCTCCTGGTCCAGAGGTTCACATGTGAACAAGCTGATCTGATATAAGTGATTCTTTGGACTTTTTCCTGGGAATTAAGGACAAAGTTATTCCTGGTTTTGCTGCTGGCTTTGATTAAAGAACGCATGGACTAAGGAGGTGCCAGCAGCCATTTTAAACCACAAGAAGAGCCACTTACAAAGACTCCCTGTGACCCAACTTTAGTCAAGATCTTCTGAGCTCTCTTTTCACCTAGGCCTTGACATTGACCCTTGGCTTGTCTTTGGCCTGCCCAGCCGAGTTTTGGTAAGAATCCTGCTAAATTACTTCCCACCCTTGATATGGCATCACCCTTGATATCAAGTTTCTCAACCCTCACTTTCAATGTATATATCTCTGGCCTGCCATTAGCAAGAATCCTGTTAGGCCAGTTTAGCAAGAATCCCCTACCCCTGATGTCTCTCCTCTTAGTAATTTCCAATCCACTGATACCCTCATCCTGTTCCTTGGCTATAAATCCCCACTTGTCCTTGTTGTACTCAAATTTGGGCCTGATCTCTCCCCACTACTGCAATACTCGTGAATTAAATCTTCTTTACTCCTTTAACTAGTTTTGCGATAATTTTTGTTTTTCTTTCCCACCATCCTTAGGATTAAACTGACACCCAAGAAAGTAGAATGGAAAAAAACAGAAACTAAGTTCTTGAAGCTAAGATTGAGCTGGTAAATCAAATCTCATATGAACTCAGTCTCAAATATGGACTCTTTGTTACAAAGCCAGAAAATGTTTTTATTGATCAAGCAAATTTGAATTATGTATTATGATACTTGCCATTGAAAGATTCCTGACAATGGGAATGATTAGGTAAAGATATATACAGATAATTTATAAACACAGCGCCCTGCAGAGTGCAAAGAGGGTTTTACAAAAAGAGAAGCGAGATCCCAAGAAGAGTTCTCACAGGGAGACTGTTATGCTTACAAAATGAAAAAGCAAGGCAGGCGACCTCTGCTGAGCAACTTCAGCACAAAAGAGCCGTGGCTGAGGGAGTGGTGATAGTAATCACTATCCAATGTGTATTGAGAGCTGATTGTGCATTAGACACTGTTCTAAACATGCTCCATGCGTTATCTTAATTATTCTCTCAATAACCCAATGTGGCACTTATTACTATCTTGGCTTCAAAGAGGAGAAGACTGAGACACAGAAGGGCTAAGTAACTTTCTCAGCATCGCACAGCTAGACAGCAGTGGAGCTGTGATTTGAACCCAAGTAGCCGGAGCCCAGAGCACACACTTTTAGTCATCACATTATTCTAAGAGAGGGCAGCTATGGGGCTGGTCTTGAAAACAGGATATGGCATGAATGGAAAAAAAGATGGACATAATTTCTTCTGAACATCAGGCATCTTTAAAGGCCAGTGATGGTTAACTTCTCCAGAAAATGTTCTCAGACCACAACTGCCCCAAAGAACCTATGTTTCCTGGACTCTTTTCCTTTGTAGTGCCATCACGGCTCTAGCACCTGTGGGCAGGATTAATCGCTGTGTATATGTCTCTAATGTCCTAGGAGGGTAGAGGCTTTGTCCATGACTTTCTTGACAGCCCTGAGCACAATGTCAAGGCAAGGTTAGGGATTCCATCACTATTTAATAGAGTGAAAATGGGCCACAGCAGTGTCTGCTCAGCTGGAGAGAAAAGATGCTACCGAACAGTAGGAAGATGAGCTTGGGGCAGCAGGCAGGAGCCCAGAAAGCCAGGAACTATGCTTTTATATTCTGTGACTGGCTCTGTAAAATGGTACAACAACTATGGAAAACAGTTTGGCAGTTTCTTAAAAACTTAAGGGTACAGCTATTATATGCTCCAGCCATCTCCCTTCTAAGTATTTATCTGAGAGAACTGGATCCCTATGTTAAAACAACCCCTTGTTCATAAATTGTCATAGAAGCTTTATTTGTAATAGGTTAAAAAAAAACACTGGAAGTAACCCAAACCTTCATGAGCCGCAAACCAATAAATCAATTGTATACCCATACAATGGAATACGTCTAAGAAATGAAAAAACAACAATAGCAATGAAACTATTGATACACAAGGGAACATGGATAAATCTCAAAACAGTTATGCTGAGTGAAAGAAGCCAGATATAAATGAGTATATAATGTATGATTCATTTATATAAAATTCTGGGAAATACACACTTATCCACAGGGGCAGAATGCAGAAATCCTAGGCTGCCTGGGATTTGTGGGAGGGAAAGGAGCTGGAGGGAGTAATCACAAAGGAGTCAAAATAAATTTTGGTGGTGATTATCTTGATTCATGGTTGCCTGGATATGTAACATACATCACAATTTACTAAGCTGTGTACTTAGCATCCTTGCAGTTTACTGTGTGCAGGTATACCTCAATGTAGCTGGGGGGAAATAATGATTCTGGGAGTAGCCTACAACAGCAGTCCCCCTTTTTGGCACCAGGGACCGGTTTTGTGGAAGACAATTTTTCCATGGACCTGGAGGTGGGGGGAATGGTTTTGGGGTGATTCCAGTGCATTACATTTATTGTGCATTTTATTTCTATTATTATTATATTACAATATGTAATGAAATAATTATACAACTCACCATAATGTAGAATCAGTGGGAGCCCTGAGCTTGTTTTCCTGCAACTCGATGGTCCCTGGGTATGACGGGAGACAGTGACAGATCATTAGGCATTAGATTCTCATAAGGAGTGTACAGCCTAGATCCCTTGCATTCACAGTTCACAATAAGGTTTGCACTCCTTTGAGAATCTAATGCCTGCTGATCTGACAGGAGGTGGGGCTCAGGTGGTAATGAGAGTGATGGGGAGTGGCTGTAAATACAGATGAAGCTTCACACACTTGCCTGCCACTCACCTCCTGCTGGGTGGCCCACTTCCTAACAGGCCACGGACTGGTACTTTGTGGAGGCTTGTGGGGAGGGTGGGGACCCCTGGCCTGGAGCACGGATCAGCAAGGCTCAAAAGTGGCTATAAGGACACACTTTTGAAGAGCCATGCAGTATGCAAGCGACAATGACAGCTTAGACAAGAATTCAGGGGAGCAGGCAGACTTGAGAGAAGTTTGGAAGGCAGAATCAACAGGAGAAATCAAAGATGGTTCGAAGTGTTTTGGCTCAGGTGTCCGGGTGGATGGGGCACAATTTAGAGAGAGATTGGAGAGAAGCAGGTTGAGGGAGTGGGGAGGTAATGAGCTCATTTCTTGGGGGATTGAATTGAGGAGCTTATGGAACACCCACAAATAAGCAATTTAATACCATACTAAAAAAACAATTTGAGACCAGGGACCACATATTTTGATTTATGCCTATATATTATGCCCAGTGAAATAATATGCCTGTAGTGACTTTTAAAAAAATTTTCAATAAATGGGTAAGAAACTATGAGGTTTGGTTCTGATCATTTCTTACTGGCTGTAATTCTTGAGTCTTTTTGGTTTTATCTGTTGCCTGTTCTATTCTAAATACCGATATAGATACAGAGGCAGATATCCCTTTTTTTAGGTCTGATTTCTCTGAAATTTTTTTTTGTTAGTAGACATGGGGGTCTTGCTATGTTGCCCAGGCTGGTTTCAAACTCCTGACTGCAAGCAATCCTCCCACCTCAGCGTCCCAAACTGTTGGGATTACAGGCATCAACTGCCAGGCCTAGACTGGAATCCACTTTCAACTGCTCAAAAAAATATGACTAATTCTGAGGATAGGCCTGTCAGAAATACAATCTCTTCCCTGTACTAGAAGTAAGAATATTGGCAACATTTGACAAGGAAAAGCAAGAGGGCTGGAGGAATACCACCTGGGATACATTTTCCAGCAGCACTGCCATGCAGGAGATATGCTGGAATGAGAATCTGCTGGCAGAGAATCTTGGAGAATCTGCATATTTAAAAGTTTTTAAGGTGTATGTGTGGACCATCATCCAGTCTGACTCTTCATTTGTTGCTTAGAGTTCTTTGTGCGTCATTCAAAATTTCAGACCTGGTGTGTTCATAGGGAGAAGGGACACAGACCCCATCTGTGAGCCTGTGGTCTTCTAAATGCCTTTGCTTTTGAATTCTGAATAGCTTTCAGCCATTCTAGTGGCAGAGAAAATCAGATCACTTTGCCTTTGGTAGGGTGGTCAGATATTAATTTCAAAATGCATTCTCTAAGAACCAGTGCCCTTCCCTCCACCCAATAGTACAGAGAGGCTTTGGCATTCAAAGCTAAGATGCATTGCACACACCAGCCCTAGAAACAGACAGGTACCAAGGAACCATCCTACTCTTCTTTAACATAAACACATCCCGCATACCAGATGCTCCTGCCACAGCTGATTGGACCAGGAAGAACACTTATTTGAAGGGGGACCAATCCACTAGTTGGTCAGAGCTCTGGGACTTGTATGTTATGATAGCCAAGCCTGTGTCTTATTTAATACACTCTGGAAGCACAGCTCAGCAGCTTGGCTGCAAAAACTGCTGGAGCCACAGATTTGAAACTAACAAGGCATTTCCATCCCTTATACCTTTGTGTGGCTTCTTCCTCATTCACTCACTTTGGCTCCTCATTGTCACATTTCCTGAGGCAGCTGTTACAGAGACTCTTTTCCTGTTCAAACATTATGAATGGATACACTTAAGTGAAGTATCCACCCCTGAATTATGCAGCCTTGACAGTGACTGGGGTCTTGTAGGAAATTGGAAGCTCCTCCTTAGATATGTGAATACATGTAGTGTTACTAGCATATATCACCACAAATGCTCACTGCAGATAAAATAAATGCTCTGTAAGTGAGATGGCGGGCAGGTGATTTGGAGATGGACAATCAAAGTATCAATGAGGCACTGAAACTGCCTTTGCAAAGATTATGACATGAGAGAAGTCGAGCATGGCTGAGTCTACCTTGCTTCTAGCCTCACAGGTTGGCTGTCCTCACTTGTTCCTGGGCATACCATGGGAGAAATTCAGTCTATAGTTTAACTTTGAAGCAGGGGTGATAACAGTCCCTCCCTAAAACTAACCCCCTCCTTGCTCAGGGACAGAAGTTATCTTTGTAAAACTAAAGAAGGCCATGAGATAAGGATTATGGGAAGAGCCTACATTCTGCTAAAAATAAAGGCATAGTTAAATGATAACCAGACATTAGTCCCTGGTTTGCCTTTCTATAATTCCTTGGGGCTTGGGGGTCATGTGGCGAGGGTCACGAGGTTTGTGATCTCCCCAGTTGCTCCTATAGATAACATCACTATTGTAGAATCTGAGATGGGTCTTTTGAGGTGTTTTGCAGACTTTTGTGTTCTCATAACCAACTCCACCTGGACCTTGACTCATGACTCAGCCAGTCTTGTGGTCCCCAACCAGAGGCAGACTCAGCGCAGGAGGACCATTTTCCACACCTCTGCAATTTCATCCCCAACCAATCAGCATCCCCCAGCGTGCCAAATTATCCTTAAAAACCCTAGCCTCTGAGCTACTGGGAAGGCTGATTTGAGTAATAAACTCCTGTTTACTGCTAAGCTAGCTCTGTGTTTATTAAATTTTTTATTTGCTGTAGTGACTGCTGGTGGGGAAGTCCAAGGCATGCCCAAGAAAGCTGATATCTGAAGGTTTATGTACCTGGGTGCATGACTCTGAGTTGGAAGGCATTACTATCCAAAAATAAGACTAGAAAGATAAGACTGCAGAAAGCTTTCCTTGCTGGGAGAAGTAGTTTGGATTGTATCTTACAAATCACAGGAAGTCATTGAAGCCTTTTAGGCAGAGATGGGCTAAGAGAAAGAAACTTTGCTGCCTTACGCTTGTTAGAGAGTGAGTGGTCTATTGGATTCTAGTCAGAAGAACCCAGAAAAAACACTGAAGGAGGAATCTAAGGCCCTGGGCTTAGAGTTTAGCTCTCCCAGTGTCTCTGGGCAAGCGAATGTGGGCAATGTCTGTAATCCTATTTCTTCGTTTGTAAATTGCAATTCTAATCTCTGCTCCTCCCACTTCACAAAGTAGTTTTGAGGGCCAAATGACATGATAGAGTACATGAAAGCACCTAGCCAAATATAAAGCACCACATAAACAGTAATTTGTGTTATTGTGTTATCACATCCAGCTGGCACGCCAAACCCGTATCTTACTGGTGAAATTCAGCTGTTTCCTTGTCATGAAAAGAAGAACCATTAAGATGATCAGACAGAGGGGGGGAGAAAGAAAACCAACATTACTTAACTGAGGCTAGAATACTCTCTTATTGAGAAAGTTACATCATTTTAGACTTCTATGGTAAAGTTTCAATGGTTGCTTTATTTATTAGACATTTACTGGATATTTCCTATGTGCCTGGGAATAAAAAAGTAACTATAATAAGATTCTTGCTATCAAGGAGCTTAGTGTCCAGTAGAAGGAGATTGACAGGTAATTATATAAGTGCCCTAAAATGCTATAGGATCAGTGAAAGGTTTTTGCATATGGTGGCCTCAAGTGCAAGCAATAAAATGGTCCATTCTACTTGGTGCCCAGAGGTGCTTTAGAATAGGAACTTCTACCTAAGCTGCCTTCCCTCCTTCATGCAATCTAAAAAATGCTCATTGAGTGCATAACTTGTGCCTGGCCCTGCATACTGGAAGTAAAGCAGCCAGTTAGGTAGGCAGACAGAGCCCCTGCCTTCAGGGACCTTATATTTCAGAAGGAGAAACAGAAATGTAAGAGCAAACAGATACATGAAAAACAGGATTTCAGATGGTGACAAGTAAAATAAGGTGATGAATGAGGGAGAAATATTTAGAGAAATGGGAAAGGCCTTTAGAGTACCTACATTTACAAAAGCAGAAAGAAACAGGTGGAGTTCATTTTAAGAATATGCTTTATTTCAGCTAATGCAGTTTATCCTTGAACAGTGCAGAGGTTAGGGATGCCAATACCCCACACAATCAAGAATCTGCCTATAACTTTCGACTCTGCCCAAACTTAACTACTGTCCAAAAATGTTAGCATACTGTCGATCAGAAGCCTTACTGATAGCAGAGTTGTTTAACACATATTTTGTATGTTATAAATATTATATACCACTGTATCCTTACAACAAAATAAGCTAGAGGAAAGAAAATGTTGTTAAGAAAATCACAAGGAAGAGAAAATATATTTACTATTCATTAAGTGGAAGTAGGTCATCATGAAGGTCTTGATCTTCATCATCTTCATGTTGAGCAGGTTGAGGAGGAGGAGGAGGAAGTGCAGGGTTTGTCTTGCTGTCTCAGGGGTGGCAGAGGCAGGAGAAGATTCACTTATAAGCAGACCTGTGCAGTTCAAACCCATGCTGTTCAAAGGTCAACTATATATCCAAAATGTTATCACTTCCACATGCAACCAATATAAAAATATTAATGAGACATTTTGTCTTCTTTTTTCATACTCAGTCTTTGAAATCCTGTGTGTGTCTTGCACCTAGGGCACATCTCAATGTGTCCTTGCCACTGTGCAAGGGCTCAAAAGCCAGGTGTAGCCACTGGCCACTGTACCCAACAATGCAGCTCCAGCTTCTCCATTAGACCAGGCTAAGTCTCCTCCTTTCTTTATTGCATGGGTGTCTTGGCTCTACTCTTAAACCCCATAAAAGGAATTTTTAAATTTAAATGTAATCTGCAAATGCCAACATTACCAGCAATGTGCTCTCATTAATTCCTGTAAGGAGTATCCCAGAATTGACCTGTTGGGCATGTTGGAAGGACTGAGTCACAGTGTTGGTAAGCCATCCCTCACCAGGCAGTCCTTGGGGCAGGGACGGGTCAGGATGGGTCCAGCCTTTCAGAATGGGTACCAGGGAGCCAGCTGCGGGGATGGGCTGGGCTTGCTTTCTCTGTGAAGATCCCTCCTGGGCTGAGACTGGAAAAAAGGAGCTCATTTTTGTCCTGTAGTGGTTCTCACCCTGGCAAAGAGGAAAATGAAAATGAACACTTTGAAATGCTAATTATTTAATCTCTGCCAATGTTGGCTGCTTCCAGCGGAGGCTCATGCTCATTTGTAAAATGAAACCATTTTAGGAAATAATCCAGGTCGGGAACGTGTGGCCCGAAGGAGGGCCGAGGCAGCCTTCCCTGAACCCCTCAGCCTTCCAGCAGGCTTGCATGTCCTCCCTGTGGGATTAGGCTGCTCTCCTGGCTCCTGCTAAGCATCTCTCATGAAGCCTCTTTAGTTTAGAGAATTTTGCCAGCAGAATGCCATGGGGGTTGAGAGCTCTGATTTTAAGGGCAGAAAGACCTGACGACTTCTGCACTTCCTTCCTGAGAACCAAGCTGCAGTTTTCATGTCTCTAGAATTTTCCTCCCTAGATCTGTTTTGACAATCAGGTGACATCATTTATGTGGTGTGTGTGGCACTGCCGGTGTCCAATCTAGTCAGCACTCAGTACATTTTAGCAATACTTAGTTTTATTGTCATTGTTAAAGAGGGTCTCAGTTAGTTTGAGCTGCTGTAACAGAGTACCACAGACTGGGTGGCTTTTAAACAACAGATATTTATTCTCACAGTTTTGGAGGCTGGAAGTTTGAGACCAGGGTGCAAGCATGGTCAGCTTCTGGTGAGGGCTTGCTTCCAGGTTGCAGACAGTCAACTTCTCCTAGTTTCCACACATAGAGAAAAGAGAGTTAGCAGCTCTCCAGTGTCCTCTTAGAAGGGCACTAATTCCATTCATGTGGGCTCCACCCTTATGACTTAATTACCTCTCATGATTTAATTATCCCTCTAATTACCTTTAAATGCCATCACCTTGAGATTAGGGTTTCAATATATGAATGAGGGAGGGGGACAAACATTTAGTTCATTGAAGAGGATTGGCAATTGTGTGGTTATTTCTGACACACAATCATTTGTTTTGTTTTTGTTTAGTTTAAATTACTCCTAACTATAGAGAGAAAGAACTCTAGGACAAAATCTCTTCCTTTGGCCCATATAAACCTGTATTATTCTGCTAGGTCTGCCATAACAAAATACCACATTCTGGGTGAATTAAACCACAGAAATTTATTTTCCCCGTAGTTCTGTGGGCTGGAAGTCCAAGGTCAAGCTGTCTGCAGGGTTGATTTCTCCTGAAGCCTCTCTTCTTGGGTTGCAGATGGCTGCCTAGAATAGCCTAGTCCCTGTGTGCTCATATTCCTGGTATTTTTCTCCTTTTTCTTATAAGGACACCAGTCCTACTGGATCACAGCTCTACCCTGATGACCTCATTTGACCTTAATTATCTCCTTAAAGGCCTTTCTCCAAATGCAGTTATATTGGGGATTAGGGCTTCAACACAATGAATTTTGGTGGTGGTTGTGGGGATACAATTCAGTCACATAACAAAGCCGAATCCCAAGTCTCACACAAAAATTCAAAGTATGGGACAATGCTAACAGAGAATTAAAGAATGACATTGCATTCCTCAGTTCTTTGGAATACACACCTGAGATTTCTCCCCAAATCTAATCACATATATAACAGTGTTTTTCAAACTTCAGGCATTTAACTACCATCTTTATGTTTTACCATACTCACAGTCCCCCACACTATAATTTATTTTTAGTATCTTTCTTGAAATTGACTTTATATTTAACTTAAATATATTTATTTTAAAAATAAACTTGGATCACTACCCAGAAATGAAAACTTCCTTGCTGTTCATAAATAAAGTGATGATCAACTAAATCAGTGAATAAAAGAAATGACACTGAATTCTTCCTACTGTGTTATTTGACAAACACAAAGCACTTACTAAATGCAGACACTATCTAAGAACTTTATAAACATAATACAGTGTATTCCTCTTCCCTTAAAAATAATAAGGTCACTCTCCTTTGCTTATTTTATCGAGGAAGAAAGTAAGGCACAGAGATGTTAAATAAGTGCCCAACGTCACACAGCTAGGAATCCAGACAGTCTGATTCCACAGCTCTTAACCATTAAATTGTATTTACTTAAAGGCTAATTTCTATAGATTTCATGGTGAAAACACCTGGAGATTACTCGTCTACATTCTCAGGATGAAAATTTCAAAGTCACATCAAATAAACTAAAAATAATCTTTGATTCTAAGACCAAATCTGAAGAGTCTGGCTAAGAGCTAGATGCCCTGACTTCAGGAAAACATTTCAACTGAGGCTTTTCTGACTAGGAAGTCCTTGGGGGATCCTTTACCCCAGGTGTCTTTTCCTATTAGGCTACAAGAGACACAAGATTGAAAAAGAGAAGCAATTCGGAGGTGGGGGTGGAGAGGCTCACTCATGGCTCTGTCTCTGGGGGCCACGAAAGCATCAGTTTACCACATAGCTGAAACAAAACATGATTGAAGGATCCCTGGCAGAAGTCTCCACCTTGCAAAGCCCATTGAACCAATTACCAGAATCATCTTGAGTGCCTCTCTGACCACACTAGGCTCCTGGCAGAACTTTCCTTTTAGATAACTGATTTAGCACCAGATAGCTAATATTGTTCACTTGTGTTGACTTGCACATTCTCACACACACACACACCCACATAAAATTCACATATTAATTTATCTTTACCACAGTGCTTGAGATTTTATATGTATACATATATGTGTATATATAATATGTATATGTGTGTATATACATATATATGTGTGTTTATATGTATCAAGCACTCTGGTAAAAATAAATTTACGATGCCAAAATGAGATTATTTCTGTAATGTATGTCATTTTGGCATTGTGAATTTATTTTTACCTGAGTGCTTGACAGGTTATATACATATACACGTATATTATTATATGAGTAATATAAATACAATATAATATATCAGATACTTTTAGCCCTAACTCTATCCTAGGAGAAACGAGAAGATAGAATGTTACCTCCTTTCTTCTTTTAGCTCAGCTAAGAGCCCAAGCCAGGCTGTGGCAAAGGAAGTCGTCATTTTAAGGTGAAGACAGGTGAGCTCACCCCAGGCCATAGCCCAGCCAGCCCCACATTTGTCCCAGAAACCAGGGTGAGAAAAGCCAGCGATTGGCCATTCCTAGTGGCTCCCACCTGTTCCCAGTCCTGCCATTCGGCAGGTCAAACTAGCAAGAGATCGCGGGCATTTGACCCCTGGGCCCAGATAACTCTTTCAAACCCCGTGTTCCACGTTGCCACTTTGTCCCGGAAGGCTGCCTTGGAGGTCTGCCCTGGCATTCAGACGGCCATTTGTCCCCTAGCAGGCCCAGCCAGTCGCCTGTTGCTGTCAGCGGGGGACTCCGGCCTGGCAGTTTCATGCCTTAAAAGTAGTTTTGTGCAAATGCGCTCCTCCCAGCCCCCCTGGAGCCCCCACGGCCCACAGGATTTCCAGGCACCGGAGAAAAGAAGCTGGTTTGATTTAAGCACACAGAGGGTTTGGGAGCTGGGGGTGGGGGGGGGCAGTGTTTATATTTTCTGCCTCCATTAGGATGGGTGGCTGAGGGGTAGGGAAGGTGGGGGCCGAGCAGAGAGAAACTTCATTTATATGTTAATAGTTGCCAGCACCCGGGCTAAACTGACAGAACTATTTCATGGGAAACTGACAAATTTTGTCAGCCAGGCTGTGCGTCCACATCTCAATGGAGCAATAATCTTGATTAGCAAAACAATTGGGGGCCTCCGGGTTCTCTCTCAGGTTACACTTAGCCAATGTGAGGAAGGCTGGGCCTTCAAGCTTGAACACATTTTCAAAAGCCGCCGAGTTTAGGCAAATGAAGGGAACCGTTGGGGTGGGGGTGGGGGGAGGGAGGCAATGGACAAAAGGGGTTAATTTGATTGACCGAATCTTCATAGTCTTATAACAGTCATTTACTTAGCAAGTAATTCCGCAAGAAACCAGTGGCGCCGACAGGAAATTGGAGTGCAGGATCTGTTTGCCCCAGATGTGTGGGAATTTTAGCCGCCTCCTACCTCCACTTGCCAACCCTGGAAAAAAAATTCGCATCCCCCTTGGGGCCCTAATTACCACATGCAGAATAAGTCACTGTCTAAAAATACACACATACACACACACACACACACGCACACGCATGCTCCACACCCGCAAACAGAGTCACTGCAGTCCACTGCCGTTACCTCATCTTGACTCAGGATTCGTCTTCATTTTTATTATTAGTTCATTGTATTGCTAATTAAATGTGGAACATGGTGACTTATTCCCCCTTCTAGAATAGGAACTCGGACCACTTCAAAAGCTCCGGTTGCTTTATTTTCAGTCTGACCAACTGGCCCTGTTTCTGTTTGTAAACATACACTCAGGAAGGGCTGCGGTTCCCCCATCTGCCTGGATACCAGGAGAATCCTTGAGAAAAGGCTGTCCCCACTTGGGCGGTGAATGAGAGGAATACACACAGATTCCACACCTCCCCAGTGGGAAGCTCTTGCCCACTGTTAGACTAATCCTGCTACCATCCATTGCTGAGGCCTCCTGGAAAAGCAATGGTTCAATGCGATGTGATGAATTAATTTATTTTAAGCTTTTTACTTTGAAATAGTTGTAGGCTTACCAACATGGTACAACGAGGTCCTGTGTACCCATTACTCAGCTTCCCCTAATGATGACATCTCAGGTAATTAGTGTGCATTACCAAAACCAGAAAATGTGTTGGCATAGTACAATTAACTAGACTACAGACCTTACACAAATGTCCCTTTTTCTTTTTCATGCACTCATTTGTTTTTCTTTTGCTTATCTTTGTGTATCATTCTATGACTCACTTATTTTTTAATGTAATCACTAAACCAGTCCTGGGATTTCAGAGATGGAAATATCATGGTAATCACTTTATCCTACCCTTCTCTTCAATCCTCCTCCACCCTTCCAACAATCACCTCCCTACCCCGCTCTAATCTTGAGTTCCCTCAGGAAAAAACAAAAAACAAAAAAACAAAAAACCCTTTAAGAAATCATCAAGCTACTGCTTACACACTTCAGACAGGAGACACATTACCTCTTGAGTGAAGCTGACTTTTCTTGTTTGACAGTTCACATGAAGACCCAAATTTTCCCTGTCTCTAGTGGCTCCTCAATGACTCAAACACTACCATGGAGCTCTGAATTAAGTCAGTTGAATACAGTAGTCGTCAACCTTGGTTGAACCTTCAAATTACCTGCAGAGTTTCTGAACACCCCAGTGACAGAGTGAACCCCAGACCACTTCTATCACAATATCTGCAGGTGGGACCCAGGCCCCAGTATTGTTTCTAAAGTGTCCCAGTTGATCACTGTACCCAGTTGAGGACTGCTTCATGCAAATCCTTCAAGGAGTTGAAGGTATCCCACATCCCACATAAGTAGGGTTGCCTGATAAAATACAGGGCACCCAGTTAAATTTGAATTTCAGATTTTAAAAAAACCTGGCTGGGCATAGTGGCTCACACCTGTAATCCTAGCACTTTGGGAGGCAGAGGCGGGTGGATCACCTGAGGTCAGGAGTTTAAG
Organism: Pongo pygmaeus; assembly: GCF_028885625.2. Lineage (NCBI taxonomy): Eukaryota > Metazoa > Chordata > Mammalia > Primates > Hominidae > Pongo > Pongo pygmaeus. The sequence continues at coordinate 48,474,970 of NC_072391.2, forward strand.
ACCAGACTTACCAACATGATCAAATCCCATCTCTGCTAAAAATACAAAAATTAGCTGGGTGTGGCAGTGTGTGCCCATATTCCCAGCTACTAGGGAGGCTGAGGAAGGAGAATCACTTGAACCCAGGAGGCAGAGGTTGCAGTGAACCAAGATTGCACCACTGCACTCTAGTATGGGCGACAGAGCAACTCTGTCTCAACAACGAAAACAACAACAACAAAATCCAACATTTTAGTGTAAGTATAGTCCAAATGTTGCACAGGACATATTTATACTAAAAGTATTCATTGTTTATCTGAAATTCAAATTTAACTGAGTGTCCCATATTTTTATTTGCTAAATTTGGCAACCCAACACACTAACCTTCTCCTCTCCAGGCTAAACATCCTTATTTTGGCATCTAACATGTTTCCAAAACACTTCACCAGTCTGTCACCCTCTAGAGTAATGAACTGGGGTTTTGCACTTGCTTTTTGAGAGTGGCTCCAGTGACTGGTCCCTTAGTTTTGGCCTCCTATATTAGCTCTTTGTACCTTGAGACTGGTGTGGGACTTTTCTGCACAATAGACTGCTATGGGCTCTTTCTTTCCTTGGGTCTTTCTGGGCACCAAATGTGGGAGAGTGAGGGGTTACCCAGGCAGCTCCTTATTCCTTGGATAACCTGATCCACATCAGGGTACATGTTATAGCTACTCAAAGTGTGATTCTTCGATAAGAAGTATCAGGATCACCTGGGAGCTTGTTAGTGTAGGGGAGGACAAATTTGCCCCCTACACTCTTAGGTTCAATTACTGGGGGCCTGTTAATTAAACAACAACAGACAGATAATATACAAGAGAAAATACACACATTTTGCTTAATTTAATTTTAATTGCTATTTATGTCTTTATTTATTTCTTTATTTTGAGACAGGGTCTCACTCTGTCACCCAGGCTGGAGTGCAGTGGCACAATCATGGTGATAGGGAGAGGAAGCAGAGAAATTCTGGGCAGACAGGGGCAGGTCCCCGCTGAAGCCCCACCTTTGAGCCAAAAGGCCTGAGACTGCGGCCCACAGTGAGAACTTACATCCCTGTTTTCAAGCTTAAATGTTGCCTTTTCCTAAGCCACACATGGCTCTACTGTGCCCCATCCTGTGCCTATAAAGACCCCAGCCTGAGCTGGCAGAGAGGAGAAGCAGCTGGTTGCCAGAGACTATGGCTGGCCATTGGAGAGAAGTGGCTTGACTTCAGAGGGACAGCTTGATGGTGTAACTTTGGAGAAGAATCCAACTGGAGATGGCTGGACTTCAGGGGAAGGTTACCTACCACCCCTCATCCTCTTTTCAGCTCTCCTTCCCACTAAGATCCACTTTCCTCAGCAATAAAATCCCTCACATTTATCATCCTTCAATTCGTTCATGAGACCTCATTTTTCCTGGATGCTGGACTAGAGCTCAGGAGCCACAAGTGTGGATACAAAAGGCTGCCACACTGGCCCTTTGCCCTCACTGGCAGAGAGCAGCCGTGGGCCCACCAAGCTGTTAACACTTAAGCTGTCTGTGGATGGCAGAGCTAAAAAGAGCACTGTAACATACTCTGTGGGGCTTCAGGGGTCACAGGAACCTCACATGGATGCTGCCATGGGACACGCACGGTATTCACTCCTGCTGGCATCCAAAAGTGCTCACTCCGTCTCCTGCACCTGCTCACCTGCACGCTTCCTCCCATGAGGGGTGGTATACAGCAGGTCTGAGTGGAGTTTGATCTGGCCGGCACCGGTTCCCACCTAGTTTGCTCAAGTGCTCCTTCCTGCAAGGAGTTGACAGCAGTGGGCTGAGTAAATGAGGCACCCCATCACAAGTCTTGTGAAGGTGTTAGGGAAATATCCTGCTTCAATGGCTAACTGCAGCCTCAACCTCTTGGGCTCAGGTGATCTTCCCACCTTAGCCTCTGGAGTAGCTGGGACTACAGTACAGGCAGACACCACCATGCCTGGCTGATTTTTGTATTATTTGTAGAGATGGGGATTCACAGTATTGCTGAGGCTGTTCTCCAGTTCCTGGCCTCAAGCAATCCACCTGCCTTAGCCTCTCAAAGTGCTATGATTATAGGCATAAGCCACCAGGCCTGGCCTAGAAGATAAACAAATGTTATTGACATGTGCAGAACATACACCTGGGAGAACTCAGTGATGAGAAACTCAAAGGAGTGGTTAGAATTTGGAGGTCTGTAAACCTAAATTAGTAGGTCAAGAGAGAAGGGAGAAGGGGCATTTATGGAAAAGCAAGTGACTTTTTGGAAAGATAAATAGACCCTAAGGAGAATAAATGGGAGATATGACAGTCTTGTGACAATGTCTGTTTGGGTGTGGTGCCAGCTTTTCCTCTCCAAGAAAAGAATATTAGAATTACTCCTAAGGGAGGGACTTATGACAATTAAGTTTTTTGGGAAAGGCTTTGCTTTTATACAGATAAAGGATTTCCGGATCTAAAATGCCTTCAGCCCTAAAAGATTCTTATGCCAAAATAGCATATTTTGGGATTGCATAGCTTGATCTTCTTCATTAAAAATGCAGAATAGCAGGCCCCACCCCAGTCCCACTGAATCAGAATCTGCATTTTATCTAGATCCTCAGGTGATTCTCATTCACATTAACCTTTGACAAGCACAGTCGTAACTACAGCTTTTGTAAATGCAGCTTGTAGCACATAGTTACACTTGCTATCTAAGAAAGTCTTGATCTGTCTTAAATATATGGGTTTTATGGGGTATATAGACCCTGTGGGTATGTGTAGGCTTCCTGCAAGAGGTGAGCATTCTTCACTGCACTCATCTGGGGAGAGGAAGCAGAAAACAGATGTCTTAGCCTGTCTCTGTTGCTATAACAAAATACCTTAGTCTGGGTAATGTATAAATAATAGAAACCTATTGCTTACAGTTCTGGAGGCTAGGAGGTTCAAGATCAAGGTGTCAGCAGATTCGATGTCTGGTAAAGGCTCTCTCTCTGCTTCCATGATGGCACCTGGTTGCTGCACCCTCTGGAGGGGACAAACATTGTGTCTTTACAAGGTGGAAGGGACAGAACAGCCAGGAAGCTCTTTGAAGCTTCCTTTATGAGAACATTAATCCCAACATGAGAGTGAAACCTTCATGACTTTATCATTTCTCAAAAGGCCCCACTCCTTAATACTTTTGTAGGACTTTCTCCTTAGTTTAGCTAAAAATGGGGTCCTAGTCCCATGACCATGAAAAATTAGGCTCGTAGACACTTTGAGGGTTGAGAAGGGTAGGGTGCATTGGGTGAAAAGGAAAAAAATGGGAAATGAGGACTGTCAGCAAAACCAGAGTCCTGCTAGTGGGCTTCCAGGCTCTCAGATTAAATCCCAGCTTCCACCCCCAAACAGGAGAGGCCAGGCTCCTGCCCCCTAAAAATGGTATGAACTTCCATGGCTCCACCCCAGTGCACACTACTCCCAGTGCGCAGGCTGGTCAGAGGTTCTCCTGGGACCCCTTTATACTTGGCTGCCTCAATACCATCACTTTGGGGCTTATGTTCCAACAGATGAATTTTGGAGGGACACACATATTCAAACCACAGCAATAGGAATGCGAGAGATAGATCCTGGGTCAGCAGGAGCAGGAACTCCAGTCTATCTTTGGCCTTGATCTTGCATCCTTATGTGGTAGAAGGGAGCTCTGGCAAGGTAGTCGATGGTACTTCCAGGGGATAAGGAGCCAGGAGGAGCTGCTCACAATGAGAATTTGCCAATCTGAACAAGCCAGGTAGCCTTATTCCCTGGCTCTCTCTGTGTTTATTTTTGCCACCTCATCTTAGAGCCATGAGGAGTTACAGGAAGGGTTTGTCCACAATTAGGAGACAGAAACAGTGGGCAGTAGCATTCCCTCTCATCTCAACCCAGGCCAGTGTGGAGTTTACAGAAACACTCAGGAATAACCACCAGAAAAAAGTAATGCTCAGGTATAAGAGTCCCAGCTGCAAAGCTTCACCCTCCATCCTCATGTAGAGAGTCTCCCGTCACTTGCTAACATTGAAAAAACAGTTTTATTTTATAATGGAAGGTGGCAATTTTCATAGGCTTCTTGAAAACTTTTACAGTTAACTCCTGGGAAATATAGACTTGGAGTCATCTTTTCTATTTCCCCAGAAGCTGAATTCGGTTCTAAGAAATAGGAAGGTCCCCAAAGTATACTTGCATGTAATTTGCATTTATATTCTCTACATCCTCTGGCTTTAAGGTGGAGGAAACAGCACATCACCCTTTCCAAAATTTATGCTTCATCTTTTTTAATTAATAAAGGCCAGCAGGCTTTATTGTTCAGCATTTGAGGCCAACACTCCAAATTGCAAATCATCATATATCAGGTGGATGTATTAATTCAACCTAAGTTTTCCTTTGTTTCCTTTGTTTTCTACTTTATCAGATTCTAACATGCTAAAGTTTGAAGAGATCTTAGAAACCATTGAATTCAGGGGATGACAAAAAGATCTTCTTTTGATTCAACTGTGGTAGAATGAAGATTGTGTTAAGAGGAATTTGAGACTATGTCTCAGCTTAGCAGAATATAAAAAAATGCTGTGATTGATTAGTGATGTCTGCATGGGCAAGCAGTGTGGAAGTGGCAACTCCATGCCAGGCATTGAGCAGTGCAAAGCTGGGCCCATCCCTCATTTTATAGGTGAGGAACCTGAGTACTAGAGAATGGAAGTGATTTAAGCTCATATAGAAAGCCATTAGCACAGCCAAGATGTTGATCTCTTGACTTCAATCTATTTCCATTATGCAACTGTCGGCCTCTAGTATCCTGTTTGGTCATCTGCACTACAGGTTAATTGCTAAAACTCTTATTTTCTTGGTATCTTATAGATACAAAAATAGGCAGAGAGTAACTTCCAACTGTCAATCCACTGAGCACACATAGTAAAAACTCAAAACTTTTTGAATGGATTAGGAAAATGATCCTTGTACACATACTAATATCACAAAATAAGTGGGTCATGGGTTAAATTTTCAGGAACATGTTTATAATGGTGCTAATGATTTTAAAGGTACACATTTAAGAATGAATGATTTATCATTATTTTGCTTCATATACAGAAGAACACTCTGAATCCCAAACATCTGACTTAAAATTGCATGCCACTAATCACAAAGAAGAGTACCAGATGAGGAAATATAAATAAACAGTACAAATCTTTTTCCACTTTTATGAAAACAGCTCAAAGAGCAGGTTGTAAGAGAGGCAGGTGAACAATGACTTGTTTGTTCAGTTTTTTTAATTTAAAGAAACAAGCTGCTGTTTTCATGTGATGCAGAGCTGTGGATTGTGTAGGAAAGCATGATCAATATATAGTAATGTCGAGATTAATTAATTACTTTTATTATTTATTATTATGTATTCTACTCATTTTTCCCCTGGAAAGAGAACTTTTTTTTAACAAAGCTTGTTCTCCAAAGGCTGAAGGAACTTAGCCACTTTTGCACTGGGTTGGAAGCTATGGCAAGAATCAAACTTACCCTTCCACTATCCTTTTATAATAAGAAAAGTTTGATCTTGGCACATTGTTCCCCAGCCAAAAACTACATTTCCCAATTCCCTTTGCTGCTAGTTGTGGCTATGCAGCCAGGTTCTGGTTGATGGGAAATGAGAACTGATGTGTGCAACTTATTCCTCACAACTTTAAAAGGGAAAGAGTGTGCTCTCTTTCCTCAAATTCCTTTCCCCCTTTCTCTCAGTGAAACGTAGATGTTGCAGGAAGAATTTGGATGGCAGCTATCTCAACCATCACGAAGGAAGCTGCATGTCAGGTTGAGAGACAGTAGAATGAGTTTGTGTCCCTGATGCCACTGAGGTACCATAAGCCACTGGACCATTTGGAGGAAGAAATTATGATCTTGTTTAAGCCGCTGCATTTGGGGAGTTATTATTGGCAGAAGCTGAGCATGGATTGGTTACTACATCTGAGGAGCATTTATTGCACCATCTTGAATGCAGGTATTTTTCAAGGTCTCTTACTGTTAGAGTAAGCAGAGAGCCAGAAATGAGCAGGGAAGGGAGCCCCTGGGAATAGAAGTCCTGGAGATGATGCCCACCTACTGACAGCAAAAGACAATGGCTACATTGGCTACTTCTGGCCTTGTGGTTGGGCTCCTCTGGCTCTAGAGGGGACTTATCAGGCCCTAGCCACAGATAACCATGCTAGGGATTTTCTCCACTGATAAGCATGCACACTCCTCCAAAAACTCGCCCTAGAGCAGCCTTTTGCTCATTATAATAGTAAAAACTACATCCCTGGGTGGAGATTTTAGATGCTAATGAGACATGTGTACTAGCAATGTATAACCACAGAGCATGCACACCCAAAGGGACTTCCCAAAATATGGTTGCAAGTGACACCTCCTCGTGCCCCTTCATGAATAATCATCTAAGATTCTCCTAAAGAGAGGCCCCCAGCACTGACTGCTGTTGGCTCATTCTTTCCAGTGGCCTGTGGCTCATTCTTTTGAGCAGCCTGCTCCACCTTGTCTTTCAGGGTGTACTGTCTTTTTAAATAAAACACTGCTACTATTATACTATTTTTCCAGCCAGAACAGTCCAAAGCTTTTTCCACTCCTCTCTAGGAATGTACTTTGTCTTCCTTCAATAAACTCTGCTACTAACCATTGCTATGTGTCTCTTGGTTGAATTCTTTCTTCCAAATTAGACAAATACCAAGGATTCCCACACTTCTTGGTAACATGTAGATACTCCTAACCCACATTCATGTTTCCAATAATTTGGAAGCATCAGATCATGATCCACTATCTTCTAGGTACCTACATCATATGAGTTATACATTGAAAATCTTCATTCATTGAAAATTTCTCAATAGGAGAAATTGAGAGGCAGCCCTTCACTGTCACTAATCAGTTCCTTTTATCCCCAGGTTGAAGAACGTTAGTGATTTTCCATTGTGCTTAGACTAAAGCCCAATTCCTTACATGGCCTTGAAAGTTGTGATTTTGTCCCTCCCTACCTTCCCACCATCACCTCCTATCACTCCCCTCTTACCCACCCTCTCTGCTCCAATGCTGTGGCCTTTTTCATTTCATAAATGAGACTTGGCAGTTCCTTCAATGTGGCCTTCTATTCCCTAAGATCTCCCCATGGCTGGCTCTTTCTTCCCATCAATGGCTGACTTAAAAGGTCAACTCTTCAGACAGCAAACCTACGTGAAGTCCCATCTAAAATACATCTGAAGTGCCCTTTCACTTCTCTTTCCTTCATTTTTGTTTCCCATTTTTACCGTGGAGTTATCACCAAGAGAAATTGTCTGATTGGTTCATTTTCTTGGTGTCTTATATTAGTCAGTGTTTTCCAGAGGGACAGAACAAATAGGATATATGTATACATAAAAGGGAATTTATTATGGAGAATTTGCTCACATGATTACAAGGCAAAGTCACATAATCGGCTGTCTACAAGCTGGGGAAAGAGAAAAGCTGGTAGTGGCTTGGTCCAAGACCAAGAGAATCAAAACAAATGAAGCCAACAATGCAGTCTTCAGTCTGAGGCTAAAAGCCTGAGAGTCCCCCACAAACCACTGGTGCAAGTACCAGAGTCCAAAGGCCAAAGAATCTGGAGTCTAATGTCCAAGGGCAGGAGGGGCAGAAGCAAGCATCCAGCACAGGAAGAAGAGGAAGCCAGAAGACCCAGCAAGCAAGGACATCCCACCTTTCTCTGCCTGCTTTGGTCTAGCTACACTGGCAGCTGATTGGATGGTGCCCACTCACATTGAGGGTGGGTCTACCTCTTCACTGACTCAAATGACAAACTCCTCTAGCAACAGCCTCCCAGACACACCCAGAAGCAATACTTTGCCAGCCATATAGGCATTGTTCAATCCAATCCCATTGATCTATCACACATCTCTTTCTCCTATGGGAATGTCAGCTTTATAATAGTACGGCTTACTATCCCAGTGTCTATGAAAGTGCCAGCACATAGTAGGTGCTCAATAAATATTCATTGAATAATTACAGACTGAACCCTTATGAGGTATGTACCATTGTTTTCCACAGTGGACAGCTGAAGATAGGAAGGGAGGTTCACAGAGCTCTCTCAAAGCCTAGCATGAGAGCACTGACTCAATGTACTGCCCTGTTCTGTAGACACTAGGCTCTTTCCTTCTAGGAACTAATCTAGATTCCTTGAAATTATCTGTCAGTAGCTTGCCTATATTACAGTCTCCATGAATGTCTATTAATTTACAAGGTGAATCCACTAATGGGGCAGTCAGAGATCATAATACATTTACATATTCAAATGTAAAGGCAGACAGCTGTGGCCAAGTCTTTTTTTTGTCTGTTTTGCATCTGAGTGTGGAAAAAAAATATGTTTTTGAACTTGGCTTTTGAGTCAGACTTGGCTGCTGATGATAAATGGCAAAGCAGTTCTGATCTTATCTGGACAGTTTTTCCATGAAATATAAAGGGAGAAAGAAGCCAGAATAAAGATCCGAAATAAATATATTGACAGAATTCAAAGAAAAGATAATAGATTTACTCATGTTCCTGGCATCATTGGTTAGTGGGAAAGGAGGCTTGCCTAGCCAGAAATGTGTTTGGTTATAGATTAATAATCCAAGGTACAAATGGTTCCGGACAATTTAGAGAAAACATAAACTACAATATTCAACAAACTGGAGTTCAAAGGTTTGTGGAATTTGCTAAGTGTTCTAGGTCATACATTTTTCAAAAGTGATGACACAATATGGAGTTCTTGAACTTTGCAACACAAATAGCAAGTAGATTTTTGCCTGAATCTCATTAAAGAATTGTGCAACTATTATTAAAAAAAAAAAAAAAAGAGAAAGAAAGAAAGAAAGAAAAGGAAGGCAGGGAGGAGGAAGAAACAAACTGGAAAGGTTAGAAAATGCCAACTGTCAAGTTGCTGAAAATCGAAGAATAATCTCATAATTCTACTGTAGGAAGTGTGCTTTTAGTTCATATTCTGTGTTGCATGGTGGTTGCAAGCATGGTTTCCGGGTCACTCTGCAGATCCCCATCTGCCTCTGATCCTTATTGGCTCTATAATCTGGGACAAGTGATGACGCTTAGTTGATAGAAATATTGTTTATGTACTATGAGCTATGACAGGCACATTTAACTTCTTCCTGAATCCACTCTTACTGCTCCAGTCTGTTCTCTATGTTACAGAAAGAGAGTTACCTTTATAATACAGATAAAGTCATGCCTCGATGTCTTTGCATAAAGATGAAGACCACAGTTCTTACTCTTCCTCTGTCGCAGTCTACTCAGGTACCTTCTTGTTCTCTGTGCTCCAAGCCACACTGGACCTCTCCAGTTTCCTTCAATATGCCGTACTTCCTGCCTCAGGGTCTTGGCAACTGCTCTTCCCTCTACCTAGAATTCTCTTTCTCATCCTTTTGATTCCAACTGAATTACAAAGTCTTCAGAGAATGGTCCTTCTCCATCTTTCTGATCTGCTCCTTTCTTGCATGTACACAGGTGAACTTTGACAGTGAATTGTCAAACCAGTGGGTATTGTCCACTCTCCAACTAGACTGGGGGACAGAAGTGGCTTCTGACTTGGTCACTACCTCCCTAACACTTAGCACAAAGCCTTGCACATTGACAAGCACTCAACAACCACTGCAAGATTGAAGAGACTGAATGCATCATGGCCTCAGCTGGTCCAGGTCCTCATCTGTGAATGCTGGGAAGACATTACCTTTCTCATAGGTTCACAGAGAAGATTGAATGAGAGAAAAGTATGCAAGGGCTTTGTAAACCATGAAGGGCAATACATGAGTAAGGGATGACTATAATTTTTAGGTATCTGCTGATGATCATTTCAACTGCAAGTGATCCGAAATGTAACTCAAATTAATGGGTTTAGTCTGAAAAAGGGAATTATTTGGCATACACAACTGATTAGACTGGGCAAGAAAGGTAGGATTCAGATGCTGAAATGGCATCATCTGAATTCTCTCTCTCTCTCTCTCTCTCTCTCCTTTGTGCATTTCCCTCCCTGCTTTCCTACGTTCAATCATTGGCCAGGCTTTCCCATTGTGGTGATGACCAATAGATTCAGGTTACATTATGTTATACCAGCCTAGCACTCCCAGGGCAGAAAGAGAGCCCTTTTCTCTAAAGTTTCAGCAAAGATCTATGAAAAATTGTCTTTGGCTCACCTTAAGCACATGACCTCTCTGAGTTGGTCACTCTGGAGAGGGGGATGCACTGACAGAAGGGCCAGGTCTAGGTTACACAACACCTTCAGATCTTGTGGATGGCATTAGTCACCAGGAACTCCATGGACTGAGAAAAGGAAAGTGCAAAAGAAAAGTGAATGTTTGTGCAAAAGAAAAGTGAGTGCTATTAACAAAAGCAGAAACAAATGCAGACTGGAGAAATCAACAAGCATCCTCTATGGAGACTCACCAGTTCAAATGAAGGAATTTTTTTTTTTTTTTTTTTTTTTTTTTGAGACTGAGTCTTACTCTGTCACCCAGGCTGGAGTACAGTGGTGCGATCTCGGCTCACTGCAACCTCCACCTCTCAGGTTCAAGCGATTCTCCTGCCTCAGCCTCCAGTAGCTGAAATTAGCCACCATGCCTGGCTAATTTTTGTATTTTTAGTAGAGACAGGGTTTCACCATGTTGGCCAGGCTGGTCTTGAACTCCTGACCTCAAATGATCCACCTGTCTCAGCCTCCCAAAGTGCTGGGATTACAGGCATAAGCCACAGTGCTGGCTAAATGAAGGAATTTTTGGCTCGCATCTCCTCACTCTAATCTTATTGTGTCAGTTGAGTTCTGTCTTTTCTCCCACATGATGGAAAGGTAATGCAAATCATATTCCACAGCCATCTTCACATAAAATAACATTGCCTGGGGAGGTCTTGCTCTGAGTTGGGAAGAAGGAGGTCGGGGAGGTGTACAGGAGAAAGCAAGTGAAGTGATTCGGTCCTCTATGCATTAAAGCGGGTAAGATCAGAGTAGTCACATTCATCTCATACATCTGAATCCCCATAAAAGATAAGGTAAACCCTGTAAGAAGAAAAATGCCCCAGGCCCTCAAATTTGGGGTTCCTAGGAAACAAGCATATTAGGGAACTCACTGGTGTTAATGAAAGAAAGAAATACCACCAAGCATCATTAGACAGTTGACTTTGTCATTCATTATCAGTGTGATACTGGATAAGTGTGGCACATGCTGACGGATAGCTGAGCCAATCGCTGTTCAACCTCCTTTTTCCAAGGGAGGAAGCTGTGGCCAATGAGATGTAAGAAAAAGTCACTGGGTGGGGCTTCTGGAGCTACAGCAACCATCTTGTAATAACGAAAGTGAACGGCGCACACAAAGTCTTTATGTAAAATCAAGAGGGTTTTTTGTTTGTCTGTTTGTTTGTTTGGGGTTTTAGCGTTTCCATGCTGGCTTAACTAGCTAGATAATGGCTATCAGTGTTACATATAATAACATTGATTTGCACATCACTTTCTGGTTCCTTTTCCATTTTCTCAAACTGGTGGGAGCCGTTTCTTGAGTATGGAGTGATCATTTAAAACAAGCTTGTCCAGCTCGGGACCTGTGAGCCACATGTGGCCCAGGATGGCTTTGAATGCAACCCAACACAAATTTGTAAATTTTCTTAAAACACTATGAGATTTTCTTGAAATTTGTTTCCTTTTTTGTTCAGTTCATCAGCTATCAGTAGTGTTAGGGTATTTTATGTGTGGCCCAGCACAATTCTTCCTCTTCCAATACGGCCCAGGGAAGCCAAAATATTGGACACCTCTGATCTAAAATAAAGATCTTTGCTCCATTCAAATTCTAATTTTGTAATACATTTTTAAAAACTTATTATTACTGTTTGGGTCCTGAATCTTTTAAAAAATGTTTCGTGGTAATTTGAGGAAATTTTCCTATGAAACTTTGCTACATTTCTTGAATATTCACTTTGTTTTGGAAGTTGCCAAATTGTATTACTGTCTATAAAGAAAAAAATGTCTAAGCTGGGTGCAGTGGCTCGCACCTGTAATCCTAACACTTTGGGAGACTGAGGTGGGTGGATCATTTGAGCTCAGGAGTTTGAGACCAGCCTGGGGAGCATAGTGAGACCCCAGCTTTCCAAAAAAAAAAAAAAAATACAAAAATTAGCCAGGCATGGTGGTTTGTTCCTGTAGTCCAGCTACTTGGGAGGCTGAGGTGGGATGATTGCTTGAGCCCAGAAGGTCAAGTCTGTAGTGAGCCATGAATGCACCACTGCACTCCAGCCTGAATGACGTAGAGACCCTGTCTCAAAAAAAAAAAAAAAAAATCTCTGAAAATATTATGCTTGGTGTTTTCCTTAGCAGTCACACAATTCCAGTTATCATATTTTCATGATTAAGTTAGAGAATAAAAGAGAGTTATATTTCTAGTTGTAGAAACTATATTTGTTGGTTGCCATTGAAGTGGCCTGTCTGGTACTTTACCATGATAGTACTTCATGAGAGTAACCAACAAAATCTGAATGTACTTAGTGTGTGATAGGTGCTCATAGGCCTAGGAGGCAGATGGAGGTCATGATGAAAGACAAGAAAGACATTGGTCTTCTGCATTGAATTTGTGAAACAGCAAGACATCCACCAAGAGGACATTTTGAAGTGGAGGTGTTTCCTATGTTGTGTCAGCTATTCTTGTATTTTAACAGAATCATAGAACATTGATGGGAAGGGCATAATTTCTAGGAAAAAAATCATAGAACATTGATGTTAAGGAACAATATTAAGGTCTACCTAGTCCAAAGCCTTCCTTTTACAGAAACAGCCCTGGATGCCCAGTGAGGGAAAATGACATGCCCAAGGTCACATGACCAGTTAATGATAGAGCCAGGAGTAATGCTTGGGTCTCTGAGATTTGCTGTTATTTAATCCCATCTTAATGGCTATGATCAAAGGACATAGTTTCTCTCACACATAAAGAAATAACTTGACTTTTTAAAAAAGTTGGCTAGGTGACTAATGAACTATGTCTACCATGAAGTGGGTATCCTTAGTCAACTGCCAAGGCCTGTTCGTGCATGTGCTTTTATTTCTGCGTGACAAGCCCTCATTTGGATGCACGGTGAACACACATACCCCTGTGGAAAGATCATTAACTGAGTTGTGGTGGGGCCCACCGGTGGTCAAACCACATGTTTGTGTATGCACAGGTGGAAGTGATGGTCGTTCTGAAAGTGTTCACCTCCTACCACCTTGGGGCTGTGTCTCAAACATAGAAGTTCCCTCTCCTGGGTAGTAACCCTCTTGTCTTAATTAAAAAACAAAATCTATACTTGCAGATTGATATCTGCCTATCTATCATCTATCTTCCTCTGATATATGTGTTTGTGGATATGCTTGGTGTGTGTTTGTGCGTGTGCACGCACTTACATATATAAAATGATAAAGAGATACATATTTTCTTATCAGATGGTTTTATTTGTCAGGGATCTTGCAAAAAAAAAAATAGGCATACAGTTTTTAACCCAGTTATGACCTTCTGCATCAAAATTGGGTTTTGTAGGGTTTGGTAAATTACATTGCAATCTGCTACTCATTCTGACATTAAATATAAATGAAATTAAACTGTAATGAACAGAAAACACAGCTTCAAAGAAAAAAGAAGATATTAAAAGAGAGGCTGCTGGACTATATGCCCTGTCTGAATACTGGGGCCTCAGATTTTGTTTCCTTTTAATTTATGTTTGTACCATTTGAACCCCTCCACAAGCCCCTCCTGGAGCAACCTGGACAGCCCTTATGAGGTGAGACATCAAGCCCTTCTGATTCACAGCACTGTAGGGCAGTACTACTGCCACAGATAAGTTGAGCTTAAGCCACATAATTTTAGGATCTACTTTAAAATGAGAGCCCGGGCTTAGAATTTTTCTCCAAATTCTGAACATTATAAGCCAGCAATGAGAACAACAACAACAGCAACAACAACAGAAATAACCCGAAGCAAATGCCCCCAGTTCTTTTTGCCCTAATTTTTCACCAGTATCAAACTCTTAACCTTCTGAATGTACAAAGAGATTCTTATTTTAAATCCAAGAAAGAAATGACCTCTTCAAATTCATAATGAGGTATGCATTGAACGGAACACAGCCCAAGGTGAGTCATTCATTAATCATAAACAAAACAGCCCCTGATCAAGGACACATAAGCACACACTGTAAAAAGAGGCCAGGTTACCCAATCCCTTTATTTAATATTAACTACATTATGTTTTTCATGTGAGTTCTGAGAAGGTGATTTTCTCACTTTATTTGTAGCCAGCTCAGTGTGAATGGATAATTACTTCCCTTAATGCTGTTTCCCCTGAAGGTTAACCCTGTTCAACAAGACACGATTGAATCTTGCCCCTCACGGTTGGGTGGGGCTGGAGTGGGGGGAAGGGTCTGCATCCGTAGCTAAAGACTTTTAGCTGGAATTCTTCAAGCATAAAAACGTCCGCCAACAGGAATATTTCAAACGACATGAATAATATTTGTGATTAATAACAGCTAACCAGAGATGTACAATCCAAGAAATACATGATTAGCTTATTACAGATATCTGATATGCTAATTATCTTCAAAAATTTCATTGTTGATGACTGTTTTGGCAGAAATTTGAGCAAGGGAAGAGGAAATTTAAACTTTTATGTAAGTTGGAAACAAAGCATTTGGGCAATTGGACTTTAGAAGACCTGGGAATGGTATTTGGTATTTAATTCTGTCTGATGAGGAGGAAATTAAATAATGAGAATAGAAATCAGTGTGAAGATTGAAACTTGAGTCAACGAGAACTTGGCCGTCATTGTCAGAAGCTCTTCGTTACCTTCCTTGACAAAAGGCTCCTGGCCCTGAAATGAACGGGTAACATGATGTGGTTTGGCAAGACTTGCCTGGGTGCCAGTCATGGGTGTGTATCACTGCTTGTGGAAGACCAACAGTTTCCTAAAGATTTGCTTCTCATTTCCAGTGGAGACCTCTGCAGCACCAGCTACTTTCACTGAAGCACCACAGAATATCCTAACACATGGTAGGGGACCCAGGAGAAAGCCACACAGCTACTTCTGGGAGGAGCCTGGAGTACACGCTCTCATTTTACTGATAGAAAAGCTGACTTCCAGAAAGGATCAGCAAGTTAGCAAAGGTTTCAAAAGGATGATAGAATTCAGGCCATAGATAGCCAGCCATCTGCTGTGGAAATAGTGAACTGATATCACGGGGCCATTTGCGTAACCACACATGTTCTCTGTCTCACTTTTCAGAAGTTTACAATCAAGAAAGACATTTTGATGTTGATGGCAAACAAAGTAGGCTTAAAACACTCCTCAATTTAACTGCAAAGAAGGAGAGGCAGACTCTCCAGCAGGGAGACTCCCCATCTCCAGCCCTCCTTTCTGCAGCTTCATTGCCAAGGTGCTACTTCCTTTGTTTCTTTCTCTACCACTCCCTAAGTGGATTGGGGTGTCTTTGTAGTCTATTAAGTAGGTGCAAAAGTAATGCAGGCTTTGCCATTACTTTCAATGGCAAAAACTGCAATTACTTTTGCATCAACCTAATACATTCTGGAAGAAAAGAAGTAGGGATCACAGCAGGCAACTGCTCGGGGCAGTGATCAAGAACATCTTGCACCTCCCAGGCTGGACAGGAGTAGTCAGATTTGTGATTCTGATCCCCAGAAAACCAGATAATCCGCATTAAGCAAAGGTCCGCAAAACAATGAGTTTATCAGAGCAAACCAAGAGCTAAAGCAGAACGCTCCACTGAATGCAACTTAAGCCTCATGAGGACTGAGACCTGTGCTACCTTATTTACTGCTCTATCCCCCTTCAGACCCCTCACCCACCGACCTAGAACTGGTCTGACCCAGATTAGGCACTTATTTCTAGAAAGAACAACTGATTTGAACATTTTGAGCACCTATGTGGTGCCAGGCTGCTAGGCAACTATAAAAGACAAAACCACTGCCCTCAATGAGTTCTCAGTGAATGCAAACAGAAGAGAAGGTGATGAACCCAGTGGACTAGTGGCCAAGGGAGGAGACTCCTGGTGGCCAGATTAGTTCCTTAACTCTGCCATTTATCAGCTGTGTGACTTTTGACAAACTAGTTACCATCTCTGATCTTCCGTTTTCTCAAATGGAAGAGGTGGAGAGTAATAATCCTAACATATATAGAGGATTCTGTGAAGGCTATGAAATCACAGATGTACAGATTCAGCACAGAGGGGTAACTAGAAACAGAGAAGTCAGCTAAATGACTACTTCAGTTGTCGCCAAAGCTGCAATTGCAGTTGCCTTGTGTGTTGCAGGCAGCTTTGATTGAAAAGTTAATCAGTAGGCTTGAGTCTCTATCAATAAAAAGGAGAGAGATTGATTTAAATACTTGATGATTCTTTTTAAAAAAGCCCTAAACCCCAAACACCTTAAAACATAAGCGATAGTGAATCAAGAGACAATGAAAGATGAATAATGGGATATTTTCATCAGAACAATACAATTTTCGAGAAGAAAGTGGCCTCAGGGACCAGCCATGGTAGCTTATGCCTCTAATCCCAGCACTTTGGGAGGCCAAAGTGGGAGGGATAACTTGAGCTCAGGAGTTCGAGACCAGCCTGGGCAACACGTGAAAACCCCCTCTCTATTGAAAATGCAAAAAATTAGCCAGGCGTAGTGGTATGCACCTGTAATCCCAGCTGCTAGGGAGATTGAGGTGGAAGGGTCACCTGAGGCTGCAGCGAGCCGTGATTGTGCCATTGTACTCCAGCATGGGTGACAGATGAGACCCTGTCTAAAGAAAATGGCTTCAGGAATGAAAATTCAGTCTTGTTGTGGAACTCTGAGAAGGAAGATGGGTATGAAAGATAGGAGAGTGGCTGATAACTGGTTGGGTGGGTGTTTATGGGTGCAGGACGAGCCAGTGCCTGCCAGAGCTCCCTGATATCATGTTCACCTCCATCCCACACCCCCTACTCTGCCCCAAGGTACTCTGAGGGCTCAGAGGGTGTAGATGAGGTACTCTTCTCATTGGTCCAATCACATAATGGTGAACAGCTTAAGATGAGCAACAGCTAAGCATTCAGTAGAGAGGAAGAGCTTTGTAGGTGGAAGAGAACTGGCAAGGCTTGCTGGAGGAGGGGTATTTGCATGGGGTATTGAAAAATGGGTATTTCAAAGCGATAAGTATATTGAAGTCATCAAGTTCTTTTTTTCTGAAGTCATCAGTTCAACCTTTTAGCTGATAATTTGAAAAAAGAATCAACACATCAGGTGGTAAAAGGCGAAGAAATGCAGTGTTATCTCTCAGTTTCCAGTAGGTTCTCAGGATAGCTTCATTGGCCTTCAGTAAACTGCTGGTGGTGGAATGGTAATAATAATTAGCAGTTAGTAAGTGTTTACCATGGCCAGGCTCCATACCAGGTGCTTTTCAGGTAGTCTCTTATTTACTTTTCTCAATCACCTTAGGAAGGCACTAATTTAACTGCATCTCTCATTTTATAGATGAGGAAACTGAGCTTCGAGAAGGGGGAGTAACTAGTCCTGAGTCACACAGTTGGTGAAGTGTGGAGCTGTCTTGAAAGTTCATGTGTTCACCTACTGCACTGCTTGAAGAATATTTTGGTGTATTACAAATCTGTTCAGAAGCAGAACAGAGAAAACAAAAATCTCCAACAGCATACAGAGCTTATTTGCTAGCAATGTACATGCACATCAAGTGCTTAGCACAGTGCCTGACATGGTAAGTCCTTTCTACATCTTAACAGAGATTTGCTTTTATTAATGAGTTATTTACTGCGGAGTCAAGAAGACAACAGGTACTCAGTAAATGGCAGGTGTTGCTATAATGACTGATACGATCACCATATGAGCTCTATTCCCTATCACCTTCCCCTATATAATCAAAGTCCTTGCCGCTCTTGGTTTTTCCCTACCATTTCTAGTACAAAATGCATTTTGGGAGACTCTGTTCCCTTGATCATGCTAAGAGAACTCTTAGCTAGAAGTGTCATTTCTTCATTCTTTGCCCATCTCATTCTGCAATGCCCAGCTCAAGAACTGTTCTTCCATGGTGTTTGTCTAGACCTCTTTAATTTCCTTGCCTAATCCTATAAACAGAATGTCTTTATTTCTCCTTCGTGAAGGCTCCAGGCTTTCATTACACCTAGATAAGCTCTTATTAATTTTTCTTGCATTATTCTGAGATGTAAACATGACCATTTCCCCCAACTCCACTCTGATGTCCTTGAAGTCTGGATGTTGTTTGTTAATATTTACTCTCTTTTCATTCTTCATCCTGCCAGCAGCCTCTAGAACTGAGCTCATCACCCAGTAGGCACTCAATAGTTGACTTGAATTACAGAGAATTTGGGGGAATCCCACTTTAAAACCCATGTGCTTTTTTCAGATGCATTGCTCAAATACACTGTTAGCAGATATTGAGTCCTTACCAGAAATATACTGTACTCAGAGATCTCAGTCTGCCGTGTAGAGAACAGAGTTTTGATGGTACAGAATAGGCATCAGATAAGTCTTGAACAGGAATGATCGGCAGGACGAGAACAAAGAAAACCAACACTGTTTGGGGATTAAAAGCCATGATGCAGATACCTGCAAATAGGATTGTTGCAATAGTGGCCCCCAAACCACCATTACCATAGAAACTAGAACTAGGGCTGGGTAGGCGTTTCCCAACTTGCTGCATGGTGATCCTGAGTAGGTTTGGGTGGGGCACCTGTTTGGCACCCTCTGAGAACATGCTGTGGTAAACACAGTCCTCATCCCCAGGGAACCTGTCAGTGTCACACATTCTATCAGGCACTTAAGCAACCCCCAAATCACTACTTTACAAAAGCATCTTTTGATTGATTCATCAGCTACCAAACAGGAAAGACACAGCTGTCACAGTATGGGGAGCAGTAATTAGCAATGGAAGAAACTCACAGGTTGGAGTTTTGAGATTTGGCATGGAAGATAAAGCCAAAAAAGAGATCTTGGCCAGGCGTGATGGCTCACACCTGTAATCACAGCACTTTGGGAGGCTGAGGGTGGACCTTGAGGTCACGAGTTCGAGACCAGCCTGACCAATATGGTGAAACCCCGTCTCTATTAAAATTACAAAAATTAGCTGGGCATGGTGGCACACGGCTGTAACCCCAGCTACTCAGAAGGCTGAGGCAGGAGAATCGCTTAAACTCGGGAGGCAGAGGTTGCAGTGAGCTGAGATTGCGCCATTGCACTCCAGCCTGGGCAACGAAGCAATACCCTGTCTCAAAAAAAAAAAAAAAAATCTTCATCCAAACACCTCAAGCAGCCTGGCCCCATTACCTGACTCACAGATAGGAATAAAATGGAGTGTGAGAACAACATATTAGAATAGTAATATTCATAGTGTAATTAACAGATGCTGATTGAGCACTTATTGGTGTTAGGTGTTTTATGTATATCATTGAATGCTCAAAACAGTCCTATGGAAGAGGAATATTTTTTCCATTTTACAGATGAGGAAATAGGAATTCAGAGACATTAAACACTTTGCTCAAAGTGAAACACCAAAGAAGTGACACAGGGCTTTAGAAACAGGTCTTTCTGAACCTGATACATGAGTATCTAAACATTTTGATTTGCTCTGTTGGGAGGTGGCCATAGTCCGGGATTTGGTTGTACAAAGTAGAACTTAAGTTTGAGGAGAGATTAAAACTTGCTTGGTAAATCCCCACTTCAAAGTACAACCTTTTCCTTTTTTCCTTCTCAAGAGTACCTGCTCCTCTCTCCATAGTTAAGCATGCAAATGTATAACATTCTGTTTCAAACTGTTAGGCACTAGGGAATTACAGTTTAGCCACTGGCCATATTTAATTTTTTCAATGTGTTTTTATTTATTTCTCTGCTTCTGGGATCTTTTTTAGAGTTTTTTTTTCCAAAATAGGAAAATTCTTAGTTATTAATCCAGCTAACCTTAAAGTAGTCATTTATTATTATTGATATTATTATTCTTAATTAGAAACAGGTTTTAGCAGGATTAAGGGAAATTTTGAATCAAAAATGAATAGAGCACATAATCTACCAGCTTGATATAACTTTATTAATGTCTTGTATTTTATTGTGAACAACTAGATCACAGAGCTATATTTTCACATAGGTGTTATGTACACAAACGCTCGTATATTTTTCATAGATTTATATAATTTTAATTTTTTTAAATCAAAACAAAAATTCCATTTCACTGACTTTCCTAATTTCCCAAATGATTCTCCATATCTTTGGATATTGAGGTTGGGTCTGCTTTTCCGACATTGTGTTGCTAACAGTGATAAATCTTGCACAAACACTTTTCTTCCATTTCCTAAGGCAGTGATTTATCTTCCCAGACTACTTTGATATGTCCTTCCTACCTAATTTTAAAGAGTTGACAAACGACACTTTAATTTGCTGACTTCAACTATTTTTAACCATCCTTTGATTCTTTTTACTAAGCCAAACACCACTGGGCACCAAGATGGCATGAACCTCAAGTCACCATGACTCTTAGCCAAGTAGTGGTGACAAGCTGCAAAAGGCAAGCATCACTGCTGGGATTCCTGGGTTTCCTTCATGAACCCAGCCTGCCTGTGAGAGCATGTGAGAGCATGTGAGAGCAGGGTGAGCGCAGTGTGTGTATTAACTGTGGCTTGTGCCACATACTCATGCTATACCAGGTACTGTGCCAAATGGTTTATATGCGCCAGTGCCTAGCACAGTGCTCTACACATGGCAGTCCTTTGGCCAGTGTGTGCTGAATATTTGCTGTACGATTGTGTTCTCAGAATATCTTCAGAAGTCATTCCCATGATTAGTCCCATTTGAACTGCTGAGTAACTGGTACAGTCACGTAGTGGCTGGGAGTAGTGGCTCACGCCTGTAATCCCAGTACTTTAAGAGGCCAAAGCAGGCAGATCATTTGAGGTCAGGAGTTCAAGAACAGCCTTACCAACATGGTGAAACCCCATCTCTACTAAAAATACAAAAATTAGCGGGGCGGTAGTGGTGTGCTCCTGTAATCCCAGCTACTCTGGAGGCTAAGGCAGGGGAATCGCTTGAGCCTGGGCGGCGGAGATTGCAGTGAGCCGAGATTGCACTACTGCACTCCAGTCTGGGTGACAGAGTAAGACTTTGTCTCAAAAAAAAAAAAAAGGAAAAGAAAAAGAAAAAACCCACATAAAGTCACATAGTTAGTAAATGTTGAAGCTAATGGGATGCAGTTCTGCCTAAACCCAGAGTCCATCATCTTTCTGTCTTTTTTTTTTTTTTTTTTTTTTAAAGGGTTAAAGCCTCCTGTCTTTACCGTGCCACTGTGCTGCTCATTGGTGGAAATGCATCTGCTTATTTATTTTCTTCTCTTTTATCTGATCTAATTTCTGGGAATCCTTAGGAGACCTAAAATAACCTCAAACTCAAGGTTTTA
Source organism: Pongo pygmaeus (assembly GCF_028885625.2). Taxonomy (NCBI): domain Eukaryota; kingdom Metazoa; phylum Chordata; class Mammalia; order Primates; family Hominidae; genus Pongo; species Pongo pygmaeus. The sequence continues at coordinate 48,496,431 of NC_072391.2, forward strand.
TTCTAGTTTTGTCTCAAGTTTTTATTTATTTTTGTTTTTTAGTTTTATGTTTTGAGACAGAGTCTTGCTCTGTTGCTCAGGCTGGAGTGCAGTGGCGCAATCTCTGCTCACTGCATGCTGGGTTCAAGGGATTCTCCTGCCTCAGCCTCTTGAGCAGCTGGGAATACAGGTGTGAGCCACTATGCCTGACTAATTTTTTATTTTTAGTAGAGATGGGGTTTCGCCATGTTGGCCAGGCTAGTCTTGAACTCCCGGCCTCAAGTGATCCACCTGCCTTGGCCTCTAAAATGCCGGGATTACAGATGTGAGCCACTGTGCCTGGCCTCAAGTTTTTAAAGAGACAGCGGGACCAGAGGAACAGGTATATTAAAGTCCCTGATGTGTCTCACCAATATCCTAGAGGCAAGCCGAACACCAATTTGCTCATTTAACAGATGCTTTTGGAAGCTCCCATCTGTGCCAGGCATGGGGGTATCAGGATACACGCACATGAGAAACCTCCCATTAATATCTCCTATTAAGGCAGAGCAGAATTGTGCACATAATGGGTTCACAATAATTACTGAGCATGAGGGGCTCACCCAAGAAAATAAACAAGGTGCTGAGATATGGATAGCAGGATGGGATGAGGGGGACCTAACTTCCGTAGGTTGATCAGTCACTGCTTGCTATCCTGTGCAGTGTAGGGTGTTCAGCAGTACCCCTAGTCTGTACTCATAAGTTGCCAGAAGTCTCTGTCCCCTCGGTATGACAATGAAAAATGTTTCTAGACATTGCCAAACGTGCTTCAGGAGCAAAACTGCTCCGGTTGAGAGCCACTTCTCTAGATTTGTAGATCATAACATTTTTGATGTCATGAATAATTTCCAGAATCTGACAAAATCCAGGAAATGTGTAAAAATAATAACTATTATGGAGTGCTATGTGTCAGGCATTCTGTTCAATGTTTTTCACACATGATCTCATTTAATTTTCATAGCAGTCATATGAGGAAGGTATTGATTTTTGCTACTTTCTTAAGGGCTAAGATCACATGGCTGAGCCTGGGGTTGAACCTGTGTCACTGTGATCCACAGACATGGATCTCTAGAGAGCTGTGACTCTCTACAGCCATGAACAGGCGTGGATTGTCCTCACAGCATCATCAAAATCAGCATATCTCACACTTTAAAGTGCACGTGAATCACCCAGGGAGGTTGCTGAAACATCAGTGTTAATTCTGCAGGTCTAGGGTGGAGCCCGAGATTCTGCATTTCCATAAGCTCTCAGGTGATGCCTATGCTGCTGGTCCATGGACCACACATTGAGCACCCAGGGCCTGGAGCAGCAGTTCTTACTTAAGCCTTTCTGGGTTACAGATGCAGCCAAGAATCTGGTAAGTTATGGAACTCTGCCCAGAAAACTGCAATTATGCACATACATCTCCTAAAAGCCCAGGTTAGATCGCAAGCTTTCTCTGGAATCATACATTAACCCTTGCCAAACAGATGGATCTCACCTGTTCCCGCAGATTTCTGATAAAGCAGAATTCCTAATGCCACCTTGGCTTAAAGCAGAATTCCTAATGCCACCTTGGCTTACCCCATTCCATCATCTGGAACACTGGCAGTCTTGGGGTCATCGCAGTGCCTAACTGGGGCCTTTTTTGTTGTACTACAAGTCCATTACTTCCATCATTTTCCTAAGTAGAAGTAAACAGCAGCCCGTCAATAAAGAGCATTGGCCTCAAATCCAACCCACCACTTTCTTATTTTGCCTAAGCTTAGAAAATTCTTCAAATCCTGCATGGCATCTTTCCATAATAGTACTTCTTCCTACCCACTCCCCTCTTCCATGAACAATTATCTACGTAACGCATATGCCATGTGATACAGTTATCAGAAAGTGATGTTACCTGAACATACACACACAAAACAATATGAGAAGATACTTTGCTAAAATAACAGATAACCTTAAACATTAATAAGTGGAAAATCTGTGAAATCAAAGCATTTTTTTTCTTTTTTATATAATAGCCTTTCATTCTTTTTATGATTTTGTCTTTGAAAGCTCTTTCTGCAGATGACAGATGATATTGTTCTTCCATCCTGCTTCAGACAGAATTAAGGGAGGAAGGGGGAAAAAACTATTGTAGAGCCGCTCTGCTCTGCAACACGATTTTTATAATTAATATATACAACTGAGCAGAGAAAGGTACGTTATAATGAAATGCAATTAAGAGGTGTTTGTTCTTTTCCCACACATGATGACTATAATTTCCTTGGCTGTTTAGAAGTCAACCATTATCATTACATTTTGCACATATCTTTTCTATTTTTTTCTTTTGCTCCCGAATTTGTTTATTTTTCAATAAAAAACAAACATGGATTTAGAGCATTTGATATTCAGATAACATCATCTTTTAATTATAGTCCTTGGTGATCATTAAATCTAACACCTTTTATGGGATTTCTTGCATTGGCATGACTTCCAATTTTTAATTAATGGACCTTTAAAAATAGCTCCAAATAAAACCGTAATTTCAATTTACAAAAAAGCTTGGGTTGGGCGACAACATTATGTTTTCCTTCCATGTGGAAAGGAACCAATCTGATTTTATAGTTATCTGTCATCTTGGACTTTAATTATAACTTTCCCTTACAACCTGACATTTAGTCATGCATGCTGGGCTGCCCTCTCTTCAGGCTCCCCCGTTTTCTTTCTCTTTTTTCCTGATTCTCCCTAACTTGAATGGAAGAATAAAGGTTGGGAGGATCCACCAGTCACTTGTTGGGGGAGGCTGTGTATGATGGGGTGAAACCAGGCACCTATTCAGATCCTGCTTCTCATTTTCCCTGGCTGTTTTCATAGCTGAAAGTGTCTGGCAAGTCAGAATCAGCCCAATGCGTGTAACTGGTTTGGAATCTCTAAGCTCAAGTGCTGCGAAACTCGCCTTTGACAGCAGAGACCCACCAACCTGGGAACGTAGAACCATCACCTTGCATACGGGATGCTTAATACAAAGCTGTGGCTGAAAAGAATCCAGGAACTTTATAGGAATGAACAGAAATAGATACAAATGTTAGGGAATTAAACAACACTAAATGTTAGGGTATAGTTTTTACTCAACATCTTATAAGTATTTTGAGACTTAAAACTAACAGTGCTGGTGGCATTTACTCTTCTTTACTATATTTCTTTCTTTCTTTTTTTATTTTTTTTTTATTTTTATTTTTTGAGATGAAGTCTCGCTCTGCCACCAGGCTGGAGTACAGTGGCGCGATCTCAGTTCACTGCAACCTCTGACTCCCTGGTTCAGGTGATTCTCCTGCCTCAGCCTCCCGAGTAGCTGGGACTACAGGCATGCACCACCATGCCCAACTAATTTTTGTATTTTTAGTAGAGACAGAGTTTTACCATGTTGGCCAGTATGGTCTCGATCTCCTGACCTTGTGATCTGCCCACCTTGGCCTCCCAAAGTGCTTGGAATACAGGCATGAGCCACCGCGCCCGGCCTTCTTTACTGTATTTCATTTTAAGGGATTATTTAAAACACACATTGCAAAGAATCATTACGGCCTCTATAGAGCTATGCTTAATATTTCAGAAGTTGCCGAGTGTGGTGGCTCATGCCTGTAATCCCAGCACTTTGGGAAGCCATGGTAGGAGCATCGCTTGAGCCCAGGAGGTTGAGGCTGCAGTGAGCCGTGCACTCCAGCATCAGTAGCAGAGTGAGACTGTCTCAAAATAAAAAAGTATGTCAGAAGCTACTATCAGTGAGGATACTGCTGGTCCATCCATGAGTATGTCTCTCCTCCCAGGCATGCACAATCAGGAGATATAGGAAGAATACATAAAGCAAATATTTCTTTCTTTTATTTTATATATTGTGTAAAGTTTTATTAAAGTGGCAATGTCACTAAATACCTTAAATAGCTCTTCTCAGCCTGTTAGTAGGAATCAAAATATATAGAGAATAAGATGTAAAGGAAAACACTTGGATCCCAAATAAGCACCTTCCTCTACAAACCCAGCTGTTGTCAGTTCAGGAGGCTTTATCTGAGCCTCCTATGTGCCAGATAAAGCACTAAAGGGACACCACGACAAATAAAACAATAATTCCGGTTTTTGAGAAGCACTTTGGGATTGACAGAGATAGGCAAAGCAGACAGATGTTCTAGCAAAGTAGTGGGAAAGATTTCTCACACCTGGTAGGTGCTGAAATGCTGGGCTCTCTGGCCAATCTTCTGGTTTCAGACTTGCCTCTGAAGAGCTCCTTCCTTCTTCATGCTAAGGCTGAGTCAGCATTGCCGTGGTTCTGAGTGATCAGCAGTTCCATTTATGAAAGAGCTGCTGGTGAATCCTAGGGTGAGGGGATCCCAGGCTCCTTTTCCTTATACCCTCTTATTTCCTGATATTTCCTATCAGGGCAAAAAATGCGGAAGAAATGTTAAAATAAGCTGGACCACATTCCCCTGCTCTGAAAACTTTGCTTCCAATTGTAGGAACAATTTCCTTTCAACCAGGAGTAAAGCCTTCTTAGCAACTAAGTTATGATTTAATTAACTTTTCCTTTACACTTTTACAACCTGCTTCAGCCAGGTCTTTTTTTTTTTTTTTTTTTTTTCTGGCTATTGCAAAACACTGTTTGAACCTAAAAAGATTTTACAGGTATTTGTGTGGTGGGCTCTTCCCTTAGGCTTTTCCATTTGTTTCTTTTAGGGGTCTGTCTGCCTGGCTCAGCACCTACCCTGCCAGGAGGTGTCAGGCATGTGACCTACTGATGTCCTGCCAGCCTTGGTCCTCAGCCGCTTGGCTGTATGAGTGCTGAAGGGTGTTTGGGGACATTCCTTTTCTTCTTTCCTTTGTTCAATTAGGGAGCCATGAGCAGAGGTTATGTTTGGACTTGATTTTCCTAGTAATTTTCCAAGTAACTTTCAGAGTGTCTTGACCTCTCTTCCCTTGATTGTAAAATGGGACAGGTGAGAAAAAGAAAAAGACAGTGAGACAATGCATTCCAAAGAAGGGAGTGTGGCCCTCTGGTTAAGAATCCAGGCCAGGCCAGGCACGGTAGCTCACACCTGTAATCCCAGCACTTTGGAAGGCCGAGGCAAGCAAATCAGTTGAGGTCAGGAGTTTGAGGCCAGCCTGGCCAACATGGTGAAACTCCATCTCTACTAAAAATACAAAAATTAGCAGGGCATGGTAGTGGGTGCCTCTAATCCCAGCTACTTGGGAGCCTGAGGCGGGAGAATGGCTTGAATCTGAGGGTGGAGGTTGCAGTGAGCCGAGATTGCACCATTGCACTCCAGCCTGGGCAACAAAGTGAGACTCCACATAAAAAAAAAAAAAAAAGAAAAAAAAAAAATCCAAGTCAGAACTCAGAATTCAGACTCTGTCCATGCAGTAGTTATAGACCCTTGAGTCTGATAGCTAATTCCATGAAGCCTCATCTCCCTTAGCTTTAAAATTGGGATAATATGGAAAATAGTATGGAGATTTCTCAAGAACTAAAAATAGTACTACCATTCAACCGAGCAGTACTATTACTGGGAATCTATCCAAAGAAAAAGAAATCATTATTGTATTCATCCATTTCACACTACGGATAAAGACATACCAAGACTCGGAGGTGAGGTTTTGTTGGACTTACAGTTCCACATGGCTGGGGAGGCTTCAGGATCATGGTGGGAGGCTAAAGGCACTTCTTACATGGGGGTGGCAAAAGAAAATGAGAAGGATGCAAAAGTGGAAACCCCTGATAAAGCCATCAGATCTCATGAGACTTATTCCCTACCACAAGAACAATATGGGGGAACTGCTCCTGTGATTCAAATTATCTCCCACCAGATCCCTCCCACAACAGGTAAGAATTATGGGAATACAATTCAAGATGAGATCTGGGTGGAGACACAAAGCCAAACCATCTCATTCTGCCCCTGGCCCCTCTAAATCTCATGTCCTCACATTTCAAAACCAATCATGCCTTCCCAACAGTCCCCCAAAGTCTTAACTCATTTCAGCATTAACCCAAAAGTCCACAGTCCAAAGTCTCATCTGAGACAAGGCAAAAAATCACAAGCAAGCTAGTTACTTCCTAGATAAAATGGGGGCACAGGTATTGGATAAATACAGCCTTTCCAAAGGGGAGAAATTGGCCAAAACAAAAGGGTTCCAGGGCCTATGCAAGTCTGAAATCCAGCGCGGCGGTCAAATTTTAAAACGCCAAAATGATCTCCTTTGACTCCAGGTCTCACATCCAGGTCACACTGATGCAAGAGGTGGGTTTCCACGGCCTTGGGCAACTCCATCCCTGTGGCTTTGCAGGTATAGCCCCCCTCCTGGCTGCTTTCACCGCCTGGCATTGAGTGTCTGCGGCTTTTCCAGATGCACAGTGCAAGCTGTCAGTGGATCTACCATTCTGGGGTCTGGAGGATGGTGGCCTTCTTCTCCCAGCTCCACTAGGCAGTGCCCCAGTAGGGACTCTGTGTGGGGGCTCCAACCTCACATTTCCCCTCTGCACTGTCTTAGCAGAGGGTCTCCATGTAGGCCCTGTCCCTGCAGCAAACTTCTGCTTGGGTATCCAGGTGCTTCCATAAATCTTCTGAAATCTAGGCAGAGGTTCCCAAACCTCAACTCTTGACTTCTGTGCACTCACAGGCTCGACACCACATTGAAGCTACCAAGGCTTGGGGCTTCCATCCTCTGAAGCCACAGCCCGAGCTGTACCCTGGCTCCTTTTAGTCATGGCTGGAAAGGCTGGGATGCAGGACACCAAATCCCTAGGCTGCACACAGCAGGGGAACCCTGGGCCCAGCCCACAAAACCACTTTTTCCTCAATAGGCCTCTGGGCCTGTGTTGGGAGGGGCTGTTGTGAAGACCTCTGACATGCCCTGGAGACACTTTCCCCATTGTCCTGGGGATTAATATTGGGCTTCTTGCGCAAATTTCTGCAGCTGGCTTGAATTTCTCCTCAGAAAATGGGTTTTTCTTTTCTATCACATTGTCAGGCTGCAAATTTTCTGAACTTTTATGCTCTCCTTCCCTTTTAAAACTGAAGGCCTTTAACAGCACCCAAATCACCTCTCGGAATGCTTTGCTGCTTAGGAATTTCTTTTGTCAGATACCCTAAATCATCTCTATCAAGTTCAAAGTTCCACAAATCTCTAGGGGAGGGGCAAAATGCCTCCAGTCTCTTTGCTAAAACATAACAAGAGTCACCTTTGCTCCAGTTCCCAACAAGTTCCTCATCTCCATCTGAGACCACATCAGCAGGGATTTCATTGTCCATATCATTATCAGTATTTTTGTCAAAGCCATTCAGCAAGTCTCTAGGAAGTTCCAAACTTTCCCACATTTTCCTGTCTTTTTCTGAGCCCTTCAAACTGTTCCAACATCTGCCTGTCACCAATTCCAAGGTTGCTTCCACATTTTGGGGTATCTTTTCATCGGTGTCCCACTCTACTGGTACCAATTTACTGTATTAGTCTGTTTTCACACTGCTGATAAAGACATACCTGAGACTGGGAAGAAAAAGTGGTTTTATTGGACTTACAGTTCCACATGGCTGGGAGGCCTCAGAATAATGGTGGGAGGTGAAAGGCACTTCTTACAGGGTGGCGGCAAGAGAAAATGAGAAAGATGCAAAAGTGGAAACCCCTGATAAAGCCATCAGATATCGTGAGACTTATTCACTACCACAAGAATAATATGGGGGAAACCAACCCCATGATTCAAATAATCTCCCATGAGGTCCATTCCACAACATGTGGGAATTATGGGAGTAAAATTCAAGATGAGATTTGGGTGGGAACACAGAGCCAAACCATATCAATTATATAAAATAGACACCTGTACCCCCATATTCATTGCAGCACTATTCACAATAGCAGTCATGGAATCAACCTAAGTATCCATCAGTGGTGGATTGCATAAAGAAAATATGGTACATATACACCATGGAATACTCTGCAGCCATAAAAATAATGAAATCATGTCCTTTGCAGCAACATGGATGGAGCTGGAGGCCATTATCCTGAGTGAAATAATTCAGAAAGAGAAACTCAAATACTACCTGTTCTCACTTATAAGTGGGAGCTAAACAATGGATTTACATGGACATAAGGATGAAAATAATAGACACTGGGGACACCAAAAGGAGGAAACGTGGTGAGGAGCAAGGGTTGAAAAATTACCTGTTTGGTACAGTGTTCACTATTTGGGTGATGGGTACACTAGAAGCCCAAACTTCACCCTTATGCAATATATCCCTGTAGCAAACCTGTAGATGTACCCCCTGAATCTAAAATTTGAAAAATAAAGGTAATAATGTTTCATTCTTTATAGAGTCATTATGAAGCTCAAATAAAAGCTTTTAATACCAAACCTACCGCACAGTAAGTACTCAGCAAATATTGGCAATTATTACAGTTGTGTGTGTGTCTGTGAAATAGGAAGCTTGACTAGGATCAGGTGATTTCTGTATTAAATGCTGTCGAGCACTGATGGGTAATATAACCTTTTACAAGCCAAAGCATTGGGCTCAAGTACCCAAATTCAGAGCTTCTTCCCCTTAACAGATTTTTTTCTTTTATTGATCAACATACTGTTATTATAAAAGCCCATTTTGACTTTTCCTTACCAGTTGTTCCAATAACAGCTACAGGGTCTCTTTGTGTTTTGAACAAGTCCCCATATCTCCCAGTGCTCCTGATCTCAGTGACCATCAGACAGGGATTTACTCTGATCAAAGATGGCTTCATAGGCAAGTGACCCACATCGCTGTATGAAGTCCTGCTCTCAAAAGGGCCTTGCATTTGGCTTAATGCCCTGTTGTTGACACCTTATCTTGAAATTCTTTTTGTATGTTTGGAGGTGAGGGAGAGACGGGGTCTCCATCTGTCACCCAAGCTAGAGTGCAGTAGTACAATCATAGCTCACTGCAGCCTTAATCTCCCAGGCCCAAGTGATCCTCCCCCTTCAGCCTCCTAAGTAGCTGGGACTATAGGTGCATACCACCATACCCAGGTAATTTAAAAAAGTTTTTTTTGATAGAGATGGTGTCTCAGTACATTACCTAGGTTGGTCTTGAACTCCTGAGCGCAAGCAATTCTCCTGCTTCTGCTTCCCCAAGTGTTATGATTACAGGTGTAAGCCACCGCACCTGGCCCTTGAAATGTTTAATAATTTTTAAACAAGGGGCTCTGTGTTTTCATCTTGCTCTGGGACCTGCAACTGATGTTGCTGCTCCTGTATCAGACTTTGGTTTCTGACGCGGGATACTCTTGTTCTCTGAGCCTCCTTAAATCCCACTCCTGGAGTAGGTGTTTGCTTTCCAATCAAGTTAGAAAATTGATGTGTGATCTCTTTTCTGAATCCTGTGGAATTGCTTTACTATTTTATTCCTATGGGAAAGGCCTAGTGTACATGTCATTAACCCAACTCCACACACTCTTCACCTCAATCATCTTTGCTGTCTGATATCAAAACCCATTGATGAGAGAGATGGTGCAACCTAATTGTGGGTAATTTGATTAATGTTGTTGTTCATGGTCACATGGGCTGCAGGCACTTAGTGTGCTTTCAGACACTTGGGATCAATTGCCCTGTAGTTAAAACATCAGCCTTGATACAGTTCTTCCAGAGCCCCACAAATCATAGCCCTGTCACCTTTGTTGACCTGCCTATGGTGATATGGTTGCCAAACCCTCTCAGGAACTCAAACATCCCTTCTACCAGCTCCTACACACCATCAGAATGCCCTTTGCCAGTTTTTTGTTTTGTTTTGTTTTGTTTTGAATTGTTTTGTTTTGTTTTGTTTTGTGAGAGAGTCTCGCTCTGTCGCCCAGGCTGGGGTGCAGTGGCGCAATCTCAGCTCACTGCAAGTTCCGCCTCCTGGGTTCACGCCATTCTCCTGCCTCAGCCTCCCAAGTAGCTGGGACTACAGGCGCCCGCCACCACGCCTGGCTATTTTCTGTATTTTTAATAGAGATGGGGTTTCACCGTGTTAGCCAGGATAGCCTCGATCTCCTGACCTCGTGATCTGCCCGCCTTGGCCCCCCAAAGTGCTGGGATTATAGGCATGAGCCACCGTGCCTGGCCCCTTTGCCAGTTTTATATCTGCCCTGCATCGTTTTGGTTTCCCTTCTATTTCTCCTTGTAATGTCAGGCTATGCCCAGTGATTGACAATTATGATTATTCCTCGGAGAGCCTCATATTAACAACAGCCACTGATCTAACTCAGATCATTCCAAACATCTTTATTTCCTATCCTCAAGTTGGACTTTAGCTCCTCCAAACTTGAATTCTATACTTGCAAAGGAGAACTAAGATGAGGTTTCAAAATAATAGGTAACCTTCCTCTCTGTATCCGCCCCAAAGCAGAGCCCACTCTCCTCAGTAGATTTTTTTTTCTCTTCTTGATCAACATATTATTATTTTAAAAAATCCATTTTGACTTTCCCTTGCCAGAAAAGGCTCTCTAGCCTCCCTGCTGCACAGCAGGAAGCTCTTTCAGACTTGCTCAGATTGGTGGGTGGAGGAGACCACAATTATACCCCCTTTCAATGACATGTCTGGGGTTGCAGTGACTCCAGACAAAGAAGCTGAAATGTATGAAAGTTTCTGTGTCTTCAAGACAGAACCTAAAAATACCTGCCTGAGATGCAGGTTGGGAGCTATTTCCAGCAACAGGGCTCCAAGGTTTTCCCGCTGGGAGCTTGAGAGCCTCTGAATTCTTTTCAGCAGGCTGTCTAAGCTACCTGGTGATCAGGGGAGTGATGGACAAAGACCAACACGGAGGTTTAGAAGGCTCCCCTAGAAGCACCTTGACCCCCTGTTTTCACCCTGCTGTGATTGGCGACAGATTTCCTCATGTCTACTCTATGCTATTCTAAATAGCTAAGGACACAGCCCATGCAGAGGGCTGGGTCTTTAGGGATCAGTGTTGATGCCATTGGTCCTATTTCAAAGAGATTTCTCTGTCATAGGGAGAATAAAAAAGAGAGAAATGTGAGTGTGTAATAAGGGATCTTGGAGATTTTTCAAGTCACTCTTTCACCTGATGCTTGAATTATCTCTAAGGTGGTTCCTCACCCAATCGTCATACAGCCTTTGTTTTCATACTTCCTTTGATGGGGAGCTTACTACCGACGGAGACATCACATTATTCTATCTTTGGCCACTCCCCTTTAAAGCATTCTTCCTTGTTCTTGAGTCAAAATTGACCTGTCTCTAACATCTAATTAGGGGCATGGGTAATTCATCTCACTTCTGTTCTACAATGTAATATGTAGGGACTTGGAAACTTGCTCACATGTTCTACAAATCTTGTCTGCTGTAGGCCAGTGTCTCTGTTTCCTTCAAGCTTTCTTTCTGTTACCTTGAGTCTAACCTCATGAGGTCTAACTCTTCTGGAAAATCCACCCAAGACCTTCTCAACTGTGGCACAAAGGTCATGCCTTCTGATATGGGCATGTGAAAGGACATTCTGGGAACATTTTAACAGTGCAAATGAGGATGAGGTTTTCCCATGAGACTCAGGGATGAATCCTGTCAACCTGAATTCTTTGAGGCATCCAGAGGTCAGCTGGGCTAACTGAATCTGGTGTTGAAATGCTGAATCTGAAATCCATATCTGGACTGTGCTCAGGAGTGTCTCTTAGCATTTTGTGATGTGCAAGTTCAGCTCCTGGTTCCAGGAAAACTCTTTGTGTGACGGTGGTAGTGCTCTTCTTCCAGAAGGATGAGGGAGAGTCTCCTGATTGGCTGAGCAACTTGAGAGAACAGAAACATTTGTTAAAGGGAGAGCGGCGAGAATGATAGTTGTGGAGGGCTCTTTCTTTCTTTCTTTCTTTCTCTCTTTCTTTTTTTCTTTCTTTCTGTCAGCATATTATTATTTTAAAAATCTGTCTGTCTGTCTTTCTTTTCCTTCCTTCCTCCCTCTCTCTCTTTCTTTCTTTCTGTCTGTCTGCCTTTCTTTTCCTTCCTTCCATCCTTCCTCCCCCTTCCTTCCTTTCTTTCTTTCTCTCTCTCTTTCTTTCTTTTCTTTCTTTCTTTCTTTTCTTTCTTTCTTTCTCTTTTTTTCTTTGTTTCTTTTCTTTCTTTCTTTCTTGACAGAGTCTCCAAGGCTGAAGTGCAGTGGCTCAATCATGACTCACTGCAGCCTCAACCTCCCTAGGCTCAGGTGATCCTCCCACCTCAGCCTTCTGAGTAGCTGGGACTGCAGGCATGCGCCACCATGCCCAGCTAATTTTTGTATTTTTTGTAGAGACAGGATTTTGCCATGTTGCCCAGGCTGGTCTCTATCTCTTGGGCTCAAGTGATTTTCCCACCTAGGCATCTCAAAGTGTTGGGATTACAGGCATGAGCCTCTGTGCCCAGCCTGCCTGCTTGCTTGATTACCTGCTTTCTTCCTTTCTTTTTCTTTCTTTCCTTCCTTCCTTCTTTCTTTCCCTCCCTCCTTCCCCTCCCTCCTTCCCCTCCTTCCTTCCTTCCTTTCTTTCCTTTCTTTTCTTTCTTTTTTCTTTCTCTCTCCCTTTCTTTCTTTCTTTCTTTCTTTCTTTCTTTCTTTCTTTTTCTTTCTTTCTTCCTTTCATTTCTTTATTTCTTCCTTTCTTTCTTTCTTTCTTTTTCTTTCTTTCTTCCTTTCATTTCTTTCTTTCTTCCTTTATTTCTTTCTTTTCTTTCGAGTCTCACTCTACCACCCAGGCTGGAGTATAGTGGTGTGATCTTGGCTCACTGCAGCCTCTGCCTCCCAGGTTCAACAATTCTCCTGCCTCAGCCTCCCGAGTAGCTGGGATTACAGGGGTGCACCACCATGCCTGGCTAATTTTTATATTTTTAGTAGAGATGGGGTTTCATCATGTTGGCCAGGCTGATCTCGAACTCCTGACCTCAGGTGGTACACCAGCCTCAGCCTCCCAAAGTGCTGACATTACAGGCATGAGCCGCTGTGCCCAGCCGCTTTCATTATTTCTTAAAAAGGATATAAAATACCTGCATGAGCCACATTGTAAAGAAGGGGAGATAATTGCACCAAAAACCTGGACTAAAGAAAACCATATAGTTTTGCATAAGAATAATATCTTTTTATTTTTTGTGAAGTTTTCTTTTTAAAAAATATTTTTTAACTCAAAAGTTTTCAAATCCACAGTAAGGTTGAAAACGTAATATAATAAACGACCATATATCTTCATCTAGATTCACCAATTGTTACCATCTTACTATAAACTACGTATCTTCTTTACATACACACATTCTCTCTCTTTCTCTCTCCAAAAATAATTAGTAGACATCATGATATGTCCCTCCCATTAAATACTTTATCTGGCATCACCCAAGGAGAAGGACATTCTCCTCCTCAACCAGAACACCATTATCAAAGCTAAGAAAATCATTAATTCAATAATGTCATCAACATAGAGTCCTTATTCAAGTTTCAACATTTTCAAAAGAGAGTTTTTTGGGTTTTTTTTAAATCCTGGTTTAATCAAATTCCTTGCATTTCATTGATTGTTACGTGTTTTTGTTTCTCCCAATCCAGACAAATCCCACCACTTCCCTTTGGTTTTCATCACATTGTGTCCTTTGAAAAGCCCTAGCCAGGGTTTTGCAGAACAAGCCACATTCTGGATTGGTCTGGCCATTTTCTCCCACTTAGATTCAGGTTAAACATTTCTTTTGCAAGAACACAGTTCCCTCCCACAGCATCACACCAGGAATGTTATTGGTTTCCTTTTTTTAAGAACCTCTTAATGCCTGCTCTTCCCTGTCCCACCAGCACAACAGCAGCAATGACCACGCCACCCACAACACAGCACCCATTTAGAAGATGAGAGAAGATGGTTCTTTGTGGGCAATCCCAATAGAATTGAGAAGATTTTGAAAAGGTGGTAAATAAGGTGACTCTAAATGGGTTGTAACAAGTATGTATTTACAGACAGAGTAGCTCCAAATTATCTGATCTGATTTTTAGTTACACTTAAGGGTAAAAAAAGAATGGACTTGGGTATTTTACATGTAACATCAGATGTCTTGTAAAAATCTAATATCTTAGAGAATTTGAGTAAAACTGAAATGTCCTTATGATTAATCAACTGTCCATATGACTGTGACAACTGGTTGCCATCAGCTCCTCAGTCTTCCTCAACATCTCCCCAGCTATTCTGGAGACTCTCAGGGCAGGTGGTGTCTACCAGGTGCTTTAGAATGACTCTACTCATGGGCTTTCACTCTGAACCTCTTGTCAAGGCTTGGCCACAGCTGCCCCTATAAGGACCCCACTGCCTGAGCTTCCTGCCCTTAGTTGTGCACTCTGCAATCTGTTCTCTGAATCAACCTAGTCAATGACTGGACGTTACAAAGTCTCTCAGGAGTATAGTTCTTTTTTTTTTTTTTTTTTTTTTTAAGATAGAGTCTCACTTTGCTGCCCAGGCTGGAGTGCAGTGGCACAATCTCGGCTCACTGCAACCTCCGCTTCCCGGGTTCAAGCAATTCCCCTCCCTCAGCCTCCCAAATAGCTGGGACTACAGGCGCCTGCCACCACGCCCAGCTAATTTTTGTATTTTTAGTAGAGACGGGGCTTCACCATATTGTTCAGGCTGGTCTCAAACTCCTGATTTAAGGTGGTCCACCCACTTTGGCCTCCTGAAGTTCTGGGATTATAGGCATGAGCCACCGTGCCTGGTCAGGAATTTAGTTCTTGTTTCTAACCATCCTGCTCAAAATCAGGGTTCGAAATCAGCTCTTAACCCTCAGGGCTCAAAATCAGCTCTTTGGGGCATATAAGTATGGGAGGAGGGTGAGGCCGGTGTTATAAATTCAGAAGTCTTGCTGTCTTTCTCCACTTTCATTGTGTTCCCGTTTTCATTAATTCCTGTACCCAGAGTTTCTCTTTCCTCCAATAGCACATTATCTTCTCCCCATTAAAGCCTCCCATAGACATCACATACAGTAGCTACTTGGAGGGCAGGGTCTTACTCACTTGTGGCCTAAGCTAACCTTCAATACAACCAACACAATGTAATCAAGACCAGCATTCTGTTATGTGTGTTTTATTAGAAACCATTTCTTCAGGATATATATATCCATTTCTCTATAGATATAGACATAGTTATTACATAGGTGTAAATTAAAAGATATATTTAAAATATAAATACATGTTTTAGAATTTTATGGCCAAATATATTTGGGCATCATTGTATTAAACACAATTGAATACATTTTTCTGTTGTTGCAGATGCTTTAACAGAATAGTGTGCATTGTGAATCTCCAAGAAAGGGTTATTGTTGCAGCATTTCTCTACTTACTGGAACAAGAACCCTTATTTCTTGGAGGAGCTTGTAGAACTACTGTCACTCCAAACCTGCTTGGGAGCATCACTTTCTTTAGGAGTTGTACTTACAGAGGATTTCTTTAATGAGGTCTAGCTGGGACTAGGTATGTTTTAGTGTCTTGTGCCAACTGGCTGATTTTGGAAGCTAAAAGAAGAATTAGCAGGAGGGTGAATTGTCTTTTATTTAGAGTGTAAAAAACAGCTCCAGGGCATGTTTACCCAATAGGTTCTGCCCTACTAGTCATTAGGAAAGAAAACTTCTTGTACTTTGTGTCTTTTTATTTTGTGATCTTTCCCTAAAGATCCAAGAGAGATCTCTGTCATTCTATCAAAGATATGATAAAGTCTCTCTCGATTTCACCCCTTGGTTCACCATTCCTTATGGGCATCATCTATGTGAGAGACACTAAGCCCAGTTCTACGGAGGTTATGAAGGGACACAAGTCTTGTTTTCTTCTCGCAATGTTGTAATTGAAGTATAAATAGAAGCATAATTCGGGAATTACTACTTGTTCTTTCTCATCAATCACCACTCTTTAAGCGTGCCACTGGGATAATTCTAAAAGTGCTAAGTCCTTCCTCTCAATTCCTTCCCTGATGATAACTGAAAGGGTTTTAGGAAGTATAGTAATATTTGAGTTGTATGCAAATTTCCTCTGCAGGAAAACATGGAGACGCTGGCTAGGGTATCGGTTGCACACAGTCTAAACATTCCCTGCAGTCTTAATTAACCACATTTGCTTTCCTCTTGCTTCAGGCTGAGTCAGCCCAACCACCACTGAAGCCAGTTACTAGCCTGTGTGATCACGTGATGTGTGACTACACCTTGGCCTGTGATAAACGATCGTGTCTCTTGACCCACAGGAGTTTGTAACATTCTTTTAGTGTATACTGAGTCATTACTATTGCACTGAACCAAAGTAAAAGAATGTCTACTGCCATTGTCATAGAAAAAGAGGAAGGAAGGAAGGAAGGAAGGAAGGAAGGAAGGAAGGAAGGAAGGAAGATCTGCTCCATGCAAACTCCCCTGATCCTCCCAGGCGCGACTGAAGGATTTGTGCTTTCACAAAGCTTTGCGTAGACCTGCGCCTGGTTGTGCATTCTTTTCAGTCAGTCACTGTGGTAAGGTAGTAATTGCATGCCTGGGTTTAAATAATGATTCAACCGTTATCAATTGGCCATGTGAATCCAGGCAAGCTATTTAAACTTTGTAAACTTCTCTTGCTAAGCCCTTAACTTTGTACTGGCCTAGCCCTAACTACTCTACACATATTAACTCATTGTATCCTTTTGACAATGTTATAGGTTGGTACTTCATTAACCCCAATTTACAACCAAGGCCAAGTAACATCTCCAGGGTTGACGTGTGCATTTCCTTGTGAGGGTGAAATGAGATAGATAATCAGTGTAAAACCCTTCTTAGCACAGTGCTTGGTCCATAGTTAGCACACCAAATTATAATTTTCATTCATTAGTTTTTAAGATAAAGTTTACATAATATTATAATGTGTTAGGTGTTATTCTAAATGTTTTAGACATATCATCTCATTCAACTCTATGAAGTAGGTATAGTTTTCATGTCCATTTCATAGACGAGGAAAGTGAGGCACAGACAGGTAAGAGATCTGCCCAAGGTCACACAGCTGTTTAGTGGTGGAGACTAAATTGCATCTCAGAAAGCCTGGCTCAGAGATCACACTCTTAGTCTTTATACTAAATGATCACTAATATTGTTGTTTGTTTAAGTGTCTGTAGGCACCCATTTGCCCCTGACTTTGGACAGGGACTGTTTCACAGATTGTAATTTCTATAAGCCTATACCCCCACCCAATCCCTGCCACCTCCCACTACCTCCACACCCAGAACTGGGAGGTTCTGGGTGAATTTGTTGTTGAATACATACATATGCTAATAGTAACATATGATTTGATGAAGAAATTATTAGAAAACTCATAGGGGTGGTAAATGTGAAATTTGTGCTTGAAATGAGAAAGCAAGTTAAGGAGGTACTGCTAAGCACAATTTCAGTGAAATGCATGCAGGAATTCCTGGGCAAGAAAGTCACCAACTCCTGCTGAATCTTGGAGAGAATATTTTCTCCAGTGTGTAGGAGAAACTGAGTAAGATTAGTTCCTTTATTACATGACCTGCTCATGTGTGTCTACACTGACAGCAAACACTTGAGCTCTTACCATTAGCCAGATACTAAGTTAAACCCCTTACTTGCTTTCACAGATATTGTAAGTATCTAATTTAATCCTTTTGACAGTCAGAGGAAAGAGGTCCTAACAGTGTCCCTATTTTATTGATAAGTAAACTGAGTCATGGGGCCAGTAGACTGAAGGTCACTTACTAGTTAGGTTTTTTTTTTTTTGAGACAGAGTTTTGCTCTGTCACCCAGGCTGGAGTGCAGTGGCATGATCTCAGCTCACTGTAACCTCTTTCTCCCAGGTTCAAGTGATTATCCTGCCTCAGCTTCCTGAGTAGCTGGGACTGCAGGTGCATGCAACCACATTCGGCTAATTTTTTACATTTTTAGTAGAGATGGGGTTTCACCATGTTGGCCAGGCTGGTCTTGTCTTGAACTCCTGACCTCAAGTCATCCACCTGCCTCAGCCTCCCGAAGTGCTGGGGTGACAGGCGTTGAGCCACAGTGCCCGGCCAATTAGGATTTGAATCTACATCTTCAGTAGTAGAGCTCCTCTTACTGTTTCAATGGGAGCAATTCCAGGGGTCAGTGAAGTGAGGGACAAATTTGTGATGGCTTTGGTGAGTCCTAGAGTCTTGCTGGGTGCCCATCTTTTCTTGTCAATTTTTCTCAGTTGTTGATGTCCAGCCCTCTGGTCTATGGAGTGCAGCCAAGAAAAGGAACTCAGGGTAGAGAGAGAGCCCTAATGGCAAGGTACTGTTTGCTTCTGAAAGCTGTTACTAAATACAATAGCTATTGAATGCACAGAACATCTTTGGAGTAAATACTGACTGAGACTGAGAAAGATGTCTAAATTTACAGTACCCAAATCAGTTGTATGGCTTTACTCTAAAATCCTCCATATTATAATTTTTCTTCGTTTCTCCTTGGATTTTAATGCTCAGAAATCTACCGTCATGTTGAGATAGTGGTACAGACCATGCCATAAAAATTGTCTTTGATGCCAACTTCAGACAAACATGACTGTTTTTATTGGATGGGGAGGGAAAACTGGCATCAGCTAGGAAGTCACTGTGTGTTCACTATCAATGACTTCAGTTCCCTCTGGTTGGCTGCTTCACAAATCCCCAAGCTCCATGAAACAACATAAGAAACAATAAAAGGAAAAAAAGCAAGCACAGGGTGATAAAAAGGCATCCAGAAAGATTTTCATAAATGCAACAGTACTTTAACAAAAAAAGCAATTTCATGTCTACTTCAGGTAGACACATAAAATCTTATGAACAAGTTCAAAGTCTCATTCATGCGGCTTTCTTGAAGATTCTTTTAAAAATTTTAAAGGAAAGGAGTTGGATTGGAGGAAAGGGGAGAAAATGACTTTTGGGGCCATATGAGTTTGGAAATCAGGGAAAAGATTCTTTACATCTTCCCTCTTTAAAGTGTTGTGAGTCTTGAAGCTCCCAACATTAGTGGTGTCTAGACGGAGGTTGCCTTGTCACGGGGCTCATTAGTATTCATCATTAATTCATATTTTCAAAGCAACAAAGGAGAAAACAGTAGTAGGAAGAATAAGAAAATGTCAAATCCTGGGAGTAACATTTCAGTGCAGTGTTGCAACTAAGGTTAGCGGAGGTTGTGCTGTTTAAAAAGTCAATCCAAACACAGGGAACAGAAGCAAGCACACTCTCTCTTTCTCACTTAATGCCAAATGCATTCTCGTAGGTCCCAGCCTGTCTCTTCCTATCTGGAAGCTTCCTTGCATCCCAGCCTCATCAACCAAGTCTCTGAGTCCCCGTTGAGAAGCCTCATTTGGTAGCCATGACTGCATACATTTATGAAGTGTATGTTTGTGCCAGGTGCAGTGCTTAGGGATTTACGAGGATTATCTCATTTCACTTCACAACAACCCTATGAGGTCATGCCCACATTATCCCTTATTTTACAGGCAAGGTAATTGAAGACAAAAAGGGGACGTGCCTGGCCTGGGGTCACCCAGCTGGTAAATGTCATGGCTGAGACTCAAACCCAGGTAATCTGGCTCTAGAGGCTGTGTGCATTAGTGGGGGACATCTACCCTAAAGAGGACGTTGCTCCTCTGGCCCCAGAGACCTTCCCTTCTGAAGGCTCATTCACACTCACCCTCTTCTCTTGCCTGACATAAGCTGGTTTGGATTTTTGGTTATCAGAGTATAGATTGAAAAAAGACCCTATATTTAGCATCATGTTTCATGGAGCTTCCTATCCTCACCATGGAGGTGGAAAATAACTTAGCCCAGTGAGGTTTTTCCTCCTACAAATACGATAATTCTCTACTTTCCTTGATGAGTGGCTGTATGTAAGCCTAATATTCATATATAAGAAGCTGTATTTTCAACTACCTTTTTATAAAGTATACATATTAGTAGGATATATGTGTTCTCTATTTTTTTTTTTTTTGTTAATTCTTATACTAGTATGTATTTCCACTACTCCTAACACCATTACTCATAACAGTTTCTCTTTACTTTTCCCATTCTCTTCATTTAGCAAGTGCCAGCAAACTTTCCTTGGGTGCTTATAACTTGTTAGGACCCAGGATAAGAACCGGGAGTACAAGGATAAAAAGGGTAAGATCCATGTATTCAGTGGGGGTTTCCCAGACATAGGAATTGAAAGTTATCATAGAAAATAATAGCTAACATGTATTGACACTATTTGCCATTCTGACACATATTGCATATGTGTCTGTTCTTAATCTTTAGTTAGCTACTACTATGTCCATTTTACAGATGAAAAAACCAAGGCATAGAGAGGCTAAATCACTTGCCTGCAGACTTGTAGCTAGCAAGAGGGCAGCTAGCATTGTAGACTGAGGAATCTCGCTACAGGGTCTGGGCTCCTAACTGGTCTGCTTCAAAAGTAAATTACACAGACTGGGTATGGTAGCTCACATCTGTAATCCCAGCACTTTTGGAGGCCAAGGCGGGAAGATCACTTGAGGTCAGGAATTCAAGACCAGCCTGGCCAACACGGTGAAACTCCATTTCTACTAAAAATACAGAAATTAGCTGGGTGTGGTGGTGCACACCTGTAACCCCAGTTACTCAGGAGGCTGAGGCATGAGAGTCGCTTGAACCCAGGAGACAGAGGTGGGAGTGAGCCGAGATCTCACCACTGCACTTCAGCCTGGGGGACAGAGTGATTGCCTGTATCCAAAAAAAAAAAAAAAAGTAAATTACACAATTATATTTAGCGAAGGGATCACTGGACTCTGCCTGCATGGCCCAGGTTGATATGTGAACTGGGGCTTGAGGGATATAGGATAAGTAGAAGTTAACCAGGCAGGCTGGGTGTGTTGGCTCACGCCTGCAATTCCAGCACTTTGGGAGGCGAAGGCAGGCAGATCACCTAAGGTCAGGAGTTTGAGATCAGCCTGTCCAACCAACATGGTGAAACCTCATCTCTACTAAAAATACAAAGATTAGCCTGGCGTGGTGGTGTGCACCTGTAGTCCCAGCTACTTGGGAGGCTGAGGGGGAAGAATTGCTTGAATCCAGGAGACAGAGGTTGCAGAAAGCCAAGATTGTGCCACTGTACTCCAGCCTGGGTGGCAGAGCGAGACTCCTTCACACACACACACACAAAAAAAGTTAACCAGGCAGAGAAAATAGCATATTGTCTGGCAAGGAATACAGTCCATGCAAGGGCACAGGTGTCTGAGAAAACAATGTAGGTAAATAATTTACAGAGGTTGAATATAGAATGAGGAGAGTGTGGAGGCATAAGACTGCATGAGGTAAGGATAGACAAAGCACATTGTCATTTACACAGAAAAGTGACTGGACTACTTCGTGGGTAATGGGAGTTATAGAAGGCCTTATGCAGGAATGTGCACTCACTCAATTCTGATTAGAACATTATCTCCATGGTTCAAAATGCAAATGAAATCAGGGATGTCAGTCCTTCCAGGAAATCTTTTCTGGTATTAGTTTTTATTCTTTCAGTATACTTTTTGTTTACTTATTTTGGGAAATGTCTGAGTCTATAAAAAGTAGAGTATAGTTGAGAAATACAAATCTGCTTTAGGTTGTCAGTCTAAACAACATCTTGCACTGTCCAAGCCTGTAGGAATTAGTGCAGATGGAATAAGACATGAGGTTAGTTGTGACCTGACTACAGAAAACAGCCTGGAAGGTTATAGGTCCCAATAATCCCTTGAAATGTGCTTTTAAAGAAAATAATGTGTATCTCTTTCTCTTACAGATAAAGTATAGCCAAAAGACAAACAAACCTGCTTAATTGAAGATGATCAGTTAGGATACAGGTAATTGAGGCCACACTGGACATACTGGTGGTGAAACAATTTATCCTGTTGTTTTAAGGTCCTTGATTTGATCTCCATGTGGACCTGTTAGTTTCAGCTAAGAGTTTTCATCTGTTGAGCCAACTCTGATTGATTTGTAGTATGTGTTTTGAGAAGTCTTCTGAGGCTTTGCCTAAGGTCAATGAGGAAGACTGCTGTAATCCACTAGTGATGTCTGTAGAGGTCATAGGCAGGGTTAGTGGTAGTACATTTGCAAGTGATTTCTATCCCTGGTCAAAAAGAACTCTGATGCAAGGTTATAGATATTTGGTGTCCTATTTTAACAGTGACCTCAACATTTGGAGTTGGTGGAGGGGGAAAAGTAATGATGCTGCATGGATGGTTCCCTAACACTGCCTCAGTACAGGGAACCAAACCAATGTCCATGTTCAACCCACAGTAGCACAATATGACCACACTCGTAGACAGCCATGCACTGTATAATGATATTTTGGCCAATGATGGACCAAATATATGGTGGTGGTCCCATAAGATTATAATTCTGTATTTTTACTGTACCTTTTCTATGTTTAGATGTGTTTAGAGTTACAAATACTATTGTGTTACAACTTCCTACAGTATTCAGCACAGTAACATGCTGTACAGGTTTGCAGCCTAGGAGCAATAGACTATACTATATAGCTTAGGTGTGTAATAGGCTATACCATTTAGGTTTGTGTAAGTGCACTCTATGATGTTTGCAGATGACAGAGCCTAACAGCACATTTCTCAGAATGTATCCCTGCCCCCCATAGTTAAGCAATGCATGATTGTAATTGTACAGGAGATACTAGTATTGTGAGTTAATAGCCCACGCATGTATAAATACAGAGGGACATGGTTAAAACAATTCTGTTCAGTTAGTACAATTTGCTGAACTAGACTTTAAAACAAAATCTAATTTTAAACAGTACTCCAGTTTTCAGGATATATTCTATTTGTTCTATGTAGCTTAGGAGGCTTACCATGTGTTTGCATCTGAAACAGGTGAAATTACTACAGGAAATTTCCTATGGCTTTACATAGCCAGGGTTCTACTGTCAAAAGGCTGCATGGATGGCCTCTGAGTAGCTGAGTTGAAATAAAACATTTTATAATTAGTGCACGATTATAACAAAGGTAGACGTTAAGAATATGCTTGGGTGTTAAGGCGAAAATGATGTTTTTGTTTTTTTTTCTTTTTTTCTAGTTTATTTTGTAATTCCTAAAGTCACTCTAAGCTTTAGTTCTAAGTGAATGAAGGACAAATTCTCAAAACATAACATTTGCCTGTATTATTGCTGATCTTATCACCAGACTATAAGCTTTTCTTCTGAAAGATTTTGATTTATACACCCACCTGAATTGCATGTAATATGATTACTACCACATCACATACAATTTTCTTGCAATTTCATATTAGGGTGGTGATAAGAAAATCAAACCTACAAACAAATGGAAAACACTTTGCCTTCTGAGAAGTTTCAGGCAGGAGCAGAGGAGAGATTTAGTGGGAAAACGAACCTAGCAAAACACATTTTAAAATAGAATAATAGGCAAGTTTATCAATTCATATTTACTTTGAGTCTAATTTTTTGTGTTGGCAAAAATCCTGCCCAAGGCAATATAAGAAAGAAGAGAGGGGGAGAGAGAGAGTAAGAGAGAGAGAAAGAAAGAGAAGGGAGGAAGGGAAGGCGGAAGAGAGAAAAAGAAAAAAGAGGGAGGAAGGAAGGAAGAAAGGAAGGAAAGAAGGAAGAGAGGATGGAAGGAAGGGAGGGAGGGAAGTCCAAATGGGAAATATCAGATTGAATGTAATAAAGCTGTCAATATTTGACAGATTTTGACCTACAAAAAAGACATCTTCATATGTTTCAGCCTAACAGTACTTAGTGACTTCCAAGCAGTTGGATTTAGGACATTTGTACCGACCCATCTGTGTTAACTGGCTCGGAGTCCAAGCCATGTGCAGACCGGTCTTTCCCTAATTGCATAAAGATTTTTGTATTGAGCACCTTTGAAAATAGCTCCAGCTTCCCAAGGGGCATCTTTTCTTGGTGCCTGTGACCTCCAAAGAGAAACACAAATCACAGGCAGAGAAGTAGCTGTTTAAACATCCTTTGATTTCCCCTCGTCATTCAGTAAATGCATTAAATTAAGCTGCAGATGTTTTGCTGTCAACACAACGCTGTATTATGGTGTGTTATTTTCCTGATAGAAACATTTTATATACTGTAAATAAACACAGTTTTGTTAATTAGTTAATGAATTATTTTTTAATGCTCCATTACACTTTAGGGAAAAAATAGCGCAAGCTATTGAAAGTTCTCATTTTTAATAAACAGACCTTGTGGTAAATATAGAATGCCTAATATCTGGCGAAATGGTAGCACTTGCAGGAATAATTATGGCACCAGCTCTCAGTTTTAAGTTCTTATGTGCTGCTTAGAGTATTTTAGGCTTGGGGATTAAGGTTTATTAGAAATGCCCAGGATTTACCATAACATCTTGAAGGGAGGGAGATACTAGGGGTGTGCTTATTTATTTTATATTTTATTTTTCTTGCAACAGGGAGGTGTCTTAAACAAATGGCAGACAAATTGAGAAATCTGCACTTCAAGTCCAACTCATCCTGAGAAATGCCAGAATTTTAGCAACAAAACAAACCCGCAAGTCTTCTTCGTTCTTGAGAGTCATGCCGTTTTCCTCCAAACAAGGACGAAAGGCTCTTTGCTTGTGGAGTGTCTCAGTCTAGCAGTAGATTGGAAAAATGTCCAAGCAGGGGACTCGAGTTCTCTCCCGGATGAGTTCATTTCAATAGTCACTGTGTTTCATCGGATGCAGCTGGTTACATTTTTAATAGGCAGATGGCTAATTTTACAGTTCCAAGCCAATCTCTCATTGGACAACATCCAGAAAGCCCGTGGTAGGGTGATGCCCAGCAGAAAGTTCAACAGGACACTTGGGGGGAACATATGCTAATGTCAGCCCTTTTACTTAAACGTCTTTAAAAAGAATATTCAGTGCTAAGCTGAGAGATTTTCACAGACTCAAGCCTAACACCAGATGGGTGGCCAGCTATGAAGTCCTTAGGGCCGGAGCAAATGCTCTTAATCTGGCTTGGATGGTCAGAGAATCAAATAGCACCAAACCAGTAATCTCTGAGTGATTTTTAAAAGTGACAAAGGTGTACGGCCTTGCAGAAATGACCTGGCTAACTAGAGAAGCGAGTTTCTCTTAATAGAAGCCCACGGCGTTACTAAAGCCCTGTGGTCCTATGATTACCTCGGCATCCCGACCTCCGTTTTGGGTGCCCCTCCCAATCTGACCTTTATGGAGTTACACGAATGAATGTCCATTTACCTCCCCCCAGGTGACAGCCCCTCGCCTCCAGGGTCAGAGAGGGCGGAATGTCTGTTGCAGTTAAGCATCCTTATTTTTAAACTGTTTGGAAATCTCTCTCTCCAAGGAAATGGCTATTTAGACATCTTAATTAAAAGAGAATTTGGAAATATCTCCTGTTTTGCAGTGCATGTAATCAAGCATTTCTTTTTCTCTGCAGAAGGACTTTGGTTGCCTCTTCACAAAAGGCTTTGAAATGTCCTAAAACAATCCCCCGCAGCTCGGGGTGGGGGTAGGGGCGGGAGAGGGAGAAAGAGAGGAAAAAAAAAAAAAAAGAAAAAAAACCAAAGCAAAAAACAACAAACATTTTCTGGGAGGTGATAAAAGTCTTGGATGCAAAGTATCCTTATTTTATCCCATGTGATGAATTGCCATAGGATGGCTGGAAAACTCTTTAAGAACCACAAGGGCAAATGCCGTTGTTTAAATGAGGCAAATGTTGTTTACCTCTAAGCAAAATAAAAGCTAAGGATCAGAAGAAAGAGGGGATCAAAAGATCTTTCTCCAAACAGATTTATAAAAGAGAGTGATTTTTAAATGATTTAAACTCCTACTTTATAAAAATATTTTATGAGGCACTTTTCTGAAAGTAACATGCTTCTGAAGAGTTTTCCTCCCCAAATCGCTTCCTGAAAATAGTGGCATTACTTTCATGCGGTACAATTGCCTACACAAGACCTTATTTAAAACAATGCAAAAGAAATTTGACAAAGCTAGTAACTCTGCACAAGGAAACTGGGCTTTTTTTTTTTTTTTTTTTTTTTTGCTGGGAAAATAACCTTCAAACCTCAAACTAAATCTGTAAATGCTTCTATCAAATTTTTCTTTCAAGAACCTGGAAAGTGGTTCATTTTGTTTTATTGAGCAGATTGTGAAAAGAGTTTTCTTGCAGAGTTTTTGTTTTATAATCAAAATAATTTGAGGGAAATGACACGACTTTTCTTTTGAGATTTTTTTTTTTTTTCTGGACAAAATCTAGTAGAGGGAGAGAGAGAAAGAAATCTAATCAAATCCAAGACTTGCAGACAAAAGTTACACACAATCAGAAAACCCTCAAAGATAGGTATTCTGTCACTAAATTAAAGTATTGGTAGAAGAAAAGTCTTAAAAATGTAAAATGAGTACTAGCCAAATACCTTCACAGTTAGTGGAATTATGGAAACTTCTCTCTGGTGCGAATACCCCCAAACACATTTTAGATTTATTTTTAAAGTGTAGTTTAAAGAAACTTTATACCATTTACAAAAAAAAAAAAAAAAAAAGAACTTTGAAAGGAAAAGAGCCAAAAGAAAAGCAGAAATTAGGGCAGTTTTTAAACTACAAGCCAACTGTTTGCTCTACTTTGCTTTATTTATTAGTTCTCAAGGTATTTAAAACTTGAGCATTAAAACTGCAGAATAATTTGCAAATGAATGCAGTTGCAGTTGTGAAAATATAACTCACAGCTGAATGTGGGTTATTCAGACAAATGGCTGCTTTGTTCGAGGAGGGGAAGTAAAGTTCTGTGTTAATTTATTACAAACTGCAGCATTTCATCCCTGATGTCCAGGCAACAATGTTTTTTATTTCAAGTAATTTATAAGCACTTCCCAGAGCACTTAGCGGTGATGTCCTTGGCTGTTTTGCTCCCAGAGACGGAGTGTATATGTATTTACTGTGGGAATTTGTTTTTAATAAAACTGTTGTAAGGCATTTTTATTCCTTTGCTTTGTTACATTAAAAACATTCGCTGCATAAGTAATGTATTTTATTCCAAGTTGAAAGGCAGCAGATCACAGCCGGCAACTGTATTGGAGGGTAGAGAATAACGACGAGAAAAGTAATGTTTAAAGTGAACCAGACCCTTTTCTGAGTTGCTCTAGGTGTCTCTTTGCCTCTGCATTTAAGGGAAGCAGCAATCAGATGACCAAGGGCCCAGGAAAAGTGTCTAGGAGGTCCCAGGATGCGGGCAATCGGAGAATGGAGAATCAAATAGAGAAGGGCAGACTAAGGCACAGCGAATGTGTGTTTGTGTGCTCCCGTGCATGTGTGCATAAACAAGCACACGTGTGTGTGATCAGTGTTACCAATTCTTATAAGTTTTCATGATTCCCCTGTATCTCCCAGAGTCAGTTCACGACCCTAGATAATCCAAAATTGGCCTTTATTTCAACGTTTAAGGAAAACAGATGCCTTTGTATGTACACATAGACAATTTCAAAAATCAGATTCTGTGTGGTAGGAAGAAATTGTGGCAAGTTTTCAACTTCAATGAGAGAATTGTGGAGTGATCTAAAAGTTTCAAGGGTCCTGCCGAAGCGTAGCTGTTCTGCTGATGCCAAGAGTCTTTCTGGAGATCCCAGCATTTCAGTGGCTTTTAACCATTTTTCTTTATCAAGGGGAATGAGTTGGTTAAAGTCATAGCTCATTTGTCAAACTATTTTATCGATCTATCATCTATCTATCTGTCTATCTATCTAATCTCTCATGCAGCTTTAACATCCTTAAAACTTAGGGAGAAGATAATTTGTGCCGGTCCTAACAGCTGATGCTATAGGAAGTTGATAGATAATTTCCATATGGATGTGTTTGCAAAAACAGAAATGTACTATCTTTAACACACATCACACAGTGCTTACACGTGAACACAGTTGATGCAATCTTGTGCTCCAATGGCAAAGATTGTAACAGGCCTTGCAGCCTACTGAAGTAATAGGAGTTATATAAAATAGAGCCTCATAATTATCTAGACACATTTGAGAAGTTCTTTATAATTTGAAAATTGCTTTGACTTTTAAAAAGAAATTTGATGAGCAATTACTCTATAATAATAGATTTTTAAACTTATTATTAAAAAAAAAACGAGAGAACTCTTTGAACAAATTACCTTTAAGAGAATGTAGCTTTTTGTTGTTGTTGTTCCTCTGGCCACTAACTTTTCCAGAAGTGAGAAGTAAATTAAAATACAGATTGCTGTGTTAATTAACCATAAAAATAATATTTATTATTTTTTAAAAGGGCCATGAAAATAAGCACTGGCCTGTGGGCCAGGGAATTGAAAGAAATTAGGAAGCAGGTCTAATAAGAATCAGACCTTTGTGTTTAACACCGAGTATTTCTCTTCTCATCCAGTAACAATCCCTAATGGAGAAGAATTGATAAATACTTTCTCCTGTTTCTTTATTTAAAAATCAACTTTTTTTTTTTTTTTTAAGACCAGCTCCATGAAGCTTTCCTGACTTTACTCATCTTTTCTGACTCCTAGGCTGGGGAGCATATGTGTGCATATATGTAAATTTTCAGGGCTGGGAAGTCCTTTAAGGATCACAAGGCAGGCCTTCCTCTAGGCCTTGATTGTCTCATGTGAAAGTGGGTAGGTTACCTCAGGAAGAAGGAGGAATGGGCATTGGGAATTCCCGCAGAACATGAGTGTGGAATAGAGCTGGGCTGGGCTCAGGAGATAGATCCAGGCTAGATGGAGATCTGCACATCCTGAGGTTCTTGCAAGGCCCATCCCACAGCCTTGCCTCTGGGGCTTCTAACAGCTTGGGTCCCTTAGATAAAATGGGAGTCATGTGTTTTTCCCTTAGTGAAGAAATCAACTTAAGAACTGGTAATATGAAAATAATGTTCAGAGTTTTTTTAAAAAAATGAGAGAGAGAAGCCGGACACAGTGGCTTATGCCTATAATCCCAGTCCTTTGGGAGGCTGAGGTGAGAGAATTGCTTGAGCCCAGGAGTTTGAGACTAGCCTGGGCAACACAGTGAGACTCCATCTCTATTAAAAAAAAAAATAAAAATTAAAAAAATTTTTTTTAAATGAGAGAGAAAGAAAACAGAAAAAGATAACACATCTATTCGAGAATTGGCAGCGACAGTTGAGCATATTCAGCTGACGTTGGAAACAATTATCTATCAATCAAATGATCCTCAATTTAAAATTTGTCCAAACCAATATTTACCATGTATGATGAATCTTAGTGCTTCTGGAAGGAATCTGTTCATTTAGTTTCTAAATGAACAAATTTCAAATATTACTTGTCTCTGCTGAGATAATTTTTTAACACCCTTTTAAGCATGTCTTTAATAAGCTATGATGGTTAATTAATATACCATACAATCTTTGAGCAGAAAACAGCCTTAGTCCCTACAAATTGAAGCCCAGAGTGACTAAGAGAACAATATACTGCTTCCCAGTTGAGCAGTCATTTCACAGCACCACTCTGCCTACTAAATACTAGTTAGCAAGGAAAAGAGAAACTCATGAAGTTAAAGGGGCTTTCCTTCAGAGCATGGAAACCCTGACTCTCTCAACCATGTGTTCTAATGCATATCCTCTGCAGTAGGGGTAGAGTCCTCTGTGTACAGGTGTCAAGCTCTGCAGGTTGACCACCTCGGCTCCCAGCCTCCGATCTGCCCACTACCAGCTGGGTGACATTGGGCTGGTGACTTTACCGTCTTTGTGCTTCAGTTTTCTTATTTGCAAAATTGGGATGATAATAATAATAACATCTACCTTATAGGGATGTTATAAGACTTAAATATGTTATAAGGTATTTTCTGTGTCAACAAAGCTTGGCATATTGGACATGCCTTAGTGTTACGAAACACTATTATTTCAAGGCAGAATCTGGGTTAACACGTGTCATTGAATTGAGTAACACTCATATGGAAACTTGACTTGGAATTTTGCTCAGTAATAGGACACTTTTCTGCCCCCTTTTCTCTTTTCTAAAGTGTTTTCTTCACCAACCATGGTGGCCAAGCTCTTTTTTTTTTTTTTTTTTTTTTTTTTTTTCATTCTGTGTCTCCCTGGGACTTTTGTTTTCTCACTTTGTATCTTCCTCTTCCTGAACAGGTCTCTGTAACTTTGAGTTATCTCTAGACATCCTCATTCCAGCCCTATCTGACTCATTTGCGTATGTCATTAGCATATATTTTGTGTGTCCCTCTCTTAACAAATCTTAGAAAGGGGATGATGGTGCTACAGAGGTCACTAAGGCAGAACTGGGAGGTATTGAAGGGGGTACACGAAGGTATTTAGTCTTTTCCAAGTCACTCTGGAGGAAACAGACTTTCAAGGTTCAGAGCACAGAAGCAGACCCTGTTAGCTTCTTGACAAGTTCAGGGTACTCGATGTTGCCCAAAGGGTCGGAAGAAAAATGTTCCTTAGGTGGCTGATGCTTCTGCCTCGATCAAACTCTGGAGTGGCAGTTGCCGTGATGAGGGGTAAATGTGGACCAGGATCGGATATTCGGGCACCTGAGTCACCGAGGTTTTTTCTTTTTGGGCCTCTCCTCTTAGTTTCTCTGGGTCTTATTACAGTTTTTTCTCTTATCCACCATTAGGGACTCCTGTCAAATACATTTACACACTGTTGCAAATTGCTGATCCAGTGTGATTTGGTCTCTCTCTGAAGAATTTGGGTTTCAACAAGGTGCAATGATTGCCTCTAGATTACAGGACCAGGGTCAAGAACTGGCAGAGTATATGACATATTTGACCCTTACATGTCTTTGGTTCAGTCCACATTGTAACACCAAAAAACAAACTGATACTAACCATTGGTACAATTCCCATGAATGTCTGGATGTCTGGATTCCCTTGAAGAATCCAGGCCTGCCTTCCTTCATTTTTCCTTTCTCTGCATCCGTATGAAACACTGAGCTGGAATTTTGCTCAGTAATAGGACACTTTCCTGTCCACTTTCTGCCCAGGCCTTGGTTTGCAGACCCTCTTGTTTATCACATTTTCATTTTCAAATGTCTGCCATCTAAGCCCAAAGGCACAGAGGCCCTCCACTATCCTAGATACTGGGGATCTCCATAAAGAGGCTGGCTGGCCCAAAGTGACCCACTAAGATATGATGTTAATATCTTTGGACTTTTTACTTTCTATTTTTGGTGTTTATTATAAAATGTGTATTGCATATTTAATGCACATAATGTTTATGTAAACGCATCTATATTGGCATGCATGTTCGCACACTTCTGATGGATGATGTGCATGATCTAACATGGAGACCCTTGCTGCTACACTACGGTGTACTTTGGAACAGTTGTTAAAAGGTGAATGCATGCAAACACATGTTAATTCATGAATAACAAATGAGCCAGATGGAGCTGTACCAAGGATGCCAAGCGATACATAGCTCAAAGAAGCAGAGACAAGCACAAGGAGAGAGAGAGAAGAGAAGAGAAGAGAAGAGAAGAGGAGCCCAAGTAATCGTAAATATGATCCTTAAAAAACCCAGATTCTTTATAACCAATTCTCTTAGCCATGGAAGCAGCACCACATGGGTAATATTGAACTCCCATTTTATAACACACATAGAATTCTTGATCAATCAATGTGAAAGTGGAGAAAGCTTAAAGAACATCTATTCCTATAGGACATTTTATGCAGTGGGAAAATCAGTCTTTGAGAGCTTAAGCAATTTATCCAGGGTCATCAGTGAGCCTTCTTTGATGATAAACATGGTTATTTTAAGTTTCTGGGAAGTGACCAGTTATTGCTGCATCTAGAAAAAGAGGGTGCAGTTCTTAAAGACCACCAATAAAAAAAAATAAGAAAAAGTTTTCCAGGCCGGCTGGCTCACGCTTGTAATCTCAGCATTTTGGGAGGCCAAGGAGGACAGATCGCTTGAGCCCAGGAGTTCAAGACCAACCTAGGCAACATAGTGAAATCCTGTCTCTATAAAAAATATAAAAATTAGTTGGGCTCGGTGGTACATGCCTGTAGTCCCAGCTACCCAGGAGGCTATGGTGGGAAGATCACCTTTGCCTAGGAGGTCGAGGGTGAAGTGAACCATGATCACACCCTCTGAACTCCAGCCTGGGCAACAGAGCAAGACCCTGCCTCAAAAAATAATGTAAATAAATAAATAAATAAATAAATAAATAAATAAAGTTTTATTTTTCTGTTCATAATCCTGGAATGTACCGCTTATTAGGAACCCATTCTTAGTATTTCTACAAAAATTAAATCAAGTTCCTTCCTCATCTGCCTGGTGAGTCCAGGTCATCACCCATCTGGTTGGCTGTTTTCAGGAAAGAAATGTTGAACAGCACAAAATTCTAGGAAGGGCACAGTGGATAAGGACAAGGCTTTAGGGTCAAATGAACCTGGGGTCAAGTTCTAGGTCTGCTTGTTACTCAGGGTGTGACCTCAGTTAAGTCTGTTTTTCCATCTATAAGATAGAGATAATGATACTACTTATCAGGCTTTCAGGAAGATTAAATGAGATGCTCTAGGTAAAATGTACAGTAGAGTGTCTAGCACATTGAAAGGGCTCAATAACTCGAAGACATTTTGAGATGCAAATTAGCTTCATGATGTCAACTCTCTGTTGAATCACTTGTTGGGAATTAATGGCAGGGAAAGCTTCACCAGCATGTCTTCTGCAGTTTCTGATGAGCTAGGGTTGCCCTTCTTCATTGACAAGAGCAATATACTCAAGGCGCCCTATCTTTCACAAATGAGTAAAATCACAGTTTGACAAGTTGAGGTCCAGGAAAAGAGTCCAGCCTCCTAGAAGAAAGACTAATGACCAGAGATTAACTGAGCAGGGCTACTGCTCATAAACGCGCCTAACCACAGCACAGGTCTATAGACCTTGAATTGTCCATACATTCATCAATAAAGAAGTCTTGCTTTCTTTCAGAAAGAGAAATTGGGTGTTCTATGGGACACAGTATGCTTTCAGTTCCGGTCAGAGCAGCTAGCCTTTGGTTTACAAGAACTTTTCAGGGGGCAAATAACTGATTTGAGTTTTGGTGTAAAAAGGCTTCTTGTCGGGAGGCTGGGGCAGGAGAATTGCTTGAAACCAGGAGGCGAATGTTGAAGAAAAAAAAAAGGGTTTCTTGCCTTTTTTTAATTTCCGTCTTCTGTCTTTTCGCCAATTCCTCTTCCTTCTGTCCTCAGGAAGTTTGTTAGGACAGGTGAAGGCCTCTGAATATGGTCCTGAACCCACATAAAAGGATGGGCCAGAGCACTGCCTCTGAGACACCACCTCACCTTCTGCTGTTGCAGCTCCTGCCTCCTCTGTGGCTTCACCTTTGGGTACCACCCCTGTAGAGGGACAGACTGGGAGCACCCTCCCCCGATCGCCTCCCCCTCATCTTTGAACAAAGCTGCCACCCCCCATGCTCCAACTCAGGTCCCAGGGCTCCAAAGCAGCTCTCTCCTTTTCATGAGGAGCCACCCCTGCTGTTTGGCTGGCCCTTGAGCCTGACTTATCCCATACTTGCTCTTGGGCAAGGGTATGAGCTCAAAGGCCAGTGGTGAAGGAGATCTGGTGGGAAGGGCATGTTATCTCCTAAGTCAAACACCCCCAGAGGGAAAGAGGGTTTGGTACTGGGCTACTGACTGTGGTGGGCACCCCACTTGAAAAGCCAACGCTGGGCCAGGGAGATCCTGGAACCTGGTGCCACCGCGTGCTTTCCCCAACGCTGAGGCTTCTTTCCTGATGCCATTCCGGGTTGGGCGCCAGGCTTCTTTTCCTCAACGTGGCTTCTCTTATCAGTCTGGAATAAAAACTTCTAAAACCCCATTAACTAGTAATCACTCAGGGCCAGTGAGGGCGCCTCCACCACCCCAGGAATATCCAATTAGCAAATCATGATCCGGCCCTCCAGTGAAAGAAGTCAGACCCATTATCTGTGATGTCCCCAATTAGAGTGTTTATTCATGAAAGACTGAACTGAGCTGGCCAGGCCTTGCGGCTCCTTCCTTCCCAAAGACTCGCCAGATTAAGCATCACTTCCCACCCCCACCCCTGCCCCCCAGGCCTCCCCCACAGTCTGCCGAAATCACGAGGAATTCGGCTAGCAGCAGGATGGAAGAGTCAAATTCTTCAGGTTTGGTCATGCCTGACTTGAGTTCCATGTTTTGTGTGCCTTTTGTGGGGGTGGGAAAATAAATGAGTTGCGCCCTGAGCGTGGCTGTGATTTAGTTAGTATTTATCAATCTCATTTTAGCAGTAAATCTGGCATTTATCAGACACTGAGAATGCCCCAGGTGCTGGGGTCTCACTCCTTTCCCTTCCTGCTTTCTCTTCTCACTTGCAATTGGTTACGTTTTAACTTCATAAAAACGTGGAACAAAAATTCATCTGCTTTTAGGGCTAAAATGATCCTTAGTGGTTTCATGGTTTAGCAACACCTTCCCTTCCTTTTACAAATGATGAAACATAATATTATTAGGTTTGGTTGTTTTATAAACTTCTCCATTTGTATATACCCAGTAATATTTTAATATGGCCATGAAAAAAAATGCTCATCTAATACAGGTATCATGAAGTAAAAAATCAAGCAACATAGTTTTTGCTAGGAAGATGATCTTAGTAAAGTCTCCTCATTCTGGAAAAACTGATCAAGGAAAAGAAATATTCCGATACATTCAAAAGAACAGCAAATTACTTTCTGCTTGCTGATGAGATAATATCTCAGCCCCCAAAGCATTCTGAGCAGGACATTTTGGTATTCACCATAGTGTGCCTTTCCTTCCAATATCAGGCCTGTGAAGCCAAATCCTTTTCCCACTAGAAGGGAAATTATATTCCTCACTATCTTTCCTGATCAGGCAAGTTGTTTGGGGGAATTAGGGATCCTTGCTCTCGACCAAAACTTGTGTCAGCCTGCTGCGAAAACACAATCTGTCTGTTTATATTTCTAGAGCCAAACACGGTGTTTTCTATAATTCTGATTAGCATCTACTTGGCCCCTTCCTTGAAGTATTCTCCGTGGAAATGTTCCAGATACAAATCTGTACGCTCCTACAGTCAGTGGTATGCTAGACCCGGCCTGTACGAGCTGTACGAGCTTGAGAGAGCTGATGGATCAAAATTACAAGAAATTTGCAAACTGATTTTTAAACATAACAATTATTAAAATTTATATAAACTTACCATTACATGAACGATGTGAAAAACAAAGGCAATGATACTCAAAACTTATCTCTTCTTCATTATTTTACTACTTTTTACTGGTTGTACTGTATATGTTCTTGAAGTTTTTGTATCTATTGGGCCTGTGTAAAGGAAATACTATAGAATGGTGTGCTGCTGTAACTGAGAATCTCTTCCCAACTAGCAATGTCTCATTGGTAACTTGAAAGCAGCTGTGGAGGGAGTATTTACATCATGGAAATCAGAAACTCTACAAGTCAGCACTCACCCCAACTATCCCCAGAGCCAGTTGTTAAACATTTACCAGCAGATTATTGGATGAAATACTGTCTCTTGAGGTTGGAGCCTGTAAACATCAGAAGAACTCCCAGTGTGGCAAGTGTGATAGTTCACTCTGTACCTTTCACTCACCTGGCAGTGTTGTGCAGGTACTGTACAAGTGAATTTTATATGCAGCTGAACTGTATCTATTTAGTACCAAGTTTTTTATTACTGCACATTGATTATTTTTAGTGGACTTTTTTTCCAAATCATATCACATAATTTGCTGCCTTTCAAACAGAAATTTTGACAAATTTCAATATGTCTTGAGCTAGGAGGTGTGTAAGTACCACCATGGCTTAGTGCTGTATTGTAATGATATCCTCACGTACATGAAGATGTGTTTATTCACTACGCTAAATAACCTAGACAGCTATGAATTCTTAGTTGTTCTTTCCACTTTGATTGGTTTTTAAAACAGTCTTCTGGATTAGTGGAAAGATGTCAGCTGTCACTCATCCTTCTAATTACACAAATAATATATGAATCCACATTTATAGTGAACAACTTGAGCAATACATTGATTAAAAAGAGAAAGTCCTTCTGAAACTATTCTCTGTTCTCTGCCCAGAAACAATCCCTATTACATTTTGATATGTTTCCTTCATGATCTGTACAAGCATACATGTTATTATATATAATACATTTTTATATTATATATGCATGACTATAACATACATGGAAATCATAATCACATATTCTGTGGCAAGAGTTTTTTCACTTACATATTGAATTTTTTCCATGATAGTATATGTGTTGATTTCTGTCTTTCTTTATAATAACTTCAGGATCTCAAAAGCTTTAGTGAACCATTCACCTATTGATGAGCACTTAGGCGGTTTCCATTTTTTGTTTGTTACAAAAAAAGCAACATTTAATATCCTTGTTCATATACCTTTGGAAACATGTGTATGTATTTATGTAGGATAACTTTCAAGTAGAATTTGTGAGTCATAGCTCCTTTCATTTGTTCTTGTGACCTCAATAAAGTTTACTAATATTGCATCAATATAGTTTAATATTATACCTATGAGTAAAAAGGCTCTGAATAAAGCTCTGATATGAATAAGTAATTACTGTTAATAATAAGATACAAAGGTCAGACACATGGTGGGAACCTGTAATCTCAAATTCTCAGGAGGCTGAGGTGGGAGGATTACTTGAGGCCAGAAGTTTGAGACCAGCTTGGGCAGTATAGTGAGACCCTGTCTTTACCAAAAAAAAAAAAAAAAAAAAAAAAAAAATTAGCCTGGTGTGGTGGCACGCACCTGTTGTCCCAGCTACTTGAGAGGCTGAGGTGGAAGGATGGCTTGAGGCTGGGAATTTGAGGCTGTAGTGTACTATGATTGTGCCTGTGAATAGCCATTGCACTTCAGCCTGGGCAATATAGAGAGATCCTATCTCTAATAAACAAATACAAAAATTTTCATGGATATTAGAGGCTGTTCACCAGCTCTCCTCTGGATAAGTGAGTTGGTGCAGAACATATTTGTTTGAAGGTAAGGAGGAAGATCTCCAGGATCTTACCCTTCCAGCATGCTCCAGCTGCCTTCCACCTGTCCTTCTCCACTTCTCCATGCCTAAGGGCTTTCTCCGATATCTCAGAAAGCCATTTTGCCTAGGAAGAGTAAGCCCAAAGTCCTGGGGTATTAGCCCCCTGAAGCAGGTCTCAAACAATGGCTGAAGTTGGTGTATAAACACCCCAGCTCCCTCGCTACGAAGGTGGCTCATTCTGAGACCTGGGCTTTACATCATTCTTTGGAGTTTCCCCACAGGGTTGAGCTCCAGTTGCTCACAATGTTAGCTGGTTCTATAAGAAGCTACCTGCTGGCCACCTTCCCTTCCCTTGATCACTTTCCTACTCCTCCACAGCGACCTTCTGCAGCTCCAAGATAAATTATCTGCACTTGAACCCTAGTCTTTGGGTTGCTTCTGGAGGAAACCAAACTAGAATGGCCTGTCTTCCCAGTATGGTGATTATGGCAGTCTCAGCCCCCAAAATGAGATGTTGCTAAGCAAACATAATGCTTTATCTCACTTGTTGCAAGAGACAAGTACTCTCTTTATTAACTAATCAAGTTACGTCTGGCTGCCCTTGTACAAAACTTTGGGACATGATTTGACCGGCAGGGTGTGCTGATTAGGATAATAATGTGTTGCATTTTAATAGACATTCTCTCATGGAAGAAAGACAAATAGCCTCACGCTGTCTTTCTTCCCAATGCACTTGATAGAGAAAGCTCACGGTCCCTTGAGAGTACTGGGCCTACATTCAGAGCTGGGGGAACTTGGGTGAAACTGAATCAGCTTCGCAAAAGAATGGGAAGCCTTGAGGCTTTGTTGACCAGTAAGCCAAAATCCAGGCAGCATGGACTTCCTCATAAGTCAGTGTTCCCCTGCTTGAGGCTGAAGCCTGGCACAGAGGCACATCACATCATCCCTGGGCCAAGGTCAAAATGCCCCAGAGCACTTTGCTTTTAAGAGATATTTAAGGGAAGGCTTGGAAATTGTTTAAAACTTGTCAGAAAAGCTTGTACCTTCTCTGAGCTGACAGGGCCTTTGGTTAAAACTGTCCCTTTTTCCCTCCTGAGCTGGGGGCTTTGACCAGCTGCTAGTGACTATCAACTTCTCTATCATTTCACTTGGGATTCTTTTTCTCGTCTACGTCCATTTATTTTCCTTGCTTTAAATAGCACTTAGATGTCCCTGATGAATGGACCCAAAATAACAATCACAATCATAGTAAATCTTTATTAAATGAGGTACCAGGCATTAAGTTTTGTGATTCACATGCATTAACTCATTGAGTCCTTGAAATAACACTCAGATAAGACAAATAAGATGATTATTATTTCCATCCAGGTGAGGAAACTGAGGCACTGTGAGGTTTAGTAAGTGGCCTAAGGCCACAAAATTAGGAAGTGACAGAGCTGGAATTTCATCCCTGGTGGTCTAAGTTCACAGCCCAAGCTGTTAACCCCTCTAGGTGCATAAACTGGGGGAATCAGACCATTCTTTATAGGTTTATTCAGCTCATTTAACTGTGTGGCCTTGAGCTAATCATTTATCTGGGCAGTGCAGAAAGTCTCTCAGCTTGAGTTTTTCCAATGCAGATGAGGATACAGCCTCATGGGGGTTGTAATGATTGCAGGGGTTGTGTATGAACAGCCATGGCAGGTAGTAGAGGAGGCATCCTATAAGTTGTAGTGATTATGATTGTTATTGTATTATTTTCCATCTACACGTATGCATTCTATCCTCTAGTCATACTGAAGAAGTGTTAGCTCCTCTCTAAACACATGAGACTTGGTACCCAGTCTTGCAACTGCCTGAAATGTTCTTTCTCTCCTCTCTCTGATGATCTCCTTTAAGGCCCAGCATAAGTGTCACCCTCTCTGAGGGAACTCTGTAAATTTCTTTGGAGTCATATCTTCATCAGTGATTCCAGCTAGCAGTAGGTAGCTTGATGTTTAAGAGCATAAGGTCTGGAGATAGAGTGTTGAGCTTCAAGAGACCCACCTCTTCATAGGTATGTGATGTGGAACAAGTCCCTTTATGTGGAAAATGAGAAAATTATAGCACCTGTCTCATAGGATCATCATGAGGCTTAAATGAGAGAAATTATGTAAAGAGCTGAGCATGGGGTTGAGAGCATAGTAAGTGTTCAATAAATCTTCTTTATATTATGTTAGCACTATGAATGTACCTATTATATCATTGACTACTTGCTATTATTGTGCTTATTGATAAGTAGTCTTTATTCCCACCAGACAACAAACTCCTTTAAGATGGAAATAGCGTCTATTTCTTCTTTTGATTTTTGCACCTACCTTAACGCCTGGAATATAGTAGTCCATTTGATGTTGCATGGGTAGATAGATGAGTGGATGGGTGGATGGATAGTTAAATGGATGGTTGGAGATTGTTGCCTGGTTCAATGGATAGACCAAGGGGCTGGGTCATCTTTGCCAACTGGGATACACTGATTGTCACATCAGGAGAAGGAGGGCATGAAGGGTACAGAAATAAGCTCCCAAACTCTTTAGTTTGAGCCAGGGATGACAAAGAAGATAAACAAAGCAAAACAAACAAAAAAAAACAAGATGGCTGGTGGCTCCACACTGGATAAAAAGTTGACTTAAATTGTCCCAAGATACCTTTCACTTCCAAGCATTTGCCTTCACCTTTCCCCACCTCCAATCATAAAAATACCAAAGTCTCATTCAGAGACACACTTGTCCATACAGAGCGGCCCGATTTGCCATCTGAGCGTCAGAAATGCCTCAGACAAATCTTTCCTCAGGCAAGGAAATAGACAAATCAGTGTTTGGGCTTAGGATTCTCTTTCTGATTCTTCTTAGGGAGGAGGCTTGAGGATCTTACAGTTTTACAAATAAGACTAAAGCTTGCTGTGGTGGGAGATCACTGGTTTGGGGTCCTGATGCTTGATTTATATCCTTGAAGACTCTACATGTTTTCTTAGTCATTAAACCCTGTTTACCAGACCAAGTCTAAAATCTTGGTGGAGTCTGGATCCCTGGTATTTAGATTCAATGAGATGAATGCCTCAGAAATCACTCAGGTGAGAATCATCTCATTACAATCTCATATGCACACTATGGCATTAACGACTCTTTCTCTCTTTGTCAGATGCTAAGTGCAAAACAAAGAAACAAAAAAAAGAACTAACCCAAAAATGTTCCTCTGAATATGTTTCTTATCTTCAAAAAGACCATCTTTCCCACCAACTAAGGCTTTTACTTATCTTTTTCTAGAGTGATTGCAGAGAAAATCAACTGTAAGAACTTTGCCACTGAACAATTAACTAATCATGTATCCACTTCCAATTGGGCTTATTTATTGAGCTTCAGCACTTAGGTGGGACACTTGGAGAAAGTGGGAACAGACTTTGTGCTAAGCTCAAAATAGACACTTGTTTAACCCTTGTAAGAAAAACAGAGAAGAAGAAGGAGGAGCAGGGGAAGGAAGCAGAGGAGGAGAAAAGAAGATAAAGGAGGAGGAAAGAAGATTCTTGTTCTCTAAGATCTCACACTTCAACCAGGTTGGCAAGCCTAATGCCTCAGTATGACCTAATAATTGAAGGCAGTTAGTAATGCGTTGTTGTGCCAGGTGACCCCAGAGGAGAGGTCTATGTAAGCATTGAAAAATGAGATGCCAGGATTGGACAAAGGTACTGGGAGAGGTTCTTTAGGAAGAAGAAATTTATCCTTTCTTAAACCTCTCTTTTAATGGTGAAGACGTATAGAGAGGTCTGGCAACCTGTCCCAAGCCATTCAGCTACAGGGGGAGAGCAGTGACCAGGACACTAGGGCAGCTATGCTAAGTCCAGTTCATCTCCCACAAGGCAGCAGTGACTTGTGTCTTCCTCCCTCACTCTGTCCCTCCTTCCCTTCCTTCTTCCTTCTTCCTTCCTCCTTTCTTTCTTTATCCCT
Organism: Pongo pygmaeus; assembly: GCF_028885625.2. Taxonomy (NCBI): domain Eukaryota; kingdom Metazoa; phylum Chordata; class Mammalia; order Primates; family Hominidae; genus Pongo; species Pongo pygmaeus. The sequence continues at coordinate 48,537,275 of NC_072391.2, forward strand.
TCCATTGGTTGTTCAAGAAATATTCTGATTAGCAGAGTTGTCAAGTCCTCTCTGTACAGACTAACACTGTTTAAGGCATGGAGGAGGTGTTGATATGCTTGGTGGGTCAGAGCTTAGACTTTGGAGAGCTCTAGGCTTCAATTCAAATTGTTGTTCACAGGTACCAGCAATTAGCTGTGTCCAGGCCTAGTTATTTAACTCTATTAATCTGAGGGATTCTCCTCCATACGATGGGATAATTTTAATACATACTTCGAAGGATTTTGTGAAGATCAAAATGAAGTAATTAATATAAAGCAAAAAATGAGTCACTAATATTATTAGTTTTGCTATCAGAAAATACCTAACAAAACAAAACTGGCTCAACATATCTTTATCTTTTATATTTCGGAGAACATACTGGGATCATCCTGAGAAGCTTCAGTTATCACTGTTTGAAAGAAGTTCAGAGGGACTGGGAAATCAAAATTTCTGCCCTTAAAAAAAAAACACAATGGCACTGAAAATCAAGCTTTAACTTGCTACAAAATGCTGAGTAGAGGAGAATGAAAGAAAAGCAAAAGCAGAGAGGCTGAATCACACGCTCAGGTGCCTTAGCAAGGACAGAATGATGTCTAAGGTCTGAAAGAATCTGTGACTTCAAAGGTTCTGCAGTGCCCACGCTGCAGAAGTGGTGCTTTGAGAGAAGGCCTCTGTCTGGGACATGAGATGAGGCATCTCCAAATGAAGTTTTCAGGCCCAGCTGCCATCTCTCCTCATCTTTTGCTGGTGATAGAGACGCATCATGGACATCAGAAATCTTGATTCTCTAGGACTTCTTCCTCTTCTTTTTTTTTTTTTTTTGACAGAGTCTCACTCTGTCACCCAGGCTGGAGTGCAGTGGCACAATCTCAGCTCACCTCCGCCTCCTGGGTTCAAGCAATTCTCCTCAGCCTCCCAGGTAGCTGGGATCACAAGTGCATGCCACCACGGCTGGCTAACTTTTCTATTTTTTTTTAGTAGAGATGGGGCTTCACCATGTTGGCCAGGCTGGTCTTGAACTCCTGACCTCGTGATCCACCCCCTCGGCCTCCCAAAGAGCTGGGATTACAGGCATGAGCCACCATACCCGGCCCTTAGGATTTCTTCTTAAATGTCTTTCTGTAAGGCCCAGAATCTCTCTCTGCTCTACAAAGTCATTCCACATTAATATCAAAATCGAAGAGAACCTTGTCACTCTAAGACCTCAGGATCCTTCTTTCTGTGCCCTGACAACCTCCAATCTTATTTTAAAACTAGGGGAGAATTTGGCACTTTGCTTTACAGTTTTGAACCTTCCTGCTCTTCTAATGGGCTCTTTCTTTTCCTCACACAGACAGGGCTGCTCTTGCCTTGCTCATGGGGAAAGACCAAATCGCTTTCTTTGTTTTCTCCCCGGGGCAAACAGCATCCTGCCCCGTCCACCTGTTCTCTCCCTGTGGCCCCTAAGGTCTTGGAGTTTGGTGTCTTGTATACTTTGCCTCAGAGAACAAAAGACACACTTTATTGAAATGTCATATGTCAGCCGCGTCCTTCCATTCTATTAAAACCCTTTCTTTCTTTCCTCTTTCTTTCTTTTTTTTCTTTTTGAAAACATTATGGGGGAAAAAGGAGAGAAAGGGATCGAGGAGAGCAGCCCACAAAAAAAAAAAAATGCAGCAAACCCAAGCCCCACTTTGGGGAGTTGAAACATCTGCACTTTCTCAGCAGTTTGAAAGGAAACAAAAAATTGCCAAGTGGTATAAAATTTGAAGAAAAATTACCCAAAGGAGGAATGGACGTTAACCACGCTTCAATTCCCCACTATGGGTTGACATTTGAAGTACTTTCTTCTCTCCTCTTTCTTTCTGATTCACAGTGTGTCTAAAGAGGTGAATTGGGCACACAAAACCCAACCTCCTCTTGCCAGGGTGGGTATGAAATATGAAAGCTAGACGATTGTCTGGGCTCAGTGCATTGGAATAACATTGGTTAAATTATGGATAGTTTTTGAATAGTGTCACTTTTTTTTTCTCTGCAGATGGTTGTTCACACAAGGAGCCGGGTCTGCATAATTGTATCACTAATCAGCAGTAAGGCAATTAGTTGTGTAAGTGTGCTATAATCATTCTAACAGAAGAGATGACGAAAAGACAAAAAAAAGGAGGGGGGGGACCAAAATGTCTTTTCTGAATCCATCAACTGACAGCCATAATTAGATATATATAATTGAAAATTCCACAGTAGGGGGGCCAGCTTGTACAAATGAATTTTCTCTGCTGCCCTTACGCATTTTTGTCTGTGGCTGAGCATCCCCCTTAGGAAAAGGCAGAAAACTCGTCATTCCAAAAGAGTGCATACTGTACTGGGTATTCTTTCAGGCCAATGATGTCAGAATAACAATTTTTTTTTTTTTTTTTTTTGGTGTGGGGGTAGGCATGGGCTGGGGGACTTGGAGGTTAGTCTGCTGTGAAGACCAGGGCTTCGCATAAGCTGATATGAAACGCCTTGCTGTGTCGTTGTTAATGTTATTTTGAACCCATCCTTCAATGGCCTCATGGCCTTCTTTTGGCTCATAAAGGGACATTCCAGGCAGGGCCAACTTATCCACTGGGCACAGGAGGCAGGGTGTCTTAGGGACTACCACACTTTAAGGGGCCCACTAGAATGTTACAGTTTTAATTTCTTTTATTTTTATTATTATTATTTTTTGTACCCCAGGCTGGAGTGCAATGGTGCGATCTCTGCTCACTGCAACCTCCACCTCCCGGCTTCAAGCAATTCTCCTGCCTCAGCCTCCCGAGTAGCTGGGATTACAGGTGCCTGCCACCATGCCCGGCTAATTTTTGTATTTTTAGTAGAGACGGGGTTTTACCAGGTTGGCCAGGTTGGCCAGGTTGGCCAGGTTGGTCTCGAACCCCTGACCTCAGGTGATCTGCCCGCCTCAGCCTCCCAAAGTGCTGGGATTACAGGCGTGAGCCACTGTGCCTGGCTTAATTTCTTTTAAAAGTCAAAATAAAATAACTATAATAAAAATAAATCTAGCCTGCATTATAGTCACCTTTATACCAATGCAATTATAAAACATAATTTTTCATACATTTTTTACAGATGATAGGGCCCAGGAAAACAAAACTGCTATGGCCCATTAAAGTTCTAATGGGGCCCCGATTCTGGGCTAAGGTGTAGTCCTCTATGGAAGTGAGAAAAAGTGGGGTTTGAGAGAGCTCCCTCACAACAAAATATTTTATCCTGTTTTTATAGGAAAGAGGGGATTTTATTTAACCAATGCCTGATGATCAAAACCTATAATTACATTTGGGTTAAAAATTCTTAAGTGCCTATGAGTTTGTGGAAACTGTAGAAAAGCTTAGCACCGAATTAATCAGACTATCGTTCTCCCATCAGACTAGAAATCTTCTTTTTAAATTGGAAGTGCATTCTCCCCACCTCTCTCTCTCTCCCTTTGAATCTACCAACTCTTCTATAATTTAATTGGACAAATCTTAACTGTGATTTTTTCCCCTCCCAAAGAGGTGGCACATTGTGGCCAAAGCCTGTTAATTAAGTTCTTTAAATGCCCCCAGCTGTGCAATAAGTTTTCAAAGCAACACAACTGCAAATTTATTTTTATTTTTTTTAACATTTGGTGGTTAGTTTTCAATCATGTATTATTCCCCCCTCCTTTTTTTTCAAGATGAGAAAAACAGGAATAATCTCTGGGAGAATTCCCATGCATTGTGGAATCTTGGACAGACAGTCAAACTGGAGGTGCCATTAAGTGGTGTCTAATTGGAGCCTGTTGAAGGAGGGGAGTCACAAGGGACGATTCTCTGGGCTCACAGGCAGCTTGGGCGTGCACATGCCTGTGAAGAAATAATTCAGAGAAGTACCCAGGAAAGTGAGCTCACTACTAGGGCCTGAGGGCAGGGCTTCTCCCTACAGGCAGGTGGGGCTTTAGGGACAGTGGACGGAGCCAGGTTCCTCAGAGAGAGCCCAGCAGACAGGATGGACATCCAAGGTGCTTCCAGTGTCCCCTTGCCCCTAAATGTAGCCCATGTTCCTTGTCTTTACCACCTCAGCTTAACTGCTAAAGAGATGGGATTGAAATGGAAGGAAAAACGGAGACACGAATTTGCAGTTATCTTCACCCTCTGCAAAGCACCATCTATGATGCTACCTCTTAGCTGCTACATTGAAGATGCTACAAAGGATCATTTTATTTAGGATCAATTTTAAAAATTACAAGGATGTCATTAATTCATATTTCAGTTTTCCACATTTCAATTCTCTTTTCAAGCACCTCATCATTTCCCTTGAAATGGAGTGCGGACACGTGTTTTGTGTAAGCCAACGGCGTGTCTGTGAACATGATACACGCCAAGCGGCAGTTTTAAAGAGCCAATGCATAATTTGCCACATTCTGTAATCCTCAGCAGACATGGTTCTATTGATATGAAGACTTCTCTATCCTGGGTCCATGTGTTTTCACCAGGCACAGAACTTCCCAGCAGGGTCTACCTCCAGCGCTATGATGGACATGCAGCTTGAAGAAACAATAACCTTTTCCAAGTTAGACCAACGGGCTTTGAGGGTTGTTTGTTACTGCGGGGTAATTGTAGCCTGACTGATACAATTACTTAGAGTCTGTACTCAAAGGTGACTTGGTGGCCAGATAAGGTCTACAGAAATGTCTTGTTTGGCCCACCACGTGTTTTCTAAAAAAAAAAAAAAAAAAAAAAAAGAAAATAAGGCAAACAAAAAACACAAAAAACTAGTTGCACACATAGAAATCTGGCAACACCAGACTTGCACTCTTCCTATGTAGCCCCAGTCACCTGGAGCTCAGGGTAGCAACCTCCAGCACTCTCCTCTGACACTAGGATTCCTACATGATCTGTAGTCCAAGATCTTTCCACAGCTGGGGAACAGGAGTGTGGGGTGTCTCTTCTTATCACTTCTGGATGTCATGGAAAAGGCAATGGCCAGGATTCTTTGGCTTCACATCCCAAGGGGTGCTGCACGGTGTACTCACTGAAGTAACAGACTATAGGTGTGAGTAGGCGCTGCAGATCTGAGATCTGGGTTTCTGGCACTCTGTTTGCATATCCATGGTATGGCAGTGTCCACTGGGTGGGACATAGCTTTGAGGGAGTTGGAACCATTGGAATGGTCCCTTGCCAATTTCACACTTATCCCACTCAGTCCTGGCAAAGAGAAGACACTACTGGCACTGGTAGGTGTGGCGCACTAATGACTAACCTCCCCTCGTGGCCCCCTCCTTGCTCTCCTTCAAATAGCCCCTACCCTTTGCCCCATGTGCATAGAAAGACTTGTAGCTGTTTATCTCTAAGCATGTCTTCTCCTGTATCTCTCGCATCCTCAGCATCTTCTCCCCGTGATTCAAGATCTATTTGTTGCTTTGCTCTCATTCTCTTGGCTTCAAAAAAAAGCACCTTCCTGGGCTTCATTGCCTGCTAGTCCCCAGAACCTCAGATGGAACAGTAAGTCAGGGGGAAGACATAGATGCTTGTCAAAACCTGAGTTAAAAATAAGTCACTGAGGCTGGGCACAGTGGCTCACACCTGTAATCCCAGCACTTTGGGAGGCCGAGGCAAGTGGATGACCTGAAGTCATGGGTTTGAGACCAGACTGGCCAATATGGTGAGACCCCATCTTTACTAAAAATACAAAAATTAGCCAGGTGTGGTGGCAGGCACCTGTAGTCCCAGCTACTCAGAAGGCTGAGACAGGAGAATCTCTTGAACCCGGGAGGCGGAGGTTGCAATGAGCCGAGATCACGCCACTGCACTCCATCCTGGGCGACAAAGCGAGACTCTGTCTCAAAAAAAAAAAAGTCACTGAAACTTGGATGGAGCTGGACATCATTATTCTAAGTGAAGTCACTCAGGAATGAAAAACTAAACATCCTATGTTCTCGCTTCTAAGTGAGAGTTAAGCTATGAAGACACAAAGGCATAAAAGTGATCTAATAAATTTTGGGACAAGGGGGGAAGGTTGAGAGGAGTGTGAAAAATAAAAGACTACACATTCGGTACAGTATGTGCTGCTCGGGTGATGGGTGCACCAAAATCTCAGAAATTACCACTAAAGAACTTATCCATGTAACAAAAACCCACTTGTATCCCCCAAAACTATTGAAATTAGAAATAATAATTTTTTGTTTTTGAGACAGAGTCTCACTCTGTTGCCCAGCCTGGAGTGCGGTGGCGTGATCTCAGCTCACTGCAACCTCCGCCTCCCAGGTTCAGGCGATTCTCCCGCATTAGCCTCCTGAGCGGCTGGGATTACGGGCATGTCACCATGCCCAACTAATTTTTGTATTTTTATTAGATACAAGGTTTCACTATTTTGGCTAGGCTGGTCTCGAACTCCTGACCTTAAGCGATCCACTTGCCTCTGCCTCCCAAAATGCTGGGATTACAGGCGTAAGTCACTGCACCAAACCAATAATACTTTAAAAAGAAAAAAAAAATTGCAAAGGAAAATAAAGTTAAAACTTTGCATAATTAAATTTTGTTTTGTTTTGTTTTTTAAAGTTGCTGAGACAGAGTCTATCCACCACGGGATGAGGCCACAGAAAACGTGCCCTGAGCTGCCCCACGCCCGGCACCTGGCTGCTAATATCTTTCCTGCCTTCGTTTTACTCCCTGGGCAGCTTTCTCTCCTTTCTGAGTGCTGCCAGCACAAAGGGTCTTCCTCTCTCAGCATCCTCATCTGTTTCCAAGATGTGGCATAAGCTTTGAGCAAAATCGTAAAACAGAACAAGATTTTCTTCTCCAAAGTCCCTAGCTGGGCCATCTCCTTTGCCTCACTGCAATGCTCCTTACCCCTGGTTCCTGAGTTTTTTTCTTCTCGACACCCCAGCTGACACTAAAGCTTGCTCTCAGTATAAATTTACCTCATTTAGGCAAATTGTGTCCCCATATGACCTCTCTCAGAGCTGCTGACCTTTTAAGCCCTCCTAAAGGTTCTATCCCTGTTAAAGCTTATTTACCATTACACTCAGGACACAGACTTATTTTCACAACAGAGCTCCTTCCCAGGAACTGGAAGTGACACCTGGTCAGTGGAAGCTGATTTCACCTTTGGAGAATGGCTTCCTTATTTTCTGGGATGCTGACTCCCTTTCATCTCCCTGGGATGACCCCTTCCCCTACAACCCAAGCATGCCTGCTCCTGAGCTCTTGGACCTGGTCCTGCTTTTGAGATGATCCTCTGTCTCTTCCCTTTGGCTGTCTCCTTCCAAGCCATCTTGCAAACTGACACACAGATACATAGAACCATCCTGCAGACTGCCCCTCTAAGCAATTCCAGGACTGACTCCCTAAGACTGGCAGCCTGGGAGAGTGGTTAAGAGTACAGGCTCTGAGGTCAAAGTGCAGAATTTGTATCCTGGTTCTGCTACTTCTTAACTGCGTGTCCTTGGGCAAGGGACTTAAGCTCCAGGTGTCTGTTTTTTTCACTTGTAAAATGGGGAGGGATAATAATGGTACAGGCCTCTGTGTTAATACATGTAAAACACTTCAAACATAACCTGGCATCTTCAGGGAGCTCAGTAAACATTAGCTACTCATTTAGCTCAGCCTAAATAAGAGCTCAGGGTCTCTGCTCCCTTTGTTGCTTTTGCCCCTTTTCTCAAGCCAATTTCCTAGATTTCTTGCAGAGCCTCCCTCTGACTGCGTCCTGGTCATCCTGGGAAGTCTCCTCTCTGACTTGGGGTTTGCCCTGAGCCACAGTCACTTTGCATGGCTTTTCCTCCCAACCTCCTCACCCCTGCAATATAGCCCTCCTCAGGTTGGCAACCTCTTCTCTTCACCTCTGCCTCCCCAACATGCCTTGCAAATAGCTCTGCTGACCACAGCTGCTTAAGAAAGAGTTTCTTTGGCTTCATAATGGTGGCTCTTGCTCTGTCCTAGGATGCAGGTGGTTTTAGAACTCTTTTACTTCCAAGACCCTATTAGTACAGCCTTCTGCTGCTTCATATTTATTTGGCACCCTTTCATTTGGTCTCCCACCCAAATAATAATAATAAGTGAGCCATGAGTTGGGGTTGTCCACCATCTTGCAAGGCCGGTCAGTCACTTTTTGGTTTAGAGAACCACCAGAATAGGCCGGGCATGGTGGCTTACGCCTGTAATTCCAGCAATTTGGGAGGCCAAGGCAGCCAGATTATTTGAGGTCAGGAGCTGGAGACCAGCCTGGCCAACATGGTGAAACCCCATCTCTACCCAAAATACAAAAATTAGCTGGGCGTGGTGGTGTGCGCCTGTAATCCCAGCTGCTCAGGAGGCTGAGGCAGGAGAATCACTTGAACCTGGGAGATGGAGGTTGTAGTGAGCAGAGATCGCACCACTGCACTCCAGCTTGGGCAACAGAGTGAGACTCCATTTCAAAAAAAAAAAAAAAAGAGAACCACTAGAATTAAGCCTATACCAGCCTGCTGGAGGCGGGAGCTTCCATCTGCAAATGTTGAAATGTGCGTCTTCTCACCCTAAATCCCAGTCTCCAAGCTGTTCTATGCCATGCCAGCTACCCAGAAAAGTCCTCGGCTGTGGGTTGTTTGTGTTATTTTTTTAGCTGTCATTAAGCCACATGCATTCCTGCTTATGTAATCATCCGAGAACTATATGAGTTAGCCTGGGAACTGCCACCAACATGCTGCTTGTACTTACTAGCTTTATAACTGATGACCAGGCCTCAGGATAATGACAGCTTTGCTGCCCCACAGTCACTCAATTTAATGTAACTGATTTCTCAAGAAGCAAATGCATCTGCTAACTTTGTCTATATGAGTCAGTGGTATGGAGGCAGAAATCGGCTGAATTATAGGATTGAAAGAACCAAGCAAGTTCTAAACATCCCATCCTGGGCCTCTTTGGTCATAGGTCAAACCTTGGTCCTGGAAAATAGAATTTGATCTGCACAATGCTTTTCAAAAAAATTAGATTTGAACACTTTTAAGAAACTCATATATCCCCTAGTTTGCTACAATCTCCACTGTTCCCTTTTGTTTTACATTTGGTTTGCTTCATTCATTTATGTTGACCTGCTTGGACCCTGAAGCCATTGGGTTTACAGCTAAAAAGCTTAGTGCTTCCTCTAAAAATATGAAAACTAATTACAGAGACACAGAACCATGGAGTTTAGATCTGAAAGGGAAAAGGGAGTGTAATTAAAAAAAGTAATTGTCGCCCCATATTTCCAAGTGGAGACTGTGAGGCCAAGTAACATGAAACCATCTGTGACCCATGAGTATCTGTTGACATGGTCTTTGTCATCTTGTTTTCTCAAAAGAGATAACTTCTCTGATTTTTTTTTCTTTTTTGAGATGGAGTCTCACTCTGTTGCCCAGGCCTGGAGTGAAATGGCACAGTCTTGGCTCACTGCAGTCTTTGCCTCCCGGGTTCAAGTGATTCTCCCCGCTCAGCCTCCTGAGTAGCTGGAATTACAGGCACCTGCCATCATGCTTGGCTAATTTTTATATTTTTGTAGAGAAGGGGTTTCACCATGTTGGCCAGGCTAGTCTCAAACTCCTGACCTCAGATGATCCACCCTCCTCGGAATTCTTTTGAGAAACATAAAAGCTATAGAACTATAATAATCATGGTAGCATCATTTGTTAAGAATGTCAGATCCTGAAACACAGAACTCACGTGCCAGCTGTCATCTGCCATGGCCTCGGCCTTGTCCCTGTCCAAACCTGAAGAACTTCTCCTTCATCTGGAAGGGCCCACTCCTACCAAAACATTGTAGCATTGTAGATTTTACTGAAGATCTTGGAATGGAGACAGAAAAAGGGATTGATGTCATGGTGGACCCAGTCTTTCTCTTAGGAATCTTCCCCAGATGTATATTCTCCTCCTAGTATCACTCCTGTGCCCACTACTGACCAGGTCTCTCCCCTGAGCCTTCTTTTTATCAGCCTCTCCAACCCCACACTTCCACATGCCTCCCCTGGGCTTTTCTGTCCTCTTTTCTTATGTTGAGCGACATAGCTTCTATCTCTTTCTAACCAGTTTCTATCTCTTTCTGCCACTTAATACTATTTTCAAGTGTGAGGATGGAAATCTTGCTTGTGCTCAGCAAGTAAAAAATTCTTCAGTTCTCATGAGCTATCTCTATAAATATGACGATGGAGGATTACAAAGAATAGCAACAAAACAGTTTTGTTCCTCTAAATACACATGGTCTCTAATTCTCACTACAAATTTACAGTGAGATAGGTATTTTTTGTACCTCATAGGAAAAAAAAGAAGAACAGAGATCAGGGAGGTCAAGTCACTTGTCTTGGGTCACGCAGCTTGTAAGTGCTGCAGATAGAACTTACTCAGGCCTGACCCAAACTCCTTCTTTGCCATGTGGTGGCACTGGACGGCAGGTAGTGGTAGGGCTGAGTTAATTGATCTGCTGGCATCAATTCTAGATGATTATTCCCTTTAATCTCTATTGGGATCTAATAACTCAGAGGCGGCAATTTTGGTTAAATACCCTCTTTTTTTTGAGACTGTCTTGCTCTGTCACTCAGGCTAGAGTGTACCGTGCAGTGGCATGATCTCAGCTCACTGCAACCTCTGCCTCCCAGGTTCAAGTGATTCTCCTGCCTCAGCCTCCCAAATAGCTGGGATTACAGGTGCCTGCCACTGCGCCCGGCTAATTTTTGTATTTTTAGTAGAGACAGCGTTTCACCATCTTGTCCAGGATGGTCTCGAACTCCTGTCCTCTTGATCTAGCTGCCTCGGCCTCCCAAAGTGCTGGGATTATAAGCATGAGCCACTGCACCCAGCCCCTTAAACACCCTCTTTTTAAAGAGAATTCATCTTCAGGATGCTTTTTGATGCTTAGAAAGAAACTCCTAATGAGGATACTTCTCCAACCTTTCTCCTCCTCATCTGAGCCTTATTATAATTCAAGCCTATACATTGCAAGTGACAGTGGTCTCTTTTCTTTACTTCTTTAATCAGTACTGTCATTTTTAATCCACTGGAAAGAAGAACGGGAGATTGAATATCCCAACAGACATGTTATTCTGAAACTCCAATGGTGACAAATTCAAAAACTCATAATAAAGATTTGTTTTCCTATGCTATCCTATTAGCTCAGAGTAGAGAGACTTAGGAATCTTTTTCTCTTTTGGGGGCTAATTCAGAGCCATTTGTGGTTACTACGCATAAGATGTTTTAAAACCAAGTTGTCAGGTTGTTAAATGTCTTCGTCATGGAGTGTTTCAGTAATTCAATCCCTCTGAATTGCTCTGGATGTCTTAAATGTTTTGATTGCAAATACAGGAGGGAAACTGCTGTCCTGAAGTCTCCCCTTAAATCTTCTTATGGATTAATTTGCTGTGTGGCCTGAAATAGGTCAAAAGGTTTTGGCTCAGGAGTAGAATTCTAGAAATAATCACCCTATAGACACTCTAAATCAATCATAATTAATGCCCTTGCCTAGTCCTGTCAGCTGATTGCTGCTAGAGGGTGAAATAAAGAGACCCTTTCTAATACAATTTAAAAAGAGATCAAATCTGTCATTTCATCTAATAATTGAGCCAAATGAGAAAAGAGAAGGGTCAAAGTTCACTGGATGACCTTATGTAAACCCAATAATGCATAATTCATTTCCTTTTTATGGAATTTATAAGCTGCTGTAAATGGACGGGACAGAATCATCTGCCCTCCCTGGCTTCTCCCAAACTCTCCTTGCTTCTCCTAAAATGCCTTGTAGAGCTGCCCAAACTTTTCAGTGGCATATTCTGGCTGCATAATCCCCAAACCTTCAATATGGGCCGGCATTTAATTCATTCTCCCAAGCGTGTGAAGTTAATAACGGAATAAATCACTGGCAGCTCTCTCTGAATGATATAAAACCTGTAATTTATTTATTGAGTGTTACAAATACAGTTACAACATGTTTTCATGCAAAATGCTTTCCCTCTTTTTAATATTATCCAGAGAAAGAATCTGGGTTTTGAGTTCTGGAAATGGAGTTTGGAAGACAGTATGTTTGTGGATTGTCCGTTCTTTCCTGGTGTAGCGATGTTAGGAAACTGGGTCTCTTCCCAGCTTTCGCACCATTTGGAATGAGGCGAGGTGGGACAGAAGGAAGTGTATTTCAGAAAACCTTCTAGCCACTGCCAGGGCTCCCCCAAGCAGCTGTAGTCAAGTTTACCAAAGCTCTGAACTGCGTGTGAACAGAACTCTTCTTTTAAATGCACACAGTCAGAGTTCTTGTCTCAAGACCTCTTGATAGGCCGGGTGCAGAGGCTCACGCCTGTAATCCCAGCACTTTGGGAGGCTGAGGCATGCGGATCACTTGAGGTCAGGAGTTCGAGACCAGCCTGGCCAACATGGTGAAACCCCATCTCTACTAAAAATACAAAAAATTAGCCAGGTGTGATGGTGTGCACCTATAATCCCAGCTACTTGCCAGGCTGAGGCGGGGGAATCACTGGAACCCGGGAGGCAGAGGTTGCAGTGAGCCCAGATCACACCACTGCACTCTGGCCTGGAAGACAGAGCAAGACTCCATCTCAAAACAAACAAACAAGAACAACAACAACAACAAAAACTTGATAGCCACCAGCCAATTACTTTTTTTAAAAAAACAAAACAAAAAAAGTTCATTTCATCAGATGGCACCATTAAAGTAGCTATGCATTTGATTTTTGTGGGTGACGTATGAAGGGATCATATACTTCTCTCTAATGAAGTCAGCCCAAGATGTCTTCAAAACTTCTAGCCGCTATTGCATACTCTTTTCACAGTTGCCACATCAGACTGTTTAACTGAATCCCTTCAGACTGGATGGAGAGAATCCCAGGGACCCAGACACTCAGCGTGCTACATGGCACTCACGACATTTACAAAATGTTTGATTTCTTTTTTTTATCTGTTGCTCAAGTCTTCCAAAACACCGTTTATTTCTTTGCTGCTTTTGTATTGCATATTCCTTTGCACTACTATGAGGATAAGCTTTCTGAAATGTGGAAGTGATCTTGTCAGTTCCGGCTGTTGGAAACTTCCGTGTACTGTTAAAGGACAAGTCTAAATTGGATCCGTCATTCCAGAGAATGCTTTGTTTGACATTATGTAACAAAATTGAAATTTTACTTATTCTTTGACTCTCAAAGTTCCACTTTTCATAATTTGCCCTAAATAAATTATGAAAAACTGATAAATATAGATAAAGATATATATATATATACTTATATATGATGTGTATTGTAATTTTAGAAACAACCTAAAGTCCCATCATTAGGAGATTTTTAAGTAAATTATGATATTTCTAAATTAAAGGAATACCCTGCAGGCATTAAAAATGATGTCTTCAACCACCTGGAAATAAATTTCAGACATGTCTTTAAGTAAAAATGCATGTCATAATACAGCCTGAGAAGTGTGATCCTATTTTGTTTTTAGAATACCTTTCTTAATAAGCAGAGAAGAAAAAAATGAGTACTTTATAGTTTATCATAAGCCAGTGTCACAACATTGGCAAAAATGGGAAAATCACACACACTAAGAAGAAACCTGGCTTATAACTGGAGTAGCATTCCAATCAGTGGGGTGGATGATGGGCTCAAAAATAAATGATGTTAGGATATTTGATAATCCGTAAAGAATCCATGAAGAAAAAAGCTATAGAAAAGTCCAGATTTCAAATTTTAAAACCTTAGCCTGAAAAGTATATTTATTCTGTATATATTATGTGTATATGTGCATATGCACACACACATTCAGATAAAATACATATACATACAGATTTGCCAATACTGTAATTAAAATTTTTAATACGGCATAAAACATCACGAGCAAAGTTAAAAGACAAGCCAAAGACAAGGATAATATATTTTCAATAAATATCACACTGATAGATGATATATGAAATCTTAAAAGAAACAACTGAATAGACAAACAAATCATGAAAGACGTTCTGGCAATTCACAGAAGGAAAATTCAAAAGGCCCATGAACTCATGAAAAGATATGCCGCATCCTTAGTAATAAAGGAAATGCACATTTTTAAAAATAGCAAAGTTTGTGAAGTCTGCCAGTATCAAGTGCTGGGAAATATATGGAGAAATGGGAACTCTTAAACATTGCTGATGGAATTTGCTTCACATTAGAGAGCAATCTGGAAACCGCCATTGAAGTTAAGTATGTACCACAACGCAACAGTTCCATTTGTTGTTGCACATGTTAAAGAGATTCATTAGGTATATGGCACAAGGAGACAAGAAAGAGGATGTTCATAGTTGGGGGGAGCAAAAAATGAATAATCTACAAGCCCATGGGTAGTGCACTAGATACGTAGCAGTGGTATTTATACTATAAAGACACAATTGCTGGGGCAGACCCTTCAGGTTCAAATCCAGCTCCTACCATTTGCTAACAGTACAATCAAGGACAATTATCAAACTGCTCTGTGCTTTACTTTTCATCTGTAAAATGGGAACAATAATAGCATAGGATGAATGTATCTTAATAAAGAACAAAAGGTTAATGTGTAAAGCATTTAGAACAGTCTCTGGTACATAGTATCACATGTGATTTACTATTGTTATTATAATAGAATAATCAAAGTAAAAATAAAAATCCTAGGTCTTCATGCAACCACATTGTTAAATATCAGAACTTAGTGTTGAGAAGAAAAAGCAAGTTGTAAAATGATGTGTATTGCATGGTACCATATAAAAACATCTATGCCATCTTTAAAAAAGTACATAAAGCAATATTATTTGTTGCTATGATAATACTGATGAAAGAGAAGTATCAGAATATTCACAGATAAATTTAATCTGTGCTCAGTTCTGGAGATAAATGGGCTAAATCAGGAAACGGTGCTGCTTTAAGTATATTTATGTTGTTTTATTTTCTTTAAAAAAGAGAGATCTGAAGCAGAAAAAAAAACTATCAGTGATTATAAAATTTTGGTGGTGAATATACAGGAGTCTGTTATGTTATTTTCCAAACTATGTTTAAAGTTGAATGTTTTTATTTTGAAATAATTCTAGAGCCACATTCAGTTTGAAGAAATAATACAGAGATATCCCATGTTCTCTTTTAAAATTGGCTCCATTCACCCAACATATTGCTCTAGAAACGTATGCAGCTTGTTGCATCTATAAATAGTACATTTTTATTGTTGAGTAGAGCTGCGTAGTATGGATGTACCACATTTGTTTCACCATTCACCCATTGAAGGATATTTAGGTTGCTTTCAGTTTGGAGATATTATAAACAAAGCTGCTATAAACATTTGCATACAGGTGTGTGTAAACACAAGTGTTAATCTTAGATGAATGCACAGGAATGCAATTGCTAGACCCTATGGTGATTGCATGTTTCGTTCTTAAGGAAACTAACAAACTGTTTTTCAGATTGGCTGTGCCATTTCTCATCCCCACCAGCAATATATGAATGGCCTAGTTTCTCTGTATCCTTGCCAGCATTTGGTATTGTCATCCTTTTAATTTTAGCATTCTGAGAGATGCGTAGTGATATCTCATTGTAATTTTTCTAATGGCTGATGATGTTGAACATCCCCAGATCCCAAAGGTTATAGCCTATTTTTTTTTTTTAGTGTTGGCCGGGCGCGGTGGCTCACATCTATAATTCCAGCACTTTTGAAGGCCAAGGCGGGTGGATCACATAAGGTCAGGAGTTTGACACCAGCCTGGCCAACATGGCAAAACCCCGTCTCTACTAATAATACAAAAATTAGCCGGACGTGGTGGCGTGCACCTGTAATCCTAGCTACTCGGGAGGCTGAGGCAGCAGAATCACTTGAACCCGGGAGGCGGAAGTTGCAGTGAGCCAAGACCATGCCATTGCACTCCAGCCTGGGCAGAAAGAGCAAAACTCCGTCTCAAAAAAAAAAAGTTTCGTAGTTTTACATCTTACATTTAAGTTTGTGATTCATTGTTTTCATACATTTATTAATTTTAATTGAAATATAATTCACAAACCATAAAATTTACCATTTTTAAGTATACAATCCAGTGGTTTTTAGTATATTCACAAGATTGTGCCATCGTCACTGCTATCTAGGTCCAGAACATTTTTACCGCCCCAAAATGAAACTCCACACCTGTTTGCAGTCACTCCCACTCTCCTCCCTGCAACTGCTGGCAACCAGTAATTCACTTTCTGTCTCTATGGATTTTCTACTTCTTGACATTTCAAATAAATAGAATTATATGACATGATATGTGACATTTTGTGTCTGACTTCGTTTGCTTAGCATGTTTTCAATGTTTATCCACTATAGCATATGTCAATGCTTCATTTTTATGGCTGAATAATATTCCATTGCATGTCTATACAATATTTATGTATCCACTCATCAGTTGATGAGCATTTGGGTGGGTTCCACTTTTTGTTTTTCATAAATAATGCTCCATGATGTTCTGTGAACGTCATGTATACATTTTTATATGAGCATATGTTTCCAATCCCCTTGGGTATAGATCAAGAGTTGAATTGCTGGATCGTATGGTAATTGTTTATTCTTTTGAGGAACCAACAAACTGTTTTTCACAGTGACAGCATCATTTTATACTCTCAGGGTATCAGGGCTTTAATTTTTCCATATTCCTGCCAATGCTTGTTATCTTCTGGTTGTTTTGTTTATTTTATAAGGGGCTATGTTAGGGAATGCAGTGTGGTATCTTGTTGTGGTTTTGGTTAGCGTTTCCTAAGGACAAATGATATCGAGCAACTTTTCGTACTTTTTGGCCATTTGTAAATTACCATTGAAGAAGTGTTTATTCATATCCTTTCTTCATTTAAAAATTTATTTTATTTCTTTTTATTGTTGAGTTGTAAAAGGTCTTTATACATTCTGGATACTAGACCCTTATCAGAGATATGATTGGCAGATATTTTCTGACATTTTGTGTATTTCCTCTTCACTTTCTTGATTGCGTCCTTTGGTGCACAAAAGTTTTAAATTTTGTTGAAGTCTAACATATCTATTTTTTTCTTTGGTTGCTTGTGCTTTTGGTGTCATATCTAAGAAACTATTGCCTAATTTAAGGTTACAAAGATTTAAACCTATGTTTTCATCTTTATTATTTTAGATATTAAATTTAGGTCTTTGATTCCTTTTTGATTTATTTTCTTTTTTGTTTTTTTTTTTTTTTTTTGAGATGGGCTCTTGCACTGTTGCCCAGGCTGGAGTGCAGTGGCATGATCTCCGCTGGCCACAACCTCTGCCTCTTGGGTTCAAGAAATTCTCTTGCCTCAGCCAACAAGTTAGCTGGGATTACAGGTGCCCACCACCACGCCCAGCTAATTTTTTTGTATTTTTAGTAGAAACGGGGTTTCACTATGTTGTCCAGGCTGGTCTTGAACTCCTGACCTTGTGATCCACTGCCTTGGCTTTCCATAGTGCTGGGATTACAGGTGTGAGCCACCATGCCCGGCCGATTTATTTTCTATATGTGATGTGAGGTAGTGGTCCAAATTTTTTTTTTCATGCAGCTACTTAATTTTCTTATTGCCATTTGTTGAAAAGAATATTCTTTCTCCATTGAATGGTTTTGGTATCTTTGTAAAAAATCATTGACCATAGCTGTATGGGCCCATTTCTGGTTCTTGATTCTATCAAATTGATCAATAGGTCTATCCTTATGCCATTACCACACTGTCTTAATTACTGTAAATTAGGAGTAGGTTTTGAAGTTGTAAATGGTGAGTCTTCCAACTTTGTTGTACTTTTTAATTAATTAGTTTATTTTTGAGACAGGGTCTCACTCTATCACCCAGGCTGAGTGCAGTGAGATGATGACAGCTCACTGTACCCTCATCCTCAGGCTCAAGTGATTCTCCCACCTCAGTCTCCTCAGTAGCTGGGACTATAAGCACATGCCACCATGCCTGGTTTTTTTTTTTTTTTAATTTTCTTGTGCAGACAGAGTCTTGCTATGTTGCCCAGGCTGGTCCTGGATGCAAGCAATCCTCCTGCCTTGGCCTCCCAAAGTGCTGCAATTACAGGCATGAGCCACCAGGCCTGGCCTGTTTTACTTTTTCAGGTTTTTAAAAAATTCCATATGAATATTAAAATTAGCTTATCCATTTCTGGAAAAAAAGAAGTTGGAATTTTGACAGAGAATACATTGAATCTGTATATCAATTTGTAAAGTATTGGCATCTTAATAATTTTAAGTCTTCCAATACATGAACATAAATGTCTTTCCATTTATTTAGGTTTTATATTTCTTTCAGCAATATTTTGTAGTTTTTAGTGTATGAGATATATGAGTCTTACACCTCTATAGTTAAGTTGATTCCTAAGTATTTTATTATTTTTTATGTATTATAAATGGAATTGTTTTTTTCCCTTCCCTTCCCCTTCCCCCTCCCTTCCCCTCCCCCTTTCCTTCCCTTCCCTTCCCCTCACTTCCCCTTCCATCCCTTCCCCTCCCCTTATCTCCTCTCATCTCCCCTCATCTCCTCTCATCTCCCCTCCCCTCCCCTTCCCTTCCCTTCTTTTTTTTTGACAAGATCTTGCTCTGTCACCTGGGCTGGAGTACACTGCCACGATCATCGCTCACTGCAGCCTCAAACTCATGGGCTCACAAGATCCTTCCACCTCAGCCCCTGGAATAGCTGAGACTACAGGCATGCACCATCACATCTGGCAAATTTTTCTATTTTTTGTTGAGATGGGGTCTGACTATGTTGTCTAGGCTAGTCTCAAACTCCTTGTCTCAAGCAATCCTTCCACTTCAGCCTCCCAAAGTGCTGAGATTGCAGGTGTGAACCACCGTGACTGGCCTGGAATTGTTTTCTTAGTTTCATTTTCAGATTATTCATTTCTGGTGTATAGAAATACAATTAACTTTATACATTAATATTGTTTCTTGCAAACTTGTGCAACTCATATATTAGCTCTAATAGATTTTTGGCAAATTCTTTATGGTTTTCTACATATCAAATTATGTCATTTGCAAAGAAAGACAGTTTTACTTCTTCCATTCCAATCTAGATATCTTTTGTTTCTTTTTTCTTGCCTAATTGCCCTGACTAAAACTTCCAGTACAATGTTGAATAGAAGTGAGAGTAGATTACCTGTACTGGTGCTGATTTTAGGGGGAAAGATTTTACCAGCATGTATGATTTAACTGTGGGTTTTTCATAGATGGTCTTCATCAGGTTGAGAAAGTTCCTTTTTATTCTTAGTTTTCCAAGTGTTTTCATTCTAAAAGGGTGTTAGATACTGTCAAATGCATTTTCTACAGCAGTTGAGATAATCATGTGGTCCCGTTTATTCTATTAATATGATATATTGTAGTGGTATATATATTGGTATATACATGTAATATGGTATCTATATCTTCATATATTAAACCAATTTTGCATTCCTGGAATAAATCCTACTTGGTTATAGTGTATAATCCTGTTTATGTGCTGCTGGATTTGATTTGGTAATATTCTGTTAAGGATTTTTTACCTATATTTATAAGGGATATTGTATAGTTTTCTTTTATTCTGATGTATTTATTTGGGTTTGGCATCAGGGTAATGCTGGCATCATAGAATGGGTTAGAAAGTGTCCCCTTTTCTTTTATGTTTTAGGAAGAGCTTTTGAGGAATTAGTGATAATTCTTCTTTAAACATTTGGCAGAATTTGCCAGTGAAGACATATGGTCGTGGGCTGTCTTTGTATAACATTTTTTAAATTGCTAACTGAATCTCTTTACTTGTTGGAAGCCTGTTGAAATTTTCTATTTCCTCTTGAGTCAATTTTGAAAGTTTGTGGGTTTCTAGGAATACGTTCATTTCATCTAGGCTCTCTAATTTGTTGGCATATGATTTTTCATAGCATTCTCTTATATTCATTCCTTTTTACTTATGTAAAGTCCATAGTAATGTCTCTTCTTTTATTCCTGCATTTTACTGATTTGAGTGTTTTTTTTTAGTTGGCCACTCTAGCTAAAAGCTTATCAATTTTGTTGATCTTTTTAGACAACCAACTTGTTTTTGTGAATTTTCTCTATTTTTTCTATTCTCTGTTTTATTTATTTCTACTCTAATGTTTATTATTTTCATGTCATGGCTTTGGATTTAGTTTATTCTTCTTTTTCTAGTGTCTTAAGGTGGAAGATTAGGTTGTTGATTTGAGTGATTTGAGTTTACAATTATAAGTTTTCCTCTAGGAACTACTTTCACTACATTCTGTAAGTTTCGATATGTTGTGTTTTCATTTTGTTCATCTGAAAGCATTTTCTAATTAACCTTGTGATTTCCTCTTGGTTATTTAGAAATATGGTGTTTAATTTCCCAAATTTCCTTCTATTATTAATTTCTAATTTAATTTCTTTTTCTTTTTTTTTTTTTTTTTTTTTGAGACAGAGTCTTGCTCTGTCACCCACTGGCGTGCAGTGGCACGGTCTCGGCTCACTGCAAGCTCCACCTCCCAGGTTCACGCCATTCTCCTGTCTCAGCCTCCTGAGTAGCTGGGACTATAGGCACCCGACACCACGCCCAGCTAATTTTTTGTATTTTTAGTAGAGACGTGGTTTCACTGTGTTAGCCAGGATGGTTTTGATTTCCTGACCTTGTGATCCACCCGCCTTGGCCTCCCAAAGTGCTGGGATTACAGGCATGAGCCACCACGCCTGGCCTTCTAATTTAATTTCACTGGGGCTGCAACACATGCTTTGACCTCAACCCTTTTAAACATACTGACACTTGTTTTATGGTCATCCTAACTTATGGTCTAGCCTGGAAAATGTTTTGTATGCATTTGAGAAGAATGTGTATTCTGCTGTTGTTGGCTGCAGTCCTCCCTAGATGTCTGTTAGTTCCAGTTGGCTAATAGTGTTGTTCAAATTTTCTATTTCCTTGATGATCTATCTAGTTGTTCTACTTGTTATTGAAAGTGAGGGATTGAAGTGTCTAACTATTACAGTTGAATTGTATGTGTCCCTTCAAACCTGTCAAGACTTTGCTTTATGTATTTTGAGCCTTTGTTGTTAGGTACATATATGCTTTGTTAATTTTAAGATATTCATTCTAGCAATTTCTGCGTTTAAAACTTTATTTATTTTAATTGACATAATAATTGTACATATTTATGGGGCACAGCATAATGTTTTGATACACATATACGTTGTGTAATAATTAAATCAGGGTATTTAGTATAGGCATCACCTGATACATTTTATCATTCTCTGTGGTGAGAACATTCAAAATCCTCTCTTCTAGCTATTTTGGAATGTATAATACAAAATTGTCAACCATAGTTACCCTCCCGTGTGATAGAACATCAGAGCTTATTCCTCGTCTCTAACTGTAACTTTGTACACATAGACCAATCTCTCCGTATTCCGCTTCCTGTTACTCTCCCCAGCATCTGGTAACCACTCTTCCATTCTCTATTTCAGTGAGATCAATTTCTTTAGAATCCACATATAAGTGAGATCACTCAGTATTTGTCTTTCTGTGTCTGGCTTATTTTACTTTACATAATGTCCTCCGGGTTTATCTATGTTGCCATGAGGGACAGGATTTCCTTCTTTTCATGGCTGAATAGTAGTCCATTGTATATATATACATTTTCTTTTTTTATTCATCAATTGATGGACACTTAGGTTGATTCCATATCTTGGCTATTGTAAATAATGCTGCAATAAATATAAGAATTCATACTCTGACATACTAATTTCATTTCCTTTAGATAAATATTCAGTAGTAGGATTGCTAGATTTTGTATTTCTACTTTTAATTTTTTGAGGAAACTTCATACTGTTTTCCACAGTGGCTATACCAATTTACATTCCCACCAGCAGTGTGTAAGTATTCCCCTTTCTTCACATACATGCCAACATTTGTTATTTTTTGTCTTTTTGATAGTGACCATTCTAAATGGGGAGAGGTGATATCTCATTGTAGTTTTGATTTGTATTTGCCTGATGATTAGTGTTGTTGAGCATTTTCTCATGTACTTGTGGACCGTTTCTCTGTCTTAAAAGAAGACAGAGAAATATCTATTGAGACCTTTTGGCCATTTTTAAATTGAATTATTTGGTTGTTTTGCTGTTGAATTATTTGAGCTCCTTATATATTCTGAATATTAGAATATATGTCAGATGCATAGTTTTAGCCTATTCTGTAGGTTGTCTCTTCACTTTATTGATTGTTTCCTTTATTGTGCAGAAGATTTTTAGTTTGATAGAATCCTATTTGTCTATTTTTATTTTTACTTCTTGTTTTTTTGTTTGTTTGTTTGTTTTGTTTTGTTTTTTGAGACAGAGTTTCACTCTTAGTTCACTCTTGTTGCCCAGGCTGGAGTGCAATGGGGTAATCTCAGCTCACCTCCATCTCCACCTCCTGGGTTCAAGTGATTCTCCTGCCTCAGCCTCCCGAGTAGCTGGAATTACAGGCATGCACTACCACACCTGGCTAATTTTGTATTTTTAGTAGAGATGGGGTTTCTTCATGTTGGACAGACTGGTCTTGAACTCCCAGCCTCAGGTGATTCACCCGCCTCGGCTTCCCAAAGTGTTGGGATTACTGGCGTGAGCCATCGCTCCCAGCCTGTGCTTTTAAGGTCTTATCCATATATATGTATTTTTTTAAAATTATGCTTTAAATTCTAGGGTACATGTACACAATGTGCAGGTTTGATACATAGGTATACATGTGCTATGTTGGTTTGCTGCAACCATCAACTCATCATTTACAGTAGGTATTTCTCCTAATGCTATCCCTCCTTCAGCCCCCTACTCCCTGACAGGCCCCGGTGTGTGATGTTCCCCACCCTGGGTCCAAGTCTCATTGTTCAATTCCCACCTATGAGTGAGAAGATGCGGTGTTTGGTTTTTTGTCCTTGCGATAGTTTGCTGAGAATGATAATTTCCAGCTTTATCCATGTCCCTGCAAAGGACATGAACTCATCCTTTTTTATGGCTGCATAGTATTCCATGGTGTATATGTGCCACATTTTCTTAATCCAGTCTATCATTGATGGACATTTGGGTTGGTTCCAAGTCTGCTATTGTGAACAGTGCTACAATAAACATACATGTGCATGCGTCTTTATAGTACCATGATTTATAATCTTTTGGGTATATACCCAGTAATGGGATTGCTGGGTCAAATGGTTCTAGTTCTGGATCCTTGAGGAACAGCCACAATGTCTTCCACAATGGTTGAACTAATTTACACTCCCATCAACAGTGTAAAAGCCTTCCTATTTCTCCACATCCTCTCCAGCATCTGTTGTTTCCTGACTTTTTAATGATTACCATCCTAACTGGCGTGAGATGGTATCTCATTGTTGTTTCGATTTGCATTTCTCTGATGACCAGTGATGATGAGCATTTTTTCACGTGTCTGTTGGCTGCATAGATGTCTTCTTTTGAGAAGTGTCTGTTCATATCCTCTGCCCACTTTTTGATGGGGTTGTTTGATTTTTTTCTTGTAAATTTGTTTGAGTTCTTTGTAGATTCTGGATATTAGCCCTTTGTCAGATGGGTAGATTGCAAAAATTTTCTCCCATTCTGTAGGTTGCCTGTTCACTCTGATGGTAGTTTCCTTTGCTGTGCAGAAGCTCTTTAGTTTAATTAGATCCCATTTGTCTATTTTGGCTTTTGTGGCCTTTGCTTTTGGTGTTTTAGTCATGAAGTCCTCATCCACGCCTATGTCCTGAATGGTATTACCTAGGTTTTCTTCTAGGGTTTTTACAGTTTTAGGTATAACATTTAAGTCTTTAATCCATCTTGAATTACTTTTTGTATAAGGTGTAAGGAAAGGATCCAGTTTCAGCTTTCTACATATGGCTAGGTAGTTTTCCCAGTACCATTTATTAAGTAGGGAATCCTTTCCCCATTTCTTGTTTTTGTCAGGTTTGTCAAAGATCAGATGGTTGTAGACGTGTGGTGTTATTTCTGAGGCCTCTGTTCTGTTCCGTTGGTCTAGATATCTGTTTTGGTACCAGTACCATGCTGTTTTGGTTACTGTAGCCTTGTACTATAGTTTGAAGTCAGGTAGTGTGATGCCTCCAGCTTTCCTCTTTTTACTTAGGATTGTCTTGGCAGTGCAGGCTCTTTTTGGTTCCATATGAACTTTAAAGTAGTTTTTTCCAATTCTGTGAAGAAAGTCACTGGTAGCTTGATGGAGATGGCACTGAATCTACAAATTAGTTTGGACAGTATGGCCATTTTCAAGATATTGATTCTTCCTATCCATGAGCATGGAATATTCTTCCATTTGTTTATGTCCTCTTTTATTTCCTTGAGCAGTGGTTTGTAATTCTCCTTGAAGAGGTCCTTCACGTCCCTTGTAAGTTGGATTCCTAGGTATTTTATTCTCTTTGAAGCAATTGTGAATGGGAGTTCACTCATGATTTGGCTCTCTGTTTGTCTGTTAATGGTGTATAGGAATGCTTGCGATTTTTGCACATGGATTTCATATCCTGAGACTTTGCTGAAGTTGCTTATCAGCTTAAGCAGATTTTGGGCTGAGACGATGGGATTTTCTAAATATACAATCATGTCATCTGCAAACAGGGACAATTTGACTTTCTCGTTTCCTAATTGAATACCCTTTATTTCTTTCTCTTGCCTCATTACTCTGGCCAAAACTTCCAACACTATGTTGAATAGGAGTGGTGAGAGAGGGCATCCCTGTCTTGTGCCAGTTTTCAAAGGGAATGCTTCCAGTTTTTGCCCATTCAGTATGATATTAGCTGTGGGTTTGTCATAAATAGCTCTTATTATTTTGAGATACGTTCCATCAATACCTAGTTTATTGAGAGTTTTTATCATGAAGGGCTGTTGAATTTTGCTGAAGGCCTTTTCTGCATGTATTGAGATAATCATGTGGTTTTTGTCATTGGTTCTGTTTATGTGATGGATTACATTTATTGATTTGCATATGTTGAACCAGCCTTGCACCCCAGGGATGAAGCTCACTTGATCATGGTGGATAAGCTTTTTGATGTGCTGCTGGATTTGGTTTGCCAGTATTTTATTGAGGATTTTTGCATCGATGTCCACCAGGGATATTGGTCTAAAATTCTCTTTTTTTTTTGTTGTGTCTCTGCCAGGTTTTGGTATCAGGATGATGTTGGCCTCATAAAATGGGTTTGGGATGATTCCCTCTTTTTCTATTGATGGGAATAGTTTTGGAAGGAATGGTACCAGCTCCTCTTTGTAACTGTGGTAGAATTTGACTGTGAATCCATCTGGTCCTGGACTTTTTTTGGTTGGTAGGCTATTAATTATTGCCTCATTTTCAGAGCCTGTTATTTGTCTATTCGGAGATTCATCTTCTTCCTGGTTTAGTCTTGGGAGGGTATATGTGTCCAGGAACTTATCCATTTCTTTTAGATTTTCTAGTTTATTTGCGTGAGGTGTTTCTAGTATTCTCTGATGGTAGTTGGTATTTTCGTGGGATCGGTGGTGTTATCCCCTTTATCATTTTTTATTGCATCTATTTGATTCTTCTCTCTTTTCCTCTTTATTAGTCTTGCTAGCTGTCTATCAATTTTGTTGATCTTTTCAAAAAAACCAGCTCCTGGATTCACTGATTTTTTGAAGGGTTTTTTGTGTCTCTATCTCCTCCAGTTCTGCTCTGATCTTAGTTATTTCTTGCCTTCTGCTAGCTTTTGAATTGTTGCTCTTGCTTCTCTAGTTGTTTTAAATGTGATGTTAGGGTGTCAATTTTAGATCTTTCCTGCTTTCTCTTGTGGGTATTTAGTGCTATAAATTTCCCTCTACACACTGCTTTAAATGTGTCACAGAGATTCTGGTACATTGTGTCTTTGTTCTCATTGATTTCAAAGAACATCTTTATTTCTGCCTTCATTTCGTTATTTACCCAGGAGTCATTCAGGAGCAAGTTGTTCAGGTTCCATGTAGTTATGTGGTTTTGAGTGAGTTTCTTAATCCTGAGGTCTAATTTGATTGCACTGTGGTCTGATAGACAGTTTGTTGTGATTTCTGTTCTTTTACATTTGCTGAGGAGTGCTTTACTTCCAACTATGTGGTCAATTTTAGAATAAGTGTGATGTGGTGCTGAGAAGAATGTATATTCTGTTGATTTGGGGTGGAGTGTTCTGTAGATGTCTATTAGGTCTGCTTGTTGCAGAACTGAGTTCAGGTCTTGGATATCCTTGTTAACCTTCTGTCTCATCGAGCTGTCTAATATTGACAGTGAGGTGTTAAAGTCTCTCATTATTATTGTGTGGGAGTCTAAGTCTCTTTGTAGGTCTCTAAGGACTTGCTTTACGAATCTGGGTGCTCCTGTATTGGGTGCATATATATTTAGGATAGTTAGTTCTTCTTGTTGAATTGATCCCTTTACCATTATGTAATGGCCTTCTTCGTCTCTTTTGATCTTTGTTGGTTTAAAGTCTGTTTTATCAGAGACTAGTATTGCAACCCCTGCTTTTTTTTGCTTTCCATTTGCTTAGTAGATCTTCCTCCATCCCTTTATTTTGAGCCTATGTCTGTCTTTGCGTGTGAGATGGGCCTCCTGAATACAGCACACTGATGGGTCTTGACTCTCTATCGAATTTGCCAGTTTGTGTCTTTTAATTGGGGCATTTAGCCCATTTACATTTAAGGTTAATATTGTTATGTGTGAATTTGATCCTGTCATTATGATTTTAGCTGGTTATTTTGCCCATTAATTGATTCAGTTTCTTAATAGCATCAATGGTCTTTACAATTTGGCCTGTTTTTGCAGTGGCTGGTACCAGTTGTTTCTTTCCATGTTTAGGGCTTCCTGCAGGAGCTCTTGTAAGGAAGGCCTGGTGGTGACAAAATCTCTGAACATTTGCTTGTCTGTAATGTATTTTGTTTCTCCTTCACTTATTAAGCTTAGTTTGGCTGGGTATGAAATTCTGGGTTGAAAATTCTTTTCTTTAAGAATGTTGAATATTGGTCCCCACTCTCTTCTGGCTTGTAGGGTTTCTGCAGAGAGATCCACTGTTAGTCTGATGGGCTTCCCTTTGTGGGTCTTATCCAAAAATTATTTACCCATACCAATGTCATGAAGCACATTTCCAATGTTTCCTTCTAGTAGTTTTACCATTTGGGGTCTTGCATTTAAATCTTTAATCTATTTTGAGTTGATTTTTGTGTATGGTTAAAGATAGATGCCTTGCTTTATTCTTCTGCATGTGGATATCTAGTTTTTCCAGCACCATTTATTATCTGAATTTTAATGAGAAACTTTAATCCATTAAAATGTAATTACTGATATGATAGGATTTTCAGGTGCCATTTTGCTATTTGTTTTCTATATGTCTTTCTTTTTTGTTCATCAGTTCCTCTACTTTTGTCTCCATTTGTGTTAAATAAATATTTTCTAGTGTACCATTTAAAGTTTCTTGTTTTCTTTACTACATACTTTTGAATTATTTTCCTAGCGATTGTCCTGAATACCATCAATATCTTAATTTATAAAAAAATTTGATTTGTTTTAATAACAACTGAATTTAAATAGAATATTAAAACTTGCTCATATATGGCTTCATTCCTCTCCTCCTATTTTGCTGTTATTTTCGTAAGTTAAATCTTTGTATAGTATGTGCCCTTCTTTAGATTTATTGCATTATGAAGTTGTCTTTTGAATCAGATTGAAAACAGAAAATACATTCATACTTTATCTTCATCTATGTAGTTGCTTTTCTGGTGTTCTGTTTATTGTGGATTCAAGTTACTGTCTGGTGTCCTTGTATTTCAGCCAGAAAGGCTGCTTTTAGTATTTCTTGTGAGGCAGGTCTGCTGGTGACAAATTCTGTGAGTTTTTCTTTATCTGGGAATTCTTAATTTCTCCTTTCTCCATGAAGTTTGACCAGATATAAAAAACCTGGTAAACAGTTTTTTCTTTCAAAAATGTCATCTCAATATTTTCTGGCCTCCATGGTTTCTGCTAAGGAACCAGCTGTTAATCTTATTGAGGGTCTTTTATACATAATACATTGTTTCTTGCCTGTTTCCAAGATTCTCTCTTTGTCTTTGAATTTTGTAGTTTGATTATGAGTCTAGGTGTTGATCTCTTTTAGTATATGCTACTTGGAGTTCACTGAGCTTTTTCAATGAGTAAATTAATGTGTTTCATAAAATGAGGGAAGTTTTGGGTATTATTTCTTCAAATACTTTCTTTACCCATTTCTCTCTCTGTTTTCCTGTTGAGACTTCCATTATGCATGTTTGTACACTTGATAGTGTACAACAATCAAGTCCCATAAGTCTTTGCTGGACTGTTTATTTTTACTCATTCTTCTTTCTGTTTCTTAGCCTGGATAATCTCAATTTACCTACTTTGAAGTTGACTTATTCTTTTGCATGCTGAAATCTGCTATTGAGACTTTCCAGTGAATTTTTTGTGTTAGTTTTACTTTAGTTTAAAAAATTACTATTCAGTCCCCAAATTTCTATTTGATTCCTTATCATTTCAATCTCCTTATTGATTGTCTTTATTTGGTAGAACATTATTTACATACTTTCCTTTAGTTTTTTAGACATGACTTCTTTCAGCTTTTCAAACATTTAAAATGGCTGATTTAAAGTCTTTTTCTTGTAAGTCTGGCCTCTGAACTTTCTCTGGGATGGTTTCTATAGATTGCATATTTCTTTTCTAGGTAAGGGTCATAAGTTCTTGTTTACTTACAGGTTCTATAACTTTTTGTTGAAAAGAACACATTTCCAACTATATAATGTGTGACTCTGCAAATCAGACCATCCCTATTCCCCAAGATCTGTTGTTGCTTCCTGTTGTAGTTGTTACTGTTTTTTTGTTTTTATGTTTCTGAATTAATTCTGTAAAGTCTGTATCTTTGTAATGTGTGGCCATTGAAATCTCTATTCAATTAGCTTCATGGTCAGCTAATGATTGGACAAAAATTTCCTTAAAGGCCTAGAGCTAATATGTCTCCCAGTTTTTTTTGAGTGACTCTGTGTATATGGTGGGGAATGCCTTTAACACTCAGCCAGGTGATTACGACTCTGCCTTAGCCTTCACTTCCTGCTTGGGCAGAGACTTGAGGTCAGTCAAGTCCCTGAGAGATTAGGACCTACTCTGGTCTTTCATAAGCATGTGCACAGCTGTGCACAGCCCTGGTCATATATGTAGACTTCTAGCTTCTCAGAAATATGTCAAAGACCCTAAAAGTATTTCACCTTTCAGATTTTCCTGTCAAGCTTTTTTGTTAGCTTATTGTTTGCCCCAACTCTTATCCATCACTTGAGGCAGCTGTGATGTTAAGACATTTGACAAATGCCCCCAGAAAGAGGTGTTTCGCATTGGGCAAATTTGAGTAAGCTCCACCAAAGCACCAGCCTTTCCAGTTGGGTATTTTAGGAAGCCTTTAAACAGATGAAACAATACATTTTTAGGGAATATGGTAGCTCTATTTCCTCTGATGCTGAGATTCAATGCTTTTATTTTTCTAGGCTAACAAAGAGCTGGAGAGTGGTTAGGGACTAATATAAGTTAAAATGCTGCAAAACTCACTGTTCTTATTAAGATTTAGCAATTTTTCTTGCCTAAACATCTCTTGGGTTGCTGCAAGCCTTTGATTAATTTCCAGAGTTCTGAAAAAGTTGATTCTGACCACTTTTTTTTCTTAGCTTTTTCATTGCTCTTCTATAAAGGGACAAACTTTTGGTGGCTCTAATGCCACCATTTTTGCTGGCATCACTCTTTATGATTTTTTTTGTATAAATTATAAGCCTTAGATCAAGATTCTTTTGATTTTTCTTGTTTTTGTTTGTTTGTTTGTTTATGGGTGTCCACTGGTCTAGCAGCATTTATTGAAAAAGTATTCTAGTTTATTTGCACTTACGTAAAAATTTTAGAATAATCTAGTTTATATCTACACAAAATATTATTGACATTTTGATAAAAATTAGGTTAAACCTGTTCATCCATTTGGGGAGTATTGACATTTTTATGTTGAGTCTTTCAACCCATAAACGTGATATGTCTTGCCATTTGTTTAGACCTTCTTTGACTTTTTTCATCTGTGTTTTACAGTTTTCAGCATTAAAGTCCTGTACATATTTTGTCAGATTTATAATTAATCATTTAAATTATTCTCAAGTAATTGTAAATGGTATTGTACGTTTAGTTTTGGTGACTATCCTTTTATTATTAGCATACTGAAATATAATTGAGTTTTGTAAGTGGATCTTGTATCCTGCAACTTTGCCAAATTTACTTATTATCTCTTTTCCTGCCTTATTGTATTGGCTAGAACTACCAGCACTATGTTAAATAAGAGGGGGGAGAGTGAAAATCTTTGACTTTTTCCCAATCAGAGAGGAAAGTATTTAGTTATTCACAGTTAAGTATAATATTAAGTATAGATTTTTTGTACATTATTAATTGATGTAATTTCCTCTAATTTTATAAAAGTGATTTTTAAAATCAGAAATGAGTGTTGAATTTAGTCAAATACTTTTTACACATTGACTGATATAATCATATAAATTTACTTCTTTCACTTCTTAATGTGATGGATTACACTGATTGATTTTTAAAAATTGAGCTAGCCAGCCTTTCTTCCTTGGAATAATCCCCAATGACCGTGAGGTATAATTCTTTTTATATATTGCTAAATTCTAATTGCTAATATTCTCTTAAGGATTTTTGCATCTACATTTATGAGGGATATTGCTCTGCAGTTTTTGTTTTTGTACTGTCTTGGTCTAATTTGGATATCTGGGTAATACTAGCTTCATAAAATGGATACAGCAGTGTTACTCCTTTTCTATTTTTATTTTTATTTTTGGCAGTGATTGGATAGAAATAGTGTTAGTTCTCCCTTAAATGTTTCCTAGAATTTTCAAATGTAACCATCTGGAACAAGGTACTTTGATGGGGGGGTGGGTTTTGGGGGAGAAGAGTTGGGGGAGGGGCAGCTTTAAAATGATCAACTCAATTTCCTAATAGTTATAGTTTTATTCAAATTTCTATTTCATATTAGATGATACAATACTTTGTACTTTTGTGGAATTGCTCCATTTTTATCTAAGTTGTCAAATTTATGTGGCTAGAGATGTTTCTAGTATTTCTTTACTATTCTCTTGAAGTCTGCGGAGTCTATATGACATTCCTTATTTAATTTCTGATATTGGTAATTTGTGTTGGTCTTGTTGGAGGATTGTCAATTTTACTGATCTTTTCCAAGAATCATCTCCAAGTTGTAAGGATTTCCAATATTGTTTTTCTGTTTCTAATCTCATTGATTTCTGCTATTATTTTTATTATTTCTTTCATTGTCATGCTTTGGATATACTTTGCAGTTCTTTTCTAGGTTATTAAAGTGGGAACTTAGGTTATTTGAGAATTTCACTCTTTTCTAATATAGATAATTCATGCTGTAAACTTTTCTCTTACCACCGCTTTAACTGTTTTCTACAAATTATGATGTCATATTTTCATCCTTACTCAGTTTGACATTTTTTTATTTCCCATGAGAATTCCTATTTGATTCATGGATTATTTAAAAGAAAAGTGTGTCTTTTAGTCTTCAAGTGTTTGAAGATTTTAACTTCATTTTCCTGTGACTGATTTCCTGTTTGGTTCCATTGTGGTTGGAAAACATGGTCTCTACATAATTTCTATTTTTAAAAAGTTTGTTGGGTTTTTTTTATAGTCTAGAATATTATCCACCTCAGTATACATTATTTATTTATTTATTTTGAAATGGAATGTTGATCTATCTCTCAGGCAGGAGTGCAGTGGCATGATCTCAGCTCACTGCAACCTCAGCCTCCTGGGTCCAAGCAATTCTCCTGTCTTGGCCTCCTGAGTACCTGGGATTACAGGCATGTGCCACCACGCCTGGCTAATTTTTATATTTTTAGTAGAGATGAGGTTTTACTGTGTTGGCCAGGCTGGTCTCAAACTCCTGACCTCAAATGATCCACCTGCCTTGGCCTCCCAAAGTGCTGGGATTACAAGTGAGAGCCACCACACCCAGCCCACATCTTTGTATATATTTCATAAACATTTGAAAAGAATGTGTAATATATATTCTGCTATTGCTGAGTAGAGTATTCTATGAATGCATATTGATTGTGCTATTGAGTTCTTTCTTTGCTGACATTCTACATAGTTATCTATTAATTTTTGACAGAGTGATGATGAAGCTTTACACCATTTCTATTTTTATGGCTATTTCTCCCTTTAGTTCTATTAAATATGTTTCACGGATTTTGTAACTCTGTTATTTTGTAACTCATTTAGGATTGCTACATCTTCTTGGTGAATTGACCCTTTTATCATTATATGGTGTAATTCTCCACCTCTGATAATTTTTCTTGCTCTGAAGTCTAATTTATATGACATTAGTATAGCTACTTCTGCTCTATTTTGTTTTAATATTTACATGATGTATTTTCCCTCTATTTTGTTTTTAATATACTTATAGCATTATCAAGGAAGTGAGTTTTTATAGACAAGATAGAGTTTCTGGCATCCAGGAAGAATGAGGTACATAGACAAGTGAAGGGTGAAGAAGATGAAGAGGAGCTTTATTTAGTGTTAGAACAGCTCAGAGGAGACCCGCAATGGGTAGCTCCTCTCTGTAGGCCGGTCATCCTGTCAAGTGTTCAGCTCTCAGCAGAGAGGAGGCCCTGGAGAGGGTAGCTCCTCTCTGCAGGCTGGTCATTCGGACAACTCTGCAGGTCTCTGAAACTCTCAGAAGAGATGGTAGCTCCTCTCTGCAGCTGGTCATCCTGTCATCTCTCTTTCCTCTGCCCTCTGCCCTGCTCTGGCTGAACCTGGGGCTTTTATGGACCTCAGAGGGGAGGAAGTGCATGCAGATTGATCCACAGGTGACAATGGACAGGCAGCAGGAGGCACTACAACTCCCTACTCCGGTCTGTGGACTGGCAGTCAGGCCCCCAGCCTTCACCTCTCCGTGGTCTGAAGGTGAGGCTTTACCGTGGACTATTGTTTTCTACCCAGGGATCTATCTGACTCTTGCTGCCATTCATGGCCCCTGGTGCACAGTGCCAACCCTGCTCCAAGATTGGAGCTGGCACAGGGAAAGGAGAGAGGCCAGATAGCAGGAGCAGACACCCCTGGGCCTACAGGGATTGGGAGGCCCTTCCTGGACCCTGAGGGCACAGGCTGCAGAGATGCCCAGGCCTTGCACTTGGGAGGGCTGCTGCAGCAGCACTCGGGGAGCTTCTGCTCTGCAAACTCGGAAGGGGCAGGGCTTCCACTTGTCCCCAGCTCCTGTATACTCTGTGGAATGGGAGGCCCAGGTCTGCAGCCGTGGGTTGGGCACCCAGAAGGGCAGATCCCGCCTACTACCGGTTCCCCCGAAGAGCACAGAGAAGCTCGGATTCACAGCCACAGTTTGAGTGGCTACAGCTGCAGTTTGGGTCTGCAGCCTGTGGTTTGGGCAGCTGCAGCAGTACCCTAGGAGCTCCTGCCCCAACTCAGAAGGGATGGGGCTTTCACTGGCTGCATGGAGTATGCAGCCCCAGCTGTGCCTCCCTGCTGCAGCCATCATGTGCTGCTATCACTTTGGCTAGAAACAGCAACTTGTTATTATTGTCGTTTTCATTTGTATCCATTGACCATTCCAGGGTGCTGGCTTCTTCAGCTTCAAGTCTGGGGTATATGAGGCAAAGAGAAAGCCCGGGGAACTTGCCACCACGTTGTTCTGTGGGTCCTAAAGTCTGTAGCTTATCTGCCTTCTTCTCTTCAAATTTTACAGTCTTTGTATGTTGGTTTCATATATAATGCCCAAGGATGTTTTAGCTGTAATTAGCAAAGAATAGTGAAATGTTCATCTGCTCCATCTTCTCTACAGAAGAAACTTTCCAAACTTACAAACATATATTTCAAATGTTTTATAATTAAAATAAGTACTAAAAAGTGAACAAGAACTTTGGGGAATTGGGGGTTAATACTAGGTGGAGGGGGGAAGCAGTGAGTTTAATGGAGACAGGGAGGAAGGCCTGGCAACAGTGACAGGAAGGCACATGGAAGAAAGAACTGGTGAAACATTTTCCAGTAATGGAAACTGACAAGGTAAGAACTGCTTACAAGCAGAGCCAGGTTTTGAAGACTCTGGGGATACATGAAGAATGTTCTTTAACTGATCACTTCTATAGCAGAAACATGGGTGTCACTTTGTCCCTCAGGGCCTACTTTAACCTCTGTTCTCACTCTTTTGGAGTAACATAAAATGACAATAATAGTTGAATCCATCGTATTATTTGAGAGTGACCCTCTGACCTAGAGGTCAAGCTTTTTGCTTACCCGTCTGATTAGAACATTCCATAATTTTTGAAGGAACTCATCTCCGGACCCTTTCCATTAATTAGTCCAGCATTAGCAGATCCTTGAAGAGGAAAACCAGTGTTGAAGGCTCTCAAATCCCTCTTTGGTGATTAGGAAGTGAGATAAGGAAGGGAAGCTTTTAACAACATGACAGTCGTCCTGCAAGCTCCAGAGAAGTGGTTCTTTGCAATCTGAGAGGAGCCCAGGCACATGAGAAAAGCAAACAAACAAAAATACCTCTGTGATGCTTGGATTTTATAAAGTGCTGATATCTGACGGTTAATCTGCCTGGCCCTGCCAGAGAGGACAGTGTTAAATTGCCTTCTGTTCTTGGGAAACTTAACTTGTCATTGTT
Organism: Pongo pygmaeus; assembly: GCF_028885625.2. Taxonomy (NCBI): domain Eukaryota; kingdom Metazoa; phylum Chordata; class Mammalia; order Primates; family Hominidae; genus Pongo; species Pongo pygmaeus. The sequence continues at coordinate 48,571,909 of NC_072391.2, forward strand.
AAGCCTGCCTGCATGAGAGCCTTTGAAACAAAATCTGGATGTATAGAAAAGTTGTCCCGGTTCAGGTTAGGTGAACTCTGCAGCAGTGGAAGTGGCCTGAGGTTAAGTGAAGTGTTCCCAAGCCAAGTGAGCTCTAGAAAAATCTGCTAGCTGGAAGGCACAGTCAGAAGACCCTTCAAAGTCTACAGAGGGAAACTAGGGGCATCTTTCGGACCTAAGCCCCTTCTACCTCCCATAGACTCCAGGGAGGTGGTGTGAGACAATGGTGATGCGCATAGCCTTTGAATACACTCACACTTCAGCCAGCTGGTACATGAGAGAATGGCTCCATCTCTTCAGCTTCAGTTTACACATCCATAAAATGGAAACAGTTATGGGACCTGCTATCTCATAGGTTTGCAGTAAAGATTGACTGAGAGAATTCTTGCATTATACATGGGGAGTGTTCAATGAACAGTAGTTGCTATTATTTTAAAAATCACTGGTCTAATAGAACGTTTACAGGGAGCCAAAAGAAACTCACAGAATTGAGACTAACCATTTCATTTTAGAGAAGGGGCAGCTGAGACTCAAAGATGTTGCCTATGATGCCCCCACACACTCCTCAAGGTCATATGGCTAGTTGGAGGCAGAGCTACCAAGAGAACACCATTCTCCTAAACTCTGTGGTCTCCTTCCCTGTTTTTTTCAATTGCTACATCAAATCTAGGTTATAGTTTGTACTTGTTAAACATATTATCTGACTTTATAAGAAGTTTCTACTTTAATTTTTTTTTTGAGACAGGGTCTTGCCCTGTCACCCAAAGTGGCACAATCATAGCTCCCTGCAGCCTCAACATGCTCAGGTGATCCTACCTCAGCCTACCAAGTAGCTGGGACTACAGGCATGTGCCATCACACCCAGCAAATTTTTAAAATCTCTTTCTTTTTTCTTTTCTTTTTTTGAGACAGAGTCTTGCTCTATCACCCAGGCTGGAGTGCAGTGGCACGATCTCAGCTCACTGCAATCTCTGCCTCCCGGGTTCAAGCAATTCTCCTGCCTCAGCCTCCTGAGTAGCCAGGATTACAGGTGCCCACCACCACGCCCGGCTAATTTTTGCATTTTTAGTAGAGATGAGGTTTAGCCATGTGGGCCAGGCTGGTCTTGAACTCCTGGGCTCAAGAAACCTTCCCTCCTTGGCCTCCCAAAGTCCTGGGATTGCAGGAGTGAGCCACCACACCGAGCTAAGATTGTTTTGTGTATGCTTTTTAACATGTGTCTCAAGAAAGTTGCACCAAATGAGAAACCGACAAACAACTAAAAACGAAAATAATAACACTGAATGAAAACAACCATCAAAAGAAGAGATCTAATTGCAAACACCAGAAGCCATGTCTCAAACAGAAGATCCAGCGTCTTGTCATAATCACACTGTGCATAATATCGGAGCCTTCCTTCTCTGTCTCGTGAGGTGAGTGATCTCACGTGCATTCTAATGCATGTTTTATTTCTCCATTGATTTTAATTAAAAGGATATTGTCAAGGTTGCTAGGCATAAATATTGACTGCTTTTGACACTGTGGTTGTCCCAGAGGGTCAGGCTTGCTTTTTCAAGCTTCTTGAATCTCTTTCGGTTCCTTGCAGTCTGTTTTTGGTATGCTGGAAATGTCAAAAAAAAATGGAACTATTAGGGCATGCCTGATATTTTTTTTCTTTTTACATACAGGCTGAAAAAGAAAAGAAAAGCCTGGTAATTTGGAATAATCATTCATAAGCGAAATCTTGGGCCTTGAGTTAGCAAGAATGGTTGCATGAGTGGTAAAAATTACTGAAAATTACTTCCTATTCAATCAGTTTGGTCAGTGTATATGCTGATATATCTCCAAAATCTCATATGGACATCTTTAGTGCTTTTAATAAACCAAAGAGATATGTTCTTTTAAAAGAGAATTTTACAAAAAGAGACTCCTAGGGTCCCAACCCCAAACCCCTCACCCAGGCCTGAGTTCCTTTGTAATTTCTAAATGATTACAGCTCCCTTGCCTAAGTAGGCTGTCAATTCAGCACTGATGAACATTTCTATTCGGGAACTGGAGGGCCTTGAGATGGTGCTGGCATTTCAGGGTTAATTCTAGCAGAGTCTAAAGCAGCAGGGGTTTAAAGAGGCCCAACAATATATCAGGAAGAGGTGGACTGCCGAGAATAAGTGGTGTAAAATGCATTATGAACATTCTCGGCAAAGAGAAATTGTCTTTTTCTTGTTGATAGTAAAAAATCAATACAGTTGTTTTCCGTTCAGTTTTCAAGGGCACAAGTTGTTGCTACTTCAGGCTTGAGAAGTTCATAGGGTGGTTAACGAAATGTCAGCAGTGGTTGAGCAGTTCAAGCAAAATTGACATCCCTCTGCCATAAGTCTACCCTAAGTGAACTGGCAGCCACGGGGAACGGCAGAACATCCCAGGGCCACAGGGAGCAGGTGGGTTAACACGTCAAGCTAAAAAAATAATTGCTGGCCCCACACAACAGGTGGAAAGACAATTCACGTTGGTATTCTCCTTGGTTTGGGTAGCTGGCATGAGGAAAGAAGAAAGACTCTCTGATCAGTAGAAGGGCTGCCCAGAAGCCGATACAACTCCATTTACCCTAGGACTGTGTGCAATCTCTTTTCCTCATCCCATATGGCAGCATGGGGATTCTTTTCTTTCTTGGCACTGTCTGGCTTGTCATATATATTATTTTCCCTTCTCCTCTCCAGATGCCCTTCCTTCCCTACTTTTCCTACTTTCCATCTCTAAGCCACCATTTCTAAGTAGCTGAAGGTCATTACTCAGCATCCACGGTGGTTAAGAGGCAATCTCTGCAGACCCAAAGCCCTTGAAATGGTTTGGCTCTGTGTCCCCACCCAATTCTCATCCCAAATAGTAATCCCCATGTGTCAGAGGAGAGGTCTGATGGGAGACCATTGGATCACTGGGGCTAATTTCCCTTTTGCTGTTCTCATGATAGTGAGTTCTCATAATATCTGATGGGTTTAAAGTGTGGCACTCCCCTTCTTGTACTCTCTCTCTCCTACTGGCTGCCTTTTGAGAAGGTGCTTACTTCCCCTTCACCTTCTGCCATGACTGTAAGTTTCCTGAGGCCTCCCCAGCCATGTGGAGCTGTGAGTCAATTAAACCTGTTTTCTTTATGAATTACCCAGTCTCAGGTAGTTCTTTATAGCAATGTGAAAATAGGACGATACAATCCTGAATTGATCGTTTAGTAAAAATGTTCCTGAGCCACTCCCCCAGCCCCAAGCCTCAGTTTCTTCAACTGTAAAATGGGTGATAATTTCCCTCACTTTATGAGAATAAGGTGCTCACTGTCAGTCCTGCAAGTACAGGGTTGATGGCTGAGAGTGAGCACTTCCTTAAATTTTGTGCCCAAGGCACCTCACTCATCTCACTTTCATAGTAACCTTGTTGCAATAACATTGTAAGTTAACCTGTTGATCTCCTTAAAATGTTTTGCACATTGAGTGATTATGACCTTTCATTTGTATAAATGTTCACAATTTTGCCAAAACACATTCCCAGACAATCTTCTGACTGTTTTGGGCTTTATCACTTGCTTCCTTTTTCCCTCCACTCTGACTACTGGCAGATAAAACAGTCTTTCTTCTACACCATGCACTTTAGCAGTTAGCACAGAAACAGTCACACAGGAGGCACTCACAGAATAGACTTTGGCTAAAAGAAAAAGGTAATGAATAGTCTTTGTTTCACCAGATTACCAAAGGACTATGTAAATATTTCAATCTCTTACTCCTACCCAGTTCTATAGACAATGGGTCAACAGAACTTTTATGAACAGATGAAGAAACTATGTCTGCAGTACCTCTGTGAAGCAGTGTAAGTCCCAACATGGTCAGGGATATTTCTCTTCTCTTCAAATATGATGACTGGGTCTTGATTCAAAGGCACTGTTTGGGAGCAGCATGTCTGCATGGGAACAAGCACATATACATACTCACATGTATGTTTGTACACAGAAGCATGCATCAGTTTCTACGCATGTGATACAATTAAATGATGGTCAAGACAGTGATTTAAATTTGCCTGAGCTCCTGGGTTTCTGCATGACACACAATCCAGGATGGAAGGCTTAGTCTCATGAAAGACCAATAGAAATAAAATACAATGAGATGCAGAAATTCAAAATCATCCAAATATGGCTGCTTCCTCCTTCCTTAAATGTTTTCCTATGCATGTGAATCTCTCTCCCACCGGGTACCAGCCACCCCCTCACTGTAGCATTTTAGAAAGGCGAAATAGATGAAAAAGGCCAGTCTCAAAAGAAAATGAGGACATCCTCTTAAAAAGCAACCTAAAGCAGAATCCTTATTGCTAAAGCTCTTCTGATGTTTCATTTTTTTTTTAAGCCAAGGCATTGTAATTTAGTCAGTTAGGAAAATTCCTGAGCAGTTTCCCTAACTTTTCTGTGGCTTAGAAGCATTCCTTTTTTTTTTTTTTTCTTTTTGGGTGTGGGAAGTGAGAGGGTATATCTTTGTCTTTTCTCCATACCCAATTTTCCAAGACTAAGAAATGGGACATCAAAGGGCTCATTGAAATAGATAAAATGCCCCATCAAATAGCTCTAATAAAACAGCATCTTGATGATTCTTGAGACGATGGATCAGAGCATATGGACTCAATTTCCCTTGGAAAAATCTATTGGGAAAAAGAAAACCAAGTGGCGTGGGTAAAGTGTTTTCAGTATTTTATTCTTTCCAAAAATATAGCTCTAATTCTCTGTCAATTAGGGAAGCCCATTGGGATTTGATACCCACTCTGGATCTACATTATATTTTGACTTCCAAGGAGTCTAGAAAAATAAATTGAGGAAGTAAAAAGGATGATAGCTTAGCTATAATATATCTTTAAAACCCTCACTGCATTTTTATCTAAACACAAGAATTTGGTGTGGGGAGGGAGGACGGGGAGAGGGGAGAAGGATTGCAGAAAGAACTTGGAGTTTCCAGCTTGTAACATTTTGTTCTAGGCCTTCCATCTTCAAACGTCATCGGCTCTGAAATGATCACTAATCTTCACGATATCTCTTGCGATTGTTGACCATTCTTTTGTTTGGTGTCAATTAGATAGGAAAGAATTTTCAATAATTCAATAGTTCTGTATTAAAGGGCAGCTCAACTGCACATAACTTATCTGCTTGGTTATCAATTGTTTTTATGGAACAGCCCAGGGAAGATCACTTGGCTAACTTACCATCCATCCATCAGGGCTCAGATTCATCTGAGTAAATGTAGAGTTATGATTTAATTTTCGAAAGATTGGGTTCAAATACAAAAGAATGAGACTTGTTTATAGAATGATGGCTTGTTTTTCTCAGTTACTAATTGTGAGCTTAATTTTTAATGGAAGAGCATTGCTAGCATAATTAACACCCAATTTACATGTGCATCCATAGAACCAATTAATTAAATTTTATTGATGCCTAGTTGCTCTTTAAAATGCTTTCCAAATGCCTCCAAATTGATTTTAAACTGTTGATAGTGGAAGTCAGTGTACACTTTTCTTGGGTTTATGAAATACTAACCTCTTCATTCATTAAAATATGTTTTATCTACTAGAGGCATTCCATAATTTGCTAAGGATATTTTACGTGGAGTGCATAGTGTGGGCTGATGGCACTGCCAGTTTGAACAGTGTTTAAAACAAATGCTATAGTACTTGGGGACTACAGTTAGATGGCCCCAAGGATCTGAAAATGAAGAAAGAGTACCCTCTGAAAACAGAGCAGAGATAGGCAAAGTCAACTGAAAAAGACAAAAATCTCCCAGGATATCCAGAGGACACTTAATGTGGAGATTTTCATGCATCTAAAGAAAAAGTGTTTTACCCCTAAAAGGCTGATCAGCAATGAAAGCTTTGAAGAGTAGGGCTCTAGAATGTAATTCAATGCTGCAGAGACATACATACACTTTGGGAGATAAACCCGAGTTTATCTTTTTGACTTTTCAATTCCTGGGATGACAATCATTACTGCAAATTAAAATCTCTGGCAGTCTCAATCCAATGCCAATAGATATTAACTTCACAGAAGTCCTCTTCTTCTTTTTCAAAAAACATGTGTATAAATTTTTGTGGTGCAAGGGCAATTTTGTTGCATGGATAAATTGCATAGTGGTGAAGTCAGGGCTTTTAGGGTATGCATCACCCAAATAACATACATTGTACCCATTAAGTAATTTCTCATGATCCACTGCCTCCCACCCTCTCATCCTTCCAAGTCCCCACTGTCTATCATAAGTCCTCCTCTTCTTTTCACCAAGAAGTCCTCTGAATATAATATGGCTTCCATGTGGAGACATAAATATGTTAACAAAGAAGAAATGAGCTGCCCCTAAGGAGGACTTCAAGTGTTTTGAATCCCTGTGATGGTGACTTTGCATGGTCAATGAATCAAAACACATTTGGATCACATTAGCTCCTCTAGATGGAAAGAATGACCAAGCATCTTTGGCAGCTCTTCTCTTTTATGAACTCTCCAAAACAAAGCTCCAAATATTGCTCAGATATGACCGTTGTCCTCATGTCTATAACCTTTATCAAGGGGCCTTACTGTCTTGCCTGGGCTATTTCAATAGCCTCTTAATGGTTGGACTCACCTCCAGCCTGGATGCCTTCAGTCTGCTCTCTGTACTGTGGGTGGCATGATTATGTGAATGACCACCCCTGCCCCCTCAACATGCACACACACACATATACACATACACAGCTCCTACACCACTATACATGATTAATCCTTCAACGTCTTCTAATGCTCTCAAGCTCAAGGCAAACTTGCTTAACATGTCAACACTGCCCTATATGGGCAGGCCACTACCTATCCACCTATTCCTAGCATGTCACATGTACACTCTGTCTCTGCTTAAGCCACCCTCGTCTTCAATTCCTTGTGCAAACAATCCCCTCTATTGCTATAGGGCCTGTCAAAGTATCATTTTATAAAGGTGATGAACAAGGCTTGTATGGAAATACAAAGTAAACAGGTACGAAGATTTATTTAACTCATTAAAGAGAAAACCAATAAGCTGGCTCAAGGAGTGTTTGAGAACTGTGTGTTTATCAGCACAGGAAAAAAAGTTAGAATAAGATTGCTAGTTTAGGTAAAAAAGTGGTTAATGGATTAGGACTACAGCACTATGAAATCATAACCTTTATTTTCTTTTTTTACCAGCAGAAATCATTTGCATCTCTCACAGACAAAAATATCTTCAAATTAATCATGACTTCCAAGGGTCTGGGCCTTAGTCAATAGTAAAGAAAATGGCAAAGGTGGGTTCTACTAGAACAGGGATTGGTGAACTATGGCCCACAGACCAAATGAAGCTTGTGGACCACTTTTGTACAACTTGAGAGCAAAGGATGGTTTTTTTTTGTTTTTGTTTTTGTTTTTTACATTTTTAAAGGATTGTGAAGACAATCCTGCCAAACAGGCCATGGCTTACTCCTGTTAACCCAGCACTTTGGAAAGCCTCAGCAGAAGGATCACTTGAACCCAGAAGTTCCAGACCAGCTTGGGAAACATAGTGAGACCTTGTCTCTAAAAAAAATAAAAATAAATTAGCTGGGCATGGTGGTGCATGCCTTGTAGTCTCAGCTACTTGGGAAGCTGAGGTGGGAGGATGGCTTAGGTCGGAGAGGTCAAGGCTATGGTGAGCCGTGATTGCGCTGCGGGACTCTAGCCTGGGTGATAGTGAGACCTTGTCTCAAAACAAACAAACAATCCCCCCAAATAAAGAAGAATACTTCACAGAAATACATATGGCTCTGTTTTAAAATAAAGTTTGAAATATTTACTCTCTGGGCCTTTACATAAAAAATTTGCTGGCCCTGCACTGGAAAATTAAATAATCCTCAGGTGAGACTTTTAACCAGCACTCCATTGTGACTTTGAAAAGACAAGCATCTATCCTTTTGCCTTACTTCCAAGGTTTTGGGCATTTTTTTAAAATAGACTTTGCAGTTATAACCTTTCTGTGTAGAATGTCTTTCCCTCCCTCTTCCATGAGTTTACTCCTTTTGCAGATGTCAGCTCCAAGGCCATTTCCTCAAAGCTTTCCCTGACTTCAAGACTGAGCCATATTGCTCTATCTCTAGGCTCTCTTGGCATCGTGAACCTTCCTATAGCAGCACATGTCATTGTTACAGCTCTGTTTGGGGGATTATTTGATTAATATCTGTCCCCCTACTAGTATGCTGTCTCCATGAAGGTAATGACAATGTCTGTTTTATTTTCTGTTTTCTGCTGTGTCTGTAGTATCTAAGATAGTGTCTGGCTATCAGTAGGCAGACAGTAAATATATGTTAAATACATGAACAAATGTATGACATTATTATGGTTCAAATTAGTGCTCTGGTGTGTAACTCAACTCTGTGTGTGTGTGTGTGTGTGTGTCAGTGGTCATGAATCAGTTTCTCACTTTTAGGAACCCTTAGACATTGATATTTGTGATTATTTGGGCTTTTTAAATACAAGATTAATGCAAGAGATGTCATAAAATAATCAAAAGGTTACCCAGTGAATCCCTCCCCAGTCTCAGCCAACTTTTCTCAGGCTTAGATGATTAGTAGTTTTCTCCTAAAAACTACTGATTGCCATAAATGGGTGAAGACATGGACTGGGATTGTGTCAAGGGAGCTTTCATGGTATAATCACTGCTAACACCTTGTAAAAGAGGAGCAACACCCCATATTAAGCTGTGACTATGGAATATTATCCAATACACCAAGGAACATTGGGATTAAAATAAAAATAGCACATGTTAATTTGGAGACTTTCATGAGTTTCTCAACAATATGTGTAAGTTTGTATTTGTATGTGTTTTCTGGTTTCCCTGTGAGTAAAGCTGATGATTGTAAAAATGGCATCACTTCACTGTAAGATTATTTAGAATTTAGTGTAAAGCTACTGGAATGTAAATTGCGTTCCTTTGGCTTAGCACTAGGTATAGATCTGAACTTAATAAATATTTGGGAACTCAAGAGTTTCACTTGAACTTATTTTCAAGAGGTCAAAGACCAGTGAAATTTGGTAAGTTCATGGGATTTGGAGGTGAAAGCCTCCTGAGAAATTCTGTGGCTTATATGGTTAGCTCTCCTTGGAAAACAGAGAGAGATGGCATCACCAGGAACTTCTGCTGGAACTAAAGGAATTGGGATGTTGAATCTAGACCCATAAGCCCCTTGAAAATATCCTTGAGGTATGAGTTTAATTGCTTTGCTGAGTCACCATCAAAAGGCCCAATAGTTTGCATGACTCAGAGGCATTAACTCCAAAACGTAAGACTAAAGTGAAAACCTAATGGAAAAGCACATAATATGTGGCATGATCAATCTGGGTTTTCTTCCTGCTACTTATACTACAATATTGGACAAGATACTTATTCACTAAGCTTTGGTTTTATTATTTGTAAAGTTGATGTGAAAATATCATAATCACGTATCATTGCTAATATTTGTGAGGAAATCATATGTAAGACATCTAGCAAAGTGCCTGGCCCTTAGGGGGTGTTCAATGAGAATAACTACCTTTTGTTTGGCTCTTATTATGTGTTTAACCTTGTACCACTTACTTTACTTAAAATAAAACGTAAATTGAAATATCAAGGAGAATAGTAATTTGACAAATAAGAAAATTAAATCAATGGGGTCTGATGGACAGCATAATGGCAGAATTGAAATGTAAACATATGTTTTCAAAGTCATTCCTTTTCTGCTGCATCTTATAGTCCCTTAGAAAATGTCAGTTTTCTTCTTTTCACCCTTCAGCTTAAGGAGAGTGTGTTCTGGGATCTCAGCCCCAGAGCCCATAGACTTAGTACTCAGTTTCTAGCTAATTTCTAACAAGTTCCCGAGGACCATAGTTGAAGAACCTTTGCCCTTTGGTATTATGGAGCAAGAAATGGAAGAAACCTCGGCCCCTGAATGACCACATGGAGCAGAGCTACCCATGATATAGAGATCCATTCTCCTGAGGACTTTTATGCAAGAGAATAATCTTCAGTCTCCTTTAAGCTACTGAATTTGGGGGACTTTGCTCATATTTTTTTTTTTTCCAGTCTTTAATCCCAATTCTGTCTCAGATTTAAGACCAAGTTAAGTCCCACCTTTCCTTGTTGCTTCACTACACTGGGATTTTCTCTTTGTTGAACTTCTATCATACTTAGAGTCTATCACAAATCATACCAATTTGTTCTCCAATTGTTCCAAAAATGTTAATGCCATCTCTTTCCTTCAATATACTTTTCTATGTCTTTCATTCTGTTCAGCACAATTCTGAGCATGTGGTAGATGCTCAGTAAATAACTATCAATTAATATTTTAGTTAACTGAGAATTCACATATACACTATAAACAAATAATCCTTTTTTAATTAAAAAACGCACATATTGAAACTGGCTCAAAACACACTCTGTTTCCTTTAGTGACTCAGAGGGCAAGAAATAAAGTAGTATTGTTTTTATTTTATAAGGCATCTCTCATGCATTGCATTTACAATCCACAGACTGGTGATGAGAACTGACCACAGAGTATATACATGCAATGTGCCAATGTGCCTCTTCAGAAGACAAGTAGGTTTGAAGTTAACAAAGAGATACAATCCTTATTAGCATGGGCGTATCTCCACTAATATTTATCATGTATGGTTAAGTGGTAAAGCTGCTACACATAGATCTTTTAACTATACTTAACTTCAAAGCCTTAAATTGTTGGAGATGGAAAAAGAAATCTCAACCTCTTATTTGAATTGTCCCTGATTTTAATCACATAACATCGGCATTAACATAATAGAAGTTCCAGTTACTAAACTATCATCTTTCTCCCACGAGTGAGTTGTCCTTGGACTTAGGCATCATTCCAAATAAAGGCTAGGGCAAATCCCACATTACTTTTTATCTTTTCATGATAAAGGACACAAATATTATTTTATAATCAAGTAAAAACCTTATAGCTTAATTTCTCTTAAGTGAATCACAAATGATGAGTATTGACAATAAAAAGTAGTCCCTATATTATTTTATGCATATGGTAACTGAAAAAGAGTTAGAATTTTATTCAATATGCAGATTGTTTGCTAGATCCTAAATGAAATGAGGCAATATACTTGAATAAGTGTACAATCACACATTTATAAATACATATTAATTTTTGTATACTTTTTGTTTGTGTAGTGTACATGGAAGAGAGTAAAGTTATATTCAATAGAGGATTTGTATCCAGAATAAATAAATAATTCCCACATGTGAATAAGCAAAAATATACAAACAAAACATAAAATGGGCAAAAGACCTGAATTCTCATTTGTGAATGTTTGATGGGACAAGCATTCAGAAAGGAAGATATAAAATAACCAATAATCATATTGGACAACAGACACATTCAAATTAAAACCATGAGAAGGGCTGGGCATGGTGGCTCATGCCTGTAATCCCAGCACTTTGGGAGGCTGAGGCAGGTGCATCACGAGGTCAGGAGTTCGGAAGGAGCCGGGCCAACATAGCGAAACCCTGTCTCTACTAACAATAAAAAAATTATCCATGCATGGTGGCGGGGGCCTGATATCCCAGCTACTCGGGAGGCTGAGGCATGAGAATCACTTGAACCTGGGAGGTGGAGTTTGCAGTGAGCCAAAATCGCACAACTGCACTCCAGCCTGGGCGACAGAGTGAGACTCCATCTCAAAAAAACAAAACAAAACAAAGCAAGAAAACAAAAACCACAATAAGATATCACCACATGGCCACTAGAATGGCTAAAACTAAAAAATAACCCTGACATACCAAGTGTTGACATTGTTGATGGCATATGATGGGAGCCGACGCAGCCAACCTGTGATGCGTGCAATGATAAAGCATGAGACTAATCCTGATGTGCTGAGGACAGAGCTGCAGACTGATAGGAGCTAGTTCCTCAGAGCAATGTTGACCGTATTTCTGAGGCTCTGAACCAACACAAGCTCTCACCTCTCCCTGGATCTCTTGTTATGGAAAAACATAAATCAGTGGACAGATAGCATAGCTAGATAGACTAACTTCTGTTTAAACTGCTCTTGGGTCAGGTTTTCTATTATTGGCAGCTGGATCAATCCCTCACCTACTCAGAGATGTTACTAATTGATAATGGAACTGTGTCCTCTAATTCTTTCTTCACTGGCTTTAGATTTCCTCTAAAGGAAGCATCCTTTCTTGCAGTCCCTTGAACATCCCCTAGCTCATTTCTGACTCTCAAACTTAATCTCTGAATGGCAATTTAAATTGTCAGCCATACAGTAGAGCACTACTTGGCAATAGAAAGAAATGAACTTTGATACACACACAACTTTGATGGATCAAAAGTGATATAATGGAGTGAAAGAAGCCAGATTACAAATGCACACTGTATGACCCCATGTATACACAATTCTAAAAAATGCAAACTAATCCTTATAGAGGCAAGAGGGAAGGACTACAAAAAGGCACGAGGAAATGTTTGAGGGCAATGGATATGGTCCATATGTGTCACATGCGCAAATATATGTTAAAGCTTATTAAATTGTACACTTTAAAAAATTGTAATGCACTATAATGCATTTTCTCTCCTTACTCATTTGCACTTATTTGCAGATTTCTTGGACTATCCATATTACCTTACAAAGAAAACTGAGGGAAGTGTAGGAAACAAGGACAAAGAAAAGGAACAAAAACCTGAGTTCCTACCGGCTAGATGTAACAGCTGTCAACTTTGAGATATCTATATTCTTCCCATCATTTCTGAATGCATACAAGCACGTATATAAGCACACGAATGTCTCCCTCATTGCGGTACTCTCAGTACCAAGCATTGTGAGATGTGCTGTGGGAAGAAGTTCTGACAATTATATACTCACAACCCGACTACCAGAGTTCAGATAGATCTTGGCTGTATTACCTGGGACAAATTTCCTAACTTCTTTGTGTCTCAGTTTCCTCATCCCATATCCATGGGATGAGGAAGCAAAATAATTGTGCCTAGGGTGGTTGTGAGTAGTGAATGAGTTATATATAAAAAAAGGTTTTAAAATGCATGGCATATATAAGTGTGAGGTAGGAGTAATTACTCGGAAGTCAGTATTTGTCAAATGAATTATCCATCACCATTCTTTTAATAGTAAATCAAAAATAGGTGGATAGACTAAGGGAGAGAATCTCGTCCTCAGAGTTTTAGTGGATGAACAAGCAGAAATTCCTTCCTTAAATAAAGTCATACGATGCACTAACCAGGCTCTATACCTTTCTCTTACTGCAATGGGTGGCCTGGAGAGGATGAAATGTGTGTGTGTGTGTGTGTGTGTGTGTGACAGAGAGAGACTTGTGTGTGTGTTTGTGTTATGTGTGTGGTGTCATTATTTTCTTAGGCACATGATTTGACCTGGGCTGTGGTCAAAGCCTAATAAATAACAAGCTAGGATAAAATGTAATTGTGTGTCCTAAGTACCTTAAGAGGCAAAGGGCTGATGAGGGAGATGTCACTCTTCTGGCATCCTCTTGCTAGCCAGCCTTTTTCTCCGGAGAATCTGATGATGGTGAGTTCGTGGACAGCACAGAGAACATATTGACCAACCAACCATGAGAAATATATCAAGATTTATCATCTCTTGGAGTAAAAAATTGACCCCAATTTAACCTCTATTAATATTTATTTCTCAGGTCAATAAATCTAGAATTTGTCTTAGTAAAAGTCAATATCAGTTGAATTCTGCCTACTCTTCTTAGGGGGCAAAGAAGAAAGGGAAACTGTAATTTGAACATGTTAACAATAAAATAATAAAGCCACACACAAAATTCCCAGGGTGGGGGGAAACCCACAACACTCCTGCCACTTCTGATTTTAAAACAAATAGACATTCCACCCCAAACATAAATTGCCTCGATTCCACAATTCGCATCTCTGGTGGAATAAGAGGCCAACCACAGGGAAGAGACATGGGGCCCATAATGCTCAGACACCAGAGACTTTTCACCCATCCTTTCACTGCACTGAGTCACTGTTTCCTAATCTTAAAAAGAAAATAAAACCCGGTGGGTGTGGTGGCTCAGGCCTGTAATCCCAGCACTTTGGGAGGCCAAGGCAGGCGGATCATGAGGTCAGGAGATCGAGACCATCCTGGCTAACACAGTTACAAAAACAAAATTAGCTGGGCATGGTGGCGGGTGCCTGTAGTCCCAGCTACTTGGGAGCCTGAGGTGGGAGAATGGCGTGAACCCGGGAGGCAAAGCTTGCAGTGAGCCGAGATCGGGCCACTGCACTCCAACCTGGACAACAGAGCGAGACTCCGTCTCAAAAACAAAAAACAAAAAACAAAAACCCCAAACTATATATGCCTATCAATGTTGTTTTGTTCGTTGTGCTTTTCACTCAAGAATTTCATCTCCTTTAGACCAGGTAGTCATCTTTCTTTTGTATGCATTTTACTGACGCTTACTAAAAAAAAGGTAAAATGACGTGACTATATTATGTTTTAAGGAAAACATAAATTATTCTTCATGTTTGACCTGATTTACTTTTATTAATTTATTTATTTTTTCAACTTTTATTTTAGGTTCAAGGGAGTACATTCCATGTTGCTGAGGTTTGGTACACAATGATCCTGTCACCCAGGTAGTGAGCATAGTACTTGATAGGCCGTTTTTCAGCCCTTGCCCTCCTCCCACTTTCCCTCTTCAGTAGCCCCTGGTGTCTATTGTGCTCCTTTTTATGTCCATATGTACTCAATGTTTAGCTTCCACTTGTAAGTGAGAATATGTGGTATTTGGTTTTCTGCTTCTGCATTAATTTGCTTAGGATAATGGCCTCTAGTTGCATCTGTGATGCTGCAAAAGACATGATTCTATTCCGTTTTTATGGCTGTGTAGAATTTCATGGTGTATATGTAACACATTTTCTTTATCCAGTTCACTGTTGATGAGCACTTAGGTTGATCCCATGTCTTTGCTATTGTGAATAGTGCTGTAGTGAACATACAAGTGCATATGTCTTTTTGGTAGAATGATTTCTTTTCCTTTGGGTGTGTATCTACTAATGGGATTGCTGGATTGAATGGTAATTCTGCGAAAAGATAAAACTTGAAAATAACTAAGGGCTAATATGTGAAGCCAGCAAATCTTCCTTCCATCCTTTCTTCACACTGCCTTGTGCCCCATGATGCTTTGTGTGGGAGGGGTATTTAGATGTCAACAACCGCATGTTTGATGCATTAGCTTTCACATCTCTTGCCAGCTTACAAAATCTTCTCTACCTCTCATCCATTACCTGATTCTCATTATTTTCTTTTTCTCCTGGAGAGTAAACTTTAGTCCTCTTGGGACCACCCTTCTTCCTATGCCTCACAGCATCCTCTATTACCCATGCTTTGCTATCTAATTCCTACCCAGACTATCGACAAGAAACACCATGAAACTCAAACGATGCAATAGTTGAAAAAACATATTGTAAATGTAAGGCATCAGAGAACTATGAGGGCTTTTAATATTTTTAATTCTCCTGGGTTAATCAACATATTTCAGGACTGGCATCAAATAGAGTGGTGTACAGCAGGCATTAAAGGTTGGGTTTTCATGACTTCACTACATACGTGAATCAGGTAGCAGATAAATGGAATAGGGAGTGTGTGCTTCTCTTACCACACTTTCTGAATTAGCCACCTCATCTCTTCCATTATTGAATTATTTTTTATCAATGTTCTTTATTTCCTTCACAGAACTTATGATGACATTCTATTGTTTTAGTTATTTGTTTACCTATTTATTATTATATGAAAATGCAAGTTTAGCGGTTCAGTCTTTCTATGTTACCCAGGCTGAACTTGAACTCTTGGGCTCAAGTGATCCTTCTGCCTCAGCCTCCAGTGTAGCTGGGAGTACAGGTGCATGCCACCACACCTGGTTCATGTGTTACATTTTCTGCTCAGTAAATATTTATTGAAAGAATGAATAAAAAAATGAATAAATGAATATATGAATAAATATTTTAAAAATAAAAAGTAATAGATTGAATTAATAGCTCCAATTCTTCACTTTATCCTCTCTGCATGCCCTTTGCTGTGTGACTTTGAGGTTCCTCCACAAAAGGGGAGAGGCATATTTTGCAACCCTTGGTTCTTGGCTTGGCCACGTGACTTCCTTTGATCAGTAGCATGAGACAGAAGTGATGATGTGCCAGGTTGAAGCCCAGGCCTCAAGAGGCCCCATTGTTTCTGTTTGATCCCTTTCACTTCTACTAACGCCATGAGAAGGGCATGCCTGGGATAGCCTATTGGTCTCAGGAGAGGATGAGAGACCTGTAGTGCGGAGCCGCCTACAGCCCATTAGTCTAGATCAGCTGACTCCCAGGCATTCGTGGCTGTTTTAAGCCACTGAGGCATGGGGTTATTACATAGCAATACTGCTGATATAATAAATAAGACAATTAACAATGGTAATCATGCTTATATTAACTTAAACCACCTGTATCTAGGTAACGAGCTTGGTTCCTGGAATGTAGATCAAACACTTCTAGAATTGTGATTTTTGGATATGGGGCTTTCAAGATCATTTCATGAAGGCACAGAATTAGGAAATTCCAGAGGCAAGCATAGAGTCCTTATCGCAGCTCTTCTCCCTTTCCTCCTCCTACCTCTTCCCTACACACATATAGTTGCCTTAGGAATGAATATTATGCTAGCTGGATCCAGAGCTGAGATTTCTGATGGGACCTTGCATTATATATAGCAGAAACCGGAATCTTTCCAATCACTCCACTGAAGGAAAACAAATTGTGCTTTGCTATTTGCATTTGTTTTTGCATTCCCACCATTTATGAGATTGAGCAAAGCTAATTTGACAGATATTTTTTCATCTTCTGTAATGAAACTGTAAAGAATGGTGTGAATTTCTTCCTGCAGGCTTCTCAGAACGTCATTTTCTAAATGTGTGTGTGTGTTTTTTCTAATCACCTAAAATGTTTATCTGGCCTGAGGTTTTAAGACTGAAAACTTGGCATTCCAAATCATCATGAAGAAAACCATAATAAATTTACTATTAATTGGAGAGGCAGGAAAGTAGATTATAGAAATACCCAATCTTTTTTATCAACCTTTTATATTATAACTACCCATTTTTCTTATTATCTGGCATCCAACATTTGGTTTTCGGGCACAAACAATGTTAACACTTATGCATTTAATTTACTTTCTGGAATCTCCTTTTTGTTTGGTTCTTAGAGCATTTTTAAGAAATATCTCTGGTTTCCATCTAAACTGGTAATGCTCTAAAACTTTATAACATTTTAATTTAACTAATGTTGCTATGACAATAGTGATGTCTCTAAAATGATTTTCTGAGTTCAAGAGGTAAAACAGTAAGAATGAAGTCACTTCATGACTGAGAAGTTAGAGAAAAACCCAGACTGATAGTGCCATATGAAACTTTTCTCAGAAAGTGATGTGTATGTAGGGAAAGAGGTTGGAAAGGCTTGAAAAACAGGCCCTGAGGCCCTCGCCAGAAGCAGATGCCCAATCTTTAACTTTCTTTTTTGGATCAAAATCATGATCTAAAAATAAACCTTTTTTCTTTATAAATTACTCAGCCTTGGGTATTCTAACAACACAAAATGAACCAAGACAGTTACTAAATTTTATTTTCCAACTTTAACATGCTGTGCATATTCAGAAAGAGCTTTTTAGGCAGCTTTATCCAAAGTCCCAAGCTTGGCTTCTATTGCCTCATCATAAGTCACATGCTCATCCCTGAATGAAACCATATGGCCAAGAGGATGAGTTCCTCTGATTGGCCAGTCTCCCATTTCTTGTTGTTTCCTAGAGGCTGGAGAAGATCAGCCCCAACTGAATTATATATAGAAAGGGGACGGGTAGTTCCCCAAAGAGAGATTGCTATTATTATCAGAATTAGGCAAACAAAAACTCTTGCTAATAATGTTTTTTCTATTATCTGGGTCTAAAGAAAAAAAAAAGCACTATAGCACTATTTGGGTAGCATTGGCTCTCGCAATAGACTTAGTTATTTCTCTATGTCCTCATTCCTCCATGCTATGATTTGAATGTTTGTGTCCCCCCAATATTAATATGTTAAATCCCAACCCTCAAAGTGATGATATTCAGAGGTGTTGCCTTTGGGAGGTAATTCGGTCATGAAGGTGGCACTTTCATGAATGGAATTTATGCTCTTACAAAAGAGACCTGAGAGGGATCTCCTGTTACTTCCACCATGTGAAGATGTCACAAGATGCCACTGTGTTTAAGCCAGAAAGTGGGCCCTTACCTGACACTGAATCTGCTTTGCTCTTGGACTTCCCAGCCTCCACAACTGTGAGAAATAAATTTCTGTAATTTATAAACCATCTAGTTTATGTTATTTTGTTATGGTAACTTAAGGGACTGATACATTCCATAGTAGATTAGTGTAACTACAGCCTTATTTTGTCCTTATAGTGGACAGAGTACCCTTACCTGCTTCTTACTTTGAGTTTGGCCATGGGATTTACTTTGGCCAGTGGAACATTGGTAGATATGACAAGCATAGAAGTTTGACATGTGTCAGTATGTTTGGCTTGCAGTCTTAACTCCTGCCACCACCATGAGAAGAGCGTGTCTCAGGTACCTGCCAGCTTCGGGAGAGTAGAGAAATGGAGAACATATCTGAGTCTAATTTGCCACCCCGGACCAGGCCCAGCTAAGTTCAGACAAGATCAGCTCAGCTCCAATCAAACTACAGATGGATGAGTGAGAAATAAAGCTTATTATTAAGTGCCATTGAGACTTTATGGCTCTTTGTTACATCGTAATAGCCAACAAAGATGCCTTCTCACTCACATCTAGCCATGCAGAGGAATGAGGAATTGGAACATACTAGATTGTTTCTGTCTGCTAGTGGCATTTACTGGAAAACCATCCATCTTCCTTCTCCTTTGTCAGTCTGGACACCATCCACGAAGTGAGTAAAACTGATTTCTAATTTGGTTGAGTAATTTCTCACCATTATTCCCCCAAATTAGATTTTACTTCTATTGTCTCCTTTTCTATAAACTTCCCCCAAACTCTAAGAGTTTATAATTTGTGTTCTGAAGTATTTGACGTTGAACACGATGCTATAAATAATCCACCACTCTGAGCATGTTCAATAAGAATTACAACACTATTATTATGACTACACTTAGGCATTTACAAATTTGCCTTTAAATAGAGATTTATCCGGGGTTTCAGCTGCTCAGTGATGGAACAATATTAATGTCTTCACAAGGACAAATGAGTTAATCCAATCTTTCTATATGCTTGGAGACTGGCGATCTCAGTTTGGACAGCTGGGTTTCTAGATACAGTAACTTCTCTGTTACATGGAAGGGCTGGGGGATGGGCTGTTTTCATTTTGTGTGTGTGTGTATGTGTGTGTGTGTGTGTTTGTATGTTATAATTGTTATACAGGGCTTGAGGTTGCAGAGAAAAAAGCCACTGAGATTAGGCTTTCCATTTAGTCTGAGGTGCAGATATTCAAAGAATATCTGCAGGAAAAGGGGCAGAAGTGTGGACCCTAAAGGAACATCATCAGCTCCACAAAGCCATATTTTCCTCAGTGAACTCGTTAGGGAAGGCACCCTAATAGTTAGAGAGTGGACTTTGGAGTCAACCTCATGTGGGTTTGAATCCCAGCTCCAAGCTTAGAGGGCTTGAGCATTTACAAAAATTATGTAGGCTGGATGCAGTGGCTTGTGCCTGTAATCCCAGCATTTTGGAAACTGAAGTGGGAAGATTGCTTGAGACCAAGAAGTTCAAGATCAGCCTGGGCAACATAGCAAGACCCTATCTCTATAAAACTTAAAAAAAAATCATCCAGGTGAGTTGGTGCACGCCCGTAGTCCTACCTACTGCGGGGCTGATGAAAGAAGTTTGCTTGAGGTGAGAGGTTGGAAGCTGCAGTGACCTATGATTATGCCAATGCACACCAACCTGGGTGACACAGTGGGACCCCATTTCTAAACTAAATAAAGAAAAATAAAGAAATAAAAAATAAAAAAAAATTTGCACATTTATTTTATCCACCGGTTCACTTACGGTTTGAGGTCACGTTCCATAAAAGTGGAGCCTGAGAGAAGAATTAAAAAGTCCTTTTTTAATTGAGGGAGGGACTGCTCTTAGGAGAAACCTGAAAGTGAGAGAAGAACGCTAGATAGGGGAGAGGCAAGAGCCGAGCAAGGATGTGCCAGGTAAGGTCTAAAGTTGGCCTGATCAGTGTGGGATGCTGGAGCATGTGTCCCAACACAGGGGCATCCTTGCCTTGTGGCAGCAAAGTGCCAGCCCTTTCTAAAAGTTGTCACATAATAGCAAACAAATGGAATCAACCTAGGTGCTCATCAATGGTGGATTGGATAAAGAAAATGTGACACATATACACCATGGAATACTATGCAGCCATAAAAAGGAATGAAATAACGTCCTTTGCAGCAACATGGATGCAGCTAGAGGCTGTTATCCTAAGCAAATTAATGCAGAAACAGAAAACCAAATACCATGTTTGCACTTATAAGTAGGGGCTAAACACTGGGTACAAATAGACACAAAGTTAGGATGACAGATACAAGGGATTCTTTTCTTTTTTCTTTTTTCTTTTTTTTTTTTGAGATGGAGTCTGGCTCTGCTGCTCAGGCTGGAGTGCAGTGGCACAATCTCAGATCACTGCAACCTCCACCTCCTGGGTTCAAGCAATTCTCCTGCCTCAGTCTCCCAAGTAGCTGGGACTACAGGCGTGTGCCACCATCCCTGGCTAATTTTTTGTATTTTTAGTAGAGACAGGGTTTCACCATGGTAGCCAGGATGGTCTTGATCTCCTAACTTCGTGATCCACCACCTCAGCCTCCCAAAGGGCTGGGATTACAGGCATGAGCCACCGCGCCCGGCTGATACTAAGGATTCGAAAAGGAGGAAGGGGAGGAGGGGAACAACGGTTAAAAATTACCCATCTGTAACTAGGTTTGCTGCTTGGGCAACAGGATCATTAGAAACCCAAACCTCAGCAACACACAACATACCCATGTAACAAACTTGCACAGGTGCTCCCTGAATCTAAAACAAAAACTTTTAAAAAAGCAATACAAATTGTGATAAAATATACATAAGATAAAATACCATTTTAACAATTTTAAAGTGTGCAATTGACTAGTATTAGGTACATTCACAATGTTGTGCAACCAGCACCACTATCTAATTTCGGTACTTTTTCTTCACCCTAAAAGGAAACCCTGTATCCATTTGTTTTCACTCCCATTCTCTCCTCCCCTCAGCCCCTGGCAACCACTCATCTGCTTTCTGTCTCTATGGATTTGCATATGTACTCATTTCTTTTTAAGACTGAGTAGTATTTCATTGCATGCATATACCACTTTTTTTTTTTTTTTTTTTTTTTTTTTTTGTTTGAGACAGAGTCTCACTCTATCACCCAGGCTGGAGTGCAGTGGTGCGATCTCAGCTCACTGCAGCTTCCACCTCCTGGGTTCAAGTGATTCTCATGCCTCAGCCTCCTGAGTAGCTGGAATTACAGGTGTGCACCACCACACCTGGCTATTTTTGTATTTTTAGTAGAGATAGGGTTTTGCCATGTTGACCAGGCTGGTCTTGAACTCCTGACCTCAAGTGATCTGCCTTCCTCAGCCTCCCAAAGTGTGAGGATTATAGGTGTGAGTCACAGTGCCCAGGCACATTTTGTTTATCTATTCATTAGTTGATGGACATTTGGGTGGTTTCCACCTTTTGGCACTCCTGAATAGTTCTTCTATAAATATTTGTGTACAAGGTTTTTGTTTAAATACTTCTTTCAATTCCCTTGGGTATGTACATAGGAGTGGAATTGCTGAATAATATGATAATTCTACATTTAACTTTTTGAGAAACTACCAAACTGTTTTCCACAGTGGCCGCACATTTTACATTCCCGCCAGTAATGAATGTGGGTTTCAATTTCTCCACATCCTCAACAATACTCGTCATTATCTATCTTTTTGATTGCAGCCATCCTAGAGGGTGGGAAGTGGCATCTCCTTGTGGGAAACCAGATTTTGTACTCATATCAACAGTCATTAGCTACAGACTGCTCTAGGGCATTTATTCTTCCGTTGAGGTGACCTTTATCAGCCAAAGGCAATTCTCCAAGGAAGGGGTGCAGCTGTGAGCCATGATCAGGCCACACTCACAACAGCTGATAAATGGGTCTGCCACACTCATTCATTCAAGATACATCTACTTACTCATTCATACAAGAGACATTTAAGAGGCATCTTTATGATGCTGTGCACAATATTAGGTACTGAGGATGCAAAGAACAGACTTTTTTTTTTTTTTTGAGACAGAATATTGCTCTGTCATCCAGGCTGGAGTGCAGTGGCGCAATCTCGGCTCACTGCAACCTCCGCCTCCCAGGTTCAAGAGATTCTCCTGCCTCAGCCTCCCGAGTAGCTGAGACTACAGGTGCATGACACCACGTCTGGCTAATTTTTTTTGTATTTTTAGTAGAGACAGGGTTTCACCATATTGACCAAGCTGGTCTCGAAATACTGACCTCATGATCTGCCTGCCTTGGCCTCCCAAAGTGGTGGGATTACAGGTGTGAGCCACCATGACCGGCCAAAGAACAGACTTTGACTTAAAAGAGCTAACATTCCACTGAACAACCTTGATGAAATTACCCACACAATGGTAGAAACACAAGTCTGATAAATATGGGGAAGAAAAGGAACTTGGTGCTATGCACGTAATAAGATTTGACAAACAAACATATAAAAAGATTTGACCTCAGCAGGATGGTCAGAGGAGTCTTCTGTGAGAAATTAATGATTGAGGTGAATTCTAGAGAATATAAGTTTAGGGGAACTAGATGCCTAAAGAACCAGAAAGGAGTTCTGGGCCGAAGAACCAATGTGTGCAAGGAATGATGTGTTCTAGAATCTGAAAAACTTGTTTTGAGGATATGGAGTGGGCAGGTGTTTTTGAATCCACCTGGTGAGGTTGGTAGCGCCCACACCTGCAGGATAACCTAGGAAGCTTATGTTTATTCTAAGCACAATTGGAAGCTATCACAGAAGATTAAGCAGGATTGGGATGTGGGAGGGATCTGATTTATGTTTTTTGATAATATCGCTCTTTCTACCCTGCAGAGAATGGACTGGGATTATATTTGAAGGAGCACATGTGTCATATACAGATTTTTGTGTTATCTCTGGGATCAGGGCAGTGCATTCTCTCATTGTGGCACATGCTGACTCTCCCTCATGGTGGTTTGTTTCTTCATCAGTTTGTAGGCATTTTCATCATGAGGTCACCTTCAGCAGGGGTTATTATCCATGAGAATCCTAAATGCCTTGGATTGTAGAAGTGTTCCTTCTAATACTGTTTTGGAAGCTTGAAGTCTCTGCATTGTATGGTAGGAATTTGAGAGGGACACAATAAATAAGAACCCTCTTTCCTGCCTGAGTTCAGAACCAATTGACAAAAGCAGAGAAGTCACACAAATCAAGATTGGCTTCATTGCTGTGAAAGTTGAACTTGAATAGCATGGCTTAGAAGCATGAACATAGGAGCAAGAAGCTTCCTAGTACTACACCTGAAAATTAGGCTCACCCACCTAGTCACAGATAATAGCTAAAAACTGCGGACTCTCACTCTCCCTGTGTTGACCAGATCTTTGCTGATAAGCTGCAGGGCCAGGAACAGGCAAATTATTCTCAACAAGAAAAGATGTAGAGCAAAGGTCTGTAATTGAAGTGCAAAGTGTTCTGGGACACTTAGAAAGTATTTCTAAGAGAAAATTAGAGAGTATTTCTTTTTTTTTTTTGAGACAGTGTCCCACTCTGTAGCCCAGGCTAGCATGCCGTGGCAACAACACCACTCACTGCAGCCTTGACTTCCCTGGACTCAGGTGATCCTCCCACATCAGTCTCCCGAGTAGCTGGGACTACAGGCATGTGCTACCAAACCCAGCTAATTTTTGTATTTTTTGCAGAGACAGGGTTTTGCCATGCTGCCCAGGCTGGTCTCAAACTCTTGGGATCAAGCAATCTACCCACCTCAGCCTCCCAAAGTGCTGAGATTACAGGTGTGAACCACAGTGCTGGCCTAGAGAGCATTTCTTGAAGGAAGTGAGATTTGAACTGGGCCTTGAGTTATATGTTATTTGTTTATTTAAAAAATATTAATGGGTTATTTACTCTGTGGTAGGCTACACTAGCTATGATGCCTGTGAATTGACAGAAAGAGAGATGATAGTGTCCTATGCTGAGATTAGATTAAGCAACAGTACAGAAGCATTTCTGATGTAGATACCAAAAAAAGCAGTAGTAAATTACTTGATATGCTTGTCAGTAGCAGGTACAGAAGATGCCTCATCCATACGACCTTGACACTCACCATTCCTACTAAAGATGTCTTGCTGGTAGTATGCCTCTGGAAATGGGAGCAGCTGAGCCAGAGTCCAGGGCAGACTGGAATTGCTAGGCAGTTACCATCCATGGGAGTATCCCTCGGCCACCGATGAATGGGAGTTGGTGCACACCCCAGCTTCCCTACTTCTTGGGTAGGCCAACTCTGAAACATGTTTTCCCATATGGACACTGACTCCTGCTTATCTATAGTGGAAACCTCCTCATCTATGCCCCAAGGATTGGCCTTTTCATTCACTCTCCTCTACTGGTGTCTCCTGAGATCACCTCTCAAATCAAACACTACACTCACACCTTTATCTTCAAGATCTTCTGGATATGTATCCTTTTTAAAGTAGAAGTTCATATTTCTATTATTTAGATAATAACACATGAGTTAATTATGTACAAACATAATTAAATAGGAAGTTAAAAAGATATTTCAAATGCATATTCATTAGATCATTCATCCATCAAATGCCATTGACAATTATGGTTGAGCAACGTTGGGCATTATTTTAAGGAACAATAAAATAACTTCAAACTCTGCATGTAGGAAGTGCTCAATGAATACGACTTCCATATGAGTAGGATTCTTGCTAAACTCGGCTTGTCTTTTTCCTTTTTTTCTTTTTTTTTTTTTCTGAGATGGAGTTTTGCTCTTGTTGCCCAGGATGGAGTGCAATGGCATGATCTCAGCTCACTGCAACCTCCGCCTCCAGGGATGCAAGTAATTCTCCTGTCTCAGCCTCCTGAGTAACTGGGATTACAGGCATTCCCCACCACGCCCAGCTAATTTTGTGTTTTTAGTAGAGATGGGGTTTCTACATGTTGGTCAGGCTGGTCTCGAACTGACCTCAGGTTATCCGCCCACCTTGGCCTCCCAAAGTGCTGAGATTACAAGCGTGAGCCACCGCACCCAGCCTTCTTTTCCCTTTTTAAAAACAGATTTGGGAGTTGCGTGCAAGATGGCTGAATAGGAACAGCTCTAGTCTGCAGCTCCCAGTGAGATCAATGCAGAAGGTGGGCGATATCTGCATTTCCAACTAAGGTACCTGGCTCATCTCACTGGGACTGGATAGACAGTGGGTGCAGCCCATGAAGGGAGAGCAGATGCAGGGTGGGGCATTGCCTCACCTACACCACCAGGGCCCTGGGTTTCAAGCACAAAACTGGGTGGCCCTTTGGGCAGACACCGAGCTAGCTGCAGTTTTTTTTTTTTATATACCCCAGTGGTGCCTGGAATGCCAGCGAGACAGGACCATTCACTCCCTGGGAAAGGGGGCTGAAGCCAGGGAACCAAGTGGTCTAGCTCAGCGGATCCCACCCCTACAGAGCCCAGCAAGGCACTGGCTGGAAATTCTTGCTGCCAGCACAGCAGTCTGAAGTTGACCTGGGATGCTCAAGCTTTGTGGGGGAGGGGCATCTGCCATTACTGAGGCTTGAGTAGGCAGGTTTCCCCTCACAGTGTAAACAAAGCCTCTGGGAAGTTTGGACTGGACGGAACCCACCACAGCTTGGCAAAACTGCTGTAGCCAGACTGCCTCTCTAGAGTCCTCCTCTCTGGGCAGGGCATCTCTGAAAAAAGGCAGTAGCCCCAGTCAGGGGCTTATAGATAAAACTCCTGTCTCCCTGGGACAGAACACCTGGGGGAAGGGGCGGCTTATGGGTGCAGCTTCAGCAGACTTAAACATTCCTGCCAGCCAGCTCTGAAGAGAGCAGTGGATCTCCTAGCACAGTGCCTGAGCTCTGCTAAGGGACAGACTGCCTCCTCAAGTGGGTCCCTGACCCCCATGCCTCCTGACTGGGAGACACCTCCCAGCAGGGGCCAACAGACACCTCACACAGGAGAGCTCCAGCTGGCATCTGGCAGGTGCCCCTCTGGGACAAAGCTTCCAGAGGAAGGAACAGGCAGCAATCTTTGCTGTTCTGCAGCCTCTGCTGGTGATACCCAGGCAAACAGAGTCTGGAGTGGACTTCCAGCACACTCCAGCAGACCTGCAGAAGAGAGGCCTGAATGTTAGAAGGAAAACTAACAAACAGAAAGGAATAGCATCAACATCAACAAAAAGGATGCCCACACAGAAACCCCATCAGAAGGTCACCAACATCAAAGACCAAAGGTAGGTAAATCCATGAAGATGAGGAAAAACCAGTGCAAAAGAGCTGAAAATTCCAAAAACCAGAATGCCTCTTCTCCTCTAAAGGGCCACAACTCCTTGCCAGCAAGGGAAGAAAACCAGATGGAGAATGAGTTTGATGAACTGACAGAAGTAGGCTTCAGAAGGTGGGTAATAAAAAACTCCCCGAGCTAAAGGAGTGTGTTCTAACCCAATGCAAGGAAGCTAAGAACCTTGAGAAAAAAGGTTAGAGCAATTGCTAACTAGAATAACCAGTTTAGAGAAGAACATAAATGAGCTGATGGAACTGAAAAACACAGCACAAGGACTTTGTGAGGCATACACAATTATCAATAGCCAAACCAATCAAGTGGAAGAAAGGATATCAGAGATTGAAGATCAATTTAATGAGATAAAGCATGAAGACAAGATTAGAGAAAAAAGAATGAAAAGGAATGAACAAGGCCTCCAGGAAACATGGGACTATGTGAAAAGACCAAACCTACATTTGATTGGTGTACCTGAAAGTGATGGGGAGAATGGAACCAGGTTGCAAGACACTCTTCAGGATATTATCCAGGAGAACTTCCCCAACCTAGCAAGACAGGCCAATGTTCAAATTCAGGAAATATGGAGAACACCACAAAGATACTCCTTGAGAAGAGCAACCCCAAGACACATAATCATCAGATTCACCAAGGTTGAAATGAAGGCAAAAGTGTTAAAGGTAGCCAGAGAGAAAGGGCAGGTTACCCACAAAGGGAAGCCCATCAGACTAAGAGCAGATCTCTCTGCAGAAACTCTACAAGCCAGAAGAGAGTGGGGGCCAATATTCAACATTCTTAAAGAAAAGATTTTTCAACCCAGAATTTCATATCCAGCCAAACTAAGCTTCATAAGTGAAGGAGAAATAAAATCCTTTACAGACAAGCAAATGCTGAAAGATTTTGTCAACACCAGGCCTGTCTTACAAGAATTCCTGAAGGAAGCACTAAATATGGAAAGGAAAAACCAGTATCAGCCACTGCAAAAACATACCAAATTGTAAAGACTATCGACACTATGAAGAAACTGCATCAACTAATGGGCAAAATAACTAGCTAGCATCATAATGACAAGATCAAATTCACACATTACAATATTAAGTTTAAACGTAAATGGGCTAACTGCCCCAATTAAAAGACACAGACTGGCAAATTGGATAAAGAGTCAAGACCCATTGGTGTGCTGTATTCAGGAGACCTATCTCATGTGCAAAGACACACATAAGCTCAAAATAAAGGAATGGAGTAATATTTACCAAGCAAATGGAAAAAAAAAGCAGGGGTTGCAATCCTAGTCTCTGAGTCTCTGATAAAACAGACTTCAAACCAACAAAGATCAAAAAAGACAAAAAAGGGCATCACATAATGGTAAAGGGATCAATGCAACAAGAAGAACTAACTATCTTAAATATACATGCACCCAATACAGGAGCACCCAGTTTCATAAAGCAAGTTCTTAGAGACCTACAAAGAGACTTAGACTCCCACACAATAATAGTGGGAGACTGTAACACCCCACCGTCAGTATTAGACAGAGCAATGAGACAGAAAATTAACAAGGATATTTAGGACTTGAACTCAGCTCTGGACCAAGCAGACCTAATAGACATCTACGGAACTCTCCACCCCAAATCAACAGACTATACATTCTTGTAAGCACCGCATCACACTTTCTCTAAAATTGACCACATAATTGGAAGTAAAACACTCTTCAGCAAATGCAAGAGAATGGAAATCATAACAAACAGTGTCTCAGACCACAGTGCAATCAAATTAGAACCCAGGATTAAAAAACTCACTCAAAACCGCACAACTACATGAAAACTGAACAACCTGCTCCTGAATGACTATTGGGTAAATAACGAAATTAAGGGAGAAATAAATAAGTTATTTGAAACCAATGAGAACAAAGACACAATGCAGCAGAATCTCTGGGACACAGCTAAAGCAGTGTTTAGAGGGAAATTTATAGTACTAAATGCTCACAGGAGAAAGCAGGAAATATCTAAAATTGACATCCTAACATCACAATTAAAAGAACTAGAGAAGCAAGAGCAAACAAATTCAAAAGCTAGCAGAAGACAAGAAATAACTTAGATCAGAGCAGAACTGAAGAAGATAGAGACGCAAAATATCTTCGAAAAATCAAGAATCCAGGAGCTGGTTTTTTGAAAAAATTAATAAAATATATAGACTGCTAACCAGACTAATAAAGAAAAAAAAGAGAAAAGAATCAAATAGACACAATAAAAAACGATAAAGGGGATATCATCACTGATCCCACAGAAATACAAACTACCATCAGAGAATACTATAAATACCTCTACTCAAATAAACTAGAAAATTTAGAAGAAATGGATAAATTCCAGGACACATACACCCACCCAAGACTATACTGGGAGGAAGTCGAATCCCTGAATAGACCAATAACAAGTTCTGAAATTGAGGCAGTAATTAATAACCTACCAACAAAAACAGCCCAGGATCAGACGGATTCACAGCCGTAGAAAGAGGAGCTGGTACCATTCCTTCTGAAACTATTCCAAACAATAGAAAAAGAGAGATTCCTCTCTAAATCATTCTATGAGGCCAGCATCATCCTGATACCAAAACCTGGCAGAGACACACACACACAAAAAAAGAAAATTTCAGGCCAATATCCCTGATGAATATTGATGCAAAAATCCTCAATAAAATACTGGCAAACCAAATCCAGCAGCACATCAAAAAGCTTATCCACCACAATCAAGTCGACTTCATCCCTGGGATGCAAGTCTGGTTCAACATATGCAAATCAATAAATGTAATCCATCACATAAACAGAACCAATGACAAAAACCACATGATTATCTCAATAGATGCAGAAAAGGCCTTCGATAAAATTCAATACCCCTTTATGCTAAAAACTCTCAATAAACTAGGTATTGATGGAATGTATCTCAAAATAATAAGAGCTATTTATGACAAACCCACAGCCAATATCATACCAAATGGGCAAAAGCTAGAAGCATTCCCTTTGAAAACCGGCACAAGAGAAGGATGCCCTCTCTCACCACTCCTTTTCAACATACTGTTGGAAGTTCTGACAGGGCAATCAGGCAAGAGAAAGAAATAAAGGTATTCAAATAGGAAGAGAGGAAGTCAAGTTGTCTTTGTTTGCAGATGACATGATTGTATATTTAAAAACCCCATCCTCTCAGCCCAAAATCTCCTTAAGCTGATAAGCAACTTCAGCAAAATCTCAGGATACAAAATCAATGTGCAAAAATCACAAGCATTCCTATACACCAATAATAGACAAACAGAGAGCCAAATCATTAGTGAACTCCTATTCACAATTGCTACAAAGAGAATAAAATACCTAAAAATAAAACTTACAAAGGGTGTGAAGGACTTCTTGAAGGAGAGCTACAAACCACTTCTCAAAGAAATAAGACAAGACACAGACAAATGCAAAAATATTCCATGCTCATGGATAGGAAGAATCAATATCGTGAAAATGGCCATATTGCCCAAAGTAGTTTATAAAATCAGTGCTATCCCCATCAAGCTACATTGACTTTCTTCACAGAATTAGAAAAAACTAATTTAAATTTCATATGGAACCAAAAAAGATCCTGTGTAGCCGAGAGGACACTAAGCAAAAAGAACAAAGCTGGAGGCATCATGCTACCTGACTTCAAACTATACTACAAGGCTACAGTAACCAAAACATCATGATACTTGTGCCAAAACATATATATAGACCAATGGAACAGAACAGAGGCCTCAGATATAACACCACACACCTACAACCATCTGATCTTTGACAAATCTGACAAAAACAAGCAATGGGGAAAGGATTCCCTATTTAATAAATAGTGTTGGGAAAACTGGCTAGCCATATGCAGAAAACTGAAACTGGACCTCTTCCTTACATCTTGTACAAAAATTAACTCAAGATGGATTAAAGACTTAAATGTAAGACCTAAAACCATAAAAACCCTAGACAAAAACCTAGGCAATACCATTCAGGACATAGGCATGGGCAAAGACTTCATGGCTGAAACAACAAAAGCAATTGCAACAAAAGCCAAAATTGACAAATGGGATCTAATTAAACTGAAGAGCTTCTGTACAGAAAAATAAACTATCATCAGAGTATAAACAGGCAACATACAGAATGGGAGAAAATTTTTGCAATCTATCCATCTGACAAAGGGCTAATATCCAGAATCTACAAAGAACTTAAACAAATTTACAAGAAAAAAACAAGCAATCCCGCCAAAAAGTGGGTGAAGGATATGAACAGACACTTCTCAAAAGAAGACATGTAGGCAGCCCACAAACATTTGAAAAAAAGCTCATCATCACTGGTCATTAGAGAAATGCAAGCAAAACCACAATGAAATACCATCTCATGCCAGTTAGAATGGTGATCATTAAAAAGTCAAGAAACAACAGATGCTGGAGACGATGTGGAGAAATAGGAATGCTTTTACACTGTTGGTGGGAGTGTAAATTGGTTCAATCACTGTTGAAGGCAATGTGGTGATTCCTCAAGGATCTACATCCAGACATACCATTTGACCCAGCAATCCCATTACTGGGTATATACACAAAAGATTATAAATCATTCTACTATAAAGACACATGCACATGTGTGTTTATTGCAGCACTGTTCACAATACCAAAGACTTGGAACCAACACAAATGCCCATCAATGATAGACTGGATAAAGAAAATGTGGCACATATACACCATGGAATACTATACAGCCATAAAAAAGGATGAGTTCATGTCCTTTGCAGGGACATGGTTGAAGCTGGAAACCATATTCTCAGGAAACTAACACAGGAATAGAAAACCAAACACCCCATGTTCTCACTCATAAGTGGGAGTTGAACAATGAGAACACATGGACACTGGGAGGGGAACACTACACTGGGGCCTGTCATAGGGTGGGGGGCTAGGGGAGGGATAGCATTAGGAGAAATACCTAATGTAGATGACGGGTTGATATGTGCAGCAAACCACCATGGCACGTGTATACCTATGTAACAAACCTGCACGTTCTGCACATGTATCCCAGAACTTAAAATATAATAATAATCATCATCATCATCATCATAAACAGATTTATCTTTCTTTTCTCTTAATCATTCTAATATGTTCTTAACAGCCAGGTGCTATGTTAGCTCAGCTGCCCTTTAGCTGCCAAATACCTTCCATGTGCTATCAACAAGATGACTACCTTGGGCCCAAAGTGCAATGCTTACCCAATTATAGAAACTGTGTCAACCTGGTGTTGACTACCACTGCTATTGTGAGGTTAGGACTTGGGTAATCACCTGGACAATTTAATCAGAAATCATCCTACTTTTGAAGAACAGGTCAGGATTGATAACTTAGTGCAAAGTTCCCTTGGATGATGGTACAATCTTTTCATAGCCTGTTATTCTCCACACATGCATGCTCACACATGAACATGCATTCACACACACACACACACACACCAACAACAATCATCAGTAGGTATTTTTAAAAATTCAAATTGCAATACACTAAATAATAAGCCATTTTGATATTTCATATTCCTTTCTAGTCTTTGGCCATAAACAAATGTCATTTTTATGTGATTATAATAAAATTCATAGATTTCATTCGTTTTTTTCTTACATGATTTTGCCAGCATTTTTCTCCATGAGGATTTTCCAAATGCTTTGTAGATGTCAACAATGGAATCCTTCCAGCTGGAATGAATTTGCACTCTGTGCTGAAATCACAGTCGGGGACTCAAAGAAAGAGCCACTTTTAACCTTTTGTGTTTTCTGCTCTAAGGAATGAACTCCTGGCTGCTCTTTCTTTCAGGAATTAATGTGTTTGGATAATTGTCTCAAATGGGAGCTCGCCACAGGAGAGCAGGTGTAGGGGCTTGGCTTTTGGCAAAGGCATAGTTTATTTGTCATTTATTCACTCATGCATTCATTCAACAAACATTCCTTGAATATCTATCCATTACCCAATAGACATTGGTAGCAATGCTATCTGCAGGCAGGTGATGGAGGCTGGATCAGGAGCAGGAAGTTGGAAGAAATGAGTGACCATGAGAGCTGAGTGTAAGGATTCACACCCGCCTTCCTAAAACAGAGATACCAGCTGAGCAGAGAGGAATGAAGTGCACGAAGAGAGCCCTGTGGTTCAATCAGACCACCAAACAAGAACTAGAAAGACAGGGCGTCATTGCACAGCAGACATCCCAGATCAAATAAGCAGAGGTCAACCATGAAGATTGGAGATTTGGGGCCTTGGAGGCAAGGACAGATCCTGAAAAGGACAGCAAAGAATTACATGAGCCCATCTTGAATGTGGCTCCTGGGAAAGCAATGTATTCTAAGCACTTTGTATCCAAGATCTGCTGCCTGAGTCTTGGAGAGAGGCCGTGAACTCAAGCAGGGCTGCCTGCATGTGAATCCCACGTGGAAGCTAGGTGACTTCAGGTAAGTGACTTAACCTTCCAGGACCACATTTTCCAGATCCTGAAACAGTGGTGACCTAAAAGTGCTTAGCTCATGGGTTTGTAATGAGGCGTAGGAGAGCTCATACTTGCACAGTCTTCAAAACAGTGCCTGATACAAAGTAAATGCTTATATAAGAGTGTTTAAATAAAATTAATGTACAGTGGAGGAAAGCATTTCATGACAATACTTAATTCTTTTCAGTATCCCTAACCATTCTCATTTTTAGAGATTTACAAATCTATATGACACCATGGTCTTTTTTCTTCCTAATTATTTATATGTGGTTTCAACTATGGCTTCCTTCCCCAACCGTGATGACCACAGCCTCCTACTCCTTTTCCCCAAGCAATGGGTACCTTCACCGTTGTGTCCTGTTGGTTGCAAGCCAAGCTGAAGCATCGTCTAGGTGCTGCGCCGGGTACTCAACCTCCACACATATCAGAACCTAACCTTTTGGCCTGCCCTGTGTTCTCAAGCTCTAACATGCAATAATACTTCCCAGCTTCTCTAAAACCTCCAGACCGCTAAGCTGGTTACATACCAGTGTGGTGCTGAGTCGTATACTAGTCTGGCAACATGTTGATGTTTCCATGCAGGAATCCTCACAGCCAGGCTTCACAGCTCAGCAAGGGTCCTTGTGCCATCCCTGCCTGAAGATCATTTTGCATTTTTTAGCTGGTATCAAGCATGTTGACTAAGAACAAGAGGGATTTCTTTGAAAGAACAATCAGGATGCCCTAGCTCCAGGGGCCTTTTCCCAGCTCCCAAGCCTGGGAGGCATTGCCACGGATGGCCCGGCTCTTTGGTTGAAGGCCTAACTCCAGGAATGGTGCCATCATTTCAGTGGTTAATAACAAACAAAACAGAAAGATAGACTGCATGACTCATGTACACTGCCACCTGCCGAGGTCTGGGAGCAAAGATTTGGCAAGGACTAGGGAAGAGGACACAGAATCTACTTTCTTTCCTCTTCTTTTTCTTTTACAGAAAGACTCTTTGTTTTTGCCATTTTATGCACAAGCTAAACAGATTACAGTCAAGAAAAATGGGGGCAGGCCCAGGTGTCTAGGAGATGGGAGAGAATTTGCATTCCAATTGTGGAACGTATCAAAAGGCGATTCTTTCTGCCTCAGTTGGAAGGTGCAGCTCAGTTTGGGGGCAATTTCAACAAGACCATACCTTTTCTCTCCAATTCAAACTGGGGGCACTCCAAGGATGCCCTGGGGAATCCTGGAAGGAAATAGCAGCACCTTTATGAAGGCAGATGTTTTCATTTCCTCCCCTCTAGATCCTTGAAGGTTGAAAGACGCTCACTTTTTTTGTTTTTGACTTCTAGTGTATTCAAAAATGGAGAAATACCATAAGTCAATTGCAAAATAAATAAATAAATTTGAGTATGTTAAATGTTAACTCTTGTCCAAATAACACATTTCGCGTACCCACACTACAGTGATTGTGTGTGTGACTTCATTTATGGATAACGTCAAAAGTTTGCATTTAAGGAACAGGATGGAAATGAGGCTCCCAGCAGATGGTTCTTGTGCACCGCCCCCAGCCAGATGGTTGTGACAAGATGCTTCTCAGAGAGAATGCTTCCTCCCTCCACCACTACATAAATTGCCCCCTGGCCAGGCATGGTGGCTCACGCCTGTAATCCCAGCACTTCGGGAGGTCAAGATGAAAGGATCAGTTGAGGCCAGGACTTCAAGACCAGCCTGGCCAACACGGGAAAACCCCGTCTCTACTAAAAATACAAAAATTAGCTGGGTGTAGTGGCGTGCACCTGTAGTCCCAGCTACTTGGGAGGCTGAGGCACAAGAATCGCTTGCTGCAGGAGGTTGCAATGAGCAGCGATCATGCCACTGCACCCCAGCCTGGGTGACAGAGCAAGACCCTGTCTTAAAAATTTAAAATAAACAAATAAAATAAATTGCCCCCCCAGTGAAAAACCCCATCCCTAATTCGTCTGGCTCCCTAAGAAACATTATCTCAACTCCAACTCTTCTTTTTTATCTCATTAAAATAAAACAAACAAACAAACCAAAAAAACCAACAACTATAGACCTCCATGAGAGACCTCACTTAAAAGCAAAGTATTCTCTGTTAGTTTGGAATAAACCAGAGAATCAAAGCCTCCCTATCCTCTCCAATCTCCACCTGCATTCAGACACCCCTGCCACACACACACTGAAACTCAGCTCCAGCTCTCTGTCTGCATCGCCCCCTTTCTGCCCCCTCCACACAGACTTATTTCATAAAAATGTCAGCTATTAAGTTAACATTATTTAGGGGGCTTTGGGTTTTAATTCCTGAATGCAACTTAAGCTGGATCCGTAAAGGCCTGACACGAAGTCCCGGCTGTATAAAACATGATCCACGGAGGTACTCAATAAATAACCTGGCTGTGGGCTTCCAGGCCGCTCTATTTATCACTGCAGTGAGGATAAGGATCTGATTTAGAGTGAACCCTACTGAGGGTCGAACCCGGCACAAGCTGTAATATGATCTGCAGGGGAGGGCTGATAACCCGAAACAATGTGAAGAAACCCTGTCAGATAAATAAAACAAACTGTTTGTCCATTAAATAGTGCTGTCAGGAAGAGAACAGGGAAGCCAAACAGAGCTAAATCCAATTCTTTTATAGCCACACAAAGCCAGGAACACCTGAACTAAGCTGGGGGAAATAAGCTCCCTTAGGAATAGGTTGTGGGGGGTCATATCTGGAGGGAAGAGGATCGTAGTCTGATTTATTGAAGTCAGTATGGTAGGAAAAAGTTGCTCTTTGATTCAGGGCAAATCCTGCCCCCTTCCTGGGTCTTGGTCTCCCCATTTGTGAAATGTGACCTGT
The DNA here is from genome assembly GCF_028885625.2 of Pongo pygmaeus. Taxonomy (NCBI): domain Eukaryota; kingdom Metazoa; phylum Chordata; class Mammalia; order Primates; family Hominidae; genus Pongo; species Pongo pygmaeus. Next base: position 48,607,877 of record NC_072391.2, read on the forward strand.
CTTGCGGGTCCTGCCCTCCTCGCTGGATTACGGAGGTGGACCCATGGAAGAATTACAGAAAAAGGATTCTGAAGAAGAAGGAAATGACTGTACGAGGCTCAGAAATGCAAGTGCCTACAGAGGCCAAGCTTGAAGCAGAAGCCCAGGGCAGCAGGCACCAGAGAACGAGGGACTTATCTCAAGGGGCTGAAGTCACCCGGCACCACCAATGCTGCTGCGCAGACATACAGGCCCCTGCTGCCAACTCTGAATTTTTTCAAAAAGAAATATATGGTTGTTATTGTGAAATCCCAAGAATTCTAGATGTTGGAGGTAGTTATTGTATGAATGTTTTTAGAATACTGTGTATATTTCGTTGGAAAATCATGTGGGTAAGATGTGACCTATAGTCTGCAACTTGTGAATGGAAGCAAAACCAGGTGGAATATTTTTGTGATGACCACGTTGCTACTGCTGTTGATGCTGGACACAACCCTGGGACACAAAGGCAGCAGAAACAACAGTGCCCTTTCTCAAACCCACTGTTAGATCTCCTTTATGTTTGCCTCAGCTCTTTCAATTTTTTGATGTACTTTTACTGGATCTATGCAGCATCTCAGTGAATACTACACAGAATCTTCAGAGAACAAAGATTCTCATCAACTGTGCATGTCCTCTGAGCTTTCCATTCGTAGATAGAGAACACTAGTCCCTCCCCTGGCCAGTGCTTCTCGGTGGGAGCACCACTGGCATTTTGGACAGGCACTAAATGTCTACAGCTCCCCTGAGGCCCAGGACAACCGAACAATTGCCCTTGCACTTTAAAAACAACAACAACAAAACCAAAACCAAAAGCACTCTGATACTTTACCTTAGTGGAAACCAGAGTCTCCTACTCTATCCTTGAAGACGGATATAGTTTGGCTGTGTCCCCACCCAAATCTCATCTTGAATTGTAACTCCCATAATTCTCACATGTTGTAGGAGGGACCCAGTGGGAGATAACTGAATCATGGGAGTGGTTTCCCTCATACTGTTCTCGTGGTAGTGAATAAGTCTCATGAGACCTAATAATTTTATAAGCGGTTTTCCTTTTCACTTGGCTCTCATTCTCTCTTGTCTGCCGCCGTGTAAGATGTGCCTTTTGCCTTCTGTCATGATTGTGAGGCCTCCCCAGTCAAATGGAACTGTGAGTCCATTAAAGTCCTTTTTCTTTATAAATTACCCAGTCTTGGATATGTCTTTATCAGCAGTCCATTTTCATGGACAACTACAAAGACCAAGCAGGCTAATTTGGCCCTGTCATGGTCAACATGACCAGCCCAGGTCTCTGGATGGACTTCCTGAGGCAGCCTGGAGTGAGGCCTGGTCTTCTCAGGACAATGAAGACCAAACCAGGAAACAGGAACAGAAGGTATTCTGGAATACCAGAATGGCTTAGGTTTCCAACAGAGGTTCTGAGTCACCACTGTTACTTGTTGAACAGACACATGCCCTGGCCTTATCCTGGCAGGCCTGAGGGTATGGCCCAGGGTATTTCCTTTTATATAAAGCTTTGCTGGTGAATCTAGACCATGTTTTGAGCCATTGTTTTAATAAAAGCACTAGTGCTTCCTTCATCTAAAGCAGTGGTTCTCAAACTTGCCTGTTCTTCAGAATCACTTGGAAAGCTTTACAAAATATGCTTCCTTAGGAACTATTGTAGAAGACTGATTTGATTTGGATAGTGGATTAAATTTTTATGAAACTGTTGTAGGCAGGGGAGTAGATAAGAATCTCTCATATCTTTGCTATGTATTTGAATAAGTAAGTCTACTTATCTGCACATTACAGATGGCAAAAGAGAGACCCAGAAATAGAAAATGACCATTATGATCTTAGACCCAAGACTAGAATAAGATTCAAATGTCTAGTCTTATTCTTGAGGGTATTACCATCACCTTTTTCTACAGAATCTGAAGCTGACTTGCAGCATCCAAGCTGTTTATTGTTGGGCTAAAATTAATTTTTTGAAGTAGTTACAGTGAGATTTTTCTTTTCATTGAATTATATTTTTTCCCTGCAGTTTGTATTATTGAATAATTCACCTCCCCCCAGCAGGCAGGAGGCAGTTTCTGTGTTTCCTTGGCTTTGGGATGGTTTGTGGCAGAGCCTCCTGGCTTTACTTTCCAAAAATCTCATGTTCATTGAGGACCCCATGGCATAAGGATAAAGGGATTGCTTCTCAACTAAAAAGCAGTTCCCAGAGACTTAGGAAGGAGTAGATAGAGGCTTAGAATAAAAATTAAGAAGATTAAAAATACAGAAATGTGAAATATTTTTTTAGTAAGCCTTTAGATCAAAATTCAGATGGATAGCCTTTAGTTCAGGTATAAATAAACTATTGGCCTTTTTAATTTGAGTAATCTCAGAGAAGGAGGTCAGTGTTGTACAAGAAGATAAAATTATACGCAAGGAAATAAAATATGTCTTTTTATTTTAAGGGATTCCTTAAGAAAATAAAATTCACTTTAAAATCTTTTTTTCTTTTTTGAGATGGAATCTGGCTCTGCCACCCAGGCTGGAGTTCAGTGGTGTGATGTTGGCTCAATGCAACCTCCGCCTCTTGGATTCAAAGGATCCTCCCACTTCAGCCTCCTGAGTAGCTGGGATTACAGGAGTGCACCATCATGCCCGGCTAATTTTTTGTGTTTTTAGTGGAGATGGGGTTTCGCCATGTTGGCCGGGCTGATCTCAAACTTCTTACCTCAAGCAATCTGCCAGCCATGGCCTCCCAAAGTGCTGAGATTACTTACAGGCATGAGCCACCACGTCTAGCCTAAATTCTATTCAAGTGAATAAAAACACAACCTAAACAAGCTTTAAAAAAGGAAAATAAATAAAAGTAATATCTTAGTTGGTATGAGTCAAAAACTCAGGGGTACAAATGATGACAGGTACAACCTAATCCAGAGCTTCAAATAACATTGAAGCACACCAACCTAATGACAGGGTGTCTCTAAATTGCTGGAAAAGAGTTTGCTCTCTTAAGAGACTTGTATGATCCTCTTGTAAACTTATTACATTAGTGATATGCTTACTAGCTTTTTAAAATTTTTCCAGAATATAAATTTTGACCAGATCCTGTATCAAATATTACAAATTCTCAATTAAATGGTTTTGAATAATTGGGAAGTTACCATATTAATTAACATTGTCAGGAATGGCTTTACTTGTCTCTGTCTCCAACTCTGTACCAACTTCATTCCTCTGGCAAGTCCTTCCATGTGGTGGCCATCAGGCACCTGACCTATTTCCTACAGCTCAGCAATTCAGGTGCTACCAGTACGTCTTCTCACTGGCCTGCCTTGGGATTCATGCCCATTCCCATAGCCATCATTGTGAACAAGATATGTATAGAACATTTCTAAGTGGCCATCGTGGATCCAGGAAGGTGGGGTCAATCTATCTAACCTGCATAGACAGACAGTGGAGATGTGGTGACTCCCAAAAGGGGGAAAAATCAGGACTGTGAAAGAAAAATGGGGGAAATTGATCCTGGTCAAGAATGAACAACAGATGTTCTTTTTTTTTTACAAAGGGAGACAAGATGGATGTAGGGAAAGAAACCAAGTCCCTTTTCTCTTTTCTGTCTCACATTAGCATTCATTAAATAAAAGCAGGAAGTCAAAACAGTGAAACAAACACTGATTGAGAATAAAATCAAGGAAAGGGCCCTTTTATAATGGTGAGAATTCTGACTTGATATTGTTTTCAAGAAAGCTTTTTTTTTCTTTTAAGAACTACAGTAACTCAGCTTGGCTAATAAAGTATTTGTCTAGTACATTATGGAAGTCTTTTGGGAGACTATTTAATCAATTAGAAAGATTTGTAATTAGCACACCAACCTAATGACAGGGTGTCTCTAAATTGCTGGAAAAGAGTTTGCTCTCTTAAGAGACTTGTATGATCCTCTTGTAAACTTATTTACATTAGTGATATGCTTACTAGCTTTTTAAAATTTTTCCAGAATATAAATCTTGACCAGATCCTGTATCAAATATTACAAATTCTCAATTAAATGGTTTTGAATAATTGGGAAGTTACCATATTAATTAGAAAGATTTCCCCCTCTATATAATTATTCACAAAGGCCTTGGAACAAACTATCACAAGCCAGCATTTTTGAAAATTCTGATTGATATGAAGTTATGTCAGACCCCGAAGTCATATCAAACAGAATAGAGCTAGATATAATAGAACTGTTATTACAAGGTGTCATTGCTTGTAATTCCAGGGATATTGACAATACAGAGGAGTGTAAAATAATGCCTTATGTTTTTCCCCCCACAAAAGTTTGAAAGGAAGCTTAGAATTAGCTGAACTTTAAAAAAGTTTTCCACATTCAAGTGGGCAGATGTCCATTCATGTGGCACAACGTTAGTCTTTTGAATTTCTAGCACCTAATTTTAGGGCAGTGTCAACCCACAGATGTGGCATTTTGGTCAACAACATGGGTTCTGAAGTCAGGCAAAACCTGGATTCAGGCCAGTTGCGGTGGCTCACACCTGCAACCTCAACACTTTGGGAGGCTGAGGTAGGAGGACCGCTTGAGCCCGCGAGTTCGAGAACACCCTGGGCAATATTGCAAGACTTCATCTCTACAGAAAAATAAAAAAAAAATTACCTGGGTATAGTGATGGATGTCTGTAGTTCTAGCTACTTGGGAGACCAAGGTAGGAGGATGCTTTGAACCCAGGCATTCGAAGTTGCAGTGAGCTGTGATTGCACCACTGCCTGAGTGACAGAGTGAGACTCTGTATCAACAAAAAAAATTTGAAAAACCCCAAACTCCCAAAACAACAGAAAAGCCCCTCCAAAAACCCAACCTGGATTCATACCCTAGCTCCTTCTTTATTATGGATGTGGAATTTCAAGCAAGTTACTTAAATTTGACCCTTCTCAGTTTCTGACATATTTGTCAGAAAATTGGACAGGATGGTAATAATCATATGTTTCGTGGAAAAATGGAAATGACAATAATATATTTAGTGGGATTAAATAGAGTGCATGTATCTTGTACATAGCAAACCCATATTGGTTGCAGCAAGACCCCTGGGTTAATAGGGATTTGATTCTGAGGAGTTACTCATTTTTATCTTATTCCAGTGAATAATCTGGAAGCTACAAAGAGGTCTCCATAGCAGGCTAGAGCAAAGGTTGAGGAGTGTAGAATATGCAATAGTAGAAGTGTGTTTTCTGTCAAATCATGTTTGCAGCACCTCTGAAGAGTAATCAATTTCCATTCATTCTCTCATTCATTCACTTGTCCTATAGATATTGATGCCTACAGATATTAATTAGTATTAATCAAGCCCCTATTAGACATTGCAAATATATTGGAGATTAAAACAATAAGGTAGTCATGTACTTAGAGCAACTTAAATTTATTTTCAACTTGTCATCACTTCTCTTGAGTCACCTGTGATACTTTGTCATAACCATCCAAGAAAAACAGAAAACAAAATAGCTTCCCACCTCACGATTGTTGTTAAAAGAGTTAATACATGTGACATGCTTAAGATAGAGATTTGCTTACAATACAAGAAATAGCTTAGTACAAATAATTATTTCAACCACTACTACAATGATCATTTTGTGACGTTTTTGGGACATCACATGTGATCAGCATTGTGATGCTGTTGGAAACATTAGACCAAACTCAGTTCAGACCTGAGTCTGCCTTATAATAGCTACTGATTTTAGATGAATTATATAACCTCTCTGAGTTTCAGTTTCCTCATGTATAAAATGGGCATAATCTCAGTACCTGGCTCATAAGGTAATGATGAGTCTTAAGTGAGATATTGTGTGTAAAGTGGCTGGTATAGCACCTGGAATGTAGTAAATAATCACTAGTTACCATAATCAAAACAGTAACTAAAGCTTGTGTTACCATTTTGAGTTGTCACAGTACTTTCACTTCGACATTCTCATTTAACGCTCAAGGAATGAGAGAAGGGTCATTAATATTATTGCCATCACTATCATCATTATACCTATTTATAAAGTAAGGAGGGGTTCAGTGACTTGCCTAAGATCACAGGGCAGGTAAATGGTCAAGTACGGTCTCTGTCCTAGCAGGCATTACAAGTGATTTTCAAAGTGATCCTTTGGCCTGGAGAGAATTCCTCTTGTTATTTGTACAATGAATCAGCAGTGATAAGGATAGGTCTGAGCTGGAGTTTCTAGATGCATATTTTGACGGGGTACGTAAGTTCAAGAATTGGGGGCTATGGCAAACTGATCAGTCCACGCCTCTTTGTGGGCAGAGCCACTGCTGTCATGAAAAAGTCATCATCCCTTTATTTACAACAAACATACATTGCCACGTAACTAAATACTTAAGAATCTTTGGTCTTGCTTCCAGAATAATTTAAATCATAGCCGTGCTAACATTTTCTTTTTAAAAAAGTTGAAAAGGCAGGGCACGGTGGCTCATGCCTGTAATCCCAGCACTTTGGGAGGCTGAGGCGGGTGGATCATCTGAGGGTGTGAGTTTGAGACCAGCCTGACCAAGATGGAGAAATTCCAACTCTACTAAAAATACAAAATTAGCCAGGCGTGGTGGTTCACGTGGTGGTGAATGCCTGTAATCCCAGTTACTCAGGAGGCTGAGGTAGGAAAATCGCTTGAACCTGGGAGGTGGAGGTTGCGGTGAGCCGAGATCGTGCCATTGCACTCCAGCCTGGGTAACAAGAGCGAAACTCTGTCTCAAAAAAAAAGTTGAAAAGATGCTACTTTTGGAGAATATCCTCTGGAATGACTGGTGAGAATACCACCCTCCCTGATTCCTCTAGCCAAACTTCTGTGAGATGTGGGTTTAGCATTAATGGATCTTCTGATTTCCAAAAGGAGCTGGTAATCTGGATTTTTATATAAAATACACAATTTTTAAAAATTTGGACTCAAAACAAAGACAAAACAAGATGATTGCCTGGATGAAGCCTGGGGTCAGGGAAGAATTCCATGAATAAGTGGCTTTTAATCCAAATGCAGAAAATGGGTAGGTATCTGCTGGAAGAAGGACAGAGAGTTGCTTCTGAGAGCTGGAGTGTAGACTCTATACTACAGGTGGTTGGGTGGTGGGGAGTGAGGAGCAATGAGCCTGGAAAGGCAGGCAGGGGCTACATTCTGTAGGGCATTATCGGCTCTGCAAGGAGCAATGGGAATGGTTGTATGGTTGATTCAATTGGCTTATTAGAAACATGGCACCCTGATAGGAATTGACTGGAAACAGGCAAGAAGGGAGCTGGGAGAGCTTGTAAAGTGTTGTTGAAATAATTTAAGGAGATACTTCACATTCTTAATCCTATCTCATCCCCTGTTAGACCCAGTTCCAATATTCTACCAAATTAGTTCTCTCTTGTGTTTTACTAGAGTAAAGATGACTATCTTTCGACTTCACCCTCTCTAAAGACTGTTTCCAAATCCTCTGACATCTCTCACCTACTCTGGTCCTTTTTTAGTTCTCTCTAATTATTTTCTCCTTGTATTTTCTTTTTACACCTAAATGCCCAATTTTCAACTGTCATTGAATAAGAATTAGGAACACGCTACATTAAAAAATCACTTACCGGTATATCAAACCTTCTGGCAAACATTAGGGTTTGGCTATTGCCATTTCTTTTCTTTCTACCTAAGGAAACATTTCCGCCACCTCCTTACTGCTGACATTTTTTTTTTTTTCAGAAACGCAGCCCTCAGGTTGTTCTTCTGCACTCTTTGAAGTCACTGTGAATTGCATGAAACCAGTTTGATGGCAAAGTGCCAGGATAATTTAAACAACTTGTGAGAGAGGTTATTACCATTTTTTTCTGTCATTTTAAATTTCCCAAGGCCATCCCACAGAGTGGTGGGAAAAGGTATCGATTAGTGGTGACTGTCCTTCAATGTGGGTGCTCACACTCCCAAATCGTGACTTAAAATTCATGAGAACTAAGACAATTCTCTCCACCCTAGAATTAAAACTTTAAGGTCATCATACTGACTCAATGACTTTGAAAGTAAAGGGATAGGGATAGGTGAAAAAATAAAGTGTTGAAGAAACTGTCTTCCACTGATTTCAGCAAAACAATGCTCTTATTATGATACACAATATATATGTAATAACATGTAATATATTATACCTAATGGGCAATTATTTAGAGGTTGTTGGGTTCTTTGTTGACTGTGTTGTGAAGCTATTTTTTGTTTCTTTTTCTTATTCAATGTCTTCACAACTTTTTTCCTCTCTTTGCCTTTCTTTCCCATTTTGAAAAACAGAGCAGGCATCTACCTTAAAGAGGCTAAATGCCCAAACTTCTGTGCCCTTGGTACATAGTTGTGGGATTAATGTTACATCGCACTGGGCAACGTATATGTCTGCTTGGGGCAGGACACATTTTTCTGTTGAATCACGGCTTGCATCTGGTCCCTTTGCCATGCACCAAATTTTGCATTTTTTAAAGATGGCAAATAAATCATTTCTTTCAGATTGGATAAAAAATGGGCTATGGTCTTTGGAAACAGAAGACTTCCAGATAATTCCATGTTTGTACTATAAACTATACCAGTCAATTGTACATTCAGGTTTAGATTTGGGCCAGATTTATGCCCCTGAGAAAGTTCTATTTTTGCATGATTTAGACAAAAAAATGTGTCTGAACAGCATTACCCCGCCTAATTTATATGAAACTGTGATTCTGCCACCTGGAGTTTCGGGTCTGCTCTGTGAGACGTGTCTGGTATGTGACTAAAGGACCAAGCAAGGAGGAGGCGGCGAGGGGGAAGAGAGAGTCCGCTTAAAAGGGAGACGGCCATCCCAGCCAACTGAATGGGGCGTGCACAACCAGCTGGGAGGGAGGCCTCTTCATTGTATTTATTATTGGCTCTTGTGTACAACCAGAAACGCACCCCCCTCCTCGGGGCATGCTTGGTTGCTACGATCTGTTCCTGGGGGATGGTGTGCATCCCGAATGGCATCCCCCTCCTCGCCAGACAGGCTTGGGTAGCTCAATTACCCAAGCAGCATTTTGATACCAGACACTTCCAAGTTCCACCTGCATCTCAGCCTGTGTAAAAAAAGACAAGCTGAGCAGCTCTCCCATCACCATGCTTGGGGAATATCTGCGGGAGAACTCGCTCCCCACTAGACAAATATTGCTCATCTCCTCCTAAGCAAGAGATTCCAAGGTGATTTGGTTTTGCCTTGTTTTTAACTGCCAACATCCTCTTCTAAGGCACCAGGCGTTCTTAGTTTGCTGCTCTAAGGAGTTAGGGTTATGCATCTCCTCATGGCATGGAAACTGACCCTCCCTGGTCTGTGCATTTCACAGTCATTGGAGGCCTCTGCAAAAGTTTGGCAAATACTTTTTGAGCATTGGCTTCACGGCAGGCCCTTGTCTGGGGATAAATTTCCAGGGATGGAGCACAGTGATGAACAAGACAGACATGAGCGCCTGGGAGGCTTGCAGTGTAGTGGAAAAGAGGACCATGAATTTAATACTCACATAAATATGTAGACAGATAAGTGAAAAGGACAGTCCACAATAAGGGTTTGCCTTACTGGGAAGTGGATAGGGCACGGCAGAATTGAAGAGTTTCCTAAGGAGGGCCCATTTGAGCTGAGAACTGAGTGGTGAACAAAGAAGTCTGAAATGCCAGTCTGGGAAGGAAGCAGGGATATCCACTAGCTCAAGAGAGGCACTTTTTTTTTTTTTTTTTTGAGATGGAGTCTTGCTGTGTCACCCAGGCTGGAGTGCAATGGCATGATCTCAGCTCACTGCAACCTCTGCCTCCTGGGCTCAAATCAGGAGGCCTCCTGCCTCCTGATTCTCCTGCCTCAGCCTCCCGAGCAGCTGGGATTACAAGTGCCTGCCACCATGCTCAGCTGATTTTTGTATTTTTAGTAGACATGGAGTTTCACCATGTTGGCCAGGCTGGTCTTGAACTCCTGACCTCGTGATCTGCCCACCTCAGCCTCCCAAAGTGCTGGACTACAGGTGTGAGCCACCACGCCCAGCCAAGGGGGCACTTTTTAACTGGGTAGGGACACTGACTTACCCATGGGCACTCAGCAAGCCAGTGGTAGGGTCACAGCAAGACTCCCCGCAGTCAAGGGAGATGCTAAACACAAGGACTCTTCGTCAAAAGGAGCTAGGGCTGACACACTGTGGAATGCCTCATTCCTTAGTCTTTCTGAGTCTTCATTTCCTCACCTGTGGCATGAGAATGATAGCAACCACTCCACACAGGAATGTTTTGAGATATAATTAGAATAAGTATGCAATGTGCTTGAGCACAAAAAATATTAGCTGTTACAGTCATTTATTCTTATTTCATCTTTGGAAGCAACTCTGTAAGACTGAAAGAAAGAGACGTACCACCTCCCCAAATACTGGCCCAAAAATCTTTCATTTTAAAAGACAAAGAAAGAGCCACAGATCACACATGCATGGATCCATTCAAAATATTTATTTATTAAGCTCTTACTAATGGTAAAGGCATTATTCAAGGTGGTAGGAAAGAGAAAGGGGACTGTGAAATAGATTTCCTGCCCTCGGGGTCAGATTACCTGTTTGAGGAGTTCCCAAGTTTCAGAAAATCAGATGTGAGGGCTGAGACATCATCTTGATTATCCCGTCATTTCATAGGTGGGGAAACTGAGGCCTGGATCAGGAGGTTGGTGGCTGATCTTAGCACTCTGGCCATTTTCCCTGCACCTTCTCTCTGTTTTTACCAGCTGCGGCCCTTTGATCTCAGAATCTGCTTTATGCCCCGCACTGAGGAACTGCCTTTGCGGAATTGTCAAAAGATGCTTGTGGAGAGTTGGAAAAAGCCCCCACCCTTATCTTTCTGAGGAGGAGCAGAGAAGGCTGAGCTCTTTCAGCATCCTCTGAAATTTTATCAGTGCGTATCAGAAAGCCACTGCATAGGGAGCTGGCTGGTGGGTGCTTTTTTATGTAGGCTTCTTCTTCCTTTCAATGGACAGTTCTCAGTGCTTCCCAGCCTCCTCCTTCTAATTCAGGTATCCTGTCACCATTGCAAACCTGCCCAGAATGGGGTGGGTTTCTGGGCTCCATTATCACAAGTTGTCCTTGCCCATATGGATATAATGCATTATTTCATCTCTTAAAGGGGGCATGATGTGGCTGGGCACGGTGGCTCACGCCTGTAATCCCAGCCCTTTGGGAGCCTGAGGCGGATGGATCACGAGGCCAAGAAATCGAGAACAGCCTGGCCAACACAGTGAAATCCTGTTTCTACTAAAAATTCAAAAAATTAGCTGGGTGTGGTGGCAGGCACCTATAGTCCCAGCTACTCAGGAGACTGAGGCAGAAGAATCACTTGAACCCGGGAGGCAGAGGTTGCAGTGAGCCGAGATTGCACCACCGCACTCCAGCCTGGCAACAGAGTGAGACTCCATTTAAAAAAAAAAAAAAGTGTGTGTCGGGGGGGCATGATGCAAGGCAAAGCTGCTTAAGGTACATCCTGGTACAAAAATGGTTTCTCCGAGAAAATAATCTCCATATTCCACAGCCAGACTTGACTTAGCTGATGGTTTGGAGGTGCTGCTTGCCAATCCTTGGACTGAAGTTGTTAATTTCCAACAGCATGGCAAACATCATTTTATTTCTGGTTTGCTTACAGATACATTTTCAGGGGCTGGACTGAGTGGGAGCGTTCTTGGACTAGGGTGGTAGGGATGCCAGGTCAGCCCACAAAGCAACATGGACCGGGCATGAGGCTTCTCTGAAGAACCCATTTGGGGAGCCCCCCAGCCCCCTGCCTCTGGGACAGTGTTTGGGGACCCTATTCAAATGGCAGAGAGCTGCCTTCCTAGCCTGTGATGCAAGGCTCTGCTACCAGGGCCATGTATCAACAACTACCCTGGAAGTCCTTCCTGTAATTAACCCCAGCTTCAGGGACACTGCTATTTGCACATCAGTTCCCTCCTGAACACCGCCTCTTTGCCATTATTTCCTAGGAAGATGAGTCACTGAAGGAGATGGCTTATCTCAACTCAGTTTTTAACTAGCTTTTGTCTCCTGGAGATATTTGTCGATGATACTTAACAACATTTCAAACCAGGCACTTCTTTTCCCCTTCAACTTTTTTTTTTAATAACATTTTCTTCCTTTCTGCTTTTATAATTCTTCCTCTCCCTCCCATAGCCTTTCATGCATTCAGGATGTAAGAGAACCGGCATCAAAGCCCAGAGCCCTGCTGAATCCTCCTCCCCTATAGTAAGCGTGCCCTTTTCCTGTCTGATCATTGACTCATAACCACAGAGCGTCCCAGGCACAGGATGGGGGAGAGGGAGGGCTGAATAAGAGGTACCACGGTCTGCAGCCCCGGAGAAGACAAAAGTTGAGGGTTTGTTGAACAGGACTTTTTTTCCCCTTTGGGGATAGTTGTCCAGGACACTCTGAGCTGACCCAGTCCAGGGTGGGAGTGAGGGGAAGCCAGCACCCCACCCCCAACCCATCAACTGGCGACTCCAACCAAGTGAGACTCCTGTGGTCAGGCTCCAAGTCCCAAGGCCAGGTCAGTCACCAGCCCACGCCCTGGGCACCACCAAGACTTTTGATTGCATTATTTAATTTTAAAGAGATTGAACATATGTGTATTTATTCCATACTATATGCTGGACTTTGAGCTGACAGGTGACAAATGCAGGCAGGCTTAAACGCTGTGGAAGTTACTGTTCTCCTCCTACAAGACAGAATTTCCAGGCCAGAGACAGCCCCAAGCTCCCCACACCGCCCATGTCCTCCCTCCCCTTCTGTCTCCATTAGGGATGAATGGGGATCACATCTGTTTCTTTTCTTGCTGAAAAGCAAGAGGCAAAGACCCTAAAATGGGGACAGACCAGCACACACCTGGGTGGTCTTTAAATTAGAAAGAAGTTTTTTTGCCAGAGTTCCTCATTTAAGCCTACATTCTCAATATTTTTCATTGCTCTCTGCCCCTGTAGGTTGGGAGAAATGAGGTGGGTTGGGGGCAGGACTCTGGTAGGGGCATAACAGGGTACCCCCCCGCCGCCCCCCGCATTGTCCCATTCCTCTCTGGGGTTCGCGCATGTTTCTCCCCACCATGTTTCCAGCACTGGATTCCTCACTGGGCTGGCCAAGCATGGTCCAGACACTAACAGCTCAGCGGGAGAGGCAGCGGCGGGTGCAGGCAATGAGGCTGCAGCCATTTCCATTTTAGCATACATGTGCAGTTTAGGTCCTTTGGAAAATTAAATTGTTTATGTTCTGGCTTGGTATTATTTTTATTTTAAATGTAGAGTCTCAAGCCAGACTCTCTGGGGCAAAATCTCTGTTATAGCTGCCTGGCTTTGGAAACTGTGCCTCAGTTTTCTTGTCTGTAAAATGGAGATAATAAAAGTCCGACCTCATTGGGCTGTGAACAATATTTGAGACTAGGTGTGAGCTCTGGTTTGTTGCTGGGGGCAGCCTCTAATGGTCTGCTTCTGCCTTCCTGCCCCACAATGAGACGCCTTCCTCAGGGACTTGTTGTGTCTCATTGAGAAACCTGGACATCTGTGGTTTCACTCAGCACTTTCTTTGTTAATTAAAATCACAAAGTAAGAAATAAGATGCCCAGGGTGAGTCACTCTCCTGGAGTCACCAGGCTCGGGCTTTCTCAGGGTAGTGGTGTTAGAGAAGTATACACCAAATATTATATGGGGATGTAATTATACTAACAAATTATTTGGTTACCTGAGATTCAAGTTTAACTGGGGCATCCCATATTTGTACTTACAAAATCTGACAATCCTATCTGAGGATTTTTTTTTTTAAACTGGTGATTTGGTCAGATGCCCAGCATCCCTAAAGTAGACAGAGGCCAGATGGGCTTCTAGAGATGGCTCTTCTCACCCGGCATGGAGGCTCACATCTGTAACTCTAACACTTTGGCAGGCGGAGATGGGAGAATCGCTTGAGCCCAGAAGTTCAAGACTAGCCTGGGGTACATGGCGAAACCCTGTAGCTACATAAATAAATAAATAAGCTGTGTGTGGTGGCATAGTGGTTCGCGCCTGTAGTTCCAGCTACTTAGGAGGCTGAGGTTGGAGGCTGCTTGAGCCCTGGAGGCCAAGGTTGCAGTGAGCCATGATCCTGCCACTGTACTCCAGCCTGAGTGACAGAGCAAGACCCTGTCTCAAACCAAACAAACAAGCAAACAGAAAGGCTCTTCTCAGGAATATTTGAAAGCTTCAGAGCAGATGGAAAGAGAAAGGGGTGTCAATGGGAACTCAAGTCTTCCCTATTTCTTATGAAAATAGTGACAGCCATTCTCAAAGTAGCTGCCTATGGCTAAGAGGACAGAAAAATATGCCTTCTGGAGGTGTTGTGGTTTTTTTAGGCTTCGATATTGTTGTGTGTGTGTGTGTGTGTTTGTGTTATTAGGAGAGCAGGGACCATGGGAGCAATTCAATTAGTGGCTTCTATACATCTGAGGGTCCTATGAACTATGTGATGTGCAACATATATGCCATTCATTTTTGTATAAACATATACAATGTTTAGCCAAACTGCTTGGTATAACAGTTTAACTTTCCAAGTTCTTCTTGCTTAATTAACATATTCTGAGTTACAGAAAATTCTAATTCATTCATGAATGGGAGCGATTAAGTGGAGGAGGAATCAGCTGTAAGGCATACTCCTGTGGTTGCTTTTTAGAGTTTGCCAAGGGAACCATCAAGTGAGCCTAGTTGGGCTTTTGTGTTTGTTATGTGAGGGGGGGCTGATAAGAATTATTATTATTACTTATAATTGTGAACAAAAAGTAAAATTACTGTCTTATGGGAGATTTATTGAGTGTTCATTTCATAGACCATGCTTCTTAATGAGCCAAATCGTGATCCACTGAGCTTATAATGTCAATGAGTATAGCTTGAGTAAGAATGTTGTTTAGAAAACGTGTGTGTGTGTGTGTGTGTGTGTGTGTGTGTTTCTTTTTCTTTCTTTCTTTTCCTCCAAAGAGAGTGATGAGAGAAATTTAGTCTCTGGCCACAACAGTGGTGTGATTCAGATCCCAGCATTTATAGAGGCAAATTAGTTGGTGCACCAGCATACTAATGTGGCAGACACCAGCCTGAAGGCAGAGGGGCTAGAGGAGGGGCTTTCTCTAGGAGATGCTTAAAGGTGACCAGAGACCCAAAGAGGGACTTTTAGGATGGAACAGCCCCCTGAGTCAAAAGAGGAAGTTTGCTTCAGTCTTCGTGTTTTCCAAATGTTCTTTTCTCCTTTCTTTGCAAAACGGCAGATAAATATAATTTTCTATTTGTTACATCAGTGTTTTGATCCAAGTCCCACAGTGAATAAATAACTATATAAATAAATACATACATAAATGAGGTCATCATTTCTTATTTAGATTTCTAGAGGAGATGGCTAGGAAATACTTTACCAAAATTAAAATTCCAATCTACATTTAGAGTGGCTAGATGATATTTCAGCCACTCTGTGCCTAATCTTTTCAAAAGCATGAGCTCCTTTGCCTGTTAATTCCACAGCTTCTCTTTGAGAGAGAGTGAGGGATGAATTTGTAGGCTGGAGTTTGTGGCATGGCAGGAAATCAGAGACAAACTCTCAGAGATTAAAGGAGCTGGGACTTAAAGGTAAAAATATAATGGAAGCCAGTTTTTGACAGAAACTTTTTCCAACACATGTGCAGCCATCATGGCCAAAAATAATATAATTTACATTCACCTCTTTACCTGCAAGTCAAGTTACTTTGGTTCCTTCCATTAATTGGATTGACAATGCATCCTTTATGAATTATAAAGTAGTTTGATATAAAAATACCTCCTTTTCCCTTCCATCTAACTTTATCTAGGATTTTCAAATCTCACTTTTGTGAATAAGTCATTCCAGTTTAGCTCCTAGGCATTGCACAGGATCACCTGCCACATGGGTTGCCACTCGCCTCACCCTATTTTAAGATTTTTTTAAAACTTAATTACGACAAGATGGAATATCCCTCTGTCAACAAGTCTTGGTACCTGCTGGCTCACTCTTTTTCTTCTTACCCAGGGCCCATCCTTTTTCTTCTCAAATCCTATTTAATTTTTGCATTTCCTGATTTTTATCTTGGGAAAACAAAAGCCAGCTGCAGTCAGTTAAGGAAACAGCTGAGGGATGCTGGCAGGTAGAGGACTTGCAGGTTTTCAGCCTCAAATTGTGAGAACTAAAATGCAGCGTGTCAGGTTGCAGTGACTTCTGCACCTCCCCAGTTCTCTCCCTTCTGCCTGCAAACACACATACGTGCACACACACACACATGCACACGCATACACTCATGCACACACAAGTCCCTTTTTCTCGCCTCTTGCCCGGCATCCCCCTCACTTTCTACAGCTGTATTTCTAATCAGCAGAAGATACATCTTGCTTGGAGTCAACACTCCTTTTCTCTGCGCATTCTTAACCTTCTATCTTATGCATGGATCACTGGTTAGCTTAGAAATGCGCAGACACAAAGGGGGAGCTGACATGTGAGGTTTGACGGCCATAATGGCTGTTTATAAGCCTAATCCATCACGTTTAGTGGACACCTCCATTTTTGTCCCTCTGAAAAGGTATAAATAATAAAATGGGATAGCTCCAGCTTAGAGGTGCCTTGGTAAATATTTTAACTATTTACAAGATAGCACCAATAACAAAAGAAGCATCTGTACCCACGCACAGAGGGGCCCCCGGTCATTAAGAGAGACCCAGATGGTTCCTACCATTCAAACAACAATAACATTTCTTGATGACAGAGCTTTTGTAACATGGTTTACATTTTTTTTCCATATCACATTGTGATATTCTGAATTTGCACCGCTTTTTCTTCATTGCCCCCAGCAACCCTTCTAAAGAAAATCTCGCCAAATAGCCTTTGCCCCTAAGAAAAGAACAAGGCCTTGGAGGAACATGGCAAATGTGTGATTCAAAGCCCAATTCAGAGACAATTCTGAACAGCTATAAACCAGGCCTTCTTAAAGTCCAAATACTGACATGGACCCACTCATTCCGTGGCCCAGTTCAAGGCTAGCTTTGGGTAAACACCCCCTTTAAGTCCCGAATGAGCTGTGCCATCTCAGACTGAGTGCATGAATCTGCTGCACTGGGTTTGATTTTACTCTTTCGTGCCAGGCATAAAGAGAGTAAAATGGAGGTCTGGGAACCCCAAAGGAGACTTTTGGAGTTAAATGTCTTTTTTCTTGGAGGACACTGTGCGTGACTATATGGTTGGGGGCAGAGTGGCAGTGAAGACACTGCGTGGCTTTTGAAATCTTTCAGCAAGTCAGAATTTTTTTGTTCTGTGCACAACAAAGCAGGGGGTATCTGCAACCCGGGGCTGCTTAGTAACTGTTGGAAACTTTAGTTCTCTCTGAAACGCTGGGAAAGTCAAATTTTTCGTTACACAAAAAACGGCAGAGAGAGAGGCAGGAGAGTGTGGCGGTTAAGGAACCCAGGTTCTCGTGTCAGGGTAGACCTGGTTTTCAGTCTTCTCTCTGTCCACACTAGCTGTGGGGCTCCAGGCAAAAGTTTCTCAGCGTTGAGCTTCATTTTCCAACCTATAATACAAGGTCAATAATGATGTGAGCTTTGGATAATAACTGTGTGAATTACTAGAGATGATATATATTTAAAGCGGAGTGCTAAATGTGCTACAAAGGTTGCTATAATTAATACGAACAAACCTCTCATAGAGAAATAAAATCTTTTAAAACTAGAAGATGAGGCGGACAGCAATTTCACTTCATGCTTTCTAAACAGCACTGGCGTCTGAAATTTCCTATAGGGAAAAGAAACCAAAAAACGAGACCATGTAACCACTCTCTAGGTCTTTCAGAAACCTAAATGTTCATTTTTTTTCCAAAGGCTCTATTTAATTTTGGAGCTCCCACTTTCCAAATTTGGTCAATAAAATTAACAGCCTCCTTTTGAGTAGAACATCACACCTCCAAATGAGCTCAAGCTGGCCCTGCGATTGTCCTTCGGAATGTGAGGTTTACATTTCACAGCTCCTCGCCAAGTAATGAATGAATCGGAGCTCGTAAACAAACGAGATCCTCGCTTCTCTTGTTCCGTGGCCCCCAATGTGGGGTGTGTGCTGCAAAGAAAAATATTTATCCTGTTTGTGTGGCGCTGGGTCCCTGAATGGTCCACCAATAAAACAACACCATAAAGGGCATTTCACAGCTGAGCTCGCAATTTAATAAACAGATGCAAACAGAAGGCCTTGGAGGTCAACAATTAAAAATAAACCAGCAGAGGTTCTCCTTGGAATTCCCTTTCTCTATAAAGCAGAGAGGACCAGGCCCACACAGCTGTGGTGGGGGAGGGTGAGGGGTGGGAAAGAAGGCTTTCCAGCCCGTATGAGCTTGGGGGTGGGGTGGGGTTGTACCTGCTCTAAATGATTATTCCAATAACTCCCTTTCTAGCAAGAAAGGGAAACTTTGAAAGCAGATGACATAGAACTCATGGACCCAAAGTGGGCTGGAGAATGATACGTAACCTTGGTTGACAGCAAATGCTATATCTCAATTTCTCTATTTTATGCACCAAAGACAGTAAATATTGGAGCCAATGATCTGAAATAGTGGGAGAATCAAAGAATCATTTCTGTAGAGTTAGTTTTGGAATGGGTTTTCTACTTAAATTTGGAAATGTGTTTGTGTCTTGTGTCTGTCTGTGTGTGTGTGTGTGATGCCTATACAATAGCAAAGCCACTAAATAAAGTCCTGGAAAGTTGGCGAGAGTCACCGTTCTGTACCTATTTCCAACTTCTCCTTGTACCCTCTCTTATTGCTGCTCAAACCAAGGCTGTCCACAGCATGGAAACACCTGTCAGATCCATAATCTGCCATCTACCTGTGTGACCTCAGG
Source organism: Pongo pygmaeus (assembly GCF_028885625.2). Taxonomy (NCBI): domain Eukaryota; kingdom Metazoa; phylum Chordata; class Mammalia; order Primates; family Hominidae; genus Pongo; species Pongo pygmaeus. The sequence continues at coordinate 48,626,766 of NC_072391.2, forward strand.
TTTCCGTTTCAATTCCTCCTGGCTCATTTTTCTGTTAAAAAAGAGTAACGACAGTACTTGGTTACTACTGGCTAAAAAGTGTTGGGTGAAGATTCAGTGAGGTTGTTCACGTCAGTCTCTTAAGACAGTGTTTGCACAAAGCAAGGACTCGAAAATGTTAGTTCTTGTTCGCAGTATCTGTGCAGTCTGAGAAGGTTACACTTTCTTTCAGGGACCTCTGCTGGGGCAGATTACACTCACTTGATTTGAGAATGTGTTGAAGGCCTATAAGCCTCCCATTCCCACACACTTACCCACACAAAATCCCAAATGCTTACACAGCTAATGCCTACAATCTTTCCACATTCCTCCACTGATAAGAGGGTGAAGGATGGGTTTAAAGATAACCATTTGCCATGGGGATAGACCTCCCACCAGGACCCAGGTCCATCTGATAGGCAGAATGGAAAGGAGCCCAGTGTCATGTGGCTGGTTGTGCCAAACTCCTCTCCTGCATCAGCTTAAGGACCCCAGAGCCAAGCTGTGAGTCCCCAGTGTAAGTAACCACTATGATGGGTCTGACTTATGCAGTTAGGAGCTTCCCAGCCCCATCTTCCTCACACAGGGGTGGTAGAGGCTGTGACCTCAGGAAATCACTCAAGTACGGGGTATTCAAGTGAATCCCAGTTATACCAGGAAGCTCCCACACAGGCTTGAGGCAGAGAGAGCGATGTGGCTCACACTTGGAAACTTGGTTGTTTATTGCATATCCAGAGCCTCCTTCCTCTTGAATTAGTTACTTGGGAATCACATAGGCTTGGGTTTGAGTTCTTCCACTGCTTTCTCTCCTTGAAACAAACAAGAGAAAATGCCACGAGCATTGCTAGGAAACAGGATTCAGAACTAAAGTCTTCCTTTCATCTACAGGTCAAATACCAATATTTTCCACCTCTGCATCTAGTTTACTAGTATTTAAAAAATTCTCTTCTAGGCATCTTTTTATCTACCCCTTGGGACAAGCTCGAGTGAGACTATTATCATCCTACTGTCACCAAAGACAAAACAGATATTCAGAGGTGATGTAGCCCCCTCCCAGCACATCAGGGTTAAATAGCAAAATTGGATGTTTTTACCCATAACTGTTATTTTTGCATTTTGAGGAACTTTAAAAATCCAACTGTGGTAAACTATAACACTCATACAGAAAAATGCCTAAAATATAAAAGCATGGTTTAACAAATAATTGTGAAGTCACTGCCTGAATAACCATCATTCAGGTCAAGATATAGATATCTCTATCTCCCCTGGGTTCTCCTTTCTAATCAGGACACCCAGAATAGATAGAGGCACTGTTTTGACTTTTCTGGTAACCATTTTTCTTCATTTTATGATTTTACTGCTTATATGAGTTTTCATAAATAATATAGTTTAGTTTTGCTTCTTTTTGAGTGTTACAGGAATAGATGCATATTGTATTTATTTATTTGAATTTGCCTTTCTTTTGGCAATCATAGATTTGTAAGATTCATCCATGTTGCTGAATGATACCATGGTGCATTCATTTTCTTTACTGCTATAAGGTATTTCACTTTGAGACTGCAACCTGATTTATTTCCCCATTCTAAGTTGGTTGACTCTAAGCCATCTTCAGTTACGTTTTGTGACGTAGATCGCAAAAATTGTTTGCACCTCTATATGTCCAGGCCCTCTGCCAAGCAACTTACTTTGGGTAATTTTTTAAAAAGGCAATGGTTTGCCAGGTGTGAGCTATGGCTTCAAGAGGGCTTATACGTCTCTACCTCCTCTCTTGCAGCTCTCCCATCACCATGAGAAAAATAAGGGCAGGCTAGGCTGCCAGCGCAAGGAGGAGGGTGAGAGATGTGGAAAGAAGTAAATCTGAAAATAAATGAACAAGGCCAACCAAGATCTGCTGAACCTTGTAAATACATAAGCAGTAAATGCTTATTGTTATATAATGCTAATATCTTGTAATTGTTTGTTATGAATTATTTAGCAATAGATAAGCGATACAAGCTGCTCTAAGAAATATGCTTACACATCTTCTTGTCAAAACTAGAAATTTTCAGATTTTCCAACTGCAAAGCCTAAGTTATTTCCATTGCACTGGACCTTAGCCTTTATCAAGTAGTTTTGGTGAAAAATGTCAGCTAGAATTTAAAATCATACCCCTAGCATATGAGTCTAACTGTGAATAATCTACCCATGGCTCTCATAGAACTCCCTATGTACCTTTTTTGTTTATTTGTTTTACTTAGTTTTTATTTTTATTGATTTATTTTACATTAGAAAATTTCAGTTTTTAAAATCTCTTCTTTGATTAACTGGGAATACTTCTTGCCCATGGCATTCTCTTTCTTTGTTTTTATTTCTGAGTTCTTCAACAGAAATTGTGGAATGATCATAGAGTAAAGGTGTCTAGGTCAGATTAATACATGTTCTGAATCAACTGGAATCCAGAGGTCTCAAACTGATGGCCCTGATGACAAATTAAGTCCACAGACATACTTTACTTAGTCTATAGAGTTTAAAAGTTGTTAATGAGACAACAAGAAAAACCAAAAAAAACAGACATTTTACATAAAAACAGATTTTACACTTTTCTAGAATCATCATAATATTTATTAACATTGGGCCTGTAGTCCTACTTGGTAAATATTGAATGAAGCTGAGGAGTGGTTTTCCCTTTTGAAGGGTATGTGGCCTCTAATTTGCCACAATCTCCTTATCTCTTATTCTGCCCAATACTGGGACTGGGTACTGGTTGCCATTTATAATAGTCCATATGATTCTGTTTTCTAATGAAAGAGAACTATTTCTCTAACAAAAAATGGGGCAAAAAAGGGGGATTAAAAGGGAATTCTAATTTATTTTTCTGGCCACTATGGCTCTAATAAGTCTTTACTCAATGATTAATGTGCATTAGATCTTGTCACTTAGTTCTCATCTCCAGAACCTTCAATGGCTCCCCACTGTCTATGGGATAAAGTCCAACTCCCTTATGTGGCGTTCAGTCCCTTCACAGTCAACTTCCTTGACAGCCACATCTCCTACCCTATACATCTGTGAATTGTAGGCTCTAGAAACCCTGCACAAATCAGAACTTCTGGATCTTCTGCCCACTTTACATCCTCTTATTTTGGTCTGTTTGCCCAGGCTGGAGTGCAGTGGCATGATCTCGGCTCACTGGAACCTCCGCCTCCCGGGTTCACACCATTCTCCTGCCTCAGTCTACCAAGTAGTTGGGACTACAGGTGCCTGCCACAATGCCCGGATAATTTTTTTTCTTTTTTTTGTATTTTTAATAGAGACGGGGTTTCACCGTGTTAGCCAGGATGGTCTCAATCTTCTGAGCTCGTGATCCACCCACCTCGGCCTCCCAGAGTGCTGGGATTACAGGTGTGAGCCACCGCACCCGTCCTGTCCATTATTCTTAAACACCATTTATCTGCTGTTGTATTAAAATGCTGCTCATCTGCTAAGGTTAAACTAAATTCTTCTTCCTCTCTGGGCCCCACTGTCAGTGTTAATTGTCGGAGTTCTTTTGAATCTTGAGCTCTATGTATCATCATTTTGAAACATAATTCCTTCTGTCCTGATGTAAGAGCATGCACAAATCAATAGTGAAAATCTTACTGAGTATTCACTCCATGCCAGCATTCATGTGTGGTTCACTAAGCCTCACAACTGGTGCCTGAGATGATGTGAGCCTTATTCCCATTTTACAGATGAGGACACTGCGATCAGAGAGGCACAAGGTCACAGCCATGTAAATCACATAGCTGAGATTTTCATCCTGGTGTTCTGGCTTTAGACCCCAAGTTTCTAACCACTATGCCACAATCCCTGTCTAGTGCCTCTTACCAGATGACCAGATAAGTAATTGCCTATTATTTATTTCTTTTTCTCAGTCCATCTTAGCATGATGCATTAAACGTAATATATATGCAAAGAATGTTAAATGAATGACGGAATCAGTGACAGAAAACTGTGACGATCTGTTTACCATCTTCCTTTGCTTTTGAGAAACCGATGCTTTTGAGAAATTGATAGGTAATGAGAAACATTACCCCCAAAGCCTTTGTTTGTTGGTGGTTTGGGGTTGGACATCTGAGACAACCTATCCAATCATCATTCTCTAATCTCCTGGTAACACTGGGTAGCTCCAAGATTGGCAAATAGTTGGCACTGAACCAATTGGAATTCTTCCCTTGAACTTTACAGACTGTAAGCAGGAGAAATCAGCAGTCTGTCATCAGTGGTTAGAGTTGTAAGACCTAAAACCTGGACGTTCTTGAAGACCATGTTTCCTGCCATGCCAAGAAAACCAGGCTGCAGACAGTGAAAATTAACAGAATAGGCAAAGAGAAATAGAAAGATAAAACACAGAGAGATTCTGAATAGCATCTACTATTTGTTACTGTTATTGTTCCTAAAATTAGTCACCTTCCTTGACCTTCCCCCAGCTTGAATGGTCAATCTTTCCTGGAATCCATGAGCCAGTATTTTCCTTTTTGTAGCTAAAGTGGTGTGAATAGCATTTCTGATACTTCCAACTGAAACAGCCCTGATGGATATAGGCAGAAGTAGAACGTGGACTAAAAAGGGATTCTGTGTCACAAAGCTATATTCTTGAACCTCTGTGCCACCCATTAAAGAGATATAAAGAGAAAACATTCTGTATTTATTATTTATTTAGGACTGCAAATGCATTATCCTTGGAAGTTAAAAAAATGGATAAGACACTTGCTGTCCATGAATTCATAGTTACAAATAATTAGAATTTTTATTCACTTCTGTACACTCAGCACCTGGCCCCAGGACTGGCATCTAGCAAGATTTCATAAGTATTTGTTGAATAAATAGATGGGATACCCAGAATTATGGAATGATAGCAAGGTAATGGGGGCATAGAAGAGGAAAATAAAATTCTACTAGGGTAGGGGAGTTGTAAATGGTTCAGGCAAAGTTTCCCAAAGAGGAGGATGTATTTGAACTGAGCCTTGAAGGATGTATAGGTGTTTAGTAGGTAGAAAAGGAAATATGCAAGACGGAAGTTCAGATAGAGGGAAATATACATGTTACAGCCAGAGGCATAAAGTGCATGGCAAATTACAGAAACCAAAGTTCCAGGAGGCTGGCTGATGGTGTTAGAGAAGGCTGGGAGAAGGGGCTGGTGAGGTAGGCTGGGCTGAGTAATGCAAATAGAGAAGATTAAATATTTACATAAGCTCATTGGTGACACTGTGTGCATGTGACAAGTATGATTTAGTTTAAACCTCCAAGGTTTAAATACCCTAAGTGCAACTGTATCTTTTTTGAAATTCATTACATGACATTAATAGGCTCTTTCTCAGCTTCAGTAGTGATCATATTCATGATTTACTCCATCTCTCATCCCTGGGGTCAGGGACAGTCCATTCTGACCTCCATCCGTCCTCTCACACCTTCCTCAAGAACTAAACATTGGCTGCTAGAAAGCTCCCATTTTTTGTCCCATATAAAGGGAAGCCATTTTGCTTCTAAAGATTTAACAGGAGAATTCCCATTATTATGAGAACCAATAAAAAAAGGGATTCTGCGTCACAAAAGCTATTTTCTTGATTTTCTGTGTCACCCATTAAATGCAATTCTATAAGAATCCTTTTTTTTTTTTTTTTTTTAACAAAAAAGAGGTTTGATTGGACTTACAGTTCCATATGGCTGGGAAGAATTCTTTAAGAACTTGTCAGGAGTCCTATAACATGGTAGATATATCCTAGAAATATCTAAGCTTTCAAATTCCTCAAGGACAGAATCTCTTCTTCTAAAGACCTTACAGCCTTATTGAGGGGACAAGATCAATATCATTAAGTTTGATAGAATCACTTGCTTTTCCAAAATGTTTGTAAAATATTTATAGATTACAAAGCACTTTTGTGTGTCTTCTTATATTTGACCTTATCTGTGCAGTGGATGGTAATTAATGATTATTATGATATATTAGGCAGTGGCTAAGGGCTCTGAAGAAAGGCAACACTGAATCCATACCCTAAATTTCAATTAGGCCAAGGAGGCAGATCATGAGTTCAATTAGGTTAAGTTTTGCTGCAGTAACAAAGAACCCTGAGATCTCAGTGATTTAACAGAACAAAAGTTTATTTCTCATCTATGCCTATGTCCACTGAGGGGTGGTTAGGTGCTCTTCTTTTCACAGCCTTGTACCAGAACTCAGGATGATGGAGCAACCACTTTCTCACGTGTTGCTTTCAGAGGGGAAGAGAGCTCTGGAGGGTCTCAAATCAGCAATTAAATGCTTTCTTTCAGAGGTAGCATACTACCCACTCACAACTCCTTGGTCAGAACCAGGCTCATGACCCCAGCAAAATACTACCAGGTGGGCCACTTGCTAAAGATAAGCGAGTCATACTTTTTGCTATGAGGTTTCTAGTAGTTAATGCAAAGAGGTTTATCTTTATGATGTCTGTATTTTTTTGGTGTCTATCAAACTTAAAAACAAAACATTGCTCAAGATAAGTAGATAAGTAGTTACTCCTGGGGCTGAACAAAATTTGAAACCTGCTGAAAATAGATTCCTGAACCTCACCCCCAGAAAGTTTGACTAATAAGACTAATCAGAGACAGTTCAAGTGGAACATACCAGGACAGATGAATTGATTATTGAAATATTAAAATACTTCTTTATTTGTTGGTAAATACCAAATGTCACAGTCCCTCTGACATTTGTCTACCCCCCAATCCCACTAACTGTCCTGACCCCAACCCAGGACTCCTTGCAATTCTCCAGTGAATAAAAGAGTAATGTTTTGCTGAGTTGAGTGTTCTGAAGTCCCTTATTGCTGCAGGTGACATTCTGCCTGATTCGTATGATTCCCCCCAGTTGTTGAATGTTTCATATACGACCTTTGATGGTGAAGGCTGGGAACCGGAATTATATCAAGTACCCCAGAAAATTCTGATTCAGAAGAATATTGGCCATCCTTTTAGAAACACTGATCACATGACCTGATGAGCCAACCATGATAGTGACTGTATCAGAAATTCCCTAATGGAAGTGTGCAGAGGATGCAACCAGACCACAGGAACAGGACCCAGGCTTCTGGCAATGGGGGACTGGCATTGTTGGGGAATCTTCCAAGGAGAGATAAAGTTAGCAACACCTTGAAAGCCACTCCAGAGCTCTCTAAGACCCAAAATAACTAGAAGCTTTGGTTGACTTTCTCAGCTTAGCAAGAGATGCAAAATATCTATATATGCAACGGCCAGAGATTACGAAGCAGCTGCCTGCAGAATGAATACAAAATGGCAGCGTGGAGGAGGTATAGAGAGGGACTTCCTTCCAGCTGGTCCAGGAACAGAAAAGGACCATTTCCCCATTTCTGCATCTACCCAACATGCATCACGTATGAGAATGTCAGAAGTGTATATTGGAGTACTGTGAGAATTAATGGAATTTGGAGTGGTGTGGTGGATTAAAGAATTCCTTTTCAGAAATAGTTGCTCTCTCTCTCTTATACTTCCATGAGAGAAATATACTTCATTTTTGATCTTGGGTATGATCACCTGACTTGTATCTGCCAATGGAATCTTAGCAGACAGGATGTGGCAGGGACTTGAAATGTGTTTGTGTGCTTGGTTGTGTAAGTGTACTCTGGTGTGTCCTCCACGACTATGAGAAAGACATGCCCAGACTAGCTCACTGACACCACAAGGAGGGTGAGATCAGCTGCCTCACGGGCATGTGAACTAAGTAAGTGCCTATTGTTCTATGCCACTGAGATTTTGTGTTTGTCCGTTGTGCAGCTACTGCTAACTACTGGGGAGGTTTATAACAAAATTGTGTCAAGGGCCAGAGAAGTCCACTCAAATGAGACTGAACTGTCTTTCCTATTTTGCTCCAAGGCAGCTGAGCTATTGGCCGTGATTCCAGGATATTCTCTTAAGAATAGAAGAAGGCCAAGCAAATAAAAGCCAAGGGATTTAAAGTCTACAGATAATCATAATATTGCATTTTCACAATTTATGGAGCACCATGGTGCACCAGGTTCGTGGTGTGTGCTTTAGATGGATTAGTTCATTAAATTAAAGTTCCTCTGTCATTCAGCCCCATGTCTTTTCGGAAAAATTGTGGGGCCCACAGGGGGACCTGTATGCAGACTGCGCATTTTTTGGTTCCTGTCTAGACCATTCAACCCAAAACTGAAATAGCTGAACTGAACAAGGAGCTGAGCTTTAGGGAGTTGAAGTAGGGGAAAGGCAAGGCTGGGGAGCTTAAAAATAGTGGGAAAAACATTGCATAAGGTCTTGGAGATAAACAATGCAGTAGTTTCAGTGTCTCTTCCCATGACTGAAATCACGGGTCTTGGGAGTGTGTGATGGTTGTTTCTGGGTCATGAAAAGGTATTCACTTTCCAGTAAAAGGAAGGGTCCCACACCAAATAGCCTCTGGCGGTCTTATTAAAAGGCCACGGTGGGGTCAGCGTGGGACTCTATCAGTATCAGAAGAAGAGTGTAATAGTGGCTGACATGCCCTGAGCTTTAATGTTGTGCAAGTCAGAGGAATAAATGCTTTGTATGAATTATCTGCCTTAACGCTCGGAAGCATGTGTCCAAACTCTCCCAATTGTACCCACAAGGAAACTGGGGTTTGGGGACGCAGAATCACTTCCCAAGTAAATAACTCAAAGGACTGGAGTTAGGATTTAGAATCAAAATCCGTGATTTTCTAAATTTCATGCCATCATTAACAACTAATTATATATTGAGAAATGATGCATTTGAAGTCTAAAAATCAAAATTCAATTTCAATCATGTGCTTCTGAGGAATAAGGCAGGGGAAAGGTTAGACTCTGAGCAGAAAGTAAAGCTGCTGTTAGCCTCTTAGATTGTACATTTTACCTCATTTCAACTCACATTGAGAATCTCCAAGTCACTGGTGACTGGACAAAGTCTCATGTGAGCCAATTGCTTTAGGACAAGGCAAAAAAGTAGAGAAGCCTTTATAAATTACATGAGCCCCCAGTTCCTACAGACTCCAGAGCTCCTAAGACACGAGGTATGGTGAGAAATTTGAGGTGGCTCTGAGGCACAGGCTGGTGTGAAAACCCAACCTCCCCATTTTAGCGAGAGAGAAACTGAAGTCCGAGAGGAGAAGTGATTTTCCCAAGCGTCCGCAGTGAGAGAGCGGGAACCCCCACCCCAAACCTGGGTGGTCCCACACCCAGAGCAGTGCTCTTTCTCCTGTGTCATGCCCCCTTACCTTGTCAGTTCTGGGGTGTGACGCATGGGAGGAGCTGATTTGGGACTCTGCCATCCCAGAGCTCTTTCTCACAAATGTCACTTTCTGGTTTTGAGGAATGAAGGAAGAGTTCCAAAAAAGTAAGTGTTTGTAAACTGGTGCACTTTGTATTGTTTCTTAAGTTGACCCCTCTTGGATTTCCTCTCTCGATCTTTTAAAATTTTTTTTGGTCAGAAGAAGGGGTTTGCTCACCACCTCCATCATGACAATATCAGAGCTAGAGCTAACGAGAACATTTAGAGGTGCATCAGCCTGAGAAAGTGAGAAAAAAGAATCCCTGATAGCCATAGCCATATGATTCTTGGTAGAGAAAATTCTCAATATGTTCTTCCACATGTAAGCTTGGCTTTATTATCTTTGTGAGTGTGCATGTGCATGATGGTGCTAGAGTCCACCATTCATTGAACATGTGGTTTCTGAGTAGCTATAAGACATTGCAGGGATTTAAGAGATGGCAACGTAGTCCCATCCAACATGTCCATCAAGACTGGCTTCATCAAGGCTCTTTGCTTACAAGGAACAGAAATCTGCTCAGAACAGCTCAAGCATACCAGAGATATTTTTGAAAGGATCCAAGGATATCTCCCAGAAGGAGATATGAATGGGAATCAGGACTGGGCAAGTCAGGAACAGAAGTACTTCAGTGTGTCTCCTAGGGTGTCGTGGTGTCTCAATTTTGTTTCTCTCTATGAAATCTCTATGAATCTCCTTTTGTGGATTCAGTCAGTTTTCTCAGTTGCAAATAAGAAATTCTAGCTGTATCAGGAGGGAACAATGGTGTTCCCATTGTTTGTAATCCAGTCCAAACTGACTATATGTGGGTCACCTTCTACGTAAAGTAGTGAATGGTGTTTCTTGCAGCTTCTTTCACATTTTGACATTTCACAGGATTTTATTCTGTGCTGCCTTCTACCCTTTGCAGGTGCTCAGGCAAGCTGCCCTTGCCATAGGAGAGAAAACTGGAGAGATTAGAATGATGGGTTGAGTGTGTTTCATTCCAGGAGAAAAGTTAATTTGATGATGAGCAGGTTATTTGGAAAGCAACAGCTTTGCAGATGGGAAGTCTTGTGACTACCGTCCTGTAATCTTAACACTTTTTTTTGATAGTGTGCTATGTACCAGAAAAGACTCTAAGCATTTTCCACATATCAGCTCATTTAATCCGCACAAAAATCCAATGTAGCTGTGTAATTATGGCCTCCCATTTAAAATCCAAGAACCTGAGGTACAGGGAGTTTAACCTAAATTGTCCGAAATAGAGCTGGGATTTGAACCCAGGCAGTCTAGCTTCAGACCGTGCGTTCTTAACCACTATTCTAGCCAGTATCCTATGGTAGCATTAGTGCATTAACTATTTTCCTGGAATACAGTAGCACCTTGTGCATACAATATTATTTCATTAAATCTACACAAAAACCATGACTTGTAGTCAGAACCAACCTGCATGTGAAGAAACTGAGGCTCAGTAAGGTTAAATGGCTGGAATCAAGTCACGAAGTGAATAGTAACAGGCCAGGTATGTGTGCTCAAGTCTAGCTGGACACAGTCTGGGCTTCAGCCCCCAGCTTAATACTGAAAAACGGAGGCTAGAGTGTTAGCCTAGAATATGCTAGGGAATAAATAGTTAAAAACAAAAAATGTTTTTAGGGCATTAAAAGAGGAAAGCAAAGATTAGTTTGAAGCAATTTTCTGTGTAGAGAAGGAGAACTTAATGAAACAAAACCCTTCCTCTCCTCTTTGACCTATCTGAAGCAGATGCATCAGAGAGAAAATCTGGTAGATATTGAGCAACTTACAAGTTCCCAACAGCTGAAAAGGGTTCAGCTTCAAACTGATCATTGTCAGAAAAGCAAATACAAATTTGCCCCAGAGCAAAATAACTTTCAGAAAATCAGGAAGAGTAAATGGACAGTAAGTTATGAACATAAAACTCTTTGTACTCGGCCCAATTAACCCTAACCCAAGGCAACCCTGTGCCCCTAAGCTATTCATTTAAGGGTTTTACGATTTATAGGCAGCCTTTCTCAGGGGAGGTCCCTCCTGGCTCTGATTTCAGGTTTCACAGCAGCATGTGTGTAATCCTGCTGCGTCACAGCTCCACGACTCAGAAAATGCACGTTTCTCAGGATGGAAAGAGACCCGGGGAGTCCTCGGCGGGTGAGCTCTGCTTCCCTCCAAGTGGCAGGAGAGAGCCCTGAGGAAGAGTGTGCACTGAGACCTGCCAATTTCCACTCCGGGGATGAGTAAGGGAGCTGGGGCTGCTCCACCCTTGGCTCCCATTACACATTATATGCATATTTCAAAATATATGTACCCCATAAATATGTACAATGATTATGTATCTGTATTTGGCAGTATGTTGTGAGTGTCAGACACAGTGATAAATTAAACCCAAAGTCACAACTGCTACCTTCAAAGAGTGGCAATCTATTATTTGATGAGATAAGAGCACCCAAGACTGCTACATAGACACAGAGGCCAGGACAATGAGAGATGTGCATCTCCAGATCATTCTTTAGCCAAAGTGTCATTGTGGCCACAGAAGATGTGGCTGAGTGGAGGAGCAGAGAGAAAGGGTTCCTGAAGGGTAAGTAGAGGCCTGGAGATAGGATGGAGGCTGGAGAAGAATAGCTTGAGGAGCTTAGACCACATCAGATGCCTCATGCCCTGCTCTGGTGGGGGCTCATGCTGAAAAGGCAGGTGTTAACCAGGACATGGGAAACTTTGAAATCAAAGCAGAAACATTCAGACCTGATGGGTTGGGCAAGAGGGAGTCGTGGTAGGCTCTTGAGAAAGAAAGAGAGTCAAGAGCTTTCAATTTTCATTTTACTCACAATATTGTACTGTATAGGCTTATTTCTAGGTTTTGCCAATTGCATCAAAGGGAAGAGATCAGTTCGCAGAGAGTGTTCACCTCTGTTGGAGGAGCAGAGGAGTTGGGGAGGGGGGAGGATGATGGTAGGGTGCGGAAACCAGGGTGCTACTTGTAAGCTGTCATTGGAATCAAGTAAGGAAGGGCAAGGACATCAGGCAGTGAGAAAGAGGCTTCAAAAGAAAATTGCCAGGGCATGAGAAAAGCAGAGTGCCCAAGAGGACCATGTCTAGTTTTATGGCTTAAGATTTACAGAAATCTGACCCTCTAGTTTTAGTCTCCTGGAGCTTTGCCTGAATGCGTTAAATAATCAAAATGGAAAAGAGAAAAAGAAAGAGGGGAGAAAAGAAAGAGTAGAGATGGAGAGAAGGGCAGAAGAGAGAGGGGTAACAGTGGAGGAGAAGGGAGGGGAGGCGAGGGGAGAAGGCTGGCAGGAAGGAGACAGAAACATCACACCTGCAGACACCTCCCAGTCAGTAAATCAATCATCCAGAAACAAGCCACGCATAGAAGTGTGTGGAGGAAGATGGTAAAAAATGGACTTCATGTATCCCTCATTTCCCTGGGTCATCACCCAATACTCTAAAGTTCAACAGAAACTATCCAATGACTACAAGGAAGAAAAGAAACCAGCTTGTGTGTCTGGGTCAAGAGCTTTCAATTTTCATTTTACTCACAATGTTGTGCTGTATAGGCTTATTTCTGAGTTTTTCCAATTGCATGCCTTCTGATATCTCAGGCCAGCAACCTTGACTTCATATGCACATCTTCTTTCTGCTATTGGTTCATACAAACATGATTGAAAAGCTGAGCGTGATGGTTAATTTTTATATTTCAACTTGACTGAGCCATAGGGTGCCCAGACATTTGGCCAAACATTATTGTGTGTGTCTGTGAGAGTGTTTCTGGATGAGACTGACATTTGAATCGGTAGACTGAGTAAAGCAGGTTGCCCTCCCCATTGTGGGCACATCTCATCCAAACAACTGAAAATCTGAATAGAACAAAAAGGCTGAGTAAGAGGGAACCCCTTCTGCCTGACTGCTTGAGCTGGGACTTGAGTCTTTTCCAGCTTTCAGACTCAGACTGAAATCTTGGCCCTTCTTGGGTCTCAAGCTTGTCAGCTTTCAGACTTTAGCTACACATCAGCTTTCTTGAGTCTCCAGTTTGCTGACTACAGATCTTGGAACTGATTTGTTTGCCTCCATAATAGAGTAAGGTGTGGATAGTCATGGGCTGCCTAATGAAGTTTTGATTAATGATGGATTGCATATACAATGGTGGTCTCATAAGATTATATGATTCTATCTTTACTGTACATTTTCCATGTTTAGATATGTTTAGACACACAAACACTTACCATTGTATTATAACTGCCTACAGTATTCAGTACAGTCCCATGCTGTGACAGGTTCGTAGCCTGGGAGTAATAGGCCATACCATAGAGCGTAGGTGTGTCATGGGCGACACCATCTAAGTGTGGGTAAGTGCACTCTAGGATGTTTGCACAGCCTCAAAATCACCTAACAATACATTTTTCAGAATGTATCCCCATTACTAAGTGACACATGACTGCATATACACAGTCTTTCTTTTTGTTCTGTTTCTTCTGAGAATTCTAATACACTCAGGGAGATCTTTCTAGAAAAGGGTCAGGGTAATGGTAACAATGGTGCTGAGATCCAAGAAGTATTTGAAATTAACAAATATAGGAAGCTTGGAAGGAAGAGAGTCCCCAGCAGAGGCAATGGCCAAGGCAAATGCTTCAAGAGTGGAGGGAGGCTGGTGGAGGGAGGGACTGACAGGTCAGCGTGGCCTGAGTGAGGAGTAGAACGGGACACTGGCATGAGATTGGCTGGAGATTCTGCATGCACCAGGCCACTCCAGGCCTAGGGAGGCTTATCATGTAGTTTATCATCTTCCTGGGACACGTCTGAGGGAAGAAGGTGCTATGAAAATCAAAATAACACTTTGAAACCAGAACTATTCTGCACAAATTGAGGCCCTCCCTTTCAGGCCATTAGGAGTTTGTAATTTATTCTACAATCAATAAGGGATTCACTGAAGTGTTCTAAGAAGAATTGTCACATGATCCTATTTGCATTTTAAACTCACCATGGCTGCCATGTGGGGAATGGATTGAAGAAGGCAAGAAAAGATAAGGGCAGACCAGTGGGGACTAAATCTATTTAAGACTGCAACAGTGAAAGCATGCCTGAGTTTCCAGCCTGCTGCTCTGAGAATTTTAGACTCAAAATTGTACCATCAACTCTTACCTGAGTTTCTAACCTGCTAGCCTGCCCTGTGGATTTCAGACTTGCCAGCCCCTACAGTCACATGAGCCAATTTCTTAAAATCTCTCTGTCTCTCTCTCTAAGTTTGAATAAGTAGTGGATGTAGGTATGTATTTACTATGTATGTATGTGTTGTGGAAGAGGGAAAATGGTTCCCTCTACCTTTCTAGGTTCCTTGGCTGAGCTACAACTGAAATGGACACAAGACAGATCAACAGGAGCAAAACCATGTTTATCACATATGTGAGCACAGGAGTCCTGCAAATATATGAGACTCCAAGAGAGGCCAGATGATTGAAGCTTATTTAATATCCTGAGCTATATAGAAAGGAATAGGGGCTTTGGCTTCTGAGGGGTGGTAGAGACAAGTTTATGGAAGGGCGAGGGGAGGAAAAGTATAGTGAATAAAGTTTGTCTTGTTATGCAGGTAAGTCTTTCAGGTAATAAAAGCTCTAATGGAGCTGCTCTTTCTGATACAGATACTAATGCATATTTCTTTATAGATGTACACTTCTTTTACAAAAAAAAGACAGCTTTTCAGAGCTACTCTTGTGTCTGAAGTTTTTTAGAATAACCAGCTCCAAATATGCAAAAGAAATATGTTTTGGGGTGGCATATCTGGTCTCCTATAGTCATATTTGGGGTAGTATGTCCTGAGCCCAAACATTATACACAACACACACACACACACACACACCCATATATGTACATATCCATATTATATATAGTATGTGTGTTTTGTGTATATTGCAAAAGTTATCAGTATCAAAATAGAGTCACTGAATGTCAAACCCTAATAAAATGGAGAGACGGGAAGACCTGAAGAAACGGGCCCCTCACACAAGCCTATGACGGGGATGACGCATGGAACTCCTTGAAACCTCAGTGTTTCAGGTAGGCCCCTTGCATGAAGAGACTTGGGTAGCAATGGCTGCCTTCACTAATTTATATATAAATATCTGTCTATATAAATATATATTTATATGTAAATATATATGAGGTGAATATATAATTATATATGTATATATAATACACATATGTACATAATATGTATGTGTATAATACATATGTATATATAATTATATATATTCATTCCTCATATATTACATATAGAGAGAGAAATAAATGCAGTTATATAATTATAATTCATATATAATTATAACTCATATAGATAAGTATATATGAGTTAATTATATATATAATTACATATATAAATTATATATATGGTTACATATATATTTCTAATTATATATATATATGGAGAGAGAGGAAGAGATGGGGGAGAAAAAAATACATGTATGTCTCCCATTGGTCTTTTTTTTTTTCTTTTCTTTTCTTTCTTTTTTTTTTGAGATGGAGTCTCGCTCTGTCGCCCAGGCTGGAGTGCAGTGGTGCAATCTTGGCTCACTGTAACCTCTACCTCCTTGATTCAAGCAATTCCCCTGCCTCAGCCTCTTTAGTAGCTGGGATTACAGGCGCACACCACCACGCCTGGCTAATTTTTTTTGTATTTTTAGTAGAGATGGATGTTGGCCAGACTGGTCACGAACCCCTTACCTCAGGCAATCTGCCCACTTCGGCCTCCCAAAGTGCTGGGATTACATGCATGAGCCACTGTGCCTGGCCTCACTGGTTCTTTTTTCTGGAGAACTCTGACTGACACAGATTTTGGTATGGTGGCACACAGAAAGAATGCCATGTGATGACTGCAGTTATGCTTTTGTTGTTGTTGTTGCTTAGAAGCTGAAAAACTACCAGAAGGTAGGAGAGAAGCCTGGGACACATCCTCCCCTAGCTCTACTACCTTCAAAGAGAAGATAGCCCAGCCTACACCTTGATCATGGACTTCTGGCCTCCAGAAATTTAGACAGTACATTTCTATTATACTAAGACACCCAGTTTGTTGCACTTTGTTATAGCAGCTCTAAGAAACAAATGCAGATTTTGGTGCATTAGTGAGATGGCAGAGGATTTGCAGAGGCTGTGGAAAGAAGGGAGTGGATTTAAGTCAAATCTGGAGGGCTCAGGGAGGGCTTGGATATGGGAAGAAGGAGGGGGATGGGTTTTGACTTCCCCTGATCTGCTGCCTCTGAAACCCTGCCCCTTCCTCTGACGTCCATGCTAAACTGCACATGTATCCTGGGAATTCTGTCTCAAGCAGTATTCTTGATCTCATTCTCTGCTCAAAGTGCTACAGTTACTATGTGAGGCTGCATGCAGATATTTGAGAACACAGGATATTTGGTCCTAATGTAGACATGGCCACAGGGGACCTGGGTCTCTGTCCTGGGGTTTCCATGTGCTGGCAGTCAGGTCCCCTTGGAAGCTCTTGGAGAAAAATGGAATAAGTCTTCTCCAGTAATTGCAATAGTTCTGCTGCTGAGACAGTCAGTAAATTATTTTCCACATTCACTGCTGAGAACTACAACAAAACTCACATGAACATTTTTTTTTGGATATAATCATATAATAGACCAGCTAACATTTGGTTAGTGGTTGTCATATTCAGAAGACTGTGTTTCACACTTTGCAAAAATTTAACCCTCATGGCTAACTATATAGTGAGTTCACAAATTACTCTCATTTTGGAAGTAAATAAGTAGAGATTCCATGAGTCCTATTGAGGTGATCAGGTTTACCATGCTGAGACATGGTGGATCTAGGGCTGGTACCCAGATCTGAGGCAGAGCAAGCAGTCTTAATCATCTTTCTGTCTTCTGTGTTTATCCCTCTCTCTTTTCTACACACCCACATGCACACATGCACACACACACACACTCACACACATGCATGAACTGTCACAGATAAACCCAAGGGAAGTGGTTCTGCCATTGTGGTTTCCAGCATTTCCAAGCTGGTGTGATTCTGAATGCCTCTTCTCAGACTAAGCTGGCTCTAGAATAGTTTTATTATGTTAATGTTCTGCTGCTCGGTACAAAAGATGCTGTTAAAGACAGAACTTACTCTTTTCCCCTCTGCCACCCCTAGGTTTGAACCACTGCATGCTTTTCGTGGGTCGTTTCTCCTCTGGGAAATCACCTAGTTGGACTTCCTGGGTTGGTTTTTTCACCTCTCATTCTCCACCACTGAGAGCTGACTTTTTTCCCACGGGGATAGAGTTTCATCATCCTCTTTAGCATTTTCATCAGGTTTGTTGGTAGTCCTGATCACCACCACACTGGGATACAGATGACAAAAGTTTAATTTTTTGAAACTTATATACCCATCCCCATACTCTTTTTACAACTCTGGCTCAAGGTGGGCAACTGTCCAATGTAGATCAACTAGTTGTTTGCTATTCCCCTGTCTTCCTTGCTGTTACCTTCTGTGGTTTGTTTGAAAGTCAATGTCCCCAGCCCCAGGGAAGACTTGTGAGGGACATAATCAATCTGAGTGGGGGTTTCCCAACCCTTGCACTAATTTGGCCTAGGTAATTCTTTGTTGCAGGAGACTACCCTATGCATTATAAGACATTTAGAAGCATCCCTGGCTTCTACCCACTATACATGCATAGCGGCAGCCTAAGTATGGACAATCAAAAATGTCACTGGGAGGCAAACTCACCCCTAGCTGAGAAGCACTGATTTAAGCTGGTACAACCTCATTTTGTTTACCTTTTGCACTTAGAGTTGGTCACAAAAGCTTTAATAAAATATTTTACCTAATGTAAAAAAAGGAGAACTTCTAAACACATGGCTCCTTTTTTCCTACCTTGAATGTAAACAGGAGATGCTTAGAACTGTGACAAAATATAATAATCAACTATATTTTGACCTCCAAACTTAGGGAAGTGGGGACAACATACAGGAGGAAGGTCTAGTAGAACCTGGACCATTGATGACATTATAGAACCACTATATCAAACCTGGAACCAGCAACCTCACCGACTGTAGACCTTGTTATATAAGAAAATTTAGTGGCACAAATGATCTGGAATACTCAAAGTAATTTTAAGAAAGGAGAACAAACTTTGGGGACTCACATTACCCAATTTTAAAACTTTTCATAAAACTATAGTAACCAAGAAAGTGAGAAAGGATTTTTCAATAGATTATTGATACCGAATAGAAAGTCTGGAAACAGATCCACACAAATAGACTTGACTGATTTTTGACAAAAAGGCAAAGGCAATTCAATAGAGAAAGAATGTTTTTCTTCAACAAATGGGTCTGGAACAATTGAATATTCAAATATGAAATAATATTAGTTATAATAATGACAATAACAATCAACATTGACCTATATCTCAAGACTTATACAAAAATTAACTTAAAATTGATCATCATAGACCTAAATGTAAAACTATACAACTTTTTTAAAACTTCTAGCAGTTGTATAAAACTATACAACTGCTAGAAGACAACATATGAGAAAAGTTGTGTAAACTTGGCTTATGCAAAAAGTATTGAGATATGACATCGAATGCATGACACATAAGAGAAACAACCCAACATCCTTCAACTAGAAAATGATTAGACAACATGTAATTAATCCATTCAGTAGAATATTACTCAGCAATGAAAAGGAACAAACTTGATTAACATAACGTAGATACATCTTAAATGCATTTTGCTAAGAGAAAGAAGCTAGATCATCCCAAGGTCTACTTATCGTATGATTCAATTTAATGACATTCTGGAAAAGGCAAAACTATGGAAGCTGAAAAGAGATGAGTGATAGCCAGGGGTGGTGGGATGGGGAGATGGGTTTGAATACATGGGCAACAGCACGCGGGTGATGGAAATGATCTGTAGGTGATGAATGCACAATTCTATGCATTTGTCAACACTCATAGAACTGTAGACTACAAAAAAATGAATCTTACTTTATATAAATTTTTGAAAAAGTCAACCAGGATGGAGGAGAACCCAAGATGGATTGCAACCTGTGACAATGAATCAAACTGTTACAAATGAATAATAACCACACTGAAGGCAGTGGAGATGAAGGAACTGATCTAAGTCACTTTGGAATAGAGTGTTCTCACTGGATACTATCAGGCTAAAGGCAAAAGGAACCGCACACAAACACTGTACTCAGTTGGCAAATGTGTTTTTCACAGTGGAAGGGTTAGCAATTCTGAAACTATATGTATAGTAGCACTAGACAAATAGTACATATATTGTAGATAATGAGAAACAGGTTTCCCATGGTCGGAGGAAGAAATCATAATACAAATGAGGAAGTGAAGAAAGCTAGACTAAACCCTGTGGTGGAGATTTAGAGTAAGAGCTGTTAGTATAAACTCATGATTTTAAATATATATGTGTGTATATATATGTATATATATGCAGATAGTTCAATAACAAAATAAACATAAATATGTGTGTACACATGGGCTAGTGTTTATATATAGGTTTACATTTCCTAGCTCTATCTCCTTAGAAGACATAAAAACAGTAATGTCCCAGTATCAAGCAGCACTCCTAGCACTTAAATATCATTCTCCAATAAAAGAAACCAAGGTACCTTGCAAAAGCGGTTGATTCCTGGGCTAGGGCAAAAAAAAAAAATCAAGATGAGCCTGGGGCATATTGTGGTGCCATAAAGCAATGAGTTAGGAAGACTAAGTTCTAGTGATCTATTGCCTGGCATGGTGACCCATAGTTATTAATACTGCATTGTATATTTCAAAATTGCTAGAAGAGTAGATTTCAATGTTCTTATCACAACAAAAGACAAGTTAGTGGATATGTTAATTAGCTTGATTCAGTCATTCCACAATATATACTTATATCAAAATGTCACATTGTACCCCATAAATATATATAATTATTATTTGTCAGTTAAAATTTTTACAAAAGGAAGTACTTTAAAAGAAAAAAAAGTAACATGCATGTTAAAAGGGCAGAGGAGACAAGGCATGGTAGCTCGTGCCTGTAATCTCAGCACTTTGAGAGGCCTAGACAGGAGGATGACTTGAACTCAGGAGTTTGAGACCAGCCTGGGTAACATAGTGAGACCCCTAACTATACAAATTTTTTTTAAAAAATTAGCCAAGTGTAGTGGTATGCATCTGTGGTCTCAGCTACTCGGGCGGCTGAGGTGGGAGGATTGCTTGAGCCTGGGAGGTTGAGGCTGCAGTGAGCTGTGATTGACTGTGCCACTGCATTCCAGCCTGGGTGACAGAGTGAAACCCTGTCTCAGAACAAAAACAAAAACAGCAGGAGGGCACAGGAGCCAACCTGAAAAAGTTCCCAATGATCTACATGATTGGGGAAAATTTCAGCAACAAAATAAATAATGATATGATTGCTATAACCTAAAGAATAAAATATCCTTGTGTCTCTGCTGATAAACAAATAATCAAATAAATAAAAACAGCAGAAAAGACAGAAAAGACACCTCTTCATTACAGAAAAATTCCAATTAATAGACAGAAAGAAGCAAGAAAAAGAAAATCACCACCGGAATACCTCAGTGATAATTACTGCAAGTAAGATCCACTGATGGGTGTTAAAATTAGTGAGAAAAGTTTAATGAGAAGTAGGATATTTCTCATTAAATATCTCTCCCCACATATATTTATTAATTGCAAAGAGAAAACAGCAACTTTACAGTGGAGGAAGCTGGCCGTCACTACCTAATCCAAGTGATCCAGGTTAACATCACCAGTGATGAGATATCATCACATGCCTGCAGGTATAGAGCACTTTGCCTTGATGGCATTCTTCCCATAAAGGACAACCCTAGTCTAGTCATGGAAGAAGACTATATCGTCTCAAATTGGGGCCCATTATACAAAGTAATTGGCCAATACTCTTCAAAAGTTTCCAGGTCATAAAAGACAAGGAAATACTAAGTTGCCATAACATATTGGAGAAGAAAATGAGGAAAATTAAGTGCAATGTAAGATCTTGAACTGAATCCTGGAACAGAAAATGACATGAGAGGAAAATCTTCAAAAAAAAAATCCAAATCAACCCTGTAAGTTAGTTAATAGTATTATACTGATGTTAATTTCTCATATTTGACAAATGTACCTTGGTTATGTAGGATGTTAATGTTAGAAGATGCCAGATAAATGGTGTATGGGACTCTGTACAATGTTTGTAGTGCTCTGTTAACTTAAGTCATTTCAAAATAAAAAGTTTTGTTTTCAATTTATTTTTAAAAATTATTTACTTATCTGTTTTACACACAAGGTCTTTCTCTGTTACCCAGGCTGAAGTGCACTGGCTTAATCATGTCATTTCATCCTTGAACTCCTGGGTTCAAGCAATCCTCTCACCTCAGCCTTCTGAGTAGCTAGGACTAGAGGCTCATGCCACCATGCCCGGCTACTTAATTTTTTTCTTTTTCTGTAGAGACGAGGTCTTGCTATGTTGCCCAAGCTTGTCTCAAACTCCTGGCCTTAAGTGATCCTCCCCCTCGACCTCCCAAAGTACAGGGATTACAGGTGTGAGCCACTGACCCTGGTCAAAAGTTTTGCTTTCTTAAGCTACTACTAGTCATTGTTTGCTGCTGGCAAAAGCATCCTGAAGTAATACAAAGGTCTATTTTGGAATCTGGTTATGGTGACAGATATAACCTGACTGCATTGTTGTAAATTATGGGTACAACTAGGAAAACAGAATTTTGGGGGGCTCCTATAGGGACAGTCAACAAAAACTTCCTAAAGTGGAGATATAAACATTTTATTCAGTGGTAGAGAGTGAATTAGGTCTTCTTTATAATTTTCCCCGTCTCTAAGTTTATATGAGTCATTTGTTGTATTTGCAAGAGGGGCCCACTTGTTTTGCAGCCAACACTTACCACTAATTTTTTTTTTTTTTAAATGGATCGGAATCTATTGTAGGAGGGGGAATGGTAAGCAGTGGAATGTAAAACGCAAACCAATCTATAGTTTCCAAAGGGCCTAGGGAGGCTGCCAAAATTAAAGTTGGCAGCAAACAGTTTACTAAATCTCTAAAGAAGAAAAAAAAAAGGTTATATTACAAGTCCCATAAATATTCCAAGAGTGGTAGGTAAAGTGTGTTTAATACTGATGAACAAAGTTTTAGCATGTATTGGAAAAACAGTTTCTAATATAAAATTACTGACAACTGGAAGTTATCTGCAAAATTTTACACCTAAGTACTTGCAGATGTAATTTATTTTTCTGACAGCACTGCCTGTGTAATGAAAGTTGCTTTTAATAAAACATGAATGCAGTTAGGTTTTGCCAATTAGGTTCAGAGGAGTTGTAATCAGTCTGATTCAAGTTGATATGTAGCTCCTTAAATTCAGCACTGACCCATAGAATGGCTTCAGTATTTCTGAAGTGTTTGTGAAAGATGAACTCCCAAAGCTCCAACTGCCCAGGCAGAAGGGAGGTGATCCTGGCCAACTCAGGACAGACACCCCCCAAAGGGACTACAGTGGTCGTGGCTATAGAAAGCCATGGGTACTGGGTTGGGTGTTAAAACAAGATTACAACTGACATGAAAATAAGCCCATTCTCCTTTCATTTTATTCGTGAAAACATGAGCAAACGTCTAATGCATGCAAACATCTAATAGCCATAGATCAATTATCATTTTTACACAATCAGCCAGAAGACAAACCCTGGTTCCTACTATGTTAGCACACTTCTTGATGCTGGGTGAGATTTCAAGTTCTATAAACATGTGTCCTGTCACCTTGAGCACCTTAGTAACCTGTCATCAGAAGAAAAAATGCAACAAAATGCAGTTTGGGGGTCTAGAATGAGGTCATCAGTATTTTGAACTTTTCATTTGGGTCCCTGAAGTCTTATATTCAACAAATATTTGTTGTTTAAATATTTGCAAAACACAGGGGTCAAAAGATTTGAAACATTAGTTGGACTCAGCCAGAGACCTGTTTCTAATAGCTGCTATGTTTTCATATTTAAAAACAGTAATAATAATTATTGCCCTGCCTAACTTATTGGAATGTTGGAATGACGCAGTATAATGATTTTAAGGAAAAGTGCTTTGAAACTTTAAACGCACTATGCAAATGTAAATTACTGGTAAGTACTGGGAATAAAATAAAGGGCTCCTGTCAGTCGGAAATCTTATAGGTTGGTTAAGGATGGTTTTTGCCTGTTGGGTTTCAAGTTCCCTGCTAGGTCACAGATTAAAGCATTTCATAGGCATGATCTCATACCAGTCCCGCAAGGATGAAGAAATTGATGCCTGGGATGGTGCAAACGCTCAGGTGAATGGTTGAGATAGACTCTGATACAGCATCTATTTTGCTCCAAAGCTTGTCTGTTTCATCTGACGACTTAATTTGCTCCCTCACGAAGCCAATTAACAATGGAAGAACCTAGAAGTGTTCTGCATAAATGATGCAGACATAAATACTGTGGGGATATCAAGGCTTTGCCTCCCCAGAGCTGTGGTTCAGGGCACACTTTGTCAGCTCTTCCTTCTCTGTTCCAGCCTGCACAGAGTTGGCAAGAAAAGTTAGTATTTTCTTGGTATCTGCAGCTGGTACTCCCCAGACAGGAACTGAAACACGCCTAATGGTGATTCATTCATTCTCAACTGAGTTTCTTCTTTCCTGTACCCCAGGGCACTTCCAGGTTCTGGCCCTGAAACGGAAGTCTATGTGTGAAAGAGACACACAGAGGCAGCTTCCCAGCTATTTTCATCTCAGCTGGCTTGCCAAAGCCTCATTTCAAAGCTCTCTCCTCCCCCAAAGTCACTGGAATATCAATCACAGTAAAGGCGTGTTTCATTCCTTAATGGTAACTCCGACTCTTGGTTTGGCATTTAGATAATGTTCCTACTATCTGTCCCTTAAGCAGATAATAGGGACAAAAGATGGAGACGGGCTGGTTCCCTGCAAAATCAGAGACTATAGCGGTAAATACATTTTATTGTCTTTTAGCCTGTTTGGCTGAAGCATCTTGAACCCTCCTAGAGTTAGCATGAAGCATTTTTTCTAACTTGAAAAGTATTTTTTGTTAAATTTATTTTTATAGGTTTGAAATCATACTTCTTGTTCAGCGGCTTTTGAGGGACAAGTATGAATATCAGGAGACAATGGATTACAGAAATATTTAAATTAGCATGAACAGAAGGTGAGCTGGAACTAGGATGAGGCGAGTTGGAAAATTATGATATTTTGTATATTGGGTTTCTTTGCATTAATTTTAATTTAAAAAATTATTGCATTAAACTATTATTGATCTTGATTACTAGGTATTTTGGTACCTCTGTAAAATTTGCACCTTGGGCAAGTATCTTACTGGCCTCAACCTAGTTCCGTCCGTGCATAAGACACGTTTATTATGCTACCCATGGACCTGTGGACTTCAGAAGACATTTTGTGGCTCCCTTGAGTCAACTCAAATGGGGCCCTGTTGGAGCAGGATACTACCTCCCTCTTCTCCAAAAAACAACCCATGCTCTGCTTTCGTAACAGAAAATTATTCTGCATGTCTGCTCTGGGGTATAGAGGAAGAAAGTATGCCATCTAGGCTCTGTGCATGAGCGTGTTCAAGCCGGCACTGCTCAAACTTTAGCACGGATATCAGTCAGCAGGGACCTTGTTAAAAATGTAGGTTCTGATTAAGCAAGTCTAGGATGAGGCTTCAGATTCTGCATTTCTAGCAAGTTCCCAGGTGATGCTGATGCTGCTGGTCCCTAGATTATATAGTCCCTGGTAAGCTAGCGACTATAGCAGTAAATACATTTTATTGTCATTTAGCTTGTTTGCCTGAAGCATTTTTAACCCTCCTGGAGTTGGAATGAAGCATTTTTTCTTACTTGAAAAGCATTTTCTGCTGAATTTATTTTTATAGACCCTTTGAATAGCAAGGGTCTACAAACTGGTGGTTGATGGGCTATGTCCACAAACATGGTTTGTTTGGACCAGATTTTTTTTTTTTTTAATTAGCCAGATAGTCACCTATTCTTTAAAAAAACCTCTGGAATATCTAGTAGCCTTGGACCAGCCTTTCTGTATAGTAATGAAAGGCTAGAGAATGGTAGGAACTTTTTTTTTAGAAAGGGCATAGGTCCTGTATTTTCTTGTAATCCTCACCACACGTATGCACAATGTGAACTTACTTAAACTTTTCCACTTTATTTGTTACTGGTCTGGACTACATAGGCCTTTGAATTTTGCAACCTCAATCTACTATTTAGTTTGTCAAAAACATTGACTGGTATTCACTCAAATCAGAAACAAGCATACTGTTATTTGTTGACTCTTATTCTCAAGCAATTTGTCTATGTATTTTTGTGGCATTATTACTAACTTACAGCATATCCAAAGGCTATGTTTAAAATTAGCCTCACGAACAAGAGGAAACAGCAGTAAAATTAACTCTCTAAAAGGCTTAGACCTTACTGACTCTTGGATTTTGAAACCATTGGAAAATTTTATGTGCCATTAAGTTGAGGACTAAAGAATTAATGGAAGCACCATCTACTAATTTGTGTTTAAATTTGGCCAAGGTGTATTGTAGCATTTGAAGCAGAAACATGGAACTATTACTTGAATTTGGAGTCTAAATATTAAAATGGTACTCAAGCTAGTATAATTTGAATGATAATTACCAACTAAGTGACTTTTTAGGACACAGATATTTTAACTACCCTAGTTTTTGTTAATCACTGGCCTTGCACAGTTGCTCCTCAAATCCTGCCAATTCTATTCCCTAAACAGGTCCCCATCTATTCCCTCATCTTTCTTCTTCAGCCACTGCTCTGACATCCTCTCTCACATGGATCATTGTAAGGGTCTCATAAATGTCTTCTTGACTTCTAGTATTTCCCTCTGCAAGTGGTCTTCCAACTTCCTGTGGAAGTAAAAAGCAAAAATTTACCAAGTTGCCCTCTCCCTAGGCCTCCTCAATGACTGTCCATCTCCGACAGGACAAAAATTTAAAATTCCTTCCTGCCATGCAAGGCAGCACCAGCTCCCCTCTGTCCACCTCCCACACCACACAAACCCCCTGCCCCATGATGCATCCATGCTAAAGACCCTAGAGCTCTAGGAATTTTCTGCAATGTATTAAACCTCTTTGCTTCATACTTACTGGTCCCTAGGCACATTGGTTACCCCTTCAAGGTGTTCCCCATAGCACACATTATATATAGTGGAGTTCCACATTATGTGGGCATTAAGCTCTAATATCAGAAAGCTTAGGGCAAAAATGAAGTATAGTTAAAACTATCTTGAGAAATTCTTTCTATCACCCATACCACAGAGTATATATGGTTTGTGATATAAGCAAAGCCAATAGTTCTCCATGTGGAACAAGGAGCTTTTAAAAAAGTTGATTACTGATTGACGTAGTTGAACTTTAAGAACTAGAGAGAGAGGAATTGAATTTTTGTTGGCCCTCGGTTTCCCTAGCTATGAAATAAGCAAGTTCAACTAAGTAATCATTAATAATTTCATTCAGCTTTACTATTCTAGACTAAGAATCAAATACAAGTGTCAGGCAGAAAAGATATGTAGGTGCTATGTTTGGGGTGCTAGGTACTTTGGAAGACCTACAACAATATTTAAATGCAGCAGGATGGACACATTTTTGTGCAGTAGAACTCAAGGCACTTGGGAATTCCAGGCAGATCAACTTGGATGGTCCATTCTCCAAAGAGAAGCAATGAAAGCAATGGGTCCAAGCTATTCTTCTCGGATGCATGCCAGAGAAGGACATGGGTGAGAACGTGGGCTTTTGGAATGTGCCGACACCCAAAAGGTATAGGAGGGCAGCAAGATGGCAGAAGGCTGTGTGGTGCAATATTGCACCTCTCCACACTTCCTCAAGGCTTCAGGGAAATTACTGACTGAGGCTGTCAGGTGATTGGAGTTTTTGAGGAACATACCACAAAGGGTGCAGTGTGGCATAAATTTAAACCGAGAAGGCAATTGAAGAAGTAATTCAGGAACAATCTTTTAAAACAATGATGCCAGGAAATTTGCAAGGAATTGAAGAGGGACTGGAAGCTTATCCAATTCTGGGTGATTCATATCAATCTCAGACATCCTCCAACCTTTTCTGGAAAAAGTTTCTGAAACAGAGTAGGGAGCAGAAGGTGGAAGGGAGATCTCAAGTCGAAAGCTGTGACTTTCTCTCCTCCTGATGAATTGATTTTCCAGAGTAGTGAGTTTCAATTCCCTCCAGACGGTGTCCGAGGGGCTCTTCTGTTCATGAGAAACTAGAGCTGGAGGAAACTCATTTTGACTTTTTTTCCCCAGAATTGTTACGACAGTTTCCATTTGTGACCTGTGGTTACTTTTCTTTCAGGCTGTATGCAGCTCCCACTATTTCTAGCATAGCTCTGGTTTTGTTTTGTTTTGTTTTTTTTTTGCCTCCTTGTTATATAGACATCTGTGGTGTGTATTAGTTTTCCTTTTTGTGAACAATATTCTAACTTTGAGCTGTGGAAAACAATCATTTAATCAATAAATCTGATATTGACTATGCCCACGTATGTTTATGACTCTGGTAAACTTAATCATATGAAGCAACAAGCAAACGAATAATAGATCATAGCATTTTATACCTGGACTGAACCTTTGAGATCATCCAATGTAGCATTCGTTTAACAGAAGCACCTGAACTTTAGCAGGTTTCAAGGCTTGTCCTTAGGATCATTTCATGGCAGAAATGGACAAAACCCCTCGCTCCCTCCTTTGCTTTCTTTGCCCTTCACTCTGGGAATCTGGGGTTGTTTCTGCTAGACTGCAAACAACATCTGATGAGGAATATCATTCCTTGATTTTGCCCATAGATCAAGAATCCAAAACTTTAATTTCCATAGGTGCCAAAAAGACAGCATAAAATAGGGAAGTGGCTAATGTATGATGCATTTTTGTAATTCATCCACTCTGTTATACATTAACAGGTAAAATCAAGCTTTATTCTCCCCCATCCCCAAGAACTTTTCCCCATTTTTTTCTTGAAATATTTATTATTTTAGGAGTCTTTAATTTTTCCATTTTTTGGTAGATACATGTTCATTAAAAAAAAAAAGAAAGAAAAACAGAATAGCAACATGATCAATGGCAATTGTCCCTAGACCACATGGCAGGGATTGCCCAGGGATGGCGCATGCAGCAGCAAATTGCCAAGTGTCTACAGTGCCCACCGCTATCCCACTGCAGCCACTGTGCTCATGTGACAGAGGAGAACCAGCGAGACTGGCTATTTTGATTTTCAAAAAAAAAGTAAGATATCTGTATTTTTTGGTGAAATCTGAACATTTCTATTTATTTTTTTTTAGAAATTTTATTATTTATTTTATTTAGAGACAAGGTCTCACTCTGTTGCCCAGGTTGCTGGAGTGTAGTGACTTCATCACAGCTCACTGCAGCCTTTGACCTCCTGGGCTCAAACGATCCTTCCACCTCAGCCTCCTGAGTAGCTGGGACTACAGGTGCATGCCACCATGCCCGGCTAATTTTTGTATTTTTTATAGAGACAGGTTCTTGCAATGTTGCCCAGGCTGGTCTCAAACTCCGGGCCTCAAGCAATCCACCCACCTCAGCCTCCCAAAGTCCTAGGATTACAGGCACGAGCCACCACACCCAGCTGAAATCTGCTGATTTCTAAAATGCTGACCATCTGTTTTTAGAGCGACATGAAACAAAAAAACACACCTGTCTGAGATGGAAAAGATGGATGAGCTTTGGATGGAAGAAGAGCAGCAAAGAGGAAAGACCACAGTCTGAACTGGCTACAGATGTGCTCAAGTCCCAGCTCCACTACAGACTTGTTCCTTATTTTGGGCAAATATAGCAATCTTCCTTTACAAGTTGGTTTCTCCAGGAAATAGACTCTGAGGTTCTGAGATCTGTGTGTGGGAGCTGTATCAGGGGAATTTACTAGAGGTGCTCTCAGGAGCAATGTCTGTGAGGGGAGAGTGAAGCATCACTGGGCAGAAAGAGAAGCTGAACCTCAATGAGGTGATGCTAGAGTCCTTAGCTGATCCATGGGGAGCTCTAGAGCTGTCATAGTCCTTCACCAATGTCTTGAACTTGGCAAGGAGGCTGAACCTTGATAGCCCTGCACCAGTGAGTCATAAAGTTTGGGCTATCTCTGAGGAGGGAAAAGCTGTTCCCTTCTAATTCCTGGGGAGGGATGAAAGTGTGAGCTGTTTGCAGCCAATACCCGCAGCAGCAAGGAGAATGAGAGAATGAGTGCCTTGGTCCTGAAAGTGGGGTAGTGCTTGGGGTGGCACCTCAGCATCCACAGCACTTTCTGAGCCTCAGCTTCTTGTTTGGTGTAAGAGGGATAAAAATACTTACCTTTCTTGGGCATTATAAGGGTAAGGCAATATATCATATGCAAAGGGTCTAATCGTACCTGGCACATATCCAGCATGCAATAAAATGTAATTATCAGTGGATATGAGTGTGAAGTCACTTGACAGCAAGGACCAGAAGCAGTGTAAGAGGAAAGTGATGGAAGTAGAAACAGTTATGACAAGTTTAGGATATTAAGAAAAGCAGAGGCCCAGCATAGTGGCTCACACCTGTAATCCCAGCACTTTGGGAAGCCAAGGCAAAAGGGTTGCTTGAGCCCAGGAATTCAAGACGAGCTGGGCGACATAGTGAGATTCCCATCTGTACTAAAGAAAATAAATTAGCTAGTGGTGCACAATTATAGTCTCAGGTTCTTGGGAGGTTGAGGCTGGAGGATTGCTTGAACCCAGGAGTTCAAGGTTGCAGTGAGCTATGGTTACACCACTGCACTCTACTGCACTCTGGCTTGGGTGACAGAGTGAAACCTTGTCTCTCTCTAAAAAAAAAAAGAAAAGAAAAAAAGAAGAGTAGAAGAAGAAAAGAAAAGCCGGGAGAGCAACCATGGTTTTAATGTAAGTGATCACTTGTAATATAGCATGGATTAAATATCTTGAGACTAGATGACAGAGATTCTTCAAATTTAGGCAAGGAAATCAGGACTGATGCAGTAGATACTAAGGCTTGAAGATGGCTGTAACTTGCTGAAGGCAATCTGTGCTCCAATTCTGCATGCTTTCCTATTGTGGCAGAAGATGGTGAGTGGGCAATCAGCTTCCCTGGTTCTATGCTTAATGAGACATTAATTAACTGCAAGCAATGTAGGGTGGGCATAAAGAAAGGCTTACTTAAAATGGATAACAGAAAGATTGTCATGCTGCCCCTCAGAATGAGATATTGATTACCCTAGACCTATGGATTGAACTAGAAACTGTTCTTTTGTCCAGCGAGGTAGAGAAGTAACTTGAAGCTTTGGAAATGTGGACAAGGGCCTCTTGGGATATACCTGGTTGCTCGGAGTAGATCATTACACCCCACCATGTCCCCAGAGGGGTATATAAGGCAAGAGTGCAGCATTGCTGTCTTCAGCAAAATACACGGAGGTCTGGCAGAGGCAGAGATGCTCAGTGCATCCGGTTCTGTGAAAAGTTCTAAGAATATCACACAGCAGAAGGTTGTCAGCCTAGTGTGACCAGGTGTCCAAAGTCAACTCAAAGCCAGCAAATAAAGGTGAACTTTCCTGTTTTCACTCTCAGACAAAAATGCACTGTGTGCTGCTCAGAACCAGCAGAGCCATGGGCAAGATGGGCCATACCCTGTTTAATGGTGGCCACAGATATTTCCTGGCTGAGAGCTCAGGTCAGAGTTATATGCGAGCATGTGATTATACAGAGAACTCATTTATACACAAGCAAACGAGACTTTCTTTTCCTTTTTTCTCTTTTTGTGTCTCTTGTAAAATGTCACTTTTGATCGGGGGTTGAAAAATTGCCGGCTTCCAAAAGTTGGCCTACTTAGTCCGCAAGGGACATTTTTAAATGTTGAGGATATGCCTGTTGAAAATATTCCCTTTGCAAAATTGGAGGAGAGCTTCCTGCAGATTTCCACTGCCTTGCAGCAGCCCCGTCTTCTCCTAATGAAGAAATCACTTTTTACAATGTTCGTTATAAAATAGGGAATGGCTTGAATTATCTCTCTCTGCAGGGACTTTCATTTATCTGGAATATTCTACCTAATTAGCTAGCCCAACTGGTCAAGACTCAAGTTGATAGCCAGGGGCAGTCTTAATACGTTGAAAAAAAAAAAAGTATACAGTAGCTCTTTAAGCAAATCCATAGTGAATATTTGAATACTTAATATATTTACTTGAACAAATAAAGAAGACATTAATGACAGAGTTTCTAAACTCATCACCTGGAGATTGCGAGGGGTGATATTTCAAATTAGTGCAGATGCATCTAGAAAGTTAGCCAAGGCATGTCAGTTTTTCCTCTTAAATGCATTATTTCATGTGTGTGTGTTTTAAGTGGACACAATGATGTTTGTGCTGTCTTGTGGCCCAGCAAACACAAACCAGGGTATTATCTAGTTATCATGGGTGTGAAAATTCAAGTACGGGTCAGAGACTGAGCATCGGAAACAGTGAGCTGTTTCTTTGACAAGCGTTAACCAGCTTGCCAGGCAGGGACCCAGAAGCAAATGTTTCCACTCCCTTCACCGGATAGCCTGGAAAGATAACTATGCATCAGGTAGTTACTTAAGTGGAACCACTGGTGTAGGGTTACCAGAGTCTTTTCCTTTTAGAGCCCAAGGGCAAAGAGCATTGTTAATGACGCCTACACCGGAAAGTAGGTTAAGAGGCTTGACACTGAACTGTTGGCGGTATTACAGTTTAACACTTGGCGTCTTCTGACTCAATGTGTAGATGCCAGTTCATGCTTTGTAGCTTCACAGAAAACCGAAGTTTAGACATCTGTAGGCGGAAGGAGTGGAATTGATGAATCATCTGTAGAAAAAAAATAAAATACATCTTTGTTTCTTTGAACTCAATAATACCCGGTGCCTGAAATGTGACTGTGTTAATTACAGAGATTTCAAAGCAAAACCATAGCTTGCAAAGGGTAAGTGTGTTTTTACTCAGCATATTAACAATACCTTTAGAGTAGGTGCTGTCATCTCCTGAACAAAGGAATGTTTATGGAATTGAATGACAACAATGCATGGGAAGCCAAATCATAACAGGCACAATCATAAAATGTCTTTCTATGACTACATTTAACAGATTATTCTCTTATCTGTCCCTTCATTAAGAAGATGCCATTTTCCCATGAGAGCCGAACACTGCATCCAAAAACATACAACAAACAACACTTTCCTGAAATGCATGCATAATTTTAGACAGAAATAAAGAGAATCTTGAATCTCGTTCTTTCCTACAATTAAACTATACATTGTTTTAAATACTGCTTGAATGCTACTAAATTCACATGGATGCAAGATGGTGTGATGGTTAAGAGGCTGGGTTTAGCGATCAAAGTTTCCTCTTTTCACTCCTTTATTTGCAAAATGGGAGTAAAAATGCTGACTTTAAGGACTAAAGGATATAATACACAAAGGCTGTTTAGTGCCTAGCATATAGTATGTGTTCAGTAAACATCGCTATCCCAAATATTATTATTTTTCAGGTAGATGGGTGAAAAGCCGAGCAAGTTGTAACAAAAGGAGGAAAATTTTTTTTTTCTGTTTGCAAACATTTTTATGCAGGAGAATCTGAAAGAAGTCTTAGCTTTTTTTAACAGTAAGAAGTGGTTCTAAGATGATCTGATCCAATTCATCATTTTACACCACAAGAAACTAAGGCCCAGAGAGGCGGAAAGGACTTGCTCAAAATCCAATTGAATTCTCAGAAGAAAGAGGACTAGGCCCTAAATCCTGATATTCAGGGCAATATTCTTTCATTACATTCCCTGTGGATCTTTGAGCATGAAATTTTGTTGATCTGGGAATGTATCATTTTGTGTTATCAGTTAATGCGAGCATTGAGTCTAACTTACTCTAGCTGGTAACTGGGGTGAGTGATAACATTGCATATTTCACTAAAATCTTTAGATGGTTTTTTTAAAAGTTCCTTTGTACATGTACTTGAGTTCACATTATGTATGAGTTTTGGAATATGTAGTATCTATCTGTCTATAACTCTATAGGTGTAATTCAAGTGGAACTTACAAATTGAGAGTAGGGGCAGTTTTTTATATGAATGTTAGAGACTTTAAATTTTAAGGCATTTGTCCTAAAATGTTGCTATTAGATTGACTCTTAGGGGTTAAGGTAGACTCTCACTAAGAAGTTCATGATAAGATACTGCTAGGATATATTTTAGGTAAGAATAAATTTTTCATGGATTTGTTTGTCAACTTCCATTAGCTGTGAACAGTATAAGCCAAGGAATTAAGGAAATAAAACAGGAATATTTGAAGCAACATGAGGGGATGTTTCTAAATAGAGTGCTTTTCCAGAAGAGTAGATCCAGGGAACAGTATTAGGACATTGGACATCAGAAAAGTTAACTGAAAATGGTAAATACCAAGACAAGAGGAATAATGGAGGTCCCAAGCATCACCGAATTTGGAAGACTTAGCTACAATAAGCCTTTTCTTGCTGGTAACCGTTGGTTGTCATGGTTCCCATAACTAACTTGCTCATTTGCAAGAACACAGAAAATGTTGGTTTGTGTGTTACAGGTTAATTTCTGGGGTGGTTATCACTGTGACTGACCACCAGTGTGTTTAACAGCAGGGGGGTCTTGAAACTCAGCACAGCTTCTGAAACACTATAGGTAAGGAAAAAACAGAAAAACTGGCTGGGTTTTGTTTGTCTTACAGGAGAAAGTTTGTCATTTTGATTAGGTAGAAATTACTCCATCATGGGCAGTTAACCTGCAGGAATATCTTTTTCAACCTCTGTCTGTAACCACTCTATTTTAATGACCTCCAATGCCCTTCAGGCTTCCACTGACCTGAGCCTGCAATAGAAGACTGAGAAGGCAAATACAACACACTCTAAATATTGCTTACAAATAGCCTCATCTTCACATTCTTCTTGGAAACACACTTTGATTTTATTTGAGGTCCAGCTCAAGAGAATGAAACATGATTGTTCCAAGTCCTGTGGCCATGTGATTTTTTTCTTGGCAAAAGTTTCTTTTTTCACTGGAAATAAACCAATGGAAGGAGAAATCCAACTTTTCAGAGAAAGTTTTTCTTCCAAAACGAAAAGACAGAAACTTACGCGGACAGTGCCTTGTACCTATGCTCCACTCCCCTACTTCCCTACTTGAAGGAACCATGATGTCTGGAGCCATTATAAGCTATCTTGGGAGCATAAGAGAAAGTTTAAGAGATTTCCAGAGAATTCTACCCAGTGCTGTTACATTGTTCAGCTGCTGAATTAGCTCTGGAGGGCCTGTCTGTAAATTCTTGAGATATTAAGCCTTTGATGTCTAGGTTTTTTGTTACGTGCAGCTAAATGTCTTTAATTAGATATGAGACTTTAGAGATGGCCTTAATTTTCTCTTGGTCTTGTTCCTAACTTCCCAAATATTGGATGTGTGGTTATTTGAGTTTGGGAGATAAAACCCGGTCTCCTAATGATTTTGTGAGTTTGGCCAAAGTTGAAATTCTTCCAAAGGTCTGAGGACCATGGTTTCAGAGTAGGAGCTCTTCCTGTGACTACACTTAAAATATAAACTTAACTATTTTCTATTCATATTAATAATTTTGTTTTTGAGACAGAGTTTCACTCTTGTTGCCCAGGCTGGAGTGCAATGGTGCAATCTCAGCTTATTGCAACTTCTGCCTCTAGGATTCAAGCAATTCTCCTGGCTCAGTCTCCCAAGTAGCTGGGATTACAGGTGCACACCACCACACTAGCTGGTTTTTGCATTTTTAGGAGAGATAGGGTTTCACCATGTTGGCCAGGTTGGTCTTGAACTCCTGACCTCAGGTGATCTGTTTGCCTTGGCCTCTCAAAGTGCTGGGATTACAGCTGTAAGCCACCATGCCTGGCCTTGTATTAGTGACATTCTAATTATTAAAAATTGGACAAGCCTGAGAAAGAAGGCAGATAAAAATTACTCAAAAACTATTAACATTTTAACATGTTTATCAATTTTTTTCCCTAGACATATGTATTTCTATAAGGATATATCTAAAATGGGGCCAAACTAAATCCTCTAAAGTTTTTCTATTCTTGATTATTATGAAATATATTATAATTATTTTATTTTAGATTACTAAAATATCCTTAGAAAACTTGATATTTAATGAATGCTTATAATACCTTTTAAAAAATTACCATATTTCAAAATTCATTTTTCCATTTTATAGTATATTGGTGCTGTTTCTGAGTTTCACTCTTGTAAGTTACACTGTAGTGAACATCTTTATGCACCAATTTCAACTATGTATTTTATTATTTCTTTAGAATAAGTCATAGCAGTGGAGGGATTAGGTTAAAAGGGATGAACTTTTTAATGATTTTAGTTGGAATGTAAATGTTACAAACTTTTTTTCCGTCTTTTAAATTGAGGTATAATTTACATACAGCAAAACTTACAGCACTTGGATCTTCCAGTTACAGAACATTGGTGTGGACATTTTAAAGTCTCAGTATTGATTACATATTACAAATTGCTTTCCAGGAAGGTAGTAACAATGCACACTTCTTCCAGCAGGCTATATTATTATTGCTTGCATTAAAAACTCGACAGTATTGACCCCTAACACCTTAACATAGCTGATAATTTGGTGAACAAAAGTATCATTTTAATTGCATGCCATCTTCTTTCTTAGCTATTTGTATTTTTAGTGTGAATCATCTTTTGCCTTTGAAAATTGGCATGTAAGTGGCATCACAAGTTTGGAAGAGTTATTTAAATTAAGGTTATTAAATATTTGGCAGTTATTTAATCATCCTTTTGAGTTGGTTGTTTGCCTTTTAATTTCATTTTTATTGCTTACCAAGTAACATTTTTGAAAAGCCTCAGATATATTACTTCTCGGATATATTATTCATCTTTCTTTTATGA
This sequence comes from Pongo pygmaeus, assembly GCF_028885625.2. NCBI lineage: Eukaryota > Metazoa > Chordata > Mammalia > Primates > Hominidae > Pongo > Pongo pygmaeus. Next base: position 48,663,026 of record NC_072391.2, read on the forward strand.
TTTCTTCCATTGCTTTTATACTAAGGAATTCCTTGCCCATTTTAAAATAATCACCTACATTTTTTTTTAAGAAAAGAAAGACTTATAGGTGATTATTTAAATCAGGATCATTTTTCAACCAATAATTTTTTTTCCATTTAATCCACCTGTAATTTATTTTAGTAATGGTGTAAACAGTGGCACAGGTGCCCTGTAAGGCTGTTTCTCATCATACACTAAGAATTCATCCAAACTAAAGGTCTATTTAAAGGTTTTCTCATTTGTTTCTTTCAACCTGCCCATTTAAACTGTTTTAGATTTTTAATACATTTTGATATTTGGTAGGGCAAGTCTTTTCTCATTGGCCTTATTTTTTGTATTTTCTCCACTGGTCTGGACCACTTGTTCCCTAGATGAAAATCATCATTTTTTCAAAACTCTGGTTTGAATAAACCTATACGATATTGTCTTCCCAACCAAAAACATGATTCATTTGGTTTTATTTTATTTTATTTTATTTTATTTTGAGATGGAGTTTCGCTCTTTTTGCCCAGGTTGGAGTGTAATGGTGAGATCTCGGCTCACTGCAACCTCCACCTCCCAGGTTCAAGTGATTCTCCTGCCTCAGCCTCCCAAGTAGCTGGGATTACAGGCGTGTGCCACCACACCTGGCTAATTTTGTATTTTTAGTGGAGAAAGGGTTTCACCATGTTGGGCAGGGTGGTCTCGAACTCTTGACCTCAGGTGATCTGCCCCCTTTAGCCTCCCAGATTGTTGGGATTACACTGTGCCCAGCCTCATCTGGTTTTATATACCAAAACCTAGTGTGGCTGACAGATAATGTTCACAGATGCTCATGTCATCCCCCACATCCCAGACTCTTATGTAGCTGGCTTCGGATTAGATGACTAGTTCTGACAAATACACTGTAAGCAAAAGTGACCTGGGTCACCTCCGGACAAGAAAGTCTCAGCTGGAAGCACCTCGCTCTTCCCTTTTGCAGTGACCTCCCAGAGTTAGCTCAAGCCCACAGGAGGCTTTGCCCAAATAAGCAGTAAGCATTTATTTCATAAACCACAGAGATTATAATTTTATTTTATTTTTTATTTTTTGAAATGGAGTCTCACCCTCTCACTCAAGCTGCAGTGCAATGGCGTGATCTCATCTCACTGCAACCTCTGACTCCTGGGTTCAAGCAATTCTCCTGCTCAGCCTCCTCAGTAGCTGGGATTACAGGCACCCACCACCATGCCCGATTAATTTTTTTTTTTTGTATTTTTAGTAGAGATGGGGTTTCCTAATGTTGGACAGGCTGGTCTTGAACTCCTGACCTCTGGTGATCTGCCCTCCTTGGCCTCCCAAAGTGCTGGGATTACAGCGTGAGCCACCATGTCCAGCCCGAGATTAAAATTTTATTTGTTATTGCATCACCAATTTCCTTATACAAATCTCTTATTGTAATACATGTAGGTAACATCTTGGAATCCTTTTATCTCATTTACACTCCATATCCACTCCACCCTCAAGTCCTGTGCTCCAAGTCCTCTCACCCCTGTCATTGATAACACCCTACATCAGTGGACTTGAAACCAGAATTTTTGCATCTGTTGGGTTACATAAATCTTTTCCCAGGGGTATGAGGAACAATTGAACAATTAATTTAAGGCAATCCATTTCCAGATCTGCAGCTCCCCTCTTCCCTTTCCCCAGACACTCTGCCTCAGAAGGCTGCTGAGCTCATGGCTAGCCTTGGTGCCCTCCCCCTCCTCTGACCTTTGCTTTCTGTGACCCTTCTTTTTTTTTTTTTTTTTGACGGAGCCTCGCTCTGTTGCCCAGGCTGGAGTGCAGTGGTGCAATCTTGGCTTACTGCAACCTCTGCTTCCTGGGTTCAAGCGATTCTCCTGCCTCAGCCTCCTGAGTAGCTGGGACTACAGGTGCCCACCATCATGCCCAGCTAATTTTTGTATTTTTAGTAGAGACGGGGTTTCACCATGTTGGCCAGACTGGTCTCGAACTCCTGACCTTGTGATCTGCCCACCTTGGCCTCCCAAAGTGCTGAGATTACAGGCGTGAGCCACCACACCCAGCCTCTGTGAGCTTTCTTACCCATCACAACAGAAAAACCGTCGCTATCCCTAGTGGACTAGGGCACCTTGCCTTGCAGTGGAAAACCCCTACAGTTCCTTGGTGAAAGGATGAAAAGGAAGACATCTAAGGACAGAGAGACATCCTTTAGCAAGTCAGGTCATTTCCAACTCCTTGTGCTCAACCAAATTGAAGGAAGAACTAAATGAATGAATACATCATTAGAGCATATTTTGAAGATAGATTTGCTTGTCACATTTTGGCATATAATGCAGGAGTTCAAAATATCGGCAGATTTTGCCAAAAAATAGTCCTTTCATTCTATTTACATATTTTTGTAAATAAATTTTCTCATAGTTTTGTGAATACATGCCCTCAGCAACGCTTATTATCAATAAAAACAAAAATAGAAATAGAACTGGGCCAGGGCAGTGGCTCATTCCTGTAATTGCAGCACTTTGGGAGGCTGAGGCATCAGGATCACTTGAGGCCAGGAGTTTGAGACCAGCCTGGGCAACAAAGCAAGACCCTATCTGTACAAAAAATTAAGAAAGTAGCCGGGCGTGGTGGCACGCACCTGTAGTCCCAGCTACTCAGGAGGCTGAGGCGGGAGGATCACTTGAGCCCAGGAGTGCCATGCTGCAGTGAAGCTTTGATTCCACCACTGCACTCCAGCCTGAGTGACAGAAGAAGACTGTTTCAAAACAAAAATCAAAACAAAACAAAAACAAACAAACAAAAAAATTGATACTGAGCACTGTAGCAGTAACTAAAAATCATCCAAGGGGAATAAAGCCTCATAAACCTTTTGAAGAGATATATTTCTAATAAAACCCATTTTAATGTCTAATCGTTATTAAATAGCATTTGTAATATGATTATGTTATTTTGATAAATTGTGTGTTAGTAATTATAATTATAATTCAATCAGAAACTATTAGTAGTTAGAACTTTATGGCCACAAAAATTTAAAAAAAACAAATTTCCATTTTCACACATATTTTTGATGCAGAGAATTATGCCAAGATAATCAATAAAAGACATTCAAATATTAAAATATATTACATTTGGATAAAAATCAGTGGGGAAAATATAATGGAAAGCAGAATGAAAATACAAATGAAAAGATAAAAGAGAATAAAAAAATTGACTGTCATGGAAGAGCTTGTTAATGTACTTTTAAAATGAATGCAGGCATTAGACAGTATTTAATATGTTACAGTATGTAGATTCAATTGAGTATACTGAAAGGGATTTTATTTTAAAATGTCAACATTTATAATAAGAAGAAATTACATTTTGTAACTACTTAGACTTAGATTGGCAAAAATTAGATGTCAACTTAAAAATGTGGAAAGGAGCTCATAATTTTTTCAAATCCTTTTAGGGTGAACAAGAGAAAAATGCTTGGAAACTGCTGCCTTGGGAGAACACCCTTGTCTGTTGCATGTATAATTCTCCACGATCGCTCCCTAGTTGCTTTCTAAACTTCCACATTTCCACTTTCCACCATTAATCTTCCCATTCCTATTGTCAATTCTCCAGTCAGTAGCCAGAGTGGTCTTTTGGTTTTGGTTTTGCTTTTATTCATTTATTATTTATTTATTTATTTAGAGACAAGGTCTTGCTGTGTCACCCAGGCTGGAGTGTGGTGGCAGGATCATAGCTCACTGCAGCCTCGACGTCCTGTGCTCAAGTGATCCTCCCACCTCGGCCCCCCAAGTAGCAAGGACTACAGGTGCATGCCACTGCACCCAGCTAAGTTTTTAATTTTTTGAAGAGACAAGGTCTTGCTTTGTTGCCTAGGCTGGTCTTGAACTCCTGGCTTTGAGCAATCCTCCCATCTCAGCCTCCCAAACGCCGGAATTACAGGTGTAGGCCACCGTATCTGATCTTGTTTTTGTTTTTGAAGCTCAGTCAGATGACGTTACTCATAGCTCTGCTTGCAAATTCTCCAATGTCTTTTCATCCAATGCAAACTCCTCATTGGCTATAAAGTCCTACGTAGCCTGGCATCAGTCATCTTTCACCTCCTTTCTCCTTATTATCTTGGCTGCAGTCATATTGGACATTCTGACCCCAGCACAGATAAGCTTGTCCCTGCCTCAACACCTAGGCACTTGCTGTTCCACCAGGCTGTAAAGCTCTTCCCTCCCATCATTCAATGTCACTTACTCAGCGATCCTGTCCCTAATAACCCTATCTGAAATTGCTACCTATCTACTGCCTCTCCCCTTACCTGCTTTACTTTCTTCCTAGCACATAGTACCATCTGAAATTGTAACACATGATACTTCCTTCTAAGTTATTTGTGTGTCTCCCTCGGTAGAATGTAAGTTCAGTGAAGGCAGAGGCTTCTGTCTGTCTTGTCTCTTTGTCCCCAGCCCCTCGAATAGAATGTGGTACATACTAGGCATTCAGTTAATATTTGTTCGTAAATGAATGGTATAATTAGAAACAATTAAATAATTGTTTCTATAATTGAATAATTTATGTATTTAGATATTTATATATTTAGATATATAAACAACTTATATGTGGACAATTTATATAAATAATTATATAAAGGTATAATTTGAAACAATTTATATGCCCACGAAAAAAATAAATATTTCTTCAGTATGATAATATTCAATTTTAAAAATCATGTCTAAACTAATTTATCATAAAAGAAAATGTTAAGAACGTAATTTCAGTGGAAAAAGAACAGGGTGCAAATATCTTTAGTTATATCTATATCCGTATCTGTATCTATATCTAAATCTGTATCTTATCTTTCTCTGTGTCTCTTTATCTGTATTTCTATCTATATCTTTATCTGTAGCTATGTCTTTATCATCACACTGGAAAAGATTAGATACCATCCCATAAAGGGGATAATACTAGTTTTGTGGGCATGGATTATTTTGTGCTGTTGTTATAAAAGTCGTACTTGTATTGTGTAGGGGTTTAGGAAGTTGGGGAAGAATAAAGAAAGAAAAAGCACACAATTTGGCAATAACTGGAAAGCATCCTATTCATTCACAGGTCCTGTTTTGGAAGTTCTTGCATCCATCAAACCCAATTCCCAGGAAAGGGTATGTAGTCCATGTGTGTAAGGAAGGATACAATACAGTAACAAACAATCCCAAAATATCAGTGACTTAACATGAGCCAGCCAACTGTGGCTCATGGGCAAATCTGGCCTGCAACCTATTTTGGTATGGCTTGCAAATCAAGAGTTATTTTTATTTTTAAGAGTTTTTTATTTAAAAGAATATGTAATAGAGATATGCCTCACAAAACCTAAAATATTTACTATCTGCACCTTTACAGTAAAAATTTGCTGACCCTTGGATTAAAATAACAACCTCCTCAGCCTCCCAAGTAGTTGGGACTACAGGTATGCACTGCTGTGTCTGGCTAATTTTTTTGTTTTTCATAGAGATGAGGTCTTGCTTTGTTGCCGAGGCTGGTCTCAGACTCCTGTCCTCAAGCAATCTTTCTGCCTCAGCTTCCCTAAATTCTGAGATTACAGGCGTGGGCTACCTGTAATCCTGAGGTTCATGTCCCTGTGGGTTTGGAGGCTATTCTCATCCATGTCCATCCTGAACCTGGGCTGATGGAGCAGCTGCCATCTTGAATGTTGCTGGTTGCTGTGATGGAGACAGAGAGGGAGCTTTAGGCATCACATACCTACCATTAAACCTTTAGCCCAGAAGGGACATATGGCATTTCTATTCAAAATTTGTTGACCATAAGTTATCATGTGGTCCCTCACAATCATAAAGGGACCAGGAAGTACGGTTATACCCTGCCATAGGGAATGACTGCCATAGCTTAAGAGGAACCATGAGATTCTTTGAGGCCCAGAGAAGTTAAGCGGCTCTTCAAGGCCTAATATCCTGATGGAGGCAGAGGGATTAACACTAAATCTGCTTCTAGTGATTTCTGGAGAATATGACTGCCTCTTAGAGTGTAGAACCAGGCAATTAATTATTGGAAATCACTTTAATCTCTACTGCTTATTTAAACATTTGGGAAATATCATATTTACATAATTAAAGCAAATGATAAATTGGAATTATAACAGAAGTTGTAAACTCTGCTACCTCCAGGGATCAGTTGGGTAATTAGGACAATGGGAATAAATGACCACTAGAGAGAGGTGAAGACCGCAGTGAGCTAGAGTGCACAGGCCCTTTCTAAAGGAGGGTGGTACCAGGCGTGATGGTGTGCACCTGTAATCTCAACTATTTAGGAGGCTGAGGCAGGAGGATCGCTTGAGCCCAGCCTGAGTGACATAGGAAGAACCTGTCTTTAACAAAATTAATAAAAGATAAAATAAAGAGTGTGGCTACTACTCGGCTCCAGCTGATTCTAGCCAATGCTACGCTGTTTTTTTTTATTTTATTTTATGTTGAAGGGGAAAACAGTAATCTGGGTTTTTACATGAGATCATCCAAAATTTAAAATTGGCAACAGATTTTGAAAGTTTACAAAAAAATGTTTTGGTCCAATAAGCCATATCTGTGGACTTTTATCTGAAGAATTCTACTTTGCAAACTCCAGAGTAGGAGGACTCAGTTTTTCATTTAGAACAAGGCTCTGTCTGCTTGGGGCTGATGCCTTTGGATGGCAGAAACCTAGTTTTCCTGCCTTTTGAGTTAGCTTCTGGCTCAAAGTAGTGAGTGTGTGTCTCTTAACATGTCATGGTCCTCTCTATCTCTCCCACGTCTATTGCAGTGGGAGATGAAACTTGCAAGGGATTTGTCAAAGCTGGGCTCAGAGTGACTCAGTCCTAAAATCTCGGGCTCTCTGAAGAGGAATTAGCCTGGCACTAGGCTGGAGCACCCGGTCAAGCCTAGCAATGTGCCATCATTGCTGATGGGCCAGATGGTGACAGTGACAGCACCTTCTGTCTGTAATGAGTTAACTGTCAGTTGGTGGCTTTGCCTTTACAAGATCTTCTTGCTAATGCGTTGCGGTGCTTGTGCTTAGCCTTGGGTTGGTATAGAGATGGTATATTGGACACCGCTTGTGGCAACCCATCACATTCTCTTGGGCTGCATTTTGGTCCAAAATGCAGCAACTTGCTTCTTAGGAGTATAATCTGACTTTGCTCTGCCCCAGCATGCTGGGTATGGGCTGCACTGTGTATCTCTAAACTTTCTGCTTCAGGTCTGCCTGCAGGAACCCATTTAGCTTGGCACTCACACATGTGCAAGAGATTTCACACTCCTTGGGGCAATTTTTGATCCCCAAAATATGAAGAATCAGGGAGCATAGGTAAATACTCCCCTGCTCAGTCCTCAGTCCTTTTAAACAGACAAGGCTGGGGAGCATTCCAAAAGCTCCTCAGAGGCTCCTAAGGAAATCAAGCTCACAGTAGTAATACCCTGATGAGACACCCTCATTTCAACTTTCCTTCTTTCCAGGTGTAGCTCTTTCCAGTCCCTCACAGAGGTTCCCTGAGCTCATGTCCTATAACAAATTAGCCCTGTCTCAAGCTCCTCTATCTTGGGGAAGCCACATTAGGACAAAAGGCACACAATACATGTTGATTGAATACTTGGGACCCATAAATGAGGGCTTGTAATTTGCCATAATGTGGTCATTTCTAGGAACCCCCTAACTCTAGGGGGGAAGTTATGATTAAATATATCAGGAAAATCTATGGATAACAATTCTAAATTGCATAGAAAAAAACCCCCACAGATCTCATTGGGATCGTGCCACCAGGATAGATTTCCAGTTCTTTCAGCAGACCACTCTTCTGCCTCTTATCTTGATCCATCCAGGCATCAGTTTTTCACTTTCCTTCTCCTCCCTTCAACAAATCCCTTGTTTGTAGATAATGAAGCCACTAGGCCAGGGATAAAAACTGAGTACCACCTCATGAGCCATTGCCAATAGGTTGTTCCTGGCTGGCTGGAGCCCTGGATGGAGGAGAATTCTGAGGCTGTACGTGGCCTTTGGGAGGGCTCTGATCCCGTAACCATGTCTGTCCTGCATAGACCTGGGGGAGGGGGCTATTGGCCTTCCATCCACGAGGCTGTCTTCTGAGATTCTTAACTGTTGTCCACGCCTATTGTAAACACCCTTGTCAAAAGCGGAGTTTAAGATTATTTTTATCAAATCATATATTTTGGGTTCACTAAGGACAACTTTGGACCTGATCCGTCCTAGCATTTTTCCTTCCACCACTATCATTTTGACATCGTCCCCAGTTCTATATTACCATTTGAACCAGTTTGTTTTTTTTTTAATCATCCCCAAAACAGTCTGCTGATCTTAAGGAATTACAGTACTTGGTCCAAATAACCCAGGAAGATGCCACATGCATTTATGTGTTACAAAAACAGAGGCTCCTAGAATAGCAGGCGTAGAAATGAGAGATGGCAGATACCTAACAGGTCATTGGCAGTCCTGTACAATTTAGTTAAATGCCTGGTATTTTTTACAGAATTTCTTTTAACACTCTCTACTTCGCTACCTAGTTCAGTCACACCTGTTACATAACTCCATTCAAGTCTTCTACTCAGACATAGTTAGAATTTACTCTTTCATGCCAGTTCCCTATCTTCATCTTAGTTCTCAGAAAAATTTCTAAAGCATCCCTAAGTTAGTCTGTTTAAACAACAGCAACAATAATAACACTTCAGTGCGAATATTCACCCAGAAGGTGGTTTGCTGAAGCAGTTTTCAGCACACACACGAACTGGAAGTAGTTTGAATGTCTAAGAATGAAGGATTGATTAATTAAGCCTTCATACATCCATGAGATAGAATAGTAGGCTGTCATTAAAAATGATGTCAGGCCAGGCGTGGTGGCTCACACCTGTAATCCCTGCACTTTGGGAGGCCCAGGGCGGAAGGATCACCTGAGGTCAGGAGTTCAAGACCAGCCTGGCCAACATGGTGAAACCCCATCTCTACTAAAAATTCAAAAATTAGCCGGGCATGGTGGTGGGTGCCTGTAATCCCAGCTACTTGAGAGGCTGAGGCAGGAGAATCGCTTGAACCTGGGAGGTGGAGGTTGCAGTGAGCCGAGATTGCGCCAATGCACTCCAGCCTGAGTAACAGAGTGAGACTCTGTCTCGAAAAAATAAAAAAACAAAAGCAAAAAGATGTCAATGCAAAGTTATCAATTTCAAATAACGGCCACAATAAATACTCCAAAGTGACAAGGGTATATTACAAAATAGTATGCATACCATGACTCTGACTTTTGTTAAAAATTGGATAGTTATTTTTCAAGTTTGAAATGTTATATGCCACAGTTAACAATAGCTAATGTGGAATGCTGACATAATGGATACTTTTAATTTTTATTTTTTTATTAGTTATATTTCCTAATTTGTCTCTAATGAACATATACTGCTTTTATAAACAGAAAAATAAATGTCCATTTTAATAAGCAAAAAGCCTTACACCTTTTTTTGTTTCACTTTAATTTCTGGTTAAGAGGGGTCATTCTCCATGAGTTCATTCAAAGACAACCACTGAGTTAGAAACTTTACAAATCAATATTTACCTTCCTGGCTCACCCCAGCCTGTGCTAATTGATAACCCCTCTGAAGAATTTTCTGAAGTTGAATTGCAAAGGTCTCGGTAGGGGTCTTGCCTGCTTCAGTAAAAGCGTCTTCTAGTTTTGTTATTTCTTCCAGGTACATCTTCTGACTCTTTCAAGTTCTAGCAGGTTCATGCTCATTTGAGCTACAGCTATCCAGGTGCAAACCAGGTAAATAACTGTCCCCAAATGCAAGGTTGCAGTCCTCTAGCCTCCTGCAAACCAGATCCTTCACTCCAGGGACAAAGAAGACAGCTTCCCCTATAAAGTTACCCCACGGATTGCAGAGTCTTTCTGTGGGTTCACCTAAACTCTGTTTATATCCCTGCAAACAAAGGCGCAGAAAGTCACCGGAGCAGCAAGGTGTGTCCGGTGCTGAACGTTTCTCCAGGAGTGCTGCCTGGGCTAAGTGTAATGTAACTCTTTCCCATCCCCTTCTCCACCACTTTGAAAACCCAACTGATTACAAGTGTTGTTAAAGGTTACTGAACTAGAAAAACAAACCATGCCATGGTTGGTGCATTCCTAATTACAGACGGCAGTGCATTGGGAACAATTGTTTTTGTACCTCAACATTTCTCGGAGCCCCCATCAGGAAGTAGGCTGTTTCTCTTTGGCCACTCATAAGAAAGGATTACTGACAATCTAGCAAATGCTATCAGCTTTCTTTTCTATTCCAAACTAATGCAAAACAATTTCTCAAGTATCAGCTTTTTCAACAAAAGTCTTCAGGGACTGACATTGCATAATAAAAACAAACTCAACAGATTTGACCCTGAGGTGTGCATTACTCTCTTCCGATCAGTTTTTTAGCTGAGAATATTGTCTGTTGCCGATAGCAAGGGGAGGAAGAATAGGTAAGCCAGAGCTGTGGAGGATGTTCTCACCCTGAGCAGTGGCCAGTAAGTGAACACCGGAGTTTCCTCTCCTTGTCGTTTGCTGTTGTGTTTGCACGGTTAAAGAAATCAGGGAGCCTGCCTGTTAGGTCTGCTTCCATCCTCTGAAGCTTAAAATAAATCAGCTGAAGAAAACATGATGGATTGACATCACTCATGATAAAGTCCTCAGTGAGATGAATCAGAAGTTATTTTTATTTTGCAACTTTCACTACCTCCCAAAGCATGGAAGCTACTATCCACGCTCTCTTTACTTGTACAAGAATCTCAATGCCCTTCAAATATCAGGGAACCCTTTGTGCGGTGGCCCTTAACCTCACCTAATTGTTAAAAGAATACAAAGAGAGTGAGAGAGAGAAAAGAAAAAAAAGATCCCACTATACTCCACTAACACTAAAAAGAGACATGGAGAATAGGAAAACACCTGGCCTTGTGCTTGCTAGATGTTTGCTGTGGAAACAGTCTGTTCATATTTAACGAGAAATGACTTCATAAAGCATTTGCTGCCATCATTTCAGCCAGCGGATCTCAAGAGTTGTGCTTTCTCAGATTTGAATAAAATTTAGGATGCAAGAAGAAAGATTTCTGTACAAAAGAAAATCAAACTTACGGAAAGAAAAATGGCCCTCAGGACAGGGCTTGTGACAATTGAATCTGGACCATCTTGTCACTGCGCCAAGCCTCCATCTTCACAGAGTCCTGCATCCTTGCCAAAGGGCCTAGGTACTATAAAATGCTTTCAAAACATTATATTTTAACAATGCCGAGCAGCAAAACGGTTTGCTTTTAATGGCCATCTGTATAAAGTCTCTTTTTATTTAGGAAAATCTATTTTAAATTAAATATCATAAGCCCACAAGCCATAGCAAACAATATTTTTTGCCATATGTTCTGAATTAATACACCAAACATTGCAACCTCTATTTTTCTTCATAAAAAGCTGCCCCACCCTGATGTGGGTATGGTGAGCTGGAGGGCGGGAGGGTAGGAATTTTCAATAAGGCCACCAAGGATAGGATGACGGCAAGGAACCAAAGGAAAAAAAAAAAGTAAAAAAGAGAGAGAGATCTCCAGGGTTATCTCTCTTTTGCATCTTCTCAGTGCAGATCTACTTCCCTTTTAGGAAATTCCCTTTGATCCACTTTCCTCCCTTGTCTAGAAACTTTACACCCAAGAGTGCAAGCAAAGCTGGCCACACCTTGAAAGACTTTGGAAAGTCGCTGTAATTCCTTTCACCTGTTATGTGCCACACTCGAGGGTGATATGGTTTGAAAGCAAGTTTCTTTCCTCAGGTGCTGGGCAGACATGGAAACTTGGTGTTGACGGTCCCTAGTGTAGGCCATTCTGCTCTCTGCCCTTGGCTGGCATCCTTCCATTCCCTCCCTCAGTTTCCTTCTGCAGGTCCCTTTCTAATGAATGTCAAGGAGTGGGTGCCCTAGGACGTGGAGCCCCAAAATGACCAAGAATCCAGTGAGCTTGACGAGATTACGGAATTAAGGAGATTCATTTAGGGGTGGTCTGGCTGCCTTTTGTCTTAGCAAAGGGATCATGGGATGATTTGGGAGCCGGTTTCATGGGAGTTTCAGATGCTCCTAACCTCTGAACATGAACATTTGATGCTTGGCAAGATCACAGGGCCTGACTGCATGGGGCTGCTGCCTCTTGTGCAGGGGTGGTGGCATCAGGAGTTGCCTCAGGCTGTAGTATAGCTTTCCGCAGGGAGACTTAAAAATCATTCAGCCTGAGACCTGATTTTCTTTGTCCTTGCCTCTCCTGCTCTCCCTTAACAATAATTTTTTCTTTCTTTTGTCTTTTTCTCCCATCTTACCATGTGTCCTTACTTTTTTTCCCCTTTTTTTCTTGTCCCCTATGTTTTTTGGCCTCTGTCTATGCAACCTTATGTGTTACTATAATTATTTTTAATACTTAGGATTACTGGTGACATTTTGATAACTACTAAGTGCTATCCAATTTGCAAGTATCATCTTCAAATCTTGTGACAGGGATTTGGGTATTATCACCTGCATTTTAGAGATGAGAAAATGGATTCTCAGGGAGGTACATCCATATGATTTCAAAGCCAGTGTTCTTTCTCCTTTGCCTTAATGACTGTCATGTTCTATGTTTGGCTCTAATTTTTTGGTGGGGCAGTAAGCTGAGGTTTATGGCTTCCTAGTATTATTGGCCTTTTCCAACTGGTCTACTTACCCATTCATGAATTTCTCACTATTGCTTTCCTCATACTTTTCTCTCTATGTCATAAATCGTCTACTGGGCCATGCGGGAGATGTGGTAGAAATACAGGCATCAGAGGAACAGCTGAGTCTGATGTAATCCCTGAGCCTCAATTTTATTTTCCCTTAAATGGAAGCAGAGGTTGCATTTAAAAATAGGACTTATCTCTTCTTACTGAGGTGCAGATGAATGAGACAGTATGTATTAAGTACTTTTGCTGGCTTAGGACATACTAATTAGTTAATACTAATGTCTCTCCTTCTCCAACCTCACTTCAAGCCACTGTTCCCTTCATTCCATGCTCTTCAGCCTCACTAACTGTCTCAATTCCTCTTAAGGTTCCAGGCTCTTTCCTGAACGAGGCTTTAGGTCCATGGTTTCTTCTCAGGCTGAAGTTTCTCTTCCTGTCTTTTGCAAGGGCTACATATCAAGGTTCTTTGATCATAAGAAAAGGAAACAAACTTCAGTTAATTTTATTAAGAATAAATTGACCAACAGGATGACAGTTTACAAAAATGAAAAGAGCTGAAGAGCTGGGTCATAGAAAAAAGGAGAATCAGGACTGCTGTTCTAGTGTCTATTGCTGGGTAACTAACTGCCCCCAAACTTGATGGTGTAAAAGAACAACAATCATTTATTTCATTTATGGCTCTTCAATGTGGGCAGGGATCAGAGGGAATAAAGTCTCAATTCCATGTAGTGTCAGCTGGCATGGTCTGGCTGGGGCTGGAGGATCCACTTTCAATATGGCTCCCTCACATGGCTGGTAACTTGGTGCTGGCTTGCTGGGAGCCTGAATGCAGCTGGAACTGAGATCTTGGCTCTTAGGCTTCTTCACACTGTGGCCTCATTGCTATAAGCCTGGAATCTGGAAGGTCATAGAACAAGAGCCACTGGATTCCGTGGTGGCTGGGCTCCAAGAATAAGTATTCCTGGATAATTGGACGGATATTGCACAGCCTTTTTTTTTTTTTTGAGACAGAGTCTTGCTCTGTCACCTGGGCTGGAGTGCAATGGTGCAATCTCGGCTCACTGCAACCTCCGCCTCCCAGGTTTAAGTGATTCTCCTGCCTCAGCCTCCTGAGTAGTTGGGACTACAGGCACATGCCACCATGCCTGGCTAATTTTTGTATTTTTAGTAGAGGTGGGGTTTCACTATGTTGGCCAGGCTGGTCTGTAACTCCTAACCTCAGGTGATTCGCCTTCCACAGCCTCCCAAAGTGCTGGGATTATACATGTGAGCCATCGCACCTGGCCAGATATTGTACGACCTTTCATGATCTAGCCTCAGAAGTCAGAGAGCATCATTTGTACCATAATCATGAGGCCACTCAGATTCAGGTGGAGGAGGCACATCTCATTGGCAACAAGTCAAAAGTCAAATTGTAAGGAGAGCAGGTAAGACGGAAGGTATCGTTGGAGCAGTTTTTGGGAAGTATAAACTGCCACACCTCCTCTGAATTGGTTCCTAGGACAGGCCTACTGCATCGCCATCCAAGAACTCAGAAACTCCTGCTTTCTTTTCCTATGTGTTTGATTTGAACTTCAGTTCCAGGGAAAAAGAGTCTGATTGGCCTAGGTTGTGTCAAGTGACTTCCCAGAGTCATGTGATGGGCATGCCTTCTAGGATCACACAGTGAGGCAGGTCAGACCCCAGCAACATATGTCCACTGCCCTTGCTTAACCCTCAGTTTAAATTTCACCCATTCATGGAAGGTTTTCTTGACTCCCTGTATTTAACTCTGGAGCCATGGCTATTTTCCTTTACTCTTTAAATTTTTTTTTTTTTTGAGATGGAGTCTCACTCTGTCACCCAGGCTGGAGTGCAGTGGCACGATCTTGGCTCACTGCAAGCTCTGCCTCCCAGGTTTACGCCATTCTCCTGCCTCAGCCTCCCAAGTAGCTGGGACTACAGGTGCCCACCACCATGCCCGGCTAATATTTTTGTATTTTTAGTGGAGACAGGGTTTCACTGGCTCTACTAAAGATGGTCTTGATCTCCTGACCTTGTGATCCACCCGCCTCAGCCTCCCAAAGTGCTGGGATTACTCATTCTACTTTTTAAATTCACAGCACATTTAACTTCAGAATTAAAATTATTTTTATTTAATCTCTCACTCTTTGATATTGTTTGGATCTGTGTGTCCCCACCAAATTTCATGTTGAATTGTAATTCCCCACTGGGGACAATATTGGAGGTGGGGCCTGGTGGGAGGTGATTGGATGATGGAGTTGGTTTCTCATGAATGGTGTAACATCATCCTCCTTGGTACTGTCCTCAAGATAGTAAGTTCTTGTGAGATCTGGTCGTTTAAAAGTATGCAGCTCTCTCTTGCTCCTGCTGTGTAAGATGGCCTGCCCCCACTTTGCCTTCTGCTGTTAGTATAAGCTCTCTGAGGCCTCCCAGAAGCAGATGTCACCATGCTTCTTGTACAGGCTGCAGAACCATGATCCAATTAAACCTCTTTTCTTTATAAATTACCCAGCCACAAGTATTTCTTTACAGCAGTGTGAGAACAGGAGAACAGACTAATACACTCCTCCACCAGTCTAACATCTCCATGGGCAGAGAACATGTCTTTTTTGTTATCTTTTACTGGATATTTCTTGGTTACCACTTCAAAATCCCCCCACCCCCACCTCTTATTCCAGTTAGGGTAACTAGTTCCACGTGGCCTTGACAGGCTTAGGGCAACTGCAACTGAATATTCTCTATCCTTGTGGTTTGTGCTTTGAACATCGGGGAAAGGGACAGCTAACTTTTGAGGAGGAGTTTCCCAGGCTCTCATGTCAGTTGCTTTCTGGCTGTTCTGGCCCGTAAGAGACACTGGTGAGAGACTGAAGAACAAGAGGAAGGGAGAAAGGGTATTTCCCTGTCTGCCTCTAGTGGCAACTATGGCAGTGGCTGGAAGCTTTCCCCTAGGGTCCCTCTTTCCCTGCAGCTTTCCCCTAGGGTTCCTCTTTCCCTGGTCCTGACTTATACTAGAACACAGTTCTAGCCCATCCTGGATGACCCTGGCTTCTCATTGAGACTCTATTTGTTGCGGGTTGAATTTTGTCCCCCCGAAAGATATGTTCAAGTCCTAACCCTCAGTACCTGTGAATGTCACCTTATTTGGACATAGAGTCTTTGTAGATGTAATTAGCTAAGATGAGGTCATATTGGAGTAGGGTGGGCCCTAGTCCATTGTGACTGGCGACCTTCTAAGAGGAGAAGACAGAGATGCAGGAGAATGCCATGAGAACATGGTGGCAGAGTCTGGAGTGATACCTCTACATCAGTGGTCCCCAACATTTTTGGCACCGGGACTGGTTTCGTGGAAGACAATTTTTCCGCAGTCAGGTTTGAGGTGGGGGAATGGTTTCAGGGTGAAACTGTTCCACCTCAGATCATCAAGCATTAGATTCTCATAAGGAGTGCACAGCCTAGATCCCTTGCATGCACAGTTCACAGTAGGATTTGAGCTCCTGTAGGAATGCAATGCTGCTGCTGATCTGATGAGAGGAGGAGCTCAGGTAGTAATGCCCACTTGCCCGCTGCTCACCTCCTGTTGTGTGGCCTGGTTCCTAACAGGCCACAGACTGGTACTGGTCCCAGGGATTTGGGTCCCCTGCTGCACGTGCCAAGGAACACCAAAAGCTGCCAGCCATATCCAGAAGCCAGCAGAGGAGCATGGGACAAATTGTCCCTCAAAGCCCTCAAAGGAAACCAACCCTGCTGATTCCCTGATTTTGAACTTCCAGCCTCCAGAAACATGGAACAACACATTTCTGTTGTTTTAAATCACCCAATGAGTGGTCCTTTGTTTAGGCATCCCAAGGAAACGAACACAGCCTCCTTTCCATGTTGCCCCTGGAGCATCTTGCCAGTTGCTGATCTCTAAGCTGCTTCACTCATCTTCTGTGCTTTCCCCTAGACCTTTAAACTGAGATTTAAACTGACATTCAAACTGAGTGTTAAGAAGGGGCAATGGACGTATGTTGTTGGGGTCTGACCTGTCTCACTGTGTGATCCTAGAAGGAATGCCCATCACATGGCCCTGGGAAGTCACATGACACAACCTAGGCCAATTAGGCTCTTTTCCTTTGGAAAAGAGTGACCCACAAAACCAGTCTCTTGTATTAAGTTGCTACTGTTTGAAATCACTGGAGTGCTTTCAGTTTTCTTATTTTGTTTTAAATCCTTTCTTTTCTTCCTTTTTCATTTTTTTAGAGACAGCATCTGACTGTGTTGCCAGGGTGGTCTCCACCTCCTGGACTCAAGCAATCTTCTTACCTTGGCCTCCCAAAGTGCTGGGATTAAAGGTGTGAGCCACCATGCCTGGCCTTGGTTTCAGTTTCCTTGACAGGCCCTGAGTGATACTATCATATAATATCTACCATTTATAATATGCTTATTACATGTCAGGCATTGTGATAAGTATTTTACCTGGATTATTTCATTTAATCCTCATATCCATCCTATGACAGAAGCATCATGCTTGCTTGCACTGAACAGATGGAGAAAATGAGAAAAAGTATAACCCAAGAAGGCTGTCTAGAGATGAATGGGGAAATCAAACCCAGGGCTGGCTGACTGCACGACCCAGGCTCTTGAGCACGGCTCTGTTCTGCCTTCCCCAAGCAGGCTCTGAAGTCAACAGTTCAGGTGTGCGCCATCCGTGGCCTGTTCTATGGCCCTGTTCTTCCTCCTGTTCCCTGCAGCATCACCTCTGCCAGACTCAGCACGTGCCCTGTCTTGGCTTCTCAGCGAAGTTGGATCTAATCTCACAGTGGTGAGTCTTTCCTCACCACACATGTAAGAAGCGTTTCTCCCAGTCTTCCAGACATTTCTCTTCTCTGTTCAAGAACTAAAAATGATTCCTTATTCAAGAGTACATCTTGCCTGGGTGCAGTGGCTCACGCCTATAATCCCAGAACTTTGGAAGGCGGAGGTGGGTGGATCATGTAAGCCTAGGAGTTTGAGATCAGCCTGTGCAACATAGTGAGACCCTGTCTCTACAAAGAAATAAAAATAAAAAAGGGTGCATCTTTGTTCAGAGTTGTCTTATAATAGAAAATATGATGTACAGGCTGGGCGCAGTGGCTCATGCATGTAATCCTAGCACTTTGGGAGACTGATATGGGTGGATCACCTGAGCTCAGGAGTTTGAGACCAGCCTGAGCAACATGGTGAAACCCTGTCTCTACTGAAAAAAAAAAAAAAAAAAAATTAGCCAGGCATGGTGGTGTGCCTGTAGTAACAGCTAATCAGGGGTCTGAGGCAGGAGATCTCTTGAGCCCGTGAGAAGCCAAGTAGCAGTGAGCTGAGATTGTGCCACTGGCCACTGCACTCCAGCCTGAGTGACAATGTGAGACACTGTCACACACACAAAAAAGAAAATATTATGTATTGAAGAAAGAGAGAATAATATTGTAAACATCTATTTATTCATACATATCTAGGTCGAGTTTAAACATTTAAAAATATACTTGCTTCAGATATTTATTCTATTTGCAAACAATTGAAGCTTTTGTGTATCCCTATTCATTCCCATTCCCTTCTCTTCCTCTCTAGAAGTTACCATCATGTTGAATTTGTATGTATAATTTCCATGCATGTTTTCATACTGTTAGCATCTGTAAAGGCTCCCATAAGCAATATTCAATATAATTTTGCATTTTAGAAAATTTTATTGTAAATGGTATCATACTTTATGTGTTTTATAGATTTATCAATGTTGATTCATATAGCCCCAATTTATTTAAGTACCATATAATATTTCATTATATGAATAAACAACAATATATTCATCTGTTCTATTAATTGCCATTTAGGTTGTTTCCACAAACAATGCTGGAACACTCTTTAACTTACTTCATTGTGCACATAAGCAGGAGTTTCTCTAGGGTGTACACACATCTCCAAATTTTCTAAACTTTTTCAAATTGCCCTCCAAAATGTTTATACAGATTGAGCATTCCAAATCCAAAAATCTGAAATCAGAAGTGCTCCAAAATTCAAAACATCTTTAAAGTTTTGATGCTCAAAAGAAATGCTCATTGATACATTTAGCATTTTGGACTTTTGCATTTTGGATGCTCAACTGGAAAATATAATGCAAACATTTCAAAATCCAAAAATCTCAAACAGTTCTGGTACCAGTGATTTCAAATAAGGGATATTCAACCTGTATCAGTTTATCCTTTGATATAATAAAAAAAAATATTGGTCTTAGTACCTTGTTCCTGACACACAGCTCTAAAAAGGCTTGGAAATCTCTGGAGTGATGAGTGTCTTGGTGCGCCATTTAAATGACTGGGGTGGCTGGTGGACCTTAGATAGCTTTAGGTTGAGGGTTGATCTCCAGAAGACCTAAGCATGATTAGAGGCGTGGCACTTTCAGCCTCACCTCCTGACCTCCAGGGAGGGGACAGGGGCTAGAGATACAGATAATCACGAATGGCCAATGATTTAATAAATCTTGATTCTGTAATGGAATCTCCATAAGAGACCCCTGGAAAAAGGGGCTCGGAGAGCTTCAGGGATGGTGAACACATTCAGGTGTTGGAGGGTGGTAACTCCAGAGACGACATGGAGGCTCCACACACCCTTTCCCACCCATACATTCCGTGTGCATCTCTGTCATTTGGCTATTCCTGTGTTGTAACAGGAACACACTGGTAATAATTATGTTACCAGTAACAGTTGTAACAAACTGGTAATGATAAGTCAAGTGCTTACTTGAGTTCTATGAGCCACTCTTGCAAGTTACTAAACCTGAAGGGAGGAGGTTATGGCAACCCCTAGCTTTGTAGTAAGGTTGAACAGAAGTGTAGAGACCCTGGGTACTCAATACTTGAGACTGGTGTCCGAAGTAAGGGTGGTCTTATGGAACTGAGCCCTTAAATTGGGGGAAACTGATGCTAGCTCCAGGTAGTGTCAGAATTGACCTGAATTGTAGGATATCCAGTTGATGTCCAGAGAGTTGGAACACTGGTTGGTGTGAGGAAGATCCGCTCACATTTTTGGTGTCAGAAATGTGAGTAAAAAGTCCGTGAAGCCCTCTCAGAACATATGAAAGTTGCGTGCTCAATTTCTTTATGAGCACTTGGTCGTGGAAGAGATTAGAATTTTTGTTAAATTTATTATGCTTTTAATTTGATTTGTACTTCCTGATAATTCTGGAAGTTCAGCATTGGTTTGCATATCTATTGATTATTTAAGTTTCTTTCTCTGTTTATTACCAGCTAATACCCTTTGCTCTTTGTACATTCTGCATAGTCTCCTTGCTGGTTGTGTGTATTACAGATATCTTCTCATAGGCTATGGGTTGTCTTTTCACTCGGTTTAATAGAATTTTTTTGTTCTATGGAAATTTAAATCTTAACAACATCAAATCAATCAGTCTTTTATTTTATGGTGTGCACTTTGTGTAATTTTTTTGTTTATTTGTTTTTGTTTTTTTGAGACAGTGTGTCACTCTGCTGCTCAGGCTGGAGTGCAGTGGCATGATCATGGCTCACTGCAGCCTTCAATTTCTGGGCTCAAATGATCCCTCCACCACTCCCCGCCCCTGCCTCAGCCTCCCTAGTAGCTGGGACTACAGGCACATGCCACCACAGTTGGCTAATTTTTAATTTTTAAAAAAATTTTCTTGTAATGATAAGGTCTCACTATGTTGTCCAGGCTGGTTTCAAACTCCTGGCCTAGAACAATCCTCCTGCTTTGGCCTCCCAAAGTGCTGGAATTACAGATGTGAGCCACCATGCCTAGCTGAGTATAACTTGTTTTAAGAAATTGTTCTTCTGAATCATTCCGTTTAACCTGCAAAGACTCCAACATTTGACCACTTTTCTTCTTAACCAGCTTCTCTCCTAACCACATTCCAGAAAAATGTCTGGGCTTCCAGGGGACTCTCACGCATGCCTTTCATTATGTTGACTCCTTCCAGTGTCTAGAACTCTTCATCTTTTCATAGATCTAACCTCAAAGTTGCACCTAGTATGTTCCAAAGTGTATTGTCTATGTCTCAGGACATAGATCCATAGAATATCTCATAATAAAAGGGATCTGTGGTCAATTAAGTTTGGAAAAATACAATGAATATTTAGTGTACTAAACGCTCCAAAAGATCCTACAGAAGAGAAACCTGTAACTTTGTTTAATCCAATGTTCCTAATTTCACCATGGTATCATCTTTGGGGTAATATCTATTAGCATTTTGTAGAACTAGTTTTTTTGGATAAATGCTCCTTGGATTGTTGCAAGCCTTTGATTAAGTTTCAGAGATCTTAAAACTACTGATTTTAACAATTTTGACAGTATTCTCATTGCTTTTACAAAGAAGGAGATTTTTAGATTTCCACCATTCTGGAAGTCTTGCCTCATAGCAATAATATATATTTTTATTATTATTTTTTAAAAACTTTTTCTTTAGGTTCAGGGGTACATGTACAGGTTTGTTATATAGGTAAACTCAAGTCATGGGTGTTTGTCGTACAGATTATTTTGTCACCAGGTACTGAGCCTAGCACTCAACAGTTATTTTTTCTGATCCTCTCCCTCCTCCCACCCTCCACCCTCAAGTAGGCCCCAGTGTCTGTTGTTCCCTCCTTTTGCTCATTTGTTCTCATCATTTAGCTCCCACTTATAAGTGAGAACACAAGGTATTTGGTTTTCTGTTCCTGTGTTAGTTTACTAAAGATAATAGGTTCCACTCCATCCATGTTCCTGCAAAGGATGTGATCTCATTCTTTTTTATGGCTGCATAGTATTCCATGATGTATATGTACCACATTTTCTTTATCCAATCTGTCACTGATGGACATTTAGGTTGATTCTATGTCTTTGCTATTGTAAACAGTGCCACAATGAACATATGCAGGCATGTGTCTTTAGGGTAGAATGATTTATATTTCTTTGGGTATATACCCAGTAATGGGATTGCTGGGTCCATTGGTAATTATGTTTTTAGCTCTTTAAGGAATCACCACACTGCTTTCCACAAAGGTTGAACTAATTTACAGTCCCACCAGTGGTGTATAAGCATTCCCTTTGCTTGGCAACCTCATCAGTATCTGTTTTTCATTTTTTTTTTAACTTTTTAACAAGCCATTCTGACTTGTGTGAGATGGTATCTCATTGTGGTTTTGATTTGCATTTCTCTAATGATCAGTGATGTTGAGCTTTTTTCATAGGCACGTTGGTCACATATATGACTTCTTTTGAAAAGTGACTATTCTTTTCCTTTCTAGGAATAATATTTTAAGACACACTTTGACTAATGTTGATTTCTCCTTTTCTGTGAAACCATGCATCAAAGCTATATTCCTTACTCTTTTCTTCTTCAAATCTCTTTATTTATTTATTTATTTATTTATTTTTGAGACAGAGTCTCTCTCTGTTGCCCAGGTTGAAGTGTAGTGGTGTGATCTCACCTCACTGCAACCTCCTCCTCCCAGGTTCTAGCAATTCTCCTGCCTCAGCCTCCCAAGCAGCTGAGATTTCAGGTGTGCAACACCACGCCTGGCTAATTTTGTTATTATTATTATTAGCAGTAGTAGTAGTAGAGACAAGGTTTTGCTATGTTGGTCAGGCTGGTCTTGAACTCCTGGCCTCATGTGATTCAACTGCCTTGGACTCCCAAAGTGCTGGGATTACAGGCATGAGCCACTGCATCTGGCCCTTCAAATCTCTTTATATTGAGGGTCTCTGCTGAATTATCTTGGACTCCCAAGCACCTTCCTGGTGTCCATGCATTTGACAGTGCTGTGAAAAGGATTTACATGTTTTGTTCCTTTTAAATTATATTATAATGTTCAACTTTTTAAAATTTTTGGTAGAGGCCAGTTTACACCCTGGTTGTATGTCTCAAGTGTTTGTTTTGTTAATCAGTGAGTTATTATACCTCAGGACACATTTTTCTGCAGAAACAATGTTCTGCATCAGAGCTTATCAAACTTTAATGGGCATACAAATCACCTGGGGGGACCTTGTTAAAATGAAGATTCTGGTTGGATAGGTCTGGGGCAGAGTCTGTTGTTCTGCTTTCCTAACCTCCCATGTCATGGTCATATGGTCAAGTTCTGCAGACCACAGTTTGGGTAGTGAAGCTCTATAAGACTATCTATTATGCAGAATGTAGCCTTTATGAAAGACTGCAT
The DNA here is from genome assembly GCF_028885625.2 of Pongo pygmaeus. Taxonomy (NCBI): domain Eukaryota; kingdom Metazoa; phylum Chordata; class Mammalia; order Primates; family Hominidae; genus Pongo; species Pongo pygmaeus. The sequence continues at coordinate 48,685,919 of NC_072391.2, forward strand.
TAGGTTCTAATTTGGTGAAAATGTGTTCCCGAAATACCAAATATAGGAATAATGCATGATGAAAAGGCTTCAGATTTCCATCAAAACTGCATGTCATCCTGTCATTCATAATATAGGTTAAGAAAGCTTTAGAGATCATCCTGGCTAACATGGTGAAACCCCGTCTCTACTAAAAATACAAAAAAATTAGCCAGGTGTGGTGGCGGACGCCTGTAGTCCCAGCTACTTGGGAGGCTGAGGCAGGAGAATGGTGTGAACCCAGGAGGCAGAGTTTGCAGTGAGCCAAGATCACGCCACTGCACTCCAGCCTGGGTGACAGAGCGAGACTCTCTCTCAAAAAAGAAAAGAAAGAAAGCTTTAGCGGGCTGCTGTGTGAACCAATAATCAGGTATTGTCTTAAGCCACAGACAGTCAGATGTGTAGCTGATATTCATATTCATGGAAGTACTGCATCTAGCAAGACCTATCTCCTCACTGAAACAGGTAGCATCTTGTGCCTGCGACACATACTCACTACTTTTGCTTCTCAGGGCACCTAGCAGAGTGGGAGGAGCTGAATGTGGGCCGGTGGTTTAATTTCTAGATTCCAGTATGTGATGCTGGCTGGCTTAAGAGTATAGTGAGCTCTCTGTTTATTGACCTTACAATAAAATACAATGCCCTTCTCATGGCCTTCTATATGCTATATAATCTGATCCTAGCTTGTTTCTTTGACTTTCTCCTCTATCACCCCATCCATTGCTCATGGCACTTTAGCCACCTGAGCCTACTTTCTGTTCCTCAAATATTCTGAACTTGCCACCCTTTGAAAGAGTCCACTCATAGGTTATTTGGCCTTTTGTTTTATTTGCTTTAACAGTTGCCCCAGATCTTCATACGGCTGGCTTCAGTTCCAATGCTATCTCTTTAGAAAAGCATTTCATGACATGTCCACCTACTGTTGATCACTGTCTTTTATTTTATTCATAGCATTATTTTTGACTTAAAATACTGCATGTATGTATGCATGTAGTAGGAACTATGTGTCCTGACTGCCTTGTCCAGCTGGCATGCCCACTCCCCAGCTGATATGAGTTTTGATGGCCAATGGCCAACATCTGCACCTTTCTTCCAAGCATTACTCTTGGTCAATAGGAGCTGCCTCACCGAGGGATGCCTAGGAGGCTGTGATGGCACACACCTCCTCCAGAAGGCAGCATGCAACCAATGACTCACTAGTTCAATGTCCCTATGTGGGTCAGCTTGGTGGGGCCATTTGCACTCCAGAGCTCCTGCTGAGATCAGACAGAGGCTAGACTCAGCTTTGCTTGGCTTCTTCCTCTGTCTGGTTCTTCTCTCTACACCAACTTATAAGCCCCTCATACAACTTGTTTATTGGGTCTTCAATAAATCACCTTCACAGGAACATCCATCTCAGATCCTGTTGCTGGAGAACCCAGCTTCAACAACGTATTAGTTTACTTATTTAAAATCTGTCCTCCTTAACTGGGTGGTGGCACACACCTGTAGTTCCAGCTACTCAGGAGGCTTAGGCGGGAGACTTGCCCTGAGCTCAGGAGTTTGAGGCTGCAGTGAGCTATGCTTGCTGTCTGGCATTCCAACCTGGCTGACAGAATAAGACTTCATCTCTAAAAATGATAATAATAATGAATGAATAAATAAATAAATAGATAAATAATAAAATCTGTCATCCTTACTAGAGTTAAAGCTCCATGGGAGCAGAGGTTTTGTATATTTTTTTCACCACTGTTTTCTCAGGCAATATTCATTTCATAGTAGATGCTCATTAAAGAAATGTTGAATACATGCTGAATGAATAAATTCAGGTTCACATAATCAGCTTCATAATAAGAGCAGTTCAGTATTATTAGGGCTACAATCCACCATTCTATCCTATTCTCTAAATGGATATACCATGCCATGTTAGAAACAAGCGTAGGTATTTTTCCATGGAGTGAACTGCAAGTTTGCCTCTCTTATTTTTATCCTTATGAAATGCAAAACCATAAAAAGCTGGGGGTGGGGTGGGGATGTCAAATTCCACCCCACAATACGCCTCCTTCAAGTATCTGATTACACAAAGTCCTCAAAGAATATGATTAATGTAACTAAGCCATATTCACACTCTGACATTCTTCCCAGCCAAACACATATTTTAGCTTCACCCAATCCCTTTCAACAAATAAGCTATTTTGAAAATGATTTCCAGGGCGATGTCTGTTGCCATAGGAATGACATTAAATGAAAAGGACAGAAAATATAGAGGGTGATAAACTGCATGCTTGGATGACACACTTGACTTGGAAGCCTGTGTTCAAATGAGGCATACATGCCAAGATTTTTATGAAAGACAAAATTAAAATGTATCGCTATCAAGCTGTAACTGACAAGGTATTGTGTGGAGGTTGTTAACATACTGCTCCATATATTTATTGTTTGTCATTTTACTGGCCCTGACAAAGGTCTCTCAGTGCTGTAAATCACACCATTAAATCTGCCACAAGCAACAGAGGCTGTTGGAAGGAAGAGAAAGAAAGCGTAGTGTTGAATCTCAGTTTCTGATACATGCTGAGCTTCTGGGTGAGTTATCGTGTCGTCCAAGGAGCCTTCCCCCTTTGGGCTGACACTTTTACAAATGTCAGATTGTTGGCTTTTGACCCTTTGAAAAGAGAAAAAACAAAACAAAACAAAACAAAACAAAACAAAAGCACACACCCTTCCTCCACCCTGCTTTCAATTGCTCCTGATTTTTCTGTTGGGTAAGATGCCTAGAAGTTGCCCCCAACCTCAGCCCTAGTTTACATTCATTTTGGGCATAAGACCTCAGATGCACCAGGGTGCCCTATGGATGGTGCCCCGCCAGAGGTGGCTTTTGTTGTTTTCTGGAAGATGTGCTTGGGTTACCATCAGCCTCTTTTCTACACCAGCGAAGGCTTGTTTGTTCTTGAACTGGTAAATTAATAGAATCTTTACACCTGCAGCTGCAGACCAATGTGGGCATGTATAAGACAACAACAAGTAGCTAGGTGCTGCCTCTCTGTCTAGCTAAATCTCAGAAGACTTGACCTTTCACCCATCTTCATCCTTTTTTTTCTAGATGTTAGCGTTATGGAGACTCTGCCTGGGCACTGGGCAGCTTGAGTTTTATTGTGGAAGAACAAAAAGGCAAGTTAAGAGTTGAGTTTGTGTATCAGTTCGTTTTCACACTGCTATAAAGAACTTCCCTGAGACTGGGTAATTTATAAAGGAAAGAGGTTTAATTGACTCACAGTTCTGCTTGCCTGGGGAGGCCTCAGGAAACTTGCAATTATGGTGGAAGAGGAAGCAGGCACGTCTAACATGGCAGCAGGAGAGACAGTGTGTGAAGGAGGAGGTGTCAAGCACTTATAAAACCATCAGATCTCATGGAGCTCATTCACCATCACAAGAACAGCGTGAAGAAAGCTGCCCCATGATCCAATCACTTCCCACCATGTCTCTCCCTGGACACATGAGGATTACGAGGATTACAATTTGAGATGAGATTTGAGTGGGGACACAGAGCCAAACCATATCAGTTGGAATCTCAGATTCACTGCAATGAAATGTGTGCTTTGGGCAAGTTTTCAAACCTCTGTTGACCATAGTTTCCTTATCTGTTTGAATAAAAAGGGGGTAAGCGGTGTTAGATTTCAATTCCTTCTAAGTTGCCTTCAAGCTCAAAATGCAAATAAAATTAAGGGACTATGAGTGGCTATCTAGGGCATTCTATTGCCTCTGGGAAAGATTAGCCTATATTATCCAGAATATATCTCAGTCAGAGGAGAGTCTCAATGAAGAGCAATCAGGCAATGTATTTTTCTTCCAGTCAGAATAAAGGAAAAGAAAAAGAAAAAACAACACCACTGCTAGCATCTAAACTTGGGGGTGGGAAAACAAGAATTCAATCACTAGTTTGGAGTGGGGACAGTGTTTTCAGGATTCACTAAATATGGGAGAGTTCTCTGCCAATGCTTCTCTGTCATGTCTACATTTATTTTTGCAACACAAATGGATGTTTTAGGCAACAGAGTTTAAAAGAAAGACATCTTTCATCTACACACGTATGTGCAGAGTCTCTTTTTCCTGAAACCTTCTATGCTTAGAATCATGTTTGAAGACCTCTTTGCACAAAAATTAAGAAGTGTGTTTTTAAAGATTTTTAAGGCATACCTTTTACATTTTTGGTCAGTTAGTGTCAGAATTGTGTACGTGCATGCTTCAAAATCAGCAACCTATATATTGAGTTTGCAATAATCCTATAATTACAGATTTGAGGGAAAGTTAAAATTGCTTGTAATTGAGAGAAGTCTGACCAGTGAACCATGCCATTCTTTCCTCCACTCCCTAGCCTTAGAAGCCCCATCCTAGCCTTAGAGCTGCTTGGAGAGGCTCCTTTAAGATGACCCTGTTATAAGACCAGGCAAAGAACAAAGTTCCAAGTTTATGTTTGGTGTTGTTCCTAAGCCTTCATTCTGGTTCTATAGGTAATACTGATTTGCCCCTCTACCAGTGGGGTTAATCAGTGCTGCTTAAATGAGCAGATTCTAGAATCTGCCAGGGTTGAAGTCATGACTCCACCCTCGCAGTGTGACCTTGGAAAAGTTGTTCCACCACTGAGCTTCACTTTTCTCATCTGTTTAATGTGGTTGTTATGACTCAATGAGATAAAGCATGATTGACCAGATTTATTGCATCATAAGGGCATAATTAATCTTAAATATCGTTATTCTTATTTACCATGATTCCAGAAAAGTCATGTAACATCTCAAATTTCATCTTTCCCATCTATTAAAAAAGTAACTATATATATGTACTACCATTATTATAACATTCATATGTTAAGCCAACTTTAATAATAGGACAAAGTCATTTGAGATTTATGAAATATAGGTAAAGGTAAAGAAGGGATTATTACTTTGATTTTTATCCTTTCTTGTGTTTCAGACCACAAAGTCTTCAAGTGAGACAGACTGAAAGATTTTATCTCCAGATTGATTACAAAAATTTTAAACATTATTTAAAAGTATTAAGAATAAAAAAACGGATCTCATACGCACAGCATGGGTCAGTTAGCAAAAGCTTGAACCTATGGTCCTTCCCTTGACAACTGTGAATGATTTTTAAAAATTTAGAAACATTTAATTGACAAATTGAGATTGTATGTATTCAAGGTATACAACGTGATTCCATACACATAATTGTTTAACAATTATGATAATCAAATTAGTTAACATATCCATCGTGTCAAAATTTTAGTGAGAGTTTCTCTATTAAGTATTGGGCCGGGTGCGGTGGCTCATGCCTGTAATCCCAGCACTGTGGGAGGTCAAGGCAGCTGGATCACTTGAGGTCAGGAGTTCAAGACCAGCCTAGACAACATGGCAAAATGCCATCTCTACTAAAAGTACAAAAATTACTTGGGTGTGCTGGCAGGCGCCTGTAATCCTAGCTTGTTGGGAGGCTGAGACAGGAGGATTGCTTGAACCCAGGAGGCAGTGGTTGCCTTGAGCCAATATCACATTCCACTGCACTCCAGCCTGGACAACACAATGAGACTCTGTCTCAAAAAGAAAAAAAAATTCCCAGGTACCTGCTGTAAGGGAATACCTACATGTGTGGTATTTCTAATACTTATGCACATTTTATTAATATTTTCCCAAGGTAAAAAATGCTCTATCAAGGAAGATTGTCTGAATTTATTTCAGCTGGGTGTGGTGGCTCATGCCTGTCATCCCAGCACTTTGGGAAGCTGAAGCAGGAGTATTGCTTGAGAAGAAGTTAGAGACCAGCCTGTGCAACATACGGAGGCCCTATCTCTACAAAAAAAATCAAACAATTAGCTGGGTGTGGTGGCTCATGCCTGTAGTCTCAGCTACTTAGGAGGCTGAAGTGGGATGATTGCTTGAGGCTGGGCTGGCGAGGCTACAGTGAGCTATGAAATTGCCACTGCACTCCAGCCTGGGAGACAGAGAGAGAGACCTAAAAAAAAAAAATAATTTTTATTATTTATTGTCTCTAAAAAAAATAATAAAAATATTAACTTATTTCAAAGGATTAACATGCATATTCTATTTAGAACTTTTAAAAACCAATATGAGATAAACATTGAAAAAAAGTGTACAAAAGAAATGTATATACAATAAGCCAAAGGAAACACACATAACTCATACTCCTAGATAATCAAAGAAACAAACAAAAAAACCAAACAAGGTTGTGGTATTTTCCTCTTATCGCCTTGGCAGAATAAACTGATTGAGATTGCCTGGGGTCAATGAGGTTGGAGGAAAATAAGTATCTCCTATTAACAATGGAGTTCCCTCTGGGAGGTGAGATTATAGATAATTTTGACTTAAAAAAACTTTGTGTATTATCTGAGTATTTTTAAAAGACGCATTTCTTTTATGACGAGGGAAAAAATAAGTGTTTTTGTTATGAAATAGTACATTAAAAATATATTTGAAAATATTATGTAAAATAGAACACTGATTCATACTTTGGTTTGTTGGTTTTCTTTAGTACCCCCTGTGTCGAGTTTTCAGTTGGGACAGAGATGTTTGAATGAACACAGATTCATCATATTATCTCATTTCTCACTGACAATGGCCCTTTAATATCCTAAAATCATAGACTCCCATACAGTTGCTTCGTTATTGATTTCCTTATAATTTCCTTGAGGATGTAGCTACTTCCATAAATAGAATTAATTAAATGCCAAGAACAATTTGCCTTATTCATATTTTACGAAAAAATAGAGTCAAAATTTAAAATATTTCTATGGGGAAGAAACTGGATTACATATTAAATTCTACCAAAAATTAGAAAGAAAAGGCTTAGAAGAAAAGCTTGGGTGCCACTTAGAGACCTATCCAATTATAATCTCACCATTTTAGTGGCTTAACATAATGTAAGTTTATTTTTCACTTAGGTGTGGGAGTAGGAGTTGAGGAGGCTGCTCCTTATAGTCATTCAGGGGCCCAGGCTGATTGAGGCTCCACCATCTTTACCAAGGCATTGAGTGTGCTGAACGGCCAGCCACTCTCTGACACAATCTCTACTAGCTATTATGTTCCATTAATCTATTATTTTTAAGACATTCATGACATTCAGTGTAGTAAATTACTTTTCCTTTTCACCAGGGAATTCCAGGTGTTTTCTCAGAAAGTTGGCTTTTTCTGTGCCTCACTCTGTCCCACAGGCCAGAGTACAGTGGCATGATCATACCTGACTGCAGCCTCAAACTCCTTGGCTCAAGCAATCCTCCTGCCTCAGCCTCCTAAAGTACTAGGGTTACAGACATGAGTCACCACACCTGGTCATTCTCACAAAGTTTTAAACAGTTTCCATCTCTCCTACTTCCTAATTTGGCAATGGTGCTGTGTCATGTGTTCACATTTATTTATTTTGTCAGTACATTCCCTGAACCATTGAACCATTTTTTCCATCCTGTTCCATCATTGTGGACACTCTTGTACCTGATTATCACACATCACAGTAAGAGCTACTGTCTGTAGAGTACTTTTAGGTGCTACGTTTAGACATATTCTGTGCCTTTTCATTAGGACATCAGGGCAAGCCTTCAAAGTAAACTTTAATAACAAGTTGTATGAATGAGGAACTAAGCACAGGAAACAACAGATCACATGACAAGGGCCATGCAACTAACAATGGACAGAAGTGGTAACTGGACCTTGAACTTTTTAATTCCAAAGAATTTCTACTCTTCTATGCTGCCTCTTAGCTTCTACTCTTATTTCTGTTTTCTGCAGAACACCTCTTCTCTTAACACCCTGACTTTTTTGTTCAGCTCCCTTTCCCCCTGCCTGGTGTGAAATAGCTACCTGTAACTTTTCAGCTGAAAACTCTCTGAAGGCAAAGTGTTCCTGTGCTTCACAAGATACATTGCCAATCATTTTTGCTAGCTCTTGCTTCTCTCCTCAGCCTGTAACATGATTCAATTTGTTTGCAGTGTTCCCTCTGTAATAGTTAATAGCATTTATTGAGTTCTTCCCATGCACCAGACATTCTGCTAAATGTTCTCCACGAATTATCTGAATGTAGCCTTAAAACCGCTCTGTGGGGGTAATCACCATGATCATCATCTCCACTTTATAGGTGGAAAAACTGAAGCTTCATTATCCTGCCCAAGGACACTAGCTTGTCAGTCATCAGCTGATCTTGGAATCCAGGCCTTCCATCTTCAAAGCTGCTCCTTCTCATGGTTTTGATACTCTGCTGGGGGTGCACTGTGAGGATGGAAGAATCACCTACATGGAGTGAGAAGTGCCTGCTAGTGCTGGCAGTTCTAAACCAAATGTAGTTTCTTTCCCTTGTTTTTCCCCCAAGTACTTCAAACAAATCCCGATGAAGAGGGATTCCAATCTAGCACCACATGGCCTCTTGTTTTCATATGTGATTGAATGCTCAAATTTGTTCAAAATTCTTTTTATGGAAAACTGTTTTGGAATAGTTTAATTTTCAAAAGTTCTCAATGGAGTGGGGAAATTGGATCGGCACATCACCTGCATTTATTTTCTTTTCCCAGGCAATTTTGAAAGGACTGTAAAAGATCTTTTTTTTTAAAAAAAGTTAATCTTCAAAATTCTTCTGGGACATATAATCCTGAAGTGAGCTTAACTGCAACCAATACTGAGTTTTCATTTTTTCACAAGCAAACAAAAACAACCACCAAAAAGACAATTTACCAGTGTAAATTTCTTTCTGTTGATCTCTTTTTTATATAAAGATATTTTTGAATGTTTTGCTTTAGTCATATGAAGTTTAGAGATCTAAGTTTTGAAGGGATGTGGATCTTTTTACACACCATAAGATTATAGAGAATGGGGTTTGATAATACCACCTAATTTGTACTAACTTGTAGTGTCATTTTAAGTTTGTTGCATTTTTTGGGAGTGTGCCTAAATAAGGCACTCCCCAGAGCCCTGCTTGAAAGTATTAATATATCTGAATATAAGAGCAAATCTAATTACTTAAATTTCTTTAAAAAATAAACTGAAGCTGTCAAATGAGCACAATAATCAACCAACTTCCAAATTATCACATTTTAAAGGTGTCTTGAAAGCTTAAGCAACCTCTAGTATAAATATTACATAGATATTTCTCATTAATTTAAATGAGCAAATTTGATAAGATGCAAAATTTCGTGAGCTTTAATTTTTGTCTTCTAGTGACTGACAAAGAGAAAACTAACTAGCAGGTTTGTAATCACTCATTGCTATTGCGTTCTTACAAAACTTGATTTAAAAGCAAACAAAGCCTTGAAAATGTTTACTTAAAAATCATCCATGGCCATTTTTCTTACAAGATTCAACCAGAATCTTGGTCAAAATGTCAAGATTTTTGTTCCTTTCTTTTCATTTTTTAAAAATTATTTATGTCCCTTATTTGACTGGAATCAGTAAAAGGTAGTAGACAGTTATTAGGAAACACATCCATGAAAATGAATGCTGAGCAGGCATTTTGGCCCAAAAATTCTGTTATATCAAAAAAGTACCTTAAGCCAATGAAACGGCACATGAATCTCTTTCCTTTGCTCACAGATTCTTACAGCAGTAAGGAATGGCCTATCCATGAATAGTTCCTCTGTCAGCTTCAGATGAGATCCTGTGTTGGCCAGGAGCATTATCTATCACCTAGGAACTTCAGTGTTCAGATCTGAAAAAAAAAAAAATTAATTAAGGGTCTTGATGTAATAAGCTAATGCTTCATGTTTCTTGCCTGCTAGAAATTCTTTGGGACTTAAGCGTTTTATAGGTAACATTTTAATAAACAGGCCAAAACATAGCAAGAAGACCAGGAGGATCAAGATATTATTAAAAATAAAAATGTAAGTAAGGAAACATCATTATTGAGTAGTTTTTAATCCTGCATGTTTACTAATGATCATTTGCGATTCTCTCTAAATATATCTCAATTTAAATAGATGCAATTTTCATCCATCATACTAACTACTGTGCTACTTTTGAACTCTAGACATTGTCAAAGGATCTGTTTTAACAATGGGGGTTTTGCCAGTGGAAATCCCAATGGGATGAAACCTGTCCTTTAGAAGTAACCAGATAGAAATGAGAATTGGGGGAAAGAGGCAAGATTGCATGATGATCTGGCCACATATTTCTGGATGACAATGTATCCTGGAGCTAGTAATTTCAAAATGTGAAAGGAATTCCACTAAGCTCCAGCCTAGAAGACAGCCGCTAACGTTTTCACCGAGAAGCTCAGCGGTCGGGCTCGTGTTGTAGGCCCAAGAATGACTGATCCCTCTGAAAGGGCTTCCGAAATTTTGCCTCCTTTGTCTAATTGGCTGCATCAGTAAATTGCTGGTGGAGAGTTTTAGAGGTTACGGAACAGGAATAGGCTGCAGTTTTACAGAAAGGCGGGTGTGAGGCGATTAAACACTCACTGTCTCCCAGCACTTTTAATCCCTCTGACCAATTACCTGGAATATAACTTGGAGCAAGTGACAGAAAATGAGGTTCCTACTGAGCCCACGTGTGTGTTTTAAATACATATGTGTAACATATACTACAATTGCTTATGAAGAGTAGTTTATTTCTGTTTTCTTTTTCCTCCTTTTTTTTTCTGATTTATTTGAAATTTTTGTGATGACTATACCTAACATCCTAAAAAAGGCTTCTTTCAATAACTTCTTAAGAAAGGTTAGTAAGAATTCAAACTTGGATGGAAATTTGTACCAGATAAGGTGTTTTCAATCCTAATAATTCAATTAGTTTTTAAATAAAAAGTTAATGTGTTTTTATTTTGTGAATTAATTGCTGAAAAAGATCTAGTCTTTCTTCCTTTCTCTTTCTTTCTTTCTTTCTTTCTTTCTTTCTTTCTTTCTTTCTTCTTTCTTTTCTTTCTTTCCTTTTTTTGGTCTCACTCTGTCATCCAGGCTAGAGTGCAGTGGCACGATCTCGGTTCACTGCACCCTCCACCTCCCAGTTCAAGCAATTTTCCCACCTCAGCTTCCGAAGTAGCTGGGATTACAGGTGCCTGCCACCACACCTGGCTAATTTTTGTATTTTTAGTTGAGACGAGGTTTCACCACATTGGCCAGGCTGGTCTTGAACTCCTGGCCTCAAGTGATCTGCCCACCTCGGCCTCCCAAATTGCTGGGATTACAGGTGTGAGCCACCACGCCCAACCTAGTTTTACTTTCTACTTCTCTTTACCTTTAATGCATCTATGAAAGTGTACAGACTTTGTCAAAGCATTCATCATAGAAATCCAATTTAACAAGTATTCATTGGCCATCTAATATATATTTAGATTGTTTAGGAAGTAAGAGTTATCATATGAAGAACAGGAGGAGTTTAAGACATGGTCTCTGTTCTTGAGGCATCTGTACAAGATTAAGACGACTCTCATGGAAAAGGTAATTAGAAATAAGTACAAAACAGTATGTTATCAATTCCCAAAATGAATAAAATAGATGTCAAATGCTCTGAGAAGTTAGAGAGGTGTGCAGACTGGATGATTCTGGCAAAGTTTTTAGGGGAAGAGGGACTCGAAGGATGGTTTTTGGATGGAAAGCATGAGATAAACAAAAAAAAAAGGATTCCTGTAAGTTCAATAACTTGAAAATTGGAAGCCCCTGCAATTTCCTTTTTGTCAGCAAAGGGAGCAGGTGTTCTTTCAAAGACAAGCTTGAGAACAAATTAGGCACTATAGCTTTTTCTTCATGGAAAAAAAGCAGTTGGTTCATTTCTCTCATTGGCAGATCTGCCTTGTGTTACAAATCTTGGTAAAATTTTAGGGTAGGGAAATGTATGATTTGGAGACCTATGCATTTCCTACAGAATAACTCCTGAAAGGATAGAAAAGAGAAGCTCATTGAAACCCAATGGTGGGGTGGGATTCCCTAGAAGATGTCTTATTTGCCCCTTATGCTCAAACTGGAAGCCAAAATAAGAACGAGTGGGCCCACTGAAATAAATGGGACCCAGCTAAAGACACACTGGTGGACATAGATGGGAGTTGCACAAGAAGAACTGGGGTCTCTGTAACTAATACACCTTTCTCACTTTCCCTGTCCATGAGATCATGTTATTCATCTAAAAGAAAGGCCAATGGGAGACAAAAGACTGTCAATAAGTAGAATATTGTGAACCTTTCTGGCTTTTAAAAAGAAACCACAGAGCTAGCTGGATTGAAGGAGCAAGCCTGAAAGTTGTGGGAAAGAGTATAACACATTTTATGAGGAACTTTCCTTTACAAATTAAATGCCCATCTGTAAATACAGGGTTTGAGGATGAGAGCTTCCGTTCTGCGATGGAGGGACATCCCAGCTTTGGGCTTCCCAACAGTTCCTCCTTTCTTGAGTTCCTGTTTGGCTTGCTTTTGAAAAGGGCAGCAGGAGGACTGTGCCATCAATCATTGGGTCAGAAGGCATAGATTGTGGATTTTCTAAACATGGATCTGAATGGGAGCGATTTATTGGATTTTGGAGTTATGTTTGTTTACTTGGTCTTGGTGTGTATATAGAATCTGGTATCTGGAGGACAAGAATAAGAGGAATCAAATATTTCTGAAGGAAATGGCAAACTAGAATTGGAATTGTCAAACCAATGCTCTCACTAAACTTTGGATCAAAATAACCTATAACAAATTCAGTTATGATTTGGAATCCCCCACCCAACGAGAGAAGAATGCTCATTCTGCTGTACAATTCAGAGGCTGAACAACTGTATAATAACTCCAACAAATTATTTTCAGTCAAAAATAAAGATTGCAATTTAAATATCGCTTATCCAACTTCATGTATACCTATAAAATCTTGTTGAGTTTTAGCTAATCAGCACCCCAGAGATGACCTAGAGTTTAAGATGAGTTTAGAACCTAGCAACTTCTCAGGAGATTTGGAGTCTGTGTTTTATTTCTAACTTTAAAAAAAGCCCAAGAATCAACATTTAAAAAAAATACAATCCCAATAAAACTTTGAAAGTCATATTTTCTGCTAAAGTCTATAATTATAGCTTCCATTTCCTGAGTGCCAGGGACTGTTGAATGAACTGGACTTGAGCATTATGTCATTTCTTACTCACAGAAATACTTTGAGGGAGCAGCTGTTATTATCCTCATCTTAAAGATGAAAATGCTGAAATGCTGAGGTAAAGTGAAGTGACCAGGTCTTAGTAAATAACCACAGGGAAGAAGGACAACCTGGATTTCTCCAACTCTGGATTTCATGATCATTGCAATATCTGCCAGCTTCTTGATTCTGGCTTAGGGTTGAAAAAATAATCATTCTAAGGTCAAGCAGCAAGGAAGATTGATTAAAATTAGAGAGGATATGCACAGAGATAAACATAATTTGTGCTAAAATAAAACAAAACACACACACACACGCACACACACACACACACAAACAACCAAAAAAACCCCAAAACGTAACTCTCCAGGAAAGTTTAACTTTTTTCCAAATGCTAGTGAAATGCTGATACCATCTGTGACATGGTTATATAAACAGACCATTGAAAGGGTCCATTTTTATCAGTCCCATTGCAGAATTTGTCTGAATGAAAATGTGTCCATAATCAATAATAATGATTCCTCTGTAGTTTGGGAATGACCTGTTCTAGGAAAATGAATTTTCTAGATGGTTCTTATCAGTCCATCTAAATGCCAAACCTAATCACTTCTGATAGAAATATTTCTAAAATGTACTTCATATTATTCATGCTTTCTAAAAGAGATTATACGGAGTATTTACTTTGTCTGATGATTTGTCGTCCACTCTTGTCCTGGCTGTAATATTACTGATAGCCACTCAGACGCAACTGGGGGTGGCAGCCCAAGACTTATACACTCAATGGCCCTGTATTGCTATGGTTTTACTTCTTATGTTTGCTTTTTGTTAATTTTCTTCTGTTTTCCTTTCTTCCTTGCCCCAATCTCTCACCTTCCTGTTGTTCTCCTGCCTTTTCCACTTGCCTTCCTTTTCTCCCTGCTTCCATTCTTCACTTATCCAAAATGTATGTATTAAGAGCCACAATGACCAGCAAAGAGCTAAGCAGTGGGAATACGTCAGGGAAAAAGATGCAGTCCATGTTTTTGAACAGTTTTCTGTCTTTTATTTTTATTATTATTTTCTGAGACAGGGTCTTGCTCTGTTGCCCAGGCTGGCATGCAGTGGCATGATCTTGGCTCACTGCCACCTCCACCTCCCAGGTTCAAGCAATTCTCCTGCCTCAGCCTCCCAAGTAGCTGGGATTACAGGTGCCCACCACCACGCCCAGCTAATTTTTGTATTTTTATTAGAGACAGGGTTTCACCATGTTGGACAGGCTGATCTCGAACTCCTGGCCTTGTGATCCACCCGCCTCAGTCTCCCAAAGTGCTGGGAATACAGACATGAGCCACTGCACCTTGCCAAGACAAAAACAGTCACAGCATTCCTTGGTGGGCTCAAAGCAGCTTGCTGTCTTGAACTCTCAGGCGTCACTCATTCTAGATCCCTGTGTTCCTCTAGAGTGGGCCTCCACACATTCTGATTGGCTGATTTCACCATGCTCCACAGACTTCCACCTAAAATGAGAATAAATAGCCTCTGTGTCCAGGCTTGGGAGGCCTATGGGGATTTTATGAGAATCAGTGATTTTAAATGATTGTTAGCATCTGTCACAACTTACTATTGAAACAGTGTTGTGTGGTGAAAAGAACTCAGACGTATACGCTGCCATTTACAGGCTCCATGACCTCAGCCAAGTCACTCCACTTTTTCAAGTCTTGATATTATCATCTGCCCACCGAGAATGTGGTGAGGGTTCAATGCTAAAATATACTTCAATTTCAAATCCAATGCTGGGCATGATATTAATAGTATTTACAATTTTTACTGTTTATAGGAGAAAGACTTTTTATTTTCTTTTTGGAAAATGAGATTTTTAAAGAATTTTTTTGTTCTATTTTTATTTTTGGACTGATGACAGAAGCAACATATGTCTCATTGTGGAAAATTTGGAAGCCACAGGCTGAAAAAAATACGGTGAAATATTTTCTTTTGACATTTTTCTATATATACCTATATTTTCCCACATAAATGAGATATACTATCTAGTCAACTGCATTTCCTAAATTTTCTATAAACTAACTTTCAATACATGTGTGGCCAAATATATAAATCTTTTCCATTGTCAATGGTGTGTTGGTAAACATTCTCAAAAAAGCCCTGATTTCCAACATTTACCAATTAATGTGGTATAAATACTCCTTTTATGACTGATTTCTGGTTGTATTTTTAGTAAAGACGGGGTTTCACCATGTTGGCCAGGCTGGTCTCTAACTCCTGACCTCAAGTAGTCCACCCACCTCCGTCTCCCAAAGAGCTGGGATTACAGGCATGAGCCACCACACCCAGCTTGGGGCCACCTGTTCTTCAGTTTCAGTTCCATAAACAAGTATTAAAATTTCTGAATAATTATGAAAATCAATATAAGTATAATATTACTGACTGTGAGTACTCTCTATATTCTCTACACATGAGTACTCTGTATATATGAGATGAGGTCTTAACTTCATTTTTTTTTTTCTATTAGCTAATATTATTCTAGTACTATGTATGGAACATTTTTTCCTTTCTTTTTCTTTTTTTTCTTTTTTTTTGGTTTGCTTTTGATATGGTTGCTGCTTTTACTATATATTGCATGCTAGTATTTATTAGAATCTGTTTTTAGAATATTCTACTTTTTCATATCTCTCTGTTCTCCTGCTAATCCCAGACTATCTAAATTATTTTGGCATTATCATCTACTTAAGCTTGTTGAAGATAGTGGTTATGTGTTTTTATCAAAGCACTTGCCTGGGCCAAGAGACATGCCTTCTATATGGTAGATTCTCAGAAAATGTGTGTTCTTGGTATATTTTACTTCCTGGAAACATTAGTCCTTCAGGGGACCTTGATGTTTTAAGAGATGTACCAAGTACTCATTGAACCCAAATATTTAGTAACAATTCTCTAGAATTTGGGCCCTAAAAGTAATATTTGGATGTCTGTATTCATTATCTAGTGCTGTGCAACAAGCCACCCTAAAACTGAGGTTTGGAATAACTAAGACTTCTCGATTCCCATTACTCTTTTCACTTGCTTGGAGGGTTCCTCTGCTTGTTTCAGCTGGGCTCACTCCTGAGTCTGCATGGAGCTGGAGGATCAGCTATAATGGTTGGGCCTCTCTTTCCATACTATCTTTCATCCTCAAGGAGGATAGACCTGGCTGTCTTAGGTGGTGACAGAAGCATTTCAAGAAGGCAATACCATAGAGATTACTTGTCAAGCCTCTGCTTGCAACATATTTGTTGATGTCTCATTGGCTAAGACATCTCACATGGCCAAGCCCAGTGTTCTTGTGAGAGGAGATAACACAAGGTGGTAGAATATGGGGGATGTGATTCATTTTGGGAGGGAGGGATGTGATTCATTGTGGGAGGGAGGGATGTGATTCACTGGGGGAGGGAGGGATGTGATTCATTGGGGAGGGAGGGATGTGATTCATTGGGAGAGGGAAGGATGTGATTCATTGGGGGAGGGAGGGATGTGATTCACTGGGGGAGGGAGGGATGTGATTCATTGGGGAGGGAGGGATGTGATTCATTGTGGGAGGGAGGGACGTGATTCACTGGGGGAGGGAAGGATGTGATTCATTGGGGGAGGGAGGGATGTGATTCATTGGGGTAGGAAAACATTAGCATATTTGTCTACAGCAATGTTTCTTTCTCTTTTTTTTGATCCAATCTGGTCACACAGTTGGCCTCCATGTAAATGGAATAATAAACAGTGGCTTATCTAGAGCATCTAATGATAGAAACAAAAGTGTATTTTTAGGCAGATCATCACTTCTTATATTCTTAGCATACATGATTTTATGTACATGTGTTATTTATACACCAGTCAAGGAGAACTAGAGGCTCTTTGCAATGAAAAGCAGATTCACGGTTAAGCATTAGGAATGCTCAAAAGCCTTGAAAGCTAAAGCTAACTGTTTTGTTTTAATTGAATATTCAATTTAACCTTGAGCTTCCTAGGAATCAAGGCAAAAAGGGAGAAACATGATAGGTTGTGTGCTCTTTATTACTTACTGAGGGAAAGCACACTGCTTTTAGGAGTGATCTTTTTCTTGGCTCTCTTCATAGAGTGGCATAGAGGGCTGTGTATTCTACAAAGCCTCACTGAGAGTACAGAAGCAGTTTTCATACATCCTGTAATAAAAACCAAAGGCATAACATCAAAATGAGACTCAGTGGAGATGTTTTTGACACCAGATAAACTATGTGATGAAGGAATGCAGATTTCTTGTCATTAATACTACAGATAGAGAACTTTGAACTTTGAATACCGAAGATTATCAATGTAACCTTAGGCCACAGGGACTAACCTTTGAATACCTAAAGTTATGAGTGCAACACTAGACCACATGAACACCGTCCGAGATACTTGGGGCCACTTGTTTTTGTTTTGTTTTGTTTTGTTTTGTTTAGACAGAGCCTCATTCTGTCACCCAAGCTGGAGTGCTGTGGTGTGATCTCAGCTCATTGCAACCTCTGCCTCCTGGGTTTAAGCAATTCTCCTGCCTCAGCCTCCCGAGTAGCTGGGATTACAGGTGCCTGCCACCATGCCCAGCTAATTTTTGTATTTTCAGTAGAGATGGGGTTTCACCATGTTGGCCAGGCTGGTCTCTAACTCCTGACCTCAAGTGATCCACCCTCCTTGGTCTCCCAAAGAGCTGGGATTACAGTCATGAGCCACTACACCCAGCTTGGGGCCACTTGTTCTTCAAACACATCATACACTCCCCACCACCGCAGAATGACCCCTCATCAGAATGCCACTCAAAAATGCCCCCTCATCAGAATCCCTCCCTGACCACGCAATCAAATTAGTGACTTTCCCAATGTCCCCCATCAATATTCATATAAATATTCATTTACCCTTCTATATTTTCTTAATGGCTGATGTCACCACTCAGCAATTACAAGATCAGCTGAATACTGCACTATTGCAAACACTGCAACATCAATGTTCCACAGTGACCTTTCTCTGATTGGAAACTTCACGTCAATTTTGTTGGAGCTATGATCAATCATTTTTATGAAGGTATTATATACATAAAATTTAAGACAATGTGAAAGTGGGTCCAAAGTTCTTTTTCATAGAGTAGCTACTGCCTGTGCAGATGGGATCTGCTGTGAGGATAAGTACAAGCAGTGAAGGCGGTCAGAGAGAGCTGTGTTTCAGTGTCACTTGGATGCCAATCTTAGCTCTGTCACTCACTAGCTTTGTGGCTTTTGGTGACTTCTGGCCTCAATTTTCTCAGAGGTGAAATGGGGATAATGATCGTGCCCATTTAGAAGATGGTTTTGAAGATTCAGTAACTTAACCTGTGGAAGGTGCACACATTGCAAATTTTTTCTTTCTTGCTGTAGTTCTGAAAGAGGCAGGAGTTGACAAAAAAGGGATTGAGCTGTTTTTTTCTCAAGGCAATTTATAGGACTACCACAGGGATGTTTATTTTCTTAACTAGAGGTCATGAGACACGAAGGCCACTAATGAGTGAAATTGTTGGCTGGGGGAGTCCAGGGCTTTCCTCACTTCTTCCAAGTTCTTAGACTGAAAAAAAAAAAAAAGGAAAACAAACAAAAAACAAAAAAATGGTTCCCTGTAAATTTTATGACTGCAGTGTCAAAAGTCTTCTATCCAAATCGCAGTAAATATTCTAATGAAGTCTGGAAAGAAAGCCATTTGTAATGGCTCGGGGCAGAGTATTAAGACAGCCTGTTTCTAGTTAGCTGGTCATTAGAGAGATCTAACATGCATGGGAAATGGTTTCCTGTTCTAAGTGCTTTAAAACCAAGTTTTAGGAAACCCTGTTTCCTGCCGGCTCATTTGGAGACAACAGTGTGCCAACCGATCAGACTTTTCAGATGGCCAAGTGGTCACCTTCTCAGCTACAATTAAGTTTCGCTGCAGCAGCCTCTGCCAGGGAGAGTGGGCTTTGCATCTCAGGGGTCCTGGCAGGGAGTAGATAGCTCCACAGAGCGAGGACATCTGGATGGGGCACAACTGAAGGCTGTCCTTTGCCTCTGTTGTAAATGCCTTGGGATAGAGTGATTCATGGGATGAATCAAAACCTACAGGAGAATCTTCCAGCCATCAGCCTAGATACATCTATCTAGAAACAGACTGAAGGGGCTGGTGAGAAAATGGTGGATAAAATCCCTGGTTTGGGAGGGACAGGGTAGCTGATGGGAGAGGAAATTCTTTTGGCTACCTGATGTGCTGTGCATTAAAATGGGATTTTCCAAAACAAGGAAGTCCCAGAGACTTCAATTAGGATGTAGATGAAAGTATTTGCTAATCAAATCCATTCGTTTTCTTTGGTGTGTGAGGTAAGGACCAATACTGTACTTGGAAGCAGGAAATTGATGGATCCAGGAAGACTGCACATTTCCACACCTTCAGAAGACACCCCCTCTAACAGCTGCCCAAATCAAAGAGGAAAATCCTTAGTCCCAAATTTTTCATTGCAGCCTCACCCAGTAAAGGGCCCACCTCCAGGCATCCTACTATTCTCTGAGAGGGCACACCCTCACAAGCACTTTACAGACACTTTCAAAACTAATTGTGAGGGCAATGCAATGAGAAAGTGCTTTTATTATTCTTTATGGTAAATTACATTTGAGGGCCTAATTCTTCACTGCTCACTTCATCCACATTTTTGCCATAGCCTCATTTTGGGCAGAACTTCTTTTCATATCTCTTGACTTTACTTTAGCTTTTGGCCAACAACACATAATTAAAAGTACATAGAGCCAGTTCTGAGCCGTGGCCTTCAAAGGCCACATTTCTTCCTGCCTTTTTGCAGTTCTGCTCTCACCTTGAGAAGAACCAGCTAGTCTGCTGGTTCCAGGAGGATGATGAGAGACACATAGCAGAGTCACCACTACTAACCCACAGACTGCAGTGAGAAGCAAAGCCTCCACAGCCAACCCTCAGATGCATGAGAATAAATAACTGCTGTTTTAAGGCTCTGAGTTTTGGGGTGGTTTGTTACAGTACAATAGCTAACTGATACAACTTCATTTTACAAATAAAGACTTGGAGATCTTAGTAATGGTTTTCCCAAAGCACAGAACTGTTAGCTGACTGAATCAAGACTCAAACCTAAGCTGAGTGCCTGTAATCCCAGCACTTTGGGAGGCCAAGGCAGAAGGATCAGTTGAGGCCAGGAGTTCAAGACCAGCCTGGGCAACATAGTGAGACTCCCCATCTCTACAAAAAAAATTTTAAAAATTACCTAGATATGGTGTCTTATGTCTGTGGTTCTAGCTACTCAGGAGGCTGAGGTGGCAGAATTGCTTGAACCCAGGAGTTCAAGGCTGCAGTGATGTATAATCATGCCACTCCAGCCTGGGCAATAGAATAAAATCTCATCTTCTTTTTTCTTTTTTTTTTTGAGATGGAGTCTCGCTCTGTCACTCAGGCTGGAGTGCAGTGGCGCCACCTCGGCTCACTGCAAGCTCCGCCTCCCAGGTTCACGCAGTTCTCCTGCCTTAGCCTCCCAAGTAGCTGGGACTATAGGCACCTGCCACCACACCCGGCTAATTTTTTTTTCTTTTTATTTTTAGTAGAGACGAGGTTTCACCATGTTAGCCAGGATAGTCTCAATCTCCTGACCTCATGATTCACCTGCCTCAGCCTCCCAAAGTGCTGGGGTTACAGGTGTGAGCCACCATGCCCGGCCTTTTTTTTTTTTAATTAAAACCTAGAGACATTCTTAACCATTACGTTAAACTGCCTTTGTAAGTCTTACTGATGAGCTAGAAATTTCCTAGAAGTTTTTAAGAATTTGACTTTTCTTTCTTTCTCTTTCTTTCTTTCTTCCTTTCTTTCTTTCTTTCTTTCTTTCTTTTTCAGGTAGAGTCCATTGTCATCCTTTTGTCTGGGACAAGTAAACGGCAGAATTGATATTTCAGCCAGGTTCTTACTCCTTATCAGTTGGAACAGGCAGGATGAGGAACAGAGCCCTAGAGACCTAATCTCATCCACTGTCTTTTGACCTAACTGCAGAGCTTATCACCACTCCACACGTCATCTTATTTTTGCCAGGCATTGGCCTTATTTCCTACCCTTCTTTTCCACCTAAGTTGATTTCTAGTGATAGATATTTGCATTTCAACAAGGGAAGCATGATAGAATTTCAGATAAGTTGCTAGGCAGTTGGGATGAAATGTTTGGTCTGCATAACACACCTCAAATCTCAATCCACAGGTACTGTTTGTTAGGCAGGTCCTGGTGGAATGATAAAGATAGCATCACAGATTGACAAAGCTTGGGCTGAGAGGTCAGGACACCTACACACCAGGCCCATTTTTGCCACTAACTCCCTGTGTGAACTCAAAAATCTCCCTGTCTGATACAGTCTGGCTCTGTGTCCCTACCCAAATCTCCTGTTGAATTGTAATCTTCAATGTTGGAGGAAGGGCTTTGTGGGAGGTGATTGGATCATGGGGGTGGACTTCCCCCTTGCTGTTCTCGTGATAGTGAATGAGTTCTCATGAGATTTGGTTGTTTAACAGTCTGTAGCACCTCCCCCTTCACTTGCTGTCTCCTGCTCCACCATGTAGGGTGTGCCTGCTTCCTCCTCCCCTCCATGGTGAGTGTAAGTTTCCTGAGGCTGCCCCAGCCATGCTTCCTGTGCAGCTTGCAGAACTGTGAGTCAATTAAACCTCCTTTCTTCATAAATTACCCAGTCTCAGGTAGTTCCTTATAGTAGTGCAACCATGGACTAATACACTATCTCTCTGTGGACCTTAATTTCCCCAGTAGTCACAGGAAGGGTTGTCAAGAAGGCATAATCTTTTTGATTTCTTCCAACTTTATCATGCTCTCACTCTCTGCCACCAACCACAAGGGCCCAGAAGATCCAGGCAGTCCCACAAATACTGAGCTGGAGTCAAGTTTCCCCTCGTTTAGATTATCAGACCTGAACCTGTTATTTTCATGATGTACTCTGAACAACCCAAGATTTCATGTCACTGGGTATAGCATAGATATAATTTGGAAAAGAAGAGGTTTCTAGGAAGTACAATAACATTCCCCATTATTTATTTTTTAAATCCTATTTAAATAAAGATTGTGCATTTAAAGTTGTATTTGATTGAACAACGGTCCTTTTTTTTAAATTTTCCCTGACAAAAGCTATGAATTATTAATTTCTGTCATTGTATTCACTGAACAAATGTAATTGCAAGTAAATGTCTAAAGTTAATGAAAAAAATTAAGAAAAAAGGATTTCTTTATAAGAATTAATAAAACATTTCCACAAACCTCTTTGAAATCATGATTATGAAGGCTTACAATGCTTCTTTGAAGCTGCATACCCAGAGCAAAGAGGCTTGAGCTCTGCTCTTTCTGTGGCATGAAGGATGAAAACATTCTATTACGATTGTACCAGCTGTGGAAATCAACACACACAAGGATCCTAACCTTAACCCTCCCATTATGTCCGTTCTGTTGTAACTGTTTTTCATTCTTTCAGAGCCACCTTTCATTTATGGGAGGTCACAAGAGCTCTCCCTCTTGTACTTTGGCTGCTGTTGTAACCATTTAATATTGTTATATTCACATACCACAACAAAAAGTGATGCTTTCATTTCCAGAAGAGAGAAATGAAAGAAAAGAAGTGAAAGAAAGATGTGAAATTAAAAACAAAGGTGTATGGAAACATACAGGGATTGGATCTCTGAATTAAACTGGCATTTAGTCTCAAAGCAGAGAACTGAAATAATTTCATGTCTCACCACTCAAGCATCCTATAAGTCCTTACCAACATCTGGATAAAACCAGAACTAATCTTCCAACTCCATCTAGTTCCCAACTCAGTTGAGGAGCTCACCTTTCCTTCCTTGCCCTGTTCCCCACTTCATCTACTCCTATTCTGTTTGTACAGTAGTAAAAACTGCAAATCCAATACAGGGATACCTGGGTTCTGATTCAAGTTCTGTCCCATTTGTTTTGTGTCCTGGGGCACAGGCAAGTCCCTGCTCCCACTCAGAGCCCCATGTAAAAATAGAGACAGCAATACTTGCCTTGCCTCCCTCATAGGATAGGTGTGAGTATTGAGGAAAATTAAACCCATTGTCAATGAGATATAAATGTAAAAAAAATTTTTGTTTTTGTTATTTCAATTACTTTAGTCTCTGAGGAAATCCCAGAAGCCACTCAGCAGTGCAGCATGGTGGTTTCTATATCAAAATGGAAGCTGGTAGCCAGTTGTCCTTCCTGGGATCAGAGCTACTCCACATTTTCCAGCACCTTCTGCAGGTAAAATGGAGCCATGTGACCGAGTCTGGCCAATTATCCATTAAACCTCCCATGAAGTTCTCCTCGCTTGTCTCTCTCTTTTTCATTTCCTAGGAGAATGCAGAGTATGTGGTAGAGTACTCCAAGTCTTTGCAGATTACAAAGTCACCAGTTGTACCAACACTGGGTATTTGAATCACCATGTAGAAATGCACCTTCTGAACATCCAGTAGGTCTATGATATAAGCAACAGATAGACTGTTACTGTGTTAAACCACTGAAATTTGGGGCTGTTTGTTATATCAGCTAGTGTAATTTATTCCTTCTAATTCACCAGAGTAGACCTATGAGAAACTTGAGTGCAAATCTACAGTCAATGCATGTTAAAACTAAGTGAGTCATTTTTTTTCTGGGGCTATTTCAAAACCATTTTTCAAGGATAATTGGCTCCCAACTTGTACAATATAGAGAGAGGTTTATGTTGGGAAAACTCTGTCCTTGTAGGGTAACTGCTGTCATAGGCAGATTTAGCAAGGATTTATTGATAGGAAACTACCAGGGTGCCATGTCCTTGGTCACCTCTTGTAGCCAACACAACCATATTGCCACCAAGAGATGCTTGTGTGGGGTGAGAGCCTATGTGCGGTTTATGATTCTGAGGTTTGCAATGCAGGATCTTTTCTTTTCTCTCTAGTATTGCCAAAGAAACATCAATGACCAAATAGGGGCAAAAGAGAATCATATTTTGAGTGCTCTCTCATTCTCTCTCTCTCTCTCCCTACCCCCGCCTCCCTTACCCCATGCATCCGCCTCCCAGATCTAAAGACTTTTGGAACATAAAAAAGAGATTAAGTGGAAAGGCATATTCCTATAATTTACCCAAATGTGCGCATTTCAATCTATGGATAACAGCGGCTCCAAATTACCCCCAGACCAACACACTACCCTTATTTAAGGGATCCTCTCAACTCTTACCCTGAAGTCTCCATAAATCTGCCTGATATATAGATGTCAGGCATTTTCTGGCAGTTGAAACATGAAACATGACATCAGCTGGGGATTAAGTTACAACTCATAAAGACCATGTTTATTTGCTGGTTCTGTTTAAAAATTTTTCCACTATCATTTTACTCAAATGGCCTCCTATTTTATGAGAAATAAAGTTAGAACTAATGAAGGAAGGTCTTTCTGAGCTCAGCTGGACATACAGGCTGTGGCTGTCTTTGTTGTAACCAAATATTTAAATTATTTAGAGCCAATTGTAATCTAATGTGTTGATGAAATGGCACCACAAGCTAACACAGAGACTTCAGACAAAAATGAGAGGAGGAATCTGAGAACTAAAGAGGGAGAGATGTTAAAAATTAGAAGAAGGCCAAGCTCAAGGAAGCAGCCCAGCCGAGGACCTGTGACGCTCCCCCATCAGCAGCCCTTGAATCTCAAAGGGATCTCTGAGCCATTTGAAGGAGCACTCCAGGCACGTGGACAGAGAGAGGGCCCCCTACTGCATCCCTCTGTCCGTTGCCTAGCAGGGGATATTAGAGTCACTGACCAGGGGCTCTATTTTCAAACAGCAGCAGTTGATATGAGAAGAAATGCCTCTTGTTTAAGGGCTCTGGGAGGCAGGAACAGCTATGATATAAACTAAGTTTTTATAATTAGAAAATCTGGAATAATTTATACCTTGCGACCCACCCTCTCTCAACAGCCACCCCTCCAAACCAACAAACAAACTCAGAATATGAATTGAATATTCAGAGTATGAACATGAGGGAACCTTGTGTCTCAAGTGTTTAACTCAAAGTAGATGCTCAGTAAAATTTGTTGAATTAAATTCTACTCATCCAACGAATCCGGTCATGTATACGATGAGGTAGATGCCTGAATCATTTTATTTTAGTAGTGTTGGGAAGCCCCTATCCTCTTTCCCTGCAAATTTCCTTCCAGAAAGTATGCCATTACTATTTTTAAAAAATTATGCCTGGCATTTTATTTTAGAAGCAAGGGAAATTTCCCTTCCTGAGAATATGCTTTCCATAAATTTTACCACAATCGTTGTTCTTTTCTTTCATTCTTTTTTTTTCTTGCATATGCTTCTTGCTTTATTTGAAGTGTCTGTTGCAGTAAAAAAAAAATCCTGTAAGAGATGTTAAAAGGCATTCGTAGCATCCTGTAGTGAATCAAATGGATTTTCTCCCCGGTTGGATCGATGGAGCATCTTGCTAGCCCTAGGGGCCTGATCCGATAGTGGGGCCAAGTTTCAAGAGGGAAAATGAGCACCAACTTCAGGTTTGTCTCAATTGTAGAACACCTCATGCTGCTTGAGCCACTGAAGAACAGGTTTTCCAAGGAGGATGTTTCCCACTCATCATGGAAAACCATCTCTAATATTGGAAGAGATTCCACATGTTACCAGTACGGTATTGTCTCAGCCTTGATTTGGGAGTCTAGCTCAGGGATCAGCAAACTATGGCCTAGAGGCCAAATCTGTCTGACTTTATAAGATCCATAAGCTAAAAATAGTTTTGACATTTTTAAGTGATTAGAAAAAAGTCAAAAACAGAACAATATTTTGCAATATGTGAGAATTATAAGAAATTCAAATTCAGTGTCCATGAATAAAAATTGGCTGAGAAATCAGTCATGCTCATTCATTTACATGTTTCCTACAGTGACTTTGCAGACTCAAGGACAGACTTGAAGGGATGTAAGACAGACCCTCCAGTCTGTAAAGCCTAGAATATTCACTATCTGATCCTTTGACGAAAGTTTGCCAATCCCTGTTCTTATTGGGCATTTCATGGCTTAGACAATATGGTAGCTGTGGCGGTCTTATTTTCTAAACTTTATTTATTGGTGACATCTTTTTAAGCAAATCTCATTCTCCAGGCTTGGCAATTTTGTGTCTGTGCATGGTAAAATAGTACAATACACGTAACATAAAGTTTACTATTTTAAGCATTTTTAAGTGTAAAATTCAGTGGCAGTAAGTACATTTACAAAGTTGTGCAATCATCACCGTTATCCATTTCCAGAACATTATTACCATACCTAACAGAAATTCTGCACCCATTAAACAATAACTCCCTATGCACTTGCCCTCGGCCCCTGATAACTTCCATTTTGCTTTCCATCTCTATGAATTTGCCTGTTCTAGATGCATCAGACCAATAGGATCATACATGTGGCCTTTTGTGTTGGCTTCTTTCACTTAACATCATGTTTTCAAGATTCATTCATGTTGTAGCTGCATGAGGACTGTATCCTTTTTTAAGACTGAATACTATTCCATTATGTTTCTGTATCATTGGGTATATGTACACCACTGGGTATTCATTTTTGGCCAAGGCTGCATTGTGTGGGATATGATTCTTCAGTTTCACTCAACTACATGGTATCCATGTGGGAGCCACAGGCCAAGGCCTTTGTGCTTAGAGGGAAGTTAAGGGCAAGGAGGAAGGCCTCTGGTTCTGGACATATGCACCTTCATCCACCTTTGGATAAAATCAAGTGGTCCAAGCAATTTTTGGCTCATACACTTACTTCTGTGTATGTTTGTAATGTCTTAGGGAGTGTATTAGTCCATTAACACACTGCTATAAAGAACTACCTGAGACGGGGAAATTTATGAAGAAAAGAGGTTTAATTGACCCACAGTTCTGCATGGCTGGGGAGCCCTCAGGATATTTACAATCATGGCAGAAGGCAAAGGGGAAGCAAGGCATGTCTTACCATGGCAGAGCAAGAGAGAGAGAGAGCAAAGAGGGAAGTGACATACTTTTAAACCATCGGATCTTGTGAGAATCACTTACTATCATGAGAACAGCAAGGGGGAAATCTGCACCCATGATCCAATCACCTCCCACCAAGCCCCTCCTCTGACATGCAAGGATTACAACTTGACATGAGATTTGAGTGGGAGCACAGAGCTAAACCATATCAGGGAGCAAGCAGGTAATGGAACTTTTTAAGCATTTTCCTAAGTTTAGAGAAAATCTAGGAATCTTCGAGATACAAGCTTTCTTCACAGAGAAATATCTATAAGACATTTCAAATAGAGATGACTCCATCAATTTCCTCCATCTAAGCTCTTTGAGTATATGTAAGAAAATATATTCCTCTGCATTGGTAGAGACTATATATACATTGGATATATGTTATCAAATTGTGGTACTGTGATTAAAGTAATCTAAACTAGAAAAGTGTTAACCATAAGCAACGTTCTTTAAACAATGTTTATTGAGTACATTAGTCCCATGCTAGGCACAGAAAATATGGATATGGACATGGTATATTTCTTTTTTTTTTTTTTTTTGAGACAGAGTCTTGCTCTGTCACCCAGGCTGGAGTGCAGTGGCATGATCTCGGCTCACTGCAAGCTCCACCTCCCAGGTTCACGCCATTCTCCTGCCTCAGCCTCCAGAGTAGCTGGGACTACAGGTGCCCGCCACCATGCCCAGCTAATTTTTTGTATTTTTAGTAGAGACAGGGTTTCACCGTGTTAGCCAGGATGGTCTCGATCTCCTGACCCCGTGATCCACCCGCCTTGGCCTCCCAAAATGCTGGAATTACAGGTGTGAGCCACTGCGCCTGGCCTGGACATGGTATATTTCATGACATCAAGAAACGTTAATTCTTGTGCCTCAATTTCCAAACTGTGCACCAAGGCACCCAGTATGCTGCAGTGAATTCACACGGGGACTGTCTGATTTTTTAAATTTTTGAGGAAAACACAGTAACATTTGTCAGACTCTGTGCAAACTACTAGCTTGAGGTAGTTTTAACTTATTTTTAACATCAGATCACAGTATATTTTTCTGGATGATAGCCTATCTTTAGGCCAGGTGCGGTGGCTTAAGCCTGTAATTCCAGCACTTTGAGAGGCTGAGGTGGGTGGATCACGACGTCAGGAGTTCAAGACTAGCCTGGCCACCATGGTGAAACCCCGTCTCTACTAAAAATACAAAAATTAGCCAGGCGTGGTGGTGGGAGCCTGTAATCTCAGCTACTCAGAAGGCTGAGGCAGAGAATTGCTTGAACCCGGGAGGTAGAGGTTGCTGTGAGCTGAGATCACGCCACTGCACTCCAGCCTGGGAGACAGAGTGAGACTCCATCTCAAATAAATAAATAAATAAATAAATAAATAAAACAAGACAGTCTATCTTTGTGAGGCTCGGTTTTCAGAGGCTGTGTTAAAAAGCAAGAACCATGTGAAGATCGTGTGGAAGAGGAAATGGTGGTGGCATCCAATCTGATGTTAAGACTTGACACATCGCAGACTCTCATTAGTAATTCTGAGTATAAAATAAACAGAGAATAAAATAAATAGATTTTTTCTTACAAATGTGTAATTTTAAAAAATGCCCATTAAGTTTTTTGGACATTCATACTTGTTGAGTTGTTTGGCCCTGACTACTTACTAAAGGGAACTGATGGGTAATTCTTTTGAACTAGGAGCACTATGAAGAAATTACTGAGCCACTTAGGGCAGTACGAATTGAGAAAGTTGTTGAACCTCTGATCTTGTGAATCAAGCATGCTACTCATGTTGAATATGAACACTTTTTAAATTAAACAAAAACAAAAGACAAAGGCTATATGGTATGTAAACAATGCAGCAACCAGCAATGTCACTGCTGTTATAATTCAAGGGTAATCAATGTGATGCCATCGACATTAATGACACAGAGTCAATATGCACAAACTTTTAATATAAGCCTAATTATGAGCATCTCTTTGCATAGAACTGAAAATATTGAAAATGTTGACTGTGGGGAGGTACCCTTGGATCAAAACTCCTAAAGAAGTCAATAATCTATTATGATTTTCATTTTGCAGAAGTAGTGCTATTATTTCAAAAGGTCTCAAAAATCAATATGGCGTTCAGTATATCTGTGTAATAATGACATCCTAATTAAAAATCCCAATCTGAGTAGTACAAAGGATGATGTTTAATCTCTAATCAATGAACACCAAGTCCAGAAGTTATAGATGAAATAACCCTTTTTAATGAACTTCACTACTTTTCTCAGATTTGACCTGCTTTTCTCTTTGCAGTTTTGGAAGCCTTTTCTGTCTGAGAACATATCTGAGGAAGTGGAGACAATTTGGTGCAACAAGCACATAAATTAAAGCCAGTAACATCAAAGAAAAATACCGTCAGAGTTATGCGGGTTTCTTTTAATTGGAATTTATAATTGCTCCTAATTATAGGACATACTTTAAATGTTACTTTGAGAGGCTGAGGGAGGGGGTGGAGTCCTGTCCACTCTAGCCTCATGAGCTATAACCTTGATGTTTTAATTAGATATTATTTTGAAATATGAAAAGGGATTTACATACTCGGTGAAACATATCATTGATTGTGCAATTTGCCCAAGAAGACAAAATGATACACAGTTTTAAAAATAATCAACTTCTCAAAGGAATGGTAGAAATTCTTAAGAGGGGTGAAAGCAACAAAATATGTCAGCATTGTGTACACATTCAGGTTTTCTAGTTTCCTCTGGGCAAGATTTCTTCTTCTTCATAGCAAGCCTGTGTCGGTGGCAGCATACAAACAAAGAGAAGTGGGTCCAGTTGATTTATGGGCCACACACACCCATCCTGTAGATAAAAAGGGAGGTCAGAGGAGAGTCTGGAATCTTCTCTTTGAAGACAATTTCTGGTGCCATATTACTTGACTATAGGAGGATGATTAAAACAAACCCTTAAGTCTCTTTCTTATGAGATGCCTTGCTTTTTTATGCCTCAATAAATTAACAGTTTCGGACAAAAGTAGTAGGAGAGATGAGACAAGACCATCTTTCAAACTTTGCCATCATAGGTTAACTAGGGATCTGATGACATGGAATTTATTGCCGATATCCAGCAGTTGGGGAAACATACTTATAGAATTTGTGGAATTCTTCCAGGAGGGAAGAAATGGAATGGAGAGCCTCATTGTTCTCCACCCAAATTAAACATTATTGTAATCTTTCAAAATATTGGGCTCTATTCCAAACCCAAAAATAGGGAGGAAGAAGGAGTGTCCTAAATTAATTTTGAAGAGGTTTGAAACAGAAGGCTGGTGGTGAAAGGAGAGCTTTGCCATACATGAGGCTCTGGGTGCCAGACCCTACCCCGCCATCCCGGGCATTGTACCTTGGAGACTTTGTAGGAACAAAGATACGTACTTTGAGTGTGGGTTCTCTGGCAGAATTTGGAAGGAATGCCCTGATTGTTGGGCTCCACTGTCCATTGAAGGACTTTCCACCAAGGTCAGGATCTGAACTGGAGGATGTAGTGGCCATTGGAATGCACAGCTTGCCCAGAGCCCCTCATCTCAGGCCCAGCAGGCACCCTGGGCTTCAGCCATGGCTGCACCAGAAAGGGGAAATGTTTTCCATCCCGTGTCATGTCTAGCGCCCCAGTGAAGGGCACTCGAATTATTGCCTCCTTCATCCCCAAGGGGATTCCCCTTAGCTATGTCATAGCATAGAGAGAGGTCAGGACTAGGAAATTCTTATGGTGTTCATGGGCGGGGTGATGCCAGGGAAGAGAAGAGTAAGTGGGAAATGGGATGGAGTTGCTTCAAGGAGATGTGACCACATTCCTTTGACTCCACCTAAGCGAAGCAAATCAACCCCATTAATATAAAATCCTGAACCTGAAACTCTGAGTAGTTGGAGCGCTGGTGGAGTGGGAGCAGACTGAAGACTGCCTTTCGGGACACCACCTTATTCTCTACACTGGTTTGCCACTCACGACCCTTTGACAGGGAGGCATTACCTTGTTAGAGGAAGAGAGATGCAAGAAGACTCTCCCGGACTGTTGGCTGCTGACCCTTGGCATGACAGTAACCAGAATGCTTTCCCACTTCCTGCCTTCAACTGCTCTTGCTATGCCACCCCACACTCTGCCGCAGGACACTCACTCATCACCACCAAGAGCTGCCGATGGATTGCTCCATGCCCTCCAGCACTGGGTACTCATTCTTTGTCACACATTGCTTCCTGGACTTGCCCTACAAAGCAAGATAATGCTCCCGTGGAGAGGAGAAAGAGAGCTCAAAGTGATTGTTGTAAGGGAATGCAGAGGAAGCCTCCTACTGACTCCTCCATTCTCATGTTTATGGACCACCTTCCGATCTCACATATGGCATTTCTTTCCATTGAGGACAGAGACGCTGGGAAAACACTCCTGGAGAAACTGCAGAGTAGGGACACATCCCATAAAAATCTACCTTGTGTCCAGGATGCGACTGTGTTTCCTCCACGCGCCTCAACCTAATTTCCTGTGGATTTCAGATCATCTTTTATTTCCAATTATGCTGCTGTTCACATTATCGATTTGGAGGATACAAATGTTGAATGACAAGAGAGGGAGAAGAAGGAGGGGGGAGGAGAATTCCATTTTGCCTGAAGGATAAGATACTCGAAATGCCACCCTGCACAGCATCTCTGAAGCGTTCATCAACGTGGCAGAGGCTGGCTCAATTATCTTTGTGTCAGATGATTATCTGAGAGCTTAATTTAATCTCCATTATCCTCCCCCGTCATATTTCAATTAAATCTGCTATCAGAGTGTTAACACATCTTTGAACCTGCTATTTCTTCAGTTAATTTTCCACTAAGAGGTGCTGGAGAGTAACAGATGTCATAATTATGCAATTATTAAGTGTATTTGACACTCGTTCTCTCAGGATTTTGTGGTTAGGGTAGGAGGGTTGGAAAATTAATCTGATGACAATATGCTTCCGTTGTGATCCGTAACACCACTGCAGGCTGGGGGACTGTCCTCCCGCTGTTTCCGAGGCTGCCGCCAAGGAAGATAAAGGATTAACTGATTGTGCGTCAGATTCGTTTCACTTTTGTATGTCTGGTAAATTGGATGAGTTCATTAGGCTGAGCAGAAGACCAGAGGCATTTTTTTAAAAATAAAAAAAACCTTCTTCAAGACCTCAAGAAGTACAACAAGTACATCTCAGGGAATATGGTAAAGTTATCAACTATAGAATTAAGGGTGGTTAATCTCCACTTTAAAATCTTGGGTTTTAGTTGGGGAATGAATGCCAAAGAACTGTATGACCTTGGTTAAGTCACATCCTCTCTCTGAGCTTTGGATCTATGAGGAATGAGCAGGCTTGACTTCGTAGTCTACTACCTCTCCCAGCTCTACCACCCCGTGGAAATTGTTACAAGCTGTCTATTCCCTCTCCTCCCTCAATATAATCTATACCTATAGCTATTTAAATCCTCAAATTTGTTAAATTTGAAGCCTGAAAAGATGTCTCTGTCTATCTTTCGGTCTATAGTACATACTCATTAAGACTAAAAGCTCATCAGGTCTTCAAAGCCTGGTTTTGACATTTACTAGCTGTGTGACCTTAGACAAATTGCTTATCCCCTCTGAGCTTCAGTTTCCTCCTCTATAAAATGACAGTTATGATGAAATCTATTTCCTAGGATTGTTGAGATGATGACTAAAATTGTATTAGTCACAGTCCATTTCTATGTGCCTGTCTGGCTCATGTTCAGAAAAGGAGTTGGAAATATATAAGGGAAGTTGAAATGAGGAATGGATACACAGACTGCATGATTGTAGATATCCTTGGAAATTTCTTTCTGACATCACATAAGGGTTTCCATAGTACTGAAGAACATGGTTGTGTCGTTGCAGGCTTCAGCGGTCATGCGAGTGGCAGCTTTGTCCTTAAGCACAGAGGGAGGGGACCTTCTCATGCATACTACCTGCTGCTGGGACAGTGGGGCTAGGAACCCAGTTCTCCCTTCTCCTGGTCCAGGGACTTTTCCTCACTGTACTTGGCCTCTTAATCCACGTGAATCAGTTTTACGTGAACTCTGAGTCACCAGTCTGCCAAATCATTCTCAGACCTTTTTCTGCTCTTCATCAAACCTAGAAATTTTCTACCCTATTACTCCTCCATTGCTACCCATGTGGGGTGAAAGGTAGATAATAGCCACCTACAAGCCAATGGACATGCCTATGGGCATTGCCTGGAACTCTTCTTTTAAGGGAAATATTATTTGGAAGCCAAATAGATAAAAATAGGTCAAAATAAAAATGCTCTGATGAAATAAGGATTATGATATTGGTAGCTCAGTGTACCTACTTACATCACTCTGTCTTTGCAGGTTTCTGGGGAAACCTTGGATCTTGTAGAGGACATTTGGAAAACAATCATTCCATGTCATAATTTTTGCCTGTAGAGAATTGCGTTGTATGGATGTAGAAAATCCATTTGACTAATCTCCTTTTGTTGGGCACCTAGGTTGTTTCTGATTCTTCATAAAAAGAGCTGCAAGAAACTGGATATTCCATTTATGAAAAACTCCCTTTCATGGGGACAGGATCCTAGACAGATTTCCTGTCTGAAAGGCGTCACTTTCTTTCTCTCAGGGAGGATATTGAGATTGGCCAGAAAGACCTTAGTGTGGATCCCTGTGTTTCTCAGGGCCATGAAATTAAGTAAAATATATTACCATTCTCTGGCATTTAGGTGTTTGGAGACAGTAGCTCAAGTCAAAGAGGGACTTTATTGTATCAACAGTGGTGAATTCCAAGGATGAAAGCTTCAGGTATTGCTGGATCAAGGGGTTAAATGATATCAACAGGTTTGCTCATGTGCCTCCTACTCACATACTGGAGGGAGCAGCCAGGATTCTTTCATACATCCAGGGAGGGGAGTTACCAGCAGCCAGGTTTGGTAATTCTTACAAAAAGAGAGTTTTGTTTAGTTTTTAACCTAATACCTTTCCATCAATCTAGTCTCATAGTCCCTACCTGCTGGATACTTTTTATTTTCCCCTAAAGATTCAGTCTCCACCTTTCCCATCCTTTTATGAATGGCTTCAGCAGGACCCTTTCTCCTCTGGTTTTTGATTGGACTTGGCCAATGGAAAGCTATCTTCTTTTGCTCATGTTACCTTGACAAAGTACCACAAACCAAGTGGCTTAAAACAACAGAAACTTACTGGTCTCACAGTTCTGGAGGCCAGAAGTCCAAGATCAAGGTATCCGCAAGATCATGCTCCCTTTGAAACCTGCAGAGAAGTCCCTCCTCTCCTCTTCCAGCTTTTGGTGTTTCTAGCAAACCTTGGCTTGTAGATGCCTCATTTCAGTCTCTGCCTCTGTGGTCACATGGCTGTCCTCTCCCTATTGCTTCTGTCAATGCATCTCTCCTCTTTTCATAAGCACATTCATACTGGATGAAGGGCTGCTTTACTCCAGCATGACTTTTCTTAACTAATTACATCTGCAGCAACCCTATTTGCACATGAGGGAACATTCTGAGGTCCTGGGGCTTAGAACTTCAGTGTAAGGGCCGCATTCCAACGCATAACAAAGACATCCACAGCAGATAGAGGGGGAAATGAGGGAGAGATGGGGTATCTATTTCCCCTTGGCTGGGAAAGTATACATTCCCCTCTTCCTCCACTGAAGGCCACACTTGCTGTCAGAGAGCTCCCTCGCACAGCTTCTAGGATTCTGGTGACTTCTTGTCTTTGCCTTCTCAGAGTTAGGGATGGTGGCACCTCCCTGATTTGCTAGCCTTATTGCTTCAATTTATTGATTTCCTATCATTCAACTTTCTTCAGTTGTCCTGCTTGAATATACCCTCTCCCACATGGCAGAAGGGAGCACCAAATGCAGGTGATAGGGGACTGTGAGAGCTTCCTAGAGCAGCGTGTCTGGAACTCTAATGTATATAAAAATCCCTTGAGGATATTGTTAACTCGTGGTATCTGAGGAAACAGTTCCAGGAAAAGAGCAGGGCCTGAGGTTCTGCATTTCTAGCAAGCTATATCAGTCCATTTTCATGGTGTTGATAAAGACATACCCGGAGACTGGGAAGAAAAAGAGATTTAATTGGACTTACAGTTCCACATGGCTGGGGAGGCCTCAGAATCATGGCGGGAGGCAAAAAGCTCTTCTTACATGGAGGCTGCAAGAGAAAATGAGGAGAATGCAAAAGCGGAAACACCTGATAAAACCATCAGCTCTTGTGAGACTTATTTGCTACCACAAGAACAGTACGGGGGAAACCACCCCCATGATTCAAATTTTCTCCCACCAGGTCCCCCTCACAACACATGGGAATTATGGGAGTAGGATTCAAGATGAGATTTGGGTGCAGACAGAGCCAAACCATATCACAAGCTTATAGATAGCGATGCTGATGCTGCAGGATAGATCAGAATGTGTCATCTAGCCACAGCAGGAATGAGCAACAGGAAGAGGGAGAAGTCACAGTGTCCACCATGGGCTGGAGATGAGGAGATAAGCAGACACATGGTTAAGTCAGAAAATGAAGCCTTTTATCATGCCTACAGCCAGAAGCCTTGCTGGATTGTGACTTCAGACTAGCACAGGGTTTTGCCAAATGGGGCCTGTACCATTTCTGGGAAGGGAAGTAAGAACTTAAAAAATCACACTTCTTTGCTTCTCTAATATATTTTCACTAAAGTCTTATCTGTCTATTGTTACATTTTAACAAGGCAAGACACATTACCTTAGAAAAGAATGCTCAGCCCTTTCCAGCTACCCTGGCCCACAGAACTTAGAGACAATGGCAGAAGGCCAGTCACCAATGCTGTTTGCAGGCTCATTGGATGCTCTGGAAACTCTGGGAGCTGGGAAGGTTCATCTCCGGGGCTCCAGCTGCTTCTTCTCTGTGATGTGACAGTTGTCATCTATCCCCACTGTCAGTGCAAGTCCCTGGGCACCCTCTCTTGGAAGGGGCCAGTTTAGCTGAATCTCATCTCCCTGTGTCTGGGACTGAGTGAATCAAGGTGTAGGCCGCAAAATGATGCTCATTCACTGCTTGCTACCTATCCATGATGAGGCAAGGCTAGAAATACAGAGGAAGTACTTAGAAATGTAATCCAGCAACCTGACCTTACTGAGACATCCACGTGCTATGATACAAAATACTACTACTACCAATAATAATAATATTGGTCTTCAGTAGACTAAAAACAAAAGACACTGAGGATTTGAGAAGTACCTTCTAGAAGTCCTTATCCCAAGGAAGGGAATTCCAGGCAGTCTCTGGTCAGGGGAACTTGTAAGAGGCCAGGGCCTCCCTTTCCTCAGCCTCTGAAGTTGGGCTATGTGGGTGGCAGTCACTCTCTGTGGCTTTCCTGTGAGGACATGCTGAGTCAGGGAAGTGGGGTTGCTGTGAATATTATCTGCACTTCAGCCCTCAAATTCCATGGCAGGAGGTCTGTGATTTAGACACAACAAGCATTGGCAGTGAAAACACTGACCAGAGATAGTTAGCAGCAAGTGTTCACCCTGAAAATGCAGACTTTTCTTTGGTGGAGCTTTCCATTACAAGTCCACCAAACACAAGTCTAGTTCACCGTCCTCATACACATGGAATTCCAATGTGTGTTCACTCCCACTCCATTACATAACCCCTTTCTAATCTCCCAGTTTTATTTCTTTCCTTCCTTTGCCCTTTTCCGTCTTTCCACCCCTTCAAGCTTTTATTTTTTGCAAAGCAATCTAGTGAAAGACCGCCCCATGGAAGGTTTCATATACAAGAAATTGCTATTTTTATGCACGTTCCCTTAGGGTACACTCAAGCACAATCCATACTTTTGTGGGTATTTTTTTTCCTATAATATGTTTGTAGCTGGAATGTGGAACCAGCTCTGAGAAAATTAAACAGAACAAGAGAAGGCATGTGCCCCACAATTAAAGGAAACACTTCAAGTAGCAATGGGAACCCAACAGGACAATGTGCTGTGCCAAGCAAAAAATGTGCAGCTGGAAAATCTGCCAAACGTCCCTGATTTGTAAAGATTTTTTTCCATATTTAGGTAAATTAATGTAATTATTTAATGCCTCCTGCAATGGTAATAGGATTGTGCTTGGGTCCTTTCAACATATGGTGCTGGCACCAGAATCCTCTTTGAGGGAGGAAAAAGGTGGGGGCAGAGCAAGGCCCAGATCACATTTGCTGGGTTTCATGTTGGAGGTCTGCCTGGCCCTCAGCCAGCCTGAGGCATGAGAGGACTGGGGCAATTGATTAAGGTCCTTTATAAGTTGGTGAGTACAGCAGGCACAAATGCCACCTACTGCCGTAATTTATGCTCCTTCCTCAATAACCTTCCTCCTTTGGGAAGCCTGGCCTTTGAATTTGGAACCCACCTGTGTGTAGCCTCTTCCTTAGGACTTCCAAAAGTTACTGAACAAGGAGGAGGCTGAGTTTCTTTGCTTTCTCTTAAGCCACCCAGTTTCCAAGGATGCCACCATTTTTAGTGACCTGTGTGCAGGGATGCCTAGGAGAATCATACAGATTGTCCCATACTCAAAAAGTTTTGTATTGAAAACCATACATAGCAGATGGCAAACCCACTTAAATCCAAAATTTGGATTAACTCTTTAGAATATAGCCTCTAATAATAGAGGCCCGTGAGGACACAGGCCACATGCATTGTCCAAAAGACAACAGCAAAAACAGCAACATTTAATTTTTTTTAAAATTGAGTATTTAGTTTATGCACTCAAAGGGTATAAGATATATTGCCTGTTTTGCACAATGCTTATAATCTCAGAAAGGAGATGAGATAACACACAATACAGTTCTCCTAGGCATCTCTGCACATAGGTCAGGGAACTAAAAATGGTGACTTCCTTGCAAATGGGGTGGCCTAAGAGAAAGCAGAGAAACTCAGCCTCTCCTCTCCCTCCCAGTAACTTTTCAAAGTCCTAAGAAAGAGGCTCACACAGGTGGGCTGCAAATTCAAAGACCATGCTTCCCAAAGGAGCTTGTAGCATTATTGGGGGGGGGGTGGGAAGGATCATTTTTTCTCATAGAACAATGATAAACACAGGGAGATAATGAATGGGGTAGTGTGGACCCTTGTCTCCAGGTTGTAGAAAGTTTAGGGGAAAGAAGTGATTCCATGCCAAAGTTGAAACTGCCTTAGAAGACTGGGTAGGACTTGCTTCGACAGATAGAAGGGAAAAATGCTTTTCAGATAGTTTATGCAAAGTTGGGGAAGCAGGAATAAAAATGGTGTGGTTAGGGGTTTATGAGGAGGGGAATAAAGAGTACCTTCAGGGTAGGGGGGAAAACGAGATCGGATAAGCAATCTTGGAGAGCTGTAAAAGCAAATTCTCTAAGGATCTTTTTTTTTTTTTAAAAAAAAAAAAGGTATTATATGCTCCAAGATCTCTAAAGTCTTATTTTTCTGTGACAGTTAACTTTCAAGTCACAATGCCATCATGCTTCTTCCAGGAGAATTTCTATTCCTCTGGGGATCAGTCAAGGAATTGGCACTTCTGTGCATCTCACAGTGGTTGAAGGAATGGCCCCTAGTGGACATCCTCAGCTCCCTACCTTCTTGTGTTGATGAGAATAGCCTAGGCTGGAAGTCAGCATCTGAATCAGAGTGTCCTAAAGTGAGGAGAAGTGACCAAGTGGCCAGTTCCACATGAGATTGTCCCATGTTTATCTCAGATGCCACAACAGCTTGTAGCCAGAAAAGCTGGATTGTGGTGTATATGGATATAGGCTCTGAACTGACAGCTGCATTTTTCAAATTGTAAATCTGAAACCTAGGCTAAGGCACTGAGAGAACACTTCCAGACTCTTGGGGGCCCACCAAAGACCGTCCAATTCTTGAATTTAGATCACTTCTTCATTATTTCCAGTCACATTCAAAACTGTGCATATTTCTAGAAGTGGGCTTCAATGCTTTCTTCCCATGTGACGTCCTTCCTACAACTTTGTTCATAATAGTCTGATAAATTAATTTAATTATTTAATGCTTCCTGCAATAGTAACAGGATTGTGCTTAGATAGACCCTTTCAGCATATGATGTTCTTTGGGGTAAGAAAAAGTAGGGGCATATCAAGGCTCAGATCAAATTTGCTTGTTTTCCTTCCACCAGGAAAAGGAAGAAAGGGAAGGGAAAGGACTGTACTTCATAAAATGCCAAACGTGAGAGTGTGTGATGAAATATCCATCTGCACTGTGGAAGCATGACATTTTGATGCATTAAGTGAGACCCAGGGGCCAGTAGATGCCTGACCAATAAGTACGCATTGAATATTAGCTGAATGAATAAAAGAAAAAGTCCAGGGTTCTGAACCTGAGCTTATCTTTAATATTCTGTGACGTTAGTAAGTCACATCCCCTCGGGGATTCTCTCTTCATCTGTTAAATGGGTGTATTTCTTTTTGTTTTCTTTACCTAAATAGATAAAATAATCAAATGAGATTATGGATGCAAGAGTCCAGCTACTGCCGTTGGTGCTTTACAAAGGAAAGGGATGACCGTCAGCACTGCTGTGTACATATATTCTTGGAGGACTCCACTTAAACAGTTTAACTAGCTATGACATTCAAGACACCACTCAAACAACAGAGGGGTTTTCCCCCTCATGTCTTCTGACACTGGATCTCAAAGCAGATCTGAACAATTTGGATTGCTTTTTCTGTATAGGCAAGGTAAAGTAAAATGTGAGAGATCATCAATGACTACAGACCTACCATTCTAGGAAGGGTCCCTCAAATCCATTAGGAGTCTCAATATCTGAGTTTAATTATTATGATAATTATCAGTTCCCATGTTTTTAGCAGTTCTCTGACCCAAGGACGGTTGCAAATATATCAGAATAGGATATTTGCAGAACACCTATTAATTAATTAATTAATTCACTCATTCAGCAACATTTTTGAGCTGCTTCCCTGTTTTGATGATGTGCTACATGATAGATTTGTAAACACCTGTCTTAATAAACTTACAGTTGTGTCGGAATAGGTATTATTCTGAGTTACATCTTCATGAAACTCATAATAAATTGGTAATAATTACAATGTAAGAAGGATTCTGAGGCCACAGAAAGAATGATAGAAATGTTATAATCTCCTAACAACATTTCCAGTGGGCATAGTAGGTGAAAGCAGCAATATATTTGCTACACATTAATGCATGTAAAAAGAAGGTAATGTTCCTCAATCTTAGGACTTAATGTTACTGTATTGGTTTAATACTAGCTGCTCTTTAAAAATCCCCAAAATATAATGGCATAAACATAATAGAAGTTTACTTTGCGCTCACTTTAAGTCTGAAACAGATCTACCTAACTGGCCATTAGCTCGTCTCCAGGTGGTGATTCAGGGATTCAGGCTCCTTTTATTTTGTGGCACTGTGACCTTTAACATGAAATTTCCAGGTGACTGTGCTCTTCCACAGGAAGCTAGCAGAAGGAAAAAAGGAGGGGGATTGCAGGCACTTCTGCTTCTCAAGTTCTTTGGTCTGAAAGAGTCACCTGGGACTTCTGCTCATATCCCATTGGTGACATTCCACAGCCTCACCTAGGTGCCAGGGAGACAGGGAAACATAGCCCTGGCTGGGAAGCAGCTTCCTAGCAACAACCTGACACTACCTTTGGTGAACAGGGAGTCATCTCTTCACAGTGTCCTGATTTCTCCCAATGAAGCTTGCTGGAGCTCATTTTTGTCTTTTCTTCAATGAACTTGAACCTGACATCCTTTATCCAGTCTGAATCCGTATATATAGAAACTGTCCTCATTCAGCTTTTAAGTAAAGACAGTCATTTCTAATTCCCTTCTGACTTGCTATGGAGCAAAAACTCAGAGACAGATCACATCTATTCATGTTCAGGGCTCTGCCAGGTGTTGTTAGGAGGGGCTGTTAAAGGAAAAACACCCAACAGAATATACAACCATAAAAGCTCTTACTTGGCCCCAGGGAGAATGCAAGGACCTGAGCTTCTCTTCCTCAAGCCTCTCACAGCGACTGGGCCTTTACAACTCAATGTTTGAAGCTCTGGGACTGTTTAAATAAACACACCATTCTAACAGTGCCTGGCAGCCCAATATACAATTAATTTTACTGTATCTTGCAAGCCATATAGAGCCTTTATTGTAGAGGGCAGCATTAGATCTTTGTATAAATACTAGCAGATAATTTTATCTAATTTCATTGACTGGTTAAGTGGTGTTTTTTCTTTCTTTTTAATTTAACCCCTGTGATTGCTAATTATGAGTCTCCTCCCAATTTCTCCATCACTCTGTCCCATGAAGCATAAAAGAGGGGACTCTGAGTGACCGAGTCATTCCTACTGATTTCTCCAGAGTTTCTCTCTCTGGCAGTTGACTCTAGTGTTTTTCTGGAGCAGGAACGAGGATGAAACCAGTGTCTGGACTCCTCTGCGGGGCTGGGCTAGCCCACTCAAAGCTAGGAATATGTGTCTTCCTCCACTCTCTTCCCACATCACTCCCCATTCCAGGGGAGCAGGCAGAATGACTCAGTGGAAAGAGGAAGCCAGGATTGGGTTTGTATCTAAGCTCCTCCTTTACTTGCTGTGTGACCTTGGCCAAGTGACAACCTCTCTGAATCTCGTTTACTCACTTATAAAATGGGGATACTAATTCCCTCTTTTGAGGTTGTCGTGAGGTTGACTTGGGCTAACCTAGCACAATACCTGTGGAGAATCATGGGCTCAGGTATCCATTAAGGCACAGTGATGTTACTTCATGTAACAAGCAGCCCCTTAGCTCAGAGTCTTAAGACCATCTAAGTTTATTCCTCACTTACTCAAAGTCTAGTGAGGGTGTTTCTAGTGGGGCAGCTCTTCAGAATGACTATCTTCTAGGGGGTGACTTGAGGAGCCAGGCTTCTACCCTGTCACTCTCCCAGGCTGTCTTCCTTTTTTTTGAGATGGAATTTTTCTCGTTGCCCAGGCTGAAGGTCAGTGGTGCGATCCTGTCTCACTGCAACCTCCTGGGTTCAAGCGATTCTCCTGCCTCAGCCTCCTGAGTAGCTGAGATTACAGGCTTGTGCCACCATGCCTGGCTAATTTTGGATTTTTAGTAGAGACAGGGTTTTACCATGACTGTTCTTTGAACTCCTGACCTCAGGTGATCCTCCTGCCTCAGCATCCCAAAGTATTGAGATTACAGGCATCAGCCACCGTGCCTGGCCCCAGGCTGTTTTCTATAGCCTTGGAGGACAAGAGAGAAAAAGACAGTGGAAGAGACTGCAGGAGGCATTCCAGCCAGCCCTGAACATGTTGCATACATCATTTTTGCTTATGGTTCATTGGCCAGAAGCAGTCACAGACTCCCACTTAAATGCAATGGGTAGAGGTGGGGATATGGGAAATATAGTTTAGCTGAATAGAAAAAAGGAGAATACACATGAGTGAACACCAGCAGCCTGTGCTATAGCAATCAATAAAGATGGTGCTCCTCCCTTTCCTCTCTGGAATTCATGCTCCCCCGGAGCCAGCACACAGGCTTTGAATATCCCTGCAGACGCCCTCGCCTGCCTCCTGCTTGCTGTCTCTTGGTCTTCATGCTAGTGTGCTGGATTCTGCCTCCTCTTTCGGACTGGCACACGATACTGCATCCTGGGGAGAGAGATGACTCTCTGAGTGGCCACCGCGGGAACAGATGAAGCGACCTGAAAGCAGTGAATCTTTACCAATGGGAAATGGGAAAAAGAGCTGGGTAGATAAATCTCCCTTCTTGCCTCCCGGGAACTGCCCCAGTGTGCAATCCCTCCTTGCAGCCCGGGGACAGTCTGCCATGTCACTTTGTGGTGCATTACAAATTGTAGTCAATGCACTAAGGTGCATACTGCATTGCCTCAAACCTTCCTTGTGTCTCATCCTCGCCATTCTGTGCTTGTACAACCTACGTGAAGTGAGGCATCTCAGTCACTGCCATAGACTCTATTTGCCAGAAGACCAGGGCTAAGGGTGCTGTCCTTCCATTATTAATTATCTATTTTATTATTGATCCTCCCCAGCCCTTAGTTTCTGAGTTCTGACAGCACTGGGCTACTTTCAGATCCTCAAATGAAGCATTCTTTGCTCCTGTCATCTCTGGGTTTTTGCCCAAGCTCTTCCTTCTACTGGGGGCCCTTTTCACTGTAAAACAGCTGTTTCTCCAGCTCCCCTTCAGGACATCCATCTTGCATGACTTCCAAGTAGACCCAGGTCTGTCTTGTGATTTAGCTGCCTACACGGTACCTGCAACCTAGTAGGTAACTTAAAATATTTTTTCAATATATGAGTGATGTTCTTACTTCTTTACTTAGTAGACCCTCCTGTATGTGGGCTGTCTTCACACGTGTGTTTCAGCGCAGAGCTATAATAATAATAACAGTAATAATGATAACAAAAAATCATCCGTATCAAGCACCTGCTCTATGCCAGCCTGTGCTGGCGATTTCATAGTTATTTATTGGCTTCTGGATTCCTCCCAGTTGCCCTGCAAGGTGGATAAGTGACAGTGATTTGCTCAAGGTCGTGGTTAATGAGTGGCAGCGCTCGGATTTGAACCCAGCCTAGTCTGATTCCCAAGCATGTTCTACTACTTTTTTTACTCCAAAATGCTGCCCGCATTCCAGCTCCTGAATGATCCAACAGCAGCAGCGCAAACCATCCCACAGGCCGCGGAATCATATGGATGGTCAAGAAAGGTCATTGCCCCTCGGCCTGTGTGTTCCTAGGTGGAGTCCGTCTGCTGGGTGCGCTGCTTCCTTTCAGGGCTGTGCGGACTTTCCTTCGCTGCGTGGATCAGGATGCAAGATGGACTTCCCCCCACCCTCCGAATCAGTCTGTTCCTCCTGGGGCCATTCAGCTGACAGCTGCGGAAAGGACAGCGCCTGCTGAAAAAGGGTCCATAATTTCCCTCTGGCAAGAGACGGCAGCCCAACTTTGGAGGGGACAATTAGCGTGCTCTCAGCTGGAACAATGGGGAGCAGCAACAGATGCTTCTCGTCCCAGGGACGCTCCGAACCGCAGCCTCCTGCTAATGGGAGGCTTTCTTCTTCCCTGCCCGGGAAACCTGGCAGCCTTGCCAGCAGCTCGGGTAGGGTGGGGGTGGGGTTGGCTGCTAAGCTGGGAGGAGAGCAGCATTATCAGCGCAAACCAGAGGAGCGGGGCCTGCAGGAGTCAGTCACCGCCCTCCTGGGGCTGGTGCGCCGCTCCACCTTCCTCCCAGATGAGCAAGGCGCCAGAGC
This sequence comes from Pongo pygmaeus, assembly GCF_028885625.2. Taxonomy (NCBI): domain Eukaryota; kingdom Metazoa; phylum Chordata; class Mammalia; order Primates; family Hominidae; genus Pongo; species Pongo pygmaeus. The sequence continues at coordinate 48,730,274 of NC_072391.2, forward strand.
CATTTCTACTCTGAAGCAGGGTTTTGGCAGACGCAGAAAATGTTGCCAAATGGTTAAGAGCAAGAAATCCACAGTGGACTGGTGCGAATTTGAGGCCCAGCATTGCCATTTACTAGCTGTTGCCCTGGGAAAAATTCTTAACTTCTCTAAGCCTCTGTTTCCCCATTTATAAAATGAGGAAACGATAGTATGTACATTACATATCTATTTTGGGAGATGAAAGAAAATAATATGTGAAAACACTTACCTTACAGTGAAAGTGCTGAAAAATACCTTTAGAGTTAAGCTCTACATAAAAGGGGCTGTTTGTGTCGTAGTCGCCTTTGTCTCTGAGCACTAGCACACAGTCTCTCCTCAATAAATACATAATCAGGCCAGTCGTGATGGCTGAGGCCTGTAACCCCAGCACTTTGGGAGGCTGAGGTGGGAGGATTGCCTGAGGCCAGGAGTTTGAGATCTGCCTGGGCAACATAGCAAGACCCCCGTCTCAAAAAAAAATTAGCCAGGCATAATGGCACACACCTGTAGTCCTAGGAGAGGCTGAAGAGGGAGGATCACTTGAGCCCAGGAGTTGGAGGTTGCAGTGAGCTATGATCAAGCCACTGCATTTATATATACATAATGATTTAGAGCCATTTAGAACTAGAGGAACTTTTATAAATCCTCTAGTCTTAATGATGTTCAGATTGTTTACTTGGAGGTGCTTCAGGGGACCCAAAAATATTCTTTTGAATATTTATTAACCATATTGTGGAAATTAAAAAAAAAATCGGCTGCTCATAAGTTAATAAAATATACTTTAGCCTATTGGTGGCCCCAAACATGTTAAATTGTATTGCCAGGTTAACTTACATCTCTGAAGACTTGGAATAAGGCTTAAGTTGCCGTTTTGGTTAAACTGAAGGTATGAGATTGAAAAATAGGCATTTACTGCCTGAAATTGCTTGTCTGTGAAAATCTCCCTATTTTGCATGAAAACAAAATTCAAAAATAAATTACGTGATGATAGCAAATATAAAGTTGGCTCTTTCTTCCATTACCGTAGATTTCAATGTTTGGTTTACTCTCAGGGGTATTACTGTTCTTATTAATATAAGTAAATGCTATATATTTGAAAATACTGTAATATACAAGAAAACTAAGTTCTACTTTTTAAAAAATATATTGGGGTTCCTTGTATGACTCCATAGCTTAAAAATAAAGCCCAAGTACTACTGATTGTCTTCATCCCCTTAATTTTGAAGATAGGATTCCAGGCACAGAGAGGAAACAGTTCGCCCAAAAATGACTGGTGCAGAACTGTGGCTGGTAAAACTAGTCCTTTACTTCCCTTTTTCTGGGCACCCTCCTTCATTTCCCATTCAGAATCAGTGTCACCAATTTATCTCTGACCTCCAGGATGAAAAGCAAAATGACCACAACAACATCCACAATGCACTGTGAAATCCATTGACCAGCTGGGTGCAGTGGCCTATGCCTGTGGTCCCAGCTACTCGGGAGGCTGAGGTGAGAGGATCACTGGAGCCCAGGAGTTTGAGGCTGCAAGGAGATACGAATAATCACACCACCGTCACTACAGCCGGGGTGACAGAGCAAGACCCTGTTTTCAAAACAAACAAACAAACGAACAAACATTTAGTGCTGAGCTAGTGCTCAGTTAGCATTCAGTGATTCTGGCCACGTTGTGGCCCCATGAAAATATTTTGACACAGTAACAGAGGGTAGAAAACCCTAGATGTGGGATCCAAAGCTAACCTGCTACTTAACCCCTCCAACCTCCAGAACCCAGATTTCAGGAGCCTCTAACTAAGCCTCTAAGGCTGGTTCAGGGAATGATAATGAATTACTTTCTGCTCTTCTGATTTTTTCTCCAGCCTTGCTTTTTTTCCTCCTTCCCTTCCTTCCTCCCTCCCTCCCTCCCTCCCTCCCTTCCTTCCTTCCTTCCCTCCCTCCCTCCCTTCTTCTTTCCTTCTTTCCTTCCTTCTTTCTTTCCCGTCCTTCCTCCTTTCCTCTCTTCCTTCCTTCCTTTCCTTCCTTCTTTCTTTGCCTTACTTCCTCCCTTCCTCTCTTCCTTCCTTCCTTCTTTCCTTCCTTTCCTTCCTTCTTTCTTTGCCTTCCTTCCTCCCTTCCTCTCTTCCTTCCTTCCTTCCTTCATTCCTTCCCTCATTCTTTCCCTCTCTCCCTCCTTCCTCCCTTCTTTGTCTCCCTCTCTTCCTTCCTTCCTTCCTTCCTCAAATATCAGTTGAGCATTTTCTAAGACCAAGCACTGTTCTAACTGATAGGATGTTCAACGAGATTCCTGTTCTAAAGGTGCTCACATTCTAATGGGGCAGATGTACAAGAAATGAACATACATAAACAAGTATCATAATAATAGTATAAAATGTATCTAAAATGATGAAGGTGCCCATGCCTGCCTCAGCTGAGCATGTCTCTCTCTTGACTCCCCTTATACTGCAGAGAGGGTCCCCTGAAGGGGCTCAGTGGTGACACTTGCCACTATGAAGGACAGAAGAGCACTGGGTAAACACTATTCCTTAATGCCTTGTTTGAAAGGGCAGCCGGCCTCGCTCCATCTAAGGCGTAGCTTCAGATGCATTAACTCCCTGCATCAGCCTGAGTCCATGGCTTGTCTTCAAAGGCTGCTCTCAGGACTCCACCATGGCAGGCTTTCTGGGAAGTGCTGACTTTGTCTTGGGATAACTTCTTGAGTGAGGTTGTGGGGTGCAAAGTTGGGAGGGCAGAGGGGCATGGTTACTCACTCTCACTGAAAGTAGAAGAGACCCACATGGCAATGGTCAGGGCTACTCACCACTGCTTGGCGACCTCTGGCACCAAGTCTCAGCTTCCGGTGAGTTAGGGATAAGTGGGCAGCTGCTCTGGCACCCTCCAGCAGATACCATCTTGTGGCCCCCCTGAGCTGTGACCTTGGCTTATCTGAGCCCTTGAAGGAAGATGGCTGCCTGGTCACTCACTCAGTAATACAAGGGCCTAGGGATACACCAGTGAACAGGACAGAGACATCTCTCCACATAAAATCTCCTTTCTTATGGGGGAAGAAAGATGAGGAAGAAACCAGTTGTGATGGTCAGCTTTATGCGTCAACTTGGCTACAGGATCCAGTTATTCAATTAAACACTAATCTAGGTGTTGCTATGGAGATATTTGGTAGATGTGGTAAACATCTGCAATCAATTGACTTTATATAAAGGAGATTATTCTTAGCACGCTGGGGAGGAGCCTCATCTAATTGGTTGAAAGACCTCAATAGCAAAACTGAGGTTTCCCGAGGAAGAAGAAAATCTGCCTGTGGACTGCAGTGTCAGCTCCTGCTCAAGGATTTCCAGCTGGCTGACCTGCCCTACAGACTTTGGACTTGCCAGCCCCCACAATCACAGAAGTCAATTCCTTGAAATAAACCTCTCTCTATATGAATATATATATGTCTTTATATATGATCACAGAAGTCAATTCCTTGAAATAAATCTATATATGTATATATCTCTATATGTATATTCATAACAGTATATACACACACTATATATATATATTTATATATACATACACATACTGTTACATATATATTCTATATTCTATGGTTCTATTTCTCTAGTAGAACCCTAACTAATAAACCAGTCAACAATTGCAACAACAGCAAGAATAAGATGTAATCAGAGCAGGTGAGAGCTATAAAGGAAATTAAAAGGGTGATGTGATATAAGGTAGTGGTGAAGACTACTTTGGGGAGGGTTGCACTGAAGCATCTCTGAGAAAATAATATTTGATTTGAGACCTGGAAGATGAAAGAGCCAGTCATGTGAAGATCACAAGAAAAAAGTACAAGACAATGAATCAGCCAGTGCTAGTGCAGGGGTGAGTGGAAGGGCTGCTTTTCTAGTGAGGCTGGAGCAAGAGGGGTAGGGAGAGGGAGGAAGGGCAGACAGAGACCAGATCAGGAAAAGCCAAGAGGCTGGGAACAAGCATGTAGATGCCATTCTAAAGCAGTCATGGGAGAGTTTTAAGCAGGGACTTTAGGAAATCCACTGGGCATCAGCTTCTTTATTTATAAAGGGGAGATTTTCATTCCCTACCAGGCTCCTTTACAGACTGGCTTTGAGGATCACATGCAAATACGGTGTGTGAAAATGTCTTCAGAAGTGGAATGTGCCTGCCTAAGGTAACAGAAGGCTTTTATTAAGTAAGGGAGACGAATTGAAGTTGTGGAAGAGGAGCACAGGTCCTCTTGGATTAAATGCAAATCTACTACAAAGGGTGATCTACTTTGGCTTCCTGGGGATCTATCTGGGTGTGGAGGTTTACACACTTTTAGCTTTTCCAGCTACACTGAGAAGGGTATTCCACAGCTCTGTTGAGCGCTCTTCTCTGAGCAGCCCTCTGACTCTGACGACTGCCCCTCCCCTAAATGAGTTTCTTCTGCTTCCAATCCTTGGAGATCAACAGCTTGGTTTACACCCACCACCAAATCAAGATGAAGCAAGTGAGAGTGGCCCTCACTTTCCGCTCTCCATATCATCAGCCTTCAAAGAGCTATAATCTGGCCTCAGTGGGAGGAAAGTATTAGACAGAACATATCTCGGGACAAAGGAATAACAGTGATTTTTATTGGTGCACATTATTTTATTTATTTATTTATTTATTCATTTATTTATTTATTTATTTTGAGATGGAGTCTCACTCTGTCACCCAGGCTGGAGTGCAGTGGCACGATCTCCCCTCACTGCAACCTCCAACTCCCAGATTCAAACGATTCTCCTGCCTTAGCCTCCTGAGTAGCTTGGATTACAGGCGCATGCCACCACACCCGGCTAATTTTTCTATTTTTAGTAGAGACAAGGTTTCACTTTGTTGGTCAGGCCAGTCTCGAGCTCCTGACCTCATGATCCACCTGCCTCCGCCTCCCAAAATGCTGGGATTACAGGTGTGAGCCACTGCGCCAGGCCTGGTGCACATAATTTAAAAGGCCATACTAAGGTATGGTTGAACCCAGAAGAGCAAATTAGTTCTATCAAGAATGACTTCCCTTCACCTTGTCTCCTTTTTCTGCTGTATTTGGCTCCATTTTCAGACATCCTTTCCCTTGCAGAAGCAACATGGCACCAGTAATTTCACCAACTCTAAGAGAAAGAGAGCTCCTCTCTGGCCAATAACTCCTAATGATTCCATATTTCACTTGGGGCTCTTGCCAGTACATTTGTAACCAGTTGGCAAGATTTCCCATGAGGAAACTAGAGAGTTTCGAGTGCAGCCCATGGACCTTTGGTCCATCCAACTTTCCTTGACATTTTTTGTTGGTGTGGCCTATGTATCGTCTCTGTTCCATCTCAATACATCGAAGGATGTTTCAAGAATCCATTGCTGACTTAGGAGACATGAGGAGAGTGTTGAAGGGTTGTGGGATCTGACACAGAGTTGGTTCCAAGCCAAGTGGTACTGATGAAGCAGAGCTCAGGAGGCCACTGTAGTTTGATTTTGTGCTTATACAGGAATGAAGAGGGGAGAGGGAAGAGGTTTTCCCCATATCACTGTTTCCTTTTTCTAAGCATCCTCAGTGCCCGGAATCATGACATCAGTTCAAGGAGTCGGAACTCCAGAGGACTTTAAGCAAATCTTTCCTGTGTATAGCATAGGTTTAAATTTAAACCACACAGACTTACATTGCTTTTCATTTATTTATCTATTTTAATTTTATTACTAATATGTGAAATATGTGTAAAATTAAGCTTTTATCTGTATAAAGGAAAACCTTACAAATAAATGCATAGTGCCTCTTTAAAATCCCTTCTTTTCAACCCTGGTCTCCTCTCACCTCCAAAGAGGTAGTCACTGTTACCAATTTGAGATGTAAACATCCAAGTCTTCTTCTATGATTTGCATATAGAGAACTTCTGGAAAATAAAGTACTTTTGGAAAATAAGGAGTATTGTTTTATGATCAGTTGATTTAATATAGTGTTCAGCTGTATATATTACTCAAAAATGTGTTTTTTCCCCACCCAGCCTTGTGTCTTAAAGAAGACCCCACGGTGACAAATTCAGATTCACTTCATTACATTTAACAACTACGTATGTATCATGGCTTATTTAACCTGTTAATGGATGCTTAACTTGCTATTTATTTTTTATCTAATACAAACTGTGTTACAATGAACATCTTGCATGTGCTTTTTGTGCACATGCATTTTTCTAGGATAGATATTGAGAAGTGAATTCCTGGACTATAGGGTAAACCCAATTTTCGTTTTAGAAGATATGTTCAAATTAATCACCCTTTGACATGGTTGTACCAATTGCCACTCCTGCCAGTTTACCAATTCTTTAAAAAATCCTTTTCTTTGTATCTTGGCCTGTGTGGGTGTTCAGACTTTATTTTCCTTATTTGTTCTCTTGCCCAGTTGCTTCCAGTTTTGGCATCCCTGTTGACAGAGCCGAAAGTACATGTTGGCTTTGCTGAGCAAACAGAGGTAATTGATCAGACAAGTAGCCGACAGCTTGGCTTCCATCGCACAGATCGTCGGGAGAATGCTTTGCTTGTTTTCTGTTTTCTGATGCAGTAAACACTGCTCAAAATCAAGCAGCTATTGACTGGGGCTTGGAAATATCTTTGTTATAAAGATATTTGACTTAAAATACAATTCTGCTTCTATATTAGGTGGACGTTTATCTTATGTGTAGCTTCCCATATATTTATTTTTTCTATTCTATTCTAGCTTGAAAAGAATAAAACAGAAATTTCCTAAAAAATTAAAAAAGAATCAAACTACACTGCAATTAGTATGGATAAAATGGAAATATAGGTATTGATTTTGACAGCTAACCATCGCATGGGTCAGCTCTTCACACAAACACTCAGTTGCTGCTGCATTTTCAGCTGTAAAGAAACCACTAACAATCTGGCTCAGTAAGCAGGCACACTGAAGAACTGATCTAAGAGAATTTCCATCAATTTCTGGTACACATTTTCCTATTAACTTTTAACATATGTAGCCCACAGGCATGCTACACACAAATCTCCAGCCTTCGAAGGAGCCCATGATCAGTCGGAGAAACGTGTAAAGACTTGAGAACACGTGCAATTTTCACTTTATATGTTGTTAGTGAGCAACTATTCTAAAGGTACTTTTCTCACCACTTGGCTGTAAAAAAAATCTTTAATGCGGTGGCACTCTGACAAAGTTACACATTTAATGAACACACTACCCTAAGGAATATTTCTTCAAATTTGATAACTGCTTCACTGACATTCAAAGACATGTGAACTAGAGATTTTGAAACTAGTTGGAAATAATTCTCCAGTTCACCTAGTTATAGATAAAAAATCTCCAACAGGCTGTCCTAACTTGTTCAACGTTTATTGAAGAATGGGCATGGGCTGGGTTTATGCTTGATCAGTAGAGAAAGAAGTTAATAACTGAACTACCAATGTAGATAAGCATCCACTGAGAATGTTTACATAAATCTGTTGTTTTGTTCTGACCCCCTACATAATTTGCTGTACATCTTCCTCATTTAGACAGATCCCTCTGAATGGCATACTATTGTTGTAAGGCTTGTTTCCTAGTTAGATTCCTTAAGGGGAAAGATCCTATCTTTCTGCAGTGACCTTCATGACTTCCATTACAAGGTATGAGATTTAACTGACACTGAATAAATGTTGACTAAAATGTTGGACACCTCAGGAATTCCCATTTACCAATCAAACTAAATATACTAACCAGAAAATATTCTTATCAACTCACAAAGCAATTTTTCAAAAGTATCTGCAAATATTTTAAAGCTAATTCTGAGTTACTTCTTGTGTTTGAGTTACTTCCTGTGCTTGAAAATATTACCATGAATTATCCTAAAAATTATGACAGTAATGAGAGTGATTTGAAGATTCACACTACATGCTTATAGTCTAAAGACATAGCAATAATAGATGTATCGGTTAGAATAATAAGCAAATTCTTTATACCTGATAAGAGAAGTAATGAAGGAGGGTGACTTCTGGGTTGGCTAATTCAGCGACTGATCAGCATCAAGGGCCTGAATTCTCTTTGTTTTTCAGCACTGCCCTCCTTGGTATGTTGGCTTTGTCTTTGGGTTGACTCCCTCATGGTCACAAAATAGCTGCTGCTACACCTCACATCTCCTTACATCAACATTCTTATGTAGAGAATAAGACTAAGTCTTCTTCTTATGCTTCTTTTTAAGCGAGAGGAAACAGTGACCAGATTTCTCCTCCCATCTCATTGGCTAGTATGTGTCATGTGATTTTGATCTCCCTGAGGTTTTTCATGTGAAGTTGAGAACCAAACTAGTTTCATTTTTTTGAAATTAGGGACTCGGGTAGGATGCTCCTTCTCATAAAAGAAGGGTGAGAAGGAAAAGTAATGTCTGCTCCTGGGGCTGTAGTTTCCAAAAGCTGATTATCTGGAAAGGTAGACAGAAACACCTGCAGTCTCCCAGGCCAAGACCAGCTGAACCCATGACTGAATCCATGAAATCCTCAATATCCTTTGGCCAGGAGCCCCAACTCAAAGTGTGGTGTGGTGTCCCAACTGACATACCTGTGGACTATTTGCCATTTATAGCTTTCATAGTAATATATATGGCCAAGGTATACAAACAGATAGTCATTTTTCTTGGTAATTTATTTTTATCAAATTTTACAGAAACATCAGTCCTTCAAGGACAGGGTAACAAATTGCTGTATTAACACAGATTATTGGAGAAGCACTGCTCTAAGCTACCAGTGTTAGACCTGGGCTGAAGAACTAAGGGTGCTGGGGCCCTGGATAGAGATAAACACAAAATATTTGGACAGCGAGAGAGATTCATAGACTTAAGTAAAAAAAAAAATTTTAAATAAGAAATTGCCACTCAAAATGAGCCTGCAGGCTAAACTCTCAAACACATAGGGGAGAATTAGTAACCAACAAAATCAATATTTGGAAGAGGAATGTATTCAAGGTGAAATTTTCAAAAGCAGACATGCCTGAAAATGACTTTCAAATAAGTATACTTAGAGTCACTAACGAGATTTTTAAAAAGCATGCTATCTACATAAGGAATAAAATATAATTGTGAAATAAAATAGGCAGAAATAAATAGGAAAGGAAGATATGTGAAGGAAACAGCTAGAAATTCTGAAAATAAATCACATTTCACAGGATACTTTTTGACTGGGAGCAGTCATTTAAAAACATGACATAGAATTGAGAAATCCACCAAGTACATGACAAGCAATAAAGAAATGAAAGATATAAAATATCAGTTCAATAACATGATATATTGAGAAGCTTCAGAAGACTTAGAAAAAGAGTTTCAAAAGAAAAAAATAGGGTGCATATAGTGAAGGTGTAATATTTGAAACGATGATGACTAAGAATTTCTTAATTCGATGAAAGTTCTTAGTTTTCAGAGGGTAGTCTTCCTGAAGTGCTGAGTGAACTAGTAAAAACCAGACTTGTCCCGAGCAAACCATAGCGTGATACCTTCAAACGTTGAGAGAAATAATGGAGTACACAGATCTTATGTCTAGCTATATTATGTTTAAAGAGTGAGAACAGGCCGAATGCAGTGGCCTGTAATCCGAGCTACACAGGAAGCTGAGGCAGGAGGTTCCCTTGAGCCCAGGAGGTTGAGGCAGCAGTGAGCCGTGATCACACCACTGCACTCCAGCCTGGGCAACAGAGGGAGACCCTGTCTCAAAAATATACAAATTTAAAAAAAAATAAGAGTGAGAACAAAACTAAATATTTCAAGGCATATAGTTTTAACAGGCCCTTATGGAAAGAACTTCTAAAGGACATACTTCATTCACCAACGGGAGCATAAGTCCAGCGGGAAGGAATGAAAATACCAAAAAAAAAAGAAAAACAAGTAATCTTCAAAACTGGTTAAGAAATGTTGATCAGTGTCATTAAATATTACCTGTACTCTAATATTCTATTCTTTTAAACCTGTAATTAAACTTTTAAAACTGCAATTAAAATTCTAGACAACACTGAAGAGGAAGCTTGTGAGGGAAATACACTGATAGTTAATGAAGTTCCTTGGTTTCAATGAAAGGAAAATAAAGCCACAGAATAACCTCTGGTTTTGTTAGAAGATGTTAGAGCAACATATGGATGTTAAACATAGAAGGGGAGCCACTGAGAAAGTAAGAAGCAATTGCTAAATCCCAAAGGAGCTGAGGAAATTTTAAAAAGCCCAGGCTGGAGTGCAGTGGCACTATCTCGGTTCACTGCAGCCTCTGCCTCCTGGGTTCAAGCGATTCTCCTGCCTCAGCCCCCGAGTAGCTGGTACTACAGGTACGCACCACCACACGGCTAATTTTTGTACTTTTAGTAGAGATAGGGTTTTGCCATATCAGCTAGGCTGGTCTCGAACTCCTGACCTCAGGTGATCCTTCCTCCTCGGCCTCCCAAGTGCGGGGATTACAGGCGTGAGCTATCATGTCTGGCCAAATGTATTGTTAATCATGATAGATTAAAGTCATCTACTTAAAGGCAGCAACCATCAAATTGGATTACAAAACATAATTTAAAATAAAACAGCATAGAAATGTTAAAGATTGAATGTAACTGAATGAACATCAGGCAAATACTAACTAAAACACAGCTGATGAAACAGTAGTCTTATCAAACAATACAGAATTGGAGACAAAAAAGCTTTAATAAGGATAAAGAAGAAAACATGCATATATCATATATGTGTATACATGATACCACCAATAATGTGATATTATGGTCATGCACTTATATAAAATTGACAGAAAAATTTAGAAAATAATGTCCTGAAAAAATGTCATTACCTGGATATGATAACTGTTAACATTTGAAAATATCTGACTGGAATTTTTGTATGCACATTTATGTAATATATATATGCTTTGTTGTCGTTCAGCATCTTTCCATATCAAATCATCTACATATATTAATAATTAATGTTTACAAAGTATACTACTGAATAGATATATCATAATGCATTTAACCAGTCTTTTATTATTAGATATTTAGGATTCTTCAGTTTTTTCTATCATAAGCAACTTAATGAATACCCACGTGCAAACACTTTTACTTTTCCTACTATGGACACCTAAAAAGCATACACACTGCAGTACCTTTGAGGCGTATCACTACATTATAAAGGCAAACTTTTCCCAGTGGTCTATAAGGGTGCGTATCTTGTTATCTACTCATTAGCACAGGGAATTATCCTTCTGTCTTCCTTTTTAAAAAACATGCAAATACTTTTTTTTCAGCATCTGTAAACAAAAAAATATATGATTACTATAAAGAATTTTATACAGTTTAGGGAGGTGGGTAGAGAAAGTCAATAGCATCCACAACCTATCACTAGATATAAGAACTATTAAAAATCTGGCATATGACTTGCTACAATGTTTTTTTTTTTATGAAATTGAGATTGTACTAATTTTTCCATTTTAATAGTGAAGTATAATTTACCCACAGAAAAAAAAAGATTGTTTTTGTTTGTTGTTTTTGGTGTCAAGTTCTCTAAGTTTTCACAAATATATATAGTTGGGGAATCACCACCGTAATCAAGATATAGAATAGTCCCATATTCCCCCATCTCCTCTGTAGCCACCTCCTCTCTCCACCCCTAGCTCTGTAATTCTGCTGCTTCCAGAATGTCACATAAATAAAAATCACACGGTTTTGAGCCTGGCTTCTTTCACTTAGCATAATGCATTTGAGATTCATCTATGTTGCTGTGTGTGTTAGTAATTTGTTCCTTTTTATTACTGTGTAAGATGTATTTCTTTTAAATCTTTGCTATTTCTATTGGTAGGAAAAGAGGATATTCTTTTAAAAATGTACATTGATTGATTACTAGTGCAGTGAAATTATTTATATGTTTATTGTCCACTAGAATTCTTTCTAGACTGAATCACACTGTCTTCCTTTAAAATATATCGCAAGTTAGGTTTTTTCATTCTCCTCTTTACTGCCTATCAATGGTGTGGTTTTACTGTCTAATATGTGGAGGCTTAATTGACCAAAAAATCTAGCCTCCATCCTAGCTGATACTGGCAGCATCTGTGTGTGATAGAGGGTTGACACATGACTCTCTGGGAGACGACCATTAAGCCAGGACCTTTAATACCATGTAGGTGGAGGCAGGAAGAAGATGATTTCAGTCTTTTCCACCCAAGATGTAAGGAGAGGGGGATCTGGAAAACTGAAGGCTCACTTCTAAGGCATTCTCTGGTTTTCACCTTGTTCTCACGGTGAGAACCATTGCTCTCTAGTCAGCCCAGGACCAATATGATGAAAAGTAATGAGCTTGTATCAATAAACATTTATGAGGCTAGTTTCAGGCTAACAAACTAGGTCCCCCAGGCAGAGTCCATCCACCTGCCAAGCTACAGAAAAGGGTTAGTCTTCTGGAATTTTCAGCCTTCTTTCTTGTGAGACAGTGCATCCTTGTGCTTAAGGGCAAGATCTTCAAAATCAGCTGGTCCTGGATTCAAATGCTGCTTCTGACAGTAGCTGGAGAGACCTGGTACAGTTTGCTTAACTTCTGGAACTTCAGTTTCTCAGCTATCGAAAAGAATAATTGTAATTCTTCCTTAAGAAGTCAGTGAGATTAGGTATGTAAAACATCTAGTACTGTCCTTGGCACATGTTGAAGACTATTATATCCTATGAATGGTAGTGATTGTTATCATGACTTAAAGTAAGAATGACCACCCTGTAGGTGGATCTAGTGCTCAAGAATTTCATTTGCTCTCTTTCTTTCCAACCAGAGCCGAGAAGGGAGATGAGTAAGAGTAACTGGACAAGCTCTTATCAGAATTGGAAACTTCAGTGCTGTCTTTGGAATGATTTCATGTCTATACACTTTCTTCCACTAGACACCAAGAAATGCTCCATGAGCACCAAACCTTGATCTTAGATGGCCATCAGCATATCTCTGTGAAGGTGTTATCCCAACATGGTTTTGCAACCATTGCCCTTCCCAACAAGAAGTCCTCTCTTTAGACCCAAAAACTGGAGCACACACAGTGTATTATGTCAGTTCAGTGTCCCCTGAACTGCATCCCACACAGCGTATTAAATCTGAAGCACAATAGATGATATGATTTGGCTGTGTCCCCACCCAAATCTCATATTAAATTGTAGCTCCCATAATTCTCACATATCATGGGAGGGACCTGATGTGAGGTAATTGAATCATGGGGAAGGTCTTTCCCATGCTGTTCTTGTGATAGTGAATAAGTCTCACAGATCTGATGGTTTTATAAAGGGGAGTTACCCTATACATGCTCTCTTGCCTGCCACCATGTAAGATATGACTTTGCTCCTCCTTTCCTTCTGCCATGATTGTGTGGCCTCCTGAGCCATGTGGAACTGTGAGTCCATTAAACCTCTTTCCTTTATAATTTACCCAGTCTCGGGTATGTCTTTATTAGCAGCATGAGAACAGACTAGTACAATAGATCTCTTGACGTGCATTCATGCTTTTACCTTCTAAGAGGCAGAGTTTGCTATTGTTGAAAGAGTGTGAGATTTGGAGTCTGAAAGACCAAGGTTACTTGCTGTCCCTGAGCCTCAACTTCCTTATCTCACCCTCCAAGGACTGTGATAAGGTTTAAATTGGGGAAAAGGTAGCTGCAAACATGTGATTCTATTCATCCACTCTTCTCAATTATAATTTATCATTTTGGCTCTGGTTCACATTATTTATTTTGGAATCTTATATTTCTCTTTATTTTTTCTCCTGTTGTTCATGATGGGCTCTATGATCAGAGTTCCTAGCTTGATAAAGACACTTGAAGATACAAGCCATGAAGGATCTAGGGCACGCATATGGTCTATTCACCCTCCGTAGTTTTACACCAAAGTACTGTCTTGCTGCTGGTGTGTGCTGATTACTTCTAGAGATGGTGGCTCTCACTGGAAGTGGCCACCTGTAGGGGACCTTCCCAAACACTGCTGTCCACCTCTAAGTGGCCTACTATCATAGGTTCCCCCAGCCTCACTGGAGCGGGGTTGCTACACAAAGCCTGTCAAGTAAGTGTTCATCAACCCATTTAGCACAGGGCTGAAATGCCAGAGGCATCTTTTATTCTCACTAAGATATTGCCCTCTCTTTGGGGAAGGCAGGCCTTGGTGGCATCAGTCTATTTTTCCTGGCTCTCTTGTTGACACTAGAGGCACCGTCTTCAAAAGCAGTGTGTGCTTTTGTGTGGTAGAGAACCAAGAGGGGTCCAATTTTGCCATCAATCATATTTAATAGCATATGCTATTAATGTAATTTTGTTATTGAAGATTCCTAAATCTATTCAGTGGCTTGCACAAGACAATTATGGTTTTTCAAAAGTACATGCATGCAATCAGATATCACCTTTAATTAGAGCTGTAGCAATTAAATATGGTCATTATAAATGTAATATCATAAAATACTCATTAAATAACAGTTGATGTGGCATTTCTTTGATTTAAAGGAAAATGACATTGGAATCAAACAATAAGAGTTCTTATGAGTTATTTGATGTCTTATAAAAAGATTGTCTGCCAGGAGGATGATGTGAAAAGGTATGGGGAAGTAAGCGTTTGACATTTTGAACAGCTTTCCTCTGCCTCAGAGCCACTCTCAGCTTTGTTCTCCCACGGCTCATGGTTTTAAGATCTACTCGTTGCCTAAAGCAAGGCTGTTTGAGTTCAGGTTTTGGATCTGATTAACAGCAAGGCCTCTGGGCTCCCCACACGCTCCCTTGTAAGTGAAGGCAGGAGTCAGATACGTTGGCAGCAAGTTTTGATTGTAAAGTCCATATCTCTTTCATGAAGTGCTTTGCTTTTAGATTGCAAAAAAAAAAAAAAAAGAAAGAAAAAAAAGAAATTAATGTGAGCTTAATGCAAAAAATACTTCCTTAGAGGAAGTTTTGTGGGCAGTGAGGATGTGTAGGGGGAGAAATATCCCAAGTTCAACAGTAGAATAATCACATTTAGATGTCAGGAGACAAACTTGCTAAGCTCTTGTCAAAAACCAGGATGGCTTAATTCATTTTTTCCTTAGTAATAGAAAGTTATAAATACTTAAAATAGACTAAATAAATAAAAGAGTACGTTTCCCAAATCTGTCTTTGTGCTTGCTGTTTTGCATTTTGATGTAACTAAAAATTGAAGAGTTTTTTTTCCCCCCTTCTTTGGAAAAACTAATGGTCTCAGCTTACGTTCCATTATTGTATGTGCTCTGGTCATTTTGTGACTTGTCATTTAAGAGCAGGGGAAAGAGGCTGCTTTGTATCTGGAGAAGGTTTCAACTAGTTCCCTGGCCTTGTTGCTACAAACATATTGGCTTGGGAAGGATATGGAAAGGAACTACAGAAGGTGAATAACGACTCCTCCAACAATTTAGAATGTTTGAAGTTAATTATCCTACTCTGATGACTGGTTGTCTAGACATTTTAAGTATTTATTTTGTGGTGTCCCCTACAGTTCGTAATTAAAGACCTAAAGGAAGGCTCCCGGAGGTTTTTACTGGCCAGACCAGAAATTACCCACACAACATACTGTGCATCGGCAAAACACAGGAAGAAGTTGCATTCCTTTTTTTCATGTAGTCTGATCGGAGGCAGTGGCTGGAGTATTGACCATCTTTGAACCACAATGGCATTAATGAACCCGGCTGAGACCCAGTAAGGCTCAGCTAAGGATCTTAGACCAGGACTCAGTTTGTCAATGGTTCCTAAGAGACAGGATGGAAGTTGGACAAATTTGCTAGAGTCATGAGTTTCCTAATCGTTAGTCTCTGAATGTTACCTATGCCTCAGAGTCAGGGGCGAAATAGGGTCAACTGAACTGACACAGGCATGGTAAAATTGTTCATTTATTCATTCATTCATTTTGTTTATCCTGAGAGTATTTGCTCAGTGCCCCTATGTCAAAAGCATTGGGCTAATATTTTTGAAAAGAGTTCAGTCATCTGGGTCTGAATCTTGACTTTGTTGGTAATAAGTATATGACCTGAGGCAAGTTGTTTAATCTCTCTGATATTCAGTTTGTTCATTTGTCAAGTGAGGATAATATTTATTCTTGCGTGATTATTAGACAGATTAAATAAGATATAAAATTCACTGAATACAATCCCCAGCATATAGTCACTGCTTGATCATCATGGATTATTAATGTTTGCAAATATTTGATAATTGATGCAAAGAGGGTGTGAAAGTTGTGAAGTTCTATCTACTTGCGATGGTTGTGAAAACAACACAAATCTCCAAAATGGAGTAAAATAACATCGAAGAGAGGCCAAACAAGATGCTATAGTATCCTGGCAGGTCAAGATTTCAAGGGGCTGGGAGGAGCCAGTGAGGCTTTGTAGAGAACACAGAATTTGTAAAATAAGCATCCTGCTCTCAGGACGGCCTCTGGCTGGGGCTCTTGGCTCCTTCTCCTGGAGTCTCCCAACTTTCAGATGAATACAAACACACTCATACACACACACCCACTCAAATACAGACAGAGCTTAAGTGAAGCCTGGGGTGTGTGCAGTGCATCTAAATTCCAAAGTGTGTTGTGTGTGTAAATTCTAGTTTTAAAAATTTGGTCACCAGAAACTGCCATTTCATGTCACACATGGTGGTGCCAGGACACACCTCTAGTGCCAAATGCAGCCTTTCAGGGCCACCTCTTCTCAGCGGCTTCTCTGCATTCCAGCAGGTCCCAAATGTCATGAGGTGTACCCCTGATTGTAAACTTAACTCTTCACCTTTTTGCAGAGCCAATGTCTGCCTTCCAGTCCTCCTTGAATTTACCTGGAAAACTCAGCCATTTTGAGACATTTCTAGAGAAGCAAAAGACGACCCCATCACTCTTAACCATATCTGTTATGCCACAAGGACTGGTGCTTGCAACAGCTACACTTGCAGTCTGTTCTCAGAGAGTCAGTGAAAGGGTTGCCTCTGGTCCCCAAAACTTAGCACATGAATAAAGAATAGGCTACAGACAGACAGATGGACAAGAAGGCAATGGAATGGATGAGTGAATAAATGAGAGATTGAAGTTCCCTTTCAAGCAAAAGATTCAATTCAAAAGTCTAATTCATGGACAGTTGTTGGTATCCTTGGAAAAGAGAAGCCATTTTCCATAGAAATTACTATTAGAGAAGGCATGGTAGAATTTTTTGCCACTACTTTTAATGGCAAAAACTGCAATTACTTTTGAACCAAACTAATAGTTGTAAAGAAGACGTAATTCCAGAGTGAATGGGGGCTATCCATGGGAAAGTCTGCTTGAGCCAAGAAATGGAGGGAAGGAAGGAAGGAGAAAAAGAGAGAGAGAGAGAAAGAGAGAGAGAAGAAGAAGGAGAAGGAGGAGGAGGAGGACGAAGTGGGTCCTGATGACATTGTCTAACCACCTGCTTCAGCTCAACCTAAGCCATGACACCCGTGGCCTTTTCTGGTGTATGAACCAATAAATTTCCTTTCTTCCTTAAGGCTTTTCTTTCATTTGCAAACAACAGTCTTGATTAATACAATAATGGAGGTGGGCTTTATGCTTGATTTTCTTTTGGAAATATAGCAGAAGATGACTCAGAGAAAAGATAAACTGTTTTTATGGCATGTTCCACAGCAGTTTATATTCCACAGTAATTTTTAAAGGACTGGGGAGGTAATCAGGCAAACAATAGTCCTGCCTTAAATTAGATTAAGCTGCCCTAAATGAGGTGGTTACCCTGGCTCTACTGAAAGTCATCACAGTGGGGAAGGGGAAAGTTCTTTGGGAAGGGGCAGCACTGGGGTGCAGACAAGTGGGATTCTGATTTTCTCTTGTTGGGGAAGGAGGGAGGCTGTGTTTTAATCTCTATTTAAGCAAATTGGTCAATTGATACCTTTCTTCTGAAATCATTCACTCTGAAATTCATATCCATCTCTCTGATTTAGACACTAGGAAAATCCTCTTCGGGCTAAAAGTGGACTAAGATGGACTATTAGAATGTCTTCCTCGAATTAGGTCCAAAATATTTCTCCAAGTGGGAAAAAGTTCATTTTAAACAGCTCTGATATTTTCCCCTTTGTTTTATCAACACTGCCTCATTTCAGCGTGGGGAGGCCAAACGGCTCTCGCTTCATCCCATGAATTAATGATTCTTCAAATCAATTTAATCTGGAGCCTAATAAATTTTCTTAATGACAAATCAATGTCAAAAATAATGAAAGAAGGAGTGATTCAATGTGTTTGCCCCCCAATTTCTACTTTCCTAGCAGAGATGTATTATCTGAAGGGCAGATTTAGCATTTTCTCTTTCTACAATGCATGACACTCTTTCCCGTGCAAGGTGAATTGTCAACAGCAAGAATACAGATTTCTTGCACCCCCTATAATCAGATGCTAGTATCTACAACATTTTCTTTTCTCATGCTTTTTAAAGCCTAGGAGGAGAGTGAGCTACAGAGAGCAAACTTCTTAGGCATTGTCTGCTGGGGCAAACAAACAAAAGGATGATGAGTGTGTCAGTGTGTGTGTGTAGTACATATGTTACTGGAAAATGTTTTAAACAATGTTGATATGTTGATAGGTGAAGGGGTGTAATCTATTAATATAGTGGAGTATGTAATGAAGAAGATGGCAAGGGGTGAGAAAGATAGCCCTCTAGTTTCTTCCTTCTAATCTAAGTTCTATTGCTAGAGACAAATAAATAGTGACACTGTTAAACTAGCAATCCTTCCAATTTTAAATGCTTGGCTGGTAATTCCCTGCCCCCCCACCTCCAAAAATTAACTAATACTTGGTAGGAGACTACTTACTATATGTCCATGACTGAGTCAGGTACTATTGGTGGTTAAACAAATTAAGTCGCAACTTCAGGAAACTTACACCCAAGCTTAGGGATGAAAATCTAATACATGCATGACAATGAGAAGAAAAGGTGTGTGCAGATAATGATGACAGAGATGCTTGAGCTTAGGGTGAGGTGAGAGCCAGTTGTGAAGGAAAGTAGAATGGGGAAAGTTGTATTTAGGAGGCTGGAATACAAGGCTTAAAAGACAGGGCATTCCTAGTGGAATTGAGTGTGAGCTAAGTGAAGATAAGACCCTGAAAGACAAGACGGTAAGCTCCTTGTCAGTTCTTCCCTATTTTAATTGTGAAGACGGTCCACTCACACAATGATTTTTTTTCTTTTCCATGCTGACTCCTGAAGGTGTGCTGGGCTAGTGACTTTGTGAGGTCCTGCTTCAAGGTACTCCATTTGTAAAGAGCAGTGGAGATAAATTCTTTTTTCTGCATTTATCTTAATTCTCTAAACTACCTTCAAGTTGGACTGAAAGGTATGGAAATAGAAAGGACAGACCTTAGCATCTCAGGAAGATTTCCAGAGAAAGTTATTCTAGAAGTCTCACAGGCTAGGATTCAGGCCTTCTCTTCCAGGATCATTAAACACAGATCATATATACACAGTAATGGATGTTTTTAATAACACTCATTGTCCTTCTAGGAACAAGGCTCAAAACAGCTCTACCTTTCCCTTCTTAGAGATGAACATGATCAAATATTTAAGGCTAATTCTTGCCTTTATCCTTGGTCATTGTTTAAGATTGGGAGGCAGGAGAAATCCCAATCTCAACCTGGGCCACTTTGAGAGATTATTTGCAGGTTCTAGCAGGGGAGTGCAGCTACTCATATATGCTTAACCAAAGACTGGTTCTCCTCCACCTGGGGTGGTCATCCTCTTTGACCAAGCCCACAGCTTCAGGAGGGATGCACATGGAGTGGTAAGAGAGGGAAGGGACACAGGCCTAGCCAGCCAGATCATCCAAATAAAGCCTGGTGATCAATGGGGTGACAGATGTCACAGCCAGACCGCCCTGACTTCCAACCTTGGCCACTTTGATATGCTGATATTTCTCTCAGACATTTAAGTAGAAAGGCCAGGTGTGGTGGCTCATATCTGTAATCCCAACACTTTAGAAGGCCAAGGTGGGAGATTCACTTGAGTCCAGGAGTTCAAGACCAGCCTGGAAAATATAGTGAGACTCCATCTCACAAAAATATTTAAAAAATAGCCCAGTGTGGTGGCACATGACTGTAGTGCCAGCTACTTGGGAGGCTGAGACAGGAGGATCATTTGAGTCCAGGGGTTCAAGGCTTCAGTGAACTGCAATTGCGCCACTGCACTCCAGCCTGGGCAACAGAGCAAGACCCTGTTTCTTAAAAAAAAAAAAAAAAAAAAAAAAGCATTTAAGTAGGAACAAGTAGGAACCAGGTAGATTTGTGACAAATTATATCAAGCTACTGTGACACGGGAACTGAACTTGGCCGCAAACCCCTCTTTTATGTAGACTAACTTGTTGAAAAGAAGAACCACTTTGTATGATCCCTTTGATGGCTGACTTGCCCTTGTCAAGATGGTCCAATAATGTTGCTGGCAACTCCATTGACTGTTTCTGGTGAGAGTGGTCAGTTTACACAAGTTGAAGGCAGGGTTAAGACACAAATGGGAAATAAAAACCAGGAAAGACCCACACAGAAGATTTCCCCTATATCATCAAGTCCTAGAGTGCCATTTTCAGCATACTCATTGCTTATCAAATACTCAAAACCATGATTTGATAAAAAGAAGCATACGTCTTTCTCTTTACTAAATTAAATTGAATTAAAATTTATTTTTATTTGAAATATTTGGATGTTTCTTGAGATAAGTGTTACTGAGGGAAATGAATTGAGGCTTACTAGCAAAGAAAAGAGGACTGCTCTTGCTGTTGAAAGATCAATAGCTCTAACTCAAGCATCCCACTGCTCATAGCCCAATGCACATTAGCATATTACATGTTTTGAGAAGTCTTGCAGTGAAGAATTCTAGTTTTCCAGCACATCATACATTACATGACAATGGGACATGTGTATTCAGGCAACATCTCTTCATTCTCTATAGAGTGCGCTTTGAGAAATGTGCTATGAGCTACATTATAATTATTTGAATTCAACCCCACTCATTCCTACCCCTTTGCACAGTGCTCAGCCTATAATAGGTGCTCGCCATATATTTAGAAATCCCTTTTCAGGGTGCTTTAGCACTCACGACCTTATTTGATCCTTGAAACATAAAGTTGTCCTCTTATAGACAAGGAAGATGAGGGACAAAAAAGTTCGGTGATCTGCCCAGGGATCACACAACTAGAAGTGGTAGAATAAGGATTCTTATTGATGTCTGCTCTCTCTAAAGTGTGTTTTTCATGCCACCACCCCAGGAACCATCAGGGCAAGAAGTATAAAGTCGTTGCAATACCATAAGAATGAGAGCCACCTAACGCTATGGTCTCCTCTGCATCCCTATTCTCTCCTAAGACTCAGCATGAATGTTTCTGTATCAGGCTTAGTCTCATTTTGCTTTGTTCAAGTCTGTAATCTAAACAATGGCTAAATGGGGCATGTGGTTTCCAGTCTAATTTTTCTTACTTTACCTCCTTATTTTTCTGAAAGTCTTGGCTAACCAACAACTTGGACTTTCATAGCAGGCTTGAGCTGCATCGAAGCTGGGTTACTCCTAGCTGAAATGCTATGATACCAGGACACATACACTGCAATGTATGTTCCCTGACCAAGGACAGTAGGGTGTACACGAAATTCAGGGAAATAAAACGTGACTTTGGGCCCACCAAAGAGAAAAATGTTATACATTTATGGGTTGGGAAGGCTAGACTGAACCTTGGTGAGGCAGGAAGTCCAGAAAATTCTAAGACAGTATCAGTTTTTAGTCTTTTCTAGTCCCGTCCATGTTGTCTATGCTTGTGAGCTTCCTCCAGTACCCACATATCATGGTCTTCCCTAGCACAATAGCCTATATTGTCCATAGCCCAGGAGGCACACTGTACCTATGCCTGACCCTCAAGGCCTCCCAGAATACAGCACGCTGCCCTCTGCACCCCTATCTGCCTGTCATTTCTCTATCCAGATTGGTATTCTCACTACTCACCTTCATCTCTGGCCCAAGTTCACCCAAACTGTGCCACCATTTACGCTGTCCCCTGGAACACTCTACCGGGGCCACTCTGCCTTTCTTACTCCTACCCACCCTTCAAAACCCAGATCTAGTCCCACTTCTCTGAAGTGTTCCCTGACAATTCTAGACCTCGTTGATTCTGAGTCTGACTTAGGTGGTCTTCCCCTTTGGCTATATCAGGTGATAGAGACCTGAACTAACACTTGAACTTTGCTCAGGTGCACTTGTCACACAAGATAGATTTTAAGTTTCTTGATTGTTATCACGTATCTTCAAGGTCCTATGCCACCACTTCCTCAGTTCCCTGGCGGTTAGCAGGGTTTGAGACCCAAACAAGCACTCTAGTTCCCGTTCAATCCTTGTTCATTGCTTGATGTTCTCCAGATAACCCTGAAGGGGAAAGCATTTGTATAAATGAATGTATAATAGCGGATGATTTCATGAGCAATTTTTAAAGACTGGTTATTGCTACTTTTTTTTTTAAAGTGCTTACTACACATCAGCTATTTATAATAGGTACTTTACATAAATTATCTCCCAACAATTCCATGATGTCAGGGAATTGAGTGAGCCTCAGAGAGGTTAAACAACTTGCCCAAGCTCACACTGGAACTAGTAAAAATGAGATTCAAGTTCAATGAAGAACATTTCATTGGTGGCAGCTGCCACTCCAGGTAGGAAGTTATTCATTTTCCATTCCAGCACCCTGATGTTGCAGTTGAAATCTTCCTTTGTTCCCCTAGCAGCTGGAAAATGGACACTGTCTGTTCTGTGCCAGCCACTTTGAGGCAGAAGAGCCAGGCTTTGACAAAGGACGCTTGGAAGACCAGCTTGGGTCTGTACTGTACCGCACCCCTTCTACCCGCCTATGGTCTGGAACCACTGTGGTTGCTGCCTTTCCTCCTGCTTCTTCCAGCTCCCTCTTTGTCCTCAGCCCCCAACCCTGCCATTAATGAGAATCAGAAGGAGAGTGAGTGAGGACTTGAAAGAGTAATTCCTTTCTTATTTATAGGTCTCCACTGGAGGACCAGAGGCGAGGAGTGTGGTCTCTACCCTGAAGCAAGGAGCAAAGCCCTCGGAGGGGGGCTGGGTCCTGGCTGGGCTCGGCCTGTGACCCTTCGTGCCTTAATCTCCCCAGCTGTACAATTAGGTAAAAGTTGGTCTACAATGAAAGCCAGATGTTCCATCAGGAGCGAAGTCTCCTGGGCAAACAAATTAAATAATAAATAAATGCTTTCAGTTTTACTAGCAACTGGCCATTCTGTGCCTCCTCCCAGGCTCCAATTAGAGTACTCCTGTTGTCTTGTGGGGTTTTAAAATCTAAGCATGAATAAGAAAGAGTCCTAGAAAGCCAGAAATGTTTGCTAGTTTTGATTTTGATTTTTGTTGACTGTTGGCTTGGGTTTGGTTTCATGCAATGTCACAAGCCTTTTTTTTTTTTTTTTTTTTTTTTTTTGCAAATCATCGTGAGTTTTAATTTCACATTCTAGTTTGAGGGAGAGGGGCAGTTAACCAGGTGGTAACCTTTTTTTGAGTAATTTGGGAGACATTGATCCTGGAGCATCTAATGTGTGAAGGACTCTGGGGGATTACAGAGACATAGTGTCCTTTCTCTCAGTCTGCCTGATCCAACCCAAACCCAAGTCAGAAGGACTTGAGCTCCAGGAGAAGCACTCCTGAGCTTGGATTTCCAACTGCAGCCATTCACTTGAGAATCTCTTTAAAATGCTTATATCTGCCTTCCTGCCTTAGCATCATGTTTGTAAGTAGTCATATTTGGTTGAGTAAAGAACTTGAAAGGCCTCAGACACATTACTGTCATTCATTTTTTTATTAGCAAACTCATTCATTCATTCAACAAATATTTATGGAGCCCCTGTTATGTGCTCCACAGTATTCGTGGCATGGAGAGAGCAGCTGCAACTAAGAAGACTAAAGTTCCTGCCCCTAATAGTAGAAAACGGAAAAAAACAAAATTCCAATTTCATAACCTGTTTTGGCATTTAGGAGTCCAGTCATTTCCATTTAAGCCTTTTAAAAATTTCAGGAAAATATGCATTGCCTGATTTTAAAAATGGTACAATTAGTGACTACCCTATGGCCAGCCACATTTGGGCAAAAGGGAGCTCAGCTTCCCATCAGTGCAGTTGTGGCTCTCATTTAGTAAGTTCCTACCATATGCCAAGCATGGAGACAAGCATTCCACATAAAATAAGTCACCTCATTTTATTATCACTGCTTTAAAGTCAAGAAGACTGAACCTGCAAGAATCCGACTTGTAAAAGCTCTCCAATTTCTGCTAGCTTCTAGGAAACACAAGGAACTGTCTGGGAGAAGTGATCATAATATCTATACATTTATTCAAAACCTTCTATTTGGAAGACTTTGAGCTGGCAACCCTCCATATGTCATCTTGTTCCATCTTCACAACACCTCTGTAAGGTCGATATTGTGACCCCTTTTTTTACAGCAGAGGAAGTAGAGCCTCATCAGGGTGAAGTTACTTGCCCCATGTCACACAGCTAGTTAACTATCCAAGCCTGAATTCATACCCAGATCTTTCTGATCCCTAAGTCAGCATTCTCTCAGTTTCCTCTAAGCGTCATGTTTTATAAGCAAAAGAGTAAAGACTGGAACTAAGAAAACAAGTCTGGATGGATTTATTTAGCTCCCCTTGACTTTGTAAGGGCCTGAACTCTCAAGACATGCTGTTGAGATTCCCACATTCATCCCTGGAGGGTGATGACCTTCTCAATGAGCAAAAGAAGATACTAAAGCCTAGAACAATTGTGCTGTTTCCCTAAGGGCTCCTGGCAATTTCAAAGGCAGAGGGATTTCCTGGCTGTGTCCTTGGTGGATTTCCATCAGAGATACTGAGTAGACATATGCTCTGGTCAGCATTTTCCTGGGTGAACGTGGATAGGGAAGGAGCTAAAGGAAAGTGACATTAGGGGATTGTCTATGCATCCATCCTTCTATGTCCTTCTGCACAGTTCCAAATGCAGACACAGCTCTTGGGTTCAGGAAAGATATGCCTGATTAGGATATGGGACTTTTCATTCTTCATATCTTGCCTTGTTTTTTGTTTTGTCAAAATGCACACCTTCTATTGAACAGCAATGATTTTTTGACAAATATATACACTCATGTAACTACCACCATTATGGCCCGTATAATTTCTATCTTTCCTTTTCTCTCTCCTTCTCTTCCTCTCTTTTATTTTCTTCTCCTTAGATGATCATGTGTTTTCTCTGTATGAAAGCTGGTGATCACAAATTGTGCACATTCTTGGGTAGTTGTCTCTTTTGCTTGTTGTTTTTTCAATGTCTTTACTTGGCAAAATAAGAAGTTCACAACCCTAGGTCTGCAAATTTTACTAGTCTATGAAATCTAAAGAGCTATTTCTAGAAGAGGAGAAAGAGTTTGCTTGATTGGGAACATCAGAGAAAGTATGATGAAAAGGAAATGGTATTGTGGATAAGGACTCAACATTTTTATTACAAGATGACAAACTCTGAACAAATAAAGAGGACCCAAGGCAGGACCTGAACACCACTGTCTGCCTAAGGAGGATTTAGGCAGCTAGTCCCCACATTCTTCCCAGTTGCACCTCTGAGTTCCCAGGTGACCTTAGAAGTGGCTGACTCTCTCTAAGCTAATTTTGCTCATCTGTAAAGTAGAACTGGTTGGTAAAATTATATCTGTGGCTTGATTTTTCCTCTGGTAAGATTTGGATTAATTGGCATTGATTTCCCTAGAGCTGTTCAAGGTCTGAACTCTAGGCTAGCATTTCCAGCCTAAAACAAACACAGTTCTAAACATCAGGCTTCCAACAAGTTCTGTCTAAAGTTTCCCTCCACCTCTTTCTGGGAAGTAATCAAGGGGTCTCTTTTCTAGGAGACTGTAATTTGTTGAAAAGCATTTGATTGTTGTATTGAAAGGTTGCACTGTACATGTAAAAAGGTGTTTATGAGGCTTCGTACAGTATAGTTAATAACCAACCAAGACCAGAGCCTTTATAACAGGGACCCTGGCTGCGAGCATCTATACCATGCCTTGCTGAGGCCTGCGAATGTATAATTACAGTGGCTGGTGGTCTGGAATATAAACCTAGGGTGCTTGCTGCAGGCCTGGAGGGCAGCCTTCTCCTCTATCAACGGTAGCACTTTCTGTACCTTTTTCAGGCCAGGCCAAGTTATGCATCCTTACTCTTTCATTCCAGCTTATTGGACACCTGCAGATTCTAAACAGTAGGCTGCAAAGTTGGCCAAGCAAGGTACATTTTTAGATGCATTGGTAACTAAGAGCCAGGCAACAACCAGTCACAAAACGGGTCTTGGTGTTTGCTTACTTGTGTAGGAAAACTTACGGCTAAAGGACCAACTAGGTCAAGCTCTGATCATTTCTTGCCAGGAACAGGGAGACAGCCTCTTATGAGTTCTCCCAATTTCTAGTTTGCCCTCACTCCCCAATCCGTGCCCCACACTGCAGGGAGAGCACTCTCCTAAATATAAAAGTCTGACCCGGCCTTTCCCTCCTTAAAACCTTCTGATGGCTTTCCCATTGTTCTCTAGGACAAAGCCCAGTCTCCTTGTGATGGACTTAGAGCCCTGCACCACCTTGTCTTCGCTGACTTCCCTGGCCTCTCTGCACCACACTCCCCCTTGTTCCTAGCCTCTTTTCTCACTGACCTTCTTTTGCTTCCTTTCTGCCTCTGATTCTCCATTTGAGTTATGGCAGATGCTATTCCCTTGATCTGAATGATCCTTTTCTCCAAACCTCCCCCAATACCTGGTCTCCTTCTCAGCTTGGCAAACCCCTCCATAACCTTTAAATCCCAGATCAAATGGCACTTCTTCCAAGAAGCCTTCCCTGATCTCGACCAGGTCAACTTCCTCTACTTGATTCATTTATTCTTCATTCCAAAATCATACTTCTAGAGTGCCTACTATATGTCTGGAATTGAGTTTGCAGTTTACATGCAATAACTCATTTATGACACAGGTACTAAGAATATGGTCATTTAACAAATGAGAAACCTGAGACTCAGAAAGAGAAAGTTCTTGGCCCAGGCTGTGGGAACTGGCAAGCAACTGAACCCAAACCCCATGGCTCCAAACACAAGCTCTTCTTCATGACATTTTACTCCTGAGTGGAGAAAAAGAAGATCTAAATGATAGGTATAAAACTCAAAGATGTAAAATACCTCCCCCTAAAATGTAAAATAAAAAATGTAGGAAGACTCCAACAAAAGACACAGCCTATTAATAGCAATTGTTGACTGCTGATAGCTCTAGGAGTGCATTAATTTATCCTTTCAGTTCTTCTCTAGTTTCCTAATTTTCTGTTGTGAGATCCTATGTCTTTTACAATGGAAAGATACTCAACTTCAAGAGACATTTAAGTAAGCAAAAGGTCTATGGCCTGAAATGTTATAACAACCTTAGAATAAAAAAAGTTACTCACAATATCACCAGGCTAAATAAACCAACTCTTCTCAATATTGTGTTTGCCTTCCAGGGCTCATCTCTTAAAAATATTTTCTTTATGCATAATCGTAATCATAGTGTACATTCTATTTTAGTAGTTTGTTCTTTTCACTTCATATTTCATCCTGATGATCACGTAAATAGCACTGCAATATTCCGTCAAGGTGAACATCAGTTTGGAGTCGTTAGTGGAATTCTGGCATTAACAAAGCCTCCAAGACTAGCACCATGTCTTCTATTAACACAGTCTGCTTGACTTTCATTCTATTCAGTGATTTAATCATTCATTCCAGAAGTATTATTTGAGTGCTTACTTTGCACCAGACATTTGCTAGATATGCTTTAACTTACCCATGCTATGTGACAGCTAGCTCCAGCAGAAAGCAAAGCAATTTATTTCCTAAGAAATCTTTAAGAGACAGTAGGAAACTTTCAATGTTTAAAGGGTATCCTATACAAAGCCAATAATTTTGGCTTTCAAGATTTTTCCCTCTCATTTGATACATTTTAAATGGTGGAGTTAGATAGAACTTTACAGTGTATAGAATTCTTTTGACTCCATTATCACCTTTAATTCTCCATCATCTGGAAAGTTGGAGGAATTCTCCACAAACGAGGAGACTGAGATCCCAAGAGGTCATTTGGTTTGCTCAAAGTCTCTTCATTAATGAAAAATAAGACCACACCACACACATTGTGTTTTGACTTGATTTTCTCACATATTAATGGGTCTTGGGAATATTTCTAAGCTAGAACATACCTCACTCAGTATTTTAAATAGTTGCAAGTTCTTCTGTAGAATGGATGAAACATAATTTGTTCAACTTGTTTTCTATTGATAGAAATTCATGTTGTCTCAACTTTTTCATTATTCTAATTCTACAATAAAAATTCTCATAATATATCTTTGAGTAAACTTGAGTATATTTCTGTAAAACCTGTTCTGAAATGTACATGGATCAGTGGGTATGTGCATTACAAATTTTGACAGACAGTCCAAGTAAGGCATCCCTCTTATTGTATAATGATAACTATTTGCCAGCAATGGTGTCAGCTCATAAAACTATTGATTTTTTAAATTTTGCATATATTATGAGACCAAGATAATAACTCACTGTGACTTCCAGTCTGCATTTTCCTGATTGCCAGTGAGTTAGCTTGAGCATTTTTTCATATGCATAAACATCTTTCATGTTTCATCTAGGAAGAGCTTCCTAAAGTGTCTGGAAAGCTCTCTAAGAAGAAGGTCCTAGGGCTGGGGAAAGGTAGGACAGGCTTTACTCAGGGAGCTTATGGTCTATGGAGTCAATCTAGAGGATAAATTGAAGCCAGAAAAGAAGAATAAATTTTAAGATCAGTAGATTAGAAATGGAGACAGAGAAAGAGAGGGAGAGGATAAGATTTAGGACATATCAAGCAGCTCATGAAATAATCCATAAAGGTAAAGAAGGCTCTGGACACTCCCTTTTTGTGGTTCTCAGTACGCACCCTACGAGTGTACTGGGAACCACAAAACTCTTACGAGTTCCTCAGAGAGCCATACCAGCTTGGGCATGAAGCTTTAAGATGAAAATCTGAGTCAGGGGAGCCCAAGAAGATTCAGGTGCTTCATGAAGTTAATGGAGCTTGGTTCTCAGGGCCTCTTATTTGCTTATTAGGCCCCTTATCAGGCTTAGAGATGAGCCCTAGCAGTGAATTCACATAGTCTCATGTTTCTGTAAAAAACTTGCAAAATTAGACATTTGAACTTTCATAGGTTAAGGCTTGTCTTTTTCCACCCTGGCTTCCTCTCCAATATACTCTGCATGTACTGAGTGCCCATGGACATTTTTTAGAAACTGATCAAAGGAACACTGAGTTGGGGGTACATTTAACTTGTATTTAGTAAGATATAGTTGACTTGTATTAAGTAACTTGTATTTAGTAAGATATAGTTGAGGCAGGAGACTAGGGTCTGGAGGCAGAGAACCCAAGGCCAATTCACGCTGACTTCCTACAACTAAGTAAAGAGGAAAACTCCAACTTTGCATGCGAAAGTAGCAAAAGGACCAGAGGCTACTCCGTTTGCAACCTTCTCCACTTTCTCTGTGTCACAGATGAAAAATGGAAAGTACCTCTAATCTAAAGTCTAAGCAACCAATCAGACTTATCTCAGGCCAGATCTTGATATGCATAAGATTATAACCTTGTAACTTCACTTCAACCTCTGATTGGTCTCTTTCCACAACCAATCAGACATTCACATAGGGTGTAACTTTGTAACTTCACTTCAGCCTCTGATTGATCTCTTTCTGCAACCAATCAGGCTGATCAGGGGCCACCACTTCATTTACATAAGGTGTACACCAAGTAACCAACGGGAAACCTTTAGAAGCTGTTTAAACACCAGAAAATTCTGTAACCAGGGCCCTGAGCGTTTGCTCACGCCTGCTCCCACCTTGTGGAGTGTACTTTAGTTTTCGATATATCTCTGCTTTTGTTGTTTTGTTCTTTCCTTGCTTTGTGCATTTTGTCCAATTCTTTGTTCAAAACTCCAAGAATCTGGACAACTTGCAGTCAAGACCCTCCATGGGTAACTCCATGGGTAACATAGTTACCTGTCTCATAATGTCTACGGACAGTAAGTTGTTGCTAGTTGCCTCTGTGTAAGTGTGGCTTCAAGAACACTCCTCCTATCCACACGGCCAAATCATCTGCATAATGATATGAAGGAGTGAGTACAGAGACTGCGTAGGAACAGGAATGTGTCCTGGGGTACTTGGCTTCAGAATTTGAGGGGTAGAAGAGAAAAAAGAAGTTTGAGAGATGGACAGAAGCAAAGCTATGAAAAATTCTATGTTAATCAGATATGTGCAATTATAAGCAGAAATTTCTGTTCACATTGACTCTTAGTCAAAATAGAAGTTCTTTCCTGTCAGAATATACTCAGTAAAGTAGCATTTTTTGACTCTATAATTATAAACCCACCATCATTTTTGTGAGAATCCATGAAATATAATTTATCAGAAATATTATGTGTGGAGGATGCAAATCTGTATCCTTTGGTGAGTGCATCTATCTGTGAAATTGCATGTTTTATGCATCCCAAGTATCATATTTTTATGACTTTTGATCAACTCTACTAAAGGAAAGACTAAATTATCTTTCTCTTCTTTCTTTAGGAAATATTACAAAGCCGTCATCATAGGAAGAAGCAAAGAGTGTGACAGCCAAAATTGTAGGAAAAAAATCACTGTAGAGCTATATCAAGCAGTTAATTGATTAAAAAATTATTTTATTTTTCTGGATATTGCAGTTTATTAATATTGTCAGCTTTTTAAAATTAGTATTGCCATAATTTCTTTTCTTATTCTAAATAAACATTATTTTTATGCCTAAGATGTGGTCATGCCTGTGCATTCTTTTACTTGATAAGGGCTCCAAAATGGAAATATTCTGCAGGCCCCACGATCTATAAGAGATAAGCAGGCATGGAGTTGGAGTTGGTCTCAATGATTTTTTTTTTTTTAAATGAAGATGAATCCTCACCATATTGCCCAGGCTGGACTCAAACTCCTGGGCTCAAGTGATTCTCCCACCTCAGCTTCCCTAGTAGTTGGGACTACAAGTGTGCATCACTGCAGGATGCCCATTTACTTTAAGGACTTCTTTACTCTAGACTATAAGCACAAGAAAATATGGGTTTATTTCTTCTTTTGTTTAAACTCTTATATTACTAATACACCTTCAGTGATCGGTGTAAAGTAAGCCCCCAGTAAACATTTACTGCATAAATGAATGATCCCTTCTCATTCTAAGATTATCCTCCATGAGTCTTTTGTTTCCTGTGACAGATCCCATTGTTATTCAAAAATATTCACTGTTTTCCCTACTCTCACTGCCCTAGGAGCAATATACTTTCCCATTCTGCTGATACTGAGCATGGCCATGTGACTTGCTTTGGCCTCATGGTGGGAGGAATACACTGACTGTTCTTCAACTAGTCTGCTGATTCAAGGAGGTAAGTGGAGTAAATCTGAACCCAACCTGCAGCCTTTGGGCCTCTGAGCATAACTGGAGGCCGACTTCAGCCCCGTTTCCTGGTTTTTGTCTTGTGTCTAAAATATAGTCAGGAAATCATACCCCTCCCTCTTCAAGCAGACACATGGGTAGGGGTACAATGAACTAGCAAAAGTGAGAGGCAAGAAAAACAGCCTTGCAATGCAACCATTTAGACAAAGTCAAATATAGATTTAACAACTAATTATAGGAGAAAGCTGCAAAGTGCGTTATAAAATCAAGTGTTTGCACAGAAACATTTTTGCTAGAAAGCAAAGTGGTAGCTCATTTGCATGTTTGGTATTGTTAGCATACAAAGGAGCTGAACTGCTAAAATTAAGATAGTGAGTTGTTTGAAAACCTCATTTTAAAAAAGAATAAATCACACCACAGACAGATGTTTAAGAGGGTGCCTGATGTGGGGAGAGCTGGCCTCAAGTGTGAGGCTTGGCAGCATTTGAGACTTTATTCCAGAAAGGCCAACCCCAAGCTCTTCTGGGAACATCAGGGAGCTGGGAGCAGGAAGGTGGGAAGCTCAGCATCTGAGGCTTCCTGGGGTGGCATCATGGTTGAGACTTTATAGTCTGAGTCTAGTCCAGGAGAGTGAATGTCAAAGCTGGCAAGTCACCAGGGACTAAGAAATTGAGATGGAGCAGGAAATCCTTTTGGACCCTGTCGGTTCTCCCCACCCAAGCATAAAAACAAAGGAAAACCTTGAGTTCCTTCAAGGTAAATTCCAGGCACCTACCTAGCCCTGAGAACTCAATGAGCAATTTAGTAAGCAAAAAGGTGGTAGTGCCTTGAAACAATAGCCAAGGAAGTTGAAGTCACTGGATGTTTGGTTCCCCTATAAAAACTAAAGATTACATCTTAGCATATGTCCCTGAGTTGTTTGTCAGAAACCCAGACACTCACTAAATGCATCTGCTGGCACATAGACTTCAGATAAGAGGGAACTGAGGGCAGAGCTCTAACCTCTGATTTTTGTTCTAAATTTCTTCTTGGGGAGCCTGGAGGAGGTCATGCCCACGACCTGGAGCTAACATGCTTTTTCTGCTGATTCCAAATGTTTAGACAACTCTTTGCCTCCTTAACCAATTACAAATCAGAAAATCTCTGAATGCATCCATGACCTGTGAGCCCCTGTTAAAGGTGTTCCCTCTTTTTAGGCCAAATCAATGTAGACCCTTCATGTATTGACTTAAGACTGCCTGTAACCTCTGCCTGCCTGCCTTTAGAAATCTTTGCCTGCAAGTCATTGCAAAGGGATGAGAGGGACCTGGGTCTTAAGCATGAGCTGCCTGATTCTCCTCGCTTGGTGCCCTGCAAGTAAATGCCCCCCTTTCTCCTGCTGCAAACCTCAGTGTGAATATTTGGCTTTACTGTGCCAGACGAGTGACCCCAGGTTGGTTTGGTAATAAAATGTCTGTGGGCCAGGTGTATGTCAGTGGTTCCACATGCAGCAGGATGAGGCAAGGAAGGCTCTTGGGGCACCCAGAATGTCACGGGCACCCATGCTTGGGGGCTGCCCCTGCACTTGCTTGGCCCTGTGAGGGAGCACCTCCCTTAGCTCACAAATGCTAGTCTTGGCTCTGACATTCAGGATCAATTTTTACCCTCACCCGTCTTTGCCATCTAAAATATTATTATTATTATTAAAATCCTGTTTTACAGATGGAAATGTGGAGGATGGGAGAGGTTCCAAAATGTTACCAAAGTCCAATGGACAATAATTGGGTTGGCTCTGTCACAACCCAAGTCTAACTGCAGGGATTAGTCAGCATCAAACTTTTGAAATTACCCCAGTATGGTGGGGCACGTGCCTGTGGTCCCTCCCAGCTACTTGGGAAGCTGAGGTGGAAAGGTTCCTTGAGCTCATGATTGTGTCACTGCACTCCAGCCTGGGCTGGAGACCTTCCAGAATGAATAAACAAACAAACAAAAAACAACAAAACAAAAACCTTTTTTATTGTCTGCTTTACTGTGAAGAAAATGTGTGAACATACATTTCCATCTATGCCTCCTTATTTATTTTAAAAGCATATGCATGCACAACTATATTATCTACTTTATATAGCATGCCCAGAAATACAGTAATAAAAATGAAATAAAGAAAAAAATGGAAATATTATTTTCTTCACATACCAAAATTGGTTATTTTGCATTTTTGAGGGTGTGATAATTTCCCCACATTGGAAAGAAGTGCTTAACTACTATGCCTTTCATTCTTACTTCTTCTAGGCTGGGGGAACATTTATTATAAGAGTTCACAGAACCCTGTCCCTCATTTTTATTGATGTACACTATATTAGTTTCCTATTTTTGCTATAACAAATTACCATAAACTTAGTGGCTTAAAACAATACATATTTATTCTTTTGCAGTTCTGGAGGTCAGAAGTCCAAAATCAGTCTCACTGAGCTAAAGTCAAGGTGTCAGAGTGTGAGTCCTTCTGGAGGAAGGAACAATTTTAGCCTGTAGGGGCCACCTTTGCTCATTGGCTATGGTCCCCTTCTTCATTTTCAAAGTGGATCACTCTAATCATCACCTGTTCTTCTCCTCCTCTGACTTTGCGTCTCCTGATGATCCTTCTGATTACATTGAGCCCACACAGATAATCCAGGATAATCTACCCATCTAAAGACCTTTAACTAAATCACATCTGAAAAGTCATGTTTGCCATATAAGGTAACATTCACAGGTTCAGAGGATTAGGATGTGAAGATATATACGACAAGTCATTATTCAGCCTACCATAACATCTCCCACAATTTTTGCTTAATCGTGGCTCTCTATAGATTCAAATCTCCACAAGAACAGGTCACCACCTAGAGTGACCGACTGCCCTGCTTTGCCTGGGACCTTACTGGTATTTGCCCTAAAATTCCCATGTCTGTGGAAGTGTTTCATTTCCAGGCACACCAGGATGGTAGGTCCTTTTACTCCCACTTGTAGGTGCAGTGCCTTATTTAGAATGTGCACTTATTGAGTGTTAAATTGACTCCCCTTCAAAATCTCTCTAGAGTTTTCTAATCCTTTTAACTCTTCTTTCTGGCCCAGGTCATCCCAGAATCTTGAACATTCGTCCAAGCCCTAGCTTCATTTTATAACCTTTATATTCCTATATACATAGCACATTATGCAAATTAATTATTTTATGAAAGCAAGTCCTGATGTCCCACTTAACATATTAAACCCATAAAACCACACATTAAATGTCTTCAATTTGTATCCTGTTTAATACCTAAAACAGTCCTAACAGTCCTAAATCTCAACAAAAATTCAGAGTAGGTTCATTCTGCCTTTCCAGCAGCACTTGCTCAAGATAGCTACACAAAACTGCCAAGTAATAAAGTGGTAAATGGAGATGGAGAAGAAAGCAGAGTGTGAGGGTCTTAAATGGTGACAAATTGTTGGAAGTGGTAAATCCAAAGCCACTGCCTAAAGCAGAAGTTCTCAAACTTTAGTAATTTTTATAGTATTTGAAATACCGTGCCATGTCTGCATCAACTGTACTATTATTCTCTTATCTTCACAGCAACTCACTTTTTTGGAACTTAAATACATTGACAAACTCAAAATATTTACTAAAGCTATATTTTTTCCAATAGACATAATGATAAATATGAGATTATTGGAATGAAAATCTTTCTTTATATAGGTATAGGTATTAGTTATCTATTTTCTGTGTAATGAGTTACCCCAAACCTTAATGACTGAGAGCAACAACATGTATTATCTCACCATCTCTGTGGGTCAGGAATTCAGACATGGCTTACTTGAGTCTTCTGGCTCAAGGTCTCTCAAAGGTTGCAACTGAGGTGTTAGTTAGGGCAGCTCTTGTCTCAAGGCTGGACTGGATGAGGATCTGATACCAAGCTCACTCAGTGATTGTTGGCAAGATTCAGTTATTCACTGGCTAATTGACCAGAGGCCACCTCCATTCCTTGCCACATGGACCTCTCCATAGAGCAGCTCACAACATGGCAGCTGGCTTCATGAAATTGAGCAAGTGAGAAAGTGAGAGAGGGTACACTTACTAGATGATGTCTTAGTCCCCTAACCAACCGCATCTTGGAAGTGACATCCCAGCACATTGGAAACAAGTCACATTGCCCCAACCCAAACTTAAAAAGAGGGGATTATCCAAGTGTGTAAATACCAGGAGGTAGGAATCATTGGAGGCCATGTTTGAAGTCAGTCTACCATAATATTCCATCTGAAATCCACTTGCTTACTCTTCAGGGTCTGTGTATACTGCACTTTGGCAATCCCTCAAATTATGGATGCAGTAAGTTGAACTTGGCACAAGTTGCAATGGGATGAAAGGGATTTGGGGAGGTTGAGGAGGGAAAGAGTGAAGTACAGCCACAGAAACTGGATAAGACATGGATGTGTGACAAAGAGGGTAAGTGAGAGGCTGTATGCAAATCAGAGTGGTTAGCTGGAGTGGAGGAATCACACTAGAAAAAGATGAGGCTCGAGAGTTTCCTGAACTAGGAGAAAAGCCCAGAACCATTTAGCCAGGCTCCACCCTTCCACTGTACATGTCAGCCTCACCTCAGTGGAAAGCTGAGTAATAGCTTCTTCAGTTACAAAGAAAATTATTTTAGATAGATTTTTACAGGTAGCATTTGATAAAGGTGGATTTGATATAAAATCTTCAGACTTGGATGCAGATTTTTCAAACTGTTCTTTGCTGCTCTCCATATACTGAGAACTCCTCCTATTCCTTGAGAATCAAAATCTTATCCAGTTCTCAAGAGTAAGGGTCAGCAAACTCCAAGAGCCAAACCCGGCCAGCTGCCTATTGGTTTATGACCTAAGAGCTAAGAATGAGTGTTACATTTTGAAATGGTTACATTTTAAGTGTTTATACAAGTACCTGCACAATAGCTTTAATTTTTCCCCATAAATAGCACAACCTAAAATATTTATTATCTGGCTGTTTAAAAAAAAATTGCCAATCCCTGCTCTAGAGTTCTCCAAACCCCCGCCCAGCACAAAAAAGGGGATCAAAAAGAGTGAGCTATGTGGTTGTTTTATTTTTTGAAGAGGGAGAGAGAGGAAGAGGGGAAGGCATGGAAGGCTGAAGGGCAGATCCAGTAGGCACAGTTCTCTAGGGTCCAAGCCCATCTTTACCTGTGCTGCTTAATATACACCAATGCTGGCACCTGCAGATGCTGTTTCCAGATTTTACTGTCTTTCAAATTATCAGAATCTCTAATAAGAAAGAAGGTGAAATATTCCTTAGGTTGAAAAATAAACATCATTTAACCCAAGCAAGAAAGAAGAAGCATAACTGTCTTCAAAGTGTGTCCCATTCTCAGGAAACTATTGTGGTAGTGATGTAAGGGGAAATGAAGCAGTGCTCAACACAAACCTTTAGTTCAAGAAACAGAGGGGAGAGAGATGGAAGAGAAACAGGTCTCAAAAGAGTACCAAGGGACCCAGAATCAATAGAAGGAGACATAAGCAAAAAGGTTACACACATTTTTTCCCTTAAAAAGAATACAGCACAGAAATTCCAACATCTTCAAGAATAGAGAATAAGATTTGAAGGCTTTCCCATAAAAGTCATGTTTGCAGCAACACTTTGGATGTCTTGTTATTAAAAATAGAATAGAATAAATTTGAAAACCCCAGAGACTTAGAACGTATGGCAGAATTATCAATCCATTGGCATGAAGGGATCAGACTGAACTACATGAGACAGAGAAAGTCTTTCTATCCCATAACACAATAATAACCTATATCTAAGAGTAGAAAAGACACCAGTGGAAGAAGCATTTGGCTTTCTCAACCTCAGAGGCCAGCCTTTCCAGTTGGTGTCATACCACATCCTTCATGTGTCAATGAACAGCTTGAAGACACTCTTTTTTTTTTATTCTTGTTTTTCTGAAACACTCACTCTGTCACCCAGGCTGGAGTGCAGTGGCGAGATCTAGGCTCACTGTAACCTTCACCTCCAGGGTTCAAGCAATTCTCCTGCCTCAGCCTCCTGAGTAGCTGGGATTACACATATCTGCCACCACGCCCAGCTAGTTTACGTATTTTTGGTAGAGACGGGGTTTTACCATGTTGACCAGGCTAGTCTCGAACTCCTGATCTCAAGTGATCTGCCCACCTCAGTCTCCCAAAGACACTCACTCTTAACATCCCACAGTGCTTCTTGGAAATGGGTTGGAACAAATAAATTCATTAATGAACATGGGGTGAGTTGCACTGCCCCAGTCATTGATACCTTAGTTATTGGCTTTTTAAGCATCAGGAGGCTTTAATATACCTATCACCGAAAACCCAAATCAAACTGATAATAAAATAAATGTATTGGTTCACTTAGAGAAAAAGCAACATAGTATTACACTTCAGCCATAGTTTTATCAGGGATCTGCCTCCATTTCTCCACACCTGTCTCACCTTTGCCCTTCCTTGTGTGTTAACCACAACATCTGTTTCCCTTGTGGTTGCAAGTGTCCATCAGCAGGAGCTGGAGCTAGATGCTCCACCATAGAGTGAGACACCTTTACTTCCCACAAGCATCTAACAAAGCTCTGAGCTTCATTCTGACCTTACTGTTTTAGAGTACAGTTCCATTCATGAACCAATCACAGTACAAGAGGGTGATGTGCCTCTGGCTGGTGTAGACCATCCAGGGTCCACTTCAAGATCTTAGAGAAGATCAGTCTCACCCAAATCACAGCACTCACTGTGGAGGAAGGAAGGAGTTGCCATGGATTAGCAACTTCAGCATATGTTACTTCTGTTGGTCAGGTGAGAGGCAAGGGAAGCCTCCTTTCTCCTCCTTTTGTTTTTCCTCTCCTACAGATGCATATCTTGTTTACCTGGAGTTGGGTTTAACTTCCTGGAGCTGTGGAGCAACAGAAACTTTCACTCTCATGCTCCTCACTGGTCATGGAAACATATCCTCCATTGTCTCCAGGACTCAAAAATGAACTGGTTAGTGTGGGAAAGTATTCTGCTTCAAAAGGAGTGGCCTAGAGTAGACTTTTTCAAAGTGTAACCCTTAATCCTTGGGCATTAGAAATGTCTGGGATTCTTGAATAAAAGGAAGCACTGAAAAACTAAACTCTGTGTCTCATGTGTCAGGGCTCAGTAAACCATATTTCCAACACAATTCCCAAGTGATTTCACCTACCACACTTTTGAGAACTTGAGGTTTTCAATATAAGAAATATATTGTATTGATAAAGGGAGCTTTGACATTCACCACCGCCACCATCACCATGATGTTCAAAAAAATGACTTCTATTACCAACCAATCCTTACCAGATCCATGAGGGACTGAGCAGGAATTGTGACATCCTTTTTCAGAAAAAGAAGCAGAAGACCAGAAAAGAAGCACAATATAGGTTAGCAGGGTAAGTGACCTTTCAATAGTAGCCATTGTGTCATTAATATTGCTTAAAGTCATGTGGTAAACAGGCAGTTTACATTTCTGGCCAAGATAGATAAAGTAACAGATTTACCCTCCTGCTTGAACAATCAAAATAAACAGACAAAACATATGAAACAATGGTTTTCAAGACATTGGACATAGTAAAATAAAAGACAGTTGGCTGGGCACTGTAGCTCATGCCTGTAATCCTAGCACTTTGGGAGGCTGAGGTAGATGGATCATTTGAGGCCAGGAGCTCCAGACCAGCCTGGCCAACAAGGTGAAACCCTGTCTCTACTAAAAATACAAAAATTAGCCAGGCATGGTGGCTTACACCTGCAGTCCCAGATACTAGGGAGGCTGAGGCATGAAAATTACTTGAATCCAGAAGGTAAAGGTTGCAGTGAGCCGAGATCACACCACTGCACTCAGGGTGAGACTCTGTCTCAGAAAAAAAAAAAAAAAAAAAGAAAAGAAAAGTTAAAAGAAAGACAGTGATCCCTGAGAAAGAAAACACCAAACCAAATGGGCCTACAATTGCCCCAGCTTACTGCCTTGAAAGGTTTCCAGGCCATGGCATGGAGAAATAAAACTCAGGGAGAGCCCAGCAGACTCCTTGAGTTTAAGAAAGGGAGTTGAGGGTCTCGGGACTCAAGAAGGCTAGAGTTCACAGGACTAGTAACAGAGAAGAGAGAGCTGAACACAGCAAAGCCTGGAGCTCTTCCGAGAGTCCCCTCTGAATATTCGGCATCGTAGTGATTCGTGCGTGCAAGTGAGGAAACGCCGCAAGGCTGGGGAAAGAACCATTCAATTAGAGGATTAGAGGGAAGAATGCTGAGTGCTTGCACAGGGCTAGGCACCGTGCCTGTTCCCACAGCCCAGAGAGGAAAAACTCATAGTTCATGAAACATTGGGTAGAATACTCAGGAATAAGGAATGGTATTGACTCAGGAATTGGGAATAATTAGCCTTAAACTAAGTACTGCTCCTTACCCACCTAACAAATGGTATAGAAATAAAAGCTGGCTTCAAAAGGAACAAACTGTTTCTAAGTAACTCAACTGTACCTCAGAACAAAAGTCAAGAGTATTAATAGGAATACAAAAATATCCAGCACTCAGAGATTACCAGGCATGCAAATTAAAAACACACTGTGATATTTCTACATACCTATTAGAATGGCTAAAATGAAAAAGTGTTAACACTTAGCTAAAAAGCTAAGTGTTGGTGATGATGTGGAGGAACTGGAACTCTCATGTCCTGCTTATAGAAATGTAACCACTTTGAAAACCAATTTGGCAGTTTCTTAAAATGATGAACTTGTGCCTACCATATGACCCAGTCATTTTACTTCCAGGAATTTACCCAAAAAAAAAATGAAAGTATATGCCCATACTAAGATTTGTCCACAAATATTCATATGAGCTTTATTTGTAATAGCTGAAAGCTAGAAACAATCCAATGTCAATCAAGTGCTGAATCAATAAACAAATTGTAGTATATCTACACGAATTAGGTATTATTCTGCAACAGAAAGGAATAAACTGTGGGTGCATGTTACAACAGTTGTGAATCTCATAATAATTATAGAATGAAAATATATCACACCAAAAAGATTACGTGTGGTATGGCTCCATTTACATCAAATTATAGGAAATAAAAACTAACATATAGTAACAGAAATTAAATCAGTGGATGTCTGGGGAGGAGGGTGACAAGGGAGAGACTGCAAAGAGTCATGGAGAAACTTTTGGTGGTGACTAGTTTGTTCATTATATTGATTGTGGTAGTGGCTTTGGGAATGTATACATGAATCAGCATTTATCATATTATGATATAATAAATTCATAAATGCATAAACTGCACAATTTATATATGTGCAGTTTATTAGATGTCAATTATGCCTTAGTAAAACTGATCTAAAAAGTTACATTTGAAAAAACTCAATATTATAAATCTGTCGATTCTCTCCAACTTGATCTATAGATTCGACACAATCCCAATGTAAACTCCAGCGTGCTCTTTTGTAGATATGAACAAATTGATTTTAAAGTTTATATTAAAAAAGCAAAAGCCGCAAAATAGCCAAGACAATGCTGAAAATTAAAAAAAAAAAAAAAAGTTGGAGGAATGACGTTACCCAACTTCAGGACTTACAATAAACCTACAGTAATCCAGACAGTATAGTATTGGAAAAAGAATAGACATATAAATGAATGGAACAGAATAGAAATCCCAGAAATAAACCCACACTGATATAGTCAACTGATCTTTGACAAAAGAGCAAAAGTAATTCAATGGAAAAAAGATAGAAGACAGTCTTTTTAACAAATGATACTTGGAACCATACAAAAAAAAAAAAGACAAAAGGAAGAGAAAGAAAAGAAGGAACAAAGGGAAGAAGGAAAGAAGAAATAATTTAAGCACAGAACTTACACCTTTTACAAAAATGAACTCAAAATGGATCATAGACTTAAATGAAAAAGTCAAAACTATAAAACTTCTATCATTTCTGAATTTTCTTGTGGAAAAAATCATTATAACACTTAGAGAAGGTAACACAAGAGAAAATCTAGGTGACTTTAGTTTTGGCAATTCATTTTTTGATATAGCACTAAATGCACAATCAATAAGAGGATAAATTGATAAGCTGGACTTTATTAGAGTTAAGAAGCTCTGTCTTGCAAGAGATAGTGTTATCAAAATAAAAAAGACATACCATAGATTAAGAGAAAACCTTTGCAAAACATGTACCTGATCCAAAATATACAGACAACTTTTAAACTTTTAAACAAGAAAAGAAATAAACAGCACAATCTAAAAATGGGTAAAAGATCTGAACAGACACCTCTCCAAAGAAGATACACTTATGGCAAATAAGCATATGAAAACTTGTTCAACATCATTTATCTTTAGGGAGATGCAATTTAAATGAACAGTGATATTACTATGGAACACTTATTAGAATTAGGATGTTAAAATTCAAAACACTGAATACACCAAATTCTGGGAAGGATGTGGAGCAACAGAAACACTTCCCCTGCATTTCTATGAGAATGCAGAAAGAACAGCTACTTTGGAAGACAGTTTGGCAGTTTCTCACAAAGTTAAGCACAGTCTTGCCATATGATCCAGCAATTGTGCTCCTAATATTTATCCAATTGAATTGGAAACTTTTGTCCACACAAAAATATGCACATAAATGTTTATAGATGCTTTATTCACGACCATCAAAAACTGCAAGAAACTAACATGTACTTCAATGGGCAAATAAATCAACTGTGGAGCATCCATGTTATGGAATATTATTCAGTTATAAAAAGAAATGAGCTATCAAGACACACACAGACATGGAGGAAATGTAAATGCATATTGTTTAGTGAAAGATGCCACTTTGAAGAGATTACATACCATTTGATTCCAATTATAGTACATTCTGAAAAAGGAAAATTATAGAGAAAGTAAAAAGGTCAATGATTGCCAGGAGTTTGAGAGGGAAGACAGAGGGATAAATAGGTGAAGCACAAGCAGAGTGGTGAAACTATTCTGTGTGATACTGTGAGGGAGGATACCTGACATTATGCCTTTGTCAAAACCCATAGAACTTCACAGTGCAAAGGGCGAACCTTCATGTATACATATTTGAAAAAAATTTAGGAGGTCAGGGGATCCCAGGAAAAAATGCAATCTGTGATAAGAGACTCTAACTGTAGTACAAATGTCTGAAATAACATCACTAGAGGGGACAAGGGTAAAGGTACTGATTGTAACTTTGGAAATGAATAGGATCTGTAAGATTAAAAGCAGGAGGAACTGCACATAAGCACTGTACTCCCATTGATAAAGTTGTTTTCCATGGGGGACTAGATTAATAATTTTGATAATGCTATATGTGTATACTAGAATGTTGTAATAGGGACTTATATAAGTATGGGCAGGAGCCCAGAATGATCTATATGTTTAAAAATCCGAGTCAAAGACCTCAGTAAGAACTGATATTTATCTCAAAATAGAGATGATAACATATAGAAATATTTATAGATATGCATACATATATACATGGGTATTATACACACATATACAGTATTTATTTGCCCTATTAGCTAAGAGGGTCTAGATCCAAAGATAGCTCAATAGCAACAAACACACTTATTGGCCAGATCTTGGTTCCTAATATTATTCTCCAATAAAAATAACCAGAGTTTCTTGAAACAATGTCTGATTGCAGGACTGGGGTGAGAAATAAACAAGATGAACTAGGAACATCTTGTAGTGCTAGAAAATAAGGAAGTCTTTAAGAACAATAATGCCATATCAATGAGGGTATGTCAAAGGCATACAGGAGCCAAAAGAGATGGCCCAGTAGTCAAAGCTGAAACAATCTGAGCAACAAAATAAACAAGGTAATATTAGGTTATAACCCAAAATATGAAATAAATATTCATGAGTGCATACTGATATAAATAAGTAATTGTATAAACTAATAAAAGTGGAAGAAGAGGCAAGTCTCCCATGTGACAGAATTCCAAACAAATTACTTAAATACTCCACCCTCAAGGACAGAGTACATAACTGCCCATGCCTTAAGTGTGTGCTACACACAGTGACGTCCTTCTACAGAGTATGGAAAGGAGAAAGTACCTTAACAGTGGAGAAATGTGACTAACACTGCCTACGCCAGGTGACCAAGGTCAACATCAGCAGTGATAAAACACCTTGATGTATGATGTATCCTTGATATGATCTGATTAAAATGGTACTTTTCCTCTGTAATCCTCTTTCTCAAAAGCCACAGCCTCATCCAATCGTGAGAAAAACATCAGACAAATTCCAATAGAGAGACATTGTACGATATATCTGACCAGTGTATCTTAAAGCTGTCAAGGTCATCAAAA
Organism: Pongo pygmaeus; assembly: GCF_028885625.2. Lineage (NCBI taxonomy): Eukaryota > Metazoa > Chordata > Mammalia > Primates > Hominidae > Pongo > Pongo pygmaeus. The sequence goes on from NC_072391.2 coordinate 48,774,072, forward strand.
ACAAGGAAAGTCTGAGGAATCTGTCACAGCCAAAAGGAATCTAAGGAGACATGATGACTAAATGTAATATGGCATCTTGGGTAGGATGCCATATTAGGAACAGAAAAAGGAGATTAGGTAAAAACTAAAGAAATCAGAATAAACTATGGATGTTAGTTAATAATGTATTAATATTTGTTCGTTAATTGTAACAAATACATCACACTAATATAAAATGGTAATAAAAGAACTGTATGTGTATGTGTGTGTGTGCATGCGTGTGTGTGCACGTGTGTGTGTGTGTGTCTGTGTGTGCATGGTAATAGAAAAACACTCTGGACTATCTTCTCAATTTTTCTGTAAATCTGAAACTGTTTTAAAGGGTAAAATCTTGCGGGATGCAGTGGCTCATGCCTGTAATCCCAGCACTTTGGGAGGCCAAGGCAGGTGCATGCCTTGAGCCCAGGAATTCAAGACCAACCTGGGCAACTTGGCAAAACCCTGTCTGTACAAAAAAACACAAAAATTAGCTGGGCATGGTGGTGTGCACCTGTAGTCCCAGTTACCAGAGGCTGAAGAGGAAGGGTCGCTTGAGGCCAGGAGGTTGAGGCTGCAGTGAGCTGTGATTGCACCATTACACTCCAGCCTGGTGATAGAGCAACCTTGTTTCAAAAAGAAAAAAAAAAAAAAGGTAAAATCTACCAATTTAAAAACAAAGTCACGTGATTTGTGAGGTCCAGAGATGAAGCCCAGGCCCTAGGTGTCTAGACTCTGAGACCAGGCTTCTTCTATTACCTAAAAGTTGCCTTGCCTTTTGCAATTAGTGACTAACATGAAATATTTCAGTTGCGGCCAGTACTACCTGGGGATTAGTTGGAGAGCCTGCCACCTAAGTCTCTGGAAGCTGGACCAGTTCTGTGTGTCCTGCCTGTGTCTCCGAATGGTTAACACCGCTCATATGTAGGAGGGGGAAGGGGCAGGTTTACCTCCTACAGAGTTTATGGAAGCCCAGGATCTCATATCGTATACAACTTAAGCCTCATGTTTATGTCTGGGAATATATTAAATGCCATCTGCCTAACCATTTGCCATGTTATAAATTAAGGCGACATCAACAGTGCTGTAACACTAAGGAGCACTCTGCTGTCTTCCAGTTTGATATTAAATGGGTTTTGTTACCAAACTCTTCTGACAAACATGAAAAGAACAGTTGCAGGCCTTCTGGAGGAGCAGATGGTCCCGGAGGCTTCCCAGCACAGGCTCTCTGTGAAAGTTCCAGGGTTTACATTTTCTCTGCTGCAAAGAGTCGGCTGTGTTATGGTTGCTGTAGAGGAGAGCAAACACTGCTGTGGAGGAAGTTGAACCATGGTCCTGTCTCTTTCTTGCTGTGTGAACTTGTGTAGGTTATTCAACGTTTTAGAATCTCAGTTTTCTTTCCTGTAAAATGGGGATAACAATGCCAACTTTAGAGCATCGTTATGAGACTAAAATGAGAAAACTCAGTCTTTCTCTACTTATACTTGATACACAGTGGCAAATATATTTTACACTGTGACCTAGTGTGCACACATGTGCACATACACACACCCCCACACATGTAATTAAAACAGAGTTTTCATCAAACCAAACTAGTCCTTCTGAGGGATTAGACACTTTGATATTTTCCACTGTAACAAAATTTATTCTAGTCTATTCTGTTGTGTTCTCTTCTATTTTACAGGGAACCCAGTAAATTAATTTAGACCTACTAAAGGCTTACAATCTCCAGATTAAAAAACACTAAGGTAGTATGCTTAAACATGTAAAAAAGTGCTTGGCACATTAAATATATAAAATAAATGTTAGCTGTTAATATTATTATTATTGATAATATTATTAACTGTGTCAAGGTGATGTGAAAAGTTGGAATACAAAACAGTATCAACTTTTCTCCCACTGTTTCCAGAAACCCAGTCAATGGGCTCATCCTGTCCTAACCCTGAATAGCATCTGCTGCCCCAAACAGTAGCATTCCAGTAATTCAAATGTCCAGGGCAATGCGCTTATTGAGCCCAAATGCTTGAACTCAAGCAGGAGCTTCAGTCTCTCGTGGCTCCTTTCTGCCTCTAGCAAGGTCAGATTCTTTCTCTTTCTCATCTTTCTGCTATTTCAGAGTCCCTAGCAGGACCATCCCCCATGTGCCCACAGCAGTAACCTGCTCATTAACATGTGATGTATTCCGTCCTTTCCCTGGCTCATTTCCTATTCCCCTTCCTATTCACCAGTGCTTCCTGGGATCACCTCCAAAATAAACTCACATTCCAATCTCAGCGTCAGCTTCTGGGAGAACCCAACCTAGGGCAGTTCTGTGTGTGCTCTCTAACCTTACGCTACCTACCAAGTCAGCCTCACATCAGACACAGGGGTATTAATGGTACAGGGCAGGCGAGTCTCCACATTGGGGCTTAGCCTGGGAAGGTTCTTGGCTTCGCTCATGAAATAATTCAGGAGCAAGCTGGTGGTAGAAGAAAACAGCTTTATTGAGGCAGCAGTGTTATAGCTCTGTGACTGCTCCTGCAGAGCAGGGCTACCCTACAGGCAGTGTGTAAAGAGCAGCAGCTCAGGGAAGTTCTGCAGTCATACTTCTACCTGCTGTTAATTACATGCAAATTAAGGCATGGGCTATTTAGAAATTTCTAGAAAAAGTGTGGTAACTTCTGGGTTGTTGCCAAGTGAAGGGAGGGAGGAGGGTAGCTTCCTGGTGTTCCCATGGCAATGGTAAACTCTCATGGCACTGGTGGGCATGTTTTATAGGGAGGTGCTTTTGGTGACTCTTCCCTGTGTTAGCCAGTCTTCAATCTGGTCTAGAGTAAAGTCCCACCTCCTACTTCATCAATACCTATAGACTTATCAATGTCATTTCCACTCAGGCAAGTTCCCAAGTCAGATGGAAACATACAAAGATAGTCTACCAATCCTCAGATGAATAGGGACCACCTATTGAGCACCTAGGAGCTTTTCTTCTTCGTCTACATCCTCTACTTGTAGAAGAGTCTTCTATCTCACATGGGTCTGTGTGCCTAAGGACTTCTTCAAATAGCACATGACATCTATCTGCCCATCTTTTCAGTTTGTTTTTCAACCAAATAAACAAAGTGCTCTGATCTTAAACATGGAATAGATTTATTTGCCTAGCTTTCTTAAAACATATCTAATATCCACCAGGTCTAAAAGGGCCACCCCACTGTATAACTCACAAAAGCACCCACAAAACTACATTTTCTTCAGACAGAACATATCTTTTATTAGGCTTGTGTCTGTGATAATGATGCAGGTGAATTTTATCATTCCTTTCACCCTACTAGTAATGAACAAATTCACTGCGTATTACTTTGGACTTGATCTCTGGCAAAACACTACTGGAACAAACAATTTGATTTGTCAACACCTTTACAAGGGCTCCTCAATCAATGTCACAAATCCAAATTTAAACAGCAAAGTACATTTGACTGCAAGACCCTGGACTGATTAGAGCTCCGAGTTCAGAGAATTGCTCCAGACAGGGCAGCAATCAGATTATTAACTCCACTTGAAAATACTCTCTGCTGCCTGGGATTAGCATGCATATTTTGATATAGATCGATAAGCAATCTCCTTTCTATAAGAAATGCCTGCAACATTCATTTGGCTGATCAAAGATAGATATCAGCTGGCTGTGACAGCTAGCTATTGTTTCCCCGCTTTCTTCACAGAAGAACCTCTATTAAAAAAATTCTCTGCCTCTTTTTCAGCTAATAGTGGAAGCCAAGAGAGCCACAAAATCCCATCTCCTTCTCAACACTGAAATACAATTAGTGCAGAAGGGACTTGAGTCTTTTCTGAGCTAACTTAACCCATTTTCACTGTGTACACTGTCAAGAAACGCCAAGTTTTTCTCCCTCCTTCTCCCACTCTTCTCCACTCTGATTTATTTTCCACTGGAGTGGTGGTCCCAGTCTGGAAGTGTTAGAAGAATGACACCCACCCTTTCCCAACTGGTTGTTTCCTTGATGAGATCAAAGCTCATATATTAAGTCCCCTGTATTGTTTGAAACTAGTTAGCTCAGATTCGGATTCTGGGTGGAGGCAAAGCATTGACTTACTGCTTTGGGTCTGTTATTCAATCCCCTCACCCCTCTCTCACCTGGATTCTGTTTTAAAATACCCATTTCCTTTTTGAAAACCATTTCTTATTTATATTCTTTGCCTATTTTGTCCATCTCAAGCTCTTCTCCCCTCACCTAAACCTTATCCAATCAACCAACTCAGAAATGAAACCCTAACTTGTGCACCAACCGATTCCTCTCTTCTGTCCAAAGACCCTAAAAAATAATAAAGCAAGATGTGTTTTTACTCTAAAGATAGATCACTAAGAGACAAATTCTAACTACAATTTACACAGCATGATTCAGCGTTTATTTTAAAACAAATACATGCTGTGTTTTATGTGTGTATATATATTAACCATATAAATACATATTCATTATATGTACATGTATACACATACATGCATGCACAAACACACACAGAAAACATTATAGTCCTATAGTTAGTGGTAATAGAAGGGTAGATTAATAGGAGACTTTTAAATTATGCTTAGCTCTTTCTGTTTTATTTGACTTTGGAAAATCTTTCTTTGTATTATGTTGTAATTCAGGAAAACAATTACTTTAAAAACGAGAATTGGAGCTGTCTCCCACATACTCTAGCTGCGTCTATGCTCTGATTTGTTCTCAAACTACTTTCCATGACATGTCAGTGTGTTTGTCTTAGCTCATAGGGTCCATGAAAGCCAAGATGGCACATTTTGATGGCTCGGTCTAGGTGTGTACATTACAGGCTCGTGTCAAGAACGTGGCAGTTGTTCAGTGCCTGCTGGGTGGGTGGTGATGTGCTTTTCAGGATGATTTGATTTGTTTTAAAACCTCACTGATCTGAATTGATAGTGGGGGAGTACAGTCTGAACTAGTGAAAATCTGCATTTTAGTATTGTTTAAAATAAATGCACTTGGAACTGAGTCACTTAAGGTATACCTGAAACCACACAAATAGAGAATATCCAGATAGTGGCTGTTGAATACTGTTACCATTAAAAGGTAAAAATATATAATAACTTCTAATTTTACAATCCTTCAAGTTTTGATGTGTTTGAAAGAGTATTTTCTTGAAATAATTTGTTTTCTTTCTAGAGAGGGATTTGCTAAGCCTAGCTCTTATTCAAGTAACTCCAACTGTTTTATATGTGGAATTTTGAAGCATCCTTTGAGTTACTTATAACATTCACAGGTTTTTACGTTACCTCACTGAATCTTCACAACAACATGATGAGCTAAGTTTATATATTTCCATTGTATAGATGAAGAAACTAAGTTTCAAATGATTAGATGAATTGCCCAGGAATTTCAATTTGGATCTGACCATGAAGCTGGAGGGGAGAGACTTATACTTAAATGTCATTGAAATCACCTCATGGTGGAATGATATAACTGATTTTAAAAGCTAGAGTGAAAAACTGTGGATCATAAAAGTGGTATTTGTGAAACTAATCTTTCTAGAAAGACAATGGAACTGATTCTAATGTTTGATGTGGATGGAATCTTGCTCATGGGTCTAACTTCTAAGTAGAAGTTAGAATTAGAGATTTATAGTTCTGACAGTTCCTTTACTGATGGACCCTAATTATATCCATACAGAAAATTTAGCTCTAGTAAATAATTAGATGTGGCAAAAATGTATAAAAATGTGACTCACAGTTGGTGCATACTTCCATTTCCTCCTGATTGGACATGCATTCTGACTCAACTAACTAGTTAGGTAACTTTGGTTATGCATATTACCCTCCCCGTGCCTTTTCTGGAAAATGGGGATGATAATAGTGTCCACCTGATGTGGTTGCCATGAGGTTTAAATGACACAGCATATATAAAGTGCTTAGAATAGCATCCAGAACATAGAAAGTGCTCAAGACATATTAGATACTACTAGTAAAACAATGGCAGTAAGCATCCTCAGGCCGTGGGTCACTCTAGACGAGTCTATATGTATAATCAGGGGCTAGAAAATAAGCAGTTTCTTAAAATGAATTATTCTATTTTTCTAATCTATGAAGGCATTTAACTCTTTCCTCCTTTGCCATGAAAACTTAGGTCTTTAGTTACAGAAATTATGACAATATTGGCTTCCAGTGTTTTTAAATTTCCAGAGTGATTTTATATACTTTACATTTTTGTATGTCTCACAAAACCTCCTCGTAGGAGGCAAACACAGAGTCATTTAAGAGATATTTATTAAGCATATATTGTGTGCCAGGTGTTCTGTTAGGTGCTGAAAAGTAAAAATGCTGCAGTCCCTGCCCTCGGAGATCTCAGTCTCATGCAAAATTATTAGTCTTATTTGAAATAAACATAAGTGGAAGTGAATTGCCCAGCGAGTATCAAAACCTGGGGCTTCTACATTATGTTTTGTTGCATGAAGACAATGGCCTTGTATCTACAATCTACAAAGGTCTTTGTGAAGATAGGAGGGAAGGAAAAGAGAAAGGAAGGAAGAAGAGAAGGAGGAAGGAAGGGAAAGAGGGAGGGAGCAAGAGAGGAAAGAAGAAAGAAGGGAGGGAGGGAGGTAGAGAGGGGGAGAAGGAAGAAGGAAGAAAGGAAGGAAGGAGGGAAAGAAGGAAGGGAGGGAGGGAGGGAAGGAAGGAGAGCACATTTGTCTATGATAACTGACATCATCTGTTTTCATTAACATGATAACTAATAACATCAAGCTGAAATCTTACCTGGAATTATAAATGAGAAAACAATTTAGTTATCACCTAATCAACATACTTCGACTGGCTGAAAGAATTTCTAAATAATTCATCCATGCAAAGAAAACCAAAGAGGAAACTAGCAGCTTTACCTTTGTAATCTATGATCTTGATTTGTATAATTCAGAATTGTTTTCATTGTGCTGTCCCCACCAGGGTCTTTTGGTTTGAAAATTTAGTGTTCTATGTGCCTGAACATGTTCTTGTAATCATCAAGTTTATCTCCCTCAAGGGCCATGAATTTACAAGGGAAAGGGCTTTTCATAAGTTCTTGCCACGCAGGACTCTACTGAAGTAGAAACCCAGCCCCATTAGCAAGTATTAATGTGCCCTTGAATTCCATGATGCCAATCTACACGCCATTTTTCTGGATGCCTAAGTGCCAAGCCCTCATGGTGTTATCTGTAAGGGATCAGGGTCCATAGTTGGGGAAAATATGGCAAATTTTCTTTGCCATTGGACTTAAGTTTTGTCTTCTTGGTGTTGTGCGGTAACTACCTGCCTTGGGCATTTTTCTAAGTGCTTTTCACTACAATATGTTGTATATAATGATGTGGCAAATGTTTTCTTTTTCCCTGACTGAAAAAGAAAAATGGTTTTCATTTCTAGCCCAATAATCTAGGACTTTTGCGCAAGAAAAGTGAATCAAACTTTTTGATCCACCTAGTCAAGCCAAAAAGGACATTAAGACGATGTTACTAAGCAGCCAGAGTGAAGTCTTATATCAAATCACTGCTTTTTTTTTTTTCTTGTGTGAATGATACTGTTGATGAGAATTCAATCTAAGGGCATGTTTGATGAAAAATCTGGTTTTTCTCCTTGGCTTGCCACAGATAAATCAAATGCAAAGTTTGTGAGATGCACAGTGGGTGTCCATTTGTGAGGACAATTTCTCCTTCTGAAGTGAAAGATTGAGTGCAAGAGGCAATCCAGATTATGGGATGGCTGTGAGAATCAATGAATGAAAAATATTCTTCCCCATTGAATGGGGTAATTTATTCTCATTGATGGGACAAGGGGTCAGAGGATGGTTCTGGCTTCATTACCTCTCTCACTGGGAGACAGTTCTGACTGGGGCCACTCAAGAGAGTGTCTACACCAGCACATAGTCAACATCCGTGCCTCATAGTGCTATTGGAAATAAAACTTAAAGGAAGACAGTAAATAGCTATACGTTTTCGAATTTCTTTATTGTGTAGGGACAAATGCCATCCTGATGTTATTTAGTTTGATTTGGAACATCACCGTGATTTATGAGTCTGTTAAATAAAGGTCATTTAGTAGGGTCACATCACCTTACCCTTAAGATTTCCAGATGTATTTTGGGGAGACTTTCTGTATTCTGTACCAGAGTTTGACACATACAGTTATATATAAATGTTTCTTAAAATTGCCTCTACATTAAAAAATGCAATGAAAATTACTGTTTGGCATATAATAGGTAATCACAGATGATAGTTATCATTAATAAATAAAATATAGCATATGCTATTAATTATAATAATGTGACTTTTACCCTAAATTTTATCTTTGTTATCTAGTGGGAGAGGCAGAAAAACTATACATATAATTTAACATACTGTGATACAAGCAAGGATGAATACATTCACAAAGTATTATATTCATGCGGAGGAGAAAGGAATTTATTTGATGTAGTTGAGGAAGGTCTTATAAAGGAGGTAGTGGCTGAGTTGGGTTTTGAAAGATAAACAGGAGTTAGCCAGGTTGGGTGGGATCTGTAGAAAAGCAAGGGCATGTATGTATACCAAGGGAACATCATGTGAACACAAAAGCACACAAACTCAGAATTTGTGTGCCAATTTATAAGTCAGTCAGTTTTGGAGGAGTATGATATTGTCTTGGTAAATGTTCCACGTGTGCTTAAAAATCATGAGTATTCTGCTTTTATCAAGTAGAGTGTTCTATAAATGTCACTTCTGTCAAGATGGTTGATTGTTTTGTTAACATCATTTATATTCTTTGATATGGTTTGGATTTGTGTCCTTACCCAAATCTCTTGTCAAGTTGGAGAAGAGACCTGGTGGGAAGTGATTGGATCATGGGGGTGGATTTCCCCCTTGGTGTTCTTATGATAGTAAGGAAATTCTCACGAGATCTGATGATTTAAAACTGTGTGGCACTTCCCCTTTCACTTTCTCTCTCTCTCTCTCTGTCTGTCTCTCCTGCTCCACCAGGGTAAGATGTGCCTGCTTCCCCTTTGCCTTCCCCCATGATTGTTAGTTTCCTGAGGCCCCTGAATCATGCTTCCTGTTAAGCTGGCAGAACTGTGAGTCAATTAAATCTCTTTTCTTCATAAACTACCCAGTCTTAGGTAGTTCTTTATAGCAGTATGAGAACTGACCACTACACCTTACTAATTTTTTATTTGTTCTATCAATTATTAAAGGGGTTATTAAAATCTCCATATGTCACTCTGGGTGTGTCTATTTATTTTTGCAGTTGGATCAGTTTTTGCTTCATGTATTTTGAGGCTCTATTAGTAAGTGTATAAACACTTAGAATTATTGGGTCCTTGATAAAATTACCTTGCATATATGTGTGTTTCGTTATATTCTTTGCTCTGAAATCTACATTGTCTGATATTAATATAGCCATTGTTTTGCTTGGTGTTAACATGACATGTTTTTGTATCCTCTTGCTTTTTAATATTCTTTCACATCCCCTCTGAGTGAAATATATCTTTATATTTAAAGTTTGCTTATTGTAGGCAACATATAGGTGAGTTCTTACTTATATATCCAACCTGACAATCTCTTCCTTTTAATTTGGATATTTAGGCCATTTATATTTAATATGAATATTGATATAATTAGAGATAAATATGTAATGTTTCTATTTGCTTTCTATTTGTTACATTTACTCATTTTTAATTTTTCATGCCTATTTGGATCAAATATTTTAATAGCTCCTTTTTATCTTTTTTGTTTTTTATTAACCACAACTGTTTTAGCATTTAAGGGGTTGATTTTGGGTTTATAGTATACATCTCTAGCTTATTATCTTCAAGTGATGTTATACCAACTTGTACATCTATAAGAACTTTTGAAAATTATACTTTAATTTTTCCTTTCTCAGTCATTGTGCTATTAATGTCATATATTTTGTTTCTATATAAGTTATGTACCTTACACTACATTGTTATTAACTTTTGTTTAAAGATTTAATTATCTTTGAAAATATTTGAATAACAAGAAACACTATATTTATTTATCCATCTAGTTACCACTTCTGGTACACTATATTCTTCTGTGTAGATCAATATTTTCAACTGATATCATTCTTCTTCTGTCCAAAGGACTTCCTCTAACATTTCTTACACTGTGGATCTTTCTTGGCTCTTATATGTCTGGAAAAATATGTATTTCACTTTTTAAATTAAATTGTATATTTTAGGATGGTTTCAGATTGACAGAAAAATTGTGAAGATAGTACAGAGAGTTCCCATATATACTGCATCCGGTTTCCTCTATTATTGACCCCTTATTCTAGCATTTACCTTCATTTTTGAAAAAATATTTTTGCTGGATGTAGAGTTCTGGATTCATAGTTATTTTTCTAATTCAGGATTTTACTTATTTATTTATTTTGAAATAGAGTCTTGCTCTGTTGCCCAGGGTGGAGTGTAGTGGCATGATCTAGGCTCACTGCAACCTCTACCTCCTGAGTTCAGGTGATTCTCATGCCTCAGCCTCCTGAGTAGCTGAGATTACAGGTGCTCACCACCACATCAAGCTAATTTTTGTATTTTTAGTAGAGATGGTGTTTTGCCATATTGGCCAGACTAGTTTTGAACTCCTGATCTCAGGTCATCCAGCCATCTTGACCTTCCCAACATAGCTATGAGCCACTGCACCCGGCCCAATTGAGTATTTTAAAGACACTGCTATACTCTCTTCTTGCCTGCATGGTTTCTGATGAGGAATCTACTGAAATTATTTTCCTTTTCTCTCTGTAACATGTCATTTCTTTTTTCTGGCTGCCTTAAGATTTTCTCCTTATAATTGCTTTTGAGCAATTTGTTTATGATGTATCTTGATATTGTTTTTATCATGTTTCTTGTGGTTGGGGTTCATTGAGATTTTTTCTTAACCCTGGATCCAAAGCAGTAGAGATTCTTGTATTTGTGATTTTATAGCAATTGAATCTATAATTTGTGCACCAAACCTCTGTAATATGCAATTTACCTATACAACAAAACTGCACATGTACCCGTAAACCTAAAATAAAGCTTTTAAAAAGGAAATTAGTGGAACAATTTGCAAAATTTAGATATACTCTGAATTTTTACCTTATCTACTATGTAGATAGTAGTATTGAATCACTGTTAACTTTGTAGTGTGGTTATATAAGATGATAACATTAGGGGAAGCTAAGTGAAGGGTGTACAAGAACTCTGCAATATTTGTAATGTTTATTATAAAATAAAAATTAAAATTAAAAACAAAAAAGTCTGGAATATTTTCAACCATTACTTATTCTAATTTTTTTGTGCTATCTTCTCTCTTTCCTCTCCTTCAGCAGCACACATTGTACATACATTAAGCCATTTAAAATGGTCCCACAGCTCTTTGATATTATGTGCTTTTGAAAAATATTTTTTTCTTAGTATGCTTTATTTTTTATACTTCCTATTGCTGTGTCCTCAAGTTGACTAATCTCTTCTTCTATATTGTCTACAATTCTGTTACTCCCATCCAGTGATTTTTTTACCTCTAGATGTTTGATTTGGGTCTTTTTTCTATGTGTATCTTTTTTAATATATGGAATACTGTAATAATAACCATTTTAATTGCTTTATGTGGTAATTCTAACATCTGTTTCAGATCTAGGTCAGTTTTGACTGTTTGATCATTTTCTCCATGGGTACTATTTTTCTTCTTTATTGCATGCCTGGTGATTTTTTTTTAAATCAGATATTCATATTGTGGATTTTACCTTATTAGGGTTTGGACATTTATGTATTTCTATAAATATTCTTTGCCTTTGTTTGGGATGAAGTTACATTCCTTGAAAGTAGTTTAATCTTTTTGGGTATTGTTTTAAGAAGTCTGAGTTTTTGCTAGGGCTAGTTTTCTCCACCACTGAGGCAGTACCTTATTGAGTCCTCTGCCCAGTGTCCCATAAATTATAAGCTTTTCATTCTGGCTAGTGGAAACAAACACTATTCTTAGCACTGTGAGTTCCCAGTGTCATTTCCTCTAGTCACTCCTGCGGTTTTCCCCCTGGCCCAGTGGCTTTTGTTATACAAACACACTGATCAATGCTCTGCTGCATACTCAAGAGAGTCTCTACTGACTTCTAGACTTTTCCGTCTATGTAGTTCTTTCCTGTCTGGTACTCTAACTGCAGCCACATTTGTCTTCCCCAACTCTCAACTCCATCTTCCCAACTCCGAGAGTTCACTGGGCTCCACCTGTGATTCAGTTTCCCTGCATGACAGTCTGAAAACTTTCCGAAGGCAGTAGGCTGAGGCAATTGTAAGACTTGCCTAATTTACTTCCCATCTCCCAGGGATTGATGTCCTGAGTTGCCTGATGCCTAACAGTTTGAAAACTGTTGTTTTATGTATTTTATCTTGATTTCTAGTTGTTTCAAGAGGGAGATTATATCCAATTTGTGTTTCTCTGTCTTAGCTGGAAGTTGAAATCTAAATCCAATTGTGTGTTAAACAAAGGAATTTTATAACCTATTTGCTTTCCTGGAAGTTCTCTTGGTGCAGTGTGGAGGATCAATTTGGCAGAAGGGAGAAAAGAAGGGAAGGGGAAGGAGAGAGAGAGAGAGAAGACTAGTGTGAGAAAATACTATTCGAGTTGCACTAGCAATAGTCCAGAAAATACATTTCAGGCCAAGTGCTTGGAAATGATAGTGGAGCTGGAGAAAAGATGGACTTTAAAGATGCTTAAGAAGTGTACACAATAGGAATTGGTGACTTGGTGGCCAGATAGTTGTTTGTGGTGGTGGTGGATTTATCAGTCTATGTCCCAGCAGGAAAACAGAAACCATTCTAGATTTTTTAAGTGAGAAGGATTTAATTCAAGATATTGGTTATAGCATTTTGGAAGAGCTGAAACAGCAAAATAGGAAATGAATATCACGCAGAGACTGAGAACATGTACTGCCTCTGGGATGGAGCCCATGAGCCAACATTCACTGCTCTTGTTACTGGAAGCACAAGCTTATGGTACCAGCCAGTAACCTATGGTGTTGGCACTAATATTAGTGGAGCCACTGCCAAGATACGGCTGGAAACCCAGATGTTACTATTTGCAGAGGTGTCACTAGAAGTAGATGGGTTTCTAGCGTCCCTCTATCTTCTAACCTGTTGAGAATGCTGCCTCCTGGCTGAACCTATCTGGAACCCAGCTGGCATGGAAATCTGGGTGATAGAATTCACAGGATTTCAGCCCCAGAGAGACAGAGAATACAGAAGGGTGAGTGCTGGCTGGGAGCCCACAACACATATTTGGCACAAGAAGTGTGGGAGGAGGAGGAGTCAGGGTGAGCTCATAGCTTCTGATTATGCTGGAGAAGAGGATACTAGCAAACCATCTGTGGTTTGCCAATTGTATCATGGTTCCTTGTTCTATAGTAAGACCAAGGTCATCCCACAACTTGAAAAGACAAACTTGGTATCTGGCCTTGAGACATGTATAATTCCTGATGGGTCAGAATCCCATGTGTACTTTCCTGTCATGACAGTTCCAATTATTGTAATTAAACAACTAACTAGTTGAGGCTATAAGCTCCAAGAAGACAGGTAGTATATCTGCCAGAATTGCCCCTATATCCTCAGTATCCTGAATGAAATCAAACATAGAGTCAGTACTCAATAAATGTGGGTTGGATACATGCATGAGTGAATGGTGAATGAATCTTGCTAGGGAGAGTAACACATGTAAAACAACAAAACTGCCACCCAACAATAATTCCACAAGAAATTGCAAAATGGTTGGGTGGTCAGACAGATCTGGAGATGTGGGAATGTGGTGATTTAGGGGGATCCAAGAAGCCCTGTGGAGGACGTGTCTGTTTGGAGCTGGCCTGGAGGAGCAGCAGAGAGAGGCAAGACCCCTGTCTTTCTCCTTGGCAACTATCATGAAGGAAAGCCTATGAGGAGGGCTCCAGGCCTCTGCATGCAAGGCCATCTGTATTTTTGTTTCTGCCATCTAGAAGAGGGGGATTTTCTTTCTTCAATGGGGAAATACAGACTTATCCTGGTATGAACAAGCAGAAGCTTTTGGGTATACAGAAAGTCTTAGCCACAGAGACAATTCTGGATAGACAATAATAAATATCATTAAAAAACTGATAAGAAATGTTTATTTTTCAAGCACTAAAATGCAAAAGCCCCACGCTCTACTGAAGAAAAAAAAAAAGCTTAATTAAAAGTAGAACCTTTCTGAAGGGCAATCAGACCTAGTATCCACATAAAATCACCACACTGGGCATAGGAGACACCAGCAACCCAAAGGCCAACAATAAATGAACCCCGTAAAACCAGAAATAAAATAAGCTCTCTGTCTGACGCTTGAGGCATGGGGAGGGCTGGCCCCTGTGGCTGTATAATTGTCCCGCTCTTACCTCATTTAGGCCAATTAGGAAATGACCTGGAGGTGACCACTTGTGCTTTATATTGAAAACCCAAAGTAGAAAGGGCTCACCCAAAAGACCAGGGCTAGAGGTGTGATAAGACTGGAGGCATGGGCACGGAGGAGCATTCTGGTTCTTTCTGTCCTTACCCTCTCAGGAGACGCACAATGGATTTTCTGACTCACAAGGTGTTGAGACTGCAATTCCAGCACCCATTGGCAGGACCTGATTGGCCAGAGCCATGAACAGGATTTAAGCCCCTGAGCCCCAGTCTGAGGCAGCACAGGAAGGCAGCAGGGGTGAGGGAGAATGAGCTGAAATCGTGACTCCTCAATGTGTGGTCCTGAAGCAGCAGCTACATCCTCACCTGAGAGCTGGTTAGAAACATTTCGGGCCCCTCCCCGGACCTGCTGGAACAGAATTGCAGTTTAAGAAGATGCCCAGGTAATTCATGATCACATGCTAGCATGAAAACTCTGGCTTATCTGAGGCCTGAAGGGCACGAATGTACTGCACCCAGCCTCTAGAGCCTGGCTCCAGCCACATTCACCACTAAGACTAAGTGGCGTCACTAAGACTTTCAGAACCTGTAAAATGGAGAATGTCATCCCTGACCTGCCCAACTCTCCAGAGAGAATGTTGAGGAAGGAAAATGAGATGCATCCATCAGAAAGTGCCTTCAAAAGGTAGATATGTTAAATGTTTTTAAAAAATGCCAAAGATATTCCTATGGCACACATAAATAAGTTGCTGCAAAAGGCGACCCAGGACAGTCTCCCACCTTCCAAAAAGCAAATATCCGAGGCAGATGTAGTCATATAGAGAGATACCCCATGTGGAGCTTACAAGTATGGGCTCTGAGTCATACTTCTGTCTGAGATTTATCATCTGCAAAGTGGCAATATTATAGGATATTATGTGAGTTAAGATATAAAGCACTGAAAATGCCACTTAGTCCAGACCAAATGATAACCACTATTATTATCTCATAGTAGTGTGTTAGGGGTTAAGTGATTTAATGTACCTAAAGGAACAACAGCACTACTTACATCATGGAGTTGCAAACAGTGAATGAGATACAGAACCAAAATTTGTGAAGTGCTCCTCTTGCTGCCCAAGAAAGAGTGAAGGTTTAATAGCTTTTCCCAGCAGTGATTTTTGCTGCCGCTACTGTTATTGCTATTATTATTTGCAGACCATGTGCACAAATCCTCTGCCTTCAGGTCTTTCTTGAGTATACACAATCCCTAACTGAAGATCTGCAGATTCTCAACAGAATTACTATGTAAGAGCAAGCCCCACCTTTGTGCATGTGCACATGCACACACGCGAGCATCATGCACACACACACACACACACACACACCATCTTCAGCTTCCTGGCAGGTACGTGTCAGGTGGAAAATGGCCTTCATGGGAAGGGATGAGATGACAATGCCAGCAGGTAGAGACTCTGCCCATAAAACCCAGGAAAGCTAACTTGGAGCAGCAATTCTACAGCAGTTTTACTGCTCCAGGACTGCCAACCTTCAGGTGGGCAAAGCCACCAATGAGATGGCACACCTGTTTCTTCCCAACATGGGCTGCATGTACACCGAAACCTGCTTGCCCTCTGGGGAGACACCTGGCTGAAAACTCTACTTAAAAAAATCCTGAAAGAGAGGGATATATTCAAAGACTCCACCTGGGTCTTCTTAATCCCCTGCCTTCCTAGGGGTCTTCTCCCTTCTAAAGCTTTTCCCACGAATAGAAGCTCTGATGTGATCCTGACAACCACTCAGAACAAAAGAAGCCAAGCCCACTGTACACACAAGGAAGCACAGACGCAGAGATGAAAGCAGCACCAGCGGGGGTCATGCCACATGTTGGAGCTCTGGCTGGCTTAGAACCCAGGTGTTTCCACCCCCCATCTAGGACTGGCCTAGGACAAGGAGCAGTGCACACCCCGCATTACTGTTTGTACGATTATCTGTTCAATGCCTAGCACCACTGGGTTAAGCTCTGTGTAGGAAGGAATTCTGTTTCCTTCCATTGATGTTGTCCCCACTGTCTAGCACAATGTGCAATACACAATAGGTTCTTAATACATATTGATTGAATACATGTGGGAAAAGTTTTTAAACTGAATCCTATTACCAAGAAGAAAATCTTGACATCACCCTTAGAAGAAAGCCTAAGAGTGAAGAGGGACTCGGCAGAGCTGCCAGGCTTGTCTTTGTCCAGCTGTGGTCCCTTCAAGCAGACACCTGCTCCTTTGTCCATTGTTCATGTCTGTGAGATTAAGAGTATTTATATTATTAACTAATATTAATATGTTCTGTTAATAATGGCAGTGACTCTTGACTGAGCACAAAGCCTTGTGCTATAAATAAACATACCTTTGGTCCCATTTGGCCCCCATGGCTACCATGAACTAGAGATATTATTCCCATTGTTCAGATGGGGATGCTGAACCCCTAACAGGTGAATAGTCACAGGTCATAGAGTTAGTAAACAGCAGAGCGCCAGTCTACCTGATTCTAAGTTTGTTTTCTCTCCGTTGCATGAGGCTATCTTATTAAAGGGGCTGCCACTGCTGGGCTTCCTGTTATCCTCCATCAAAAGGCAAAGGCTTCCCACACCAGCAGATTGCTGTTGGAAGGTGGCCTCCCTCAGACCCAGAGTCCTGATGGATATAAATTGCAGGACACTAAGGAGCAACTCCCGCAGTCACCCACCCTCATCCACCCAGCTATCTATCTCTTACATAAACCTTTGATGACACTTCCCAAGTGACCTCTGTGTGTGTGTTTGTGTGTGTGTGTGTGTGTGTGTGTGTGAGAGAGAGAGAAAGAGAGAGAGAATGGGTTGTGAATTAGGATGGAGAAGCAAGAAAAGCAAAGACAAAGTGATTCTTGCTCCCCAAGGACCCTGCAGTCTAGGGGAAAAAAGATAAAGATAGTCAACTGTAATAATATTAGGCACAGTGATATAGTTTGGCTGTGCCCCACCCAAAATCTCATCTTGAATCGTAATACCCATAATCCCCACATGTCAAGGGAGGGACCTGGTGGAGGTGATTGAATCATGGGGGCTGTTTCCCCCATACTGTTCACATGATAGTGAGTGAGTTCTCAAAGATATCTGAGAAGTTTGATCTGATGGTTTCATAAGGGGCTCTTGCCACTTTGCTTATTCACACTTCTCCTTCCTGTCACCTTGTAAAGAAGGTGCCTTGCTTCCCCTTTGCCTCCTGCCATGATTGTAAGTTTCCTGAGGCCTCCTTGGCTGTGCAGAACTGTGAGTCAAACCTCTTTCCTTTATAAATTACCCAGTTTTGGGCAGTTCTTTATAGCAGTATGAGAATGGACTAATACATACAGTATGATGAGGGCCAAACAGGTTCTTCCCACCAGAGGAAATACTAATTGATTTTCTCATGGGCTTGAAGGAGAATTCCTGAAGGAGGAGTTGGTATTTGAATTGGACTTTGAAGAACAATTCAGATATTGGTAGGTGGAGAAGTTAAAATGATGATAATGATGATGATGACAATGATGATGATGATAACAATAATATGAAAAGCATTCTAGCCAGAAAGCACAGCACAGGCAAAGGTATGGAGGCGGGAAAGTGAATATCTTGGGTGAATCCCAGTTATGGGTTATGGTTCCCTTGCTGGCCTGCCTCAGTCCATGATATTGTCCAGCTTTAATTACTCTTACAGGTGAAGAATGAGAAGGTCCATTTACAGTGCTAGTCTAGAACCAGGCAAGGATGCTATATTCACACTTATAAACCTTTGGGCACTTTATAAAGGAGCTTTGAGGAAATGGGGCACTGGAAATGTGCACTTTTAAGGTGGGAAGAGAGTAGAGCAAGAATGACATGTCTGTGGTATGTGTGATGCCCCTCCCTCTTTCTGAACTCATAGCAGACATTACTAATCAATAACAGCATTTCCTCAAAATTTTTTCAATCCAGCACTTTCCCACCCACTGACAACAGATTAGAGTTTATGAATGAAATGCAATCAATTCGCTCTCCTTGGAATAGTGCATAGAGCCTCTAGGTAGAGATCTCCAGCAGTCAGATGATTTGAGTGAGTTCCAGGTTCACTACTTCCTGGCTGTGTCACTTTGGGTTATTTGTCTGGATTCCTCTGAGCTATCACTTAGCCATCTGTAGATAGGAAGGGAAGCAACTAACATTTTGTGGATGCTGCAACAGAAGCAATGCTACATCCTCACTTAATCTCATTTTCTTCTCTTCCTGGCTAAGTAGTAAAGGAACATTCCCCAGGCAGCTGCTCTGCAGTTAGGTGAAACCAAGTGACTGATTTGGCAAATGGAATACAGATGGGAGGGGTATATACAACTTCAGGCTTGATCCTGACCACCATGCTCCTCCACATCCTCTGTCCCTTCATCTGCAAAGGGTTCCATGGAGAACTTCAAGGCCTTAGGGTATGTGGGAATAACTAGATGAAAGCAGCCTGGATCCCTGAGTCACCACATGGAAACTGCCCACCAAAGTCTCCATTAGAGTCCATTTAAACGATAAATCCACTTCCATTTGGCTAAGCCACTGTGATTTTGAACCTGATTATGGCAGTGACCATCACTCATCCCAATTATAAGAGTAAACACATGATTTCATTTAAATGCATTAACAGCCCTCTTAGAAAGGTATAATTCTGCCCTTTCTCCACCATTTTGCTATTTAACTAATGACAAAACTGTGGCTCAAAGTTAGATAACTTCACTAGTGTCCCACTTTTGGAAGATAAAGGACATTGAAAGACCCCTCCCCCTAAAGGCCCCTAATCTTTATAAAGCATCCAGAATCTTTCAAAAACTCTGTCTACAGTGCAAGAGTTTGAGGAGATTTTGAAGATCTGATGAACTCATGGAGTTGAACAGATTTATAAATATTTAAAGAAATATACAGAGGCTGATTATGACAATGATGATGACAGGACCAGGCAAGACAACTTCACCCTTTGCAGAAGCATCCTGGCTCTGGTTCTTTCTAAAGCTCAGGCACATGAAGTAGGAGGGGCTGCCCTCTTGTGCTCCCTGGGAGGAGGCATTGGCACCGGGAACCCTGTTCCCTTGAGGAGCCCCAGGGATTGGAAGGGGGTAGGGTGGGGAGAGGGTGAGGAGAATAATTATAATGGCATAGCAGTAAATGAGCATACTTTTAAATATGAGCCTGATTTACAGGTTCCACCCACTTAATTGTTTCTTTCATAAACTGCACATTCCATACATCATAGGAAAACATTAAAGAAAGATCTCTCATGTGAAATATTAAAGGCAAATGGCCTCTTCAAGGGACAGCCACCCACTGTTTCCCTGTGTGGCCAGGTCTGGGGTTTAGACCAGACACAGGCCTTATGTGAAAGAACTGCCCTTCCCCCACCTTGCTGAAGCTGGCCAGCCTGTTCTCCAGTCTAAAGGGACAGGGAGGAGGCCCCTGGCCCTTAGCTGCAGCCCTTGCTTCTGGCTTCATTGCCATTTTCTAAGATTAATAAACCCTCCAAAACATATAAGGCTTTTGCAGGGGGACAGTGCATCAAGTCCAGCTTTGCAATTATGAGAAGGGGATCTCACCATAAATCCCCCAAGTTGATCACAGCTTGGAGTAGAGGAAACCTCACTGAGATGTTCAAAGATTTTTAAAGATGCTGCTGAAAGAAGCTTTTTACTTTAAAGAGCAGTAAAACTGTTCCTCACATCTTGATTTTGAGTCTCTGGGTACTGTCGACCATAAGGAAATAGAAAAGTGGATTTTCTGCTTCAAAATGGAGAATATTATTTAACTCCTTTCCATAATTAATCCACTACCTATTATGTGCCCAGTGTGGTTAGGCATTGTGGAGAATGTAACAGATTTCCTGCTTCAAGGTGTTTTAAACTTGAGGAAAAAGATTTAAAATATATGATAGCATTCTGCAATCATTCATTCAATTGCTGAAGACCTACTACTTGCCATACTCAATGCTAGGCACAGGACAGATGTAGAAATGGGTAGCTGGATTCATAGCTATGGGTAGATAAAATTAGTAGTGTGCTGGTAAGCTTTTAACAACGGGCTCACAGGGGAAAAAAAAATCCCTGTTTTTTTATATTTGTTGTGGTGTAAATACTCCCAACATGGCCAATTTCAAGCCACCAAAGTAGCATCAGTGAATCTGGGAGTTGGAAAGAGATTGCACACCCTTGCCGGCCAATTGAAAGAGCCAGTGCTGGAGCCACAGCAGACCACTGAATATACTCGAAATCTAGCGTGTGTGGTATGTGCGGTAAATGTTTCGTCATTCAGAGGGGAAGGAGGACAGAGTATCCTATCTCAATTCAGGAAAGGGCTTCTTGAACAGGAAGAATGTGAGCAGGCATCCAGGAAGAACAAGGTTTGGAAAGAAGGAAGAAAGGGGCTTTTAGGCCAAAGATGCTAATCAAAGCAAAGCCACAAAGACAGGAATGGGTAAGAAAAGTTGTTTTTCTGGAAGTAGATTGCATTGACAAGCTGAAATATTGTGAAGCCAGAAGGCAGACTATCTTGGAAATAAGGCCTAGACTCTGTGTGCCATCTTGGGCTAGGAAAGAGATTTCGGTACATACTTGGCCCAAGGGGTCTCCATCCAAGTCAGATCACAGATGCCTGCACTGATACCACAGATATGCACCCAGTGGCACAATCAGCTTTGGGGCAATTAAAAGGCCCATTGAATAAAAATTACAATAATAGCAAGTGCTTATTGAGAGCTAACTGTTCCATGTCAGAAATATACCAATCACTTTCCATCTATTAGCTCACTTCATCTGCACAACCTAATGAGGTTGTTGCTCTATTGAGCCCATTTTACAGATCAGGAAACCAATTCACCACAAGCTTAGATAATTTTCTGGACTCCTTGTTCTGGGATCACACAGCTAGTCATGACAGAAAGAAGATTTGATCCCAGGCAGTTTGGCTCTGAGCCTACCCTCTTAACCTCTCTGTGATTTCTTTTCCTTTCTTTTATTTTTCTTTTCCTTTCTTTTATTTTTCTTTCATTTTAAATTCATGCCCAATCTTTTATCTATATAGTACTCTTATTCTTTTCTACTCCCCAATTATTTTGAAGCAAATCCCAAGCACATGTAATTCCATCCATAAATAATTCAGCATGTAACTGTAAAATATAAGGACTCATTAAACACACACATACATCCCATTATTGCATTTAAAGTTAACAATAATTTTTAATATCATCCAATATCCAGTCATGGTCACATTTCCCCAATTATCTCATAAACACAGCATAAAAATAAATAACCATTTATTCAAATGAGGATCCATGAAACATCCAAATATTGCATTTGATTGCTCTTTAAGTCTCTTAAAACTCCTCTCTTTTTTTTATCATGCAATGTATTTGTGGAAGAAATCATATTGTCTGTCCTATGATGTTTTCTACAATTTGGATTTTGTAGTTTATGTGCCTACGGTGTCTTTGAACATGTTTCTCTGATCTCTGTATTTCTAGTAGATTGGTTGTTATTTCTAGAGGCTTGATTCGAATTCAATATAAAAATTTTTTTTTTGTCAAACTTACTTCTCAGGAAAAATCATATTTTTCTAATAGCCAGCACTTAAAATCTGGGGTCTTTCTTTTTGTGATCTCAACAGCCATTGAAGATTTTTTGCCTGGACCCATTGTCTCATTTGGGGCCACCAAATGGCAATGTTCTAATTTTATCATTCCTTCTTCATTTATTCTAGAAATTGAAATACATACATGAAGACAAATTTTCCTTTACTATTAACTATTTGGTTACCTCAATGAATATTTTATAGATGAAATACAGGACAGATCCTCTAATTTTTTTTTACTATTTTCCAAATAATTTGCTTCCTATCAATGTCCAAAGATGAACATTGAGGCTGTTGTTATTGCTGTTTATATGTTTGTTTGTATGTTGCTTTTGTATCATTTTGAACTCAAAGATTTGAACATGTGATGTATTTTAATCTATTGCACTTGTTTTCAATTTAATGGTGCACTTGTTCCATTTTTGACCCATGGGCATCTTCTCAGTTCTTTTGGCTCCTGAGTCCTTTTGGCATTGCAGTCTTTTACGTCTTTTTTGTTATCTGGAATGACAAGATATTCTCATTTGCCTTGTACATTTTCTCCTGACCCAGAATCAGCCATTTCTCCAGTGGGAAATGGTATTTAGAAAGTGTACTGTAAAAGCTAGAGAAGTTTTCCATGCTTCTTCTAGAGGTAAATAGTGGCATAAAAATGCCAAGCTGCAGCTCAGTAAAAATATTTTCCATTTGGGTTTAGTTTCTTCTTGAAGTAAAGAAGGGGTGTGACCTAGGTACATTTTCAAGTTCACCAAGTTGCTACGATTTTTCCTCTTTCATTCCTTGCTTCACCATTAAGGCTTCCATGAAAAAGAAAACAAAGCAAATAAACAAAAATTAAAAATTTCCCAAAGAAAGCACTATTAATTCCAAAAGCCAAATTTGTTAAATTTTATTCTGCAATCTCCACCTCCTAAAAAGCAAACAGAAGGCCAGGTGCAGTGGCTCACGCCTGTAATCCCAGCACTTTGGGAGGCCGAGGCAGGCAGATCACGAGGTCAGGAGATCGAGACCATCCTGGCTAACACAGTGAAACCCCGTCTCTACCAAAAATACAAAAAATCAGCCAGGCGTGGTGGCAGGCGCCTGTAGTCCCAGCTACTCGGGAGGCTGAGGCAGGAGAATGGCGTGAACCTGGGAGGTGGAGCTTGCAGTGAGCCAAGATAGAGCTATTGCACTCCGGCCTGGGTGAAAGAGCGAGACTCCGTCTCAAAAAAAAAAAGGAAACAGAAACTAACCCCTTGATCATGTTAGTATTGACCCTAGTGCTGTCTGTTAACTTGGGATATAAGCAAAGAGTTTGAAAATATTCTCAGCTTTCGTTACATATTCTCTTTAAAAATTTGCTAATATCCTCTAAACAAAACTGTTCTCTAGAGTTCAGAGTGTAAACTTTCCAGCAGATGCTGCTGATACTAAAAATGTCTCCCAATAATACCTTTTAACTCAATTTCCAATCCTTAGTCCTTTTCTACATGCTTCAAGATGGTCTGAGGATTTGCTGTGCAACAAATAGTCTGGGCAAATCTTCCTAATACAAAGCTCTTTAGCACCAAGAGAAGTGAGAAACTGATAGTTGCCCACCAAAGTCCTTTTTCCTTATTCTTCTTGCATGCAGCAAGCTCACATTTCCCAGCTACTCTTGAAGTTAGGTATGGCCAAATAATTACATTCTAGTCAATGGATTATGGGGAGGGATGTGATGAGTCACTCCCAGGTTTGGCCCATAAAATCCTCCTCTGTGGGCTTGCCTATGCTTTTATTTGCTTCTGGCTGGATGAGATGGAGAAACCATAAGATCCTTGCAGGCAACATGTTGAAGATGAAGGAGATTCCATCTGCCTGAATCCTAGAATATCTGCAGGGAAGAGAGCTGCCCACCTCCACCAGGAATTCTCACATAACTCTATTTGAGAAAAAAATACACTTCCATTAAATTTCAGCCATTTCTTATGACTGGGTCTATTTGTTACCAAGTGAAGCTCACTTATATCAAAAGACAGCAACTCAGTAAGGGCCAGGTGCTCTGGGTTCCTGTGATCCCTGCCCATACTGTCCACTAACTCTCAAAAATCCTCTTGAAATTAAAATTTGAAGCACATTGTGTAGATATAGATTTCCTACTCATAATATTAAATTGGCTTCAGAAAGTGAAATCAAACTTTCGGAAGCATAGCCTCTCCTAGGAACATGAATAGCCAGTATACTATTGAGTCCAAGAAGAGGACACTTCAGTTAAAAATCAAACACAAAACAAAGCAACACAAATTGTGAACTGTTTAGTCAGATTGCCTGGGCTCATACAGCAGCTCCAAATTTTACTACCTGCTATAGTAGTCTTGGTTTTCTCACCTGTAAAATGTGAATAAAGTTTTGAGTTAATTTATATAAAGTACTTAAGTCAGTGCCCGGTGCATAAGTGCTCCAAGCATAAAAGCTACTATTCTTGAAATTACATGAATTAATGAATCTATTTAACAAGTATGAATGTCATGCCTCCTATGGTCCATCTCTATGGTTGTCACTGGGGTTTCAGGGAAGTGGGTCCTAGAGGGAAAGGAGTTCTGATCACCATCATTAGACCAAGATGTGGAATGCAATTCTAAAATGGAGCCTCAAGTAATACATTTCCATGCACCCATGAGGGGTAAACTTTGTCAGCCTCAGACAAGAGTCTCGTTCACTCATTCATCCATTCAACAAACCATAAAATAGATGTAAGGTATAAAAGTAGACACCATAGCTGGGGTTGGGGAGGGCAAAGATGAGTAAGTTATTACTAATTATTATGAGCTGAAACATTTTTCTGGGAGAGTCAGAAGTCTTCAGTGCCCTCTAAGGAAGCATGAAACAAACTGAAACTCAGACACCCATTGCTCAGCCTCCTGCCAATTCAAAAACAAGCTTTCTCATAACATGTCTGTAAAACTGGTTATTTCAGGGTGTCAAATTCAGAAACTAGGAGAGGGCCAGGCAGGTGCCTCAGCGATGGCAATCAACCAGCCTGAACAATTGACCTGCGTTAGAATCCCTTCTGATGGGCAGAATGGACTTGGCCGCCATATGGGAAGGTGGACACAGTTTGCCAGTTCTCCTAAGTTTCCAAGAAAAATATCTTCACACACTGGTTTCTGTTTTCAGGGAAAAATCCATCAACTATTCTATAAACCTAGATTTGTATATGAAAATTTCCAATTTTTAAACATTAACCAATTCTTTAAAGAATGTTTTCCAACTGTGCATGTCCACCAAAACCCAACTGTGGGCCAAACATGGCATGTGGGCCATCAGCTTGAGATCTCTGGTGTGTTTACTGGACAAGAGTTAAGGGGATTTGGGCAGACAGAAAGTGAGAATCATTAGTGGCAAATTTTTTTTTAGAAGAACACAAATCAAAACAACAACAGGGAGGAGTCCAGGGCCCTGGGAAGGAAGCCACCAGACTCTCTCTTCTGTTGAAGGAAGCCACCAGCATGGCAGGGAGGCCCAGCCACACAACAGCACCCTTCATAGGCATTCCATATAAATCAGAAGTATTCGCAGACGCAAGAGCCCTCCAAAGCCATTTTTTCCCAATACGAATATTGTCCGAGTGATTGTTGGGGGAATACACAAACAGACTGCAATAAAATTAAAAATAACTTTTGAAGGAAATAGTATATTGGAAGGATTCATTACAGAAGTTCAAACAACAGCCCATATGTTTCCCTCCTCTTTATGGTAGAATATACAGAGGGTCTGTAATAAAATGAGGGCAGGGAAGGGGGGTGAAGAAGGACTTGCTTGCTGAGGCAAAGGATAAGATCCAAACAGCAGATAAATAACCAAGATATCTTTATGATTATATAGGCACTTGCCTCCTGAGCTAGCAGAAATTTCCTTGCTGATATACATTTGCAATGATGTTTTAATTAACACTGGCTGACTGTGATAAGAAATGAATAGTTTTCTTGTCCATTTTTCTGTCCATCTCCCAACCCCCACTCTCCATTTGTCTTTAAGTAAACCTATGAATTTAGTCCCTCTGGATATAAGTCTCTCTCTAACTTTATTGTTTAGAATCTAAAGTCCCTTGTGATTTTCAGGTTAACTGAAGGTTACGTGGCGATGATACAAGAACCTACCCAGAAGTTATGGTTCCTTATAATTTAAGAGAATTACATTTATTCTCAAAGTCTGTCCTAGGCTGTATACAATGTAAAATTTTATTTTATCTTTAAGATAATAAATTTTCCTATAAATCCTGGAACATATCAACTGTTGTAGACAAGTTTTTGAGGGCCTGAAGGAACGAAGAGGAGAGGAGGAACTTTTTCATACCCACACACAATTGTGCTCAGCCTTAAATTTTCATCACAACATACATATTAATGATATTTTTATTTATGCTTTGTCCTACAGGCTTTGATTCACAGGAGTTGATGCCAAAAGCTTAGAATATACAGTTCAGGCTTAATGAGGGATAAAGGGAAGTTGAGATTAGTTGTATCCTGAACTATCAGTGTAATTAATATTAATTAATTTACTTTTATAAAGAAATAAATCATCTTTTCTTTTGAAGTTTATTTTCTAAGAAGCCCTGGATGGATACCATATCAGACACTACTGAGCTTGAAAGGTTTAAGAAAGTATACATATGAATTGTACACATTTATAAACAGAAAGAAAAGGAGATAAGGCAAGAAGGCAGAAAGGGAGGAAAGAGGAAAGAAAGGCAAAGAGACAGGAAAGAAAGAAAGACGAAAGAAAGGAAAGAAAAAGAAAGAGAAAGAAAGAAAGAAAGGAGGGAGGGAAGGAGGGAGGAAAGGAGGGAGGGAGGGAGGAAGGAAGAAAGAAAAGAAGGAAAGAAAGAAGAAATAAAGAAAAGAAAGAAGAAGAGAAAGAAAGAAAGAAAAAGAAAGAGAAAGAAAACAGAAGGAAGGATCTGAAGAAAAGAAAGGAAAAAAAGAAAGAAAAAAGAAAATAGAGAGAAAGAAAGAAAAAAAAGAAAGAAGGAAAGAAAGAAAAGAAGACCTTTCCGCTGTCATCTCAGGTAGGGAGATAATGAGATGCTGCCACGATCTTTCTCAGACCACCTTTAAAGTTTTAGGCTTTTTATTTCCTTTGCTTCCTGGTTAACCTTAAGTTTAAGCCCTAATAAAATCCAAATTTATGGGGATCAAGCTTGTCACCAGCCTTTCATTACTGCCAGTGTCCCTTCAATTTCATCTAACTCAGTTTGGGGCATTTAAAAATGTTTTATCACACTTAGTAGAGACGTTTGGTGTAGTCACCAGCAAGCCAAATAATGAGTGTTTTGAAATAAGCCAATACCGAGGACTCAGATCAGGGACTAAGATATGGATTGTGCTTTAGAGAGGGGGGTCTTTGCTGGGCCCCAGTCCCTCATGTTTTAATCAGGAAAGGCGGGTGGCAGGTCACAGAGATTAGGTTTAACCTTCCTGATATACATCAGATCTCTTGCCCTTTCAACCTTCCAGCAGTGTGAGGAGGCATTCTTTCTGAAACCCATAAATTAGAGACCAAGGTTTCTTTGCAAAGTATAATGACAAGATGACAGAATCCCCATGAAGCCTAACTCTTTTCCCTAGACATGAGATTTTTATTTATTTTCTTTGGAACGTTAAGCTGCGATCAGTGGGTCAATGGGAGTACTGCTTTAAAAAAAAAAAAAAAAAGTTAAAAAAATGCTCTGGTCATGAATTCATTCTGCTAAGATTTAAGATAAAAAAGTAAAAAAAAGCAAAGGACTCTTCCTCCTTTACATGCTTGTTTCAAAATCCACTAAGTAAGTTATTTAGGTTCTGAAAGTTGTATACAATGTAAATCCATCCGGGCTGAAGTAAAAAAAAAACCAGGAGCTGTAAAGCTGGTTTCTATATTGTTTGGACATAATACTGTTCTCAAGTGAAGCCATAAGGGAATAGGGCACTTAAAATAGGGTGTCACATTTCAAGGTAATAAATAGCAGATTGATTCTACCTCCCAATTGATCCTGCAGTTTACTTATACACAAGATGGAAAATAAAGTAACAAAGCCACTGTGATTTACTTTGTAGAAAGGAGACACTCAGTATTAGCTTAAGTGAATGCAAAGGCCAGCTCTGACAATTTATTACAGACTCAGCCCAAATGTAGTTTGGATCAAGTTGCACTATTGGCACACATATATTGCCATGCTTTTAGCATCCAACAATTAAACACACTTTAGGCCGCTCTATTTCTTAACATACATTTTGCTATGCTCTTCAAACTAGCCTTGTCATTCAACAGTAGAAATCTGACCCTTTTCTTTGCTTAACATAGGCTCCCTTAAATACTGAGACATCAACTTGTTCCTCCTGTCTGTGTAGGAGTGGTTCCTAATATTTGGAAATTGGGATGTGATCTAGATGTTTGTTTTTGAAATTCCCTTCAATTATTTTCTTCCTTCCAAGCACAATGTTACATAATATGGCTGTTTCGTATTATGAATTGAAAACACTTTTATTCCAGGAGTGTTTGGGGGATTCCCCAGCATCCTTTGGGGCACCCTTATCCACTTGTGTGGGTTTAGGGGAAATTGATCCTGGCTTCTGAATGGCTGGCTCATATTGGAAAGTGCTGACTGGCTGTATCACTTCATCCTGGACAAAAGTACTGAATCACAACAATGATAGAACTTACGATTTTTTTTTTTTTTTTTTTTTAGTTTTCACAATGTGTCATAAACTGTGGTAAGTACTTGTCAATTATTGCCAAATACAGTTTGCCTATTGTCAAAATAGCCCTATGAAGTAGGTGCTAATCTCTGCCTTTTTCAGAATGGGAAACTGAGGCTTACAGCGGTCAAACCACTGAATAAAGGATTCACACCCAAGCCCATCTGATTCCAGAGTCCATGATCTGGGCCAGTATTGTATAATGTCTCCAAGAAGGGCACATAAATATTGTCCCAAACTCTAAATTACTAATGGCTAAAAGTTCATTGTAAAGCTATTGTTTATAATTCTCCATTAATTTGTTTCATTGAAGCAAATTATCCATCCTAAACAGAAACCTGGTGTGAGGGCTCATGATATTGGTATGCAGTTTATATTACCCTGTATCATCTCCTCTTTTGTTTCTTTGATGCCATAATAGGGCATTTCAGTTTTGTTTCTAATCAGTACTTTTTTTGGTCTTCCCATGGACTTAGAATGCAAAAACAGCTTAATAAACTAAAATTGTTTAAAAAATGAATAGTGTTGAGAATGAGAATACATGAGCATGTTTCTATGAGGTATAAGAAAATAATGTCAAACATTGTAGTGGAAGGCATACTTTCAAAAAAGATAAAGGGGTATAGAGAACAATAGTCTTTCTGGCTTTCTGGTTCTATAAATATGACAGAGTAGATTACCCACTGCACACACACACACACACACACACACCCCACACAGATGTTCACACAATTAAAAAAAGACAGCTAAAAAAATGGGAAAAAAACTTCTTGTATTTTCTAATGCATTACTGAGCTCTGCATTTTTGTTTAAGCAAAGAATCCTCAGGGAGAAGAAAACAAAAGGAAAAGACAAATCTAGAGAAGGAAAAGACACATCTAGAGAAGGAAGGTAGTATTCAAATTGGCTTTTGATTTCTAAATGGCTACAGAGGGCACAAGACATGGAAGACGAACAGACACCATTGCACCTCATCCTTCCTGTAAGGGTGAAAGAGAAGCATTCCACATACACACATATCACACCAGGAAGCATCACGGAAACTGGACTCCACTGTCTCCACCTTGAAACTGGATAGAAATAATTTTTAACCATGAAACTGCTCTCATTGTTGTTTGAAAATTCCTCAAGCTGAAAAATTATTTTAAAGTGGTGGCAGGTTTATGGAGCTCCCAGACAACTAGCAGAAGAAAATCAAATATGCTCTGCAGAAACAGAATTCCAAGTATATGCTCACAGCTAAAAATCACAAGCAACAAATGGAAGGTGATCTTACAGAAATAAAAGCCATAATCACAACACTGAAGCCTTTGGTAATGAAATAACAAAATGCAAAATGTAAACAAAATATGTTTATTATAATTAGAAAATATAAGAGGAGATTAAAATATGAATTAGATGTAAGAGGTGATACTAATGATATAGTAGATTTGAAAAAGTACCAAATAGAACTTCTAAGACTGAAAAAGTAAATATAATACTTGAAGTTAAAAACTTAATGGATGTTTTTAACTGTAAATTCTAAATAGCCAAAGATATTGTGAACTGGATTCTCAATCAGAAGGAATTATGCAGAATGCAGTACGGGGTGACAAGGAAATAGGAAATACAAGAGAGGTTACGAGGAAAGAAAGAAAAGGTCCAACATATGATTAACCAAGTTCCCCCAAAAAACAAAATGAGAAACTGAGGGAGAGGCAATATTTAAAGGCTGAGACTTTTCCAAAATTTATGAAAGATACAAGACTTCAGATTTTACGAAACACAAGGATCCACCCCAAACTATATGCAGTCACCTTATAACAAAAACTAAAACTATAAATGATCTTAAATTCAAGCAGAGAACAAATTATCTATAAGGAAAAACAATTGAACTGACAACTGACTTCTCAAGAGTGACATAGAAGACAATGAGATAAAATCTTCAGTACGCAAAAAAAAAAAAAAAAAAAAATGGTCAATTTAAAATTGCATGCAACGTGCAGCTATCTAGAATGAAGGCAAAATAAAGACATACTCAATTAAACAGAAATTGAGTTTAACACTAAAAGATTATCAATTAAGAAAAAATATGTTTTGCTATGAAGCAAGAGGAATTTGTATTTAAATTTAAATTTAGGTAAGCATTAGCCATATTAAAAATGATAATGCTATTTTGAGAAATTAAAATATATACAAAATACTAGAAAAATTACAGTTGGAAGGTGTTGACTGGATTTGTAGCATTCTAAAATTTTAGGAGAAAAATACAGATATTAGTTAACTCTAGGTTTTGTAAGTATGCGTGCAAAAACCTTAGAGTTGCCACTACAGTTTTAAAAAAGAGGAAGCATGCATAATTTACAAAACAATGAATGAAATAATGGAATTAATGGGGGAAACAAAAATATGGAAGACACAGAGGAGAAAACAGGAAAGAATGGAACAAATAAAAAGCATGTACAAGATGGTAAAAATAAATACAAGTATATCAGTAATCACAATAAATGTAAATGTACTAAATTTATTCCCTACTTAAAAAGCTTGACAAACCAGATTAAAACAATATAAGCAAAATGCAGATGTATGCTGTTTTTATGAGACATATCTGTAATATAAGAATATAGAAAGTTTGAAAGTGAAAGGATAAAAAAAGATATTCCCAACAAAAGCAAGTCAAAAAGAAAGTTGTGAGGCTATCTTTCTTTCAGACAAATTAGAATTTAAGGCAAAAAACTTACCAGAGATAAAGATAATAACTGCCATATGAATAATAGGGTCAAGTTAATAAGAATCTTACACAAAACTTCTAAAATTATAAGTGCTTATTACATAGCTTCAAAATACATAAATAAAAAAGCTAGACTCTCAGGAGAAATTAATAAAATCCAGCATAATTGTGAAGAATTTTAACATCCTCTTAATAAGTGATAAATGAAGCAGCCAAAATATTTTTTTAATTGTAGAATATTTGGACAGCATATTCAATAAGCCTGGTCTAAGGGACCTAAATAGATGAATGAATCCTCAAATTTAAAACAGTACACTAAATGACACTCACTAAAAATTTTTGAAAACTGGCCATGCATTGTTTTTCTTTTTGCTAGTACTAACAGTTTTTAAAAGTTTACATCATACTGTCATGTGAATCACATAATCAACAACTGATCAACAATAATAGTTAACATGCATTAACACTTAATTGTACCTCATAAATATATACAATTTAAAAATGAAGTGAAAAGACAACCCACAGAATGGAATATATACTTTGCAAATCATATATCTGATATCTTATAAGGAACTTCTATCTAGACTATAAAGAAAGCTTGCAACTCAATAATAAAAGACAAATAACCCAACTGATAAGTGGACAAAACATATGAATAGACATTTTTCCAAAAGTTGTACTAATCGCTGATAAGCACATGGAAATATTCTTAACATCTCTAGCCATCAGGGAAATACAAATCAAAGTTACAATGAGATACTATGTCACAACCATAATCAAAGGAAAGTTAATAATAAGTGTTAATAAGAATGAGGAAAAGTGGGAAAAAACAATTTCAAATGGCTAAACATGTTGTTCCTATCACTTTCACTCCAAGAAATGGAAAATTAGAACAGTCATAATCACTAAATAAATTGAATCCATAGTTAGACAATGTTCCTTAAAAAGATTCCAGTTCCGAACAGGTTTCTGGTGAGTTCCAAACAAACACAAAAATTTCCAGAGAAGAATAAAAAAAAAAACCCTCTTCAGCATATTTTATGAGACTAGTAAGTTGTGATTCCAAAACCAGTCAAAGAAAATATGATAGAGGAAAAACACAGGCCAATCTCACTAACGAAAAGCAAATATCCTAAACAAAATACTAGCAAACAGAATCTAGTTATGCATAAAATACATAATTCATCATGACAAGTCGGATTTATCCCTGAAATTCAAGCTTGAATTAACATCTGGAAATCAAGGAATTATTCACCATGTTAATAAATTAAAGGAGAGAAACTACATGATCATCTTATTAGATGCAGAAAATAAGTGTTCAATATGTGTTACTGTCCATTTAGTTAAAAACTGCTCAGGAAAAAAGAGGAACTTCTTAATATGACAAAGGATGTATTTAAAAAAAAATTAAGACAAGCATTTTACTGAATGTTGAAGTGACAAATGACTTCTATTTAAGATCACAAAGAAGGTAAGGCCAGCTCCTAATACAATTTCTAGCCAACATTCCATTGCAGAGTCTAGAAAGCGAAGTAAGACAGGAGAAAACATATATGGAAGGATTATTAAGCAAATAAAAATGCCATGCTATGTAGACGATGTAGTTTGTCTATATAGGAAAGCTGAAATTATCTACCAAAAATTATGAAGGCTAAAGAGTTTAGCAAGGTTGCCAGTTTCAAAATAGCCAATATATAGAGGTCGGTAGCTTTTATAAACACCATCAACAGTTAGAAAATGCAACAAAAATATTATTTACAACAGCAATTTAAAGTAAAATACATAGGATTAAATCTAGGCCTTTTACTTTTCCATATATATTTGGAAAGCAAGTTGACTTTCAACTTCCATTGGGATTTTGAGTAAAACTACAACCAATCTATAGAAAACTCTGGAGACAAATTATATTTTTATGGCTTTAATCATTTTTTGTGGATAGCTAAACATTAACATTGATGAAGTTCAAGATACAATGCTGCGGGAATAAAGTCACAGCTGATTACCTAATATAAAAATACTTTTGCTCAAAAACATACAAAACTGAACAGATTAGAAACACAAGGGACAACAAGAGAATGATCACGCACCATTTAGAATATGGGAGTACCAAACACATTGCTAATCTATTTCTTAATAGGTTGATGAATATACAAATATATACTTTATTATTTTCCTTATTCTTAAAATTCAATATAACTATCTTGAATTATTTAATACAAACATAATTGTCTTTAGGAAGACAAAAAGGAAAAAGGATGTCAAAGATAATCTTCTACAGTGATTCTCAAACGGTGCATTAACAGTCAGTTAAAATGATGACGATGATGATGATGACAATAATAGTGGCTTTCTCTATGACATGCTACTAAGAAGTTTATTTCTAGTAATAATATACCAAAGTTGATGAATGGTTTACCTTCAAAAATTATCACTTAGAGCAGAATCAAACTTCTTTCTATTGTAACATCATGTTCACAGACTGGCTTTATCATCTGCTTTGAACAGAGCATGAAGACAGCCACAGGAGGACTCATGCCTAACTCAGGGCCAATTTTGCTATGCCTCCCTTGGAATGACCTACTATAACTGGTAAAACTTGAACAATTGAGGTGCTTAGATGCATAATTAGATGTGTTTTCCTAAAATTTTTTTTTGGAATTCTTTCAGATTCTGGGTGCATCCATGAAAATGTTTTGCATGAGTATATATTATCGATTTTTTTCACCTTGACATAACAGTAGTCAAACAGAAAGGGATTAACATTTATTGAATATCATGTTAGGCAGTGAAACACATGATCTCATTTAATTTTTATGATAGTCTAATGAGATAGGTATGTCGACCTAAAAGGAAGAAGTTGAAGCAAAATCAATATAAGTAGAAATCTGATTTGGGTCAAGCTTGAGGATTGCAACCTGGGAGCTTAGATTCAAGTTGCCCTGAATATACACTCTGATTATATTAGGAGCAGTTACAAGTGGATTTTTAAAGGCAAAAAAGGGGGACTGTGAGTGGGTTTATACAAAATTGTTTGTCAGAAATTCTCATTGGTTTACAGAAATAACATTGATTAGTGATTGGCTATACATTGTGAGGCTGTAGGGTGTGGGTACAGCATCCAGTACCATATTATTAGGTTAATTTATAGTTTCCTGTGCAGTTTCAAGAGATGAATACATGGCTCAAGGGGGAAGCAGGACACGACTGCTGTCTCATTTTAATGTCTCTCTGGGCCTGATTATTTAAAAGGACTCACATTCCTTAGATGAAAGTTCTTTTCTGAGGTACTATTATTCTCTTTTTTACATTGATGAAGAAATGCAGGCCTTAAAATGTCAAGAAATCTACCAAAGTTTTCTTTGCTTAAGAGTGACTGAGTTGGGTTTGAACTCAGATCTGGCTGGTTCTAGAGCCCATTTGTCTGGCCCTCGTCCTATTCTTCCTTTCTCAGGAGTTGAAAAGCTCCATTCAAACAAAACATCACTATTTTAGAGATGAATGCACCCTAAGATGGGGGTAATTTTGCTACATAGGTCAATTTAAGACCCCAAAATAGGCAATTAATGATAAGCATGGCAGGAAAAAGAGATCATATGAAACTGGGAGAAAGCATTTCAGCTGATTCCTAATGGTTTATCTGTTAAAGAGAAGAGGGCATGGGACTATCAGTGATTCTTAAGCTGTTCAGGCCACAGCATCTCTCCCCGGAAGGAAGTGCATGTGTACACATCCATGCATAATTTGCACATGATGCCAGGGGTTCTCTAATCCCTTGAGCTCCATCGTCAAGTCTTACCAGGAAGAGTGGATTCTTCTGGATCCCATAGATCTGTGAAATCCCTTCCAGCTTCATAATTCACTGATTCTAAAATATCTCTTCTAATAGCTACAAAAGGGAGCCTTCCACGCCAGAGGAAAGAACAGGCGCCTTTGGTCCTCAACTGTAAGCTATCTGCAAACTGAGAAACTCAGTGGGGCCTCTCCAATATTTTAGTGTGTCTACTGAGGAGGGCTTTGTGTCAGGCTTGTTGGCAGGAACACAGGAAATGAGGACAGGGGCATTAACAGCCTTTGTAAACAGCACCTTCAAGGTCTTCAATCACCAATTTGAGGGTGTTCACCACCAGGGTGGAAAAAAAGAGAAGAAGAGGTAAAAGCCAAACAGGAAATGCAATGAAGGGAGATGAAAGAAGATCAATAAAGAGAGAAACATTTGGTTTGAAGTCTTAACTTTAAAATAATGGGAACCCCCTGGCCACCCCCTCCAGAAAGTAATTTGGGGCATTACTGCAGGTCTGGCCCTTAGGTGTAATTGCCCCAGATTCCAGGCCCGCAGAGGTTTAGAATTCCAGGGCTTGTGCAAATAATTCAGTTCGGGGATGTAGATTTATTACTACCTTTTAAATTAAAAAAAGATTTTAAGATTACTTAATGTTAGAAGAAGATACTGTGGATTTTAATTTTTTCCCTTCTTTCTGAATTAAGGAGAGGCAGAAGGAATTTTCCTTAGTGTATATGTCCAAAAGACAATGCAATGCCATATTAGAGAAATTAATCTCTATCTGAATTTCTGGAGCAGACAGGGAATGGTATTTTCCAGGACAAGGAATCCTTCAGATCATTGAGTGTGAGACACTGGTCCCTGTGGCCTCCTAGGTCATTCAAAATTCAACAGTCTTTGCCTAAGGAAATATGTAGCATCATCCCTAGAGATGCTAGGACTCTTGAAAAACCAAGCACTATGGAGTACTTTAGAAATTCCAGGTCCAACTGGCAGCACAGGAGTGAGTAGAAAATGAAAACATAGTGCTTCTGAAGCCTTTAATTTTCTTTTAGGCATTCATTTTGTTTTTAAGATCTTGAACCAAATGCCAATTTCAGGAACACATTTTTCCTTTGTGTTTTGTGCAGAGGAGAACAGAGAGTTGAAGATATTCTAGAAGGAGGGCAAAAGGATTGGAGATTTAAAAGAAGATAAGGAGACAGACACACGATTCCAATTATATGACTGAAGTGGCCATTATTTGGGGGCATGAAAGGATGAGCAATTCCAATCCCATCTCTAAATCATTTTTCAAATTCCACCATTTAGAGAGCTCACCCTATCTCTGTAGCTTGGAGAGTCTTGAGGTGAAATGAAAATCCCAAATGATTTTCCAAATTGTAGTTTGCAAATTAAATAGGACCAAGTCACCCTTTCTGCTAATTTTATAACAACAGCTGTGTTTAAAATTAAACACCTGTCTTTCCTTATTATTATGGATCAGCAAAAGAAAGAAGATCCATTATTTTGAGAAGAATTTATTTACTCATTAAATAATTTTTTCTTAAATTTACTTTGATTTGGTCTCTCATTGAAGCACTCAACAAATAGGGTGTGGACAGCATTGAATAATTTTTTTCCTCCCACATTCTCCTTTCTTTTTCATAAATGTAGAATTCTAGGCAGAAAGTGAATCCCTGTAAAATTTTAGGCACACAGTCAGAGTGACAGAGAGATATTAATAAATGCCATTGCAGGCCGGGTGCGGTGGCTCACGCCTGTAATCCTAGCGCTTTGGGAGGCTGAGGCGGGCGGATTGCCTTAGCTGAAGAGTTCGAAACCAGGCTGGGCAACATGATGAAACTCTGACTCTACTAAAATACCAAAAAAAAAAAAAAAAAAAAAATTAGCCGAGCATGGCAGCATGTGCCTGTAGTCCCAGCTACTCGGGAGGCTGAGGCAGGAGAATTGCTTGAACCTGGGAGGCAGTGGTTGCAGTGAGCAGAGATCGTGCCATTCCTCTCCAGCCTGGTGACAGAGCAAGACTCCATCTAAAACAAAACAAAACAAAACAAAAAACACCACCGCAGTTACTTTTACTTTTATTCTCTGATGTTGTTTGTTTTTTTCATTTTGGAGAGGGGCAAACATTTTACAATAGATGCTTTATGACATCTAAATTACTTATCTCCTCCATCTAAATCCTAGTGATTTATAAGTCTTAATTTTGTAGATATTCCCCCATGATTCCTCTCCTCTGGGACCTCATGCTTTCTTTACATTCTTCTACTTGGGTCACAGTTTCTATGGTCACCAGGTCACAGAGCACTAACTGTCACCATAAACCATTGAGATTGTTACCTCTATCTTGGGCCAATTTGAGGGAGGCCAGCTTTTATCAGAGCTGTACATCATACCTGGGCACACATAGGGCAGTAAGTTGGGGAAGCTCCCATCAAAAACCCACTGACCACTGGTTCTCAGTCATGGTGGCCTGCTAGACTTATCTGGGGACTTCTAAAAAATACCATTGTCCAGTCCTCACTTCCAGACTTTGAGATCATCTGGTATTTCTAAGCAACAGGATTTTTTAAAGTTCCCTGGTAGATTCTACATTGCACCCAAATTCAAGAAATACTACCTTAGAGTCTTTATCTTTTTTGATTGCAGATTTCTTTTCTGCTCCATTGACAGAATTAATGTAGCTCCAAATACGGGGAAACTTCTATGCACATTTCTTCTGCAAACTTCTGAGACTGGGAATTTTAATAGCCATCAAATGACATCCCTTTTCCTCACCTTCCTGCCCCCAGCCTGGAAAAGCTGCCCATAGGGTTATTTATGAAAGTGGAGTCCATGCCGAGATGCAAATTGCAACTGTGTCCGTAGAACCAAAAGAGCTCTTTTAACAAAATGTGTGCTCTTCTCTGATTTCCTGAAGTCTGTATCAAAACCCAACTCCTCAAATATTTTGATGGGATTTGGTACCAACATAAGATTCCTCTCCTGCTGCGGTTCAGTGCCTGGGTTCTGTGGTGTCTGGAGGCACCTTTGTAAGTAGTCTCGGTCTTTGTCAGCTGGCAATTAAATCAGTGCCGGAGAGGCTTCATGTTCAGAACCTGAACTATGTGATGTTTTAAGAAATGATTGTTCAAGCTTAGTGGGAGTGGGAGAAATCTGATGTTTAATTGTAGGAAATTTCACATGAAAGGCATTCAGCGAACTCATAACGCTCTTCCTTTCAAAACTCTCTTCTTTATGCCAGGTGCAAAGTGGCTTTAACACTCAGAGGCAAAGTATCTCTTACACCATAAAACACTGTTCTGGGTAAACATGAAGTGGTTTACTAGAGAGAGTGTAAACTTCCCAGAAAGATTAGATAATGGCTCTTCAGCAGGTGCAGCCTCAGACATCTATGGCCATGGATGGAAAATCTCTGCGTGACTTGATTTAAACAGCAACTATGAAGCCCTCTCTTCAAATTAGGAGAGATATAGGAAACAAGAGAATTGGATCTAAATGTGGGGTTTCATTTGATCCTTGGATACTCTGCAGATTCTAAGATCCATTTAAACACTGAAAAAATCTAAGAGCATGATGGCAAATGAATTTGCAAGTGAAAAGTGCAAATGACACAGTTAATAACCATGGAAGAACAACGCCGGCTGTAGCACACTCTTCGGCCTTGCAAGTTCTCAGAGTCATGAAAGATGCAGAAAGTGGAGGATGCAGTTTTGCTCACTTGCAAATGATTGGGTTCAATATGAATAGGCTATGCATTGAAGCTCTGGCAGATAAAGCAGGTTAAAACCGTGCCTTTTGCTCTGCCTGAATTTCCATGACTTTGAGTAGACTTCTGGGGCAAATGATCCAACTCCCTAACCCATCACCATACACAGGATCTCTACCAGAACCTCTGTTTAGATGAAAATGCCATCTTTCACGAGCATGAGAATTTAATCCAGTAAAATAGCTCTGCAAAATGACTGCACTCAGCTTGGATTACATCCTTCTGATTTCCTTTGGCATTCTGCTCATTTGGGATGAGTAGAAAGAGTTACCTATTCTGTGTGAAAGATGTGGTTAAAGAAGTAGGAGAAGAAAGGGAAAGACATTCTCCAACCTAGAAATTACCACTGTCACTGTATTTAAAAAAATATAAGCAGTGGTATAAATTGAAGGCAAGAGGGGCTAAAATTAACTTAAAAATGCAGCAACACTTTGAGAAAACTTAAGGTCTTTTTTGGCACTGGGGAATCAATATTCTACAAAATAATTGTTTATCTATCTGAACATTCTGATTTGAATTCATAGCCCTGTTATCTTTTCATTTTTCTTTATAATATTTTAAAAGAGGTAACCATTTGCATAGAACAAAACATAAACAGAACAGAATGGTATGCAGTTAAAAGTAGGTGACTTCCCATGCATATCCTCCAGGCATTGTCTTCCATCCCAAGAACAAGCACCTGTATCTTGAAATCCAGGCTGGGAGCATGGGGCTAGGTGCAAAATCCATGCCAGGGTATTCAGATTGCTGATGACACACGATGGGGCAGCTTATGAGGTCATTCCACAGCCCAAGGAGAGAAGAAGTATTATTTATGGTGTACCATGAGTCTTATATTTGACACCACATTTGACTCCATCAATACCATGTCAGGACCAGCTACATAATTTGAGTGACTCAGTGCAAAAAACATAAGAATTTTAAGACGGTGCCAGAAGAGCACTAAATTATGGTTGCATAGGTCCACATGCCCACAAAGCCTATCTGAAGCACATACTGGGGGAGTGTTATTATCCCCAGTGAACAAATGAGGGAATGAGGCCAACAGAGGTGAAACGACTTGCCCAAGATTGTTTGGCCAATGAGAGGCACATTCACACCAGACATATTGGACCCCCGAAACGGCAGCCTGTCTGCCATCTTGACTGGCTTAGCCCTTCAACTTTTCAAGAACATCTTCCTGGGTCACAGGGGCAAATCACCATGCCATAATGTCCATATGGTACTCTTAGAAAGGAGTCCACTTGGGGAACGTTTAGGATGACCAGCACATTATGATAATTCAAACCAAATTACAATCCTTATCTTGGATTATGAAATATCATTCAGAGTGAGATTTCATAAGATGAATCAGGCTTATTTATAATAAGTATGTCTAGTCAAAATAGGAGAACTACTTAACATTATAATTAAAACCGATACATATCTAGTTGAAAAACTATCCAGTCCCTAAAATACTTCCACAGGAGATGGTTACATACTTTGGCACAAAATCCCCCTGTCGCTTCCAAAACACTGACTTTTTTATTCTGAAGGGGAGATTTTAAATTTTCCCACAATATCATATCAAACAAGAGTCCAGCATTATGAGCCTCAGCACGCAGCAGCCCCGACATCAAATGCACTTGTGTTGTAAGCTGAGACTCAAGGAAATATTTATTTATTTAAAATATTTTTGTCCATAAGTTAGACAAACAGCAATATTTTATTTCACTGTGTTTTAAAACAGCCCTGCAGACAGAAATCCTACAGACCCCGTCTATGATCATGCTTACATCTGTAGACAGATTTAATTATCTTTTCTTTGAAGTCAGATACCTACTGACAATTTTACATATGAACCTAGTTCACTTGGAAGTGGGCGGGAGAAACCAACTATAGAAAATCATACAATCTATTTGCATTATATTCATTATTTTCTCTATAAATTTGGCCAAAAGCACAGCAACTCTCCTGATGGCAGATACAGAAGTGTGAGCCAGTGGCAGACAGAGCTCTATGGGTATTTTCAAGGAGACCCAAGCAGGGCAGATGCAGGTGGCTGGATGATGACATGGTTACTACTGGGAGAGATTGGAGTCATCTCTTACAAGTGGTCCCATTTTCAAAATCTTCAAAGGAGGAGTTTTTACAGTGTCACTGCTGGTTACTTAAGGTATCGAACATTTGTCTTTAAGACCAACTGAAATCTTTCAGTGTTTTTTTCTGACTTCTTTTATTTTGAAATAATTGACATCTTCCTTCCTTCCTTCCTTCTTTCCTTCCTTTCTTCCTTCCTTTTCTTTTTTTGAGATAATATCTCACTCTGTCACCTAGGCTAGAGTAGAGTGACATGATCAAAGCTCACTGCAGCCTCAACCTCCCAGGCTCAAGCAATCCTCTTGCCTCAGCCTCCAGAGTAGCTGGGACTATAGGCATGTGCCACCACACCCAGATATATATATATTATATATATCACATATATATTATATTATCTAGATAGATAGATATCTAGATAGATAGATATCTAGATAGATAGATATGTTATCTAGATAGATAGATATCTAGATAGATATGTTATCTAGATAGATATCTAGATAGATATGTTATCTAGATAGATAGATATCTAGATAGATATGTTATCTAGATAGATAGATATCTAGATAGATATGTTATCTAGATAGATAGATATCTAGATAGATATGTTATCTAGATAGATAGATATCTAGATAGATAGATATGTTATCTAGATAGATAGATAGATAGATAGATAGATAGATAGATAGATGATAGATAGATATAGAGATATATAGTAGAGACTGGATCTCTACATGTTGCCCAGGCTGGTCTTGAACTCTTGAGCTCAAACAATCCTCCCACCTTTTCCTCCCAAAGTGCTGGGATCACAGGTGTGGGCCACCATGCCTGGCCTCCATTTATTGCTATTAGCAGTGAGCATGAGCTAGACTAGCGGTTCTCAAAGTATGGCCCCTGGAACATAGCAGTATCAGCTTCCCCTGGAACCCACAGAATTAGAAACTCTGAGGTTAGGGCCCAGCAATCTGTGTTCTAACAAGCTTTCTGATAGATTCTGATGTGGACTAAGGTGTGGGAAACACTGAGCTGGAAAATGAGAACCTAATTTGGGATGAGTTTTCTGGAGAAATAATAAAATTTTGGTGACGTTTCAATTCTATCAAAGGAGAGATCCTGCCTGGCCTCAAAGCGAGAGGCTTGGCCTCAGACAATGAGGAAGGGTGCATATTCACACACTT
The DNA here is from genome assembly GCF_028885625.2 of Pongo pygmaeus. Lineage (NCBI taxonomy): Eukaryota > Metazoa > Chordata > Mammalia > Primates > Hominidae > Pongo > Pongo pygmaeus. The sequence goes on from NC_072391.2 coordinate 48,816,319, forward strand.
CTCATTGTTTTTTAAGTACCTTTAAAGCAGGTGTGTTCTAAAAGTAAGTACGACTTCTGGTATTAAATCAAATGTCATGGATTCTATGACAGCTATGTCTTAAAAGTCTTGGATCTCAACCCTCACTGTGCACCAGAATCGCCTAGGGGAACATCTGGAAATAGCCAGACACCCTCTATCCCCTTAACATTCACATTTAATTGTTCTGGAATAGAACCATATCTTTTTAAAGTTTTTATATGATTCTAATGTGCATTCAAGGCTGAGGACTCCAAACTCATGGCATTCCTGCTACTATTATTTGCAAATGTTACTTGGTGCCATTTTTGGTAAAAAAAAAAAAGAACTTGAGATTTCAGTTATCCCTTTACTGTAAAGGAGTCCTGGGCTGTGAATCTGAATTTTGATGTGAATCTGAATTTTGTGAATCTATCTAAATATTGATGTGAAAGTTCCTTTCTTCCTCTAGGCCTCAGTTTCTCTCCCTGTCCACTGAGGATCTTGCCAACTGATGCTCTCTGGTTCTATGACCCAGTGAGTGGTCCAGAGGCTTCACAAAAGGGAGGTACACTAGATGCTGGTGTTGGCAGTGCCCATGGACAGCCAGCCTCAGAGTAGACAGGGTTCAGTCCTTATCTGCTGTTGGCCCCAGCTGAGTTGAGCCTATATGACACCAAAGATGCAAGTGTAGAAGGAATGATGTAAACATCCCAGTCTCCCTCTTCTACTCAGATGTTTGGCATTAAGAATGCCCTAATAAATGACAAATAGTTTTCTGAGACCTGGGTAGTCCCCAGCCCCCATCCCAGCAGTGCAGATCGGGGTCCCTCAGTCATTCGCACCCCCAATCAGTCCTCTGTTATTTAAGATGATCCTCCTCCCTAGGTGTACCATACTGAGTCCACTCAACCAAAAGCTCCCTCTGAAAGCCCCCTGAGGGAGGGACTATGTCTTAAATTTTGCTGAAGCCTTTATGAGGTTGTGTTCATTTCCTTGCCTGCAACAAAAATGTTTGACATATTTGTTGACTTGGAATTCAAGGCAATGTGTCAACATATGAATAACTGTTAAGTTCTGTTTTTAAAAAGAGAGTGAATGAAAATAGCTAATAAAGTTGACGATGGTGGTAAAGAAAGCTAATATTTGCTAAGAATAATGTGGTGCTATGTAGGTTTACACATGTAATCTTCACAACAAACTCATGAGGTGGGCACTGTAATCCCACACATCAAACAGGTAAGGAGATTGGAGCTCCAGAGGTTAGGGAACTTGCCCATGTCACCAAATACTAGGTGATAGTGAGGATTCCAACCCAGCCTTCTCTGACTTCGATCTATTACCCAACTCTGTAGCATGACTTTCCACTCCTCTCTGTGCATTCCTATTTAACATTTTAATATAATTATAATCAACCAATATTTGTGTTTAGACTTTGTGCCAGCTCTTTGTTAAGCCCTAGAGTTATAGAGATGGATAAGACGAGCTTCCATCATCAGAGATTTCATAATCATTTAGGGAAGACAGACATGTAAGTCATCTATATATATTTACGGTTAGAAATACGTGCAAAAAGAAAGGAGTCCTTAATTCTTCTTGCATTATGTTATGTGCTCTTCAAAAAAGTGGGTCAAGGAAGGTAACAGATCTTAGACAGTTATCCTGTACTACAAGGGAGCATTATTGTTACATAAAGGCAAGAATGCATACATGTATGTGCGTATATGAATATCAACACATGTATTTACATATGCAATATTGTATAGGTGGACACATTTGCAATGTTTCCTAAAATTTTCTGAATAAGAACTTGGTAAAAAAAATCCCCAAATGCATCACGTTTTATCAAGTACCCTAGGAGATTATTTTGGCTCTGACAAGTTTGGAAAACATGCATATAGGTAAAATGGACTTTATATCTCCTTCTTTTATAAGTGATTATAATTTTCTGGATATAATTCTTAAGTGTAATAAATTTTTTTACTGAATTCATCATTACTTGGATTTCTCAATACCACAAGTTAAATTGTGCTGCTTGAAACATAACTACTTGTAGGTAAAATTTCAATATAATAAACTGACCATATAACTTTTAAAATATTCTCTCCCACAACACACACACACACACACACACACACACACACACACACAGGATTACTTTGTTCCTAAGCAAAGATGCTCAAAACTTGTTTGTTAAACAATTCAATGAATACAATTAACCCTAACCTGAACAGTAATTCTTTAAAATATTAGCATTATAAAAACAATTGCATCCAAAATTACTATGTCTTATATAAGCCATCCATGCAAAATTATGGGGGACACTGTCAAATCTTATTTTTCTATCTCTCATCTTTCAGCAAAAGCATCTAAGTGTGAAGTGCCTTTCTACACTCCACAGTCCGGTTTATTGGTCATAATGTGTTAATGGGCAATCCCGATCTCCAAATCCACCTTCCACTTTGTGTTCTCCTTGTTCCCCGTCTGTTTACAATTTCCAAACAATTTTACAGTGCAATTAAAGAAGGCCTGCATTAACATCAAATATTTATTCCTCTGTGATTCTGATTTAGAATTTAGCTTTGGAGTAAAACCCAGAGCCAAATTGCTTCTGTTAATCAGCTCTACAGGGGCTTCGTCCATCCTCCTAGGAGCTGACAATATACCAAGTCTGTGTTCCTCCTGCATGCCTGCAGCAGAAAAAAAACAAAACAAAAAACACAACAGTGGGATCTTATGATTTGACACCAGAGCCTTCCATGGCTGGGACTTTAATGGAGTAAGTAAGGTAGAATGTGAGTGAGCCGGCCCAGAAAGCACTTCTGAGTAAGTTTCAAAAGCACCCTCCTATAGGTATGCCCTACTCAACACTCTACTGCAACTACAAATGGTATCCAGTTGTTGCAAGCCAGGCAAGTCAGAGTCAGTAAGATTCAGTTCTGGAATTTTGATTTGAAAGAAAAATTTTCTTTCTGCTCTACTTACTGAAAGAGTAATAATAATAATAACTTTCTTGCTACAATATCAATTCAAAATGATAGCCCCTTTGGCTCTAAGTTGGCATACTTTTGATCCTATGGATTAACTTTACGGAAATGGATTAATCAGCACTCTTACAAATGACAGAAACCAGTTTATTGGCTCAAACACAATTGTCACGACTTGGTTGCTTGTCTCATTTTCTTGATCCATTTTCCTCTATATGGCCGCACTTCAGGCTGGGTTTTCCCATCCTGTGGCTAGAGGGTCACCAGTATTATAGGCTTATAGCTTGTTCTTTCATTAAGTCCAGCAGAAAGAAATTTCTTTCTCTACCCAAAATCCAGAATTGAGTCTCACTGACTCTGGCTTGCCTGTGGTCAACTGATCAACCCTTACAAAATGCAGTCGACAGGCTGACTGTGACACTTGGATTAGCCAGGTCTTAGTATCATGCACACCCCTAGAAGTATGAACTTTTACTGGGGCTGAAACCCACTGGAAACACAGGAACTAAAACTTGGGAAGAAGTAGCTTTGCTTTTATCAGAAGATGAAAAATGGACCCTGGGCAGAAAAGACCAGGAGAAAACAAATTTGTTCCTGAGTAACCTTCATGGCAGAAATGTTTGCCGAGGTGTAGACATCAAACAATATGATTATAGCTTACTATCTATTGTTTAAATAATTTTCAAAAGAAAGGTGAACTCATGACTCTCATACAGATATACAAGGAACACATGTCAAAATTTGTATTTAAGTCATTAAACAAAATGAGGAAACAATGCAGATGTCACAAGTAGTTCAAAGGAGAATCTGAAGAACATCCATGGTATTAGCTTGGGAATATTGAAATGAACTTGCAAATGAATGCAAAACAGTCTTTCCATAGTGAGGGAGGGCTGTTCCTCCACAAGACAGAACATAGTTGCATGTCTGTAGAAAGAACCCTTTGCATTGCCATGAGTTCTCTAGTCCTTACAATTAATGGCTAGAACCAGAAAACCTGGAGGAGTATGCCGAAATAGTACAAAATTTTCCGCGAGAGATACCCGGTGATCTTTTTCGTTTATTTCAAATTTCTTTTACTCTTCCTCTCAAAGAGAGATTATTCTGATTACCAAATAAGGTTGATTTCATTAACTCTGGCCTGATTATTTACATACGTGGAACAAGAGTATTCATTTGAGACAGGAGAATAGGATTTGGAGGCAGGGAACCTAAGGCCCCACCCTGACTTCCTAGAACTAATTGAAAGGAAAACTCTAACTTTCCACACCTAAGTAGCAAAAGGACCAGAAACTACTCTCTTTGCGAACCCCCATGTTTTCTGCATGGCAGATGGGAAATTGAAAGTACCTCTGACTGGTTGCCTTTTGCAACCAATCAGACCTTTGCATAGTTGTAACTTTACTCCAGCTTCTGATTGGTTGCTGTCTGCAACCAATTTCTATACAAATACATATATATATTTCTAACAGTTATATAGAAATTAAACAATATGTTCCTGAATGATGAGTGGAGCAATGAAGAAATTAAGAAAAAAAATGAAAAATGTCTTGAAACACATGATAAAGAAAACACAACATATCAAAACATAGGGGAAAGAGAGAACAAAACCAGTACTAATAGGAAGTTTACAGCTATAAGTGCCTACATCAAAAAAAAAAAAAAAAAACAACTTCAGGTAAACAACCTAATGACACATCTTAAAGAACTAGAAAAGCAACAGCAAATCAAACCCAAAATTAGTAGAAGAAAAGAAATAATAAAGACCAAAGCAGAAATAAATGAAATTGAAATAAAGAAAACAATACAAAAGATAAATGAAACATAAGGGGTTGTTTTTTGAAAAGTTAAACAAAATTGACAAACCGTTAGCTAGACCGACTAGGAAAAAATTAGAGAAGACCCAAATAAATAAAATCAGAGATGAAGAAAAAGATATTGCAACTGATACTTCAGAAATTCTGAAGATCATTAGTGGCTACTATGAGCAACTATATGCCAATAAATTGGAAAACCCAGAAGAAATTGACAAATTCCTAGACACATACAACTTATCAAAGTTGAACTATTAAGAAATTCAAAATTCAAACAGACCAATAACAAGCAATAAGATCAAAGCCATAATAAAAAAAACTTCCAGCAAAGAAAAGTCTGGGACCCAAAGACTTCACTAATGAATTTCACCAAACATTTAAAGAACTAATACCATTCCTATTCAGGCTATTCTAAAAAACAGAGGAGGGGGAATATTTCCAAACTTATTCTGTAAGGCCAGTATTACCATGATAACAAAAGCAAAGACACATTAAAAAAAAAGAAAACTACAGGCCAGTGTCACTGAAGAATATTGATACAAAAATCCTCAGAAAAATACTAACAAACTGAATTCAACAACACATTAAAAAGATCATTCATCATGATCAAGCGAGATTTATTCCAGGGGTGCAAGAATGGTTCAACATATGCAAGTCAAGCAATGTGATACATCATATCTACAAAATGAAAGATGAAAACTATGCGATCATTTCAATTGATACTGAAACAGCATTTAATAAAATTGAAAATACCTTTATCATGAAAACCCTCAAAAAACTGGGGATACCAGGAACATACCTCAACATAATTAAAGCCATATATGACAGACCCACTGCTAGTATCATACTGAATGGAGAAAAACTGAAAGCCTTTCCTTTAAGACCTGGAACATGACAAGGATGCCCATTGTCACAACTGCTATTCAAGATAGTACTGGAAGTCCTAGCAGAGGAATCACACAAGAGAAAGAAGTAAAGGGCATTCAGATTGGAAAGGAAGAAGTTAAATTATCCTTGTTTCCAGATGATATGATCTTATGTTTGGAAAAACCTAAGAACTCCACAAAAACACTATTAGAATTGATGAACAAATTCAGTAAAATCGCAGGATACAAAATCAATGCACAAAAATCAGTAGTATTTTTATATGTCAACAGAGAACAAGTTGAAAAAGAAATCAATAAAGTAATCCCATTTATAATAGCTACAAATGAAATTAAAGATCTATGAATGAACCAAAGAAGTAAAAGATCTCCATAATAAAAACTATAAAACATTAAATGCATGAAATTGAAGAAGACACAAAAAAATGGAAAGATATTCCATGTTCATGGATTGGAAGAATCAATATTGTTAAAGTGTCCATATTACCCAATGCAATCTACAGATTTAATACAATTCCTATAAAAATATCAATGATATTCTTTACAGAAATATAAAAAAAAAATTTATATGGAACCACAAAGGACCCAGAATAGCCAAAGCTATCCTAAGCAAAAAGAACAAAACGAAGGAATCACATTGCCTGACTTCAAATTATACTACAGAGCTATAGTAACCAAAATGGCATGGTACTGGCATAAAAACGGACACATGGAAAAATAGAACAAAATAGAGAACCCAGAAATAAATACATACATCTATGGTGAACTAATTTTTGACAAAGAGTCTAAGAACATACATTAGGGAAAGGACAGTCCCTTTAATGAATGGTGCTGGGAAAACTGGATATCCAAATGCAGAAGAATAAAACTAGGCCTCTCTATCTCACCATGCACAAAAATCAAATAAAATGGGTTAAATACTTAAATCTAAGACCTCAAACTATGAAACTACTAAAATAAAACATTGGAGTAACTCTCTAGGACATTGGAGTGGGCAAAGAATTCTTGACCAATACCTCACAGGCACAGGCAACCAAAAATGGAAAAATTAGATCACGTTAAGTTAAAAAGCTTCCATATAGCAAAGGAAGCAATCAACAAAGTGAAGAGACACCCACAGAGTGAGGTAAAATATTTGCAAACTACCCATCTAACAAGGGATTAATAACCAGAATATATAAGGAGCTCAAAAATCTCTATAGAAAAATATAATAATTAAATTAAAAGTAGACAAAAGATTCTGAATAAACGTTTCTCAAAAGAAGACATACAAATGGCAAACAGATATATGAAAAGGTGCTCAGTATCACTGATTATCAGAGAAATGTAAATCAAAACTACAATGCAATATCTTGTCACCCAGTTAAAATGACTTTTATTCAAAAGACAGGCAATAACAAAGGCTAGTGAGAATGTGGGGGAAAAAACCCTCATACACTGTTGGTGGGAATGTAAATTAGTACAACCACTATGGAGTACAGTTTGGAGGTTTCTCAAAAAACTAAAAATAAAGCTACCATAGTATCCAGTAATCCCACTGCTAGGTATATCCCCAAAAGCAAGGAAATCAGTATATCAAAGAGATACCTTAACTCCATGTTTATTGCAGCACTATTCACAACAGCCAACTTAGAAGCAACCTAAGTGTCCGTCGACAGACAAATGAATAAAGGAAATGTGGTACGTAGACACAGTGGAGTACCATTCAGCCAGAAAAAAAGGAATGAGATCCTGTCATTTGCAACAATATGGATGGAACTTGAGGTCATCATGTTAAGTGAAACAAGTTAGGCACAAAAAGACAAATATCCTATATATTCACTTCTCTGTGGGAGCTAAAAATTATACAATTGAACTCATGGAGATAGAGGGTAGACGGATGGCTACCAGAGGCTGGGAAGGGTAGTCAGGGCAGCAGGGTGTAGAAGGCATGGTTATTAGGTACAAAAACATAGAAAGAATAAAGAAGTCCTAGTATTTACTGGCACAACAGGGTGACTATAGTAAAAAAACAATTTTAATTGTGCATTTTAAAATAACAAAAAGAGTATAATTGGATTGTTTGAAATACGAAAGATAAATGCTTGAGGTGATGGATATCCTGTTTACCCTGATGTCATTACTATGCATTGCATGCCTGTATCAAAGTATCTCATGTAATCCATAAATATATACACGTACTATGTACCTGCAAACAATTTTTTAAAGATATCATTAACATGAAATAAAATCATTACTGTTTTCATATCAATCAGTAAAATTTTAAAATGTTGTCAGTTTCAATTTCTAATATAGTAAGTATCAGTAGTTATAATCTATAAAAATCAAAGTTCTTTGAGGCCTAAATAAGTTTTAAGAGAGTAAAGTGGTCTGGAGATGGAAATAAACAGAATGGAATTCACGATATTAGGACAAAACAGAATCTTTGAAAATTCTTGAAAAGCACAACAATGTACAGTTATATTTCTCTTTTACTCTTTCTCTTAATATAGTCTCAAATATTTATACTAATTAATACTATAATCAAGGTAACTAACTTCCATTTCAGGAAGAAAACTGAAGAATGAATAATTGAAAAATGTCTGTCACACACTGACATTCAACAGCCACTCATATACTTTATACAGTTTCCCTAAGTGACAAATATAAACTTCTTCATTAACCTGGTCCAAATATATAGCATCTCTGTAGTGTATAAAACCAAAAAGGAAAGCAAAAACAGACAACCTTGAAAATATGTTTAGTAGTCAATGCTTTTTAGTGTAGTGTACCTTAGTTAGAAATAACCTACTATAGAATGGCTATCCGTTAATTAACTCCATTTAACATAATTCTCAGATTTTTAGTTACCTAAAGATGTGGGAATTTATCTTCAAGCTGACACACTACTGAATATAATTACTGTTGAAATAAGTAGTTTGTGAGAATAAAATGATTCAATTTAGTTAAACATAAAGTTATATTTACATTTTTCATAATTTAAACATAATAGAATGTATAAGTTTAGGAAAATATACCCAAGCATAATAAAAATATTTGCTTGTATTATAATTGACATGGAAGAAAAGAGAAGATACAGTGGTTTTTAATAAACAAAAATTATTAAACTAGTCTTGTTTGCCAAAAATTTGCCTTAATTATATGAAATTCAGTTACTAAAGTATTTCTGAGTTATTTCTGTACAAATATTTTTCTTGTAAGTATAGAATAATATCAGAAACTTAAAGTATTAGAAATTTAATTTTCTTATATTTGGGAATTTTAGGAATATTTAATCTGCACATATACATATTTAGCTTTATAAACCAATTAAAACAGAATTCCTTTCATTTAAGACACCTTACAATATAATTTATTAATATTCTTGGGAAATATGGAAACATTACATATGCACTTAGAGTAAAGTCTTGTCTGAATTGCAGGCATGACATGTAGACAGGGAGACACGTAGAAAGCTTGAAGCTTCTATTCTATAATTTCAGCCAAAGATCAAGAGAAAATCCAGAACACAAAAGCTCACAGTCTGACTATCAAGGAGCTGTTCCCCTTCCTGGTAGGCAAAAAAGTCTTATTTGATTTGAACTAAAAATAAACAAACAGACAAAGGATAATGACTAGCAAGCCAGATTCTCTCATCTCTCACCTAATGGAGACTAGATCTCAATCGACCATTAATCTACATCCAGAGATCACCAAATGCTCTGACCACAAAACTAAATTCCCAAGTCATTATTGCCACCGATGGAAAATAAATTATTGGCCATAGACACACTAAAAGCAAAAACAAAGAATAAAGCAAAGAAGAAAATTAAAATCAGAAAAGAAGAGAATCAGCAAAGCATTAGTGCCAATTCAGATTTACCTGATTCAGACTGAGAGCTAAGCAATGACATGCGTGGGCTTAAGCTGCCATGAAGTTCACCCTTTGACAATAAACCTTAATCAGCTCTGACAGGTGAATCCACTGGACATCTGGAAGTATCTCGCAAACTGTCAAAATATAATTTTCAAACAAAGGTATAAATACAACACTCATACACATATAAAATGAACACGTGTCAACGATTTTATATAACATTTCATTAGATGAAGAAACCAGGTAGATGTTACCACAGGGTCAAAGGAGAATTCAAACAGTCACATTTATAGATCAAGAATATTGAAATGAATTTTCAAACAGATGCAAAACTGGCTTTTCCATGGTAGTGATGATGCTAGTGTGATGATGGGTGGGGAGTGTGGGTGAAGGAATGTTGTTTCTCCACTGGATAGAATTCATTTGCATGCTCATAGACAAAAATCAATTGCATTGCCATCAGTTCTCCACAACTTGCAGAGCTGTAACACAGCTCAAAGTCAATGCACGGCCAGGATCAGATTACCCAGATAGGTGTCTTCTAAATAATGAATAATTTTCTATTAGAGACACTCAATAGTGTTTTTTGCTTATTCCGAATTTCGTTACACTATGAATGTGGCCAGAGTCTGACTGGCTTTGAGAAATAGGATGTTCCTACCAAAAGCACCCCTGCAAATATTCAGAATATCCATTGAGGTCAAAGGAAGAGACTGAATTTAACAGTTACGTACAGCTACTATGTCCAATGTAATGTGCAAGGCTATGTTTCAAGGACTGAAAAATGAATACGACATTGGAACTAGTTCTTACTTGTGCTCAGTGAGACCATGCTTAATTTGCTGCAGAAAGGCTTATTACCAGTCATCTATTGCTGTGTAACAAAGCACCCAATTGTGGCTGAAATGATAAACATTTACTTAGCTCATAAATGCATGGGTTGGTTGAGAGTTTCTTTTGGTCTGGGATAGGCTCAGCAGATTGTAGCTGCCATTGCTCATGCGTCTGCTGTTACTTGATAGATCAGTTGGGAATTGGCTTGTCTAGGATGGCCTCCCCTGGGACAATTCTCCTCCACATGGTCTCTCATTCTTCAACAAGCAAATATGGGCTTCTTCCATGGTGTCCATGGTAGGGACCAAGAGAGTACTGAGAGCAGAATGTGAAGGCAAGGTTCTTTCTTCTGCCAAAGCAAGTGACAAAGCCATTCCAGATTCAAGGGCTGGAGAAACAGTATCCACTTCTTGATGTGAAGAATACATTACCAGGACATGGTCACAGTAGGAGTTCTGCTGATGACTACAGTTAATCTACCACAGGCTCTTAACTCATGCAAGTTCACTCTCTAGGGCAGGAGGGAGCCATGACATAAAAACCTGCCTCACAAAAGAAACTTTGATAGATGCTGCCCAAAGGCTCATACCACCACCATATAATAGCGGAACAGGAAAAGGCTGACTTGAGAATATCTGGGAAAGCTTTATACATGTGTGATAGGAGCTGAGTTTTGAAAGATGGGCAGAAAAATTCCTTTAAGGGGAGTGGGAAGAGGAGTTGGAGATAACTGAAGGGAGGCCAAGAAGCCCAGTAATTAAAACGGAAATCTAAAACCACACTCACTTTTCAGGCGCATATGTATAACTAAGGCCATGAAAACATCCACAGAGAAATCGTATAGGGTTAAAACACACAACTCAGTTCAAATCTTTTCCCAATTAAAGGCAGAATAAATTTGAGCAAGTCACTTTTCCTTCTGAATTTCCTTTCTTCATCATAAAATCCACATTCTGGTTTGACAACATTAAAATTTAAAAGATAAAAAAAAAAACTTGTGTAGGACCTTGTAAACAAAATTAAAACTCAAACAAAAGACCAAGATGTAATGTATTTAATCACTAAGGAGTTAGTATTAATGAAAGTTCTACAAATTAAAAAGAAAATGAGAAATGATTTGAAAATCGACATTTGCCACATTTTCTTAATTCAGTCTATCATTGTTGGACATTTGGGTTGGTTCCAAGTCTTTGCTATTGTGAATAGTGCCGCAATAAACACACGCATGCATGTGTCTTTATAGCAGCATGATTTTTAGTCTTTTGGGTATATACCCAGCAATGGGATGGCTGGGTCAAATGGTATTTCTAGTTCTAGATCCCGGAGGAATCGCCACACCAACTTTCACAATGGTTGAACTAGTTTACAGTCCCACCAACAGTGTAAAATGTTCCTATTTCTCCACATCCTCTCCAGCACCTGTTGTTTCCTGACTTTTTAATGATTGCCATTCTAACTGGTGCGAGATGGTATCTCATTGTGGTTTTGATTTGCATTTCTCTGATGGCCAGTGATGGTGAGCATTTTTTCATGTGTCTTTTGGCTGTATAAATGTCTTCTTTTGAGAAGTGTCTGTTCATGTCCTTCACCCACTTTTTGATGGGGTTGTTTGTGTTTTTCTTGTAAATTTGTTTGAGTTCATTGTAGATTCTGGATATTAGCCCTTTGTCAGATGAGTAGGTTGTGAAAATTTTCTCCCATTTTGTAGGTTGCCTGTTCACTCTGATGGCAGTTTCTTTTGCTGTGCAGAAGCTCTTTAGTTTAATGAGATCCCATTTGTCAATTTTGGCTTTTGTTGCCATTGCTTTTGGTGTTTTAGACACGAAGTCCTTGCCCATGCCTATGTCCTGAATGGTAATGCCTAGGTTTTCTTCTAGGGTTTTTATGGTTTTAGGTCTAACGTTTAAGTCTTTAATCCATGTACCCTAAAACTTAAAGTATAATAATAATAAAAATAAATAAATAAATAAATAAATAAATAAAAAGTTAAAAAAAAGAAAAGAAAATCGACATTTGCAAATAATGTGAACAGGAAATGCAACGAAAGTGAAATATGAGTGGCTAATAAACTTATAAAAAAGTGATCTATTATTTATTACTAATTGAAAAAACACAAATGAAATAATACCATTTTTTCCTTAAAGTTGGCAAAAATTAAAGATTTTTCCTCAGGAGAGAGGATCAATCAGCAAAGACAACATTTTGCTTTTCTCTCTCAGCCCTTCCCTCTCCTGAACAAATGCTTAATCTGAATAACAAACTAATAAAAAATAATTTGGAATCTGGGGCATGATTATGGCCACGAAAGACGCTGATGATCACTTCATGTGATCAGAGAAAAACCTAAAATAGAGCATTCTTCAATTACCACAATTTCTACTGTCATTGCAATTTCTGTACATAAAAGCATTTGGTCTGAAGCACAACAAATTTATCTGTAAATTACATAATAAAGGATGGGAAATGGACTTTCCTTTAAAAGAAAAAACAGAATCAGTCATTTATGGGGACATCTTCATCTCAGTCGACATGTGAATGCAACAAAATGCACACCCCATTATTGTATAAAGTTGTGAAGCTCGTCACCCAACCCCACACCCACCCTCACCCAAGTTTAATTAAACCAGTATCACACTGAGACTGGAAGGGAAACACAATGATACAACAACAAACAAACATTAATCATGATCATTACATACATTTTATTACATGAAATAAATAATACTGTGGAGCTTTCACCAGCCGATAAAGCTCTTCCTCTTGGATAACATCCGAAGGCAATTGAGGGGTAAAATAATACTAATAATGATAACAATAATTAGTATGAAAAGGAAAAAAAGGGTTTATCACCACATGAAGCAGGAACTGTATCCTCCTTCACTTATATTAATCTCATATTTGCTCATTTCTTATGTTTAGGGTCTAGTAAGGATTTCTTCTCATTGAGATAAATGAAAAATAGTTTCTTATTTGTAGCCTGACTTTGGTGTACATAATTCAACTCTAATTGGCCTAGGGCAAGAAGAAACATGGAAGATTCTGTCAATATTCAATCCACACTTATGGGATTCCACCAGGAAATAGGAGAGGGGACTTTGAATGCTCAGACTACATGGGAACCAAAATGAAAGGGAGAGGGAAAGGTGTTTGGTGAGACTGAAGACAATGGTTTTTGTCCTTGCTGGAGAAAAGGCCAAGCGCCCAGTCTCACTCTGTTCCAGGCATTTTCTGAACTAACTGAAGTTCTCCCTGGTTTGTCTCTGAATCAGGAATGAGCACCTTCTTTCTTTTTTCTTTCCAGAAAGAGGGCCTCCTGGCATTCTTTAGTATAAGGACCATGTTGAGAATTGCCACTAAGCATAGAACATGGCTGCCCAGCCCTATTGTCTCATCTCCATGTAAGGACAACAAGAAATAGGTCCTCTCCTACAGAGAGGCCCAGTAAGGGCCACTTCACCAGCCAGACATGAATCCCACTCTGCGGCCTCACTAATTGTCCAAACTAGATGTGTTTTTGTTATGTGCTGCCATGATAACATCTTAGGTAGTCTCTTTTAACCAACAAAGACACCTAATCTGTCCCAGCAGGCCTCATGATATAGAAACAGATATATATTTAGGAAATAGCTTGTGTTCCTTCTCAAAGACTCCTGGACATGTAATTGCTCAGAAGAGTAATAGAAGATTCCATTTCAGTCTTCTCTGGGAATTCCAGAGAACTGCCTCAGCCTATTTTGAAGAAAGAAGGGATGATTACATGAGGATCTACTTTTCACTTCTTTTGAAAAGTTTTCTCTGTACCACAACCTAACTTCTGTTCTTGTTTGAATGAATCTGACTTTTTTAATGGCCTATAATTCAGGAGGGAGCCCTGCCTCTAGGTTTAAAATGGCAGCTCTGGATCCATAGGCATGAATAGGTAGCCCTCTGGCCCTGGCACTGTGGCCTCTTGTGTGATCTTTTTGGAGCTTGTTGGTTTGGCTCCCAATCCAGTTAGGAAATAGAAGTAGATTCACATAGGTCATTGTCCTTCCTCAAGACAAGATATCTCTCCCTCCTAGGCAGAGTCCTTGGTGGAAATGTTTGGGATCCGCTGTACACGGAGTGTGATCAGGGATCCCTTCTTCTGGCATCTCACACATCTGGCCCTTTCTTCTGAAGATTAATCAGAATGGGGCCAGTTATGAGGAGGCCATTAGGGTTCTTGCCCCTCCCCACCCCAGACACTTTTGGACAAATAACGAGAGAAGGAATAGGTGAGTTGACACCCTCCACAACCTCCTCCCTACCCTAGTCCCTCAGGGAACATCTTCTGCCCTCTGCCAGTGAATTTCTAGGGCTGCCTCCATCATAAATACTCTGATTAAAATGTAAATTTAGCCAACCTATCAGCTTCCCATTAAGGGGACTCTTTAAAAATGCTGTTAATCAGCTGAAAGATATGTAGTGAAATACCACTCATCAATTGTAACTGCTTATGACAGTTAACAAAGCTTTATATTTGCCCCAAACATGTGCTGATCTATCCATTATGCCAAGGTTCACTCTCACGCTAATTGTACATTTTCTTCTCTAATGCATTTTTTGCTGTTATCTCATAGGCTAATGAAAGCCAGGAAATCAATAAATATAAATTATACATGCAAAGAAGGACTGCTGCGAACATAAAGTTTCTAATTAATTGCACTTGATTAATTTATATCCTTTAATTATCTTGCTAAGCCACAAACAACATAAATATCTTTGCAATCTGGTTATTGCTATGTCAGTCATAAAAAAGCAGACACAGTAAATCTGTGAAATCTAGCAAACTGCATTGCCAGAAAACATGGAATGGCATAACCCATAAATATTATTGGACTTACTCAAGGCACCTATGAATAATTTCAGTGTGACAAATTAACACTAAATATGTTGTATGGTTATTTGACGAAGGTTATAGTGATGTGATAAGTTTAAATGG
Source organism: Pongo pygmaeus (assembly GCF_028885625.2). Classification (NCBI taxonomy): domain Eukaryota; kingdom Metazoa; phylum Chordata; class Mammalia; order Primates; family Hominidae; genus Pongo; species Pongo pygmaeus. The sequence continues at coordinate 48,831,654 of NC_072391.2, forward strand.
TGCATATGGAGTAAGCAAAAATATAGATTTTACCATTGGGCTTATAAAAATCTGCTCAAGCTGGGGAGGAGTAATGTAGGTAAGGACCCACATGCAACTAACCTGTGTAGTTTTGCAAATGGAAGTATTCTTTGCTGGCCAAGTTGAAAAACAAATTGTTAATTGTGTTGTTTCTTAGTTTCCCTTAGATAAGCTCGATCAACAAAGAATCCATTTCTTCTGCAAAGACAAAACTAAAATGCCTATTTGAAGAAGAAATTTAAATCCAGGAACTGAGTACCAGGTTGGGAAGAAAGCTAGATGTTGCATGCTGCCATTGTCTTAAAAGATGCAACTTTTACATGGAAAGTGGTTTCTTTTCACCCACCACCCCCCTCTTTTAATTTTATCTGACTCTGCTAAGCCAGCCATCTGTCACTGATCTGAAATCTAATCCTCTCTGTCCACCAAGCTTTGCTCTTTGTCCTAGGCCACAGCATATTACCAAGCATCTATATCTACAACTTTCATAAATGTGTAAAAAGAAACTGTATCTGTCCTCAGCTACATTCAGACAAAGACCATCTGTCAGCAACTGCAGCCATTCTTTAAAAAAGAAAGCATCCAAAGGGATTTGCCCTTTACCAAGCAAACCACTTAACCCTTCCAATAAGATTAACTGTTATTTGTTTCCATTAAATAAAAATGACCATACTAATATACATTTAATAGTTCTGTAACAGTTGCAGAAAGATCAGCTCTCATGTGGATATCTTTTGTAGATAAAACATACATGCGTATAAATAAAGGAATTATGACAGCAATTAGATAACCTGTGAGGCAGAGGGATATTTTCACTTCCTTCCTCCAGTGTGGGGCTACAAAAGAGAAGCCAACATAAAATATAGAAGCCAGAAAGTATCATACTCTCCCGTTCCTCATTTTTACAGTAAATAGCACTCTAGATATAATAAATGGCTGAATACACATAATTATTAAGATTCAGAGTCTGTCCTGTGACTTCTGCCCTCTTATCACTGTACGTTCTTGGAGACAGTTTTATAGCTTTTAGGCTACCCATTTCTAAAGTCTGTATATGTATGGTATACAAATATACCCTCACTGAGTAGCACTGTAATTATGGGAAATTTGCTGGTGGATGGGGAAGAAATACTGTTTAGTGATGCTAATACAGAGCTACAGTTAACATTTTGGGAGTTTTGTCTCCTATTTTCATCTTAAAGATGGCCAAAGTTGTTTGGTTTAGCATTTCAAAAGCAAAATAAATAATGCATTTGCTTCAATGGAAAAAAACCCAGGCAAATTTTCCAAACGCTTATCTATTCTCTAGATGTTTATGAACATATTACTCTAGAGTTTTTAATGTCACATACTCAAACTAGCAATACTCAAACTAGGAAGGCCAAGTTCTGCCCACAGGGTAGCCGAAGTGTACATTTTAACTCAGACTTCATTTGCCACCAGATCCTGATAGCCATCGTGATACTTTGAAGTGCCCAGGATTTTCTGTTTTTTCACTTAGAAACGTGATGAGTTGACTGGAGCAGGTATATTGTAGGTAACTGGGGTAGGGTGGGCACACGAACCAGTGGACAGGAAGCAGGACACAGAGAAGACACTTCCTGCCCTGGTCTGGAACTCCTCAACTGCCAGTCTTTGCTGAGGATCAAGACACATTTGTTTCTGGAAGGTGCTGGGGGATTAGAAGGGGTGAGTGGGAAACTACCAGGCAGATGAAATGACTTTGTTTCTTTCTCCCCGCTTGAGCTTCTAGGTTTTCTCCCTTAAAACATTTTATGAAGTTGTGACTATTCAGTTTCAAGGGAAAATCCAATCAAAAGATTCCCCAATCCAAACATACACACCTGGCGTTTGGTGAGCCACGTCTGCTTTTCTCCTCTCCTTGAGAGTGACCGTAACTCCCTGTGGCCATTTTGCTTTTCCCAAATGCTCAGGTGGATGCTGCAGCCCCGCTCCCCCAGCCTACTCTTAGCTTGTCTGAGAGCTCTGCAGTGAGAAGTGAGCTCCTCAGCCCCAGGGGTCCCCTTCTCCTGGGGGCCTTGGCTCCAGGATCCAGACTTTCAGCTTCATACCCAGCAGGTAGCTAGGCTGCCTGCTGCGCCTAGTGTCTCAGGAGGGAAGTGTTCTGTGTTGTGTTCGATGTGGGTGTCGCAGTCACTAAGGAGACAGGTAAATCTCCCAGTGCTGAAATCAGATTGGTGAGGAAGACCTTCTCCTGAGGCAACTGGCCTGCCTCCCGGCTTCTTTCTCCAAGGTAATGAAAAAGCCAAGCCGGGAAGGCAGGCTGGTGACAAGTATGGTCCCTGCGCATTCCTCGGGCTGATGGTAGGAAAAATACCAATGCGTCCAGCAGGGAGGAAGTATGTATCTCCCACTGGAGTTCACTGGATTTGTCATTTTCGGTTTAATGCACCTAGGTAGCAAGCCGACTCACTAGGTTTGACTGCAATTACCTTATCTTTCCTATTTTTAGTGACAGGACCAGATTATTTTAAGTGCATTTTATAGAAAACCCTTCTTTACTGAAGTATAAAGACTGTAATAAAGACAATACAATGTTTTGAAACTGTTTTAAATCCTTCACTCAACGTTGCTTCTACAGATTTAACATGTAGGGGTTCTAATCTTACCGCTACTAATTAGAGCTTTAGTGTAATTGTGCCAACAGGGTGCTTGGCATAATAATTACTATTGAGAGATTCTGGTGGCACAGTAACATGCCTACATAATGCAGATATGTCTAGGATTACAGTGCAGTCACCTTTGTATGTTGACTCAAGTTGGATTTTAACCAAGTAAGGGGTTATTTTGCCTTTATAATAAAGCTTAAAAGGCATATACATATGTATGATTTAGGTATCCATTTTTCCTCCTTGAGTCTTTTGAATATTAATTAGCAGGAACCCCAGAATGCAACAGGGACACATTTTGTTTCAAATATCTCACAATTTGGGGCAATTCACTCTGTGAGTGGGATTGTCCAGGCCTGTGTTGCGAAGAGTCTATTTTGACGCAACGGTGCACTGCTCCTAGATCACTCCCAGGGTGAGGGTGGAATCCTGCCTTGTGACAAGCAGGGTAAAGAAATGGGGACTCTCGGGCCGGCCAGGAGCTGGATTTGTATAGGATGTGTTTCTTGTTTCCAAGAGGAATCTATAAAAACAGTTTCTGAGCAATTCTCTAGCACTTACATCTTAGAAAATGTCAGGCTAGGTTGGGGAAATCTAAATCTACCCCAGACTAGGTAATTTCGATGATCATTATCCCTATTCTCTGTTGTTTGCTATAAAGGGGAGATCTGAAAAGACCTGTCCAGGTGGTACACTTGGGAGGGGTGTGGATGTGTGTGTGCCTATGGAGGACACGTGATCATATATACTAGTCCTTCTTCGCCAGGGACAGACCTCAAAATTGGGCAGGTGACCTTGATGCTTCCTCCAGATTTATCAGGCTACTAGCAAGGGCCACGTTGGTTGGTTTCACTTTGAGTTACATCAGCTCCAGGGAGGCTCCTTGCCCCATGTGGGGGCTTCCTTCTGCTGATATGCTGGGCACAGAAGTAAGCAGATACTCCATGGACTGGTACTGGTACATTGTAACGCCCACACACAGGCCTGCTGTTTTGTGTGTGTGTGTATTTTTGTGTGTGTGTGTGGTTTTTATTTTTGGCATATGTGAAAGAGTTTCTGCAAAACTGATTTCACAGAGCAATAAGTCACCTAAGAGGGTGTCACCAGCCATTTAAAGTGCACTACTGAGGTTTTTTAATGTAATAAATATATTCGAAAGGTAGTGTATCATGGCCCGGAGCCTGGACTCTAGCTCCATTTAGCTCCGACAGCCTTGTTTTTACTGCCCCTTAGTGCCTCACTTTTAAAGTGACAGGAAACTAATTTCTGATTACAAATCAGTGGGTTAGGGTGTCACCTCCGGACAGTGAATTTAGCTGTAAATCCAAGGAGTCACTCATGAGCCTGGGAAATTGGGGGTCAACACAGAAAGGCAATTGCTTTATACAATGAAAATGGAAATACATTTGTGAATACAGCTCTTCAGAACTTGGTCTCTGGGGAAGGCCCAGGTAGCTCCAGCCTGCCACTCAGTCCCTCCTAACAGGCCCAGAGCCCAGCAGGATGGGTTTTCCAAGTGCCTCCAATGTGGCCGCAAAATTTCATTTTGCTGTAGAGGCAGCAGACTTTCTCCAGGCTGAGGCCTGAGTGAGATCTCTTTCTTCCCGGACTACGCCGCGCCTTGGCCACATCATGTTAACCAAAACTATCTATGCTCCTGTCATGTAAGACACCTTTTGATGAGGCCCCTTTTTTCTTTAAGCTTTTAAGATAATCTTAGAGAAATCATCAAGCTATAAAAAGAAATCAATGAAAACAGAAAAGGTTCCCATCACCCCGAAAAAAATCCATAACTTTTGCATTTTAATAGAGACGCTACAGGACCAGACCCGTCATTTTCTTTCTGATGTGTTCCTTTGATTTCCCGCGCATCTCACAGGGCTCTTGACTTTCTTGAGAAAGGGATTATTGAATTGTGTGTCTCCCTCAGATGTACTTGATCACTCAAGTATCTGTACTTAAGAATGTTAGAGTCTGTTCAGCTGTTGCCTCTTTGGGAGCTCATCGGGGCTTGTCATCTTAATATTAATTGGGTTTTGTGCAGGAATCTCAAGTCCCACATTGAGTGGCTTTCAAGAGAGAAGATTATGCCTAAAGCCAGATACAAAGACAAACATATTTAGCACAACAATTATGATAATTGCAGAAACATTCTGTCATGAAATAAGCAAATCTGATTAAGAGCCCTTCTACATTAACAAATATTAATCTGATGTCTTCGGTCTAACCTGGTTTGAACATAAGAGGCTTCCTATGGTTTTATGTATTAACAGATTTGTAGAAGCTGAACATATAGAGCCTAATAGTATGAGACAGCCCAGCCAGGGTAGTAAAAAGATCTTTGCTGAATGTAATCCACTTAAATTTAAAATAGACACAGATAGGATCATAAACCTCAAATCAAAATTAAAATGCACCCTGCCAATGAGACTTTTCCTATCATTCCAACCACATGGTAATTCAGAAACATATCATGGAAAGCATTATTAGTGGTCTTTTCTGTTAGAAAAAAAAATGAGGTCAATATCTTTATGGTAAGTCATCACAATAAAATGGACAGTCACTTGAAACTTTCCAGACATTCAACCTGGTTGGATATTGGAAGCAGTAATATTCTTGCCAAGCCAGAGAGTTGATTTTATTTGTAATTTTCAGCTGCTTTTAGTTTAATTGCACAATTTCGTTAATTATTAAAGTTCATTCTGCATACTTAAGTTCATTAGCTATTGTCAAATGGGCAAATTACTTTGTGATTTTAATATTTGTTGGACAAAGCTGTGTTAATAGATTCACCTCTCCAAACACAGTTTTCTGTTTTTGTTACAGTATCCATCGATAATTGTAACCCTCCAAATCGGGAGGCAGAAACTGTATCATTTTTTCCTCTTTTTATGAATATCTCTTAAATGTTAGTGACTTTAAGCACACAGGTAGGCTTTTTTGTTTGTTTACTTGGGAAGGAGGGAAACTGGGGAGAGCAGCAGCTCTAATGACAGGCTTTGAGTCTTGCATAAATACATATGAAAAAGTATATATGATAGTGAAACTTCTCAATATGTGTATGCAATTTGCATATGTCCGATACAGTCATATGCACATAATATAAACCTATAAAAACAGAACATGGACTTGTGAATAATCAATAAATCAAATTTTCAATCAGGTTTTTGAGTCATTAGGCTATGTATAGTATGACACTATACGTTATACGATGTATATATACCTATGTGTGTATTTCTGTAAGTACATATTTATGTATATTTTAATCTTTCCACAGTGATATATTCCATGGTATATGTGACTGCTGGCATCAGAAAGGCAATCTCTCTTCCTCTCTCTCTCTCTCTCACACACACACACACACACACTCACACACATCCAACATGGAGCTATTTAATGCATGTGTCTGTAGACTATATTTAAATACACATCCATGCTCTTGTAACAAAAATGCCACTTTCTATTTGGCCCCTTGCAGTTATGACACACCTTTGCCCCCATTATCTCATTTGACTCATGAATATACACTTGTTTCCTCCTGTAGATGCAGTTTACCACCCCATCTTCCAGGGAAAGTGATTCCTGAAATGTATCAGCACCTCTAACATGAAAACAAATGCAGCCCAATCTGCTGCTGTCTGTGTCTGCCCTTGTGCTCACAGACCCACTCCAAAATGTCTGGGTGCAGATAGGTCCAGACCTGGAGGACAGAATCCCTGCCAGCATGGCTTATCTCCCCAGTAATTAGGCTTGTGTTTCTGCTTTATTAACTCCAATACAACAGCACCCTGCCCTCTGTCACCAGGGGGACTAATAGATGATAGTCGGCTCTGATTTGGAAACCATACAAATTAAATGACGAAGTGAGAGGAAGTGAAGTTAAGGCAAATTGTGTCAAGATAAGGCAGTCAGTCATTTACATAGGAGTTTTTCAAATGTTAAGCAGGGGGCTTTTGATTTTACATCTGCAGATGCAAAACTGCTAAAATAAATAAGACCAGTTTCCTTGCTGTGTTTGTTAAACCTCAACAATACGTGAATTCTTAAATGATGTTAGGAATAATTGATTGTGGGTGTTTATAACCAGGGTAACTTTTCTTCTCCTGAAGTCCCCACATTTTATTGCTTTTCTTGAGAAAGATTTTCTTCTATTAAACATAGATGTGAATCCATGCGTTTATTTTCCCAGGAGCATTGCAACAGGTCTCTATCTTCATCACCTATAGGGCAGATTTGCTTTTACATTTTTAAAACTCATGTCCTACCTCTCTAGGAAAAACAATCAAACATCTTCTGGAAGATTAAAATTAGCCAAGGAAAGAAAATAAAATTGAATGATGGAAAGAAAAGAAAAAGAGGCCATCCAGCAAAGCTGATTTCCATCAGTCAGCTGCGGGAGCTGTAACAATTTGTTTAGCAATATGATTTAACAAGAAGCATTAGCTCCAGGTATGTAGCTGCCGGGTTTTGAGAAGGCTGATGAAACGTGATTAGCTCCATGCAGAAATATCAGGGTGGTTAAAAGATAATTTGAAATGAGGTTAAAAATGAAGCGACACTAAGCCTCTCTCACTTGTGTCAAAACAATCGCATCTTTTCTTTTCTTTTCTTTTTTTCCCCTTTCACTTTGATGACATTTGTTCATATTGGAGGTGGAGACATTTCTCATAGCAAACTGTAATCCTTGACTAATTTTAAATTTAATGTGGCTCTGTTTGAAAGACAGCTCTAAATTTTGATCCAAAATCAACTTCTAGATATTTCAGAAAGAATTTGCAGTGTTTCTAATATTTGGTGAGCCTAAAAGTTGCTATTTTTCACAGAACTAAAATTTCATTTCACTACATTAACTATATTCATGGTATAAACAGCATATGTTGATATGATAAATGACATTTGGTTAGAAAATGTCTTTGAACTTTAGCTTAAAAAATGAAAACAGGTAAAAAAAAAAAAACAGAATCAAATGTTAAAAACCATATGTTAGTAAACGAATATTCTCTTTCATATTATTTAATGACCTTAAATATAATTACTGCTCAAAATGAGAAAGTTTCAAAGCCTGAGAATATTGCTTACTTTGAAAAAATGTATCTTAGTATTAGATATATGTATTCATCGTCTAAGAAAAAAAAATCCACATAGCGATATTTACAAAGTAAAGCAGTAACATAGGTGAGGAAAGTTAAATATTGTCTCTATGTACATTAAGAGAAACAAGAATTGAGTCGCTTGCTGAAAACTTCTAAAAAGTCCAAGACAAGACTTCAGATCTTGTTCTTTTGTGTAAAAGATGCTCGGGCCATTCTGCCAGTTTTAAAAGATTAATAAACATTTAAGAAAAAGAAGCCCAAATTTACCGTGTACACACACAACAGAACAGCTGTGTACTCACTCTTTAGGGCTGTGACTCACAGTTCAATTTGAGCAAGAAATGCTTGGAAATTCTAAAACGCGACATTCATCTCCATGTGGAAGGAAAGGCCTCAATGTTCCCCACCATCCCTGCTTTATCAATCAGTTGTGAATCAATTCTGCAGTGACTAATCGCCCCCAAACCCCCTTGCTCCACCATTTCCCCCTAGTCTGCGGTGCTAGAGATATTTACACTGATACGAGGAGATGACAATTAGTCATATTTATCCGTGCTGGGTCCATTTAATCCCCAGTGTTTTCACTCATGTCAAATCCATTATCCCAAACAAAGCTTCATACATCTTGTTGGAGATGCACGCAGACTTGCCTTGTTTACTTTGAGAAGATGGATTTTATGGCAACATTAAATACATACTGAACCCTAACTAATGGAGCCACTTGGCATGGTGAAGCAATTGCACCGGCAATTCCTGTCACCCTTAACCCATTGTTGTTTAACTGGGTTCTGAAAACCCAGGGACTTCTGGCTGTGCCTTGGGTGTTCCGCGCATATCCTAAATTTTCTCCACGATTCTACATTTATGATCAGTGCACCTTAGTGTTTCCAGCAATCACATAATGCAACCCCCTTCCCTCCAGTAGCCAGAGACACTTTTTCCCGAATGCCTTGAATCTCCTCCTGGTCGCTCTCATGCATAATTTTTGAGCCTAATAAAGGAACACCTCCCTCCCCCTTTTGTTTATTTAGAAAGACAAAATGTTAGGTGCTCTGTTTACTTACATTTCTCAGCACTTCTTTGTCTTCCAAACCATTTTAGTTCTTAATATGGAAGTTTTATGAGTTATTTTATCAGAAAATGCAGACCTTTGCTAGTTGACATGAACACTTAGGATGAGGCTGAGTGCTTGGAAACCCCTGATTTCACCAGGAAAAAAAAAAAAAAAGTAATATGTGGCATATGTTAACATCTAGGCCTGAAAATACAGCCAGTAAGAGTGGCGCAGACTAAAGGAAATCACTACTTAATTCCACAAACATTTGTTTCAGTCCAGGAATGGCACTAGAAACTTTGAGCCGTCTGTCTCCTTCCCTGCGCCGGTCGGGCACACGAGGGTCCATAACGTGCGGTACAGCGCCATCTGCTGGCAGGCCGCGCCTGGCCGCCCCAACAGCCCGCAGCCGCGGATGGCTCTGAAATCCACACGAGTTGGTGCCTCCGCCTTCGTCCCCCGGGGCTTCTCGCTGCTGGGGAGTCCTGACTGTACTAAAAAAAGAAAGAGAGAAGGAGATTGTGCCGGAGAGAAAAAACAGTGCTGGAGAAACCGTTTCCAAAGATCTATTTAACATGTAAACGGAGGAAGATTAATATCTCTGGAACAGTCCCCAAACGTCTTGCCAAGGGCACAGGTTTTCAGCTTTAAAGGTGAAGTTGAGTTTATTTGCATCTAAAGCAAACAGTTGTTTCTCCTCCTTTCTTTCTCTCTGTTAAACATCGTATCCTAACCATATCCTCTTTACACTCCGGCTCTGCGTGCTTCTTTATGGAGGGGAGGTCGAGTTAATGGCAGCTGTCTGGGTGTCCAGGTTAATTCATTTCCTGGCGGCGTGGCGGTGGTGGTGAGGAGGATTCAGAAGTGCTTTTGGAGACACTGGGGCTCTGTTTGCCCATCCATTCCAGGAATCAGTGGAGGGACAGCCCCTCTCAAGGGCAGAATCTGAGGATTGTGGAAATGCAATCAACACACTTATGCGTGCGCCCACACTGCTTTGAATGGGATCACAGACTCCAGGGAGCTCATCTCTGATAAATTGCAAAAGACCCAAACTAAATGGACCAAAGAAGCAGTCATTATGCTTAAGGGAGGGACCTCACTGTAACACAGAATGAAGTGTTATTTGCAATTATTTTTTAAGGTTGTGGGGGAAATCTCGGTATCCCAATTCTAACTACCCGGCCTTTTGCTAACTGACTGCAACACTGACTTCCAGCATCTCACATCCTTTCCTCTCTCTATCTTGCTCTATCTTCCCACTCCTACCCAGTCCCATAACAAACAGGTTGGGGTGGATGCCCTCTATGTCCACATTACTTAGGGAGAAAAGGGAGGCTGGATCCATTCCTGGTTTCCACCTAAGGATGATTTGTTTAGGCCCCTGTTGTGAGGATTCTCTGATCCTTGGTGCCTGATGGCTCACAACAGGGATTAATTGCAATTGTCTTTGTGTATGGAAGGGACTAGGCTTTTTCTTAGGGCACTCAGCACAGCACTGCCTGCCACTGAGACGATTCAGGGGACAGAGCTCTCTAGGCCCACAAAGAGGTCTGGCTATCAGGACAGCCATGGGAGGGGCCTATGTCATCAGGAAAGGGCGTTGTTTTCTCCAGGGCTGCCTCTCAGCCTAAAGAGACTTTTACTCTAATGCCATAAGCTGTCCTTTTGCAGACTAGCAACTGGCTGGTGAGTGCTTTCAGGGGATTGCTTCCCTCTCTCTCTCTCTTCTTCATACACTTTTAGAAACAAATACAGTCAGAATCATTAATTATAGAATTGGAGGCCTAGGGTTGCCAGATAAATTACAGAATACCCAGTTACATTTGAATTCCAGAGAAAGAATGAATAATGATTTGATTTTAGTGTAAGTATGTCCCAGATATTACGTGGGGCATACTTACACTAAAAGATATTCTTTGTTTATCTGACATTCAGATTTAACTGGATGCCTGTGTGTTGTTTTTGTTTTATTTTTTGTTTCCCCCTTTCCTTCTCCCTTCCTTCTTTCCTTTCTTCCTTACTTTCTTTTTTTCCTTCTCAACCTGGCAACCTATTAGAGACCCTCTAGTAGAAATCTTTAGCCAGGAAACCAAAATTGACAGAGGCAAAGTAATTTGCCCAGTTACACAGCTGGTTCGAGGCACAACTAGGGTCAGAAATCAGGTCTAGAAATTTAGTTTTGGTTCTCTTGATTAACCACACTGTCTTTGCCTCCCCCAGGATAGCCAACTGGGAGCTAATGTACCACATAAGCTCATGTCATAAAACCATTTCTTCATATAATCATTTCAGAATGATTCACGCATGCTTCAAAGAACCATAAAGTAAAATACCATTCATCTGGAAATGCCACTAGTTTATAATTTGTGAGGTTTCCTAGCAAAGTGAGTCTTTACCTAGAGACCCTTTTCTGGCTGAAGAGTCCCACAGCTTCCTTTTCTATGACCATTGTTCATGATTGTTTTAAGGACTTTGTTCTGCCAAGTGATTTCACACTCTTAAGCACACAGTTAGATACAAGCAAAGAGTGTGCCAATTAGCCTTCTCTTCCTATTAAAGCAAAAGTTTTAAAGCCATTTCATCTTATCTGGATAAAAAGATTAATCTTAAAATACTCTAATATGTATTATTTCAAAGACTTACATTAGTTACCTATCTTGAGACTTCAAGATTGGTGGCAAAACTGTTATTCCATATTGTGGTCAACCTCAGGGCAAAAAATGTGACCTTATATTTTGGCTATGCTGTGACCAAGTTTCCTTGTTCATGTCTCTTATGACTTCTGAGCCTCACTTACATTATTTTTAAAAGGAGGAGTTAGTTCCTTATTAAGTCCTCGAATCTGTTTTGGTTCTAAAACACTAGGTTTCTAAAAATCAGACATGCACTCTGTTAACCTCATCTATTTTTAAAGTTCCAACTGGAATTCAACAGCAAGAATTGCATCTAAGTCTTTTGTAAGTATCCACTGTGCCCAGGATGGTGCCGCAAGCTGCCTGTGCTCCCCAAAGCAATCTGGCCCTCAAAACCAAATTATAAAACCTCACACCGAGGAAGGAAAGAAAAAGGTGTTAATGAAAGTAGCTGTAATGGAAAGAAAGGTCAGCTTCAGCTGCAAGCACTGAAATGAAACCATATAATTGCAAGTGGCAAAAAGGGCTCCAGGTGAGATAGGGACTGTGTTTACACCATGCCCTTCTTTTCTGCCAGTCTTATCATCTGAGCGGCTTTCTGGACCAGTGAAATAAGAAGCAACAGGCTGAAGATCTGAACCTTCTAGAATTAGATCCAAGTGCCCCAGCCTAACGACAGATCTCCATGAGCATTTCACAGGCTCATTATTACTGGCGAGGGAAGGCTGCAGCCAGGGGCAACAGAAAGAAGGACTGTTCTGGCAAATGATAGCAAAATCTTGTTTTGCCTGGGAACTCCCTCTTTCCCACTTGGACTTTGCGTTTTTCTAATGAATGTAAAAGAGCAGTAAATGAGGCCAGGTGGAGATAGAAGAGTGATGTTTCCCTATTTTCCTTTCTTTTTTTTTTCCTTCCTCTTTTGACTTTTTTTAGCCTTAAAATTGCTCCTGCAGAGAAACCATTCAACACGGGTGAGACTCAACCCAGAGCCAAGGTGCTGGAGAAGCAGAGGCTGCCTTTGCTGGTGGCCTAAAGCCAGGAGAAGCTTTTGTGCCTGCTGGGTGTGGTGCCCACCAAGGAGACCAGGCTCCTGTTCACAGTAATGACAGGGCTATGCCTCCCAAAGACAAATGAATGAATTTTTTTGAAAATATAAAATCCTCATGTACTCTGTCTATTTCATGAATGGAACCAATTCAAGGACCTTGCTCTGAAAAATGCTATGCAAATTGTTTTCATTGAAATATTTTCTTGTGGCTCCACTTCATCTTTGGAACATCCCAGGGGCTTTCCCTCTCAAGTACATGCTACAGTTTTGCAAGCTCCTTTTCTAGAATGGAGATGTGCTTTCAGGACTCTATTGGCCAAATCTAGACATAACCAAAAACCCAGGGACAGCGTGCTGGGGAGGGTGTTGACTATTCAATGACTGAAGAATTAAGCACTATCTTGAGAAGAAGGTAGTGACCTCACAACCTGATCAGGCAAACGCTTAGGGCTGTGTCCCTTTCTTACAGATTAGAAAGTTCCCACATTTGCCGCTAATAATAACTAGTACCTATGAAGGCTTACAATGTGCAAAGGACTTTGCATCCAATTCTCATTTATAGGTACTGTTATTGCCATTTTATGGATGAGTAAACTGAGGCTTAGAAAGGTTTAGAAACTTGAGTAACATCACATTGCTATTAACTAGTAGAGTCAGAACTAGAAACTAAGTCTCATTGACTCTAACAGTCCATCTTCTCAATGACTTTTGACAGTAATAGGTAAATTTTCAAGGCTGTGGTCAGCTATGATTGCATCCTTGCACTGCAGCCTGGTGATGAAACAAGACCTCATCTCTAAAAAGTAATAGTAATAATAATCATAGGTAACTGTAATTGACTACCTACTATGAGCCAGGCACAATTGTGAGCACTTTATGCGTTTTATTGCAATAAACCTTCATGACAACCTTGTGAGACAAGTACTACTATTAAGCCCATTTTATGTATGAGGAAAGTGGAGGACAGAGATTAAGGAAAGAGCTGGTGACTTTAGCTACTCACCCATATTGGCCATCTGGGTCAGTGGAGGTTGTTGACCTCTCTTCAAATCCAAAGAACAATAAAGCCTTATTCAAAATGCAAAAGAAAAATGAATTTGAAAAACAACAAATACACAGCAAAACCTACCCCTCCTCTGCCCACATCCCAGCTGGACCGCTGTGTGTATCTTCTTTAGTCTTTCTTTAATTTCCCAACAGAGTTTCTCTTCTACTCTTCTTCTTCATATAAATGTAAGACTTGGGGTGGGAGGCAACGTATGCCTCTAAGGTATGTGTGATTCTCTTGTTCTTCGTGGCCACAGAGAATGAAGTCAGTTCTCTAACAATTGCACAATCTCTCTATCTCTTCTCTTCTCTCCTTCTGCCCTCTGTCTCTCTCTATACACACACACACACATACATACACACACACACACACTTTCCTCCTTTGATCTCAAAATTCTGAAATACAGTTTCTATTAATAGAACTTTCTGTTGATTCATTAGCTAAGCACCAGCACACCAGTTTAGGATAGAGATGCTCTGAGACTATCTATTGCTGTGAGGCTGGGGTCTGGGCTCCTAGCCCAGGCACTAACCCACAGGCTGGCCAGCCCTGTAGCTGCCTGATGAGAGTGCAACTCTAAGGAAGCCAGCAGGTTTATTTCCCTCAGTAAATCTATTCTGATTAATGTAAACACTGTATAATACTCCACCTGTAGGTGTTGTAATTAAGGTGCATCGGGACCACAATCAGCACAGTGACAGGTGGAGGGAAAATTATTGACCTCCCACGGATTTTTTAAGTCAGCACATTTAGTACTGTGAAAATCACCAAGTCATTAGCAGAGGGATATTTTTTTAAAAATTCAAATGAAAGAAGTCTGCTCATATTATAGCTATTTGTTTTCTAGCCTCTTTGTTCTCTTTTTTTAAGGACTTAAGTTGAAAATTCTCCCCCATTCCATCGGAGCCTCTGCAGACTAAGGGGCACCAATCTTGGTAGGAGGTAAAAGTTTTCCATGCCAGATTTGGAGGAGCAAATGGTTTCTCTAAGGGAGACTGCCGCCCAAACCCAACACAGAAGGTCCTAGCACAAGAGGCCACCAAGCAAGCATCCCTCTCTTGTGTTTATAGAGCCAGGATGACCATGAGTGTGCCTTGCTGGGCTCCCACGTTGCCTAACATCTCACACCTTGGTGCCAAACTAAGCTCCATGGACACGCATGTGGGAGGGAGGTTGATAGCTGTAGCCCGCAGCTCTGCTTTCTGTCTTGGCATGGCTGGTGTCAGCATGCAGCCCTGGGAGGCAGACAGGCCCCTTGCCTCTCCCTGTCCTTCCAGTGATAGTACCTTCTGGCCCTCATTCCCAGCTACCCCTCCCCAACCAGAGGACTGGAGGTGCTGCTTGTGATGAGTTTGAGAAGCAGAGGTGCACCCCACCACCCATGTCCAGACAGACTCAAGGATTCCTGGACTCTGGAGTCGTGCCTAACTGGATTCTGCTTCCTGCTCTCCCAATCCCTTGCAAATCCTCCTTGTGGCCCAGTTTCGTCATCCATAAAATGGGGATAACAACAGTACATACCATGTAGTAGTACATACTGTTGTGAAAGTTGAAAGGGATAATCCACGACAAGCCTGCACAATACCTAGCACGTTGCAAATTAGGAGTCTGCGAACATTTTTGGAAAATGCTAGATAGAAAATAATTTAGGCTTTGTGGACCATATGGTCTGTGTCACAACTAGTTAGAGTGAACTCCGCCACTGCATGCTAGAAGCAGCCGTAGACCATATGTAAAGGAACAAATGTGGCTGTGTTCCAAGAAAATTTTATTTACAAGAACAGGTAGAGGGTCTGATTTGGCCCTTGGGTCATAGTTTGCAGAACCTTATTAATTTAAATAATGAATAAATGTCAGTAGCAGTTAAAACATGTAACATTAGCAGGCTGACCAGCTATTGTATACAAAGAATTGTGAGTAAATTAAGAAGACGTAATCTCAGCCCTCTTGTAACTTTTTTTTTTTTTTGAGATGGAGTCTTGCTCTGTTGTCCAGGCTGGAGTGCAGTGGTGCGATCTCAGCTCACTGCAAACTCTGTCTCCCGGGTTCACACAATTCTCCTGCCTCAGCCTCCCAAGTAGCTGGTACTACAGGCGCCCGCCACCACACCCAGCTAATTTTTTGTATTTTTAGTACAGACGGGGTTTCACCATGTTAGCCAGGATGGTCTTGATCTCCTGACCTTGTGATCTGCCTGCCTCAGCCTCCCAAAGTGCTGGGATTACAGCTGTGAGCCACCGCACCCGGCCTGCCCTCCTGTAACTTATAGTGGGTATTAGGGGAGGGGAGGTATTAATTCACAAATATTAAATGAGAAAGAACTGTATCAAAGAAGGTGACACACAGATTAAAAGCTCTTATATAAAGACTAAAGCAATACATACCTTCAAAATGTTTAATTTTCGTTTTGTAAAACGCAACTGCCACCCCATGAAAACAAATCAGGAAGATTTTTCATTAAAATCTTAATTTTAATTCAGTTGCATTGCATTAAAATTGCGTTACCTTTACAGATTTTTTTTTCAAGAAAAGTAATAAAATTGAAATGTGCATGAACATCATTGCATCACACTCTAAATGTGGCATGCATTGCTTTAAGTACATTCAGCAGAAAGGAAAGCCATCGGATAGGTTTTGTTTCAGCTCACAGCCCGTTTGCCGAAGTCAATACTCAAGCAGTCAAAACAGCCAGCTTGATATTTTTTGATTGAACAGGCTCCTTAATTTAACCAGGGACCTAAATTGTGGAGAAGTCTGAGATCTTAACTGATAAAATGGTTAGGAGATAAATGGACAGAATATCCTACCTTCAAGATGCAATTCCAAAGATATTATTTAAACACATCTTGGGTTTAACAGATATGTTTAAGAATGTGTATCTATCTAGCACTCTATTTATCTATATCTATCTATCTATCTATCTATCTATCTATCTATCTATCTATCTGCAACTTAATCTTTAAAGTCAATAAGATCAATTATACACAGATAGAGAGGCAGTTGCTTAACTTAGCTACTTGTCATCTGAAAAGAAATGAATCCTGTTTGAGAGATAAGCCAAACTGACATTTTCTACATTATAGACCATGTACTTTTCATTCATTCATTCACTCATTTTACAGATATTATTGAGAGTATACTATATGCATTGCTTATAGCTAGGGGCTAAGAAATGCAAACATGAATGAACTTAAGCTCCTGTTACAAAATGCTTAGACAGAGCACATGGAGAAGACCATATTGCTGATCAGGAGGCTCTCTGGGAAAAATCCGCACACCCCATTCATTACTCTGAAGAACCTTGCTCAACATCTAGTTTTTACAGGGGCAAGGCCCCGCGTCTAACAAAGGACACCATTTTGATGCAAAGAAAGAGCCTGCGTCACCTAGTTGTATGGTAATGGCACCCCCAGACTGATGATATCGACCAATTGGCTTTTAGATCCTGCAACAACAGGAGATTCACCTGTTCCTGTGCTCTCTTTCTTCTATGAGTCAGGCCGCTTCTCTGACAACCAATGGACTATTCCTTTCACAAAAATTGTTGAAATGGGTGCTACCTTCCTGCCACATCTATTTACTTTTACTTCCTGCTTTTTCATCTCTAAGTGATTTGCTTTTCTTTCACTTTCCTCTCCTAGCACAATCTTTTCTTTGGTCTTTTGTTTTTGAGACAAGGTCTTGCTCTGTCACCTAGGCTGGAGTGCAGTGGCATGATTATGGCTCACTGAAGCCTTGAACTTCCTAGGCTTAGGTGATCCTCTCACTTCAGCTTCCCAAGTAGCTGGGATCACAGGTGTCTGCCATGATGCCGGGCTAATTTTTGTATATTTTTTGTAGAAATGGGGTCTCATTATGTCGCCCAGGCTTGTCTTGAACTCCTGGGTTCAAACAGTCCTCCTACCTTGGCCTCCCAAAGTGCTGGGATGACAGATTTGAGCCACCTTGCCCAGTCCACTAGCACAATCTTTAGGTTCAGACATTTCCCACTTCTCTTGGTCCCCTCCTCTAAGTCCCCCAGAGCAGTAACCTGGTTCACAAACATATTTTGGTTTTTATGACTCTCAAACTTCCTTCCTCTTGTGATGTTTGACTGTGTCTCAGACGTGAGGATTGCCTGGTGATACAGTAAAATTCTATGAATGCGCTGGCTTCTGGGATGCAAGGGGCTTGGAGCTCCTGAGTGCTGAGCCCTAGCCCAAAGTTGGCCACGGTGCTCATTTTCAAAGGCAATCACAAGATGAATATCAAAGAATGTGCACAATGCACATTGGGAAACCTGTCAGAACATTGTTGGGAAAATAAAGTGAATCAATAGAATGTCAAGAGACTCAAATGGAAAAAATATTGAATATTCATTTTCTCAGTTTCACAGGGGTAGGGATTTACTAGGACCAAGGCAGCTGGTGGGATTTTCGGCTTTCCTTGGAATGGTTCAAATAATTTTTGTGCTGCGCATTGAATTAGTATTCAGTTAACTCCTTTAAAATTATAATGTGCAACTTCAACAAACTTGTTGAGTCTACAGCACAATTAGAGCAGTTAATAGCCACCAGGTACAACAAATTAATGCTGTATTTCTATAAACAGGGGACATCTGAAACAAATTCAGCGATGGGTGTTTCCTATTTGCATATCTATTCTACTTTCAAAACCAGCAATACCTGTAAACATCAGAGAAGAATTACAGAAGGGTCCTTTTCTCCTATATATTTATCAAAGAAAATCTGATGTCAAAACCTTGTAGAGATTGTTTCTTTCTAATGTGGCTGGTCCCACTCCAGGAAATCCGATATGCTAACACAACCAGGTCTTAGTGGAGAAACCTAATCGGTACAGTGTTACTTGTATTGCAAACCCATCACTATGGTTGCCAAAATGTTTTAAACATAATCTCTCTCTTGCTCTTACATAGGCCATTTCAATTTAAGAAAACAAAAGATGATCCTGTGAACACTGTATCAGGCATCATTACTGGACTGGAAAAAGGATCACTTGATGGACATGCCTGGCATTTTGTTTAGGTACACTTCACAGTCAGACACTCACCCTCACTCAGAGAAACAGAGCAAACAGAAACATCCATAGTAGGGCTAGAAATTCCAGGGGAGGACCAATAAGGCATCTGTCTTCCTGTTGATATGTAAAAAATGATTTGAAAAAGAATGCATCAGACTTCCATTATGATGATAGGATCAAGAATGCAACCTTCTGGACATTTCTGAGTTTTCTTAAACTGGATAAATAAAATGCATTGTAAGAGCTTTTAGCATTTGGTTTAATGCTAAACCATCTCTCTTGGCTGAAGAATTTTGCATTTTAATTGGATCTATTCTAAAATAACTGTGGAAAATTGATTTTAAACCTAAAGGTTGTATTCTCAATCATTTTATTCCCAGAAGTATTATTTGTAATTTTTTTCATAATAGATTTTTACCACAGGATATAACGTTATCACATGTGATACATCTTTATCTATGCCTTAGAAGATTTCCACTCCTTTTACAAATTCAAAGCGGCCTTACCCACTCTCCTCTCCACACACATCCACACAATTATGAAAGTATCATGTTACGATTTAAATAGATTCACTACTTTTGATAGTTTGAGGAAGAAATGGTACATCTCTTTTCCACGAGGCTGTAAAACTTTCTCACCATTCTTAAATAACAGCCTAATAATAAAATCTAAAAAAAGTACAATTTAATTTGTTTTTTTTTTTTAAGAAGTATTTCTTCTCTGGCCTTAGAAGATTAGTTTTCAAAGCGATGGTAAAATCATTGATGTACGTCTTTTCAAGAAAAAGAAAAAAAAAAAAAAGACTCCTAAATGCCAAACATTTGCTCTTTGGAGCATAGCAAGAAGAAAGGGAGAGGACCAGACGGCCACATCCTAAGAACAGAGTATTGTCCAGGTAGCTGTCGCCCCAAATGGGATCTCTTTCCAGGTCTTTTTGTTAAAGTTTTTCTTTCCTAAATAAAACTTAATTTTCTCTCGCTAATCTTTCCAGTGGGTGTCTGCCGCTTCCTCATGCCTTGCTGTAAGAAAGCTCGTAAAAAGGAAGAAATCTAAAACTAGAACAACTCTATATTTACAGTTTCTCTGACATTAAAAAGTACTCAAGAGAAGAATTTTTTTTTAATTTAAAGAAACATCTGTCCAACATGGATGATTTTGAAGAAGAGCACTCCCCTTTGTCCAGGGCCATAGAAAGTTAATTTAATTACACTAATCATTACACCCTCCCCAAATTAGACTACAAATGAATCTTGATTTCTCATGATTTTTTCACTTTACAAAATAATCTTAAAGTTTAGGAGGAAGAAAAGATGCTTAAGAATAATCAAGAATGCTTGGAAAAGAGGAAGAAAGAGGGAAATTTCTCCTACTGATCCGGCAGTGCTGGGAAGGGAAGAGCATGGTCCCTTTAAATGATAGCGAAGTCGGGCAGGAAGTGCTGGGTAGAGAAAGGCGTGGTCTCTGGCTAGGGCTCCACTCCCAGGGACCTAGGTGAGGACAGGCACTTGTGCCTTCGAGCCCAAATATTGCATCTTCCAAGACCACCCTGGCCTGCCACACCCCCATTCTGGGCCTATAAAAACCCGAGACCCTAGTAGGCAGACACAAAAGCGGCTGGACGTCATGAGGAACACATGGGCAGAATACCCAAGCAACTGGTAATGGAGAGCACACGGCGGAATGACGCAGAGTTTTGCTGGAGGAGGCCGCCAAAGGGCCAGACTCCAGGGGAAAACCATCTCCCTTCTTGCTCCCCCGTCTGCTGGGAGCTGCTTCTACTCAATAAAACCTTGCACTCATTCTCCAAGCCCATGTGTGATCCGTTCCTGGGATACAGAAAGCCCTCTGTACTTGTGATAAAGAAGGGGGTCTAATTGAACTGGTTAACACAAGCTGCCTATAGACAGCAAACCAAAAGAGCACCCTGTAACACACGCCCACTTGGGTTTCGGCTGTAAACATTCAACCCTAGGCACTGCCATTGGGTGGGAGCTCCACAGTCTGCCCATGTCTGTGTTCCCCTAGGAGGTTTGAGGAGCGGGGCACTGAAGAAGCTAGCCACACCCCCAGCGCATGCCCTGCGGGGGAACAAAGGAAACTTTCCAGTTTCACTACTACCATTAGAATATCTTACAAAGTCGGCTAGGCGGATGGCTCATGCCTGTAATCCCAGCACTTCGGGAGGCTGAGGCCGGCGGATCGCCTGAGGCCAGGAGTTCAAGGTCAGCCTGCTCAACACGGCGAAAACCCATCTCTACTAAAAATATAAAAATGAGCTAGACATGGTGGTGCATGCCTGCAATCCCAGCTACTCTGGAGGCTGAGGCAGGAGAATTGTTTGAACCCAGGAGGCAGAGGTTGTAGTGAGATCGCACCATTCACTCTAGCCTGAGCGACAGAGCGAGACTATCTTATGGTAATGGTGGCATAGGATTAATGAAACGGAATAGAAGTCCTAGAAATATTCCCAAGTAAATATAAGAAGTTTGTGTATGATAAAAGTGGCATTTAAAATAAAAGGAAGATGTAGTATATTATTCAATATTTTGGTATTGTGGCAACTGCCCATTCATTTTGAGGAGGAGACAAAAGGTAGTCTCTGAGTCATACGAGTGAAAGAATAAATTTGAGGTTAATAATAAGTATTAAAAGGAAACAATTATATAGATGTAATATATTTATAAGTATGAAAAACCAAGAACAAATTTTAGATGTAATATATTTATACATATAAAAAAGGAAATGATTATTTTCTAAGAATATGCTGGCAGATATTTATACAATATTGAATTGGGAAAGCATCAGTCCTGAGGCTATAATCATAAAATAAATGAATTAAGTTTACTACGGAAATACTAAAAGTGTCTGCCCATCAAAACATACCAAAAATTATGACTAAGAAAAAAGGACAAATTGGGTAACATATTTAAATATACATATACATACATATATATATACACACACACATGCATACAATATGCTCAATATATAAAAAGTTTTAACAACTTTGTAAGAAAAAGATTAACAGGGATAATTTACAAAAGAAAAATAACACAATGACAAATAATTTACCTACCTGCATTAGGGTTCTCTTAGAGGAAAAAATAGGAGTTATATATGTAAAGGGGAGCTTATTAAATATTAACTTACATGATCACAAGGTCCTAAAATAGGCTGTCTGCAAGCTGAGGAGCAAGGAGAGCCAATCCAAGTTCCAAAACTAAAGAACTTGGAGTCCGATGTTTGAGGGCAGGAAGCATCCAGCATGAGAGAAAAATGTAGGCTGGGAAGCTAGGCCTGTCTCTCCTTTTCTGCCTGCTTTATATTTGCTGGCAGCTGATAAAATTGTGCCCACCAGATTAAGGGTGGATCTGCCTTCCCCAGCCCACTGGCTCAAATGTTAATCTCTTTTGCAACACCCTCACAGACACACCCAAGATCAATACTTTGTATCCTTCAATCCAATCAAGTTGACACTCAGTATTAACCAACATATTAACCAAACGGCATTTAAAAATGTTTAATACTCTGTAATAGTTAGGATGTGGAAGAATGGGAATTCTCACACACTGCTGATTTCAATACAAATAGGTACAACTTTTTACAGATAATAGCTTAGCTATGGGCATGATTATTAGTCCAGCAATGCCACTTCTAGAAGTTTTTGCTAAGGAAATAACCCTGGATATAAATAAGATTTAGCTATAAAGATGTCTGCAAACTGTTGTTTGCAATATTCAAAATATTAAAAAAAAATCCTGTATGTATACAAGAAGATTAAGCAATTATTTAAAACGTTTCTGTGGTAAATAATATTTAATAAGTATTGTCATAATATTTTGCCAAATGAAAAAAAAGAAAGCAAAATAAAAATCTTACTAAACATAGTAATTGTAATTTATTCTATTTATTCTTTTTGCTTCTCTCTATCCAACATTTTCTATATTAAAAAGAATTCGTGTGTGTGTGTGTGTGTGTGTGTGTGTGTGTGTCCCCTACCCTGGCAAGGCCTGGATTCTCTTTATTCCATTCAAGATTTGCAGAGGATTGATTTTTCCAGTGATATCCCTCCTCCCACCTCTTCCTTCTCTTCCAAGTACCTGGTGACCTTCATCTGAGTTATAATCTCACAGAAGCAGATTCTTCTTTTGTTTTTCTTTGTTGTTGTTCTTGGTTGATTTCAGAGGTGACACAGTGTCTAGATACTTCTCTTCTGCCCTCTTTAACAGGAAGTCTTTTAACTTTTTTTCATTAACATTTTAAGAAATTACTAAAGTTCTTTGATCATGGCTCACTGCAGCCATGAACTCTGGGCTCAAGTGATCCTCCCACCTCAGCCTCCCAAAAAACACCATGCCTGGCTAATTTTTAATTTTTTAAGTTGATTTATTTTAATTTTTTTGGAGACATGATCTTGCTATGTTACCCAGGCTGGTCTTGAACTCTTGGTTTCAAGTGATCCTCCCAACTCAGGTGATACAGAGTTGCCTAAAGCAGAAACTTGTCCTCAGCCCTGCAGCATCTTTTAGGAATAACCTAACTTAAACCAAAAGTGGGATGCGTGTCTATTTTCTGGTCTTTTTTCTATGACTTTATACATATTTTAATGATTCAATCCATTACAATGTATTAGGCATATTTTGTAAGGCAAAATATAATTGCTTACATTTAACTTCATGAATACTAGGAGCAGCCTTCTTTACTTCTTTACTTGCTTCTGGGCTAAACAAGAGAGAAAATCAGGGTTGGATAAGTATAAAATAACTGTTTTTTTTTTTTCCTGCATATAACTGAAATTTCCAAATGTCTCTTTTTACTGATCAAGTAACTTCAATATTTATTTTTTAAAAAGATTAGGCTGATAATCAAGAATTGTGACTCTCAAACTGTAAGGATTCAAATTCTTGTAATTTCCAGCAGACAATATGAATGAGAGATGTGGACTGCACCTAAGAGGTAGTAGGGAGTGATGGCACTAGCGCCGGGTCATGTATTTGTTGAGGGAATGAAGTCTAGGTTAGTTCTAGAATTCTAAGTTTTAGACAGAAACCTTAAATTTGACTATGTTCTATAAAATACTCAATTTTATATGTTGGCAGCTAATTTAAAAATTGAACAAATATAACTTTTATAATAAGGGGAAATTATGTTTAAAATACATGTTAAATAAATTAAGTTATAGCTCTTTAAAATATAGAAAATCTCCAAACTTATTCTGAGCCGTTGTGGATAATGTTACTACCAACTAGCTGGAAATACCTTTTATGTTTTGTTTTGTTTTGAGAGAAGGTCTTGCTCTGTTGCCCAAGCTAACTTGCAGTGGCGCAATCATAGCTCAAACTCCTGGGCTCAAGCGTTCCTCCCACCCCAACCTCCGGAGTAGCTAGGACTACAGGCACATGCCACCATGCCTGGCTGATTTTTTTTTTTTTTTTTTTTTTTTTTTTTTAGAGACAGGGTTTTGCTATGTTGTCCAGGCTGGTCTTGAACTCCTGGCTTCAAGTAATCCTCCGCCTTGGCCTCCCAAAGTGCTGAGATTACAGGTGTGAGCCAACACACCCCATCTGGGGAGAACTTTTGAGTTTAATCCACATGGCCAGGGGACCTCAATTGCTGCCCACGGCAGAACTCAGCAAGACAAAGGTCACCCTTCTCTATGTCTCTCTCACCTCAAGACTTCAGTGTATCCTAATGAGATGGCTTTGGCAGAGGAAGCTTCTATATGAAACAAAAACATGAATCAATATTTGAATCCTTATTATGAGCCAAGCATGGTGCTGGGCACCTTATTTTCTGCAACACATTATTTTCCATAAACCTTATAAAAATCTTATACCTAGGTACTATTATAATTTCCACTTTATAGTTACAGAAACTGAGGCTTATAGATGGTAAGTAATGTATACGGTAGTAAGAACTTTTTTTTGTTGGACTACAAATCTTATGTTCTACCCAATGCCTTTCCACTCATTCTTTATCTTTGTGTCTGCAACCTTTTCCAGAAGGGGTCTAAAGAAGCCTGCCTTCCCCTATGAAAGCACCTTCCATGCTGATATTATACCTCATTTTCTGAAGGGAGTGTGGTGTGATGGCACCTCAGAATGGGACCCAGGAACACCTCCGTTCAAATACCACTCCTCGCTCTTATCAGTCAAGTGAGTTGGAATGAGTTACTTCACTTTTCAGAAGTCCAGTTTCTTAATCTATAAAATGGGAAAAATGCAACCTAATTCTGAGGCTAAGGATGAGATAGGTGCCTCCTGCAAAGTGGAGGCTTAATAAATACTAGTCATTTCTCTTCCCCTGAGGAAACGTTATTACACATTATTTATGTCACTCTAACATTGTCCTAAGAGATCTATGAAAATATGCAACTCAATTAAGCAAAGTTTGTCTTTGTAATGTACCTTTAGGAGAAAAAGATACACTGTGGGGAGTAGAGGAGAGAAAGATTAGGGAATTTCATGGTCACAGCTCCTGGAGGTCGTCTCTACCAGGCTGAGATCATCTACAGCCCAACTGTGTACACCTACATCATCTACTGTCCTTTGGAACCTTAGTAAAAATGCTCCCACTAGTGTTCCTACTAAGTGCATTTAGAGTCTGAACTCGTTACCACCACCATCACCCAAGAAAAATAGCTAATGTGTTTATTAAGGTAGGAAAGTTGTTTCAGAGCAAACTGAAAGCCATTCACCAGAAAATACAATTATCTCCAACCCCACATTAGTCTAACATCTGTATATCTACACAATGTATTTCCTTTAAGACACTGATTTTCAACTTGGAGTCACTGAATCAATTTCAGGAGGCCCATAAACCCCATGAGATCAACTTCTATATGCATGTGCCCATGTGCATTTTTTGAGGAGATGGTTGATTTTCTGAAATTCTCAAGGGAGTCTATTTGCCTCAAATACCTAAGACCCATTAGGCTAGAAGCTTACTATCCAAATCATACATGCTGACATCAAGAAAGACACAATTAGATAGTGGTGTGTTGATATGGAATTCAGGAGGGCGTGGTCATGGATAAGGTTGTGTGTATGATTTGTGGGCATAAGTGAGTTTTATGCATTCAAATAGATGTATGAATCTTTCGTGAGGAAGGTTTATTTTGAAGGGTTAGTCGTCTTTTTTTTTTTTTTTCTTGAGACAAGGTCTCGCTCTGTTGCCCAGGCTGGAGTGCTGTGGTACAATCATGGCTCACTCCAGCCTCGATCTCCTGGGCCCAAGTGAACTTCCTGTCTCAACTTCTCAGGTAGCTGGGACTACAAGTGCACACCACCATGCCCAGCTAATTTCTGTAGAGATGGGGTTTTGCCATGTTGCCCAGGCTGTTCTCGAACTCCTGGGCTCAAGCGATCTGCCCTCCTCAGCCTCCCAAGGTGCTGGGATTACAGGCACGAGCCAGCACACCCAGCTGAGACCTTAGCCTTAAAAAATATAAGACCTCCCTTCTTGAATTGTAAGCATTTCCTGCACTTTCTCTGCAACATCAAACAACCAAACATTCCCATCCAAGAGAAGGAATTAACCTACTACCTAATTGAAATTGTTTCAGTGATGCATCCATTTTTCTATTTAACACTCCTTTCTCTCACTTTCACTTTTCATTTCTTGCCTGGGTTCACACGGCCCATACCTTGTCTTTTTTTAAAACTGACCAAATTATTACTATTAGTAATTTGGGGAGGGGGAAGAGAAACACAAATAAGGGAAATGGGTTTCCATGGCAACCACAGCCCGGTGAGATCATTTTGAACATCCTTTCTATGACTATTTCATTAGCACTCTCCTGAGAACCTGAATCACCCTTAACCCATTTATGGACCAAGTGTTCTTTTGCAGAAGGCTCTCGGGCTCATTATTTATCATCTGGGATGTCCGTTTACTGTTTTTAGAGGGCACTTGGATTTTGTGATCAGAATCAACTGACATCTATATATCTATCTCCTGCTGAGAGTGTGTCCTGTGATTCTCCAGCATCCTTCTAGAGTTCCTTGGGTGAGGACACATGAAAACTCATACTTTTAAAGAAGAACGAAATTAATACTTTAAAAAGCAGAATCCTCATAATGACAGTTCTACTGAGGCTAAACTCCATTCCCTTTGGAGGGGAGGAGGCAAAGGAGCAAGTATTAGTCAAAAGTGACAGGCTAGTGCCATGGTAGCAAACAGTCCCTCTGATGGTTAATTTTATGGGTAGACTATGGTTTTGGTCAAACTCAAGGTCCATATATGGGTGGGCTTCAGCCAAACAATTGAAAGTCTTAAGAGAAAAGACAGAGGTCTCATAGGGAAAGAGTTTTGTATCTAGATTGCCTTTAGATTCAAGACTGAAACATTGACTTCTGCTGGAATCTCTAGCCTGTTGGCCTGTCCTACAATTTCAGATTTGTCAACTCCCATATTTGCATAAGTCAATTCCTCAAAATAAATCTGTTTCTCTCTCTCTCTATATATATATATGTATATATATATATATACATATATATATATTTCAGTCATATTAATCAATTAATCACTCAGGGGTCAGAGCTAAAGGAAGCTTCACCTCAACCTGTGCTCCCATGATCACAGTAGCAGGGGGAGAGGGTCATGGTAAATCACACAGTGGCTCCTAAAGCTTCCATCCAGAAGTGATGCCTACTACTTTCACTTGCATTTCATTGGTCAGAGCAAATCTCACGGCTATCCTAACTTCAAAGGAGGCAAGAAGGTGCAATCTTGCCAAGTGCTTAGAAGAAAGAAGTAGAGAAATATTTGGTGAACAGCCTAATGACTACCAATCATGGGTAGACATGAGTGATGCCTTTTGTTCCACTGATGTGTTCCACTGGTTAGGAAATGTGAACCAAGAAGTCAAAGCGATCTCTTTGATCCTATTGATTTTGTGATTTTCAGAAAGTGACTTAGCATACCCGGGCATCAGTTTCCCTATCTGTTCAACGGTGGGTGCAGAAGATAACATCCCTTCTCCTTCTTCTCTCCTGTTGCTGTGGAGGAAATGGCCACCCTGCCCTCAAAGGCCATTCTCTTTCTGTGTGCTTTTAGTCACACCAGACGCCCATGTGCCATACTTCATTCTATTTTCTCCCACAACCCAACTTCCAAGTCTTTAAAGAATCCTGTTGTTTCTCATTTCACATTTATTTCAACAAAGTCACATCTCTCCCTATCCTGTACCACCACCTCATTCCAGTCTCCCATATTCTCTACTTAAGCTTCTGCAATAAACTGGAGCTAGTTTCTCTGCTGCAATAGCCAATCAGCTCCTATCTACTTTCCTGTGAATCCTTCATGGATAATATTAAAATGACGGAAGGGATATAGCTTATGGGCTAAGAAAAGAACAGGATCTGAATATGCACAGCCTGGGATTGCGTTTCTGCTCTGCCACTTGCTAGCTTCATGACCTTGCAGAATTACATAACATTTCTGCACCTTAGTTATC
Source organism: Pongo pygmaeus (assembly GCF_028885625.2). Lineage (NCBI taxonomy): Eukaryota > Metazoa > Chordata > Mammalia > Primates > Hominidae > Pongo > Pongo pygmaeus. The sequence goes on from NC_072391.2 coordinate 48,859,660, forward strand.
TTCATCTGTAAATTAGGATAATAATAGTATTTACTTAATAGGACTCATATGAGGATTGATCTGATACATACAAACCACTTATAATGTTCCCTGGCACATACTAGGCGCTGTATGTGTTTGTTATTTCTATTATTAATGGAAGTTTTTGTAATAGTATTATTGTTTTCTTGCCAGTATATCTCCAGTTCCAAATATAAAACGTGACACATAGTAAGGAATCAATAATTAATTGTTGATATAATAAATAAACCTAGATAATGAAGAAATGAATTCATGGTTGTGATGGGCAGCTTCTAATCTGGCTGCCAGTGATCTCTGCCTTCTAGTTTTTATATTCTTGAGTTGGGCTGAACCTAATGACTTTCTCTGAAGAATAGAATATAGCAAAAGTGATGGGATGTCACTTCTGAGATTAGGTTACTAAGGACTGTGACTTTCCCCTTGAATCTCTTGCATCTTGCTCTCTCTCTTTCTTGCTTGCTTATTCTGATGAAGTGAGCTGTCATGTTGTGAGCTGCCTATACAGAAGCTCATTTGATAAGGAACAGAGGGCAACCTTCAGTCCAACAGCCCCCAAGGAACTGAATCTTGTCAACAATCACAAAGTGAGTTTGGTAGTGGTCCTTCTCCAGTCTGGCCTGGAAACAACAGCAGCCCTGGCTGACACCTTGATTGCAGCCTTGTGAGAATCCTTGAGCCAGAGGACCCAGCTAAGCTGCATCTAGACTCCTGACCTATGGAAATTGAGATAGTAAATATTGTTTTAAGCTACTAAATTTTGGAGCTATTTGTTATGCAGCAATTAGCAATTGATAACTAATAAAATGATAAAGATGACAAGATATGATAGCATGCTTTGAGTACTCAGGAAGAGATTTTTTTTTTTTTAAACCCAAGCTTCAGATAGAGGAGCCACTTCCCTGGGCTCATGGAAAATCACTGGCACCTCCAGAATCTTCCTTTTCCCTTTTTGCCTGTCTCCCCACTTCCTACTTGAGTTTTGGAGGCAAATAGAAAATAATTGAAAACCTGAATCTCTTATTTTACTAACCGTGTGAAGTTGGTTAAGTTACTATATTCTGGTCAAGTCACTCTGAGCAACTTTCATCATTAATAAAATGGAGATGATGAGACTACTGTGAGGGTGATGGTGGTGAGAACCTATACATGAATAAAATACCCCACAGAGTATCTGGAACACAGCTGGTATTCAATTAATGTTGGATCTTGCCCCTAATAATTACCAGTGACTACTTTACATTTTTTCTTTTTTAAAAAAAAGCTTTAGATTCAGGGAGTACATGTGCAGGTGTGTTGCATGGGTATATTGCATGATCCTGAAGTATGGGCTTCTATTGAGCCCATCACTCAAATAGTGAACATAGTACCCAATAGTTTACTGGTTTTTCAACTCTGGAATCGCCAGGGTCTATTGTTTCCCTCTTCATGTCCATGTCTACCAATGTTTAGCTCCTACTTATAAGTAAGAACATGTGGAACTTGATTTTCTGTTTCTGACTTAATTCATTTAGGATAATGGCCTCCAGCTGCATCCATGTTGCTGCAAAGGACATAATTTCATTCTTCTTTATGGCTGCATAGTATTCCATGGTGTATATGCACTACATTTTCTTTATCAAATCCACTATTGATGGACACCTAGGTTGATTCCATGATACTGTGAATAGTGCTGTGATAAACATATGAGAAGAGGTGTTTCTTTGGTAGAATGATTTCTTTTCCTTTAAGTATACACCTGGTAATTGGATTGCTGGGTCAAATAATTATATTTTTAGTTCTTTGAGAAATCTCTAAACTGCTTTCCATAGGGACTGAACTGATCTGCACTCCCACCAAAAGTGTACTAAGTATTCCACCATTTTTAACCTCATTTATAACCAACACCCTCCTCAGTGTTAACATTCTTCAGAATTCAACAGAGTACAAGTGTCTTTCCTATGGAAAGAGTTCAAATGTGGCATCTTATCAAATAGAAAAAAAATTATTTGTTTTTGAACTCATAGTTGGACAAATAATTTATAGTGTTCAAAGGGCAGAAAACTTCTTTAATGCACATGAGGAATTAAAAAATAGAAAAAAAGGTTTAGTCTACCTACCAGTTCATCAGAAAACAAATTTACTCTATGGATGGATATGAAACTACCTCACCCTTCCTATTCCCATTTCCCTACCTCACAAATACACACATGTTCCTGGCCACTGTGGACATGGAGAATGAAAACATTGCTCTGGAGACAAATCCTATGTGTGTGTCTAATAGGGGCTGGAGAAAAGATCACAAAACATGTGCCATTGCTCTGAGACAGCACTGTCAGGGAACTCAGTTCCAATCCTGGAACTTAGGTCATTAGGAAAAGCAAGAAAAGGCAGAAAGTTTTCATTTACAACTTAAAAGCTAGCCTTTCCTGAAAATCAAATGCCACAATTAAAAACTTGTTTTTTAATAAACACAGTCATGAGTTGGTAAAAGCCAAAGCATCATTCACATATCATTTCCTGCACCACTCAGCTCATATTAGCAGACTTAGGAAAGCATCAACCACAAACATGTTGCTGATAGAAATTTCCTAATGCAAGCAGTCTTTATAGATTTCTGCTATTTCAATGTAGGTCTCCGAGGACCATTTGAATCCATATTAATTTCCTTTCTGGCGGTTATGCGGCTGAGTATGAACTGCACAATTTCACTTTTAATCTGTCAGTAATTTAGTAATGTGTAAACTAATTATGCACAGATATTAATGTAATCGGTTTGGGGAGCTATAAAATCAATGTGTTTTTACAGACTGCATTAAAGAGAATTACGGTGTTATGATCACATGTCAGTTCAGATAAGGTTATGGAATTAAAAAATGGATGTCACCCCCACTTCAAGGGGCACCCACTAACTCCATCAAATAATAAGGACATGATCTTCACACTTTCTGGAACTACAGGAAAAATACTAGTATCACAGCCAAACCATCCTGCTTCACTCTGACTTTGATAACATCATTTCCATGACTTCCCTTCTCCACTTCTTCCCCTTCCTCTGCTAAATAAAAACTTGCCATTCATGATTTCAAAGATGGTGTCACAGATCATCCTTCTAGGGGTTATGACAGTGCCTCATGGTAATGGCTTCTTTGGGTGAAGTCTACCCTAATACAGTTTACCAGATCATTGAGCAGAGGAAAATCAGTTAGCATGAACCCAGTGGTTAAGAGGGGTTACCATAGCTTTTGCAGAGTGGTTCTCCCTAGGTCTGTGACCCTACAAGTAGTCCAAGATATGGTCATGGGGGTGGAGGCATCTCACCACCTTGACAGATGTGTATGCATACAGGTTTTCTACCTCCCATAGAAGGAATCTCATTATTCTATGATAGGTCTTGAAATTCTTAGACAGTTCTTGTCCAATCAGGTGTTTGGATAAGTTATAGAAATGTATGTTCCCATAACTGTATTGAAGAGACTCCCCTCACCCACTCAGAGTTTATCTCTATTTGTCTCCTTCTAAAGACTTAGGCCATTCTGTTTTGTAGCCCTAAATATAAAGTTTATAGTAGAATGCATCATCATCTGGCAAACTGAAGAGTTCCAGCCTCAGCCTTGCACTTTAGGAAGCCATGGCTGTAGAAAAGAAAGAAGACTAAGATGGCAGATAAAATTTCAGCTCTAGATGTACAACTTGGAGCCATGCTGAAAGATAGGTCTAGGATAATCATGATTTTAACATTCCCTAGAGGTGTAGTTGCCTTAACACTTGGAACCTTACTTTCCTAATTTGTAAAACAGGATGGTAATAAAATTCTGTACTTCATGGAGAATAAAATGAAGATTGTGCCATGTTTGGGTCATAGTAAATGTTCAATAAAGTAGCTAGTAGCAGGCGGAGGAGTAATACTGCTCATTTGACTCCATGGGTCTACTTACTTTTCTCTTGTTATTTTACAAGAGTTAAATAGATAATCTCTAAAGTCCCTTCCCACCAGTAAATCTGAGGTGTTGCAACTAGCTGCATCAACAGTCCACTTGCAAAGAGGATTCTCATGTGGAAGAAGTTTGGTCAAGAATCTTCCCACATAACTTCTCCCATCCACACATCTATCCATCCTCATCACTAATCCCTGCCCATGATGCTACATTGCCTCATGATTTGGCTTCCATTTATATCCATCCTTTCTCTAGCCATCTAAAGTCTCTTGAGTAACTCACTCATTTAATGGGCTTACTCATTTACTCCCTAAATACTTATTACACCTACTAAGGCAGGAAATGTTTATATGGATGAAGTATGGCTCCAGCTTTATTAGAGATAATTGCCTATTAGCAAGATAAGAAGAGTCTACAATAACTATAATTTATTATCAATGCCTTCCGAATCCCTCTTTGCATTGACTGAAGTCTGAAATTCCTCATACAATGCCATTTTCTCTAACACCTTCTCCAAAGGAGTCTGTGTCTCCCTTCGCTTGCCCATGTGCTGTGTGGCCACTTATATAACACTCTTTGCCACTTGCATATAATATTTCCCATTTTAACTTTATACACTCCACCTTTCCCCATTCCCAAATTTCCACAGTCCCCAAATGGATTGTGTGACAATCTCCAAAACCCATACCCACAGTGATATTTTTAGAACCTGATGCAAAGTTTTTTCTGCAACTCCATCCTCTCATCATTGCTCACAATTCCAATATGCACCTACTTAGCTGACTTTCTTCTCTATCTGGCCTCATTATGCCTTGATTCCAATGAAGGTCAACCACAAGCCACAAGGCCAACTACCCTGGTCATCATTAAATGAGATAATGTATATAGCTACAAAGAATGTGCCTGATGCATAGCAAGCACTCAACCCTGTCAGCTGTACACCCTTCCCTCCAGCTTTTTGTTATTTAGTCTAATAGCTATCATGTCCACTAGAAACTTGTTCACACACAGCTTCCAGAGGAGGTTCTTGGGGACAACATTTCTCTACTGTCCTGGAAGCTGAGGACGTATTTTCTTTTCTTTTCTCTTTTTTTTTTTTTTGAGATGGAGTCTCACTTTGTCCCCCAGGTGAAATCTCCTCTCACTGCAAGCTCTGCCTCCTGGGTTCACACCATTCTCCTGCCTCAGCCTTCTGAGCAGCTCTGACTACAGGTGCCCGCCACCACACCCAGCTAATTTTATTTATTTTTTTATTTTTAGTAGAGACAGGGTTTCACCATATTAGCCAGGATGGTCTCGATCTCCTGACCTTGTAATCTGTCCGCCTTGGCCTCCCAAAGTGCTGGGATTACAGGCGTGAGCAACCGTGCCTGGCTGAGGACATATTTTCAGAAGGATAGCATTGGTCGTCACTGTCCAGAATCATTAACATGCCATTATAAAAATCAAATACCACTCAGAGTCCAGAAAACAGATTAGCGTTTCATTACTTATATGTTTAACTTTTATGAAATCAACTTGAGGTCCTTGACCAAAAATGCAAAAACAGAAAGAGAAGAACACAGAAACACAGTAATTTAAAATATTGTAAACATAGATTTTGCATGGGCAATCTTTATATGAATATATATGGTAATTATTTGTACACATACAATATTGTACAGGGTTACAAATTCAACCTTATAAAACTGTTCTCTAGGGGTCATTTAGGAGATCTGCAAGTGTAATTTTGGTCATACCTAACTGCTGTCTTTAGACTCCAGTCCACATCAAACATACTGTCTCATCATAATTAATTTTGGGGGGATTTTTTTTAGCACGTTGGTGGAAGTCAAGAAAAGATTTCAGGCCAGGCTGCAGTCAACCAGAAGCTGGCATTATCCTAAACCCCTCTCACTACATGGATCTCAGTAAACCATGGTCGTTAATTGGCTTCATTGCTTTTTCTCAGACACTATGTGTAATGAGACCTCATGCTTCACCAGGAAGGTGCTGAGAGAGGTCACTACTCTGAGATTATTTGTCTCCTCTCTCTTTCCTTACTCACGTTTCTTCAGGTGAAATGGAGGGTCTGGTCTGTTTATGCCTACTTACACCTGACAACATGATCATCCTTTCCAACCATCCTCTTGGCTGTTGAAAGTCAGCTGTTATCAGGATTCACGTGTGATTTCTCTTCTTTGCAACAATCACTTGAGGCTGGTCCTGAAATAGTTGCCAATAATAAATGTATCCAGGCAGAGGCCTTCACATCTTGGACTAAGGGAAGTTAAGGCAATGGCATTTTCATTCTCTCATCAAGAATGTCTCCCAGGACAGCTTTTTTTGTGCCAAGTTAGTAAGAAATAAGCCCCAGAAAGTTCTATGTTATGATTGTCAGGACACGGATTATTGAGAAAGGAATTAGAACCAACTCTGGCAGAGGAAATTTGAGAGGCTGAGGGGATTCCTGGGCAATGAGGACTTTTATGGTGAATGGTTTGGGTTGCAGCTTTAGCTCTTTTGCTCTGCTTCACTGATGGAGTTATGGACGTTAGATTTTTATCAAGAGTAATTCATGCACTACTAAAAAACTGCACAGCTGAGTTCTTCATCTATGAGAAAACATTGGCAATTAAAAAATTTGAAGCACCTAGATTTAGTTTATCTTGAGCAATCTAGGAATACCCCCAAAGCACTGAATTTGAAGTCAACAGACCTTGGTTCAAATCCATCACTGTTGCTTCGTACATATTGACCAGTGCTGTCCAATATGGCAGTCACCAGGCACAGGGTCCTTTTAAAATTTAAATTTAAGTTAGTTATAATTAAATACAATTACGAATTCAGTTTTGAGTTACACCACCCATATTTCAAGTGTTCAGTGGCCCCCGTGTCTTGATGCTACCATGTGGACAGCCAAGCTCTAAACTGAAAACAAATAAGTTTTCCAAGCCCCAGTTTCCTCTTCTGTTAAACAAAGAAAGAAAGTGAAATCTGTCCTATTTACTAAGTGCAGTATACGATAATGAATACCAAAGCACCTAAAAATTATTAAATATTTTATAAAAGATGAACTGTAAGTCATAAAGCATTTAATTTGATATCTTGAGCTTCACTAAGTAGGACGAACCCTCACATTCTTATTTAAATTACTTTGAGGGGTTTTTTTCTTAAAAAATTCATGTGTCATTCTAGTTATTTCCTGTTGCTAGAATTAGAAAAATGGGAATGGATCAAGCTCTATTTAGATTATCTCCAGTCTTGATGTTGTGGCCTTCAGAAAATTAGTGTCTTAGTATTTTCAGTGGGTTTAAAATTACAAGCAATTAATAATTTTACAACTTGTATGAGACCCAGGCAGCATCTACAGAGAATTATATGAAGAGGCTAGGTTGGTGGTGACTTATACAGAGGGAACACTGGTGGCTGGCTTGTCCTTGGGAATATCAGCAGGGAAGTGGCATTTCTTGACCTCTCTCCTATTATTAAGAAAACAATAGAGACTCTGCTATATTGGTGATTTACATTCCTTTACCTTACACATTTTCTTGAAAATACATGCCTTATTTCTCCATCTTATCTATATTTGAAAAAGTCCATCTGAAAGGCAAGAAAGAGGTCTTCAATTTTTTTCTTCATGAGTATCAGTGTCTAGAAGAGGGTAACTGAGCTTAATAAGTGGATGTAGGGAAAGATATAGTGAAGGGAAGATTTCTGGGGGAGGATTTGGGAAGTGAAGCTAAGAGCTGGGAGGCACCATGGAAGAATGACGGAAAATTTCCTTTAATTTTAAGAGTCAAGCGATAAGGATTCTAAATAGCCAGGCAAAGCGGGTATGATTTTCTTGATTGTATACAAATGGGTCTTCATCACCTTCATCATCATCATCGCCATCAAACCTTTCATTGATATTGGACTTGCAGGTCTGAGAGCACTTTCACATACACACACACATTTGATCATTGTGATAACCCACACGGAAGGCACAGTGGACTGCCGTAACATCCACTTTCTCTGCTCAGGTGTACTCACCCTTACTCTCAATTTACTGTAAAAAACCGCCTTTCTCTTAACTGTAGTCTCTATGTTTTAAGGGTGTTGACAGCATCCTGGATCCAAGTTTGAGTACACTCCTGAGGCCCTGAGTCATCAGTAGATGACATCCCCCGACCACAGTTCCTGCTGAGGGACAAAAACATGATCCAAGTCTGTCCAGCAAAACCCAATCCTGGGTCTCTAATTGAGCCTATGAGGAAAAATAAACCCTTTCCCAGTGAGATCCCTAAGCTTAGAGGATGAAGCCTGGAGCTCCTCAGGCCTTAGCTTAGGGATAGGTGGTCTGAGAATAAAACTGACCCTGAGGACGGAGCCAAAAGCTGGAGAGCAAGAAGCCTGGGTCCTCAGGGTGTGGTTTTAATCCCTCCTATTTGGATCTGCCTAAGGCAGGGCTCGGTCTGGAGGTTTTAGATAGAGCCAGGTTGAGTTGAGTTTCTGTTACTGGCAAAAAGATCTGGCTATTGAAGCTAGCAGGGAGAGACTAATAACTCCTTTTTCAGACTAGAAAACTGACAATCAGCACAGCAATCATTAAAACACAATTTGAGCCATTCCAGTGTCTCTGAATATGGAATTTCTAAGGTCTTTTTGAAGCCCATCGTCAGGGAGGGTGGGAAGGAAAGGGTTGGCAGGCCGTAACTACAAATAATGTTTAAGGGTTTCATTAAAAGGAAAGTGAAATGAGAAAGAACAGAGCCATGCTTATGGCATTACGGGACCTTTGGGAGAGCAGAAATGCTGAAGTTTACAAATGTGTAAGAGGTGGGCAGATAACTACAGTTGGGTTTTACTAAAGAAACAGTATTCAAAACTAGAATGGAGTTTAGCAATAGTGGAATACACATTGTCTGGAAGAAAAACCACTGCAAGTATTTCTTGTAATTATCTTATAATTACATACAATATGGCAAATATGAAAAAGTATTCCTTAATATTCAAATACAGTGTGTGTGCATCAAATCTCTGACTAGAGCATTCATGGAGTGATGATCCAGATGGGGAGAATTTGTGTATTAAGGGGGTGGTTCTCAACGTGCGGTCCCTGGACCAGCAGCATCAGCATCACCTGGGACATTCTTAGGGCCCACCTCAGATCTACTGAATCAGACCCTCTCGGGTGGGAGAACCAGCAATCTGGGTTCTAACAAGCCTTCCAGGTGATTCCAACGCCTGCTAGAGTGTGAGGACCACTGCAGTAAAATATACACGAATATGTCGATGGACATCTGTGTGTTTGTGCAACATTTAAGAGAATGTTTATCAACCTCCTCTTTTGGAAGTCTTGACAGAAAGACTGTCACTGGTATTAACCTATCCTGGAGATGGAGGCACAGATTTGCAGCCCTCCAGGCCTTTCTGGTCTTTCTGTGTGTGTGCTGTTTTTTTTTTGTTGTTGTTGTTGTTTTGTTTTGTTTTTTTTTTTTTTGCTTGTTTGTTTTTGTTTTTGAGATGGGGTCTCACTCTGTCACCCAGGCTGGAGTGAAGTGATCTCGGCTCACTGAAAACTTCTGCCTCCTGGGTTCAAGCAATTCTCCCACCTCAGCCTCCTGAGTAGCTGGGACTATAGGTATGCACCATCACACCCAGTTAATTTTTTTGTGTTTTTATTAGAGATGGGATTTCGCCATGTTGGCCAGACAAGACTCCAACTCCTGACCTCAAATGATCTGCCCACCTTGGCCTCCCAAAGTGCTGGGATTATAGGTGTGAGCCACTGGGCCCGGCTGCCTTTCTGTTTTGCAGAGTCCTCTGTAGTCATAGAACCAATGGCACTCAGAGTGATGCAGGAATATTCCATTTTCAGCTTCTTATTTTTATTTTTTAGAGATGGGGTCTCACTCTGCTGCCTAGGCTGGAGTGCAGTGGTATGATCATAGCTCACTGCAGCCTCAAACTCCTGGAGTCAAGCAATCTTCTTGCCTTACCCTCCCCAGTAGTTGGAACCACAGGCACATGGCACCACACCAGACTAGTTTTTAAATTTTTTTGCAGAGACAGGATCTCGCTATGTTGCCCAGGTTGGTCTTGAACTACTGTTCTCAAGCAATTCTCCCACCTCAGCCTTCCAAAGTGCTGAGATTGCAGGTGTAAGTCAACGCACCTGGCCACAGTATCTTAGTTATAACTTGTGTGGTGAGCAGAATTCTACAGATACTCCCTCCACCCAAATCCCAATTTCATGACTATTTAATCTGACACCAATCTAGAAACTGCTGTGAAGGAATCTTGCACATGTCATTAAAGTTCCAAGTCAGCTGACCTTGAAGTGAGGAAAGTTATCCAGGTGGGCTGTGTCCAGTCAGGTGAGCCCTTTAAAGGCAGAAATTTTTCTCCAGTTGGTGGAAGAAGGACTAGTGGGAAAGATCTGAAGCCTAAAAAAGACTCAGTGTGTCAATGTTGACTTTGAAGAGGGAGGGGCCACATGAGAAAGATTGTGGGCAGCCTCTAGAAGCCAGAAAAGTGGGACCTCAGTCCTACAACCAAAAGAAATGAATTTTTGCAACAACGTCAATAAGTTTATAACTGGATTTCTCTCTGGAGCCAGTGGATGTGGACTTAACTTGGCCAATATCTTGGTTTAGTCTTCTCTTAATTTGAGCAGAGAACTCAGCCGTGCTATGCCAGACTTCTGACCTCCAGAACTGTGAACAAATAAATGAGTATTGTTTCAAGCTGTTAAATTTGTAGCCATTTATATGCAGCAATAGGAAACTAATATAACTTGAAAGAGAATATGGCAGCTGGAATATGGAATTTGAGTATTTGGAGTTACATGGGATCTAATCATTTGGAATAAACAAAATAGTTGATGTAGGAGAGAGAGGAGAGAGCCTTTGGAGGAAGATTCAGCTCAGTGAAGAAGGAAAAGTGCATTGAAAGAAAGAAGAAATCTGACTAATAGATAATTAGTAGAGACCAGGGAAGACATTAAAAATGAAAGGGAAGCTGGATAGACAATTCCATGGAGGATGATGGAAAGCCATGGAAGAGGTTCGTGCTGCTAAGTGACAGGGGGTTACATGGCAAGATTATTACTTAGAAGCATGTTTGCACATTTTATTATTTGAAGGCATTGTTGAGACAATATAGTTTAATCCTTCAATTTTTTTGTAAGATACATATTTAGAGATGAAGGAAGAATATGTGGATTGATCATGGTTACAGGAAAATTAATTTCTGAGTCAAGACTGCAATTCACATCTCCTGATGGCTCCTTTTATTTTGCCAAACTCCTTCGGCACTAGGGCCAGTTCCCTAAGGAAGAGGAATAGCTTACATTGTCACTGGGAAGAGGGCAGAGGCCTGCACAAAACAACTGGACTGTTGATACCTTAGCTTTGTGAGATTAAGCCAAGCCAAGATTTGATGACTTTTGCTCCCTAGCCATCTACAAAGTCCTTCACTTTGTCACAAAGCCAAATGCAATTAGCACGCAGGGCATGATCTTCCAGGGAGCCTCAAACCTGATTAACAGGTTAGAAAATAGGGCCTGTGGAGCGAGATGATATTGGGAAGCTTGTGCCTGGCAACAACAAGGTTAAAGGATGACCAGATGGGGAGGGCTGAGCGAGGCTTGCAAGGTGCACAAACTGAACTGCCCTTCCTAGCACACACACACACACACACACACGCACACACACACACACAGACACACACTAGGTCTGGCCCTGCTAAGCAGTTCCTCTTCTATGTGGTTTTGTTTATTAAACAAATTACGGTTTATTAACCTCAAAGCCACTGCCTTCTCCTCAAGAAACTAAATAGAATATTAGTTCATGCAAAAGATCCTCTTGTTCAGATTGGAAGAGAAGTTACCCATGGGCTGGTATCTGTTTCCATGGGAACCAAAAATAAATATTGATACTGCGTTAATGGTCTGTGTCTCACTTAAGCTCCATTAAATTTCGAGCACTTGCAAGAAAACAGCCCATTGATGGCCCAGCTGAGGGAGAAGGAAGAGGCTTTATAAAAAGCAACAGTGTGGAAGGCACACGGGGTGCAGGCAGGACTTCTGAGCGCCTCTCAACCAGGAAGCTCTTTATGGAATTCTTCCAACCGAGGAGACCTACTTAGGTGCACTCAAAGTTACTGCTTAAGATGCTAGTTGCAGGCTGAATAGATTTTTGTGAACCTGTCCTTTTAATAAAGAATAGTTGTATGTTTTACAAAGCTGATCTGTAGACAACAATATTTTCCAGGAACCCACATGCCCAAAACACAATCAACAAATGGACCGAGAGTCCAAATTAGAATATTTCTTTCTATACCGGTTTTCCCAAAGCAATTCAAGTGCAGACACTGAGGTCAGTATTGTTGCCTTTTATATTTATAATCCTGCTTTTAGGAGCAAAGTATTTGATTTATTGCATGAAAGTAGTTTACAGCTTTAAGTACTGCTACTCCTTGGAATAAGGAACATCACAGCCTGCTTAATTTACACAAGGGATGTTAGGACTATTTAATGGCATGTAAACATTTTATAAGGCAAGTTCAAATTGCAGGTGATATTTAATATACTTTAGCAAAATGGACCACAAATGGATTCTAGTTCTTATTTATTGGCCCAATCTTTCTTATGGCATCAAAAGTGAATCGAGTTTTAAAAGGTGTTAAGAGTTTTCAGTACAGTTCGTGACACTGGGCACAATAGGTAAGGCTGCATAAAACAAACAGCATGTGAATTAATTCCAGAACCAGAGAAGCTATGAACCTCTGAATCAGACTTTATCGTGTGGCTTCTGGGGCTCTGTCAATAGGAGTTCTTGTGCCCTTGGCCCCTAGAAGAGCTCACATCCCCAAAAGGAGCTGCCAAGATGAGCTCTGGGGAAGAATACGGTCCAGAGAGTGTGGTTTCTTGTCATGGAAAACCACCAATGAGAAAAGCCCTCCCTAGCAAAATGGAGATTTACGAACTATCATTAAGCTAGCGATGAGAGTCCTAAGTTGTCATAAGAATGCAAAATAATCTGTGTCATAAACTTCCAAAGTCTCTGAATGGTAGATGTATGATTCTTGCCTAGAATTTCTTTAGGAAACACCCCTCACCTTGTAACTCTTATCAAAGCCCATGTGCTAAGGCCAGGCCAGTGCCACCCGTAACCCCTGATCTGAGGCTGTGCTGGGACCTGAGCACACCAGCTAACAGTACAGGAAAGACTTGCAATCCAAGCTGGTTCAGGAAAAGCACTCAAAGATTGTGGTTGTGGTTCTATAACTGAACCAAAATTTGTTCATTTGCCTGCAGGCAACAGAAAGCCAGACACCGAAGAACCAGGTCTTTGCAGGGAGAAAGGTTTATTGTCAGGTGACCAAAACAAGGAGACAGGAATTGAACTCAAATCTGTCTCCTGGAGTTGGGGGTTGAAACAGATTTTATAGTCAGAGGTGTGATCTGATTGGACCCTGCTATGGGGTGTTGACAAAGCTCAATCTGATTGGTTCTTGGATCCTGCCATGTGGAGTCCACTTCTAAATTCAGTCCCCTCTCCTCAATCTACGCACTTAGGTTCTGCCTGTGGTTGCATGCTTGATTCCTCTGGGCGTGCTCTGGTTATGTGATCTGAAAAACTCACCACTTTGTGACATAAAGATTGAGCCAGATTGGCCTGATGTGGTTACAGTTCTGGGAAGGAGGCCTGAAGCTGTAGCTTGTGTCAGGAGACCACCTGAAAATGAAGGAGGACAGTGCTGAGAGATGTACCACCAAGGACCCTGTTGAGTATCAGGATTGTGTTGTGCTGAACCTGACCTTAACTCCTGTTCTTGGCGTTCTGGGGGCCAGTAAATCCCATTTTTTACTTTTAAAAAATTGTGTTTAATCAACATGTGTCAGCTATCTGCATGTGTCAGCTATCACGCAGAGTGTTAGAACAAACCCACTGCTTGCCAGTAGGAAAAAGGAAGGGAAAACTGGTTTCCACATCCCTTGGGTTTAATCAAATGAGAAGAGCCTCATTCCATATGCCTCCCTCTGCACCCTTCACCCCAGATTCCTGTATCATTTTCCAGTTATGCTCCATGAAAAATAAGTCAATGTTGATTTCTGTCTCCCAGCAGATAGCTCAGATTCCACTTCTAGCTGTCTTCTTCCTGTCTCTGTCTAGACTCTTCCTGGCCCAGACACTGATTATGAGTAAATCAGTTCGTCTTTCAGAGCTGTTATCTCAACAATAATGAACTTTATACCAACAAATATCCACTTGTATTTCCCCCCCGCCAAACTCTTTTGTCAAAGGTGTTTGAACCAGAGCAACTCCATCTTGAATAGGGACTGGGTAAAATAAGGTTGAGGCCTCCTGAGCTGCATTCCCAGGAGGTTAGGCATTCTTGGTCATAGGATGAGATAGGAGGTTGGCAGGGCTGATTTCACAACATACAGGTCACAAAGACCCTGCTGATAAAACAAGATGCAATAAAGAAGCTGCACAAAGCCACCTAAATCAAGATGGCAACAAAAGTGACCTCTGGTCATCCTCACTGCTCTTTATATGCTAATTATAATGCAATAGCATGTTAAAAGACACTCCCACCAATGCCATGACAGTTACAAATGCCATGGCAATGTGTGGAAGTTACCCTATATGGTCCAAAAGGAAGAGAAACCCTCAGTTCTGGGAACTTCCTGCCCCCTTTCCCAGAAAACTCATGAATAACCCACCCCTTGTTTAGCATATAATCAAGACACAACCATAAGTATACTCAGTCAAGCAGCCCACATTGCTGCTCTGTCTGTGAAGTAGCCATCCTTTCTTTCTTATTTCTCTATTAAACTTGCTTTCACTTTACTCTGTGGACTCGCCCTAAGTTCTCTCTTGCATGAGATCCAAGAACCTTTTCTTGGGGTCTCGATCAGAATTCCTTTTCTGTAACACTTTTACACCCACATTTTGTATTAACCCTGGGAAGGAGGTAATCACATCACCATTTTATAGACACAGAGAGATCAAGCTAGCCTCCTAAGTCACTTCTCTAGGAGGTGGTATAGTTGGTTCCAGAGCCTCTCTCCTCTCCTTCCTTTCCAGCCCTGTACAAGGATGTGCTACTAAAGAGTCTTTGGGCCCTGATTTCCCAGTTGTCTTGGCCTCCCCATTCCTTTTATGTCCCTCATGACAATTTCATGGGTTAGATAACACAGGGGCCAAGGGAAAACCTTTCCTTTCACCCTCTAAAGGTTCACTGAAAAAAATCAACTCACAACAGGCGGATTAATTGGAGAAAAGGCATACAAATGTATTAACGTGTACATGGAGGAAGAACCACACAGTGATTACTCACCTCCCAACGGGGTGCAGAAGCTTACACACCATCTTGAGGTTACAGAAAGAATGGGGGCATGGATCCTGGCAAACCAGTCATGGGGTGAGACGGAGAAGAGGAATTCTGTTGAGGGGCAGAGTAAATAATTACTACGGAGAATAAATGGATCAGGAAGAGATTACCTGTAGAGAGTTCTCTTTGGAATTTTAATGAGCCTGAGAGACAGACATTATCTTGTGAAAGGGCCTGTTCAGTTGCCATTACACTCTTGGTCTTTTTTGTAATAGATGGACAGTAGGGGTGTGGGGTCATTGAGCTCTTGGGGCTTCCTCAGTGCCATACTTTGGGGTATCAGGGTTTCTGAGCTACAACAGTAACATCTGCCCTCTTTTACAAGTGCGGAAATCGAAGCAGAGAAACTAAAATGAATTGCCCAGGTTCTCAGGGTCAGGATTTGTACGTAGGTCTTTTTGGACAACAAAAGCCAATGTGTCTACTTTGTCATTGCTGGGGAGATAGATGGGCCAGCATGACAAAGTCCACTTACTTTACAAGTTTGCCTTAGCTGGCCACACAGTCAACAGTCAACAGTCAACAAAATGTACCACATACATGAAAGCAAGGCAGATATAGGGAAGACAAATCCTAAATAATGATGGCACAGCATGCTCATTTACTATGGAAAACAATGAGGTACTTCAGGAGCATATAGAAGAGTGAAGAAAGTGTATATGGGGGAAGGCATGGGAGAATCGGTAGGAAAAGCTGACTAGGGGAAGTGATATTTAAGGTAAGACCTAAGGGATTGTGCTGAATCTAATCCAATAGAACAGCTCTAAAGGCCCTCAATATGTATATTTTCTTTCCTGGTTTAATTTTGAAAGCCAAAATAGCGTTGCACACATAGCCCTTCCCCCATTTGGGTTTTCTTCTTGTATTTGCTCCTTATTTTGGCTTCAGGAAACCCTTTGATGTGTGGCTGCCAAGGGCCCTGCCTATGGGGGCCTGCTTCAGGCCGAACCATATTTCATCCAAAACGGGGCTTCAAAATGGGAGGCCATTACCAGCCATGTAATTAACGCTGCTGAAGACATACTGCTTTATGAAAAGGAAAATGCTAGTGCTGATTATGAAATTTATGAGGTGCTTACATCTAGTGGATTGGAGTGAATTATCTAGTTCCACCGATGCTCTGACCCATTTAAAATGAGAACAGAGAAGGACAATCTGTTACCCTCTCAACACCCTCCACCGGGAAGGTAAAGCGGGTAATTTATATCTTTGTATCTCGCCACTTATTCAGTCTAGAATTAGATAACGGGTTTGTATTTACATCTGTAAACCACTCTCAGTCAGGAGATGACATACCGCAGAAGAAAGCAGAATGATTTCACACATACCCTCTCTCTGGGCACCTCTGCCTATGAAGAAAATTCATTTTGCTGGAGAAGAGCCTATCTAATGTGGGAAGTGCATGGATTAGGATGAGGAGCCTGCGCTTCTTCATGTGCCACCCTCCATTCTCTTCTCAGCGCATTCTCATTCTGGGTGAGAAGACATTGGAATGGAAGGACATAAACTCTAAGGCTCCCACTACCAAGTCTCCCAAAACAGCTTTTTTTTTTAACAGTCATGGGGTTTACGAGACACACATACTTCTATTGTTTCCAGCCATGTGTAAGATTCCCTCCAGAACCACCTTCAATACATGGTATGGAGCCTAGTTACCATTTCATTACCAAAATCCTCTGCATTCCAAATTTAAAATGAGGCCTCAAACCCTTGACACCCAATTTGTTTATTACAAAATAAAACAAAATTTTATAAAACACCAAAAGACCAAATTCTACACAAAGAAACTGGAAAGAAAATTCCCTAAAGTGCTGTTAGCTCACAGAAAAGTTTTTATTCTGTCTGAGCAAAGAGCTTTGCTGGAAGGAAAGAGTTTGGCTGGAGCAGTGGCTCTCAACAGCAGATGATTTCAGCATATGGAGGACATTTGAAAATGTTGGGAGTTGATTGTCACAATGGGGGGATGCTACCAGCATCTCGTGGTTAGAGGTCAGAGATGTTATTAAACATCCTATGATGCACAGGACAGTCACTGCCACACAGAGAAATAGCTGATCTAAAATATAGATAGTGCTGAGGTTGAGAAACCCAGCATTAGAAAAAGATGCAAAATAATAAATAATGATCCGATATTTTATTTTATTTTATTTTGAGATACAGTCTTGCTCTGTGGCCCAGGCTAGAGTGTAGTGACATGATTATAACTCACTGCAGCCTCACCCTCCTGGGCTTAAGAAATCCTCCTGCCTCAGGATCCCAAGTAGCCAGGACTTTAGGCACATGCCACCACACTCAGCTAAGTTTTTGTTTGTTTGTTTGTTTTTAATTTTTTGTCAAGATGGGGTTTTGCTTTGTAGCCCAGTCTGGTGTCAAATGTCTGGCTTCAAGCAGTCCTTACACCTCAGCCTCCCAAAGGGCTGGGATTATAGGCATGAGCCATTTTGCCCAGCCTGCTTTCATCTTTCAGATTCTCGGATTTTAGTGGAGCTGGTGTAAGCCAAAAGGTACTGGCAATCATAACTTCAGAAGGGAGTGCAATACACAGGCTATAGGACATAGGAGCAGAAGAAATATCACGGGGAAGCTGGGGTGATTTTATCAGGGCTGATGAGACTGAGAGGTGGCCCCTAGTATCATGTTTGGAAAAGTTCTGGGGAGCTCTTAGTGACCATTTTCAGAGGGCACAGGGAGCAGACAACAGAGTGCAGTGGCCTGAATGTAGAATTAGAGAGGAAGATTAGTATTTTCTCAGGACTTGGCCAGCAAAAAAAAAAAAAAAAAAAAAAAAAAAAAAATTTTTGTGTGTGCGTGTTGTTCATCTAGTCAATAAATATAATATTAACAACACAGCAGCTAATATATAGGAAGCACTGATATGTATTGAGTCAGAAATTGTGGTGAGTGCTTTACACTGAGTCCTCACCACAGTCATATTTATTGCTCCATTTTACAGATGAGGAACCTGAGACACAGGGATTGCTATGAGAGCTCCAAATCATACGGCTCTTAAGTGTTGGCTCCAAATCAGTTTTATTGGCAGAAAAGTCCATTTTGCTGCTGACTGTCTTATATTGCCTTCCTAGTAATAAAACGACTTTGTCTAGAACAAAAAAGAGTGCAACAAAGGCTCCATATTTATGCATATGAATAGGTGTCTACATAGGCTGGGTTTTTACAGTCACAGGCATTAAGTGCCTCAATAAAGAAAAAAGAAAGAAAATGATGCAACCCCAATAAATGGCTTCTCATGCCCAAAAGAAGCTCAGCCAGAGGCTGCAGAGGGAGTTAACCCTTCACCCATTCCTTGAGTCTCACAAAGTGTCTCCCAATAAATCACTGGAATTTAGGTATTTGGGTTTCTATTCTGGGTGTCCATCTAAGGATGAATTTTTGGTAAAATTTATTATCTGGTGCTAGTCATGCAGATATGAAGGCTGAATCATCCTGAGGATGATTCCAGGGCAAATCTAAAAAAATGATATAACAAGAACACCAGCAATATGTAAAAGTTGAACAAGATCAAAAATTCAAGATCAAAATTCAAAGTACTCTGTAATGACCAATAGTTGAACAAGATCAAAATTCAGTATAATTTGAAGTACACCTGCAGCTTTACCCACAGCATTGATTGTAGACTGAACATGTGCTTTTCTATTTGATCCATTCAGCAGCACTGGTGGGGTCTCATTTTGCAGATGAAGAAATGGGGACAAGGGTAGGTTACGAGAATTGCTCCCAGACACAGGCAGAGCCAGAGAGCAGTCAGAATTCAAGACTTCTGCCCCCAAATTAACTGAGCTTTCTACTACAGCACTCTTGCTCCTCAGTTAGGTGAATATCTCTTCATTTAATGCATCAAATAATAACTGGGCCACTGGGCCTAAGCTTATGGGATCCGACTTAGAAACAAATAAACTCAAGCTGAACGGAAGCATGACCCAAGGTCAGAGGTAAGGATCCTGGAGTTTGCTGGGATCCTGGATCTTGGAGTTTGCCGGGCTTAGCAGAAGGTTTGAACTCTGACTTCATCTTCTAGTTATACCAAGGAGTCAACACTCAGCACGTCATATTGGCTGTCTGAGTATTTGATTCCTCTTTGGTAAATTAAGATAAATAGTAATATCACTCCTTAAGGTTGTGGCAAGTAAGAAATTACCTTCAACTGCAAGGTGAAGGTGATGTGTGCAATATTGTTAATATTATGCCTGATGCAGAGTGAGAATTCATTAAATAGCAACTACAGTATTATTATTATTACAAATTATTTAGCATAACCATCTTTTCTGGAGGTTGAATGCACAGTTAATCCACAAGAGCTGGGTATAAAACATAGTGATTAAAGCAAGTCCATGT
This sequence comes from Pongo pygmaeus, assembly GCF_028885625.2. NCBI lineage: Eukaryota > Metazoa > Chordata > Mammalia > Primates > Hominidae > Pongo > Pongo pygmaeus. The sequence goes on from NC_072391.2 coordinate 48,879,315, forward strand.
GGTGCAACAGGGATTGATGGTGACTGGTAAAATGTAAAGTGCATGTTCTGTCAAAAATTACTAAAATAATAATGATAATAATAATAATAGCTCTGGCACATACAATATACCTGTGGGTTTTGGGGTTCATAAGCCACCAGTTTATAACTGCTATTTGAATCCAATTTTCACTGTAATTGTTAGAAATAAAGGCCCAGTGAAGGAGAGAAATAATGGTAAAATTCAGATTAGAAGTAGCAGAGTACCCTTCCACTTCATATTCTTTTACTGCCAGCTCACAAAATTGTGAAATCTCAGTTATTTACTTATATTTTCTTTTAAAACCAAAGAGGGAAATATCCATATCATCAACCCAGGGAAATAAGTAAAGTAGATGGGAACAACTGAGAAAGAATCATAAGAAATTAAGTTTCATGAAACGTTTTGTTTTCCCTTTTGGGGAACAGATTCATGCTCCTGGTGAGTGGAACTGTCACAAAAGGTTAGAGGACATAAGCCCCATTAACAGTCTTGCTGACACTAAAGATAAAAAGGGAATAAAATATATAATTTCAAAATCATAAAATACATCATTTCATTAGTGCCATATTCAGGGGTTCTCACCTACATCTCAGAAGAACAAGGTATTGATCTGACTATTAAGCTGCAACAATAAAACAATGCTCTATTGACTGGCCCTGCAGGGTTGCCTAATATTATTTATTGAAGCAAGTTGAATAGCAGAAGGAAAAGCACTGCCTCAGTAATAAGTGGTAATTGCTGGGAAGTGAGGCATTGCAGTTCTCATTGACCCCTGCATCCTGATATTTTGATGGATTCTATGTAACTCCATTAGGATTGGCATTGTAATATTACACCAGCTCAGCTGTAGAACAACAGACCTCAGTGTGGATCATTGATTTTTGATTATACAGCTCCTCAGCATATCCCATGCCTTAGTCTATTTCATACTGCTGTAACAGAATACCACAGATTGGGTAACTAAAAACAAACAGAAATTTATTTGGCTTATAGTTCTGGAGCCTGAGAAGTCCAAGAGCATGGCACCAGCATCTGACAGGGGCCTTCATGCTGCGTTGTCTCATGGTGAAAGGCAGAAGGCCAAGAGAGGGTGAGAGTGAGAGAGCAAATGGGGCCCAAACTGGCTTTGATGACAAGCTCAGTCTGGTAATAACTAACCCCCTCTTATAATAATGACATTAATCCATTCATGAGAGAAGAGTCCTCATGACCTAACCACTTTTTGTTAAGCCCCACCTCCCAACACTGTTGAATTGGGGATTGAGTTCCAACACATGAACTTTTGGGGACCACATTCAAACCATAGTACCCATAGGGAACTCCCATTGCTAGGGCTGGGAAAGTGGAGTTGTTGGGGGTAAAGGATGAAATATTTCATAACCTCCAGTTAACTCCATGGTGCTATAAGAGAGCTGCCTTATCTAGGAGCCTAAACAAGGGGACAATTACAACACCCACTTTGTTAGTGAGCAGAGTTAGCTAGGCTTTAAAATTGTGTCCACAATGAGTATGATACAATTTGGGACATGTTTTTAGAAAATTAACTTCTTTTTTTTTGAGACAGAGTCTTGCTCTGCCACCCAGGCTGGAGTGCAGTCGCATGATCTCAGCTCACCACAACCTCCACCTCCCAGGTTCAAGCAATTCTCTGCCTTAGCCTCCCAAGTAACTGGGATTACAGGCACCTGCCACCACTAGTTTTTTTGTATTTTTAGTAGAGATGGTGAATTTTTTGTATTTTTAGTAGAGATGGTGAATTTTTTTGTATTTTTAGTAGAGACGGGGTTTCACCATCTTGGCCAAGCTGGCCTTGAACTCCTGACTTTGTGATCCACCTGCCTCAGCCGGGATTACAGGCATGAGCCACCCACCATGTCCAGCCTGGAAAATTAACTTCTTAAGGTTTGGGTCGAAATTGGCTGAATGTGCAGCCCGTGCTTAGAATACACTGGTTAGATCTTTGATATTTTCATAATTGTTTCACTCATGTTCTTTCAAGAATCATGTCTGGAGGAGATGTTTTCATGTCTCTCTGTTCATGCATTCATTCCTTAACTCATTCAAATAGTGGTATTTATAGTAGTCCATGAATCAGTGCTTCTCCCGATCTGACTCTCCTGGGAGAGGGGGTACTCAGATGAATTCTTGAAGCTCATCTCCATGACTGTGGAACTCTAGATTTGGTTGTGAAAAAGTTGTAGGTAAGAACTTAATTGATGTGATAAAACCTGCTAGGGAAAAGTTTCAGAATAAAAGCAATGAGTATTTTCACTGTGAGTGATTTTTTTACAATTATCCTTCTGTAGAAAAAAGCACCATATATGCTTCATTAACTCATATCTAAGCAGGAGTTGGGCTATCTTCTGAGCTACAGTAGTATGATCTTCCATAGCATGTCATAACTGTCTGTTTAGGACTCTTTGTTATTTTCAACATTTTCCGTGATGCATTTCTATTTCTTTTCCATGATGCATTTCTATTTGTTTTCTTAGAATCAGTGGTATAGTGGACACAGAGTAGGTCTAAGAGCCAGAAGTTTTTCTTTGGCAAATAGCCTGGAACTAAGAGATTTTGAGACCTGTCATCAAACCTTGGCAAACTCTACAATCTTCAAAGAATGACATAGTAATACCCAGAGAAGGCTGAGTATATTCCTCTGAATAAGGTCTCACTGGGTATCTGAGGCCAAAGCCGAAAATGTCAAAACAAAAAGGTAGGAGACCTCCCTGAAACAGAGAACTTCTCTCTTGTCCCATTGACTATTTTTATGCTTCCTTGACTTTGTGTCTGTGGTTCTCTTTTCTTACAATGCCTTTTTTTTCTCTTTCTAGAAAAATACTTACCTGTCAATGCCTAGAAGTTCCTCACTGCTTAATCCAGGGAAACACATTTGGGTTATTCAATCTTATTCATGAAACTTTTTGCAAACAGATTCATCTAACTCATATGACTTGTGCCTTAAAGGACATTCAGTGAAGGCACATCTAATTTTGCTTTTTTTTTTTTTTTTGAGATGGAGTTTAACTCTTGTCACCTAGGCTGGAGTGCAATGGCGCAATCTTGGCTCACTGCAACCTCCACCTCCTGGGTTCAAGAGATTCTCCTGCCTGAGTCTCCCGAGTAGCTGGGATTAGAGGCATGCGACACCATGCCTGGCTAAGTTTTGTATTTTTATTAGAGACGGGGTTTCACCACATTGGCCAGGCTGGTCTCAAACTCCTGACCTCAGGTGATCCGCCTGCCTCGGCCTCTCAAATTGTTGAGATTACAGGCATAAACCACCATGCCCAGCCTGATTTTGCTTTTAATGAATATTTTTCTGCAGAGAGGGGACATGCTGAGAAGCACCTTTATGGGTGTTTAGCTTGCTCAATAGTTACTTTTATCACTACGAATTAATAAACTTCAGTCAGGCATCTATTCATCAGTCTCTGGGAGTTCGGTTAATATGAGTCCCACCCCTAAAACAATAATCAATTTAAGGATACTGGGGCTTCCTTAGGTGACACTCTTCTTCAAAGAAGATCCTTCTATCCCAATTACAAGTGCAACGACATTATCTTGTGCAAAGAAGTTTGTTTAAGGCGTTCCATGATTTATGGAATTCCACCAAGCTCATGTGTGACCACCGAGCAGAAGACCCTCTCCAAACCAATGCCAAGGCACTGCCTATGGTTCCTGAAAACAATTGGTGAGGGTGGGGTGCAACTGAAGAATGAACTCTGCTGTGATTCTTGGCAATATTTACGGAGGGGAAACCAAGATAAGATTGGACTTTCTGATAAACAGCGTAGATGGGGACTTGGAGTCATGGTAATTCATTCCCCACTCAGGTAAGGCAGGGTATATCATCTTCATCTCACTGCAGGAGGGATCAGCTGTGTGGCTGGTCACTCAGGCACTTGAGCCAGGCCACCAGTCCAATGACCCATAGTTGGAAGGGCATAGCTGATAAAAAGATTTTCACATTTCTTTTGCTGTTTTCTTAGTTTTAATTGACAAAATCTTTCTTTAGTTATGTTCGTGTTGCCCAAAGTTTTGCTTTGTTCCGTTGTTGGTTGTCTTTTAAAAATATTACTTCTACATGAAATTCACAACAAAAGTGATCAATACACAAACTAAATGTGGGAAATGTGGCATACTATTGCTCCCTCTTGGAAATCTTAAATTAGTGTATCATAAGTTCTATAAAGCCCTACTTAGAAGAAACCTTCTTATAATTATTTAAAATTATTTTTAATGTGCTATCTCCAATCTATTTGGCTGCAATTTTTTTTTCCTACCTAAACAAAGACTCTTGTCACAGAATTAGTGATCTACAGAAATCACTTCAGGAAACATTTAATCAGGAACTATAGTCAAATCTTGCCCCAGGCGGCATGCCGTCTCTTTAAGGTGATTTTCATCCTTTCTCATCATATTCAAATGTTTATTATTATTTTATTTAACTTGGACTCCTAGAGAGCAACCCCATTTCCTTATTTCCAGGCATTTCCTGGGGTTTCTCACTGCTGCCCCTTGTGCCACCTGAACAACTGGGTTTTCTAATGTTATCCTAAATTACTGTCAAAAGTAAATACATGTTACCACATGTCAGGCCCTTTAATGTGACTAAGGAAGCCTTGTTTCTATATACTTCCTCCTAAATGCATTTTGATAAAGCACATTTAAAAAAAACACATTAAATTTTATGACGACTTTAACAAACAAGTCAATGATCATGATTTTAATGTGAGCAGCAAGCAGTTAAGGAGAAAGGTCAGCTAAGCCATGGCATACAGAGTTTCTGCTGGGAGAGGGAGGACTGACGCTCTCTCTCTGTAGCAAATGGAAGTCAGTGGACTCCCTAATGCTATAGTTAAAACATAGATTCTAAATAGTCAGGCAAATGACTCCAAAATTAAAATAGTCTTGGCCCCTGGATGCAGCTAGTAATTAACTTTTAATTTTATACAGAAGCATGTCATGCTTTTGACCCTTGACTTTATTTAGTTCTCTCCTGGCATTTCAAAAGCACGATCTGCAAAATAAGGTTGTTAAAATCAGTATTACAGAGAGAGGCAATTGTGGCAAATGTGCATATGGAAATTATAGCTACAGGGGCATTTCATAGAGAAGCTGCCTCCATGAACTTAAATTTGTGCTAATTGCTATTGCTGTGTTATTCAAAATTATAAATTAGTCTATTAGCAAATGGAATCATGTAAGACCTACGGAGCAAAACAATTATCGTCTTAGAGCCATGGAATGTTATAGCTGAAAAAGAATTTATGGAATATCTATTAATCCTACTCTCTTACTTTACAATTGGGGAAACTGAGGCTGAGTGAGGGACTCTGAATCATCCAGAGTTATACTACTAGTAAGGGGGAGTCTCTGTTTTAGTACACTGGAAAGGGGAGCATTTTGATTATTGTTATTTTGTAGTTTTTAAAAAAGCGCTCTCAAGTTTAACTTTAACCTGCTCTTCACTCCTGAAATTTGGAGGGAGAATTGTGGTTCAAAGGTTAAATTCTAAAAGTATGTACATATGGCAGACTGAGACATGATTGCCCTGTCAGCAGCTGAGAATTTTGTACGTGAACCGATTTGTATTTAATATGGTCTTAGTCTGCTGGGGCTGCCATAACAAAATACCACAGCAGACTGGGTGGCTTAAACAACCAAAATTAATTTTTTCACAGTTCTAGGGGCTAGAAGCCAAGATCAAGGTGCTGTCTGGACTGGTTTCTGGTGAGATCTCTCTTCCTGGCTTATAAATGACCATCTTCTCACTATATCCTCATATGGCCTTTTCTCTGTGCAATTTTACAAGATGTGGGGAAGGGCAGGGGGTGACAGGGAGAGAAGGAAGAGAGGGACAGGGAGAAAGAGAGCTGCTGTATTTTTCTTCTTTTTATAACAGCACTAATTCTAACAGATAAGAGTCCCACCCTTATGACCTCATTTAACCTTAATTAACTTTCAAAAGACCATATTTCTAAATATAATATTGAAGTTAGGGCTTCAACATATGAATTTTGAGGGACACAATATAGTTCACCTACTTGCTCCTCAAAATGTATGCCCTTTTTGCATGCAAAATACTGCTACTCCTTTCCAACAGTCCCCTCCAATTTTTAACCCATTCCAGTATCAACTCTAAGTTCCAAGTCTCATTTAAATACCTAAATAAGGTATGGCTGAAACTCAAGGTATGATTCACTCTGAGGCAAAATTTATCTCCAGCTATGAACCTGTGAACTCAGACAAGTTATATGCTTCCAAAATACAATGATGAGACAGGCATAGCATAGACATTCCCGTTCCAAAGGGGAGAATTTGGAGAAAAGAAAGAGGTGATGAGTCTCTAGCAAGGCAAATGCCATCAGATCTTAAACCTCAAGAACAATCCTTTTTGGCTCAATGCTCTGTCTTCCCTGCCTACTGGAGGGCAGTGTCACCTCTATGGCCCTAAGCTACCACTCCACCCCCTTGGCTTTGCCGTCTTGTTCCTGAAGCCCTCAGTGGGGGCAGTTTGTCCCCCTGAAACAGAGGAGGTGGCCCCATCCTCTGAAACTGAAGAGAAAACAGCCTTGCCCATTGGGACTGTGGTGAGAGTGGCACCCTTGATGATTTCTGAATCACCTTTGAGGTTTTTCTTTCTTTTTCTTGAAGGATAACACATGTTTAAAGCCAGATAGCTCTATTGCCCCATCCTGTAAAATCCCAGTCCACTGCCATATTTTGTTCCATCCCACTTCCTCTGTCTTCATTCATTTAAACTGGCAGTGTCTCTGCTGGTATAATCCCTTTTCTATTTCTGGCTTCTGCTGAGATGGCTGATTAAAGTCATGAGTAATCTCTTTATGGAGTAATTGTCCAGCCACATCCTTGGTGTTCTCCAGAACATGCTTTCTCTCTCTCTTTTTTTTTTTTTGCAATAGGGATAGGCTGAGAAATTTTCACATCTTCAAGTTTGGGTTCCTTTTGCTTAATGATTCCTTAACTTGATATTTCTCCTCTCACATTTTACTATAAATGGTAAGGTGAAGCCAAGTTGCACCTTCAACACTTTGCTTAGAAATTTCTTCAGCTAAATATCCAATTTCATTGCTCACAAGTTCTGCTTTCCACAAAACTTTAGAACACAATTCAGTCAAGTTATTTGTCACTTTATAATGATCACCTTTTCTCCAGTTTCTAATAACATGTTCCTCATTTATTTTTTCTTTTTTTTGAGATGGCATCTCACTCTGTCACCCAGGCTGGAGTGCAGTGGCGCGATCTTGGCTCACTGCAAGTTCCACCTCCTGGGTTCACACCATTTTCAGCCTCCCGAGTAGCTGGGCCTACAGGTGCCTGCCACCACTCCCAGCTAATTTTTTGTATTTTTAGTACAGATGGGGTTTCACCGTATTAGCCAGGATGGTCTTGATCTCTTGACCCTGTGATCCGCCCACCTCGGCCTCCCAAAGTGCTGGGATTACAGGCATGAGCCACCCCACCCAGCCATGTTCCTCATTTCTATCTGCAACTTCATCAGAATTACCTTTACTGTTCATATTTCTATCAACAGTTCCCTCAGGACAATCTAGGTTATTTTCTAGTAGGCACCTAAAACTCTTGCAGCCTCTACCCATGACTCCGTTCCAAAGCCATTTCCATATTTTTATGTATTGGCTATAGTAGCACCCCACTTATCAGTACCAACATCTGTGGCAACCTCAGGCAGCCACAGAAAAATACCACAGACTGGGTGTCTTAAACAACAGAAATTAATTTTTCTCACAGTTCTCTAATCTACAAGTCCAAGGTCAAGGCACTGTCTAGGTTTGTTTCTGGTGAGACTTCTCTTTGTTGCTTCTTGGAAAGATGATATCTTTCTTTTGTATTCTCACCTGGGCTTTCCTCTGTGCACATGAAGAGGGAGGTAGGGAGAGATAGTAGATAGATAGATAGATAGATAGATAGATAGATAGACAGACACTTCTATAGAGATACTTCTATACTCTATCTATATAGATAGATAGGTATGTAGATAGAGAGATGATAGGTAGATAGATAAACAGTAGATGGATAGAGAGGTAGGTATGTAAATAGATAGACAGATAATAGATGATAGATGATATATAGAGAGATGATAGATAGATAATAGATGATGATAGCTAGACAGATAGCTATGTAGATAGATAGATAGATAATAGATATAGATAGATAAACAGATGATTGATTGATAGCTAGCTAGCTAGCTAGCTGGACGGATGGATGGATAGATAGATAGATAGATAGATAGATAGATAGATATCTGGTGTCTCTTCCTCTTCCTATAAAAACACCAGTCCTATCAAATTAGGGCCCACCTTTATGACCTCATTCAAGTTTAATTACCTACTTCAAGGCTCTGTCTCTGAATAAAATAACATTAGGGATTAAGGCCTCACCAAATGAATTTTGGAGGGACACAATTTAGTCCATAACAATATGTTCAATATTTATTTTGAGGAGAAGCTCAGGACTCACTGAAGAGGTTGTGATAACAAGAACTTTGTTGTTATGATCAGTTCCTCCAATTGTTCTAAGCTTTGGCCTTAACTTATATACCTTGTTATATTGTGAGACCTAATATTTTAACTTCTGCCTTGACATCTTTGAGTCACATAAGGTCTCAAAGATATAATAGTGAGTTTCCTCCCACTTTTGCTGGATATACTTCCCATCCAATGAGAAAGCATCCCTACCCAGCTAGTTCTCCATCATTGGGACTTGCTTTACTCTACTGGGCCCTCCTAATGGATTTAGCTTCCCTGATAACCTATAGAATTATTCAAACAAGCCAATCACATCCTGCTGGAGGAACCACAAGGCACTTCACCCTTTTGTTACTACAAAGCTTGTCTCCCACAGCTCCTGATGCTTCACTTCACTCTTCCAGGGTGCAACCGCTATGTGGCCTTGCATCACACGAAGTGCCCTCTTCCCCAAGCTGTGAGTATATATGACTAATAATATGTTTTCAGTCTTACCTTTCCAGTGCTGGATGCCATTAGGGTGAGGGAACCCTCTTTTGCCAATGATGTGAATGAGAGGTCATCAGAATACTTGCCCAAGAACACAAAACCTCTTCAGTTAACAAGATCTTGCCTCTTTGGAAGGCACTAGTTGCTCCACCCTGTGGGGGGTCCACATCCTACTCTGTTCCTTGCAAGGAGCTTTCCAATGCTTTTCTTTTGACTATTTACAGTTTTCTCCATGAGAGCTGGATAAACACAATTTTCTCCATCTACTGACATTTTCAGTGATATTTTATCTGCATTTATTGATTGGCACTCTGGGATACTTCCCTTAATTGTGTGTGTGTGTGTGTGTGTGTGTGTGTGTGTGTGTTTGTTGTATGTGTTAAAAGAAAAGAAGCTGGATACCAAGAAAAACCCATTTCAGCAGCCAGGCTGTCATAATCCACCAAAGAACACATTGAGGATAAGGGATGCATTCTGGTATCAAAAAGACGAAAACCTTAAACAATAAAGTTGACATTATATAAGATGTGCTTTTGAATAGACCTGAATTTTATATTTCTATCTCAAAAAACAAATGTACTATTCTAAAATTACATTACCTACTTTTAACTTGTCTTCTCCTCTACAAATATCTCAGTTTAAAAAAAAACAAGTTATATTTCAAAGATTCATGCATAAATTAATTAAGGAATGACGTGAGAAAGCATTTGGCCTACAAGTCAGTGTTAGAAATAGTGTGCAAGTTCACATATTAGCCCTCAGAGATCTCTTTCACCAAATTATTTCCCAAGGAGAAAAGGATATTTGTCTGAGCCATAGTGGAAAATGATACTTTTAAAATAAAAATATTTGAAATCCAACAAAACATTAAATAATGTGTCACCCTCAAAGCATCATTTTCACCTAAGCCTCAGTTTTTCTATCTAAAAAAAAAAAAACACTATTCCTAGCCAGGTGCAGTGGCTCACACCTGTAATCCCAGCACTTTGGGAGGCCAAGGTGGGAGGACTGCTTGAGTCCAGGAGTTTGAGACCAGCCTAGGCAACAAAGCAAGACCTTATCTCTACAAAAAATAAAAATAAAAAAAAAATTAGCTGAATGTGGTGGTGTGGGCCTGTAGTCTCAGCTACTCAGGAGGCTGCAGTGGAAGGATTGTTTGAGTCCAGGAGTTCAAGGCTGCAGTGAGTCATGATTGTACCACTGCACCACTCCAGCCTGGGTGACAGAGCACGACCCTGCCTCAAAATATATAAATAAATGAAAAACACAATTTCTAATGATTAGTTGTGGGGAAAATGCTTTTAAAATCTACCACCTAAAATAAATGTAACTCAAAATTCAAGTAACAAAGAAACAAACAATAACAATAAAACCATACCAGAAAGCAGATATATGGAACTTCAAATGTGAAATGATATTGTGCAATTAATAAAAGCAAAAACAACAACAAAAATCCACTTGCCTTTGATGGCTAAGACGATTCACTTTTAAGTGGCAAAAAGAGTCATAACACTAAACCCTCAAAAATATGTATAATTCTTGTTCTGTAGGAAGCAAATACAGTTATTTTAATATCACTGAATATCATGTTTCTGGCTTTAAAATCAAACCATAGCCAAATCTTGGAAAACTTAACTATGATTAACAAAATATCATATATATATATGATAACATAATATCATTCAGATATTTGAAAGATTTTGTCCAAAGCTGCTGGAACAAGAAATAGAAATTTAAGAATATGGTTTGATATTGCATGGGAACTAAGAGTAGTAATAGAACTTTCAAATTTGCTGTGGTCAATGAATAGAACTTTTATTGACCGTACCAAAAAAAAATCAGCCAATGGATAATATCCAGCATTGACTCACCAAGAAAGACTGATTACAACACAGCCTTCAGAGCTGTAGGGGTAAAAAGGGAACTAAAAACAGAAATATTAAAATTGCTATCTTTGAGAAGTACAAATGAGGGAGCGTCACAGAACTGGATTTTTTCTGTGTGTCTTGTAAGATTTTTTCTATTGTCTGTTGGTGGTGGCACTACCATTATTCCACGTGTATATATACATACATGCATATTACATACATATATATATATATATTATTTGAAGGCTAAGGTATAGCACATAGAATCTTTTGTGAATATTATACAGAGCTTTCTTCATATTCTTGACTTCTCTTGCCTTATAACTTTCCTCTTCTTTAGGCAGATATGTCACTTCAACTCTGGCCTAGAAGAATCTGCGTAATTTGTCCCTTTTCTTTTGCCTAACTCTTTTCTGCCTCTCTCTAATTTTCTCTCAGGCCTTACAGACCTTCTCCCTGGTTTAGAAACCACCAAACTCATTTGCCCCCTCAGGTTCTTCACATTTGCTATATCCCATTCCTTGGGAAACCCTCTGCTCAGACCTTCCTTACACATGTCTCTCCATATCATTCAGGCCTCTGCTCAGTGCAACTTCCGCAGGAGACCTTTTCTGACATCCCTAGCTAAACTGTACTCTGGTAACTTTCTACAAAACCTTTTTTCTACTAAGTACATCATACTCATATAAAAGAATATATCCATAATTAATATATGCATTTTAAATAATAATACATTAAAATGGATGAATTCAGTGCATCCCAAATCCAGCTGATGGGTAGAACATTGCTGTACCTTGGAATTTCTGAAGGGCCTCTAACCAACCTTCTCCCTCTTTCCCTCAGATTAACCACAGTGCTGAGTTTCATGTTAGTAGTGACCTTGCTCTTCTTCACCACAGGTCTATGTATCCTTCGACATTTCATTGTTTAGTTTTGCTTATATTGAACTTCACATAAATGGAATCATACTATATTTGCTTATTAATTTAATGTAACATGTTTGAGAACCATCCATATTGATGGGTGTAGCTGCGGTTTATTCATTTTCACTGCATGTATTATTCTGTGATAGGACAATATCACACTTTATCCATTCTGCTATAGGTAAGCGTTTGGATTTTTCCAGATCTTTGTTATTATGAATAATGATCCTATGAATATTCTGGACATGTTATTGGCATGGCAAAGTTTTTCTCTAGGATTAGAATAGCAGCATCATAGGCCATGTGCATGTTCCATTTTGGTCAATAATGTCAAGCTGTTTACTGAAGTGCTTGTACCAGTTCACACTCCCATTAGCAGTGGGTTAGAAGTTCTGCTCCATATTCTTGTCAACACATAGTGTAACATATCATACCATTATCAGACATTTTCTGCAACCTGAAGGGTGAAAAGTATCTCATTGTGGCTTCTCATTACTTTACATCCCCTGAGCCTGTCTTATTTTTTTCACAGCATTTGTCACTCACTAAAATTATATTTATTATATTTATATAAGTTGTTTGTTTCTCCCACCAGAACATAAGCTCCATGAGGAAAAAAGACTCTCTTCTCCCTTGCTGTTCTAAACATCAGTTACATAAGTTATTCAATCATTCTTGCCATTATAAGCCCTAAAGAGAATCACTGTTCGACTCAAAAATGAGAAGAGTGGTAGAAAAAGGAAGAGTGTGATTTGATCATGGATAAACACTGAAAGGAAGCAGGAATGAAGACATGGAATAAAACAAAACTAAAGTGTGTATGTGTTATGAAAAAAATATACTGTGAGGTTGTCATTAACTGAGCAATGAAGGCAAAAGAAAAGTAGCATGAAAATATGAACATGATATCTCTGGTTGGAAGTGTTGGCGACTGGGGTAGGGAAATAAAAAGGAACTAGAATGAAAAACAATGCACAAGGCAGTGCTTTGTCTCAGTCACCAGGTGGCAGGATGGGCCCAGGACAGCGTAGTTGCTAGTCCGCTTTTGAGAAGGTGGGGAGGTATGAAGAAAAGCACGAGCCATTTTCCAGTGATCCATGGATGTAGAGTGTGGCCAGAAATTAACACATTGGTGCCTTTGTAAATCAAGTGGTCATAACTTGGAGACTATGTCTTGTCTATAGCATCTCTGTTATGGTGACCTATACATCGAAATATTATTAGTTGGTAAAGCTTCAGATGTGGGTGGGTCAGAATTTTATCTGAATTCTTCTCTTCAGTTTAGTTCCTAAAACAACCAAAGTTCAATGATTTAATTGATACAAATACATATGTCTAGTATAAAACATGTCCTTTATTCTTTTCTAGCCATAAGATTTCATCTCCACAGATATTGAACAAAATCTTTTTCAAATCTGGTTTTAAAATAGAGTCAGTAGGTTTTACATCTGAGTTACTTTTGGCTGAATTTGAATGAAGAGTAGATTCCTATTTGCTTAAGCTGTGATCAAATAAGTCAGCTACCCACAGGCTTCACAAGCAACATGTAGGTAATTAATTTTCCAAAAGTTGAGACCAGTGGCGTGACTTGGCTGACAGGGTGAATGAAGGACTCTCTGTGCCAAGTTTAGTACCTAATCAAACTTACGGGCCTTGAGTGGTGAACAGAACTTCAACCTATCAGCGTTCAAGTCTATTTACCTTTGATAAAACACCATTTCCTCTTTCTAATGAAGAAAAAACAAATGATGTTTCAAGATTTTTTTTAAGAAAAAGAAAGAAATGAAATGGGCTTTAGATGTTAAATGCTTCTTCCTGAACAACTTAACACATAGATGCGTCAAACAAGTGAATAAGAGTTTTGGAAGAAATGGGGAGCAGCCATTGTGAAGGTTGAGACCTAAACAGTTTAGGAAATTGTCTTGGAGAATTCAGACTTTACAGCACAGAGTGGAAAAAATAGTAATGCTGAGTTTGACTTTCACTGGATTGAGTTGGAGGCAGCTTAGAGAGTGCCAAAGGAATTTCCACTCACCTTATCTCAGAATCCAGACATTTTGAATTGGCTGGGAGAAAGCGAACTTCTCCAGTCCACAGAAGACGCGATTCACCTCTCTCAAGATCACAATCAGTTGTTTGAGATCTGTCCACACAGAGATGAAATGGGCACTTGAAGCAGATTCATGCTTTTTTTTTTGGACAGGGTTTCACTCTGTCACCCAAGCTGGAGTGCAGTGGTGCGATATCGGCTCATTGCAACTTCTGCCTCCCGGGTTGAGGCAGTTCTCCTGTCTCAGTCTCCCAGGTAACTGGGATTACAGGCATGTGCCACTGCACCCTGCTAATTTTTGTATTTTATTAGAGATGGGGTTTCACCACGTTGGCCAGGCTGTTCTCGAACTCCTGGCCTTAAGTGATCCACCTGCCTCGGCCTCCCAAAGTGCTGGGACTACAGGTGTGAGCCACTGCGCCTGGCCCATGCTTTTAAATTCCGTATTCACTTCTTTCTCCGAACTGCTTAGGCTGGGAGGAAGTTTTGAAGGATCCTCAAAATCCTCCCCTTTCCATTTCTCTAGTGTGGTTCTGTGAGAACCACAAATGATTTCAGATTCAATTTAAATCTTGTTCACTCTAATCACAGATCTGAACTGAGATTTACTGGCAGGAGCAAATCTTATGACTACAAGGGCTTTCCTAATTTACACATGGTACCCCTCTCATCCCAAGGGGCTCAAAAAGTACAGTCATTACCCAGAAATGCTATGCTTGGAGTGTTTTATTGCAGTTACAGAATGAAATATATACATAAAAATTAGAATTGTTAGATGCAATATATTAACTAGGCATTACGGCATCCTGGCCGTGGCCATGATATCAGCCAAAGCTAATCAGAGGTCTCGCAGTTGCCTGCTTCTAAGCTCAATTCATAACCAGGTCATATTTCAGAGGCTGCTTCTTTTACAGAAAGTGCTCATAAACCAAAATAAAGACCTATGATGTCCATGAAGCTTATCTGATCTGACTGTTTATATTTCATCTTACTCTATAGGGCTTATCTTTCTTCTCAAAACATAAAATTCTTTTTGAAAAAGAAGAGAAGATATTACTAAAAATAGAAAGTCTTTTAAAATTATATCCTGGGATAATACTAAAATCTGAGAGTTTGAGGAGCTAAAGAGAGAGATATCACTTCTCAGAGAAAATTAACATTACTGAAGAATAATATGCAATATAATGATAATAATACGTGGTATGATATTATTATGTGCATTATGAAAATTGCTGGCTATTCGTATGTCTCTGCAAAATAAAATAACATAAATATCTGAATTATTTGTTTTTGACCACAAAATAAATTAACACATGTGATATTCATAAAGTTAACATTATACTTTATATATATAATATATATTATATGTTATGTGTTAAATATGTGATAACATATTCTTTATCCAGTCTATCACTGGCGGGCCTTTAGGTTGGTTCCATGTCTTTGCTATTGTTAATAGTGCTGCAATAAACAAACGCATGCAAGTGTCTTTATGATAGAAGGTTTTATATTCCTTTGGATATATATGCAGTAATGAGATTGCTAGGTCAAATGGTAGTTATATTTTTAGGTTTTTGAGGAATCACAACACTGTTTTCCACAATGGCTGAACTAATTTACACTCCCATCAATACTGTATAAGCATTCCTTTTTCTCAGCAACCTCACCAGCACCTGTTCTTTTTTGACTTTTTTAATAATAGGCATTCTGACTGGTGTGAGCTGGTGTCTCATTGTGGTTTTGGTTTGCATTTCTCTAATGCAAACTTGATTTTAAATGATGCTTAGGGTAAGGTGCCTGTATTCTTTATCCTTTAGAAGCTTTTGCAGGGTATTTCCAGGAAGATGTCATAATCTCTGAGATAGATAAGAATTAAATAGTTACTTTGAGATCACATACTGCCTGTCATTTAAGAGGCACTTTCCACACATTATCTCATTCAGTCCTCCTGAGACAGATATTATTGCATCTGTTTTACAGAAGAGGAAACTAAAAGTATTAGAAGGGAAAGAATAACTTTTCAAACACACAATACATATGTAGCCTGACCTGGTTCAATCTCAGATCTGTCTGTGAACTTAATTTCTACACTATGCAGACCCTCATCCTAAGGCTCATTTTAAAAAGAGATAAGGTCCCATTGAGCCCCGAAATCTTGCTGAGGGACAATCAGCAGGAAAAGACAGTCCTTGAGGACTTTTTGTATGGTATGTAGGACATTGTTTATAACAACAGTGAAGATTAGTCATGTAGGGACAGAGGCCTTGGCTGGCCCTGGAAGCTGACAGACTTACGGCGAGTTAATCAGTAGGGAGGAGCATGGTGGCCACAAGAGTACTTATCACAGCCTCTTCTCTCCTTGGAAGAGAATTAGGAAACTTCTTGCTCAACATTCAAGCAGACTGCTTTTTAAAAAACTTTAATTTTAGGTTCAGGGCCACATATGGACAGATTATTTCACTACCCAGGTAATAAGCATAGTACCTAATGGGTGGTTTTTTGATCCTTGCCATGCTCCTTCCCTCCATCCTTGAGTAGGCCCCAGCATCTGTTGTTCCCTTCTTTGTGTCCATATGGACTCAATGTTTTGCTCCCAATTGTAAATGAGAACATACAGTACTTGGTTTTCTTTTCCTGTGTTTGTTCACTTAGGAGAATGACCTCCAGTTCCATCCATGTTCCTGCAAAGGACATGATCTCATTCTTTTTTAATGGCTGCATAGTATTCCGTGGTGTATATGTACCACATTTTCTTTATCCAGCCTACCATTGATGGGTATTTAGGTGGATTCCATGTCTTTGTTATTGTGAAAAGTGCTGCAATGAACATACACATATATGTATCTTTATGGTAGAATGATTTATATTTTGTTGGGTATATACCCAGTAGTGGGATTGCTGGGCTGAATGGTAATTCTGCTTTGAGTTCTTTCTTTTCTTCAATGTCTTTTCTTAACTTTGTCTGATGAGATCACGCCAATATAGATAAAGACAGGTGTGTTATTATCTTGCCCTATACAATAGGAAATAATAAATAAGTCTGCTTTTTAACTCTATATAATACTTGATTTTTTCAATAGAAAAACAGCAAATGATTAGCGCCATGTCTGGAAGTCAGTGCACATAAATGCTGTTTCACGTAAGTGAGGTTGAAGGATGTGCAGTAACATGAGAGACTCTGTCAGGCAGAATATTTTGGACAAAATAAAATATTTCTGTTTATCCATCTGTACCAAACCCAGCTATTAGGATTGTATTAGTTTGTATCATGCTCTGTCTTCATGAATTCTTGGCTGAACCAGATCCCTCTAGCTCGTGATTTTCCCTTTTTCTGCCAGCATCCTATGGTCTTTGAAAATACCCAAGAAGCAGGAGAAGGGAAAGCCCTAATTCCCAGTGCCTAGCATGGTGTTGATGGGGAGTAGGCACCTGCTGATAGATTGACCAATAAATTATAAAAGGAGAAAGATGGAGTGTTTAAGCACACATTAGACCCAGTTAGGCTGGGTCTGTCTCCTGACTCCAGGTGCATGTAAGATGTATGGCCTTGCTTAGGTCACTGCACCTGAATGAACCTCATCTGTAAAATGAAGATGATACCAACCTTTCCCCGAAGACTTGATGAGAGGGTTCAATGACGCATGTGATGTACCAGTAAACAGAAGCTCCTGCTTCCAAAGACTTTTCACTGGTTGTTGCTCCATGGCAACCTACCAGAAGGGGGCACTGTGGAACCAGACAGTCTCTCTAGGAAACATTGAACTCTGGTTATTGCAAATACTTGACCTACTACTGTATTTTCTCCTTTCTCTTCTCCTCCTTCTTCTATAAGACACGATAAAGAAAACTTTCAAAGCATTCTGTATGAATTTGGGGATGAAAAATTCAAAACAACCCTACCCTTGTCAGTACTAGTCAGTTGGCCAGTGTCCTGGCAGACCAGTGCAGTGGCTGGAAGCCATCAGCCAGGCCAGGGATGTTTAAAGCTTTGCCTTCCATTCAACTATGCCCTGATTTCTCCTTTTATAGGTCTGTCTTTCTCTGGCTCTGGGAGCAAGGGCTGACTAATCCATATGTGTATCTCTAACACCTAGCTGGATCCTTAGGACCTAGTGGTTGCTCAATACATATTTATTGAATAAATGAATGAGAGAAATGAGTTAAGCTAACCACCAATTTGTCCATTAATTCACTTTACTCCTTTCAATTCTGCTGTTTCCCATAATCAGCAGAAACTTCTTAAGGAAATAGGGATGTTCTCACTAAAAACAAAAAAACAAATACAACCTGTTTCCCTCTGAGGTAGGCACAAAAAGGTTCCAGGTCCTAGGTTAGATTATTATGAAACCTGGCCTGGTGCGGTGGCTCACACCTGTAATCTCAGCAATTTGGGACTCTGAGGCGGGAGGATAACTTGAGGTCAGTAGTTCGAGACCAGCCTGGCCAATATGGTGAAACCCTGCCTCTACTAAAAATACAAAAAACTAAAACAAACAAACAAACAAAAAAACAGCCGATTGTGGCATTGTGCACCTATAATCCTAGCTACTCTGGAGGCTGAGGCAGGAGAATTGCTTAAACCTGGGAGGCAGAAGTTGCAGTGAGCCGAGATCGTGCCATTGCACTCCAGCCTGGGTGACAGAGCAAGACTCTGTCTCAAAAAAAAAAAAAAAAAAATTATGATGAAACCTTCCTTGGGAAGTGGAGAAAGAAAATTAAAGTGGCAAGTAAGAAGAAAGGAATATGCCTGGCCTGCTGGGCAAGGTTAAGAAATTGGGCAGAGCTGACCAAGAAGCCTCACTTGGACAAAAAAAAAGACCTCCTGGCTTGTAAGGGTGATGCTGTCACAGCTTGGAACTCCTGATCTTGTGCATCCTGATGCAGCAGAAATTTCAGCTAATTTTTCCTATTAAAATGCCTAAATCTCCATCATCCTAAAATTCCGCTATGCATCACTATGGTTTCAGGGGTGGTGTTCTGCATGGCTTGGTCCTTAAGGGCAGGGTGGAGAAAAATGCAACTATAACTCTCCAGTTTTCCTGAAATTGCACTGTGATCTTCTTCAGTCTACTTTACTTGGTGCATAACAAAAGACAATGCCCTTTGGAAGTGGATTTAAAAAAGAAGAAGGCCAGGGCTTCTTGAGGCCATGGGTCTCTACCTCCTCTCTAACTTCCGAATGGTCTTTACTCCTGTGTGTCCTTCCAGCTTGGACCACCATGGCGTGGTTTTCCATTAATATGTTATTTCCCTTTCCTGTTATCACAATATAAAAGACCTTTGCATTGACCTTTCTATCAAAACATCCTTTGTTTAGAATGAAAAGCTATTCACTGTTAAAGCCTTATCTATAGGGTTTAACCAGAGGATCAAATCCAAAGAGCAGAATTCGTTTACTTTGTATTAAATAAGCTCAGTTAAGAAGTCTCAATTTTGGCAGAAAGGTGCATTAATCACAAGGAAAAGAACAGATCTCGCTTTTCACAGCTTCTGGTTTACTTTCAATACAGTTACACAGTGAGGCTTTTGTTCGTGAAAAGTAGCACTGTATTTAAATACAGTAAATATAACAAAATTGCCTTCTTAAAATTACACAAGAGTTCTTCCAGCTCAGGATGCCCATAATGACCTCAGTGTTGCAGGACTAACTTTACGGCTTCAAAAAGGCTCTAAATTAGTTTGGACAGATGGGTTTTATCCTGAGGAAATCAATGAGTTTTTGTGAGTCTGACTTAATTTTTATGCAGCTAGCACTTTGAGATGAAATTAAAATATGTATGAAAAACATATTAAAGTTTCCCTTGGGTCCATCGTTGTTTGTACATTTACAAGGTGTTAAAGAGATGATTTAAAAACTAACTCTATAAGGGATCAATGCAAGCAGACCATGATTTATGGTCTTTCATGACATTTTTGACACTTCAAGCCTAATGTCTTGTGCGTGTTGAACCACTAATTATCTTTTAATTCATAAGGGCTTCGTGGTATTTTATAAGTGTAATATAATATATGGGGTTGGATCACATTGAAGAGCTCAGAGAACAACATGCTTTACACGTTTGGTTGAGTGGGTAACATGTGTAAGCAAATTTGGGCCGAACCTGGCTGAAAAGTCTTCTTCAAGATGCTGTAAAACTGAACCATTGCTTTTACCTGCCCAATTCTAGAAAAGTCAAACATTTTATTTTCTAAGGCATATGCAGGGTTAAGAGCTTAGTAGATTAGAAATTATATTTCTAATACAAACCAAGAAGTTAAACAGTGCCTGGATTATAGTAGATACCTAGTAAATATTGATTGACTGAATCAGTAATTGAATGCAAACTGAACCAGAAATGAATTCAATTCCAGTTTTTCTCTGTCCTTTCAAATCAGATTTTTCAACAGATTGTTCATTTAGTGATACAATGAATATTTAACAAGCATCCCCTCTGTGCCAGGCAGTGTTCTTGGCTCTAGAGGGAACACAATACATGGTCCAGATGCCATCAGGAGCTCACAGCCTAAACAGCATGAAACTCCATTCCTCAATAACACTGCCCTATAAAAAGGAGTCAACGAAGGTGAAGTCAAATTTTAGCTGAAACTTGAAGCCAGAGAGACAGCATGGGTAGTACTGTCTTTATTCCCATTTTACTGAGGCACAATGACATAAGATTGCTTATTTAAATTAGGCAACTAGATGGTAAAAATACAGTGTGAGCTCTGAACTTTAGAGAGCTGGCTAGTGAATTAACAATTTTAGGGGAAAAAATCCTAACTGGGAAGACCATGAGCACCAAATGCTTAGGGATTAACCTGCCTTGTGTACAAAGATGAGTCTCTAAAATTATCACCCGGCCATTGGTCCATACCTCTGAAATGATTAGGAAATTCATGTGTACTTGGGAAATGTAAACAGTAGTCTGCCAAGGAATTTTTGAATTAGGCTTCCCAGCTGAGGCAGAAGCCATTTAAGGCATAGACACCATGAAGAGGAGAGAAGGCCCCTCCTAGATGCATTTTATGGTCATCATCCACACTTCCCACCTTATTGGCCTTGTTGCATGTCAGGGGAAAAGATTAAGAGGCATCTGAACTACTTTTACTGAAACTTTTCTGAATGTGGACTGTGCAGATGTGAGTGGAATGGAGAAGGGGAAGGAGGGGAGGCGATCATTTGGTTATTATCACCATCAACAGTTACTGAGCAGTTACTATGAGATTGATATGTTTCACGGATTATCCTAATTAACAACAAAACAATCCTCAGAGGTAAGGACTAATATCACACCTGTGTATCAGATGATGAAACTTAGTCCCTGAGTCATGTGGCTGCTGTGGGTTACAAAGCTGGCAAGAGGTTGGGGCAGGCAGGCATACACCCAAATACTTTCCACCACACTGGGCAGCTTTTGAGACCCTTTTGGAGCTCAGCCTGTGGAGGCTGGGTTGGGCATTGAGCACACGTCTCAGAGACCCACGGTCTCACTGGGAAAGTAAATACAACATGTGCCTAAGTAGGCACAGCATAGGATGGATTGTGCCAGGTAACATGAAACAGGGCAGGTAAAGTGCTACTCAAGTCACAAAGAGCGGCATGTCCAAATTGGGGGAAGTGAAAGATTCTTAGAGCAGATGGATAGATAGTGCCTTGTAGCTGGGGAGACCACCACAGCTCAGCAGCACCAGCAGCAACCCAGGCTTCTTTGACCTCCCTCATCCACTTTCCTTGACACGTAGCTCTTATGCTCTTGGTGGTGGAATGGCTGTGGCACCTCTGGGCATCAGTTACATTTCAGACACAACAAAGGATGAAGCAAGAACTGAGAAGAGGCAGCAGCTGTCTCAGGAAAGCCAAATCTCCACCGATGCATATCTCACTGGCGAAAAGTGTGTCAAATGGCCATGCCCAAAAGCACAGAGGGAAGAAATTCCCAAACCGGAAGTTGGTGGATTATTTTAAATACCCACCAGCTATGTAGGAGCATTTTAGTTGCTCCACATTTTCAGCTGGATATACTGAACACAACTGAAGTTCTGTTGATAAGAAAGAAGAGAGAAAGGATATTGGATAGGCAGTGAGCAATCTGCCACAGGCCACAAACGTGAAAGAGAATTAGGACAAGCAGACAGAGAAGGAAGTGTATTTTAGGCAGAAAGAGCTATACACGGCAGAAAAGCAGATGTGTATGGACAAGATCTAGAAATCTAGAGTGTCTGGAACAACTGGGTGGCAATTGAGACTGAGAAGGCCTGTTGGAGTAAAATTACAGACAGCCTGGCCTAAATACCTTCTTGAAAGTTTGATTTTAATTCTGTAAGCAGTGAGAGAACATTGACAACGGTTTTTTTTGTTTTTGTTTTTACAACTTCATGGAGTTACAGTTGATGTACAACACACTCTATAAGATGTACAACTTTCTGAGTGTTGACGTATGTATACCTTCAAGAAACCATTGCCACAATAAAGATAGTAGGCATTTCTGTTACCCCTCAACTTTCTAATCTATCCCTCCCTCCACTCCTGCTTCCAGGCAATCACTGATCTTCTTTCTGCTACAACAGATTAGTTTGCATTTTCTAGAATTTCTGAGATTTATACATAGCATTTCATGAATCAATAGTTTGGTTATTTTTATTGCTGAATGGTATTGTTTGCCTATTCACCTGTTCATAGGTTGATTTCATTTCTATTACAAATAAATTGCTGTGAATATTCATGTGTTCTAAGATTTCCTCCTAGAAACTTGAGGTTTTACATGTATGGTACACTTTGAATTAGTTTTTATGTGTGGTGTGAAGTAGGGTTTGAGGTTTTTTCCTTTTTTTCCCCAATAGGTATCTAACTGATCCAATATAACTTGTTGAATAGACTTTCATTTGAAACCTTTGATGAAAATCAATTGTTCATTTATGTGTGTGTCTCCTTCTGAAATCTTTATTCTGTTCCATTGATTTCTATATCTATATATTTGGTAATATAAAACGATCCTATTATGATAGTTTTATAGTAAGTCTTTAAATCAGATGGTATAAGTTTTGGGTTGAACATCTGCTTTAATTTCTCCTGGATAAATACGTAGAATTAGAATGGCTAGATTATGTAATGTTTATGTTTAAGTTTTTAAGAAATTGCCAAATGTTTTAAAAGTCCCCGTTGTGCCATTTTCCATTCCCATCAGCATGAGGAGTGTTTCAGTTGCTCAAATCCTCTCCAACACCTGAAATGTTCAGTCTTTTAAATTGTAACCACTGTAAAAGATGTGTAGTGGTTTCTCATTGTAGTTTTAATTTGACATTCTCTGAAAATTCATGATGACAAGCATATTTTCATATGCTTGATCACTTTTATCTCTTCTTTTACTAAGCATCTGAACTTTTTGCCAATATTTTAAAAATTGAGTTGTGTTCTTATCATTGAATTGGATGAATTCTTTAAATATATTATATTCTAGATCAAGTCCTTTATCTAAAATATGTGTTGTAAATATTTCTCCCAGTCAATGGCTTGTCTTTTTATTCACTTAATATCTTTTGAAGATAAAAATGTTTTGTTATTAAATCTAGTTTATCAACTTTTTCTTTCATGGCTTCTGCTTCTTGTGTTCTAAGAAACTTGTGTCTACCCCAAGGCTTCAAAGATTTTCTCCTAGAAACTTGACAGTTTTAAGTTTTACATTTATGATACACTTTGAGTTAGTTTTTATGTATGGTGTAAAGTAAGGGTTGATATTCTTTACTTTTTTCCATATAGATATCTAATTGATCCAGCAGTACTTGTTAAAAAGACTTTCATTTTTTCATTGAATTGCCTTGAAACCTTGAAAATCAATTGGTCATATATGTGTGTATTTATTTCTGAAATCTTTATTTGGTTCCATTGATTTCTATGTATATATATTTGGTAATATAAAACTATCTTGATTATGATAGTTTTATAGTAAGTCCTTAAATCAAAAGGTATAGGCCATCCAAATTGTCTTTAGTTGATCTTTATTTAGGTTCTTGCATTTTTGTATCAATTTTAGAATTGGCTTACCAATTTATATCTTTAATAAGTCTACTGGAATTCTGATCTATAAACTGTGATCAATGTATAGATCAATTTAGAGGGAATTGCCATCTTAGTGATATTTAGTCTTCCAATCTATGAACATAGTATATATCTCTATTTCGTTAGGCCTTCTCCACTTTTTGTCAGCAATATTTTAGAGTTTTTATAATAGAAATTATGGATGCTTTCATTACATTTATTTATAAATATGTTATGTCTTGGACAATTTTTGATCAGCAGATGATACAGGCCTTCTTATCAGTGAGCAATAGGACGAATTAGAGAAAGGTAACAGCAAAAACTGTGAAGAGGATATAGCAATATTTCCAGTGAGAAGTCTGGCTGAAGAAATAAATTAGGTGAAAATCCAGTTACAGTAAACACCTTTATGAAGACTGTTTTAGGAAGATGGTGGCACACAGGAATATTATCTTGGAACCACCAGGAGGGCATACAGCTGGTAGTGTGCAGAACTGGGGAATCCCTAGATGAAAGACAAAGTTCAGAATATTGAATGTAGTTGACTTCCAAATTTAACTTTTATAGAAATGGATTGCCGTAGTCCAAACAAATGACATCTGAAATGCCTCTTCCTTCAAGAAGCCTTCTAAGCAAAGTGTAGTCCTCTCTCCCTTAATGATTATTGATGACACAACTTGTGCTGAGCATCTGTATATTTCAACCCAGGATTTCAGAACTATCAGAAGACTTGGAAACCACTCTCTCCAATTTATTTTTGGGAAATGGAAGCCCTGATTTAAGTAAAACATCCAATTTTGTATCTAGGACTATGTATATGTACTAATATAGATATTAAAATATGTATTCTTAGATAAGTGTATATATGTACTAATATGCATATTAATATATTCAGTAGTTCCCCTTTATCTGCAGAGGATACATTCCAGGACTACCAGCAGTGGATGTCTGAAACTGAGGATAGTACCAAACCCTATCAATACTGTATTTTTTCAATCTAATAATGAGATGGCTACCAAGTGACTAAAATGCTGTGTATATACAGTGTGGATTTGCTGGACAAAGGGATGATTCATGTCTCAGAAGGGATGGAGCAGGGCAGCACGAGAGATTTCTTTATGCTACTCAAAAAGACTTACAATGTAGAACTTCTGAGTTGTTTATTTTTGTAATTTTTCATTTAATATTTTCAGACTACAGTTCACTGCAGGTAACTGAAACTGGAGGACTTAAAACTGTAGATAAGGTATACTACAGCCATAACTTGTAGATGTTCTGAGATTAGTTCAGTAAAGTGCATCACACAATTTTTTTGTTTCCCAGTGCATATAAAAGTTATGTTTACGCTACACTGTAGTCTATTAAATGTGCAATAGCATGATGTCTTTAAAAAATGCTATGTATATACCTTAATTAAAAAATACTGCCAGATTCCTGTAATCCTAGCACTTTCAGAGACTGAGGCTGGCAGATCGCTTGAGCCTCAGGAGTTCAAGACAAGCCTGGGCAACATGCTGAAACCCCATCTCTACAAAAAAATACAAAGATTAGCTACACATTGTGGTGGGGGCCTGTAGTCCCAGCTACTCAGAAGGCTGAGGTGGGAGGATCACTTGTGCCCAGGAAGTAGAGGCTGGAGGGAGCCATGATTGTACCACTGCACTACAGTCTAGGAGACAGAACTAGGTACTGTTTCAAAAAATATATATAGTTTAGTGCTACAAAATGCTGACACAGAGATGCAAAAGGAGCACATGCTGTTAGAGAGATGGCACCAATAGATTTGCTAGAAGCGGGGTTGCCATAAACCTTCAATTTGTAAAAAAATGCAAAATCTGGAAAGTGCAATAAGGCAAAGTACAATAAAAGGAGATACTCTAGTCCTGTATTCTTTTTGTGTTTTTTTTTTTTTGAGACAGAGTCTTGGACTGCTGCCCAAGCTTGAGTGCAGTGGCATGACCTTCACTCAATGCAACTTCAAACTTTCAGGTACAAGCAATCCTCCTGCCTGAGCCTCCCAAGTAACTGGGACTACAGGGGCACATCATCACACTCAGCTAATTTTTTGTTTTTTGTAGGCATGGGGTCTTGCTTTGTTGCCCAGACTGATCTCAAATTTCTGGGCTCAAGCAATCCTCCCACCTCAGCTTCCCAAAGTTCTGGGATTACAGGCTTGAGCCACAGCACCTGGCCCCCTGTACTATATTCTTAGATGAATATTTACATGTACTAATATGAATATGTATAGTCTTTGCATCTAACAATAAATATGTATAAATATACAGTCTTAGATGAAGGTGTATCATATTATTATGCATATCCTTAGATGAATATGTGTAAGTACTAACGTTTGTTAATATACATAGTAATATACATATTCTTAAGATACATATGAGTGTATTATTTCAAATCATAATCAAGATAAGTTGAACCAATTCATGCTTCTAGAAAAAAATGAAAATGGGGAGGTAAGCCCTAGTGAGGGAAAGGATCTAACACTGACTGTGTATTTAGCATCTACCATGCTGAAAACCCATCTCTACAAAAAAATACGAAGATTAGCTGGGCACAGTGCCCAGTTAGTCCATGGTTTTGCTAGATAGTCCCTTGATTCTGAATGACTCTGTGTTTAAGTTGGGATTACATAGGTATCAACAACTTTATACAGTTGGTATTAGGTAGCCACCAGCATCCCTTTTAACCCATTAGGTTGGTATCACTCAGAGAGGTTCAACGACTGCCATGAGGTTCTAGTTACTGGCAGACTCCTAGGCAGGTTCCGTGATAGCAAATCCTATGCAGCATTTCCTCTCCTAAAAACAGATGCCAGTGAGCACAGGGTGGAAAATCACCCTGGCTTTACTGGGATTTTATAACAAAAATCCCAATAACAAGTTCACTTCTCCAATATCACACCTAGAGAACTTTTATTTTTATTCACCCGCATGGAAAAAATGCAAATGAGGAGCATACCTGCATTTATATTTGATTATTTTCTAGTTAACGCAAGTCATTAAACTGTTTACTCACATTTATGAGGCCAGGATTTGAATTTTTATGTATTCCAGTTAAACAGAGAGCATCTGAACCTTGTGAGCTCTGTGGCAACAACAGCCGGGATCTCCCATGTTATGGCAAAGTAGGGAACAGACCCTCATGCATTCATTTCTGTCCAGTTTGGACCCACTTCTGCTTGGTTCTGTGCTGCCAGCACAAATACACCCAGGCTTCCTCCTTACTCACCACCACAGGCAAGCAAAGGAGACTGACGTGGACCACAGACACAAAAAATGGTTGTATAAAGTATCATCAAGGTGAAATTAATTGCCCCCAAACCATGAAAGTAATAACATCTCTATTTATTGAGTCTATTTATTGAGTCTTTTTACAGATTAGGCACCCTGTAAGGCACTTCGCACACAGAAGCTACATTTTTATATATATATATTATATATATATATATAATATATATATATATTTTTTTTTTTCTTAAAAAAAGAGCCTATTTTCTTTACCTGGAACAATTTCCTCCTACCTGTATCTTCCCCGTCCCATTTTTCAGGTCTTCCTCTCCTCAGGAAGCCTTCCTTGACCTCAGCCTAGGAAGATGGCAGATGGCTCCACTCCAGTTTACCAAAGCTGCTCCTGAGTTTCTTACCACAATACCTTCCTATCCTCACACTCAATTCACTTTACAATAGTTGCGTGCTAATCCCACCAGACTGGCAGTTCTTTGAGATCAGAGACTGTATCTGGATTACTAAATAATTATTTATAAAATAAATAGCTTATCCCCAACCCATGTTACTTGGTAGATGCTTAATGTGTTTTAATTAAAAGTCATGGGTATAATGACCTTCCCCATTTACAGATGAAGAAATCAAGGCCCAGTGAAGTTAAATTACCTGAGAAATATTGAGCTACTAAATGTCAGAGATAAAACTGGAAACCAGGTATGTCCAAAAGCCTCTTCAACTATATTGCAGTGCCCTAAAAAGGTGTCATAACTTCTTCTGTTATATGATGACTCCAGCCCAAATTTCTTCTTAATTATGAAAAAAATTATATATATATATATGAAACAATTTTCCCATCCTTCTTGTTTCTCTT
Organism: Pongo pygmaeus; assembly: GCF_028885625.2. NCBI lineage: Eukaryota > Metazoa > Chordata > Mammalia > Primates > Hominidae > Pongo > Pongo pygmaeus. The sequence continues at coordinate 48,907,301 of NC_072391.2, forward strand.
GTTTTTCAGGCCATATTCAAGAGAATTACCTTTTCTTATCCCCATTTCTTGGAAAAATATTGTTCTAGTATCACCTTCATCTCTCTTCAAGAATCAAAACAGTTTAAGGTAGAAGAGATCCATGTGTCCAATTCCTTGTTGCAGAAAGGAAAATGACTTTCCGAAGCTCCCCAAGCCCTCAATAGCAAAGATGAAACTAGAACCAAGTCTCTTAGTCCTATATTGTGGCATCTTACTTGGTGACCAGAGAGTCTGCACAAAGATGAAAATGTGTGCGTGTGTGTGTGTTACTGCTTCTTGAACTAAGGAAAGGAGCAGCAATGGTGAGTGATGGAGAAGAGGCAGCAAAGCCGATGTTTTATAGAGAACTGTGCACTTCACCAAAGCATATCCAAGTCCCCCTGCTCCTCTCTCACTATGTTGTCCATGGTCATTGCATTTATCTCTGTGCTTGCTCATTCTATTTACACCTTCAGGGATGCCTTCCTCTTTCATCTTGTAGGACCTCTTCCAAGCTCTGGTGCAAGTACACTACATTGCAAAGTCTGTCCTCCATGCTCCAATGAGAACCCATTTCCTCTCCTGGGTTCTCTCTCTTCTTGGTTTAAAGTCTGTTCTCATACATCTGCCTTATATTTGTGTTGGATATCCACTTGTCTCCCAGAACTGTGATCACCTGAAAGACTGGGACTCTTGGGGTTCACCTCGGGTTTTCCAGAGTTGTGCACACAGTAGGAGCTCAGCTATGAACTGAACACAGCTGCCTACCTGATGACACAGGAGTTGCTAGATCTCCCCAGCTCTGCAAATAGATTTTGAAAAATAATTTATGACCATTTATGGGAAGACAAAACGATGTTTTCTGCAAGGTATTTCATTCTAATCACTGGAATCACAGTCCAGGCATGATGTAGTCACTAAAATAACCTATTGAAAAGGATAACCAAACCATAAGAAGTTAGCTTCTGACTTCCGCGAAGGTGTTCCTGGGGCAAGCTTAGCATTTGGTCAGTGTCTTCTTCCTGCTCTCTATTATTTTTGGATGACAGTGTGTCACTGAAATTGGGAAGTCAGCATTTTGAGTACAAAGACTGTGGCCTAACTTTTTTTGCATCCACCATCAATTCCGTTCCAGAGTCATGCTGCCAAACCCATACTCTAGCAACTGGAAGCTGATTAACCCAATTGTAGGTGGTCCTGACCACCTGGTTGCTCAGATAGTCACTGACCAACTAAATAGAATAGTCCAAGATTCCAAGCCAGGATGAAGACACTCAGGGTAGGTACAAAATTCACGGGAAAGGAAATCTGGTTTTGTTAAGAGAGTTTCTTCCCTTTTTAACCAACAAAATATCTGGTATTTGTTTAATGCTGGTTTCTATGGAAATTTTGACACTTTGGTCACTCCATCCACAAAAACCTCCTCCTCCCACTCCCCATCGTCCCCCTCCTCCTCCCCCTCTCCTCTTCCTCCCCCTCCCCTCCTCCTCTTCCTCCTCCTCTTCTTCTTCTTCTTCCTTCTCCTCCTCTTCCTCCTCTTCCTCCTCCTTTGGTAACTCCATCCACAAAACCTTCTCCTTCTTCTCATTCTTCAAAGAGATAGTCTCCCTCTGCTGCTCAGGCTGGAGTGTAGGGGCATGATCTTAGGTCACTGCAGCCTCAAAATCCTGGGCTCAAGCATCAAGTGATTCTTCAGCCTTAGCCTCCTGAGTACCTGAGACAACAGGCATGCACCTCCATGCCTGGCTAATCTTTTCTTATGTTTTGTAGAGACGGGATCTCTCTATGTTGCCCAGGCTTGTCTCGAACTCCTGGCCTCAAGTGACCCTCCCACCTCGTCTCAGCCTCCCAGAGTGCTGTGATTGCAGGCATGAGCCACCATGCTTGTTCCCATTTACTCCTAACTCAGCAAAGAGATTTTGGGAACACTGAAGCAGTTGGCATGGTGGAATTGTAAAGACAGGTGATAACCAAGATCCATGTGCTTTGGACAGTAAAAATCAAACAAAAAAGATGAGTTGAGTTGTTTCTATGTGGGAAGTCAGGCTTCTCACAGTAAAGAGCACCCTATTTTCCCAGTCCTCTCAGTTTCTCACAAAATTCACACATTGCGTTGAAGCAGTAATTCCTGGGTTTTCCAGTTTAGCCTTGATGGCACTCAGTCACACTGGCTTTTATTGGATTGCTTGAAAATACCACATTTTCTCCTGCCCCAGGGACTTTGCATCTGCTTCCTCTTCTTCCTGGAATGTTCCTAGCTTATTTATTTATTTATTTATTTATTTATTTATTTTGAGACAGGGTCTCACTTTGTCGCCCAGAGTGGAGTGCAGTGGTTCAATCTTGGCTCACTGCAACCTCCGCCTCCTGGGTTCAAGCGATTCTTCAGCCTCAGCCTCCCCAGTAGCTGGGATTACAGGCGCCTGCCACCATGCCTGGCTAATTTTGTATTTTTAGTAGAGATGGAGTTTCACCATGTTGGTCAGGCTGGCCTTGAACTCCTTACCTCAAGTGATCTGCCTGCCTCGGCCTTCCAAAGTGCTGGGATTACAAGTGTGAGCCACCACACCTGGCCTGTTCTTAGCTTTTTCTCTGTCTGAATTTTTTTTCCCTAGTCAATTTCTCCCCATCCATCAGATTGCCAGCTCTCCTTCAATGTCATACAGTTTGTTGGGAAATCTTGCCCTAACTGTCCCCCTCCTATTCTGCATTAGATCCTGTCTTGGTGCAGGACACTCTCACAGCACTATCTACTCACTGCAGAACACTGATCACAGTTATATATTACCTATGTCATTATATGATTAACATCTCTTTGCTTCCTACACAGTGAACTTCTTGGGTGAATGATCTGAGCATGTCTTTTTTAAAATTGCATTGCCTGTGCCTATAACAGTGCCTGGTACACAGTGGTGCCCCACAAATATCTGTTGAAGGAATCTTTGAATCATTGTAGAGGGCCGTCACTATGCAAAGGATCCCAGCAAGAATCAACTGGTGAAACCTGTCCTGAGAGCTTAGCAAGAAAGTGGTAGAACTGAACCTCAAACCAGCAGCTCTCCTAACCAGAGTCTGGACTTCCCCCGAATCCCCAAACTCAGTTGGGTGTGTGCTCAGCCCCTCATTTCCTTCAGTGACTTTAAGCCAGAGCATGCTTTGTGGTTTAATTTCCTCTTTTAAAAGCAGGTACTATAACAAAATAGCAAGCACTACGGCTGGGCTCCAGAGTAGCACACACTCGCCAGCCCATCCATGGAAGGCTAGCCACAGACATGGGGAGATTATTAACACAATAAACCATAATTCTGCAAATTTGTACTCAGGGACCTTTTTATTGCCTGGTTGGGGACTATTTAATCTATGGCTTGACTCTTTGGTTACTGGATTACTTGGTTACTAAGTAACCAGGTAATTGACACATGAACCACAAGGATTTACAAAAGATGCTGTAACCAATATTATGTTTTATGAACTTAGTAAAAACTCTAGTTACATATTTAGAGTTTTCAATGAAGTTTATGGCATTTTAATGTGCACATTCCATATTATAACCAATTTCCTAACAGGTTTTGGTTTCCTCATAATACTGGCTCTGAGAAACCTTTTTATTTTTGCCTTTATTGATAATTTTTTTAAAACTCCCTGACACCACATAAATGATTCTAAAATTAAAATACCTGAAAATTTTTCCATGGAGCACCAGAACATTCTAGTTCTTGTTCTCCTATTAAATTTTTATCTATGATATGGTGAAAACGTGTTAAAATTTGGCATTTAAAGATCTATATTTGAATTCCCGTTTCATCATTTGCTGTGTGACCTGGCTATACCATGTAATCTCTGAGCCTCAATTTCCTCTTTTACAAGCAATAATCACTCTTCGATTTGCAGGGATATGCCATGAATTATATGAGATGAAACGTGAAGCAATATTGTAACCTATAAAATGCCATACGAATATTTTATTATTAATAATAATGTTATAGAGTGTTCTACTGTTCTTATGAATGCATTCTTACATTTCTGTCTTTGATTCCATATGTACCATAACTGGCACATATTGGAACCATATTCCAATAACAGCCTTATACTTACTTTAATGTAAATGCCAATCTCTTAAAATATAATTTTGTTCAGATACCTGCTCCTGAGCTCTGATTTGGAGTCCAATAGGAGGGGAAGTGCTGATCTTAATGGTTTGATGGTTTTTTGGCTTCGCTATATGCAGACCGAGTCTCTCTTCACAGCTTCCTATCACTTTGCATAACATCCTCAAGCCAGTCAGGAAGGGAGGTAAGAATTCACGCTCTAAGGGTTGGAGCAGAGGTGGAAGGCAGGCACTCTAAGGTTACTTCTTTGCCATTTCCAGGACTAAGTACTTTTGGGAGACACTGTTTAGAGCTCCCACTTCTTCAGAGCCACAGTTATTTCCTTGATACTTCATTTGTTTTAAGGAGGCACAGGGATGTCTTTCATCAGGGATTAAAAAAAAAAAGCCCTGGGGCATTAAAGGCATAAATTTACCCCAAGCTCATATTTGTATCTACAAATTGGATACGATTTATAGATTTCAGTGGGTAAGTACCCAGTGTCATACATTTCCTTCCCTGGAAGGAGGTAAAGGCTTACTAATGTGAACCTTTGGTATCTACAGCAAATAGCACCATGTTCATAGGTGAGGGCCGATTTGCAGACACCAGACACAATGTCCTCCAGCCCTCTCAGGTGGCAAGGAGCCTATCGGAGGGCCTCCATGGGAAAAGACCCCTCTCTATATTATAATTCTCCCATGCATTATAAAGAACAAATGAGAGCTGACATTTGCGTGGTACATATCTCTTTAAAAGGTAATGTACATTTATTTCATTTTATTCTCTTCTGATAATCCCCAAAGAGGGATATTAGGATCCACATGAGAAAATAGGGGTTAGAGAGGTCATGTGGCTGGCTTAAGTTCACATAGTTAGGTAGAGTAGAACCAGGGCATGATGAGGTTATTAAGCCATCTTTCTTTCCACTCTACCATTACACACTTCTTAATTATGCCAATTGCCTGTCCTGTTAGTTTCAGTTTAGTATCACAGCCCTCCCAGGTTGAACCTTCCCCATAACCATGTCCTCAGTGTTCTTATCGATATGAAGCTCTACGTAACAAGCATTTTAGATACTTTTTTCCTTTTCCAAATCTAACTGAAAATATCTTGCTAAACCCTGGCTGCTGCTTAATTTGTGATGAACCCCAGCCGTTCTGCTTCTGCCTCCTTTCTTAGACGACAAAGAAGCTTCACAAAATAAGGCATATTTTCCAAATGAAGTAATTCCACTACTGTGATGACGCCTCCCCTAAGCAACTCCACTGCAGAGTTAAATCCTATCGGCATTTCACGTTCCCTTGCTATTTCAGAAGTTTATATAATGCCAGAGTAAACCGTAATCTCTGGGAAAACTTAACAGAGAGAATGGGGTTTTAGGTTAGACGAGAAAAGCAGAGACAGATTCTTTGAGAAGCATATCAGTTCTAATAGGAAAGACATCGTTTGTCCCACATGAAGTCAGAGCGGTCTGACTTAGCTACTTTCAAATCTAAAAAACTGATTTTAAAAATTACTGGATGAACATCATGTAGAAAGAATGCTTTTTAACAGAGCTTTTATGTCAGTGCATCTCATTTACTTCCTGAATTTGCAGCTCAGCTTCTACGCATTATTAATACCATTAGAAGAATGTCGCATATTAGGAGCATGAAAAGCAAAGGGAAGAGAATGAGGCGCCCTGGTTCATCTTGGCATTTTGTGAAGAATCAGTGCCACTTCTGAGCAATGCCCAGCCTCCCCCAGAGAAGAATTTAGACCCTGATTCTTTATTTAAACAGGTTCCTGGGGGATGGGAAAGAAGTGAGGTACCCAGAAAAAGTCCTCTGAAATGCAGAGCCCCAGGTAAACCCAAGTGAGGGTTTCTAGTACAATGAGCTCACCCAGCTCTCAAGGGCCACTCCAGGCCCAGGAGTGTTCATGCCCCTCAGGCAGCCTCAGTGACAGATAAGCTAAATAGTAGGTAACACATGCAAGACTTTCCACAACTTACAGAATGTTTTATATTGCCATTACAAGGCAGGGCCTGTCCAACAGAAAGGGGGGCCAGTTTCCTTTCTGATTTTTGAGGCTCTAATTGTATGGAAAAATGTATAAATTCTAAAACAGATTTTATAATTACAATATCTTTTTACTGTTTACATTTAACAAATTAGAGCTTTTAACAGGCCTATATGCACACACACCACAAATGCAATCATTTTTTATTATGTATTAAGAAAATAATGACAGTTTACCAAAAATAACGATTTATAAGCCTTTACAGATAGTATGGTACAGTCATGAGGCACAAATGTACTGTCATAAGATGACTGGCTTTTTCCTTCCAGTGTGTCAGCATTTGATATCTCTGTGCCTGTGGGTGTACATTTGAGGATCTTCTTGAATGTGAACCATGGGTGGAGCAAGCGGTGCTCTTGTCCCTACTGTGATAAGCCAGTTCCAAGAAGGCCTCCCTTCCGTGGCACCGGGAGAGACTTCTTGCTCTGCTAAACTTCACAGATACTGTTTCAGGAAAATCCTTGTGGTTTAATATTTCTAATATGCAGCTTCACGGTTAGGTAGAGAGAAATATATTCTCTCAAGCAGCAGTCTGATAGGAATGCCTTAAACACTCCTTGATGGAGTGATAGCCATGAAGCAGCAGAAGACCCAATGTCTAATGTTGAGTGTTGTTTTCAGAAAGATTCCAATATTTAAAGCCTTCATACAGCATTTTATGTGATTTGGTTGTACAATTGTAAATTGGTAAATCACAGTGATGCCCCCATCCTTCACCTTCTGAGAAAATCACCCTTTGGATTTCAATTTCCAATTGCTGATTGAGGTATCAAATAATCCAAGTAGAGACCAGAGATAATTTTCTCTCTCAAAGATAAACAGAACTTGGTGAAATGGCCTACTTAGTGGCTGAGATCAGTTCTCTTTAAAAAGCTAAGAATCTTGAAGTTCCCTATAGAATCCAGACCATTGGTTGTTTTATTGGTTATGATAGTTTGGCTGTGAGGCAAAAAAAGATCTTTTCTCAAACCACCTTAAACAAAAAGAATATTTGTTATCTTGTATAACAGAAAGTCAAGAGGTAAGTGAGCTACAGTCCTAACACTGATTGTCTTTGTTCTGGACTATGTTTTTAAGAACATCTCTCTCCCTCTAGACTGTAGGGCAGGCATGCTAATTGCCCAGTATTAAAAGATGTAGGTTCCCTAGATATAAGTTCAGAATTCTTGGTACATATGCAGGTATCACCTGTTCTGCTTCACATCACCCTATGGGAATTGGGCTCAGGGACCAGATGCAAATATGCTAATGCTCATGCTCTTTGCAGTGGCATGAGTAACAAATTCCATTGTCTCTGACCCAGGAATCTTGTGTCTTCTGGCAGCATCCATAAATTGTGGCAGACTAAGTATTTAGCTTGCAGCAGACTAAGTATTTAGCTTGCAGATCGGATAAAAAATCTCCGACCTTCCTGAAACATGTGTAACCACTTTTCTTTCAGGTGGATTTTGGCATGGACCTACTATGGCTTCCATTAGCACAGGGAAATAGGCTTTCTTGTTTAAGGAATGCAGAACAGAAAAAGAATCTTTCCTTAGTTATAGAATATTAGCTCTAGCCTTTGTTTTGACTGAGTCAATATAGGACATGAGCTTATCCCTAGAACAAAATAGTTGATAGGAAAAATACAAGTGCTCATTGTTTAAACCTCGGTTCCTAAACCAATCACTGACAAAGGAGGTGAATCCAGCCTCTCCTGAATCAGATAGGGTGTGCAGAGACTGGGGGTGGGTATTTTAATAAAATCTGGAGCCTGGTAGAAAGGAGCAGGCATAACAAATATTGGATAGGTAACCAAGAGTCTCTTACAGAACTGTCAGGACTGAGCTTCCCATTTCCTGTGTACCTTTACATCCAAATTGATCTTTTCTTTAGGAAATTTGTTAGCATGAGCTCTCTCCTACAACATCACATGGGGCTCTGCCAGTTGTGCTTTCCAGATGCTCATATTTCAAGCCAATAGTTATGAGTTTAGGCATTAAGGGATCTGGTTCAGATCATAAATGTTATAAAAATCTACCCATATGGATTAAGTGCTGCCACAGTCTATAACTGCTAAACGAGTGTCATAATTTCAGTCTGGTTAATAGACTCTAATACACTATATGGTTTTATGAAATCCTAGTCCTGGGCATTTATCATAAGTGTGAAATTTTATATGCTTTCATAGAAAACCAGGTAGTCACATGCAATTCTGCTTTCTGCTCATAGAGGAAAGGTGGGATATAAACTGAATGCTGACTTGGGTGGTCATGCTTCTGGGGGACAGGGCTGTACCCCAGAGCCAGCCCTTATGATGGGACCCAGTCTGGAAATTGTGTCCATGTTTCCTCTCTGAACCCCCAACAATGACTAGAGTGTACTAGAGTGAGGTTGTCCGTAATCAGGTCTCCATGTTGGCCTTTGGAGTGAACAACATGATTCAAGAGGCTCAAGTCACACCTTGAAAGTTTGGCTAGTTAACTCAAAAAGGCATTCCTTCCACAATAGGATTGGACTAGAACTTGAAGATGAGCCTCAATGCTAAGAAATATTCTAGCTATTCCACCTCCTGTCTGTGGGACCTAGAGAACATTACTTCACTTATTTGAGCTTATTCCGTCATTGTGTCTAAGTCGATAATTTTACATGCCCTGCAGGTTGCTGTAAGGATTAAATAAGGTAGTATATATGAAAGAAAAACATCTCCTAAAATGGTGTCTAGAGCATGTAGAGACACTATAACTATTAGCTATCATTCAATTAAACTCAGAAAATATATTGATAAGCAAAATAGTTTTGTAATTAAAATTGGTATTCTATCTTTTCTTAATTTAGATGTTATAAAATACATACGTATTCTCCCTCCCTTCAGAAAAAATGATCTCTTCAAGTTATTTTACAGCTCTAGAAAGGACTTCATCTGTCTTGATATTTGGAAATTTGCTTCTTAATAATAATAAATAAACTGAGCACACACTGTCTGTGGTAGGCAGAAATACCAAAACTATCTACTTCCTAAACCCTGTGAATACGTTACCTTAACGCCAAAAGGAACTTTGCAGATGTGATCAAGTTAAGGACCTTGAAATGGAATAAACTAAATTATCCCAGTGGGCCCAATCTAATCTTATATATGCTCTTTAAAATCATATATCCTTTCCCAGGTGTGGCCAGAGGAAGATGGAACTATGGGGGAATTGTCAGAGCAATGTAATGTTGCTGCTTTGAAGACCCAGGAAGGGTGCATGAGCCAAGGAACGTGAGCAGCCACTAGGAGCTAGAAAAGTCAAGGAGATAGTCTCCCTTCCAGCTGACAGAAAGGAACACAGTCCTGCCAACACCTTATTTTAGCCCAGTAGCAGATTTTTAACCTATAGAACTGTGAGATGATAAATTTGAGTTTCTTTAAGCCACTACATTTGTGGTCATTTGTTACAGAAGCAAAAGAGAACTAAAACACCGTGAGACAGGCGCTGTTGACAATGCTTAACACATTTTAACTCACGTGATCCTCACTAAAGCTCTCTAGAGTAAGACCAATAGAAAAATGAAAGCTTAGAGAGATTAAGTAACTTGTCCAAGGTCCCACAGCTGAAGTCAGAGCCTGGACTCAATCCCAAAGCCTGCCATTTTTATTCCATATTGCTGGAGAAAGCTGCCCTCTCTTTTTCATTATCTAATCCCTCACAAAACTCAGTAGTTAAAACAAATTCAGTGAATAATTAAAAAATTTAAATAAGCCAAATCATGATGTTTTCTCTGTATTATTTTTACTTACCATGACAATAATTTACTTTTGCTGGAGCTCTTGACAGCATCCATCTTTCCTTGTGTGTGTGTGTGTGTTTTATAAGAGACCTACAGCAGCTGTAGTGGAATTTCTCTAGTTATTGTTGGCCACCTATCTTAACGGGACACTTTAATGGAGGAACTCTCACCTCAAAGAGACGGTACGGCTGTAACTGGCGCTTAGAGCCATGTTTCCAGGCACCTTTCTCAAGACCTGCAAGGGAGGTTTCTGGGTGCCTCCACCTCACTCCTATAACTGCTGGGAGAGTTTAGCAAAATCCTCCCAAGTTCCTAAAGTTCTTAATCATCCCTGTGGCCTTTGAGTCTGTTTATTTTATATTATTTTTACTGTCATAGTTTGTTTTTGTTTTTACTTTTTGTTCCTGATGACTCCCTTATGTCAGAAGGATCCCAACCTCCTCCCCAACCAGCCAAAGAGATGCTCTCATTCTGTCTTGGGTCCCACCTTCACTGGGAGGTAATTACCTGTGCTTTAGTCCATTCAGTGAAAATTACTTACTGCTACCCTTTGTTCTCTTCTCAATTTCTTCTTTCTTTTTTTTTTTTTAAATTTTGGTTTTGATGCTGAGTTAAAACTCATTTCTTTTTAATCTTAACCTGCTTTTTTTCTCCCCCCAGATAGGTAAGATTTCTAAGGGCAATATGGTAGTGTGCTGAACAGGGCCTAGGACAGGGCTGGGCAAAGAGCAGATCAGCTCCATACTTTCCTGTTCATTATTTTAGGTAGGGACTGACTATAAAAATTGATCGTCATATAATCACAGAACATTGAAAGAAATTCCACACATAATCTTATCCCAAATCCTCACTTAGTTAAAGATTTAAGGCCTATAAGGGAGTCAGACACAAGCAGGTGCAGGATTCACAGGGGAGTCTCCAGCTGTCACCTAAGGCCCACCCACTTTCCATGGCTAAGAAATCCCATTGGCCAGCCATGCAGTCAGGCTGTCTACATTTCAGATCTTTATCTTTTTAATTACTCTTGAATTCCTGACACACTTCCTCTCCTTCTACTGGTTTTCCAGAATTATGGCTTTTTTCAGAAGCTCCTGCCCAAATACTCAGGCAAGATTCAAGTGGGATTTTGCATATCCTGAGGGGGTTGAGTGTTTCAAAATGTTTATTTTATAAGATGGAGACTCTACTCTACTTCAGATTGACTTCCTCACCCATCAATCATTTTACTCTGGCAGAAAGTCATGGGAAGAATGTGATTTGGTCAAACCCAGAGGTGATTAAGTCTCTGCACCTCCAGAGTTTATTGGGGGGATTTTGCCATGGCAAATGCTTACTGGATGACTCACTTGTATTTTGTCTTGCAACCACTTTGGCCTTGATGCCACCAGTGAGTAAAGCCATTGCCCACAGAGGACCCTGGGCTAAAGGGAAAACATGGAAAAGAAGAGCTAAAAAGGAGAGGAGGAAAGGAAGGTGGAAATAAAGGAAGAGGAAGAAGGGACCAAGAGGTGGAGAAAGGTGTAGAGAGATGGAAAATGACGGAAAAGAGTCAGAGAACGAGACAGAAAAAAAGAAAAAGGAAGGGACGAGACCAACAAGAAAAGAATACAAACGATATTAGAAAGAGGAGAAAGAGTTGTAGAACAGCCGAGGGTTTGGAGAAAGAAACAGAGAATGCTGTGGTAAGAGAGGAAGAGAAAGGCAAAAGAATCTAATACAGGCAGAGCATCACTAATCCAAAAGTCCAAAATCAGAAATGCTCCAAAATCTGAAACTTTTTGAATGCCTAGATGCTCAAATCAGATTTTGGATTTTCTGAATTAGCGATGCTTAACCTGTGTGTATTCTGCAAATATTTCAAAATCTGAAAAAAATTAAAATCTGGAACATTTCTGGTCCCAGTTATTCTAGATAAGGGATACCCAACCTGTGTATCCTTCTGTCAGTGCCTATTCTTAGGACCCCTAATATCCTCCCGATCCAGGGATCACTGGGCAAAGTGCAGCAGAGTGGGGAATGGAGACAGTGTCGGGATAATGCTGGCTAAGTTGGAGTTGGTAAAAAGTTTCCAAGCAAGTCAGATGACATTGCACCTGCAATAAAGGGAGCTGCCTTGTGGCCGTCTGTAATGACAACATTTTAAAAAGCAGTCTAACATTTCTAAAAAGGCAAAAAGCAATTTAAATGATCACAAAAATTTCTTGAAAAGCTAGAGGGAACTGCATTGTGTGACATCCACCCAGCAAATCACCATAAAATCCCTCTTTTCTCTCCATCTCACCAAATCCCTCTTAGCCTGGCTGAACTTCTGGTCTCTTTTCTGTTTCTTCCTAGTGAGTCTAATTCTCTCTGTGCCTCTTGCTTTTCTCTTCCCACCTCTCTTTGGCTCCATTTTCTACTATGTAGATCAATTTGCCTCTCTGAGATCCTTTAAATTATTCTCTGCCATCTTTGTCCAGGCCCAGGTGCACACACAAAAGTACTAGAACCTAACAGGTTGACCTCAACACCTCCTGAAGGCTGGAGAACAGGGAAGTCAGGAGGTCAGGGGATATGCTGAGTGATAGGATGGCTCAGAGGGTCCAGTTGGGGCTTTAATTCTTTCTCCAAGCTACAATGTGAGGGGCTGGTAGAACACTCATAAGCATTGCAAGGGTGTCAATGCTTTGAGTATTTCCATTTTAGATGTTCATATCTTACAATAATAATCTGCAATTTGGAGGCTTTGCTAAATAAACCTCCTCCTCGGGAGGTTTCTCCCCCTGGAGCCCTGACCTTCCAAGCCGTGGGTCCCAGCAGAAGGAGGCGAGGTGGCTGGTGGGGTGTCGGGCAGTGGGGATGGGGAAAGTGTAATTGCAGCAGATGGGAGAGTGCAGACCCTCAATCCTCTAAAACATGCTGAAGACTTGCTTGGGAAATGGCCCTCTCAGTAGCTCAGTGTTGCCACCATGTCCCCAGATGGGATATGGAAGGAGCCCAAGGATCTGCTTACAAGAAGGCCTGTACTGGCTGCCTCCCACCAGTGGTCAATGGAGGGCCTTTCAGAAGTGAGATGAGTGAACATCTGCCACTAAAAAGCCGCTGTCTTCCACCCTTCCCCTCCCACCCAGGCATTTGTCTTGTATGTATTAGAAAAACAGGGGTGGTAAGGCACGGGAAATGTCAGGTTTCCCAGCTGTTACTTCCTCAAGTACAGCTTCTCCCTGAAGCTCAGGGAAGCAGCGTGGTCAGATGGTGTGCCCCTCAGATGAGGCTTTGTTTCAGAGAGAGGGTGCAGTGTATGGTTGAAGTCATGGGATTTAGAGTCAGGCTGACTTGGGTTCTTATGCATTGGATGTGTTACTTAGCTTCTTTGAGCTTCGGAATCCACATCACACAAATGAGTTATTACCCAACTTTTAGAGATTTTGCACAGATTAAATAAATCGCGCATATAAAAATTTAGCTGACTATTATTGTTATGGTCTTTGTTTATTCACATATCAAATATTAATAAGCATCCACTATGGGCCAGGTGGTGTTACTACTACTATAATAGTGTGAGACAGCAGAGCCAGCACAGCTTCCTGTAGAACCTGGCAGTCCCACAGAATTCCAGTTGTAGTTATACCCACTTTCCAAATCCTCTTCATGCTCTACCCTCCAAGCACAACCTGTTTATGTTTTTTCCTTTTAAAATTCTTCTTCTTTTCCACCTTGGTTTTCTTTTGTCTTTCTCCTCCTCACCTCTCCTTTATCTCGCCTTCCTTCCCCTCCACTCTTTATACTGCCTCCGCTAAATTTACATGTATTCAATACATGCATATTGCCTCATTTTGCCTCTTTGTTTCAAATTTCCTCTTTAATCACTTATGCATTTGTTCATCAACTTGAGTCTTTAAATGTAAAAGTTGATGCAGTAATAAGCGGATAATATACAGCCTGTTTTCTAGATACTTGTATATGATTAGAGAACATACAATGATAACATATCATATAATGATATGTATTGCATGTATAATATGTCTATATATTGACACTATATAATAACTGATAATAAAGAAATTACTGATAAAAATGAAGCAATAAAAGACTAAAAGTCTTTCAGCAAAACCTAAAAGCTTACAGGGAGTCAACTTAACAGATTTGAGGAGTGATTCCTGCTCCAGACCCCAGCACCTCAACACCCAGGTGTTTATGGAGCACCTGTTGTATGCAGGCCCCAGTGCTGTGGGCAGGGTTTTCACCCTTAGGTGCTAGGTGAGCAGACTAACATTGGATGTGGGTAGATGTGCTGACAGAATTGCAGAAGGTGAAGAGGAAGAAAGACTTCTATAAGAACTAGTGAACAGCTAATCAGTTAATCAGAAATATTGGAGGGCAGGTGCGGTGGCTCACGCCTGTAATCCCAGCACTTTGGGCAGCCAAGGCAGGTGGACTGCCTGAGCTCAAGAGCTCGAGACCAGCCTGAGCAACATGGTGAAACTCTGTCTCTACTAAAATACAAAAAATTAGCTGGGCATGGCAGCGTGCACCTGCAGTCTCAGCTACTCGGGAGGCTGAGGCAGGAGAATTGCTTGAAGCTGGGAGGCGAGGTTGCAGTGAGCCAAGATCACGCCACTGCACTCCAGCCTGGGTAACAGGGTGGGACTCCGTCTCCAAAAAAAAAAGAAAAAAAACATTATTTGAACTGGAAGTTACCATGGAGAACTTTCAGCATTTCCCAAAGTGAGCTCCACAGAACATTATTGAGGAATCCACAAAAAATTTTTTGTCAAATGCAATTGGGAACCATTAGACTTAGAAAAATTAACAGCTGTTGGTTGAAAGACTTCTCAGAGTCTTGAACCTGCTAAGGTTTCGAAATCTCTAAGAGGTCATGAAGCTGACTGTTTTCTTTAAAATATTTGACTTTTAGATTTTATTCTTAGAAAGACTGTCTTAGACCCGTGCACTGTGGAAGGTACTTGGAGAACTGCTAATCTGATCAAATCCACTGATTTTACAGGTGGAGAAACAGAAACGAATAGAGGAAAAGTGGCTTACTCAAGTTCACACCATCACTTATTTAACTGTAGATCCCTAGAAAGCCCAATTATGTTGACTTAGACATTGATCTAGGGCTTGTCTTTGGACCCAAATGACATTCGACCCTCTCACTCTCAAGCAGGCTTCTCCTCCTCTCTCTCCTGCCTCCCACACCCCTAAGCTTCACAATTGTAAATAAATTTACTCAGAATGTTACTAGGAAAGCAGATAGAGTAAAGGCTACAGGAGAGCAGGGATACTTTAAAAGTCTACCCATTCCTCATACCCTGCTAAAGATTTGATATTATCATCTCACATTGCATGTTGAACCTAACTTCTAGCAAAGATGAACTCCATGCTTGTTTTTTTCAGCCCATGGTACAATTCTGGAGACCCTGGGTGGTGCTTTTTCTAGTCCACTACTCTGCTGCATTGTGGATTGCAGGAGGAGGTAGGGGCATGAAGAGCCTGTGTAAGAACACAACAGCCAATAAGAAGTGGTAAAGACCTCAAGAGTGTTCCAGAATAGGAAATATATGTAACCTGTGGGTGACACTATCATAGTACAAATGCAGTTATTACATCCTTGACTGAAACCATAAGGTAGACATTTTACATATACTATATTAAGAATTCCCAAGATATTAACAAGTGTGGGTGAAACAGCAAACGAATGAATGAGTGCGTGCGTGTGCATGACATATTCACTTTGATGGGCACCACAAAACTTCACATGGGAGGGGAGCACAGTTTGCTTGTAGTTGGGGTGGGCGGGGAGTGACAGCACATGTCATTGGCTGTTTTTGGACTTTGATTGAGTGGGATCTTTCCGATTTTAACAAGTTTGCCAAGAAGACTTTTTAAACCCAAACCAACCAAAAGTTGATAAGAAAATAGACATACACATGCATTGATTTATGCATTTTTAAAAAGATACATAAACCACTTAAGCCAGCAATGCTACTTCTAGGAATGTGTCCTTCAGCTGTATTTACACATATAAAGAGATATGTGAATGAGGATGTTCAATTTTAGCTTTGTATGCAATAAGTAAAAAAACGGAATGTGGCCTAAATTTCTATTTGATTAAATATTTTATCACCTTATAAAGAATGAGGGAGCTGTTTGATCAGATATGAAAAGATCTCCAAGATCTATCATGAGTTGACATACAGTACAAGGTGTAGTATAATGTTTACAGTTTGCTTGTGTGTGTATATATATATACACACACACACACAGAGAGAAGCATATGCATTTGCTCAACTGTGTATAGGAAAAAATTAGAAGGATCTAAAAGAATTGATATGCTATGCTATGCTATGCTACGCTACGCTATGCTATGCTACTGGGAGGTGGTGTGGTAGTTGTAGATAAAGGGTCTGGGAAGAGAAGGATAGAGCCCCCATCTCTGGATACCCCATTGTACAGTCTGAATACATTTTAAACATGTCCATGTATTACTTATTAAAGAGGCCAGATTTTCAACACCAGTAGTGCTTCCAACGTGCCTTAGACTTATATAGACTTAGAAGTCTTCCACTTCTTCCCACTCCTCCGGTTTAAGAACGAAAAGCCACTCACTGGACACATTTTTGGCAACTCTCAAAACTCTAGTTAAACTAGTAGCAGAAATGGAGGCGAGGCCGACTCCAGGCTCTCCCATGTGCCGGGTGTGGGGGCCAAAGCACTCGCCATCTCGCAGTTATTTCAGCTGTCCTGCCTGGTTCCGCACGCTCCACTAAGCATGGCGACAATTTGGCCTGGAATAATAGCTGCAGATTCAAGAACTCATGGGGGTGGGGTGAGGGGAGGAAGAAAAAGTAAGCTTTAGAGAGCGATTTTTTTTTCCTGCACTGTAAAAACTCAAATGCCAGGGGGTTGGGGGTGGCAGAGAGACAAAACAACACCTTTGTCTCAAATCATCAGTGCAGTAAGTTAAGGTTTTCAAGCCTGCACAAACTATTGGTGCATTTTAAGCCTTTACATCCTGGCGTTCAGCGCACATAATATACAAATGAAAAGAATTGGAAGTTTAATTTAGAATTCGGACAAAAGGCCCAGACACATGTGTCTCTATGAGAATGTTTGCGCGGGGGGTGGGGTGGGCCGGGAGTGACAGCACATGTCATTGGCCGGTTGCGTACTGGCTGTTTTTGGACTTTGATGGAGGGGATCCGTTCTGATTTTAACAAGTTTGCCAAGAAGACCTTCAGCTGGGCTGCATATGAGGCTGGGCTGCTATTTTTAATATAAATGTAATGTTTTTAAATCCATCGACGGTGTCCTAAACCAGATTTGGTCGTAAGCAGCTGTGCTGAAATTGTAAAATCTCACCCTTGTGTCTGGTTTCACATCTGGTAACTCACAGCTAACAGTTACAACTCTCCAATAGTAATTAAATGTTTTCTTTAAAAGAAAAAAACACCCACAATCATATATGGCAGAATGCATTATTAAAGGAGTATTTTGATTCACAACAACCACCACTAGGAAGAATCCAGCAAGAAATTTATAGGTAGTTGGGTACTTTGGGGTACTTTTTCTAAAGGGGTTGATCAAAATAAGTACATGTTACAAAAAGCAAAGGCAGTTTGCAACTGGGTGGATATTGAGTAACATTAAGCGACCATAATTGCTAGTGAGGAGAATGTCTCCTCTTTGATGTCAACCATCGCTTTTCTTTTTTGTTTCAGAAAGGAGGAAACTTCAAAAGCCGTAATTTCAGGACAATAAAGTACTCACATTAATATAGGTAGCAACTTTAACTGTTCCTAAGCTCAGTAAAAAGTCTCAGGGTGAGAATGAGCTAGGAAGGAGAGGGAATTCAAATAGTTTTAGATTTTTTTTCATGTACCATTTTAAATATGAATAAATGACATCATGCACATGGGACCTAAATATAGAATTTACACCAACACATGCCACTAGATGAATACAATTCATTCCTTATATTTTGAAATGTAATTCTATTTTATATTATTTTAAATTTATTGGTAGGATATATTAAGTGACTGGATTTTCCTAATAGCTTAAAGGTTCTGGAATAACCATAGGCTATAGGCAAGATGTTCCATAAATCAACCACCTTTTCTTTCTCTGCCATTATGTTACTAAGGTGTGATTTCAATAAGAGACAACATACAAATTTGACTTTTCAATGCTTTCGTTTTTTAGGTTAAAGGTTTTCTGTAATAAACTCTTTTACTGAAGCATAACAAATACAAAGAAAAAAGTTTACAAATTGTAATTGTGTATAACTTGATGAATTTTTTTTTTTGTATTTTTTTGTTTGTTTTGTTTTGAGATAGGATCTCACTCTGTCATCCAGGCTGAAGTGTAGTGGTACAATCACAGCTCACTGCAGCCTCAACATCCTGGGCTCAAGTGATCTTCCTACCTCAGCCTCCCAAGTAGCTGGAACCATAGGCCCAAGCTGCCATGCCTGGCTAATTTTTTTTTTTTTTTTTTGTAGAGACTTGGTCTCCCTATGTTGCCCTAGCTGGTCTTGAACTACTGGTCTCAAGCCATCCTTCTGCCTCAGTCTCCCAAAATGCTAGGATTACAAGTGTGAGCCACTGCGCCCAGCTGATGAATTTTTGAAGTTAACTTTTCTTACCCATTTTAAGTATACAATTCGGTGATTTTTAGTGGATTTTCTAAGTTGTGCAATCATCATCCTAATCCAGTTTTAGAATGCAATGATTTTAAATAATAATAATCATGCCTAAGACGCGGAGATAGGAGAAAATACAAGAAAACTTCTAAAATACAGTGAGCTTGGTGACCAGGCCTAATTTGTGACACTGAGTGGCTTAGTCCTTGACACTTTTATGGAAGACCTGAAGACCCTGCAGATTCCTTAGAGACCACTGGCATCTCATTACATGCCCTGAAAACATCCCTGTAGTAACCAAACCCTGTCTGCCTTTGTGTGGTCTCTATGCTTTTCCTTTGGTGTATTATTACTATTATTTTGAGACAGAGTCTCACTCTGTTGCCCAGGCTGGAGTGTAGTGGCGCAGTCTCAGCTCACTGCAACCTCCGCCTCCCAGGTTCAAGTGATTCTCCTGCGCCTCCTGAATAGCTTGGACTACAGGCACGCGCCAGCACACCTGGCTAATTTTTTTATTTTTAGTGGAGATGGGGTTTCACCATGTTGGCCAGGTTAGTCTCGAACTCCTGACCTCAGGTGATCCACCCACCTCAGCCTCCCAAAGTGCTGGGATTAGCTGGGATTACAAGTGTAATGGGTGTAAGTATTATAATAAGAAAGCTTTTGTATATAATACCAACAATCTAGGAAGACACTTAAGCCAGAACAAGACTGGTGAGCACAGATCTCAGAAGTCTGACTCTCAACACAAATCACTGAAGGGATGTAAATTACTTCAGAATGAAATTAGCAGGGCTGGCCAGTCTGAACACAAACAAGTGCCATGGGAATCAACCAGGACTTGGAAAAACCCCCATCCCATTCGTCGGGAGGAGCAGAGTACCAGTCTGGTGAGCAGAGGAGCAGTTGTCCTTGAAGAAGCAGCAGCTTCTTCACACCTTCTCCTTTCCTGAATCCTGCTGCTGCTTCTCCCTAAAGTGGGGTGGGGGGTGTGCGGCCTCCAGGATGAATGAAGGTGGTGGGGGGATGCAGACGGGGAGGGGAAAGGCTGAAACAATAGAATGCGCTGCCTTGAGCTATAAAAAAGCTCTGTGCATGAAGGCAAGTTCACTCTGCTTGCCCCAGGACAGGGCGTGCTGGGAGAGTCAAGACACTGAATTATGTATCTGCTCACGGAATGTAGACTTAGAATGGTGTTTGCTAACACAGTGCGCTGTCACACTGCCCTGGAAGCTAGGGACACACTCGGGGTATTTTTACGCCTGATGTATGAGCCACTGTAGTCTCCGTAAAGGAGACCTTTAGAGTGTGGTGCTGATGGGAAAGCCCTGAAAAGCGGTCTGAGACCAGATATGGGTCTGCTCCAAGTCACCTGAATCATCAAGCAGCCCACACATCACCTGGCTTGGGATAGAATGAAAATGAAACCTCGGCTGGGTACAGTGGCTCACGCCTGTAATCCCAGCACTTTGGGAGGCCAAGGTGGGTGGATCACCTGAGGTCAGGAGTTCGAGACCAGCCTGGCCAACATGGTGAAACCCTGTCTCTACTAAACATACACAAATTAGCTGGGCTTGGTGATGTGTGCCTGCCTGAGACAGGATAATCACTTGAACCCAGGAGGCAGAGGTTGCAGTGAGCCGAGATCATGCCACTGCACCCTAGCCTGAGTGAGAGAGGAAGACTTCATTTCAAAAAAAAAAAAAAAAGACAAAAGTAAAAGAAATCTCCTTGTTGGTGCATTGGATATAGCGGACAAGGCACTGTCAAGAGCCCTGGTATATGGCATGAGATCTGGTATAACCCACTGAGGTCAACTATTTTCTCTCTCTTAGGCTTCCTTCAACTCATCCAGTAAGGCAGATTTTTATCTGGACATTCTGTAACCCTACAAGTCTGTAAAGACCCCAGAAATCCAGCCAGTGGTCAGCTACTAAAACAATCCTCTCTCCATTTCGGGCCATTGAAATATCAGAGACCCATCTGTCCTTCCAAAAAGAAAACACACACAGAGCCTGGGCCAGCAGCAAGTGGTGTCTGGTTTACAATTCTTTTTTGAGATGTTCTGCCCACAACTTAGTTCCAACAATGACCAAGAAAAAGATAGTAGCTCTCCTATTGAGGAGAAAGGCCCTCACCCTTTTTTCACAGATACTTAACTACGGTTCCATTCAGACCCAGCTGTCCTTTGAACCCTGCAATACGAAGACAATTGCCACAGAGTGGTCATTTAATTCTTTCTCTCTCTCTCTTCCTGATGGCAAACATTAACTGCTGGCCACAACAGGACCACCTGCAATGTGTTAGTCATTAAAAAGGTCACCGTTACTAAACATTTTAAACTGTGAATAGCTTCAGATTAAATTAGGTGTCAGAAAAGTCATTTCCTCTCTGTGATAAACTCAAACACCTGCAGTAGGGCTCAAGTTTACCAGAGACATAAAGGGTGTCTCCCACTCACAGGCCATTTGGGGATAAAAACCACAAAGCCCTATTTTTGTCAGCTATCTCTCTGCCTCTTGTAATAGGATTTCACAAGTTTGGTGATTGTGTGCACAGCATCTTGGGACATGTTATGATTGGTTAGACAGGAATCAAAACCTTCAAAACCTTCACTTTTTGTTGGTCTCACTGAAGCTTCTTCAACATGTCAATGTGAATTTATGAATTTCATTACATTTTTTTTTTCCTTTTTGTTTCCTCCTGTGTGTTGCTCTCATTTTAATCCATTGGAATATTCGGTCTCTAGCAGCCTATAGCAATGACCTTGAATTGCTTGTTGTTTCCAATTGGGTCTAAGAGAAGTAAAGCATATGAGGAGATGGCTGGCCTTTGGAGAGACACGTGTCAGCATATAGGTCGAAGATGGTCCCTTCCAGCAGCCTCTGAAAGTAGGTATCACTATCTCCATTTCAACAGACGATGACACTTGGGCTTTGAGAGGTGAAGGCACTGGCCTGCAGGAGTCTCACTGCTTCTCGGTGGAAGTTTCCAGGATGGCTGCCCCTCTGCCACTCCCAGGGCTGGGGCCACCAACGTCTCTGACTAGCATTAGCTTCCCAACTGCTTGCTCCAGTTCCACACAAGCCTCCTCAATCCATTTCCCACATAGCAATCAGAATGTGATGTTGAAGCCTTTAAGTTGAATGATGTCTCCCCACCTAGAAACTTCCCATAGATTTTCACTGCAGTTTATTAAATAGAGTGAAGATGCTTCTCTCCAAGCTGACCTGTGACCTCCTCTGGACCACTCAGCACCACTATTCTCTTCCTTTCCCGCATTCCAGCCGCCCTCCGGGCTCTCCCTCTGTGCCTGTGCACATCAGCCTGTTCCTTCTGCTTCAGTTTTTCTCCCCACAGGTGTGTG
The DNA here is from genome assembly GCF_028885625.2 of Pongo pygmaeus. Classification (NCBI taxonomy): domain Eukaryota; kingdom Metazoa; phylum Chordata; class Mammalia; order Primates; family Hominidae; genus Pongo; species Pongo pygmaeus. Next base: position 48,929,193 of record NC_072391.2, read on the forward strand.
CCTGACCTTCACCTTCTACTTCTCCTTCAGGTATCACCTGAAACATCCCACAGGCTGCCCCTTCCTTACCGTCTGATTGGGATATCCCTCTGGCTCTTTCCCTCACATCATCCTTTTTATGGTCTCTGTACCTCTCATCACCATCTGAGATGTCTGGCTTGTTGTCGGTTTTCCTCCACCAGATTATACCTCCCCTTGGGGTAGTAACTGTCTTGTTCTCTGCTGTATCCACAATGCCTGCACAGTGCCTTGCTTAAGGTGAGTGCTTACTGAATGAAAGAATACATGAACCCATGAATCATGGAGTTGAACTCAGGTTTTGCTGCCTCCAAGGCTTATATTATTTTTGCTGCATAACCGTGGTTACTGTTAAGCTAGACAGTGATGCTTGGCAGACAAACAGGAACCACTAATGGCTTGAAAGATCGCTTTCTAACTCTAACCTTTCCTTTTGCCTCAACCTGGATTATCATTAATTTAAAAATGTACAGAATTCTCTCTCTTCAGATTTAAAATAACTCTAAACATTGCAGTTTACATTCTTGGAAGAAGCTTGAGCGTAGCCTCTTTCATATTCAATCCTTACACTTTGCTTGCCTGTCCCATTTTCTTTCCCTCCCCTGTGTCATTTGTGCAAAGCTCCCTTTTCCCCTAATAGACTATAGACTCCTTTGAGGACATCATGATCCAGTAAAGTGTTTCGTACCTAGTTAGTATTCACCAGCCTTTGTTTAGTAAAATTAAATACTTCACTATTTAACCTCTTTAATCAAGAGAGATTGGTTTTCTTATTATTCCAGCTTCTCTTTTCTGTGTTTCTTTATAATTCTCTATGCTATATATGTAGATCTGCTGTAGGGCCACAGTGGACCCTCAATATGTATTTCTTGCAACTAAAATAGGGCTTATCTCTCAATATAAATGGTAAAAGAAAAATCTGGGGAACTCCAGGAGGGGTATGTGAAACTCTACATTCAATGACAGTCCGCAGACATGGACATCTCCATGCCCAATTAGGGCATGGTAGGCGCCTGTAATCCCAGCTACTCGGGGGGCCGAGATAGGAGAATCACTTGAACCTGGGAGGCAGAGGTTGGGGTGAGCCGAGATCGCACCACTGCACTTCAGCCTGGGTGACAGAGTGAGACTCCGTCTCAAAAAAAAAGAAAAAGAAAAGTCACATACACTCTATAAAAGTAACTGCAAATTACCAAAAAGAAATGAGGATATGAGGTGATATTTAAAGACAATTTAAACCAAAAAAAAATTTTTTCTAGTAGCTTTAGTAGAAATTTCATTTGTCTGGAAACAACCTGAATTTCCATTAATTCAAAAATGGCTGAATAAACTGTGGCACAACTCTGCTATGGAATATTATACAGTTCTTATAAAGAATAATCTAGCACTTTACTTACTGACCCAAAAGGATTTTTATGGTGTATTTGTTAAATGCAAGAGAAAAAGTTACGGAGAATACAGTGTGCTGTATATAAGCCTATTTGTATAAAAGCAAATATGTTTATAAGCATTTATTTCTATAAGCATGGAGAAATACATGAAAGGATACACACCAGGCTGTTAAAATCTGTCATCATAGTGGGGTGGGAATAGGAGGGTTGTGGTAGAAGGTAGTCATTAACTTTTCCTTTATGCTTACTTACATTGATTCATTCTTTGCAATGAGAGCCTTGCTTTTGAATAAAGTAGATTAAAAACTAAAGACGAAAATAAAGTGTGAAAATTTCCTCCAGAAGAGGGCACATATTCCAGCTGGACAAAAATCTTTAGTGTGTTCAGTGACTAGTGAGTTAACTTTCTTCTCCTGCTCTGTGTCCCCTGGAGAGCTCATCTCTTTGCTCACAAATCCAGTTATCAAGAATAAATGGCAGGCTGCTGGGAATTGACCCTAAGGAAACAATCCAAGAAGAGAACTCAGAGAAGCCTCCCTCCATGGGGTCATGTATCACATTGCTATTTTGTAAGACTCTAATATTGGATACAACGTAAATGTCCTACAATAGAAGAAGAGTTAATAAGTTATGATACGTTCACTTGGAAATATTAGGAGCCATGAAACAGAAGCATTGACACACTATAAAACCCCAAAAAATGCTTACATTACAATGTTAATAGAAAAGCACAGTATGTAAAATTAAATTCTATGAGTACAGTGATGTGAAAATGATCAGAAAAAGACAAGATATATAGAGGCACACCCAATACACTAAAGCATCTTACAGTGATACTTAGAAGCAGGTCCCAAAACCTCATAAACTCAGGTTATTACAGGAATATTAAGCAGTCACTCTGGGGAACCACTCCTAATTGTATCAATCGCTGGGGGGATGTCAGTCCTAGAATTATACATCTAACTTAAAATCATTTAGAGTACAGCACTTTGGCCAATACTTTCAAATAGCCCGAGAGCAGCAGCATCAGTTTTCCGGTTTTTTTTTTTTTTTTTTTTTTCTCCTGCCAATTGCACTGCAAGAGAGAGTTGCCCATATCTTGAGAGGTAAGAAAGAAAATGAGATGCTTTTGTTTATTTTGTAAACTTGGTCAGTGTCTTGTGAGATCTCAGGGGAAATGATTTTTATTCATTCTAAATGTCATGAGAAGATGTTCAAGATCCCAAGGAAAAAAATACTTAAGGTCAACAAAAAGAGGTTGGCCTGTAGAAAATGGTAGACAAAGCACTGGAAAAGGAGCTGGGAGGTCTTGTATTCACTCATTCATCCACTCATTCATTCATGTCTATTGTGTGCAACCCCCTGTGTTGAGCTTGGGAACATACAACTGTTAAAGCAATTTGGCTCCTACTCTCAGACAGCTAAAGCTGCGATCAGAAGCCAAGGACATTCTTCAGTAGTTATAACATAGTGTTTTAAGAATGGTGATAAAAATGATATTATGGAGTGTGAAGGAAGAAATATCTCATCCTCTTTGAGACAGGTTTGACTTCAAGACAAGGGGAGCCCTAGAATAACTGGGTTGCACAGTGCTGGTTATTAAAAGGCAAGATAATATGGTGTTTCAGAACACGATTTTGGTGGCAGGCTCCAGTTCCATTCCGCTCCACCAGGAAGTGTGTGACTTTGAGAAAGCTACTTAACTTCTCTAGGGGGATTGCCTTGACTGTAAAAAGAGATAACAACATCACACACTGCATAAGACAAGTATTGTCGTTCCAGGAGAAGTTGGCCATGCAGACTTTAGCATAGTGCATGGCACATAACTCGGGCTAAATAAGTTAAACCTAACTTTTTGGCCTCAGTTATCTTGGCCAGAAGAAGGCGGTTCTGATGCGGAATATATTCATTCGCTACTTCAGGCACTGGATTTTGATCTGCAAGGTGTACAGCTAGGTTCTTAAGCATTCCGACCTGTTACTATTAATCGTTTGCCTTGGAAACATTTCTGGAGTTGGTATCCCAAGTGAATTCTGTCAATGGGCTGTGCGTGTGTGAACAGAAGGGATCTTAGTTGTGTAGGAGCCACTCTGCCCTTCCCTGGTGTGATACAAATTATAGGGAGGTTGTCGGACTTCCTCTTGCTCCCACGGGCTCCTCCAGTGAGGGCTTCTTGACAGCATTGTGGTTTGGGTTGTCATCATAACTAACCACTCATTTTTCTATTGAAGCCCTGTGTCACTCTGCGCATCCCTGCAGAGCTGTGGGAAAGACACCTGCAGAGAAGTAAGAGGCAGGAAGACATGCCGCCCTAGGGGAATGAAGAGGACATCCAAGCTGGGCTGAGGGGCTGGGGATGGAGGCGCTGGAACAATGCTGGCCCTAGTAAAGCCAAGCACCTAATACACAAAACTAAAATTTATTCTTTGCTTTCCAGAACAGCAAGAAGTTGCTTTGGGTATTTGCATAGTCTGGGATGGGGCTAGATTCCAAAGCAATGGCTGATTTCTTGGAGTCACTGCAGTGTTATCCCTGATCAGCAGGGCCCCACATGCTCATTACAGTAATGAAGGCCTGTCTTCACTGAGCTTCAAATTTCTTATATGGATTACTGTTTTAATCAAATACCATTGTCATGTCCGTTTCATAGATTTAAAAAAATCTGAGACACACAGAGACTGAGGGCTTTATCCAAATTTGCACAGCTAACAGGTGGTGGATCCAGGGTTCAGATCCTGGCAGTGACAGTGCTTAATCTCTCTGCTATGCTGCTGCCTCTCAATTATAACATTTCAAAAATGAGCACTGGATCAATGTGATACTTAAAGGGATCACATTGCCAGCTAAGGTCTTACATGGAAGACTGAAGGCCTGGATAAAAACAGAGAAATTTCCCGGAGAGGTCCTACTTAAACTCTAAATAAACCTTAGCTACATAGCATAAATTAGTTTCATCACATCAGCTTCTTACCTTGCAAAGGAGAGTTAGGATGAATGAAGGCGAGGGATTTTGTTGTTTTGCTCTTGAGAGAAAGAGGCCATAGAGAGGTGATACTTGGGATTCTGGAGAATGGGTGAAAGCACAGAGAACCAAGACATAGGTGCTTGGAGTGGAATTATGGGCTGAGCGGGTAGAGAAAAAAGGAAACAAAGGACTCAAAAAGTCTCAGTATGTCTCCACCACGATGTGTTTAGGGCTGGTTCTGCTGATTCAAAAGGCTTGTTCTCTACTCTCTTTGTTCAGAGGAGATTGCCTGGACCTCCTTAATTTGGATATACTCAAATTCTACAGTTCAGCAGAACTGTGCCTGGGAGCTCAAAGTGCTCTTTGGTTAAGCCTAGGCCTCAGAGAATGTCAAAGCCAAAGCCATCCTCAGGAGCACTGGGTCTTGCCCAAGCTGATGGGGATTTACTGATCACCTAAGTGGCAGCACCTGTTCTAGATAAAAAGTGGCATCAGGACACTGCTAGGTGGTGTACTGGGTGGTGCTGGACAAGGAGAAATTGAGTCACCAGTCCCTCAGGAATAACAGCTGCTCGAAGTACTGGCATCAAGCTCCTCTTGCTGGACCATTTTAGTTTTGAACAGATAACTATCTTACAAAATAGAGATTGGGTCTTGCTAAGTTGCCCAGGCTGGTCTCAAACACACGGCCTCAAATGATCCTCCTGCCTCAGCCTCCCAAAGTGCTGGGATTACAGGTGTGCACCACTATACCTAGCCAGATAATCCTTGGGTGAAATGAAGACATATCTGAAAGAGAGAAGTGAAGAGGTATTGAGTGAGGGATGGGGAGATTAGCAAAGGAAGAGAAGTGAGGAGGCCCAAGGGTGAGGAGGAGAGAGAAACTGGCTGGAAGGTAAACAAAAGAGGCAACCAGAGAAAATTTCCTGTGGTTGAGGAAGTCTGAAGATCTGGAATGTCCACAGTCAGCTTTAGGTTTTTATTAGATTTTTCTGGAAGACTATCTTCTCTCCCAACATCTTCCTCTTTTTTTCTCTCTCTTTGGTAAAATGTGCTACATTCAATTGCATTGTGTGAATGGCATTTGGGGGACATTGAGAAAGTGGAGCTGAGTTGCTTGTTTGGGATTGCAAAAAGCAAAGACTTAAGAACTAGCTGCAAGAGGAAGCCATAAGAGAGACTGACACCAAGCAGGTGCGGGAACTCAGAGTCAGGCCTGACCAAGCAAGGTCCCAAGACCAAATCCCTGGAGCAGTGAAACTTTAGCACACCAGAATGCTTGGAAGCCTTGCTGGAACACCATTACTGGGTCCGGGATGGGGCCTGAGAATTTACCTTTCTGACAGGTCCTCAGGCGAGGTGGATGTTGCTGGTTCAACCTGGAAGAACACTTGATATGGTTTGGCTGTGACCCCACCCAAATCTCATCTTGAATTGTAGCTTCCATAATTCCCACATGTCATGGGAGGGACCCAGTGGGAGGTAATTGAATCATGGGGGTGGGTCTTTCCCATGCTGTTCTCATGATAGTGAGTAAGTCTTATGAGATCTGATGGTTTTATAAATGGGAGTTCCCCTGCACAAGCTCTCTTGCCTGCCACCATGTAAGACATGACGTTGCTTCTTCTTTGCCTTCCACCAGGAGGCCTCCCCAGCCATGCAGAACTGTGAGTCCATTAAACATCTTTCCTTTATAAATTGCCCAGTCTCAGGTATGTCTTTATTAGCAGTGTGAGAACAGACTAATAGAACACTGGAGATATTTGGAGAAATGCCAAGTGTCCTACTAAATGTGGATGAGGAAATTACTTGATTTTGTCTCCAAGGAAAGGATAATTTCTACATTATACAAGGGGTGACATACAAAGAGCCACCAGCAAGTCTCCAACAAAGTACCTTGGAATTTGGAAGGAGGAGAGAATGCAAATAATTCCATTGCATGTAGTGCTAACTAGATACTGCCAGACTCCCTGTGGGGTTAAGAAGTGTGACAACTTCTCATAGCTTATTGTAAAGGAATCTAATTAGGGGCCAGGAAACCTAAGTTTGGATCCTAGCTCAAACTCTTACCATCTGTGTGGCCTTGAGGGGCAATTCATTAACCTCTCTGACCCCGTTTTCTCTAGTTTACACTGGGGGACTTTTCACTGATGATTGCTGCTACCACCATGCTAGCTTCCTGGTCCACATGTGGGTCCAAGATTCTGTCCCTGATTCTCTGTAGCATACCTGAGAATAGGCTAAGTGTCTTTGGGTTTCTGGAGATAAAAATTCGAGGGATATTTGCATGCAGAAGGTTTCTTGGGGAGTCCTCTAGTGAAAAACACCTGTAAGAGAATGAGGAAAGCCCAGGTGGGCAGAAGGAGAAGTTGGACTGTGATGCAGTTGCAACAGAGGTCTCAGACTAACCTATTGGGAGCTCCGGAGCAAGGATGGCCCTTTCCAGTTGTCCCGGTTGGAGGCAAGGGAGCTGGGTCTTCATACCCTCAAATCTATGCTGGGTATAGCATTGTCCCTGAGGAGAGGGTTTAAGCTCGGGAAGGAAGCTGTCTTCCACAGGGTAATGTCATAGCTGTAAGCTGTCATTAGTCAACACTCCCTATAGTGAGGGAAATGAGTGTCTCGGTTCCTAAGTAGGAGGCAGTACTCACTACACAAATTGCAGGGCACTCTGTTAAAAGGTATGGAGAATTTCAAGATGATGACAGCAATGCAGTAAACCAAGCATGGAGCCCTTCTAAGCACTGGGCCCTGTGCATCACTCATTAAGCTGGTGCTGATTGTGGACCTGGGTGGTATCTTGCAGTGTCCATTTGGGTGTTGTAAAAAAGAAATAAGAGAGAAACCACAAACCAGCTAACTGGCTTACAAAATGCACCTCCTTTTCAGCTTGGGGTCCCTTACAGGTAACTTCAACTTAGATTTTGTGGCAAAGGCTTATCTTTTAGCCATCTCCAAGACCCTGTAGACTCCTCAATGCAGAGACATAAACCAAGAGGCATTCTTTGGACACACGACACCAAGGCCACTGGGTTTTGATTCTTAGCATCATGCCTTCCTCTTACCTGGGGGGATACACAGTGGGAATGCCCATTTCTTTCTGGAGAAGTCTTACTTACTTATGGTATGTGGCCTTACCCAACAGGCAGTGACCAAATAATCGTCTTTCCCCCCATGTGGGTGGAGCAGCTGACATCGCTTCCAGAGGTACACAGGGAAGGGACAGGGGATGTGCGTCTCCATCAGCCTCCTCTCTCTTCCTCCACACCTAGACTCCCAGCCTGCCCAGGTGAGGACTTCTCCTGCCTCTATTGCTCACTTATTTCTCAACCTCAGAGCCATGCAAGTCCCTTGAAATCAGTGAAAATAAATGTTTTGTTTGATTATTTTTTCACCAGCAAACCCTACGGTTTCTGGACCCTGTCTTTCAGTTCTTTCAAATAAAACTTGAAGCAAAGAATAATCCCCTCTGCACAGTCTATCAGAGTTTCATTTTCTCTCCCTTTTAAAAATGTGTTCTAACCCTGATTTGGGGGGCCTCCAGAGTCTATTAAACTTGCTCAATAAGATGCAGTGTTTGCCACTCGCTCTCACACAAGCCTTCTATTCCCACTCACAGCCCCACTTGCTTTCGTAACTTCTTTCCCTCTTTATTCTAGTTTCAGAATGTTGGTGAGTTGATTGGATTTCCTTTTTATTTTCTTTTACCTATTCAGTGACTTGAAGTGTTTTATATTTCACACTAGGCCATGGGCAAGAGACAGGCTTCCTTGGATGCCCTTTTCTTGCTCTGAAATGCATCTTTTTTGGGTTCATGAGAGGCAAGATCGAGGTTCAGCTCTTTCACACACCTTCTAGCCCCACTCCAAAAAATGAAAATGAAAAAAATTCTAGCCACAAAAAATGGATATCATTAGCTCTCTGCTACAGTCACCAATTCATGGTCTGCAAAGAAAAATAATTGATTACATAAACTTACAAAGTGTTTATGCAAGCATCCTTTTAAGTGCTATGTGTGTGTACATGTATGTATCTATGTGTATGAGATATATGCATATATATATACTTAGTGATTACATATGATGTAACCTATAGTAGTTATATAATCACTAATACAAAATAGTGATATATATGTATGTAACATACATCATATGTAATCACTTAGGAGATGGATATGTAAATGATTATGCATATATTTATTTATTTACTCTTTATAACAACTTTACAAGGTAGCTATTTTAATTTCACATATATATAGTACACTATTATATACATGTTATATATATACACATGCATTATCTGTAAAATCACTTAGAAGATATTTATATATAAATAAATGTATATTTTGATTTAATGTTTATGAAAGCCCTATGAGGTAGCTATCATAATTATTCCTGTGGCTCAGATGAGAAAACTGAGACAGAGAGTGCAGCCCTGTAACCTGTCAAGTCATTCAGCTGGTGAGAGGCAGTCTGGCTCCAGAGTATGCACCTCTAACCCCACCATCTACTGCCTCTTAGTGCAGATAGAAAGTATCAGTCCACAAGGACTCTGATGAACATAAACTAGACATAATCTCTGGGCAGGAAAATATGATTATACTTTTTATAAAGTATAACATGATGATACCTTCATGTACATTTTGTTAAGTGTGTAATATGCATGTACTTTTGTAGACTTTTGAGTGCACTGTAGCTTGCTTGGAGAAAAACCTGGATAAACAGAAGGAGATAGCCATTTTGAAAACAGACAAGGACGCCCAGAAAGCCAGAAGCTTTCTGTGTGTCCCTGGCTCTCACTAGGCAGGATGCTGATTCAGAGCATCACAGACATTCAGACTCTGCTCTCGCTTCTCCATCACAGAGGCCTTGGCACAGCTTGGATAACATATTCCTCATTGTGCCCAGATTAATTGCTCACCATGCTTCCCAGGAACTCTGATACTGGGCAGAGAACTCTAGAAATGGCATCTGATCCTTTTGGTGCCTAGGATAAGATATCCTCCACTGTATACTAAGAGATTGTCAAGGTAGGTTAACAGAAAAGTATTTTTCATTAGTTCAACTGACATGAAATGCATACAGATGTTACATGTATTTCTCGATCCTTGAAGCGAAGATTGTTATGCCTTCTATCCACGCTCTCATCCAGGCAGAACCCTTAATCACAATTGCTGAGACTTTCTGGGAGCTTCATGGTTATATGTGCCTGCCACCTGTTCTTCCTTGTATCTTCCTCTAGTCTAGACCATGTCACCTCAGGAAGAATTCCAGCCTCTTCATAAATTCCACAAACTTCCAGGTCATGAGAATAGTAGACTTAATGGAATTTTGGCAGGTAGGTGAGAAGGTATTTTTATCACAACAAACCATACTTTGTATTGAATATTAGACACTTTCATTCTTGAAACTTCTAAGTGGCTCATATCCCATATTTTTCACTGATGACTTCACAACATCCACCAGCTCCCAAGTCTCTGTGCTCCCTTCTCAGAAGCCTAAGAAGAACCCTCTTCTTAAGTACAAACCAGCTGCCCTGGAAACACATATATTTACTTTTTCTACTTTATTCTAGTTACTAAGGTTTTCATTGTTGTTGTTGTTGTTTATACAAGGTCTCTGTCACCCAGGCTGGAGTGCAGTGGCACAATCATGGCTTACTGCAGCCTCAACCTCCTGGGCTCAAGCAGTCCTCCCACTTTAACCTCCTGAGTAGCTGGGACTACAGGCACATACCAATATGCCTGACTAATTTATTCTTTGTAGAGACACTATGTTACCAGACTGCTCTCGAACTCCTGGCCTCAAGTAGTCCTCTTGCCTCAGCCTCCCAAATTGTTGGGATTATAAACATGAGCCGCTGCACCTGACCAGATTGCTTTTTAACAAATAAATTCAATTCTCTCCCACAAAAGAACTACAGTTCCAACAACTTAAGGGCATGTAAGTCTAACCTGTTTTAGAGATACTATATTTAAAGCAACTCATTGAGGCAGAGTGATATATTTAAAATACTAAATCTTCAGGTCTTAATAAACCTTCAGTAGTGTCCAGAAGAACTTGGAATAAAATTAAACTTCTTCCTTCGGCACACAGGGTTGTATATGTGCCTCTCCTGCCTATGTCTTCAGCCTCAATGGATTCCATTCTCTTCCCCTCTGGCCCCATTTCCCGCCCCCCCTTTTTTTTTTCTTCTTCCTCATGAGACCTTCACGGGTCCCATTTCGAGTCCTCACACATCATGGGCTCTCTCCATCTCAGGATTCTGCACCTGCTGTTCTCTGCCTAGAGCATTCTTTTCCAGGCTTTCCCCAGGGCAGATTCCTTCTAATCCTTCAAGTCTCAGCCCCATGCCATGTCTCTAGAGAGATGGTCTCTGATTTCATCAGTCAAATTAGCTCCACCCCCTCTCACATACAGTTATTCTGTCTCCCATCACCTGTTCTTCCTAAACTGAAATTACATTTTTATCTGTTTGTCCACTTGCTTTTATCATCCGTCTTCCTCAATTAGAATGTAAACGCTTTGAGAACAGGAGACCTGTCTGTCTTGGTCACCACTCTGCAGCCTGCCCATAAAATAGTACCTCGCAGAGTGGACTGCTGATGTATGTTTAACTGAATAATTGAGTGAACGGAATAAATGGGTAACCAGGAAGTGTTTGCTTCTTTCTTTCATATCTCTGCATTTATGGGGATATGTACAAGCCCATAAATACAAACACACATCTTATTCTTTCACACCAGTCGTACATATCTCCTAATCCAACCACCTCAACAATCCTATGAGCAAGTATTATTGCTGTTGTTATTTTACAGTTAAGAAAATTGAGCAAGTAACTTATCTGTTAAGTTACTAAACCAGCAGGCCATATAGTTAATTAAGGCTTGCATGTGCGCACACACACACACACACCCCATCTGTGTCTGCCTGCTTTGCACATAGTAAACTAATAGATTAAGTGAACCAACATAACTTAGTTTAGTTTTATTTTTAAATTGAAGTAGTCTGGGTGCAGTGGCTCACGTCTGTAATCCCAGCACTTTGGGAGGCCGAGGTGGGCAGATTGCTTGAGGTCGGGAGTTTGAGACTAGCCTGACCAACATAGCGAAAACCTGTCTCTACTAAAACTACAAAAATTAACTGGAACTGGTGGCGCACACCTGTAACACCTGCAGTCCCAGCTACTTGGGAGGCTGAGGCAGGAGAATCGCTTGAAGCCAGGAGGCAGAGGTTGCAGTGAGCCAAGATTGCACCACTGCACTCCAGCCTGGGTGACAGAGCGAGACTCTGTCTCAAAAGAAAAAATGAAGTAAATTTATGTATACTGGTGCATTTTAAAGCCACATCATCACCACTCAGATGTAGTCAGAGAATATCTTGGCATCCCAGAAGGCTCCAGACTGCATTCCCCTTCTCCCAAAAGGTGATGGCTATTTTCGATCTCTACATCCACAGATGAGTTTTGCCTTCTGCTTGCATTTTCCGTGAATGGAACATATCCTTTTTGTTTGTTTGGCTTATTTTTTTTCTACATTATATATGGAGATTCACTCTGTAGTAGTTCAGTATTGTCATTATTGTGTAGCATTCCATTATATGAATATACCACATTTTATCCATTCAACTGTTGATTTGATATGCATTATTTTTACTTTGGGGCTTCTATGCCAACTATTGCTATGAAGTCCTTTTTTTAATATAAGTCCTCGGTGAGCACATACAGTCAATACTATTGCATAGATATGTAGAAGTGGAATTGCTGAGTCACAAGTAAAGCTTATATTTGGCTGTAGTGGATATTTTTACAGTTTTCCAAGTTACAGTTTTGGCCAGCAGCATGTGAGATTCCTGCGTCTTCTTTGCATCCTAATAATGTAGGCATCTCAGGGGCTTTAGATATTAAGACTAGCTAGTGTATCATAGACTTTTCACTCTAAGCACACAAAGGCCCAGAGCAACAGCTCTGGCTTAGAGTGTAGTGGTGATTTCCCACTGGCTCCCTCCCACCACTGTGACTTTTAGATAGCTAGGCAAGCCCAGAGGAGATGGAAAACAATTGCAGAAGGTTGCATCCATGTCAGGAGGACATGGATGCAACCCCCATTATTATGAAAAACGTTAACCTTCCTTCTTCTGGGCAGAAATAGCTCCCTCTGTCAGGGGATGCCGTGTTTAAAGAACCCTGTGATCTCAAAACAACTTTGAATGTTCAAAAGAGCAAAAAAACCCATTCATCTGCTCCGCAGAACCACAATTATATTATTTGGGCTGCTGACTTGTCACCTAAATCTTCAACTTGATTTGCAAGAAGTGTACCGTACCAAAGACTGGTCTCTTTTTTTTCTGCTTTCCATACACAAGAAGAGATTATTTCAAGTCAGTTGGGAGCTTACCTCTTCACACTTCACTATAATTTGTAATTAGCAACATGATGGGCCTGGCTTTTCCTTGTAATTTTCCAAGAAACTCCACTTTCACTCAAGGAGGGAGAACAGATTCTCAGTGTAAGTTTATTTGGGTAGGTGAGATGCTCAATTTTCGGCAAAGAAATTCATGTTGGAGCTACATGTTTTACTCAACTTGGAGCCTCATTCTAGTAGGAAGACTTGAAACCTCAATAAAGATGATAACCTCTGGTTACTCTATGCTAGCCCTCAGTGCTGATTGCCAAATCTTTCCCTTCTTCTCTCTCCTGGGCATACGGTACCCCTGTGCTTCCTGGTGACTTGTGTGGATGGAGCTGTAGCATTAATTCTGGCCTATGAGTTGGAGTAGAAATGACATCGGCTACATCTGGACTGGAGCTTTCATCTTCTGTCCCAGACCCTTCAGAACTCAGTGTGGATGACAACAGCTGCTTTCATGATGGAGACTTCTTTGACCATGTGAGATGAAGCTTTAGTTGTTTTCTGTCCCTGAGGTTTTTGTATGATTTGTCACAGCAGCATAACCTAGTCTATCAGGTTGATACACACTCTCTCTCATTCACCTTTGTGTAAATAAATCCTGGCCTGATTCATTTTGATCTCTAAGAAACTAGAGACTCCAAGATAGAGTTTCATTAAAACAAAAAGTTCTAATGTGGAATGAAAACTGTATCGTTCTGAATATTGTATTTAGTTTGCCATTTATTATTTAATATTTAAACAATAAACAGTACACATTTGGTAAACAGGCAACCATGTCAATAACAGGAAGGAAGTGTGAGGAAGAGCTAATAAGAGATGAAAGGAACACTATTTTATCTGAAGATGCTCAAAGTGAACTGCTGACACAGGGATTTCATGGCGGACTGAAGAAGCAGAAGTGGGAAGCATTTAGGAAGGATAGGATCAGTTATTCAGAATAGCCCTAAATGATGATTTCTTCTCCACTCACTCACACGTAAACTTTCCATTAAGGGGGAAAGTGGGAGGGGAGAAGGGTAGGGTAGGGAAGAATGAGTTTCCCTAAATGATCCTTTATACTAGGATGTCTAGGGGAACACAGTTTTGAGCATAGAAGAAAAGAGATGAAACCACCCATGTAATAGGCTTGTTTTATTTTAAATCACCTTTGAGAGCCAAAGATGTCAGGGATTAAGTGATTCCTCTTGGGGTCAACTCTATTTCTACTTTGCTCACTGTTGTAATCTTAGTGCTGAATGTAATACTTGGAATATAGGAGGAGCTTGATGAGGTTGTAAAATGAATGGCTGGGTGGGAAAAAAGTTGACATTGAAATACCCCTCACTGCAAGCTGAAAGTCATGTTTTTTTTCTTTCTTGTTCCAAAACTTTGCAGAAAAATCTCCCATGACCATTCCATACATTGATCTAGAAACAGTGAGCTCCTGAGTTTGTGGCATGCTCACCTCCATAGATAGTTATTATTATAGCATCTGTTTCCTAGGTATAGTGAAGCGCCAACTCAGTGGACCAAGGGTTGCTAGTGTGGGTGCCCACTGATTGCTGAAACTGAAATCCAGCCTTCTACTTCGACGCACACCCACAACATAAGAGGAAAGACCAGCTGAAGTCCAGGCTCGGGCTATCAGGATTATAGTCCCAGCTGTGTTGCTGTATCTTTCCTTTCTAGAGTCCCTTTGTTTCCACCTCTGTAAAATGAGATTAGAATACTTTAAAAAGTGTGTACTAAAAATCACCAGGGCCTTTTTAAATAGGCAGTTTACATATTGGCACACCCAGAGTTTCTGATCCCCTAGCTCTGGGTGGGGTCAAGCAATCTATTTTTTAACAGACCTCCCAGGTCATATAGGGCCATGGCTGATTTCTGACAACACACTTTAATATCATCAAAATGGAGAATCTTTAAGTTGAAAGTCTGATGGTCAATATTTCCATCAAATTAACTGCATAAATATCTCATTCTCTCCCAGAAGGTATTTTTAGGTGTTGGATAAATGAGTCAATCCCTGCTAATATGAGATTAACTTTTGAGTAATGGAACATTGTAGCCCATATAATTAATGCATCCTCCTTCCTCTTGTCAACTGTGCACCAGGGCCCTAGGAGGCCCCTGTGTCAGCATTTCACACAGGCATCTTCAGATGAAGTAGGGTTCCTTTCATCTTCTTTTTAGGGCCTCTTTATATTTGCTTACCACCAACTTAAAAAGGCTGGTGTGGGGGTTTCATTAAGACAATTTCTTAAAATTGTTTAAAGACACATCCCTGAATTCCTTTGGTGTTTTTTTTTTTTTTTTCCTCAAAAACAATGTTTCCTGGGCTCTTATTAAGCTCTGTACTCAAACACTCAGGGGCTTCCAAAAGAAAGAAATCATATGTACAACTAAGTGAGCCCTCCATTTTGCCCAGGAATAACAGGGTAGATTTGGCACATGCTAAATCCTTGCCAAAAATTGAATAAATCCTAAAGGCTGACATAAGGCTTCATTTTCAGGAAAGATAGGGGAAGCTTTGTAATAGAAGACATGATTTTCTTCTCTAGAACAATGCATGGGCTTTAGAAGATTCAAAATCCTTAAATCCTTTCCTCCTAACTTTTCCCCGAGAGCCAGTATCAGAGTTGCCTCACTTCCCAGGTTATCTCAAGTGATTTTTCATCCCAGGCATCTTGCTCAGGGAAATCTGGGGTTAACCATGTGGAGGCTGTAGATTTCAATCCTAGAATTCTAATTCCCTGCCTGAGGCTCAGGATGGTAACTGCAGGCATGATGCCCACCTCAAGGCCCGCCCAGAACAGAAGCACTGAACATGCAAGATATGCAGCGTGAGGTCATGCCCCAGTGACATCCGAAATGGACCCTTTCGGAAAATGTCATGAAATTCATGACCAACTGTTATCAGCCACAAGGAGAGAAGAGGCTGAAAACCAAGCGTTTGCATCCTATTTGGATATGGTTATGTTCTAGGTGATTCATTGACAGCTATCCTTATCATCTTCTTTTCTAACTCAGTTTTACTTTCCTCAATTCAAATATTGGTATTTTGCAGTTGCTTCTACTGTAACAATGACTATAGTTCAATTATGTTCCTGCATATGTCAGGTATACTACGGTCTAATTTAATCTTATTACACATCACCATATTGCAATTATACATGCTATCCAAGTGTTAACACATATTTAAACCTGCTATTCCTTTGTCACTGATTTACAAAGAGGTACCTGAAAAGAAGCAGATGTCATAATTACACGCTTATTCAGCTCATTTTAAACGAAGTCTCAAAGTAAATTACAGATGAGCCAGGCATGTCTTGAAATTAATGTAGTGATAGGACACTAATGCCACGATTCATTACAGTTTGTCAATGTGCCGTACTTCTGGAATGTGCGATAAAATTATATTAATACTCTGTGCTAATGAGATTAATGAATATGAACATGCAGGAGAAGAATAGGGTTCTTTGTTCAACTATTGAAAAAATAACATATAGGTAATTAAAAAGAATTAATCAAACCATGTACAGCCTCATTTATATTAAATTAATTTGTCTGGTTTCATTTCTAATAATTAATCACTTTTTTGAATTACAAAGCACTTCAGGCGGACGGAAGCACTACTGTAGGAGTAGTGATTCAGAATATTTAGAACGATCAAGGTGGTCCCTGTGGGTTCATATTAATTAAGGTTTAACAGTTTGGAAAATTGTAGCAATATTTTATGATTCATGTAATTAAACTCTGTAACAAAATGTCACAACTGCTAGTTACTTCTGCGTCTGTGATTTATATCTTCCCCCTTTCGGAAAGGAAGCGGCAGAAATGAAGTCTTCTTAAATGTGCCGACACTGTGGATGGGAAAACAAGCTGGTGGGTTCAATGCAAACTGAAGCACTTCACCAAGGGTGCGGTACAACCTTCCACTCTCCAAATTCACCATGTGCTTATGCAAATTAGAGGGAGTCATATGATCTGACATTCGATGGAAGTCTGGGTGGGTGGGGTGTGTGGGGTCTTTTCTGGCACATTTGCTTATTAGATAAAAACAAAGAGGCAAGAGCCATGAGCTTCTTTCCAAATGTAAGGGGGTGTATTTCAAATTCAAATTCTCATTGAGGGAGGCTCCTGAGTTTCCAGAGCCCACAACCCCAGAAAGAAAGGTAGCTGTTAGTTCAGACATAAAACTGACTGGATTATGCTATCAGGGTACTTCCTAGAAATCATTTCCCGTAGTCCCTGGTATCCTAGAAGAAAGACTGAAACGGCTCTCCTGGGAAGCACCTCCTGAGGAATATGGTGTAGGAAAGCCACTCGCGTGCTTTCTGGCTGGGATGGCTCTCTTCCTTGGCTGCTGGAGGATCTGGAGAGAGGTCTGATGAGGATGGCTGTGCGGATCAGTGGGTCTTATTCCTCATTCTGCAGCAGAAGCAACTGGGATGTTTTTTCTCCTAATATTGTGCTGGCTTCTCTGCCTTTCTCTTTCTGGTCTGTACCCAAGGCTGCTAAACCCTGGTGGCTGGCTCTCCCTGCTCTCTTTCCAGATGGATTATGGCTGGATTCTGCCATGGCGAGCTTGTCCAGTCAGACATGGAAAGCCGGGAATGGGAAAGAGGTCAGGTGGTTCTCTCCCACATCTCCCTGCCTTGGTGCTATGTCTCACCTCGAGGCTGAGTCCCTTGAGATGAGGCAGCCCACCTCCAGGGCTCTAGCCTTCTCTGACTCCAGTGACACTATTCCCACTCCTGCCTCCTTCTGTGCACTGGTGCTTCTCATCATTTCTAGCTCCTGGGTGCCTCATCATCTCTTGTTTGGTCCCTTGAGCATACTCTCCTGTGTAAACAAGCACTTTATAAAACTTTCTTTATTTGAAATATCTGATAGTGAATTCATGCCTGGGATCCACCCTCAAAGATTCTGACTCAATTGGCCTGGGGTGGGGCCCTAACAACTGTATCTTTTTTTTTTTTTTAATAATTCCTGGTGATTCATTTTGTATGGTGGAAAATCCATACATCAGATTCTAGGAAGAGCTGGGCCTCCAAACATAAGTTAATGCTAACATGGTACTTATTATGGGCCAGTTTCTAAGATCTTTTAAATACACTGATGTATTCCATCCTCAAAACAACTCTAATAAATAAATAGATGCTATTATTATTCTCATTTACAGAGAGAAGAAGTTGAGGCAGAAAAAGGACAAGTAGCTTGCCGAGGTCACAGAGCGGATAAGTAGAGAAGCTAAGTTTCAATGCATAGTCTGAGCTCTCAACCACCACTCTGCTAAAATCACATGAGTCTTGGCAATTTATTCTAAGGAATGATTTGGAAATGGAGAGAACATTTTTGTTTATTCACACTTACATTCAATTATGTATTTATTCATTCATTCCAAAACATTTGAATGAATGACTATTATGTTCCAGGCATCAAGGAAAGTATCCCCCTAACCATAAGGGCTAGTAAAGTAAACAAATAAACAAATCTGTAAGTAGAAAAAAACTGAAATATCACATGATGAATTGAATATATTGTGTTGAGGGACCCCTGGAAAATAAAAAACGTGTTCCAACCAGAAACATGAAGAAGGATTCGCGGTGAAGGAGACATTTGAGATGGGCTACAAAAGAAATAGGATCATCATTAGACAGTGTGGCATGTGGCTAGATCCACCCATAATACACTCTCACCCGAGGATAAGATGGTTTATACAGCAGAGGCTGGAGGGAAGGAGTGATGTGATGGTATTAAGAGTAATTTATTCCAATTGCTTGAATTTGAGATTTTATCCCTTAAATGCAGAAGAACCAAAATTATTTTTAAGTAAGAGAATGATACGAGTGTACTGGGGCTTACAGACATTGCTTCACTAATGTTGCAGGAAATAAACAGGAAGAAGGCACACCAACAGGTGGTGCCATCCTTTAAGAGACTTGAAATTCAGGTGAGAGATGATGAGCTTAAAATAAAAGCCTCCACAGCATGGAGGAAGAAGGTGGCTGTTCCTGAGGAAGTTTAAATTCATTGATTTTTCTGCACTCTGATCCAGTGCACAGGGTCTGACTATTAAACATAATGTGTGTGGTCTGGTAATGATGCCATGTGGAGCTGCCCGGTTCTACCAGGCCATTCGGGAAGTTCTGGTCCCTCTCAGTCCACACTCAAATTGGATTAACTTGGAAATGAGAAAGGCCATGCTTTTTTATGCCTGTGAGCAGATGCTAGGAATTTTGGGGCTCCCATGGGAAAGAAACATAGATCCCCAATCAGCAGCCATGGTATTACATGTCTGTAAATAGCACTAATTGGGAACATTTTATTTTGTTTTGTTTGCTTTATAGAACGTACCACCCCATTGTTTCACTCAAGTATGAAATCCGTCCATGGCTCCTTTGTAGGCAACAACTTTGTTCTGACTGTAATACTAATGGGATGGGGCGCAAAGCCTGCTCATAGACAAATGATGATAAAGTGAAATCTTTAAGAAATCATCAAAAAAATGAGGCAGGGCCATCTGAGCTGTCTCTCCAAAGTGACAGGGCTAAAGAAGCTGCCAAGACACCAGCCCGAGGCACTGAAGTACATTTATGATTTAATTCCCATTTTGACATCAATCAACACATTAATAACTTCAGCCAAAGAAAGTGACATCCTGGGTGTGCTTTTACAGTGATGTGCCTGAATACAGGAAGCACATTTCTGATTGCCAATTAAACCCCAAACAAGCTCAACCTCTCCCACTCATCTCACCCCATAACCTTGCATCATATTTCAAATAGCACTGTGGGGCCCACTGTCATAACCTTAGTTTGGTATTTCCCTTAAAAACTGACACAAATTTTACTAATCTGAATCTGGTCTTATGGAATTATAAAATCCGTTAGTTGGAAATAGGGGACTTAGGGATCATAGAGTCCACCCCCCTACCTGAGACAGGATTTCCTCCAGTTCCTCTTGACAACTTGTTGTCTGCTTCAGATCAATAACTCTGGTACTGAGAAGTCCCTACATCCCAAAAAAGCTATGTGGTTTTCCAGGGAACCTGTGGATTTTAAGTCAGAATCCTAGCTCTACCCCAGATAAACCTGTCCCTCTGTTTGTGTGTGTGCGAGTGAACATTCAATAATCCTCATCTGAAAGCAATTTTGCTCCCTAGGGTAAACTTGACAAAGACTGGAGCTATTTTTAGTTGTCACAATGGTGGTCAGGTGGCATTGCTATTGGCATCTAGTGGGAAGAGGCCAGGGATGCTGCTGCTAAACATCCTACAATGCACAAGGCAGTCCCCCACAACAAAGGGATTATCTGGCCCAGTATGTCAATAGTAATGAGATTGAGAAACCCTATTCTATACATGCAGAGAAAAATATACAAACACACCCACATACTTAGTGCAGTGTCAGGCACATTTCCTTTTATTCTATTTGTTAGAAAATGTATGATTCTCTTGAACCCAAATCTGTTTTCATTCAATTTAGATCTACCACATGGAAAAATATAGATTTACAATTATATGAAGACATCTTCCAAAGTTACAATCTCCAAACCAAGCTTCCCCCATTCCTTTCCACATTCCCTTGTAGGTCAAGGTTTCCAATATACTCATCATGATTTTTATGTAAAATTACAAAATAACAATAGCTATTTAAAGAATATTGACTAAAATGGGGGGCCAGTAGGATGAGAGGGAATTTGTTGGGAAAACACTGATTTATCTCAGAAAATCCAAGGGATCACCAAAACAACCTGGTCTTCGGGAGAAAGGCAAGATTAAAAACTCTAATCTAGATGAGAATTAAGGTTTGTTTTTATGAATCATCCAAACCTCAAGGCCTAACACAGTGGCTGAAAAGTTGTAAGAACTCAATAATTATGTGTTGGAAGGAGAAGAGAAGGAAGGAGGGAAGGAAGGAAGGAGGGAAGGAGGGAGAGAAGGAAGGAAGGAAAGAAAGAGGGAGGGAAGGAAGGAAGGAACGAAAGAAGGCAGGCAGGCAAGTTAACGGACAAGCCTTAAGAAGGAAATTCTCATTAAAAAATAATTAAGAGCAATAGCCAACCTCCAGGAATGTTCTTTGTCCCTTTTAGGAGCCTCTGCTATATGGCAAACAAGAAAACTGTCAGCAAAAATAAGCACCCTGCACATGTGTGAAGCACTGACTCCTACCCTTTAAAGATCTCCTTGCTTTCTTTGATTTCTGTTTGTGATGCTAAATTTCTTGCTGCCTCTTTAAGCTTACAACATGTTTTGGGGCTTTGCAACATGCAAGTCTGTTATTAGAGATTCTGTTGAATTATTCAGGGCTAAATCAAGATGCGAAGACACCTTTTTTGAGACAGAAAATTGGCAAACACTCTCTAAGATGCCTTACAGCCAAAAAAAAAAAAAAAAAAAAAAACTACAAATTCTGCTGCAGCTGTTGTATTTATCATAAAATAGGTAATGATAAAAAAAAATTGTTACCTGCATAAGAATGACAGGTATTCCTCAAGAAGTTCTTTTGTCTCCAGTGTCAGTATCAGCTTTTGTTAGCCATAGTCCCACAAGAGATGTACCTAATCTGAGACCCAAAGGGTTAATTCTATCCCTTGTAGCTTCTGAAACACAAATAGGATAATGCACCATCAATATTAGAAATCAACATTAAGTGAAAAGATTCCCCCTTCCTTTGACTTTCATTATAGGGCCAAGAATATTGAAAACCACAATGACTCAAGGGATTGTGTCAAAATACACTTGATACACATCAAAAAGAATTGCATCAGCAAGGCTGAAAAAAAGTCAATTGTCTTCTTTTCCAAAATGCTGACCTAAAAGCTCAAGCCTTCTGCAAAATGCAGTGAAATTTCCTAGAAAGATTCTGAATGCAGTCTAGGTGTGCCACTGTGCAGCAATTCTTTGAAAAATAAAAAAGAGCATCCTAGCAATGTTCAGTATCCAAGGTACATCTCATTCATCAGTAAACAATGAAAGCAGGAAGAAGAAGATGATCAAGCAGACAGAAGAGAGCCACGAAACTAAGAGTTATTGACTCCCCAAGGCATGGTGCCTGGATGACAAGAGTACAGGAATCTTGGAAATTTAAGCCAGGGCTCTGATTTCTAAATGCTGATGTAATTCAGTGTCTGAGAAGGAATCAAAGTGAGTATGTTTCCAGAATGTCATCAGTGTACCTTCACTTCAGTCAAAAGTAGGTAGAATATCACTTTCCTTCTTTCTTGAAAAATTATCCTTTGGACTAAAAGCTCCTTCAAGGAAGTTTCTACCTAGTTTTCCATTTCACCAGCTCCTATATCAAGTCACTCCTGCTATAGTAGGAATGATTGTGTTGCCCAAAAACTCATATATTGAAATCCTAACCCCCAAGTTGATCATATTAGGAGGTGGGACCTTTGAAGGGTGATTAGTTTATGAGAGCTTCACCCTCATGGAGAGATTAGTGCTCTTGTTTTTTTTTAAAAAAAGACTTCGGAGAATTTCCTTGTCCCTTGTGCATGTGAAGACACCTCGAGAGGAAGGCTGGCTGTGAACGAGGAAGCAGACCCTCACCAGACACCAAATAAGCAGGTGCCTAGATCTTGGACTTCCCGGTCTCTAGAACTGTGAGAAGTAAATTCCTGTTGTTATAAGCCACCTAGCCCATGGTATTCCGTTATAGTAACCTGAACAGACTGAGACCCCCCTGCCCCCTTGATAGACACATTTGAATTGTGTGCTTGAGTTCTGAGAATTAAGTATCATGTGAACAGTTTATCAACTAGCTAATGTCCACTAGCAATCAGGCTGTTTGTAGATTTCCCCTATTTCTAACCCTTAATGGAGGCCTCAACTAAAGGCTTCACTGATGATTGAGGTCTTTATTTGAGCTGTTACCTGGTGTTTCTCAAGCTGGTGAAAGATACTCCGCTGTTGTGGTCGTGATTACCTTTATCCTCTAAAGCACATACACACAAATACACCCCCGCGTATCTCTTTTTATTTATTAATGTATCCTAACGTGTAGAATGCCTGATATCAAGGCAGTAGTTCTGTCAACAATTCAGAGTAACTGAATTCATGACTAAATGGTTCTGTGTTCCCTTGCCTGCATGCGGAAAGAAACAAAACCTCTTGCAATAAGAAGTTTCTACAAAGTTTCTACAAAATCTCACAAATCATCACTAAAGAAATTACTCATGTAACCAAATACCACCTGTTCCCCGAAAACTTCAGAAATGAAATTTAAAAAAAAAAGAAACCTTAAAATTTCCAAAAAAAAAAAAGAACTAAGTCAAGACCTGCCGCCACCCTTACCTCCCACCTAAATTTGCTGCATTGGTTTTCTAGATTCAGTAAACAACTCAGCCATCATAAATCATTTTTAAAACAATGCTGGGGCACTATTGCCAGCTAAGTGCCACGTTTTCCTCCTGTAATCTTGGAGAGCATTGCTAAATGTTCAGATATACAGACTTTGAGGTGATAACTTAGTAAATCTAATAGTAGTTGCACTTATTTTCTCTTTTAGACTATACCAGTATTCAATGAGCACAAATTTTTAGTCTACAGCCCTGTTACTCTGTTCCTAATTATAATTGAGCTCATTACTGCATTTCTGTTACATGCTGGGTTGCAT
This sequence comes from Pongo pygmaeus, assembly GCF_028885625.2. Lineage (NCBI taxonomy): Eukaryota > Metazoa > Chordata > Mammalia > Primates > Hominidae > Pongo > Pongo pygmaeus. Next base: position 48,952,581 of record NC_072391.2, read on the forward strand.
GTAACAGAAAAGCCTATTATATTAGCTTAAACCATAAGCAGTTTATTTCCTTATGCAACAAAAAGTTCAGAGGAAGGCAGTCCAGAGCTGATATGAAGAATCAACAATATTTTCAGAGACCCAGGCTCCTTCTACCTTCTTGCTTCCATTTTTAGCACGTGGCTTTTATCCTCATGTTTACATTCTAGCTGCTGTGCTTCCAGGAATTGTAGCAGCATTCCAGGTGAAAAGAAAATAAAAGGGCCAAGAAGCAAAAGTGAAAATCTTTTCACTTGGGAATGATTTCTGGTCTTCAAGAATTTCTGCCTATGTCTCCTTGGCCAGAATCTGTCACATGGCCACCTGTCACTGCAAGAAAAGCAGAATTGATTTTTTTTTTTTAATCTGAGACTTGTCACCCAGAATGAAATTGGGATTCTTGTAGGAAAGAAACAGAGATGGATGCTGCATAACTAGCATTGTTTGCTACAATATTTTATGTGTGTGATTTGTTTACTGATTAATATTCCCTATGATTAGCTTCATGAGGAATGGGACCATGCCCGTCTTATGATTGTGTTCCCTGTGTCTTAATTTAAAAGGAAGAAGAAAGGAAAAAAAGAAGAAAGGAAGGAAGAGGGATAGGGAAGGGGAGAACACATAGAGAAAAGGGGAAAGGAATGAAGAAAGGAAGAGGAGAACTAAAGAAAGAGCAAAATTAACTCAGAAGACGGAATTAATGGTTAAATCAGTGGTGGTCATACTATCGACCAAACCCTGCCTAGACACCTGATTTTGTATGTAAAGTCTTATTGCAACACAGCGGTGCCTATTCATTTGCATATGGTCCATGGCTGTTTTTGCATGGAGTGGTTATCACAAAGACTGTACGACCCACAAAGCTTAAATAAAATATTTACTATCTGGCCTTTACAGAAAATGTTTGCAGATGCTTGGACTCAATGATTGATGGTTCCTTAGGAGATAGGTCTTACACAAATGTTGTTTGAAAATGAATAAATAACATGGCAGCATGGATGAGAAAGGACCCTGTGACCTGATGTCCTTCCCTCGCTCACTTTTCCCGTCCCTCCTCCCTTTCTCTCCTTTACCCTGGACCTAGTGGGACCTCTGTACCCAGGCTAAGTGACTTAGAGGCAAGCAGAGGGCCTTGCAACACAGACACCAGACTTTATGGATTTTCTGATGTAAATTATCCATCCATTATGCCCTATGGAGCCTCCTACCTATCCGGGCCCCTGGGAATTTTGCCATTTGGCACAGAAAATAAGATGGCTAAGTATCTCAACACTTACGGTGCTCAGCCAATACTGAGTGACGAAACAAATGCTATGGAGAGAGGGCAGCAGGAGGATCTGCACAGCGAGCAGCCGGCTCGGCCTGTCTACATTCGCTGCCTTGCTTAGCCGCTCAGAGTGAATGGGAGGCTGCCTGGAGCTAGCCCTGCTGCTGTGTCCTTTCCCGCCCCTCGGCGGGGCAGCCTTCTTTAGGCAGGCTAGAGCTCTCAGCAACTTATAGGCCCCCAGGGAGGTTCTGTATGGCTTGGGGGTAGGAGTGTAGCTAAGGTCCAGGCTTCCTTCTTCCCACCAAACTGAGGGACGGGGGTGCACTGGGCACCGGGGCATTTTAATGACGTCTCCCCTCCTGCACAGCTTTACAGGGCCGTGGCCCCGCCTTCATGAGAACACTCCCACACACTGGGTCCCAGCCTCAGCCCCTTGCCTTCCTTTGCGTGTCCTCCAAAAGAAGACCAGATATTTATTTCCCCTTCTCAATTCCTTTACATTCAGATCATTTTCAATATGGAAACAGATGGCAACGAGAAACGTGGGCATGGCCCCCGAGCAAACCTAAAAGCCTGATTTGCCCGTCCCGTTCCGTGTGGCCAGACCCCCAGCTTCCCTCCCTAGAGGGCAAAGGCCAGGCTGAACAAAATGCCAAACCAGCTTTTTACAAATAAACCTGTGACCAAACTGCAGCCATAAAACTTTGAAAACCACTCTGATTGAGACATTTGGACTAATTACCAGGGAGCAGCAGCTACGGGCCCTCTCCTAATGCTGTTTATTACATTCTCTCGTTACAGAGACTCCCTGGGGTTGGTTTCTGAAATAAAGATTTAATTTGAGGGTAAATCAGAACAACAAAAAATGTAGCTCATTGTAAACAATAGCATCCCCAGCCCAGCTGAGTCCATCAATATAAAAACAGAAGTCCTCCTCATCCTCTCCGTACTGTAAACATGTTAAATGCTATTTATTGTGACTACATGTGTGTGGCCCGGCATAAGTGACATAGGGAGCATTTTCGTGACTGAGAGACATAAACATCAAATACTGCCTCCATCATTCTTCCAGTTTTAAAGTTATAAAATCTAAATATTAATTTTAATAGAAAGGTTAGGAAAGTGGAAACTGCAGTACCCACCGAAGTCATCAGAAGAGCACGCAGCTTGCAGAGGAAGCGGCAGCATTCCAGGGAGATTAAGGAGGCAGGTGGGGTCCAGACGTGGTCCATGAAATATGACATGTGTCATAAACAGAGGCTTAGGTCCCATGGCTCCCTACCAACCCCAAGCCTTGCCCAGCCAGTGTTTTGTAACTCAAGTCATGATGTACGTGGATATAGAGAGAAAGGGAGAGAAGAAACAGTCAAACTGCCACCCCTAAGAGAGTCCATTTGATCATCTTTTATCTGGAGTCTGGAAAAGGTGCAGTTTGTTTGTCATTAACCACTATCTCCAAACGCCATGGCTAACTAGGATAGGCCTGTTGGAGGAATATTCATGTTTGGGCTGCTGATGTGCAGAGAGTTCTAGTTCTAGATGAAACCAGAAAGCGGACAAGACAGCCCTCCAGGGTCTGATTCCTATGGGCCTCTTCATTTGGGAATTAGGATGCCTTTCCTCACTGTGCTCTCACATCAAGCTGCAAAGGGCTGCGAATTTGGCAGAAGCCACTCATGTGAAAGTCATTGTCACTATGGAACAAAGAGCCTGGCATAGGGTTGGAGGCAGATAACTCCTATTCTAGCCCCCACCATATAGCTAACTCTAGACTTGACCTTCAGCAATCTGCTCACACTCTGCTCAACTTCCTTATCTACCTTCCTGGTGCACGGGTCCAAGAATGAATGACCACTCAGTATGCTCAGTGCATATTAGGGCAGTGGTTCTCAACTGGGAGAAATATTGCCCACTCCAGAATATTTGGCAATGTCTGGAGACATTTTGGATCACCACAACTTTGGGCAGGCTGCTGGCATCTAGAGGGTAGATGTCAGGGATGTTGCTAAACATCTTACAATGCACAGAACAGCCTCCAGCAACAAAGTTATTTAGCCCAAAATGTCAATAGTGCCCAGGTTAGAAAATCCCACATTGGGGCATAATAATCACACATGGTCATTAAGTTATTCAACAATTAACGACCTGCCATATGCAAGCAACTGCCTTTGATATTTTTATTCTAAATAAGCATTTACTTTAGTTATTATGGTGTTCCCTAAACACGGACATAAGTTCTGAAGTTCAAGAATTTGCTCCCCTATGTGAAATACAAGAGAGAAGATTCAATGTTGCACCATCTTCTACTCTTGAGCTAAAGTTACCTAATTTAAACCTGGTTTAGTTTAGATAATTTAGAACAGTATAAACCTTTTAAGACTTAATAATGTTTGTATTCAAGGAAAACATAAAGTAAACTGGTTTGAACACTAGCCCACAAAAACAGAAGCAGGAATCTTGTTTCTAGATTTTTCAGATCTTTAAAAGTCTCCTAAGAAATGGCCTGGACCCAGAGCCTGCCCAGAGTGGGGACATTCCTCCTGTTTGTTGAGTTGAGTTGGACACCATCTTGCTATTCTGGCAAGACCATGCACCTTGCCTTCTAGGACGTGGTTGTTCATTTTCTGTATAGAACAAAACCAATGTGAGATAAATGCAGGAGCGTGGGACCCAGCATCGAGTTATTACTTGATAAATATTTCTGAGTAAATAAGTGGATGGGAAACTGGATGAAGTACAAATGAATCAAGACAGTTGTTTTCTCTCTGGGCCTCATTTTCTTCACTTATAAAGTAGAAAGATGCTAACACCTGTTCTGCAGATCCTATGGATGCTTGTGAGGAATAAATTATGTAATTCTTGGAATGTCATGTTGAAGAATGGGAATAAAATAGTCCTTGTAATAAAATAGACTCCATTTTCACTACACCCCATTGCTGGTCATCCCCTAACCAAACCAACCTGCATCCTTCAAGAAGGCAGAAAGCAACAGCTCTGTCTATCTAAGGAGGATTCCAATTCCCAGTCACCACAAGGGCTTCCTACAACTGAGAAAAGAGAAAAGGAGAATAGAGTTACTGAGCTCCAAATAGATAGAAGTTCAACTCTCACCAAGTGCCTAATCTACAGAATCAAAGAAAGGCTGAGCTATCCCATGCTGCTTGTAGCCAAATGATTATCTTCCCAGTAAATGTCAAAAAGAAAAGGCGGTTTACTGGCCCTGTACTCAATTCCTCACCAATGTAGAATGGCTTCATGAAAATTTCACATGGGCTCAGATGAACGGGACCTCACTAGCTCTCACCCTATCCCCCAACACCATAATTGCCACCCCCAGAATGTCCATAAAGATTTCCACAATAAATAGCTGTGTAGAATAACTTTTCTTCTGTGTTCATATAAAAATAAAAAATGCTAGATTAAACAAAGTTAGACAGATTTTTTTTTAACTTACAGGACTTTTCAGAGCCTTTAATGCCCTTTGGACATTTCCATTGGCTATAGTGTGTAGATTTCAAAATTTACTTGAAGACAGAATCTTATGTTCTCAGTTTACCTAGAGAAAATTATGTTTCAAAAAGCATAGCTTCGGAAACTCTGGGCAAAACTGTTTCTATTCTGACAAAGGGCCCTCCTACCTTTCTTCTAAAAGAACCAATCTGCACACTCCAAGTGAGGTCTCTTGTACATGTTCTTTTAATCCTAGACTCAGTTTCTTAGGCCAGATGCCTCAGTTTGTGGATGTCCACTTTGAAAAATCAACTCCTCCTGACAATCAGTTGGTGACAAGCAGCATGGGATGGCTCAGCCTTCCTTTCATGTGTAGATGAGGTGCTTGGTAAGACAAGAACTTGTGTTTATTTGAAGCTCAGTAATTCTGTCCACGCCCTTTCTTTGCTCCACATTATCAGAAGCCCCTGCAGTGACTGGGGATTGGGATCCTCCTTAGGTAAGCAGAGTTGTTGCTCCTGACTTATTGAAGGGTGCAGGTTGGTTTGATTTGGAATTGACGAGCAACTGGGTGGTAGTAATCAACTGCTCTTATAAGTCAAGCTAGGTGGACACCATTTATGGACTGCACATTGTATACCTCTACCATGTCCTTCCTGAGGGAACTACAGTTTATATATATGACAAACTGGCAGTCGACCCCACAAGACAGCATCTATGAGAGCAATCAACTTAGTATCACCACCTGGGAATGACAGAGCATCTCTGAACAGAGGAGACAATTGAAACTATCAGGGAAGATTTCTGGAAGGTTAGTGGAAATGAACCCAGACCTTTACTACCTTGGGGAAGCAGAAAGTGTCTGGACTCAGAGTTTCAAGCAGATAAAGAAAAAATCCTATTTAGCAGTGCCTCAGATCAGGTTCCCTAAAAAGAGAGCATAAACTACAGATTCTAATGCATTAATTGCAACGTAGAATATCCTCCTCTTAAAGCAAGGGGTCTTTTGAACTCTCCATGAATCAATCAGTGGTCATGGGCCCTCCCTTCAAGTGAAGGGGTAACCTATGGGCAAGAAGTTCAGCAGCTAAGGCCAGATGTACTGGCCAGGTAAAGGGAATTTAGGTGGGAACCCACCAGCATATGAACAGCAAAGATGAAAATGTATAAATGAGCATAAGATTTTCGTGGAACGATAAGAAAGCAGTCCGAATATAGGACAATATGTGAATTGCAGTGTCGAATCAGGCCCAAACAGGGTGAAGGGAAGGATGCATGGACACATTTCAGAAGCCTTTTGAGAAAGGCAACACATGCCTGAAGGTAGAGCCCCCCCATCCTGATATAATATATCTGGAATGTGACCTACTCAGTGATTTGATTATTTTTTTTTTTTCCTATATCTGATGTTATTGCTGCCATCCATCTACATTTTACAGAGAACACGAGCTGAACCTTTCTCGTGTGTGGAGGCTTCAAATAAAAAGATACATGTGCAATTCGCTTTTCCATTTCTTGCATTTTATGTTGGCCTTTGGTATGGTTTTCCTCTAAAACTCTTCTTTTGGATAAACTAAATGATGGTTCTCAGGGTTACAGGGAATAAGACAGATATGGGATATGATCATGTCTAATATTTGCAGGCTGCAAGAGGAAATGAGTCATTTGAATAACATAAGCAATGATAACTCAGCTGAATATGACTAAGATGTTAAAAATAAGGTGTGTTTACAAGGGAATAAACTTCCTGATTGCACTGCTGCTCTCCAGAGAGATGGGAACGGAGCAGGCAAAGGTCCTGGGCATCCCATAGATTGCACTCTATTTTTCACTGGTCAAGTGTGGTTGTAGTGAATTGCTCCTGGTGGCCTCTCATGTCTCTCCCATGTCTACCGGTAAAAATTTGAAGAACACATCACTACTGGGGAATGCTTTTGAGACTTTACATGATAGCACCATCACTGGGGCTCTTTGCCTTTGTTTTTCTATGGATTCCTAAAGTAATCTTTAGGAGCTATCCTTTCTTGAGGAAAAGATCTCATTTATATTCACTATCATTTAATTCTCCTTTCTCTGCCCTTCCCCAGTTTCTTTATTGAATCTCAGGACCCTATAATTCTGTACTCATCAGATCTTGAAAATTGATTAATGCAAATCTGTAAAAGTATTTTGAACTCAAGTGTTAATGTCTTAAAATGGCTAAACATGTCTGCTATTCAGAAGATAATGATAACTAATTGAGTGCCTTTTTCTTTTGAACCTCATGACTATTATACATTATATGGGCCAAGACATTGGAAGAAATATTTTTGGTTAAAAAAAAAAGCCTGTCCATCTAGAACTTAGATAACTTCTTTCATATGGTCTACTGTTCCTTGCCATGCATTCTCATGCCCTGCTACGTACACCTTTATAACACAGAGGTTGGTAAGATAAAAACAACTTTTCTGAGACCAACTTGCGGCCATAGCCCCTCAATCTGACTTGTGTTCTGTAAATTAGTTTTGGGAGATTTGGAAGGTAGAAAGTAGGCAGAATTTTTTTTTTCTTCCAGCAAGACTGGCTGACAAACAACCTGCAATGGCTACGTGTGTCTGTAGTTACCTGATTGCAGGTTCCAGTGTCTGGGGACAACATTTGTGGGTATGAGACAGCTGCAGGAACTAGTGGTAGAGGCAGTTTCCTATTGGGTGATGTTGAAACCAAAATATTAATGGCATTTGCTGTATGCACATTATAGTTCAACGAAAGTTTAAATTAGAAAACAAAAACCATATCAATCCCTCAACTTCTGAACCATCCATTTTTTTCAATAATTTTGAAAGTATTTAATTCCTTTTGTTAAAGGCCTTTTTGATTATAATTCCTAGAGTATTTTCTGTTTCCTGTGCAGATTCCTGACTGTATAATAATTTTCTCCTTTACCTCTGAGATCATACATAAACGACACATTTTAATTTGGTTCAGCAAGTTGTCTGACAATGAAATGGACTATAATGATGGCTGCTGAGATTGGTATCAAGAAGATAGTGCAGAAGAAATTGCACAAATTATATGAAGGGGATGTTATTAAAATAATTTGAACACCAGGCATTAGCTTAGGTTCTGTAATTCTTAAAGTTCTGTTCAACTCGAGATTTTCTGATTTTACTATTTCCCCTTGAAAGTACCCTCTGTGAGATGTTGCAAAAGTCAGACAATCTGCCCCTGGAAAGAACTCCCAGTCCTCACCAGATGTCAGAAAAAAAAAGCACATGCATTCACTTTCCACCACTTTTCTGCTGGTCCTGAATTTGAGAAAAACACCAAAAACATAAGTATATTGTAAATAAGGAAGAGGTCTTCTACCTTCAAACAGCAGAGGCACAGAAGGCAAGAATTTCCCCCACCACCAAGAAGTAGGTCCGCCAAGCATTAGACAGAATCTAGAAGCACCTCTCAGAGCACAGAGGCATGTAACAGGATTAAAGGACCAAGGATAGGAAGATTTCTCATCCCATTTTTGCTCTCTTTCATTGGTTCAGAATTCCAAGGACTGCACCCATCAGAAAACTGTTATCTCTTTACTTACATTAGTATTTCTAGTTGCAAGAGCTGGAGTTGTGGAACTCCTTCATCAGCTCTTATGAATGACTCTCCTTTGATCTCTATTCATAGATTACAACTTCTGGAGAATACCTGGATATAAAAGGGGATGGAAGACTGGAATTAATATATTGAACCCAGGCAGTAGCCACAATGAAGAGAAGATAGGACAATCTGTGATAGTAACAGTTCACAAATCCCATACACTCAAAACATCATAGTGCTTTGAGTAGCATCATAGTGCATCATAGGTAGTGAAGGCAGAAAAAAGTCCCAGGTAGACAGAGCCATGACATAGCACCAGCTTTAAACACAGAAGAGAATTCAACAAACACCCGTATGGAAAGAAAGCTGGAGAAAATTCAAACACTTTGCTCTCATACTCTGGATCCAGATAGATTTCTTCTGAGTTAAAAACAGCTGTTATCTTGTTATCTTTCTTTTTCTTTTTTTTTTTGCATTCACTATATGTCAGGCACAGGGGTAAGAGTTTTCTATGTATCATCTCATTTAACACTAAAAGCGTTCCCATTATATGTATAAATATTCCTGTTTTACAATGATAAAACTTAAACTAGAAGGGTATAGTTAGCTAGCCCAAAGATACATAAAAAATAATTGGGAGAGCTAGGATTTAAACACAGACTGCCAAATATTAGAGACTTGACTTTGAGTAACTCTGCTCTGTTGTGATTGAACCCATGGGAAAATTAAAAGTCTGTGAAATAGGCTGGGTGCAATGGCTCATGCCTGTAATCCTGGTTGGGAGGCCAAGGCGGGCAGATTGCCTGAGCTCAGGAGTTTGAGACCAGCCTGGGCAACATGGTGAAACCCCATCTCTACTACAATACAAAAAAATTAGTCGGGCGTGGTGGTGGGCACCTGTAGTCCCAGCTACTAGGGAGGCTGAGGCAGGAGAACTGCTTGAACACGGAAGGCAGAAGTTACAGTGAGCCGAGATCGCGCCACTGCACTCCAGCCTGGACGACAGAGCAAGACTCCGTCTCAAAAAAAAAAAAAAAAAAAAAAGAGAGAGAAAATAAAGCCTTGCTATTCTAAGAGCTGAAAAGGAAAACAGAATTGTAAAGATTATCCATATTGCAGAGTGTATCCGCATTTCATTCTTTTTTGTGGCTGAATTATATGACAAGATTACATTTTGTTTAACCATTCATCATTTGGTGGCCATTTGGGTTCTTTCCATCTAAAATGAAAGTAGTTCTTGAGAAAGTGTTACCATTTATCACTGAAACAACTCTACTTTAATTCAACAATTTCCTTTGGTAGACACTCTCTCTAAGGCAAGGTTAACCATGTATGTAAATAAAGTATCTTAAAAATATTCAAAAATAAGTGTGATTGTTTTAGAATGATAGGTGACATCACTTTTCCATTTTGATGTATTTTCAAATTTTAGAAAAGAAGATGCTCTACATTAAAGTTTATGTTGAAAGTAGAAGACATATTTTCATATATACTGTCAGTTCTGCTATAATACTTGTTTTGAGAACACAAATTTTTTTCTAGTGTGATTTATCTATTAGGTAATAATTTGAACACAATGCAAATTTTGTGTTTGTTAATGCATAATACCTTCTGCAAGAAACACTAGTTGAACACAGAAAACTGTACCCAGCTTATCTGAGCCACAGAGAAATACACAAAACACACACATACACATACCTCAAACATCTACCAGCTCCCTCAGCTCAGCTGTGTTATGAGCCACAGCTATCACATCTGGTGTTTGAAGTTTCCATCAGGTAGCCCTCCTTCTATTACTTCCTAGAAACTTGCAAGCTACAATCCTTCCATATCCATTTCTATAAGTAAAATCTAGTTCTTTTTCAAGGTAAAATGTCATGCTCATTGTAGTATGTATGTATTTCTTAACCCCTTAACACGTGTAAAACTGTTCTGCTGTTTTTACTAGACTTCTATGGTGTTTATTATTTTTCAAATATGCCACTGATATTTTAGAGTATTGTAACTGTGCCCCTCTTTTCCCCATCAGACCTGCTGTTTTTGCTGTGTGATTTTGTAGAGCGCAGTGATCTTCAGGGGTTATCTGTTGAATCATAGCAGGCCTGACTGTACATACAATAATGCAATAGAGGACATAGGAAACCAGTATCCTGGGGAAGCAATTAGAGCTTAGCAATATGAGAGAAATGAGGTTTTCACTGTATTTTCTTTTGTAATGTGTTTTTTTAAAAAATGGATTTCAGAAAAAAAATAACACTAACCAAGCACTGTGACAAAAGAACCCAGATTTAACACTTTCTTTTTTATGGAAACCTAACTCTGATGAACACCTGAAATACAACAAGGTAGGGAATCGGGAGAGGTAGACCAATTTAAATTGAAATGATAATTCATCTGGTTCTCAGTTAAGGGTCTGTCTTTCCAGTTAGATATGAAATAAAGAACTTAATTGAGTTCTCAGCATATACAAAATGCTTAATCAAATTTGGATGCATGAATGAAAAATGAAATATGTGGACAGATGGGTGGATGGATGATATTTAGGGAAGGAGGGCCTTTATAAAGATTTCTAGTGGTCTGGGTCCAAATCTCACGTGAACACCAGCACTTCAGACCCAAACGAGTTAAAGGTATGGGTGAAAACTAGCCAGGAGTCACTGGTAAAACCTCACAGTTTTTCTTTCATTATGTACCGAGGTATTCTAATTATTGTTGCTATCTCCTGTGCTGTAAAATATTTTATCGGTTGAGCCACTTTGCAGCATTTTGTCTCAAGCTCTTAACTGTCATAAATGCACCCAACTGTCTGCCAATGTGGAATAATAAATAATTATTATGTGAGTGACTGATTTACTTTGAAAAAACATGAAAGGCCTCTAAACCTGGAGTTTCCTGCCCCCCATAATGTGCATGAAAGAAATGAGCATCAGTAATCACTGTCAACAGTCTCTTGTAACTAAGAATTGAACCATTTATCTGTCCAGCATGTGTAAATTATCATCATTGTCTATTCCACAGGAAAGCCTAACGGCAATTTATGTTATAAAATTAATAAGATATGAGGGTTTAATAGAAATCACTTCTTGTTGCTCTTCTTGGGAACACCAGCCTCTGGCATCAGCAGGAATCATCTGCCCTACAAATTCAGGCACACCATCCGGCTGTTGACTCTCTTATTTATATATTTTCCTCTTACCTCCTCTAAGCGAACTAAGAGCAAAGAGCTTGCTTATTATTTTTATGAGATGACCTTTCCTTACATGTTTCAAGGATACTTTCCATTGTGACCAACACAGATAATGCCAGTGAGCAAATGAGTTCTGAGCACTGAATAATTGTGAATGCTCTGACATCTTCTGAAAATATTATCAGAGCTCCAAGTTGCTACATATCCATCATGTCTTCTCCGGGAGTTTTTTTTTTTTTTTCTCCTTAAACTAAACTGATCTTAACTTTAACTGAAATGCTCAAGAGCCTTTGGAGTCTGCCAATTTTCTCAGTTACCTTGACCTTGAGGATGTGTAGTCTCCTTTGGATACCCTCAAAGGAAGAGCTTTGGGAAGGCAATGCATATGTGTTTACAATAGCTTAAGGATGAGATGTGAATTATTCTTTTTGTCCTTTGGGGTGAGCCTTCATGATTTCACATCCTGAGGACACAGTGTCCTTCTATGCAGAGGAGAAAAATGACTGTTTATTGCCTAATGGGAAAGACTTTTTACTTTCTGTCCTACTTAGGTTCCTGTAATAAGTTCAGCCATGTCAGCTGGGGTCCAAGGGGGTAGATGTGAACTTAAGCTGTAGGATATAATTTAGGGGACTGAGGAAGTTGGCATGCTTACTGGAAGAATGAAAAGCCACACTCTTGACCTCAGATGTTACGTGTTCAAACCAAAAACATCCTGTAGATTCAGGAAATTCAAAGATGTCTGAGATATGGTTTTTACCTTTGAGAAACTCAGGCTAATAAATGACATGAATATGTATACAGGTAATTGTTTTTTCTGATACAGCACTTCTTTTGAGAGTTTCTTTTTGTCACTATATCTAAAGATGCTCATATATGCAAAGAGTGGTTGCAAAGATAATCTTTGTATCATTGTTTATTGGACGTGGAGTAGAAACAACCAATAGTCCCTTATCATGGACTGGCAAATGCATTAATATTATGTCATATCATGTACTTAGAAGACTATAATTCACTTAAAAAAATGAGGTCACCTGTATATACCAGGTACAGACTTCCATCCCCAGTCAAAGGCCGTCTTCTCAATGAGGCCTTCCCTGACCAGTAGATTTAAAATTGCAACTCCATCTCCGAACATTTTCTGTCTTCTGATGCTACATTATTTTCCTGCATAGCACTAAATACCAGCTGTCATAATACATATTATATTATCTAAAATGATACATAATATATAAATAATTTTGTTTTATATTAATTTGCCAATGAAAACTTGCCAATAAAAATAGTCAATTTGTCAATCAAAACAACACAGAAAATAAATCAGTGAGGGTTGCAATTGCGTCTGTTCAAAGCTGCATCGCTAGAGGTTGAACTGTTCTGGTGTGTAGTAGGCATTTGATAAATATTTTGGTATGAATAAGTAAATATATTGATGTGGAATACTCTTCAAGATGTATTTTCAAAATACAATCTTTTAAGATATATTTCAAGTAACAAAAAAGCAAGGTGAAGAAGTGTGTGTAGTGTCTTCATTTGTGTGCAAAGTGTTGTACATGCTTCAGAGAGGGCCTTCAGAAGGAGACACAAGAAACTGAGACAAGTTGTCTCCTCTAGGGAAAAGTACCAGGGACACAGGGTTAAGAGTGGGGGCAGATACTTATGTTTTACTGCATACACTTTCAGGAGCTCTGATGTTTTTGTTTACTATGTCCACATTTTACCTATTAAAATTGGTTTTAGAGTCATTATTAAAGCTATCAGATGATAGCAGTATAATGAGCTTCAAAAGAAGGAAGAACAGGGCAGTAAGGACCCACGAAGAGCTTGATTAATTTTTCCTTTGAGAGTCAGAAGCATTGCCCAGAGTTCTGGGGCACTGGTAAATATTTTCAGGTATTAAAAAAAGGTATTAATAGAAAGGACACCTTAGTCAGAAGGAGTTACTTGGGGAGACAGAGGCACAAAAGAGAAATACATGTTTGAGGAAGGTTTTCATTGTAGACTCAAGAGAGCATTCCAAGAGAAACGCTAATGGGACAAATGCATCATCCTTTATTCTCTCCAAAGAATGGTTGCCCTGGAATCAAATATGGTGTCACTAAATAAAGAGTTGGGTTGAAAATGAATAAAGTAGGGGAAAAAAAGATAATCATACTAAGATGTGGGATTCATGTGGATGATTGGGTACAGAAGAAACAGCCTGGGGCTTTCATTGCATCACCTTTGTCCAAGTTGCAAATACTAAGAAGAATTATATGCTTGGTTGTTTCCTTGCAGTCACTCTGTGCCCCTCCAGAGGTCTGGCATGGTTGTATATTGGGCAAGGTTTAGGGAATGATACCTGGAATATTCATTTAGAGTAGAGTTTCTAACCTAGATGCCTGCAGGGGCCAGGGTGGTGACAACTGTGATGGAAAATAGCTGAAAATACTGATCACTTCCCCCAAAGTACATAATTTCTCTACTTTCCTCAAAGTACATGTTTTCTTCCGTTTTTCCTGAAACAGACAGAACTCTTTGTCTGTCTTTCACTTTTCATTTTTTGGAGACATTATCGTAGATAAATATTTCTTTCCTTTGAAAAAGCCATGAGTACCTATGCCACAGACAAACATTCTTGACTGTCTTCTACTGTGGTTTACTGATGGCACCTACCCACTCTGTGAGAGCGTAGCCTCTATTCAACTGTAGTTTGTAAACAGGCAGGGTTTCTAAGTCACTGATGTCAGATCTTCTGACTTACGAGGAGAAACTGAAAATTCAAAGTGTTTATTTAAAAGCTGTTACATTAAAAAATATTGGTGACCAAATGAGGTTTATCACAGAATTGAAAATCTGGCTTAATTCTCAACAATCAATCATGTAATTTATCACAGTATATGATCATATCAATACATGCAGAAAAAGAGCATTTTTACAAAGTTCAGCATTCATTCATAACAAAACCTTTCGGAAAACTAGGAATAGAAGGAAATGTAATAAAGGGTATCTGCAAAAAACAGTACACCCAGCACATCATACTGAATGTTTTCTCCATAAGATCAGGAAATAGTCAAGGATGTCAACTCTTGCCACTTCTATTCAATTTTGTACTAGATGTCCTAGCAAATTCAATAAGTCTAGAAAAAGAAATAAAAGGCATTTGGAATAGAAAGAAAAATGCAACTATTCCTATTCATGAATAATATAATTCTCTACATAGAAAACCACAAGGAGCCTACAACAAAGATCCTAGAACAAATAAGTGAGTTCAATAAGGTTGTAGAATGAAGGATCAATACATAGAAATCAATTTTATTTTTATGTATGAACAATGAACAAACAATTGTAAATAAAATAATTAAAACAGTACCATTTACAATAGCTCTCAAAAGGAAATTGTACATATGAATACAACAAAATATGTCTAGGATCTGTGTGCAAAAAATTGCATAATGCTGATAAATGAGATCAAAGAAGACCTATAAGAAACAGAAAGACACTGTGCCCATGGAGCAAAAGAGTCAATATAGTTAAGATATTGTAAAGATGTCAATTTTCCCCCAAGTTGATTCATAGATTTAATGCAACCCCAATTAAAATCCCAGCAAGATTTCTTGTACATACACACTAAATGATTCTAAAACTTGTATGGAAGGATTAAGAAATTCAAATGGCCAAAACAATTTTGAAAACTAACAAAGCTGGAAACTCACACTAGTAAATTCTAAGATGTACTGTAAAGCTACAGTAGTCAAGACGGTGTGGCATTGATGAAAAGGTAGACAGATACACCAATGGGATGGAATAGAAAACCCAGAAGTGGAAGCACACAAACATCATCAAGTGATTTTTGAATTTTTGATAATAATTTAATGGAGAAAGGGCAGTCTTTTCAACAAGTAGTGCCAAAAAAAAGCTCTTCAACGTCCATACACACACCAAAAAAAGAGAAAAAAAGAAGCTTGATTCACACCCCACACTAGATAAAAACATTAACTCAAAATGGATCACAGACTCAAATATAAAACAAACTACTATAAAACACTTAGAAGGAAACAGAACTAAATCTTCATGACATTGGGTTAGGCAAAGACTTCTTAGATATGACATCAAAAGCACAAGAGATAAAATAAAAAATGTTACAAGGAAAAATAATGAACTTTATGAGAATTAAGCACTTTTGTGCTGTGACAAAAACAAGAGAATAAAGGGATAAACCACAAACTGGGAGAAATTATTTGTAAAGCAAATATGTGACAAATGACATGTACCAAGAATATACAAAGAATCTCCCAGACAACAATAAGAAAATAACAACCCAATTTTAAAAACAGGCAAAATATTTGAACAAATCGTTCACTAGAAAAGATATATGGGCTGGGCATGGTGGCTCACGCCTGTAATCCCAGCACTTTGGGAGGCCGAGGCAGGCGGACCATGAGGTCAGGAGATCGAGACCATCCTGGCTAACACGGTGAAACGCTGTCTGTACTAAAAATATAAAAAATTAGTCGGGCATGGTGGCGGGCACCTGTAGTCCCAGCTACTGGGAGGCTGAGGCAGGAGAATGGCATGAACCCAGGAGGCGGAGCTTGCAGTGAGCCGAGATCGCACCACTGCACTCCAGCCTGGGCGACAGAGCAAGACTCTTGTCTCAAAAAAAAAAAAAAAAAAAGAAAAGAAATATGACCCCAAATAAACACATGAAAATATGCTCAATATCATTTGTCATAGGGAAATTCAAACTGAAATCACAATGAAATGCTACTGCACACCTATTAGAATGATTAAAATAAAAAATCCTGACAATATAGAGTGTCAGTAAGGATGCAGAGACAGGAATTCTTGTGCATTGCTGGTGAGATACAAAATGGCATAATCACTTTGAAAAATACACTTGTAATTTCTGAAAATGTTAAACGTTAAACATACACTTACCATATTATCCAGCTATCCTACTTCTAGATATTTTTGTTGGACAAATGAAAACTTAATGTTCATACAAAACCTGTACTCAAATTTTATAACAGCATTATTCATAATTATTGTTTTAGTCCATTTTGTGCTTCCATAATAGAACATCTGAGACTGGGTAATTTATAAATGACATCAATTTATTTTCTCAGTTCTGAAGTCTGGGAAGTCCAAGATCAAGGCTCTGGCAGATTCAGTGCCCAGTGAAGCTTTGTTTTTGGCTTCCAAGATGGTGCCCTGTTGCTCTGTTATCGCGTGACAGAAGGTGGAAGGGCAAAAAGGATCAATGCTGCCTGAAGTCTCCTTTAGAAGACCATAAATCCCTTTCATAAGAGTAGGAGTCCTCATGTCCAAATTGCCTCTTAATGGTCTCCCTTCTTATACTATTACATTGGCACCACCTGAATTTTGGAAAGGACACATGAAACAATAGCAGTCATCACAAACCAGGAACAGCTCAAATACCCTTCAGTGGGTGAGTGAATAAACAAACTATGGTAGTTCCATGGTACATCCATGTGATGGAATATTGTTGAGCAACAAAGAGGAGCAAATTGCTGGTAACACACAACATGATGAATCTCAGATGCATTACGCTAAGTAAAAGAACTGAATCTCAAAATGTAATTAATAATATCATTTTATTTATATGGTATCTTGAAAAAGGCAAAACTATAGAAAGAGAAAGCACATCAGTGATTGTCAAAGGTTTGAAGTTGTGGTGGAGGGGGGCACTTGAATACCAAGGGGAAACACAAAGGAATTTTTGGAATGTGGAATTTCTTCTGTATCTCACTTTCATTGGTTACAAGAATCTATGCATGTGCCAAAGTTCTATGAGTTCTATGAGTTCATGGTACTGTATGTAAATTAAAAACATCAACAAATTAATTTTTAAAATTAAGTAGAAAAATGGTGAATTAAGTTAAATGAAGCAAAACAGATACTTTGGAGATCAAATAAAATCTATCTGCAGTCTGAATCCTACCCATGTACCTTCAGTTTGCAGCTCCTGACCTGAACAAATAGCCTGTTAAAAACAGTGTTCTTACAACATCATTTGACTCAATTTCTTAAAATGAGGCCCAGACAGGGAAAGAAAATTTTGAAAGCCACACAGCTATTCTATTCAGTGAAGTCAGGTTGCCTCACTCCTGCTTCTCTATGACACGTGCTTTGATGCAAGTTGAATATAGAGTTGCTTCCTACTACACTCAAGTGAGATCCTAAAATAGAATCTAATTCTCAAACACAGATTTTTAAGCAAGAAAAGCAGGGGTGAGAAACTACCCTCATGATTAAAAAGGGCAAATTCCTTAAAGCTCAACTTTACAAGGAGGATATTAAAAATTAGGACCTCAACAAACTATTCTAGTGAAAGTATGGGGATAACAGGCACAGAACAATTTAACTGTTGAAATAATTCTGTCAAAAAAATTAGCAGCATTACAGGGAAGGCTGTGGGCCCTGACAGGTCCCCAGCAGACACTCATCTGCGCAGGGCTGCTATTGATTTTGAAACAATCTCACACATGATAAATGAGAATGTGCTTAGGAGACGATTCAGTCACGAGAGCCCCCAGATCAATCAGCTTGTCAACAGGCAGACGAAATTCAATTTTTATTCTTAGTAAACTCTTATTTGGTGGCAGACCATCGTTTCTGTAGAAATTGCTTCACAAAGGCCGAGGGGCAGGCATGAGAACATAAAAAAAGATCATCTTTTCAAACCATGTTCAAAGTGAAGATGTGGGACTTATGACTGGGAGTGAGTGATTTGGGGACAGTGATGACCAGAGCCCACCTTCTTTGCTCACTGGGACCAGTTAGGACCAGCTCTCCATGTCCCACACACACAGTGCACTTTCCTCTCTGTGAGATGACCCAACCGCCTTAGAAGGAAACTCATTTAAAATGGGACTCCAAGCTTTGTGGAAGAAACTCAGTGACCCCACAACAAAGCTGAAAGGGACTTCTATTCAATTAGCTTAAACCATATGTTTAAATCATATGAAATTGCCCCTTTAGTAGGTTAAAAAAAGGTTAAATATTAGCAGTTTAATATGGCTGAACCACATAACTCCTCTCTTTTCTTATCTTTCACTGTCATGATATTAGAAATTTTCAGGCACCTTTTCTTTTTATAACCACTTCAAGATCACCCAAGAAATTAACTTCAGGGCTGTGACAAGGGCCTAGGATTCTTGACTCTCAGACTAAAGTTCTTTCCACCGTTTGGTGCTGCCTGTTCTCCAAAGACAGAGATATTCCTCCATTTGACTGTCAGCCCTTGAGTTAACCTTCGCTTGCCAGGCACTGACAACACAGTGTGAGCCATGGCCCCATGTTGCTCTTATAGTCTGGTAGGCTACACAGATGTTAAGTGAATAGAAGCATTATTCAGATAATTACAAGTGTACAAAGTACTACAGGATAGATGTTCAGGAAGAGTTCTGTGCAAAGAGCAGATTACAGGGGACCTAATTTAACAAGGGAGATAAGCTAAAGGGGTCTTATTGGGAGTTACTCCCAAATTTAGACCTGATGGATGAATGGGAGTCAGAGGCAAAGATGAAGTGAGGGAGGTAGACCAGTAGTATCTAGAGAGATCATTCCAGAGAAAATTGTGTGTACAAAAGGGGTGGGAGTTGACACAGATTGAGGGGGATATAAAAGAAGGCCCAGATGCCTAGAAATAAGAAAACAAGGAGGGAAGCACTATAGGATAATGTGGATGAGGAAGGCAGGCCTAGATCACATGTGGTCCTGTAAATCTGCTACACCCACAGGTCTCTTTTTTTGAAAATGTAAAGGACTTTGGGCAAGGATTTTCCTGAGCTTTCTACCTCATTCAGATACACAGAACCAGAAGAACAGTGGGAAGGAGAGTGGAGGTCTAATATATTTGTGCTGCTATAACAAAATACCACAGACTGGGTAATTTATAAAGCATAGCAACTTACTGTTCATTGTTCTGGAGGCTGAGAAGTCCAAGATCAAGGTGCCAGCAAGATTAGTGTCTGATGAGAAACCTTCTTCATTTCCAAGATGGCGCCTTGTTGTTGCATTCTCTAGAGTGAATAAATGTCTTCACATGGCTAAAGAGTGGAAGACCAAAAAGGGGCTAAGGTGGTTCCTTTCAGCCCTTTTATAGGCACTAACCTATTCATAAGGGCCTTATTCTCATGATTTAATTGCTTCCCAGAGGGTCCCAGCTCTTAATACTACCACAATGGGGATTAAGTTTCAATACATGCATTTGGGAGGATATTGAGACCATAGCAGTGGTATTCACTATTGCCAGGCCTACTTAAGATACAATTCAGAGCAGATAGTCCATCAAGAGTGTTTCCGATGTTTTTCTGCTTCAACAATTAATGTTCAACTACCCAGAGCCAGTTTGTTCCTAGACAGGAAGCCCCTAAACAACTTCCAGGCCCCTGCCTCCACTTCAGTCTTGCTGTGTCCAGTTCTCCCCTTTAAAGGCTCATGATGACCCAGTGGTTCCAGCAGATACGCCCAAACCTCCATCATGCTGCCATGAACCAATCTATTTAACCCAGCATTCCAGGCCCACTGTATCTAACTGTTCAGAATGTATATAGCTTTGAAGAGTTTTGTCAAATGTTTTCTTCGCCAATCCCGTGTGACAATAGAACATGCTGAGAACGTAACGCCTATGCAGAATCAACACAGGGCTCAATCTTCCTTCAGAACATCAAGAAACCTGATGTCAATGACTGAGTGAACAGGGTTATATAGTATCCATTACACTTGGGGAAAATAAATGAAACTCTACATTATTGAATTTACAGAAATTAACCACTAGCAAAACAACATCACTTGTGGGACTTACTTTAGCCCCACTAAATTAGAAGGCAGAGAAATTTCATCAAAAAAAACAAAACAAAACAAAAACAAAACTGTGCGACCAGTTTGTAAAAGATGAAGGTTCCTGCATTGAAGCAGATTGGAAGTATCTGACAAGAGCTAAAATTCAGTCTTGCTTTCCCAAAGCCACTTAATATTTTTCTTTCGCCAATAGTACAGTACCTATGTTTTTGGGGCTCCTTTTATTTGTTCTGTAAGCTACACCTAAATGACTTCTTTTCTTATTGTCCCATGATATACCATTCTTTCCAATAAAGTCAGGTCTTAATCCTCTTATACAAAAAAGAATAAATACAACTATACTGGTTAGGTCTATTTAAAGGAAGAACAATGGAGAAACAACTTGGTAACTGGACAATTTGACAAATATACAAATCTAAACTCATCTCTCTTTTTTAATATCACCCATTTTGTGAGAAGCTGTTAAGACCAAAACATACAGATGATGATTTTAACCATGCAAAGAAGCCTGTAATATTACCCTTAGTCCTGGGATGCAT
Source organism: Pongo pygmaeus (assembly GCF_028885625.2). Lineage (NCBI taxonomy): Eukaryota > Metazoa > Chordata > Mammalia > Primates > Hominidae > Pongo > Pongo pygmaeus. Next base: position 48,973,420 of record NC_072391.2, read on the forward strand.
AATTTAAAATGTCTCCACTCTGAACACAGTGCCACTATTTTCTTCAGGCCAAAATACCACCAGGATCAAGGCGTTTTCCTACCCAGAGCCCTGTCTTTCCTCTGGGTCACACTCCACCATGTACCCAAGGCCGTGATAATCCCTGATTGGTCAGTCCTGGCACACTTTTTGGGTTCTGCTATTTCTTCTGGGGTCTGCTCTGCTGAGAGTGAATGGTACCACCCAGTGTGCCCTCCCCTAGACCTGAGAGGAAGTCAAGGAGTGACCTCTTGAAAAGGGAAAAACAGAGATTAAGTATGCAAGCCACATTGTTGGCCATGGAAAGGAAGGTACCTAGACTGAATGCAAGGCCGGAGGCTCTCAGGAAAGAGCCACATTCCATGTGCAACTCTAAGGAATTGTGATGTATATTTGTCAAGGATAGGACATATTTAACAGGTTGCTACCTTGATTTGCAATTTAAATATTTAAACATATGGTCTATAGGCCTCCTTTGCCTTGCAAATGTTACAGATGAGCCTGTAGCATTCCTGTTAGTGATATCATCTTTAAACACCTACACATGATGGAAGGCTAACTCTAAATGCCAATAATCCCCAAGCAAGAGTGATACATAAGTGTTTTGTCTGGCTTCAGAACTTTGTATTCAAAATTCCACATACCATTATGTTTGAATAAATCATCCAAGTATGCATGATATGGTACATATACAAAAATATATACATACATACATCTAGTCATGAATTGCTTAACAGCTGGTATGTTTTCTGAGAAATGCATCATTAGGTGATTGACTTTTTCATTGTGTGAACATCACAGAGTGGATGCACTTACATTAACCTAGATGGCATAGCCTTCTACATACTTATGCTCTATGGTATAGCCTATTGCTCTTAGTCTACAAACCTGTACAGCATGTGACTGTACTGAATACTGTGGCAATTGTAACACAATGGTAAGCATTTGTGTATCTAAACATATCCAAGCATAAAAATAGTAAAGTAAAAATACTGTATGAAAGATTAAAAAATGGCACACATGTGCTGGGCACTTACCATGAATGAAGCTTGCAGGACTGGAAGTTGCTCTGGGTGAGTCAGTGAGTGAGTGGTAAGTCAATGTGAAGACCTAGGACACTACTATGCACTACTATAGACTTTATAAACGCTGTACACTTAGGCTACACTAAGTTTATAAAAAATATTTTTTCTTCAATAATAAGTTAACCTTAGCTTACTGAATGACCACTGTCATATATACAGTACATCCTTGACCGAAATGTCATTATGTGACACATGACTGTACAGATATATATATATATATATACACACACACATATATATACTCACATGGTTAATATATATATACTTTCATGATTAAATAATCTTGACAACCCACCCATACATTCTAAATTATGCTTGCCTCAGGAAAGAGGTAGATTACCTGTGATTCTTGAAGTATGTGAGTTTGGAGTGTTAGAGATCAGAGAAGCAGATACTACTACACATCACCATCAAAGTTCTGCAGGTGGAGATGATTAGAGATGGCTCCAATAATTATGTGTATTTTGATTTCATAAAACACTGCATAGAATGAAATAGCATGTGTAGGATGCCAGTAACAATGTGTAGAGCCACCTGCAGGTAAACAAGAAACTTCTAACCCCAGAGGCGCCTGGGAAGAAAGATAACTTGCCTTTTAAGCTTCACAACAAGCCTCCTACAGAGTTCAGTTCTTTCACTAAAAATCTTCCAGACCCTCCCCATTTCATGCCCTTCCTCAAATAACATTGGAAAGAAAGAGAATGGATGGCACAAAGATTGAAAACCACAGGAAACTTGGACCAAACCAAGAGCTTTGAGGAAATAATGCATTTTGTATCATTTTGTATTCCAGCTCAATAGGAAGTGGATGAAGTATCTCATTTCAGGGCTGTGTTTTAACATGAAAAATGACCCGTATTCTTTATCCATTAAGCTATTAGTATATCCTAGCATTGTGGGTCTTAATAACATTTCCTTAAATAACTGTGAAAGCCTATGAGTTTTATTTCTTCCAGAAAAAACTGAAAGGAGGAAAACAACATATTGGACACACAGGGATCAAGCTAATTAAATTGTAAATGCCAATAATGATATCTGACATTTCTTTTCAACGATAACCAATTATTGTAAGCATTCTCCCAGTAGCTATTAAATCTATCCCTACAAACCTCATTTTTTCACATTTGGAATATCTAACACAGATCATTTGTCCTAGCCACTTCCATTAGTCTATGTATAAATATATATGTAGGGGGGTGGTATGGCTTATGTTTGGCCTAATTGGAGTATCACATTCCATGTTGAAAGCAATATTAAGTTACATTTAGGAAACAGGAATATTATATGTTAAAAACCAGAAAAAAGCTACACATCTGGTATATTTTAGTTGTGGGATATGTAATATCTCTATCCCTCCCAAATTCTGTCTACTGGAAACCAAAATGAACAACTTGAGGACGTGTTTTCTTTCAGTTGAAACTTGAGGCCCAAACAGAGAGGTTGGTGAATGGATTGAAAATGGATGTGAAAAATCAATAGCAATGGACAAGGAGATTAGAGCCTGCAAAAGAAATGAGTATTTCTAAAGGAATCACATCTTGGGATATATGAGACTTGGAGTCAGTTTACACTGAAAACAGCCCAAAAGAAGAGCCCATGGAGTGACTCCAGGATGCTGGAAAGTGAATCAACCTTAAGCCATGTCCAGAATATAGGATCCAACAGCTCTGTATCAGAAGTAGAGGATGACTTCCTTCTGGGCCTCGATGTTTCTTCCAGACTCTCCCAATCTTGTTTGGTAGCACATACAGTCACCAATTAGAGCAATATTTCCCTGGTGGGAGGAAATATGTAGCTATCTACTGGATTGTGTGCAAAGCCCAAAATAATTTAGGTGAGGGCCTTTCTACTGATCTGGAATATTTCAGCATAGTACTCAAGGAGGGGAAAGACACAAGGAAGCAACATTTAATGATTCTAAAAGTATCTCCTCTAATCTTGACATATTTATTAACCAAGAGAGCCTTGTGGAAAGCAACCATTATTATTTCCATCTTGCAAAAGAGGAAATTGAGGCTTGGAGATGACTCTGAAATCTTTCCAGGAAAATATAGTGAGCCAGTGGTAGAGATAACATTTCCATTCAGATCCCTGCTCACCCTGAGACTCATTTCCTGCCAGTCTTCCCCTTGATGACAGTGCTGTAGTCACACACTCCTTCCTGTGCCTCCAAGCTGCCAAGGTCCTTCCTGCTGCAGAATCTTTTTACCCAGCGTTCCCTCTGCCTGGAGGGATGGCCTCTTTAGATGCTTCCAGTTTCTTTCACATTAGAGTCCTTCCCTGTTTATCTTTGCTAAAGTGATCTCCCCTCCCGTCTCCCCACAGCCCAGCTGCTCTACACCACATTACCTAGTCTACTTCCCTTCTCGGCAATTCTCTCTGACATTTTCTTCTTTGTGTCTTTGCTTACTAGTCAATTGTCTATCAGCTGACCTCCTATTGAGGGCATATTCTTCGTCTTCCTCTATCTTGTTAGTATCCCCAGAGCCTGGCACAGTGCCTGGTACACTGTGGGTATTCACATTTATTGAATAAATGAATGCATGAGGGAGGTTTTTAGCTCAAGTGTATCTAAATCTAAAACCTGAGTTCAATCTCCTCCACCAAGCTGGCTCCTTCGACAAAAGCACAGCAGCTTTGAGGTTAGTGACACAGGTAGAGCAGTTGCTGAGGCACTGCTCATGAAGGTAGATGGGAGGTTGTTAGCACTTTTTCCTTAGCCCAGGATTTCTGTGAGTGGCAAGTGACCAAAACAGTCCACTCTGAAACACAAGGGGGAATTGAGATTAATGAAAACATGCTACTTAGACTCAAAAATCCTCCAAGATAGAAGAAAAGGGAAAATTTCAAAAAATGAATAAAAATACAAGAGAGCCTACCCTTCCCTTTTCTCCATTGGGATCAGCCAAATAATAGCTGATATTGTTTGTTTCAGTTTACTGAGCCACTGCTCCATGCTGCACACAATGTGCTATTTGCATGGGTTATCTCATGCACATGACCACTCACAACTGCACATTGAAACTACTACTAATATCATCCTCATGCCATCTTAAAAAAAAAACAAAAAACTGGAGCTCAAAGATGTTAATTTGCCCAAAGTCACATCATTTCTGAATAGCTTTGCTGAGACTTTCATACAGGTTTGGTGACTCCAGTGCCTATGATAGTCTGAAGTATTGGAAATAATTTAAATCCATTCTGGTGAGGAAAAGGGAACGAAAGAGGAGCAGGAGAAGATATTCCAAATTAGAGACCATTGTGGACAACTTCCCCAGTCTACCAAGATCCTAATGCTGTAAATACTGCTGCATCTGGAATATACTTCTCAGCAGTGCCCAGAACCCATAGTGCAGAAGTTGTTTACACAAAAAAAGAGAAGAGAGGCAAATATTAAATATATTCACCAATCTCATTCTTAACTTTTCCCTTCCCTCTACCAGGGTATCTCAACGAAGCTTTGTGTAAATCTTTGGCCATCAACCAATAACTTTGGTTTTGGCCATTAAAAATAATTCTTCAATGACTCCTGAAAAATAAAGAAGCAGCCCCCAAACTTCAAGGATTTCCAGTTCTTGAGTCTATTTGAACAGAGACACAATGACATCTATGTTTATTGTCTTCCATGGCTTAGTTGGCCAAATGTGCCTGTAGGAATGGTCTTCCCAGAAGCCCAAGGTGCCTGGTGCCATGGCCAATCCTTGTGTAATCCCTATGCCTCCTAGCAGTCTTCCCGAAAATGCATATTTATCTCACTCACCCTCCACTTCATAACCCTGTGGCCCTACCAGGTGCAGGAACATAACTCATAAGAAATATTAACATTGGCTGTTTATCATGGAGCTTGCAAAACAGAAAAGCAATAAAAGTGCAGGCATGCTCACTCAATTACCATTGAAATAGATATCACAAAAATTATTCAGTGTCAGAAATCTAATTTTGTATGATATTTCTATATATTTCCATTGCTAATTTTTCTTCCCTCCCGTATTAGTGAATTAATATGCTTCAAATGCCCCTCAAGCTACCCTAGAAAAAAATACTACTTATTTAGTTGAGCTACCCAAATCCATTAGACAAATTTCCTTTACAGCAAAGCATTGATGAATGAAATGTCTCATGCTAATGTAAGAATAATCAATTTAGAATGCTTATGACAATTAACAAAGCTGAAGATATGCCTTGAAGGCTCCATGCTTTGTCAGCCCTGATTTGGATTAAACTTGTGCTAATGGGATCATTTTTCTTCCAAAAGGTATTCTTTTTAGGCAGACCTATCAATTAATATGAATTATGCATGTATAAAAGTACTAATGTCATTAATTAGACAAATTAATTTTTATGATGCAGTGGATAGACTAACACTAGATTATATGTGATAACTTCCCCCACGGCACACACTGATTTGAAATAAATGAATAGTTTATATTTGTGTGCTTTCCATAGACTCAATCGGGATTAATCAGGCTGGTGTCTGGGTGGGAGATGGTTGAGATGCTGCATATTCTTCATGGTCTTCTCAGCCAGGGGGGTCATTTCAGAGACAATAGAGCCCAAATTGCAACAGAGAGAAACTTTAGAATAATGCTATGCAGGGTCATGGGGGAAGTTAGTAAATTGTAAGCATTTGTGCTGGCAAGCTTTAATTGATTCTTTTCCCCCAATTTACATGCTGTTGTCCAAGTAGACTAAAAAATACAAATAAAAATCAGAAAATAAAGAGTAGGGGGAAAAAGCATTTTGCAATTGTTGCATTGACAGACATAACTCATTAATGTTGGTCAAATTTGATTGGCACAATATTTATCTTCTAACTCTGGGTCTAATTTGTAATTTCTTAATCCAGTACGAGCTAGGTTAATTTTCAAATTCATGGAAACATTGACTTTTTTTCAAGCCTAATAAGTTACCTAAAGTGTAAGAGGATGAGGACCATGTGTTAAACTACCTGGTTAAACTAACTGTTACGTTTTCAATGTTTGTGTCTCTCCACAATTCGTGTTGAAACTTAATCCCAAATGCAATAGGATTAAGAGGTAGGGATGTTTGCAGTTGATTAGATCATAAGGAATTCTCCTTTGTAAATGGGTTTCATTGCCTCACAAACGAGGCCTCACTTAGCATTCATAATTTTTGCCCTTCCATCTGCTGCCATGTGAGAACACAGAAACAAGGCATCATCTTGGAAGCAGAAGCGAGCCTTCACCAGACACCAGATATGCTGCACCTTGATCTTGGACTTCCCAGCCTCTAGAACTATGAGAAATGAACTTGTGTGGCTTAAAAAAATTACTCAGTTTATGATATTTTGTTATAGTAGTCTGAATAAACTAAGACATTAGTCATCACCTTTCTCATCCATTTTGCAATAAAGCTTACGATTCCAACAAAATGACCACCATGAGGAAAGTAAGCCCAAAATGCTTTTACCTCTTTTATTGCTTTTTACTCTTTAATTCTTGTTTTGCAGAAACTTGATACATGAACCTTAGGTTTTCCAACAGGGATAATTGATGACTTTAACAACATATCCTAAAGTCAAACCAATGTATCCCATCACAGCAAGGCTGGTAGGAGTTACAGCAAGCTGGCATAACCTAGGTAATGTCCAAAAGTCAGGCAAGAGAGGTCAAAAGTGATCTCTTGCCCAAGGTTCATACAGCTTCTGCCTGGATCATGGTAAATGCTCAATCAATGTGAGTTAGAAAAAAATAAGTAGAGGTATTCACTTAGCTAAGAATTTGACATGGGTTGACAAAACATGGTACATCACAGAGACACTGAAAACATTTACTCTGTATTCTCAGCGTTCTTTGTTGCATTCCACGATGGTATGGCATAGTCATAAAAAGAAAACTCTTTGAGGACAGAGAGTCCTGGATTCAAATCAGGGTTTTCCACATTCTGGCTAAGTAACACTGGGGGTTCCATGTTGCCTTCCTCATTGAGAAGCCATAAGGCTTCGGTGAGATGGTGGTAAGTATCTGCATCTTTACAGCTTGCGGCAAGGCATAAAAGATAATAGGGACTTCTTAAATTAAATGCTGCCTTTATCCATAATTAAATACCTCCCTGGGCAAATATACTGATGAGTAGTAGAATGGACTTAAGCCTCACAAGGAGATAGGACATGGTATCCCATTCTCCATTCAGTTCTGACTGTAAGTTCATCTTTTTACAGTAAGAGGTAGGTAGGGGAGGAGATAATGGAGTGAGTAAATTAATGGATTTAAATCTCACTCCTACCATGTACCAGCAGGGTAACCTCAGGCAACCTCTCGAAGCTTTCTTTTTTGTCTTGAAGATAAGCATAATGATAGGGTAAATCTTAAATAATAGGATTAAATGAATTAAAACTCTCAAAGTGCTTAAAACAAGAACTAGCACATAGTTTGCTAGCAATCGATAAATACAAGTAAAATTTATTTGACATCTATTGTGTTCTAAATAATTTAAAGATAACGACCTAATTTAAGCTACACTACCTTCTTGAGAGGTTACTGTGAATAACCCCATTTTACAGATGAGAAGATTGAGGCTTAGCGTAATCATCTTGCTCAAGGTCACCCAACTAATAAGTGAAAGAGGAAGGATTTGAACTCGGGTTGCCTGAGAATTTATTTAATGGGACTGGGGAGTGCTGTGAGAATAAAGTCTAGAAGTTAGAAAGAGGAACCTCTTAATTTTGAGAAACCTATGACTCATGGAAAAGAGAGAGGGTGCTGGCCATGAAGGTAGAATACTAGGTGGGTTGGGTGACAGTGACAGCTACTCTGGCCATCAGTTAGGCACACCTACTTGGAGTAGCTATTATTAATGGGGCAGATATTAGTATCTTCATTTTATTGATTTGGTTAACTGGTTTATCTTAGATCATAAAGTTGGCACACAAATACTAGTCTGTCTTATTTCTCAGCCTATATTATAAACCTCTACACTATAAGGTTTAAAGATGTCTGAATACACAATGATGTAGCAATTGGGAATGCCTCATCTTCCAGTCACCTGTCTCTTCCTCTTACTCTTGTCTTATTATCTGTGATCACTAAGACTCTACAATCACCCCTCACTAGTTTCCGGAGGAGGAGAAAAGTTTATAGAAGCCAATCCTATAGCTGTGAAAGGATGCAATCTAGTCTAGACCAGCAAAGTGATGGTGGGTTATGACCAGGGAGAGTTTCATTTTATAATATCTATCAAAAAGATTTTCTTTCTGGGGTGTCATGCAATGATCTAAATCAGATTTACAAACCTCTGTATAATCTATGATGTCAAACACATCTTTTAGCAGGTTGAGTTTCTAGAGCAGGTAACTGTATTTATCAGTCTAGTTATGGTCCTCATTCAGAGATGGATGGTCATGTTACTCAAGACAGGCCAATGATACTACAACCCTGGGCTTTTTTGAAATGGAAAGTATGAGCTATAAGGATGATGTAAGCTTGGAGCTTTGAGAGGACCAGCATTTTAAGAGGGTCAGCCTGAGAATGAAACCAGTACATGGGAAAGCAGAACCAAGAGATGGGGCAACAGATATTGAATCCTAATGGCGTCATGTGAACATTGGGATATATCCTTCTCTGAAGCCAGATAACCTAAACTTTTCAGTTATGTGAACAAAAATCTCCATATTTGTTTACATTTGTTTGTCAAGTTTTTGTTACTTCCATCTGAGAGATCAGAATAATACAGAAAAGAAAATAACAAAATCCAACAATATCAATGATTTCTAATAGTAGAGTCTGATATTCACCCAAATTCACTAATTCCCTAAAACACTCCTAGAGACTTGTCATTTGAATGAAGCTACCTAAAATTATGGTGGGAGATTTTTTTTTTTCCTTTTTATTTTGACAGTTACATTTCAGCACATGAAATTCTCGGCTACCAGATTACTTTAGACACAAGTTTATAAATGTGTCTATTTTATAAATATTTCTTGAAGTCCTTTTTGGTTGTTGTTACAAAGGAGATTGCATAACTTGTTAATTAAGTGTGAGTGAAGGTTTCCTGGGAGAGTGAAATGACCACTGATCTATATGGTTCAGTCACAGTGGACTTAATATTCAAAGGAAATGGTCATTTAGAAACCAGCATTCACTTGTTCATCTACATTTCTTTCTTCCTTGGTATCTACAATTTAGTCACCAGCCAAATCTTCAATAGTCTCCATTTTTATTCTGAATATAAAAAGTTTCCCATGATGCTTAAAATTGAGCAAACTTGTTCTATTGATTACTTGAGCGAATCATCGATAAGATCAACAATTTTCCCTTTACTCATTCACTATATCTTGTGTAAACAAGTGAGTATTGAGTGGTGCATTTGCTCCTCTCCTCACCATCCCAAGGGCATTGCCAATGGCATGAAGACACGGGACCAGTTCTAAAGCCGTAGAAGATTTGGGTCAGCAAGGCCCTGTAGATGCAATGTTTTCCCAAAACATTTTCCATTCTCTGATCATTTTTGTTTTCCTGAAAACTTCAAAAATAAGGCTGAGGTTAAGATTGTAGTCTTTGGAATTTGACTACCTGATGCACATCATTGCTTTATCACTTCTTAGCTGCAGGCAAGTTACTTAATCCCCGATTTATCTGTACAAAGGGGATAGTGCTGAGTCAGCAAGTTCATTTGACAAAATTATTGAATATCAACTATCGACTGACAAACAAAACCAGGCACCTTTCCAGGTGCTTTGAGACACAAAGAGCAAAATAGATGAAATTCTCTGCTCTCATGAAGCATATATATATATATTTTAGAGACAGGGTCTCACTCTGTCACGCAGGCTAGAGTGCAGTGGTACAATCATAGCTCACTGCAACCTCGACCTTCTGGGCCTAAGTTGTCCTCCCGCCTCAGCCTCCTGAGTATCTAGAACTATAGGTGTGCACCACCACGCCTGACTAATATTTTATTTGATTTGATTTTTTTGTAAAGATGAGGTATCACTTTGTTGCCCAGTCTGGTCTCAAACTCCTGGGCTCAAGTGATCCTCCCACCTTAGCCTCCCAAATTGCTGGGATTACAGGCATGAGCCACCATGCTCAGCCATGAAGCCAATCTTCAAGTCTGTCTTGGCATGATGTTGGGGGAGATTTAATGAGATAATGCCACTAAAATGCTTAGTACTGCACCTGGCAAACAGTAAATGCTCAAGAATAATGCTAGCTTATGTCGTCAAAAAATGCAACTAGTATTAGCATTTGCTAACAGTATTATTGTTGCATCACTGATATTATGGGGACATAATTGTCCCACCTGATTCTGCCTACTCCCAAATCCAAGACTACATCTTTTAAGAAGAGGGCCCAAACCTAAATGTTAGACCTTTTTACCAGGGTCTCTTTGTGCTCCTTGAAGACTTGATGATGGGCCCCTCCCTTTATTGACTCACCAGAGTGAAAGCTTATTTCCCCCAAAATATCCCCTTGGTCATTTACACTCTGAAAAAGGAACAGTTTACTACAAGATGAATACAATAACAGAATTGTATTCTCTTGTTTTATAAGGGAAGAGTTACATTAACTCAATAGTGCTTGGCCTCCTTGTTGGCTATAGGGAATCACAGGGCTTTGAGGACACCACGTGAGGCTCAGCTTTCACTGTCTTTTTTCTCTGAGACAGCGCTTGCCAGCTAGACATTCTCTGTGCAAAATCCAGGGATCTCTATGCTGTACAATTTGGTAACATGGCAAGTCAACTAAGATTCTTTGGTTGCAAGCATCAGAAACCAACTCCAACAAATTTAAAGCAAAAAGGAAAATAATTGGTAGAATATGGGGTAGTTGCCACAAGCCATGGAAAAGTTAACACACTGTGGTAAATACTACAATTATCCCAGCAGGGATCAGTGCAGCATGATCTAATGAATTGTCTCTTCCAGGCATTCCCTCAAATGGAAGTTTTTCTTTTGTTAGTGGTTTGTTCCTTCAATGTCAGTTATGGCGGATTCATCCCCTACAACAATCCCAAATGCAGTATATAATCTATTTCCTTTAGCACCATCTTCTAATGATCATGGTTGGGTGTCTCGATGACTAGACAAAAAATATGAATAGTTTCATCTGTGACTTAGTATGTGCTCATCTGAAGAGAAAATATTGGTAGAGTTTTTAAAAACTGCAGCCTGAATCAGTCTGGTCAAAACATTAAGACATGAACCAGCAGATGTTTTTGGAATTAAGACTCACATGGTCCTGATGGTGGAGGGCAAAACCCAATCCTTGTGCTACTTCTGTCTGCTCTTCAGAGAGCAATAGGTTCTCAGTGCTCCACATAGGGAGCTATTTTTCCTACAAGCACTGTGGAAACTCAAAACTCCAGGGACTTAAATTGCTAAAGTTTACCTAGACCCAAAGTTCTTTTTTTTCTTTTTAATAAACTTTATAATTGAAGAATAACAGAGAGAAAAGTACATAAATCATACATGTGCAGCTCAGTTTTCACAGTGAACACACACCTGTGTGTCCACTACCCAGATCAATATATAAAATATAACCAGCACCGCTACAGTTCTGTTTATATCTCCTTCAATTGAAACCCGCCTCTTCCCCAAGACAATCTGTTTCTTGACTCCTTATAACATAGATTAACTTTATCTGTCTTCAATTTGTGTAAAGGATGTTGAAATCAAATAAAATATGGTGATGAATCTTAAGTTTCAAACATTTTACTCAGGAAGCAATTAGGGGTATACACACAGGCTGGGCGGACTTCAATAGTTCTGAAAAACAAAGAGAAGGTTGGAGGTTTTATAAAAAGAAGAAATATTATGTATTATTTGTCCAGGAAGTTCATTGACAATAGTAAGGTTTTGGGGAGCTGCTAAGTTCTAATTGGTAACTGAGGGCAGTGAGTAAAACTAGTCTTTAGTCACAGCAGGCTGTTTCAGTAGCTTTTAGATAAAACTAGTTTGAGGTTACAACAGGCAGTTTCAGCAGCCAGGCCTATAGCTGGCCTTCATCTCAATGTAATGAGTACCCATTGCTCTACATATTCATCAACATTTAGTATTTTCAGACTTTTAAATTTTAGCCATGCTGGTGTATGTAGATATATCTCATTATAGTTTAAATTTACATTTTTCTAATGACTAATGAGTTTGGTTTTTTAAATATGTTTCTTGGCCATTTGAATTTCCTCTTTTGTTAAGTGCCTGTTCAAACCTTCTTATGTCTTATGCCATTGGGTTGTCTGTCTTGCTATTGCTTTGTAGAATTTATTAGATATGTGGATTGCAATATGTCCTCCAACTCTTTATTTGCCTTTGTACTCTCTTAATTTTAAAAGTGCAGTTTATCCATCATTTTCCTTTAAGTTTGGTACTTTTAAATCTACTTTTAAGAGATCATTGCACACTCCCAGTTCATACAAATATTCTGTCGTCTTCCAGAAAGTTATTGTTTTACAGTTTATATTTAGATCTGCAATCTACCTGCAACTCATCCTTTCTTCTGGTGTGAAATGGAAACCAAGATTCACTTCTTCTATACAGATATCCAACTGGCCTAGCAGTATTTATTGAAAAGCCTCCCTTTCCCCACTGCACTGTAGTATTACATTTGTACATCAATATGGGTCTGGGGTTTTGTGGGCTTTCTATCCTGTGTAATTTTTTGTGTATCTATTAATGAACAGAAACCATATTATCTTAGTCACTATAGCTCTATATAAGTCTTGATATTTGGAAAATGTAAATCATCTAGTTTTAGTTTTCATCAAGCCAGTTTCACTATTCTTGACCCTTTCCCTTTCCATATAAATTTTGAATCAGCTTGTCAATTTTCCCAAAAGGAAACTGTTAGGATTTTTAAAATTGAGATTGCATTGAATCTATGAAACAATATGGGAGAGTTTACATCTTCATATAATGAATTTTTAAATCCATAAATGTGATACAGCTTTTCTCTTAAGTTTTAGAAATTATCACAATAATGTTTTGTAGTCCTTCTGTAATAGCTTATAAATCCTTGTTTAGACTTATTTTTAAATATATAACATTTTAAAAGGGTTTTGAATGGTAACTTTAAAAAATTTGTTTCTTAGTTGATAGCTAAATTTATTTAATTTTTATAGTTGATCTTTAATGTCCGTCTGATACTTTATATATATATAAAACCATGCCTGGTACAAATAATAATAGTTTTATTTATATCTTTCCAATATTTATACCTTTATTTCCTTTTCTTGATTTATTTCACTGATCAGGTCCTCTGTTGAAATAGACATGGTGAAACAAGCATTCTTGCCTCCTTTTCAATTTCAGAGAGAAAGCTTTCTGTGTTTCACCATTGGTATGATATTTTCTGCATGTTTTCTATAGATACTTTTTGTAAGATTAAAGAAATTTCTTTCCTCCTAATTTCAACCTTTTACTATAAATGGGTGTTTAATTTTATCAAATAATTTTCTGTGTATCAACTGAGATGACATGATTTCTCTTATTTTTTTACTGCTTCACATCCTATTTCAATTATTATATATTGTTAAACCCAGCTTGAATTCTCAAATAAAGTTATTTTGTTATGATGCAAAATACTGTTTCATATCATTGACATGAATTTACTAATGTTTAAATAATTTTTATCTATATTTATGAGATAGATTAATCTGTATTTCTCCCTTTTCTAATATCCTTTTACATTTTGGTATCATAAGTTGAGAATGTTTCTTCTTTTTCTGTTCTCTGGAAGAGTCTGTGTAAGATAGTGTTATTTCTTTCTTAACTGATACAATTCAGTTCTTAAGCAATATGGACCTAGCACTTGTTTTTGTGTGTGTGCATTGGTGGGGGGGGGGTCTTGCTTATAGGTTATTAATTATGTATGTGATTTTTTAGCAGATACATGGCTATTCATATATTTTACTTAGTTGTATTCAATTGTATTTTTCTATTTGCTGATTATGTCTAAATTTTTTATGTATTAGCTTAAATTTATTATATTTAAAATTGCCAGAGTAACTCCTTATTATCTGTTCATTCCTGAGATCAGTAATTTGTAGTATGTGTGCATATGTATGTGTGTGTTGTGAGTCCCCAAGACAATGCTCAGACTTCATGATTCAATAGAAGGACTCACAGGATTCAGCAAAGCTGTATTCATGGTTATGGTTTATTGTAGTGAAAGTGCACACACTAAAATCACCAAAACGATTTGCTGAAGTCCAAAAGAAATGAGGTACCATCTTCCAGGTGTTGTCTCCCTGAGGAGTCATGCAGATGCATTTAATTCTCCCAGCAATGATGTGTGGTAATATATGCAAAGTGCTATCAACTAGGGAAACTCACCTGAGCCTTGAGACCCAGAGTTTTTACTGGTGGTCAGTCATGTAGCTATGCAACAGTTGCATGACTGACTTCAGCTACTTGATCGTATGCTAGTCTCCCAGTTCAAAACCAGGCATTTACCATAAATTATGTTTCTAGCATAAACTATGTGATTAAACCGGTATGATGTGGCCCAAGGCCTCAGACATACAAAAATACTCTTGTCAGGCAGAATATTCCATGGGCTCAGTGCTCATCTTCCAGGAGCCAGGCAAGGGCCAGTCTTGAACACAGATTTTTCTTGGGAATGTGCTGGATTTACTGATTTTCTTATGAATGTGCCAAGTTCTGCTGATTTTTTTTTTTTTTTGCATACTTTCTTTTCTTGATCATCTTCATTCTTCCCAGGTTTTATCTATTGTATTAATCTTTTAAAGAAACTCCTTTTTAGTTTTGTCGATCTTCTTTGTTTTATTTTATTAATTTCTGCCATAGTTTTATTATTTATATTTTTCTTATTTGGAGTTTAATTTCCTCCTTTTCTAAGTTCTTGAGATAAATATATTAATTTTCAATCTATCTACATTTTAATAAATGCCTTTAGGGATACCAATCTCTCACTAAGCATGTCTTTAGATGAATCCCAAAATATTTACTATGTTGTGCTTTCATTAAGTTCAAAATATTTTCTAATTCCCATTCAGATGTTTATTTTAATGCATGTGTTATATATAACTGTGCTGCTTAATATCCAAATATTTGAGGATTTGTTTATATTTTTAAAAATTAATATCAAAGCTAATTGTGCTATGATTGGAGAATATACTGTAGATAATATCGATACTTTGAAATTCATTGACATTTCTTTTACGACCCAAAAATATGTTGGTACATATTCCATGTCTACTTAAACAAGAAAGTGCATTCTTCAATTGTTGGGTATGGTGTTGGGTAATGTCTATTAAGTGAAATAAGTTAATAATATAGTGCCAGTCTCCTATGTTCCACATACAAATTTGAGTAAATAAACATATAAATTTATTTTATATTCCTGATTATTGTTTCATTTAACGTAAATTCTCCTCTTTATGACTTACTTTTGCTTAAAATATACTTTTTCTGATGTTAGCCTATCTGCATCAGCTTAATTTGGTTAATTTAGAATGGTATGTTTTTAGTGGTAGATACTTTTACCCTATTTGTAAACCTACAGTTAAGTTTTGTTTCTTGTAAGCAGAATATCATTATGCTTTGAATTTTTATACAATCTCTCAATCTTTTTCTTGTAATGGGAACATTTAATCTGAATAAATTTAATTACTGACATATGTGTTTATATCTACCATTTACTTTTTGTTTTTTATTAGTCTCATAGATTTTATGTTCCTTCTCTTCTTTGTTACTTCTTTTGTGATAAATACAGTATTTTGAACAATTTCATTTTTCACTCCATTAATTGTTGGTTATATGTAATTCTTTTCACAGTTAAACTAGATATTCCAACATGAATTCTTGTTATAGAATAATAAAAATTAGTATTTTTACCAACCAATTTCTGCTAAATGCAAATAACTTAGAAAAATTTAATTGTATTCGATCTCATCACTTCTATATAATAAAAATACACTGTTAATCTATATTTTAAATCCCATAAGATATTGCTTTGCGTAGATAATATTTAGATTTACCCACATATCTATATCTTTTTCATTTCTTAGGCTTTCCTTCATTTTTATGTTCCTATCTGACTGAATAATCTAGCAGCTCCCCCAATCCTGACCACCACCTTATTTCTTTTAGGGCAGATCCTCTGCTGACAAATTATTTCGTATTGTGTTTGTGTTGAAATACTTTTTTTAACCTTCATTTTTGGCGGATATTTTCACTTGATATAGAATTCTAAGTTGAGAGGAGTTTTTTTTAGCACTTTAAAACATGCCTTTTTGATGTTTTTCCATTGTTTTTATTGAAAATGTTCTGTCAGTCTTGTTGTTTATCTCCAGGTAAAGTGTCTTTCTTCATCCCTACTTCTTTCCCATGACTATCTGTTTTTTCATTTCTCTTTGTTTTTGTTTTTTAGAAGTTTTTTATTGTGTGTCTAGGTACGTAGTTTTAAAAAAAAATCGTATTTTTTACTTACCTTGTTTGGGCTTATAGAACTTAAATAATTTGTAGCATAATGACTTCTAAAATTCTTGATTACTATCTATTTAAATATTTTTGCTGCTTAATTCTTTCTCTCCTATTCATTAACACTCCAGTTACATTATGTTAGACTTTGTACGTGTTCCCCATTTTTCTTCCTCTCTGTGCTTCGGTCAATATTTTCTATTGACTTGTTTTCTATTTGACTAATTCTTCTCCTAACATGTTTTATTTTCCATTTAACCTGTCTGTTGAGGTCTTAATTTCAATTATTTTTCAATAATATAATTTCTATTTGATTATTTTTATACTTTCAATTCTCTAATGATATTCTTCATCTTGTTATCTAATTGACTGAACTTATTAATCACAATAATCTTAAAGTCTGCATCTGCATATACCTATGTCTGGATTGCCTACACTTCTGTTTTATTTCCATTTGTTTTCCTCTTGACTTTTCTTTATTTAGTTCTGTGTCTTTGTAGTCTGGCAATATTTTATTGAGTTGCAGTTATTGTGTAAGGAATCTGTGGTGGCTCTACGTGATGCTGTCTATATCTAAAGATGTTCTATTTTGCCTGTCAGGCACTTAGAGGAGGGATAAATCATATTAGTTCAGTCTAGAATGAAGCACATGTAAAACTGAATCTACTTCTGAATTTCCCTTACTCCCAAGACATGGCTATTCAGTGGTGCCCCTAGAAAGCAAGAAATAGTTGCCACAAACCCTTCTTTCCTTGGCAGGCCCTAGCCTACAGTTGTTGTTTTTTTTTTCTTCCCAGCACCATGAGACTGTCAAAAGCTCTCAGTAGTGTCTCAGCCTCTGGGCTGCTACTTATGAATTGCCAAATGCCTTACCTGAAAAAGTTACGTATAATGCTGATCTGATCTCTCTATGCTTCTCTTGTCTGCAGGATTTTCCCTTCTCAAAGCCTGGCTACCATGCGAGTTCTAAATTCCAATTTTTATCTCCCCAAGCCAAAACTTCTCAGTTTCTTCTTGTAGCTGATATATTTTACTTAGTTTTATATTCTCCTACCCTTTGCTGCTTATGAGCCAGCCTCAAGTAGAAAAGTGCTACAGACTTTCAGGTTTAACACAATGCATTTCTTCTTTCTACAAGAACATCGTTTTCTACAAGAACCTCATTCTTTAAATTTTGATTGCCACAGCTCTCCAGTGTCTTCAGATGGATTTCTAAAATTTTATCCAGCTTTTCTAATTTTTCCAGTGGGAGGATTGATGTGATACAAGCTGTTCTGAAAGGAAGGTGGTTGTAATAATAATCACATACCATAAAAACTTGTAATCTTATTGCAGGTATTACAAACTCAAATTTCTACAGAGATTAGGCAAGTAAAATAAATGAGAGAAGTATGCCTGGTAAGGACTGTCAAAGTGCAAATCACATGATCTGTCTAAAAAGGGAAGTGCTATGTGTTACCCACCTTGGGCTTACCAGTGAAAACCAGCAACACAGATGTGTGTGTAATCTTTAGACTATATGCAGCCATAAGATGACAGCTGCCATTCTTTTTATTTTTTAAACTCTATTGTTTCCTAGACCACATTTTGCTGTATTCAAATACTATATTTAGAACTAAATATGTAGTAAGCATCAAAGATAAGAATTTCAATGGGAATTTGAAGAAAAGAAAGATCGCTTTCAGCTGGGTGATCTGGAGAGAAAGAGGAAATGGTTACACTTTCATAGAGCATCCCTAAGGAATGAACTGGGCAGAGATAGAGGGCCAGGAGATAGCAGGTTGCTGTAGGGAATTACGAGTGAAAGAAAGTAAAACGCATTTCTCCACTTCAGGAGGGTGATAAACAAGTCTGGGTTTAGTCTTGTGCTCCAGAGTAAGTCACCTGAAGCCTGATCCTTAAAAATGAACCACCAGTGTCTTTAACAGAGAAAGTGAGAGACCCACCAAAGCCTTCTACTATCGGGTCAATTTTTCAGCCTCATAAACAAGCTCCTGTGTATGCAATTATAACTAATATATGGGAGGAACGGACAGGGATGAACAGATGTTGGAACCAAATGACGATATAGAGAACACAATAGTGTGGTATAAAAACCTGAGTTTATATGGTGCAGCTGACTGCATTGCATGTTTTTTAATTATTATTTATTTACAAGGTGTGGCATCTGACCTTCTATTGTCAAACCTCAATTTTTCTTGCAGTTAATTCTGTCCTAATACAAAGGCACTCAGGCAACACAGGTGAGAAACTTAGTTAAAAATCTCCTCTGAAAAAGAGATCCAAGGAATTAAAAGAAAGGTGACCTGGAGGCTCCATGGGAGCTAAATGGGCTCAGTTTTATTTGCCTATATTTCAATCTGGACTCTCTGAGTCTCTCAGAGCTGAGGTCTATTTTGCCTGTGTTGACATGATGCTAGTCAAGCAGGTTAATGGATTTTCCCCTACTGAGACGCCCACTGAAGTGGAGCTATATGGAGCTAGGCAGGAAGTTAGAAGATGGAAAAAAATACATGCCATTAACAAGAGTGAAATCTGACCTAAATATACCCTCAACTCATTCTAAATGAGCCTCTTGGAATTGTCCTTGCTCAATCACTAGTTTTCAAACTACTTTTGTGAATCCCACAGTTAGAGAACCGACGTCTTCTACAGCAACATGGCATCTTTGTAGAGGGGGTCACCGAGGGTCATGGACTTCCTGTGGTCCAGTGTTAATTTTGTTTTTATGTTTCCTGGTTTTTGAAGCCTTTTCAGTGGAGAAATCTGTGCAACCTCCTTTACCCTCATCCTTATATTATGTGTGTCAACCAGCTTGAGTGGCAAGTAGAGTATTGGGTTAGAGCAAATGTCTTTACATCTAGGTGGTGTAGGTTCATATTTTCTACCTACCAAGCCATGTTGATTGGAAGAGTTGCTTAATTATCTAGTCCTTAGCTTCTTCATTAACACCAGGGAATAATCCAATCTACCCCACAGTCTTGTAGGTAGTATTAATCAAAACAATATATGGAAAGTACATGGCATAGTGCCTAGGACATAGTATCTACAAAATAGTACCTGATATATTTAATACTATCTTCCTTCTGTGCCTCAGCTGTGATAGAGTTGTAAATATAAGTTGGCTGATATCATTTATTTGCATTTTTTTTTGTTTCATGAATAAATTTGTTCTCTTAGCATATCCCTACTCCTGTTTCCAAACTTAAAATGTTGCCCTTTCTGAGAAGTGCTCCCTGACTTTTCCCCATCTTCCTGAGTCCATCACTTCTCTGGAGCACCATGGTAGAGCAAGCACATGATTCATGCTCACCTCTTCATCTCAGCACCCTCAAGTGCAGCTTTTCACTGTTGCACAATTAGTAATATATATGCACATCTTCCCTACTTAATACTGAGTGCACCCACATCCATCAATCCCTGGCTTTTGAACATTCTGTTTCCTGAGCTGCTTCCAGGGCAAAGTCAAGGTCTACAAATGTTGGTAATGTAGGGGTAGATGAGACAGTAGGCCACCTATTGCAACAGACTCTCATAATTTGAGCAGAGCTTTAGCTTCTCATAATCCATTTGTATCTGTCCTCCTAGCTGTGTCTCCTATATTGCCAGCAAAGTTCAGAGGGCGTTGATTGAAGTGAGCTGAATTCTCATTTCCTTTTCAACCCCACTCCACCAGTGCATGGCATCTGGAGGCCACTGCAGCTTCCCACAGCATTAAGGAGCTTGGCCTTCTGACTAGGAATATTACTTCTCCATAAAGAAAATATTTATTAAATCATTTAGAAGTTTCTGTGACCTACTGCAATTTTGGAAATTAGCAAATAGTCCTTGTTCATCTTGCAGATGGTATTTTATTATTGGATTAATGTGCAAAAAGCCCCTATTTTGTAGCACCAAATATTTACTTTGGAGACATTCTCCGGTTTTATCACGGATTTGCCTTGTACTCTCAACAAATTACTGCAGTGTACATCATGAACTATGGGAATAAAGAAAATATACACAGGGCTAGACTTGCTTGGAAACATATATTTTGCTTTTCGGGAGGGGATCAGTGAAGAGTTGACATCCGGTCACCCTCTGACTTTATCTTGTGACCCTATCTCATAAATCATGCAGAAATTTTACTTTTTATTTTAGGCATTTGGGCTGCTTTAAAAGTATAAGCCAGATGTCTATGCCCAGAGTTCAATTTTAGGGCTTAGTTCTATATCATAAAGAGCATTTACAACTCCTCCGCTAAGCCAGGTAAAACAGTAAAACGACAACTATGGTGGGGCCATGAAATGGCTTTTGCCATGGTCAGGAGGTTCTTATGTCTCTACTCAGGAAGCACCTTTCAGGAGCTACATAAATTCTCCATTCTAGAAGAAATATTTAGAGATTTAGAGGATGAAAATATGGCAGTTACTTAGTTCTCTTATTGACATAGGAGAACTATATTTGGGTGTGTTTGGGCAAAAGAAAAAAAGCCATCTTCCCTAGTAACCGGATAATTTTTGGACGTGCTTCCATCCTTGAAATGGGAATCAATATGAAAACTGTCCACTTGTCCATTCAACATGGTAGCTTTCCTCCTGTGACATAGTGGCTGATAGAGAAACATTCTCTGCATCATGTTCTAAGCATACCTGTTGACTGTGTAGCAAGGTTTTTGATAAACCTGTTGAACATCTCTCTGAAGCCAATGTATCCCTCTCCCCACTTTACTTTCCAGCTTTACCACCACATCCTAGTTTTTTACTTGGGCAATGCCATTTTCCTTTTATTGTACCCAGCATGAAACCTTTAGGCCCTCCATTTACTATGCTGCCTTCAGAACACGAATTTACAAATACACTAGTTTTTCTGCTCTTCAGCTAAATATAGTAATCCTTAGCCTTAATCCATGCCCTATCTTGTATGCCAACCATGCTATTCTTGTGTGTCTACCCAACCAGGCCTTCTTCCAGACAACAGAATGTCCTCCTTCTTGCTGCTACTGAGCCTTTGCCTATGCTATGCTCCCTGCCTAAAATGCTCTTCCTACTCACACCCCTGGACCTAGATAACATCTATTTTCCATAAGACAAGATCAAAGTCCTCTTCACAGCACTTGACTACAGTTGAAATTGTATATTGCATATTTATGTTATAATTTTTTTCCTTAGCATAGGCCTCTCCTAATAGAGTAACAGGGAGTTCTAGAATTCAGCCTCAGAGAGGAAACTGTAGAGTGGTTCAGGGGCAGGACAGGCTGGAAACCTATTTGTGGCTAGAAAATGGAAGGACAGAAGAACCACCACCACCACACACACACAACTGCCCCACACAGATGATTCTGTCCCTCTGCTTCCTCGACATCGCAGCCAGACATTGCCACAGCAACCATACAAATACCCAGCCCAATCCCTGTCCCTACAAAGTGAAAATCCAAAAGTATTTCTCTAACCTTAAGCCCTAATGCCCTTCCTCCCTGCTTCTGCCCTTTCAGCTCACATCCTTAGAGATGCCATATATACATCTGGAAAGAAATAAAACAAGGTTTTAATTGTTACAGGTGTTTAAGAAAATTGCTTTTGGGTAACTTCCTGAATTTTCAGAATTTTCTGTAATTAACACTTTTATAATCTCAAAAAACAAACATCAAAATATAAAATATATTTAAAAACATTTAAAATATATAAGCTGCTGTGTCAATATTCAGGTGCCAAAGCCAATGGTAGGATATAAAAACAACAGCAACAAAAAACACATACCCAGAGTCTTGTCCATAATACTCCCAATTGACTGTAAGCTCATGGCACCAACAGGAAACCAGAGGACAACTTTAAAGTAGTTTTTAACAGTGCCCAGCTGCTCTCAACATTTTCTTAATTTCCTTCTGATTGCTCCAGGATTTTCATTTAATGGAGTGGGTTTCTGCTGGAGAAAATTAAGGGCTGAAATTATTAAATGAGTATGACCCCAACTGTGAAAGAAATGCTTTTCACTTATTTCTTTAGGTGACAGAGTTTGGGATGAAACTGATGTGCTAATAGTTACCTGGATGATCTTTCATATTCTGTAGATTCTGTAGGACACACCAGGTCCAGCTTTATATTTGGAAGAGTAAAATCCTTTAGTTTGAAACCCTTAGTTTAAAATCCCTTAGTTTCAAACCTTAGTTTGAAGCATATCATCCCTTAGTTTGAGGCAGCGTCTCAATTTGGGAACACTGATGAAGGATAACACCTTGTATTTGCAGAGCACTTTTTATGATCTGTTGCTTTTTTCCCCCCGTGTACCCTCATATCCATTATCCTACTCATTTCTTGCATCATAACCGTTTCATAGGTAAGATAAGTACAATTCCCGATTTACAGGTGAGGAGACTGAGCCTAGAGGGGTTAAGTGCTTCATCTAAATGAAAATAACAAGCCAACAGCAAAGAGGGCCTAGAGATTCAAGCTACTAATCTCACTGCTTTTATAATAATGTCAGCGGCTCCTACTGGGCCCCTAATATGTGCCAGAGACTTGACCTTTATGAACTCCTTTAATATTCACGATAATTATATAAGAGAGATTGTATTATCTTCATTGTAAACATGAGGAAACTGAGGCTGAACTGATTTGACAAAGAAATGTAACCATGGCCACCCAGACAATGAATCTCAAACCCAGAACAGTCTGAGGGCAAAGCCCATACTGTTTCCACTACACTGTCTCCCACGGGAGAGCACACTAATATAGATTTTAGGAGCTGACACAGTGAAGATGAGCAATAGATATTTTCACACAGTCCATATTGTTCCTTCAAATTAAAACACAAAGACCAGAGAATAAATGTTGCCAAGTTTTTCCTATGAAGGTGACATGGAACATGAAGACATGGAACTTCTACTTAGCCACTGATATTTTGTTTAGGTTTGCTTAATTTGTTTATCTCAAGACAACCTTCTGGGGTTATGTATTAGAAAGAGAAAAGAGAAAATTTAGGTTAATTTGGAAAAAAGAAGGTAAACAGATGAGGTTGAACTGGTACAGTATTTATTGGTTTGTTTTTGTCCTGCAGGCTTGAAAAAGATGAAGAAAGCTGATGTGAAAATTCTGTAATCTTGAGATTATATTCCTGTGAGGTTGGGGTGTGGGCAAGGAAAGTCCAAAAGCGGGAAATGGCTATGATAGCGAGGCCTGATGAAAGTTCTGTAACATTGTGCACTGGTCCAGGGGATGGCACATGAGTATACAGGTCTTGGGCATGGCAGGGAAGCACTGGCTGTGATGGAGACTTCTAGAGTCACTTCCAATCTGTACTGGCCTCCCTTCACATGAATGGAATTGCTTCTGGGCTCCCATCTGCTCAGCTACACCTCATTTTCCAGCCCCCTTGCAGTTGAATGGCCAGGTGACAAGGTTCTCACCTGTAGAATGTGACAGGAAGTCATGTATCTGGTTCTTGAGATATTGATTTGCTTCCTCCATACTTTCTTCTTCTCGCTGGCTGGAATCTGAGTATTGTAGCAACCAGCTTCAATCATGCTGTGATAACAATGCCTGGATGTAAAGGAACAATGATTCATCAGCGACCTGGATCCATGAACAGTTATGTAGAGCTGGGCTGCCCTGCCAACCAGGATGTCTCATCACATGGGGCCTGGTCCATGAAAGAGAAACAAACTCATTTGTTCTTAA
The DNA here is from genome assembly GCF_028885625.2 of Pongo pygmaeus. Lineage (NCBI taxonomy): Eukaryota > Metazoa > Chordata > Mammalia > Primates > Hominidae > Pongo > Pongo pygmaeus. The sequence continues at coordinate 48,997,578 of NC_072391.2, forward strand.
TGTTTCTTGCCACATTGGGTCTCTGTTACAGCAGCAAAACCTTACACTAATTGATACAGTGAATTGATGTAGGGGAACAAAAGCTTTTCTTGAGTATGCAAGTTACTCCCCAAAAATGGACCAGAAACTTATAAACAATACTACAAACCCTAGAATTTTCTCAAAGATAAATTTACTCTCATGAATCAAACCACAAGAACCTAAGATCACTTCTTGATCTAAAACTCTATCTTGGTTTCTGCCTAATAAACACATAATAGCTAATATATCCATATCATTTAGGAAGTATGTTTTATTCTTAGAATCTCCTCTGTGACAACTATTTTTATGTTACATTTTACTGAAAGCAGTTTATGCAATACAAAGGGCAGGTTGATTTGAGAATTTCTTCAGTTGCCATTTTTTTCTCAAAATAGCAGGCTGAATCACAAACTGAAGTTCTATTTATCTTGATGTTACCATGTAATAAATCTATTTTGTCAATGAATTTCTTTGAAATATTGTCTATTAAGAAAATAATAAAATCAATTTATTAAAAAACATGAAGATGTACAGACATATAACACCAGAAGCCAAAATTATGTGACTCTTTCTGTATTCATACCCACATCTATGTGTTCTATCACAGGAATCTGTTCTCTCTCTCTCTCTGTCTCTCTCTCTATCTCTCTCAACTTTTCACAGTCTATTTAAGCTTCCCGAAATAGGGCTACAAACGGTTTTAAAGTTCCTGGAACACAAAGTGATTGAAATAGTGGGCACTTAAAATTCATGATTGCAAGGTGAACATCTGGAATGCATTCAAAAGAGGAAAAAATTATGAAATGAGAGCATTATTAATAGCTAACATCTTGCAAGAAATGAATCAATGAACAACCTATTTCCTAGATTCTTTTTGGGAAAAAAATATCTGAAAGAAAAATGCACCGGACTGCAGAATATAAAACTACCATGAAAGGAAATATGATCTACAGAGTTACCTTTTAGAGATAAACTTTTTCACTTGTTTAAAATGCTGATAATGTCTGCACGCTATTCTTTTCTCCTACCTTATGTGTTGCTGAGAAAAGAGCTTTGTAGTTAACAAGGAGTTTTTTCTTCACCAACGAAGTGGGATTTTCACACATGTGCTTTGCAGTAGCGAGTCTCAGCCCTGCAGTTTATTTTTGTAATAATTAATAAAATATCACACTTCCTGGCTTCCTTACCCCTGCCCAGAGAATGGCTTCCTGGATGCTGTTGTAGGAAATGAAGTGATGTTACATGAGGATCTAGGTTGGGAAAAAAAGTATAAGAAGATTCTTATGCTTATTGAGTGCTTTCTGAATGACAGTTTCAATGACAGGTGACCCTCATGGATCACCAAATGTGTTGCGTGGTAGAGATGGTGAACAGTATCCATAGGTCCTGGTGTTGAAATGCTCAAACAAATGGCATCTATATCATTAAGGGAAAAACAGTCCTCTACTACTCTTATTTTAGGTGAAAGAAAAAGGGGCACACAGGCCTGGTGAGGTGGCTCACGCCTGTAATCCTGGCCCTTTGGGAGGCTGAGATGGGCAGATCACTTGAGGTCAGGAGTTTGAGACCAGCCTGGCCAACATGGTGAAACCCCATCTCTACTAAAAATACGAAAATTAGAAAGGCATGGTGGTACGTGCTTGTAATCTCCCAGCTACTCTGGAGGCTGAGGCAGGAGAATCACTTGAATCTAGGAGGTGCAGGTTGTGGTGAGCCAAGATTTCACCACTGCACTCCAGCCTGGGCAACAGAGTGAGACTTTATCTTAAAAATAAATACACAAACAAATAAATAAATAAATAAATTAATTAATTAAAAGAAGGAAAAGAAAAAGAAATAAAAAGGGACTCATTTAATTGCAATGAAGCTGGCAAATATGTCTCAAACTAAATAGAAGAAGCAAAAAATTCACTTTTGGTAGTAGAAGGGTTATTCATAGGTTTAATAAATATTTATGGAGTGCCAACTGGGCTCCATGCACTATTCTTGGCAATGGTGATATGGTTCTGAACCAGTCAGAAAAGCCCTACAAAAAATGAAAGAGGCAAATGCATAGTCTGGGGAAAGAGCTCTTTGATCACATCACAGGCTCGAGTCACTTTGAGGATCACATTATTAATACCCAGGGAAACCTAAGAACAATTTTCAAAACTTTTCACATTCTGTCTTGTAGGAATCAAATCCATCTCCTACTACTTCTGCACCATCTCCATCATCATCACCATCATCTTCATCTTCAGCAATATATACACTAGCAAGATTTTCTTCAAAAGGTTTTTTGAACGCTCACTATGGACTACACATGATACTCAATGATTTATGTGTTTTATTCCTTTCCTCTTCTCAACAATTGCTCAAGTTGGGTGGTATTATTATCCCCATTTTGTAAATGAAGAAACTGAGGCAGAGATATGTTAACAATACTATGAGAAAGAATATGAGTGAGAAGTCAGCATGAGAACATGAGCAACTGGACTCCTGAGCCTGTGCCATAACTACCTTTTCCCTCATTGTTACTTGACAATGCTCTAGATTGCTGTTTGTGCAACACAGCCTTCCTCAATGAGTCAGGCACTTTCATGTCCCTGCATGGTGGCCTGTCCTATTTTCTTCACCAAACCCTGGGAAAGTTGTTCTATCAGGACACTAGAAAAAGCCTCCCACTAGAATCAAGATCAAAAAAAGCATGTATTACTCGAGACCTACACATGTCCTCTCATTATGGAACCTGCTGATACATCATGAACCTCAAAAGGAATCCATGCGTTATCCAGTGGGTAGTCTAAATGAATGTATAGAATGTGAGTCTTGAAGGTATCATTAAACATAAGAGAAAGGCCAAGTGTGCTCATGCCTGTAATTCCAGCACTTTGGGAGGCTGAGGCTGGAGGATCGCTTGAGACCAGGAGTTTGAGACCAGACTGGGAAACATAGCACCCCATTTCTACAAAAAATATTTAAAAAATTAGCTGGATGTGGTGGTGCATGTCTGTAGTCCCAGCTACTGGGAAGGCAGGAGGATGGCTTGAGCCCAGGAGGTTGAGACCTCAATGAGCCATGATTGCAGCACTACATTCCAGCCTGGATAAAAAAGAGAGAGAGAGAGGTAGAGAAGTTTTTGCCCCAAGCTTGAAGTGAGAAAAGCAAATATGCAGCTTTTTTTTTTTTTTTACATACTTTAAGTTCTGGAATACATGTGCAGAACGTGCAGGTTTGCTACATAGGTATACATGTGCCATGGTGGTTTGCTGAACCCATCAACCCGTCATCTAATTAGGTATTTCTGCTAATGCTATCCCTCTCCTAGCCTCCCCACCCTCTGACAGGCCCCAGTGTGTGATGTTCCCCTCCCTGTGTCCATGTGTTCTCATTGTTCGACTCCCACTTATGAGTGAGAACACACGGTGTTTGGTTTTCTGTTCCTGTGTTAGTTTGCTGAGAATGATGTTTCCAGTTTCACCCATGTCCCTGCAAAGGACATGAATTCATCCTTTTTATATGGCTAAATTTGCAGCTTTTTATTTGTGTTAACTTAAAATTCAATAAACATTCGCCCAGTCCAATGCTGCCTGGAAGTCAAGCTATCGTATACCTCTTCCAGTAGCTTCCAATTTTGAAGGCAGAAGACATACTACAATAAAAACAGGACCTCTACAATCTTTTATTTAAAAATCTCTTTCTTAATGCTTTCTTAAGCATCATTTTGTATGAAATTCAAGCAGTCTAGGAGATAGGAAAGACAACAGTTATTATCACCACTTGACATGTGGGGAAACTGAGGAAAGAGAATGTGAATCCTTAAAGAGCACACTAGCATTTAGGTTCCTAACTCATGGTTGATTAGAGTCCTTGCTCTACAGAAAATCTCCTAAGTGGAACATGCCGCCAAGGCATGTGCCTCAGCCATACTTCTAAAGCAACCAACACTTCAGCTCCAGGTCCAGCTTGAACAAAGGGGTCCACAGTAGCACTTCATTGGCACCATACTCTGTGCCACTTTAAAGCCGGGAATAAAATAAGTCCCAGCAATAGTGGCTCTGCCATATGCTACCACACTGCTGTGCTGCCTTAAGACACTGCACAGGTTTTGGCAGCTCAAGCAGGTAGACTTTTATCATTGGTTCACATTAATGTACTTGGCAATCACACAGAAGGGCTTTTAAATCTAAAGGGTCAGACAATAACAAAGCAAAATTACATGAGCATTTTCAAAATGTTGGGGCTGTGACCCTTTTAGGTATGTCATGCTCCCTTATCCCTGGGACTTGCTGGAGTTGTAGTACATTACACAGACTTTGAGTCTGTTCCTATTTGCCCAAGTATGGCACTAGGGGTTGATAAATTGATAATGTAGGCAGTGTGAGGTTTTTCAAAAATGTGAACCTGTGCCATCCTCTGTGTGTGTATGTGTGCGTGTATGTGCACACTGTGTGCATCTGTGTCCATGTGCTCAAACCTGTACAAGTGTCTGTGGCCAAAACTGCAATGAGATAGGTCACCTGAATGTAAATACTCAGGTTCAACAGGACTAAACTTCAGCTGTGACTCCTTTCAGAGAGGGCATCTAGGAGCCTCTTTTGTGCTCTACTTTCTTCTTGAAATCTAAAGCTTCTCTAATTCTCCATTGGTAGCTGTGAAGAAATGTTTTCCCTAGATTAAAAATTGTGTTTAGATTTTCAGCAACCAAGTTTGTAAAGCAAATAAAGACCTTCTTTCACCAATTTAAAGTGTTACAAAATTATTATTTTTAATAAAAGTATAAAATATCTATAATATAGGAAATTAATAAAATACATTCAAGGTTCTTCATATTTATCAAGGCACTTTTTTTTTTCCTTCAATTACTTGCACAATCCGTTTCCAGGTGATACCATTGTTGGTCCTCTTATCAGTGTCAATAATTCCATTTGGCAGCCACCAGCTAATTCTTTTCATGTGCTAATGATTAATCAGACAAGCCTATTTACTAATGTATCAGAATGCATTAGAAACATAAGGTAATGGCAGACAGAACATCAATTCAAATATAAATGAACTACATTTACATTGGATACCTATTGACTTATGTCACAGAATGAAGTAGAAAATGCAATTTACTTGTAAACCATTAAAATGAATGAAAATAGAATTTCAAACTCCATCTTCAAACATAACTTTATTGGCTTGGCCGTGAGCCTTAAGGGAGTGCCTAACTAAGTTTAAAATATATAAATAACACACTAATTCATTTTGCCATAAAAGAGTTAGTGTCTCACCAACTGAACACCATGGAATTTACTTAAATTGGAACTAGTACAAAATAAAAAGAAGTCACAGAGTATAATGTGAGGACATGTTAGCATTCTCACATTGGAGTTTTCTGATTTTAGCTCTCCTCTAACCTATTTTTGTCCAAAATCTTCCATCTTTGTCCAAAATCTTCCATCTTTGCTTGTCCCAAGGGCACTGGCCCATATTTTACAAACCCAAAATTTGAAATTAAAATCCTTTTGAGAGTGAGGGTGGGTTAAGTCAGATCAAGTTATAATAGTAATCATAATATAGACTAAAGTACTGGAAACCAAGCTCTATAGGCATCTACATTGGACTTTCACTGGATGAAAGGGATATTTTAAGATATTCAGAGAAACATTACAAGCAGTTAGATAAACACTGGAAAGTGAGTAGATTTGACCCACTTAGTATGGAAAGTTTCTGTGACACTAATAGGATTTTTTTAAACTGAAGTTTAGATGTTGAGCATGAGATGTAGACAAGACTTCTTGTGTTAGATTTTCTCAAGTGCATAAGAACTGCACAAACATTAAGAACTTAGAGGTAATCAAAGAAATATCCTTAAATTCCAAGCTCCTGTTTGTATCTGTGACAGCTCAGATTATCACCACTTGACATGTGGGGAAACTGAGGAAAGATAATGTGAATCCTTAGAGAACATGGTAGCATTCAGATTCCTGACATTAGCCAAATGACTAACAACTACCTTCAAATTAGAGATGTAGGCAATTGTTGCAGTTTTGAAAAGACAGTTTTGGGAGAGTCCAAAGGAGATGTAGGACAGTATTTAAAAATGTACCCACCTGACTTTCCCTTTCCTTCTTTTTTTTTTTTTTTTTGAGATGGAGTCTCGCTCTGTTGCCCAGGCTGGAGTGCAGTGGCGCGATCTCTGCTCACTGCAAGCTCCGCCCCCCGGGTTCATGCCATTCTCTTGCCTCAGCCTCCCGAGTAGCTGGGACTACAGGCTCCCGCCACCATGCCCGACTGGACTTTCCCTTTCTTTTAGACCTCTTCTTCCCAGGCTGAACTGAAAGATGCGAATAAAATGAAATGTGTACCCAGAGCAGTGTTTTCAAAAGCATATTCCCTAGCTGGTCATGGTGGCACACACCTGCAGTCTCAGCTACTCAGGAGACTGATGTGGGAGGATCACCTAAGCCTGGGAGGTCAAGGCTGCAGTGAGCCGTGATTGCACCACTGAACTCCAGCCTGGGTGACAGACAGAGTGAGACCCTGTCAACAAAACAAAAGAAAACAAAACAAAGCAAAAACCTTATTCCCAAAAAGGTAGTTGAGAGAGAGGTGGTTTGTCAATAAAGATTTTCATAATCAATTATGTTTAGGAAATGCAACATTAGCTTCACTCTCCAACCCCTTGGAATCACAGGGCACCTTAGCATATTCACAACTCTGAAAAGTCCTTCAGTAAAGAAATCTTTATAAATTTGTTCCACCAGCACGTCTCGAGCTTTACTAAACAGAGTAATATTTCCTTCCCATATTCATGGATTTAGTGTTTCATGGAGCATAGGTGTAGAAATACTAATGATGATTAACATACTGGGAAAATTAAATAAAATTTGTGGAGCCAAGTAAATCTATTTCTTATCCTACGGAAAAATGGAGGCTGGGTGCTGTGGCTCACACCTGTAATTCCAGAACTTTGGGAGGCCGATGCCGGCGGATCATATGAGGTCAGGAGTTCAAGACCAACCTGGCCAACATGGTGAAACCCCGTCTTTACAAAAATGCAAAAATTAACCGGGCATGATGCTGGGTGCCTGTAATCCCAGCTACTTCAGCTACTTGGGAGGCTGAGGCAGGAGAAACACTTGAAATCAGGAGGCAGAGGTTACAATGAGCAGAGATCGTGCCATTGCACTCTAGCCTGAGATGTCATCTCAAAAAAAAAGAAAAATGGAAATCATCTTTTAATGCTAGTAGATTTAAAGAGAGAAGGGATACTGCTCTAGCACTTTGCCAAAGAAACTCTTGTCAGCTTCAGCAGAAGAAAGTTTTTGCAGCACTCCCTCTAGACTTATTTGAGACCAGAAAAATTCGACTTCATTATTTCTCCATAATCGGAACACTTGTTCACACCACCCCCCACCCCCACTCCACCCCACCGCAAATTATATGTATTTGACATCCAGAGCATGTCTCAATGCACTGCCCTCTTTTCTGGTGTTTGGATTCTGTTTCATAAAACATACCAAATACATTTTGCATTGAGGGACACACGCAAGAATAGGCACAGCTCTAGGTGCCCCAGGAAACCACAATCTCCAACACGAATTACCCCACTCAGAAGGACATTGCACAGGTATTACTGCAGTTACCAAGGGAAGAATTAATAGCAGCTTTGTCTGTGCCCAAAGAAGCACATAAAAGCCTCTCCAGTTTATTCCCAACATCTAATCCATCAGGAAACTGTCAGAAAGATAAATTGGAACTAAGCTGACTTTTGTTAATAATGTAACAATTTTGAAAGTGCAGCTTTAATCAACGGGAAAATTTTCCAGAATTTGACAACCTTTTCCATTCCCTCTAGTATAGGCTCCGTCTTTTTTTTTTTTTTTTTTTTCAAAACTGTCTAATGCTGTTTCTTAGGTGGTGTTCAATAGAAACCAGTCTATAATGCAATGCACTCTCTTTATGTGATGTTTAGATATGAGATTGATCTCCGTGGACACCCTGGCATTCTGAAAGTAGGATTATTGGATTTTGTGGCTTTCTCAGATGTTGAAGATCTTTAAACAGTGTCTTGCAAAGTTGTTACATCTCGCCTGTGTGTGAAACACTTATGAACTCATCAAAGAAGGTAGTCTCCATGTTAATTAGACGGGGTTGGCAAAGGGGAGCTGGGAGTCGACAGCCCCTCACCTCTGAGTTAAGTGCCTGGATCCAGTCCATTTTCATACCTTGAAAAGAAAAATGAGTTCACCCGTCTCCAGATCAATAGGGCCTGAACAGGAACATTGCTGACAGAAGGTTGAATTCAGATTTCAGAATAGCAGAGAGGACAAAAGACGTGGTTGTTACAGCAGAAGGTTGGTCACCACATTACCCCAAGATGTCTCAAGATTTTAAAATCTTTGGACTTTGGCTGAATCAGAGAGAAGCAGTAAAATGACAGGTTGGCTTCATGGATTGTGAATCACACTTAAGGAAAACAGGGTAATTAGGACACGGTGTATTTCCTCTAGCTTTAAAGGTGCCACACATAGCCACCGTGAAAGTAACCCTGCTGTAGCTACTGTGGCTCACTCCTACCCTGCTTTGGTCACCCTTGTAAGCACTAGCCAGTGTCAGGTGTCTGCCATGTGAGCAGAACAGATATTACTTCATAGAAAACAGCAGCCATTCTTACAGCACAACCACCTGGAAACTGATGCTCCACAAACCAGACCATGGCTTTTGCCACTGCCATCAAATAGTGGCTCTCCTTTTCAGATTTGCAGCCAATGGATAATATACCAACCAGTCCTTAAATGCATACATGAATAACAATGAAGAAGTTTTCTCATTTTGAATTTTTCTTTTCTTTTTTTTTTTCAATACTCTCAGCATTTGTAATCACACGTTTACATGCAAATATAGTATAAAGTTGCATCTGACGTGGCATAAAACTTCATGGCCTTATTTCCCATCTACATATATATCACACAGGTTTATTGACCATTTTCTCGGCTCTGAGGATAGGTGAGATCTTTGAGATGGTTTAACTGATCCTAGCCATGTATTGATGATGGAGGGGTTTCTTTAAAACACCACCACACTCTGTGGATGCACAGGGCACACGCCTTCTGCCTCAGGGGTATGCAAGTGTCCAATGACATTGAAATGGTGGATGTCCACATGGGATGGGTTGGATGAAATCAGTCATGGGGCACAGATGACTATAGCTCCTGCTAGCCTGTCAATCAGCAACATGCTGGCTCTGTCAAAGGGGTTCATCCACTGAGAAGGCAGCCACTGCTGATCTCAGGGAAGAGATCTTATGCCCAACTCAGCAGTGGCTGGGCACTCTGCAGATATGAAGACGTCCCATCTGTCCTCCAAGTGTAGACCACAGACAAGGGCTCCTTGAGATGCAGTGCCTGGGGAGCCTCCGGATGGCACTCTGCTCTGTTCTACATGCTCACCAGCTCAACCAGCTCTCTCCTTCCTTACTTGTCTGTTGTATTAATCTGTTCTCATAGTGCTATAAAGAACTACCTGAGACTGGGTAATTTATGAAGAAAAGAGGTTTAATCGACTCACAGTTCTGCAGGCTATATAGCAAGCATGGCTGGGAAGCCTCAGGAAACTTACAATCACAGTGGAAGGGTGAAGGGGAAGCAAAGACGTCTTCAGATGGTGGCAGGAGAGAGAGAGTGAAAGGGAAGGTGCTATACGCTTTCAAACAACCAGATCTCATGAGAACTCACTCATTATCACAAGAACAGCAAGGGCGAAATCCACCCCCACGATCCAATCACCCCCCCCACCAGGACCCTCCCCTAACATTAGGAATTACAATTTGACATGGGATTTGGGGGGGTGGGGACACAGAGCCAAGCCATATCACCTGTCAACCTTCCCTCCCCAAAGTCCAGGGTCTTCTTCTATTCTTGAGGGTGGGAAAATTTACTTATTAGGCTCTTCCAGATGTCTGCCCAAATCTACACTCATGAATCTTCCCTTGCCCTGCATCTCAGGCTTTAGAAACTCAAGAACCATACAGGACTCCTCTTTTCTGTCTATGTTGTGATTGGATCATCTTTTCCTCAAGCAGTGGACATACAGTGCCTTGATGACTGAATAGGAGAAGGGCCAGAAAAGAGAAGAAAATGTTCCATGTGTCCTCAAACACATTCCTTTCAACCTTTAAAATGTCATGGCATTCCATAAAATGCATCAGGACTTCTAGGGACTGCGGCTCTTGATCATGCTTCAAATGTCAGGAATAGAGTCTCAAGACAATGCTTCTTTAGCTAGAAGATGGAAAATACCACTGGGCCGTTAAGGCTTCTGTGGGTGAGATGGTATTTTGGGACACCAAAATTGGAGGAACAAAGGAATAAGAAGCTATAAGAGGTGGTGCTGAACTTCATCCCCATCACACACGCACACACGCAGACACACACACAACAACATGTGAGCTTCATCTCAAAATATAATAATTGTCTATACATGATTGTACACAAACCATCATGATTTGTTTCTAGGTGAGAGAAAAGATCAATAGTTCTGTGTCACAATGTGAAAAATAGTCCGTTTAGGATGAAAAGTCCTGCAAACAAGATTTACTTATCCTTTAGAAAATGTATGAGCTTGAGCAAATCCTCTATTATTTCTGAACCTTAGTTTTCACATCTGTTAAGCAGAGATAATAGTCTGTCTTTCCCACTGGTCTTGCAGAGCTGAGAACTTTACATGAGCTCAAGAACACAGAAGTGTTTTTAAAGCTGGAACGTGTCATCCCCTCTCCAAGGCTCTGACTTGGGAGGAACTATTAAAATAATCACTGAGTTTGGGGAAAGAGAAGGGGAGAGAAAGGGAGTTGATCCACGTGTGTGTGAATGAAAAGGAATACTTGTAGCTCATTCCCCCAACCTGGTCTTCCCCTGATGGACCCTCATCTCCCAGCCAATCTCCACACTTACAGGAATCCAGCTCTGAGTTAGGGGAGTGGGGAAAGGGCAGTGCTCCCTCAAAGGCCCCCCAGAATCCACTTCCTAGAAGGAAATTTAAAAATAAGTTTAAATCTGCTCCCTGGGTGTTTTTGGGCACCATCTGGTTCTTAGTGGGTAGAATTTAGACTGAGTTAGGTAGTCAATGTCTCAATTTTCTGTGCATGTCATAGAGCAGTGCTTTTTAACTATGGTCTGCAGACTGCCTGCAGAAGCATTAGTGCAGTTGTTTAAAATGCAGCGTCCTTGGCTCCACACAAACTGTGGAATTAGATGACAAGTTTGTGGCCCAGAAATCAGCCTTTAAGTGATTATAACACTAAAATGAAGATAAACTAAATATGAGTCTGGATAATCATACTGATACTCATAATGGCTCAAATTAACTAAAATTCTCTTTATGTGTGGGACACTATCCTAAGCGTTTTGTGTGTATTAATGTATTCACACCCATAATTGTGCTATGAAGTGAGGATTGTTACTATCTCCAATTTACAGATGGAAAAAATGGAGCTCATGGAGGCGGGTGACTTCCCAAAGGTCATGCAGGGAGTAAGTGCCATAGCTGAGGTTTGCACCCAGATCCTGGGCTTTCCAGTTCACTTACACCCGGTCACACCTACAAACAACATACAACAGAAAATACATGAATGTACAATGTTCCTTTCCCCAGGCAGGATAGATTCCCCAGATCATGCTGTGGCAAAACCAGCAGCTCCCAGAGTGAAGATTGCTCTTGGTGCCCAAACAGTCTCCAGATCCAGGCAGCCCCTCTCTCTTTTATTTCATTATGTTTTGCTTCTAGAGATGCATTTGTGATGTTTAATTTATACTCCCTGATCTTAAAGTGATTGCATCACTAAAAAGTCTGTGATGTTGATTTATATGATAGTTGCCTGTGTCTGTTAATTAGAGAAATATCATTTGGCTTCCTACAGAAGAAAAACAATAAATTATAAAGGAGGAGGGAGGGGCAACCATCCCCCAAACCTATGCCGGTTACTCCTCTTGAATCATATTTATGATCTTAACCGATTTTATTCCATTTACACCAATAATCTTCAGGAAAAAACTGTAACTTGGGCTGAGGGGGAAATAATAGTAGAAAAAAAAGGTGGGAATATAAATGTAGAAATAATCTCTATTTGCATATTGGTGCATATGAAAACTAAGACACAAAACTGTGATGCAGAAATGTAAGTCAGCTCATGCCAAGTGTTTTTCCTAAGACGCCACCCTTCCCACCCTATCTCCAACCTGAACTCCACTGTCTCCAGGGCAAGATGCTCTCTAGCAAAACCAACAAATAAACAACTTGCAAGTTGACAGGACTTAGTTGCCTCTTATGATCAGTGACCTTATATTTCCTGTGCAGTGACCTAATATTTCTGTGTACCTGAACAAGGGCTGCCGTTTTATCCAACAACTGTTACTGACTTCATAAGCGAGATGAAGGGGAGTACAAAGAAATATATTTGTATTCATTAATTAATTTACTTAATCATTCACACATTCAATCAACATTAACACATGCCTACTCCATTGCAGGTCATGAGAACATGCTGGGCACACAGAGGTCAGCACAAATTATCACAATTCCAGACCTCACGGAGTTTACTCTCTAATGGGGGTAGTGACATATATCAACAAATCACTAAGTAATTGCAACTATGTTCTATGCTACAAAGGAGAGGGAGAAGGGATCATGAAAAACTTCCATGAAGAAATATTTGAGTTAAATCTTAAGGCTGAAATTTGGCTAAGACAGAGGGAAAAGCATTTCAAAAAGAAGGAACAGCATATGCAAAAGCTAGTGAAGTGAAGGAGCAGAGTGAACTCAAAAGACTAAAAGATGCCCAATGTCACCACAGCTGACAGTGCAGAGCGGCGCATAGTGGGAGATGGGGCTGCAGAGGCTGAAACCAGACCACACAAAGTCCACAGGCCCTGGTACAGAGGTGACTTTTATTCCAAGAGCAGTGGGAAGCCACTTTAGAGCTTTAAACTCAGGCAGGGGATGTATGATCAGATTTCCATTTTGAGAAAGTCATCGTTTGTGCCTTGAAAAGACTTAGAGTTTTCTGTGATCAAAAAGGCTACAAAATGTGGGCTAGGTAGGCAGCTCTCATGTGGAGGTGGGACATTATGGAATGTGATGGCACATGTCTAAACCAGGGCTCTGACATTTCTTGTGGGAAGGAAACCATCTTCTTCCCAGCCCATCCATCCCTGGATCATCCATCCACTGACTGGTACCCATGAATATCCATGCCTGGAAGCTATTGTCTTGCAACTCTCAGAAGTGGTGGTAGAAAAGGGAGGATGAGTGATGGAAGGGATGACATGGCATCTGCTCTCTGCCTAGCTCCTTCACCTAGATTTGAGCCCATGTTATTACAGTGATGAGAACTAGAAGGGGACAGAGAAGAGGCTTGTGAAAGCTGCTCCTTCTGATCGTTTCCTCACAAAAGCTTCATGGACCACTGTTTATTTCCACCATGAAATAATCCAATGCATGTATTAACTTCTTTATTTGCCTTCCACTAGAATGAAACCAGATGTCTTTCCTTTGTTCTACTTATCTTTATAACATAGCATAGTCCTTTCCACGTAGTAGCATTTGTGCCATGGATAAATAGTGAACAAGTGAGTTATGGCTTTAGCAGCATTAGGAGACATTAACTATTCTGAGAACATGCAAAAGCATGCTAAAAGAAAAGTATAAAGAAGTTAGGAAGGCCAGGCACAATGGCCCACGTCTGTAATCCCAGCACTTTGGGAGGCTGATATGGGAGGATCACTTGAGACCAGGAGTTTGAGACCAGCCTAGGAAACATGGTGAAACCCCATCTCTACAAAAAAAAAAAAAATGCAAAAATTAGCCAGACGTGGTGGTGTATGCCTGTAGTCCCAGCCACTTGGGAGGCTGAGATGGGAAAATCGCTTAAGCCCAGAAGGCAGAGGCTGCAGTGAGCCAAGATCGTGCCACTGGATTCCCACCTTGGTGACAGAGCAAGATCCTGTCTCAAAAAATAGAAGCTAGATTAAGGAAGATAAACAGTGAGGGCTGCTTTTATTCTAGGGTTGTCAGGGAAGCTCTTTTGATGGCATTTGAGTACAGACCTGAAGAGAGTGAGATGTGCCATAAAGATATCTGGGGACAGAGCATCCCAGGCAGAGGAAGGGGCAAGGACAAAAATGACAAAGAATTGCTAGAATTTAGGAATGAGTCATGGTTGACTGCCAGTTTGTCTTGCCTGAGAATTTGGAAGAGTGAGATTGTCATTCTCTGAGGTGAAGATTCTGGGCACTGAGTTAGGCAGGATCTCCCTGGGCACCATCAGCAGGAGCCACTGCAGGACACCCTCAAGTGGCCTCACAGATAAGATTTCAGGAAAGGGAAGCCAGAGATAGAGAGGGAGAGAGAGAGAGAAAAATGACAAATGTCAGGTAGGACTGTCGCTGACAGAGCGAGTGTTATCAAGGGTCATGGGCCATGCCCCTCCTGGGGGCAATGGGGGAAGCCTGTTGTGTAAGGAGGAAGACATTGGGGTAAAGCCATCTATCTATAAGCCAAGCAGAGAGGCCTCAGAGGAAACCAATCCTGCTGACACCTTGATCTTGAACTTGTAGCCTCCAGAACTGTGAGAAAATGAATTTCTATTGCTTAAGCCACCCAGTCTGTGGTACTTTGTTATGGCAGCCCTAGGGAACTGCCACCCTCACTCCCTAAGATGCCTGAGAGTGAGGTGATCACAGAAGTTTTGTTTGCTAATGTTATGTAATATTGTGACTGTCTTGGTATCCTCTTATCAGGGGCTGAAATCCACTTGACTTCTAAGGACTTCTAAGGACCCTTTTTCCAGAAAGATTCTCCGATCTCATTTCTCTTCTTTCTTTATCTCCTTTGAATGCCCATGAAGCTTACTCTACAATGATTCTAGATCAGAGATGCACATAAAAATGACTTTGTTAAATTGTACACAGCAAATACTCCTGTGCTGCTTCTGCCTCTGAGCTCCTGAATTAGACCCTCAGAAACCGTAGGTGGGAAAAGATACATTCAAGAAAAAGATGGAATATAACTGGAGTAACCACAGGTAAGCAAGTAGCCCATGTAGCACTTATTTTGAAACATAGAACTAGGACTTAATGTCGAACAGTTTTATACTGTGCACTCTTTCACTCCAGAAATTCAATCTGAATTTCTCCAGTCTTATGACACATGAGAACCCTTTGCTCTGCTTCTGTTGACTAGTGCCTGGTGCTTTGTATACAGTAGATAATTAATAATTATGTAATCATTGCTGAAACACATAAAATACTGTATCCTATTATATCAGAACCTGGAAGCTTGTTCTCTGACTTTTTATAGAACATTTTTGCATCTGATTATTTTAGAAAATTGCATTATATTGTTTGTTAAATTGAACATAATGGAAGCATTGGAAGTTCCAGTAGATTGTTCTCTGGGTGGCTTCCAGTGAACCCAGCCTCCTGGTATTAATACCATGGAGTAGCCTCTTCCCAGGATGACCCCAGCTTGGTCATGTGACCAGCTTTTGTCAGTGGGACAGTAACAAGTGCCATGCAAACAGAGTCTTGTAAGCTTGGGGAGCACCATACGATCATGTGGGTCACAGATATGATTTTCAAATTTTTAGCAACCATGTTGGAAAAATAAGCCAATAAGGTTAATAGTATGCTTTATTTAACAAAAACAATTATTTCAAAATGTAATCAAGATTTTTTTAAAAAGTGCTAGTGATATTGTACCCGTTAATTCTTCAGACTGTGTCTTTAAACTCAGGTGTGCATTTTGCAGGTAAGTGACATCTCAATTCAGACCAACCACATTCTGAGTGCTCTATTGTCACGTGTAGTTAGTGGCTAGTGTCTGGGGCACTGCAGGCTTAAACTTGGGACTTGACTTCCTGGAACTCTTGTTTTTAAGATTCTCCCCTTGGTAACCTACCTGCCATGCTGTGAGAAGCCCAGCTCAGCCATGTCAAGAGGCCCCATGAAGGAGAAACAAGACATGGCCACTAGCCCCAGCCAAGCTCCTTGCTGGTAGCCAGCATGCCAACCTCCCATCCATATGAGTAAGTCATCTTGGAAGAGGATTCTCCAGCCACATTGGAGTCATCCCAGCTGATGCCATATGGGCCAGAGATGAGCTCTGCCTAAACTGGAGAATTTTGAGTAAATAGTTGTAGCTGTTTTAAGCCATCAAATATGTGAAGATTTGTTAAGTAGCAATAGATAATGAAAATGAGAGTTATCAAGGATACCAGCCAATGGAGAATTAATGATTTTCTTTTCTCCTTCAAGCATTCATTCATTTTTATCTTGCATATCCAGCATGCTCAACCTGAGTTGAAGTAAGACAGAAAAGGAACAAAAGTCTAGTTGACCATCAACTACACTTTGGGGCTGGAGAATTAGCTCAGGCTCACAGATGCTGAGTTCTAATCCTGGCATCGCCACTGACTTGCAATATGATTTTAATCAACTCAGTTCCTCTCTCTTCCAATTTTATTGCTATATCCTTTCTAATAAATATAATATAAGGGTTAAAGGAGTTTATAGATGTGAAAGAAGGGACAGAAAAAACAATCAAAACTAGATTATAGAGGATGTCCTGGCCTTTTTGCATCTTTGTATGTTCAGGGATTCAACAAATGATGCTAAATAACCAAATGAATGAATAAACGAACAAATGAATGAAGAAAACATCATACCACATGAAAGAAAATTGTGGTTAGACAAGGATTTCTGCTGGGTAGATAGTGGAAACAGTTACAACATTGATGAGGAGAAGGTGGAAGAGGTGGATGAAGATGGCTGGTATTCTGTGAGCTCCCACCATGTCCCTAGGAGCATACCAAATCGTGAGTGTGTTTTTATGTATATTCGTTTGTACTATTATTGAAGCAATGCAACATGCCTCTGAAGTAGGCACAGTTAGGCTAGGTCCCTTGACAAAGAGACTGAAAACCAAGTCAGATAGAAGACCTAGTGTTGAATCGATCAGTAGGGTGACTAACTTTTACGTAATCTATGTACATTTCAAAATAGCTAGAAGGGAATAATTTGAATGTTTCTAGCACAAAGAAAAGACAAATATTTAAGGTGATGAATATCCGATTACACCGATTTGATCTTTATAAGTTATATGAATGTATTAAATTATCACATGTACCCTGAAAATAGATACATCTATTATGTATCAATAAGACATGTTAACAAAATAAAGAAAGAAACAATTTCATGAGTCATCATCAAAGGGAAAAATTATTATCTAGGTTTATTCAAGCTCAAAAATGGAGAGAGAAACTCAGGAGTAGAAAAGTGATGAGGCCGCCGATTGCCGTTAAAGAGGCTCCATTCAGTATCTAAGTGAAAAGAAAATGGGCAAAGGGAAAGATGGAAACAGGAAACAGAGTAAGAGTCTTGCATAATGTCTTGAGGAGGAGAAGAGGGAAGAGTAGAAGGAATGATGGGAAAAGGGAGGGGACACAGAAAAGGGAAAAAGAAAGTGAAAGGGAAGGAGAAATCATAAAAGTATTGATGGATCTAGCACTAATAGCACCAAGCATCACTAGCAAAGCCAGCTTCATGGGGGTGTGGCCGATGCATATGGCCCTGTGCTTAGAAGAGATCTGTGTTTAGTTTCATGCCCTGCTGTTACCATCTTGAAAATCTTAATTTTTGATCAAGAGGTCCCACATTTTCATTTTGCACCGGGCCCACAAATTCTTACATACGGTCCTAGTACCACAGTATTCATGCATTGAGCTTTTATTATGAAGCACCGTGGAGATCATTATGCACACATAACTTCATTTCCATGAGCCTGTGAATGAACCCCCGTGCTGTGAGCACAGACAGGAAGGACCCACGAGGTGATGGTGAGAAAGTCAGTGGACGTCAGTGGCTGAGAGGCTGTGAGGACAGAGAGAAAGAATAACAGGCAATCTCTGCTTGGTGGTTTGGTTCTCTCTTCTCCAGGGAGCTGCCCAGTGACCACAAAGAGAAAGGCATGTTCTCGTCTACAGTGATAAGGTTAGAGAAGGCGCCCTTAGCAGCAGAGCTTGTGTCTCAACGGACATAACACGAGTTGACAATTCTTCGTTACTAGATTTTGCACCTATCCTACTAAGCCTGTTATTTAATATACAGAAAATACTAGGACATCATTCATTCACCCATTCATTTATTCCTTTTACATTTTATGAACACTCAGGAAATGCCAGAAGTCATGCTGATCTTAAGAAAGAAGGAAAAATAAGTAAGTTCATGCCTTCCTTCAGGAAGCCCCCATTTCATGACCTCAAAAGTATAAGATGCACCAGAAAGTATAATGCAAGACAGAAAGTGTTAAGTGCTGGGACCTTGGAGGAGTTATCCTAAGGACCAAGAGGCCCTGTGAATTGGCCCTGAATGGTAAGTGAGTGGTGGAAAATTGGGGCTTGATGTCTGGCCTCAGTCTCTTTACTTACCCTGCAAGAATCTCTGCTTCTAGGGCATCTAAAAAAATAGTCTCCCTTGATAGCAGAATGAGTCCCCTTTTTCTTTGCCACCTGCAAGTGCCGAATTTCAGCATCTTTTCCCCAAACCTCTAGACACACTGCGTGGGAAACTCAGCTGAGCAAACACACACACACACACACACACACATGCACACACAGGCTCTCTGCGGTTCAGTAGATGTGGGGATAGGGTGTGGCATGAAATGAGAATGAAGTGTAAATTCGCACATGGTTGGAAGAAATCTCATACCATAAAACCCAAGCACAACATAATCAATATGGCGGCCCTCCACCTCACCATTCTAGAACCAATTGAATCAGGAACAAGTTAAGTCCCTTGTTTAAAAAGAAAAAGAAAAATCAAGTCAAAACAAACAGACCATTTCATCCTTCAAGCAGCATTCCCAGAAGTTGTGGTAAGAGACTTCATGAAAGTGCCGGCCACTCCACCTTCTACCTTCCCCACTCCCTAAGCTTTCATAAACACTTGCCATTTCATAAAAGTTACAGTTTTACACATGATTTCTAAGCTGCCAAAAATGTACAGTGTGCACAGCCCCGCCTGTTCCAACATGTTTTATAAACATAACAAGCTGTAGCAGCCACCCCAGATGTTTTCACAACTTATTTTTTTCATAATTTAAAATCTGTTCGACCTGATGTTTTTTGCTCTGTGTGCATTTCAACTGTAAAAAAGGAAACTGAAATATTATTCATGTGGTGTTATGCTGTTACACCTAATTTCTTCTCAAGTTCACACTAAACTGAAATGTCTCTAGGAACCTTAAAAAAGGCAACAGCCGAGAAAGTGAGGAAATATGTCAAGCACTTGTAAATAAACAGCTGGCTCCCAACATATGGATTTTCTTCTATATTTTTCAGGTGCCACAATCTCCCATCCGTATCTGCCAGCCCTGCAGCATGCGGCATAATTCAACTGTAATTGATAATGTAAAGGCAGATGGAGAGGACTGTCAGCTCCTCCCTTGGATCTCTGGGGACGCTGCAGAAATCAAAGCAGATGGCCCAATTGCATCTTCTTTATGTGTTGCTGCAAGCTCCTCTGTCTGCAAGATAATGGATCATTACGGCCTGCTGTGTACAAACACCAATATGCTTTTAAATCTGGTTCTCAAGCTTATGAAAAAGCACTATATTTCATATTAATTTGTGAAGCTGCACTTAACAAGGTCCACTGTTGTTAATTTACGATTTGGAAGGGTGGGAGGGAGAAGTTCCCATGGAGAGCTCTCCTCTGCCTTCTCTCCTCCCCCATCTTGGCTCTCTCCACCTCCCCCAGCCCTGCCTCCCATCCGGCAAGAGGTGGTCAGCTGAAGAGAACACAATATCCAGATCTGCTGCTCTGATATTTAATTGACGCATTGGATTCCGACAATCAGAGGTTTGCTGAACATGCCACTGGGGAGGAGGTTGGGTTTTAATCCCCCAACAGTGGCATGGATACTGGAAAGGAGAAAGTCTCAGAATCATTCTTTCTGCACTCTCTCTTGCCTCCTCCTCCTGCCTCTCCAATGAAGAAAAAGAAGGCAAGGGAAGTAGGAAACTCAATGTCCTACCTGCTCTATCACAACATTTATGGGGAAGGATTCATGGCAAAATTGCAAAATCGAAAAGATTTTCAGTGGTACATACACATCCACATTCAAGAGACCTTCTCCTTTCTCCCTTGACAAATATTTTAAGCCCTTACTGTGTGCCAAAAAATATTCTGAGTTCAGAGGAGACCAAGGGGAATAATATGAAATGAATACCCCTAGCTCTAGCAGCTTGTGACTGTAGCTATCTCAACTGAAAACTTGTAAAGAATGTGAAAGAGGTGCTTGATTGTGCTGGTCCCAGGCTGCTGCAGGAACATAGAGGCAGAACAAATAAATCCTGCTCAGAACCTTGAAAGTGTGACCTACGGGATGAGTAGGACTTGGGCTAGGTAACAAGATATACAGAAGATATTGAGGCGTAGTAGATTTTACACTGCATGATGGAGAACTTTTGAGAAATCTTGATTTGTAATGTGAAAGAATTGTATTCTTTCATTCTTGGCTCAGAGCCTAGCTTGCTCTCCTTTGTCCTATTCCAACAGAGCCTTAAAGCCAGTTGTGCATGAGATGCTAGTCACTAAAGGCTTAAAGAAGGGGCACAGTGGCTCACACCTGTAATCCCAACATTTTGGGAGGCTGAGTCAGGAAGACTGCTTGAGCTCAGGTGTTCCAGACCAGCCTGAGCAACATGAGGAGACCCCGTCTCTACAAAAAATAAAAAACTTAGCCAAGTGCGATGGTGTGTGCCCAGAGTCCCAGCTACTTGTGAGGGAGGCTGAGGTGAGCGGATCACTTGAGCCCAGGAAGTTGAGGCTGCAGTGAGCTGTGATTGCACTTCAGTCTGGGAGACAGAAAAAGACCTTGTCTCCCCTGAAAAAGGGGAGGGGCTTGCAACTCAAATGCCTACAAAGATCCGGCATATAAAATTGGGTGTAGCTGGCCAGCTGTGCCATAAAAACGGATGAGTTGGGAGTCAGGGAACTGGAGAGGCAGGTTGTGTAGACCAAAAGAAACCCCTCTGCTGGCAAGAATAGTGGAGGCCACCAGGTTGTAGTTCTTGCCTTTGGTTACTAAAACTAACTAGTAGTGAAGGATGCGGAGAGAAAGAGAGGTTAGTTAATGGATACAACAATACAGTTAACTAGAAGGAATAAGATCTAGTCTTCGATAGCACCATAGGGTGACTATAATTAACAATAATGTATTGTATATTTCAAAATAGACAGAAGAATATATTTGGAATGTTCACAATACAAAGAAATGATAAATGTTTGAGGTGATGGATGTCACAATTATGCAGATTTGATTATTGTACTTTGTATGCTTGTGTCAGAATATCACACACACCCCATAGATACACACAACTACTATGTGCATGAAAAATAAATGAAAAATAAAATTATCTAAATAATAAAAGCTAGAAAAGCCTAAGTACTTCATATACATCACTTAGTTTTTTTTTTGTTTTCTCATGTAGCAACCCAAAGTACCCCCAAACCATAGAACCGTGCTATTGGCTTGCACAGCTCCCTATAGATGTGCCCCATTCCAGGCAACTATGAGCTAGGGCAGAAACAGGAGCAACAGAGCAAGTGGATGCTCCCTGACTCCAAGGCTGTGCCAATGCCTCCCTTTAACCAGAATCCAGAAACCGTGTGTGCTGTCATGTTTTGCTTGAATCTCACAATTTAAAACAATAATATTAATCATAGAAATAACAAAATGTAAAAATTGGCAGATATTAGCTCTAAAGCCAGATTCCAGCTTCTCATAAAATTTCAGAAGATCTGACAAGCCAGAGATGCATGATCATGTGGCAAGCCTCACCTGGAGCCTAGTACCGACAAGGCCCACCCCTCCTGGGGGCTGTGAACGCTATGGCCAAAGGCAGAAACCACCAGTTAGTGGGGCTCATTATTGCAGAACAAATGATTCTCACTCACCTTCTTTCCACGTGAAACTACAACTCCCTGAAACAAGGCACCTTTGGTCTTCCCAGGCAAGGACTTTTTCATCAGCTTTCTGATGGTCAATAATATCTATCTCATTTCTCTCATAGGCAAACAAATATCTGAAAGAAAACAGAACCACATATCGTAGCCCCAAACGTGTTTTTTTTCTTACTGACATGAATTAATTACATGGTAATCATAAATGAGGCTCATGTTCATTTCTTCATTTGCTAGATAGTTATAATTGTTAAATAGCTAAAATGGTTCATGGTTTATCACTGAACCATGATTGTATTGAGTTGACCAAAGACAAGAGACTGTGTTAAGTCTCCTGGAATCACAGCAGTAGAAGAAGACATGAAGCAATCCCCTCAAATGAGCTGAACAACAGTAGGAACAATTAGTTTTAATAGTTAAGATTCCCAAGACATCCTATCTAATCTTTTTTTCAAAGCTCTCAAAAATGTTTAGTTTTTCAAAATAAGCAAAAGTGCAATTGTGCGTGTACATGTTGGTACGAACTGATTCTATATTCTTTCAATATAATGGTGACACGGATTGGGGGTAACTTTCTTCATCTCTTTTCCTGCATTTGTGCAAAAAGGATAGAGCCAGAGATTGGTCTATACACACAAGGCATTCTATTAACCCCTTAAGGTCTCAAAATTTATTCATTCACTCACTCATTAATTCATTCAACTCATATCTACCAAATGCCCACTATGAGCCAGGTTCCTTCCAGTTCAACTATTTCTTGAATGATGAATGGAATTTATCTGATTTTAATGCAGGTTCATTGATAGGCAGACATTTTATTCATTCCCCCCTCCTCCCCTTTCCAATTCTGGCTTTGCAAGATAGGAAACACTATATACACATCCACCTTAAGCAGTGGGGAAGGGAGGTCAGTCTAAATGGTGCTCAGGAAGAACCCTGGAATCACATTCTGCAAGCAGATTTGGAAACTTCTCCTCTGTAGTGTCTTCTCGAAGAATAATGAGGGGAAACCAATTGGTAATCCAACTGCTGCATCACAAGGCTTAGCTTTCTTGCCTGTCTTCCACATTGGTCTGCGTGTTCTTCAAGGTCCATGTGGCAGTGTATATTGAGCATGGCCTTTGGGGTCTGATAGACTTGAGTTTAAATCTTGGGTTTGTACTTACTTGCTGTGTCATCTTGGGGTGCTTATTCAATCTCTCTAAATCTCTAATCATTCATTGAGTAAAATACAATAAATAATAATTACATCACAGAGTTATATATAATGAAACAAAAAATAAGGCTGATAACATGCATATCACAATATGAGGCACATAGTAGGTATCATTTGGGATCATTCCCATGTCTCCAGAGGCAACGTCTCATTTGTCCATGGCCCCAATATACACACTACTCAGAGAATATGTTTTGAACTAAAAGAAGTATTTTCCTGTCTAGCTTGCCATTCGGACTGGCCTCCTTTCAGTTGGAATTAAAAATGTTGGTTCTTCCTATTTTTATATCCCTTAGTGTCTCTAATGCCCCTCCCCAGACATAAGGAACATGGTCATTTTTTCCTCCTGAAATGCAAAGATTTTCACACCAGAAAATCTAAAAGCACAAGAGATTCAGGTCTTGTGTTTTGGGTTTTAGTTTGCAACTTGGTGGTACAACTTCTTTGAGAGCAAAGACAAACCTTAAATTATGGCATCATTTGCCAAATGTGGGATGATTTCAAGTTGCCTTAGCTAGATATCTGCTGAGGTTGAGGTTGAAGCTAGAGGTCCCTGCACAGAGCTGGCTGTTGAGCAGCTCACCTGCTCCTGGCATCCTTGATACGGAGCAAGCTTGAAGCCTCACACAGATACTGCACCAAATAACTCAGAATGCTTTGTAAAAGTTAGTACATGTTTATTAGGAGCTTGGAAGGGCCTTGAGATTCCAAGACCACTCTGCCAGAAAGAATATGTGCATGGATGAGGAGTATCTCATTTCTTTCCAAAATTGTCCCTCACTTTCCCTACCTATCTACCAAATATTGTTATTGTCCCAACCCCCATGGATGTTTTGAAGTTAAATTGAGTGCCATACATGAGAAAGAGCTGTAAAATACGTCATGCATACAACGGCTCCATTATTACTGATGAGGCAATCGGGTAGCATTTCAAAGAACATAGGCTTCAGGGTCAGATAGAATTAGGTCTGAGCCTCAGGTTCTTATCTGGAAAATGTAGATAACTACCTTATAGGATAGAAGTTGGCAGTGTTTCACATCATCCTTGGCAAATAGTATGTATATGGTGACTGATAACAGGAATAAAGACAGAACGGGTGCGGTGGCTCATGCCTGTAATCCCAGCACTTTGGGAGGGATTTGGGAGGCTCACCTGAGGTCAGGAGTTCGAGACAGCCTGACCAACATGGTAAAACCCCCATCTACACTAAAAATACAAAAATTAGCCAGGCATAGTGGTGGGCATCTGTAATTCCAGCTACTCGGGAGGCTGAGGCAGGAGAATCACTTGAACCTGGGAGGTGGAGGTTGCAGTGAACGCCACTTCACTCCAGCCTGGGCAACGAAAGTGAAACCCTGTCTCAAAACAAACAAATAAAAAAAAAATAAAGACAATAATATTAATAGAATAGTAACAATAGTTAACATACATCAAACATTTTCCCTGTTTCAGGTATGGTATTAAATACTTTGCATGCTTTATCCCATTAATTCCTTGCAACAACCCTGAAACTGATGCTATTATTATCCCCACTTTACAGATTAGGAAGCAGAGGCCCAAAAAGATGAAATAATTTGCCCAGATTCAAACTAGATGGGCTGATCACAGCCCTGACTTCAGAAGCAAGATGTTTCTGTGAGAGCTAACGTTTATCATTATCATTATTGGAGCTAGGATGTTGCTTCCAAGTACAATGCCTGTGCCCTGCACTTACTCCCTTTGCAACATCTGTCATGATGCCAAATCATTCCAATTTTTCTTGACTGATTCTGATGTTGGGAACCTTACTACTTGCGACTGCCCTGTCCAGCATCAAAACTCCATGACCCTAGCTTTCCTTCAAGGACTATAGAGGTTTGTGCCTTTAGAAATAGCTAGGAACAAGGAATGATGGAGGAAAAGTAGCAGATTAAAAGAGAGTGAGAAAAAAACAGCAACCAAATGCAACGTGGGACACTGGATTGCATCCCAGACAAAAAAAAAAAAAAAAAAAAAAAAAGAACATTAGGGAAAGACTGGTGAGATTCAAACAGGGCCTGCCATCTAGTGAATAGTATTGTACCAATGTTAATTTCCTGCTTTTGATCATTTTACGGTCGTTGTGGAAGATGTCAATATGAAGGAAAGCTGGGTGAGGAGTATATTGGGACTCTATAGTTTTGCAACTTTTCTGTAAGTCTAAAATTAGTTCAAACTAAAAAGTTTAAAATATATATCCAGAAAACAAAGGAAATTCGAACGAATGATAAGAGAAGAGAGAGGGTTTTGTTTTTTGTTTTTTGTTTTTTGTTTTTTTTTCTAAAAGAAGAGGAGACCCATAAGAGAGCATTACTGGAGTTTCGTTCTGCACAGAACTAACATCAGAATGAAACAAAGATGCATTGGCAATCCCCGCTGTGGGCTTCCTGACTGGGGGATGCGATTGTTCCTAGACATCAGAGGATCCTCTCCCATGCTCAGCACACACCTTGTCTGCACTACCTCACACTCAGATACCCCACCACATGACTGTGCTACCTTCAGCCTCAGCAAGCCTGAGAAACACAAAGAACACGGATCATGATTAAAAAGCCTTCTCCACAGAACAGTTCTGGTGTTAATGCAACCCCAAAGGAACTGATGGCAAGTCCCATGGAGCAAGGGTTACCTTGGGACTCAGCATAGTGCTCATAACACTCCATAAAAGCCCATTGGTAAATACAGATTGTCCTCGACTTATAATGGCTCAATTCAAGGTTTTTCAAAGTTACGATGGGTTTATGCAGGTGTAAACCCCATGCTAAGTCAAAGAGCTCCTTACAATTTACCATGGAGTTATGGTTTCTACTGAATTCTTACCACTTTTGCACCAACTTGAAGTAAAAAAATCAGCAACTGAAACCATCGTAAGTCAGTCAAGGACCCTGTGCAGTGTTGCCAGCGTGAAATGTACTTTTGACTCAGGATGGGTTTATCAGGATATAGCTCCCTTGTAAGTTGAGAGGCATCTCTGCATCAGTGAGTGGATGGAAGGTGACTATTAACTTGCCATTAACCAGTCCTTTGGGCCTAACAAATTCAATGTTTAGGATGAACTTTGAAAATAGTGAAGTTATATAGATTATATGTCTGAGAAGTTATATAATGAAGTTGTATAGATTGTATGTCTAAGAAGAACTTTGAACTGAATATGAAATTGCCTCTGATATTTGTTATGAGCTTGACATTTGTGGAGAATTTTAGAGATTAAATGCTTTTGCAACATGCTGTACCTATACATTATGATGGGCTGAAAAACATGGAGTGTTTATTAACTGGGGCTTCTGAGGCATCTCTTTCAAATAAGTAGGCATGTTTATTTATTTGTCACTTTTCTCTATTTGGAACTCAGGTCGATTGCTATCATTTCCCTGCTCAAGTCCTTCTTTTCTCATATTATACATTTATTTGCTGATTGTCTGTCTCCACTGCCTGGATGTAAATTCCATGGGACAAGGACTATGTGGCTTTGGTCAGTCCCATAATCAAAGGGCTGAGGGTAATACCTCACACAATAGGTGCTCAATAAACGCTGATCATATATATGATGGTTTGTCACCTAGGAGCAGTTCCCTACAAGTAACAAGGTGCCGTCACAGATTTTATCCATATCCCCTAAGAGCTCCATGGGGTGTTTGGAAATCAAGGCACTGAGAAATGAAGGTCCCACAGCCAACAGAGAGGAGCCCGCACTCCAACTTAGAGTTTCAGACATCCTAATGTGGCAACTTTCCTCACACACCACCATGGAATGCCACCAAACCAAAACCCCCTCCACTTCCAGCCCCACCCGGTCACCAGGCACCTAGCTAGGCCTCAGGGCCCCCACTTTCCCCCTCACTGTATATCAAAATATGCCTTCGAGGTGCGCACAAACCGAGTTAGTTTTCTTTTTCCCACCACATAGAAAAATGTCTTGCCTTCTTTCACCAGCTTTTCAGTGTGAGTGTCATTCCAATAAGTGCATTCTTGTAATCCCAGGACACTCCCTATCACAGTGTTTCTGGTCCCTGCAGAAGAATGTCTTTTATTCTTAACTCTGCCTCATTCTCACACTGGGCTCAATGGGATTTATTAAGGCAATTATTTTTTTGCAAATGAATCGGCATCTGAGCAATGAATCTAACAGGCAAAAACCCCTTTTATTATTTTTTTTCAGGTCAGCAGATTCACTGGTCATTTCCTTAATGGGTACTAATTCAGTCCTTCCTGAATAGGAGGTTGGGGCATTGCTTGAAGCCTTCTTAGATCAGAAGAAAATTCAGAAACACTCCTGACTAGAAAAAAAAGAATAAAAATATATAGGATCAAAGGGATACATCCATTACACCCCCATACTCCCCCAGCCTCCAGGCTCAAACGAAGGGGCAGCACTGGAGATGAGGTGGGTCAGGAAGCTCTCCTGAGCACACAGGTGGACCATTTTCTTTGACTAGATGTCACTGGGGGTAGCACTAAAAGGCTGAGTTCCCACTACCCCCAATCTTAGTTTTTAAATCAACACCTACCTAAAAACTTCCACGGCTCTAGAGGGCACAATTCTCCATGCCTTGTTTCCTGGTCCTTACTCAATATTCTGATCAGACATCACTGTCTCCACTTTACAGGTGGGGAAACTTAGATTTGTCCAAGTGTGAAGCCGGGGTAAGGGAGGGGCGGCATGAAGAAAGCCTTGGTTTTCTGTGTCCTTCTGAGATCATGAGCTCTGTAGTGAGACTGCTGACAGGTGTTCCAGGGTCCTGTGCTTGCTTGCTGTGTGACCTTGGGCCGGTCACTGCTACTCAACCATTTCCTCATCAGTGAGCAGGGAATGGTAATAATACCTAGCTCAAATAAAAGCAGATATAAAGGCCTTGGTGCAGCGTCCGGAATACAGAGAACAGTCACAAATGTTGGCTTTCACTGCTGTTATTTTCTGTAGTCTTCTTTTGGGGTAACTGGCCCTGGTTAAAATAAAATGAGACTAGAGTTTTTGGCTCCATGCTGTCCTCTCCGTTTTTCCTGTGGAACAACCTTATAGGTGAACTTCCCTCCCAATAAAGCTTCTGTGATAGTTCGGAAACTAAACTCTCTGAATCTTGAAACAGAATTCTTTTTCACAGAATCCCTTTCACAGAAAAGCAAAATAATTCAATTCTGTTACAGAGAGGCAGAATTCAGGATGCATTCAACACCCAAATTCAACTACATGGGCTCTCTTTTTATGTAATTCAAAGCCAGCACACAATTACGTTTTGCATGTTGCTCTGTTATGTATATTCTGTGTATATTTTCTGTTGACACATCAGTATTACTACAGAATTATATCCATAAGATCTAGATTTCTGAGCTTCCTTGTTGGACAATTTACAAGTTCCAAGGATAACTTTGACCACTCAACATTTTCATCAGTCTTTAGCATCTAACCTCTAGGTTAGAAACAACACTGCTATACTCCACTCTTTCTTTTTTTTTTTATTATACTTTAAGTTTTAAGGTACATGTGCACAACAGGCAGGTTAGTTACATATGTATACATGTGCCATGTTGGTGCAGCCATAAAAAATGATGAGTTCATGTCCTTTGTAGGGACATGGATGAATCTGGAAACCATCATTCTCAGCAAACTCTCACAAGGACAAAAAACCAAACACCGCATGTTCTTACTCATAGGTGGGAACTGAACAATGAGACAATGAGAACACATGGACACAGGAAGGGGAACATCACACACTGGGGCCTGTTGTGGGGTGGGGGGAAGGGGAAGGGATAGCATTAGGAGATATACCTAATGTTAAATACTCCACTCTTTCTGAAGCACTCTTCTGTTTAGAAGCTCAAAAGCCATCGCCTCTGAATTCCTGATGAGGCCAAAACGAGGTAACAATAACTGAGGGTTAGCCGTCTAACAGAGAGGATAACTAAGGCCCAGAGAGAGGTCTGCCCCACCTCCATGCATGGTGATGTAGTGAGTTCGTAAAACCCAGAGAATGCCTGGGTGAGTCCACATCAGAAATCAGCCAGTGGCTACAGCACTAACAAATGAGATACACTGGCTCTTCATTTTCTAATGTAAATTCTAGATGGGAACCAGGGAGGGAGGAGAGCAAAAGAACAAATTGGATGTAATCAGAATCAGATTCAAGATAAACTGCTAATGGTTAATAGGGTCAGCCACCCAAGCAGCAGCCAGACCTGGAATTTTCCACTCTCACTCTCTGCCTGACATTCGCTAGAGGCCACATGTGCATTAGTCTACAGTTCAAGTAACCAGCTCCCGGTACCGATGAAAGGCAGGAGAAACAAGGGGAGTTATCTTCCACTCTGGCATGGCCAGGGTAAGGGAGGGAATTCCTCTTGGAGAGAAATGATAATCATAAAAGCATAAAAATAACACCCATCCCCTTCATCAGCATTGCTAACAACATTAAGAGTTAACTGGCTAACTCTGCAAAAAGGGCTTTAAGTAGATGGCCTCATTAAACATTCGTAACTATCTTTGAGATAAATAGATATTCTCATTTTAGAGATGAGGAAACTGAGAATCTAAGGGACCAAGATATTGACAGGAAATCACTCAGCTAAGAGGAGGCAGAGCTGGGTTTGGAGTGCATAAGCCCCAAAGGTTTGTTAGATGCTATATCAATACACTTTTAGAATGTTTTAAAAATAATTTAAAATTTTTATTTATTTTGCATGTACCTCATAGCTTACAAATCACTTTCAGATATTAGCGTTCCTATTTTAAAGACAAAAAAATAAAGACAGCTCCAATCAGTATGCAGAAATACACTTCCAAAGAAGTAAACAGAAGGGGAAGGAAGCACTTGAGTTCAGCTACTCTTCTATCCAAAACACACCCCATAGTTACCTAGGAAGGCAGGAGTTAGTGTGTAAAGGTGCCATAGCCTAGGCTTTTCCATGTTAATGTCCAGCTAATATGGGGTGACTTCAACCGTGTGCTGGATGAAAGACAGACAAGGAGGAGGAAGGGGATGAGACGAGTGGGAATGGGCTCTTGGGCCAGATTCTCTGACCAGGCCCAGCACTTGACAGGTACCCTGGCAGCCAGAGATACCACGGGGACAGACACAAGACAGTGTGTTATCACATTCTCTGATTCCATCCACTCAACGTTAACATAAAACCACCTCACTTAGACATATTATACTTCTCCATGGAAAGGAAAAGATTCCATTTGAATAGAGTCACGGATGCAAAAGCTCTCTTTTTTAAGCTTCATCGACTATCAGGATATTCAAATCCTGGAGTTGCAATGGAATCCTTGTGGGGAAAACTCAATTAAACCCACTACAGAGTGCACACAGAACAAGATAGTGGGAAAAGAGCATGAAAAGGGGGAAAAAATACATTTCTTTTGAATAATAAATCTCCAGATTTAAAATTAGACTGTACAATAACAGCCTTAATTCCTGGAAACCCAGACAGGGAATTAAATACATAATATATTGAGAGGAATTTGCTTTCACAGACTTTGAGGATGTAATATGTCTTTTGGCATTTCACACATCCTTGGTGGGTATTTCTGCTGAGTAGAGGAGGCTGTTAACCACCTTTTCATGGAAAACATACCTCCATCTCAAGTCAGAGGTTAAGTTATTCTCTAGCCAAAAGAAGCAATCCATAATGTTTCATTATGGAGCAGGTCTCACAATGAATAGCAGTTGGCAGAGATGGATAACTTAATATGACTCTATTCGGCAGTGCTGTAAATGTATCTGTCATCTTCAAGACTGGTTGAAGTGGTTATATGCCACTTGAGGTCCCAAGCAAAATTCTGGTTGTTTCAGGGGAGGAGCATGGCTGCTGAATGTTCACCTTAATAACAACCACAGCATGAAACATCCCTCAAACATGTATTTAAGCATCTACTATGTGTCAAGCTACTGAGTAAAAATCTTGGCTTTAACTACTTGCAAACTCTGTAATCCTAGGTGGATAACCAACTCTAGTTCAGTTTTCTCATTTATCAAAATGGGATCAATAATAATATCTGCCTTACAGGGCTGTTGTGCAAAGCTCTTGAGGTAATGACAGGTATACAGTAAATGCCTAATAAGGATTAATTGTTGTTACCTTAACCATCTCAACCAGGGCACAGACTACTGGGAGGCAGGGGGCCTTGCAGGATACAGTGTTTAAGGGGCACTCACTTTCAGGGTCATGCATGCGTGCTTCTCTAAATGTGACACTGCAGAAACCTCACTAGTGTCACTCCAGCTCCCATCTGGATCTCAGCTTTACAGATGTGGAAAGAGAAGCCCAGAGAAAGTGAAGTAGCTTACTAGAATCCACCCGGTAGACTATATGCAGAACTGGGATTCACATCCTATCTGTCCCCTACCAGTGGTCATTCTATCATTTGACCATATCACACTGCCTGAAAAGTGAGGTTTCTGGGAAAGAACTTTCAGCTTCCAAATTCTGGTCCTCGATGTCAGGATCTTGAGCAGAACAAAGCAAAACTATCAGATCATGTAGACTTGACACCTGAGGAGATGGTTTATTTGCTGGGACCAAGAGAGAAGAGAATAGCATCCCAACATTAAGAGGCCCCTGCCAAGTCTCTTTCAAGTCCCAATTTAGGTGCTAAATAATGCAAAACTGCTTACCCTTGTGGCTGGAGTAATGAGAACTGCATTTCACTGGTCAATAGAGAAAAAAAA
The DNA here is from genome assembly GCF_028885625.2 of Pongo pygmaeus. NCBI lineage: Eukaryota > Metazoa > Chordata > Mammalia > Primates > Hominidae > Pongo > Pongo pygmaeus. The sequence goes on from NC_072391.2 coordinate 49,029,489, forward strand.
AAGAAGCGATACATGATTCTCTGGCAAAACCTTCCTTATCAGCTCTGTTGGGGGAAGGAAAAAAAAGCAAGGCAAATAAATGACAAAAGCAGAGGGAGCATCAATCATGCCATGGTTGATCTGCCAGTTCCAGCTGCAGGCGTGCAACTCACAGGCCAGCCTTTGGCTCAGAGAGGCTGGGCTCACCCCAGCTCCAGGCAGGAGACAGAGGTGTGAGTCTCCTCCTCTTTGCAGCTCCGCTCCGCCGCTTGCTTTCTCTGTGACTTTGGTGAAAGTAGCTAAATGCCTCTGAGTTCCCTAGCCATTTCACAGATCATCACAGCATTCTTTCTCAGCTCCAAAGGCTTGGATCCCCACAAACACAGTAGCAAAAATAATATTCTGAAATCTCATCTTCTCTCACTTCATCCCTCTATATCTGGAAAACTTTCTAGATCCTTCATATGTGACGTCTTGCCATTGTTATTTTTTGTGGTTGTTCAGTAAAAAGCAAAAAAAAAAAAAAAAAAAAGAAAGAAAAGAAAAGCAATAAATAGGCAAAATTTACGTAGCTATAATGAGAAATTTTATCCTTTCAACATAATTCTGAGTACTTTGATTAGCACCAGCAAACCTATATAGGATGTCCAGTTGTTCTTCAAAGCTTTGTAGCAGGAAGCATCATTTCTCTAATCTTCATAGCCTCTATTTTGCAGATGAGGAATTTGAGGTTAGAATGATGCAATGGTTTCATTTGTTCTTTTCTTTTCTTTTTTCTTTTTCTTTTCTTTTCTTTTCTTTTTTTTTTTTTTTTTTTTGAGACAGAGTGAGTGGTGCGATCTTGGCTCACTGCAACCTTCGCCTCCTGGGTTCAAGCAATTCTCCTGCCTCAGCCTCCCGAGTAGCAGGGATTACAGGTGCCCACCACTACACCTGGCTAATATTTTTGTATTTTTAGTAGAGATGTGGTTTCACCATGTTGGCCAGGCTGGTTTCGAACTCCTGACCTCAAGTGATCCACCCGCCTCAGCTTCCCAAAGTGCTGGATTACAGGTGTGAGCCACCGCGCCCAGCCCGTTTGTTCTTTTATTCATTCATTCCTTCTTCATTCACTCAGCAGACGTAATTGTGAGTCTTCTAGGCACCAGGCTCTGTGCAAGCGGCCAGAAATTCAGAGATGAATAAAACAGAGTTGTTATCCTGACAGAGACAGTGTAGCAAGGTCTTTGAGCACATACGTTTTGGAATCTAACAAAGCTGGGTACGGGCCCCTACTTTAGCTGCTCATAAGCTCTCTGACCTTGGGCAATTTATTTAACCTCTCTCTGAACCTCAGGTTAATTTCTACAAAATGGGAATAATAATTTCGACTGGTTAGGGAACAAGTGAGGATTAGATGTGCTGATAATGTAAACCACTCAGCACAAGATCTCAAACACAGAAAACAGGCAATAAATAGCTGCTTTTATTATAAGCTTCAAGAACATTTTGAGTTGATGGCTGGGCCAAGCATGGCAAATGGCTATTTTTGTTTAATGATTTTTGTTTCGTCTCGCAGAAGGCAGATCTCCCACGTGCTGATGAATTTTGTGGCAGCCAAGAGACAGAGAACAGACTGCCTGCCTGGTTCTCCGTGGAGTGGAAGCCGGGGGATTTCACAGACCACCCTCCAGCCCCAGGCTTGGCTATGAACCTGAGGAATACTCACCACCTCACATTAAAAAGGTCACTTTCCTTCCTGAATCAAAGGAAATGCTATATCCTTTGGCAATACAGCTCAAATAACTTCAGCAACTCCCACAGTGGTTCAGACACCCCACCCGACAGGCGGACGCTTTTCTTCCCCTCCTAGTGCCAAGCTCCAGGGTTTGCCCAGTCTGGTTAGGGATCCCCAGTCCCAGTCCAAGAAAAGCCACTCAACCCTGATGAGCCAGGCCTTGGGCCAGATCAGAGCACCTGCCTGGGGCAAGCTGGAAAAGTCATTGTCGGGTAAATCCCAGACATAAGACACCCTGTCACCATAGTGAGGGGGACACTCACCAGAAGGGGCTGCATCCATCCCCTTGCTGCAGTCTGAGCACTGTCGCCATGCAACTCGGCACAGAAGGTTTTGTCATTTGGACTGCAATAAACCCCAGTTCCTGAAACCCATGCCCTTCCAGGTTCTGCCTCAACCATGCCGTCCCTGTGTCTACCCTTGCCCTGTTCAGAGCCCAGAGCACCTGCAGCTGAAGCCATTTGGAGGAGCCACTGGAGGCCTCAGGTGCCGCTCACATGTGCAAATGAAAAGTGCTCTGGCCACCTTGGAGGACAGGGGGAGTGTGTTCCTGCTAAGGCAGTAGGGTTCAAATTTGGCTGCAGGCTACAATCCTCTGGGAGCTGCCACAGTCCTCATGGCCAGGCCACAGACCAGACCAGATAAGCTGAAATTTCTGGGGACGGGACCTAGACATCAGTATTCTCTTAAGCTGGCCAAATAATTCCAGCATGCAGCCAAGTTTAAGAACTAGCACCTAAGGAAAGAACACTAGGCAGGGCCTACAGACGGTGTCCTTCTTACCTCTCTCTTTTTCCTTTCATTTCTCTTTTCCTATTTTCTTCTCTCCTTCCTTCCTTCCTTCTCTCCACCCCTCCCTCCCTCCCTTCCCCCCTTCCTTCCTTCCTTCCTTTCCTTCCTTCCCTCCTTCCTTTTTCCTTCCTCCTTCCTTTTCTTCTGCCCTTCCTCCCCACCTCCCTTTCTCATTAGTTACTGAAACAGCATATTCTGTAGTTAAAGCCCAGAGTTTATAGTCAGACCATTCTCATTTTTGAATTCTGGCTCTGCTACCACTAACTGTATGACCCAAGTCAAATTACTTCACTTCTCTGAAGTGCATCTTTCTCATTCTATAAAATGGGGAAAAATCGCCGGGCACTGTGGCTCACACCTGTAATCTCAGCACTTTCGGAGGTCGAGGCGGGTGGATCACCTGAGGTCAGCAAAACCCCATTTCTAATAAAAATACAAAAATTAGCTGGGCATGGTGGTGTGTGCTTGTATTCCCACCTACTCGGGAGGCTTGAACCCGGGAGGCGGAGGTTGTAGGGACCCGAGATGGTGCCACTGCACTCCAGCCTGGGTGACAGAGTGAGGCTCCATCTCAAAAAGAAAAAAAAAAAGAAAAATCTTTAGGAATTGCTACAGAGAATACTTGTGAGGACTAAATATCACAGATAAATTGCTTAGTATAGTGCCTAGCAATTAGTATGTGCTCAATAAATGTGCACTCTTTTCCTTCTAGTTATTATTGTAATTATTTGCTAAGAGCTATTCTAGATGCTGGGAAGACAAAAGGAACAATGAGGGCATGATGTGTGCTCTCACATAGCTAACTCTCTTCCCATTCAATCCCTAGGTGGGGAATGGCCCTAATTTGCTTTGCTGGGGCAGGGAGGACAGAGATTTCTCTCAATAGAAATAGTGATTATGTATTGAGCATGTCCCATGTGCTGGGCACAGTTCAATCATGCCATAGACATTTGGGGGCACCTGATAGAGAAGTACAGTACTGGACATGATTCCATCACAGGCTTCCTACCCCAGAGAGGATGGTATTGATACTTACATTTTGCAGGTAAAGAATCTAAGGCTCAGGGGTTTGAGGTTGCAGTAAGCTGTGATCATGCCACTGCACTCTAGCCTGGGCGACAGAATGAGAGATGGTATCTCAAAAAAAAAAAAAAAAAAAAGACCTGGCATGATGGCTCACACCTGTAATCTCAGCACTGTGGGAATCTGAGACAGGAGGACTGGTTAAGGCCAGGAGTTCAGGACACCCTGGGAAACATGGCAAGACTCTATCTCTACAAAAGTTTTAAAAAATTAAAAATAAAGAAGCCAGGTGTGGTGGTGTGAATCTGTGGTCCCAGCTATTTGGGAGGCTGAGATGGAAGCATTGCTTAATTCCAGGGGTTCAAGATTGCAGGGAGCTATGGTTTTGCTACTGCACTCCAGCACTCCAGCTTAGACAACACAGTGAGACCTCATTTCTAAAAAAAAAAAAAAAAAAAAAAAAGATCTGAGGCTCAGAGCCATTAGATATTTCATCCAGGGTCACACAGGCAGATGCAAAGCCAACCTTTAAGAACCACACTGCTGTTCTTCTTGCATGGATGTCGGGAGTACCTGGGAGGGAATTCTGAGGTCCAGCTAGAACCAGGAGAACAAAGCAATTCCTCCAAACTGGAGGATTTTGCAGGAAAAGGACACAACCAAACTGGGATGAGGGGTCTGAAGCAGATCAGGATAAACATGATGACCGGGGGTAAAGTGGGGGGTCTGGGTGAATTCAGGAGTGGGGTAATAGAGGAAAACCACCCAGTGGTGAGTGGGTAGTGAGTCTATTTAAAGGTTCCAGAGCAGAATAGAATGTTCCCATTTTATAGAAATCCTGGCCAAGTCTAATGATTTTGGCGTGCCTCAGTTTCCCTATCTGTAGCTATATCACCAGTACAGGTTGACGTAAAATTAAATAGCAAAATACGTGTGCTGAGCAAACACCTTGAAATATGATTTAAATGACTTATGTCAAATAGGACTTGCTTTCACAATACGGCTTTATTATCCCTAGTTGGAAGAACAATAAACTGTTGGTGAAAAAAATCACTTAGGCAGCATGATGGAGGCTTAAGCCAGGCCTGGCTTGGACATGAAAGTTGAGTATCCTACTTTTAGGCTTGTGGAATCTAGGTTTAATTCAAATCCTGGTTTAAATCAAGGCCCTGCTACTTACAAGGGTATAATCTCTCTAGGCCTCAGTTTCTTCGTCTGTAAAATGGAGCTAACAATGCAGCTTTCTCATAGATTGTAAGTACAGACAAAATGTTACTATGCCTGTTAAACACTGATTATGGTACTTCACACACACAGAGCATTCAAAACGTGCTAGCTATCCTGATTGGTAAGACAGCCATCACGTTCTCAGGAACTGCTCCCTCTTGGCCCTGGCCTTGGCTGCTTTTAGGTTCTCTGCTAAAGCCAAGTTTATTTTTGCTCTTCTGCCAGAGCTGGTTATGTATTATTTGTTTTGTAGGGTATTTGTTTTCCAATATTTTTACTAAGTAGGACAGTTCTATCAATGAGGTCTGCTGCTTTATTGGTTGCTAATTGCTGGGGCATAATTGTTGCAACATTACTTGGTGTTCCTATAATTCTCTACAGCCAATCAAGGTAGCCAGTTCTCTAATTACAGCACAGTGAATTCTCAGTCACCAGCATCCAAACACTTACAGTGCTCAGTTTATAAGAACCCTTTCCAGCACTTTTACAAGAAAGGGCTTAACTGGCCAAAGAAAGAAAGTCTGATCGAGAAGTGTTTTTAAACCAATTTTATAATTACGTATGATGTATAAAATAAACATTTTGGTCAGATGCAGTGGCTCACATCTGTAATTCCAGCACTTTCAGAATCCGAAGGGGGAGGATCATTTGAGATGAGGAGTTTGAGACTAGCCTGGGCAACATAGGGAGACACCATCTCTATAAAAAATGAAATAAATAAATAAAAACTTGCCAGGGGACATGGCGTGAACATGTAGTCCCAGGTATTTGGGACACTGAGGTGAGAAGATCTTTTGATTCCAGGAGTTCAAGGTTGTGGTGAGCTATGATTTCACTATTGCATACTAGCTTGGGTGACAGAGCAAGGCCCTGTCACAAAAATAAATAAATAAATAAATAAATAAATAAATATTTTATAATTATAGCAATGTGTATTTTCTGAAAGTAACATCTAAAAACCATCTAAGATTTCATTTGATTTCTATCTGGAAAATGAGTGTTGGTGATTATAATGATCATAATTCTGAGGCTCATATAGACCCATGGGGCCTTTGCAATATAATCAGAAATTGAACTGTCCTCAACCAAATTTTTCTAGAACTGAAAACTTTTTATTGTGTTTAAATGTTTTCTGGAACGTGGAGCCCATCTATGTCTTCCCCACTAGTCAAGGAATCAAAATATTCAATCCACTAGAATCACTAAAGATAAAGTTGGCCTTGAAAGCACTTTGTATACTGCAGAATAAAAAGCTAATTTATTATTAGTAATAAATCCGTGATTTTAATCTGATAGTATCATTTCTCTGCTTCCATTTTTTTTTTAGAGAAAATTCAAAGTTTTAACATGACCTCCAAGGCACTACTTGTTCTGACCCTACCAATCTCCAGCTTCACCTCTTCCCACCTTCCCCACCCTCTTGCCATGTAGCAGCCCCAATGGCTTTCTTTTTGTTCCTCTAACAGTCATGATTCTTCTCAACTCTGAACCTCCTCCCTTACTGCCCTCTGTGACTGCTGCTCCTCCTACAGCCCTTCTGATGGCTCATTTCTTTCCAACCATAAGTCTCAACTCCAGTGCTGTATCCACAGGGAAGTCATCTAGAATGCCAAAAGGCCATCCTCCAACTGTCAAATTTTTCTGCTTGTATCCTGAATAACCATAATCACAACGTGGTGTTATTAATTAATTAACTTTTCACTGTCTCTTCAGAATTCAAGTTCTGAAAGGAAAAGGGTCTTGTACATCATTGTGACCCCAACGCCTCTAACCAAATGGCCCATAAGTGCTCAATGAACAGCTGTTTAACAAAGTACATGAATGAATGAACAAATGAATGAATGAATGGATATACATTTATGCCCCTTTATTTCAATTTTTTCCAATCTGCTTTTGCTTTATGCAAGATACATAACTGGATTTATCCACAACTGCCCTATCCGGTATCATTACAATCTTTCTATTATTATCGTTGCCAATAGTACTTAGTCATCTGCATTTATGGAACATGCACAGTTGTGTGGGGCCCTGCTTCAAATGCTACACAGAAGAATGAAGATAAAAATCCATCACTGTTGCTGTCACAGAGCCTCCAGTCTAACTGGCAACAGAATAAATGGATTTGGCCGAGATACGGGCAGAGATATGGAAGCTCATGGGAGAGATTCTGTTTCTCCCCATTATAGGCTGAATTGTATCTCCATGGCAAGACTCATATGTTGACGTCCTAACCCCCAGTAGCTTAGAACATGACTGTATTTGGAGATAGGGCATTTAAAGAGGTAATTATAATTCAATGAGGTCATTGGAACAGGCTCCAATCCAATATTATTTGTATACTTATAAGAAAAGGAGATTAAGACATAGAAAAACACAGAGCAATGACGATGTGAAGACACAGCAATAAGGCAGCCATCTACAGGCCAGTCAGAGAGGCCATAGAAGAAACTAACCTTTCCGATGCCTTGATCTCAGACTTGTGGCCTCCAGACTGTAAGAAAATAAACTTCTGTTGCTTAAGCCACTCAGTCTATGGTATTTTGTTATGGCAATCCTAGCAGACTAATATACTTCTCAATATCCATTTTCCCTTACTTGCCTAGGGATAGAACCTTGGTTTTGCTGGGCACCTGGCCACCTTGATAAGAAGTGCATTTCCTAGCCTCCTTTGGAGACAGAGATGGCCATATGACTAATGAGTTGTGAACAAAAGTATTAGGTGACCTTTGCTGCTCCTCCAAACTCTCTCACTTTAGATCCCAATTCTAACTCACATGCTCAGGGAGGCTATTGATTGAGACATGCAGGAAGGGAAGGAGACATGAAGAAGTAAAAGTGATGGCAGATTCTCCTGGGCAACAGTCAATACAAAGGCCCCTGCTACCCAAAGCTCTTCTCTCCCACAATTCCTACTTGAATTGCATTGCATTGCCATGCTGGCCTGCTGGAAAATCCATCAAATCACATCTTCAAAAAAAAAAAAAAAATCCTATAGACCTCTCTAGCAGAGCCAAGAAACATCAGCCACTTATACATTAGTGCTTCTGAATCCTAGATGAGGCAGGTGCCTTGAGGAAATGGGAGGCATTATTGTGGGCCAGGCAGATGTGTGGCAGGTTCTCTAGTGAGGAATTTTGACTATGAATGGGTCTTCAAAAGTAGGAGAAGGGCACAGTAAAAAAAAAAAAAAAAAGACAGGAAGAAGTCAAAGGCAAACTTAACTTATTTCAAAATTTCCCTTGGGAATTAGTCTTGTATCTAGCATGAAGAGCAAAAACTCTCCCTCTTGCCTCGCTGGGTTCTTTGCTCCCAGAATGGAAATGCCAGACCTGTACAATGGATGCTACCTTTTGGCTACATCACAAATTAAACTGGTTTTGAGAGGCCTTTGTGAAAACCTCCTACCTATTATTTTTTACGTGATCCTTGTGGACCAAAAGAAATGCACTCTAAATTCCCAAGAATAAAACAAAAAGTTAACTTTTGGGACAATTTACTTGATAAGTACAGGGTCCCCAGCAATTGTACCAATCAAATAGCAGAGAATAAGCCCAAGCCACCAAAAAGGGCACCAATAGTGAGATCTACTGAAAAACAAAATTATACCTGGATCATGGATGTGGATTTCAACAATTCTACAGTATTTTTGAATTTAGGATGATTGCTTAGTTTTTTGCTTTGTTTTGACATTTTAGTGTCTTTTTTGTCAAACTTTTTATGGGGAAATATAACATACCCACTGAAAATTAAACAAAAAAAATGTCCTGTGCATTTTTGCAAGTGGAAAATTATGTCTTCAGCATCCCAGATGCCCTTGCTCAGTGCCTCTCAAACAGTGGCAGAAGTGGTTCCCTTCTGCCACTTTTCTGGTCAACCACAAAGCTTAACCACTTTTCTGACTTTTATAGTTTCATTCTTTCACTTTCCTTTACGGTTTTTCCATAGCCTGAGCATGAATCCTTAAACATTATGGGTGAATTTTTTGCTTTTAAACAAATTATTGAATCCATAGAATCATACAGTATGTGCTTTTTGGTGCCTGGTTTTGTTCATTGAACACGATGTTTTTGAGATCCCTTTATGTTGTGTAGCTGTTATTTCATTCATTTTCACTGCTATATTGTATTCAGTTGCATGAATATATTCCAGTTTGTTTTGTATTCCTATTGATAGACTTTTGGGGTTGGCTCCTATCTCTTAATTTTTAAAGCACCTTTAGATTAACGGGCAGAAGTAACAGGCAATCTCACCTAGAAGGTGGTTCTTATCAATGGGGCTTCCTTCTTCCTCTTCTACCCTCTCTACATCAGCAGTTCCTAATCCTATTCCACCCATCTCCGGCTAAGCACAAAGCTCTGCATCCTGCTTCCTGAAATGTCCATCAGGCTTAGATGCCTCAGGAGCCAAAAGCCTCTTTGATCACACTTTTGGACCATTTATTTGTTCATTCATTTAACAAATAATTGCTGATTGCCAACAGTATGTCAGATTGTTCTAGGCTTCAGGGTCCTGCTCACATGGTCCTCAAATTCTAGCAAACAGTTTGATGTCAACCTGAACTTTCCTGAAGAGCAAAACACATGGGAAATGGAAAAGGTAAGAAGAATTTTCTCTGGGAATTTCCATGTTAATCAGTAGGAAGTGGTGACTAGGCTTCACTCCCCAGACATTTTTAGCATCTTCTGGAAACTCTGATCTTTGAAGTCTTAACATCACCTGTCAAAGCAATTTGTAATGTTCATTTGATGAGCTTTTTGGAATATTTTGATTTTACAATAACACCTCAAAACCTCTGCATTAAGCATTATTTATAATAGCCCCAAACTGGAAGTAATCCAAATGTTCATCAACAGATGAATAAAAAACAAAAGGTGATATATTCATACCATGGAATATTATTCTATAATCAACAGGAATGAGCAACAGATCCATGCAATAACTTGAATTAATGTAAAAAACAAACTCAGTGAAAGAAGCCAGATACAAATGAAGACTATATATTATATGATTGCAATTATATAAAATGTCCAGAACAGGCAAATTTACAGAGACAGAAAGCAGGTCAGTGGTTTCCTAGGACTAGGGGTGGGGATGGGGAGTGACTACAGGTGAGCATAAACACTGGAGAGATCAGTAACTCAAGTTAGAATGGTTATATTGGTGAGAGATTTTGAGGTCTAGGACCTAGAGCCTCTGATAGGCAGGAGAACAGAACATAAGGGGGTTAGGGCAATGCTCTAAAATGGGATTGTGATGATACCTGCACAACTCTGAAAATTTACAAAAAGTTATTGAATTCCATATTTACAATGGGTGAACTTTATGGTATGGAAAGTGTGCCTCAATAAAGTCAATAAAACAGTTTTTAAAAATCTCGACATCAATTGTGTTTATATATTAATTTAAATTAACTTAAGGAAAGGGATTTTGAAGTTGTCACAATAGCTTTTGAAATAATGGGAACTGTAACTTACTTGAGAAATAAGTTATACCTGTGGAGGGAATCACTGCCACAGGAGAAGGCCCTTTCTTCTTACATTTTGATGTTTGATAATGGCTGATAATGAATTGAGCGCCCTCTGTGTTGGAGAGATCAGAAACTCAGGTTAGAGCAGTTATATTGGTGAGAGATTTTGAGGTCTGGTGCTAGAACTCAGACCCTCTAACTTAGACTCTTAGACTCTGGGCAGGAGAACAAAGCCACCATCCCAAGAGTGAGACGCTTTATTTCAGCACCAGACACCCTCCATGGTGCATGCTGTTTTCATGCTATAAAGGCTGGTACTCTCTAAACCTGAATCCCTTCCTTTACCCCTGTGCACCTGCCCCAAGTCACATGTCTGGGGCTCATGGGCCACCCTAGAGTTCAGGGAAAGCTTCAGGTGAAGATTTTGTCAGAGATAAATGGCCAGGCGCCATGAGCAGCAGTAAACTGGAAGGATACCCAGGATGTGGCACCGTGAATCAGTGGAGGTCCCCCAGGAGGAGTGGCGATCTGCTTATTACACTCACCTCATCATCGATCGAAACCATACAGACATCAGGCCTTGCCCCGCAGGCAGCCAGTGCAGCAGTTTCCAATTTATCTGAAGCAACTTAAATCCTGCAAACTCCAAAGTAGAAGCAGGTCCACTCTGCATGGAGAGGGGAAGGGGAAGTCGCCCTTCCCCACAGAGTCTTGGGTGGAGGTGGGAAACTCTGAAGTGTCCTTGTAACTCCCAACCCAGAGAAGTGGGTGTGCTGTGGGGGTCTCTCCTTACCACCGTACACCCAGAGTCCAGTAAATGTTTGTCTCACAAATGAGTAAATTTGGAAAGCAGACCAAGAAAATATCATGCAGAGATTTAAATCACTTTTGAGGCTGTAACGACATGGGTAAATGGATCACTTGATATTGTTTAGTAAAACAAAATAACATAACAGATATTCAGTATGATCTCAACATTATACTTTATGTGTATACAACTATAATAGTTATATACAATTTATTAGTAAAAAGTTATTTCCTTTTTTGCCTTTATGGGCAATTTTTACTTTCTGTTAATGTATATTTTACCTTCTAAGTTTGCTGTGTTGTATACTTATTTTTTAATGAATAAAAAATAGAAACTGAAGAACAAAGCATAGCACTTTCTTTTCCTGTGCCCCACGGTGCTTAGTTGGCTCACACATAGACAGTCCTCAGTGTTTTCCAGTAGAATCCCTTTGCCTGCAATTTTCCCAAGTGTGAGGGACTCTCAGAGATGAGAAGTCATTGCCCAAATATCAGTCCACTGTCACCACTGCTCATTTGGGATTCCTCCTTCCTAACAGAAGCCAAATGTGGCTCAATGAGGCCAGTAGTTTACTGCATAGCATTTTGTCTTCCACTTTTCACAGCAAGGTGAAAGTCTCCATTGCTCTAGGCACCACTGTGCTCCATTTCACAAGACCAGCCCCTCTTCTCCACCTTTGCATAAGAGATCCCCATCAACCTTCTGATTTGGAGCCCAGAAGTTGGCTTCTCTACTCAGAATATCCACTGAACAGAGTCTTGGTCCACACATTGGGCTAGATAATAAAATTCTGAGCTCAAGTGTTGATTTTGCTTTGGCTGGGAGGATGTCTGATGTGGCCAGTGCAGCTCAGAAAGGTGTTTTGTGCTGCCTATGGGTAAGTGTATGACAGCACAGTGGAAGCCTCTACTTTTGCACCTAGGGTGGGCTTTGTGTGCAGTTCAGATATCCAAGTGGAGGGACACATGAACAGAACCATAGTGCCATGAGTGAAAGTCAACACCATAACCAAAACTGGCTATGCACAGCCCAAAAGTGCCTTCACCCATGAGACTTGAAAGCCTCATATAAAAAGTAATTATATCTCCCTGATACTGGCACTATTAGCATTTCTTCCCTTTGAGATAAGGATAGCTATCCCCTTTCAAAATACAAACACAATTATATGTCAATGAGTATAGAAGAGTTACAGCTGGAAAATCCCAGTAAGGCAGGCAATCATGAACCTGAGCCATTTGTATTGGAACTGGGGCATTTGATGGTGAAAAGGAGAAGACAACCATAGAAGAAAGATTTCTGAGTGATGGAGGACAGACTTCCAGATCCCACTCAGCCTGGAAGGAATCTTCTCTTTCATGTAAAATCAATCAGGTTCTGGAAATCCCAGAAATCATTACCACAGTGCAGAGCAAGACACACTTTTTCTTTTCTTTAAAAGATATTGCTAGATCCCACACATTGGTAGAGAACCAGCGTCCCAGCTCTTCCAGGCTTTCAAGGATTCTTAAAACAGCATATAAGCCACAGAAAGGGCACTGAAGGAACATTGAGACCAGTGTTCTCAAACTTGAAAGTGCATCAGAACCACCTGGATGTCTTGTCAACACAGATTCCTGGGCTCAACTCCCAAAGTTTCTGATTCAGGGGAAGGGGATGGAGTCTCACCTTGGTTCTTCTTGGCCTTCTAAAGTGGAGAAGAGGGAGATGGAAGACAACAAATGCTAAGCAGGAAGGAACACTAGATCCGTTTCTCTCCATCAGCCATGGAGAAGCAGTTCCTTCCACAGCAGAACGAACAATTCTAGAAAGTCCAAGCCATGAGAAAGAGTTGCAGATAACTTCTCCTCCCAAGGTGGCATCATATCCTAGCACTGCACCAGTTAAGACAAGTTAGATTAGGTAACAATCTACACCAAAATCTCAGTGCCTTTGCAGCACAAAGTTTATGTCTCACTCAAGGCAAGTCCTTTGCTTACTGGGTTATGCTCCTAGATTGAGCTATCCTTCAACGTGATAACTGTGGTCTCACGGCACCTCTGCATGGACGCTTATATGATCTCCAGAGCACAGCAGAAGGACAGGTGAAGAATTCCACTCATGTCATTGGCCGAAGCAAATCACATGATCTTGCCTAATATCAAGAGGGAGGAGGGGAATTACCTTCGATGTGCTCAAGTATAGAGGAGAACAAGATTCATTGGTGGATACTCATTACGTCTACCACAGTGACTCAACTGTATGTTTCTTCTTAATCACATTGCATCTTCAGAAGAGGTAGGAGGGGGTTAGAAGCCTCAAACACTCATGATATCAGAGTATACACCCACTCCAGTGAGAAAGTGGTGGTAAAGACAGGATGAAAGATGCAACCTATTTTGTATTTTATTATTCCAATCATTAAAAAGCTAGAAATAATATTGTGATTATTATCATTTAATACTTTAAAACATAGCAAGTAATCTGCATATGTGATAACATTTTACAGAACCATACAAACACACACACACACACACACACACACAATGAGTATATGTAAAAAACTGAGGATATTCTAAATAAAGCCAGTATTCTAGTTAATTACCAACATCCATTTCCAGGTTTTGATAGTGTATTATAATTATGTAAGCTGTTAACATTTGGGGAAGCTGAATATGTAGGAATTCTCTGTACACTACAATTTTTGCAAATGCTTGTGAGTCTTATTATTTCAAAATTAAAAGTGGAAAAAAATTGCTGGAGAAGCTTCTCCATCCAGGTCCTTTGCCCCACATCTCTGCAAATGTCCCACACATGAGCTGGGTTGTCTGAGTTAAGTCATCTTTGGCTGGAAAATCAGGAAATCTGATTAATGTGCCAGTGAGATGGCTGTAGGAACTCACCTGCCTGTCTGCACCTCTGGTCTCTGCAGGAACATAGATGAAATCTCTTCTTTGAAAGTTAAAAGCCAGTCAATCCCCACTCGCACGCCCTTTACTGCAGGTAATAAGTGGGAGCCCAGGTGAATTGCTCTGTATTTCCCCTTAAATTCTTGGGATTTCAGTGACAGACCAAGGCTCTCATCTGTCAGCAAACTGTTCCAGGCAGACCCATTCCTTAGCACCACAATAAAATGAAGGACATCAGGATAATCCATCAAACAAAAGCAGCTGGGAGCACCATCATCTACCAAAGACTGGATTCATTTGCCCAGAACATTAAAAATCTATGTCCCAGCTCTTCTCCCCAAAGTCCTTATTTCACCCAATAAAATAAATTTAAAGTGCATAAATGTATATTAAAAATATCTAAGCAAACACTTGCAGCTAAATAATGTTCACCCAGATGCGCCTACAATTTTTTTATCGTTAGACATGTTTCCCATTCTCCCAAGTAAATATTTCACTGAAAATGTTCCCCAAGCAGTTGTTATCTCGATATTTTCACAATAGAATATTCTGTGCTCTACACATATAAATACTGTGAATAACCGACATTTTCCCGAAGAGACCACTGATTTTCCAGCATTTTGTAAAATGACTTTCTCCATAATGCCAGCTCTGTGAGTAGTGCAGGGTGTGAACTCCAAAATCCAAGGCACCAGCTCCAGTAATTGAAGCCTGAGACGGGGTGACTCCCTACAGAATCCGTAGTGTGTTTCATTCAAGGGCACCATGGGATAGGGGAAGGATCTCAAGTGTTGAGGTCATATAGACCCCATTCTTGAAGGCTATTTCTCCTACTTGCTTGACTTTGAGTGAGTTATTTAGCAGCCCATCTGTAAAATGAGTAACAAGAGTACCTGATGCCTACAGGTATGATATGGTCGGCCCTACAGCAATACTTTGTCCTCCTACATTATTTAAGCAGAGCTCATTAAGGGACTGGACAACCAGATGACAGGCCAGGGTGCCCACTGTGGCTACACCACCCCCCAGAGGATTTCTTACATTGATAAAGACCCCACATCCACCCTTGCGAGGATTTCACATGCAGTGTCCCATTGGGCCCCGGCTATCCAGTCACTCTATGGAAGCAGTTCTCAAACTTCAGTGTGCATCAGAATCACCTGGCGGTGACAGTGTGGGCAGGGGGGGACCTGTGAAAATAGGTTTCTGGGCCCCACCCCTAGTTTCTAATTCAGTAATCTGGGAGATACCTGAGAGTCTGCACTTCTACCAAGTTCCCAGGTGATGCTGATGCTGCTCGTCTGGAGGCCACACTTTGTTGACCTCCTGCTATAGAACTTCAAACTTTTTCTGTAAAGGCAAGACAGTAAGGAAGTGAGACTTTACAGGCCACAGTTTCTGCTGCACCTGCTCAACTCTGCTGTTGTCATGCAAAGCAACCACAAGCCATCCATACTATGTTCCAATAAAACTTTATTCATGAGCACTGAAGTGTGAATTTCATATAATTTTCACGTCACTAAATATTCTTCTTCTTTTGATTTTTTCTCAACTGTTTAAAAATGCAAAAACCACCAAACACCGCATATTCTCACTCATAGGTGGGAATTGAACAATGAGAACACATGGACACAGGAAGGGGAACATCACACTCTGGGGACTGTTGTGGGGTGGGGGGAGGGGGGAGGGATAGCACTGGGAGATATACCTAATGCTAGATGACGAGTTAGTGGGTGCAGCGCACCAGCATGGCACATGTATACA
Source organism: Pongo pygmaeus (assembly GCF_028885625.2). Lineage (NCBI taxonomy): Eukaryota > Metazoa > Chordata > Mammalia > Primates > Hominidae > Pongo > Pongo pygmaeus. Next base: position 49,045,211 of record NC_072391.2, read on the forward strand.
TATGTAACTAACCTGCACATTGCGCACATGTACCCTAAAACCTAAAGTATAATAATAAATAAATAAATAAATAAATAAATAAAATGCAAAAACCATTCTTAGCTCCTGGGCCATAGCAAAACAGGCAGTTGCTTGGATTTGGCCGTCGGGGTGTAGTCTGCAGACCCCTACAACTAGAACACCAGGAAAATGCAATGCTTTCATCCCCCTTTGAATAAAAATGTCTCCATTTTCTTTTCTCCATCTGTTTCTGTGTCCAGTGAGCCCACTCCTTACAATGTGCTCCCCACTGGCACTCCCACAGCGGCTGCTTCAGCTGAATCAACACTGCCTTGGCCACCGAGGTCTTGAGAGTCCCTCCTGCCCCCCAGCCCCTCCCCCAGCCTTCTCCTTTCAGCTTCACTTTTGCTCTTTTTATAGCTTTGCACAAATTTGTCTCTGTGGCAAATTTACAGCACGCACTGCTTGTCTGAACTATTTAAAGGCACAATATTCTCGACTGTGCCATAAAGCTTTCCCATTCTGTGTGTTTTATTTCTCTGTTTGAGGGCCTTTTATGAAATCAGCAGCTCAGCGGAAGGAAATCATTTGCATACTTGGCTCCATACACCTGGAATTCCTTAATTTTAGGGATTAGCGAAATGAGTCTAATAAAAAGTGGAGGCCCTTGTTAATCATCTCTGTAAAGTCCCTTCATTACCTGGTACTGGTGCCCAATCCGAGCGCTCATTTCAGGAAATTCACATTGTGCAGGTCAGTTATTGCAATTTTATGAACTGATTTGTAATTTTACGTGACACAGTTTGTGTTTTTAGTGTTCCGGAAAGTTAAATGACTGTTTTCTCTCCCCTGTCCCACTCTTAAGAGGATACCTTTCAGGGTTATCATAGAGAAGGCCCAAAGGCCACGAATTATCGCCTTGTAGCAGTGACTGGGGGAGTCGGAATTTCAGCATCCGTTGTGTTGTTATTGGAGATGATCTTGATGCAGTCCTTGCTAACATGGCTTTCCAGTAGAGAACATGCAAATCCCTCTTCTGTTCTGTTCTACATTCACCCCCCAGAGCATTCTGGATGCTTCTCAGAATTTCCAAATCCTATTCATCCCCTCCCTACAGAATGGAAGAAAAATGTTTCGGTTGCCCCTGCTCTTAAGGAGAATATGATTAAGGCCAGGTCAACAGTGCAGTTGCCACAGACAACTTTCTGAAAAGGGCAGAAATATAGAACATCTACTGATTGTCAGTATGTTTCCAGTAAATCCAAGGTTCCACATGCAGCTCCTTACAGAATTGGCAAAACATAATTTGGTCCCACAAAAGTAGATAGTTCCCATAATTGGAAATTAAAACAAAATAAAACAGCAAAGCAAAACAAACAAAAATCCTCCCTGGAAGTTCTACTGATTTTTTTTTTCCAAAATACAACCACTATGTCACAAAGCCCAAGAACAGAGCCCATGGCTGACTGAAGTCAGCAGTTGCAATCAGGATAATTCTGTAACTGAATAATGCATGCTGGAATGCTGTTTACAGGAAATGAGCAATTTATTTTATTATCCAAATTTTAAACCCTTTTAATATGCCTCCCAAGAAGATGTCTGATTTAGAAAATTGCAAAAGAGACCTTAGGAGAGACAAGGGGTACTCAAAAAATTCACTACCGTAAAGGCCAGATAAAGAAATTTTAAAATAATCTGAATAAGACTTGGTAAATATATCCACAAAAATTACCTTTACTTTGGTGACACTAAGGGGCCAACATGATACTAAGTAACAGATAAACTGTGGAATAAAAAGCTAAAATGTAAGATTATGTTCAGCAGAAGTAATAAATCTGTGAGATTCCTTTTCTGCAGTGTGTGTGTGTGTGTGTGTGTGCATATGTACTACCAAATATGTAAAATGCTTATGTTAATCGAAAAATCACAACAAACTGCTAGCTGTAATGAAAAGGGACTGAAGGAATGGTTTCCCTTTTCATCTTGAAACCTTTCTGGCTTTTTCACATATTCTAATTGTACATGCATAACTCTTTTTGGATTATCAGAGTTTATGTGGATGGGGAAATTTTGAGTAATAGTTTTATTTTTCCTTCTATTTATCTGTATCCTTAGTAAACAACTCTTTTAAGGAAACATCATTTTAGGGCCTTCATAAGTCTTTCATTTGAACACACAGGCAGATGTATATTTTGTTCTTAGATAAATCAAATTCTCCCACACACACTACATATACAAATATGTCAGGAACATATTTAAAAGGGCACCAAATTATCAGCTTTCCCAGGGCAGCCACATTTCATGGTCTCAGAGTTCTTGAGGACTGTCTTGGCAGTTCAGAAGGTTCCTGTCTTCATCCATCAGACTGGACCATCTCCCCATGAAGGCTGAGAAAATAGTCAAGTAAGAAAATAGGAGGGTAGCCAAGACCGGCCGCCCTCTCTAGGAAAGATGCGTAGTCTCCATGACATCTCTTGCTGCCTGTCATAGCACTCAACAAGAACACAGATGAAAGAGCGAGAAGGACAAGTGGAGATGATTTTGTCTGCCTCTTTATGTGCAGATGAGGAGCTGGAGCTGAGAGATGTGGTATGGCTTGTCCCAGACAACTCAGCTGTACAGAGGGAACTCCTACTAAGGTTACCCTCTGTTCACACTAACCACCTTCTGGAACCTCATTGGCTGGCGCACCCTGGCTCAGTTTAGTTCATCTGATTAACTCATCCCAAGTAGAAGAGAAGGCAGGATCCCGAGAAAAAGGGAGCAGGGGAGGTTGGTTTTGATGGAAGGCAAAACACCCTGTGAGTATCCTCTTCCCCTACAGTAGCCAAGGCCCTGGGATATGAACATGCTGAAAAGTACAGGGGTAAGTCAAATTAATAAATAGATATTTAATAGGGGAAGGGAAGTGGCATGTATTGGATGCATACGTGTGCTAGGCACTTTGCATTCATTCCCTCCAGTGAGTGATGGGTCATCATCATCATTCCCATTTCACAAAGGATGGTAAACAACGTGTTTAAGCTTCTGCAGCTCCTGACTGAGCTGGCTTTTAAACCCAAGCCTGTCCGCATCTGAAGCCTAGACTGGAAATCTCTACACTCAACAGACTTTCAGGGAAATGCAATAGCTCAGGCAAACCTTGCTTACCTCAAACTTTTACTAAGCAAATAAACAGATTTTGAAAGTCGGCTGCCCACCGACCAGGCCGACAAGGAAAGAAATAGAGGGAGACACTCTCTTCCCATTAGAGGGAATAAAAGGAAATTGAACTTACCGAGCATTTAATGTGCATTAAGCAATATGTCCTCTCATTGGATTTAGATGAGAGTGGTGCATATGTCCTCTCATTGGATTTAGATGAGAGTGGTGCATATGTCCTCTCATTGGATTTAGATGAGAGTGGGTGTATTTTGATATTATTTTAGGGAGTAACCAAAGAATGGCCAATGACTCTCACTTTAAAGACACGTGAGCTTGCAGAGGTGAAGGAGAGGAGAGAAGCTCCCCAGATAACTTCATTCGCCATAACTACAGTTTTGACTTGGGAGGTTCCTGACCTAGAGAAAGGATGAGCAGCTGTGCTCCTGTATCTGCGATTGGGTGCCAGGCTGATTCTCTGCTTCAGCGCCATCTGGAGGTTTCCTCCAGACACTCCAAGCTGGTGAATCATAATTCTTTAATAATAATAACAGTAAATAACAGCTAGCTAACATCTATTGAATACTTGCTATAGGTCAGACCCTATCCTGAGAGCCTTATACTTTTCATTGCATTTTATGTTCTCAGCAGACCTATGAGGTGAGGTGAATTACTATTAATTCCTTTTCACAGGAGGCTCCCAGTGACAAGAAATTTGCAAAAACAAAAAACAAAATAAAACAAATGACCACTAAGTAGTGGAGCCAGGACTGACAGCTCAAGTCTGAGTTTCTAACCACCCCGTCCCATTGTCTTTTGAGCAACAAGATTCATAAAGGACCTTGGCTAAACAAATAGTTGCTGTTTATATCCTATCTGTAATTTTATGGGATACATTTAGCAGTTTTAAAGGGCAGGAAATTTAAATAATTTTTATCTCTCCATTCTCCACTTTCTGCTCACTGGAAGTCAAGCAGGGATATTGATATGGATATGCAGACCCTATCACCCTCCCCCACCCTCTCTTCCTCATCATTGGCTGAAGAAAATCCACAGGCCGGGTTACCCATCTGTGCTCACATCCCATCATCCAAATACCAGAAAGGACCAGCTTGACTGTCAATCACCATTATGAAAAGTGAGCCATCGACTCATCCCTCAGTACTCCAAGGCCATCCCAAGGATAAAGCATGGCGGTTGTTACAACTGCCCCCTAGATTTTTACCAAACCCATTTCTCCCTCCTGGGCACACAGCTAGGTTGCAATGCCAGGCTGAGAGACTGAGTTCTGGAAGTGGCATGTGCCCCCTGGGACTGGTACACACTCTTCCCCAGCCCCCAGCCTCTGCAATACTCTCTGTCTTCCCACTCTACTAGCCAGAAATCCATATACAGGGTAACTTTGAAAGCCATATGTTCAAGATAGCAGAGCCACCATATAGAAAGAGACAGGACCCCTGAATCACTGTTTGCAGAAGAGTTCTCAGCTGATCAAGAACATCAGTTTAGCATTTTATGTGTGTGAAAAATAAACTTTTACTATAAAATGCACTGCTCTTTGGCAGTTGTTTATAGCCGCTATTCTTACCCTAACAAATGCAGCTACTGCTTGGTATTATCAATGGACTCAGTTAGGAATGCATTCAGGACACATATGAAAGCACTACTCCACATGGCTAGGAGTCTGTGGGCAGCAGCCCAGGGCTGGGATGGTGGCTGGGGATGGTGGTACAGGATCTTTGTTTCAGACATTCCACTCCCTCTTAGGAGGCCTATGCCCTTATGCATTTCACCTCATGGTCACGAGACGGCTGCTGTATCCCAGACCCCTATTCTAGGCGGAAACAAGAAGGAAGAAGATACTGAAAGGACGATACTGATATCAAGACATAAGAAGTTTTCTCCAGACTTCTTGGCTTATGTCTCATTGGTCATAACCAAATCATGTGCCTACCCCAAGCGGCCGGAGGTCTGATGTAAATTGTTACAGAGCACACTGAGGGCCTGGAAAAATGCCGTGGTGCTCTTTAGAAGAAATAAGGGAACTAGGTAATGAGCAGTGTCTTAGTAATACACAGAACTAGTATACAGAATTTTAGCAAAGAAAAATTACTTAGGTTTCTGTGCCTGGCTGTTGCTTTGTCTAAAAACCTACATACTTCCTCTGTCCCAACATACACATTTTGACTGACAACTCTAACTTTCCCCTGTCTGAACATCATGCCGCCTCTGACATGAATGCTTCTGTAACACATATAGACTTTTTTTAAGGTTTAATTTCAAACTTGCAATAAATTTGATAAGGATGCTACTTCAGCTTTTGTTTGAAATGTGCATTCTTGATGTCAAGTTGGAAAATCATGTCTACAGGAGTAAAAACTCATCTCAGAAAGCCAAACTTGATTTCATCCTCATGTCATCCCACTTTCCCAGCACCCACCAGCTCAGCTCCCTGCCATCTCTCAGCTGTAGCCTCAGATCCTGAGTGTGCTACTTCATCAACAAAAGGACAGGTTTCAGCTCTCCTAGATGGAGAGTGCTTTTGACCAGTCACTAATAAAGGAAGAGGATTTTCCAACACAAAAGATGGACCACATTTGAACAAGAAAGTATTTGGTGCATTCTGAAATGGAACTATGAGTTTGATTTCTCAGGCTGTTTGTTCCAATCTTGAAGAATGGAAGTACCTGTGTTTGAATTAGAAATATATTCCTAAGCATAGCTGTCAACCTAACCCAACATACCAGCTTCCACTGAGAAGCTGAAATTTTTATCATTCTACACCAATGGACAGATTCACCACATATGTCACTCTGGCTGAGATGAACAATCTGCATTATGCTTACAATGGGGAATGGGTAAAAATGTTGCATCCAGTCTCAGGACTACACATTTTTCAAAAAGAAGCAACATAGAAAGTGGTGGCCTTATGGCATAGTGAAGGCCAGTGTCCTGAAACTGATTTGAAATCTTACAGCCAACATCAACAGTCATGGGAAGAAGGGATGCCTTATTAAGCTCAGATGACTGGTGTTCACGATTATTCCCATTATGAATCAAAAAATAAACTGTGTTGTGTTTGATCCCATTTTAGCCTAAGTAGCCCAATCAACTGTATGAAGCTCATAGCTCCTGTTGTTGTGTGGGTCCTGTCTGGCTTTCTGGAACTTGCAATGTGACTTTAGCTATTTCTTCCCCTCTCTGTACTTCTGTTTATTTATTTACTTAAATTTTCTGAGCCAGAATCTCATTCTGTTGCACAGGCTGGAGTGCAGGGATACCATTTTGGCTCACTGCAACCTCCGCCTCCCCAGTTCAAGTGATTCTCCTGCCTCAGCCTCCTGAGTAGCTGGGATTACAGGCACCCGCCACCATGACTGGCTAATTTTTGTATTTTTAGTAGAGATGGGGTTTCACCGTGTTGGCCAGGCTGGTCTCAAACTCCTGACCTCAAGTGATCTGCTGGGATTACAGGTGTGAGCCACTGCACCCAGCCTGTACTTCTGTTTTATTGTCCCTAAAATGTGAAGAGTAGTACCTGACCTAATTATATAAAAGACATAGTATAATGAAGTGATGTACTAATAAGGATAATTATTAATTTAAGCCTACTGTGTACTGGCTTGGTGTTACCTGCTTTGTATAGAGTAGCAATTGATCCATACTCTCTAATAGCCCCTTAAAATAAGAGGTAAGTTTCTTATTTATTTATTTATTTATTTATTTTGAGACGGAGTCTCACATTGTCTCCCAGGCTGGAGTACAGTGGCGCGATCTCGGCTCACTGCAAGCTCCGCCTCCCGGGTTCACGCCATTCTCCTGCCTCAGCCTCCCGAGTGGCTGGGACTACAGGCACCCGCCACCACGCCCGGCTAATTTTTTTGTATTTTTAGTACAGACGGGTTTTCACTGTGTTAGCCTGGGTGGTATTGATCTCCTGACCTCGTGATCCACCCGCCTCGGCCTCCCAAAGTGCTGGGATTACAGGCGTGAGCCACCGCGCCCGGCCAATAAGAGGTAAGTTTCTTATTACTGCAGCTGAGTACCCCTAGGCTCAGAGAGGGTGAGCGGTTTGTCCTCACATTCCTGGTATGTGACTGAGCCTGGACTAGAATTTAAGTCTGCGACCATCATCCCTAGACCAGTTCAAAGTTGTATCCATGAAAGATGTCAGTGTGATTTCAAAGAACTTAATAAAGAGTTTGGAATGAAGTGTAGCATTTACTATCTGTTTATTTTAACCTTTGCCTACCAGTGAGGAAACAAATGTATTAGATTCTCTGAGAAACATAAAGACAGCTTAGCTCAAAACACAGCTTGAAATACAGGCCCTTGGAAAGAAATCATTCAGAAACCAAAGAAATACATCCCTATCTTCTTCACTTTACTATCCCCCCTGCCAGTAGGGAGAAAAAATTACCTGAGGACAGCTTTCAGAAACTTTTTCAAAAGATTTGAATTTCGGAATCTTTTTCAGATATTTGACTACTTTTTTCCTCTTCTTACTGACTAATAAATGAGGTAATGAAATGTAACTATTTGATATTTGGCCTCTGTGTATCTGTCTCTCTTAGAAGAAAATTTGGGGAAATGTTGACTATGTGGGGAGGACACCAGGAGTTGTAATTCTTCTATGGACTTTGTGTTATTCTCTCTCCTTCACGTGTCTGTGTATAAGCAGATGGGCACCCAGCATTTCTTAGATGTAAAAAGGCATTCTCTCTGAAGCTTCCTGCTCCACCACCATACTCACTTTGACCCCATATGGCTCTCTAGTGGAAAATATCTACATAGAGAATAATGTTCTGTTAGAGCACTTAAAACAAAATGGCAGCCAGGTTTTTAAATATGCATATCAGCTTGGATTTTGAATGAATAGATGCTCCAATTATACTTGCAATATAAGTAGAAATTGCAGAAATTCATGGTTTTCCTAAACAAAGAAAACTGTAGATACGTTGTTTGGTTTTAGTAATAAAATAATTTAAAAAAATAATTACACATTCCTTTCTCTTCTTCAACTAGAAAAATTGGGATATGTTTCATGTTGGGGAATGAAACCCACTTAACAAATGTGTAGTCCACTCGTTCCTCAGGGATATATGTACTGAATCACATTTCCACTTGCACTACTTAATTTAGGAATTGATTGAATGCAGTCAGGTAAAGCGTGAGGCTTTTTTTTCCCCCTACATGTGAGTGTGAGTGATAGAAAATATCAGCAAAGGAAATATTGGTATACAGATATTACCTGGTTGTAATACCTATTAAAAGAAAATGCACTTCTGTATTATTAAGGTAAAGCCTTAACGCTATGCATGCCCTTTGACCCAGCAATTTCACTTCTGGGAAACCATTCCAAGGAAATAATTAAGAGCGTGGATAAAGCTCTTGGAGCCCTACAGTTGCCATGCAAAAAAGTCTAGGCTGGCCTCACCAAGGATGAGAAGTCAACTGGTTATCCAGCTGTCACAGTTGTCCTTGCTGTCCTAGTCAGTATCAGCCACCAGATTTGCAAGTGAAGCCATCTTAGACTTTCCAGCCAAAGATGAGTCCCTAAAACTGAAGTCACATGAGTGATCCCACAAGACCAGCAGCAAAATACCCAACTGAGCCTTTCCCAAATTTCTGACCCACAGTATCACCATTCCAAACTGTTATGTGTAGTCTGTTTCATTTGCCTTTAGAGGTAACCTTGATAGTACAGATTCTGTTACCTACATCTCCAAAGATCCTATTAAGCAACCAGTGGGTATATTGGAAGGCACCAATGGAATGACCCGAGATGTCATAAATGCGATAGGTAATTATATTAGTTTGCTAGAGCTGCCATAATGAAGTACCTGGGTGGCTTAAACAACAGAAATGTATTGTCTCACAGTTTTAGAGGCTGGAAGTTCAAAATTCAAGGTGTTGGCAGGGTTAGTTCCTTCTGAGGACTGTGAAGGAAGGATCTGTTGTAGGCCACTCTCCTTGGCTTGTAGATGGCCATCTTTTCTCTGTGTCTCTTTCCATCATCTTCCCTCCAGGAATGTCTGCCTTTGTGTCCAAGTTTCCACTTTTTATAAGAACACCAATCGTATTGAATTAAGAACCACCCTAATGAGCTCTTTAACTCGATTACCTCTAGTTTCAGTAAATACAGACAACTGTAAAGAAACAGTTATGTGTTGAATACTATATAGGTACCAAGGTGGGGAGACAGACGGTGCACAGAAAACAAACTTTCTGTCTCTTCTGCTTCATCCCTTATCTCTGTTCCAGAAAAACTTGGCACTTGGTGCTCACACATCGCAATTGCAGAAGCAGATTTCTCTCACAGCAAAAGAGTCTGGCTGCTTGGACCTCCCTCTTTGGGGGCTCAAATGGCAAAAACCATATGCCAGCTTTCTGGGCCAGTAGAAGGGACAAATAATTGAGGGCATCAGGTAGTCAAGATCCAAGCTCTGTCACTCACCAGTTTTGACTCTGTACAAATGGGATGGAAAGTAATTCAAGACTCTTGTCTCTTCTTCCCCACTGGATTCTGCTGGGAAGGGCTCCAGTGTCTTCTTCCCATTACCATTCTGTTCATTCTTGCTCTTCCTCTCAGCTATGGCACCCATGGCTTTTCTTTTACTTCTCCATCCATCCTTGCTTGTGGAGAACTCAGATGACTCCATGAGGATTAACGCTTTGGGCAATAACAACAACACAACTACAACAGCAAACAACAACAACACAACGACAACAGCACAACAATAAAACTACTACAGCACAACAACACAATACAATAGCACAACAACACAACTACAACAGCACAACTACAACAGCACAACAAAACTACTACAGGACAACAACACAACTACAGCAGCATAACAACTACAACAGCACAACAGCATGACAACATCACAACTACAATTGCACAACTACAACAGAACAACACTTGTTGAATGCTTTCTAGCGCCAAGCACTGTTCTGCCTGTTGTAAATGTATTACGTTTTCTAATTCTCACTGTCATACTAAGAAATAGGCATTCTGTTTATACTCATTACATACGTGAAGAAACTGAGTCACAAGTTTAAGTGACTCTTCACAGTCACACAACTGTTAAGTGGGAAAGCTGAGATTTAAGCCCAACTCACACTATTACCCCGTATAACAAAGAAAGAAAAGAGCTAACACCGTAGTAAACATCTCTTTCCCGACAATGAAATGGGTGATATCCCCCCAGCCTCTATGTGTCTTTTTCCACATCGGTTACCATCAGATGTCCCTTTCTGAAGGGGGAAAACTATTTCACTGGAAAGCAAAAACATCTCATGTCTTCCATGGTTCCCCAGGATTTTCCAACCTTTTTCTCCAGTATTTTCCAACCTTTTCTTCAATATTTTCCAACCTTTTTTCCAAGACCCACTGTAAATAAGCACATGAAGATGTCACAGAGGAAAACGGCCCAGGGACTGCAGCAACCCATACATGGTTGACCTGAGCCCAATCGAGGCACTGTACCTGCAGTTTTGAAACCTGTGGGCAGACATTTCCCATCTTCCCAGGAGAGCTGTTCCCAATTCCTTTAGCCAACAAGACCCCCGAGGGTGCTTCCTCCATCAGCTGGTGAGGCTGCTCTTCTCATGCACCCAACACCACTCACGACAAATGATGGGTGAAAATGACCCAACCCTGACCATCAGTGATGAGGAGTAGACCCCAACAAACGAGAAGATTATTTTCTCCACTCAGTGCCTTAAAGGAAGAAAAGGGCGCTTAGGATCAATGATACATCTACTAAATAATGATTGAACAATGCATGCTTATCCTAAGAAGAATCATGAATCTTCCTTTTTCTTAGTATATACCACCGGTTCTGACTCATATCCATCCAGCAGCCACATCATCTTCCCAATGAAAGTGAACAAGAGAGGCAACATGGACTTATCTTTGGGTTGCAGAATATTCAAGTGTCTCCCACATCACCAGCTTTCTAACCATCTCATCTGCCACCCATTAGTGGCTGAATATGGGGACTCATAAATACAAAACTTAAAAGGACTGACTGCACTGAATTGCAACTTGTTGCTTCTTTTCTTTAAAATTCTACCACTCAAAGCTGAACTCTTTACTAGGAAAACTATCCCAGGACTCTTCCCTCTTTTGGACCCCTAGACTAGACCAAGAAGGTGAGGACACCATGGTGTTTCATGCAGTATCTATCTTCTGAACGTGGGAATAGGAGAAACATGGTGTTCTGAGAGCAGAAAGCCACCAGACAATACAAGAGGCTTCCTCCCACGCTGGGCCATCCTTTTGATTAGATTTGGGAAGTTAGTACAAGGAGATAAGTTAGGTTCAGGCTATTGTAGCTGCCCCAGACAGCCAATTAGGAAGGGTCAACTTAAGGATTACTATGTGCCAGAGACTTAGAACCCTATTGCCCAAGAACTTATGATTCCACAAATGAAGAGAAGACAAGCAACACACACACACACACACACACACACACACACACACACACACACGTGATTTGATAGTAATTAAAGGCAAACGTCCTTCCAGGTTGACTCTGATCCAGCCGGCTGCACAGCCAAGTGTTTGTCAAGGGGTTGAATCTCTTCCAATGTTTGTTTTCTCTTGTTGTTTCTCTCTCCTACGTCATCTCTTGAATTCTGGTCTCTGTCATGCAACCTCGCTTTGTCCCCAACATTACTTGTTTCCTCTTTCAACAAGTACAAATTTAACATTTCACATTTTTAAAGCAAATATTTTCTCCATATCAAAAAGTGACAACATCACTCTTCTGATTGCTCCAGCCAAAACTTGGGTGTCATCTTCCTCTCCTCTTATGTTTTTGTCATAGCTGCATCCAATTCCATATTTTAAAAATATATCAGAATCTGACAACTTCTTCCCTCCCCCTCCCCTCTTTGGTGTCAAACTCCTCCTTTCCCTCCTCCTCTCCCCCCGTCGCATCCATTTCACCTCTGCTAAATGGTCTCTCTGCTTCGCTGTGGCACCCCACCCACACTGCCTGTCCTTATACCAAGGAGTCACCACCAATAATACCAGAGAGATGCAAAGTCCTTCCAATTCTCCATGATCTGGTTCCCATTACCTCTCTGACTATATACTGCCTCCCATAGTGCAAAAGAATTTCATTCAATCAAGCAAGTAACTGAGGAGCAAATGGAGAGGCAAAAGAGAGACAGCGTAATCACCAAGAACGCTGGGCAGTGAGGAGGCTGGTAGATAAGAGTAGGACTTCCGTTTGCAGAAGAGAGAACAAACATCATAGAGAGTGGCATATAAGCCTCTGTCTCTTTCCCTTTGCTCCTCTGCATGAAAATGAAATCCTGCGGTAATCATATTCATTGTGTCAATTTACATGTATGCCATGTTTCATAAGATCCCTTGAGTAAGGTAATTAACATGCCCTGTTCTTCAATTGTTTGTCCCTTTCTTGCCTTCCTGTGAGTACTGCAGCCAGCAGCATCTCTGCCGTGGCTGGGACCTGCATCACTATGTCCGAGGTGTGCAATGGGTAGGTTCCTGAGGCTCCTGACTAGTGTCACCAAGATCGTGCCTGATGCACTTATTTTTGTCCCTGCCCCCTCTCTTGTACAACTTCCCTCTACTTTAATAGAAAACACTTCACCATTATAACCCTCCTGTTTCTCTCGGCATTCTCAGCAGGAGTGGAGGGATACCTTTACAAGCACAGGCAAATAAATGGTCCTAGGCTTTACTAAATTGATTAAGTGAATTGCTTGTCATCCACACACTTCTATAAGGCAAATCATCCAAGCTGATGAGACAGATGAAGGGATAAGGGGGTCATAAGGACAGGTTGGGTCCCGGGGGGAGGGGTCCTGTGTAAAAAAATGAGTAAAACGAAAACAAATAGATAACACAGATCCGGTGAAATAAAATACCAAAAGCCAACATTTGCCCAGAACTTTACAGTTGCAGAGCACTTCCACAGACAAAGACTATTCTCGCACTTTGCTAGTCCATTTATGGATCACGACTTAGAAACTTGACTGTGGTTGCATAGGTTTCAAATCCTGAGTTTTTCTTCAGGACAAATTTTGGGAGGCAGCTTTACCTTAAATATATCTATCAAAATTAGATATGCTAAATTTCCAAGATTTTGAAATCAGCCTCTGTTTTCCACTTTTTGGCATTTCTGAAACTGGGATGTACCCTACAATTGATGTGTAAGTTTAATCTGGCAGTGATTCTTTCTTCTTCTTCTTCTTTTTTTTTTTTTTCCTTGGAGGGCTATTATTGGATCAATGGTGTGTCTTACAGTCAGCAGCATCTTAGGATCAAGGAAACAGAGTGTGCACACTTGTGTGAAATATCAGCATGGATGTGTGTACTTGCCTCTCTGGGTCTTTCCATTCATTAGCTCCTTTTTACTACTAAATGCACACCAACACAGCCCTAGGGTCCTGGTAGGGCCCATGGTCCAGACTCCACTAGCCAGCCTACAGTCTTCAAGGAAAGCTACAGCCCTACATGATCAGTTTCTATTCTAAAGGGAGAAGCCTCCATAAGCTCCCAGCATCATCAATAAGCCAAGAAAACCCTGTGATTATCATTGTTGCTATATCCCTTGAGGCTCAGAAGATACCCTCGGAAGAGTTCAAACTCTTGGAGGTCCACGTTCCTCTCTGTGCCTTGTCCCTCTGTCTGTCAGCTCAGAGGGACACTCTCTCTGATCTGGCACAGAAACTCTCTCTTATCTGGCACAGAGGGGGACAGAGTCTGAGCTAGCACAGAGAGGGACAAGGACACAGGCCACATGCCTCTGTTCTAGGTTCCTATTGGAGACACCAAGGCCAGGAACCAAACTTATGCAAGAGGGAGCCGTCCTCTGCAAGTGAGGAAAAGGCTTCAGCATTTAAGCAGAATTTCTTTACAAATTCCTTAATTTCACCTTCCTGAATTTTACACTGAATTTTGTCAGTTTATAAATTTGCACTATAGCTCAGCACTGGGAAGAGGAGGGGGGCAGATAATCAAACCTACAGGCGTTTTACACACAGACACTGAAAAATAAAGACCATTAGCAAAAAGTATAATTAAATTAAAATGCCAACTTGCCAAGGAAGCTCAGTAAATGGGAAATATATCAAACTGTGATAATACAAATGGGCTATTTCTCAAGATGTGAGAATGTCAATGGAATAAACTCTGATAATTTGCTGACTTTTTATGCTGAAGGTAGAGTAATACCTTAAAAATAAATGACCACAATAACGCACACACACACACACAAAACCGTGCAGTATGTGCACAACTGTTTAACCATGCTAATACCACAAGCCTAGGAGCCCCCAGGGCTGGAAGATCTAGAAAAATCACTTAAAGCCCAATTTCTCCTTTTGGGTGAGTTGGCCAGCCCCCAAATCCCAGCAGAAATTTTTTATTAGTCACTGGATCTACTTTCTTAGGTCCATTCAGCCTAATTTATTTTGAATGCGTGTTTGCCAGTTAAGTTTAACATACCCAGTTAATGATAGCTGAATATTCTCTAAAAACAATCTTATAATGAAGCTATGGTTCTTTGTAGAATATTGAAAATTACTTTTGGCATGCAAGTTCGTTTTCTTAATTCCTCTTTTAGTGTGCAAATAACCTTTGAAAACCTGCTTCTAGGTGTTTATGTGTCAGGACAGTATCAAAAATTATTCAATTGCCAAGTCACATGTCAACACTTCCACTACAAAGCCTCTGAGAACCCTGATTCTCACTACTCTGCTGCCCTCTAGTGGAAATCTGACAAATCCTCGCCTTCATTTCGATTTATTTATTTCAATGGAAGCATGGAATGGAACACTCTGCATCACACCATGATGGTAAGAGGCACTTTAGAAGTAGCAAACTCCAAATGACCTGAAAACTGGAGACTCAATTGAAATCCCTTGGAAGAACATTCAACGGAGGTGAGGCTGTCAAATATTTTCTAGTTATTTATCTAAGAATCACCTGCAGCTACAGCCATGCCTTGGAAACAAAAGACGGGGGGCAACCCCTATGTTCATGTGATGGGCTCAATAGACTGTCTGCTCACTGGATGTTTGGGAATGGCTCAGTCTCTCAATTCTAGAATCACAGTGCACAGGCCAGAGTGTCACGGGGAGAAGGGACATTTAAAGTTCAGTCATCCTACTGCTGGATGATTTCAAGCAACATAACTGAAATATTCAAATTCTTAGTTGAATTAAAGAAAAGTCACTACATATATAACAGTACAGCAGGTATGCAGTTATCACAATGACGTGCAATTGATGAATCATTTCATTTCCTTCTGTCATCTGATGAGCAGACAGACGTCCAAAGAGGGGAAGGGACTTGCCAAGCACCCACAGCTAACAGGTGGCATAGCTGTCACCAGAACCCGTGTCCTGTGATTCATAGTTCAGGTCTTTCCCTGTTACAACATTACAACAGGTGCCTTCAAAATTTATTTTTTACTTCTATGTTCACAGCAGGTGTGAAACACATTTTCATAATCAGTTGCAATGGACATTAACAAGTAACCTGACAAATAAGAACTGAATTATGGAACCTTATGGAACAATTACTTTTAGGAATAAATTAGAGTGGATTCCAGTTTATTCCCATAACTGCATCACTCTTGGAATCCATGAGTGGTTTGCAAGTGGTGCAAATACAGCCACGAGGAACTGTTCATGTGAGAAATAGAAATTTCGATTCATAAATACTGATGTGTGAGAAATGTAACTTTCTTTAAGAACTCAGTTTCTATTTAGACTCCCATCTCACTGAGTGCTGGAGGCTTACTTTCAGTTGATTCAGTGTTGGTCTGTCTTCCCACTTTATCTGGATTTGAGTAGAGGGGCCAATGTAATGGGAAAGCACTAGAGAGACAGGTGCAGCCCTCGTCCCCAATGTCATCATTTCTTCAAGGTGGCACCTGTGAGATTTCCTTATCCTTGTCAGGTGCTCCATGAAGAGTCTTGAGGCCTGCTAAACCCATCAGCTCCTGAATTAAACCCAGCATGCCCCCAGTGCCTAGGAAACTTCCACTGCTTCCCCACCATGAGCTGCCCTGTCGACTCAGGCATGGCATGTGGTTGTGTACACCCTGGAAGCTTTGTCCCCACCCCCAGTCTCTACTTGAGAAGAAGCATGATATTTTTGCTCTTGGATCTCCTCACTGATGTGAGGTTTCCATTGCCAGCACACCCACCATACACCCCACCCACCTAAAAACTGCATTTATGTGGCAAAAGGCAAGGCCATTCCTCAAAGACCCACCAGCATCAAATACACCTCATTCATTAATTCAATCAATATTTGTTGAGCTTCTCCCCTATGCACTGAAGATAACCCCATGGGTAGACTGACCAGGTACCAGTCCCAAAGGGGCTCATAACTTAGTGATGAGCATACCATTAAACAAGCAAAATGTACACACAATGATCTCAGGGAAGAGTGGGAAGAAAGTGATGAGGGGTGGTGAGGAGGGATCTGATTTCAAGCTGAGTGGGCGAGAAAAAGCCTTTCCAAGGAAGGGACATTTGAGCAGAGGTTTGCATAAACGTCCAAGCAGGTTCATCTCTAGTCTTGGAGCATGGAATCTCTGCTGGAACTTATCTATTCTTACAAAGAGGAAAAGCAAAAACATCTTATTTTTGTGTGATAGCCTTCTTGTGATCCATGAAAGTTGAGTTCTTAGTGGATAGAGTACACAGGGTCTCACAGAAAGTACAGAGAAAAATACCAGCTCATATTTCAAAATATTATTTCAGGACACATCCACTCTGGGCAGGCTTTGGGAGGGACATCCCTCGTGACAAATTATCTGGCATGTGTGATGAGGAGGGGAAAATAAGGCTGATAAATTGTGTAAAACAGCATGGAGTTTCCTCAAAAAACTAAAAAGAGAACTGCCCTATAGTCCAGCCATCCCACTTCTGGGTTTAGATCCAAAAGAACTGAAATCAGTGTATCAAAGAGATATCTACACTTTCATGATTATTGCAGAACTATTCACTATGGCCAAGATATGGAATCAACTTAAGTGCCCATCAACAGATGAATGAATGAAGAAAATGT
Source organism: Pongo pygmaeus (assembly GCF_028885625.2). Classification (NCBI taxonomy): domain Eukaryota; kingdom Metazoa; phylum Chordata; class Mammalia; order Primates; family Hominidae; genus Pongo; species Pongo pygmaeus. Next base: position 49,062,420 of record NC_072391.2, read on the forward strand.
GGCATATGCACTGTTGAATGTTATGCAGCCATAAAAAGAATGAAATCCTGTCATTCTCAGCAACATGGATGAGGCTGGAGGGCATTATGGTAAGTAAAATAAACTAGGCACAGAAAGACAAACACTGCCTGTTCTCACCCATATGTGGGAGCTTAAAAAAGTTGATCTCATAGAAGCAGAGAGTAGAATAGTGGTCACAGGAGCATGGGGAAAGGAGGCGGGGAGATAGTAGATGTTGGTTAACTGATAAAAAATGACAGCAAGGCAGGAGGAATAAGTTCTAATGTTCTATAGCATTGTAGGATGACTATAGTTAACAATTTACTTTATGTTTTCCAGTAGCCAGAAGAAAGGATTTTGAAGGTACTGAAAAGAAAAAAATAATAAATGTTTCAGGTGACAAATACACTAATTACCCTGATTTGAATACTACACATTGTTTACATGTATTGAAATACTATTCTGTATCCCATAAATATGTACAATTACTACATGTCAACTAAAAATAAAAAAAACAAGGCTAATAGTATCACTATTTAGAGTCAGACTCCTGGTGGCTCAAGCCTTCCTTGAGGTTTATTTTTTGCCTCTGGAGAGTAGAGACCTCAGTCACTGTTGCACCCTCATACCCATGCCCACCCAGTCCTCTGGCATGGCGCCATGGCCACAGTAGGCACCCATCCGAGAGGCTGACCTGAAGGAATGGATCATACCACACTCACGCAAGCAAGAGTCTGAATAAGGCACCTCTAACTAAGGATAGAACTCCTGACTCCAATCAGGAATAGCCTTTGGAAAAGAAAAGTGCTTTTATGGGGGCCTCCGCCCATTTGTTAGTCATTTATCCACATGGATCCTTAGTCCAGGAGTCCAAAGTGCACATACTTTTGGAGGCTTAGGAAGGTGACATAAATAAGAGAAGTGGGATGGCTGAGGGATGATTCTTCACTTTCCCAAAGAAATATCTTCTTTGCCACTTTCTTTGACTTGTTCTTCCCTCTTGTTGGTTCATTATTCTGTATATTATAGGGACAAGGGAAAAAGAAAAATTTATATTCCTCTTTACTATTGGCCCATGAAAGAATTACAAATGGCAACTAATTCTATGCTTCGATGGCAGAAAACCACCAGGATGAAGAGAAGACCCTGGTGAACTGAACAGCATAGGTCTCATCTAAATAAGAAGGAGCTAGAGCTAATCATCCCCTCATGGGAATATGGACTCAGTGTTGCCTGCGGCTTTTTCAAAAGAAGCTGGAACCTAACTATTCTTGTGAAGTAGCCTAATATATTTACATGCACAATTAATACATACTCTTTTAAAACCTTGTGCAGGAAACAGGGGATACATCTTTGGTCCAGATTCAGGGTATGAATCAGCAATTTAGATCCTGAATTTTTGTCATATTGTTCAGCTCTTGGGGTATCAACCAGATATAGTAGAAAAAGTCTTGGCCTGTGAATCCAGAGGCTGGGGTGGGCATTCTCCTCTGTAAAAATGTGGACAACTTGTACTCCTCCCTGATCATCTCCTTAACTTCTCCGAACAAGGAGAGATTAGATGACCAAATTTATTTTCATATGCACATCTAGAGTGTAAACAGCTATAATAAATAGAGTTTAAAATGCATATGGCTTAAAAAATAAACAAATGAACAGAAGTTTCACACTCCATCACAGAACAATCCAGGGTGTGACAGCTGGAGCTTTCCTCCACCCTGTGATTCCAAGACCTACTCTCCTGTGATTATGTTGGCTTCCATGGCCTTGCCATTGTCTACCTCTTGCTGCTCTCACAGAAGAGGTATGGTAGACGAAATAAACACCTGCTTCTTGAAAATCACGGCCCAAGATCTATACAAATCATTTTTACTTACATTCAGTTGGTGAGAACTGGACACACAGCCACACCTAGGTGCAGGGTGTGACATGACTACACTGTGGAAGGGAAGAACAGATTTTAGTGGATGTCTAGCATTCTTTGCCACCTATCCTTCAAGAAAATGTTGCACATGAATCCAATATATAAAACAGTTCATCTTGTAGCTGTACGAGATGAAGACAGAATAGGGAATTCCTAAACTCCATGATGAAAGTTGCATCACTGCTCAAAATATTTTTTGGTCATGGAGAAAGAAGGTGTCTCTTTGTTGCACTGACATCAGGCTTGGCCATGTGACTCACTCTTGCCCAGTGAATGTAGCTAGAAGTGATGGGTGCTATTGTTAAACAGAAGCTTTGAAAGCCATGGTCCACCATTCTTCTATTTTCCTTCTGAAGGGGGACCAGTATGTCGCAGAAAAGAGCTTCTTTTTCAGTAGAATTAGAATGAAGAAGATAAGAAACAAAATCAGAGCTGCTTTATGATGGTCATGTCATATGAATGAAAAATGCATCTTTAATTTTGCAGGTCATTGAGATTTGGTGCCATTTGTTACTGCAGTATAACTTGGCCTAAGCTGACTGATACACTCTCAAGTCCAGTGTCCTCTTGTCTCATTAGGGGCCTGGGAAGCATTTCCTTATAACTTCTAGGATTTCGCAAAGTATTGGACCCAATCAGTGCTGAGATCTCTCAAAGTCCCAGCATTCCTTGATTCTGTCTCCATGTGGTAGGGTCTCTATATTCCTAGAGGCTTTGAAGGACCTTTATATTCCTAGAGCCTAACACTATGCAAGGTATAAAGTAGGTGCTCAGTAAGATTGATGAATATGCAACATATTGTTTTGGCAATCTCCTGCAGCATGAAATTTTCTAATCAATGTCCCTCCCCACAGGCCATTCCCAGAGCACCCTTCTCTCCCTCCCTCCACATGGTAGACTTCATATTTCAAGCCAAGCTCAGGTGTTCTCTTCCTTATGACAGCCTCAGACTGGAGCCCAAAGAAGTGTGTCCCATCTCTGGATTCCAATAACTGAAATTTCTCTAGGCTCTTCCATGCTATATTCTTTTGGAAGCAATGCTTGGTTTAGTGATTTTTTCATTCTCTCAGTTTCTAGGATATTGTCTGATTCAATAATAAGTCTCAAAATGTGCTTATTAAATAAATAAATCAATATAGTATTTCCAAATTCCAAAACTTGAATTTGCTGTCAAATATGTATATTAAAATATAACCTTTATGTGATTTGAAGATTTTAATATGGGAAAAGTAATACGTTTTGTGTGAGACAAATCGTCTTTCTCAAGAAACTGCCACTGTATTATATTGTAAGGTACATGTTATATATAAATTACAGCATTTGCCATGCATCCCCTCAGGCTAAATACTGCTTTTCCAGTCATATTTAAACAAATGTTTTTAAAGAAACTTTTCTCTGGGAGCAAAAGTACACCAAATCATTTATACTCTAGTATAAATTAGTTAATCACTTCACAAGTTTGCTTCTCTCTCTGTCTCTCTCTTTCTCTATATAAATACACACACATATATGTCTGCTATCATTTTAAATCTATTTGAATCTTTAGTTCTTAAAATTTATGCCTTTTTATAAACAATGCATTCCTGAGAATGTCTTCCCAAGATTGTGCTTAAGTTTGGACTTTGGAAGCCATGTAGATTGCTGTGCTGTGGGGTTTGAATCTGTCTCCACCATCTACTGGTTGGTAAAGCTGGCCAAGACAGTCAAATTTTCTAGCTCTCATTTTCTCAAAATGAGATAATTGGTGGCTGATAAATGGTACGTCAATCCATTAATTAATAGTGTATTAATCACTATTAAGGAAGAAAATGTATTTAGAATTTAGATTGATATAAATCATAGCATAAAATACAATGTTTGGAGGCTTCTCCTTATATTGAACCCACCTGGATGAACTAAACAAAGACACCCTTACTCAGGAGGCTGAGGAATGAGGATCACTAAAGTCCAGGAGTTTTAGACCACCCTGGACAACATGGCAAGATCTCATCTCTACAACAACAACAACAACAATAATAATAATAATAATAAACAGGCATGGTGGTGTACTTGTGGTCCCAGCTACTTGGGAAACTGAAGCAGGAGGATCTCTTGAGCTCAGGAGCTCAAGGTTGCAGTGACTTATGATCATGCTAGTTCACTCCAGCCTGGGCAACAGAGCAAGACTGCCTCCCCACCTACCCCCAGAAAAAAAGGAAAAGAAGATGTTCTGAATGAGAGAGGCAGGTCTGAAACAAAGGTAATGAAAGCCTCTAGAACTCTCATTTACAAATCCAAGCCACGTTTTCTTTGCAACTAAAACAACAGAAATATTTTCTTCTTTTTATTCAACTCCATCATCTTTAAATTGGAGACTCAATGAAACTGAAACTCCTGCCCTTCCAGAACTTAACCTGTTAAGTGGCTGTGCTTTCTTGCTACAACAAAAAACAATGTGGAACAAAGAAAACCAACCCTGGTTGGAGCACATATTTTTTTCTAAGGAGATTGATGAATTGCTTCACTGCATCCAGCAGAAACTGGAAATGATAACTCTTTCCCCCAGTCATAATGACTAACTGTTAAACTTGAAAGGATAAAACAAAGGAAGAATCTTGTTGCCTCCCCTAAGTTACAAGCACTACAAATGGGACTGACACCTTTCATCTTCTCACTAACAACAGCTGGTTTCTGAGGAATAGCCTCCGGGGATGACAGGGTGACTGGTGTGTGCTGGGGGCATCGTGTGGAGAAACAGCTGTTTCTCAGATTTGCTAGAAGGAAATTTTAATCAGGGTCAGGCTGAAATTGGTTTGTGCAGACTTAGGCCTAGTCATTCCTTTATGGGAGGCAAATGGCAAGGTGCTTTCTGGGTTACAAAAACTCCAAACTCCAAAGTTGTGCTGGGACCTGCTTCATTCCTCCCCTCAGGCATCCGTGGATTGGCTTAGGTCCTTCCGCTAACTTAGGGTACCTGGCAGCTTTATTGTGTATATAGCAAAAGAACCTCTAGGCACACATATTTTGCTGGCCCTTCTATTGAAAGGTGATGCTACTAGCCTCAAACAATGAGATAGGCAGTGAGCACAGTTCAGACTCTGAATCTCCCAGTTCCCAAATGCGATGGTTAGTTTTATGTGCCAATGTAGCTAGGCTATAGGACCTAAGTATTTAACCAAACATTAATCTGGGTGTTCCCATGAAGGTATTGTGTAGATGTGGTTAACATCTCCAACTAGCTGACTCTAAATAATGGAGATGACCTTCCATAATGTGGTTCAGCAACACCCAATCGGTTGGTGGCCTAAAGAGCAAAAACTGAGGTTTTCCAAAACCGAAGTTCTGCCTCAAGACTCTAGCTTTAATTCTTGCTTGAGTTTCCAGCCTACCAGCTTGCTCAGTAGATTTCTTTTTTATTTCAATAGCTTTTAGGGTACAAGTGGTTTTATGTAACATGGATAAATTATATAGCGGTAAATTCTGAGATTTGAGTGCAACTGTCACCTGAGTAGTGCACATTGCACCCAATGTGTAGTTTAGTGTCCCTAGTCTCCCTCCTACCCTCCACCTCCTGAGTTTCTAAAGTCCATTTATGACTCTGTATGACTTTGCATACTCATATTAATAGCTTAGCTCCCACTTATAATTGAGAACATTCAGTTTTTGGTTTTCCACTCCTATGTTACTTCACTTAGAATAATGGCCTCTGGCTTCATCCAAGTTGCTGCAAAAGATATTATTTCACTCCTTTTGATGGCTGAGTAGTATTCCGTGGTGTATATATGCCACATTTTCTTTATCCACCCTTTAGTTGATGGGCACATAGGTTAGTTCCACATCTTTGCAATTATGTATTGTGCTCAGCACATTTTGGAATTGCCAGACCCCCAGCATCACAAGAGCCAATTTGTTAAAATAATTCTTTTAACACTGACATATATACATAAAAACAAACATAGAGTTCTGCAAAACAAAAACAATTCTAAGATAATAGTATACTATTTCTAGAACATTGCAAATTTTTACCTGATCCTGAGGTCATGAGGAATGGCTAAAGTCAGAGTGGTTAAAGAATTCCTCGATTTTTTGCATAATTTTAGGGTCTTTTCCTGACTCCTTTTCTGAAAAACACAGAGAAGCCAAGATGGTCTGGCATTTATTGCTCCAAGGAAGAGAATGCATGACAGAGATAAAAACCTGAATCAATACTTAGCTTTTGAGTTTCAAAAGTCCTACCCTTTGTGATCAGAGTGGGTTTGTGCAGGGAATGGAAAGATTTTAGACTACAAATGGGGAAGAATTAAACACCTCTTTCTGTTAGCCATGCCTGCAAACTAGCTAATGATGTTTTGGCCTGAGTGGGGAGTTGGAGATGAAGAAAGTTTTGAGAAGGCAATACGGACTCTGACGAAGATCAGCCCTGTGCTCTAAACTCATCCCCTCCCACTCCTTCTTAGATCCTTTCTAGCTGTAGGGAATTCAAGGACAGAAGGCACATGAGCCTAGTTTCCAGGTTAGAAGCAGGAAGGCAGTCAACCTCAGAATGAATAGCCATTCATTCATTCATTCATTCATTCAACAAATGTCTACTGAGTCTCTGCTGTGTGCCAACTATTGTCCTAGGTGCTGGAGTAGACAAGAAGGACCAAGTCTTCACCCTATGAGAGTTCACATTCCAATGCAGGCTCACCCTGTGAGAGTTGATATTAAAAGTTCTCACCCTATGAGAGCTCATATTCCATTACAGGGTTCCTCAACCATGGCTCTGTTGATAGCTTGAGCTGGATTGTTCTTTGTTGTAGGGGCTGCTTTGTGCATTGTTGGGTGTTTAGAGGCATCCCTGGCCTCTACTCACTAGATACTTGCAGCAATCACTCAGTTATCACATATTGTGATATCACACAATATGAGTGTGATATCACTCAGTTATCACATATTGTAGACCTTTAGGTCTACAATAGGCTGAATGGCCCCTAAAGGTGGTGGATGGAATTAATGAACCCCAAGTGAGAAGCACTCTTCCAATGAATAAACACACTATAAATACACAAATAAAATGTTACAATACAGTGTCTGGTAAAGGTAAGTGGATAGGAGATAGCAAGGGATGGGGGCTGGTATGGTCAAAGACGATCTATCTGAGAAAATGGTATTTTAAGACTCCTAAATGAAATGAGAGAGCAAGCCACAAGAATCCTTCAGAAGAGCTTTCCAGGCAGAAGGAACTGCACATTTATAGGCCCTGAGAAGGGAGTGTGTTTATTGTGTATGAGGAACTGGCAAGAAGTCCAACCCAGTTTTGTATTACTCTCATTTTTTTCTAATGATTTTATTTAACCTTCCTGGAAACATTCTAGATGCTTAGAGTGTTCCAAGTGCAGAAAGCAAGAGGAAGAGTAGAAGGAGATGTTGCAGAGGTTCCAAGGGCCAAATCAGGTGTGCCACATGAGGACGCTGGGCTTTATTTTAAGTATGATGGAAACCTGATGGAGAATTTTGAGCAAGGGAGCCATATGACCTGACTTGCTTAAAGGGGTTATGGGGGACAGGAAAGGCCTGGGAGCAAGGAGATAGTTTGAAAACCACTACAGGTGTCCATCTGAATTATGATGGTGGCCACGTTTGGGTGAGAGCAGAGGAGTCATGAAGAGTAGTTGGATTCCAAGTATGTTCTAAAGGAAGGGATGATAGGATTCATGAGGATTTGGGTGTGATATGTGAGAAAAAGAAAAGGCATTTAGGAATTTTAAGTTTTGGGATGGATGGTGGTGTCATATACCGGGGGGTGGGTGACATTTGGGGAGAAGCATGTTTGAGAGGGTCATAGGAGTTAGGTTTTGATCACATTGATTTCAGAAAGCCTATTGAATATTTCACTGGAGATGTCAGTAGGCAGTTAGACATGTAAGTCTAGAACTTAGGGACTAGAAATAAAAATTTGCAAGGCATCAGTGTACAGCAGAGTTTTCAAGGATAGGGTGAAATGGCTTAGAGAGAGAGTAAAAATTGAGGAAAGATACAAGGATGGGCACCTGGGGCACTGAAGCATTCTGAAATGACCCAGAGGTGTGGCTGGGAAGATACACGCTTTGATGGCTTCACATTATTATGGCATGGGAGCGGCATAGTAACCCACACTGTCAAGAGAAGACAAAAGTCCGAGACAGGCCAGGACCCAAAAGGTTCTGCAGGTGGAAAGTACAGGTGACTCAGCTACCACTTTCATGAATTAAAGACAGCAGTCATCAGTGACCAGCATTTTTCAACACTGTCACTGTTGTGAACAGTAAGGAAAGACAGAGGAACAGAGATCAGAGGAAGCTAAGTGAAGACTACACAGAGAATCTATGCACTTTCTTAGCAACTTTTATATAAATTTAAAATTATTCCAAATAAAAGAATTATTATTATTATTTTTTTGAGACAGAGGAGTCTCACTCTGTTGCCCAGGCTGGAGTGCAGTGGCGCAATCTTGGCTCACTGCAACCCCCTGGGTTCAAACGATTCTCCTGCCTCAGCCTCCTGAGTAGCTGAGATACAGGCACCTGCCACCATGCCCAGCTAATTTTTGTATTTTTAGTAGAGACGGGGTTTCACCATGTTGGCCAGGTGGGTCTCAAACTCCTGACCTCAGGTGATCCACCTGTCTCGGCCTCCCAAAGTGCTGGGATTACAGGTGTGAGCCACCACCCCCGGCCAGTTTATTATGTTTTTATAAACAGGACACAGGGTCTAAAAAATTGAAGAACAAGAAAGACTCCAGCTGCCTGTATCCTAATTAGAATGAGCACTTCTTAAATATCTACGATTTGCTGGGTACTGTGTAAGGCTTATTATCTGCATTTGCTTTAATAATTTCCTAATAACAATCCCCTAATAATCCTGTTGAGTCTGGAACATTTCACATTTATATAAGAATATAGAGCCCTTGGGAGGCTAACCAACTTTCCCAAGTTTACAAAATATGCAAAGGGCAGGGCAGAAAATGCAACCCAGATTTGTATGACTCTCATTATTCTCTAATGATTTTATTTAACCTTCCTGGAAACATCCTAGATGCTTTGAAGACCAAATAAAAGCAATGGATATCTTGCCAGAAAATACATATGTACAAAGAATGTTAACTACCATATCAGGAGATTCATGGATACCTATAGAGTATCCAGTGACCACCAGTTAAAAACCCATGTACCACGCCCCCCTGTATCTGAGATCTCAATTAGACAAAAGAAAAACAGATGAAGTGAAAGAGAAGAAAACAGAATGGTATTTAAAGCCTTCTTTTGGCACAGTTTAAAAATTTAAGCTTAGCCAGTGCCAGAATTCTCAATGTATTTACTGCTTCCGTGATTTAAAATATGATAGAAAGCTGAGGTCTTACCCTGGTCTGTAACATGGTCCTGGGAATACCTGGAAGGAGAAAGCAGCACAGATGAGTAAAAGTCAGACACCACTGTGCCCTGGGCCATGGCATTTTCTGGTGCCTACATCCGGGGCTCCAGCAGGATACCTGGCCCCAGGCATTATTTGGAGAGGTGCCCCACATTAAACAAATAAGAAAAATCACTAACTAGGCCAGCAACACCTGCATCTGGAGACACACGATCCCAGCGCACCTGCATGCCAAGAGCATTAGCTCATTACCGAACATCTCTGAGCACCCTCAGAACACGTGGTCCTCAGTGACAAATTCAATTGCACTTGGCACAAAGCCATGGCGTTATTCACATGCCATGTCTCTGGGCCTTTGCCAAGCTTCTGCAGGATGTGGTACTCATTGAACACAAGTTATAGGCCCTGCCCACACAAATGAGAGGACAAGTAGGAGAACCAATGGAGGCAAAAGATGGGACAGGAGATGAGAAGTAAGAGAGCAAAGTTGCTTCTATACCCACACGATTATTTTCATTATTATTATTATCAACTTCCAATAAGTGTCCCAAATTATTCCCAACCTCAGTAAAAATTTTCAGATTTTACTCATTTGGTTTATCTTAGTTCTCTTCACACCCAAAGACAAACATACAAGCATTAAACTTTTGGCACTCAAAAAAACACAATCAAACCTTATAAACTGGCACCTGTAAGACAAATTCAGCCCTTTGGAGGTGGTTTGCTCATTCTTCACTTTCATTCCATTTGGGGCAGCGGGCAGTTGTGCATTTCTAATTTGAAACTATTGAAGCATTTTCTGCCTCCTCAGTTTGCCTCAGTTCCCACCTGGTCCACTGTGCTCCAAAGCCATGTGGATTCGCCACTCCATCTGAGAGAGGGCCAGCCATGCCCTTCTTCTCCTGCCTTTTCCTTTTTGTAAATGTGGAAACCAATCTATTAAGGAACAAAAAGATCACAGGAATTAAAGAGGAGAGGGAGGTGCCAGACCCAAACTCTGTCTTCTGGTGTGCCATCCTGTCAAAAATTGCAACATTAGGGTCCTATTCCTTTGGGTTAAGAATTTGTCTCTCAAGGAGCTGAGCAGAGAGGGACAGCACAGACTATATTCCCAGAAACCTCTGCTATCCACTCAGAGGTGCTGCTCACTTTGGCATCTTGAAAATATTGTAAATCCTGCGGGCATAGTGGCTCATGCCTGTCATCTGAGCACTTTGGGAGGCTGAGGCAGGCGGATCACCTGAGGTCAGGAGTTCGAGACCAGCCTGGCCAATATGGCGGAACCCCGTCTCTACTAAAAATACAAAAATTAGCCAGGTGTGGTGGCACACGCCTGTAATTCCAGCTACTTGGGAGGCTGAGGCAAGAGAATTGCTTAAACCTGGGGGGCAGAGGTTGCAGTGAACTGAAATCACATCACTTCACACCAGCCTGGGCGAAAGTGCGAAACTCCGTATCAAAAAAAAAATTGTAAATCCCCATGGCCTTTCAAGAAAATAAATTTGTGATTTAAGATGTGTGTGGGTGTGTGTAAATATGCATGTAAATATATTTTTATATATATTATACATATACATATATATTTTATATACATGTAAATTCTCTCCATGGTCTCTCTTCCTCTTTGAAGCTTTTTTTCCTGTTTCTCCAACCTCTCTGGGTTTTTTATTCTGATGTTGCTACTTGTAATCCCAACTCCAAAACATATCTATGTTTACATATATATGTATATATATTCATATATATTTTTATTTATAGATTAATATAGAAGAATATTTATTCTTCACATATATATGAAGAATTCTTTTGTTGGAATGATTTCAGATAGAAGCAGAGCTGGTGATCTGGCTGAAGGGGGTGGCGTAACACAGAGCCCCTCAGATCTTGCCCATCTGGAATCTTCTTCGTGCAGGGCTGTGCACTCACCTGTCTGCTTCCCTGAAAGACACTCCAAGCTCATTATCCCTGAGTGAGTGATTTTCGTGTTTTGAGTGCCATTTAGCTAAGCTCTTTGAGAGACAAATCCTTAACCCAAAGGAACGGGACCCTAACGTTGCAATTTATGACCAGATGGCACACCAGAGGAGGAAAGAGTTTGGGCCTGGTACCCTCCTCCCCGTGTTTAAACCATATGCCTAAGACTGGCAGTGACTCTGGGAAATGAACCAGTAGGGTTATCTTTTCCCTATGATATCAAATTTTACAACCCAGTCTGAAGGATCTCTTTATTTCAAGAAACAGATACTCACTTAAGCTAGCTTTGGCAATAAGGAATTTATTGGAAGGATGCAGAAAAATCTCGTGAAACCTGTTTGAAGAACTACAGCTGGCCCTGGAAAGTCACCAGCACCCTCTCTTCTTTATCTCCTTATTTTGGGGACCACTTGAGCTCTCGCGGCTGTTTCTTTTTGCAAGCCTCTTCCATTCTCCCCATGGTCTCTCGTTCTCTCTGAGGCTCTTTTTTCTGCTTCTCCAAACCTCTGTGAATTTTTTTACTCAGATGTTGCTATTTGCCATCCCAACTGTTTATGGCCTCAGTTTCAAGGCCGTCATGGCTGGCTGTATTTTTCCAAGCCCTTCATGTTTTTGAAAGAAAGACACTGATTGGTTCAGCTTAGGTCAGGTGACTCTCTCAGTCCAGTCAGCTTTGGTAATAGGGCAAGGTCAACTGGAACAAAGAAAGTTACTCAGAGATAAGGCTTCCATAGGACTAGTAGGAGCATTCTGTAGAGAGGGACAGCAAGCTTCCTGAATCCGTGTTTCTCTTCCTTCCTACCTCACAGGGTTGAGGATGGAACATGGCACTCTGGCACAAGAACCACACATGAGGTTAGGGGCAATAAGCTTCAACAGTTCCCTACCTACAGCACACAAAATGCACTCCTCTCCAGTGATGGAATTTCCTCCATCACTCCCCACCCTGCTGGGGCAAGTGCATGGGATGGACTAATTCAAAGCCCCTAGGGTAGAAAGACAGGAGAAAGCTACAGGAGGCAGGTCCAAGCTCAATCAAAGGAAGTGCAATGTAGCAGTGAAGGTGACTGTGGAGAGGGCCATCCCCAAACCTCCAGGCTGGGGCTAGATGAAGAGGAGCTCCCTGCAAGGTGCAGGGAACCATGGTGGCTCCTGTGGCTCCTTCCTTCCCCATGTTGAGAGGTGAAGCCAGCTGGGATTCTGGGTCGGTGGGGACTGGGAGAACTTTTGTGTCTAGCTAAAGGATTGTAAACACACCAATCAGCACTCTGTAAAATTGCACCAATCAGCACTCTGTGTCTAACTAAAGGATTGTAAATGCACCAATCGGCACTCTGTAAAATGGACCAATCAGCAGGATGTGGGCAAGGCCAAATAAGGGAATAAAAGCTGGCTACCCCAGCCAGCAGTGGCAACACCCTGGGGTGCCCTTCCACGCTGTGGAAGCTTTGTTCTTTCACTCTTCACAATAAATCCTGCTGCTGCTCACTCTTTGGGTCCACAGTACCTTTATGAGCTGTAACACTCACCGGAAGCATCCGCAACTTCGTTCCTGAAGTCAGTGAGACCACGAACCCACCAGGAGGAACAAACAACTCTGGACGTGCGGCACCTTTAAGAGCTGTAACACTAACTGCGAAGGTCTGCGGCTTCACTCCTGAGGTCAGTGAGACCATGACCCCACCGGCAGGAATAAACTCCCGACACATCTGAACATCTGAAGGAGCAAACTCTGGACACACCATCTTTAAGAGCTGTGACACTCACCGTGAGGGTCCGCGGCTTTATTCTTGAAGTCAGTGAGACCAAGGACCCACAAGAAGGAATAAATTCCAAACACAATAGGTCTGTCATCTCATAAGTCACACATTATTTAGCAGGTTAAAAAAGATTCTACATCTTAGCATCCCTGCTTCACTTGGCCCATCATTGCTCCATGCTTTATGAGGGGAGGTAGCAGCCTATACAGTACAAGCTGAGAATAGCCAATAGAATCCCCTTCCCCCAAACCCCTTCCTGCCTGCCCTGCTGAGGTACGAGAGCTCCACACTCCAGCTATGCTTTAGCCAAGCTAATGTCCAAGCAGCAAGGGGTGGAGAATACAGGCTGCCCAAGATATGATAGGACATAAAACACAATCCCACAGGAAATCAGCTATAGGAATTATGAAACAGAAATCACATTTCTCTTTGTTCTGTGACCATGTCAACAGTGCAAATTTTATATCTAAATAGAAATGAAAAGCAAAGAACTCATGGGATGATCTACTTCAGTCATGCCATAATATCAACCTTTAACGGGAAAGGTGTGTGTATGTGTCTGTGCATATGCATGTGGGGAAGAGAGCAACTGGAACGTGGTCAAGCTACTCCCTGAAATTCCACCATGTGTCCATACTGGGGCTAAAACCACAAGCATAAGATTTTGGCACCTGTATATACAATTTGCATTTTTTAAACACCTTCAATTTCTAGAGTAGGCAATTGCTCAGTTCTCTTTCAGTTCTAAAGAGAACTACTCTGGTGCTAACATGGCATATTCTCATGCCAGCATTCTATTTTCCTTTGCTTTCTGGCTGATGGTGATCTCAAAGGTGAGTCCAGAGCCACCCTTCTGGGGGTGCTTCCCAAAACATGCACTCGGAGTGACATCTCAGGGAACTCTGGGTAATGCCTATGAGGTACTTTGGGAAGTATTCTGTTAGTCTCTGGGCCCCTAAGAGCTCAGTCATGGACTGCCATGGGGTGGGCGTTATTGGTTTGAGTTGTATGGCCCACAGGGCAGCTGTTCTGCAACAAAGAGAGGCTTTTAAAACGCAAACACCATGGTACTCCCCACCTTCATCTGATAACAAACACCCTTCAGTGACTTCCTGTTGGTCCTCTGGGATGGAGATGATGGGTGATGGGTCCATCTTCTGCTAAAGTGCCCTTATCCCTCTCTGTGCTCACCCTCACCCTCATGCCCCAGCCTTGCGGCCTTCTCCCAACTCTCAAACAACCAGACACCCTCCTGTCACCACCACAGCTTTCCCCCATCCTTCCTTCTCCTTGAAATGCCACTGTCGTTCCCTTCCACCTTCAATTCACATCGACTTCTCTTTCACATCTCAGATCAATGCGACTTCCTCATCTCCACCCTGATGGGGTCAATCTCTCCTTTTAAGACCCTCAGAGCACTAAGCTTCTTTTCTTCCTCCTACAGTTAGGATTTTCAATCTCTACTTTTCTTTTTTCTTTTAGAGATAAGGTCTTGCACTGTTGCCTGGGCTAGAGTGCAGTGGCATGATCATAACTCACTGGAGCCTTGAACTTGAGTGATCCTTCCACCTCAGCCCCCTGAGTAGCTGGGATTACAGATTGGAGAGAAAGTTCCCTAGGGTATCATCCATGTCTGTCTTGTTCACTGCTCTACCCAGGGCCAATAACAATGCCTGATGCATAGTAGATGCTTTTCAAATATGTGTTGTATGAATGGAATGAGTAAAAGAAAGAATGCTCAAATGCCAGCTGTTATAGACAAGGAGAGGCTGGACACAGTGGTTTATGCCTGTAATCCCAGCACTTTGACAGGCCAAGACAGGAGAATCCCTTGAGCCCAGGGGTTTGAGACCAGCCTGGGCAAGATGGTGAGACCCCTTATTTATAAAAATTAAAAAAATTAGCTGGAAGTGGTGATATGTGCCTGTAGTCCCAGTTACTCCAGAGGCTGAAACTGGAGGATCACTTGAGCCAAGAGTTGGCTGCAGCCAAGAGGCTGCAATGAGTTATGATAGCACCACTGTACTCCAGCCTGTACAACAGAGTGAGACCCCAAATCCAAAAAACAAAGAAACTGAAGAAGTGTAAGGGAGAAACAAAGAAGAGCTACATATGCAATCTTAAATCTTGTAGTAGACATATTCCAAACAAAACAGGTGAAATTAACTTTATTTTACTTTTTTACCATACTCAGTCTTTGAAATGTGGTGCATATTTTAGACTTAACACAACTTCTCAATTCTAATGGTTACTATAGCAAACAAAACAGCTCTAAATTGATGAGCAACATTTACCTTGAAGTCAGTGGTCACCCTGAAGACTTAGATGGTGGCTGTACCTTTAGAGGTTTTATAGGGGGCAGCAAATTCAACCTGTGGGCAAAATCTGGCCCACAGAGTGTTTTTGTACAGACTGCAAGCTCACGAGGTTATATATATACAGTTAAGCTATTCTCCTGCCTTAGCCTCCTGAGTAGCTGGGATTACAGGCACGTGCCACCACGCCCAGCTAATTTTTGCATTTTTAGTAGAGACAGGGTTTCACCATGTTGGTCAGGATGGTCTCCATCTCCTGACCTCGTGATCTGCCTGCCTCGGCCTCCCAAAGTGCTGGGATTACAGGCATGAGCCCCGCACCCAGCTGGTTTTATATTTTTTAATGATGGGGGGGGGAATCAAAAGAAGAATAGTATTTCATGACACATGAAAATTTTATGGAATTCACATTTTAGTGTCTGTAAATAAAATTTCACTGAAACAAAGCCATGCCTATTTGTTTCCATATTGTCTACGCTGTTTTGTGCTGCAGCAGCAAAGTGAAGTAGTTATCTGTGGCCTGCAAAACCTGAAATATTTACTATCTGGTTCTTTATAGAAAAAGTTTGCAACCCTTGGGTTTAGGGTTGCCAGATAAAACAGATGATGCTCAGTTAAATTATTATATCAGATAAACAACAAATGATATTTAGCATGTCTCAAATATTGCACGGAACATTCTTATACTAAAAACATATTTGACATATGTCTGAAGTTCAGAGGTAACTGGGGATCTTGTAGTTTTATTTCCAAATCTGGCAACCCAACTGGGCTAGAATATAATTATTTACTCATTGTAAAGACCTGTCAATATCTCATTGACATAGAAGAGCAAAAAGTAGTAATAAAAAAGACTTTCTGCTCTTCAAATCAACCATGAACCTTTTGGAAACCTTCACTTTAGTTTGAACTCAGTTCAAGGGCACTTGGAGTGACTAAGACTCAAAAACAGTTATTAGGACAATGACTTAAACTTTATGTCATTAATGTTCAAGAAGATGAGCTCAATCAGGCCTAGGTTAGAAAAAAACCCATAAGAAGCCTTCTTGTTTTATGTTAAAATAGTTAGAAATATATTCTGAACACATGTTTTTCAAGCACATATGCTTATATCTTATTATTACTAGTATTTCGTGCTTTTTATAGTCAATTTTGCACTTTTAAGATAGGAATCAGCATCAAGGAACAGAAATCCAATTCATAACCTTTACACAGGGGGTAAAGGGGTCCACTTAAAAGAGCTTGACTCTCAAATATCCTCCAGGAATAAATTAAACCAAAGTCAAGGGTCACCTGCAAAAATTAACTTTGGCTTCTTCTTCGTTTTGCTGAAAGCCAACCTTACAATTGCCTGGAGACGTTGAAAAGAAATGTTCCCTTCAGCCTAACATGAGTAGGCTTATGTAAGACACAGGTAAGTTCTCCATTACCGTCTGGGCCCTGGGCCGTTAATATTTGATGCACTCCTCATCATCTCTGTTTGTGTAATTTGTCAACGCCCAACAGGTCCTCTGCCAGCTATGCATTAAAACTATTTTCAAAATATGTCATTGTCAGCCCTTGGCACCCTCATTACTTATTAAGATAAGAGGCTGGATGAGGTGAACAGGAGGTGGCTTGCTTACTTAAACACACTTGACTCAACTGCGGAGGAATCAAGCTATCTAGAGAGTCACAGGATGGAACGGCTTCTAGGGCCCTTCCCCACTTCATTGGACAGATGGAGAAACTGAGGCCCAGAGAGGGGAAGGGCTTGCCCAAGGCCATACAGAAATTTTATGGCAGAGATGGAAACAGAACCCAGGTTACTTAAGCTCTCAGTCCAGACCCTCCACCACCATCATTACTACATTCTCCTGTGTGCACACATTTTAAAAAGAGGAACAACTTTCCAGCTATTATCTCTTTGAAGATCAGGATCAACCAAAATAGCAATTAAGACAGTGTTTTTCAAGTATTTATTTTCAATACCTGAAAATTAGTTTTTCAAGTTTATATTTCAACCCCTGATGATACTTAAGATGATTTAAGATGTCAGACAAATAAACTTTTAAAATCAAATATTTTTATTTTATTGCATCACAAAACATACATCAAAGTTATGATTGAGGGGGATGTGCATCAAACCCATGAATTTGTAAGTATTATTGCTGAAGTCAAAGCCAAGGCATAAATAGGGATTTAATTTAAAATCAATTTCAATATCATTATTACACAACTCATATTTTCAGTAACATACACATGCATCTTTTTAAAATTACTTTATATCATCAACTTCAGTATTTTAAAGATAGGTGGGCTGGGTGCAGTGGCTCACACCTGTAATCCGAGCACTTTGGTGAGGCCGAGGCGGGTGGATTGCCTGAGGTCAGGATTTTGAGACCAGTCTGGTCAACATGGTGAAACCCTGTCTCTACTAAAAATATAAAAAATAATTAGCCAGATGTGGTGGCGTGTGCCTGTAATCCCAGCTACTCGGGAGGCTGAGGCAGGGGAATTGCTTGAACCAGGGAGGTGGAAGTTGCAGTCAGCCGAGATGGTGCCACTGCACTCCAGCCTGGGTGACAGAGTGAGACTCTGTCTCAGAAAAAAAAAAAAAGTGTGAGCATTCAGGAACTAAAATTAAAACACTCGCACAACTCATGATAGCACAGGTGTTTACAGACAGCAAGAGTAATAAAGGTGATATTGGAAGAACCAATGTTTAAGGAAACCTTAAATTATAATATTTAATTAAAAATTATTTACATAAACTTCAGCAATACTTAAAAATTTATAATGTAAAAGTGTGTAGTTATAAGTTATAACTGTAAGTTAAAATATAGTACCTAAGCACACTACCACACATGAAAAAGAGAAAGTCCTAGAATATAAACTATTAAAATGGTTCGTGTTTAGGCCCAATGCCTCAGCCTTTGCTTTAACTCCCCATTTCTGAGGTCCCAGTGTTTACATTCTCACCTTTTCCCTGTGACATAGCTTACTCTTAGAGAATTCAAACTAAGGTGTTCAGACTGTCCTGAATCAACATACTCACCATTCCTGAAACAACTGCTTTCATATTGGAGGCCCATGGGCCTTCTCCACTCAAGCCAATGAAATGAAGCACTAATGGTGGAGATTCCAGGCCTCATCTAGAAATGGGAAGAGCTCCTGGAAGGTTCAGCAGGCCTGCAATATCTGCCTAGATTCCTTTTTGTCAAACCAGTCAACACAAGGCCAACCAATAGAATCTCAGTGTATTATATTTTGGTCAGATGAGTGATATCTGATAGAGGCCACTTCAGAATCCTAATGTTTTCTTTATAGAAACCTCAAGACCAAGAAAAAGAGTAAGGACTAGTTCTTTGGAGATACAGCAATAATGGATGATTTGAGGTTACATGGAAAAAAGATCATTGGAGACTTCCTTGCCACAGCCACAATTTTGCTCAGTTTAAGCATACACAGAGCCTACTTGTCCAGGATGTGCAGCAATGCTTGTGTGCTCTGTGAGGAAAACAACATCATCTATCTTATTCCTCATTGTATGCCCAGCCTAAGAGCACAAAGAGGGCAAGCAACAAAAATGTGTTCAATGAATAAATGAATGTTGAATGATTGCTAATGCATTTTTTAATAAACTCATTAGTTAATTAGTTAATTGAACAAACCTATTCTCAAAGTGTGGGTCAAGTTCACTCACTCCATCCACAGCTATTACATGCCTGCTCAAGCCAAGCTAGGGGTGCGTTGAAATAATAAAGGCCTCCAGGCTCTTCCTTTGGGGCTCATTGAGTATTTCATGGCACTTGACAGTTTATCAAGCACTTTTCTGTGGATCATCTCATGGGGCTCATGTCTACAAAGCAAGCATGACTGCCATTTGACATTGGTGACAGTGAATGTCTGATAAATCAGAGATCTTGTTTCAGGTCACTCAGCTAGCAAGTGGTATGGGCAAAATGAGGACTTAAGTCTTTGTACTCTAAATCCTGTTCTTTCTTCGGAAACCAGCGCCGCTCACCTTTAACTTCCTTATGAAACACTCGTAGATCTTGTTAACCTGAAGACACTGCTCCAGTAGGTCTGGGGGAAGGGGCCTGAGAATCAGCATTTCTAACAAGCTCCAGGTACTGCTGCTGCTGCTGATCTGTGGACCACACTTTTAAGCATCAGGGCTCTAAACTAGACCATTGCTGTCGCACCCGACTCCAATCATCCCATGTCTTACAGCCACTGGGGCCCAGAGGAAATAAGTATGTTAAGTTTGGCCCTTAATCTTGTTGGAGATAAAATTCAAAATAAATGCACAAAAACCTAACTGAGCTCAGCCATACACACTGGATCACCAAGGGTCCTGACCTTTAAGATTTCTACCTCTAGAAACCGAGACCACTGTAACTAAAAGAATATGGCATTAGATCCTCAGGCTCAAAGTGCAGTATCGCCAATTCCAGCCATGCAACTTTGATAAAGTTAGTTACCCTCTCTGAAGCTGGGAAAGGTTCATTTGGAAAATGGAGGATGTGTTAACACCACTAGAAGAGATGGTAGAAAAGTTTAATGAGGTGAGATCTACTTATTCCTAAAATGGGTCTTTTCGAGGCAGTTAATGTGATCTGCTCTCACTTAAGCCAAAACAGGGTCACCCCTAAGGTGTGCACAGCACCAGACAAATATTTCCTGCAGGGCCTCTGCCTATACAATGGACTTCTTTTTTAAAAAATGTTTTACAAAATTCATAGGCTCATGTGAAATATAATTACTTATTAATGAAGATTGAGAATAATAGGTGGAAAAGAGGTATTTATGTAGTTGTTTTTTAATCAAATCAATGCAGAAGATTCTTCCCAGTGTCCAGGCACGATCTCCTCCTATTCAGGTTCAAGAACCATCTCTCCACGTTCCTTTTTATCAGGTGAACAATTCCTTGTTAATTTCACATTTCTGCTGCAAGAAAAAAATAGCAACAATCATTCCTTACGGTGCCATGGCTCCTTCTTAACCTGTTTGCTTTGAAACAATGTAGATCTTCACCCAGCTGCTCTCTCCTAACTTTATCTATTAATGCTGATTACAGCATTACTTACACAGCTGCATCATCCTTGTGCCCTCCGCAAATAACAGCTTCCAATGACTCTAAGAGGTTGCCACTGAGCTTTGTTAATAATGACCAAAAATCCGAGTCTTACCCAATGTATGCAGAACAAGACTCTGATGATTAATGTTCTCTGTGTGTTAAATTTACTGTTCCAAACTGAATGGGTTAAAAAGTAGAACAACACATCTTCCCACCATGTCTTCTTTTGAACTCCACAGATTGCAATTGCTGCATTTATAGAATGTGATTGCTTTTAGTGTTGATTGGCCTCTGCCTTCCATGTAACTACCACAGGGAGCATAGGTGAGGTTCTATGGCCAGAGGAAGACGAATGAGATGTCCCTTTAGTGCAAGCCATGTTCATCCCTTGCCTCATGTGCCATAGGACTGACCTGGGAGGGCAAGACTTTATCACATCCATCTGAGGCAGGAGAGGACATGTGAGTCCCTGTGGTGATACAGAGCCGTGGTCTAGGGAGCCTGTGAAGAAGACAGGTGTGACTGCTCCTGACACCTGATGTGGAACCTATGGAGGGGATGGGGTAGCCAACCCAGGTGTTGGAATTGGGGGCCCACCATTCTTAGGAACTGATTCTCTACATGAATGGTAGAGAATATGTGCATGGCTTACATGTGTCACTAAGCCCAGGGTCTTCAGGGGACTCTCTGTAGCCAGAGCTACACTGTCCTATGTCTGCTGTGAGAATTACCCCAAATCAAGGTGTCAGCACCATTCTGGCTGCAGAACCTCATACAGTTATACCCACAGTGGGAGCAGTCAACTTCTTGGCCATCTTCCTGGAAGCTAGGTGGCCAATTGACCCCACATGTGAATATTTGCAATTAGACATTCAGAAAGTGCCCTGAGCAGGAGGAACCTGGACTGTGTCCATGGGAATTCCCACTCGGCTCAAACACCCCACCAGACTCATCCCAGGCACAGATGAAGGTACTTAAAATTTTTCTAGCATGTTGTTCCAAAGCAATGGGGCTTCTGAAGGCAAGGCCAGGGCAGGGGTTCCCTTCTCCGACTCTAATGATTTTAGGGCTGTGTAATGGCAGGAATGGGTTACAGAAGTCAGAGGCTTAGCTCTGGACTTCTCCTGGCATCCTAGGGCAGCCTTGGCACCACAGAGAAAGAAGGTCCGTGCACGGCCTGGGGGTGGTGGGGAGCCCCTCTCCTCTGAATGTCTGTACTCTGCTAAGAGCAAAGTGGACACTTAGAGAACAAAGGGACATGGGCCCCCTTTTAACAGCCTGCTGGGGTCAGGAGTGAGGCAGGCTCTGGGCAGTGATGGATTGATTAGGAAGGGACTTTAGCCTCTGCACAGCCCAGGTGGTGGGTGATTCCCTGCACAGGATAGGCTGTTGGGAGAACACTTATCTAGGCCTGCCACACCCAGAAACCACCCCTGGGTGTGGGTAGTGAGCGAGGGCCCACAGGCTGCAGGCAAGTAGAATTTCTCCTTAAGCAGAGTAAACTTCCTGTCCATTTAGATAACCATCTGATGAACAAGAAGACAGCTTCCATTCTTGAGGAGCTCCAAATTAGATGGGAGTGGTGGAGGGGAGGGAGGGAAAATTTTTAACAACAACAACAATAATAGACCAATGGAATAGAGAGGGAGGGGAGAAATAAGCAAGTATTATGTGGCCGCCATTATTGCCAAGCCTTATGTGACCTCAGTCCTTCATTTAACTCTCCCAATAACCCTGGAGGTGCTATCACTAGTCCCATTTTGCAGATGAGAAAATTGAGCTCAGCAAAATTTCGGTAACTTCCCCAAAGCCAAAGAGCTAATAAATGATGCAGTCAAAATGAGAACACAACTTTGTTTCTTAATCCCTGTCTGTTTGCATTTCTTTTTTATTATTATTATTATACTTTAAGTTTTCAAGTACATGTGCACAACATGCAGGTTTGTTACATATGTATACATGTGCCATGTTGGTGTGCTGCACCCATTAACTCGTCATTTAGCATTAGGTATATCTCCTAATGCTATCCCTTCCCCCTCCCCCCACCCCACAACAGGCCCCGGGGTGTGATGTTCCCCTTCCTGTGTCCATGTGTTCTCATTGTTCAATTCCCACCTATGAGTGAGAACATGCAGTGTTTGGTTTTTTGTCCTTGTGATAGTTTGCTGAGAATGATGGCTTCCAGCTTCATCCATGTCCCTACAAAGGACATGAACTCATCCTTTTTAATGGCTGCATAGTATTCCACGGTGTATATGTGCCACATTTTCTTAATCCAGTCTATCATTGTTGGACATTTGTGTTGGTTCCAAGTCTTTGCTATTGTGAATAGTCCCACAGTAAACATACGTGTTCATGTGTCTTTATAGCAGCATGATTTATAATCCTTTGGGTATATACCCAGTAATGAGATGGCTGGGTCAAATGGTATTTCTAGTTCTAGATCCCTGAGGAATCGCCACACTAACTTCCACAATGGTTGAACTAGTTTACAGTCCCACCAACAGTGCAAAAGTGTTCCTATTTCTCCACATCCTCTCCAGCACCTGTTGTTTCCTGAATTTTTAGTGATCGCCATTCTAACTGGTGTGAGATGGTATCTCATTGTGGTTTTGATTTGCATTCCTCTGATGGCCAGTGATGATGAGCATTTTTTCATGTGTGTTTTGGCTGCATAAATGTCTTCTTTTGAGAAGTGTCTTTCATATCCTTTGCCCACTTTTTGATGGGGTTGTTTGTTTTTTTCTTGTAAATTTGTTTGAGTTCATTGTAGATTCTGGATATTAGCCCTTTGTCAGATGAGTAGGTTGCAAAAATTTTCTCCCATTCTGTAGGTTGCCTGTTCACTCTGATGGTGGTTTCTGTAGCTGTGCAGAAGCTCTTTAGTTTAATTAGATCCCATTTGTCAGTTTTGGCTTTTGTTGCCATTGCTTTTGGTGTTTTAGACATGAAGTCTTTGCCCATGCCTATGTCCGTAATGATATTGCCTAAGTTTTCTTCTAGGGTTTTTAGGGTTTTAGGTCTAATATTTAAGTCTTTAATCCATCTTGAATTAATTTTTGTATAAGGTGTCAGGAAGGGATCCAGTTTCAACTTTCTACATATGGCTAGCCAGTTTTCCCAGCACCATTTATTAAATAGGGAATCCTTTCCCCATTTCTTGTTTTTGTCAGGTTTGTCAAAGATCAGATGGTTGTAGATAAGCAGCATTATTTCTGAGGGCTCTGTTCTGTTCCATTGGTCTATATCTCTGTTTTGGTTCCAGTAAGATACTGTTTTGCTTACTGTAGCCTTGTAGTATAGTTTGAAGTCAGGTAGCGTGATGCCTCCAGCTTTGTTCTTTTGGCTTAGGATTGACTTGGCAATGTGAGCTCTTTTTTGGTTCCATATGAACTTTAAAGTAGTTTTTCCAATTCTGTGAAGAAAGTGATTGGTGGCTTGATGGGGATGGCATTGAATCTACAAATTACTGTTGGCAGTATGGCCATTTTCACGATATTGATTCTTCCTACCCATGAGCATGGAATGTTCTTCCATTTGTTTGTATCCTCTTTTATTTCATTGAGCAGTGGTTTGTAGTTCTCCTTGAAGAGGTCCTTCACATCCCTTGTAAGTTGGGTTCCTAGGTATTTTATTCTCTTTGAAGCAATTGTGAATGGGAGTTCACTCATGATTTGGCTCTCTGTTTGTCTGTTACTGGTGTATAAGAATGCTTGTGATTTTTGCACATTGATTTTATATCCTGAGACTTTGCTGAAGTTGCCTATCAGCTTAAGGAGATTTTGGGCTGAGACGATGGGGTTTTCTAGATGTACAATCACGTCATCTGCAAACAGGGACAATTTGACTTCCTCTTTTCCTAATTGAATACCCTTTATTTCCTTCTCCTACTTGATTGCCCTGGCTAGAATTTCCAACACTATGTTGAATAAGAGTGGCGAGAGAGGGCATCCCTGTCTTGTGCCAGTTTTCAAAGGAAATGCTTCCAGTTGTTGTCCATTCAGTATGATATTGGCTGTGGGTTTGTCATAGATAGCTCTTATTATTTTGAGATATGTCCCATCAATACCTAATTTATTGAGAGTTTTTAGCATGAAGAGTTGTTGAATTTCGTTAAAGGCCTTTTCTGCATCTATTGAGATAATCATGTGATTTTTGTCTTTGGTTCCCTTTATATGCTGGATTATGTTTATTGATTTTCATGTGTTGAACCAGCCTTGCATCCCAGGGATGAAGCCCACTTGATGATGGTGGATAAGCTTTGTGATGTGTTGCTGGATTCAGTTTGCGAGTATTTTATTGAGGATTTTTGCATCAATGTTCATCAAGGATATTGGTCTAAAATTCTCTTTTTTTGTGTGTCTCTGCCAGGCTTTGGTATCAGGATGATGCTGGCCTCATAAAATGAGTTAGGGAGGATTCCCTTTTTTTCTATTGATTGGAATAGTTTCAGAAGGAATGGTACCAGCTCCTCCTTGTACCTCTGGTAGAATTCGGCTGTGAATCCATCTGGTCCTGGACTTTTTTTGGTTGGTAAGCTATTAATTATTGCCTCAATTTCAGAGCCTGCTATTGATCTATTCAGAGATTCAACTTCTTCCTGGTTTAGTCTTCGGTGAGTGTATGTGTCAAGGAATTTATACATTTCTTCTAGATTTTCTAGTTTATTTGCATA